>NC_086322.1:45135078-47890078 GCF_036172605.1 Pelobates fuscus | reverse complement strand
ATAGAGGAAGGTAAGTGAAAAATGGAAAATGAAAGAAAAGAGATGTAGACAATAAGTCCTAAACAGGTTAATCTATAAGTGAGATATTGACAGAAGGTAGATGGAGAACATATGAACAAGATTATAGGTATGTATAAGGAGAGAAAACAGAAATCAAGAGTTAGGCAATATGCCCTGACAGGTTATTAAGAAGATATAATTAGATAGTAGAGAAAACCTATAGATTAAAGTATAGGTTCTTTAGAGGGACAAGACAACCAGAACAGAACTGAAAGGTTTCAGAATTGCAAGTTAAATGGACGTTTAGAGAATCAGCTACCTGTTTCAGAAGAAGAACTGGTAATTTAGGTAAATTATACTTTGCAATACTAGTTAGTAGCGCAGATCAGGTTGATAAAAAAGCAGGTTGGAGACCTTAACCCCTTAAGGACACAGCTTCTAAAGCTTGTCTTACCCTTAAGGACACAAGCCATTTTTGCATGTTTTCCTGTTTGTGTTCTGGATCGGGTGTTTCGAGATTCCTCCCCTCATCTAATACTACTGGAGCGCTGAACCGCCATATAGACTCTATACATATATACCCACTGCCTTAGACAAAGGCACACACAAATCTTCTAATACATACACACACAGGCACTGGCTGAAACATGCACAAATTAGACACACAGACTGCCTAATGCAGACAGACACACACACATCGTCCTTGTGGTACTCTGCGCATTGCTTGGCTGTCCATATGCTGCCTGGTAGGTGGGCAGCAGTGTGATTACTGCTCTCGCCCAGCAGCGTGTCCTTTACACCTTACACCACCAGCACACATGGGGGCGCTACAGACAGGCAGCAATGCTGCTGGGAATGCCCCTTTTCCAAACCCGAAGCGCCGACAGCAGAGAAATTGCACGTTGCAAGTTGTGGTTAACAGCCAGGGGAGGTCAGTGTTCACTGTGGTTTAACAAGGGACCACACACAAGTCTTTCGGGAGACGAACAAGGGGGTACAGACAACTGAACATAGGGAAATGGAGTCTGGTACAATAAGTTTGTCCAAAAAGAGAATATGTCTTAAATCCCACATCGGATACTAGAAATGCAAACCTATCCACCATCACAGAAATCTCTCTTAGCAAACAACTTCGACAATTACTTATTCAGTTTATATCTGTCAGGATTACAGTAGGATCCAGCACGTAGAATTGTGTAACACAGAGGACTGATAGGTAACGTATACCGGACCTTAGGATGGCTGGACTAACGTACTAAAGAATAGTCAGGAATAGCCGAGGTCAAGGGATACAGAAAGAGACACAACGATAAGGAAAAAGCCAGGGGTCAAGCATGCCAGAAAACAGGGAAGTCAAAATCAATGCCAAAGTCAAAATACCAGAATAACCAGAATCAATAACGCGCTCTCGAACAACCACAAGGGAAACCACGACAGGGCACTGAGTAAGAGGAAAACTGGGCCTAAATACCCCGCCTGTGGATCTTATTGGTTGTAACCGGCCTTTGACCCCAAAGGCAGTTAGCAGGTTCCTATTTTCATGATTGCTGCTCAGCACAAACCCTCCTGTAGATTGATTGCTGCTCGGCACAACTTTTCCTGTCAGGACAGTAATGTTGCTTGGCACAACTTTTCCTGTCTGAACAGTAAATGCCATTAATCACATTTTTATAAGCGGATGAATACGTGACAATATCACACTTGGATGGCATTATATCCAAAAAAGGGACATGTTCCACTCAGAAATTGGCATGTCACCATGCTTTCTTTTGAATATGCGAGTGTGACTCGACTGCATCATAACCTACTATAAATGTACATATTGTGTAACTTTCTCCCCTAGTAGACTGCAAGTTTGATTGAAGAAAAAAACCTTCCTACCTTTCCATCCATTATTTCTAAAAAAATACTTATTTGTATTGTCTAACCTCTGTACATAAGAAAGACTGAAGGTTAGAGTGGGTACTGCATTCTTAATGCCTTATAGAGTTAATATGTTAATGTGAATGCCTTGTACATGGTGTGCCAGTTAATAATGTGTAACCATGCCTTAAAGACATAAAATGTGTCTAAATAATAAATACTAAAAAATCACCAAGAAAACATGATAACTCTCAGTAGAAGCCAATTTCAATAAAATAACCTGTGTTAACTCTGATGTAATTTGTGAGAAGTATGAAATGAGTACGATGGTAACACAGGCTGCCTTAGCATAGACTGGTTAGAACAGTCGTAACATCACTGTCTTAATGCTACCAGGAAACATGGGTTCATGGGATGTGACTGGTGCCTCTCTACGCACAGTTAGCAAGCAGTACACAGTACAATTGTGCATTAAATTTTGATTCGGTTAAATCTATTTTATCGGAAGAGAGAAACATTTTTTGGACTCCCAAACTTTGGTCGCATGTCGGTTCAGCTCAACTCTCGAATCATAAAGTGAGTCAGAAGAGCAAACCAAAAAAGTGTGAAAATGAATGTTGACACTTCCCCCTTCAAACATGTTCACCATTGCACTTTTTTTTTCGAATAGTCCATAATTTGGGTGTATTTTGGCCCAAATCCATCTGAATTGCAGTTCGGTCCGATACAAATCTCCAAGTCTAGTCTACATCTTGAATACCCTATGAAGAGAGACTGTAATAACATGCATGCACAGCAAAACAGAAGAGAAGAGAACTGGGGTTACTATATATTTGGCCATAGGGAGTTTGCAGACAATTTGATACTGAACTGGACGGGGATAAGCCTAATATGCAGATTATATAGATTGTTTATATATTTCAAGGAGTAACTTAAACTTGTATGAGGTCCAAATGCCAGCTAACCGAAGAGTAAGCGACTGATTCTCAATATTTAAATTATCGTGTTCTAAATGAATAATTTAAATTTTTGTTAAGCAATGAGCAATGCAGTATGAAAAAAAAAAATGTAAGGAGCCTCAGCTGCTGGTTAATGCACATCTATGAAACCCCGTACGTTGTCCATGCAGATTAAGACAGAGATCACAATAGCCACTGGAGTGTTATTAAAAACCTCCAATTATTTAAATATATATAGGGATTTGGGATAGTGCGCCGGTAAATCTTTTCTTTGGTTTTTATTGTATGTATTGGGGCTGATGTGTACAATGGTTTTTGCTTCCGCCCAGGAGTAGTGGGAATTTGAGACTTAATATTGTATTGGTCTAGCTCAGGGGTAGGCAACCTTCGGCTCTACAGATGTTGTGGACTACATCTCCCTTGATGCTTTGCCAGCAATATGGCTGTAAAAGCATTATGGGAGATGTAGTCCAAAACATCTGTAGAGCCGAAGGTTGCCTACCCCTGGTCTAGCTAGTAGTCTTCAAACAAACAGTTGCGCTATGAAATAGGAACGTATACTCACTGAACTCCTGTTCTTAAAACAAGAGAAACATAAAAGCTTTGGAAAGGTCTTATCTTACACAATAGCCAGGTACATCTTCTGTGCCATGCTATGTTGGTGGGGGCTTACCAATGAGCACCATTCCTGATGAGATGGACGATTAGGAGATCTAGACACCCAGGCATATGGTCAATCTGCTTGACTTAATCAGTAACTAAAACCAGATCAGTTTTGACTCTAAAACCATTATGTCTCATCTGTGCAATAAGTGTAAGAAAAAATAAAAACATATAATCTGTATTTAAGTAGAATCATTTGGGGGATGTAAAATAACAGTATCAAGAAGTACATTTTAAATAAGATTGAAACTAAATGAGAAATTTAACTCGTACATGAATTTAGGAAACTGAATATGAACATATAATTATATGTCTTCCATTGTGTGCAGTTAAAGAGTAGCTGTGCTCAGTATCTGTATTGATGGGAAACTGAGTGACCAGTACCTGATCTATATCATATGTAAAAAAAAATGGCTATGGCTTGCACACATGCACAACCTCTCCACTAGATGGCAGCATGGTAAGACCATCAAAAGGGCAACACAAGCCAACAGAGACAGTGTGAGTTCTAATATGTTAGCTGCAGAACTGACATCCCTTCTGCAATCGCAGATGCAGAGACAGATCACTATTTTTTTACTAATACGTGTTAAGCTTGGTACAACTAACTATGTTGCACACGGACACTTTTTCAAACACCAGGAGTGAGATAGGATGTTATCATCGTCTATTTTGGCTATTTTGTATATGTTGGTGTAAACGAACCCGCAGCATCCCTCCTGCTTTACTCTCCTAATACACATCTTCCCCCTGCTATATTCCGTACCATTGACACAGGAGAGCACAGGTCGTGGAGAGAGTGTGTCCTGTGTGTGTGTCATTACTGAGTGTGTGTTTGTCTATTTGTGTGTCTATGTAGGTGTATCTGTGTAATTTTAACAGAATGTTCCCAAACCAAGTACTTTTGCCCTGCTTGGGGATGTGTTCTAGGCCGTGCCAATTGCTTTGCATAGGGGATGGGGAAATTACAGGATCTGAGGGTTACAATCCCAATCACTTAAATATACAAGTCAAACCACTTCTGCTTTTAGAAATGGGCAGGGTTGTATACATTTCTATGTGCCGCATGTCTTCTAGAAATGTTACAGATATAGAGTACACAGCACTTTTGTGCCAGGGGCTAGAAGCACCCCCAGCACACGTGACTTAAGGCAGCCTGGAACTCTGTTTAGGGCTGACTACTGTGAATTCTGTGCAAAAAATAATTCTGTCATCAGCATGCATGGCACGCCTCTCCCATACAGGTAGTATGCCTGCAAAGGAAAGCTTCAGTATCTCCTCCCTGCGCCCCCTCCCTCCGTGTGCTCCCTAATGCCTCCCTCCAGTGACAGGTACTGCATTTTTTTTTGTAAATCTTCTTTCTCCCTCATCCACTCCTTTTGTCGCCTACCTTCCTCAGAAGATAGGTGCGCAAATGGTCCAAACAAATCGGTGGATTCTAGCAAGGAGCAGGGCTGGATTAACATAGGGGTTGGTGGAGCTGCAGCTCCAGGCCCATGCCTATGGATTGGCGCATTGATTAATAATAATAATATATATTTGTTTAAACTACTCTTCACATGCTCTTGCTAAAGTATGAAAATTTAAGAGGGATATAGGGAAACAAAACTGGTGTGGCCTGGCTGAAAATGAAATTAGTTAAGAAAAAGCTGACTTTGCGCACTATGCAAATGCTCTTGCTGTTTAGTCTTTTTAACACTGTGGCATGTTCCCGTTCTTATACACTCACTACATACACGTTTTCTCTTTCCCAGACTGTATAACAGGAGCTTCTGCCTACTACTGAGAAGGTTAGGAAAGGAGTGGACCAGCAAGTGGTAGGGGACAGTCCTTAGAAAGCATGAAGCAAGCTCATTATTAGATGTATTTATGCCAAGCTCAGAGTAATGTCTGCACAGTATGCCCTTGGTTGGTAATCCTGCATGATATAGCTATCAAAAAACATGCATTCACATTAGGCTGACGATCTAATTATTAGTGCAGACACCCCTCCTTCCCCCCCCCCCCCCCCCCCCATTTTGGGCATGTTCATCCCTTTTGTTGGTTCTGGTTACATGATTCACATCAGTGGCCCACCTAAATCCTGCTTCATGGGACAATGCTGTTAGGGGGTATGGATTTACTTGAAAGATAAAAGCAAGAGATTAGCATAGGGTATGTGTTTTCCTAAAGTGATATCCTGTGAGTTTCCCTCTATATTGTTTTCCTTTGATAGAATTCTGTAATTAGGCCCATCATATTTGTAAGCACCAGCCCAAATGGGCTCTTAATCCGGGCCTGGCAAGGAGAGCTTACCTGGTGCTCATTTTCTGATTAAGTGTCAAGCTCAGGGAGTGCTGCATACACTGATCAGCACTACAACATTATAACCACCTTCCTAATGTCGTATAGAAATAGCTCAGACGAGTCGAGGCATGGTCTCTGAATGTGACTTGTGGTATCTAGCACCTTGAAACTGGCATCCTCTCAGCAAAAAATATCATGCTGACAAGTGCCATAGTGCGGCTTCTAGTTATCAGGTAAGGGACAGGGTTTGCCTCTATACCCAAAATATGAAACTGGCCCCTAGATACAGTGGCCCTTTTCATATAGCTAGACAGATAAACGCTGTCTTCTATGCTCCTGCCTTTCTTTCTGCTATGTGAATGTCAAATGTTTTTTATGTATCCTTACTCAAACCATTGGTATTAGGGATGTGCATGGGAAAAATATTCAGTTCGGTTCGGCATTCTGAAATTCGGGACTTCGACACTTCGGCACTTTGGGACTTCGGCACTTTGGGACTTCAAGACTTGGGGTAAGTGTAGGGTTAGGGTAGGGGTAGGGTTGGGTTAGGGGTAGGGTTATGGTAGGGTTAAGGGTAGGGTTAGGGTTAGAGTAGAGTTAGGAGTAGGGTTAGGTTAGGGGTAGGGTTGGTTTAAGTGTAGGGTTAGAGGTAGGGTTAGGGGTAGGGTTAGGGTAGGGGTTAGGGTAGGGTTAGGTTAAGGTTAGGGTTGGTTTAGGAGTAGGGTAAGGGGTAGGGTTAGTGGTAGGGTTAGAGGTAGCGTTAGGGGTAGGGTTAACGGTAGTGTTAGGGTAGGGGTAGAGTTAGGGTTAGGGATGGGGTTAGGGTAGGGTTAGAGGTAGGGTTAGGGTTAGAGTATGACTAGGGTTAGTGGTGGGGTTATGGTAGGGTTAGGGGTATGGTTGAGTTAGGAGCAGGGTTAGGGTTAGGAGTATGGTTATGGTAGGGTTAGGGGTAAGGTTAGGGTTATGGTAGGATTAGGGGTAGGGTAGGGTTAGGGGTACGGTTAGGGTTATGGTAGACTTAGGGGTACTAACCCTAACCCTACCTCAACCCCTAACCCTACCCCAAACACTAACCCTATCCCTAACCCTATCCCAACCCCTAACCCCAACCCTCTCCTGTTTTGCCACTTTTTAAAAATCCAAAGCACTTCAGCACTTCCGAAATTCGTCACTTCAGCAATTCGGTTCTGTTCGGCCTTCCGAAATTTGGCACTTCGGAACTTTAGAAATTCAGCACTTTGGCAATTCGGTTTTGTTCGGCATTCAGAAATTCAGCTATTCGGCACTTCGGACATTCAGAAGCATCTGAATGTCTGAATTTCCAAAATTCGTCCAAATTTACATTCGGAATGAAATGAATTGCACATGTCTAATTGGTATGCATTTTATACACTAAGCCATGGTTGTAATTTCTCCTGTTCAGATAGACAGGCATGACGAATATGAAGTTACATCCATTATTGATTCAAGGATTGTTGGGACCTTTCAGTATTTGGTATACTGGAAGGGTTACAACCCTCAGTAACATTCACAGGTTCCTGGGTGTCATGTCACCTTACCCATAGTGCTGTTTCCATCTGCCTGCTCTGCCGCTGCACGCTCCCCCGGCATTCTCCCTGAAGCCAGTCACTGCGCATTGGAGCCCTTGTATAGCTCCAACTTCCCTGTCTCGAATAATGATGCAAAAGTGTGTGCGTCACCATGCATACTACATGCTCTTATGTTGTAGCATCAAATGACTGCAAGCAGCCAATCACTGCCCTTCTAGGGCTATTTAGGCAAATGTTGTCCCTTATCTGCCCTGTCATGGTTTCCCTTTAGTGGTTATCCGAGAGCCAGTTTTCTATAGTTGTATTTACATTATCTTACTCTGGCTTGTATTTTGACCTTTCTCTATTGTTCTTGAACTTTGGCTTGCTTACTCTTTTATGATACTTAGTCATCCTGATTTTGGTGTATCTTGTACTATTCAATAAGACCGGCAGCTCTAAGGCAGGATAATACGCTCTAATATTCTAGTTTAGTAAGGTTACAGTTGTTCACCTGAACTCTGCATGTAGGGTCATAGTTCATCCTGACATGTATAAGGCACCAGATTTAATTAACACTTTGCGATAGTCTTCTTTGAAATAGTCTTCTTAAAAAAAAATACTTTATTGTTGTGCTGGATAAAATTCAAAGGGAATAACAAAAACACAGCTCCTTGATAATGTTCCTCTGTTTGGGTTGTCTTTTGTATCCTTGAAACCCAGTGATTGCCAGCATCAGAGGGATTTGCTTAACAGAGAAAGAGACGGGTGTTCATAGCAACTGATTCTTTGTGGCACACTTCTGCGTGTTTCACTGAAGTCCACCCACAAGCACTTACTGCGTTCCACTGATCACACAAGGAACTAATTCCCACCAATTGTGGGTAAATAGACCTACTTCATCAGAGTCACTGGAAAATGAACCTAACAGTTATTATAAACTTGCATCACAGCAATTTTGTCCGGATGTAGATTTAGAAACAGAATCAGGAGAACAACCCAAAAAGGTGCGAAAATGGGCCAGTCAGTAATCATCTGGAAAAAAGGTAAATATATAATGTATGAATATGGAATTTTTGAACTTGTCTTAACACCTGGTTGGCCTTAATTTGGTTGAATTGCAGTTCGGTCCAAAACAAATCTCCAAACCTAGTATTACCTGTTCTTCCTCTATGCCCCACAGAGGGAAACTGGAGTCAGCCTAGCTGTGCATGTCTCCATCTCTAGCCTTGGTCCAGCTCGCACCTTATATGTGTGGGTCTGTGGACTATTAGAAAAATAACTGCTTTGCACTAATCTATTTACATTGAACATTTTCTGCACCAAATTAATGTTTTTGTTGTATGAAAATCACTGCTCACAGAGAAGCAACCTACTGGCATTATTTCTGTGCAAAAATAAATACCTTATTTACTTGAATCTAATGCCCAATCGAATCTAATGCGCGCCTCAAGTTTTGAAACCTGGAAGCTGAAAAATGTTTTTGTTGGTGAATGTAATGCTTATTTATACAAGAAGATACTAATATACGACTTTGTGTTACAATGAAAATGTTTATTGCCATATACCATAGTAACATTGATGGTATTTCAATTTTAGTGTTACATGTTAAATCTATTCTTTCTTAATCCCTTTTTCAGGAACTTAATTTGCCTATGTGAATTCGCCGGAATGAAATTCGCCTCTGTGAATTCGCTTGTGTGAATTCGCCAGTTTGAATTCACCAGTTTTAATTGACCAGTTTGATTTCGCCTGTGTGAATTCGCCGGAATGCAATTCACCAGAAAATTTTGAATTTTACCCCGAATGTAATGCGCCATCGAATCTAATGCACATTCAAATTTTGGAAACTTTATTTTCCAAAAAACGTGCACATTAGGTTCAGGTAAACATGGTTCTTATCACATGTGAAGCAGCCTTTTAGTGGCAACAGACCACTGAAACAGCCAATAATGTATTAGCTGGAACCATCAGGTGAGATTATTAAGGCAAAACTGGAGATACTCTGTGGCAAAGTGCATGGGGGACATTCTGTTAGCTTCTGTGATGACAGCTTCTTGTTTAACTACAGAATAGCATCTGGTTTTATAAAATGCTAATATTTTCCTCTTTTTTTTTTAGGATCCATGATTTCACTCAAACACGCAGTTGAAAAAAAAAAAAAGAATATATATATAAATGTTAAAAATATATATATATAGATTTGGAAGGGAGAAAGACCTGAAGATTTTAGGTTTTCTTCTATCCCAAGCTTGAAACAATGAAACTTGCGGCTGATTGATTGTTTCTCGTCTGACCTTGAGAATCCTTGTGCCTCAGGCACTAAAAATTAGATTGTAGGTCTTACTTTCCGAGTAAATTGTTAGTGTTATGTGAGAAAATACATCATTATTATTATGTGAAAGCCACGTTATTTTTTGGTTGTTAAGGTTTGTTTACCACTTTTCCAGCATATTTATATCATGTTATGTTCTATATAGAAACAGGCACATTTTGGGACATTATTTATTAACATTTATCTTTATTTGACTTTTTCACAGTGTTTAGATTTAAAACGCCTATTCTACGATTTCTTCATTGCTATTGTGAAAATATATAAATGTACTTGCAAACTGATGGCTATAAACTAGCGAGTAATGAGCATAACACTGGGAGATAGGAGGTCATAGTGGTGAAGTTACTTTGAAATACAGTATTATAGACACAATGTCAAAAAATGCATTTAATCATTAAAACATTGCAATTGAATTGACGCTTTTAAAAAGCAGATTTTTTTTAAAATGCTGTAATGGTTCCGAATTCCAAAATGAATTACATCATTACAGCACGATTGATGATGTCACTGATGCCGGGAGGGTTATGATTTGGAATTGTAAGGGGGCATGGCCTGACTCACTTGCAAGATTACAGGATAAGCGCAGAGTTCCCGCTACTCGACGTTATCAGCAAACAATAGCTACCCGCACCTATATGGGCTTAATCAGGAGGGCAAGCTCCTCCCAACCCTCTCACCGCTCCATGGCTACAGCAAAGTCTGGCCCAATATCTCAGATGGCTTATTAAATTGTCTTTCAGGCCAAGACTATCGTAAGTATTTTTTTTTTTGGCCTATAAATCAGGAGAACAAAATCAACTGATGAGGTAGAAAAAATCACCAAAACATTATTCAAAAATGGAGAAATAAAGAGATAATAGTAAGTAGACTTGTGCAAAAATATTTGGTTTAGCCAAATCAATTTGGGCAAAAATTTGATTCCTTTTCATTTCGGCCGTATCCTTTCATTGATGCAAAATAATTTGGGCAAACCACAAATGTAAAAAAAAAACAACAACAAAAAAAACTTTCAAAAACTTAAAATATAATCCCCATATTATGCCCCCCACTGTCAATGCTGTGGGTGGGGGTATGTCTACTAAACAGTAAGCAGTCAGCAGTTGCTCATTGCAATTAAAAACTAGTGACTGTGCAGCTAAGCTCCCCCCCCTCCATTTATTATATTAAAAGTCCCGACCACCACCCATGAGTAGGGAGTGGAGAGGGCGCAATGTCCCCATACAGAGACACATATTTGTAATTACAGGTTGTAACTACTGGCTGCTAACTTTTTACTAAACTTGCCATCACTCACGGCTTAATTTAAAAAAAAAAAAAAATGTTTTAAAGTAAGAACTGACTATCAAGCTCTGGTAGAATTTGGATTTTCAGATGAATCGCTGATTTCCCAAAATTCAGACGAATCACGTTTCTGACTAAACCGAATGTGCAAGTCTAATTTTTATCCTATATCAACGGACCCTATTAAATTTTGTTTTTTTTTATTTTTCTATTACTTTAAATGTTATTCATTTTTTGTTTCTCTATTATTCTCTGAAAAAACATTAGGAAACTAAGAACAGAACAAAGGACGCATGTAAAGTGCAGAGAATTGCAGAAAACAAGATAGCACATGCCACCTATCATCAATATGTTTTCTTATCAATTAACGCAGGATGAGGACCTATTGGGAAGGACATTGACTGTCTGTAAACTAATAAGCACCTGGATGCAATTAGGATGGGCTATCAGGCATAATGAGATATGTATATGTGGTTCATACAAGGCATTCAATAGTTACTAACACATTGGAAATAAAATACAATATACTGTATATAAATATAACGCGTAACACGTTTAAAAACAAGCTAAATTAAGAGCATAAAAAAATTAAAAACCTCCAGTTTAGGGTAAAAGGCATGTGTGAAGCCAAGTTGTACTGAAGTAAGTATGCATATATACTTACATGAGAGTACACATAAGTATATATATGTACACGTACATGCCTAAAGCAGCTTGACTACTCACAATGGGAGAGTCAGGACATGTCTGGCACCATGTCCACTGCAGAAGGATGTAGTGGTTATGGTGGTTCCTTTAGAAAATGTTGTTAATTTATTTTCTAGCACAAACCCATAAGGACCAAACTTCTGGAATAAAAGGGAATCATGACATGTCACACATGTCATGTGTCCTAAAGGGGTTAAAACAGTTAAATTAACACCAGGTTCTTTGATTGCGGCCTGCCCTACTCCTATTGAAAAAATATCAAGGTAACATCAAAACTATTGTCCCTCACCTCGGTAAACTAAAGATGTTCTTCACATCATAACGTGTGATTTAAACACCCATTGGTAGTTTAGCCATGCTGACAAATCACTAGGGAACTAGCTCTAATTCAGTGTGGTAAAAACATTCTCTAAGTTTATTATGTTCGCGGCCTAGCTATGCCAGAGTACGATTTTCTATTCACTGCTAGTTTATATTTACGTAGTTATTTAGTAAACGGAAAATTCAAATGTAAAGCCACAGTAATGGAACTTCCAGCACAGCTGACTTTGAGAACTTTACCAGTTCAGCAATTTTTTTTTTTTTTTTATTGAAATTCACATTAGTATATAGTGTTAGTATATAAACCCCCGGGACTTCTAAACATTACAAGCGCTGAAAATGTATAGGGAATACTACAACACAAGATACCATCTATCATCAATATTTCTTTCTATCAGTTAACACAGGATGAAGAACTATTGAACAGAGGATTAAACACATGTTTAGTTAATAACCATTTGGAATCACATATACAACACGTTCATCTACAGAGATATTTTGTAACAGTGTGATTTAAATCATTACTTGCTAGTGCCACTTCTTTAAACCATTCAAGACAAGGGTAAGGCAAGTCAAATAATAGCACGATATCCCAGACACTTTAACGGGTTAATTGCGTCGATGATAATCTGTTAATGTGTTACCACTTGAGGTATTAGCATAAGCCAAATACTAATACTGCACATGTAATATACTGCACACATTTTATCTTCTTGAAATATGGTATAAAGCTCTCTAGAGAGAATTGAAATAAATGAGAGTGATATAAAGAGTGGATATTGAAATGGGATATTACATGTATAGAAATTTAGTAAGTGTATATGAAAAATAGAATGTACTGTAAATAAAGAGTAATCTATTACAATGTATGTGATAATCAGTAAATGATATATTGAATGTATCTGTAAATTTGATATAACTACAGGTACTGCAGTAAAATTTTTCAAACAATTTAACTATTTAAAGCAAAGTATTTGAGTTTCCTTTTGGTATTTGTTTATTATATGTAATTAAAGTTCCTTATAACCAGGTTATTCGGTTGTACTACCACAAGAAAATAATAAATCAGGTATCAGGGGAAAAGTCCCTGAGACCTGTACACCAGTTGGACACTCCAGGGGTGTCCTGAAGGCTTAACCCAAGATTAAACTCTAAATATGCGCACAATACCCACTTAGCCCACTACATGTGAGAAACTGTGACCATGGATACGGTGAATAGTAAGTGCTAACAAGTACAAAGTAATTAATGTATATACAGTACTAAATAAATATCAAAATCCCAAGAAGTGTATAGAGTCAAAAAGGTGATATAATGTTGTAGAAACACCTGGGGATTGAGCCCAAAAGAAAACTTGATGACTGCTAGAAATCATACCTGATCTGCACGGTGCTCTCCTCTTCCTCTGTGAGCCACGCACGTTGACCTGGTGGATCTGTCATGTGGTCCACCTCCTATCAGTATAAATGATGCTGTCCACTTGCAGGGCATGTCCTTTTATAAAATTAAAGTACCACCCATCAGGTCCTGTCTTGTAGGGACCACTTAAATCAGACAACCCCATTCTTGTATATATTGGGGTGACAAGAGTAACATGGTCCACTCAGTATGCCCATAAGCATATTTAAAGGCTAATTTTGGACATCTAAGGTAATACGGTAATACATCCTTTCTGTCTTCTCTGTCTGTTGCCCTAGGCTCTGTATTTCTGGGTATAATAATTGTAACAATGACTCCTATGACTAACAGAGAGATGGGGATATGTCATGACATAACCCTTCTTTTCTATGTTGTGTCCCCTATACCCATGTACACCATTCTCCTGATGCCATCCATTATCTCAATGAAGCAAAGCAGGAAAAAAACACATTACACAACAACAAAACAAATATTCAATGTGATCCTCCTCTGATACCTAACTAATAGAGAGATGTGCAGCAAAACTCTATTCCCAATCATCTCTTCCTGACAGTCACCTGGGGACATAATATCTTTCTCCTAAGTAGCCTGCAGTATACTACTGATCTTTCTTTTTATAATAGGTGGCTGCTTTGAGAAGAAGTTGCCTGATGTAAAATTAGAAATAAAAATTACTTATGTTTCCAGACCCCTACTCCAAATGTAGAGATCAGGTACCAAAGAGCTCCATAACAGGGACATCAGCCCTTGTAGCACCCTCCTGCCCCCCAAGCAACAACTATATCTCAAATCCTATATACTTAATCGTATTATGGTATATCCCATAAATGTAATACAAAATAAAAAAGTTTTAAGTGAAAATAAAACTTTGTTTTTCAAAATTACTTAATAGTTTTGGAATATAAAAGAGCTTCATTGTTCATTTTTAAACTGAAAATTATAGTTTGTTTCTGTTCTTCACTTGATTCATTAACTTTTACTATGCCCATTTATTTAGTTATCTAAAAGAGAACATAGATATGAATATTAAGTTGTTATGGTCCCCCTGGATCACATGATTTTCTGGCAGGAAACTTTTGTTTATGTTACAGATTATATAGACCCTTGTTCCTGCAACTAATGACAAAATATTCATTCCTGTACCAGTGATAGCACTTGTGTGATGGTTCCATACAAACTCATGTTTGACTTGGCTGGTGCATCTTCACTTTTCTTAATTTGATGGGCTGACAATAATGATATTAAGTCAAAATTGGGACAAGGAAATACAAATAGGACAGAGATAGGGAGTCACAAATTGTACATGGAACCACAAGTGGAAATAAAGTTTGGATGGTGAACTCAAGTGAAAAAATATGGGTTAAAAAGTAGCTGAAAACCACAAGAGCCACATCATGTCCATGAAAATGTTGGAATGAGGTGAAGAGCTCAGCTGCAAGGAATGACCTAGTGGACTCAACTTGCAGGGCAAACAATCACCTCCTTAAGTCTAGCAACGAGCTTCCAATGGTCCCTCTGCCAGGTCATTCATTTTGCAAGGCCATGCAGGTGTAAAAGGACCTAAGGCTTGAAATACTCTTGGCGACAATCCAAAAGTAAAAATAAGTATCATAAAAGAAAGTGGGACATGTAAACAAGAGCCTAAATACTTCTACTCGCCCACTAGACTTTTGCAAGTACAAATTCAGTCCTTACCAGTAAAAATTCACGGCAAATTTACATTTTTTTTGTCTTTACCATGATAATTCACTCCTTGCAGTATTTGCCCTATAATTTCAAACTATGAAACAATATTTGTATTATTCTATTCATGTTATGTTGTGCTATGCATATATATCAGGTGTGAGAATAAAGCCCTATATGACTATTATAAAATGAAATTACATATGTAAATATGCACATAAAGTAAAAGAAGCACAAAGCAAAAAGGGTGAATTCAGAAATTTTCTGATTTTCAGAAAAAGCTCAATCATAAAGGGGTTAACAACAAAGTTTTCCAATAACATTGGCCAAATACAAAGCCTTCCCAGAAGAAGGAACATATGACAAAGGACTTCAAGAGATGAGGAAGTTACAAATAGAGTGGTGTACAGCAAGAAACACGTGGGGAATCACAAATGAATGGTTGATATATTATTTATAATTAATGCAAATCATGATAGAACATGTTAGAATATACCATTATACTTAAAAAAAAAATCACAATTTCTAATGTAATGTAGGAATTGGATAATAATGGTTTATAGAGAGGAGGAGCAGATCTTAATTAGCCAATTTACTTGATTTTTTTTGGAGGGATAGCTGGCCATTATCCACTTACTATGAACCTGATCTGTGTTTGCAAGCTATCTCTTTCTGAGTACAGGAAAATAAAAATGGAAAAGAACGCGTAGTGGCAACATTTTCTAATTTTAAAAATCAAATATTTATTTTTTAATTGTATTTCATTTTTTTATTCCTCCACTTTACAAGCATGTCTGTCAATTGCACTGCAATAGGATCCCATATATTTTAAAATGCAGTATCACTTGCCCAGTTGTATCCACACATTTATTTTCAAAAAAACTCGATGAAAATTTTCATAAAAAGAGATAATTTGTCGACATTCAGCTGTTTCGTATTTGCTGCTCCTGATTACCTTTATTACATCAAACCTTGAGTTTCCATTTCTTACCTAAGAGACACGATACAATGAAAAAAAAGAGTTGTGGTCCTGGCTTTACTGTCTCAGGTCTACAAAATGTTTCCTTTTATTTAATTCACGGGCTTCATCAAATAATATTTTTTAAATAAGCACTTTTATATGTGTACCACAAACCTATAAGCAATTCTATTTTATAGCCATGATCTCCTTGCTGTGTTTTATTTCAATAATTAAATGCACCGCAACATCTTCATAAATGATTTAAGGGAGACACTGCTCTTATTAAGCTGACATTGAGCAGTATGTTTTGAAATAAATAATATAAAGGAAGAATATTGCTAAGGCCGGTGTCATTGCGTGATGAGCTAGAGGTGTCTCTAATAACATTTCGTGCCATTTCCGTATTGGTTCTTTGATTTCTATTTGAGGGCTGTATGCAACTAATATAAAGCCGAAATACTAAAACACTATTCACTGAATATAACAGCAGCTACTATTTACAGTAGATCATCACCGGATGACAGCTGGAATGGTGGGGAGTTCATTACAGAGACCATGAATTGTTGGAGGTAATTTAGATTACAATTCAAAGTTTAATTTAAAAATCTATCAACAAATGTGAAAGTGCTAGGGGAACATTTTAAAATGCACTTTAATCTCACAAACACAAATAGCTTTTCAGAGCCTTAAACATCATCACCTGCAAAAAACACTAAAACTTTACAGCATCTTTAATTAAATTACAAACACAAACGATAATTAACTTTTTTATTTTTATTTTATTCATGTCATTGTTTGCCCCTGGATTCAATATCTCCAACTTGCAGGGACACGGTTCTTAAGAAGTTTACGGCCTGGCTGGAATATTTTTTTTCTTTTTTCTTTTTTGTAGGATAGGAACATTTGGTATATAAAATGTAATTTTATATGGACATATTACCCACAAATGCACTCGTGTAAATATCTGGTAGGTTGAGCCATTTCCTTCCAAATAATTGAAACATTGATTTTAAAATAGAGAAAGCAATAAATTCAAGTAGCTGTAAATGTGTGTCAGACAATATAGGAAAGCCATATTTCTGCTATGTATGTGCGTGGTACAAATTCCATACATCTTTAGAAGGACATAAATTAGAGTCAATAGTCCCCTAATCCTAAAACAAAACACTTCCTCATTGCATTGTATATATTATTTATTTATATTATATAATTTTCATAATTAAACTATACAGTATATGTATATATAATGTATAGTTTGATTACAAAAATTATAAATATTTGATAGTACGGAATGCATATTTATATAGAATAAAATGTTGAGTGACAATATAAAAAAATCATATAACTTGAAAGACTGGAGTGGTAAAAATATAGAAACACCCTCTTTGATAAATATTTTGATAAGATTACTTGTAACACGGAGAACCCATGATTTTGATTGGCTAGGTCAGAGTCATTAAATCACTTCCTGTATGGGTAGAATGACTATATATTTCAAACTTATATAAGTGAATGTGATCGCTTCAAAATTGCTAAGAATAATTTAGTATAAAAGCAAAAATAAAAAATTTCTCACATTCAATAGGTGTGAAGCTAATACTAGAAGTACAGCATACTGGCAACAGAATATTAATAGAATGTCTGCATTTGAGAATAGGGCCCACATATTGTAAATGCAGTTAAAGGTATTTAAAAATGCTACTACAATTTTTATGAAATCTAAATATTAATGTAATGCTAACAGTGAAATGGGAGAGTCCGTTCACTCAACCACAATCCCTGTAGAGATGGAATAACCCATTGAAACTTCCTTTACTGTTTAAACAGAGAAGGACGTTGACATTTTCAGCAGATTTTGCAGACATTAAGTAAGAGACGAGTTATTCCTGTCAGAGAAAAATTTTCCTTTTAAGACCTACCACTGTTTGACGTAGACTGTTTGGTCTACGTCAATATCTGAAGTCAAACAATACCTGATCTTTAAATAAAATTAACATTTAGTGGCTGCCCTCTAACCATCAACCATCTTTTTTTTCCACCTCTTAATTGGCTTAGACTTTGTGAAATTACCTTAAATGGCCATAACATGGACAATCTGGTAGAAGAGGAGCAATGTGGATAAACTCATGGATTGATTTCTCATACTATGTACTTATTTGCTTATTTTTAAATTCTCCATGTTTCTTTCTTAGCTACAGGACTACTGATAATACAAGATCAGCAATTACAACAATAAATATTTGACTCAGGTGTAATCGTCCTTGATTTTGAAGAGTCACATGGCAGACAAGGCATGGCAGACATGGCAGTTAGTAAAACTCACAGGATGATTTACTAAACTATGAATTTTTGGAAAAATCCTTATCAGCTATTTTTGTCATTTTTTTCCCATTCTGATTTCATTTTGTGAAACATCAGAGGTTATTGAATATTCCTGTCAATAATTACTGACCTGCCATTGTGAAGGGCAGCTGCCAAAGGCAGGAGCCTATGTCACATCACAACCTATCTTATTTAAAAGGTTCCTACAAGCATCAAAATCACTACAGCCCATCGGTTATGATGTCTAGTATACTCTTGCTCTGTTCCCAGATAATGGGGTAAACCATTTTGCAATGACTTGTTCACTTTCGTAGGTCTCGCCAGGTGCTGAGCCTCCACTAATGCCAGGTAAAGCAGAGCTGTAGAAGTCCAATGCCAATCATTCCAATCATTGGCTCTCTGCCACCAAATGAAGCTCAGTGCAAAGAATATGCTCAGAACAGTGGCAGAACTACCGCCAGTGCAACCGGTACACTGACCAGGGGGCCCACATGCACTGGGGGCCTATAGGGTGGCTAATGCACGTAGGGCCACCCAATGGATATTATTGCTAAACAGGGGCCTGGTCCGGCGTGGTGGTCCTTTAAGAGTGAGAACGGGCCCCTGTAATATTGGCCAGCTGGAAGGAAGTGATAGCCAACCACTTCCTCCCAGCTATATGGATAGAGTGCTGTGCAGGAGGGAGGAGACGGAAGCGGCGGTGCACAGGTGGAAGTTTGGGAAAGAGAGGCAGGAGTGAGCTGCTGCAGAGCCTTATGCTCATTCCCATCAGCCTCAGACAGTATCATCAGGACCCAAAGCAAACCATCCTCCTTGACACTAAAGGTAAGCTAACAGGGGGGTGGCTGCAAATATAAATATTATTATGTATGTCAGATTGTGTGTATGTGTGAAGGTGTGCATATGTATCTGTGTCAAGGTGTGTTTTTATCTGTATGCCTGTGTGTGCATCTGTGTGTGTATCTGTGTGTCAGGGTGTGTGTGTGTATATGTCAGTGTGTGTATTTGTGTGTGTGTGTGTATCTGTGTGTCAGAGTGTGTGTGCATCTTTGTGACAGGGTGTGCATCAGTGTATTCATGTGCATTTGTGTCAGGGTGTGCAGATTTAAGTCAGGGTCTGTGCATGTGTCAGTGTGTGTGTGGGTGTGTGTGTGTCAGGGTGTGTCTGTGTGTGTGCATAGGAGTCAAGATGTGCATATCTCATTGTGTATATCTCTGTGTGTGTCAATATGTGTATGTGTCCATGTGTATCTTTGTGT
Source organism: Pelobates fuscus (assembly GCF_036172605.1). Classification (NCBI taxonomy): domain Eukaryota; kingdom Metazoa; phylum Chordata; class Amphibia; order Anura; family Pelobatidae; genus Pelobates; species Pelobates fuscus. The sequence goes on along the minus strand of NC_086322.1, from coordinate 47,870,486 downwards.
CTGGGTGTGCATCTGTGCATGTGCGTGTGCATTTGTGTGTTATGGTGTGCATCTGTTTGTCAGGGTGTGTGCATTTTTCAGTGTGTGTATGTTTCAGGGTGTGTGTGTATGAGGCAAGATGCGTGTGTGTTGGTGTTGTATTTAAGTGTGTGTATATATCAGTGTGTATCTGAATTTGTGTGTATATGTCAGTGTGTTTATATGTATCTGTGTGTTAATGTCTATGTAGCAGTGTATGTGCATACATCCAAGTAATGAAGCACCAACACAGCATGCAAACACACTCCTGCAAGCTAACAGAAATATTACATTCAAACACACTATGCTTTCATACTCCAAAATAAGATACAATATCAACACTACATACAAACACACCCCAGTATTCAAACGCAAACACTACACACAAGTACAACCCTGCATTTCAATAGCAACAGTACATGCAAATACACACCTACATGCACACATATATACTTTATACAAAACATGCTTGCATTCAAACACACAAACACTGTTTACAAATACAACCCTGGAAAGATGGGCAAATGGTAGACCCCCAGCTGGCATAGCAGCATTGGAATTGTACGACAGATGGGGATCTACCTTTTGACCACTCTTGCACTAGAGGAGTGGCCTAAAAACTTTCTTGCATTAGGGCCCTCTCTACATTAGTTCCACCAATGGCTCAGAACTGGCATTGGCCATCCTGGAACTTTGAGATATATAATTTGTCTTACTAAAACACTACACTATAGAATCAAAGCACAATGACAACATGCTTTCTCACACTTCCTAAATGCTATGAGCTAATGTTGTTCTTCAGCTCGGAGTAATGTATAAGTAATGGGTATAATAAGCATAATATTACATATCTGAATATGAATTCAAGTGTTAATAAGTATAATATATATATTTTGCTCTAGATCAGGTTTTGCTAAACTTTGGCCCGCCAGATGTTGCTGAACTACAACTCCCATGATTCTCTGTCTATCTATTTCATTCAAAGAGTCATGGGAGTTGTAGTTCGGCAACATCTGGAGGGCCAGAGTCTGAAGAACCCTGCTCAAGACAATTGAACTTTACATTATTTGAATTAAAATAAATTAATATATCAAATTGTGTTTAACCCCTTAAGGACACATGACGTGTGTGACATGTCATGATTCCCTTTTATTCCAGAAGTTTGGTCCTTAAGGGGTTAAGGAATTTAAATAAAATCAATAATGTTTAAGTATATTACAATGCAAGTAAAATTTAGAAAACATGCTGATTATATATACATAATGATTGAGTGTATATATATATATTATATTCAATATGAACAGCTCTGGTGCTAGTTACGACTGATAGATAATTTCACACTCAGCACATGTATAATTGAGTAATGTATCTTGTATCTTGTATGTATAAACCTAATTTAAGTAAAAAAAAACTTTTTTTTCTGCTATATAAATAGCCTTATTATTAATGTATTATTTCCAAATGCTAAAAAGGTCTACCTTGCTAAGTGACTTTTAATTATGTCCATTGTTATTCATTTCAATACATTTTTAATTGTTGTACATGATTCCCGTACCATCGCACAATGTTTCCACGAAGTCTCACACAAAAAAAGCCAATGCTGGCTGATTATCATTATTAAAGACATTCGTCGCTGGGAACATTTTACAAAACATTACACAGACAGGGGAAATGTAAGCCAGTGAAGCTTAGGCATTTCTTTGGGCTAAAATGAACAGGCATGACGCTTTGCCATCAAAGAAGAGAAAGGGTTGCCTGCGTGTATTAAACATGAGTGCTGTGGCTGCTTAATTATTGGTTAATCTAGCAATTTAGCATGCTTCATTTAATTCTAATTAGGTGAATTAATAGGCAAAGAATAAAGATTCAAATAGACTGGCACAAAACAAAATGAGTGTTAACTTTATTTATTCTCTTGTAAGTCTTCCCAACAGCTTAGTCAGTGTCGAGTCTGTGCATCCATCTTTCAATCTACTGCTTATATACATATGTATTTAATTATTTATTCATATATTTTTGGATTGTTTGTATATTGGTTACTTTAATTATTTTCACACCAATTCAGGAGAGTACAACACATATAGGGCATATGGAAAATGAATTCAGGCTGAAATACATACTCTTAATTTCTGTTCTCACTATAAATATTTCATGTGCAATTGGTGTATTGAAGGCCCTAGTCAGAATATATGAAGATTGCATACGTGTCAAAAAGAAACAAGTGAAAAATTGGGCATTTTGGAAATAAAATAAGGAAGGAGTATGCAGTGCCCCCCCAGCCCCCCTAATTACAATTATTGACATACAAATTTCTGCATTTAGTCAGAATTCGTGGGGGTATTACACACGTGTAGAATTTACAATGATAATAATAAGAATAATAAAAGTACCGTATATCCTTTATTTCGTGCTTTTCTCTCCAAATGTTTTTCCATATGCTTTTTTAGTACGTTCTCATATTTTAGCTGAGGTTTCATTTGAATAATTTATAATGATTTTATTAACTAATTATACTTTCCCATTGTCTAAAAGACCATCTTCATGAGCCATTGTTATTTTTTGCGTTCTGAAACTTGGAAGCCAGTCCTTGAGCATCATATCCAAACTATCGATATTTAAGAAGTATAGCTCACCGTAGGTTTGAATTTCAAAGATACAATTCCTTCGAACTATCATGATCACTACGTGTATGTAAAGCACTGGAAGTGGGGCCTGCCAAAAAAAAAAAGAACTATTTCGTTATCCTTTCATGTACAATTTTCATATACCACCCAGGCGTAAAGTTCCGGTAGTTCTATACTTGAATTGTGAATGACAACAGCACGTTTTGTTCATATATTTATTTTTTAATTCACTTTTTAGCAAACTTTTTAAAAGCACAAGTCAGTCAGCAGCACATTATATATGACGAGAGTGTAGGCAAAATGAAAGGAACGATATCAAGTGAAACAAAATATCTGACGAATGGGATGTCAAGAGCAGCAGAGATATGAGATAAAGGGGCAATAAAGTAAAAAAAAAAGGATTGGGAGGGATTTTAACATTTGTTTAATTTTAGAGTTAGACGTTGTATTCCTTGTCTTTTTCCTGTTCATCCAAAAGCATTGGTAGATAAAGACATGCCATGTGCATATATACCCCGCCATCTGTATACTCCAGATCTTTGACGCCTTCCTGATTTGTCTTTCTTAATCAAGCATCCCACTACGATACAGCCTGCTACATTGGACATGGCTGTTCCTCTAATTAAGGTGCTAATTGAATTAAATAGCTGCTGTAATGAGCAGATGAGCAGCATAAAAATAAAGAGTCAGATAGACCAATTAACAAAAGAGCTAAGCATAATTATAACATTTAAATACATGCAACTCAGCACCAATATTGTTAATTGTTACAGGGCAATTTATGGTAATTGGTTCCACAACAGACAAGAAGATTCAGACGCACAGCCCTGTAATTAAAAAAAAAAATGATATTCTACAAATGCAGTGCTTAGATAATTAATACTTGATTTACATAAAATATAATTATGGTAGAATTATGCAAAGAGGTTTGTGATTACAGCACAAAATATCGCCTGCGTCTCGGAAAATCTTGAAATCCATATTTGTGGATGAATAGATGACTTGAAGGTACCAAACGTAACACTATAATTGTTGCTATTGCCTCTTTCATTACAGATGTGTGGTATCTGGTATGCTGAGAATGATATTATATTCCCAATCTGAGATGTAAAATATTTACTATAACAGTTACTTCACATTATGAGAAATACAGCCAGATAACTGTTTTTTTTTTTCCAAAGAACTTTCCCACGCTGTGTAAAATGACACAGAGCACTCTGATTGGTGGATTTCAAACCAACCAATCAGAGTGCTGTGACAGGTAAATGTAGAGACTTACCTGTCAGTCTCTTCATTTACCTGTCAGAGCACTCTAATTGGATGGCTTAAACCCACCAATCAGAGTGCTCTGAGCCTAATTGAAGCGCGGGCAAGGCTTTATAAGCCTTCCCCCGCCCTGCAGAGCTCAGTCTGCGCGGAGCCCTCCATGGGTGAAGATGGATTTTTTTTTGCGCCCGTTTTTTATTTTTTTATTGCGTCGGTTATTATGTTTTTTTATTTGACCTTTCTTGGGGCTGAAAAAAGATTTTAGAAGAAAGAAAACACAAATGGTAAGTTTTTTTTTTTTTTTTTACAGGTTCTTAGTTAAAGGTCCCCCCTCATTATTTTTAGGGTGAGGGTGGTAGGTAGGGGGATATTTTTTTGGGGGGGGTGACTAGGGTTTGGGGAACCCTAGTCACCTGGGGACAACGAAAAAATTTTTAGGGCCCTCACGCCGCTCAGGGGTGGGGGCCAGGTGGGATGACAATAGGTCCCCCCCTTTTTAGTATTTAGGGTCCCCACCGCTCAGGGGTGGGATCCTGGGGGTAGGACCTTAGGTCCCCCCTTATTAGTATTTAGGGCCCCCACCCGCCGCTCAGGGGTGGGGGCCAGGGGGAGGACATTAGGTCCCCACCCCTTATTAGTATTTAGGGCCCCTACCCACCGCTCAGGGGTGGGGGCCAGCTGGAGGACATTAGGTCCCCCCACTTATTATAATTTAGGGCCCCCACCCACCGCTCAGGGGTGGCGGCCAGGGGGGAGGACATTAGGTCCCCCCTAGTTTTACTGTAGGGCCCCCACCAACCGCTCAGGGATGGGGGCCGGGGGGAGGACATTAGGTCTCCCCCTTATTAGTATTTAGAGCCCCCACCCACCACTCAGCTGTGGGGGCCAGGGAGGAGGACAATAGGTTCCCCCCATTATTTTACATTAGGGCCCCCACCCGCCGCTCAGACATGCCCCTACTCACGGTATAGCGAGTAGGGGCATATGTTACTAATACTAAGTAATCTTTACTTAGTATGAGTAAATTTGGCTGAAAGACCAAGGTCTTTCAGCCTTTTAGTAGATAGCTCCCTAATACAGTGGGAATTAGGGAGTTATCTACTTATTCATTCCTGTCATTACATTGACTGGCCAAGTAACTTACATTATATGAATGTATGTTACTTGATTGTTGTAAGTGTTGCAAATGCTTACAGCTGAATCCTGGCTATGTTTGTATACTTTTTATTTAAAATTGTATATAATGTAACATTCTTCTTTCACTGGGTAAGTATATTAGTACTTAGGCAATACTGTGCTTCGGAACTTCGGAACTTCGGCACTTCGGCACTTCGACACTTTGACACTTCGGAACTTCGGCAACTTTGGAAATTCGGTAGTTTCGGAACTTCGGGACCTCGGCAATTCGGCACTTCGGCAATTCGGACATTCGGAAGTACCCGAATGTCCTAATTGCCCGAAATTCGTCCGAATTCATATTCAGACCGAAACGAATTGCACATGTCTAATTAATAGTCAAGTTTGAAGGGACACTGTGGGCACCATAACTGCTTTATCTATAAACTAGAACTAACTAAGTTCTGTGCAAAGGTGCAAGAGCGACAGACAAGGTCTGTCTAAGGCCCTAACTAGTGTTGAGCGAACCCGAACTGAAAAGTTCGGGTTCGTAGCGAACATTGTTTTTTGGACCCCGAACCTGAACACGGACATATCACTTTATGTTCGGGTTGGAGTTTGGAGTTCAGCGATTTAATGGCGTCAGTGACGCCACTGGCTGCTCACTGTTTACTAGACATGCCCCTGGTCGCGGTATAGAAACATAGAAACATAGAATGTGATGGCAGATAAGAACCATTCGGCCCATCTAGTCTGCCCAATTTTCTAAATACTTTTCATTAGTCCCTGGCCTTATCTTATAGTTAGGAAAGCCTTATGCCTATCCCACACATGCTTAAACTCCTTTACTGTGTTAACCTCTACCACTTCAGCTTGAAGGCTATTCCATGCATCCACTACCCTCTCAGTAAAGTAATACTTCCTGATATTATTTTTAAACCTTTGTCCCTCTAATTTAAGACTATGTCCTCTTGTTGTGGTAGTTTTTCTTCTTTTAAATATAGTCTCCTCCTTTGCTGTGTTGATTCCCTTTATGTATTTAAATGTTTCTATCATATCCCCCCCTCATCTTTCCTCCAAGCTATACATGTTAAGATCATTTAACCTTTCCTGGTAAGTTTTATCCTGCAATCCATGAACCTGTTTAGTAGCCCTTCTCTAAACTATCTCTAAGGTATCAATATCCTTCTGAAGATACGGTCTCCAGTACTGTGTACAATACTCCAAGTGAGGTCTCACCAGTCAAAAAAAGGGGGGAGGACAGGGAAGACTTGGACGGGCACTCTGACAGTAGGGGATAACCCTCAAAAAACTACCTAGGTAGTTACAGAAAAAACATACATAGGATGAGTGCCCTGCAATATAAAATATAACTTTTAATAGTAAATAGTAAAAAATAAGGTGAAAAACCACCAATAAGTGAAGGACAAATAAAATCTGTACAATTCCGATAGAATACAGTATCCCACACACCAAATAGGTGCTAAGTATATGGGTCTATACGGATAATATGCCAGATGTTCCAACATGTGAGGGATAGGAACCCAATATTATAGACCCCCACCCTGTTGGAAATAAAACACTGTTGCAAATAACAAAAAAGGAGAAAAAGGGAGGACAAACACTAATAGCAGGTATAATATTAGCAAAAATTGGCAAATAATGCCATGGGAACAGAAACCTCAATCAAAGGATCCCTAAAGCCATAAATAAGGTGACAGATTGTTAATTAGCAATCATGGGTTAATACCCTGATACATAATAGCCCTAGAGAGAGGTCCTGTTCAGAAGTTTTCAGTGTCCTCTCTTAGATACCCATGTGCAAAAGAGCAATAATTTTGCACGTAATAAGTGAATAAGAACAGCTGAGACCTCTAGTGTATGAGGTATCAGACAGGTCACATGAACATACCGTGTTCTGGATAAGGGTTGTAAGCGGTATGCCTAGATAATAAGAGCAGCCTTAATAACAAATAAAAAATATAATAAACACCCCTCAATTATAAGGGAACCCTAAATGCCTGACACATATATGAAGGGGTAGCACACTCAATAATGTGCCCTAAGTGACACACTCCTGATAAGTTACAGAGAGACTTCAGCATATAACCGGGAGACACTGGGTGCAGCCAAATCAACACAAACGTTAGTAATAACGAGGTAAATGGGCTGCTGCAGTATCCCAGTAAACCTTAAGCAGCTCTCCGGGTTTCGCCTGATGGGAGTTGAAGTCCACTCTGGATCCATTGTATCCCTGTTGCCATGATGTGCTAAGAGAGTAGGAGATACAGCTGGATCAAAGGCCCCTGACGTGCACGTTTCGCCCGCAGCTCATCAGAGGGGAGATCTCACCAGTGTTCTGTAAAATGGCATGAGCACTTCCCTCTTTCTACTGCTAATGCCTCTCCCTATACAACCAAGCATTCTGCTAGCATTTCCTGCTGCTCTATTACATTGTCTGCCTACCTTTAAGTCCTCAGAAATAATCACCCCTAAATCCCTTTCCTCAGATGTTGAGGTTAGGACTCTATCAAATATTCTGTACTCTGCCCTTGGGTTTTTACGTCCAAGATGCATTATCTTGCACTTATCCACATTAAATGTCAGTTTCCACAACTCTGACCATTTTTCTAGTTTACCTAAATCATTAGCCATTTGGCTTATCCCTCCTGGAACATCAACCCTGTTACATATCTTAGTATCATCAGCAAAAAGACATACCTTACCATCAAGACCTTCTGCAATATCACTAATACAAATATTAAAGAGAATGGGTCCAAGTACAGATCCCTGAGGTACCCCACTGGTGACAAGCCCAAGCTTCGAATATACTCCATTGACTACAACCCTCTGTTGCCTGTCTCTCAGCCACTGCCTTATCCATTCAACAATATTGGAATCCAAACTTAAATATTGCAGTTTATTGATAAGCCTTCTATGTGCAACAGTGTCAAAAGCCTTACTGAAATCTAGGTAAGCAATGTCTACTGCACCACCCTGATCTATATTTTGGCTTACCCAATCAAAAAAATCAATAAGATTAGTTTGGCATGATCTCCCTGAAGTAAATCCATGTTGTCTCTGATCTTGAAATCCATGTGTTTTTAGATGTTCAACAATCCTACCCTTTAACATGGTTTCCATCACTTTCCCCACTACTGAAGTAAGGCTTCCTGGCCTATAGTTGCCCGACTCCTCCCTATTACCTTTCTTGTGAATGGGCACAACATTCGCCAACTTCCAATCTTCTGGCACTACTCCTGTTATCAATGATTGGTTAAATAAATCTGTTAATGGTTTTGCTAGTACACCACTAAGCTCTTGGGTGTATTCCATCAGGTCCCATTGACTTATTTGTCTTTAATTTTGAGAGTTGAAAGAGAGCCTCTTCCTCTGTAAACTCACGTGTAATAAATTACTCATTTATCCTTTTTCTTAACTGAGGTCCCTTTCCTTCATTTTCATCTGTAAATACCGAACAAAAATATTAATTGAGGCAGTCAGCTAGACTTTATCCTCTTCTACATACCTTCCTTCTTTTGTTTTTAATCTAACTAATCCTTGTTTTACTTTTCTTTTCTCATTTGTATATCTAAAAAAAGTTTTGTCCCCCTTTTTTACTGACTGTGCTATTTTCTCTTCTGTGTGTGATTTGGAAGCTCTTATAACTTGCTTAGCCTCTTTCTGCCTAATCTTATAGATCATTCTGTCTTCCTCACTCTGGGTTTTTTATAATTACTAAATGCTAACTTTTTGTTTTTTTACTATTTTGGCCACATCTGCGGAGTACCACAGTGGTTTCTTGAATTTTTGGACTTTACTGACAAGCCTAATGCAATTTCCTGTTGCCTTCAGTAGTGCAACTTTTAAATAATCCCATTTCTCTTGGACTCCATTTAAATTGCTCCGGTCTGATAATGACTCCTTTACACATATTCTAATTTTAGAAAATTGTTTTTGTGTGGTGTGACTCAGTCACTGTTCTTATATTAAACCACACTGACTGATGATCACTGGATCCTAGACTTTCACCTACAGTAATATCGGATACCAAATCTCCATTTGTTAACACTAAATCTAGTATGGCCTCTTTACGAGTTGGCTCCTCAACGACTTGTTTTAGAGACAATCCCAGTAGGGAGTTTAGAATATGTGTGCTCCTGGCACAAGCAGCTATTTTTGTTTTCCAATTCACATAAGGAAGATTAAAGTCACCCATGATGATAACTTCCCCCTTCATTGTCATTTTAGCTATTTCTTCAACTAGTAGATTATCTAACTCTTCAATTTGTCCTGGGGGCCTATAAATCACACCTACACGAGTTACTGTGTGATTACCAAATTCTAACGTAACCCAAACGGACTCTATGTTCGCCTCACTAACCTTTATTATGCTAGATTTTATGCTATCCTTCACATACAGGGCCACCCCTCCCCTTTCCTGCCTTCCCTATCTTTTCTATATAAAGAGTACCCTGGTATTGCTATGTCCTAGTCATTTTTCTCATTATACCATGTCTCAGTAACAGCGACTAAATCTACACTATCAGTTGCCATTATTGCCACAAGTTCATGGATCTTATTCCCTAAACTGCGAGCATTTGTAGACATGACTCTAAGCTTATCATTTTTTAACGCACTTGCTACAGGCACCTTCTGTTCTTGTTTTGGGGGACAATTGGATTGATGTTTTATCACCCTTTTGCCCCCCTCCTAGTTTAAATACATCCTAGTAAAACCTCTGAACTGCTCACTGAGAACATTTGTTCCTTTTGAGAAAGATGCAAACCATCTTTTTTGTGCAGTTTATTTCCATTCCAAACAAAGCTACCATGAGAAATAAAGCCAAATCCTTGCTCCCGACATCATTCACCAAGCCACAAGTTAAAGTCCCTAATACGCATCCGCCTGTCGTTCTGAGTGTTATGCACAGGCATAACTTCAGATAATGACAGCTTAGAAGCAATCTGCCGTATATCATTGGCAAAAACACTAAAAACTTCCTTAACCGCTGAAACCTCATTGCAAGCCAAGTCATTTGTCCCTAGATGGACAAGTACATCCAATTCACCTTCCTGGTTTGCTCGCTTAACAATATTACAGATACGTCTCCTGTCTCTGTGAGCAGTAGTGCCGGGAAGACACCTCACAAGACCACCATTGTCCATCTCGACACCTCTTATGATGGAATCCACTAACAACAACTGCTTTCTATTATGCCTCACCATAGTCTCCAAGCCTCTTTCCACAACACCACTAGCCTCAGTGCCTCTCTCCACAACACCAATAGCCTCAATGCCTCTCTCCACAACACCACTAGCCTCAGTGCCTCTCTCCACAACACCACTAGCCTCAATGCTCCACAACACCACTAGCCTCAATGCCGCTCTCCACAACACCACTACCCTCAGTGCCTGTCTCCATATCACCATTACACTCTGAAAGTGCAGAACATTAATTATGTAGAGCAACAGACTGTGCAATATGCCTTTTATCCACAACTCCAAGTCTACCAGATCCTACAGTGATCCATCTGCCATTCCTAGTATTTCTCTGCGGCAGTGGCTTTGCAGCAGTTCCAGCCTGAGTTTGTTTACCAGATAATTTACAAATCTCAGTCTTCAAAAATACAATCTCCTGCCGCAAGATAGAGAACTGTCTACAGATTAGACAACAACCAAACCTCCAAAAAGTGGAACGTGAAACAAATGCATAGCAACTATTACATTGAACTAAGTTTGCCATTCCTGGTTTGCTCGCTTAACAATATTACAGATACGTCTCCTGTCTCTGTGAGCAGTAGCTCCGGGAAGACACCTCACAAGACCACCATTGTCCATCTCGACACCTCTTATGATGGAATCCCCTAACAACAACTGCTTTCTATTATGCCTCACCATAGTCTCCAAGCCTCTTTCCACAACACCACTAGCCTCAGTGCCTCTCTCCACAACACCAATAGCCTCAATGCCTCTCTCCACAACACCACTAGCCTCAGTTCCTCTCTCCACAACACCACTAGCCTCAGTGCCTCTCTCCACAACACCACTAGCCTCAATGCTCCACAACACCACTAGCCTCAATGCCTCTCTCCACAACACCACTACCCTCAGTGCCTGTCTCCATATCACCATTACACTCTGAAAGTGCAGAACATTAATTATGTAGAGCAACAGACTGTGCAATATGCCTTTTATCCACAACTCCAAGTCTACCAGATCCTACAGTGATCCATCTGCCATTCCTAGTATTTCTCTGCGGCAGTGGCTTTGCAGCAGTTCCAGCCTGAGTTTGTTTACCAGATAATTTACAAATCTCAGTCTTCAAAAATACAATCTCCTGCCGCAAGATAGAGAACTGTCTACAGATTAGACAACAACCAAACCTCCAAAAAGTGGAACGTGAAACAAATGCATAGCAACTATTACATTGAACTAAGTTTGCCAGGGAGGGGGGGGGGAAGTAAGAAGGACATGGGGTGGGGGAATAAGAAGGACACAGGGAGGGGGGAGTAAGAAGGACGGGGGGGGACTAAGAAGGACATGGGGTAGTGGAATAACATAAGAAGGGAGGGGGGGACTAAGAAGGACATGGGGTAGTGGAATAAGAAGGGAGGGGGGGGAAGTAAGAAGGACATGGGGTGGGGGAATAAGAAGGACATGGGGTGGGGGAATAAGAAGGACACAGGGAGGGGGGAGTAAGAAGGACAGGGGGAGGGGTGGACTAAGAAGGACATGGGGTAGTGGAATAACATAAGAAGGGAGGGGAGAGTAAGAAGGACATGGGGTGGGGGAATAAGAAGGACACAGGGAGGGGGGACTAAGAAGGACATGGGGTAGTGGAATAAGGGGAAGGGGGAGGGGGAGTAAGAAGCACACGGGGAGGGGAATAAGAAGGACATGGGGTGAGGGAATAAGAAGGACACGGGGAGGGGGGACTAAGAAGGACATGGGGTAGACAGTGGATAAGAAGGGAGGGGGGAGTAAGAAGCACACGGGGAGGGGAATAAGAAGGACACGGGGAGGGGGAGGGGGAGTTGTAAGAAGGACAGGGGAAGGGGGGAATAAGAAGGACACAGGGAGGAGGAGGGGGGAGTAAGAAGGACAAAGGGAGGGGGAGGAGATGAGGAGAACACAGGGAAGGGGGGTGAGGAGAACACAGAGAGGGGGCAGGTGCAGAGCTCTATGGGATGAAAGAGAGAGCTCTATAGGAAAGGGGGCAGGGCAGGGAGCTCTTTCACACTACACCGCCGCGCACACACACATAATGCATCAGTAAAGTGACACTTTTATCCCTCCTCAAGGGGTCCCCTCTCTCAGCAGCCAGCCAACCACGTGATCTCGGCTGCCGGCAAAAAAGAAAACCTCCTCGGAGTCGGCAGTCATCATGAAGCGGAATTATGCTTCAGGAAGCCAGAAAAGAAAGAAGAGAAAGGAAGAGGAGGATAAGAAAAAACAAGATAGTGGTAAGTGATAAATTACATACACTAGATAAAATAGCTCTACTTGTCTTGTATAAATGGTGTAATTTTGCAGCAGGTAAGCTAGCAAACATATGTTTGTTAGCTACCTGCCTGACGGCAAATGCTGCTTGTAACGAACAGTTAGTGCAACTACAGTATCAGGACAACCCACATGTTTTACTGGTATTGTTTATTAACTATTTAAGGTATTATAGTCATCTGTTGTAACTTTATAATAACCATCCAGATACTGTTTATAGACAGTTTAACCAACTAATAACCCTTAACAAAGTGTTAGGAATATCTGGTCTGTCTATCTATGTAATGTTTATAGACGTTTTAAAAATGGTTTCTTACAGGTTTACAAAATTTTTGAATCATTACCCGATATATATACCTAATATATTATATGATAGATATAATGTATGTGTGCTACAATAAACTGTTAATTTACAGCACTACTAATAATTAGTAAACACTTAATTATAATTTCATTGTCTGTTAACAGTAAAAAAGACTGTTTGCTAACAGTTAAATTACAATTAACTAAAGATTAATTAACTATCAATTCACCATCTATTAATGATTTTTATTATAAAGTGTTACCATCTTTTCTTTCTCCCTCAAGGTGCTTTGCTTAAATTTCTCAGCCCTCAGGCTCTTCCTAAGGATACCTCCACTGATGAAGGTAGAGTGAATTTCTCTCACTGAGCTTAGCTGTTAATAGTGACCGCTTTCAATATGCGAACAGAAATGGTAAAACGTACTAATTTCAGATTTTTTTTCCAATTATTTTCCCAGCTACACCATCAACTTCATCCTCAACATCAACAGATGCATCACTTCTCAGTGCTGATGTCTCCTCTATAGCACAAGGTACCACAAGCTCTATAATTATAGCTGATATAGCCTGCACAGCCCCGAGTTTAAACTGATAAGTGTGTGCTGGCATATTGTTAGAAAAAAACAGTGCAAATCACAATTGAATTCCCACCAAACTTGTGTAAATAGCACCAGTCACTTTTGCCCATGGACATTTCAGAATTTTTAATATACAGTTTAATATACAGTAGTGCCGGTCAAATTTCTAGGTGTCAGACACTCAGTGATGCATTCTGTACAACAGATGAATTATATTAATAAAAACATTATTTTTCCCCAGCTAAACCGTCAATAGCATCTCTCACAGTGGAAGACACTGCATCCAGAACAGAAATTGAGTCTGCACCACTTCCCAACACTGAGGTTACCGCTACAGCTCAAGGTACCACAAGCACTGTAATTATAGCTGATGACCCTGCGCAGTGGCCAGCAGTCCTGACTGATAGTGTGCGCTGTCAAATTGTTAAAAAAAGGACCAGTGCAAGTCAAAAACTATGTATTCCCCCAAAATTCTGAGAATCCACCTCGAAGATTCACAAATGAGAATTACATGAGAAGCATGAAAAATGGGGAGAAAATTCTTAGATCGTGGATGTTATATTCCATGAGCACAGACTCAGTGTTCTGTTTTGCCTGCACTGTTTTTGGGAAGCGTGACAATGCCTTAAGCAACTGTGGCTTCCATACATGGAGGAACCTAGCTCATCATTTAAAATTACACGATGATTCAAAGGGTCATTGTGACAATATGACAAACTGGCATGAGCTGCAGAGGAGACTGCAAACCAATACAACCATAGATCGAAGACAACAAAGCTTGATGCAGATAGAGATTGAGCATTGGAAATGTGTCATAAGGAGAGTAAATTGCTATAATTTGTCACTTAGCAGAACGCAACCAGGCTTTAAGAGGGACCACAAGTGAGTTGTATGACCCGCACAATGGGAATTTTCTGGCACAAGTTGAACTGATGGCACAGTTCGATTCAGTTATGACTGAACACATAAGAAGGATACAAAACCAAGAGACAAGAGTGCATTACTTGAGTGGAACTATTCAAAATGAAATAATTGCACTAATTGGAAACAAGGTACTGGAAGAGATTGTGAGAAGAGTACACCGAGTAAAGTATGACTCTGTTATTATGGATTGCACTCCTGATGTCAGTCATAAGGAACAGCTTTCCATTGTTCTGAGAATTGTTAATTGTGAACCATCTGTGTCCATTGCAGAACATTTCTTTGGCTTTTTAGATGTTGAAGAAACAACTGGTAAGGGCCTGACTGAAGTCCTACTTGAACACCTGCAGAAACACCGCCTGAGTCTTTCTGACTGCCGTGGTCAGTCTTATGACAATGGCAGCAATATCATGGGCCATAAACAGGGTGTTCAGGCAAGAATTTTGCAATTGAACAGCAAAGCATTTTGCATTCCATGCAGCAGTCATACACTTAACCTGGTTGTGGCAGATGCTGCCAAGTCCTCAGTGCTGTCCATCTCCATCTTTGGTGTGTTGCAAAGACTCTATAACTTATTCAGTTCCTCTGTGCAACGCTGGGCAGTTCTAAAGGAACATGTAAAGCAGCTCACTTTAAAACCTTTGTCAACAACAAGATGGGAAGCTCGAATTGACTGCGTGAAGGTGGTGCGATACCAGTTACCAGAGATCCTGGATGCATTGTCTGCACTCCAGATGTTTGCTATAGAGAAGGGGGACTCCGAGACCATGTCCAGTGCTAAAAGCTTACATGGTGAGATGAAGACCTGGTCTTTTCTGCTTTGCACAATGACCTGGTACAATGTTTTGTACCAGATCAATCATGTCAGCAAGCTGCTACAAAGTCCAAATGTTTCAATGGAAACACTTAGATCGGAAACAGAAGGAGTAAAATACTACCTTGAAAACTTCAGGGAAAAAGGGATTGCATCCTGTCAAACTGATGCAAAGGAGATTGCAGAGAATCTGGATATGGAAATGACCCTTCCTGAGAAAAGGCAGCGTAAAAAGAAAAGGCAGTCTCTATATGAAGGAACAGAGGACACTCAGTATACTCCAGATGAGACTTTCAGAAGAGACTTCTTTCTGCCCATGGTTGACACAGCCCTCTGAAGCCTAAGTGACAGGTTTTCAAGATTGAAGGGTGTTTATGACCTTTATGACTTTCTCTTCTCAAAGGACAACATGAAGCAGACACTAAAGAATGGAAAGCTTCATGAACGATGCAAAAAATTGCAACAGACCCTCCATGACATTGATGCTGATGACCTGGCACTTGAGATCAATTCATCTCTCTACACTTTTCCAGACCATGTAGCCACTTCCCCATTTGACATGCTTAATTACATATACAGTGAGTAGCTACTGGATTTGTACAGTAATTTAAGCATTGCTTTGCGTCTACTCCTGACTCTCCCTGTGTCAGTGGCCTCTGGTGAGAGGAGCTTTTCAGCTTTGAAGCTGATAAAAAATTACATGAGGTCCACCATGGGCCAAGAAAGGCTCACAGGACTGGCACTTACATCAATTGAGCGTGATGTTCGCCAGTCTTTGGACATGGAGGACATTGTAATTGCCTTTGCAGAAAACAAGGTTCGCAAACAGCAGTTTTAGATCATTTGCACATGTTTGTAAGAACTGAAAAATGTTAATGTGTGTGTTTTAAGTATGTTGGATTGAGTTATTGTGCACTTTTTTAATGTATATTGGATTGTATGGTACAGTGGTGTTTTTTGCAAATGTTCATTTCTTGAAAATGTTCAAATTTCATGCACATTAAATGCAACAGTATTATTTGCACTGTTAACCTCCTTTTTTATTTATATAAGGTGTGGGTGAACTTAAACTGTATGGCTATATTGTGGTTCCTATAGGCTTTGCGTGCGTAAGGTGGGGAGGGCGTGGAGGGGGGGGCCTCCATGTCTATTTTGCTTGGGGCCCCCAAATTCCTTCAAACGGCCCTGCCTTTTCCTACAGATGAATCTTACCTGTAACAGTAGAAAAGAAAAACTCTTAGCACAACTCTTAGACAGTTGAAGCTTCTGTAAAACTCTCCAGAATATCTCCAACCACACTTAGAAGCAACACTTAGATGAAGCAACCAAGCTCTATTAGCCAAGCTAATGACAACAACCCTTATATAACTCCTAAAATCACCATCCACTAGGAATGTTTAGATAGCTCCCTAATACCGTGTGAATTAGGGAGTTATCTACTAAGCGGCTGCTTATTTTATGTTATTTTTAAGTGATTTCCCTATCCACATTTGTTTGCAGGGCACTGGTCCTACTCTTGCCCCCATTTTACTTCCTTTTGCAGCCCTCTAGCCCTTTCCAGGAGTTTTTTTGAGACATTTTTGTGGCCAAAAGTTCGGGTCCCCATTGACTTCAATGGGGTTTGGGTTCGGAGTCAAGTTCGGGGTCAAGTTTGAGCCCAAACCCGGACTTTTTTTCAAAGTTCGGCCGAACCCGCCGGACCCGAACATCCAGGTGTCCGCTCAACTCTAGACTTAACCCTATTAGTAATTAACCTAAAAGGCAAGGTTATAGACTAAACCTAAGAAAAATCCTATGATAACCAAACCTAGTAATATCAAAGTCTCTGTATAAAGTAGATACAATATAATGAAATAAATCGGTACGATGTTCCTAACAAGGGAACACAAATATCCTAAACAGCAATGTGTGTACAATGTAGCAGGTGATAATAACCCCCTCCCCCCCCCCCCCAGGCTTTAATTAGGTATTGTGTGGTCACTAACTATATAAAGAAATATATTGGATCATACCCACTATTAATATGTCTAGCCAGGAGGGAGATTTTAGATAAATAAACATAAGAAAGAAAGTATAATTATAAGAAAGATGTAATAAGTTATGTAATCTATTAAAAATAAATTCCATGACAGTCTGTCTCTATATGTAGCAGATAATAGGTCAGGATTCCCTGACTATAAAGACTATGATACGAAACAAATCCACAAGTAGGTTGAGGGCAACGTATCCACCCAGTCCTGGATAGTCTAATAAAGCAATGGTGAAAAAAGACAGAAAAATGTGATACCTCGGCTGTGAGGAGCCACTGACAGCCTACCTAGCCAAACTCTCTCCCTTGAGATTGAACTAAAAAGAGACAGGATACATCAAAATAGTATCAATGTGGGAAAGGGAATAATGTGCTAAAATGTGCATGAAAATGTTACGGAGCTTCTGATGCACCTTCATCAGGACCAAACCAAATTATTTAGACACTAACTACTCCGACTCCTATAGCACATACGTGTCCCAAAAAGGTGATTCTATGAGGGCTCTGAGGAGATAACCCTAAAATTAAACTCAATACACTTCTAAAGAAAAACCAATACTTCCCACAAGGAGGATCAATAGTGAACCCTCACCAATAAAAACATTAATCAAACTTTATTAAACTGGGGGGCCGAGCCTAACTGTTAGCCAGGACGGTCGCATGCTTGCTGAGCTCCGTACGAGGACACCAAAAAAATAGGGGAGAACGCTGTCACCTACCCTCACAGAAAACGGTCCCCTGGCTGAGAGAAAAAATAAAAAGTCCAAGCCTGATAAAAGCCTGATGAGCCGGGAGATCGGCGATCTCTTCCGTAACTCCCAGAGGGCCGCATGGGACAACATGGCGCTCGCGGACGAGGGCTCCTCATACTCTTCGGATGACATAGCTGAGGCCCCGATGGCGAGTGCCTTACCCACCACTAAAAAAGGATGGACCCCATTGGTGGCGGACCGGGACCCCATCACGGCGACCCAACTCAAAGCAATGTTGGCAGAGCTTCGAGAGAACATAGCGGGAGACCTGGCCCCCTTCAAGAAGGCCATCGAAAGTGCGACTACCAAAATGGTCCAACTGGAGGCCACCCAGAGCACCCAAGATGGCCGGCTCACAGAGGTGGAGAGAGGCGTGGCTAACCTGACCCAATACCAACAAAAAATTGACACCAGGTTAGATGCCATGGAAGACCAAAGGCGCAGATATAATTTAAAACTAAGGGGAGTGCCCAAGACAGTGGGACTACAGGACTTACCTCATTTCCTCAGGCGGCTTTTTGCAGCCCTCCTACAGCCGAAACAGGCCAAGGCCATGAGACTCGACGGCATGTTCCATCTAACCAAACCACCCAATGCACCGCCGACAGCGACCCCAGATCTCATCCTCCGTTTTGGCTCCATACGGGACAAGGCTCTAATACAAGACGCGGTGAGGGGAAAAACCCCCATTACCTTTGAGGGCACCTCACTATACTTTTTTCCGGACATGTCAAAGGGCACTCTCCTATGGCGCCGGTCCCTGCAACCACTACTCCAACTGCTCCGAGCCAAGGAGGTATCGTACCGATGGGGCCCGAATCGCACAGTGCTAATTTCTGCCGGAGACACAACTCTACGAGCAAGCACCGACAGGGAGCTAGAGGACCAACTGCAGACACTTGGAATAACGCTGCCATCAACAACTGTGGGCGGGAACCTGTCACAACTGGACTTGGCTAAGATCAGAGAATTTACGCCGCGAAACGTGAAACCCACGTCCTCCACTGGAACGGGGACCTGAAGGGAAAGAACGGGCTCAAAGGGCTGCTATTCCCTTATTTAAGACTCTCTTACTACCTAAGGACTGGCCTAGGGCTACCATTCCGTGAACTTAAAAATGTCATAGCTGCTTTCTCCTCCCTTCCTGTTACAACTGTTTCATAGGTTTATTATGTTGATTAGGTTAAATATGTTTATCCACTCTAGCTTTACCTCCAGCGAACACCCAATGAGTGGGGATATACGGTAGAGTACGAACATAGCAAAGTTACTAGAGACAGGGGCCCAACCTCTACCAGTAGGCCCACGTTTTTGTTACTAACCTACAGACCTCCCTGCCTCATTTAGCTAGCTGTATATAACCTTTGGTGTTACCTAGCTCACGCTATATATCAATCAGACCATGCCTCCACCCACATATGTAGCTCTCAACACGACTACACTCCATACGTTTAGGGGGTAGATACTCTAGCCACTAAATGGCACTGACCTCACACACGCACGCACCCCCACACACCTCGGGACTCTGGACAGGGATGAACTCCCTCACTGTGATGGCTGACATATTGGCAATACCAGACCCAGATGGGGAACACTCCATTTCTTAATCTATGTACACCTACAGCCTAGTGCAAATATACACACGGCGATGCCCACAAATGCAACCAGCACGGGCTCCAACCTGCATATCCCCCCCTTCACCTTCCACAATTATACTAATACACCCACCTATACAAATCACTGGAGGGGGCTTCCCCATGGTGCACTCATGCCAAAACGAGATACACCGCTCATAGGCGTACATTTCTAATGCGCCCACTGGGGCTTACCTAAATGTTGTAAACCTGCTAATTAACCTGTTAATAACCAAAAAATCACTGTTGCTGAACACAAGTTGATAACTATGCCTGTAAAGCAATGTATGATTCTCAAGAACTGTCCACACAATGTATCTTATCTTGCATAACATGCGTAGTGACAAAAATAAAGAATAAAAAAAAAACTTTATTAAACTATTGTTCATTAAAACTCATAATAAACTAACTCCAATAGACTTGTAAAGTGTAAATGAGTTAATATAAAATATATAATCCAAGCAATATCCAATTCTCTCATATATGTTTAAATGGACTGATCAAATCTTCAAAAAGGGTAATGTAGACTTCTTCCTAGAGTAATACAAATAGTAATGGAAAAGTATAAATGGAAAGATATATAGACCTACTAGATGGTTATAATTTTGTAAATCCAGTAGTTGAAAACAGGACAGTCAGAGAGATGGGGTCAATACCTGTCTGGGAGATATAGGACAGGCAGAGGGGTTGATACCTGCCTGGGAGCCAGAGCATTGACAGAGGGGTCGATACTTTTGTGGGAGATGGAGAACAGGCAGAGGGGTCGATACCTGCATGGGAAAAGCAGTTGAAATTTTCCTGTGAGTACAAACCCTTTTGGAGGCCAACCCAGCTGGCTGGACCCCTGGTCCCCTGGTTTCGGTAACGGTCTTCCCTTTTAGACCTATATCCCCAGAGGTGTTCCATTACAGTATTATTCACTAGACTTGGGCATTCGTATGAATGAATTTTGGGATAAAAATCTTCATTTTCATCCATTAGTCCGAATACCAAATAGCAAATGGGCGCCAAGAAAAATTATCCCATGCAACATTTGCTTATTCATTTATTTGCATTTGCATGCATTAATTCGCATTCTGCGATTTGTATTACGCTGTCTGTCTGCTTCATCCGAATGCACGAATGGCTCATTTATTCTTTCGGTGCGCCTTCGTTATTTCTGCTCACTCCCATAATATCTCATGGGAATGAGCCGAACTAACAAATGCGCACGAAATTAGTGAGCCATTTGTTCATTTAGATTACTTGTTCAGCCTTTTGGATTACAGACAGACAGTGTACTGTCTCTCATTGCATGTATTACAAACTGCGAAATGAGTCATTTTCAGCTGATCAAAGCAAAGGCAAAAATGTTTCCTAATTCAGTTATTTGGGGTTAAAATTTTAAATTCACTTTGACTTCAAGCTAATTCACACTATTTGGCTTTTGGACAACTTTAAATTCAGCCAAATTTGGGGTGATTAGCTGTTCGGACAAATTCTATATTTCCAAACTGCCATGGCAACAAAAAATCAAGCAATCAACAAAAATGTTGCCTTAATATGTTCAGATGCTTCAAGAATAAGGCTTCCGTCTGTGGCACCTAAAAAAAGAGAGAGTTGATTGATGGGAAGACAAATGATGGTTCGGTAACAGCCACTAAATGTTGATTTTATTCACAGATAAAAGAAGGAGAAGTGACTAATACAGGGGAAAAATTAAAGAGGAGCAATATAAAAAATAAATCTGTATTTGCACATTATATTTTATATATTAACAGTCTCTGTATGTTATGCTACTGCAGAGAACTCTGGTATATAATAAGCGCTACGGAATCTGCTGTTGCTATATAAATGGCAATAATAATATTAACACATGCAGTACAGCATGTACTGGAGAGGGGGCAGGAGAGATATCGCTGCATGACCACGTGCTAGATTCCCAGCTCCCCCACTGGATCAGCAGGATAGTGCCAGTAGTGTAAGTCTCAGCGGCAGCCACTTACCTTTAAAATGACACTATAGGCATTGGAACACCTACAACTTAATGTAGTGGTTATGGTGCAAAGAGGCTGTACTGTGTAAAAACTGCTGTTTCTGAGAAACCTCTAGTGACTGTCATACCAGCCACCAGAAGGACTTCCTGGGTTCTGTCCTTGTTAAATAGTATAAACAATGTCCAGATATGTCAATCAGAACGTCATCGTACAACACTGGATGGTTTTTCCCCATTTTGTACAAGACCAGTTGGATTTTCGTGAATGGCCATTTTAATATTACTGAACTCACTTATACTGCAATAACACCAGGGAATTTTTTGCTGCCTAAAACCAGCCTAAACATTATATAAAAGAAAATAATTACCATATGACAAGTATGAAAATTAATAGGCATATGAAAAAGGATATTTAATTTGTTCATGGGCGTCACATAGGTGGGGCAGTCCTTAAAAAAAAATTCTTATTCTAGACATAATGAGCTTTTAGTTCTGCTTGTTAATCTATTTGCTTTGTTTTATGATGCATTTTCACATTCATTCCTTTCATTTTTTTTGTGTTACTTTATGCTAAAAATGAAACATTTTAATGATAACCCCACTAAATTAGACAACACTCGACTTCGTAAACACCAGTCTGCGCAATCTTGTCTTACGATGGCAGCAATGAAATAAACACTGTCTGTGTACGCATTGCCGCTCTTCAGCGTAGCCGTCTCTCCCGGCACATTTACCGCAGCACGCGTCGAGAAAAAAGTACGGCTCATTTACAAATGTAATTTCAATTGAAGATAGTTTTCCAATCTCCTCTTATTTGAGTCTCAATTGAACTTCTTCTCTCTTTTGATAGTATGATTAGACATTGCAAGAGCTGTTGCAGATTAGTGAAGCACAGGAAGAGTAAATTGGGAAGGATGTTTTATCACGGAACGTCACAATATATGAGAGCAGATGTGTATGCTGCGAGCTGTTCGCTCAAATTACTGTTATGGAATAATTTAGCCGTTTTGATTCTCACAGATTACTACTTCCACTGATCATGCTGTCAAAATCAAAGTGAGCACTCCATCCAGTTTTTATTCATGCCAGATCTATTTTGCTTTCATAATGAGCAGATATTACCAGTGCACAAAGAGGATAAAGACATTCACGGTGATAGATAGAAGAGAGATTAAATGGGATCTTTATGACTTCTTCAGCCATCAGTTTTGACTGTGCGATAAGACAAGTCGAGTTGGGCACTGATTTGTTCTTTATTGGAGACGATATTAGCATGAGCCTTTTGCGGGCATGCTTCGAGATAAAATCCATTTAAGGTGGAATCTATTTAAGTATTTCCAAGACTTGGAAACATGTCTGTTTAAGAAATAGATTGTTTGCCGTGCTCGGTCTGTTTATGCTTGTAGATGCGAGATAATGCTATATAGTGAGAGAAACAATGTACATGCCTCCTATCAGTGCCAAAATAAAAGCATTAACAATATAATCTATATAAACATATTTCCACCATCTTGCCCATTTAATGAAGGATGTAAACAAAATATTGGTTATGGAGAGCAACAATGATTTTATTGCAGGCCCTATAGGCTTATTCACTAAATTCCAAATTATTTTGAATTGAAAAAAATCTGAGTGGCAAAATGTAGGCAAAACTAGATGAGCAGCAACTATAGTTTAGTTTAATTTTTCAAAATCAGCAATTTTAGCCTTAATTTCACCACTCAGATTTCAATTACAATATGGAGTTTAGTTGATAATTGACTGATTTTACGATTCATTTAATCGCTACCATTATGTAACAAACTATTGGATGTACCAATGACACAGGTTACACTGAGGTGTCATCTTGAATTAAATTAAAGGATCACTATAGGCACCCAGACCACTTCAGCTCAATGAAGTGGTCTAGGTGCCAGGTCCATCTAGGGTTAACACTGCAGCTGTAACCATAGCAGTTTCAGAGAAACTGCTATGTTTACATTAGGGTTCATCCAGCCCCTAGTGGCTGTCTCATTGACAGTCGCTAGAGGGGCTTCTGCGATTCTCACTGTGAAAATCACAGTGAGAAGACGCTGACGTCTATAGAAAAGCATTGAGTAATGCTTTCCTATGTACTGATTGAATGCGTGCGCGGCTCTTGCCGCGCATGCTCATTCGGCGGATGACATCGGAAGAGGGAGGAGAGTCCCCAGCGCCTAGGGAGCCCGGCGCTGGAGAAAGGTAAGCGGCGGGAGGGGGGCCATGAGGGTGGGGGGGACCCACAGACCCTATAGAGCCAGGAAAACAAGTTTGTTTTCCTGGCGCTATAGTGGTCCTTTAAAGAGCTAGTTGATAAAGACCAATGGTAAATATACATATGGTGTTTGGATATCACTTTTATTTTACATTCCCATGTGTAGTTAAAGACTACCCAAGAGTTTAACATTTCCATGTCCACTTCTTGAATTTGTTTCACTATACTAAATGTCTTTTCACTGCTGTCATTTTTGCAGGAGCTAGTGTAAGAGTCAAATTCAGATTAGATAGTGCTACGGTTGCCTCCAGGCTGGCTGGAAGATGGACCATAGAAAAGGATGCTCCTAGCGCTCACCAAAGGACCATCAGCACCGTAGACACCATAACTACTGCGTGGCCACCATAAGTACTGCAGACTCCATGAACCACCGCTGCTGGGCTGGTATCTTGCCGTCTGCTCTGCGCCCTGTACCTACAACCAGGCTCAAGGTTCCAGTAGGTGAACCTCTTCCTTCTGTAGAGCGAAGCAGGATCAGGAACAAGAGCTCTTACAAGAGCTCAGTAGCAAAGGGAGCATGCAGAGCATAGCAATCCCTGAAGTGATTATAGCTGTTCCCTACAAACATGAGTCAAGGCTGCAAGTTAGAGGGACAAGTAATTCTGTTTATTGGCACCAAAATAACCTTCTTTTATCCAGGATCCCCTTGGATAGGACCACCCACAGGGCGTTACAAAACAATCAATCATACACATACATATCCGAAAACACTCCCAGCAATTACACACAAAATCCTCCCCTCTGCCTGTGATATAATTATGTTCCACAAGGGATTAACATAATTATCACAGACAGTAAAAATACAGTTTTTACACATACCCTGTAACTTTAAAACCATACATCCAATCTTCATATACATATTAATTATCAGCACACTTTAAACATAAACACTTAAAAATCAGCCAAATCCATCCAGTAGATCAAAAGTTAGACGTAAGTCCTTTATGACCGACCGTCAATTTCATGCAGAAAAACGACTAAGTCCCATTCGAACGTGCATTCGAATCTTCGAACAGGACTTAGTCTCTGCAGCTGAAAGTTCAGTATGGGAGAAGGTAAGGGTCAGCGGTGTTCGCGGAAATGTGTAGCCAATTTTAGTTCCATGAATTTGGCTACACATACCGCTGACCTCGTTCAACTAAATTAAAATGGCCGCCGCCACGTGTTCCTTTGTCGAATGGCGGCCACTTTGACGACTTCGACAACTTCGGCACTTTGGATTCAGTCGAAGTGCCATATAAAAAGTACCAATCCTTCCCCACAGGATTTAAAGGGCCAGAATGAGTGAAATACACTCTGGTATGGCCGAATACTGTTTTTTAACGGGCCCAATCTCCCAGGGCCATAGTCATGCGGGTGGAGGCTGGCAAATAGGCTCCTCCACATGCCAGGGAAGCAGGGCAATTTCTCATTTAAAGGGCCAGTTTCAAATAGCAGTTTGTAACAGATAGAAATGGATGGATAGATGGACAGACGACGGACAGATAAAGTAGCAAGAATTTATTTGCAAAGGTGACTGAAAGGTTGATCCCCATCTGTCATACAACTCCCAAGATGCTTTACTAACTGGGGATCTACTATTTGCCCATCCTTGGAAGCTAGTATTTGTGAGCAGTGTTTTTGTATTTGCATGTAAGCATTTTTTTTTGTATAAAGCATGTGTGTGTGTGTTCATGTAGGGGTGTATCTGTATGTCCTGTTGCCATTAGAATGCAGTGGTGTACTTGTGTATAGTGTTTGAATTTGAATGCAGAGGTGTGTACATTTGTGTGTGTGTTTGAACAAAGGGTATATTTGGGTATAATTTTGGCGTTTGAATGCAGGGGTTTGTTTCCCTGTAGTGTTGGCATTTGATTGCTGGGATGTAAGCACATATACACATACACTGCCGCATAGATACATACTTACACAGATACACATACACATACACATAGACACACACACAGATATACACATACACACATATACATATGCTGAAACATAAACATACTCAGATACACACATACTGACACACACACATTGACAGGGCTGGACTGGCCTACTGGGATACCAGGAAATTTCCCGGTGGGCCGCGGCACCTGGGGCCGGGTAGACAGCCCCAATCACCAGCATAATGTAATTTAAATGATTTTCCCCTCGGACTCAGACAGTCTGTGCCAGTCCAAGGGGAGTAAAGAGGGACCACTTAGGGGCTGGTGCGGCCACAATTAGGCTGCTGGGGGCCATAGAGAGACCTGTCAGTCTCCCTTCAAAATTTACACCAATTCAGGCCGCATGCCCCCGCCACCCGCACTGAAGTCATGCCTCCCAAACATAAGCCCCGCCCCCACATGAACGCTGCTGACCTCGCTGGAATGAAGTAGCCAGACAATGACATCTTCACCTACCAGTGCCAGGTAAACTTTGTGTGTGTGTCTGCTTGTGAGTGAGCTTGTGTGTGGGTGTGTGTCTGCTTGTGAGTGAGCTTCTGTGTGTGTGTATGTCTGCGATCTGCTAGTGAGTGAGCATCTGGGTGTGTGTGTCTGCTAGTGAGTGAGGTTGTGTGTCTGCTAGTGAGTGAGCTTGTATGTGTGTCAGTGAACTTGTCTGTAGGGATCATGTGTGTGTCAGTGAGCTTGTCTGTAGGGAGGACAAGTGTATCTGAGCTTGTCTGTAGGGAGCATGTGTGTGTAAGTAAGCTTGTCTGTGGTGAGCATGTGTGCAGTGAGCTTGTCTGTAGTAAGCATGTGTGTGACCGTGAGCTTGTCTGTAGTGAGCATTTGTGTGTCAGTCAGCTTGTCTGTAGTTGGCATGTGCGTTGAACTCTTCTTTAGGGAGAATGTGTGTGTCAATGGGCTTGTCTTTAGGATGCGTGTGTGCGTCAGTGAGCTTGTCTGTAGGGAGTACGTGTGTGGGACAGTGAGCTTGTCTTTAGTAAGCTTGTGTGTGTATCAGAGTTTGTCTGTACTAAATTTGTGTGTGTGTGTACCAGTAAGCTTGTCTGTGTGTGCCATTGAGATAGTCTGTCAGTGAGTCTATTTGTGTGCATCAGTAAGCTTGTGTTTTTATGTCAATGAGCTTATTTGAATCAATGAGATTGACTGTGACCCTGTGTATCAATGATATATATTTAAATATATTTATTGGGGTATATATATATATATATATATATATATATATATATATATACATATATATATATATTCACACACTACATAGCACAATGACTTATGGGGCTGGCATAGATTTCTTTCCAGGACTACTTTGTATCCCCAGACCCGCCCTGCACATTGACACACATATAAACACTCTGACATAAACATGTCATAATTTGTATAACTTTAGCCACCCTCCTATTAACATGCATTCTGTGTGCAGGAAGGGAGGTTCCATGGGGTCCTGTTGCTGGCTGAGTCTAGTGGGAGTGTGGGGCTGGAATAAGCTTTCTTCTTGCTCTCCCTCCTTCTTTTTGTACCTCCTCTTTGCCTCCTTCATAGGCTTTCTGTGTAGCTGGATGGATTGACCTGCAATCACTTTCTCCCATTATTGCCGATATTGCAGGACCCCAGTCGGCTGTTAAAGGGCCGTTACTCTCGGGTTACTGTTCAGAAATGGCCATTTGGTGGCCCTAAGTGCATTGGCCACCTGAAGCGTCCCACAGCTTGCAGCAGCTCCACTGGCGGTATTCTGCCACTGGATGGATAAATAGATAGACAGACAGGCAGTCAGATAGATAGATAGACAGACAGACAGACAGACAGACGGATAGATGGATAGATGGATAGACAGACAGACAGACAGACAGACAGTCAGATAGATAAATAGACAGACAGACAGACAGCTAGATAGATAGATAGATAGATATAGATAGATAGAGAGATAGATAGATAGATGTTGATGCGTGGCATATCACCTTTGGCATTTCTAAGAAACTCATGCAGACATTATGATATTGTAAATTATAAGTAATGTGTATGCATTATAGCACAGAAAGACCAAAGGGATGACATTTTACATGACATTTTAGCTCTATAACTTGTTTTACCTTTTTCTCCAGCTAATAGAGTGCTTACTGGAGCAGAGCGATGGCTGTCACAATCTTGTCTCCTCAGTTTATTACGTGGGGACATATACAATATAAATAAAATTAACTGAACTGGATTAAGAAAGTAAGTGAAAAACAAAGAGCAAAAAAAGTCTGATCCATGTTTATTTCAGTAAGTCATTCAAAATCTTGGGAACCAAATCCTCATCCTATCTGTACAAATGGTTACCTTTCATATTTATTTTTATTAAGAAACATTAATTTTCATTCTTATTTGGGCCCCAATTTTTTGGATAATTTTTTTTCAGATTTAATATTTTTGGATAAACTTTAAAATATTTATATTTTGTAATATTTATATATACACTGCCTGGCCCCCAAAAAAGTCACCACCAAAAATAAAGATCTCTAATATTTCATTGGACCGCCCAGTGACGTCCACACAACCCATGGGGCCCGGTGCAAAAACTGATCCGCCGCTCCCCCTGTGCTTACTCTGCGAGTGCTGGGGCCGCGGGCACCTGGTCGCAGGGGTCACAGGGCTGCGACCCCTGTGACCGCGGTATATACGCCAGTGCATGCAGATACACATACACTTAAAGGACCACTACAGACACCCAGATCACATCAGCTAAATGAAGTGGTCTGGGTGCCAGGTTCCTCTAGTTTTAACCCTGTAGCTGAAAACATAGCAGTTTCACCGAGCCGGAATATGACCGCCGGGTGACACCAGGGCCAGCTTCAGGGGGCCGTGAGATGGCCGGCTCCCGGGCCCCCCAGGAGCAGAGGCTGGCCACACTGGGTACATACCGCGTCGCAGGGCGGCCGGGCCCCCTGGTGGGCTGGGCCCGGTCGTAGCCGCGACCCCTGCAACCCCGGTATGTACGCCACTGAGACCGCCTATAGCTTTGATTACGGCACGCATTCGCTGTGGCATTGTTTCGATAAGCTTCTGCAATGTCACAAGATTTATTTCAGTCTAGTGTTGCATTTATTTTTCACCAAGATCTTGTATTGAATATGGGAGACTTCTCCAGCACATTCCAAAGATTCTCAATGGGGTTAAGGACTACACTCTGTAGTGGTTATTCCATGTGGGAAAATGATGTCTCATGCTCCCTGAACCACTCTTTCACAATTTGAGCCCGATAATTCTTGACATTGTCATCTTGGAATATACCCATGCCATCAGGGAAGAAAAAATCCATTGATGGAATAACCTGATTATTCAGTATATTCAGGTAGTCAGCTAACCTCATTCTTTGGGCACATAATGTTGCTGAACCTAGACCTGACCAACTGCACCAATCCCAGATCATAGCACTGCCCCCACAGGCTTGTACAGTAGGCACTAGGCATGATGGGTGCATCACTTCATCTGCCTCTCTTCTTACCCTGATGCACCCATCACTCTGGAACAGGGTACATCTGGACTCATTGCTCCAGAGTCCAACCTTTATGCTCCCTAGCAAATTGAAGCCTTTTTTTCCGCTTAGCATCACTGATTACTGATTAGTGGTTTTCTTAAAGCTACACAGCTGTTCAGTCCCAATCCCTTGAGTTCCCTTCGCATTGTGCGTGTGGAAATGTTCTATTAAACATAGCCCTGAGTTCTACTGTAGTTTTTCTATGATTTGATTTCACCAAACGTTTAAGTGATCGCCGATCACGATCATTTAGGATTTTTTTCCGACTACATTTCTTCCTCGAAGACGATGGTTCCCCACTATCCTTACAGTTTTTAATATTACGTTGGACAGTTCTTAACCCAATTTTAGTAGTTTCTGCAATCTCCTTAGATGTTTTCTCTGTTTGATGCATGCCAATGATTTGACTCTTCTCAAACAGACTAACATCTTTTCCACGACCACGGGATGTGTCTTTCGACGTGGTTGTTTAAGAAATGAGAAGTTACACATTTAATCAGTTGGGGTTAAATAACTTGTTGCCAGCTGAAAGATAATCGCCCATGCAGTAACTATCCAATAGGAGGCTCTTACCTATTTACCTATTATAGTTCCCAAGTAAGTGGATTGATCTCATCAGAGCAATAATTAGGCTGCTAGAGTAGGACCTGCCAAGAATGGGGTACATTGACATTGTGGCAGGCTTAAGCAAAACATGATCATATAATGTAACTAAACCCCCATTATTTTTAGCCTAGGTGAGGTGTTTTTAAATAAAACTAATACAATCTGTGAGATTTGAAATCATTGTTTAGTGAATAAGCGAGTTTGCTGGATTGTGTATTGTGTATGTTGTATGAATTGGCCCCAGCAGCACCCTAAAATGTATGCATGTTCAGGTAAGTGCAGCCCTCTTGGTTTCTTTTACATATTTGGAAGTCCAGGCTAACTCCTTGTTTTTTCACCCCTCCCCGTCACAGGTGCCTCATTGCAGGACGCTATTTAGCCTTGACTTGCAGAGACTCCCAGGAGGAAGTAGTTCCCAAGTAAGTGGATTAATCTCATAGGAGCAAGCATTAGGCTGCTAGAGTAGGACCTGCCAAGAATGGGGTACATAAACATAGTGGCAGGCTTATGCAATACAGTATGATCATATAATGTAACTAAACTCCCATTTTTTTTTTGCCTAGGTGAGGTGTTTTTAAATAAAGCTATTACAATCTGTGAGATTTTAAATCATTGTTTAGTAAATAAGTGAGTGCGCTGGATTGTGTATATATATATATATATTTTTTTTTTAATATTTTAATGTTTTGAAAAACAAATTTTCAAAGTTTCTCGAAAAATATTAAAACATTTAAAAAGCTTACCCAACAATATTAAATCAGGACCTTGGATATTAATATAAATTTGAAAGCAATCCATTATATACATAAAGTCTACATACAGTCATATTTATTACAGTATTGGATGGTAACCGGACAGTTATCATTATGAACATATATCATGTACAGTTGTGCTCAAAAGAAAATTCAGGGATTTCTTGATACCAAGCCAAGATCAGATAGAAGAAATATTTCAGCCACAACTGCCAGAAGAATTGTTCAGGATACAAAGAAAAAACCACAGGTAACCTCAGGAGAAATACAGGCAGCTCTGGAATAATACAGTGTGGTTGTTTCAAGGAGCACAATATGACGATACTTGAACAAAAATGAGCTGCATGGTCGATTTGTCATCCAAGATGGACAAAGACTTTGCATGACCTGGAGGCATTTTGCCAAGACGAATGGGCAGCTATACCACCTGCAAGAGTTAGGAGCCTTATAGACTACTATTACAAGAGACTGCACACTGTCATTGATGCTAGGGGGAAATACACAGTATTAAGAACTAAGGGTATGCAGACTTTTGAAAAGGGGTAATTGCCTTGTTTTGGGGCGGGGCCGGGTGGCCAGGCGGCCATATCGGGTGATTCTGGGTCCTGGAGAGACATTCTGGGGCTTGGGATCTGAGGCCTACCCGGGAGGAGAGTGGGGCGGATGGCCGCTGCCTTGCATTCCAACCTAGCTACTGCGACAACATAGCTGGCGTCTACATGGTCTCGTTCACCCCCCCCCTCTGGGCCGGCAAGGGTTATCCTGGTTCCCACCAGGAAAGACAACATCAGTGCATCGCTACAGGGCGACTTAACGCCGAAAGTAAACGGCTCCCACGCGGCCTCATTAAAATGGGCGAAAGCGGCGCAACAACTCCACTGGTCCAAACATGGATGGCGCGCTGAGGTAGAGCTTGTAAGCCACACAGCCCGAGCAGTGACCACTCCTGATAAATGACCGCAGACAGGAAAGAATAACAGCTGCCTGCATTTATTATCTCCACTCACACAGCAGAGGCAATACCCAGATGATGGCTCAATGCCTGCTCCAACGAAACACGCCTCACCAGCACTCCCTACCACCGGGGCCAGAGACCAACAAGGGGGTACCCAGAGAGGTCATCCCCAAAAATTTACCCCACTACACCGCAGCCCACACCTGAACACTGTGGCTTAAATAGCACCGCGCTCATACCCACCTGACGACCGGGTGACTTGTCGATGGTGATTTGCAAACATTGTGCCCTATGGCGGGACTTTGGGGCTCAGTGGGCCTTACTACAGGGACTATCCCAATGCATGGGAATTAGCTGCCTTCCAACATCTCCCACACTGCCAGAGCCGGAGACGACCCCAGCATCTCTCGACGGCTAGCACCTAAGGCACACACCGCGGAACCTACCACCGACAGCCTCAACAGCGGTTACAATGGCTGCATTTACAATTAAACATACAGCTATGCTACTTATGTTATATTTACTGTTATAGGAAATATTAGTTTTCTTTTTATGCCTAATGCTGACAACCCAGTACGCTCCACTCTGCCTGGTGGTACCTTACCTACACACTTAACTTAACTAAGCTTGCTACACTATCACTCCACAACATGTCAGTAAGTAAATCTGCAGTTACACTTCGTATACCACAATGCTTACCTGGCACATAAGATTAACTCTAGACTACACTACTCTACTGTTGGTTTGTATAAACAGTTAAACTTCAGGCTTCCCACTGTTACACTGCTGACATACATCCCAACACTCGCTTAAGTAATCCTATGGAGATCCTGAACCACTAAATAAACAAAATGTGCAAGTTAGATCTCACCTGATATCTACATTATACTAAAAAATGTGCTACATACTCAAATGCCTTCTAAATGGTATGCTATGTCTAATCGCTTGTTTGTCATGGCTGTTGGGGCATTGACAGAAGGTCTATGAATCATAAGCACGCAAAAATAAAGAATTTTAAAAAAAGAGAGAAATGTGTTTTGCCTGCTCACTTATGTTTTCTTTAAAAATTATACGTGTATTACCAACTCTCCAAGGGTATGCAAACCTTTGAGCACAACTGTAGTTGTGTGGTGTACATTGTCTGATGCCTGCCGTCAGAATTTACCAAAATCAGAGGATGCAGCAACTTCATTCCCATACATGATAATAATAACTCCAGAATAAACATCTAGGTCTCCTCTCTCCAGTGTAATACAATAATTTAAACAGTGCCACCTCAAACTGCAACATTTCAGTTCTGACTATGACTTGGTCAGTGGTCCACATGTTTCATCATAGGACCTTCTGCTCTAGTGCTGTAAGGAAAAATCATGGTAACAGCATCACTAGCCTGCTAGATAGACAAAACTGCATGGGAACAGGAAAGGCTGGAAAGGAAACATGGGGAAGCGACAATCTGGACATCTATAACGAATTAATGGGAACTTATATCGAAGGGTTAAGGGACTAGGAGAATAAGAATAATTTATGAATGAAAAAAAATAGTAGAATTGAATTTTAAAAACATTTGGGAAGCATACACAGTGGTCTTTTTTTCCCCTGTTATTCAAAGAGGATGGTTAAAAACAAACATAAGATTATAACAAAGGTTATAATGAACTCAGTAAACAAATTAGTCCTTGATTTAATATTTTCGGATAAGCCTTTCAAATGATTTAAGATTTTGAAAAATATGTTAATATTAAATATGTATATTTTTTCATATATATATATATATATATATATATAAAAAAATTTACATAAGCTATTTTAGATAATTTTATATTTTGAAAAAAAAAAAAGAAAAGTCCAGAGACTAACTTGGCACCTTTTCATTCTTATCTCAAAGTCCATTTAAAAAGAGAGAGAAACAGTCCCTCCAGTTCTATAAGTGCCACTTTAATGTAAATTATACAGTACGGTGTGGATTTTTATACACTAAGGTGTGGGATTAGTATGCACAGCATGCCCTGGACTTAATAAAGCAAGTGAGAAGTTTATTAAAAAAAAAAAAAAACACAAAAAAAACCCATGTATATATTACTCTGAAGCAATTCAAAGATTTGCAAAGTTATGTACTAAAGTGAGAATTTGCAGTGAATTTTATATTTAAGGCCAGTGTACCTGAACTGTAGGCATAACTGACCTAGAGAATGTTTACAGTTCAGATGTCACAATGTGAATTATAGAATTTGTTCAATCCCATGGGTAACACCCCTGCAGACACATAATATATACAGCACTAATTTCAGGGAGATGATGAACAATATTTTTACAGTATAGAATCGTTCAATTTATGGTATATATTTATATCTACCTGCCTGTGTATTTATTGATTTATATAAAGAGTTAACAGAGCTTGTCTGCTTCTATCACTAAATATCTAAATATCTCGAACATGTGTAGATTTAGTGTAAAAGCAACACATAATGCAATTTGATGATAACTGTAAAAATGACGTAATTATTTTTAGTTTATATTTTAAGGATCCTTTTCTCATTTTGC
Source organism: Pelobates fuscus (assembly GCF_036172605.1). Lineage (NCBI taxonomy): Eukaryota > Metazoa > Chordata > Amphibia > Anura > Pelobatidae > Pelobates > Pelobates fuscus. Next base: position 47,836,353 of record NC_086322.1, on the reverse strand, counting down.
TGGTAGCTCTATGGCCTTGCTTCCCAGTGGATCAGGTTTTGATTACATTGTTATTCTCAAAGATTTGTTAAATGTGGTCCTTCCAGTGTTCCTCAATCCATTCAACCTTTAAAGGTGTAGATTGTGAAAAAGAATAGAGCATGGTATGCCTAAAGTGCAACTCCTATTTTAGTTTGATACAGTTTGCTAAACAGAACCGCAAGTGAGGAACAAGTTCTGACGTTAAAGTTAAATGTGGCATTTGTGCAATGTAGAACAAAACTAAAAAAATGTGGTGTTATCCGGTATTCAAATTCAGTCTTGAAATTGTGATAATCTTATATTATACTCACATTTCACTGAGCCAGTCTGGGTGCTTTTTGTAACATCACCTAAAATAATCAATATATTTATCAGATTAAGATATCCAAAATATTTCAAAGACCAAACAGATGGACGAGATATTGTGTATATACAATAATTCATTATTTTTTTAAACTTTTTTGTCCAATACATTTCTCATGTTTTTGTGAGCCTTTCAGTGTTTTGAAAAAGCGGTGTGGTTGGCCTAATTCCACCTGTGTGTGGAAATGCCTCGATTGACAGGTGTGTAGGTATTTAATTTATAATTCAGAAACCTACTCTTTGCTCAAAATATCTTATTAGAGATTTATCACTTTGTGATAAATGTAATTTAGAATAATCATATTGCAGGGATAGATAGACAGACAATTTTGGATATTTTTTTTGTAAAACATTTTTTTTTTTATTTAAATTCTTCCTTACCACTAAGTGTTTACTGAATATGTGTTTAATCTATCCATTACATAATTCCAGTATTTAAAACAAACAAGAGATAAATCTACACACAGAATATTTACCTTGCAGTTTAGATTATATCTCATTCTGATGAAATACTGATGAAGTTTCCACCTTAAGGGAGTTAAAAGCAAATTGTGGTACGTAGACCGAAGCCCTAGCAATCCTTGTGACAAATACTAATGTATAAATCAGCAGCCTACCCCAGGTCTGGACCGCTGATCATGTTCTGTGCTGAAATGTCACCTGTTCCTATCTAACGATTTGCATAATGCAAAGCTTCTCACTCGTAAAATACAGATTAAGAGGGGAGGCTAAGAGTCATTCTCGAACCATAGATCCATTTCAGAGAAAAAAAGTGTCTTTGGTTTAACCCTTTCTTGGCTACTTGTTATTGTTAGTGTAACATTTCTATATAATAGTCGGCAGGACTACAACACCTGCTCGCATTAATTTTACCAGAATAACAAATGTTACATATTTGAATACTGCATTTCTAAAACATTGGCATATTATTATTATTATTATTGGCATATATTAGTTATCCCGATCTGGTATAATAATTACTAATGTCATTGCAAAGTTTAGAAAAAAGGAAACAGTACGAGGTATGAAGAGCTGTCATAGAATGAGCCAGTTTGGGAAACTTTGGTGACAATATTACCATCGTCTCTCAGGACTATCACTCAGGAAAAGAGAGATGTAACTGTAACTGTAAGAGTACAATATGACATTAAAGATATTATTTGTGAATCAGGTAATGGCATTTGTATTAAGGGATTATGTCATTTGTAAAACAAGAAAATCCTTATTTTATTTTCTATTTCATCGTAAAGCCTTACACTGGTGCTAAGGAAATGGCCAACAAATGCATAATTAGCAGGTATTAAAGGAACACTCAAACTGTAGGAGTACAGACATTTATTCCTAACTTTACTGTGTTTTCCTAACTAGTGATTTACTTACCTTTAGTCCCCAGGAACAATGGTCTCCCCAAGGCTGCCACTCTTCCACTGGCTGATATATTCGTATCTGATTTATCTCAACGTATCCAGTGCTTCCTCATGGAGAAGCATTAGAGGGGTGGGCTAATAAGCATGCCCAGCAATTGCTTTTCTGCGCCAATTGGCATCTCCTCACAAATATGCATTGACTCAATGCATCTCTATGGGGAGATAGAGATGAACTTCTATGTTTAGAGATCATTAACGATAATTTCTCAATACTGGTTTATTTACAATTTATGGAATAAAAAAGGCAGTATATACACAATAAAATGCCACTAGAAAGTAACATTGGTGTCTGTATATGGACATAATGTTTGCTGAGATGTAGTAGGTACAGTAGCACCAGAAATGTGATTTTGAAAACAAACACTGGCCAAAGTTAGTGTTAATATTTGAAAATGCAAAAAACTAATTTGAACGTCAATTTTGGCCAGTGTTTGTGACTAAGTGGCTACTAAAAAGTCTAGACATACCCCATTTGCAATACCTTGGGTTGTCTACTTTTGCAAATGGTGTGTCATCATGGGGGTAATTTTCATTCTTGGGCTACCGTACGGCCTCAGAGGCAACATAACAACCTGGCGAATTTCAATGTGAAAAAACTGAAACGCAAACCTTATATTTGACTCTGTAACTTTTGAAAAAAACATAAAACCTGTACATGGGGGGCACTGTTATACTCGGGAGACTTCGCTGAACACAAATATTAGTGTTTCAAAACAGTAAAACATATCACAACAATTATATCGTCAGTGTAAGTTCCATTTGTGTGTGAAAAATGCAAAAAATTTCACTTTCACTGACGATATCGTCGTTGTAATACATTTTACTGTTTTGAAAAACTAGTATTTGTGTTCAGTGAAGTCTTCCGAGTAAAACAGTACCTCCCCCCCCCTCCCCTTCCCCCCCCATGTACAGGTTTTATGGTGTCTTGGAAAGTTACAGGGTTAACCCCTTAAGACCGCAGCCAAATGTAAAAGTTGTGATCCAAAAAAACGTAAACAAAACCTGGCATTTGCGCTATATGTCTGTCCAACCGTAATTCACCACTTTCATATTAAATGCACCCACACTTATTATATATAATTTTATTCAGGGGAAACAGGGCTTTCGTTTAACATCAAATATTTAGGTATGGAACATAATTTAATATTCAAAAAGTATTCAAAAAAATGGGAGAAAATAAGATTTTTTTTTAATAGTTTTAGTTCTCTGTGACATTTTAACTGTGAATGTCAAAATACTGTTTGCTTTTTCTGCAATACAATACACATATTTGTATTCAGCGATGTCTCACGTGTAAAACAGTACCCCCTATGTACAGGTTTTATCCTGTTTTGGGAAGTTACAGGGTAAAATATAGAGTGTTACATATTTCAGGTTTTTCACATTGAAATTCGCCAGATTGGTTATGTTGCCTTTGAGACCATATGGTAGCCCAGGAATAAGAATTACCCCCATGATGGCATACCATTTGCAAAAGTAGACAACCCAAGGTATTGCAAATGGAGTATGTCCAGTCTTTTTTAGTAGCCACTTGGTCACAAACACTGGCCAAAGTTAGTGTTAATAATTGAAAATGCAAAAAATTAATTTGAACGCAAATTTTGGCCAGTGTTTGTGACTAAGTGGCTACTAAAAAAACTGAACATACCCTATTTGCAATACCCTGGGTTGTCTACTATTGCAAATGGTATGCCATCATGGGGATAATTTTCATTCCTGGGCTACCATACGGTCTCAAAGGCAACCTGACGAATTTTAATGTGAAAAAACTGAAACGCAAACCTTATATTTGACTCTGTAACTTTTGAAAACACCATAAAACCTGTAAATGAGGGGTACTGTTATACTCAGGAAACTTCGCTGAACACAAATATTAGTGTTTCAAAACAGGAAAACGTATCACAACAATTATATCGTCAGTGTAAGTGCCATTTGTGTGTGAAAAATGCAAAAAATTTCACTGTCACTGACGATATCGTCGTTGTAATATATTTTACTGTTTTGAAACACTAATATTTGTGTTCAGCGAAGTCTTCCAAGTAAAACAGTACCGCCCATGTACAGGTTTTATGGTGTCTTGGAAAGTTACAGGGTTAAATATAGTTCTAGAAAATGTAATTCCCTGAACTTTCAGCCTGGGTTGTCAGGCAGGTCCTGCAAATTGTAATTAATGAAATGACCTAATTATGTAAAATTATTACATAAATATATACGTAGAATTATTATATATATATATATATATGTGTATATATATATATATATGTGTGTATATATATGTATATAATTTTTTTTCTATTTATATATAGGTATATATATATATATATATATATATATATATATATAGTAATATATACGTATATACTTATGTATATAGATATATATATTATTTTGTTCTACATTTATTTTGATATCAATATATATATATATTAATTTTAAAATACAGTTAGAACGAAATTACGCATGTTTATATATTTTTTATCTATTTAAAAAAAAAAAGTTTTTTAACATATTTATATATTTATTTATTTTGTATTCAAATTATATATATATTTATATATATATTTATATATATATTTAATCAATATCATTGTACGTGTATTTTGATATTTATATATATATATATATATATATATATATGTGTATATATTAATATTAAAATACACGTAGACCGTGTATGTATATTTATGTGTATGTGTGTATATGTGTATATATATATACTTAGATCATATATATAATATATATATATATATATATGATCTAAGTATATATTATTTTTTTTTAACACTGATTTAACTTATTTTTATTTTCAGGCAGCAGGGGGAGTACCTGTCATTACAGGCACTCCCCCTGCTGGCATTGACATGGGCGGCTATGACGTCCATGTGATCGCGGGGTCCTCGCAAGGACCTCACGATCACATGGCCCTGGGGGGACGAAGAGGACAGAGGGGGACTCCCTGGGCTCCCAGGTAAGTCCCCCATACAGCGATCGCCGGCGTGGGATCGCCGGCGACCGGGTAAGTAGAAAAGATCGCAGGACGTTCTATGCCGTCCTGGGGCGTTTAGAGCCACCAAAATAAGGACGGCATAGAACGCCCTGCGGTCTTAAGGGGTTAACCCCTTAAGACCGCAGGGCGTTCTATGCCGTCCTTAAGGAAGCGGCTCTAAACGCCGCAGGGCGGCATAGGACGTCCATGCGATCTTATGTACTTACCCAGTCACCGGCGATCCCACGTTCATATACACACATACACATAAATACACATACACTGTCTAAGTACATTTTAATATTAATATATATATATATATATAGATATATATAGATAGAATTATATATATATATGTTCATATCAAAGTACACGTACAATGATATTGACTAACTATATATATAATTATGATTATATATATATTTATATATAAAATAAACAAATATGTAAATACGTTAAAAACTAAAATTAAAAAATAATACAAAATAAATGAATAAAAAATATACATACATGTGTAATTTCGTTCTAACTGTATTTTAAAATTAATATATATATATTGAAATCAAAATACATGTAGAACGAAATAATATATATATCTATATACATAAGTATATACATATATATCACTATATATATACCTATGTATAAATAAAAATAATAATAAAAAAAAATTATATACATATATATACACATATATACACACGTATATATATAATAATTCTACGTATATATGTATGTAATAATTTTACATAAATAGGTCATTTTATTAATTACAATTTGCAGGACCTGCCTGACAACCAAGGCCGAAAGGGAATTTAATTTGCTAGCACTATATTTAAAGATTTTGATAGGAACAATAGATCAATGAGGACCCTCCTCGAACGAGCTAACACTTTAGAGGAAAATGCCAAACAGAATATGATGTTAGGAACATAGAACAATTGTGTCTTCTGTCAGTGGCAAATGCTGATGTTTATGTAGTGGTATGAGGAGTCTACTATAGACACGCATAAAGTCATCAGAGCAATGTTTGAAAACCAGCATATCAAAGCACCATTCCTTATCAACTTAAGGACACAAGACTGAAATTTTCCGCCATACTGGCCTTCTACTTCTGAAGTTGTGTCCTTAAGGGGTTGACATATAAGTGCCCAAAATACTAATTTCCAAATGAATAGCTGCAGCAGGAAAACAAGTCATGTCACCCGGCATGATCTGTATAGTCTTCAGATATCAGCCCAGATAGAGCCCAAGTGATGATCAGAATGTTCTGAATATGAAGGTGTGGCAAAGATTCTGTAGGATTTACGTGATGTTAAGGAATCACTTGGGCCAAAATCTCTGAAGAAATATTTCAAGCCGCAAATAATTCAGACTCTTCTGCAGGCAAGATGTACAAAAGGTTGATATAATTATAAACACACGTCTCTCCCTGAGTCTGATGCGGATGTATATAGTCTATGTTTTCTACATTTCTCACAAGCTCTAACTTTATGATACACTGAATGCAGCATTCAAAAGAGAATTGCGTACTGCAAATAATGCAGAATAATGGGATAAGGCAAGCTAGGCTTGCAAGCAGTTAACAGTTGGCAGAACTGCTGTACTTGGCTACCTAGTAGAGAATTGAAATGACACTACGGTGAGGACTCGCTAAGGCAGAATTTGGCTTATTAAATCTGCGGGAGCCCTCTGAACCCCATGGTTACACACTAGGATTGCTGGGTGCCCCCGATAACTCACAGCTGCTGATAAAGTCCACTGGTAATGGCTTTTTGCTAATGAGAAAAGTGCTGCTGATTATGACAAATAGTCTTGGACCAACAGGCTAAGCTGCTACACAGCCTTCCAATTGTCAGAGTGGGTGATTTCTGCATTTCATTATTTCTTCTCGGATGCACTGCCCCTTTTCCATCCTTAACATACTTCCCGAGCCGCATGTCACTATTTTAATAACACTTCTTTATCTCCATTTTTTCCTCTAACTCCTGCCAGACAAAAGACAAATACTGAAAATAATACTCCAAAAGGAATGTGTTTGGAAAAATTAGGTTGTAATTATACAGAGTAAAAGAAAGGCAATTTTATTTGCTTATGTTTTAGAAAACATTTTTCTGTATAATTATATATATTATTATTTATTATTTTTTTCATATCGACTAACGTGGATGACTACATGTATATATACGTAAAGATAAGTTGTATCAATGCACAACATATCTCATTTTTAAAAGTAATTTTCAAGCATTCTAGATACATTTTAATAAAAGTACCAGTGAACACAGTTCTTTTATTCCCCAAAGGAGATTGAAATGGGTTAGGATGCACCAATGAATTTTACTGTATTAGCAGCTGGCACATAGATTCTACGTTGATCCAAATCAATAGTATAGCCAATCTTTCATTTCTTATTGTCCAACAACTAGATACTGTTCCATGTCGGTTTCAGTTTCAGCGCATAGTATGACTTGTTATCTTGTTTACTTTGCAACAACATTATATTTTACTGTAAACATTATTTTGTTTGTTTTCTTAAATAAATTACCCTGAGATTTCAAATTATACTACACTCTCAATATGAGAGTTCTCGTGGAAATAGTCGAGAAACATGGCCTCATTTAATATTTTTGGGGCTGGTTAAGCTTGATGTTAGAAAGAAAAATTCAAATGGTATATCAAATTCCCTTCGTGTCTTCTGTAGATAAATCTTTTTAAATATTTTTCTAATAGATTGTGAAAATTTCAAATGCCTATCCAAAAATATTTAATAGAGGCCACGGTATGGTTGAAAATTGGTACAGGATGCTCAATTTCATAAAGCACAGGTTATATTTATGTTTATGGCACAACTGTTACCATTTTAACATTCTGGAGTAAGTATTTTAATTTGGCTGGGAGCAAAGTTTGGAACATTTTATGAACCAAAGCCCATTTTTATTGACAGATGCCCTTGCTTTTATAAAATATATTCTGTATGCAGCACAAGCAAATTATGTATAATTTTATTTAATGCCATAATGCCTAATGAGCATGATTGCGTGAACATACATGAATATAAGGTATATTAATATAATTCACCTCAAAGTGTAAAAAAAATTCCAAAATAGTGGTCACACGCTATGAGTTGGCTACTTTGTGTTGTTTGGTGTTTGGTGAACACAATCATTCCAGAGAGTAACGTCTCTTCCAGTAGAATAATATCCACTGGTATGAGGAGGGCAACTTTGGTCTCCCCCTTTTCCATCCTACACTGTCAGAAGAACTTCAATACCAGTAGGAATAATTATGGGGCAATAGGACATATCTGCAAGAGACAAGAAGTTTAAATACCTAAGTAGAATCATGCCTTACTAAACAATCTCTTACACCTCTATTTGATGGATATGAATTTGTTGAAATGCATCTTTTGTCTTTTGTTTGGTTGTTTGTTTTTTGCGGAACACATATAACATCTACTGGCTTTACACAGAAAATACATGTCTCGAAAACGAAGGCAAATCTGCCGAGCCTAGATTGAGTGCGTATACGATAGCAATGTACATATTAATGTTATCCAATGTTAGGCATTTGTATGTGAACTTATGGTGATATGGAATAGAGATTGTGAAATGACATGATTACTCAATCACAGCAGGGGATTACAGGACCACGACGTGAGGGTCCAGAAGCAAAGAGTATTCTTCCTTAGGAGGTCTTAGACATGATAAGGATTGGGTCAGCTGGATGAAACAGTGAAACAGATAAGACATATCATTCAATTTTGTCTGTTTAGTGAAACGTGTTTCATCATTAATTATACATGCCAGTTCTCTGCATAGAGAAATGCTCCCAAAACCTGACGTGCTATGGCTTACTTCAATATTGAGGACTTCAGATAATTCTTCTTCGTGCCATAGAGGCGATACAAGTGTCCCTTCATCATATTGATGATAATCAGTAGGATTACATCTAGAAATGAAAGCAAATAATTGTAACATATATTAGTTCAGGTCCCAATAAAATTAAAATTATATATTGTATACTTTCAAGTTAAACTTTGGAGGAAAAAACAAAAATTTATCATACACAGTATGTCAATGATATCAATCTATTCATTAATCATTAGACGTGTATTTCCAAAACATCTGATATCTAATTGATCTACAATTAGGAACAACTTACCATTATGGTCCATCCAGAAACATTGTTGTTTACTTTGAAAAGGTTTTTAGTTTAAGACAAATTTAGATCTTTTTGGAAAATGGTTCGATGATAGAATTATCCATTAAAGTGAGAATTCAACGTGAATTAAAGGGGAATTTCAGATTTAAGACCAATGTAGCTGAACTGGAAGCATAGCTGACTTAGATAATGTTTATCGTTCGACCACTTTTACCTTGGATTTGAAATTCACTTTGAATAACTCTGATTGTGAATTGTATCTGAATCTGAGCCCTTTAACATTGCTTTGAGTTGCTCTGGATGATTTTAGTCAAATGCTCTATTGTAAACTTGGCTTTAAATAAAAAAAACAAACAAAAAAAACCCTAAATACTACATATATAGTACCCTTAACTATGCATTGTGTTAAATAAGCTTCATGTTCTAAATAATCTTACTACTGTTTTAGATATGATTAGCATTGATTGGTAGTATTATTTTCCGAATAATGTAAAATAACCTCCCTTTGTTTAAATATGCATAGGGATTTGAGAAGAGCGAAAGTAATTTTTTTCTTTGGTTTTTACTGTTTGTATTGGGGCTGATGTGTACTATGGTCGTTGCTGCCACCCAGGAGTAATGGGAGTTTGAGCGCAGGAATAGTTTTTTTGTATTTTTATTCATCAATGTGTCTAAAATATCTTTTTTTATATATATATTATTTCTCATATTTATCATTATAACTTTATATTTTTTTTATTTTATTATTATATATTTTTGACTATTATATTTTACTATTTTTGAAGGTCTTAGTGATCCAGAATCCTTCCCTTTATTCCCTCCCACATACTTTCTTTTGTCACCCCTTTGTCACTCCCTTTGCTACTCTCTGTCTACACCTTTAAGATACTATTAATTATTAATGTAGAAAATTGATTATGTACTACAATGTTAGTGAGAAATCAATATATAATAGGAATGATGTAAATATAGATCTTATATTTTGTACTTTATGTTTTATTTGATCTCTTCGATTGGATGTTAAGAAATGGTTTAAGAGAAGTACTGTTTAGAACATATAGAGAATAAGCTATTAATATAATGAGATTTGATCTTATTTTGTTCTGTTTGCTTTGAACCTCGGGGACTGCATAATCCTTGTGAAGTTCGCGAGAGAAAGAAGTGGAACGCATATGCGTTCCAGCGGTATATACGACTTCCGCATGGCTGATGAGAATGAAGACACTTCCGGATCAATGGAACGCACGTACGTTCCACAGACGCTTTCCGGAACTCCATATAAGGAAGGTGAAAATGGACTTTTAAACACAGCTGATCGGAATCAGCTGATTGAGAAAATTAGAATAAAACAATGTCGTTAAGCCCTATAAAAAGAAGGTGATGTCCCCAGAGGATTCGAAGCACTTTATTACTCCTGAGTAAGTCTGAGAAGACAGACGAAAGGCGTAGAGTGAACTATTTATTTGTATTTGTATTTTATTTTGTTTTATACCTGTTTTTCCTGCTGGGTATCTCTATGAGGATTACCATATTCCACAGCGATGGGACAAACAGATTTGTACTGATGGGCCTTTTTATACCTTTTACACTGTAAGTGCAACTATTAAAAGCTGAGTTATACTTTACAACAGTGCTATACTATGCCATTTTTTATCTTTTACATGCAATATTCATCATTCCAATCGTGAGGAATTCGTGAGAATCCACTTAACTGATGAGTCTGAAAATCACTTCAATTTTGTGAGTGCAATATATTAATAAGGGGCTATTTGTGTCTTTACGTTAATCCCCTATGAGCGTATTTTCTTTTACTTTATAGGTTTAGGTACATCCTATTTTGTCTAAAGTTGTATTGAGGATTGAGAGGAATCCTTTTGTTGTACCTATACCCGATCAAAAAGGAAGTAACTATCCTTTTATTTTATTTTATTTCTATATACTGCACCTGGGTGGTCTAAACCTGTATTTTTGTCTAAAATATCTCCCAGTTTGATGACATGAGCCCTATGCCATAACATAGGCAGATGACTTATCTCACAAGATAACACTTGATAAATAGACTCTTTGATTTTAACCCCTTAACGACAGCGGGCGTACAATGTCATCCTTGGGGACCCAGCTCAAAAACACCGGCGGGGAGCATAGTACATCCCCGCCGTCCTATTCCCTTACCTGCTCGCCGGCATTTGGGGGGACTTACCTGGCATCCCAGGGAGTCCCCCTGCGTTGGATCTGGCCCTCCTGAGCCATGTGATCGCGAGGTCCTTGCGGGGACCTCAGAATAACATGGACAGAATAGCCGTCCATAGCAGTGCCAGCAAGGGGACTCCCTGGGATGACAGGTAGTCCCCCTGCTGCCTGAAATAAAATGAAATAAAGATAAAACAGTGTAAAATAAAACAATATATACTTAGATCATATATATATATATATATATATATATATATATATATATATATATATATATATATATATATATATATAGTAAATATATGATCTAAGTATATATATATATATACACTTACACATACACTAAGTGTATTTTAATATTAATATATATTTATATTAATATCAAAATACACCACGTAGAATTATATTAATTTTATTACATAATATCAAATAAATAAATAAATATATAAAATACATATATAACATACAAAATTATAAATAATAAATACTTTTAAATATATATTTATATATGTGTGTAATTTTGTTTTAACTGTATTTTGATATTTTGATATTAATATATATTGATATCAAAATATACTTAGAACGAAATAATATATATATATATATATATATATACATAAATATATATGTATATATCAATATAGATATACCTATATATAAATAAATAAAAAATAATTGTAAAAAATTATATATTATTATTTTTTATTCTACATATATATATATATGTAATATTTTTACATAATAAGGTAATTTTATTAATTACAATTTGTGGGACCTGCCTGATAACCCAGGCAGAAAGTCCAGATAATTTAAATTGCTAGCACTATATTTAACCACCATAAAACCTGTACATGGGGGGTACTGATTTACTCGGGTGACTTCGCTGAACACAAATATTAGTGTTTCAAAACAGTAAAATGTATTACAACAATGATATTGTCAGTGACTTAAGTTTTTTGCATTTTTCACACACAAACGGCACTTACACTGACGATATAATTGTTGTGATACGTTTTACAATTTTGAAACACTAATATTTGTGTTCAGCAAAGTCTCCAGAGTATAACAGTACCCCTCATGTACAGGTTTTATGGTGTTTTCAAAAGTTATAAATATAAGGCTTGCATTTCAGTTTTTTTTACATTGAAATTCGCCAGATTGGTAATGTTGCCTTTGAGACCGTATGGTAGTCTAGGAATGAGAATTACCCCCATGATGGCATACCATTTGCAAAAGTAGACTACCCAAGATATTGCAAATGGTCCAGTCTTTTTTAGTAGCCACTTAGTCACAAACACTGGCCAAAATTGTTGTTCAAATTAGTTTTTTGCATTTTTCACACACAAACAAATATTAACGCTAACTTTGGCCACCATCACACCACTAGGATTCCAATTCCAATGATATAAAATATGATTGATTTTGGCCTCATTAAAATAAAGTATTTTTTTGCATGCTCAGATCATTACAGTTTGCAGAATGCTGAACTATAAGCCTGCCTCTTTAGCCACGCCCCCTCATGCCAGAAAGACTTCCTTATCAAAAAATATGTACACAGCCCTGAGTGAGCTGCTTTTAATTCACAGCCTGGCTGCAGACAGTAAGACAAACTGAAAACAGATAGTGATATCCATACTCTATATCTCCGTCGGTGTCCTCTCCTTCTAATGTAGGTTTGACTGTAGTTTAAATAATTTAGTGCTGTCAGTAGCTGAACTGTGTACATACATTTGTTAAATAAGTATTTTTTTGGCGTGAGGGGTTGTGGCTAAAGAAGCAGGCTTACGGTGCAGCATTTTGCAAGGTTTTTATTTATTTTATGCTAAAACTATATTTTTTAAATATGAGCATGATAAAAAAATTACATATTAATGAGGCCAGAACCAAATGCATTAAAGTAAAGGACTTTTCTGGTCCTACAATATTTGCAGTGCCAACATTTAGTATGTTCGGAATGATGCATTGCATGAAGATTCCGAATGTTCCCCATTGAGATACTCTGGTTTATACACATCCTTATGAGGAGATGCTGATGGCACAAGACAGCAATTGCCAAGCATGCACTGTTGGGCCACACAATACGTCTCTATAGAGTAGCTTTGCATTGGTTGAAATCATCGATGATGATGATCCTGGCCAGGGGAAAAGCAGCTGAGGTCCCTACATCTAAAAGGTTAAGAAGTATCTAATGTAGTTTGTGTTTCTAACATTAGAATGCCCTGATAACTATTAAAAAAGTGAGAAGTTTTTTGGTCTTAATACAAGCAAAAATGTATTTCATGTTACCAGCGACTAAGCAGATCTGGATGAATGACAATTGTTAGGATACAATTGTTCATCATCACATAGGGCAGGAGTAGGCAACCTATGGCACGTGTGCCATATATGGCACTCGGGGTGCCTTTGCACGGCACTCAAGACTTCTAGAGTTAAACAGGCTCTGGCCTATCAGGAGTCCCAGGGGAACTTCAGATATCTGTTCGTGCAAAAAGGTGGTAAGGGACAATCCTCAATGTATGCACTACAGCACAAAGAGGAATGATCTGAGATCACTTCCTCCCAACAATTTTGAACAGGAAACCACACTGGAGTAGAGCTTCTCACAGCAGCTATTGCAGCTCCTGCCCACGACCTGTACTTGGCTAGTCCGGTCCCTATTAGACCCCAGGGAAGCCACACACTGCTAGATATGCACTGAGCTGCAGAATAAGCCTCCCCCTCATACACATAATACAAACAAACCACACACAAACACACACACACAGTCTCCACAGATACACCACTGACTATCCACATACACTCACAGAACTCCACAAGCAACCTCTCACATCTAATACCACAAGCAGCCCCACACATACACACTACCATACACACAATGTGACATATCATCCACACACTAACACACACAATTTCACAAGCAGCCACCATACACATTCCACATTCATTGGTATCATACACAATGCCACAGACTATTTATAATTTTATACAATATAATAGCCCAGATACGCACAAATAGAACACTACAAAGCAACTACATACAGCACTCATAAATAACACAAGCACAATATGGCAACATTCATACCTCAATTTTAAAAAAATAGAACTGGCACACCAAGGGACTTCAAGATCTTATTTTGGCACACTACTGCTAAAAGGTCGCCTACCCCTGACATAGGGTATAATAAATAATATACGGTTCTACGTAAGAAAATGGTAAAATAATCACAATAAAATTGCACTCACAATCCATATAAAATCCTTCAATTAAATGCATTATTATATATCAATTTTATAAATATATAAATTTTTTATTAAACACTGTTTCTGTATACACCCATGAACAGTTTTGCTATCTCATTTTAAGTTATATTTGTTAAACAACATTTATTCTGGGAGGCTAATTTTACGTAAGGAAAATCTTAGAAGTAAATTGAAAGATTGTTATGGTAATGCAAAGCATCTTGTATTTAATTAAAACATTCAGCGCTGTGAAAACCACTTTTACGTTTGTACATATCGTAATCGAAGATGCCACTAAACTGATAATGAAGCGTTCATAGATGGAAAGATTAGCATTTATTACTGCTTGGAAAGGTAAAAAATCATATAAACTATTTCACATGCAGTCATCAGCTTATCTAATAAGTCTAAAACTGTAATCAATTATTTAGTAATTGCTTCGCTGGCATTCCCATTAAGAAAACCACACCTCCTTCAGCATTCTATTAGGGTCACACATCTCTTGAATTGGTCCTGTTTGCCCAAGCCTTGTCCTTGCTTCAAGTAGAAATTTTGAAATCGTGGACATTAAAAAGAAGGGCTTCGGGTCTCCCTATCATTTTAAAGCAGGAGCTAAACAATATTAACCACTCATTTTTGATAGATGAAGCATGGAAATTAGTTCCAGAGTTTAACTGATAACTTAAACCACACACTTACATCCCATTATGGCAGGCTTAATTGATGAGCTCATTAAGTCCATTATTAGAGAAATTGATTTCAAATAGGCACTTAAAACCGGCTGGCAAAAGGGAAAAAAAAAAAAAGGTGAAGAGATATCGTAGAAAGAAAAGAGAGAACGAAAAAAAAAATACATAATGAAGCAAGTCATTTTATAGGTTTGTTTAATGAAAGCATCAAGGGCATATTAGTTACCGTGTGGATTTTAAACACTAATTCTATGTACTAATAAAGGTTTTCTAGATTGCTGACTGTTAATGGGAGACTTCGGCGCCTGAAATCTTTAATTCAGGCCTGCAACTAATTAATTAATTAAAAGTGAAACAATCAATTAGCTACCCATGCAGGATTGACATTTTAAAGATTGCTGCAAAAACAGGTCCAGAAAGCTACACCGCTGGGGATTCTTTGTGTATTTACTAATTTTGTGGTGATTTCACACAAAGTGCACAAATCTCATAAGGTATCATATATACCTAGTTACTATTATATACTATTATGTACTAAGTCAATGTGATATACCTAGCCACTTAATCACATGGTCACCCCAAAACATTAAATACATTGTGAATTAACTGTAGTGAATATTAAAGCGGCCCACTAGAAACATAGAAACATAGAATGTGACGGCAGATAAGAACCATTCTGCCCATCTAGTCTGCCCAGTTTTCTAAATACTTTCATTAGTCCCTGGCGTTATCTTATAGTTAGGATAGCCTTATGCCTATCCCACGCATGCTTAAACTCCTTTACTGTGTTAACCTCTACCACTTCAGCTGGAAGGCTATTCCATGCATCCACTACCCTCTCAGTAAAGTAATACTTCCTGATATTATTTTTAAACCTTTGTCCCTCTAATTTAAGACTATGTCCTCTTGTTGTGGTAGTTTTTCTTCTTTTAAATATAGTCTCCTCCTTTACTGTGTTGATTCCCTTTATGTATTTAAATGTTTCTATCATATCCCCCCTGTCTCTTCTTTCCTCCAAGCTATGGCACTTTTGGAGCAATGATAGACAACATTCTATGTTTCTATGATATCTCTTCAGACTGCGGTTGACATCATATTCAACCAAGAAATGTTGAGATGAATGAGTCCACGTGATATAAGCTTTTACACAACTTTGTGACGTCCATCATTGGTCTCCTGGCTCAGTAAGTCATTTACCCTACCTGGGTAATGTTCAGTACTGGTCTATTTTAGGCAGAAACTTGTTTGTATTTCCTTATTGGTTAAGCTAATCAATGTTTAGTGAGAGTAACAATATTAGTTAAAAACCTGGATTTATTGAATTCTGCTTTATTTTAGTGAAAGCAAATTTAAAGAAAGAAAAATGCCCTGATTTCAAACCAAGAGCAGCCGTGAAACAGAATATTAAGTAATGGGTTTATTCAAGCTTAACATGATAAAGTTGTGTTTGGCGATTCATTGGATTTCAGTCTAGCGCTAACCACTAATCAGGACAATGGCAGTTAGTGCCAGATCTAGTTAAGAGAGATGTTCATGAATTCTAGTTTAGTGATAAGATCCAATGTGTCATTGACATGTGTTTGTGACTAGCAGAGGGAAGAGCATGTGGAACGTCAGAATAATGTTAAGGCATCCCAATAAATAGCTATTGGATTAGAGCGCTCAGCACAAAATATTTCCAGAGGGAAGGAATAAATGCAGGAAAAGATGTCAGATCAATATATAGCCAGAGGGAGGCTTATTGAGGAACACTCATTATTACAAAATGCAGCCTGGACTAAATAGCTATCTTGGCAATGTCCACAGACTCTATTGGTAAATACCTGCCATAGTGATTATAACTATATTTAACATAAAGTAAATAGGATATATATATATATATATATATATATATATATATATATATATATATATATATATATATATATATATATATATATATATATATATATATATATATATATAGTGAGAAAGTCAGGTAATGTCACTGGTTAATTATCTCAAAATATATATTATATGGTGAGGAAAAATTGAGGACTGCATTGAATGACGCCGGTCGGCTGATCCATGCAAAGGGTGCTGTGTCCCTTCCTGAGCCAATGAAGAAGATCAAAGAACTCCCTCACAAGTCCCAGGGCACCCACTGCAGAGGTCAGCAGGCTAGCTAATATCACTCCCTATCACCCCCTCTCATTGGGCAACCCCAGCCTATGGCTAGGTCCCACAATCTAGGGCTGGCTCGATAGAAATACAATTACAAGTTGCAAGGGAGGTGCAAGGACCAGCTTCCTCACAATTTGTCTAATATTGTTATAAAGGTCACCAGGATGTTAACATCTTGCCCAATGTCCAAGTCATACTGGTATGTGCATGAGGAGCATGGACTTAGTATGTACAACCAGGATCAGCTCAACTGCACTATTGCTGCAGGGCTTCCATCAGGCATTTTGGGGCCTTTTTTTTTTTTACACAGCTCAAGGCCTTAGCCCCAGAATTCCACCCCTGAGCTGGCTCACAGGACCACTCCTGTATGTATTGACAGGGCTGACCCTTGAGTACACCTACAGGGATGCAGTGTGTGTCAGGCCTGTACTAACCATTGGGCAGTGACGGCCATGGGCCAGGGCCGACAGCGGAGATGAGAGGATCTCTCCCGCCAGCCCATGCAGGGATGGTGCAATCCAAGTGCCGGCCTTGCTATGTGCCTTCACAGGCCAGTACCCTTGATAAAGGCAGCCAGTTGGTGCCGAAACGTTGGGGGGTTTGGTGACTCGTGTTTCTGTCTTGTGGCTTGTAAGAATCTTTTTGGTAATTTACCATTACTTTATTGTATTTGCCCTTGCTTCTGTCATTGTGTCATTGTGTCAGTGTGCAAATGCTCTTCCTTCTTTGGTCTCTCTACTGTGTGGCATAATCCCTTGTTGCTAGACTCACTACAATCAACTTTTTCTCTATCCTGCTTATCAGGAGCTACTGTCAGCTTGTAAGAAGGGAAGGAAAGGAGTGGATGCTGGGGGACACCGAGGAACTGTCCTCAGGAAGTATAGAGCGAGCACTTCATTAAACGTGTTTGCAGCAAGCTCAGGGTGCTGAAATGGCGCAGTTTGCATAGTGAACCCTTAGTTGGTGGGCCTGCATGATTGGCAGATAGCCTGGCGGGCATTCATGCCAGACTGATCTTTCGATCTTCAGGCAGACCTGCCTTCTTTCTAGACAGGTTTGCCCCTTTTGGCGTGATTTGCTTCACTCATTTTATGTCCTGTTTCACAGTAGTAGGGAGTATGGATTTGTAGAGATGAAAAATAAATTATCATAGGGAATGTGTATTCTTATAAGTGCATTCTGTGTGTTTCCCTCTGACACCACCTCCATCAGATACAAGACACTTGGGAGGTATGATTTTTTTGCTGTTTTCTGTTGAGAATATTCTGGGGCATGTGAGTATAGCATGTAGGTATAGCTGAAGTCATGTGTGTAGGGACTGTAGAGAGTATGTTTGTGAACAGGGAATCTAGTGTGTGCATAGGAGATCCAGAGTGTGTTTTTCAGGGATGCACTGTGTGTATGAGGAGTGCAGTGTGTGTGAGGTGCAGTGTGTGTGAGCAGTACAATTTGTGTGAGGAGTGCAGTGTGTTTGTGAGGGGTGCATTGTGTGTGAGAAGTGCAGTGTGTGTGTGAGGGATGCATTGTGTGTGAGGAGTGCAGTTTGTGTGTGAGGGGTGCAGGATGTGTGAGGGGTGCAGTGTGTGTGAGGTGTGCAATGTATGTGTGAGGGGTGCAGTGTGCATGCGTGAGGGTTAGTAATGTTTGTGTGAGGGGTACAGTGTGCATGCGTGAGGGTTTGCCATGTGTGTGTGAGGGTTGAAATGTTTGAAAGTGCTTGGAGGTATAAGGCCTGTATTGTGTGTGGGCAGGGGGAAATGGGAGCAGATTTGCATTTTTTTCATTAGCATTTTATTTAAAAAAATATAATAATAAACTTTTTATCCCTCCTTCCTTCTTCTTACCTTTGCCAAGGAGAGAGAACATTGCAAGCTTTGGGGGTCCAGTGGTACTGGGTGAACTCTAGTCTGTAGCTCCTCTGTCTAGAGGAATCTCACAAGATTCAGTGCTGTTGGAGAGGAAGATCTTGGCAGAGATGCAGGCTAGAGCCTCCTGGTCCTTCTCTACCCTCTCCTTTACTCTGCCACAGTGAAGTGCCTGTGGGCTGGTACCCTTGATAAAGGCAGCCAGTTGGTGCTGAAACGTTGGGGGTTTGGTGACTCGTGTTTCTGTCTTGTGGCTTGTAAGAATCTTTTTGGTAATTTACCATTAATTTATTGTATTTGCCCTTGCTTCTGTCATTGTGTTTATTTTTCTTGTATGTTTTCACTTTGGTACTTTTTGTACATAATAAAGCTAAGTTTTTTGAGATTGTTATAGTGTGCATTCTATATTCTATAGAAATCCAAATAAGTATACCTGCTATGTGTGGCATAATTTTCACATACAGACGTTATTTTAATATTATTTTTCTGTGTATTTTAGTTATTTTTTTATGTTTTGACATATTTTTTATGTATTATACATTGCACTGTAGAAGGTGTAAATACTAGGTTTGTTCACACGCTGTATGTATTTATCATTTTTTGTTCACTACTTTAAGGTGTTGGGGTAACATCACTTCACCTAATGCTGTGCAGTTATATTGGATGGGCCATCCACTTGCTGTTATTATTATTTTAGTATATGATGTCATTTTTGGAAAACCACATACCTCAAAATTCCATTAGACTCCTTAAAAAAAACACACCCACAAACACAGTTTTGACCATTTTTATTTGTCTATGTTAAAGGGACACTCCAGGCACCCAGACCACTTCTGCTCATTGGAGTGGTCTGGGTGCCAACTCCCACTACCCTTAACCCTGCAAGTGTAATTATTGCAGTTTTTTTTAAACTTCAATAATTACCTTGCAGGGTTAAGTCCTCCCCTAGTGGCTGTCTATTAGACAGCCACTAGAGGGAACTTCCTGCTTCATAGCACAGGTTTTCTGTTCTAGAGCGTCGCTGGACGTCCTCACGCTGTGTGAGGACCTCCAGCGTCTCTCTATTCCCCATAGGGAAGCATTGAAATTCATTTTCAATGCTTTCCTATGGGGTGCGCTAATGCGCATGCGCGGCATTGCCGCGCATGCGCATTAGGTCTCCTCGGCCGACGGGCGAGATCAGTCTCGCCCACCGGCCAACGTAAGCAGAAGGAGGAGCGGCGGGGGAGGAAGAATCAGCGACGTGGGACCTGTCGCTGCCTCTGGTAAGTCGCTGAAGGGGTTTTCACCCCTTCAGCAACTGGGGATTAGGGGGTGGGAGGGAGAGGGACCCTCCAGTACCAGGAAAACGGATCGTTTTCCTGGCACTGGAGTTTCCCTTTAATGATTCCTTCAGAAAGAGAGGAATTTCTGCTTCTTTGGTAATATTTCAAACATTGTCTAATATTTTGCAAGCTAAAAAGATAAGATAACATCTGTGAAACCTTTGCCTACGAGTATTTCTGTAAGGGTTGTACAAAAAAAAAAAAAGAAAGCATTAAATTCTGTAAATATACATAATTGTGATTGTTTAGTTATCCCTGAACAGCAATATGCAGTTGTCGCTCTTTTGTCCTGACATTGCTGCTAGTTACCAACCTAAGTCAAATAAAATATATTCTTTTTTTTTATAACTTGGCAGTGGATGGGTTAATGAAATTCATAAGCACATTCACAGGGTAATTGTTATCCAAATGTGCCAATGAATATAAGTAAAATAATTGTGGTTAAAATACTCCAGTCTACAAAGATTTGTAATAGATTTTAAATTAGCTCCTGATGAAATCTTCAAAACAAAGTGGTTTTTGACACACAAAGCAGCCGCTAAATAAATATAAAAAAAAAAGGTTTCATGCCTATTTACAAGTTCATTTCCATAATGAACACATATTAACTTCGAGGCATAAGGAATAACTGGTATTTAAAGATGAAGATTAAACATCCAATTTATAAACACTTTCCAAATATACGTTAGAGTTGTCAGAAAATTCTGTCCTAAATTAAGACGTCAGATTTGTATACTGCCTTAATAATGCTCAAATGGAACTGTCATTAAATTATCAGGAAGAAAAAGGCTATTATCCACAGTATTTTACGTAGACGAATTGCCATTATTTTAGAATTGTCGAGTTAGCAAATATGAGGAAAACAAATATTCCCCTGCCTTTCTCTTTTGCAATTTTGCCTATTTTTTTTATTTCTATGAGCAAAAAAAAAAAAAAAAAAAAACCAACTCCTTAGAAAATCATTTGTAGTAGCACATGTTTAATTAAAAGCTTTTGAAACATATTTTTTTTTTCTTAAAGGGAAACTATTTGCAGCACTGGATGTAACTACATTTAGAATGTCATATGGTCTCGGGCTGTTTCTAGATTTCTACTTTTTCTGTTTCAATTCCAATTCTAGCCCTACATACTGCAGTTTCCTCTGAGCTATATACAGGAAATGAGTGCATGGAAATGGGCTAGGTTTATACATTTATACTAAGGTAAAGATAGGTTTTTAGTCAAATACATTTCATTCTATTCTTCTTAGTGGCACTGTAATTAATGGAATAGTGGAGCAAAGAAGAACATGGCCCTTCTGCTCCAGTGCATTAGCATATCTTCCAAGTGTCCCTGTTTAGGAGGGAAAGTCCCTACTTTGCACCCAAATCCCTCTGTCTCTTTTTTCTAACCTGATGCTCCTCTTTTTTAGGAGTTCTGCATTGTTTGTGTGTTTGAGTGTATAACAGAGCTTCACAGCAATAACACTAACAGTAATGTTTAAATTACTACAAATGTATTTAAAAATTAAGCTGTGTAAATAAGATACATTGTTTTTGCTCCAGGTTACATTTTAGCTGTATAAATTGTTATTAGTAAGTCACTTACAATTTATCATTACAGCATAGCCCCTGACCACGACCCTGACTCACACCCCTAAAATTAACGTTGTCCTTTTGAAATTTTGGAGGTATGCATTAAGCCCGTCACACAGGCTTATGAGTTCCATGTTTAATAATAAAATGATGAGAGGATGGTGCAATGTTTAATTTGCTGTCTAGTTAACAGGGGCAATTTTTAAAAAGTCTAGTTGATGAGGTCAGCACTAACATACCACCACACATGAGATCTGGAAGAAGAAATGACCATTTAACATCCTTCAACATCCAATCAGCATCACCAGGGCCCTTAAATCATTTTCCTTCGAAAGTCATGTGAAAAGTCAGACTTAAAAGGGTAGTACAACTTCAAGAAATATGGTCCTTATTTTTGCTAGACTTTGGCATGCAAGAAATTTTTAGTTAGTTGAGATCTTCCATTCTAAATTCAGTTTTTCTATACTGGATATGATTAATAAGAATATGGACAAAAATCATTTTTTTAAACAGATCTAGGCAGATTGTAAATAATGTTCATCTGATCCCTACCCCATCACTTAGTCGATGGGGTAAATTATAAAGGTGAGCATGCCACCCTAAAAATGTAAGTTACAATGATTATGCCGGAGCTGCATGACATAAATAATTTTTTTGCCCAATATATGAAGTAATAAAGGATGAATGTTTCTATATATTTATAAAATCAGTTGCTATCGCTTATAATTGGTCTTTTTAGACCATAACATAACCCTGGAATCCATAAAGAGTATGTCACCATGATTTAACACAAGGCATTCAACATGCAGGTCATTATAAGCAATCGTGAAAGTATAGTGTCTAAGCACTGTGGCAAGCATATCAGCAACACAACATTCAAGGCATTACATAAGCACCAGTTAATATCTGTAACATTATCTACCGGGTATGCACAGCACAACTGAAAGACTAAGCTTAATAGAGGACAAAACATCTGATGGAGGAGGCTGCCAGTCCCTGAACTGAATGTGCCTCGAAGGAGGTGTCAACACCAGCAAGACCGAGGAGCCATTTGATCCATCGAACAATCGTAGGACATAACACGGGTCGGTGGGGACGAACATAAGAGATCAACAGTGGTCCTGAAGGAGATCAGAGTTCTTGTAAGGCTTATATATTGGCGTAGGCAACATGCCACACAAAAAGATGGTCTGTCTGGAAAATACAGGTAAAAAACTGAAGATGAATGTGTCTTAGTTTGACGGGAAATCGAAAAACGAACACCTTTGGGAATCAAAACAATCGCATGGAAGTCAAAAGCCTTGACATCGGAAATTTTCTGGCCTGGTCAATCTAATACCACTCAGAAGATGCATATCAAGGGATGTTTGCGCACGGAGGAGTCATTGACAGGAGTGTGAGCTGCGGTTGAAAGCAGAGCGGAAGAGGTTTATGGTACGATAGGACTTACCTTGGTTAAAGAGTGAAGATAAGAAATTTATGATGTTAACAATAGATGATGAAAAGGGATCAATATCCCTTTCCACATACCAGCTTGTTCAAATATGCCAGGAGGAGAGGTTGGCACGTAGAGTTCCGGGAGCACAATAAGTAAGGTTGATTACCTGAAGCAGTACATTAGCGAAGGGAAGCAGACCCGCGTCCTCTGATGGGACCTCTGTCAGGGAAAAGTTGTCTGTAATAACATTCTTTGGTATTGACCGGAGTTCCAGGGCTTGGTGGGACGAGGCCTGTAGCCGGTGAAGGCTTGTGTGCCTCAATGGCAATCGGCTCTCCCACATAAACGATGGGAACAGAATACTCTGAGGAATGATGATTGCACCTTAGTGAGGGAGTTAAAAATCGAAAAAATGTTTGCTAAGGTCTTTGATAAATTTGTCACCGAATAGGAGGTCTCGGGTCCCAGCTCTCTAAAGCCTAATTCAGCTAGCTTGGCATCTATTTTATATAGACTGGCTTTACGCCATTCTGTGGCTATGGTCACATTCACATTACCTGATAGGCAAAGGGCCCTCTGTGCCCATTGACGCACGAGGCGTGGGTCAATTGTATTGTCTAATGTCAGGTTAGCTTATGTATCAGTCAGAGGCATGTCACAGGCTGGCATCTCATTGCAAGGTACTGGGGACACTCCTACTAACTTTCAGCTTGTCCCTAGTGATTCTCACGCCAGCCACGATAAACCCACCTCCTTTTATGATGCGGCTAATGAGCGCCGACGTCATGATGCTAAGAATGCCATGGCCCACCAAGGTTTTCGAACGAGAACATTTTGGGGGCGTGGTTACCTACCTAAGTGAACACAGTATTTAAAGAGAAACCAGGGAGAGACGTATTTCCCTGTTGTGGTTCTTGTTTGACCCAAGAGCGCGTATTCCATATTGGTATTCTTGTATTCTGACTTTGGCTTCGTTTGACTATTCCTCCTTCTGTGTTCCTTTGACCTCAGCATTTGCATTATTGTTGATCCTGATTTCTGGTACCCGTGACCTCGGCTCGCTATGTGACTATTCTTTGTGTGCGTAGTGTTAGTCCGGCCATCCTAAGGTGCAGTATACATTGCTAGTATTTGCATTCTGCGTGTAGGATCCCCGAATGTTCCTGACTCTGCTAGAGCATCCTCAGCTAGTATGAAAATCTGAATAAGTGGCCCGGCAATATCGAGAAATGTATTCTGTACTACCTTAAGGCCTTGCTCAATGCCCTTGTGAGGGTCCTTACCCGATCTAGTAAGAAAAGTGACCAGAATAGGGTCAAACTAGGGTGTGAGAGCGACTTTGTGCGGGACAATTAAGTGCGGACATTCGGCTCTTAGCTTGCTTCTGACCTCTTTATTAAGAGGTTTACGTAACCACAGTTTCCAAAACTGAGCAATATGCTCAGGTGGAGCCCATTTGGCTGATCGAGGGTGTTTAATCAATCTGTGGTCAAAAAAGGGTTGGCCCTGGGAGTCCAGCAGGGTCTCATGCGACAGTTCCTGCTGTGAGTTGGCAGTTAAGTTTTGTGACATATCAATTACATATTGGGAGGGAGCGTTAGCTCTGTCATTGAAGGGCAGGTCATCATCAGAGTAGCCAGCATTATACTCATCCAAGATCTGTAGACCGTGTGAGGTAGAACCTTCTAAAGAGTCTAGTTCTTGAAGTCGTGGTAGGGACTCATGAGCCAACCTAAGGGTTTTTGACGGCAGCTTGCCTTTGCCGGCCTAGGCGCTGTCGCCCTTCCATGGGCATTTGTGGAGAGTCCCTTTGTGATCAGATGAATCAAGAGACTCTACAGAATCAGATAGGCGCTGTAAAGTTGCCTTGGGCACAGGATTGGGTTGTTCCTGAAGGGCAGCTTAGGGATCGCCTCTGCAATAGCAGAGAAAAGCCAGACTTTAAGTTCGGCTGATATAGAGGCGTCTGGTAGGTCAGATATATTGATTAAGTATTGAAAAAAAACACTATATGAGATAATTAAGTATGGGAAATTCAGTTCACCAGTTGGGTCAGCCAAAATCAGTGGTGCGCTATAAAGTAATCGGGTTTTGCCCATAGTCACTCGGGGGTCACCCTAACTGACGGTACATGGGAGATTTCCCAGAGGTACAGTAAATATAAAGTGGGTGTTAGCCACTGTATAGTAAATATAAAGTAGGTGTTAGCCACTAAACAGTTGAAAGGTGGGTTTGTCACCAATATCCACAGAAGTGGGGATCACCCACAAATATGACAAAGAAAAGCAGACACAATATAATCCAGTTTAAGGTAAAAGGCACAATAATATGGTTGGGGTCACCCACAGCAGAGGTAATAAAATCACAGTGAGGGTCACCCACAATAGATGCAAGTGAGAGGTAATTTGGTAGACCAAGTTTAAATGTTTTCATGTGTGATAACGGGGGTGACAGGGGTACAGATACAATTGTATGGGAGAGCCTCTTCTCAATCTGTAATAGAAGGAAAGGAGGGGGTAATTAGCATAAAAAAGGGGAAAAAGAAAATAAGACTACAACAGTGTAGGGCAGGGGTCAGCAACCTATGGCATGTGTGCCATGATTGACACTTGAGGTGCCTTTGCAAAGCACTTAAGTCTGCCAGAGCTAAACAGTCTCTGGCCTATCAGGAGTCCCAGTGGGAATTCAGATATCTGTTAGTGTAAACCGGGCAGTGATTGCAGGTGGTGAGGGAAAATCCTTAATTTATGCAATGCATTACTTAGAGGGTGTAACCTCAGATCACTTCCTTTGCACACTTGTGAACAGAAATCTGCACTGGAGTATAGCAGCCCACAGCAGCTATTCAGCACCTGTTCTTAACCTATACCTTGCCAGCCTGGATCCCACTGGACCCCAGGGGAGCAACCCACACTGATAGATATATACACAGAATACATCTCCCCCTCATACAAATAATACAAACAGCCCACACACAAACACACACACAGTCCCCTCAAACACAACACCACTGATAATCCACATACCCAGGGCTGGCCTGTCCATAGCCTGCAGTGGAGCCACGTCTCCCGGCAGTGGTCTGACAGGGGCAGCATTTTGCCGCCCCTGTCAGGGGCGGGCCAGCGGCTCTCTAATTAGGCGAGTTAGGCAGCAGCCTAACTTGCCATAGGACAGGCATACTGTGTCAGGTCCTCAATCCCTCACCGAGGACCAGACACCAGTAGGGGGCCCGGTATGCAGTCGGGTGCGAGGCCCCTCCAGTCTGCACTCAGAGGCAAAGAGCCAGCACAGTCTGCAGCTCCCCCGGCTGTGATCGCAATCTCTGGATTACCACTGCAATGCTCTGGCTTCTGGATATCGTGAGACACTGCTCAGTCTGCAGCTCACACCCAGCAGAGCTGCAGACTGTGCGGGCTCTCTGTGTCTCAGGACAGATTGGAGAGACAGCAGACCGGACCACCATGGATCAAAGACACTGGACCACCAGGAAAAAAAAGGTATTTTTAAGTTACAATCTCCTCCCTCACTGTCACCCCACCCCACTGTGTCTCCCCCTTTATCCCTCAGTCTCTCTGCCATCCCCTCCCTTACTGTGTCAGCCCCTCCCTTACTGTCACCCCCTCTATCCCTCAGTCTCTCTGCCATCCCCTCCCTTACTGTGTCAGCCCCTCCCTTACTGTCACCCCCTCCCTCCCTCAGTCACTCAACCACCTGTCACCCCTCACTCGCTGTGTCACCCCTTCCTCCTGCATCCACTATACACACACACACAGACTGCCTCCACTATACACACACACTCACACTGCATCCACTATACACAAATGCTGCATCCACTATATACACACACGCTCTGCATCTGTTGTCCACACACTGCATTCATTACAAAAAACACACATGCTGCATCCACTACACAGACACTGCATTCACTACACACACTACATAACACAATGGATGTGGGCGTTTTTTGCTTCGCTGAGGTTTTGTTGGTGATGGCGGGGGACGAGAACATTTCATCCTTTGATCCAGACAGCACAATGCCTTGGGCCAATATAATTGGAGTAGATTCACCTGGGAGACAAGACGCAAAGAAAGAGGAAGTGGGAGGAGCTTCATTACCCTTTGTTACTGACACCTTTAATATGATTGGTGACTTTTACTTTACACTGTTAACCATTTCTTTGCTGCTGGGAGGTTTGAGTAAAAAAAAGTAAAGAAAATATGGAGCCTCCTATCTTGCCTTAAAATTGGGATCCGCCTGATGTCTCTGAAACATACAAATGAAACAAATCAAAAAAATACTGCATGTCTAATAGAACCACAGCACACTTTCTGGTCGCATTCACAAATTCCATATGATAATATAGCCTTGAAATCCCTCCTTGGAGGTACTGGGGGTGTAAATCCCTCTCAGGGACCGATGTGGAGTAAGGGTTTACGCTGCTAACTGAACAGCAGTTTTCTTGGAGGAATTGTTATTCGGTACATAGAGTAAACCTTTACTCTGCTAAGAGAATCCTGCCCTTAAAGTGAAATGGTCTCTCGTTTAGATAAAACAGTGAATGCTAACTTTTTCTTCTGTTGGAGCATCATTGTAAATGTGGTCTTCACCAACTTGCATTATAAACTTAGACATCACTAACAGTATATCTAGAACGTATTTATCATTTTTGTTTCATTTTTAAAAATTGATAACACATTAACATATTAATATTGCATTTCCTAAATCTTTATCTTCATTTGGCTATCCTCAAATGTAAAATCCCTTCATTTGATGATATTTAAGTTGCACTAAATGTGTTTTTTACTTAATAGCATTTAAAAACACTAACTTCTATCTTCGCTTATGACAGTAAAATCCATAGGAACTCAATTTCCTGCTCATACATTAGTTGGCTTTTTTTTTGTGTTCAGCCTGATTCCAGCACACATCGATTTCCTGTTGTGTGTATTGTTGCCTAAACTAGGATTATGCTTTTAGTGAAGTGGATATCCATCCTACATAAAGCTTGCTTTAGCTCAATGCTTCTCTTATCTTCAAATGGGAGAGTCCAATTTTATTGAAACTGCTAAAATCCCATTTAATTGAATTTCTTTTCTAAGAAAAGCAAGTCAAAACGAGTCGTTTTCAATTCAGCCGCATATTTCTGAGTTGAAGTTACCATAACCCATAAAAGGCTTTAAGAAAAGAAACTTATACTCCCGAAGAGGTGCATTATTGTGAAGATCCGTGTTAAGACGCTAAGGAATATCAATACGTGGCTGTACATCTTTTGATCATTCAGCGTTTCGGGTACCGTTAAATGTATTTCTTTAGAAGAGATTATATTTAAAAAAAAATTTACGCTTGCAAGTAGACTACGCTAGAACACAATGTAGCGGCAATGGGCAAACATCTTTAGTAAATCTCTTTGAATTTCTAAACTGGAAGAATCATGAAACACGGAATGAAGACATTTAACTCTTTGTATGCTCTCTCGTATATACTAAAAATGTAACATACAATATACGTTATTTTGTATTTTTTTTATATCCCTGAATTATTATATGATGTGTATAATTAACATTTCTCAAAACGATGTATATTGTTTTGCATTTATAAGTTAATGCAGAGATTTGCTGTGAGTTTGGAAGACGCTTTTAAAAAAAAAAGTGTTCAGATAAGGAGGGAACCATAGAAACGTTTTTCAAATCCCAGAGTGGAGAGAACTCTGTACCAACTATGCCCTATGTACTCCATGCAAATCTCCCTACTATAATAATATACTCTTTAGCAAACTAAACAAAAAAGAGAATTCAGCCCGTATGTATCCACTTTGTTCTCTTCTCTAATCCAAACGGTCATTTAATTAAATTTCTAAATAGGAAAACCCTGAGATTTTTTTATATTAACCATATAAACACCATCAAGGTGTTTGTTGTAGCTTACCAAATGATTTTATAATACAGGTCATCATGAACTCTCTACGCTCCCCTGAGTTGAGCAATATACATTCATGCTGAGATTAAAACTTTGACATACTTGTAAGGAAAGCATCTGACGGGAGGTACGAGGATCGCTAAATATGAAGCTGGTAACTGTAGAATGTGTAATACTGCAAAACTGTTCCTTTAAACGAGATTCTAATTATTTTAATCCCTTAAACAAACATTACAAGCACCATAACCACTATAACCGGCCTGTCAAAAAACAAAAAAAACTTGTATGTATTGAATTAAGAGGCCATAATTGAGCATTCATAAGATTTTTGCCAATGTAAATCATGCCTTGATTTTACCTTAATGTTTGCTTCTTTTTTTTTTAAAGTTGATTATTAAATTTGATAAAGCAAACTGCGTGATAAACATGCAGCCTATATTTGATATGCTATTGCATTAGACTCACAATGCTGGATACAGTATACAATATTTATGTATAAATCAAAATGGAAGAAATCTGCTTCAATGTGTCACTTTTACAGCAATAAATATGGAATCCAATTGAATGATTCTTCTTGTTGATTTTTAGAGAGCAAATGTTGCTATATCCATGGGTTATAACAGGGGTCGGCAACTCCAGATGTTGTGGACTGTATCTCCCCTGATACTTTGCCAGGATTATGGGAGATGTAGTCCACAACATATGCAGTGCCTTTGTGTTGCCTGCACCACCAAGCTCATAAAAAAACTTAGAGTTCAGGATTAAGAAGGAAATAGAGTTGGGGCTTAGAGTTAGAAGGGGTCAGTGTTAGGTAGAGAAGAAGACGTGAAATGTAACTCACATCACATTCAGCCAAACTCTGCCTTTCTGCTATTAAAACAATTGTAACATTTATAACATAGAAACAAAGAAACATAGAATGTGATGGCAAATAAGAACCATTCTGCCCATCTAGTCTGCCCAATTAACACAGCGACATTTCATTATTACTTATACGATGCTCAACTTATGAAAAAGCATTTCATTCGTGATATTCGTAAAATTACTCTGAGAAGTTTTCCAGTTTTGCACTGTTGGATAAAGCCAACATTTTCTTGTATATATTTAATAAAGAATTGAATTTCTTTTATGTCACAAAGTATTCATATTTCCTGCAGGTTAATCAAGTGCCGTAAGAAAGCAGGAAGCTCACAAATGTGTTGACTCTAAAGAGATGGTCCAATGGCTGGTTTTATTTGTTATCTTTAATGGATGTGCATGGTATTGAGGGAAAAAGTGCCCTTTCTTTAAAGTCAGTCATAAGTAAATGTCATATGTACAAAGTGCAGCATCGCTAAGCAAGGCAGTGTCCTCTAATGCCGTTCATAAAGGTAATATCACGATTTAGTTGCTAAATGGGGAAAATAAAGGTTTCATTGCAAATTGTAGATTAAAATAGATAACTTGAAGAAACTTTGCATTGCAACTAACTTTCCTTGTTGGTCTATATGCTGCTATTATATTTCTAATCACCACAATTCATGTTTCTCTGCTGCGCTAATGGTAACTGGATGGAGAACTGGACGGAGGATTTTGCATTTCAAATTAAAATGTCCACTTTTTTCTTTTTTGATTATTTTACCGTATGTGCAATTCCCTTTTCAGATCTCTACAACTCAAAAATGAAAGAGCAAAAAAAAAAAAAAAGCTATATAACTGGCTCATCCGACTATAACATATGCACAGATATATTAAATCATAATTCAAACAGTGAATGTAATGAAGGATTTTCCAAGATCTAAATGTAAGCAACATATAAACATTATATGCATAAAGGCTGAGTAAAAGGATACAAAAAACTTAAAGGGACACTCAAAGGCACTAGGACCACTTCTGCCCATTGGAGTGGTCTGGGTGCCAACTCCCATTACTCTTAACCCTGCAAGTGTAATTATTGCAGTTTTTTTATAAACTGCAATAATTACCTTGCAGGGTTAACTCCACCTCTAGTGGCTGTCTACTAGACAGCCACTAGAGGGCTCCTCCTGGTTCCTAGCACAGGAAACCTGTGTGAGGACCTCCAGCGTCGCTCATTTCCCAATAGGAAAGCATTGAAATGCATTTTCAATGCTTTCCTATGGGGAGCGCTAATGCGCATGCGCATTAGGTCTCCCCGGCCGGTGGGCGGGATCAGTCTCACCCACCGGCCGATGCAGTCAGAAGGAAGATCGGCGCGGAGGGAGAAGCAGCGACGTGGGACATCGTCGCTGCCTCAGGTAAGTTACTGAAGGGGTTTTCACCCCTTGGTTGTATAGGGAGAGGTATTAGCAGTAGAAAGAGGGAAGTGCTCATGCCATTGTACAGAACACTGGTGAGACCTCACTTGGAGTACTGTACACAGTACTGGAGACCCTATCTTCAGAAGGATATTGATACCTTAGAGAGAGTTCAAAGAAGGGCTACTAAACTGGTTCATGGATTGCAGGATAAAACTTACCAGGAAAGGTTAAAGGATCTTAACATGTATAGCATGGAGGAAAGACAAGACAGGGGGGATATGATAGAAACATTTAAATACATAAAGGGAATCAACACAGTAAAGGAGGAGACTATATTTAAAAGAAGAAAAACTACCACAACAAGAGGACATAGTCTTAAATTAGAGGGACAAAGGTTTAAAAATAATATCAGGAAGTATTACTTTACTGAGAGGGTAGTGGATGCATGGAATAGCCTTCCAGCTGAAGTGGTAGAGGTTAACACAGTAAAGGAGTTTAAGCATGCGTGGGATAGGCATAAGGCTATCCTAACTATAAGATAAGGCCAGGGACTAATGAAAGTATTTAGAAAACTGGGCAGACTAGATGGGCCGAATGGTTCTTATCTGCCGTCACATTCTATGTTTCTATGTTTCTATGTTTCAGCAACCGGGGATTTGGAGGTGGGAGGGAGAGGGTACCTGCAGTGCCAGGAAAACGGATTGTATGGACATTCTAATATTCTTATACCAACAGTTTACTACATTATAACCATCTGTGTCTGGAAATGGGCAGACAGCCCCCTGATTTACTTGTAATCTTACTTGACTGAGACTAATTCTATCATCTTGTTACCACACACAGTAAAAAAAAAAAAAAAAAAAATACACAAAAAACAGCATAAATGTAAAAAATATATATTTTTTTAAGATTTCATGCTCGTCAATTTTTTTTTACTCTCTACCAGATTGTTATCATGCTAGTCTTTACATTCATTCCCTTGTTAAGGTACCATTATAATAAATAAAACATGAACAGCAAGAGAGAGAAAATGTGTGCCTTTTATTTACTCTCATTTTTTTTTTATACATTTCTCTAGATGAATGCTTCTCTCTTTAATGAAACCCCTGACTGCTCCAGTGGTGAATGTGATTTAAGTACAGTGAAGACAGCGATGATTCACAAACTCTGTTCTGCTCCAGCACTGACCGTTATCTGATGCCTCTTCACGCACAGTTGGCCAGATGACAGTTTAATGGCTCACTGTAAAGGCTAGTTATTTTGTATCTCTATCCAGTGAAAATGGCTAATGGTGATAAGGGAGAGTGAAATAAAAATACATATATAAATAAAATAAATAAAAAAATAAATGGAAAGCCGGAACTTTTTTTTCTTCTTCATTTTTTTGTTTGTTTGTTGTTTTTTTAATTAATTATTCAGCACATTAACAGACAGATACTTAGAAAGCTTCGTAGTTAACTTGTTCACTTCCAAGAACTTTCAAACAAAACACCTGAGTTTTTTAGGGTAAATTGAAATATGTAAAGGGTAAACATGGCGGTGCAAATTAATAAAGAAATTGCTTGTAGCGGAGGCCTGGTATTCCACAGGTTAACTCCACTAAAGATCCCATTCCAGCAAATAATAATTAATTATTATTAATTCCAGTAATAATTCCAGCAAACAAAGTAATCCACGAATATCCCCATAC
Organism: Pelobates fuscus; assembly: GCF_036172605.1. Lineage (NCBI taxonomy): Eukaryota > Metazoa > Chordata > Amphibia > Anura > Pelobatidae > Pelobates > Pelobates fuscus. Next base: position 47,803,046 of record NC_086322.1, on the reverse strand, counting down.
AGATCCCAATGACTGGACGACACACAGCATCAGGAGCAGAACTGACTTTTAATTCACATAACCTCCTTTTAAAGCATTCTCCCATGCAAGGGAGGGATTCACCATAATTAGTCCAGTAGCCAATAATATAACAGTTACTTCCCACACATCTCCTCCCCTCAGTGTGACACATAATCCTATTAAACATACTGTACTTTTCCCTGAATTCTAGATGTACCCCAAAACACGTAGTGAGAATAATAATTTGGCTATCCCCTGGTAGCCCTGATCTGGGTGACAAACATATCCAAAATTCACCCAGATCGGACCAGGGGATCGGGAGTTAGGTGGAGGGTGTAATTTGACCGACCGCACACGAGGTGGTATCCGAAAAAGGCTCCATGCATTTTGGCCTTGCGGTCGGTCTCTGTTCGGGAGTTAAAACACATAGAAATACCTGCCATCCACAGCTAGTCTTCCATTCGTATTAATTCCCTTGTTCGGTACATTGCTTCTACCGAACGAGGGGCTGCCTAGTCTCTCCGTTTGTGAGTTATGGAGCTCTGGAGGTCTCAGCTGTGTTCGGTTGTTTGAGCGTCCAATTTGAGTTCCAGACACTCGACGACCAAACACCGCTGAGATTTTCATGCGTAAGATGGCCGCCGCACGTGGTTCGTATGCCGAACGGCGACCACACAGGCACATACAATGAATCAATTAAGCTGCGGTTTGCAGAGTGTGAACGCTTAACGAGGCGCACACTTATCACTGGGGTGGTCTGGTGGTTCGGTAGCTTCATTCGTATGAAATTACCGAACCATCATACAAATACTACATACACTTTTACCGATATACAGGGAAACAATTACACGAATACATTCTTATATGAATCTCTATGGACAGCATCAATACAATCTGCTACATTGCTGTTCAGAGAAAATGAAAATATCAGGTACACAGTGTACACAGAAATATCACATGCACAGCTATTCAAGAAATAGATGCAACATTTTTGAAAGTGTGTAAATGATTAGTGATTATACAGTATCCATTGTCTTAAAGGTCTTCAGAACAGTTCATCAGAATTTGTTCAAAAGTCACTGCAAAAAGAAACAGGTATAGCTGTATGAAATATACTCTTGTTGAAATACCTAACTCATGTGTATATGGAAGAATACGGCATATAACAGAGTTGTTTGCTCAGGTGAGAATTCAAAGTAAGTTCAAAGTGGATTGGGGGAGTTTGTAATTAATTTATGACTTTCCAAAAGTTTCCAGGGTTTGAGATGTTATTGTTCAGATTTTCACATTAATATTGGGCCTTGGCCAATTTTGTTTGTTTTGTACATATATTTCGCCATTGTCTATATGCACAGTGATCGTTCATAGAGCCAGTACGCTTGAACTTTGACCACAATGAATCCGGAATCTGGTACAGCTGGATGAGGTCAGCTGTGATCCAATTCATATGTGCCCCTTTTACTCTAACCTTACGCAGCGGGGCATGCAAATTCCAAACTTGTAGGAGTTCAGACTGAAAGAATTCAACTGCACAGTCTAGATCTGGGATAATGTTTAAACTGGATTCAAGATTAAGTTTTTTTGAAGGACCTTGGGAGAGGATTTAGTAGCCTTTATTTTGCGCATGCAGTACACTACGCAGTGATCACTGAAACTGTTAGGGAGAACACATGCCTCCTGGATTCTATCAGGACAAGTGGAGATAATCCAATCAAGCAGGGTATGGTTATGGCTTTTAATGTTTATGTGAGTTGGGGAGGAGATTAATTGCGTTAGCTGCAAAGTCCTAAACAGCGAGCAAGAATGATTATTTTTAGGATTAAGCCAAACAAAATTAAAATCTCCAAAGACCAGCAGTTCACTTTTTGGGTGTGGCGCTATGGTTTCACTAAGGAGATGTGCTAAATCATATAGGGAATGCACTGGGGAGTTAGGTGGGCAGTAGATTCCTGCAACAATGATTGATTTACTGCACGGGATCTCAATTGTCCCAGAAAGGAAATCAAAGGTGGCAGGAGGGCTAAAGTTTTGTAAGGTGGTAAACTTTATGGAATTGTCAACATAAATGACAATGCCCTGAGCGGTGGGTGGTGGCCCTAATTTAGAATGAGGGGGGACCTAATGTCCTCCCCCCGTCCCCCACCCCTGAGTGGTGGGTGGGGGCCCTAAATACTAATTAGGGAGGAGGGGGGTCTAATATTCTCCCCCCTGGCCCCCACCCCTGAGCGGTGGGTGGGGGCCCTAAATTAGAATGAGGGGGGACCTAAATTCCTCCCCCTGACTCCCACCCCTGAGCAGTGGGTGGGGGCCCTAAATACTAAATAGGGTGGGGGACCTAATGTCCTCCCCCCTGGCGGCGGGTGGTGGCCCTAAATAAAAAATTAACCTCCCTCCCCCCTCACCTTAAAAATAATAAGGGGGACAATTTAACTAAGTACCTGTAAAAAATAAAATAAAACTTACCATTTTATGTTTTTTCTCTTTTAAAAATCTTCTTTTTTCAGCCCCAAAAAGGGCTAAATAAAAAGCAATTATAACCGACGCACTTTAAAAAAAAAAAAAAAAAAAAAAAAACGAACGCAAAAAAAAAATCCTTCTTCACCCATGGAGGGCTCCGCACACACTGAGCTCTGCAGGGCTGGGGAAGGCTTATAATGCCGTGCCCAACCCTGAAATTAGGCTCAGATCACTCTGATTGGTGAGTTTAAGCCATCCAATCAGAGTGCTCTGACAGGTAAATGAAGAGACTGACAGGTAAGTCTCTACATTTACCTGTCACAGCACTCTAATTGGTTAGCTTGAAATCCACCAATCAGAGTGCTCTGTGTCATTTTAGACAGCGTGGGAAAGTTCTTTGGAATTTTCCCACGCTGTGCAATTTGACTCATAACTCTCTGATTGGTTACTTAAGATGGATTTTTTTTTTTTTTGCACTCTTTTTTTTTGTTTTTAAGTGCGTCGGTTATTATGGATTTTGATTTGGCCTTTTTTGGGGCTGAAAAAAGAAGATTTTAGAAGAAAGAAAACATCAAATGGTAAGTTTTATTTTATCTTTTTTAACAGGTACTTAGTTAATGCCCCCTCCCTCATTATTTTTAGGGTGAGGGGTGTAGGTAGGGGTTAGTCACCTTGGGGGGGGTTACATTTTTATTTAGGGCCCCCACCCGCCGCTCAGGGGTAGGGGTCGGGGGGGAGGACATTAGGTCCCCCCCCTCATTCTAATTTAGGGCCCCCACCCACCGCTCAGGGGTGGGGGCTGGGAGAGGACATTAGGTCCCCCCACTAATTAGTATTTAGGGCCCCCACCCACCGCTCAGGGGTGGGGCCAGGGGAGGACATTAGGTCCCCCCTCATTTTAATTTAGGGCACCCACCCAACCGCTCAGGGGTGGGGGCCAGGGAGGAGGCCATTGGGTCCCCCCCTCATTCTAATTTAGGGCCCCACCCACTACTCAGGGGTGGGGGTTGGGGGGAGGACATTAGGTCCCCCCCTAATTCTAATTTAGGGCCCCCACCCACCGTTCAGGGGTGGGGGATGGGGGAGGACATTAGGTCCCCCCTAATTATTATTTAGGGCCCCCACCCACCGCTCAGGGGTGCGGACCAGAGGAGGACATTAGGTCCACCCCTCATTCTAATTTAGGGCCCCCACCCACTGCTCAGGGGTGGGGGGCAGGGGGAGGACATTAGGTCCCCCCATTCTAATTTAGGGCCCCCACCCACTGCTCATGGACATTAGGTCCCCCCCTAATTAGTATTTAGGGCCCCCACCCACCGCTCATGGGTGGCTGTGCTGAGTGCCTCGAGGGGTCGAGGCACTCAGTTAAAATTAAAATATTGAAAAAATTTAAAATAAATTAATTAAATAAAAAATTAACCCCTACCCTCCCTCCCTATTCCTCCCTCTCCCTCCCCCTTCCTCCCTCTCTACTTACCCGATCACCGCCGTTCCCCCACCAGCGATAGGTCGTCTGCTTCACTGAGGGGACTGTCTGACAGCACAGGCAACCCCGCTCTGCAAAAAAGGACCCCTAGTGGCCATGTGACCACTCTAAAAGAGTCAGCAGGGGGACTGCCTGAACTGAAAGGCAGTCCCGCTACTGGTGAAAAAAGTTTACAAAAAGTAAAAAATGTAAAAGATTTAATTAAATAAAAATATATATATATATGTGTATATTTGAGATATATATATATATATATATATATATATACATATATTATATCTCTATTATCTCTATATAATATGTATATATATTTACCTTATATATAACGTCATACTAAGTGTATTTTTTATTAATATATACACGTATATATATATATATATATATATATATATATATATATATATATATATATATATAATATATAGGAACTATATATATATATATATATATATATATATATATATATATATATATATAAACTGCAGATGTCCCGCACTCAATGTACCGGTCTTGTGCTTGCCTCGGTGCTGCCTCAGCCTTCAATATATTCAAATGGAAAGAGTGCACTCAAAGGTCTTTTTAAGGATATAAATGATTTATTTTGCCAAATTTCAAAAGACATACAAGTCGACGTTTCAGTCCTCGTGGGACTTTTTTCAAGACAATGAAAGGCAGAAAAACAGTGATTTAAATATACATTGCAGGTGATTTGATTGGAGAGTAGATTATATGAAAGAGAGGCTGTGCAAACGTGAAAGAGGTTATTCAACTTTGAAAATAGGGATTAACCCCTTGAGTGCCTAAAATAAAAAAAGGCCTGACGGTGATTGTGGTTACGGCCAAAAATCTAATAATCTGCGCTCGCAGACACATTTTAAAATTCAAGGATAAGAAATAAGTAATACCCAGGCCACCTTAGACTGACTAAGAGTTTAAGGATCTATTTGAATATTTTAACAACTTTGTTAAACTGTGTTAAACAGTATTTTACGTTTGCTACATTTTTAACACTAACATAAGGTGGCTGCGTGTAAATTGGAATTCCCAGTATCAATCGAAACATTGTAACAAAACTTCAAAGTATGTTTGAATGCCCCGCCGGGGTACTATGTATGTACTTAATTATATTACAGATTAACGGCCATACAGTCTATAGAGTATAACAGGAGCAACCAGCCAACATATTCTAGCTAAATGAAAATAATAATAATATATGGATACTATATGAATAATATGTAATTGAAAAAAGTCTCGTGAGTTAATCACCAGTTATGATTTTTCTATGACCTTTAGTACAAGTATATCAATTACTGTGATCTTCTTTATCTTTTCGGGATGAAGCAGCTGAGTGGGTTGATTTCATTAAGTCCCCCCGGGGACAAAGTTCCTAATGTAAAGATCCAGAAGGCTTCTCTTTGAAGAAGTAGGACGTCTCTGTCACCCCCCCTGTTCGGGGCCGGAACATGTTCAATGCCCATAAATTTCAATGTGGGCAGTGTGTGCCCTATTTCCAAAAAATGTTTGGCTATGGGGGTGGTTGCTATGCCACTAGATAACGCAGTCCTGATAGTGGATCTGTGTCCCCTCATGCGCTCCCTGAGGTCATTAGACGTTTTACCGATATACATGAGTCCACATGGGCAGATGATACGATATATTACATGTGTAGTGGTACATGTGATCCTTTGCCTTATCTTGTATTCTTTACCTGATCGAGGGTGGTAAAACGCTTTGCCCGGGGTCATACTATTGCAAGCCATGCATTTCAGACAACGATAACAGCCTGGGCTTTGAACAGACTGATGCGCCATAGATATATCCGTATGAACCAGATAATCTCTCAGGTTCCTGTTTCTTCTATAACTAATCATAGGAGTATTTTGGAATATTGTCGGTAGTGTTTTGTCTTTTTTGAGAACCTCCCAGTTGTGTCTTATTTTCTGGGACATCTCTCCCGATAATGAATGGAACGTTTGAGGGAAGATCATTCTATTTTGGTTGGTTTTAATTTTAGGACCGTCTGTGTAATTTTTGTGTGCTTTTGAATATGCACACTCCAGCAGTTGTCTTGGGTATCCACGTTGTGAAAACTTTTCAAACATTTCTTGTACCTGGTTTGCTGCTTTTGTAGAATCAGAGTTGTTCCTCAGTATTCTCATAAATTGAGATACCGGTAAAGATTTTATAAGGTTGGGTGGGTGGTGACTGCTGGCGTGTAGTAGCGTATTGCGGTCAGTTTCCTTGGCAAATAAAGTATACCCCAGCTTGTTATTTTCTATGAAAATTCGAAGATCCAAGAAGTCAATTTGTTGGTTGTTAATTTGATGGGTAAGTCTTACTGGTGAATCCAGTTGATTCAATGACCCTATCATATCATGGAGGCTTTGTTCTTCACCTGTCCATATGATGAGCACGTCATCGATGTATCTCAGGTATTTCAGGATATGATGACCATATTTTTGAAGAATGTGTGTCTGTTCATATGCATGCATGTATGCATTAGCATACATGGGTGCCATAGGGGCACCCATCGATGTTCCGGATATTTGTATATAGAATGCTTTTTCAAATCGAAAATAATTAAGTGTAAGGCATAGTTCCAATAATTCAAGTATATATTCAATCGGGGGCTCTATACGTTCTTGGTACTGTGTTAGTACTTGGCGCATCGCCTGGATTCCCTCCTCATGGGGAATTATGGTGTATAGACTGCTTACGTCGATGGCTGCTAAGTAGACTCCTTGTGGAGGGAGTTCTATAGAGTTTAAGGCTGCTATGACTTGCGCAGAGTCTTTGACATAGGTAGGTAGTGACATTACTGGTTTCTTATATTTTGCGTCTAACCATTTCCCTATGGGTTCTAATAGTCCCCCGATCGCCGATACAATCGGACGTCCTGGTGGGCACTCCAGGTTTTTATGAACCTTAGGCACTGTGTATATGATCGGGCACCGAGGGTGGGTTTCAAACAAATATTCATATTCCGTGGTGGTGAGGAAACCTGCTTCTAAGCCCCTTTGCAGCGTCTGTTGGACAACTTTACTGAATTCGTAGGTGGGGTCTATTTGCGTATATTCATAGACTCTGGTATCCTTTAGTTGTTTAAGGATTTCCTCCTTATAGTCGTCATATTGTTGGACGACTATTGCGCCTCCCTTGTCCGCTGGACGTATGGTAATGGACATATCTTTAGCCAGGCTGTTTAAGGCTTCTCTTTCGTCTTTAGATAAATTCGGACGTCTTTGGTTCCGGGTAGTTGTAACCTTCATAGTATCAAATTTTAACATTTGTGAGAACGTTTTTAATGTAGGGTTTAGGTTGGAGGGGTCAAAGGTGCTTCTCATTTTGAACTTTTCACTGTTCTCCTCACTTTGATGTTGTTGATTAGAACTTTTGAAGAAATCTGCTAAACGGAGTTTTCTATTAAATTGAAATTGCTCAATTTCCCATTGGAATTTATTAATATTAGCAGTCGGAACAAATGAAAGTCCTTTATTTAGAAGCATAATTTCTGTAGTGGTAAGGTTCCTGGTGGATAGATTGATGATAGGGTTAACTAGCGTCTCCTTGGCGGTCGTCCCCTGTGTCCAGTGCCTTTTCCCTTTCTGTCCCCTCCTGGTGTAGTTTTGATGTTTGGGGGGCGCTCTGTGCCTTGGTGGTTCCCACTTGCGGTTTCTCTCACCAGGCCAAGTCCCGGTTCTAAAAAAGACGTATTGTATGATGCTGTGGTATTAGAGTAAGCCCCCTCTCTTTGCGAATCCTTATAATCAGAGTCAGAGGCCGACTCTCCCGAGGTAAAGTCGACAGTAGATGCAATTGGTTTTCTAATTCTAGGCTTGTAGGTTCTATATGCGGGTCTGGTGTTATCTCCTGATAGCCACCTGTATACTCTGTGCTCTGAGTAATCAGCTTGTACTTTGGTGAGTTTTTCTCTTTTGAACCTAACCAAATCGTTTTTATATTGTTTCAGATCTTCTGTAAGTTTCTGAATCAATGTATCACAGTTGGGTGCTGTTATTGTAGTTGTATGCAATACTTCATAATTTGAAATTTTAAATTTAGTGATTTTTAGTTCACGACCTACCTCCTCGATCACCACCAGCATCAGGTCCAGGGAACACTTGTTTAATATACCAATCCACTTCCGACACACTTCAGGGTTGTTCCTTCCAATAGTTGGAACGTTTTTAATCCGAAAACCTCTAGGGATTTTTTTCATGCGGTAATAGTCGGATAAGTAGGTGGCATGTAGTTCGAGATCAATTTGTCTTTGTTTAAGTTTAAGCAGATTTCTAATAACGTCCCGAGGTTCAGTAGATACTGGTAGGTCCGAGTCCGTTTGCGGCCACAAAATAGCTGCGGCTTCTGCTTCTGTGTATTGCAATACTTCTGCGTGGTCTGCATACGCTCCGGCTCTGGTCAGAAATTCCTCCATAGATCAAATCCTTGAAAACGATGTAACTCTCCTGGGTCTGGTGCGTGGATTGAGCCCTGGCTTGACGGGCTCTCCGTAATCAATACAAACTGCAGATGTCCCGCACTCAATGTACCGGTCTTGTGCTTGCCAGAAATTCCTCCATAGATCAAATCCTTGATTGATCCTTGATCAATGTTTCGATTGATACTGGGAATTCCAATTTACACGCAGCCACCTTATGTTAGTGTTAAAAATGTAGCAAACGTAAAATACTGTTTAACACAGTTTAACAAAGTTGTTAAAATATTCAAATAGATCCTTAAACTCTTAGTCAGTCTAAGGTGGCCTGGGTATTACTTATTTCTTATCCTTGAATTTTAAAATGTGTCTGCGAGCGCAGATTATTAGATTTTTGGCCGTAACCACAATCACCGTCAGGCCTTTTTTTATTTTAGGCACTCAAGGGGTTAATCCCTATTTTCAAAGTTGAATAACCTCTTTCACGTTTGCACAGCCTCTCTTTCATATAATCTACTCTCCAATCAAATCACCTGCAATGTATATTTAAATCACTGTTTTTCTGCCTTTCATTGTCTTGAAAAAAGTCCCACGAGGACTGAAACGTCGACTTGTATGTCTTTTGAAATTTGGCAAAATAAATCATTTATATCCTTAAAAAGACCTTTGAGTGCACTCTTTCCATTTGAATATATTGAAGGCTGAGGCAGCACCGAGGCAAGCACAAGACCGGTACATTGAGTGCGGGACATCTGCAGTTTGTATTGATTACGGAGAGCCCGTCAAGCCAGGGCTCAATCCACGCACCAGACCCAGGAGAGTTACATCGTTTTCAAGGATTTGATCTATGGAGGAATTTCTGACCAGAGCCGGAGCGTATGCAGACCACGCAGAAGTATTGCAATACACAGAAGCAGAAGCCGCAGCTATTTTGTGGCCGCAAACGGACTCGGACCTACCAGTATCTACTGAACCTCGGGACGTTATTAGAAATCTGCTTAAACTTAAACAAAGACAAATTGATCTCGAACTACATGCCACCTACTTATCCGACTATTACCGCATGAAAAAAATCCCTAGAGGTTTTCGGATTAAAAACGTTCCAACTATTGGAAGGAACAACCCTGAAGTGTGTCGGAAGTGGATTGGTATATTAAACAAGTGTTCCCTGGACCTGATGCTGGTGGTGATCGAGGAGGTAGGTCGTGAACTAAAAATCACTAAATTTCAAATTTCAAATTATGAAGTATTGCATACAACTACAATAACAGCACCCAACTGTGATACATTGATTCAGAAACTTACAGAAGATCTGAAACAATATAAAAACGATTTGGTTAGGTTCAAAAGAGAAAAACTCACCAAAGTACAAGCTGATTACTCAGAGCACAGAGTATACAGGTGGCTATCAGGAGATAACACCAGACCCGCATATAGAACCTACAAGCCTAGAATTAGAAAACCAATTGCATCTACTGTCGACTTTACCTCGGGAGAGTCGGCCTCTGACTCTGATTATAAGGATTCGCAAAGAGAGGGGGCTTACTCTAATACCACAGCATCATACAATACGTCTTTTTTAGAACCGGGACTTGGCCTGGTGAGAGAAACCGCAAGTGGGAACCACCAAGGCACAGAGCGCCCCCCAAACATCAAAACTACACCAGGAGGGGGGGCGTGGCCGACTGCCGAGGTGAACGGACGCATGGAGTAAGAGCTCCCGGTCCGAAACAGCCAAAAGCGTGATTTAAAGCAGCGTTTTCGCCCGACGGACATCCACACCTGGGTGTACTACCCTAACAGAACAAGGCAATGGCCCCTGCGAAGCAAACTAAGCTTACAGACCCGATACGCCATGCTAAAAGAGACCGGCCGCGACCGGCGCAAGATGGCGGAGGCGAGGAGCAGGAAACAATGCAGGCCGCAAATACTCACACTGAAGGTGAGGAGCAGCAATACACCGACGCTCCGGTTACAGAAAAGAAATTATTCACCATGTTACAAGACTTCAGGGTGTCCCTGCAATCGGACCTAAAAAAAGCTACGAATGATATCAAGAATGAGATAGCTGAACTGGGGGAAAGAACGAACAATCTAGAAACGCGCACTGACGATTTATGTGCCGCGCACGACACCATGGCGGACACAATTCAATCCATATTAGAGGAACAACAATTCCTTAAAAGCAAACTCGCAGACATGGAAGACCGCTCACGGCGCAACAATATACGCTTCCGTGGCGTACCAGAATCCGTCTCAAGGGACCAACTGCCACAATTCCTCCTGTCCCTATACAAGACATTGATACCAAGTATGGCGGGCAATGAGTGGCTCATGGACCGCGCACACCGGTTACCGAAACCACAAAACCTACGGCAAGACACGCCACGGGACGTGGTGGTGCGCTTCCATTATTACAAAACAAAGGACTCTCTACTGCAAGCCGCAAGAAAATTACCAAAAATGCCAGACCCATACGCTAATATCCAACTTTTTGCAGACCTGTCGGCCATGACGATGAACAGACGGAGGGAATTCATTACGGTCACAAAGACCCTAAGAAACAACGATATACAGTATCGATGGGGTTACCCAACTAAACTGCTAATATGGAGAAACGCCAAATCACACATTATTAATGATCCGGAGGTGGGGATGCGTTTGCTGAAGGAATGGGGACTGTTCCCGCTACAAGACCGAGAAACTTCGAGCTCAAACTCGACGACAAGACCACGTGCAGAATGGCAGATGGCGGGCTCGCCACGTAAGAACAATTGACACCCGCTCAGGCCCCGACTGTACTAAACATGGACTTTGTCGTACTTACCATCTAAAGGACACTCTGCCTGTATAATGTCATCACGATAAGATCTGTGTACCGCATGGGTTTGTGAGTATGACATATGTGGAATGTTTAAACTATGTAAACGTTAAGTGTTACTCCTAAGGTTTCCCAGATGAGTCCTTGGCCACGGTTAATGTCCTGTACACAGTACTGAAAGTACAGAACGGGGCGCACCGCAGTCAACAAGGGTGTGAACAATAACGCTCATGACAGGCTGTTATTCACTCGGCCCGATTTTCTATCGGCACGACCCCAGGATGAGTAGTGTGAGAGGGAACCGTTGCCCTCTCACACCTCACCCGTGCAGAGCGCCGGCGCTCTTAATGGCGCTATATTTGTATTTATATTTGCATTGTTTATATCTGTATTATAGTTACCCACTACCTATTCCCTTTTCCAGTCCCACTACTCTATCTCCAACTCCCTTCGGCCCTGATCTACCCCCACAATGCCCACACCGAGGTGCAAATGTTATTATAGCTCCCCTACGCCAGCCGGCGTCACAACACGATTATGGATGACTCCCTTGTAATATTCAACCTAAACGTTAAAGGCCTCAATAGCCCACACAAACGAAGAATGGCTTTGACAGAGATGTCCAAGTCAAAAGCGGCCATTGTTAGCTTGCAGGAAACACATTTCTGTATCAACAACCCTCCTAAATTTTATACCAAGCAGTACCCACAAAGTTATGATGCAATGTCCCCCACCAAGGCCAAAGGTGTCTCTATATATTTCCACAAAGATTGGGTGTTCACCCCTACCAACCAATTTGCAAGTCGAGACGGGAGACTGCTGATTCTGGTAGGCTCTCTAAATGGCCTACTGATGACGATCGCATCTATTTATGCACCTAATATTAAACAAAAATCCTTCCTCACTAAGGTTTTTCGCAAGGTTGACAGTATGAAAATGGGGCACACAATTATATGTGGGGACTTCAATTGCGCTCCAGATCCTGAGGTAGATATACGAAGGGAAGACAATAAACCGCCCCAACTCCACTCAGTCTCGTTAGGCCAACACCTCAGGAAACTAATGCACGAACACAACTATTATGACGCTTGGAAAAACCTTAATCTGAGAGACAGAGACTATACATACTACTCTACAGTCCACAGGACATACACGAGAATTGACCTCTGCTTATTTGACACTAAAACGCTACCCTTTGTCACCAAGGCATCGATAGGCCCTATCACTTGGTCTGATCACGCCCCACATACAGTGACTATGCGTATCCCATACCCTACTAGGGGTAGAGGCACATGGCGACTAAATGACGGGCTACTGGACACCCCGGTTCACCTCCAGCGCATTCAAAATAGAGTAGAAGAATATTTTAAGGCCCATGCAAACTGCCCAACATCCACAACCATGCAATGGCTGGCCCATAAGGCGGTCGTAAGGGGCGAACTGATTCAGATAGGAGCTAGGGCCAAGCGTACTCACAACACGTTACTATATAATACAGAACAGGAACTGATTAAACTAGAGGCCATCCACAAAGAGAGCCCAAATAAAACCACACACAAGAAACTGCTACTACTCCGTAAACAGCTACATGACCTAAACCTAGCGAAGACAGAACGCCACCTACGCTTTTTAAGACAAACGCATTACACAATGGGCAACAAGGCGGGTAGACTGTTAGCAAAGAAAGCGAAACAGACGAAATTACAATCTAAAATTCCCTATATAACCTCAGGTACTGGGGATAAACTGTACAATCCCCAAGATATAGTGAACGAACTAGCAAACTATTATGCTTCCCTATACCAACTAGAGTCCGACTCTTCTACGTACCAACCCACGGATGCTGAAATCACCAGCTTCCTAGAAAAAACACCATTAACCAAACTAACGCAGGAGCAATGCACTCATTTGGAAAGCCCCTTCACGCACGAGGAAGTTGAGACAGCGATACTCTCTCTGCCCAAACACAAAGCCCCCGGCCCCGATGGTCTATCCAACTATTATTATATAAAATTGGCTAAACAACTAAATGGACCCCTCACAACGCTGTTTAATCGTATCAAAGAAGTAGGGATTATGCCCAAAGAAATGCTGGAAGCCCACATTATAACTCTCCCCAAACCCAATAAACCGCCCACACATTGCGCAAACCTACGCCCGATCTCCCTTTTAAATGCTGACACCAAGTTGTACGCTAAGCTACTGGCCTCAAGGCTCAAACAGATAATCCCGGACCTAGTCTCGGAAGAACAGGCTGGCTTTGTACAGGGCCGACAGGTAGGGGACAACACCAGACATTTTTTAAACCTGGTGGACTGGGCAAATGCCTCGAGACAAGCGGGACTACTACTCGCGCTCGATGCCGAGAAGGCATTTGACCGCCTGCACTGGAATTACATGCTGCTCACTCTTGCTAAACTGGGATTCCCCCCGACTTTTCGTTCTAGTATAATGGCTTTATATCAGAACCCCTCAGCCAAAGTGTTCAGCACTGGCTTTGTCTCCAAACCCTTCGACATTCGTAACGGCACCCGTCAAGGCTGCCCGCTTTCCCCCCTAATTTTCATTTTATGCTTAGAACCACTGGTCAGATTCATTAAACAAGAGCCTTCCATTCATGGGGTGTGCACCCCAGGGGGTACCAAAAAACTAGCCCTATTCGCTGACGACATCTTACTTTTCATTACCAAGCCGGAGTCATCCCTGCCCTCTCTTTTAAACCTACTAAAAAATTATGGTATGGTGTCGTACTACAAAAACAATATAGCCAAAACACAAGCCCTACCACTTAATCTGCCGACAACTGTAGTAGACACTCTAACATCACAACACTCCTTTGACTGGCGCACAACCTCAATCCAATACTTAGGAGTGAAACTCACCAAATCCCCTCACAAATTAACTAAAGAAAACCATTATCCTACATTAAAACGCATCACAACTACCCTGGCCAAATGGACGGGGCTGGAGGTCTCATGGCTGGGTCGCATTAACTTGGTTAAAATGATGATCCTACCGCATATACTGTACCTCTTCCGAACCCTACCTATTTCTTTGCCAAACTCGTTGCTCAAACAGTTCCAAAGTACTATCAATGCACACGTTTGGAAAAGAAAACCCCCAAGAGTGTCCAGAAGATGTATGGGCCTCCCATACACCAAGGGAGGGTTGGGCATGCCTGACATCACAGCTTACTACAAAGCGTCCTTTCTGGCGCAAGGGATCAGACTCATTAGAGAATTTAATTCGCCCCGCACCCCATTATGGATGTCCCTAGAAAATGCGTGCCTGGACAGTAAAAACATTGCTCACTACCTATGGACGTGCGCACCACATAGGACACACTCGGGCCCGCATCTCCACTGTTCGAGCGCCCTGCTCAGAGCATGGAGAAATTGGTGTCCGCTGGTGTTAGACCCAATACAATTATTCAAAAAGGCCCCACTATCGTCACTAGCAGCCTACTCCCCAGATATACAAGTAGGGAAATGGACAGCTAAAGGAGCCAAGGTGGTCGGTGACCTTCTGAAAGGGGGAGAAATAAAACCTTTTCCAGACATGCAAGCCGACCTAGGACTAACCCCGAGAGATCTATATCTATACCTACGGATTAAAAATATCATACAAACCCGTAGTAAACAAACACAATGCGAACAGATAGACCCGGCATTCACCCCGGGTCAACTATCGCTGTCCAAGTTCGCAAAACCACTTTCACTGTGTTACACTGCGATCACCACCAACAACATCCCCGACAAGCTACCTTACATGGTGAAATGGGAGGGGGAAATGGGGTGCCAAGTCTCCCGTGAGGACTGGCAGGCAGCAATGGAAAACACGAAAAAAGCCTCAAGCGGCCTCTCATTATGGGAATCCTATTGCAAAGTAAATATGAGGTGGTACTTAGTCCCACAGAGGTTAGCGACAATGTATTCAGGTACTAAGAACATATGTTGGAGATGCGAAGCAGACATTGGTACTATGCTTCACACCTTCTGGTCATGCCCCTCCTTACAGAATTACTGGACACAGGTCCAATCCTTAATCTCCCACAAGACCGGCATCTATGTGCCCCTACGCCCGGAAAATTATCTTCTCCACATTATATGTAATCTGAACTCACTCCCTCACAAAAAAGTGATTTTGAACATACTCACAGTAGCAAAAATTGCGATAGCCGGCAACTGGAAATGCAAACAAGCACCCCAATTAGAACAAGTAATAGCCAAGATGGACATAATTAGTGCATATGAGAAGGTGGCGTACAAAATGTCAGGGCGCTCGGACAAATATGAACAGGAGTGGGCAAGCTGGCTAACCAATTAGAATATGATAAGTGGGATGTGATATGAAGCCCAAACGAACCTAGTGGTAATAATGGACAAGATCGAGTCAAATCACTTTGCACATTAACCTGCTATGTATTCAATGAAAGCATTGTTGTATATTAATCTAGGGCCCTCCCCGACCCCATTCCCCCTCTTTTCTTCTGTACCCTACCCCCCTCCCTGTTACTAAAAAACTTTCGTAACATTATTTTGAAATGTTGTATGTATCACATCCAGTTACGCATGTCGTATGTCTACATTGTAAAGGAAGGTCGAAATAGTATTCATATGTAATGTTTGTATCTGTATTATGTACCTTGCCTGCAAATTGATGTGCTGCAAATTTGCACTAATAAAAACGATAAATGAGAAAAAAAAAAAAAAAAACTACACCAGGAGGGGACAGAAAGGGAAAAGGCACTGGACACAGGGGACGACCGCCAAGGAGACGCTAGTTAACCCTATCATCAATCTATCCACCAGGAACCTTACCACTACAGAAATTATGCTTCTAAATAAAGGACTTTCATTTGTTCCGACTGCTAATATTAATAAATTCCAATGGGAAATTGAGCAATTTCAATTTAATAGAAAACTCCGTTTAGCAGATTTCTTCAAAAGTTCTAATCAACAACATCAAAGTGAGGAGAACAGTGAAAAGTTCAAAATGAGAAGCACCTTTGACCCCTCCAACCTAAACCCTACATTAAAAACGTTCTCACAAATGTTAAAATTTGATACTATGAAGGTTACAACTACCCGGAACCAAAGACGTCCGAATTTATCTAAAGACGAAAGAGAAGCCTTAAACAGCCTGGCTAAAGATATGTCCATTACCATACGTCCAGCGGACAAGGGAGGCGCAATAGTCGTCCAACAATATGACGACTATAAGGAGGAAATCCTTAAACAACTAAAGGATACCAGAGTCTATGAATATACGCAAATAGACCCCACCTACGAATTCAGTAAAGTTGTCCAACAGACGCTGCAAAGGGGCTTAGAAGCAGGTTTCCTCACCACCACGGAATATGAATATTTGTTTGAAACCCACCCTCGGTGCCCGATCATATACACAGTGCCTAAGGTTCATAAAAACCTGGAGTGCCCACCAGGACGTCCGATTGTATCGGTGATCGGGGGACTATTAGAACCCATAGGGAAATGGTTAGACGCAAAATTTAAGAAACCAGTAATGTCACTACCTACCTATGTCAAAGACTCTGCGCAAGTCATAGCAGCCTTAAACTCTATAGAACTCCCTCCACAAGGAGTCTACTTAGCAGCCATCGACGTAAGCAGTCTATACACCATAATTCCCCATGAGGAGGGAATCCAGGCGATGCGCCAAGTACTAACACAGTACCAAGAACGTATAGAGCCCCCGATTGAATATATACTTGAATTATTGGAACTATGCCTTACACTTAATTATTTTCGATTTGAAAAAGCATTCTATATACAAATATCCGGAACATCGATGGGTGCCCCTATGGCACCCATGTATGCTAATGCATACATGCATGCATATGAACAGACACACATTCTTCAAAAATATGGTCATCATATCCTGAAATACCTGAGATACATCGATGATGTGCTCATCATATGGACAGGTGAAGAACAAAGCCTCCATGATATGATAGGGTCATTGAATCAACTGGATTCACCAGTAAGACTTACCCATCAAATTAACAACCAACAAATTGACTTCTTGGATCTTCGAATTTTCATAGAAAATAACAAGCTGGGGTATACTTTATTTGCCAAGGAAACTGACCGCAATACGCTACTACACGCCAGCAGTCACCACCCACCCAACCTTATAAAATCTTTACCGGTATCTCAATTTATGAGAATACTGAGGAACAACTCTGATTCTACAAAAGCAGCAAACCAGGTACAAGAAATGTTTGAAAAGTTTTCACAACGTGGATACCCAAGACAACTGCTGGAGTGTGCATATTCAAAAGCACACAAAAATTACACAGACGGTCCTAAAATTAAAACCAACCAAAATAGAATGATCTTCCCTCAAACGTTCCATTCATTATCGGGAGAGATGTCCCAGAAAATAAGACACAACTGGGAGGTTCTCAAAAAAGACAAAACACTACCGACAATATTCCAAAATACTCCTATGATTAGTTATAGAAGAAACAGGAACCTGAGAGATTATCTGGTTCATACGGATATATCTATGGCGCATCAGTCTGTTCAAAGCCCAGGCTGTTATCGTTGTCTGAAATGCATGGCTTGCAATAGTATGACCCCGGGCAAAGCGTTTTACCACCCTCGATCAGGTAAAGAATACAAGATAAGGCAAAGGATCACATGTACCACTACACATGTAATATATCGTATCATCTGCCCATGTGGACTCATGTATATCGGTAAAACGTCTAATGACCTCAGGGAGCGCATGAGGGGACACAGATCCACTATCAGGACTGCGTTATCTAGTGGCATAGCAACCACCCCCATAGCCAAACATTTTTTGGAAATAGGGCACACACTGCCCACATTGAAATTTATGGGCATTGAACATGTTCCGGCCCCGAACAGGGGGGGTGACAGAGACGTCCTACTTCTTCAAAGAGAAGCCTTCTGGATCTTTACATTAGGAACTTTGTCCCCGGGGGGACTTAATGAAATCAACCCACTCAGCTGCTTCATCCCGAAAAGATAAAGAAGATCACAGTAATTGATATACTTGTACTAAAGGTCATAGAAAAATCATAACTGGTGATTAACTCACGAGACTTTTTTCAATTACATATTATTCATATAGTATCCATATATTATTATTATTTTCATTTAGCTAGAATATGTTGGCTGGTTGCTCCTGTTATACTCTATAGACTGTATGGCCGTTAATCTGTAATATAATTAAGTACATACATAGTACCCCGGCGGGGCATTCAAACATACTTTGAAGTTTTGTTACAATGTTTCGATTGATACTGGGAATTCCAATTTACACGCAGCCACCTTATGTTAGTGTTAAAAATGTAGCAAACGTAAAATACTGTTTAACACAGTTTAACAAAGTTGTTAAAATATTCAAATAGATCCTTAAACTCTTAGTCAGTCTAAGGTGGCCTGGGTATTACTTATTTCTTATCCTTGAATTTTAAAATGTGTCTGCGAGCGCAGATTATTAGATTTTTGGCCGTAACCACAATCACCGTCAGGCCTTTTTTTATTTTAGGCACTCAAGGGGTTAATCCCTATTTTCAAAGTTGAATAACCTCTTTCACGTTTGCACAGCCTCTCTTTCATATAATCTACTCTCCAATCAAATCACCTGCAATGTATATTTAAATCACTGTTTTTCTGCCTTTCATTGTCTTGAAAAAAGTCCCACGAGGACTGAAACGTCGACTTGTATGTCTTTTGAAATTTGGCAAAATAAATCGTTTATATCCTTAAAAAGACCTTTGAGTGCACTCTTTCCATTTGAATATATATATATATATATATATATATATATATATATATATATATATATATATATATATATATTATAAAAAATAAATAATAATTAATTAAAAATAAAAAAATAAAAAAATATGTATATATATGTAATTTTATGTAATTTTATTCTAACTGTATTTTGATAATTAATATATATATTTATATCAAAACACACTTAGAATGAAATTATATAAATATCTATGTATCTCCCCGTACATTTTTTGTGCTGAAAAACCCCCACTCGTCTTATACTCGAGTCAATGTCTGTATTATGGCAACTTACATTGCCATAATACAGACCAGGACTGCCGGGTTCATTACAAGCCCTGCGGTCCTGTTGGGGGCTGGAAGCGAGCTGTTACTTACCTTTCCTGCAGCTCCTGTCAGCTCCCTTACCCTCCGTTCCGGTCAGCTCCCCTGTCAGCTCCACTGTAAGTCTTGCGAGAGCCCCGGCGTCAGAACGTTGCCACGGGTTACCGCGCGGCACTCAGACCGCGAGACTTACAGTGGGGAGCTGACCGGAACGCAGGAGAAGGGAGCTGACAGGAGCTGCAGGAATGGTAAGTTACAGCTCGCGGCCAGCCCCCCTCCTACACAGCCAATGCCACTGGACCACCAGGGAATGAGAGCCCCCTTCCTGGCCAGCTAACAAGAAGGGAGGGGGGACAAAAAAATATAAATACAATTTTAAATAATAATATAATAAAATAACAAATTTAATAATATTAAAATAAAATACAAATATTAATAATATTTAAAAAAAATGTATATTAAAATATTAGTAGTATATAAAAAAAATTTTAATGCCCACCCCCCACCAAGGTTACACACACTGCACTCATACACACACACTGGATTCATACACACACACTGAATTCATATACACACACACTACACACACTGCATTCATACACACACACACACTGCACTCATATACACACACACTGCATTCATACACACACACACACATACACACACACTGCATTCATACACACACACACTGCATTCATACACACACTACACACACTGCATTCATACACACACACACTGAATTCACACACACACTACACACACTGCATTCATACACATACACACTGCATTATATACACACACACTACACACACTGCATTCATACACACATACACTGCATTATATACACACACACTACACGCACTGCATTCATACACACACACACACACTGCATTAATTATATACACAAAATAAATATTCAATTAATGTAATTTTGGGGGGATCTAATTTTATTTAGAAATTTACCAGTAGCTGCTGCATTTCCCACCCTAGTCTTATACTCGAGTCAATACGTTTTCCCAGTTTTTTGGGGTAAAATAAGGGGTCTCGACTTATATTCGGGTCGACTTATACTCGAGTATATATGGTATATGAATTCATTATAAGTGTACTTTGAGATAAATACACATGCGCACCCTCCAAATAAGGTATTTTAGCCCCCAGAGAACCCGACACACCTATACATAGGGGGGTGGGGGGGAAGTTCACTGTACTCAGGAGATGTTGCTGAACACATATTGGGGTGTTCTTTGGCAATAACTCTTGAAGTTCTCCGCATATGTATTCTTAAATTGCTATGTGTGTCAAGAAAATCACCAATTAATATTATTATTTTTTAATTTGGCATAGATTGGTTGTAAAATGGTTGCATGAAAAGAGTCAAAATAACCCAAGATTAATACCTTAGGTTGTCTTTTTTAAAAAAATATATACATATTCAGGGATTCCTGACATATCAATGTTACAATGTAACTTTCGAATTGGAATTAGCAAAGTGCTACTTGTACTTATTGCCCTATAACTTTCCAAAAAAAGCTAAGAACATGTTAGCATTGGTTATTTCTAAACTCAGGACAAAATTTTGAATTTAGCCTGGGTGTTTTTTGCCAGTTTTAGATGCGTAACATATTTTGGGGGTCAAAGTTGGAAAAAGTGTGTTTTTTTTACATTTTGTCATCATATTTTATAAAAAAATTTATAGTAAATTATATGATATGATAAATATAATGGTATCTTTAGAAAGAACATTTAATGGTGAGAAAAACTGAATATAATATGTGTGGGTACAGTAAATGAGTAAGAGGAAAATTACAGCTAAACACAAACATAGCAGAAATTTAAAAACAGCCCTAGTCCCTAACGGTAAGAAAATTGAAAAACGGTCTGGTCACTAAGGGGTTAATATACATATGTATTACTGATAGCTGTAAATAATTTATGAAGCTAGAAAGGCATTAAAATAGTGTTAGAGCATGTTTATTTTGTCACACCTATTCTATGTGATTTTGTTTTTTGCTCATATGTAATATTTCAGACTCTGTGTGAAATATTGCAAGAAAGAGGAAACTATTAAATGTTATCCCCCAAATATGCATGTAAAGAATACATAAGTCAAAAATTATAATTGTATCTCTGAACAGCAATCAATAAATAAAATGTTGCTTTTATTTGCTTTTATACACACACACACACCAAATCACACACACACAAATGCAAAAACCTATGTACGTACACATACATACATAAACACACACAAGCACAGCTAAACACATACACAAGCATACATATGCACACGCTCATATATGCATATTTAGTTTCTAAGCAAATAGAAGTACAATAATATTTCCCAACAAAACTTTAATCTCAAAGTACAATTAAGAAATAATTATTTTAAGGTTTCTTTTGTATCATTTTACTCAGCCTTTATGTATATAAGGTTTATATGTTGCTTTTATTTAGATCTTGGAAAAAAGAGACTTATGGGAAAAATGAAAAGTTGTATTTCTTAAATGGTGTACTTTGTCTTTAAGAGATTTTGCAAACAGACAAGTTGTTAGAAATGGAACATATTGTTTTTCATACATTAATAAATAACCTCTTATCCATATTCAGTGAATATGGTGTTCAGACTTGAGGACGCCATCTTGTCCTAGGTTGGTGAATTTTCCCAAGTCAGGGAATTTCCCACGTCCTGAATACCCTTACGTTTTAGTCTAAACATAGATAAGATGTTCCCATGTGAAATGACCAAGTTATGGACTTGTATCTTTGCCAAGTTAAGGTAGGTCCTAAAATGATCTAATTGAACATTTAAGGTATAAATATATGTACTAATTAATATTAGGACACAGAGGAGAGATTTTGGAGACAGAGACGCTGCTCCGTTTTATCATGACTGAGAGGCTGACATGTTCAGGAGGGTATGTTATTATATTTTACTGATATTGCAAGCATATACTTTAATCCTATAAACTCTGCTATAAATTATGGTAATGGATTTTATATGTCTATATTTATATATTTAATAAAATATTTAAATAACAAAACTTTATTGCTTCCAAGACAATCCCTATTTTATATTGTATTCACAATTATTTATATAATTTTAAATAGAGGAGCTCTTAATAACTATATAATATTATGACCAAGGTATCGGTATGGTTGGCCCTGCTAAATTCTATGCTTTAAGATGTTATAGTGGTAAAAAGGGGAACCGGCTGCGGTTACAAGAGTGAAGAACGAAAAAAAATACTGCCCGTCTAAGCCTAGGCAGTGTAAGCTGCTGCAGTGTTAAGAGGTGTTGGTACTGAAGTTCAGCTCCACCCCATAACTATGTAAACCCCAACTTCTGGCATACCTACTTAACAGAACACTATAGTGTTATGAATACAAATGCATATTACTAATGTTGTAGTGCCCTGTTAGGTGACTGGCCACTTTCTCTCTCACATCCACAGTCTCCATTGGTAGCCCTTCCTCTTTGGCTGAGATCATCAAGATCGATGATCACAGTCAAGCCAATGCTTCCCCATAGGAATACATTGGAGGCTAGTGCTATTGTGCGAGAAAACACCATGCTGTGCCAATCAGATAGTATCTTTGAGGCCATTTGATAGAAATAGCAGAGTTTTACAGCAATTAGAGGCATTAAAACCCAGCAGTGTTTTCAGTTGAATGATTAAAATGGGGAAGGGGGGGGGGGAGGAGGAGGGGGAGAGACATGGCACCCAGACCACTTCATTAAAATAAAGTGTCTGGGTATCTATAGTGTCCTTCAGCTTCATGTACTCATCCCCTAAGAGTTGTTCGATTTAATTACTAAAGTATTCTTAAAGTTATGTAATAACTCATTCTGAAGTCATAGCAGTGGTTCTGTTAATTTATTCCCTATTTTATGGCTTAAACCTTAACCTATCAATAGCATGTGAATTGGCTTACTCATTACTAAATCAATGAAGACTGGCCTAACCTTTACACTTACTCTTGGTCTTAAAATCATGAGCACATTTTGCAGCATCTTTAAGGCGAAATTTCCATCTGTGTTCCCTGTTTCCTGCTACCAATTTTAGACCACAATCAGTTGCCTCTATACATCTATAACCTGCTCAATTATTTACTAATTCGCATTACTCCAAATTTCTCAGTGCACAAATATTGAGGAAGATAATGTTTAAATTTAATATAAACCAAACATGCTGTATATCCACATTAAACTACAAAATTGAGTCCTGTGTTTAAAGATAAATGTATTATGTAACCACATATTCCTTACCACAAGCAGAAATTATGGGAAAATAAAGGACTGCAAATTGTATCTGTCTCTAGCTCTCTCTGTCTCTGTCTGAATATTTAAATCTCTCTCTCTTTTCCTCTCCTGCTTTATCCAACTTTGTCCCTCAGCAATTTGTCCTCTCTAGCTCCCTCTTTCCCTTGCCTCTTGTGTTCTTTTTCTTTCTTTGTCCATCACACCAGTTTATGCTTTCCTGATCTCCTTACTGATCTTTCTTCAAACATGTTTAGTGACTCTTGCTGCCCAGCTCTTGTCCACTCTCTCTGTCCAGCTCTTTGTCACTTGCTATCCATATAAAATGTGCACCTCATCATTGGCTACATGGTCCCATGGAAGCTTAGGAAGCTTAGGCAGCAGAAGGTATCATATTATGACAAGCACATTGTAGCGGAGAGCTGATATCCCACAGCTGTTCTCCACTGACGATCCCAGGAAGGCTCAGGAACAAGGCAATAGTAGATCCATAGGCAGAGTTTCCAGCAGGCAAAGTAACACAGCGATATCCCCACAGCAATCCCAATAACTGGACGACACACAGTTTCAGGAACAGAACTGCTGGCTGGTACATCCAGCCTGCCTTTTATTACAACTGTACACAGACAAGCCACACCCAGGGGGAGGCATAAAACAACCAATGGTATCTTGAGTACAACCCACACATCCCCTCCCCTTAGTGTGACACATAATCCCATTATTGTACAGTTTCAAACATAACTTTTACACCATATTCATAATTTCTATAATATTCATCACATTTGCATAAAAATACATATTCACAATCAATCCATTCAGGGGAATAACATATAAAAAAATGGCATGAATCAGACCAGGGGTTCAAAAGTTAGTAAAAGTATCTTTTGTTCCCCCTGGCTGATTGTATTTTAATCTGGCTCAAACAGTAAAAGTAAAACCATCCCCACAATGCATCCTGGCTTCCTCCCTTCTGCCCTGGAGATAATTGGAGAAGGAATCTAATTATCTCCAAAGACAGAGCCAAACTCCATTACCCACATGGCAGACAAAAAGACAGTAAAATACATAAAATGACATACTGATACATTTAGTACATAAAACACACATTTCTACATATCCCCAGATAGCTTTGATCTGACTGCACATTATTAGATGAATGGCACTCATATCACACGAATAAGCCTTTCTGCAGGGAAAATAAACAGTTTAACCTGCAGGGCCATAGTCCAAAGGCAAGAGGCGGGCAAGCAGCCCCCTCCAAGGACACGTGGCGAGGTCGGTTTCGCCACACTTCTCCCCTTTGCCCCCCAGACTAACATGGTAGATGTGGGCAATCCATAATACAGGGAGGACAGCCACAATAGGGTTCCGCTACACTGCTCCCCCTTGCCCACAAGCCGGCATACACAGTCTGATCCAACACGGATCGGCTTGGGGATGTCCGGGGCTCACGGATCATTTTTCTAGGTCAGTTTGTCTGGACAACCCGTCAGCATTTCCATTCTGCTTACCCGGTCGGTACTGGATATTAAAGTCAAAGGGCTGCAGCGCCAAACTCCAGCGCAGCAGCCTGGCATTGTCCCCAGCCACCCGGTTCAGCCATACTAACGGGTTGTGATCCGTGAGCAAGGAAAAGGGCTGTCCGTACAGATAGGGCTGCAGTTTCTTTAGGGCCCACACCACAGCCAGGCATTCTTTTTCGATGGCGGCGTAGCTTACTTCTCTAGGTAACAGCTTACGACTGATGTAAGCCACGGGATGTTCTCCGCCATCGGCCCCGACTTGGCTCAGTACTGCTCCCAATCCAAACATAGAAGCGTCTGTGTGAACAAGAAATTGTTTAGTTGGATTGGGAGCTGCCAAGACAGGGGCATTTATCAGTGCATTTTTCAGTTGTTGGAATGCCTGCTCACACTCCGGGGTCCAGTTTACTTGGCGGGGAAGGTTCTTACGGGTCAGGTCTGTGAGGGGTTTGGCCAGGGCGCTATAATTGGGGACAAACTTCCTGTAATACCCCGCGGTCCCTAGAAATGCTAACACCTGGGTCTTAGTCCTAGGGGTGGGCCACTGAGCTACGGCCTCTACTTTGGCAGGTTCAGGCTTCTGTTTACCGCACCCTACTCTATGTCCCAGGTACTGCACCTCAGCCATTCCGATACTACACTTAGCCGGCTTCAGGGTCAAACCAGCTTCCCTTATCCTGTCTAGTACAGCTCCTATATGAGCCAAGTGTTCTTGCCACGTATTGCTAAAAATAGCAATATCGTCCAGGTAGGCACAGGTATAGTCCTGGAATCCATCCAGAAGTCGATCTACCATCCTCTGGAAGGTAGCTGGGGCGTTTTTCATCCCAAATGGCATGACCTTAAACTGATACAAGCCAAATGGGGTGACAAAGGCCGACTTCGGGATGGCGTCTGGGGCCAGGGGGATTTGCCAATATCCTTTACACAAGTCAATAGTGGTGAGGTATTGGCCCCTGGCCATTCTGTCTAGTAACTCGTCTATCCGGGGCATAGGATAGGCGTCTGACACGGTTTTCTCATTTAATCTCCTATAGTCCACGCAGAAGCGAGTCGTACCGTCTCGCTTCGGCACGAGGACTACCGGAGAGGCCCATGGGCTATCTGAGGGCTCTATCACCCCCAGTTGGAGCATCTCATCGATCTCCTTGCGCATGTTTTCTCTCACCGCTTCTGGGATGCGGTAGGGGGTCTGGCGCATGGGTAGTTGCCCTGGGGTCTCGACCCGGTGAGTTGCCAGAGGAGTGTACCCAGGTACATTAGAGAAAGTTTCTTGCTTCTCTCGCAACAGCTGCTGTACCTCGATACGCTCCTGTGGACTCAGCCGGTCTCCCAGTACAACTTCTCCTAAATCTCCAGACAGCTTCCCATCTTCCAGCAGATCTGGAAGGGGAAGGCTGTCACACTCGTCGGAGGTGGGTGCACAAATCGCTGTCACCTCCTCTGAACGTTCCCGGTAGGGCTTTAGCATGTTCACATGGAGCATGCGTCGCCCTCCAGTTCCTGTGCAGGGGCCAATTATGTAAGTGGTGTCACATCTCTGTTCCACGACTCTATAAGGGCCTTGCCATGCGGCCTGCAGCTTATCATGTCGGACAGGTTTTAAAATTAAAACTTTCTGTCCCACCTGGAAGCTACGGTCCCTGGCGCTCCGATCATACCATGTACGCTGACGCGTCTGGGCCGCCGGAAGGTTCTCTCCTACTGTCTTAGTTAGGGCCTCCAGTCGGTCCCGAAGTGCCAACACATAGGGTATGATGGGGGTACCGTCTGCACTCCGGTCTCCCTCCCAATGTTCTCGGATGAGATCTAGGGGTCCTCTTACCCTCCTCCCAAATAATAACTCAAATGGGGAAAATCCCGTTGATTCCTGCGGCACTTCCCTGTAAGCAAAGAGGAGGTGCGGCAGGAATCGCTCCCAGTCCTTATGGGTCTCAGCAAATGTTCGGAGCATTTGCTTTAAGGTGCCATTGAACCTTTCACAGAGCCCGTTGGTCTGGGGGTGGTATGGGGCACTAATAATGGACTTAACATTGCACAGCCTCCAGAGTTGTTGGGTGATCTCGGCAGTAAACTGAGTACCCTGATCCGAGATGATCTCCCTAGGTAACCCTACCCGGGAGAAGATCTGCATCAGGGCCTCGGCCACTGTCTCAGCGTGGATATTTGTCAGGGCCACTGCCTCGGGGTATCGGGTAGCGTAGTCTACCACCGTGAGGATGTACCTCTTGCCGGAAGGGCTAGGTTTCTGGAGGGGGCCTATGATATCCACCGCTATTCGGTGGAAGGGTTCCTCAATTATCGGTAGCGGATGCAGTTTTGCTTTCCGCCGGTCTCCCCTCTTCCCCACCCTCTGGCACGTGTCACAGGTATTACAATACTTCCGTACTTCCTGGCTAACTCCCGGCCAAAAGAAATTTTGCGTCAGTCGGTATCTGGTCCGACTAACCCCTAAATGCCCGGATAGCGGAATGTCGTGTGCTATCCGCAGCAATTCGGCTCGGTACCTCTGTGGTACCACTAATTGCCTTAACACAATCGGGTCTGACCCCTCTACTTTCTTGTCGGACTCCCGGTATAACAGCTGTCCCTCCCATACAAATCTTTCCCCCTCTGCCCCAGGGTGATCAGAGGTGACTTTATCTCTATATACTTGCAAGGTAGGGTCAGTTATCACCTCTGCTGCAAATTCGTTAGGGGGGGACCAGGGGACACAGTCTAGGGAAGGGGAAGGTTCTCTTACCTGGACCTCCGGCAGTGTGTTGTAGTCCTGGGTGCGGGCCTGTTGTCGGGTGACCACTGGGTGTGCTTCCTCAGTGATGGTGGGTTGTGGCTCAAAAGCAGATGTGAGCTTTCCCAAATCATTTCCCAGTACCACCTCTGCGGGTAACTGGGGCATCAACCCCACCTCCACCCTCCCTGCCCCCGCTCCCCAATGCAAATGGACGTTGGCAGTGTCCAGCCGGTAGACGGCTCCCCCAGCAACTCTGACGGCTATAGTCCGGTTAGTCTTGGCCTTGTCAGCGACCAAGTGGCTTTTGACCAGGGTTATAGTGGCACCAGAGTCTCGGAGCCCCTGTACTGCTTTTCCCTCCAGGTATACCGTCTGTCTGTGGTGCTGGTGGTTATCGGCATGGGCTTGTAGTGGGTTAGCTTCGTGTAGTACCTCCCACTGTTCTATGGTGGTGACAGGAACCGCAGAGCCATAAGCAACTGGTGCCTCCTCCTGGTAGTGATGGGCAGTGGCTCTCGGGGGTCGTGGGGGCCCTGGTCGGATCCATGAGGATCGGTCTCGGAGTTGTGGGCACTCTCTTTTGTAATGCCCCCACTTCTGGCAGTGATGACAGGGCCCAGAGCTAGGTTGGCGGAAACGTGGTTGCACAGCCGGTGGTGGTGGTGGTAGCTGTCGGGGTGGTACAGGGGGGTAGTTTGTTCCCCCAAAGGTTTTCATTGTGACTTTTGGGGCTACCGGTTTCTGTGACCTGCGTGCATCTAGGTACTCATCCGCCTTCCTAGCCGCCTCTGTGAGGGATACAGGGTTGCGGTCTCTTACCCACTCCTGTACATCCGTTGTTACCCCATCATAGAATTGTTCCATGAGCAACATTTGTATCACATCTTCCATGGATCGAGCCTTGCTGGCTTGCACCCAGCCAAGGGCCGCCCGCTGCAACCTACAAGCCCACTCGGCATGTGAGTCTTTATCTGCCTTTTTCAATTCTCGAAACCGCCTTCGGTATGCCTCTGGTGTTATGGCATACCGGGCCAATATAATCTCTTTTACTCGGCTGTAGTTCCGGATCTCCTCATCTGGTACAGTTCTATAAGCTTCTGCTGCCCTCCCAGACAACCGCCCAGCCAAAATAGGTACCCAATCCTCAGTATTGATTTTATGCAAGGCACACAGTCTTTCAAAATCTTGGAGGAAAGCATCTATGTCTTCCTCCGCCTCCACATAGTTTTTAAACGCTTGGTAAGGAATTTTTATCTTACCCTCTGTATTGTTGGTATTTGCTGTGTCCCGTACTGTGGATGGTTGTGGCCTTTGGCGCCACATAAATTCTTGCACCTCGGTCATAGTCCTGGAAATAATGTCAAGCGTTTCTTTTCCTCCATAAAAGGCCAGTCTACATTTCACTTGTCTTTGAAATTCTTCTTGTTCTGACCCATCCGATGTGTTTTGCTGTTCAGGGATTGCCCTGTCCTCGGTTTGGTATTCTGCCATGACTTCTGCAATGAGAGTTGATTTCTTTTTGTTGCTTGCTGCAATCCCTCTTGCTTCCAGTAAGTCCTTTAGCGTGGATCTTTTAAGCTTAGCATAGTCACTCTCCATCCGTATTCCATTAATCCTTGTTCCCTTGTGAGTCTGGATCCCAGCGCTGCCAACCAATGTAGCGGAGAGCTGATATCCCACAGCTATTCTCCACTGACGATCCCAGGAAGGCTCAGGAACAAGGCAATAGTAGATCCATAGGAAGAGTTTCCAGCAGGCAAAGTAACACAGCGATATCCCCACAGCAATCCCAATAACTGGACGACACACAGTTTCAGGAACAGAACTGCTGGCTGGTACATCCAGCCTGCCTTTTATTACAACTGTACACAGACAAGCCACACCCAGGGGGAGGCATAAAACAACCAATGGTATCTTGGGTACAACCCACACATCCCCTCTCCTTAGTGTGACACATAATCCCATTATTGTACAGTTTCAAACATAACTTTTACACCATATTCATAATTTCTATAATATTCATCACATTCGCATAAAAATACATATTCACAATCAATCCATTCAGGGGAATAACATATAAAAAAATGGCATGAATCAGACCAGGGGTTCAAAAGTTAGTAAAAGTATCTTTTGTTCCCCCTGGCTGATTGTATTTTAATCTGGCTCAAACAGTAAAAGTAAAACCATCCCCACAATGCATCCTGGCTTCCTCCCTTCTGCCCTGGAGATAATTGGAGAAGGAATCTAATTATCTCCAAAGACAGAGCCAAACTCCATTACCCACATGGCAGACAAAAAGACAGTAAAAGACATAAAATTACATACTGATACATTTAGTACATAAAACACACATTTCTACATATCCCCAGATAGCTTTGATCTGACTGCACATTATTAGATGAATGGCACTCAGATCACACGAATAAGCCTTTCTGCAGGGAAAATAAACAGTTTAACCTGCAGGGCCATAGTCCAAAGGCAAGAGGCGGGCAAGCAGCCCCCTCCAAGGACACGTGGCGAGGTCGGTTTCGCCACACTTCTCCCCTTTGCCCCCCAGACTAACAGGGTAGATGAGGGCAATCCATAATACAGGGAGGACAGCCACAATAGGGTTCCGCTACACACATTGTTTTAGGTAAGTTGTTAAAGGGCTGCATAAGGCTCCCTATGCACAAAGATGTTGGGTGGACCTCTCAGGTATATTGAATAACTGTAATTCAGTATACCCATCAGACCCAAGAAGCCTTTTTAAGTACAGGGAGCCCTCAGATGTAGATGGGTAGCTTCGAGGCACTAGTAGTAAAAAGACCCCAGCTATTGTGCTATTAGATAGTGTGTGTCCTAGAACACTGGACAGCCCAATGTAAAGGCAATGGTTAATGCAGAAAACTAGGAAGAAAATGAAGCATGTGTTTGATGTGGCTATACACAGAACAAGAAGAATATCCCATCGACTTAACCGTCCAACAGAAAAAAAGAGAATCTTCATTTTCATTTTCATCTCAGAAGCCCTGCATCCCCCTCATTATCCAACAGAAATAAAAGAGAAACTACATTCTTCTCACTCAGTAAACTATAAGGTGTTGAGTGAAGCTTGGAAGATACTCCACCTCATTTATTGCCATTGTATTATTTTTTTGTATAACAATGTTACTATCTTTATCTGTAGGTTTCCACTTGTCATCTTCTGTACTTGCAGTTTTTCATTGTAATTTTCAGAGAATATATTGCATCAATATTTATTGGACATTTTGTTATCATTATTTTAGTTGACAGAATTTGGTTGGGAAATTTTTGATTGTTTACAACAAATGTTTGCTTTACCCAAACTCTCTCTTTATTCCTGTCCAGAGGCCTTGCATCCACTTAATCGTCTAATAGAAAAAAAAGCAAAATTTGCTTTTCACTAAGCACACCCTAACCATCCTGCCCACCATAGTTTGTTCTGACTATAGCATTCTTCTCCAGCGGCTTGTGATGTTTCTCAATTACCTCATTATTCCCTTTAGATGTTGCCAGTATCTGCAACTATCTTTTAACTCTCTCTGGCCATCACCTTCAAATTCCCTCTGCTACCTCATGTCTCAACTCCCCAGTTTAACCTTTGGATTGTAAACTCATGGGCTATCTAGCTAAGTACTTTCTTTAAAAGACCTTTAATGGCTAGATCTAAGCTTGTGGACAAGACCCTTGTACATTTTGTTTAGGTCTATGCATATTGTCTATCTTTTCCTCTAATTGTACAGTGCTGCGGAATATGTTGGTGCTTTATAAATGCCAGTAATAATAATAATAATAATATTAAAAATTCCTCAAAATCTTGACTCGTTTAGCTCTAAACAGCAGACAGCCACCAATAAGAGGGAGTTGGGAAACTGCCAAACTAATCATTAAAGAGATCGTTTAGCAGATGTTTTTTCTTCAGAATAGATTTAATCACACTGAGGTGAGACACCATCGTTGTTCACCTGGAATAAGGCTAGAGGCACTCATTGAATGGGTCATAACTTTCCCTCTCCCAAACTGACCAAAACAAAGAGTCACCTTAACCCACGTTAACACCTTCTAGAATCAGGAGAGTACAATTTTATCTATTGGTAAGAAATGGTTTATTTCTGTGAAACATTTGTCGCTAAATACAATCAATAAAGAGCGTTATTAAACTATTTTCTTAATACAATATTTAATATAATACAAAAAATTATCACCTAAGAAATAGCCATGAAATAAAAATGCTTTAATAATTTTTCTATAAAGGAGGTTTACAGTTTGCATGTGAAATGTTACTATCTATTTTTAAATTGTAACCTATAGAAGAATTTGAAGGTAAAACCAGTGATAAATTTATCACAGGTAATACAATCAAGGTCTTAAACAGTGTGGAAAATTGTGTTGTTGTTGCTTAATGATGGAGAACTTCAATGCTTAGAGCAATTGTCTCTCTGTATAATTTTTACAACCTCTGCCAGCATTCAAATGCAGAATCATGTTAAGGTCGTGTACTGCAAATAGAAAATAACAAAAAATAAATTTGTTTGAATACACACAATGATTTTCTTCATCCCTACAAAATGCATAAATAGCTGAATTGTCTTTGACAATAGTTTAAGATATATATATGGTAGAACATGTTTTCAAAGTCTTTTCGTAATTTTGCTCTTTCAGCTTCTTAGTAGATAGCTCCCTAATCCTTGTCAGATTGCCATAAGGATACCAAACACAAGCTATCTAGTAAACAGCTCTCTAATTTGGCACACTTAGATATGGAAATTCCACAAGGGCACTAATTTTGGGAGTTAACTACTAAACGGCTGCAAGATTAATCTGCGACACGGATTGGAATTTCATTAGACGAAAAATGAAAAATAATGACTGAATTTCATCTGAAAACGAACGAAAAAATGGCCGAAATACGGTTCGGACAAAACTATTTTTTTTTCCAAGGCATCCAAGTCAACTTGATTTTATTTAAATATCAAATGAAAAGTGACCAGTATAGAGGAAAACAGGAGGAGCTGTAAATTACTAAATTTATAGTTATATATTATATATGTATTAAATATATACTATAGAAATATACTTTTTATTGACTGCTGGTTAGTTTTTTTCAATTATTCTATTAACCAAATGGAGGGAATATTCTCCTATCTGTGTACTGCAAAATATATACATAATATTATATTGTGCATATATTTAGCAGCCCATTGATTGGCCTATTTTTTTTGTATATTTATTTAGTTCTTTGGATTCGGTTCCTAAATTTCAGGTGTTATATATTTAGAAAACATGATTCGAGAGAACTGAAATTTCTCACCAATAATAAAAACCATGGTAACACAGTGTAAGACTGATACCTTGTATTATGGGGTGGGGCATAATCTTAGTATTTGGATATACAAGATTAGTGGAAGATAGTCTCCTGGGCAGCAGTTACTGTTCTGAGTTTTAATTTGTTACCACTGTAGAGTCTGCATTTTATTTGTTTTTACTTTGCCTAAGGGAGTATGGGTTTCCCTGCTGACTATTCCCGTGTGCAACAATCTCACCTGTTGTATTATTTCAGCTAATAATTCAGTCCTTTGGTCTTGTGGTTTATTTTCATGTCTCCAGATCCTTTAATGGCATTGTTATCCCATAACACATATTTCACGAACATTTAAACTCCTTTTTTCTCTGTCTCTCTCAGACATTTTCAACCTTGTTTTTAGGAAACCCCAAATTTCCCAGAATCAGATAAGTGCATTTGGGGTTAACCAACCAATTTATATTTTACCCTTACCTAATTTCCAAATTTCAAATTTAGAAGTTATTCCCAAATACGGGGGGGGGGGCAGTTCAAGCCTGGGAAACTAGATCCCTCACTGAGTGCTTTATTCAGTACTTGAAGGGAATTCAATTTGGCTGTTTAGCAGACAGATGAAACAATACAATAGCAATGGGAACTCAGGGTGAAGTCTTGGAAGTTGAAGTGTGAGGTGCATTGGAAAAGAAATGAAAATCCTCAGCAAGTCCTGTTAAAAGCAATGAGGAGGATGCTATCTACTGGCTCTCTCTGGAATTGAATCTTAGTCTCAGATGTTTCATTTCTGGTTATCTTATATTTGCCATTCAATTGAGAGCACTTTCGAATCAGATAAAAATACAAAAATAAGCCCTGCACTCAAACTCCTACAACTCGCGGGAGGCCGCAATGGCTACAGTATTCAGCCACAATAAATAAACAATGTGTAATCAAATGAGTAAGGATCCAGGCACTCAAAGGCTAAATAAAGGCATTTTTTCTTTTGTCTCAAGTGTCCAGAAGGTCTTTTTTAGGCTTCAAAAAGATCTTCTTCGGTCGAAACATTGCTGGATACTTGGGTCCAATAAAATTGCCTTTATTTGGCCTTGGAGTGCCTGGATCCTTACTCCTTTGATTACAAATTTCTTTGAGGGGCTGGGTGCAAGCCCCAGGTCTGGTTGCACCCAAGCTGTGCTTATGGAAGAGTGCAGTTCCTGGCTTGTTTTCAACAATAAATAAGCAAAACCAAAAGGTTACAGACAGATTATCCCAAACCTCATTGTACATTTAAATAACAAAAATTTTAGTATCACTGAAATGGCCATTAAAGTGTAAGCTCACCTGCAAATGTTTTAGGCAAGTCCTCCATTAGAGGAACACTCCAAGCACCATAACCACTTTACTGTACTGTCCTAGTGCCAGGAAAATCCTCCCCCATTGTAAGTAGCCAAACCATTTTTGAATGGGCAATGGGCGCTGCTCCCTGCCTCCACTATGTCCAATGGGGAAACAGAAGCTGCTGCTTAAGGGTTTTTGTTAACTCTCCTGAGCTTTGCAGCTAACAGGCAGACTTGTCAATGGGTTAGGAGTGGATATTCAAGCATAATTGTTAGAGTAGGACTCAGCTAAAACGTTTGCCTTGATTTTGGCAGGCAATCTTACACTTTAATGGCCATTACTATTAAAAACTCAGATATTTAAGGTTATTGGGATTGGGACAGAGCATAGGAAACTTTTTGGTTTACTTTGGAATCATAATTTAATCAGTAATAGCTCTAACCATGTGAAAGTATTCTAGATATGGAGTTAAATCCCTCAGCTTCTATTTCTGAGTACCGATTTCCTAATGTGCAGTACTCAACTTCCGCTTGTTTCTTTAGATTACCAATTTCTAGCTGTTCATCTGTAAAGACTGCCTTCAGAATTTAGATATCAGGAAAAGCCATGTGGACCCATGATCGTGGATTGTGCATTTAAAATTGTTGGCAATTACACCTGGTTCTGTAGAAAAACAGAGCAGATCTCGCATCCTCAATTGTGTATTGTGTCACTTGTCTGGATTTTACACCATTGAATAAAATATTACATTTATTTGTAACATGTGTTAACCTTTTTTTTTTTCATGAGATGCCTCACTCTCTTTTAAATTTAAACCAAAGATTTAGTAAATTATATCATAATCCAGTACAGACAAGTTTAAGTCATACTAGCTGGACTTTGAATTACCACCATAAGTGTCACAGCATTCCGTTACCAGAGAGAGGATAAGAGAAATCTATGCAGTTATTGATATGGAATTATTGCTTCCTCTCATTGGACTTACCACCATGTCCCTTTCTAACATATGGTGAAACATCACTAATCCAAACTCCCATGCACAAAGCACTTCACGTTCCATTTCTGATTATAAAGTGATGTATGATAAAACACCAACATAGTGGCTGCCAGGTTTGCAAATTTCAAAAATGAGAACGCACATTAATATTTTTGATTCATTTCTTTGAACCTCTGTTCTGGACAATACGGGATGATAGACTTGAAAAATCTAAGCTGAAACTAACTGAATGACTTTGTGAACACATTTCATTCAGGTAATATATTTACTGTCTGCCCTGAACATGTTACAAAAGCCATAAAAGTCTTTAAAGGCAAGGAGTCATGTAAACCTCAGTTACTTTGCTCTGGGCCATTAATGGCCGTTGAAGCGACTGGGCAAGTTGAAAACGATTCACAGATGATTAGTGAACCAGGGTCTTTTATTTTTCTAAGTAACAGTATTGTAGAAAATAGCATTGTAGAATAAAGTGTGCATCAATAAATTAGGGAGAAAAAAAAGAAATATTTACAATAAAATAAAATAAAACTACAATAAAATTTGTATTTTTTTTTTGTTTAATTTTTTTCTCAAACCCTAAGCAGAGAACCTAATAGTTCGTATTCCCCATGGCCATTCTTTCTACAACATGCTTAATTCGAATGATTCATAGGATTTGGTACATTTATTAACATCCCCTGCCGTCCTGTAATAGAACATATATCTTTTTTTCATGCTAAATGTCAGTGATGTTCTAGGCGATTCTTACAGCCAGTTTCAGGGCACAATGCAATTTTTCAGTTCTCCAAAAATGAAAGTGAAAGGTCTGTGAGTTATTACAAATCCACTCAATCTCTTCAGGCCGTGCAGGAGTGCCCTGAACTGGAAAAAGCTTTTCTTCTCCTGTTTAAGTTACCATGAAGATGAAATAGTGACACAAATCTACTGGTCACTAGAAACAGTTATTGCCAGCCGTATATCTTTATAAATACATTGGAGATGGAACTGAACAAGAACTCTGATAGAAAGTTACTTCTTTTATTCTGAAGTTCTGGACTCTGGACTTTTTTTTCATGACCATGCATGAATTATTCATAATATATCACGGAACGAGAGTGAGGAATTATCAAAAGCATGGAAAAAATATTTAATGGGAGGTTGAATTTTCCCCAAAATACTTTTTCAGGGACATCTTCAGCCAAAAAGATCAATCTTCAATACAAAGAGATCAATGCAAAGTATGTTTCTCTAAACTGACCACCTAAAGCAAGTCATTAATAAAGTAAATTAGGAATAAAATTGGGTAAGTATAGAGATGTTCAGGGAATGATTAATTTGATGGACATGTTATTGCGTAAAGGCAATGAGGTGCCTTGTTTATCAAGTTTTAACTCAACTGGCGAATAATCTCTTTTGTGTACAATACAATGTATAATAAGGAAGAAGGGAGACTTACTGGCGTGTTAAACTGCACTTCAATGCATTGTTAAAGAGAATTTCTCACATATTTTACTGTTTCCATTCCAGGATACACTGGCAATGCAGTTCATTTTTGTCAAGGGCACATATAACGTCTGCCAATGGAACTGGACAATAAGCAGTAGATTTGTGGACAGCAGGAAACGCTCAGTTTGGCCAATTCATAATTCCCAATATTTAAATTTTGTTTCAATATCTGATGGTTGTTAATGTGGTGGATTGGTTTAGACGAATATCATCCATGAAAAAATATTTGGGGGAGCTTTTGGAGACAACAAAAAGGGCATTAATATGGGTCCATATCTAGATATTGTGTATATGTTTTACGGTACACTGATAGGCACATGTTATCGACTTTTGGTTCAAGTGAGAAAAAGAAACCATTAGAGTTAAAAAATAGAGAGGCAGTAAAATATATATATATATTAAACATATAATATATAAATATCGATTTTATTTACTTCTCCTCTTTTTTTTCTCTATTGGTCACTTCTCACTTGATCTATGAGTAAAATCATCATTTAGTTCCTGTCCCCTATCCATCAATCATATCTTTTCCCATTTATTATCTGTGTCTTTTAGTGACTTTGAATACCGGAATTACACTAATATGCTTGGCCATTTGCTAGTTCTTTGCTCATTTTCATTCGTCCATATAGTGCAGAATAGTTACAGAAATTGGCGGACCCGGCGATTGGCCCAAATTCAGACAAATTGTATTTCGGCTGAATCCAAATGCTTACGTCTAATACGAAGCACCATTTTTCAATAATTTGTTTTGCTAAGAACTCTGCAACGTTATCTGTCTCTCTAGAGTTCTTTATTATTCTGCAATATTTTTGAGATCATCATTGCTATAAATAAAGTCTTGGCTCACTCAAGCCCACTCAAGCCCAAGGAACATTGAACCAAGTGTTTCTCCAATGTGTGGGTTTAATTGAGCTTAGTAAAGGCGAATAATCCCAGTTCCTGTGCAATGCATTTATCCATGGTGCCAATTTATGAAAATGTTACACACATGCATTACAAAAGACAGAGCATGCTTACATATTGAGGTGGCTGACACTGACACATCATGTAGAATGCCACTGGGACCAGAGGGTAAATTAATAACATGCCTGCCACAAACGAGCCAACTGTGCTTATTTTTGCTCAATTGCAATTTCAAATGAATTAGTTCGTCAAAACTGGCTCATATAACATGATGAAAATAAATATAAATATTAAATATAAAAAAGATTAATTATTGTTTGCTGTGCCTTCTTTTTGTCTATCACATATTCCGACATCTGTAAACCAAACATCTTGGCTTGACTTGGTATGTGCTACTTTTACATCTTTGGAGTTTTCAATCTAGACAAGATAAGGCCTATTAATATGTGTTTTTCCCCTTTATTTCCCAATACACACTGCTATGAATAGTAGTGCTAGTTTGGTGAATACACTAGTTCAAGACCTGATACCAAGCTAATGCCAGAGTTTTTATTATTGCTAAATAAAATGTCGGTAATCATCATTTAAGAGTACAGAGAGGATCACTACAAGACAGAAAACAGCAATCTCCTATTTTTATTTTTACTTTTATATAATTGGTAAAGGTAAATAATTAAATAAAAATAAATGATAAAACATATAATTGAAAGATAAATAATCATAAATAGAGAAAAGAAAAGGGGATGGCGCTTACACAGTAAAATAAAAACACAGTACTGGAGTGAAAAAGGTGTTCCCCAACACCCTAAAGTAAATGTTAGACAGGTGGATGGACACACAGATGGATAGACTTTTTAAAGGATTTTATGGAGTGCTATGCTTTCCTACAAAAGGAGGGCTTTTATGCTGTTAGGGCAGCATAGCACTCTGTAAGAATTGGGCCCTCCAGGGAGCAAGGATACTCACCTTCCTCAACGGAATCCAATCGGTGTAACTTCCTGACAATCAAGGCAGACCAAATCTTGCCCTTCAGTGTTATGTGATCGCGCGATGACACTGCGATCACAGTATTCAGATTTTCAGGATCACAACATTGAACCCCAACATAGAATTAATAAAACAACATAGTTACATAGTTACATAGTTACATAGCTGAAAAGAGACTTGCGTCCATCAAGTTCATCCTTCCTCACATTTGTTTTTTGCTGTTGATCCAAAAGAAGGCAAAAAAAACAGTTTGAAGCACAATTTTGCAACAAGCTAGGAAAAAAAATTCCTTCTTGACCCCAGAATGGCAGTCAGATTTATCCTTGGATCAAGCAGTTATTACCCTACATGGAAAGATTATATCCTTGAATATTTTTTTTTTGCAAGTATGCATCTAGTAACTGTTTGAACATCTGTATGGACTCTGATAAAACCACTTCTTCAGGCAGAGAATTCCACATCCTGATTGTTCTTACAGTAAAAAAACCTTTCCTTTGCCTTAGATGAAATCTTCTTTCTTCCAGTTTAAACGCATGGCCTCATGTCCTATGTAAAGTCCGGTTTGTGAATAGATTTCCACACAATGGTTTGTATTGGCCCCGAATATATTTGTATAATGTTATCATATCCCCTCTCAGGCGACGTTTTTCTAAACTAAATAGGTTTACATTTGTTAACCTTTCTTCATAGCTGATATGTTCCATTCCTTTTATTAATTTTGTAGCCCGCCTCTGCACTTTTTCTAGTGCCATAATATCCTTCTTTAGAACAGGTGCCCAAAATTCCTGCCTTTTCCTGGTCTTCATTGACTAACACCCCGTTTCAGTTTTTAGTGTACCTACACTTTCATTTTTGTTTTTTTAGAATTTATGTACTTAAAAAATGCTTTGGGGTTGGTTTTGCTCTCTTTAGCTATCGTTTTTTCATTTTGAAGTTTAGCAAGTCTAATTGCCTTTTTGCACGCATTATTTGCTTCCTTATATCTTTTATAAGATGCATCTGATTTGTCTGATTTAAATGCTTTAAATGCCCTTTTCTTATTTTTAATCTCTTGTTTTACTTTTCTACTAAGCCACATTGGTTTTAATTTGTTTCTTTTATATTTATTTCCCAATGGTACATACTGAGAAATGTACCTTTATAATATTTGTTGGAAGATGATCCATTTATCCTCAGTGTTCTTTTCACTAAAGAGTTTATGCCAGTCAATATATTGTAAAGCTTCCCTTAACTTATTGAAATTGGCCTTTTTAAAATTATATGTTTTAGTATACCCCATGTGCTTTTGTTTTTTTGAGTATATTTCAAAGGACACTATATTGTGATCACTATTTCCCAAGTGCTCACCTACTTGAATGTTGGTCAAAAGATCAACGTTGTTTGTTAAAACCAGGTCCAGACAAGCGTCCATTCTAGTTGGTGCTTGTACTAGTTGTGACATGAAGGTGTAATTTTACAAGTTTAAAAACCTAATTCCCTTTGCTGAGCTACTAGTCCCTCTGTCTCAATTTATGTCCGGGTAATTAAAATCTCCAATAATTAAAGTGTTACCCAGATTTGCAGCTTTCTCAATTTGCTCATCAATATTAACATTTAGTGATGTACCGAACTGTTCGCTGGCGAATAGTTCCTGGCGAACATAGCGTGTTTGCGTTCGCCGCCGCGGGCGAACACATGGGCGGTTCGATCCGCCCCCTATTCATCATCATTGAGCAAACTTTGACCCTGTGCCTCACGGACAGCAGACATATTCCAGCAAATTAGCATCAGACCCTCCCTTCCACACCCTCCCACCTCCCTCCCAGCATCCATTTTAGATTAATTCTGAAGTTGCATGCTTAGTGAGAGGAGGGAAAGTGTAGCTGCTGTTCATTAGATAGGGAAATTGATAGCTAGGCTAGGGTATTCAGTGTCCACTACAGTCCTGAAGGACTCATCTGATCTCTGCTGTAAGAACAGCACCCCAAAAAGCCATTTTTAGGGCTAGAACATCAGTCTGCTTTTTTTTTTCTGTGAAATGTAATTGCAGTTGCCTGCCTGCCAGCTTCTGTGTCAGGCTCACAGTGCATACTGTGCCCATTTGCCCAGTGCCACCACTCATATCTGGTGTCACAATAGCTTAAGCTTGACATTTAAAAATAAAAAAAATCTTTCAATGTAATAGATTGAAGAGCAGTTAGTTGTCTGCCAGCTTCTGTGTCAGGCTCAGTGGATACTGTGCCCATTTGCCCAGTGCCACCACTCATATCTGGTGTCACAATAGCTTAAGCTTGACATTTAAAAATAAAAAAAAATTCACTGTAATAGATTGAAGAGCAGTTAGTTGTCTGCCAGCTTCTGTGTCAGGCTCAGTGGATACTGTGCCCATTTGCCCAGTGCCACCACTCATATCTGGTGTCACAATAGCTTAAAGGACCACTCTAGGCACCCAGACCACTTCAGCTTAACGAAGTGGTCTGGGTGCCAGGTCCCTCTAGGATTAACCCTTTTTTTTAATAAACATAGCAGTTTCAGAGAAACTGCTATGTTTATACTGAGGGTTAATCCAGCCTCCAAAACCTCTAGTGGCTGTCTCATTGACAGCCGCTAGAGGCGCTTGCGTGATTCTCACTGTGAAAATCACAGTGAGAAGACACCAGCGTCCATAGGAAAGCATTGTAAATGCTTTCCTATGCGACCGGCTGAATGCGAGCGCGGCTCCTGCCGCACATGCGCATTCAGCTGATGACGTCGCAAGGAAGAAGGAGAGGAGGAGTAGAGCTCCCCGCCCGGCGCTGGAGAAAGAGGTAATTTTAACCCCTTCCTCCCCCCAGAGCCCGGCGGGAGTGGGTCCCTGAGGGTGGGGGCACCCTCGGGGCACTCTAGTGCCAGGAAAACGAGT
The DNA here is from genome assembly GCF_036172605.1 of Pelobates fuscus. Classification (NCBI taxonomy): domain Eukaryota; kingdom Metazoa; phylum Chordata; class Amphibia; order Anura; family Pelobatidae; genus Pelobates; species Pelobates fuscus. The sequence goes on along the minus strand of NC_086322.1, from coordinate 47,761,337 downwards.
ACGTTTTCCTGGCACTAGAGTGGTCCTTTAAGCTTGACATTTAAAAAGATTTTTTTTTTTTCACTGTAATAGATTGAAGAGCATTTAGTTGTCTGCCAGCTTCTGTGTCAGGCTCAGTGGATACTGTGCCCAGTTGCCCAGTGCCACTACTCATATCTGGTGTCACAATAGCTTAAGCTTGACATTTAAAAATAATTATTTTTTTTACTGTGATAGATTGAATAGCAGTTAGTTGTCTGCCAGCTTCTGTGTCAGGCTCAGTGGATACTGTGCCCATTTGCCCAGTGCCACCACTCATATCTGGTGTCACAATAGCTTAAGCTTGACATTTAAAAATATTTTTTTTTCACTGTAATAGATTGAAGAGCAGTTAGTTGCCTGCCAGATTCTGTGTCAGGCTCACAGTGGATACTGTGCCCATTTGCCCAGTGCCACCACTCATATCTGGTGTCACAATAGCTTAAGCTTGACATTTAAAAAAAAATTTTTTCACTGTAATAGATTGAAGAGCAGTTAGTTGTCTGCCAGCTTCTGTGTCAGGCTCACAGTGGATACTGTGCCCATTTGCCCAGTGCCACGACTCATATCTGGTGTCACAATAGCTTAAGCTTGACATTTAAAAAGAAAAACATTTTTTTCACTGTAATAGATTGAATAGCAGTTAGTTGTCTGCAAGCGTCTGGGTATCAGGCTTTCAGCGTGTGCTCTACAGACCTCTGCCAGTGTAACTTGCCAGTTGCCACTCATATCTGGTGTCTCTAAAGCGTGCTTTTACAAAGAAAAAAGTAGTGTAAGCTAATAGCAGTCAGTGTCCTTAAAGCGGGTGTGTCAGGCCTTCAGCGTGTGCTCTGCAGACCTCTGCCAGTGTACTTTGCCAGTTGCCACTCATATCTGGTGTCTCTATAGTGTGCTTTTACAAAGAAAAAAAGTTTTTCAGTGTAAGCTAATAGCAGTCAGTGTCCTTAAAGCGGGTGTCAGGCCTTCAGCGTGTGCTCTGCCAACCTCAGCAAGTGTAATTTGCCACTCATATCTGGTGTCACCATAGCGTGCATTTAAAACCAAAAAACTTTTTTCACTGTTATAGATTGAATAGCAGTTAGTTGTCTTCAAGCGGGTGTGTCAGGCCTACAGCGTGTACTCTGCAGACCTCTGCCATTGCACATTGCCACTCATATCTGGTGTCACAATAGCGTGCATTTAAAACCGAAAAACTTTTTTCACTGTTATAGATTGAATAGCAGTTAGTTGTCTTCAAGCGGGTGTGTCAGGCCTACAGCGTGTACTCTGCCAACCTCTGCCACTGCACATGGACGTACGGTATGATGATGATGATGTTGTACCCGCTGCTGCTTCCTTTGCTGAGTTGTCAGATACAAGTGAAGCGGTTGATGATGACGATGTGTCCATGGATGTCACGTGGGTGCCCGCTAGAAGAGAAGAAGAACAGGGGGAAAGTTCAGATGGGGAGACAGAGAGGAGGAGGAGACGAGTTGGAAGCAGGGGGAGGTCGTCGCAAGGAGCTAGTGGCATAGTCAGACAGCATGCATCGGCACCCGGGGTCAGCACGACAGCACGCCAATCAACGCATGCTGTGTCCACCACCAGAATGCCGTCATTGCAGAGCTCAGCAGTGTGGCATTTTTTTGTGTGTCTGCCTGTGACAACAGCGATGCCATTTGCAACCTGTGCCAAAAGAAACTGAGTCGTGGGAAGTCCAACACCCACCTAGGTACAACTGCTTTACATAGGCACATGATCGCACATCACAAACGCCTATGGGATCAACACATGAGTACAAGCAGCACACAAACTCAAAGCCGCCATCCTCCTCATGGTCCAGCATCTTCAGCCACGTCAACCACTGCTGTCCTCCTTGCCTCCTCTCAACCATCCGCCACTCGGTCTCTCGCCTTGAGCAGTTCCCGCTCATCTGCCCACAGTCAGGTGTCTGTCAAGGACATGTTTAAGCGTAAGAAGCCAATGTCACAAAGTCACCCCCTTGCCCCGCGTCTGACAGTTGGCTTGTCCGAACTATTAGCCCGCCAGCATTTTTCGTTGATATGCATTTTTATTTCTTCTTAGATAACAAAAAAAATTCTGAGACGACATTGGCAGGGCTATTCACTTGTGTGATCTGTCATGAATTGTAATTTGAATGTTAATTTGAACTGTGAGGCACAAGAACTTGAATCAAAAACATCTTTAAGCCAACTATGTTTTCACTAAGCTTAGTGAATAACTAACATTAACGAGTCGGATTAAATGCACTCTGCACTCGAGGTATGATCTGTTTAAATGACCCCACTCGGGCCCTAAATGGTAAAACGTTTCACATGGGCATACGAAAGGTACACATGGCAATTCAAATCAGAAAATATGTAAAACATTTTTAGATATACTGGAAATTAGTACACCAATACGATTAAGCACTGTACTTTCTGTACTTTCAGGATTCATGTTTGCACGTTTTTTTTAAGAATTTGACAGGAATCTATTTTTTAAGTTGTTCCCCTCCTCTTGACACGATCAATGACCTGAGAGTCTCCGTAAGCAGGGTTGACCTGTTAGTCCCGTTTTCCATTCAAGTTGTGCATGATGTCCCGGCTAGGTTTCCAGGGACAAATGTTGGAGCCTCGGCGTTGCCCCAATATGGAGGGAACATGGAGTTTGTTGGAGGCTTCGATGTGAGTAGCGAGTCCGGGGGGAGACCCAGTTGCCCCAGGATTCCCTCTGCCTCCTGCATGTTGCGTACGGTATGCCTGGCGTACGCATGGCGACTTCTCGCTTCAGTAGTTAGGACACGCCCCCCCTAGCCCGCCAGCTTTTACCATACAAGCTGGTGGAGTCTGAGGCTGTGGCAAACCTAGCCACTTCTGGATTTTACATGTCAAAAGGTTGTCTGTATGTTATGCGGTATTATGTATGTATTTTGCTGTGTATTATGGGGCCATGATAATTTGCATGCTGGCAGCCGTAAGCCACCAGCATGCGAGTACTTCGTTTCACGAACAGCGACTATCCGGGCTGTTCGTGAAGCGAATGTGGGCTCCCCTGATAGACCACACATTAAGGGACGTGGGGCGCTCGTTAACCGATTGCAACAATGTTGCAATCGGTAATTAGAGGCTCTCCTAGGTGGCCGTCGTTCGACTACCGACCACGCGGTGGTCGGCCATCTTGGATCCTTTGTCTCTTCAGCGGTGTTTGGTCGTCGAGCGCCTGGAACTAAAAACGGCAACTCGACGACACGAACACCGCTGTACTTCCATAACGTTCAGGAGCCCGGTTTTCGGTAATATAGTTCTCCTAAGTTAAATCGCCAGATTGAGGGGAACTTCAATGTAAAAGGTAATTGATGCGGTGTTCGGTCATTTCAGCTGGGATCTGAGCGGTATTCTCACGAAAGGTGCGCTCAGACCCCAGCTATCTACCGATCGTTCGGTTGTTTCAATATACCGAATAATGGCAATATTATGCATTTTCAAGTGAATTGTCGGTTTTGCTGCACGAGGGGATAATCCACTTAACTGTATATTGTAGTGGGAGTATCCCGCTCGTGCAGCGGTGCCTGATGGGAGAAATGCAATGCCTGATGGGAGAAATACCCTGCAATATCTGTAAGGAAACCCCTTGCATGGGGAACTGTATAAATATGGTAGCTTGTGAATAAAGCCCTCAGTTGACTCCCATACTGTGTTTCGTCCGGTTATTGGGAGGATTGGGACATTGCCTTACTTTTCAGCGCTGACTGTGTATTTACCTGTAATACCAGCGGAGATCGTGGATTATAATACTGCCCTCCGCTACAGAGGCGTTCAAAAAATTTGTAGCTATTGGGACACCGCAGTGGAAGGTACCCGGACGAAATTTCTTTTCAAAAAAGGCAATCCCCAACCTGTACTCGATTGTGCAAAAGGAAGTAATGGCATGTCTGGCACACAGTGTTGGGGCAAGGGTCCATCTGACCACTGTTACCTGGTCTGCAAAGCATGGTCAGGGCAGGTATATCACCTACACTGCGCATTGGGTAAACCTGCTGAAGGCTGCCAAGCATGGAATGCGTGGCTCTGCAGAGGAGTTGGTGACACCGCCACGACTTGCAGGCAGGCCTGCTGCCACCTCCTCTACTCCTCCTACTCCATCCTCTTCCATAACCTCCTCGGCTGAGTCCTCTTCTACTGCTGCGTCTTGCTCCACATCAACGGCACCCCCCCAGCTCCCCAGGTGCTATTCCACATACCTTTTCAGCTGTGTGTCAGTGTGTATCATGGTCTCTGAGGACAGGTGTGAATCCATATCTGCCAAGTGACCCTATGTAGGTGTAACAGTCTCTATTCTGCTCTGTGTCAGTGTGTATCATGGTCTCTGAGGACAGGTGTTAATCCACATCTGCCAAGTGACCCTATGTAGGGGGAACAGTCTCTATTCTGCTCTGTGTCAGTGTGTATCATGGGCTCTGAGGACAGGTGTCAATCCATATCTGCCAAGTGACCCTATGTAGGGGGAACAGTCCCTATTCTGCTCCGTGTCAGTGTGTATCATGGTCTCTGACGACAGGTGTCAATCCATACCTGCCAAGTGACCCTATGTAGGGGTAACAGTCTCTATTCTGCTCTGTGTTAGTGTGTATCATGGGCTCTGAGGACAGGTGTTAATCCATATCTGCCATGTGACCCTATGTAGGGGGAACAGTCTCTATTCTGCTCTGTGTCAGTGTGTATCATGGTCTCAGAGGACAGGTGTCAATCCATGCATGCCAAGTGACCCTATGTAGGGGTAACAGTCTCTATTCTGCTCTGTGTCAGTGTGTATCATGGTCTCTGAGGACAGGTGACAATCCATACCTGCCAAGTGACCCTATGTAGGGGGAACAGTCCCTATTCTGCTCTGTGTCAGTGTGTATCAGGGGCTTTGAGGACAGGTGTCAATCCATATTTGCCAAGTGACCCTATGTAGTGGGAACAGTCCCTATTCTGCTCTGTGTGAGGAGGAGGAACGGGAAATGAGTAGCTCGGCATCCAACCTTGTGCAAATGGGGTCTTTCATGCTGTCGTGCCTGTTGAGGGACCCTCGTATAAAACGGCTGAAGGAGAACGACCTGTGCTGGGTGTCCACGCTACTAGACTCCCGGTATAAGCAGACAGTGGCGGAAATGTTACCGATTTACAAGTCAGAAAGGATGCAGCATTTGCAAAATAAATTAAAAAGTATGCTTTACACAGTGTATAAGGGTGATGTCACAGCACAACGGGAATCTAACAGGGGAAGAGGTGAAAGTCATCCTCCTCGTCCCACGACCACGCCATATCTGCCAAGTGACCCTATGTTGGGGGAACAGTCCCTATTCTGCTCTGTGTCAGTGTGTATCATGGTCACTGAGGACAGGTGTCAATCCATATCTGCCAAGTGACCCTATGTAGGGGGAACAGTCTCTATTCTGCTCTGTGTCAGTGTGTATCATGGTCTCTGAGGACAGGTGTCAATCCATACCTGCCAAGTGACTTTATGTAGGGGTAACAGTCTCTATTCTGCTCTGTGTCAGTGTGTATCATGGTCTCTGAGGACAGGTGTCAATCCATATCTGCCAAGTGACCCTATGTAAGGGGAACTGTCTCTATTCTGCTCTGTGTCAGTGTGTATCATGGGCTCTGAGGACAGGTGTCAATCAAAATCTGCCAAGTGACCCTATGTAGGGGGAACAGTCCCTATTCTGCTCTGTGTCAGTGTGTATCAGGGGCTTTGAGGACAGGTGTCAATCCATATCTGCCAAGTGACCCTATGTAGGGGGAACAGTCTCTATTCTGCTCCGTGTCAGTGTGTATCATGGTCTCTGAGAACAGGTGTCAATCCATACCTGCCAAGTGACCCTATGTAGGGGGAACAGTCCCTATTCTGCTCTGTGTCAGTGTGTATCAGGGGCTTTGAGGACAGGTGTCAATCCATATCTGCCAAGTGACCCTATGTAGGGGGAACAGTCTCTATTCTGCTCTGTGTCAGTGTGTATCATGGTCTCTGAGGACAGGTGTCAATCCATACCTGCCAAGTGACCCTATGTAGGGGGAACAGTCCCTATTCTGCTCTTTGTCAGTGTGTTTCATGGTCTCTGAGGACAGGTGTCAATCCATACCTGCCAAGTGACCCTATGTAGGGGGAACAGTCCCTATTCTGCTCTGTGTGAGGAGGAGGAACTTGAAATGAGTAGCTCGGCATCCAACCTTGTGCAAATGGGGTCTTTCATGCTGTCGTGCCTGTTGAGGGACCCTCGTATAAAAAGGCTGAAGGAGAACGACGTGTGCTGGGTGTCCACGCTACTAGACCCCCGGTATAAGCAGACAGTGGCAGAAATGTTAGCAAATTACAAGTCGGAAAGGATGCAGCATTTGCAAAATAAATTACAAAGTATGCTTTACACAGCGTATAAGGGTGATGTCACAGCACAACGGGAATCTAACAGGGAAGAGGTGGAAGTCATCCTCCTCCTCCCACATCCACGCCATATCTGCCAAGTGACCCTATGTAGGGGGAACAGTCCCTATTCTGCTCTGTGTCAGTGTGTATCAGGGTCTCTGAGGACAGGTATCAATCTATATGTCAAGGTGTCAATATGTCATATGTCAGGTGTCAATCCATATCCATTGTGATTTTTGAATGTTAGGTGATTTCTGCCCTTTATGGATTAAAACCAGACTCTGCATCAACTGCGTAATTTGCCATGGATCCCCCTCCGGCATGCCATAGTCCAGGTGTTAGTCCCCTTGAAACAACTTTTCCATCACTTTTGTGGCCAGAAACAGTCCCTGTGGGTTTTAAAATTCGCCTGCCCATTGAAGTCAATGGCGGTTCGCCCGGTTCGCGAACGTTTGCGGAAGTTCCCGTTCGCCTTTCGCGAACCGAAAATGTTGTGTTCGCGACATCACTATTAACATTAGCTGGTTTATAACATATCCCAACCAATAGTTGGTTTCCCTTCTTTTCCCCCAAGCAGATATTTACCCATAAAGCTTCCACATTTTCCTCATTGCATTCCATTTGCTTAAGACTTGGCTTTAAATCAAGGTTGACATACAATCATACCCCACCACCCTTCTTGTTTTTCCTATCCTTCCTAAATAACATGTACCCATTTAAGTTAACTGCCCAGTCATGTGTCTCATCCCACCATGTTTCAGTTATGCCTATTATATCATATTGTTTAGTGTATGCTAATGCCTCTAGTTCCCCCATTTTGTTATTTAGGCTCCTTGCATTAGTAAGCATACATTTAATATCATGCGTCACTTGTATATTTTGTGAATTATCAACATTACATAGCTTCTCTGTTCTGAGCTTGCCCCTCCCCCCGTCTCCACCCTCCTTATACTGTGCTAAAGCCCATCTCCTTTCTGTCCTATCTCCATTTTGTAAATTGCTATGACCCTCCCCCTACTACTAGTCTAAAATCTCCTCCAACCTTCTAGCCATCCTATCCCCCAGCACTGCAGACCCTCTCACGTTTAGGTGCAATCCATCACTACTATAAAGGTTGTACCAAATCGCAAAGTCGGCCCAGTGCTCTAAAAACCCCAAACCCTCCTTCCTGCACCAAGACTTTAGCCACGCCTTAACCTCTCTAATCTCCCGCTGCCTTTCCACTGTAGCGCGTGACACAGGTAATATCTCAGAGAATACCACCTTGGAGGTCCTTTTCTTAAGTTTGCTACCTAATTCCCTGAAATCATTCTTTAGGACCTTCCATCTTCCTCTTACTTTGTCATTGATACCAACATGGACCATGACGCATTATTGAAAAACACTATATATAAATACACTTTAAATTAGATTTTATATATATATATATATAACAATAACAGGTAATAGCATTAAATTAATATATATATATATATATAGAAATTCATACTGAGTATATTTTGATATTAATATATATATATGTATATATATATATATATATATATATATATATATATATATATATATATATATTAATTTCATGCTATTACCTGTTATTGTTACATAATTATGTTGTTTTATCAATTATATATTGAAGGACCTGCCTGACAACCCAGGCAGAAAGTTAAGAGAATTTAAGTTGCAAGCCGTATATTTTACTCTGTAACGCTCCAAAACACCATAAAACGTGGACATGGGGGATACTGTTGTACTCTGGAGACTTCAATGAACACAAATATGAATGTTTCAGAGCAGTAAATGTTGTCTCATCTGTGAAAGGGCAGGTTTTGTGTGAAAAATGCAAACACTAATATGAACACTAACTTTGGCCAGGGATTGTGAATAAGTGGCTACTAAAAAAGACAAACATTGTCTACATTTGCAAATGGTATGCCATGATGGAATTAATTTCATTCTTGGGCTGCCATATGGTTTCAAAGGCAACATAGCTAATTTAGCAAACTTCAATGTGTAAAAACTGAAATGGACAAGCTCTTTATTTGACCCTATAACTTTCCAAAACACCATGAAAACCTGTACATGGGGGGCATTGTTGTACTCATGAGACATCGTTGGACACAAATATGTGTATTTTGTTGCAGTAGAAGCTAACTGTATTATGACATTCACAGTTAAAATGCCATGCAGACATTTCTTAATTGCTCAAACTTATTTTTAGATTTTATTTACCGTATATACTCGAGTATAAGCCGAGTTTTTCAGCACATTTTTTGTGCTGAAAAACCCCAACTCGGCTTATACTCAAGTCAATTGTCTGTATTATGGCAATTTACATTGCCATAATACAAACTGGGGGCTGGCAGCGAGCGCTTACCTCTCCTGCAGCTCCTGTCAGCTCCCTTCTCCTCCGCGCCGGTCCGTTCAGCACCTCGGTCAGCTCCCAGTGTAAATCTTGCGAGAGCCGCGGGGTCATAGTGCGGCCGCGAGACTTACAGTGTGAGCTGACAGGGGAGCTGCACGGACCGGCGCGGAGGAGAAGGGAGCTGACAGGAGCTGCAGGAGAGGTAAGTGCTCCCTGCCAGCCCCCCTTCTCCCCCCACTGAACTACCAATGCCACTGGACCACCAGGGAGTGAGAGCCCCCCCCCCTCCCAGGCCAGCTAGCAAGCAGGGAGGGGGGACGAAGAAAAATAAATATAAATAATAAAATATTTATAATTACAAAAATAATAATAGTACAAATAAAATAAAATAATACAAAATAATAATAAAAATATGTAAATAATTACAAAAAAATAATAATAAAATTGCCCACCCCCCACCAAGGCTCTGCAACACACACTGCACACATACACACACACACACACACACGCGCTGCACTCATACACACGCGCTGCACTCATACACACGCGCTGCACTCATACACACACTACACTCATACACACACTACACTCATACACACACTACACTCATACACACGCTGCATTCATACACACGCTGCATTCATACACACACACTGCATTCATACACACACTGCAAATAAATATTCAATTAATATAATTTTTTTAGGATCTAATTTTATTTAGAAATTTACCAGTAGCTGTTGCATTTCCCACCCTAGTCTTATACTCGAGTCAATAAGTTTTCCCAGTTTTTTGGGGTAAAATTAGGGGCCTCGGCTTATATTTGGGTTGGCTTATACTCGAGTATATACGGTATATAAAAATGTGTTCCATATATCTTTCTTTGAAACAAAATTAGATACAATAGCGTAGGCGCACTTAAGATGTCAGTTATGATTGAACAGACACATAGTCAAATTCCAGGTTTTGTTATCGTTCAAAACTTGTACAATTGCCTCCGCCCTTAAGGGGTTTTAAAAGTCAATAAAAGTAATTTGGTTAATAAAAAAAAAAATTAAAAAAATAATATTTCAAAATTTAACAAAATATACATGTAATAACCTCTAGAAAAACTTCAATCTTCCTATAAAGAAACTTGCGGGTACTATTGTTATAGTAAAACTTTCTCTGAGCTGTAAAATTCCAAATGTATTCAATATTCCATATAACTTTATATTGTAGGACATTGGCTTTCCAGCATTAAAAGGATCCAAATGTTTCATAGTGGTTTTGGTCTGTGAATTTCAGAATCATCTAGAGTATATGAGCTGCCTGATGAAAAGTACTATTTTGTGTTATGAACCAGAAAGTAATAGCCTATCAGACTATATAAAGTCTTCTAAAGCATCCATCTTTAATCTCCTTTCGTAAGTGTTCTAGACACAGTAATTTCCAATAACAATAATGGAATAAATACCTCATTAACCCCTTTAAAACTTTTTCACCGGGATGACAGTAGCTAAATGAAGTGTTAGTCGTGTGGTCATTGTTCGGTAAAACATTACACCATAATGCATTATAAAAAGAATTCTAAAAAATAAATAATTTTACAAGCAGCTATTTCTAACTTTGAGTCTAAGCTAAATATTCATTTTTGCTTTGTCTTTTTTTTTTTAGTATTTCATTTCATTTATGCTAGATTTTAATGGTGCAAATAATGGTTTAAACAATATTAAAAATTGAGGCACAAATTTAAGAAGGACTGAATGCTTTAGAAGAAGTGATCAAAGGATGTTTAAGTACAACTCAGAAATATATATTTTTTTTCAACCAAAGTATTGTTCAAATTACCAGTACCCACGCATTTCACATTACATTCTTCATGTCTCATAGGTTTTTTTTTAGATGTTATTTAAGAGCTAAAGTAAAAAGGAACTGGCAAATATCTTGTTTCTTTCTAAACATGTCCAATATTTGCCACCTTTATTCAAAATTATGTTTAGTGAACAAGGTAATATCACCAACAAAAACTGCCTATTGCCTCAAATGTGAAAGGACAGAAAACTGAAGACAAATATTTTTATTACATGCCACTGTAGTACATATCCTGAATAAAACTTCTCATAACCCGTCCTCCCCCTCTTACTACCGTCCCATATCCCTGCTCCCTTTTTCCTCAAAGCTTCTGGAAAGGCTTGTCTTTACCCATATGTCTCACTTCTTCAATTCCAACTTGACCTTTTCAATCTGGCTTCCGCGCTCTCCCCTCTACTGAGACTGCTCTTATCAAAGTTACTAACGACCTAATCTCAGCTAAATCCAAAGGCCACTACTCCATACTAATTCTTCTTGACCTGCTGCCTTTAACACCGTTGATCATGCTCTACTTCTTCAAACTCTTCAATCACTCGGTCTCTGTGACTCTGTCCTCTTGTGGTTTTCCTCTTATCTCTCCCAACGCTCATTCAGTGTCTTGTTTTCTAAAGATACCTCCTCCCCTTGTCCTGTCTCGGTTGGAGTCCCCCAAAGCTCTATCATTGGTTCTCTTCTATTTTCTCTTTATACTGCCTCTCTTGGCAAACTTATTACCTCATTTGGATTCCACTACCACCTGTACGCTTAGAGCCATAATGCTGATGACACGCAGATATGTCTCTCCTCCCCGGACCTCTCCCCTGCAACGTGTCACTGCTTGCCTTTCTTCCATCTCTGACTGGATGTCCTCCCACTTTCTGAAACTCAATCTCTCTAAAACTGAGCTCCTTGTCTTTCCTCCTCCTAATACTGATCCTCCTCTTTCGCTTTCCCTTCAAGCTAGTGGTATCCACATAAGACCATCCTTACAAGCGCGCTGTCTTGGCGCCATGCTTGATTCTGGCCTCACCTTTGAGTCTCACATCCAGTATGTGGCCAAATCCTGTAGATTCCATCTTGAAAACATAGCCCGCATCTGCCCCTTTCTTGCACAAGATGCTACCAAGGAGCTTGTCCATGCTCTAGTAATTTCCCGCATGGATTATTGTAACCCTCTCCTAATTGATCTTCCAAAGGCCGTATTGCCCCGCTACAGTCTGTAATAAATGCTGCTGCCAGATTGATTTTCCTCTCTAGTCGGTCCTCACACAACTCACCCCTCCGTCAGTCCTTACATTGGCTTCCTGTATCCTACAGGAGTCAATTCAAAGTGCTAACCCCTACCTATAAAGCACTGAACAATTCTAGCCCCTCTTATATCTCTTCACAGATCCATAGGTATGCCCCTTCTCGGTCTCTCCACTCTGCCCGGTACCTTCTCCTGTCTGCTGCTCACAACAGTACGGCCAATTCACGCTTGCAGGACTTCTCGCGGACAGCGCCCTTCCTATGGAATTGCCTGCCAACTGCCATCAGACTCTCCCCTAGTCTTCAATCATTTTCGAAGTGCCTTAAAACCCATCTCTTTAGGAAAGCTTATGGCCTCCCATAATAACCTCTACCTTACATACCTGTCTCTTGCTCTCTCCTAAAGGGCAGCACTCTTCTCTCTCCTCCAGCTCTGCTTCACTCCAACCTTATTTGATTGCTATTTCCTTACCTAATGTGTTTTATACCCAACCTCCTAAAGACTGTAAACTCGTTTGAGCAGGGTCCTCTTCAACCTATCGTTCCTGTAAGTTTTCTTGTAATTGTCCTATTTATAGTTAAACCCCTGTCTCATAAAATTGTAAAGCACTACGGAATCTGTTGGCGCTATATAAATGGCAATAATAATAATAATAATTACATGAGCTATATTTTACTATTGTATATAACGGGAAGAAAAAAAATGATTTAATACTGCAAGGAAAACCAGAAAATAAAACTAGGATCCTACAGCAAAGACACAGTTCTTATCATTATTATTAATATTATATTTTATGTATAAAGCTCCAACACATACCACAGCACTGAACATGGGTAAAACTGGTCCACGTAAATAGACAGAAGTACAATACATCTGTGACAATACAAGATTTAGGTCCCTATTCCAGGTGGAATGTACAATCAAATCTTTAGATAAAGGGTAGGCAACCTTGAACACTCTTAGAGCCATAATGCTGCCAAAGCATTAGGGGAAATGTAGTCCACAACATCTGGAGTGCCAAGGGTTGCCTAACCCTACTTTAGACAGTGGAATATTCACTAAGTACAAACATAGTATGGAAGGCATATGAAGCCATCACGATCTTCCCTAATTTTCTCTTTATAATGAACATACCATGCCATACAGATGTCTCTTAATTATATTATTTTAAAACATGTAAATAGATCAGTACTACAAATTTTTTTTACTTCAATCAACAAAGCACAAGTGTGTTATTAAAGATCTCTTTAAAGGGTTCTTTATGTAATTGAGATGAATACTCTTGCAATAATATTATTACTGGTGCCTTTTTGACATTGTGTGCTTATCTTGTTTTTTTTATAACATTTTGTAGTAAGTTACCTAGTGATGGACACATGATAAGCTAAGTTGAGGGGTTCATTGTTACATGTTTGTTCCTAAGTATTACCATATTAGGCTCCTGGTTGGGTTGGTGAAAATATATTACCAACATTTTTGTATGTAAAGTGATGATTGCTTATGGAAAACAAATATACACAGTATGCAGATTTTTTTTTTAAAACAGTAGTTTTCGGGTACATTCTGTGCTGCTGCAAGACAAACGTTCCCAGAAGCAAAAAGGAATTTACCATAAAAACTGCAATCAGTTGCTTAGGGGTCTTTTCACTAAACATCTGCTTAAATAGTATAAACAAAATTATCATTATACAGAAAAAAAAAAGAACTCCAGTCATTTTTTATAAAATAAAATAAGCCTTGTGGGACAACTCGCAAAGCCATAGGAGTTACTATGGAAACAATGGAATGATCCTTCTGTAAGGTCCAAATTAAGGTCCAAACGTTGCTCTCTTATACTTTGATAAACAGACCTTTTGTTTGTTAGAGTGCTTTAATCTGTATAATGAAAGTTATGTTGGAAATTGTATTTATATAATTGTATTTCAATATTTGTATAAATCAAAAATGATACTACATTAAATTATATTTATAATATTAACGATATCAAATGAAATATCTGCTCTAAACTGTTCTGTATCCAGGGTGCTCATATCCCAAATGTCTGTATTATAATGTGCACACTAGCCGCTAATTTAAAAACAAAAAATAATGAGTAATAAATAGTGTATGAAGAGCACGAGGGCATTCTGTTGCCTATTCTTTAACCTGGTCAATAAGCAATTAGTATTTTATGGCGCAACACAATGTGGTAATGTTAAAAGGGGTTTGTTGGTACATGCACACATGAAAGCTAAGGCTATTTTTTACGACTTTGAAAGAACAGCGTGAAACACAATGCAGTCCATTTTTATTACTCCGCTGATTGTGTCCTCTGGATGTCTTCAGAAAATAGCTTTCCCCAAATCATTAAATTAATACTAAACTGCACTTGCTCACAAACTGTTCTATTGTATCAAATGGTTGTGCGGAAGATACTTAAGAACTCATTTCATTAGCATCTTGGTCACAATAGATGAAACAGCAGCATAAAACCAGTATAATTTATCATTTGTGTGTAAATATATTACTATATTTTAAGGGATATATTTAATAATTGATACAAATATATTTAAAGGCAGGAAAGAAAAGACTATGTATCATAGTATGGTACAAAATATCACTAAATCTTTCTGGTTTTCTTGCTCTGATTTCCTGCTCTTGAAATGGGTTTTGGATAAATAGCTAAACAGCTAGCAGAAGAAATAGCTCAGTGGATTAATACTCCAACTGCAACATCAACTCCAACTGCTTATACAAAATTAAGCTTTATGTTTAATTTCTGACTTCATATTTATTTTCTGAATTTAACTGATGGAAAAAAATCTAAAATAGCAGATTTGTAATATGCAAAGGTTTGGGTACCCTTTCAGGTGATCCTGTTGAGAGAAAAATTACACAAGGTGGCTGCCTAAAGCCCATTGTGTCCCTATCTAGGCATGGCGTGCTTGCTCTGACTGTGAGCCCCACACATCCCTCCTCTACTTTATGCCCCATCACCTACTGGATGGAACATTGTGCCTGCACCTCTATTGAGTACAGATCACTTTAAGAGCTCCCTAGCGGTCCTTAGGTGCTTTTAGGTAACTCAGTGCTCTGAATCATTGACAAGGTGGAGGTACCATAAAGGACACAAATTAAAAACTTCCCTACATACAGACAAGACACTATCCACTAGTCCACTCCACACACAAACACTCAACCAGCACACACTCAGCCTCCCCCCAACATACAGCTTTCAGTCTCCTTCACACACAACGGTCAGCCACTATACACCCTCTCACACACAATAAGTCTCCCCCACAAACATACAACACTCAACCAAAAAACTCACAGAAAAGAGCCCATGGGTCTAAGGATGGGGTGGAGTATTTTGGTATGCTGTGAGCTTGCTTAAACTGCTATATAGTTCTGCCATTGAGATTATTGTAAGATATTGTAAGATAAAGTGTCTTACGCTGCCATTTGCTATTGAATAAAATATTGAAAAAAACATTGTAAGATTGGTTTAATTACAGATTGTATTTTTTTAGCTTTCCATCCTAAGCAGAAATATATTTTAGAGATAAGATACCCCATAACTTCCTACTGAAATACTAGCACGGAAGCTAAAATGTTTCTCATGTTTACAGTAGCTGTGACAAAAATAAATGCATTGAAATGGTTATACCCTGTTTATGGGTATATGTGCGGACACACACCGCATTGTCCCTCCGTTGTCCCCTAGTGAGAAAGGACTTGGGACTCGCAAGACACCAACGATGCCGGTCTTTCTCTTGGTCTGGGGCAACAGGGCTGCCAGACGTCACCACAGCCGAGTTGGCCTCATCAATGTACTCCTGACCTTCAGCATGCCTCCTCTGAGTGAGGGAATAGGTTGACTTGGGACACTCAATTACATATAGCCCTTACTACCCAACTTCTATTTACTTTAATCTGGCTCAGCTTTAATTTTATAATCAGCTGTGTACTCCAAATATTTTCTATTTTGTTTCCCCCCCCCCTCTTTTATTTTCCTTTCTTCTCTTACTATTATCCTCCATTTGTGTGTATGTTGAGCAACACTATCCACATGGAATTCTTTATGACTAGATAGCAAATCATATGCAAGTTTACTCTGTCTACCTTATAGCCCAGCATGTTCAGCCTGAGTTAAAGCGACTAACTCTTTTGATTTAGTCTCCACAATATTGTTTTAGGTCTTAGTATTAACATCTACAGTATATTCTTGCTCTCATACGATACCCATGACTAGCTAGCTTACTTTGTTAACACGAACAGCGCCTGATCTCCATACAGACAAGTTAGTCTAGGCTGTTTTTGCTTGATATTAGTTCACTATAATCTTAAAAACGTGCATTTATCTCCTGCCAAGGCAATGTATTTACATGTAAGTAACGTCTATGCTTGTCCATGCTGTTGAGGCATCACAAGCCTAGTTGTACTTCCTTGCACAATAAAAATAAAGAATATAAAAAAAAACTATAAAAAAAAACATTATGTCCATATGGCATAGCGTATGTACTATTACTTTGCTAGTACTAAGGAAAACAAATGTGCAACACAGTGAATTGCCTGCTGCTATTGCACCCTGTATAAAAGCCCTGTAAGTTGCTCAGTGAACTACATCATCATCTCTCCAGGTGGATAGAATCCAGCATTGGACTGTGACTAGCCTTTTGTGAAGTTGTCTTTAAAAGATGAGAATTTACAATCAGTCTTTAGATAGGCTGAGGAGTTGAATGAAAAACTGCAAATATGTTTTACTTATGTAAAGACACATTCTGGAGCAAAAGTAGGACATAATTAAAAAAAAAATACAATAAAATAATTTCTACACTATTAGGGTGCAGAAAAATCTGGCCCCGAAAGAGATTGTCAAAGGCAGACTGATTTTCCATTCGGTCTGATGACTGTAGGATAAAAAGAGTTCATGTACTTATGTGTATAAATGAAAAATACAAGTGGCAATATTACTCAAACATAAATAAGATGATTATGTATAGTATCATTTTTAAAAGCTGAAACATATTTTTTTATTTAGACTGCCTTGTTCTCCTGAAAATATAAAAACAATTCTCTATTAAAATTGCGCTGCATGCCGTTATTGAATAATTGCGCTTATAATGATGTAGCGTGTTTGGTGTAGATGTTTCAATTATTGTTCCTGAAATCGTAACTTGAATAGAGTCTCACCAACAGCTCGGCTCAGCTTGCAATCAACCCAAATAAAAAATAAAAAAAATAAAAAATAAAAACCGAGAGGGGTCATTCGGATTCTGGAGAGATCCTCAATGCTTTTCGGTAAGAGAAATGTTTACTCCAATACCGACCTGTTAAAATAATGGAGAATGAGCATTGAAATGATCCTAGGTCTCTGACAGACAAATCATGGCTCAACCTAGTTTCTCTCTAGTTACATCAGGAAGTATGAACTTGCAACCTTAAACCCAGCTTCTTTAATCGCACGCTGACAGGCCAAGAATAATTCACTGGTTGATCTAATCAAAGGTGAAAAGACAGAATCAGCAAATGTCGTATCCTTTTGCCACTTTCATCAATCCGGCTAACTGAATTTGAACTAAAGCAGGGCAAATTTTCTGCAAAGGGAAATTAATATGTAACACATCTGAGGCCTGTAAAATTGGAAAGCCTGCGTTATAGCCGAGAATTGTTATTTAGAGAGAGAGAGAGCGGTGGAAGCTCTGGTAATCAGAAAAGAATCTCTGTGTATCTTTCGTTCTGTGATAATGCTATAAACTGCCCACCCTTCCCCGGACTATAATACATTTTCATTTTCAATTTTGGCATTATGGCTATAGCTTATTGACCATTTCTGTGGCCTACACATGATTGAATCTATTCAATTACGCCGGGGAAAAAAAAAATGGATACATATTCAGGGTATATATAGACACTCTAAGTACAGGGAGAGGAAGAGAGGAAAAGCAATGTGTATTTATCTAATAATAAGTTTCATTTGCGGAGGGTTTGAAAACAATTCTACCTCGCATTTGTCCCTGTCAGATCACATTATACACAAATGAAGTTTACAAAATATCAATTCAGTTTCAATAAGAGAGCTTGAATCACAACACACGGGGTTTGAATTTACCAAATCATAAAACTTGAGGGGCCCCTGGTGGCTTTCAAATATTTTCCAGTCAGAGACAATCAAAGGCAGGCTGCTCCATGTTAATACATTCAATTTCTCTCTCATTGTTCATATCTCTTCAATTCAAACATGGTTTTCTACACTTCCAAGTCACAGTGGCCGTAATGAAAATGATCATCACTCACAAATTACATATTTAGTTTTAGTTTTTTTTCTATTTTAGAAGCTGAAGGAGCTTTGAATAAACTAGGTTTATGGGTCAATTTACTAACAAAAAAATCATGTTCCACACTAATATTAATTATACTTTTCTAAGATTGTTAGTTGATCAAAGAATGTAATCAGTAAAGGAGGAGACTATATTTAAAACAAGGAAAACAACCACAACAAGAGGACATAGTCTTAAATTAGAGGGACAAAGGTTTAAAAATAATATCAGGAAGTATTACTTCACTGAGAGGGTAGTGGATGCATGGAATAGCCTTCCAGCTGAAGTGGTAGAGGTTAACACAGTAAAGGAGTTTAAGCATGCGTGGGATAGGCATAAGGCTATCCTAACTATAAGATAAGGCCAGAGACTAATGAAAGTATTTAGACAATTGGGCAGACTAGATGGGCCGAATGGTTCTGCCGTCACATTCTATGTTTCTATCTATATGTTATCATTATTATTATTATGGCATTAATATTTTTTTTTCTTTCGTTTTTATTCTTTAGGGCCCTCAAAAGTGTTTAAGCACAGCCACAGTGGTCATATTTGACCTGTAACTGGATCATGTACAGCCAGCAGATTTAGATTTGATCATTTACTTCAGCTGCAGAAACTCTCTTTATTTTTTAAAGCATAAACTTTATCGGCACCCAGACCACTTTATCTCAATGAAGTGGTCTGGGTGCCATGTTCCCCCCGTTTTAACCCTTCCACTGGAAAGGCAATGTTTTCTTTTCAGGGCTAACCCACCTATAGTAGCTGTCAATATGACAACCATTAGAGGCGCTTCTGTAACTCAGAAGAGTAAAACTCAAAGAGACCGTCTGATTGGCACAGTGCAGGTACACTAGACTCTCAATGCTTTATTGGCTGATTTAATCAACGTATATGTCAGCCAAAGAGGCAGAGCTTCATGGAGGAGAGCAGGGCAGTGAGGGCTGTAAGGTAAGTAAATCACCTTTTTTTATTAACCCTGGCAGTGCTGTCCCCATCATCTACACAGTGACTAGGGCACTAGAGCATTAGGAATAAATATTTGTATTCTTAACGTTAAAGTGTTACTTTAAACTGCCCACCAACACAATTTAAAAAAAATGATTGAGACTAGTGTAGACAGATTTGTTTTGACATTCTTTATGTTTGTTGTGCAGTAATAAAGGTGCTGTGTAACACTATGTCAGGAGTATAATTGATAATAAAGATGGGTTGCCTATGTCATAAATACTAAATAAATTTTTGGTTTAAAGTAAAGAAAAATAAACAAACATGAGACAGTAATCCATGAAAATAAAAGAAAACAGAGGAAAACATGCCATTACTAGTAAAGATCTATGGGCCCATATAAGCACGGAACCAGTCCGAGGAACATGTGAGATCACAGTAATCTCATGGAGAGACACATGAAGAGACCAACCAATCCCCACCATCAGCAGGACACAGTCCCAGTAGTCAGATGTAGGTCTGCTAGCACACTGCCAGACTGCCACTAAGGGTATGTCAGACAGCCACAACTCATCTCGGTACCGTGAAGCAGGGTGTTGGCGATCAGCAGCACAGCGACAGTCGAGTTGGAATAGCCAGATGTGGTGAGTAGAGAGGAATCAGCCAGTGCCTCCCCACTGGGAAGCATTGGGAGACTATCACATAGAGCATTGTAGATTACTGCGTATGGGGCTATATCGCTAGAGACTGGTCAGAGTGCCCATGATGACCCCAGTATGACTGCTGAAAGCACCTTTATTGGGGACATGAGCATCAGAACTGGGAAATGGAGAAATGGAAGAAGGTTGGCTGGTCTGATGAATCACATTTTCTTTTAGATCAGATAGATGGTCAGGCGCCCTGTGAAGAGATGGAAGCAGAATGCACTATGGGGAAGCAGTGTTATGCTCTGGGCAATGTTCTGCTGGGAAACCTTGGGTCATGTCATACATGTGCGTGCTACTTTGATGTGTTTCACCTGCATAGAGATTGTTGCAGACTACGTACACCCCTTCATGGCAATGGTGTCACCTGAAGGCAGTGGCCTCGTACTGCAGGATAATGCATACTGCCATACTGCGAAAATTGTTTAATGGTATGAGGAACGTGACAAATAGTTCAAGGTGTTGCCTTGGCCTCCAAATTTTCCAGATCTCAGTCCGATTTAGCATCTGTGGGATCTGCTGGAACAACAAATCTGATCCCCACTTTGCAACTTGGAGGACTTCAAGGATCTGCTGCTAATGTCTTAGTGCCAGATAACACAGGCCACGTTCAGAAGTCTTGTGGAGTCCATGCCTCAATGCATCAAAGCTGTTTTGGCAGCATGTGGGGGACCTACACTATATTAGGCAGGTGGTTTTAATGTTGTGGCAGTGCATATGTCATTTATTTTTAGAATTATTGCAAGTTTGTCACATGTATAAGTTACATTTATAGAACTTTATGCTCGGAACCTGCTGTTTGGGGAAGTCCACCACTGCTCTATATCTAAGATTGATTTAACTCTCATAAAGTCACAACGTGTTTACTACAGCGGCGCGTACCCTCTCTTATTTATTACTTATATATATATATATATTTATATTTCTCTGTCAATATATGGTGCCTCTCAAAAATTATTTTTTTTCCAAAAATCTATTATTTGATCCCAGATTTTGTATATAATAACTGTTTATTGGACAATTGGCGTTGAGGGCTTGAGCAATAAAGAATATGTTAAAATGCTTACTGTATCCTAAATATCCGAAGTATTTTTAGTTTTTCTCGTAGATCGATTTTTAAACTCTTTCTCAAAACACACATTACACACCTCACGCTGCTATGAAAATAGGTTTCCATTTTATTAAATTATTCTGGGACAACATTAAATACTCTGATTTAATTTTGCGCTCAGTTGTTATTGGAAATGATGAAACCAACAGTGGAACACTTTATACTAAATTTAGAACTTAATCTTTCAATTTGCAAACCTTTTCAATTTAAAGCATTCAAATCAGAGCATTTAGCCATTTTGAAAGCACATTATGCGTAAATAACTATAAAGTGCACAGACTTCTGCTTTTCAAATTAGTTAACCAAGAGCCTTGTCTGTGAATATAAATAGAGAAAGTCAATTTACAACATTTGCTAAATATATTTAAAGCTTGTAATAAAAGTAGCTGAAGTTAATAACAACATCAATTAACAACCTTATTTCGTGAAATAAATATTGATATGCTAACAAGACGAAGCTTATTTCATATTGACGTCCTATTGATAATAACTACCCCCCTCAGTTAGTCTTTCTGTATCTCATTGTCTTTACATACATCTCTGAAAAATGAATTAACGCAGTTTTGAAAAAAATAAAATATTTCTTGTTTAAATATATGTATCATTATTTGTCCCTTTCCCTTTATGTCTTTCGGCTTTAGGTAATGGAATTTAGAAATTTTGGTTTTTGCATCCTTACCTGAGCAGAACTGTTTGCCGGCATTCGTATGTAGTGTTCAGATATACAGTACCTGTGAGATGTAATGGTGAAGACCTTTGCATTCTATCCCTTGGAACCTTGAATGTACTGGTGGCAAGACTATGGTATGACTTTTCTTTCTCTAATTAATAGCCTGCTCTTTAATTGCAGAATTACAGTAATCAAGCCTAGTAAAGGTGAGGGTCTTGAAGATTTATAACCAGATGATTGCGTTTGGTTAATGAAGACTTGGAGTTCAGAGCTACTAAGGTAATGGAAGATATCAGTTTGTCAAACAACAAAGAGTAAAAGATGATATCAAGTTTGTGATTTGTGGATAATATGAAATTTTAGTGTAGATCATGACAGAGGGCTGATGGATATGGGACAGGTATGAAAGGCACATTAATTTTGACTCTGTTTATATATTGACATTAATAGAATATCAAAGAGGCACAAAAGTCAAAACTCATTATTACATTTCTTATAAGTTGGGCCTGCCTATAGGGGTCACAAGCCATTACCACTGGTCGCTACGTGTGCTCTGAAGGTTTTTAAAATGTACTGTAGGCTAAAAGAGTTATGTTCTATTATCAATTAACTATGTACGTTTGAAGAAACCTATGTAATTAAATCAGCAAAGTTAGTTATATCTAGCAACAGGCAAGTCAGGGTTGTTTTAAAAAAAGAGTAAAATGATGAATTTGCCAAAATATCTAATTCATTCCTGCCTTGATTCGAGTCCGAAGAATTAAAAGGATTTAAAACAAGATAAAACGATTCAGCTTTCATTTGCATGTAAAGTATGATCAATGTGAATTGATTAAGACTAAATTAACATCAATTCGTTCCAATATTTTCCCTGTTTGCACATTAGCTTGCCACCTTTAACATATAGCTATATTGAATTCAGCTTAGCAGACTGAGCATGAATGCAATGGCCTTTAAAACGAAACTTATCTGTAATTAAAATCATTCACAAGTTTTATCAAGAATCCATTTGTAAAAGTAGGAAAGAGAAGATTTAAACACTGAAATGAAACCCTTTATTTGTTGTTAAAATGTTTCAGATAACGACCAGTTTTACATTGTATTTACTCAAATAAAATTCATACCTCTTCAGATGGTGTCAAGGTAAAAGTATTAGGTAACACATTATGCTTTTTAATACATAGAAAGGAGTTTTAGTGCTAGCATAAAAATATGAGAAGGATTTTTGTGAAGTTACTTTGCAGCTCTATTTTGTAATCAATGTTCACCTCTAACTCCTTCCCGTCAGGTTAGTTATGGTCCATCTTAGAATTGTATATTTATGAACTATATTTCCCATGATCCTAACTAAGTGGAAAATACTTATACTCACCTTGCTGTGGCTCTTGCTTTACCCTAGCAGACACTACCAGACCAAGTGCCCTGAAATCCAACCACCCAGTAATCTATCTATGCAGGCTATGTCTTCCGGTGCAGTTTGCCAACCTTGCAGGGTAGCGATCCTACATCGTGCAGAGAATCCGTGTGCTATATGAACTGTATACAGCTGGTGGCTTGAGCTATCTGGGGATACCTGATATGTGGGGTTTACTAGTGGAGAACTTTATGTTTTGGGTTATTTTGTTAAGGTATCCTGATTTCTTGATTTTAATTAGATTAGCGGTTCTCAATCTTGTTATCTCTCAGACTCATAGGTGCCTGGGTGGGACCTGTATTGTTTTAGTTAATGACCCCCTGCTGGTGTTCCATGTATAAATGTATGTACCGTGACCATAAAAGGTAGTCCTATTTTGACCTTTCCAAGCCCTCCAAGGTTTGACTGAAGTTTGGGTGGGCAGCTATATCATGGATCATTCTGGTTGAGTATTGGAGCTCTACCACATCTTGTAGCAGTAGTGGGATGCTCTCCCTTGTTGACAGACATCTCAGAGCGGAAGTCGGTGAATGGAGTAGCAGTACTGGTTACTGATTCAGAGCACCTTAAAAGATTTGCTAGAGGCAAGTGGCAAGCAACAAGCATAAAGCCACCATTATCTCTGAGCTCATGGAGAGCAAACAATCCAACACCTGAAGGCAATGGGGCAGCCTGGAATTGGATGCAAGGCTATCAGGCCACCACCTTAATGGATGCCCTACAACTGCCCCTTCTGCAGCAATTCTGTAACCCACCTGCTACGGAGGTCAGAGATTGGGTGAGGGACAGATGACATTTGACTGTAAAGTAGGTAGCCAGGCTTCTGGACAAGTATTAAGATAGCCAGGTGGCAGAACAAAGTGGTGCCCACTCACTGCAGCTAATCAGAGGCAACCCGTTTGCGAGTACTACCTCTCCATACCAACCTCCAGCTGTGCCCTCCCACAACCATTCTCCCCAGTGGAAAAAGGCACTGTGTGCTATAGGTGCCGACTAGTGGGACAAATAAGGAATAATTGTCCCCAAAGAAACCAATCTACTTGGGACTACCAACCACCCTAGTGTGCCTACTTCCATATAGCATGATCCGGTACCCTAGTCAAGATGGATTCTGCTATTTGGAATTAGGGGTTACTCAGCAATTACTTAGAGCATCTCACTTCCATGTTTTCTACAACTCCTCCTGGAACCGCATATCTAGTCACCACCAGGCCCCAGGCCAGGTCTACTGACCCCTCTCAATCCGAGGAACCCTAGGTGAGCCCAACTACTGTGGCATGGACTGACATACCAACATCATTTTGGGATACCACCCAAGAGTTTAAGAGAGAACTCAAGAGCAACCAGACCTTAGCTGGTTACTGTAGACAGGCAGAGATGTGCCCCAGTGGATTAGACAAAGAGTGATTTAAGTGGGCAGGAGGATTACTATATAGGGTAACCAAGGTGTGGCGGAACCAGCCTCGCCACTGGGCATTGGAGAAGACTGATTGCCAGCCTCCTGCCCTGTGACTATGGCCCCATGTTGAAATGCTTGATTTTCCCCTGCAAAGACCCGAACGCCGGGTCATTCGGTACTTTCCCTATTTGAACAGTAATGCCATGGAGCCCATTCGTATAACGAAAGACTATGTGAAAGACTTTGGCTCCATGGCAATTGTGCGCTCAGATCTAAGCTATCTGGGGATATGTTGAATGCACATGTTTTATGCAATAGCTGCACAGTTATATATTTTTATGTGTTTTATTGTCTTTTGCTACCATGTGTTTAATGGAGTTTTGCCTCTGTCCTTGGAGATAATTGGATTACTTCCCAATTATCTACAGGATAGAGGACTCTGTCCAACTGGTTTGGGCTGGAAAAGCCATACTTCACTGGTCACAATGGACTTTCGACCTAACTTTTGAACCACTGGACCAATTTGAATGATTTTTGAGTATATTTATAGGACGCTGATTTCAAATATGTAACTTTTATTAATATTGCATGCATACTTTTAACGTTATAAGAATTGTGTAAAAACTGTATATTTTCTGCCTGTGCTAATTAAGTTAGTCTATTGTTTTGAGATACTTGTATCACAGGCAGAGGGGAGGATTTCTGTTTTGGAACGGTTTATTTTATTGTATGTGTTGTAATGTTTTATTGGTTGTTTTGAAAAACCCTGTGGGCAGTCCTGTATGTGTTAAACCTGCATAAAAGAAGGCCATTTGGTGCCAAGTAAAACAGAGTTCTACTTCCCCCTCAATTTGGAGTGCCGTATCTAATTGGGGGAATCTGCTACAAGGGATTGCTATGCTATTCATACTCCCTTGCTATATCACTACTAAGCTCTTGTAAGAGCTTGTTCCTGCCTTGCTCTCTGGAGGAGTCTATGGTGGTTATGGTGTCTGCTGCAGTGCTTGGAGTCCTCAGGAAGCGCTAGGAGCATCCTTCAACGGAGGTACCCAGTCGGGGTGCCCGTCGATCCATTACACAAGGGTACTGTGAAGGAGGCTGCCCAAAATTACTAAAAGATACCCTGTAGTCTCTTAGAACCATCAGTCTCAACTACTAAAACTCAGTCACAACATTCACCTAGGTGGTCATCTTGGCTTTCACTGGTCAAACTGCTGGCTGACCCAGACCTTCTTCTGGTCGAGAGTTCCCTGGAACTTGCAGCAATACTGCAAAAACTGCGATATTTGCCTTAAAATTATAAAAAGAGCAGACCACTCTAAGGCCAACCTTAAATCACTGCCCATCATGGGGGAAGCCGTTCCACAGAGTAGAGGTCGAAATAGCACAGTACCTCTGGAGAGGAGGGACATTGTGACTGTGGTGGATTGTACCACCAGGTACTCCAAAGCTGTGGCCTTTTCTAACATACACTCTGAGACAGTGGCAGATGCCCTGATCAGAGTCTTTTCCAGGGTAGGGTTTCCTTGAGAAATTGTCTCAGATCATTGCACCCAGTTAACTGCAGAGGTCACTTAGCAACTTTGGTGGATTCTTGGTGTTAAGCCCATTTTGAGTACAACCTTGACACCAATGCCTGTTCAAGCGCTTTAATGAAACAATCAAGCACATGCCCAGGAGCTTCACTGCCTCATATAAAATTGGGAGGGCTTTCTTCCCCATCTATTATTTGCCTACAGGAAAGTCCCACAGAAGTCTACAGGCTTTTCCCCATTCGAATTGTTATTGTGAGGGGGCCATTAGACCTGATGAGGGAACACTGGGAGGGTTCCATCAGGGAGGAGGGGATCCCCATCATTCCATATATTCTGGAGCTTTGAGACCACCTGCAAGTTCTCTCAAACTGATTCAGTTAAGGAGTGCAGGAGGCCCAGAGTTGCCAGAGAAGGTAATATGATTGAGGTGCCAGAGACTGCACTGTCCAGGTGAGGCAAAAGGTGCTGGTACTCATGCCAACCTGCTAGAACAAACGCCAAGTGGCCTGGTAGGGGCAATACAGGATGCTGGAGCTGATATGCGACACCACCTATGTAGTCGCCCGGTGTACTGACAAGAAACATAGAAACATAGAAATATAGAAACATAGAAACATAGAAACATAGAATGTGACGGCAGATAAGAACCATTCGGCCCATCTAGTCTGCCCAGTTTTCTAAATACTTTCATTAGTCCCTGGCCTTATCTTATAGTTAGGATAGCCTTATGCCTATCCCACGCATGCTTAAACTCCTTTACTGTGTTAACCTCTACCACTTCAGCTGGAAGGCTATTCCATGCATCCACTACCCTCTCAGTAAAGTAATACTTCCTGATATTATTTTTAAACCTTTGTCCCTCTAATTTAAGACTATGTCCTCTTGTTGTGGTAGTTTTTCTTCTTTTAAATATAGTCTCCTCCTTTACTGTGTTGATTCCCTTTATGTATTTAAATGTTTCTATCATATCCCCCCTGTCTCGTCTTTCCTCCAAGCTATACATGTTAAGATCCTTTAACCTTTCCTGGTAAGTTTTATCCTGCAATCCATGAACCAGTTTAGTAGCCCTTCTTTGAACTCTCTCTAAGGTATCAATATCCTTCTGAAGATAGGGTCTCCAGTACTGTGTACAGTACTCCAAGTGAGGTCTCACCAGTGTTCTGTACAATGGCATGAGCACTTCCCTCTTTCTACTGCTAATACCTCTCCCAATACAACCAAGCATTCTGCTAGCATTTCCTGCTGCTCTATTACATTGTCTGCCTACCTTTAAGTCATCAGAAATAATCACCCCTAAATCCCTTTCCTCAGATGTTGAGGTTAGGACTCTATCAAATATTTTGTACTCTACCCTTGGGTTTTTACGTCCAAGATGCATTATCTTGCACTTATCCACATTAAATGTCAGTTGCCACAACTCTGACCATTTTTCTAGTTTACCTAAATCATTTTCCATTTGGCTTATCCCTCCTGGAACATCAACCCTGTTACATATCTTAGTATCATCCGCAAAAAGACACACCTTACCATCAAGACCTTCTGCAATATCACTAATAAAAATATTAAAGAGAATGGGTCCAAGTACAGATCCCTGAGGTACCCCACTGGTGACAAGCCCAAGCTTCGAATATACTCCATTGACTACAACCCTCTGTTGCCTGTCACTCAGCCACTGCCTTACCCATTCAACAATATTGGAATCCAAACTCAAAGATTGTAGTTTATTGATAAGCCTTCTATGTGCAACAGTGTCAAAAGCCTTACTGAAATCTAGGTAAGCAATGTCTACTGCACCACCCTGATCTATAATTTTAGTTACCCAATCAAAAAAATCAATAAGATTAGTTTGGCATGATCTCCCTGAAGTAAACCCATGTTGTCTCTGGTCTTGAAATCCATGTGTTTTTAGATGTTCAACAATCCTATCTTTTAACATGGTTTCCATCTCTTTCCCCACTACTGAAGTAAGGCTTACTGGCCTATAGTTGCCCGACTCCTCCCTATTACCTTTCTTGTGAATGGGCACAACATTCGCTAACTTCCAATCTTCTGGGACTACTCCTGTTATCAATGATTGGTTAAATAAATCTGTTAATGGTTTTGCTAATACACCACTAAGCTCTTTTAATAGCTTTGGGTGTATTCCATCAGGTCCCATTGACTTATTTGTCTTTACTTTTGACAGTTGAAATAGAACCTCTTCCTCTGTAAACTCACGTGTAATAAATGACTCATTTATCCTTTTTCTTAACTGAGGTCCCTTTCCTTCATTTTCATCTGTAAATACCGAACAAAAATATTCATTGAGGCAGTCAGCTAGACCTTTATCCTCATCTACATACCTTCCTTCTTTTGTTTTTAATCTAACTAATCCTTGTTTTACCCTTCTTTTCTCATTTATGTATCTAAAAAAGTTTTGTCCCCCTTTTTTACTGACTGTGCTATTTTCTCTTCTGTGTGGGATTTGGAAGCTCTTATAACTTGCTTAGCCTCTTTCTGCCTAATCTTATAGGTCATTCTGTCTTCCTCACTCTGGTTTTTTTTATAATTACTAAATGCTAACTTTTTGTTTTTTACTATTTTGGCCACATCTGCGGAGTACCACAGTGGTTTCTTGAATTTTTTGCTTTTACTGACAAGCCTAATGCAATTTTCTGTTGCCTTCAGTAGTGCAACTTTTAAATAATCCCATTTCTTTTGGACTCCATATAAATTGCTCCAGTCTGATAATGACTCCTTTACACATATTCTAATTTTAGAAAAGTCTGTTTTTCTAAAGTCTAAAACTTTTGTTTTTGTGTGGTGTGACTCAGTCACTGTTCTTATATTAAACCACACTGACTGATGATCACTGGATCCTAAACTTTCACCTACAGTAATATCTGATACCAAATCTCCATTTGTTAACACTAAATCTAGTATGGCCTCTTTACGAGTTGGCTCCTCAACGACTTGTTTTAGAGACAATCCCAGTAGGGAGTTTAGAATATGTGTGCTCCTGGCACAAGTAGCTATTTTTGTTTTCCAATTCACATCAGGAAGATTAAAGTCACCCATGATGATAACTTCCCCCTTCATTGTCATTTTAGCTATTTCTTCAACTAGTAGATTATCTAACTCTTCAATTTGTCCTGGGGGCCTATAAATCACACCTACACGAGTTACTGTGTGATTACCAAATTCTAACGTAACCCAAACGGACTCTATGTTCGCCTCACTAACCTTTATTAGGCTAGATTTTATGCTATCCTTTACATACAGGGCCACCCCTCCCCCTTTCTTGCCTTCCCTGTCTTTTCTATATAAAGAGTACCCTGGTATTGCTATGTCCCAGTCATTTTTCTCATTATACCATGTCTCAGTAACAGCGACTAAATCTACACTATCAGTTGCCATTATTGCCACAAGTTCATGGATCTTATTCCCTAAACTGCGAGCATTTGTAGACATGACTCTAAGCTTATCATTTTTTAACACACTTGCTACAGGCACCTTCTGTCCTTGTTTTGGGGGACAATTGGATTGATGTTTTATCACCCTTTTGCCCCCCCCCTCCTAGTTTAAAAACATCCTAGCAAAACCTCTGAACTGCTCACTGAGAACATTTGTTCCCTTTTGAGAAAGATGCAAACCATCTTTTTTGTACAGTTTATTTCCATTCCAAACAGAGCTACCATGAGCAATAAAGCCAAATCCTTGCTCCCGACACCATTCACCAAGCCACAAGTTAAAGTCCCTAATACGCATCCGCCTGTCATTCTGAGTGTTATGCACAGGCAGAACTTCAGAGAATGACAATGTGGAAGCAACCTGCCGTATATCAATGGCAAAAACACTAAAAACTTCCTTAACCTCTGAAACCTCATTGCAAGCCAAGTCATTTGTCCCTAAATGGACAAGTACATCCAATTCCCCTTCCTGCTTTGCTTGCTTAACAATATTACAGATACGTCTCCTGTCTCTGTGAGCAGTAGCTCCGGGAAGACACCTCACAAGACCACCATTGTCCATCTCCACACCTCTTATGATGGAATCCCCCAACAACAACTGCTTTCTATTAGGCCTCACCATAGTCTTCAAGCCTCTCTGCACAACACCACTAGCCTCAGTGCCTCTCTGCACAACACCACTAGCCTCAGTGCCTCTCTGCACAACACCACTAGCCTCAGTGCCTCTCTGCACAACACCACTAGCCTCAGTGCCTCTCTGCACAACACCACTAGCCTCAGTGCCTCTCTGCACAACACCACTAGCCTCAGTGCCTCTCTGCACAACACCACTAGCCTCAGTGCCTCTCTGCACAACACCACTAGCCTCAGTGCCTCTCTGCACAACACCACTAGCCTCAGTGCCTCTCTGCACAACACCACTAGCCTCAGTGCCTCTCTGCACAACACCACTAGCCTCAGTGCCTCTCTGCACAACACCACTAGCCTCAGTGCCTCTCTGCACAACACCACTAGCCTCAGTGCCTCTCTGCACAACACCACTAGCCTCAGTGCCTATCTCCAGGACACCACTACACTCTGAAAGTGCAGAAAATGAATTATGTAGAACAACAGACTGTGCAATATGCCTTTTATCCACAACTCCAAGTCTACCAGATCCTACAGTAATCCATCTGCCATTCCTAGTATGTCTCTGCGGCAATGGCTTTGCAGCAGTTCCAGCCTGAATTTGTTTACCAGATAATTTACAAATCTCAGACTTCAAAAATACAATCTCCTGCCGCAAGATAGAGAACTGTCTACAGATTAGACAACAACCAAACCTCAAAAAAGTGGATCGTGAAACAAATGCAAAGCAACTATTACACTGAACTAAGTCTGCCATTCCAATGAGGCGAATAATTTAAATCAAACAAATTTTACCTTTTTTTTTATTTATCCTCCTGAATACCTCAGATTACCTCCAGGTTATCTCCAGAATATCTCCAACCACACACACACTTAGAAGCAACACTCTCCAGAATATCTCCAACCACACACACACTTAGAAGCAACACTCTCCAGAATATCTCCAACCACACACACACTTAGAAGCAACACTTAGATGAAGCAACCAAGCTCTATTAGCCAAGCTAATGACAACAGCCCTTATATACTCCTCAAATCACCTCCCACTAGGAATGTTTAACACCTGGGCAGGCCTCTGCTTATTAGCAAACAATAGCTAATTTACACAGCAATCAATAGCAAGTAGCTACCTAATCAAATCAAATGCCTTATAATTACCAACAGGAAATCAAACCTTGTGCAATCAGTAACCTTTTCCTACAGATGAATCTTACCTGTAACAGTAAAAAAGAAAACTCTTAGCACAACTCTTAGACAGTTGAAGCTTCTGTAAAACTCTCCAGAATATCCCCAACCACACACACACTTAGAAGCAACACTTAGATGAAGCAACCAAGCTCTATTAGCCAAGCTAATGACAACAGCCCTTATATACTCCTCAAATCACCTCCCACTAGGAATGTTTAACACCTGGGCAGGCCTCTGCTTATTAGCAAACAATAGCTAATTTACACAGCAATCAATAGCAAGTAGCTACCTAATCAAATCAAATGCCTTATAATTACCAACAGGAAATCAAACCTTGTGCAATCAGTAACCTTTTCCAACAGATGAATCTTACCTGTAACAGTAAAAAAGAAAACTCTTAGCACAACTCTTAGACAGTTGAAGCTTCTGTAAAACTCTCCAGAATATCTCCAACCACACACACACTTAGAAGGGTCAGGCGGGCTTTCTATGTTAATATGCATAAAGCATATTTCAAGTGGACTCTCTTATCTATTTTTTAAAAGGATTTTATTAATTTGTTCAATAAAAATTTGCTTTTTTTATAGCTTTTTTCTTTTTATTGATATTATCTTATTATTTTGCTTCCTGGAATCTACACATCCTTAGGTGGGGATTATACCACCCACGCTGTTTATACTAGAGCAGGTCTTGCTCTAGTAAATGTAAGTACATTATTTTATTCCTCTAATATATGTACAGTACTTACTTCACTATTGGAGTTTGTCTCTCTCATTTTGTCTCCATATATACCTTGTACACTACCATCATATCCTTAGACGGGGATTGTACCGTCCATGCGCAACACGGCTGAGCTCTTAGTTAGCTCAAGAAAATGTGAGTGGATACTACATAATATTTTGATTTATATTTAAATATACTGTATTGCACTATTTTTGTGTTTTCTTTTTTATGTCATTTTGAAGTTCAAAGTATCATACTATCCAGAGTTATATGTACGTATAATTCCTTGGGCGCGGTATACGCCTTTTTCTGTTTGCTTGTTTATTCATGAGGTTGGGAAGCCTTGCACTGTGTACTGCAGCCCACAAACATGGACCTCTCTAACTATAGTGAGTCCCTGTCACCCATGTCCATTTGCATAAAGCATATTTAGCTGGGTAAGGTGGTGGCAGTATGTGCCCCTGCCTCAAATAATAGCAAGAATCTGCCCCTACCCAACATATTAGCTAAGCCAACTTGGTCAGTAGAGCAAGTGGGGCTGGGGGATGGGTTTAGCCCAAGGGAATGGGAACAGGTCTCCAAACTGATAAGGAATTGACAAAGTATCTTCTGTGCCATACCAGGATGCACTACCCTAAATGTCCACTGGGTAGAAACCTCAGTATAGACACCCTTATTACAGCAGCCCTGCTGGATCCTTGATGCAGTATGAGAGAATATGGTAAAGGAGTTCTGAAAGATGAAAGATTTAGGAGTTATTAAAATCTCAAGAAGCCAATGGTCCTCACTGGTAGTGCTCATGCCAAAACAGGATAGTACAACCCATTTTTGCATAGATTAAAGGAAGCTTAATGCCCCATGCCCCGAGTAGATGTGTTACTAGACAGAATAACCAGTGGTAAACATCTAACCACCAAGGGATCCCTGCCAAGGTATCCCTCTGGAGCCAGAGGCTCAACAATTCTCTCTCTTCTTACTGTGGCTTCAGCCGCACACATGCAGCACTGGATTACCCATTAGGTGGGCCTATGTCTGGGTGTCAAGATCCAGCTCTGAGGGGACCCTCCTTGAGCTGGCAGGGAATTCAATAGATCTTCCTGTTCATCCTGCTGCCCCCTCACTTTGATGAGAGGGCATTGTGGTCTTCACCTCTACTAGTGTAGACCATTTTACAAAGTTCCCTTGTGGTTGCCTGGCACTTCTTAATGACTCAAAGCACAATAATTCAATAATTCATTACATGAGCACCTGACCGTGAGAGAGCTCTTAAAGTGATCTGCACCTGATATTGGGGCAGACCACAACATTATACTGATGTAGAATTATTAAAAACCTGTATTGAACCTGTGTTGAATTTTTGCACTAACTCCATTTTAAACCACATTACCTGACAGATCCTCCATTTTAAACTACATTACATGACAGAATTTCCTAACAGCATTTAGTGTAATGAATAGAGACTGTATTTTCTATAAAGACATGACTAACCCCGGAATTATTGAATCTCCTGTAACATGCAACAAAGTATAGCCAAGGCCATGGGAAGCTGGCCTAATGAAATGTTCTGTTCATAAAAAGAACCCTGAACCTGACCACGAGTCTGACATCACTAACTACGCAAAATGACGCCCAAGCCCCCCTTCCCACCGAGTAAGCCTCGTGCTGGGTAAGATGGTGCTTGAGCCATCTGTCCACACCCGTGTCCAGAACAATACCACCTCCCGGTGGGAGGACACCTAGCTAACCACTTAGTTCTTGAGCCAATTAATAATATTGATGGGTGGACATTGACATAGCCACTTAACATTTAATCCAATTAATGATGTTTATTTACTGATATCTTGATATTCAATGATGATGTAATTTTGCTCTTATAAGGGTCTGCGAGCCCGCTTTTAATCAGATGCCATTACATTTTCTCAAAGTTATTTTAACCTGAACTCCGTGTGTCAGTGTGAATTTACTTCTGCGTATACGCAATTTAATCATCTCAGATTTGGACAGGAACAGATAGATATTTAAACATATTTGTTTATTTCTAAATTAATCTACATCAGTACCACCAGGGAGCCAGCTCACTCCCCATTGAACCACCAGAGAAAGTTAAGCAGGAGGGGGCAAAACACACACCTAGACACTACACACATGCAACAGAGCCCAGGGTTCTAAGAGATTACCCCAATCTGGTATCCTGCCTAGGGCCCTGGGCAATATTAATCTGTCTCTACACGCATGAGCAATGGCTCAGAAAATTACAGCACACAGCTCGGATCACAAAATCAGGCTATGTATAACCTCAGTGTACAGGAGTAACCAACATATCCCATACTCCTAATTGGAACCTCTTCCTGTTGAAGAAGAGGTTCCAATTAGGAGTATGACAGCAACTTATCTTAGCTGAATAGTTGGAGGATCTTAAAATTGACGTATGGTTTTTTAATATAATTTTTGTATATTTAAAAAAAATAGGGGGTCATTTTTTTTTTCCCTCATTGTATCCTGAATAAAACCAATTAGTAATAGAACCAGATATATTCATTTCAGCAATGTAAATGTAAAGTGTTACTAATTATACTGCATGGTTAAATGGAAATAAATGCTGCAACACTACCAGTGTCTGAGAGTTCCTTTCAAGGTATTACTCTAATAAAAAAGACAACATTCATCATACAGTAAAAAGTTAGAGTGTGTATAGCAGGAGTCAATGTGGTTCTGTGAATACTCGCTAGAAAACTATTTCCTTTAGAAAGAAAATAAAGGACATAATGAGGTTGTGCTGATTTATATCTGAACTCATGTTATTTTTTGACAAAAAATGGTAAAAGGTCCTTTGATGTCAATGTGAGAATTATCATGCGGTGAGACTAACATTTCAGTAAAATCAAGAAGTGCATTTGGCAGTATGTAGGACCTGTGATAGCAGCTCAGCTAAGGCCTTATTCCTCACATGGCTGCTTTTAAAGGGACACCATAGTCACCAAAACAACTTTAGCGTAAAGGGATCCTATAGTGTCAGGAAAACAAACCCTCCTCCCTTGCGCCTCCCCTCCCCCTCCCGCGCGGCTGAAGGGGTTGAAACCCCTTTAGTCACTTACCTGAATCCAGCGCAGATGTCCCTCGGTGCTGGGTCAATCCCTGCCCACGTTCCTCCCCCGCCAACGTCAATGCCAATGGCCAAGCGCGCATTAGACCTCTACATAGGAAAGCATTATTCCGTGAGGACATCCAGTGCAAGATAACGGACCAAAAGTCTGTTTAGATTCCGGAAGCCCGCTAGTGGCTGTCTGTTAGACAGCCACAGAGGGCAGACTTAGCGCTGCGATGCAAACATTGCAGTTCTCTGGAACTGCAATGTTTTACATTGCAGCACTAAGTGCAAAAGGGTCACAGCACCCAGACTACTTCAATTAGCTGAAGTGGTCTGGGTGCCTACAGTGTCCCTTTAATTAAGACGTTTTGGTGTATAGATGATGCCCCTGCAGTCTTACTGCTCAATTATCTTTAATTTAGGAGTTAAATCACTTGTTTATACAACCATAGCCATCCCCCCCATGTGACTTGCACATTTCCAGTAAAGTGAGATCTAATGTTTAAACTTAATTTATTGCAAATGCTGTTTAATTTAAAATTTAGCTCTGTTAATAGTTTGCAAGACCTTGCAAGAGACTCCCATGTGTAATTAAAGTTCAGTTTACAGACAGGAGATAAAAACTTCTAAAGCAAGTTAACATCTGAATGAAACTTAAACATTTTTTTTAACATGCAGTTATTTAACTCCTAAATGGCAGAGACTTTGGGAGTGAGACTTCAGAGGCATGATCTATACACAAAAACTGCTCCATTAAGCCAAAGTTGTTTTGGTAATCAGTGTCCCTGTAATAGTGCTGAATTGCAGTGGGACATGAACATGCATACCCTCCTGAGCAGGAGATGTGACAGTATTCAGTAGTCTTTCAGCAGGCAATTTTAAAGATTTTTATCAGTTTATATAGGGATTCAAGTAAGAGGTTCCACTATTGATGGGATGTAGGGTAACCAATACTAAGGAAAGAAAGGTTGACATTTTTCGTTCCAGTGTCAATTTGAGGAATTTGGTTATTAATTAATTTGTAGCATGTAATACTAAGAATGTTGTGTATGTTTTAGCGTGTCCTTGTGGTCTCCAGTATGTGGGGAAAATGTTCAGGTGCCTGGGGACCAGGATACACGAGCACATATACAATATTAAAAGGGGGGCACCAAAACCATAGTGTTTCTCTACACTTCCTGAATTATCATACTAAAGGTCCTACTTTAAAGAAATTCTAATGTAACCAAATAATACATAATCATTGGAAAGGGAGGAATATTGAATCCAACTTAAGTAAGTATGAAATGAAGTGGATTTTTAGGGACTAAATATGGAATTTGAGAAGAGTGTTCTGATTTAAAGGGACACTATGGTCACCAGAACAACTACAGCTTATTGAATTTGTTCTGGTGAGTAGAATCATTACCTGTTTACATAACAGCCTAGTGATAACTTCACTGGTCACTTCTCAGATGGCTGTTAGAGATCCTTCCTGGGTCATGGCTGCCTAAAATGCATCCAAACATTCAGTGTCTCCTCCCTCTGCATGCAGACATTGAACTTTCCTCATAGAGATTCATTGATTCAATTCATCTCTATGATGAGATGCTGATTGGCCAGGGCTGTGTTTGAATCATGCTGGCTCAGCCCCTGATCTGCCTCCTTGTCAGCCTTGTCAGCCAATCCTATGGAGAAGCACTGTGATTGGATCAGGCTACCACTTCTGCTGATGTCAGCAGACAGCTTGTTTTTCTGAGGCAAACAGCATGCAGATCTACAGCTTCAGGCTTGAATATAGTAAGGTTATGACATATTTATGCAGGCATGAGGGGCCCAGTTGGGCTAGATAGTGGTTTAACACTATAGGGTCAGGAATACATGTTAATTTTTATAGTCAACTATTATTTAAAAAATATATATATTTTTGTTTCCTATTATTACAATAAGTATGAATTAATTTATGATTTTAATATTCGGATGCTAATATTTTTTAACATGTCTTTTCTAAATTTCTCTACTATTTAGGTTTTTTATTATTCATTAATCCTTTTTATCAAGTTTTTGTAATGCTTTTATCCAGGTATATTTTTAATAAGTAAATAAAATCGTGGTTGGTGAAATATTAGGGTTAATCCTGCTATTTGATACCCTTTTATGTCTAAAACTATGTATATTCTCATGTTTTTATGTATTAATTTATGTTTATTAATGCTTTTTAATAACCAAATATTGTTTTAATCGAATGTATTACTATGAGCTATTCTGCTGGTTGATAGCGTAGACTTGGGACTTATAAATATGGCGGACTTTGTCTCCAACAGATCACATGACTTTCTGTGCTTGCCTCCATCGGCGAACGTTGATGACGTCAGATGTAGTAGCGGCCATCACGATTATATGATCAGACGCCATTGTTTGTCACCAAATTCAATTTCCTGTCGGGAGGCTATATTACCAGAATGCTGGAGGAACTCATTATGAACCTTGATGAAGACCATCAGGTCGAAATGCGTTGTGCTTTATGTGTGGTGGACATTTGGTATACTTGGATATTTGGTATACTCAATTTGTTTTTAATCTTTAATGTTTGCAAATAATTTTTAATTTTCTCTGCACTTCTTTTATATTAAATCTTTCAATCACCTCCATACTTGGATTCCATTTTTATCCTGATTGCTGATAGAGTGGAACAGGAGGTTTCTGTAGACTCACATCTATATTACCTACAGGCCTATATAGTCAGAGCCTGCTATATGTGCCTCCCAATGCTTGGAGTTACTAGTTGCCTAATATTACGTATTATTATGCTATGAAATATGTTCTATATCCATAGGTCTATTATATGATTCATCTCTGTATACCAAAGGACCAGGATGAAAAAGTATTTTTTATTCTATTCACTTTTTTTGTGTTTTTTATTTGCACCCCCTCTTGAATACATATTAGGTCATTTGAACCCTATACCACAGCAAGCTTATCACCCCATTGTGATTCTCTTAGCTCTGTGTCTGCGTGTTTGAGTTCTAGTTATGTCCTCATTACATTCCTAATTAAAACGTTCTCTGACATTCTGATTCTGACTAGTTCCTCAACTCTGAGTATTTCTGGAACTCCGAATGCTGCCATTATTAAACCACCTATTATTCTTTGTATTATTCTGCATTCTTTCATTAGAAATGTTATGTTAGCCTGAGTACAATATCACCCGGTCATATTTCGCTCTGTCCTTATATTTCAGACTTTTACCATCCTTTTTATGGGTTGGCATATATCTTTTGAGTCAGTGTCATACACCAATTACACAGAGAGCAGAAGAGGTCAAGAATAGCGTTTTTCCCCCACCCCACCCCCACTGTTCTCCACCTGCTACCCATGGGTGTGGACTTGGAGGAGGAATCCCCCAAAATATTACTATTAGAGCTCCAATGGGCAAGGAATATGTACAGGGTTAAGGGGGTCCTCCTCCTAAATATTATTATTGGAGCCTCCACCTGCTGCCAATGGGTGGGAAGGGGTGAATACATTAGACCACATCTACTGTATATTATTATTAAAGCTCCCACCCACAGCCAATGAGTGGGGTCTGGGGTGCGGTCATTAGGTTCCTCCAGTATAAAATTAGTAGCCCCCACATGTTGACCATGGGCGTAGGCAAGGGGGAACAATAGGAAGCCCATACATTTAAAAAATAAAATAAAAAATTACTAGCCCCTACAGGCAGCGACAGGGTGTAGACAGTGATCAGTCCACCACCATTAATTAATTTAAAGTCCCCCATCCCATGCTGACAGGTGTTGGCATACAGAGGCCCAATACCCATGGGTTGGGGCTTTTCTAGTGACTTTGCATTCATTGATTTTAAACATTTTAAACATGTAGTACTTGTGCCACCCGACAGGCTCGTGCATTGGGAGGTTTGTAGTAGAATGTGGGTCTTATTGACCCCCCATAGGATTATTTAGTAAACTCTGGTCAGTTGCCACAAAGTTAACCTGAGGGTAATAAAAATTATCAGTCACTTGCAAAAAGTGAACGATACTTTGCAAATGTGCATTCTACAGGATACATTCAGTTCCGAATTTTGTTCAAAATAGTGCTCTGCGAATCTTCCAAATCCTGTATTGTTTATTGGGTTCAGATACAAAAGTACTGATTTTACTCTGGGAACTGAATGCAGTCGGGGGATTGCTGCAGATTCGCTCAGCCCAAGCGTATCTGATTTGCAGCAATCCCCCGGAATGCAGTCGGGGGATTGCTGCAGATTCGCTCAGCCCAAGCATATCTGATTTTAGTTAATATGAGAATTACCATTGTGGTGGGAATTTGACCGTTTTCATCAAATTGTATACTTCCAGACAAGATCCGATGTTTAGTGAATAGCCCTGTTAGTTAGATGAACATAAATGAGACATTAGCAGGGATGACACCGTAAATGCTAGTTCTCTAGATCCAGTGTAAGCAAGATTAGTACCAGTCCCGACTCCCTCATTTCTGTGTATTGCATTAGGCATACCAGGCCCAGCGCAATATAAATGAGACATTCATGATGTGACGTTGGAATGCAAAGCATCCAAAATGGTAGCAAATCGATTGCAGAAACAGTTTCTTGCATGCATTCTGTGACCCGACTGACAAGAAACTAGAATTTACGATGGCAATGAAGTTTTCCTAATATTCAATTAAATACAGTAGTATTGCAAGTTTTCATTCCTGAAAGCACATTAAGCAAAGTAAATGGATGATTTGTTCATTATAAGAAATATAAGGCATTTGGTTGACATTTCATAGGAAGCCGTTCTACAAGAAAATTGAAAAAAAAAATCTTCATTTTTGGTACTGTGCACGTCTACTGTGCTTTATATTCATTATTTACTTATTTAACAGGAAGACAGTTTTGCAAAACGTGCACAAATTTACTCCTTCAGACAGGCAACAGAATCTGCTATGCCAATAGATCATGTTTCATCTTGACTCGCTCCTAAGTTTCAAAACTGTTCCTGTCATCATGCTTGATATACTGAACATTAAATAAAGGAACAAATAACTTGTGACTTCTGGTGAACCTGACATTTTCCATACTTGGGTTTTATCTGTCATTTGTGAAGAGTTGAATTCAGAAAATACCACTAGACATCTTTTTTTTCTCTCTCCTTTTTTTCTACACCTGCTGTTCCGTTCACTAATATTTCGCTTGAAAAATATAGCACAGGGATAAGATAATGCCATTTTAGGATTCCCAAAAATATCATATTTTGTGGGAGTTATAAGTAAGTTTAGTTGAGGAATTTAGATATATAATATCATTAGTGATTCAAAAACAAAATTGGTAATAGACAATTCAATAGCAATTAGACAATAAAGAGCGTAATATGTCTATTGTTATTATATTATTCGTGAACATGCGCAGTGTCGTGTCTATGGATTCTTATAGTGAATAATAGTGTTCAATGAGTCTCTAAGAGAGGAATTTCACTGGCGAATTGCAGCGAGAGAAGTGCATGTGCCTAGTGTCCACAATGCTTCTAAATTAGAAGATTTTGATTGGACCAACGTCCTGTGCAATAATAGAGTTGAAAGGGGTTGCGAAGACTGCCACAAGGGGACTGCTGACCGAGCTGGAATAAAAGTAATTACATATTTACATTTTTAAAAACAGTTGCACTACTATTAACTGATTTTAGTATCACTAATAACTTTACTAAAAAGATAGTATGGTGTCCCTTTAGTATATGTTGTTGTTTTTGTTTTTTTCATGCATATATCAGTCCACTCAGTAGACACTACAAAAAAATTTAACAGGCACGAATCCTATGGAAGGCATGCAGATGTTCTATTTTGACGTATATCATCCCAAAAGCAAACACTTAACTATAAGCATTTGGAATGTGATACGATATTTCTTTATATATTTGGCACAGCCCTTCTCTACTTTTATTCCTTGAAAAATTGGATTCACATTTTAAAACCATTTAATGCTTTTAATAATATACTCTAAGAAAAAAATATATAATGTGTTACATTATGATTATTTTAACCTTAATTATCCCCTTTAAGAGGTTATATGGTAAATAAGCCTTCAATCCATCACGCCGAATCCTTTCAGTGGGAAAAAAAGAAATTGATATGTCACATTGTTTAAAGTATGTGAGATATTATGGAATGCACTTTGAGCTACTCGTCCCCACTCAATATCAGAAGGTAATTTATACTATCCTCAATTCTATTATCCTAAACTGGATATGTAAAATATAAACCATTCTGAAATGGGAAGGGACATGCACATTTTTATTACTTTTATAATGAAACACAAGGAATACAATTTTTCTATTTCCCATTATGTTTTGCATTCGGCTGTACGGCATTGTATTGGAGCAGGTACATATTTTATGCTTAGATATTAACCAACAAACGATGATATTCACTTACCTAAAACCTGAAAAGAAAATTGTTAGGCTATTGGATCTAACTTATTTTAAACTTTAGTTGTATATGAGAACACTATGTGCCATTATTATTATTATTTATTGTTAAAAGTAAAAAAAAATTACATTTATTTATTTTCAAACTTTTAAGGGGATTTACTAATGCGGTAAGACAAAATTACAAATGACACAGAATTTGCTTTTACCCATTACCACCTTCAAAAAGTTTCAAGCTATTACCCAGAAAAAACATGACTATTTAAATATTTTTTTAAAAGTTTT
The DNA here is from genome assembly GCF_036172605.1 of Pelobates fuscus. Classification (NCBI taxonomy): domain Eukaryota; kingdom Metazoa; phylum Chordata; class Amphibia; order Anura; family Pelobatidae; genus Pelobates; species Pelobates fuscus. The sequence goes on along the minus strand of NC_086322.1, from coordinate 47,719,647 downwards.
TTTAATGTTATTTTGCTTGATGCGTTCTTAAAAAAAAAAAAATCTATTGCATCTCACATCTTACTTTTCTTATGCTGTTACATCTCTCATAATTCGTGTTAATTTGTTTCATCGTGGGATCTTCTATGTAAAAAAATATATCTTTTAAAGATTTAGCAAAATTGTATCACAATCCAGTTCACACAAAGTAACACCAATTGCAAATCAAGAACAAAAACGTTAATTAAGTAGCCTGTCCTCAGTATGTTTTCTCTATGCTGGCCACCAGATGCATAGGGCAGAGCTTGTAATAATAAATGACAAGGAGCTAAGATGGAGGCGCCCAGTTGCAGAATAAAGAGGTGTGGATTAATATATTCGAAAATAGATGTTCTTTTTTAAATATTGGAATAAATAAACATAATATTAAAATTACTGGAAAGTGACGATTCCACTTCAATGATACGATTCCCCTTCAACTATACATTTTGGCTTCAACAAGTTCAACTTCAACAAGTTTTCTTTTATCTCTAATTTTTTGTACAAATTCAGGAATACACAGACAATGATTTATATATCGGGTTCTCGGGTAGTCCTGTCTTGGCATCAATTTTGTCGAGGTATTGTTAGATTATGGATTCCCACCTCTCTTGAGTCAACCACCAGTTTATCCAGTTTTAAGCCTCCCACATATTTTTGTTAGTCGTTGCTTATCTGAAGATCCCGGTATTATTACATTTACTTGACACTTGTATTTTAGATAACTATTCAGATATGGTAAAAATTAAAAATTGAACCGTGGAATATTCTGTCGGATTTGTCATACGGTTTTATATAATTCATTGAGTTCTATATTTCAATATAAGGCTATTGTTGAGAAAAACTCCTAGAGTTATATCAAGCAAGCATTTAAAAAGCTATCCACCAAGGAAGATTAAACATTAGCTGATTACCGACAAGTAATTAACAATGACAACGAAACATAGACACTAAATTAATAATAATTATATCATCAACACGGCGATGATCTTGTAGAGAATTTCAAGGAAGAGGAGAGGTTAATTACTCAATTCGAGCTGAAAAGCACCAAGTGAACCGAAACTGTGCTTCTTGATGGTGTTAACTGTCAGACAGATAATTAATTAACCTCATAATCACACAGCAGGTTGGATAGAAATATTGAAATATAACAAAGCAGATTGGGTCAGTAAAGTATTTTAGCATTTAGTCATTATTGGTTTTACATGTGGCAATCCTTTTGATATATACATGTGTGTGTGTGTGTGTTTATATGTAATTTATAAAAAAAAATATTTAAAAAATATAAATAGCCTTCTTCATATGCAAAATGTTTGGCTTTTAACTGGTAGATTCTTAAGGATTTCCATCTTATTCAAATTAAATCAGAAAACTATTATTTATTAATATGTTTTACCAGGAAGGATTTTTTTTTTTATTAAAATGTGTATGTGTAATTTAACATATAATGAATGATTGGATAACATGATAGTACCCCTGACAAGAAAATCTGAATGTCTACTAAAAAGGTTCAAAAAAGATATTCGGCCGAATAAGATTTCCGTTAATCATCATCGAACAATCAATTCGATTTAAATCGTTTCACCCCTAGTTTTACCTGTGGAGTCTGCAGGTGAGATTAATTTATAATCGATTTGTTCCAGTATCGATTAAAAAACAATTTTATTACAACAAATCACTTCAAATTTTTTTCACATGTCTAATTTCTACCATGGCCACAATTTCATTTGGAGCATCACAAACATTAAACATAATCATTGGTTCTGAACAATGCAATGTGTCAGATAATTAATCGTATGACATAGTTAATAACTCCTAAATAATACCACTGTGATATTTTAAGCACTGTCAGATAACGGGATTACTTATGTTTCCAAGCTTTAACACTGAATAATACATGCCACTCCACAATGATTAATTTTTTTTCTTAAAAAATTTAAATAATTTCTAGTAAATTACTCTTCTGGAATAAAACGCCAACATGAATACATGAAAGACACAGCAGTGACTTTAACAAAACTTGTGATTGTTTTATATTTTTATCTACATTTTGCTATTATCTGCATAGGTGCACTTGGGCAGACTAAGGTGATATGCACTATATAGACACAAGTATTGGGACACACCTCTTAATTATTAAATTCAGGTTTTTCAACCAGACCCATTGCCACAGGTGTTTAAACTCAAGCACCTATCCACGCAGACCGTACTGTAAAAGTATTATGGGAGGTGTAGTCCACAACATCTGGAGTACTAAAGGTTACCTACCCGGTCTATAACAAGGGTAGGCAACCTTGGTATTCCAGATGTTGTGGATTGCATCTTTCATAATATTATTACAGCCATAATGTTGGCAAAGCATCAGGGGAGATGTAATCCCCAACATCTGGATTATCGAAGGTTGCACTCACCTGATATTGGGTATCTACGAAACATTAAGGTTGGGGGAGTTTTTTTTTTTTTTTTAAAGTGGGTGTCCTGTAAGCAAATCACATTACATTTCAATTTTGCAAGGTCTCCATTGAAGAGGTTATGTTTGAATTAGTGGTTAAACCTTTTTACAGTGTATGCAACAATTTTCATGTATTGTAAGTAAGTATCTAGGTAGCCATGATGGGAAGCTAACAGCTGGTCTTTGATCTCTAATTTACCCCCCTGAGAATGTCTCTGCCTGATTATAGCTCACTTTTAGCAGTATATTTTCCAAGCAGAACCCCTGTGAGGGCCAATCTATCTACTTTCTTTTTAAGTCTTGTGCGCCTTGTGGAGAGCTGTACTTAGGACGGTGGTGTAGTTATACAACTCTACTGGCTTTACGCACTTGGAATTAAAATGAAAAACTAAACGTTAACCAACTAACATGTAGCAACTAAAGTATATACAACAAGAAAAGCCCACTTAGTGTCCTGGGCAGAATTAACCCCTTAACGACGCAGGACGGTTCAGGACCGTCATCGGCATTTTCCCATTGCCGACCGCTGACGGTCCTGAACCGTCCTAACTTCAAGATTTACTTACCCGATCGCTGTCGTTCCCCCGGCGGTGCTCCCGTTGTGGGGAGGCTGCCTGCAGCCCAGACAGTCTCCCCATGGCGAATTAGGACCCCTGTGGCCATGTGATCGCCCAACAGGGCGACCACATGGTCACAATAGGTGTCCATGTGTCTGCCTGCAGGGGGACTGTCTGTGCTGACATGCAGTCTCCCTGCTAGTGTAAAATCCCCCAAAAAATTAAAGTCAAAGTTAATTAAAAAAATGATATATGTGTATATATATATGATATATAGACATATATTATACCTATATAATATATGTCTATATAACATATATATATATATATATATATATATATATATATATATATATATAATGTCATACTAAGTGTATTTTTATATTAATATGTACATATATTAATATAAAAATACACTTATAATTAAATTACACACGTATATATATATAATATATAATAACTATATATATTGTATAAATATATATATATATATATTATAAAATACAAATAATAAGTAAATTAAATTAAATTAAATTAAACATGTAAAAATAATAATACAAATTTTTAAAAAAATTATATATCTATACAAAATTTTATTCTAACTGTATTTTGATATTAATATATATATATATTTATATCAAAATACACTTAGAATGAAATTGTATATATATCTATGTATATATAAATAAATAAAAAGAATACGAACTATTCATATGTCCATATACAAAATTACATAAATAATTATATAAATATACACGTAGACTTCAAATATATAAATATGCATATATATTTAAATTCTACGTGCGTATTTATGTAATATTTTTACATATTTAAGTTATTTTATTGATTGCAATTTAAGGGACCTGCCTGCCAACCCAGGCCGAAAGTCCAGAGAATTTAATTTGCTATCACTGTATTTTACCCTGTAACGTTCTATGACACCCTAAAACCTGTACATGGGGGGTACTGTTTTACTCGGGAGACTTCGCTGAACACAAATATTAGTGATTCAAAACAGTAAAACATATCACAGCGATGATATTATCAGTGAAAGTGACTTTTTTTGCATTTTTCACACACAAACAGCACTTTTACTGATGATATAATTGTTGTGATACATTTTCCAGTTTTGAAACATTAATATTTGTGTTCAGCAAAGTCTCCTGAGTATAACAGTACCCCCCATGTACAGGTTTTATAGCGTTTCTGAAAGTTACAGGGTCAAATATATGGGTCAAATATTTTTACATTGAAAATGGCCAGGTTGGTTACGTTGCCTTTGAGAGCATATGGTAGCCCAGGAATGAGAATTACCCCCATGATGGCATACCATTTGCAAAAGAAGACAACCCAAGGTATTGCAAATGGGGTATGTCTAGTCTTTTTTAGTAACCACTTAGTCACAAACACTGGCCAAAATTAGCGTTCAATTTAGTTTTTTACTTTTTTCACACACAAAAAAATATGAACGCTAACTTTGGCCAGTGTTTGCGACTAAGTGGCTACTAAAAAAGTCTGGACATACCCCATATTGAATACCCTGGGTTGTCTACTTTAAAAAAAATATGTACATGTGGGGTGTTATTCAGCGATTTATGACAGATAATAGTGTTACAATGTCACTATTGATACATTTTAAAAATGTATGTTTTGAAACCGCAATATCCTACTTGTACTTATAGCCCTATAACATGCAAACAAATAGCAAAAAGCATGTAAACACTTGGTATTTTTAAACTCAGGACTAAATTTTGAATCTATTTAGCAGTTTTTTTCATTCGCTTTTCTAGATGAGTAAAAGATTTTTTCACATAAAAGTAAAAAAAACATGTATTTTTTTCAATTTTTCATCATATTTTTTCATTTTTTAAAAATTTAATTACATGAGATTATATAAATAATGGTATGTAAAGAAAGCCCCTTTTGTCCTGAAAAAAACAATATATAATTTGTATGGGAACAGTAAATGACAGAGCGGAAAATTACAGCTAAACACAAACACCACAAAAGTGTAAAAAGATGCCTGGTCGCAAATGTAAAACATCGCAAAAACAGTCCTGTCCTTAAGGGGTTAAGTAGAGGACTACAGTAACATCTTGTTGTGTGGCAATATAGACTAACACCTGTGAATCACACAAGCCCAGTAAGTGGTTCTAGTAACTTACAAGGGCAAACAAAGTGTTTACTGATTAATAAATCAATAGCGTATTTTCTATGAAAGAGGTTTTTTTTCGATTTATGAAACATATATCATCTATGTTATTTGCTCCCCTACATGTAAAAAAAATTGTAATAGATTTATTTTCCAAAGAGAAGAAAACAATGTACTTTACATGTTTTTTTTCAAATTTAAATTTTATTGAAAGATTTTTCATTTTTCTCAACAAGTAAAGGGTAAGGGGTACAGAAAGGAAAAAGGGGGGTAGGGGGACATAAGGGGGGTGATCACGGATCCACAAGACTTTATACAGTTACATATTTCATACTGTACAATACACAGTGCCACATATTATCATACATATACACTATACATATATGCCACATGTTATTCTATATCCTAGGAATAGCATTTTGTGGTGTATCATATGGAAATTTCTACGGTGTAGCCCACCAAAAGGTAGACCTTATCCCTATCGCCTGATTACTCGGCTTGTGTGGTGATCCATTGTTGCCAGCTATAATGAGCATTCCTGATTTGTTTGGGTGTTTGTGCTGATATCAGTTCATATTTCAAAAACTTTCGAATAGTTTGGTGCAATAGTGGTAATGGTGGGCATGTATTTTATTTCCAGTGAGTGGCAATAAGGTTACGTGCGGCCATTATTATTATTGCTAATAATTGTTTGTCAGGTTGGGAGATATCATCCGGCATTAAGAGAAAGAGGCATACCCTCGGTGTAAGTTTTAGTGTCTGAGAGTGGATTTTGTTCCATAGTGCCTTAATCTCTTCCCAAAGGGGAATAATAATAGTGCAATCCCACCAAATGTGGGACATGGTGCCATTGCCTTGGGCACATCTCCAACACCGATCTGAGGTGCCCGGGTAAATTTTATGGAGCTTATCCGGTGTTATATACCACCTAAATACTAATTTCTTATGGGCTTCTATGTGGGAGTAGCAGGAAGTAATGCCTTTCAACGCCAATAACGACTTTAGCCACTGGTCATCTATAAAATTTAAGTGCAGTTCTTTTTCCCATTGGGATTTGAATTTAAAGTCTTGGGTAGGGAGTTGTTCGTGCAATGCTGAATAACCTACCGATAAAGTCTTGGCTTTAACTGGAGTTCCTTGGCATCGATTATATAGTATAAGTGTATGTTTACTGGGGGTTTGCTCCCTGTCCACATACTTCATTACTTTATCTTCTATTATGCTTTTTAATTGCAAATATGGGAAGATATAGGAGTGAGGTAGCTTATGGGTGGATTGTAATTCCGGGAATGGTATGATACTATCTCGTCTGCATAGGTCAGTAATATGTAGGGCTCCCAGATCTCTCCATTTATCCAGCGATAGCCAGGGTGAGATCGATTTGAGCGCTGTTAGTGGAGCCCAAGGCAAAAATTTATGTTCGGTCTTGTTATTTCGGTGGAGGTAATCCCATGCTTGGACTGAAAATTTAGACAATGGTAATATGGGGCATGTACTGTCCCTGAGATATTTGGGAGTCCACATGTGGTCCGTTACTGATCCGTTCGGGTTATATTCATTTTCTAGGTCTACCCATTGTATCGTAAGTTTGGGGGCATGGAGTTTAACTGCTGTCTCCAGTATAGCCGCCCTCTGGTAGTTTAAAATATTGGGGACTCCAAGTCCTCCGTTTTTCACTGGTGTCTGGAGTAGGGACAACGGCAATCTTGGTTTTTTCTGTTCCCAAATATACATAGTGATTATACGTTGTACATGTTTGCTTAGAGTGGGTGAGAGCGGGATCGGTAACATCCTAAATACATATAACAGTTTCGGGAGAACTACCATTTTAACCGCATTTATTCTCCCTAACCATGAAAGCATAACTCCTTTCCATTTATGAAGTAGGTTTTTACACATTAGTGGCAGGGTAGATAGGTTATGCGTGGTTATTCCCCTAAGGGTAGCTGCTATTTTAATACCCAAGTATGTAATGTGTGCGTGCCTCCAATCAAAGGAGAATCTTTCTTTTAGTGTGTGCACCTCATGTGATGTGAGACGTATTGGTAATGCCTGCGTCTTAGTCTGATTTAACCTATAGTACGAGATTGCGCTGTATTCATCTAGGATGCGCATGAGGTGGGGGAGCGATTGTGTCGGATTGGACAGAGAGATCAGGATGTCGTCTGCAAACATGGATAGTTTGTATTCTTTCTGAGATACATGTATCCCTGTAATGTCTGTGCTGTTTCGTATTTTGTATGCTAAAGGTTCCAATGATAACACAAATAATAGGGGCGATAAGGGGCATCCTTGGCGGGTGCCATTTGTTATTGGAAAGGGCGTTGATAAAAACCCTGCATTCGATACTCTAGCTGTGGGGCTGGAGTATAAAGTTAAAATGCCCTGTATAAAAGCAGTAGGAAATCCAAATTTTTCTAGTACCTGTGTCATGTAGCACCAGTTCAGTCTGTCGAAGGCCTTCTCCGCATCCAGCGCTAAGAGAAGGCCCTCCATGTGTCTTGATTCCATATGGGAAAGGATATTTAGAATTTTTCTCGTGTTGTCCGAACCTTGCCTATTTTTAACAAATCCTGATTGATCGTTGTGTACAATACGCGTCAAGATATGTTTCATTCTCTCAGCCAGGATTTTAGCATAAATTTTCGTGTCACAATTTAGAAGCGATATGGGTCTAAAGTTTTGACATAGTGTGGGTGGTTTGCCCGGTTTCGGCAGTGTGGAGACGTGGGCTTGTAACATCTCAGGTGGCATGGTGCCCGTGAGAAAACAGTGATTCAGGAGGTGTGTGAGAGAGGGGGTGAGATTTTTAGAGAAGGTTTGGTAATAAATATTGGGGAGGCCGTCCGGGCCCGGCGATTTATGTGCCGGTAATTGGCCAATCACTGTTAACAGTTCTGTCTCGGTGATTGGTTGTATGAGAAGATCAATTTCTGTCTGTGTTAATGTGGGTATGTGGATCGAGGCTAAGAATTTTTGTATCTGGGTCGCAGATGGGGTATGTGTGCTATTGTCCTCTCGGAGATTGTATAGTTTTTTATAGTATTGTGCAAATTCGTCTACAATATGTTGAGGGTTAGTCACTTTGCAGTTGTTTGAGGATTGTAGCCATGCTACTCGGGAGTTGGCCATGCGTGATTTTAGCTTGGACGCCAGTACGGAACCAGACTTGTTCCCGTGGGCAAAAAATTTATATTTACATCTCTGTAGTATATAATTGGTTTTGTCCAGGTCAATTTCATGCAGTTTATGTTGGAGGTCCCTCAGTTTACTCTGTTGTTCCAGTGTAGGGCTTGCTTTGTTGGCGTGTGTGAGGGCTGTTATGTCTTTGATAAGATTATTGTATGTTTCTTCCCTTTTCTTTTTTGCGCGGCTTGCATGTTTAATAAATAACCCTCTGACCACTGCTTTATGAGCCTGCCAAATCATATCTATGGAGGAGTGGTGAGTGTTGTTTATTTCGAAATAGGAGTCAAGATCTTCTTTAATTTGGGCTAGTATATGGGGATCTTTCAGGAGTGTTTCATTAAGACGCCATGTACCTCGACCTATATTAGAAAATTTCTCTTGTATTGATATGGTGATAGGAGCATGGTCGGACCATGTTATAATTCCTATGTGTGCTGCTTGTATGTTCGGTGTTGTGGATGCGTGAATCATGAAACGATCAATACGTGAGTATGAGTTATGAACTTGGGAGTGAAACGTGTAGTCTTTGTCTGAAGGATGTAAGACCCTCCAGATATCTAATAGTCCTGCTGTATGTATTGCTGTCCTGAGTTGTGCTGCTATGTTAGAGCGCTTTTGAGCTGATGCTCTCGCGACCAATTTCTCGGACGTTGTATCTAATCCACTATCTAGAACAAAGTTTGTGTCCCCTCCTATAATTAGTGTCCCGAACAAGTGGGATTGAGCTAAGGAAATTATCTTGTTTGCATAGGTCACTTGATTATCGTGGGGACCATATACATTTAACAGCGTGTACGGTGCATTATTTATGAGACATTGTACTAGGAGGAATCTACCTTCTTTATCCCGTATTATTTTATGGGTTGAGTAGGCCACGTCTTTATGTATCAATATTGACACCCCTCTTTTCTTCTTAACATATGCTGTGTGAAATCCCAGCGGAAACGATTTGGAACAAAATTTAGGCATATTAGATTTCAAAAAATGGGTTTCTTGAAAGAAGGCAATACCCGCTTTCGATTTAACTGCTTCTGCTAAGGCGAGCCTCCTCTTGTGAGGGGAGTTCAAGCCTTTGGCGTTAAGGGACAATATGGTTAAAGCCATGGCCAGTCCTGGGTTGGGGTTAGAGTGTCAAGTGCCCCTGAAGGGGTCTCGGCCTGTTCATTGTCCCTGTCTACTTGTACTATATACATCATCACCTTTAAACCTTGTAGATGAAATGGGATACCATATTCTGATCTATTACAAATTACAGGTCGCCTCTTATATGGCGTCAGTGAGTACTTGCGTAGGATAATTGGAACTATAAGGTGTAAGCCTGCTTGTGAACCTCTGGGGCTAGTGAAATTCAAGAGGAGCTGCTTTTCATTGGTATATGAAAATGGAGTCCGTGATGGGTGGGTAGGGTACGGAGTGGTTAGGTAAAGGACTTTCTGCCCTAAGGCAACTATATACAGAAAGACAGACCAGGACATAGTGTCCAGAGTCAGAATAGAAAATATAGGCCCTATGGAGCCAGAGTGGGGGAGGGCAATTGTAGATATTATGATCAACCTTTTATGCTTTAGAGTGTGTTTGGAAAATAGTAACAATAACAATAGGAATTATTCCAGCCTCTTCTGAGTGGTGGTTAATCTATCTCATGAGGCCCTCATAGAACGGGTACAATTAAAATGAGAAACCACGTCACCTCTTTGTTACCTAGCAATCAAAGGTATGTCATGAAGGGGAACACATAAACATATAACGCATATTAAACCATTTTAAACAGCGCATAGCATGTAAAAAATAACTAAATTATTGCATATGATCAATCTCACGTGTCTCCATGCGGCCTCATTTAAGAGGGTGAGGATTACACTGCGCCAGCCGGCAAGTAGTGTGTCACAGTCTCATTTATGTCTTGTTAGTTGAGACCAGTCTTTAGAGATTTTCGTAGGCGATTTGCGTGTGTCATTCGTGTGGGTAGTATCTTCCGCGTGTTCAATGGCAATGTCCCATTCTTTCAGTAATTTCAGTCCATCCGGTACTGACTTTATCTGGTGCTCCGAACCATTCTTCTTGAGGAGAAGACACGTGGGGTAACCCCATTTATATGTGATTTCAGCATTCCTCAGTGCCTTGGTGATCGGCATAAATTCTTTACGTTTCGTAAGGGTGGCGGCTGATAAGTCCACGAATAATTTGATTCCCATATATTGCGCCGGTAGATTGTTGGCTATCCGCGCCGTACGCATGATCTGTTCCTTGGCTGTAAAATGGTGTACCCGGGTGATCACATCCCTGGGTATAGATGGCGCCAGGAATCTGGGTTTCGGTAGTCTGTGTATGCGGTCTAGGCATAGATCCCGATCTGTAAGTTCCGGGCAGAGGGTTTTGAAAAATGCTATGGCGTAGTCCCTTAACATAGACGGTCCAATGTCTTCAGGTATTCCTCTTAGACGAATATTATTGCGCCTGTCTCGGTCCTCATGATCTGCTATTTTAGCTGTGAGGTAGGCGACTTTCTCCTCTAATGAATCATGGGCCCCTGCCAGGGTATTATGTGCCTCAATGATTTCCTCAGATTTGTCTTCTAATAAAGAAGTTCTCTCACCAATTGCCTGGATATCTGCCCTGACATCACGGGCCAATTTTGAGAAATCTGCTTGCAGAGATTGTTGTAGCTCTTGCAGCATTCTGTGGAGAGTTGTTTCGGACGCTGGGAGAGCAGTTCCCAGTGATATGGAAGTGCTGTCGCTCCTGTCAGAGCACGCTGTGGGCGAGGAAGGGCCGCCGGCGCCATTTTGCGGAGACCGTCGCGGAGATGTTAGAGCCGCGATCTTCAGTGTAGCCGGGCGCAGTTTGTTCTTTTTCACTGATCTCTGTGCCATGGTGGTTCAGGTAACGGGTGGTTATGTTTGGTGGCTGGTAAAGGTCGGTAATGCTCTTCTAATCGCTGTAAGTTTGAAACCCTCGTTGGAGCTGACGGCTCACACAACCATTCCCTCGAGCTGCCAGGCCACGCCCCGTACTTTACATGTTTTAACAACCCTTGTGTACTTCTACAATACATAGACGGATTGTGCCCAAACTGTAAAAGTATATTCAGTAAAACACGCTTTGTATTTGCCGTTCAGATCACCCTCCACTAGTCAGGTTGTGTCTCCAACATAGAGAAATTGGAATGTCCCAGTTGAATAAGAGGGAACATCCTTCTTCTACAGTTGTAATAGTGAAGATCTCTCCATTCCTCAGAACAAAATTTTTTTGTGGGGAAGCTACATCTATACAACATGTTGTTAGACCACAGGGCTGATGTTATGGGTAATAGCATAGAAGGTCAGAACAGGTCTGCATATATTTGTAGCACCTTATAGGCCATATGGTAAAGGCTTTTGTGACTGGCATGCAGAATCCTCTCCTTTATTTGGAAATACGTAATGGATGTGCAAAAGGACATCTTTTGTTGTTGACTGGGGTAGATGTTTGGGTGTACCCTCTCTGTGGATCCGGTCTAAAATGATTTGGACTGGGTTGACCTCAGGGTGTTGAAAATCCAGGACACAGGCAGGAAGAGGTCTGGGCTCAACATTCTCTGGTATCTCACTTATACTGAGGTTGTTCCTCCTGGAACGGTCTTCAAAATCATTCCTTTTGATGGTGAAAGCTTGCAGTTGTTTCTCCATATCCATCCAACTACAAGAATTGAGAAGACATACATCCAAAGATTTCTGAAGGCTCTTTATTTGGTTTCAAAGTGTGAATGACCCATTGGCACTTAAATATCGCCCATATTAGGTTCCACAGTGTTGCACTATGTTCTACCATTTTTGTCTCCCCTAGCTGGACTCACCCTATACATTATATTTACATTGATTGAAGATTTGAGGGGATCTTCGGGTTACTCCATTGCTAGAAGGAAAGTCAAGTGTTTGTATATGCACTTTAGCTCACTTAAGCACTTTAGTATTTCAAATTAGTGCATTTACACTCAAATGCACTTCATTTGATTGAAGCACTTTAAACTGTGTGATATTGTGAAAGACTTTGTATTTTTTATAAATACAAAAAGAAAAGTCCTGCGCTCCCTCCCATCACTCCTAGGCAGAAGCAATGACCACAGTACACATCAGTCCCAATATATAGTAAAAACAAAAGAAAAAAAAAGTTACCTGCCCTCTCTCCTTAATCCCTATGTATATTTAAACAAATGGAGGTAATTTAGTTACTCCAATGGCCACTGGAAGGAATGCCCGCCTGCCAACGTCAAGGCAGACCCCCCTAGATGGGTCCTTCACTGACCCTTCACCTTGCTTCCTTGAGCTTCTGGCAAATGTATTAATGCCTGCCACCATCTCTGCAAATTGATGTAGGAGGTCTGCCAAGAACATATTTAGCAGAGAGTGTATTTTGGACTCCGTAACTGGGTGTCAGGGCTTACCTGGGTTGGGAGGCCGGCAGGCTGAGATGTATGCTCACCCTTACAAGAAAACACAGGCAGAGGTGGTCAGGCAAGAATTCACCTGTCCTGTGAGTCGATGCACAGGGGCTGTGCAGGATAATTCCGAGTCGCGGTACAGGAACGGATAAACCAGGAGAATAGTCGTGGGAAGCCAAGGGTCAGAGGAAGCCAGAAGTCAGAATAAACGAAAACACAAGCCGGAGTCAAGAGCAAACTGGAGAACAGGAAACAGCAAACCGAGCACCAGAGTCAAGGAACTGACACTGCTTCTGGGAGAGGCAGTGTTTTATACCTGGCTAATGAGGCCATCAGCTACAGGTGTGCTGAGAATGTTGGAACAGCCACAGAATGACGTCCAGCCCCCAGTGCTGGATACAAGGCAAGATACAAACTTCAGGCTATTACTTGAGCTGTATGGTGGCTCAGAGGAGAAACAGCAGGCCCAGGACTGCAAAATACCCAGGTTCAAACCCCTTATTGGGCACTTCTGGGGCGACCTTGTCTGGCAGTCTGGATGTTGCGGTGAGAACCGTGACACTGGGCCCTCTAGTTTTAACAAAAAAATGGTAGGCACACCTGACTGTCAGCCATATGCAATAGATACATGCAGTCAATATGAATACAAAAATAAGGGTGCTCACTCTAAAGCCCTATTTCCAGAGGCTAATAAGACTATGTACTATAATAATGAATGAGGAGCACAACCAACTAAGATAAAATGCACTTTATTATACAGGTACAAAAATCACAGGTAACACACAATATCTAACAGCAAATCTCAGTATAGATACAACCATACATATACAATCAATATGAAAACTATATCCAAATCAGAAGATAAGCATAATCAATCCTGGAAATGCAGAATAAATAGTACCGATTCAGATACAAAAAAGAATGGATACCTGTATACGACCTGTATAATGTCCACCAGATAATACATACCAGAAACAATTAAAAATTTTAGAATGAATGAGAGGAGGGTGAAAATGTCAAAGATTAGCCCCCAACGTTTCGGCGTTTACTACTTTATCAATGGAGCATATTGTGAAAAGGAGATCAACCCCTTGATATACCAACACATAAATAAAACATTAATAACACCTGAGTGAAATGGGTGGCCACCCACAATGATATGGTTGACAAGGAAACCAATAAACAGGAAATGATCACATATATACACACTATATATTAAAATAAGTCCAAACATGATCATAAGTAATGAAATGTAAATATAATATGAGCTTAAACCAAAAAGAAGTTATGTCACCTGGAATATATAGAATGTTGTCAGAAATGGATTAAGGTCCAAGAGATGATCCATATATCATGTGGAACGCATATGCATTCCGCTAAAGGTTAGGGGAAGTCTCCTAATGTCCCACGTATCCAGCAGGAATAAAATATAATGTAATTGCGAGACACAAGTGCGTTCGCACTATAAGATTGCCCCCCCAAAAAGATTAGTAAGTGGAACACATATGTCGACATATGTCCACATATGTGTTCCACTGTAAACTGGAACACGGTCCCATCTGAAAGTACATCCGACAGAAGTGGGATAGGAACGCGAGACGCGCATGTATCCGCGAAATAGCCATAGTCGGTATTTGGAACGCACAAATCCAGAAAAAGCCATTAACCTAAAGTGATTGAAATCACATTCCTCATTCAATCCATGAGGAAACAATGTGTCCAGTCGGTAGATTCAGTGGAGTTTAGCCCGTTTAAGTGAATCTGAAAGAGAGCACCCAGAAAATGTTTTTTGATACCGACTATATGGCTATTTCGCAGACACATGCGCGTCTCGCGTTCATATCCCACTTCTGTCGGATGTACGTCACGTTGCTCTTTTTTTGGGGGGGGGGCAATCTTATAGTGCAGACGCATGTGCGCCTCGCAATTACATTATATTTTATTCCTGCTGGATACGTGGGGCATTAGGAGACTTCCCCTAACCTTTAGCGGAACGCATATGCGTTCCACATGATATATGAATCATCTCTTGGACCTTAATCCATTTCTGACATCATTCTATATATTCCAGGTTACATAACTTTTTTTTGTTTAAGCTCACATTATATTTACATTTCATTACTTATGATCATGTTTGGACTTATTTTAATATATAGTGTCAACCATAGTCATGTGATTATGTTTGCGAGGTCTCCAATCATTGTGGGTGGCCACCCATTTCGCTCAGGTGTTATTAATGTTTTATTTATGTGTTGGTATATAAAGGGGTTGATCTCCTTTTCACAATATGCTCCCTTGGTAAAGACGTACACGCCGAAACGTTGGGGGCTATTCTTTGACTTTTTCACCCTCCTCTCATTCCTTTTGATATTTCAATTGTTTCTGGTATGCATTATTTGGTGGACATTCTTATACAGGTATCCATTCTTTTTCGTATCTGGATTGGTACTATGTATTCTGCATATCCAGAATTGATTATGCTTATCCTCTGATTTGGATATAGGTTTCATATTGATTGTATATTTATGGTCGTATCTACACTGAGATTTGCTGTTAGATATTGTGTGATACCTGTGATTTTTGTACCTGGATAATAAAGTGCATCTTATTATAGTTGGTTGTGCTCCTCAATCATTATTACAGTACCTTCTTGCTCTAGGTCAGGAGAACGTTGTAATCCTTGCAGTTTTGCAAGCAATTTTATCTGGGTTCTACCCTGTTTTTGTGGCTATGTGGGAAGCAGGGTGATATTGATGCTTGGGGGGGAATTTCTCTGGGGTAAGTGTATGTCTTAGCTATGTTGTCACTTTGACTCTGGAGGGTGCCTCAAACTATGTGTCCTTTCCAGTTAGCTGTCAACTGTCCAGTCAACTGTTGGTCCCCACTGTTGGAACAGCATTTTAATTATGGGAAACCACATTAAATAGACTTATTTGGTGTAGTTTCCCATAAATAAAATGATGTTCTAACTTGTGTACATAATTATCAATTCATTAACAAAATAAAATGCTGACTTTCTAAATGATGAAATATTGTATTAATTATTACATTCATTGCTTCCCTTGGAAAAAATACTAGAAAACATTTCTGTTTCTGTTTTTTCTGTATTTGGCCGGAGTTCACGATATGGTATTTTTAAAGTTAACTGGAGTCAAGCAACTCTCAAACCGCATGAAATGTCAACACTTCTGCTACAGAATGACATATAAAATACTAGAGCGATGCCACACGCATCGGTCATTAGGTTTCAGCGCTGTGGTAGCTCGCAGTTTGAAGTCATATTGATTTCCGGTCACTAGTGTCAAAAAAATAAATAAATAACCTTTTTCAGAAAAAAAAAAAAGCATTTAAAAATATGTGCGTTTACCAATATAAGGTTCTTTCAAAAAACAAATTAACTTTAACCCCTTAAGGACCAAACTTCTGGTATAAAAGGGAATCATGACATGTCATAAGGGGTTAAAATACATGCAATAAGTATTTTAGGACCATGGACAGTTTTGAGACAGAACTGAGTGGACAACGGCATGTAAATCATGCAAAATACTTAGTTACGTATATTGAAATTCTATTTATAAAATAATTATCATTATGTTTCTGTTCTAATCGAAACTACCTTGGCATTTAAATGGTGGTTGTTCCATTATTTAAATCTATTTTTTCAGGGCCCCAACAAAAAAGGGGAAAAAAATAATGAAAAAAGGCAAGTAATTAAAGTTAGAATGCCACCGATGACCATTAGATTTCTCACTTTATATAATGAATTGAAGGCCTAATAGGAAAACTCATAATACCAGCCTTCTTACCATTAACAATTACCATGATTAACAGTGATACTCAGAACTCATTTTTCATTAAAGACTATGAGAACAGATAAGCTTGTTTATATAGTCTAGCTTTTGAACCAATGAGTCATTTATCATGGAGAAAGCAATAAGACTACAGAAAAGCACCCTGCAATTAAAACTTGCAAAGTGACCTTGTGACAATGCATGTCCCACCTTCTTTGGAAAGATACAGTTAAGTAATTGTTGCTAAATCAATTGGAAATGGATAGATAATTTGTAGGTTTGTCAAACCATATATCTCTGCCTGGGCCAAATGTCACGCATTTACATATGCACATAAACCTTTTCAAGGGGTAATCTGTGAGAAAACCTTTTGTTATGTGTATGTGTAAGAACTTGCCACAGTGACACATCTTGAGGTGACACTAGTAAAAAATTTCTGCTTTATTACAAAAGATAAGTGAACTTGATCACAGTTTTTCCTTCTTGATTTATTAAATAAAAATGAGTGATATTATAAGATGATACATCAAACAAATTAGCACGCAAGACCATCGAGCAAAAATGGGGAATGAACTTCGAGTAATCTTACATCTAGAAAGAAACTATGAAAACTGAGGATTGTTGTGAAATGAAAAGAACAATTGCTACATAGCTAATTTTTAAATAGTTGTGGCTATTATAACTGTGTTTTTCAAGACTATATATTTGATATACATTTACCGATGTGATATCTGACTACTTATCGTGATTATTATTATTATTATATTATTTATAGAGCGCCATCAAATTCCGCAGTGCTTTACAATGGGTGGACGAACAGACATGTAGTTGTAACCAGACAAGTTGGACACACAGGAACAGAGGGGTTGAGGGCCCTGCTCATTGAGCTTACATGCTAGAGGGAGTGGGGTAAAATTACACAAAAGGTAAGGATAGTATTAGACTAGTGACAGTTGCAGAAGAGGAATCAGTTGGGAGCTATTAAGAGTTTAATTGATACGCTTTTACGAAGAAGTGGGTTTTTAATGATTTTTTGAAGGAGTGGAGACTGGGTGAGCATCTAACGGAGGAGGGAAGCGAGTTCCACAGGAACGGTGCAGCCCTCGAGAAGTCTTAAAGGCGAGCATCAGAGGTGGGAGTACGGACAGAAGATAGACGTAAGTCTTCAGCAGATTGTAAGGACCTAGACGGGACATACTTGTGTATAAGGGAGGATAGATAGGTGGGAGCAGCATTATGTAGACATTTGAAAGCAAGAACCAGAATTTTAAATTGAGCTCTATATTTTATAGGAAGCCAATG
Organism: Pelobates fuscus; assembly: GCF_036172605.1. Lineage (NCBI taxonomy): Eukaryota > Metazoa > Chordata > Amphibia > Anura > Pelobatidae > Pelobates > Pelobates fuscus. Next base: position 47,701,766 of record NC_086322.1, on the reverse strand, counting down.
TAGGGACTGACAGAAGGGTGAGGCATGGGAGGTGCGGGCGGACAGGAAGATGAGCCTCGCCGCCGCATTCATTATGGACTGTAACGGCGCAAGTTGGGAGCACGTAAGACCACTGAGAAGTGGATTACAGTAGTCAAGGCGAGAAAGTACAGTGGAATGGACCAACACCTTAGTCGCATCTGGCGTTAAGTAGGGGCGGATGCGCGCAATGTTTTTGAGATGGAAATGACAGGATTTGGCGATAGAGTGAACATGAGGCTTGAAGGAGAGGTCAGAGTCAAAGAGAACATCTAGGCAGCGAGCCTGCGTGGTGGTGCTGACGGTAGCACCATTGACTTGGAGGGAGACAGACACAGGAGTAACAACACTTGAGGGAGGAAAGACCAGAATTTCAGTTTTGGTCAAGTTTAGTTTAAGGAAGTGGGCAGCCATCCAGTTAGAAACAGCAGAGAGGCAGTCAGAGACACTAGTCAAGAGGGACGGGGAGAGATCAGGAGAGGAGAGGTAGATTTGCGTGTCATCTGCATAGAAATTATATTGGAAGCCAAAGGAGCTAATGAGTTTACCAAGGGAGGCAGTATAGATGGAGAACAGTAGGGGACCAAGGACTGAACCTTGAGGGACACCAACAGAGAGGAGTTGGGGAGAAGAAGCAGAGCCAGAGAAAGAAACACTGAAAGAGCGCTGGGAGAGGTAGGAGGAGCACCAGGAGAGAGCAATACCCAACTACACAACCAGAAGGCTACAAATGTATTGCACAAGTACAATTCTAAAATGTGATTGGGAAAAAGATGCCACATATGTGCCACATGACTCAATTAATTTATGTAGAAATAGGCCTTTATCTAGATTATATAAGGAAAAGTTAAAGGATCTTAACATGTATAGCTTGGAGGAAAGACGAGACAGGGGGAATATTACAGAAAAATTTAAATACATAAAGGGGATCCACACAGTAAAGGAGGAGACTATATTTAAAAGAAGAAAAACTATCACAACAAGAGGACATAGTCTTAAATTAGAGTGACAAAGGTTTAAAAATAATATCAGGAAGTATTACTTTACTGAGAGGGTGGTGGATGCATGGAATAGCCTTCCAGCTGAAGTGGTAGAAGTTAACACAGTAAAGGAGTTTAAGCATGCATGGGATAGACATTAGGCTAACTATAAGATAAGGCCAGGGACTAAGGAAAGTATTTAGAAAATTGGGCAGACTAGATGGGCCGAATGGTTCTTATCTACCGTCACATTCTATGTTTCTATATTTCTATATGTTGTTGTGATTGTATTCGATTTCTTTTGTATATCAGCTGACACTCTCTGCCAATGAATGAGCAATGTGATCAGCATCTGAATTCTGCAATAGCCAAAGGCGATTCACACACCTTCTATGGAGGCTTAGCACCCAGTATGCAAGTCCAAGGTAAAGTGTTGCAAAATGGTTTTCCCCATTGGCAGGGAACGGCACCGTGGTACTCCTAGCATCATAACCAATACAGAGAGCTGTAGTGGTTATGATGCTTGAAGATAGAGTATCCCAATGACTAGATGTAAAAAGTATATTAGAATTTCCTTCTATGTGGTGTGTTCAGAAATAAGGAAATAAGTGATTGAAGAAGATTGATTATAGAATTATATAGACAATCTGACCAACATTAATTTAAATTTTAACACATTATTCAACTGTTTAGAGCAGTGGTAGTCAACCTTTTTCTAACTACCGCCCACTAATGCATCTTTTTGGTTGAAAAAATTTCCTTACCGCCCACCAGTTTTCGCGCAAGTGCAGAATATTTTTTTTCGAAAGGAGGGTGTTTTTAAAAAAAATAAATGTACGTACATTTATCTTTTTATTTCCAATTAATGCATGTTTATAATGTTTTTAACTTTATAAAGTTTAATGAGAAAACAATAAAGTAAATTGAAATTACCTTTACTAGTGATTAATGAGATCCTTGAGGTTGATGCTGCAAGGCTAAATATTTGATAACTGGTTCGATTTTCTTAAGGAACAAACGAAGGTCTCCTCTTTCGGTGATATTCAGACGACTTCTCTGTTTGCGCATAATATGATTCTCATCTGTGCGTCAGCTCCCCTCTTCTCCCTCCTCAATTCCCCTCCCCACCTTTTTTTCACCCTTTTTTCCCCCTTTTTAAACCTTCCTTATAGCAATGCCCAGTAGGAAGGCTGAGCTAGGTATCCCACTATAACAGACTGGCACACATACATACATACATACAGACACACAAGACACACATACACACATACAGACAGGCACACACACACACACACAAGACATACATACAAAGACACATACACACATACAGACAGACACAAGAAACCGACACACATACATACACACATATATGCAGACAGACACACACACACACACGACACATACAAAGACATACATACAGACACACACAAGACATACATACAAAGACAGACACACACACACACACACACACAAGACATACATACAAAGCCACACACAAGACATGCATACAAAGACACACACACGACATACATACAAAGTCAAGACACACATATATACAGACATACACATACATAAGACACACATACAGACACAAACAAGACATACATACAAAGACAAGACACACATATATACATACATACACACACACACACAAGACACATACATAAGACACACATACAGACACACACAAGACATACATACAAAGACAAGACACACATATATACAAACATACACACACACAAGACACATACATAAGACACACATACAGACACACACAAGACATACATACAAAGACAAGACACACATGTATACAGACATACACATACAGACACACACAAGACATACATACAAAGACAAGACACACATATATACAGGCATACACACACAAGACACATACATAAGACACACATACAGACACACACAAGACATACATACAAAGACAGGACACACATGTATACAGACATACACACACAAGACACATACATAAGACACACATACAGACACACACAAGACATACATACAAAGACACATACACAAACAAACACATTATATTTAAGTCACCCTCCTGTTTCCTACCTTTAAAGTGCAGGAGAGTGACTTTCCCTGGGGTCCAGTGGTGGCTCAGCTGGATGGGAGTCAGAGTTCCCACTCTGACTCCCTCCTCCTCCTCTTTCCTCCCGCGCGGCTCTCAGTATGCTGGGAGGAGTGACCGGGGAATCACTTCCTCCCAGCAGAGATGATGTCATCACAGGGGGCCCGGTCGCGCTGTTAAAGCACCCAGCGCTGACCAGGCCCCCTCACAATCCACATCCATCGGGTGGCCCTGACAGCATGGGCCACCCGATGGACCCCTCCATATGCGGCCCTGGCGGTTTGCCGCCAGGGCCGCAAGTGGTGATGGCGGTACCCAGTCACAGTCACCGCGCCCGCCTGCCCAATCAATCAATCACCCAATCTGTAAAAAAAAATTGAAAATCCATACCGCCCACCTGGAATCCTGAAACGCCCACTAGTGGGCGGTAGGGACCAGGTTGACGACCCATGGTTTAGAGAAATGACCTGTGTCAAATTTGTTATATCATATTTGATGCAATATTTCTCATAAGTCAACGTGTCTAAATAAACAGCAATTATAAAATGTATAATTTTTCTTACTTTATAATTGTGTTTATCCATTTTTAAGAACAATATGAGACTGAGGTATGTTTTTATAGTCAGCTAATGAAAAGGTAGGACTTGAACATTTATCAGACTGACTGCTCAGGGGATAATGCAAGCAAAGGACAGCAGAGCTAAATCAGGGAATCGGGGAACTGATATATGTGTTTAAATAATGGTCACAACGTGTTTTGATTCCACCCTGAGAGTGATACTGTGACCCTTGAGGCTGAGAGTAGACAGGGTCTATAATTTGGGTCTCTTGAAGCATATACTTTGTTCTTTAGTTATTATCCCTGAGATATTGGTACTGTACAGGTATTGTATCACTTCTACATGTATGTTCCGTCCACAATGTTGGCTATTTTATGTTATACTATGTGTTAGGTCATGACAGTGGCTCTTATACTGCCTCAGGGAGTTGTGCCTTTTTTCTTTACTGCTGTTGTGAGAAAGTGGGGAAAGCAACCTAACTCTGATAGAGGACCCAATTCCTTAGTCAGCTATTTTTTTTAAGGCCTCTATACTTACAGCATCTGGTGTCATGGACCCTTGCATTGTAATTCAGTATCTAGTGAACAAATTTCCATCTGCTGATCACCATTTACAGCTTAAGTTGAGCTCAGAGAAGCTGAAAGTATGTTGCGGCAGTGTTGACTGACTTGCACATTTATCTTCCATAGATATCCATGAATAAAACTACTTGAGGTCATAGCTTCTGAGCATACTTGATTAACCGTCAATCCTAGAAACTTGAGTAATTATTGTCGTACAAAAAAAGAAAGGTGCACACAATACCAGTAAGGTGAAAACCAGCTCAAACACTTAAGTGAAGGAATCCCTTTACCTTCACAACATAGAACATGCAAATAAAACAGAAATAAGTGGAGCTTAGGTTTACCTTAATACACAGTAGTATGATATGGGTAGACTAGGTGCAATGGCATATATCTGAAAAATCAAACAAGCAAATCTAAGTGCAGATGGTTATTACAAAAATAGATTGAGGTGAAATAGAAAATGGGTAACTCACAAACGTAGAGCCAATAAATCACTTGGCTCAAATGGTTAACGCCTCAGGATCTTCTAAGGTGGATCCAACACCCTCTTTTTGTCTCCACTTGATCTCCTCCTCCTTTACCCAGTAGTTAGGAATGGATAGGAAAAGACTCCAATTGAAGGTATAGACAAAATTTATTTAAATGGTAATTATAATCAATAAAAGATAAAAAAATATATAAAATCCATATAAAAGATCGTATAAGATCAGTCCAAAACGCGTTTCGCCAGTACCTGGCTTCCTCAGTTGGTATAATGCTCTCTGTATCCTCTCTCTCTTTTATATGCTGTTTGATTGTAGAATTGCCGGCATCTGCTGGACCGGAAATTGATTAAGTGGAACGCATATATGGTTCGTTGGAACGCACGTACACGCTGACGTGCGTGCGTCGATCATGTGATCCGGCTACTCTCCTCCCTTATTGTCCGTGGAACGCAACATATGCGTTCCACTGCCGGCAGTCTCCAAAATCGGCTGTTTTACTTCTTCTTTCTTCGTGGAACACAATATATGCGTTCCACATCCGGATTGCCTATTATCGGCAAAGAGTCCTTAATTCTACTAGCCATTGGGTCTCAATGGACTCAGATAAAAATAGAACAGGAGGAAGAAAGAAATATGATATCTTCATGAATAAAAAATACAGAATATAAAACTTAATGTGTAACAATACCAATATGTCATAAAAATAGATGAGATAAAATAGAATAAAAAACAACCAGAAGGGTAGAGAAAGCTTCTTAGCACTATCTTAAAAGGCTATAGGGAGACCTCTTCATAATGAGAAACAGGGGGGACAATTTCACTATCTTGAAAAAGAGTAAACGACAGGAGAAAAACTTTTCAATGGATGAGAAATATTTATGGCAAGAAGTGGCACAATTCGAAATCTAAATTTAATCCATGGGGGACCATAGTATTAAAATTAAAAATAAAAGTCATTTCTTCTATGCCAATTTTTTTTAAAAAGTCTCCACCCCTCCAGTTATTTTTAACAAGTTTAAGTGCACAGAACATAAGACCTTGTGGGTTTTGGTGGTGACAGTGCTTGAAGTTTTGAGAGACACTATGTGTTTCGACTCCTTTCTTGATGTTTCTCACATGCTCAGAGATTCTGACATGGAGACATCTAATAGTCCTCCCTATATACATTTTGTTACATGGACAAATTAATAGATAAATAATATTTTTGGAGAAACATGTTAATTGGTCTCTTAATACAAATTCTTTATCCGAAATCTCATTTATATTTTTTATATGTCTTTTTTTATTTGATGTTTCCCTGCACGCAAGGCACGTACCGCACCCAAAAAAGCCTTTACTTTTCATCAAAAAGTTGTCATTTCCATTTTGATGTTGCTTTAAGTTACTGTTTACTAAAAAATTCTTAATATTCTTACACCCCCTATGTATGATCTTAGGTCTCTCTGGTAGTATTTCTTTTAGAAGAGGGTCATCTTGCAGTAAATACCAATATTTATTGATAGCAGCCCGCACTTTCTTATTGTTGGCAGAGAAATTACAGATAAAGGGAATACTAAATTTTTTGTCTTCTATCCTTATTTTTTTCTTTTTATAAGTTAATAGATCTTTTCGTTCTAATCTTTTTATTCCCTCTATACTCTTTTGGAGGTCTTCCTCTTTGTACCCTTTTTCTATAAATTGTTTCTTAATTATTTGAGTTTGTCCTAAAAAATCATCGTCCTTTGTGCAGTTTCTTTTCAGCCTCATAAATTGGCTCTTAGGCGCATTCGTGAGCCACGGAGGATGGTGGCAACTGGTTAGATCAATATATCCATTGCAGTCTACTTCTTTAAAGTAATTTTTTGTGAAAATGTTTCCTTCCTCTATAAAAACAGTGAGGTCTAAAAAATTTACTTCTTTTTTGCTTAAAGTTGAAGTGAGACTGATCCCCCAGTCATTACAATTTAAAAAACTTAAAAAATTAGCCAAACTCAAATCGTCTCCCTTCCAGATAAAAAATATGTCATCTATGTAACGACGATAGGTGACCAAGTTCGCATAAAATTCACTCTGTAGAATAAACATCTCTTCCCAGTACGCCATAAAAAGATTTGCGTAACTAGGTGCGAACTTGGTCCCCATCGCCGTTCCATTGATTTGCAAATAAAAACTATCTTTAAACCAAAAGAAGTTATTAGTGAGAATTAAAAAAATACCTTCCTTAATAAAATTATTTTGCTCTTGTTTAAAATTTGATTTTTCTAAAAAATATTGCACAGCCTCTATACCCTTTGAATGGGGGATTATACTATAAAGGGAACTGACATCACAAGTAACCAATATATAATTTTCTTCCCATTTAATGTTGTCTAAAATCTGCAAGATATGTATTGTGTCTTTTAAGTACGTTTGGTTCTTAATTACTACCGGTTGGAGTAAAACGTCTATATATTCTGACACCCTTGATGAGATGCTTTCTACCCCAGAAATTATGGGTCTACCTGGGGGATTGGTTAAGTGTTTATGCATCTTCGGTAAACAATAAAACACTGGGATTTGGGGATGTGCAATGTGCAAATATTTGGCTTCTGTGTCTGTTAAGATATTATTGTCTAATCCTTCATTAATAAAACCTTTAAACTTATTTAAAATTTCCTGACTTGGGTTGGATGTTAGTTTTTTATATGTTTTTGTGTCTGACAAGAGTCTTTCCGCTTCCCCCACATATTTCTCTTTCGATAGGACTACCACCCCTCCTCCTTTGTCTGCAGGTTTTATAATCAAGTTTTCATTCTTTTGTAATCTTTTGAGGGTTTTTGTCTCTACATCTGTAAGATTTTTTTGGTATTTATTTGTATGTTTAATTTTTTTGACTTCTTTCATAACCATAGTCTCAAAGGTCTTGATCTCACTTGAGATCATGTTCTTTGGAAAAAAAATTGATTTGTCTTTAAGATTACTATGGATATACGGGGAGACATCGTTGTGTTCTACTGGGTCTTTATTATGAAAGAACTTTTTCAAACATAATTTTCTAGTGAAGCGATTGAGATCTATGAAAAATTCAAACAGTTTAAAATCAGCAGTTGGGGCGAACTTTAACCCTTTATTTAAAACCTTAAGTTCATCTTGACCCAATTCTTTATCTGAAAGATTAAATATGCCCCTACTCTCTATATCCGTCCTCGTTTCTCTCTGTTGTGGTTTCTTTCGTCTTCTAGTTCTCCCTCTTCCCACGATCTTCTCCTTTTGCCCGGTGAATCCCAATCCAGTGATTTCTGGAGTTGTTTGTGTCTGGGTTGGGCTTGGCTCTTGTGAAAAGGAGGAGGTTGAGGGGAGGTATGATTGTGTTCCAATACTTGGAAACGATTATAGGTTATGATGTCGTGGTCCCTGTCTACAGATGGCACACGTCTCTCCATCCGGGATTCCTGTTTTTTCCTTGGGAGAACTCTATTTTGAAGGTTTTCCGTAGAGTTTGCTACTACCTGGCTGTAGCTCCTAATGTCCTCCTCCTTTCTTCCCTCTTGCCTGGATGGCCTATGCGCAATGGCCCGTACATTGTAGTCTTTCACTCTACTTTCTTGTTTCTCATTCTCTCTGTCATCTTGGAATCTTTGGTTACGTGTGTGGTGTTCTCTCCCTCCTATTTCCCTATATCTATAGTTGTTTTTGTTATTGTATCTTTGATATTGGTATCTCTGTGGACCTCTATATTCCATATTTCTTTGTTGGTGCATTCTTGGTTGATGGTATCTCTGTTGGCTTTGGGATCTTAGTCTTGTGTATTTTCTCGGGCGACTATGTGTCCTCCCTCTATTGAATTGACTGGATTTGCTCCAATTGTCCGATTTCTTATTATTTCTTACATTTCCCGTTTTATAATCCTCCAGATCTCTTAGATATTTACGTTTCTTAGTTTCTATCACCTCTCTCTCTGTTTTGTCTATCTTTCTTTTCATTTCAGATATTATCTCGTTAAATATTTCTGGGTTAGTGGTCTCACTCAGACCTTTTCTAAAATTCTTTATGTCCTCATCTAATTTTATGAGGTTTTCTTCCCGTCTTGCCACTATGTATCCTATTAAGCTAAATGAAAACCCATCTAATAATTGGCATAGAAGAAATGACTTTTATTTTTAATTTTAATACTATGGTCCCCCATGGATTAAATTTAGATTTCGAATTGTGCCACTTCTTGCCATAAATATTTCTCATCCATTGAAAAGTTTTTCTCCTGTCGTTTACTCTTTTTCAAGATAGTGAAATTGTCCCCCCTGTTTCTCATTATGAAGAGGTCTCCCTATAGCCTTTTAAGATAGTGCTAAGAAGCTTTCTCTACCCTTCTGGTTGTTTTTTATTCTATTTTATCTCATCCATTTTTATGACATATTGGTATTGTTACACATTAAGTTTTATATTCTGTATTTTTTATTCATGAAGATATCATATTTCTTTCTTCCTCCTGTTCTATTTTTATCTGAGTCCATTGAGACCCAATGGCTAGTAGAATTAAGGACTCTTTGCCGATAATAGGCAATCCGGATGTGGAACGCATATATTGTGTTCCACGAAGAAAGAAGAAGTAAAACAGCCGATTTTGGAGACTGCCGGCAGTGGAACGCATATGTTGCGTTCCACGGACAATAAGGGAGGAGAGTAGCCGGATCACATGATCGACGCACGCACGTCAGCGTGTACGTGCGTTCCAACGAACCATATATGCGTTCCACTTAATCAATTTCCGGTCCAGCAGATGCCGGCAATTCTACAATCAAACAGCATATAAAAGAGAGAGAGGATACAGAGAGCATTATACCAACTGAGGAAGCCAGGTACTGGCGAAACGCGTTTTGGACTGATCTTATACGATCTTTTATATGGATTTTATATATTTTTTTATCTTTTATTGATTATAATTACCATTTAAATAAATTTTGTCTATACCTTCAATTGGAGTCTTTTCCTATCCATTCCTAACTACTGGGTAAAGGAGGAGGAGATCAAGTGGAGACAAAAAGAGGGTGTTGGATCCACCTTAGAAGATCCTGAGGCGTTAACCATTTGAGCCAAGTGATTTATTGGCTCTACGTTTGTGAGTTACCCATTTTCTATTTCACCTCAATCTATTTTTGTAATAACCATCTGCACTTAGATTTGCTTGTTTGATTTTTCAGATATATGCCATTGTACCTAGTCTACCCATATCATACTACTGTGTATTAAGGTAAACCTAAGCTCCACTTATTTCTGTTTTATTTGCATGTTCTATGTTGTGAAGGTAAAGGGATTCCTTCACTTAAGTGTTTGAGCTGGTTTTCACCTTACTGGTATTGTGTGCACCTTTCTTTTTTTGTACGAACATAGTATCTATTTTATCCCTTGGGTCACACAGTTCAGGTCAATATGTCCTTTCTGGATAAAAGGGACTATATGATAGAAAATATAGACACAGTCTTTTCTGGCAATACTGAAAATGTGATAGAAGAAACATATGTAAATAAAGATATGTATAGATATAAGCTTGAAAAGACACTTATGAAAGAAATGAAATCAAAGTGGGAAATCGCTACCCTGAAAAAGTACGTAAAGGAAAAAATAACACCTAGGGGTTTACGATTTTCTAAGGATCCTTCCTTTGATCGTGAAGATCATTTTTTTATGGAGGGATGGAATAAATTATTAGATGGGTTTTCATTTAGCTTAATAGGATACATAGTGGCAAGACGGGAAGAAAACCTCATAAAATTAGATGAGGACATAAAGAATTTTAGAAAAGGTCTGAGTGAGACCACTAACCCAGAAATATTTAACGAGATAATATCTGAAATGAAAAGAAAGATAGACAAAACAGAGAGAGAGGTGATAGAAACTAAGAAACGTAAATATCTAAGAGATCTGGAGGATTATAAAACGGGAAATGTAAGAAATAATAAGAAATCGGACAATTGGAGCAAATCCAGTCAATTCAATAGAGGGAGGACACATAGTCGCCCGAGAAAATACACAAGACTAAGATCCCAAAGCCAACAGAGATACCATCAACCAAGAATGCACCAACAAAGAAATATGGAATATAGAGGTCCACAGAGATACCAATATCAAAGATACAATAACAAAAACAACTATAGATATAGGGAAATAGGAGGGAGAGAACACCACACACGTAACCAAAGATTCCAAGATGACAGAGAGAATGAGAAACAAGAAAGTAGAGTGAAAGACTACAATGTACGGGCCATTGCGCATAGGCCATCCAGGCAAGAGGGAAGAAAGGAGGAGGACATTAGGAGCTACAGCCAGGTAGTAGCAAACTCTACGGAAAACCTTCAAAATAGAGTTCTCCCAAGGAAAAAACAGGAATCCCGGATGGAGAGACGTGTGCCATCTGTAGACAGGGACCACGACATCATAACCTATAATCGTTTCCAAGTATTGGAACACAATCATACCTCCCCTCAACCTCCTCCTTTTCACAAGAGCCAAGCCCAACCCAGACACAAACAACTCCAGAAATCACTGGATTGGGATTCACCGGGCAAAAGGAGAAGATCGTGGGAAGAGGGAGAACTAGAAGACGAAAGAAACCACAACAGAGAGAAACGAGGACGGATATAGAGAGTAGGGGCATATTTAATCTTTCAGATAAAGAATTGGGTCAAGATGAACTTAAGGTTTTAAATAAAGGGTTAAAGTTCGCCCCAACTGCTGATTTTAAACTGTTTGAATTTTTCATAGATCTAAATCGCTTCACTAGAAAATTATGTTTGAAAAAGTTCTTTCATAATAAAGACCCAGTAGAACACAACGATGTCTCCCCGTATATCCATAGTAATCTTAAAGACAAATCAAATTTTTTTCCAAAGAACATGATCTCAAGTGAGATCAAGACCTTTGAGACTATGGTTATGAAAGAAGTCAAAAAAATTAAACATACAAATAAATACCAAAAAAATCTTACAGATGTAGAGACAAAAACCCTCAAAAGATTACAAAAGAATGAAAACTTGATTATAAAACCTGCAGACAAAGGAGGAGGGGTGGTAGTCCTATCGAAAGAGAAATATGTGGGGGAAGCGGAAAGACTCTTGTCAGACACAAAAACATATAAAAAACTAACATCCAACCCAAGTCAGGAAATTTTAAATAAGTTTAAAGGTTTTATTAATGAAGGATTAGACAATAATATCTTAACAGACACAGAAGCCAAATATTTGCACATTGCACATCCCCAAATCCCAGTGTTTTATTGTTTACCGAAGATGCATAAACACTTAACCAATCCCCCAGGTAGACCCATAATTTCTGGGGTAGAAAGCATCTCATCAAGGGTGTCAGAATATATAGACGTTTTACTCCAACCGGTAGTAATTAAGAACCAAACGTACTTAAAAGACACAATACATATCTTGCAGATTTTAGACAACATTAAATGGGAAGAAAATTATATATTGGTTACTTGTGATGTCAGTTCCCTTTATAGTATAATCCCCCATTCAAAGGGTATAGAGGCTGTGCAATATTTTTTAGAAAAATCAAATTTTAAACAAGAGCAAATTAATTTTATTAAGGAAGGTATTTTTTTAATTCTCACTAATAACTTCTTTTGGTTTAAAGATAGTTTTTATTTGCAAATCAATGGAACGGCGATGGGGACCAAGTTCGCACCTAGTTACGCAAATCTTTTTATGGCGTACTGGGAAGAGATGTTTATTCTACAGAGTGAATTTTATGCGAACTTGGTCACCTATCGTCGTTACATAGATGACATATTTTTTATCTGGAAGGGAGACGATTTGAGTTTGGCTAATTTTTTAAGTTTTTTAAATTGTAATGACTGGGGGATCAGTCTCACCTCAACTTTAAGCAAAAAAGAAGTAAATTTTTTAGACCTCACTGTTTTTATAGAGGAAGGAAACATTTTCACAAAAAATTACTTTAAAGAAGTAGACTGCAATGGATATATTGATCTAACCAGTTGCCACCATCCTCCGTGGCTCACGAATGCGCCTAAGAGCCAATTTATGAGGCTGAAAAGAAACTGCACAAAGGACGATGATTTTTTAGGACAAACTCAAATAATTAAGAAACAATTTATAGAAAAAGGGTACAAAGAGGAAGACCTCCAAAAGAGTATAGAGGGAATAAAAAGATTAGAACGAAAAGATCTATTAACTTATAAAAAGAAAAAAATAAGGATAGAAGACAAAAAATTTAGTATTCCCTTTATCTGTAATTTCTCTGCCAACAATAAGAAAGTGCGGGCTGCTATCAATAAATATTGGTATTTACTGCAAGATGACCCTCTTCTAAAAGAAATACTACCAGAGAGACCTAAGATCATACATAGGGGGTGTAAGAATATTAAGAATTTTTTAGTAAACAGTAACTTAAAGCAACATCAAAATGGAAATGACAACTTTTTGATGAAAAGTAAAGGCTTTTTTGGGTGCGGTACGTGCCTTGCGTGCAGGGAAACATCAAATAAAAAAAGACATATAAAAAATATAAATGAGATTTCGGATAAAGAATTTGTATTAAGAGACCAATTAACATGTTTCTCCAAAAATATTATTTATCTATTAATTTGTCCATGTAACAAAATGTATATAGGGAGGACTATTAGATGTCTCCATGTCAGAATCTCTGAGCATGTGAGAAACATCAAGAAAGGAGTCGAAACACATAGTGTCTCTCAACACTTCAAGCACTGTCACCACCAAAACCCACAAGGTCTTATGTTCTGTGCACTTAAACTTGTTAAAAATAACTGGAGGGGTGGAGACTTTTTAAAAAAAATTGGCATAGAAGAAATGACTTTTATTTTTAATTTTAATACTATGGTCCCCCATGGATTAAATTTAGATTTCGAATTGTGCCACTTCTTGCCATAAATATTTCTCATCCATTGAAAAGTTTTTCTCCTGTTGTTTACTCTTTTTCAAGATAGTGAAATTGTCCCCCCTGTTTCTCATTATGAAGAGGTCTCCCTATAGCCTTTTAAGATAGTGCTAAGAAGCTTTCTCTACCCTTCTGGTTGTTTTTTATTCTATTTTATCTCATCCATTTTTATGACATATTGGTATTGTTACACATTAAGTTTTATATTCTGTATTTTTTATTCATGAAGATATCATATTTCTTTCTTCCTCCTGTTCTATTTTTATCTGAGTCCATTGAGACCCAATGGCTAGTAGAATTAAGGACTCTTTGCCGATAATAGGCAATCCGGATGTGGAACGCATATATTGTGTTCCACGAAGAAAGAAGAAGTAAAACAGCCGATTTTGGAGACTGCCGGCAGTGGAACGCATATGTTGCGTCCCACGGACAATAAGGGAGGAGAGTAGCCGGATCACATGATCGACGCACGCACGTCAGCGTGTACGTGCGTTCCAACGAACCATATATGCGTTCCACTTAATCAATTTCCGGTCCAGCAGATGCCGGCAATTCTACAATCAAACAGCATATAAAAGAGAGAGAGGATACAGAGAGCATTATACCAACTGAGGAAGCCAGGTACTGGCGAAACGCGTTTTGGACTGATCTTATACGATCTTTTATATGGATTTTATATATTTTTTTATCTTTTATTGATTATAATTACCATTTAAATAAATTTTGTCTATACCTTCAATTGGAGTCTTTTCCTATCCATTCCTAACTACTGGGTAAAGGAGGAGGAGATCAAGTGGAGACAAAAAGAGGGTGTTGGATCCACCTTAGAAGATCCTGAGGCGTTAACCATTTGAGCCAAGTGATTTATTGGCTCTACGTTTGTGAGTTACCCATTTTCTATTTCACCTCAATCTATTTTTGTAATAACCATCTGCACTTAGATTTGCTTGTTTGATTTTTCAGATATATGCCATTGTACCTAGTCTACCCATATCATACTACTGTGTATTAAGGTAAACCTAAGCTCCACTTATTTCTGTTTTATTTGAGTAATTATTGTGCCTAATGCAATATAGCATAAACAGATAACATATCGTAGCTAGTCCTGATACCAGTGCACGTCAACCACATCAACCACTTCAAGGAAGCAGAAAAATTCAGGAGCCAGATAGGTGGAACTGAACTTGAGTGAGGAAGAATACAGATGATGAGGACAGCCAATGTTGATAAGGAAGTAGACATTTTGTTAAATAATGAGATGAAAAATGTGGTTTACAAAGATGGAGAAAATGTGACTGAGAGGAGAGTTGGAACTTTGGTAAACAATGGGGACATAAGTAACAGACAAGTTGCATAATTACATAGTAACCTAGGTTGAAAAAAGACTCAAGTCCATCGAGTTCAACATTTTAACACATAATGTTATCCTGTTGATCCAAACGATGGCAAAAACAAAAAATCCAATATGAAGTCATGGCCAATTACGCCACAAAAAAGGGAAAACAAATTACTTATTGGCTCATTAATGGCAATCAGATTTTTCATTGGATCAACAACCCAATCAACATATATGTTAAGTATATCCTTGAAAAGTCTGTTTCCCAAAAATAAATATCCAGATCTTTTTTTCAAATATATATCTACAGAATTTGATAAGACAACCTTTTTCATCAAAGAATTCCACATCTTTGTTCCTATGTTGTAAGCAAAGATGCCTTTTTTTCACGCTCAATGGATGACCTCTTCTCTGTTGAACAGAAAAGAACTAAAGAATAACTAAATGAACAGATTAGCAGCTAGCGGTTTGTACTTACCCAATATATATTTGTATAGTGCTGTCATGTCTCCTCAGATACTTTTTTTCTAAAGAAAACAAATGCCATTTTTACATCTTTTCTTCAAAACTAATGTTTTCCATTCCCCTTATTAATTTTGTAGCTCCCCTCTGCTCTTATTCTAGTTCTGTAATATGCCTCTTTACAACATGGTGCCCAAAAGTGCACCACATATTCAAGGCGGGCTCTTACCATTGATTCATAGAAGAAGCTAAATTATGTTTTGACCAATATCCTTTTTTATACATGACAGCACCTTATTAACCTTTGCAATAGCAGCAATATTTGGTGGAGGAGAATAGTATTCATCTAGAGAACTGAAACGGAGAGAGAAAGGGACAAGTAGAAATGAAATAAGATGTTGAAGGGGTTCATGCTAAGGGAAGAGGAGCATTTTGGTTGAGGCAGGAGCAGTAATGGATGAAGAACTGTAATACAGGAAGGCAAGGAAAGGGATGAGAAAATGATCAAAGTTGGGATAAAGTTGATAGTGGGGAAAAAAGACAATGCTTTTTAGTGTTTTAGGTCCTTTCTGCAGAAGATTGTGTACTTTGGCTCAAAATATGTGCCAACACTTTCAAAGACCAATCTCTTTATGCTGACTCAATACAAGATGCATAGGACATGGGTTCACTACAGTTCCATTAGAACATTACAAAGAATGAGGGTGGATGTAAATATATAGATCGAATAATGCTTTGCTTCAGATATACACATATGCAAAACAGTGAAATGGACCTTGATAAACCTAAAGCTTGTATTGTATGTATATAATTAACTTCATAGAGATTTTAATAATTTAATATAATGTACAAGGTGTCTTTTTTATTTCTTAAAACATTACCTGGCCATGTTTTTACTTAATTCACCCTCTTATTTGTTGCAGTTTTGAATAATATCAGTGTCTGAACTTGACTCTTCGTTCCCTCATTGCGTTGGAGGTCAAATCATTCCAAATGAAGTATGGCCAGTAACATTAAGGAATTTAACTCCTTCTCACTAAGCTCTATAATGTTCAACAATCCATTTAATTGCAAGACATTCCATCCCCATTGCAGAAAACCCTCTTTGTCCGGCAGGGCAGGCTTCACCTTATACTAAGATAAATGACAAGACCGTGTGTGCCAAGTTTAATTAAATAACATTATGCAAATCAAGAGAATTGTAAGACTGGAGCCAATATCCTCGTAAGACACAGTTATTTTTAAATAATTATTTAGCAGTGTTTTAAATATTCATGACAATGATAAAACACAATGATGTGCAATAGCAATTCACTGAAAAATGTATCAAACAATGCTCATAAATACAGTAGTATGTTAATTATTGATGGTTTCATATAAGACTTTTTAGTAATGTACATCTTACAAATACAGTTATTGAAATCAAACACTATAATGACACAACAAACCACAAAACTATTAAATGAAAACTAAAATATTAAAATATAAACATATACTCTTGGATTCTTAAAAAGTATATGTTCTACTCCTCTATCTAAGTCTTCCCACTGATTGGTCAAAGGCCCCTTTAACCATTATTTATGTGGGGTACATGTTCCCCATTACTATGGTGAACAATGGAGGTGTTAATGGGGCAGCCATTTTGACCACTAGAGGGCAGCCATTTTGACAGCTAGAGGGCAGCCATTTTGACAGCTAGAGGGCAGCCATTTTTGCTCTTAGTATCACTGTCACACATTTACTGGAGTGCATTCCACAGCATTACAGACTAATTCAGTGCATTATAAATGAATAATTATATGTTGGCCAGGTTAACTTAAAAAAATACAAAATGTTGTGTGATCAGCATGTTTTATTACAATCTATTTCCCTTGCTACCGCTTGATCAAATATTCTACCAACTCTCAGATCTTTAACTTGTGTTTGCACAATCTGACAAGCCCTATTCTCCTTTCTTGCGCAGGGCTGAACGCGTGATCCGAGTCATTGTCATTCAATGAGATGGCTCAATAAAGTCAGTGATTTCTGGGAGAGGAAATTCATCCATGGTTGAATATATTGTTGGATAAATTGCATATTATGCCTCATATCTTAGTTTCCACTTACTTCAGCTTGATTTCATGCTGCTATGCAGACAGCCAGTAACTAAAAGTGACGGAGCTTGTTACTGACTCCTTTCAAAATATATATTTCATATTTCATTTTTTTTTTTTTTTTGTTCATCTTATTTTGAAACATACCTGTCAGTCATATGAGCGTGAAACACTTGCAGTGGATTCTGGGATATCATTCATCAATCAACATTGTTGCTTATACAGTAATTCATTGCACGTTCTTCTTTAGAGATCGACATTGAGTGTTTGAGTATGTCGCTTTTATGTAACATTAATGGAATATAGCACAAAGCACTTCACTGAGCAACGAAACACAACATGCTAATATCAATGTTATACAACAGAGCTGCTGATTGGCTGTGCGTCTCTGAGATTCTAAACACAAGACACATAGTGAGTCACGTAATAATAAAGCACAAAACATATGTGTATAGATGTGAGAAATGAATATATAAAACTCCAGCACTCAACAATAAATATCAATAATCGGCAATATACGTAGGTGCTAACCCAAGCAAATATAAATCAACATAATAATTGGCAGCTCTCAAAGGACGTCCAAAAAATACTAATACATGCCCAACAAGATCGACGTTTCAACCCTAGAGAGTCATTATCAGGACCAAATGTATGTATAGATATATATAGATAATCGTTTTGCAATTAGCACTAGTAGTAATTTATTATTCAAATTCTGAAAGCAAGTAAAATGTCAAAGTTTGCATATGTCGTCAACAAGTATAACTGTTAATGCATTTTTAGGTTAAGAATACTTGCTAATGGAAGACATGCCTAGGTATGTTCAGCACATTTTTTTAAAGATATTATGCTATATTAAGATATTAAGAGAAAAGTACCATCTAAAAGGTAATATAAACAGTACACAATATAAATACAATATTTTGCACTAGCGCACAGGTCTATACAAAGTTATTTGTGCTTTATTTCTTCAAAATATAAGAAGTTAACCCAAACTCAAGCAGATGTGCCCATAGGTACCTAACTACCTCACTAAGGGCAGTATCGTTAAACAAAATGGAAAAAAAGCTGAAATAATTGAACATTATACTGATTATACTATAACTATTTGTATAGAAAATACATGTTTTTGTCATTGTTTCACCTATCAGTGTCTTCCTGCCACTGAGAAACTATCTTTTCTTTCTATTCCAATAGTTCATTATAGATTGCCCCACAACCGGGATCTCTTGACTATAGACTTGATACACAATGGTATTCCAGTCCATCTAAGGTACAAAAAAGGGTCTGACTAGTATCTAGAATATAAAAGAAATTAGCATTTTCTGTAAAATAGTAGATTGAACACTCTTCCCTTCATTATAAAAAGTAACATCTAAGAAATAAAAATGTGGAAATCACTACTATAGTTACTTCTAACCTAAAAAAAATATTGATTTAATAAAATTTCCAAAAAATGCAGTGCTTTCTAGGCTACATAAAACCATAGTAAACTTTCTATAGGAAACATAAGTTTGGAGATGTGGGTCTTGTCACAATGAGCTATGAAGAATGGGATAGGAGCAAGATGTGACCCCATGGCCTTCTAACGTCCTATTAATTGATAACTGTGAGACAAATTTCATATACTTGGTCAAACTGCACTAATTTCACTTATTGGGTTTCTGTGGTGTGAACAAACAGTGAATTGGTCAACTTATTTATAAGTAATACAATATTCACTGCACGTGACATCTCAAAAGTTTTCTTATGTTGAACAAAACTCACAATAAAAAGTAAAATAAATAATTTATTACCCATGCATGCAATTCAACCAGTCTGCCAGGGTGAAAAACCGTATTTTTAGCCACCAGACCATTTAAGGAATCTATGGATAGTATGTGCCAACTTTAACTAAGTAGACAGGTTCATATTGGCACCTATACGTATAGATAGAGGGTACAGAAATTAAAAAGGAATGTGCAAGGTCAATGTCCAAAAAACAGACATATAGATATAGATTGTCCCCAAACCAGATTTGTGTGTCTAGTGAAAAAGCCTGCCAGATTACTCCAGGTTTCCAGGGCCAGCCCACATAATTTTTGTCTTATCGTGATTACAGTGATTCTCAATTCTAATGTATTGTTTTAGAGCAGAAATAGTGTGACTTTTCAGACCAACAGTGTCCTGCATAATGTGTAATGATAATGATGTGTGCTGCTACACAGATTGCTGTGGAACGTTGTGGTAATTTCTCTTGAAGGGTTAAACAAATTAAATATATTTATTTATTTATTTTTATTATTATTTACTTCGTCTTCATATCTATGTTGATATTCATGTGAGTCCAACCGGTTAGGATGTGTTTTTTTTTTTTTTTACAGTCAAATTTCATGAGGGCGGTGTAGCGTCCCTTGATCGTAAAACATCCCTAGCCACCACTGACATATGCCAATTTATGGGTAATATGGCAATTGTGCTTCATTTATACATAATCCACTTATAGATATGAGCAAGCAGTGTGCAAAGTGTACTGAGTTTAGTTACATCCTAATGCAGGGATCCGATGTCTACCCTGTCCTCCATCTAGGTCCTGCCCAGTCCTTGCACTGCACCAGATTTGAAATAGCTCATTATTTGTAGAAGAATATGATTATCAATTACCTTTGCCAATTTTTTATCACAAGAAATTACAATTTCAATGGTGGAGTTTTCATTTGATATTTTTTTGTTTTATTACAAAAAAGTCTATGGATGCATAAGATAATGAAATGGGCTGTGAATCCTAATATGTCCAGGTATCAAAAAAATAAAATAAAAACAACTACCCCTACATTCAGTGACAAATCTGAAAAAAATCATCAAACAATCCCCAGAGGAACTAAAAAATGTTTGATGCATTATGTAGATTATATAGAATCACTTGTATGGCAATTTAATGGGCAGGTTTATCTTGACAAGATTTAGTCGAACACCAGGTCTACAATAGTCAAAACCGTGTTTTTGTTTTTTTCATAGAAACATTATCAAAACTGTGTCAATGTAAAATGTATCTTGAGTTATACCTTGTACATTTTTACAACATTCGTAGCAATATTGTCATGTTATGGCTTAAGCTCAATTTAAAATAAATAGATTTGTCTTCGTGTTTAATGTTTGCAGCAATTTACATTGCTCTGCTAAAACACTTTATCCTCTTTGCTAAAATGCCATGAGCTATATGGGCTAATTAGATAAAGACAATGTACCCAGTAAATAGTTTGATTATATCATTATCACTAGGGGAAAACTGAGAGAATAGATGACTTGCCAGCAAGAGATGGTGAGAAAGTTAATTAGCATTTTGCCAATGACATGCTTAATTAGCAAATATCACCAATAATAATGGAAGATGAATTAACCTATTATCACTGCCATTAATACCACAATTTCTTCGAAGAAACACAGTCTGAGAAAAAGGTGATTCACTTTATGTTTAAAGTTTAAATCCTAGCAGCTTAAAGCAGGGTTCTATTAAGCATTACGTTTGTAAGATGTAGCAATACTGCACTATTTTGGTTTGTTTGTTGGATTTTGTTGTCATAGGCCGACCTCTTGTTTATTGAGCTACCACGTACCCTCCCCGTTAGATACATAGTATATATAATGAGTATGTAGTGTTGGAGAATTTATATACATGTTTAATGTTCATTTAAGAATGTATATGTTGGTATATATGCACATGTTTATGTGTATGTGTGTGATTTTTATGTACAAAGTGCAATATATGTAATACTTTCACATACCTCATTAGTGACACTAAGACATATACTTAGCTATGTACTGTTGCATACAACTTATTAGCCACACTCACTCTTACATGCGCACCTATCTGACTCATGGACGCGGCGTCATGGCTCTCCAAGCAACGCCGCGACCCGCGGAAAGCTCCAGCCGAACCCACGTGTAAACTGCACTCACTCTAGGTACGCTCACGCCTAACAGCCGGCCTCTTAAAGGGACAAAACACCTGAAACATCTTAAAGGGCTAATCCCTGTTTAACCAATGATATGTGAGAGGTGGATACCTCTCCCCTATATAAACCCAGCTAACCTCTACCTCATTGCTAAGTTATACTCTGCTCTTCGGTATTTACACTTCTGTGAATCCTGTCTTATCCAGCCCTTATCCTATCTGCCGGTCATACCTTACTGGTTTAAGAGCTTTGTACCAGGTAGCACAGACTTCTTTTCTATTCCCACTATGCACTCACACACCTGCAAAATGAATAGGTGGCTGAAGTTATTGACAGTAACATGCACATTTTGCATGGCAGTAAATTAACCCCCGGTGTCAGGCTCTTTGTAAATCCTGCAGGAGCTGGGGATCAATTAACTAACAAGCTGAAAAAAAGAAAGCAAATGTACTACCTCTCCATCCATCCACAGTAGGCCTGTTCATTTACCTAGGAATAAAAATATATGTAAAAAAAAAAAAAAATACCCAGCAAGAGCAATGGGACACTGCTAATCTGGATTTATGTGGCAACAGACTTGCAGGTTTGAGTTTTGGAAGTGAAGAAAGACATTAGTTATGGAATAGGTTGTGTTTCCCATCTTTGGTGACTTTCTGTTCAGTCTCATGACTGGTGGGTTAGCCCAATACTCTCAGAATATCAATTCTGTCCAGATTGGATAACATTGACATTGATAATGCAGAAATATAAATTCTGTAACATCAAATGCTGTTCAGGAGGGAACAGCCTATGTATTTGTCAAACTGCTTTTAAACATTTTGAAATTAAATCAAGTAACAACACCAAGATATTCTCTGTAGCATAACCACTACTGTGAGCTGTGTCCATTCTGGCCAGCCTGGCCTCCGTATCTATACTAATGGAGAGGTGTACTCGAAGACTCCCGAAAGTCAGTCTTGTTCTACCCTCATCCAATTCTGTGCTCTCCTTCTGAACAGTGACTATCAATTGTTACAGAACTGTTCAAATGGCTTGGGCTGTATCTCCCACCATGTCAGCATTGAGAAAACTAATAGGCAGCTTAGAATGACTGATTTGTAGATTATACACTAGTAAATATGCACTGAAATCAAAATCATTAATTCTGAATAATTTCTTCCGAAAAATCTATGACATGGCATGTTTCCTTTTTGCTATACTTTCCAAGGTTCTACAGTAAAAGTGTATGTGTGCTTTACTGGTCACTGTATGTATCTACAAGTATGTACATATATTTTTGTTGGAGTTAAAGAGTATAATATTAATGGACAATGAATGGACAAAGCCATATCAGAGTTTTTAAAAATCTCAAAATACTTGTGAGTCAATGACCTGTTACTCGTTAAGAAAATATGTTGCACTAAAAATGCATGGCTAATTTTAGCAAAAGGCTATTTGTATCTTCCAATTAAGCATTGTGGACTTTTTAGTGCTTCTTATATTATTATAATTAGTAATACATATGGGCAGGATTTGCATCCAGGGAAGTTAAATACCTCCCATTTTAATCTCCACAGCAACCTCTTTTTTAATGTTTTACTTCAACCTCATGTTCCTTTGGTCAGAAATGTATTTATTTTATCAACTGATTTAGGTTTCATTTGTCTGAGTACAGAATCATCTATCTCAACAAAAAAGGGCTGCTTCCTCTTGCAATACAAAACTTGAAAAAATAAATGTTCTGGATTATATATTAAAGAAGACATACAAAATTGAAATGACAAATGATACAGCATTTATCTATTTACACAAAGACACTGTTACAGCTACTTGTACAAAATGTTTAGAGATTGTTTTTTTCCTGAACCCAAAAGCTATAATTATTGTACATTCTACAGCTTGGATTAGGTTTTTCATTAAATAAGAGAACTCATCTAAAATCAAACACAAAGGCTGTAGCTGTTAATATATTGTCCAACAGCAGAAGGGAAGGAGAAGGCCTGTTCAAACCCAACTGTATCATCTCAAAAAGCTCAAACAGCTGGATTGATCAAGATGACCTATTCCAAAGATTTTGTGGGATTTTTACAGTCCATCTTGGAAGAGTGCTGCAAGGATAGGCTTCCTTTCAGCCTCGAAAACATTGGTGAGGTAGGCACTGGTGTTCGACAATTACACTTTTCTCACAGTCAACCATCCAACCATTTCAGGAATTGAGGTCAGGTTCTGTGCAGACCAGTTAAGTCCTTCTTGATACACAGTTTTCTGGAAAAAACAACAACTTACTTTTGACATGGAAGCACTGTTATTCTGATATGATACCTCAGACCTTGCCTAAGACCTAAGAACTTTTACAGTTGCCACTGTAAGTTATCTTGTCAGAGGTATGTCAGTCTTTATTGAATACTTGCCATATTTGTTTGAGGACTGTGGTGTATCAATACAGAACCAAGTTCACATCTTCCATTGGAGCAGTTAATGATGCACATTGCATTTACTATTTAAGCTCCGCAATCAAGGTCTTAGTCACTCGGTTGTGGTTCTACATTGCCTGATAGTACAGTCTCATTCCTGGTTATGATTTTTATCTTATCTCTCATAATTCCCGGTTTCTGGCAACATTTGACCTTGGCATTGCCTGTTTACAAATACTGTGGGTTTTCTCTATTCTTTGACCCAGCTGTGTGTTTGTTTGTTTTTTAGGGGCTTATATCAAACCATGAAAGACAGTCTTAGACAACTGTTCCTTGTTTAACAAGAAATACCAAAAAATTCTGAGTTATCACTCAGACTGACAAATAGTGAAGTGTGATTCATCACTCCAGAGAACAATGGAGTGACACCAGTGAACTCTGGATACCTCTGCCCACTTAATACCATGTACTAAACCCCTGATCTTATAAGATGGCATTGCCATTCAACACCATAATCCTAGAGAAAAATGTACTTGAGAAATGAAAACCATTTTAGATGTATGTAAAAAATCATAAAGCTTTTAGCCGAAGTATATATATAGGAAATCAAAACATTAAAACTTTGGATTACAGTAAATTATTAAAAACTGGTGGGATGGTGCCCCACCTAGCCTAATGGATGTGGCTTCACTGATTATTAGGACATTATTTAAGTCCAAAGGTGGTGATTTTGTTAACACCCCAGTCAACACATGGCATTATGCAAACATATCTTAGATTTGTTGGAGCAGATCATCCATGGAAGCCATTCCTCGTAAAGCTCTTTATAAACAGTTGGTTCTTTAGGCTTAGTGGAAATCATCAGAAGTGAATGCTAAAACTGAGGACATTCAATATGCACTTCGCCAACTCTAACTAGAAGGCACATGTTTTTGGTTATGTAACATATAATCTGCATTTTAAAAAACATGCTGCAGAATTTTAATTAGAATTTGGACCCATGCCATGTCAGTAGTCATGACTTTTTGTCAAGGATTGCCATGCACTGTCACAAAGTCATTTTCACTCATGTTAGTTCCTCTAGAAGGTCATAATCAGACTTTCCTCTACTGTTATAATCTCCTAGAGCTAATTTTATTTTTCATTTAAGTCTTTTTCAAACACAGCACAATATACATTTGACATAGAAGTATTTAAAATTACATTTCCAAAGTTCATTATCTGATAATTGGAACTAAATAACATCTTAACTGAAAGACATCCCCACGCAAAGCAAGTCAGTTCCATTTAAGATTCCATTAGAAAAGTGTTTGAGCTTGTATGTAACGGACCATAAAATTTAATTTTGAAATGATATTAGCAAAAGTGATGGAATGATAGCAGTCACAAAGAGATGCATAGTCAGCCTTTATCTTTTCATTTGACCTAAGATTCTCCTACATATTGCAATGAATAAAAAAATATTTATAATAATTCAATATTTTGGCGAATAATACATGTCATTTTTTCCCTCCTTCTCGGAGCACTTCTCTACTTAGAAATCAAAATTGACCCATGTAGCTCCAGGTAATTACAAAGATTTTCTTATCTATTTCCAGGAGTCATTTTAAAGAAAGGTCTCTCCATAATCCAATGGCTGTCTCATATCTAATTTACATTAGTGGTAAGGTAAGCCTGGTCCTATCAGTGCATTTAAGTAATGACTTTGTGATTAAATTGCACCTCCTACAATCCTTTACTTTCACATCTTCACAACATTTCAGCCAAGTCGAGCTGAAAGGGACTGACAGAACCACGGTGAAGTCATTTATCCAAGGATTCCTTTTCTCAGAACATGCTTGGCTTCATACAATGAAACCTAACTAAAATTTAGACGTTCACAATGCATGAAGATTGCCACATTGCAGCAGCCATGAATGTATTAAATTAAGATTGCGAAATCTAGGAGCATTTTGTGAATGTTACATCGACAAAGCAGAGCTATATTCATGTCTCTTTTTTTTGTATGCATCAGCTTAAATGTTGGATATTTTTGAATTACACAAAGATATAGAATCAGTTCACATGGTCTGTTTGATTCTAACAAAAGAAGCATGGGAACATAGAAGTCTTCTATGGTGTAGAGTTACTCAAACGGAAATAGTACAAGCAGCGATGAAAGCAAAATCTACCATCAAATTTACATGTTTCCCAGATGTGCGAGAGAGTCTGACTAATACTCTCACTTAGGCTCTAATATACCTCCAGTGTGTTAAGCCAGTGTTCTTGGAGTTGGAATGTGGTATAACGGTAGACATTTTGCATCTACATCTTGGTTTAGTACAGGATGCACTAACCTTCTAAAAACGAGAGATTGAATCAGGTTGAAGCACATCTCATACATGACTAATGATGAATTTGGGTACTAGGCGACTGCTAACTATTACACCAACTCAAAAAACGTGAGCACAGATTAGATTGTGCACAGTGTAAAATCTTGTATTTGGCCTAATCACTCCAAAAATAAATCGGGAAAATTGGGGATGGCTTGATTTCGCCCCTATGGCGTTTGGGCTCAACAAATTTCATTAACAAAAAACAGATTTGAGAAAACGAATCAGACAAATCAAAAGGGTGCAGAAATGGGCCAATCAGTGTACTGCAAAATATATACATATATATGGACTAAGGAGTAATGTTAAGATGCAGACATTTGTTAAAAGTTTAAGTTGGCAAATATTTTTATATAAGCCTATAATGGGGCTAGGGATAACATTCTTTTGCTTAAATCTTGTATGAAAATTACAGGCATTGCTGCCACTCAAGAGAGGCGAAAAACTGAGTATATGATTGAAGGGATACTGTAGGTGTGAAGAAATTACCCCAGTTATTTTGGTACTTTAGTTTTTTCCTGTTCGGTAGATGGAACACCGACCACCCCCTGGCTCATTCCCATCAAAGAAAACCGCCAATTAAGTGCTCTCTCTGTGGGCCCGCTATTCGTATAGTCAAACGCCACGTGCAAGAGAAAATGGCGGCCATCTTGTTCGCATGAAAGGAGGAAGCGGTACTTGGTCGTCGAGTGTCTGGAACCAAAATCGGACACTCGACTTCCCGAATGCCGGTCAAACTACAGGAACGCCTGCTTCCTTTAACAGACCAGCCAGGAGAGCGCTATTCAGTAGATTTCTTCCCACAAACTAGGGGAACAAATGCTACCAATGAGCCAGGGGAACCGTTGGTGCATTTATTTGTTTTTGTGGACTTTGCGAAATAGATGGACCACACAGCCCAATTTTATGGAACTATTTCTGGGCAGGAGCATCATGTGCGGTCGGTCAAATTAAGATCTCCATGTAACTCTTGAACCCTGGAACTAATCTGGGTGATTTCTGAATATGTTGGTCCCCCAGATTGGGGCAATCAGAAGACATGATGTTTTTGGGGTTCCCATGGAGTTTCGAGTAGTTTCTGAGTTTTAGGTATATGTATGTTTTTTTTGTTGGCAGATAATTGAGTTCAGTAAATTGCTTGACTCAATTATCTCCCCAGTACAGGGGACGGATTATGTGATTGCCAGTGGGAGTGTCCTGGACCTGAGAGCCAATGTACTTGCAGAATTTATTTTGTCACTGTCCCCTCTCAGGTCCAGTGGGGAATGCCCCTGGAATATGTCAACATAAACCCTGTACATTGTCAACTACATAAAAACCAGGCGGTCAGCCTGAATAAAGCATTCCTGTTATACCCTTCATCTAGTTTAGGCTGATATTTGCGTACCTGTCTACTTTGCTGGGAGAATATACTTGCTGTGCTTCGTCTGGAGAAACATTTGAATCAACACCCGAACTGCGAGCTATAATCACTCAGGCTCTAGCAGTTCGGGAGAAAATAGGCGAACAGGTACCTGCAATACCAGCATTCATTACAATAGGCACCCAGACCACTTCTGCCTATTGGAGTGGTCTGGGTAGCTTGCCCCTCCCCCCTTAGCCCTGCTAGTCAAAGCACTGCGGTTTTGGAGAAAACCGCAGTGTTTTGATTACAGGGCTAATCCCACCTCTAGCAGCTGGCTCTCAGACAGCTGCTAGATGGTGCTTCCGGATTCTTACAGCACCAAAAGTGTTTTAAATGACATTTGACGTCCCCACGCTCTGCATGAGGTCGTTGAGCGTCGCTGGAATCTCCAGAGGAAAGCAATGAATAATGCTTTCTAATGGGGAGGTCTAATGCGCGAACGGCCATTGCCACACATGCGCATTAGGTCTCCCCCGCCAGCAGCCAGCGGTGGGGAGGAGCATGGGCAGAGCAGAGCCAGCGCCGAGGAACATCGGCGCTGGACTCAGGTAAGTGACTGAAGGGATTATTAACCCCTTCAGCACCGCGGGAGGAAGCCTTGAAAGAAGGGGAAGCTACAGTGCCAGGAAAACGAGTTTGTTTTCCTGGCACTATAGTTTCCCTTTAATTCCTGTTGTTTTAATAAAACCTTAAACCTTTAACCCCTTAAGGACCAAACTTCTGGAATAAAAGGGAATCATGACATGTCACACATGTCATGTGTCCTTAAGGGGTTAAACATTTGTACAAATAAACAAATAGAACAACTGTACACATGTTCAAGATGTAACACAAATTAACCCTTTAATGTCAAATATTTTCTCTCTTTTTTTCTTTTAGGAAATTGTATCTGTTTGGTATATTGAACTAGGATTAATTCCCGCGCCGTGTACAATATGCCTAGTGTGCAAATTGACCCTATCAATTTACATACATTATGGGTGACTTATATCTCACCAGAGCCAGCAAACAGTCTCTCTTATCTTTTAAAGACCCTCCTTTGTTATTTTGTGCTGAGGACACCCTCTCCTATTTCTGTAATTCTCTCCAATAATAGACCTCACCCTAATAAAAGCTGAATTACAGAAAGGCTACAAGCCTGACCCAAAGAAGATTAGCTTTGTACGCTCTTATTACTACCACTGTAATTCTGTAATTGATTTTAGAATTAATACGTGGTGTCTGAACGCGGTACAGTAAATAGAGTATTGTAGGGTAAACATAATAGATAAGAGGTCTACAGTTTCTATTTCAAAATACACAAGCTCAATATGCATCCTCTATGATGTATCAGCTAATATTTAACTTATTTCTTATTTAATAATGTATATTTAGAGAATCTTTATCTGGAAAAGTCAAGTTTCTTAAAACATTTATTCACGTAATAAACAAACCCTGCTCAATGCATTATACATTTGTTCTGAATCACTATTAACAAGTATTTTAATGGTCTCTCAAATTTCAGAGAAACCAAAGTTTACACATTGGATTTTCTGTCCACCAAAATTCACAGGTTAATTTATAAATCAATCAAACTTCAACTACTGCTACTCTTATATTAATTTAATAGCAAGTCCTTCATGATTCCACAACATTGTATTTAAAGCAGAATTTGTATGTGAATAAATATGCCCAATGAGGCATCTTGGAGGTCACTGACAGATTAATATAGATTTTTATTTGTATTGTTAATTGAAACAATACAAAATAAAAATCAGTTTCCATATGTACTCGAAAACAGTTTGTCAAGCATTCCCACAGTTAAAGACATCAAGGGCTATTAGAGCTATTATATATTTTATATCCGCTGTTTTTAATTCTTGGCATTACTATCCATTTCAGATATTTTACATGATATTATGTAAGAATATTTATTTTTATCTCTCTTTCTATAAAAGTACATCTCCAGGCCTATTATTTAACGTGTCCAGTCCAGTTGTTGCATTACACACGGATTCATCACTAAATTGTAAATTTCTGAGAATTGGATGTGAATTTCAAATTTAGACC
This sequence comes from Pelobates fuscus, assembly GCF_036172605.1. Classification (NCBI taxonomy): domain Eukaryota; kingdom Metazoa; phylum Chordata; class Amphibia; order Anura; family Pelobatidae; genus Pelobates; species Pelobates fuscus. The sequence continues at coordinate 47,672,140 of NC_086322.1, read as the reverse complement.
AAAGTTGATAAACTGGAAATATTCTCAAGGTCAAGTCAGAGATTTTGGCCAAAAATTTGAATTTATTTTGTATTCCTTTTATTTCAAACTGATAATAGCTTTACTGGTAAGTAGCACCAGATTGGGTGCAAAATATCCACTTGCTCACTAGCCATTGGTGAGTGAAAATTGAGCTCTGGCAAGAAGAATATCACTACTGGTGAGTGTGCAATGGAGCCTTCAGGCTTCGAAAGGCAAGGAACTTTTAGGAATGGCTAGTAGCATAGGCATTGGAATGTTGAGCCTTGTTGCAAATATTTACATATTAACCTCAAAGCAAAATTTAGCATGATATTGATGCAACACTTTCTAGGAGAATGTGTATTAGTGATAAATAGATTCACTACAGCGATCACTTTCGTTTCCAAACAAATGAATTTTGGTGAATATTCCTGACTATGAAAACTTGCATTATTTTTAATTCTGCCACAGTTTGAAATACATACACCCTTGAACAAATAAATAGTTACAGCGTTTAATACACCTTATTTTATTATAAATTATTATTAACAAGGGGCCAGTATATTCCTTGGTACAATATAATGGGTAACTAAACCAAAACATACACAGAAATAGTGACAAATAAGTCGAACGGGGAAAATAGGTAATGTGGATCCTGTTCAAATGAAAATACAGTCAAGAGAAACAAGAGAAAGTAGGAGGTATATATATAAATATTTAAAGTGCGATGTTGCCCGAAGGGAAAATAGATTGGCAGTTGTACACTCTGCAGTAAATTGAACATATTATGTAAGTTCATTAAAATATTTGATAGAATAAAAAGTTAGATAGGGTAGAATATACCCTATCTAAATGTTGTGAGAGGTGAGACAGGGACAAACTGCTCTAGGAAGAGGACTTAGTAACTTGAAGGAATCCTTGCAGAAGTGGGATTTAGGGTTTTACGTACATGTTACATACTGGAGACTAGGGTTAATTGTGATGGGGTCAGTTACCACTGATGGAGTCTTAGAGGTGCCTTGTTAGTGAGAGTTCTAATCGTGAGTGCAATTAGAGGACAGACAAAGGTCATTGGCATAGCGGACGAATCAAGATGGACGAGTCACATTACGGACGATATTTGTAGGTGCTTGTTATAATTGTAAACTTTCTATTGGATTAGCAGTTTGTAAAAGTATTTTACCTATTTAAAAAAAAAACAATATAGATTTAATGGTGTATGTCACGCAATTACGGAATTGTCGTGGTTAAATATACTCGTAGTGGAATGGGTATAGACTAGCGGCGTAGTTTATAATCTGGTATTGGGTGAAGGTCTATTTTTTCAGGTCAGATCCCAGGGAAGTGATTTTGTTACGAGCTTGAATGATTCAAAGGTTAAGTCTTACACCAAAGGGCTATTCTGTTCACAGACATAATTGGAATACCAAAGTCAATATATGTAGCCTTTCTCTGTGCGCAATCTTCACTTGATCTTTGCCAATGTAGATTAATTAAGTGTTATCAATTAATGGCCTGTTGTAAAGACTTTTCCAGCCTGTGTTCAGATGAAGCATGTGGGTATATAAGGGGGAGGGAGTCACCTCTAAATTATAGAAATCTGGCTTTAACATCGTAACATGCTAGAAATTACACACACGGGACTTGACAGACGTAGACAGGAGAATCTTTATTTTATTTAGAGTAAAACCTTATTATAAGTCAGATCTGCTTAAATTATTCTGGGTTAAGGGTTTAAATCCCAAAGCGTGAAAAATGTTAGTCTGAAAATCCGCATTCTTTTCTAAATATCTCCAAATCTGAAAATTACACTAGCTTTGCTATATTCTTACATTGGGTTATTTAATTAATCTGAAATCCATTTTTCCGTTCAGGAGAATTCACTGTTTAGTGGGAAAAAAATATGATTTACTAAATTTAGATGAAATGAGTGTAGTTGTAAAATTATTTCTATCAATTTAATTTGAAAACTTAAATCTTGATTTAATAAGCTTTTCAAATGATTCAATAATTTAAGAAATTTTTAAAATAATTTATCTACAGACGTCATGATTAAAGTCAATGAGAATTTATGTAGATAAATCAGTGTTTCTCACAGTAGTAAATAATTAAATCATTTGGAATGTTTATTCAATCCTGGCCTTTGTAATCTAGCTTAAAGTTGCAAATTCTCTTTTCCAACCACCGAAATTCACCATTCAGCAGATAAACCCCATTAACTCAGGAAATTGAAGATGAAATAGCCAGACATTTTTCATTTGTTCTTGGCTAATTTTCTGCCTAAATGTAACAAATTCTAATTGGTCACAAATCACAGTCTGGTGAATAAACATCTTTGTTGTTTGCATTCATAGTTACATAGGCTGAAAAAAAAAGACTTGCATCCATCAAATCTAACCTTGCTCATATCTGTTTCTGCTGTTGATCCATAAGAACGCAAAGAAAACTCTTTCTAATTTTGCAACAAAATAGAAAAAAAATCCATCTCGACCCCTGAAAAGGCAGTCAGATCTCTCCATGGCTCAAGAAGATTTTAACCTACATATTAAATATATAATATAAGATATATATATATATATATAAACTAAAAATCTTGCACTCCACCAAAACTACTTCCTTGCCCGTTGCTTGTCCAGCCAAAATACAAAAGAATATGTAAGGATAGCACTTACATGGCTTTAACCCCTTAAGGACCAAACTTCTGGAACAAAAGGGAATCATGACATGTCACACATGTCATGTGTCCTTAAGGGGTTAAACATAAGACTTATCGTTTATTACATTTGTTTAAAATACCATCAATGTTTCAGCTTGATCCCCTCATCGTCTTGATGAAAGCTATATATATATATATATATATATATATATATATATATATATATATATATATATATATATATGTATATATGACACTGTTTAAAAATCTGTACAAACAATGATCAAACCCTCCCTTTTTGGCCTTAGTCTAAATCTTCATTCTCCCATGTAAATGGGTGACCTTGTGCCTTATGCATTGTCTGATTTATGAATAGGTTGCCAAACAATGGTTTGTATTGGCCCTGACCCTTTATGTATAATGTTATCATATACCCACTAATGTCATTTTTCTAAACAAAACAGATTTAAATTTGTTCATAAGTAAAGTTTTCCATTCTTCTTGTTAATTTTGTACCCTTCCTCTACACATTTTCCAGTGTCATAATATCCTTCTTTAGAACAGATGCCCAAAATTGCACAGCATATTCTTACCGTGGATTTATAAAGAGGCAACATTATATTTTCTTGTTTTTAATTTCTTGGCTTACCTTCCTGCTAAACCACATTGACAATGTGTTACTTTTATATTTGTTACCTAATGTAAGCTTTATATTTGTTACCCAGTGTATGCTTTCTAATATTTGTTTGAAGAAATTCCATTTATCCTCTAGGTTTTTTTTCACAAAAGATTTTATGCCATTCAATGAGTTGTAAAGCTCCCTATGTACATTTGCTTTTTGAGTTTATTTCAAAAGACACCTTATTGTGATTACTATTTCACAAGTGAATGTGTAACAAGAGATAAACGTTGTTCATTATTATCAGATTCAGGCATGCATGCATTCTAGTTGGTACTTTTATTTTTTGTAAATCTGATTTTTTTTTCATGCGTATATATACAAACTAATAGATCTCAGAAAAAATAGGAAGTTTACAAACCACCATAGAGACGGACACACAGGTGCCTTGTGGTAGCGCCATTTTTTGAGTGTGATTTTTACGTTTACTTTATATATATATATAAAAACTGAACAGTAAGTCTCGCTAGTTTCTTTAACCATAATGATCTCAATAAACATAAACTTATTCCGTTTGTACATTGGGAAGGTTTCAAAATGTATGCAAGCTTAGTCTCGTGAATCCCACGAACCTCATGGAATCATTGTGAAGGCATATGTTGCCTAGGTTGTGTCTCCCACCTATCACAATCCATTTTAATAATGTTCTAGACCTTGGGTAGTGATATTCCCTGTTCTATAAGTTCCTCCTGGGTCGAGATGGGTTTATGTTCTAAGTCTGTCTGTGTAATTTGTCTAGTGTCGTTGTCTGGTGACCCGGGTTACCAGGTATGTTCTAGTTGGTATTTCTACCATTAAAGGCGGTTTCGGTGGTGGACAGGGGTCATCATGGGCACTCTGACCGGTCTGCAGCTATGAATCCCCATAAGCAGTAAACTGCAATGTACTGTGTGTTCTGACACCTTTCCAACATGACCAGCATTAAGTACTTCAGCAATTTGAGCTACGGTAGCTGTTCCGTGTCATCGGACCTGACGGGCAAGCCTTCGCTCCCGACATGCATCAATGAGCCTTGGGTGCCCATGATCCTGACACCGGTTTACCAGTTGTCCTTCCTTGCACCCCTTTAGATAGATACTAACCACTGCCTACGGGGAACAACCCACAAGACTAGTAATTTTGGAGATGCTTTGAAATTACTATTTGGCCCTTGTCAAAGTCGCTCAGATCTTTTCATTTGCCCATATTCCTGCTTCCAACACTGACTGTTCACTTATTATTATTATTATTATTATTATTGCCATTTATATAGCGCCAACAGATTCCGTAGCGCTTTACAATATTTTGAGAGGGGGGATGTAACAATAAATAGGACAATTACAAGAAAACTTACAGGAACAATAGGTTGAAGAGGACCCTGCTCAAATGAGCTTACAGTCTATAGGAGGTGGGGTATTAGAAACATTAGGATAGGAAATATCAAGTAGGAGTGAAGCAGAGCTGGAGGAGAGAGCAAAGCAAAGTCCCATAGGAGAGAGCAAGAGACAGGTATGTAAGGGAGAGATTACTCTGGGAGGCCATACGCTTTCCTGAAGAGATGGGTTTTAAGGCCCTTCTTAAATGATTGAAGACTAGGGGAGAGTCTGATGGCAGTAGGCAAGTTATTCCATAGGAGAGGAGCCACCCGTGAGAGGTCCTGCAGGCGCGAGTTGGCCGTACGGGTGCGAGCAGCGGTCAGGAGGTGGTCGCGGGCAGAGCGGAGGGTACGAGGAGGGGCATACTTCTGGATCAGTGAAGAGATATAAGAGGGGCTGGAATTGTTTAGTGCTTTGAATGTATGGGTTAGCACTTTGAATTGACTCCTATAGGATACAGGGAGCCAATGTAAGGACTGGCAGAGGGGTGAGGTGTGAGAGGATCGACTGGAAAGGAACATCAGTCTAGCTGCAGCATTCATTACAGACTGTAGCGGGGCAATACGGCTTTTGGGGAGACCAATCAGGAGAGGGTTACAGTAATCCATGCGGGAAATTACTAGAGCATGGACAAGCTTCTTGGTAGCATCTTGCGTAAGAAAGGGGCGGATGCGGGCTATGTTTTTGAGTTGGAACCTACAGGACTTGGCAACAAACTGGATGTGAGACTCAAAGGTGAGACCAGAGTCAAGTATGACGCCAAGACAGCCAAGACACTTGCTGCCTAACATATTCCATTGACAGGTGCCCTTGCTATGATATAATCAAAGTTATTCACTTCACCTTTTAGTGATTTTATTGTTGTGGCTGAAATTATGCACAGGTTGAGAATTTTGGTTATATATGTACAGCTTTGCATCTCTATATTCCAAGTGCTATGTCTGTGTAGAAAAGTTAACATATACATAGGACATTTTTTTCAGGTGTATAAAGTCCACTTAGGATTTTAATTTAATTGTAATTTTTAATTAAATTTTAATGCAGTGGTCTGAGTGCAGTGACCATATAATTTTAGCCCTACTATGTAAAGCATTGGCGTTTTGTAGATGCTACCATGTTTTCATTGCAGGGTTAAACACACTTCTATTTTTTTCCATTTTTTCTAAATTTTATTTAGGATGGCCCTCTAATCAAAGTAGGGAGTCAAACACTATAGTGTTGTTATTACATAAAAAAAATTATAAATCTACACATTTTACGGTGAGTTAATTACATAAAACAAAGAACAAACTAGTATTTGTTGAGGAGATCACAATCTTATATTCTACGAATTAATATGATAATCAGAAGATTCCGTAACACAAAGGAAAAATGCATAGCAAACTCATGTATATTCCTATATTACGGCATACAGCTATTAATAATCTGAAAGTACAAATGTCTCACTGTAAAATATTATAAAGATATAAATATTGTTTTTCAAGATCTAAACACTGTTTGTAGTGTAGAGCATCCAAAGAAAAATAAAATGAAATTGCATGGTCCTTGGTTCTAGATGGCATCAGACAGCCATGTACTGGAGCACTGTTTTGGTTCAAGACAATATTATTACCAGAGGGAACTCCAATCTTATCAGTAAGAAAAAAATGTCACAATAGCAAAAGTTTAAAGCAGAACTGGCAGAGCTACTGGGTTGATTAATTAAGGATAAGATCACAATCATCATTTTTCTTCAAAAATAATTTAGTAATTGAAAAAAAATAAACACACACCCCTATACATACATACAACAGAGAAACCATAAAGTGTGACAGTAAAATATCGTGATTGTCGTCTTTGTAGTAATTGTAATCCACAATTCCAAAGGTCAAATGGTTTGTGGATGTCTTCCGAGCTTTTATTCTATGTATTTTAATTTATATACAATTTTAATGGATTTTTGTCCCATATAACTTGTTTAACTTGAGTGTTCATTAGTTCATTGAATAGAATGTAGAGTAGGTGAGTGAATGGCCCAAGCAAAAGTTCTTTATCCTTAGTTACATCTAGAAACTCATTGTGAGTTTCATTTAGAGAAACAGCTAGCTTCTTACCATAAGTATGTTAAATTAGTTCTTCTTCACTAAATGTTACACTTGTGCATGGCAAAAAAAATAATAAAAAAAAATCAGTTCATTCAAAATGATTTGTCTGAAATAAAAAATGTGATTCCGGCTAAACAAATTTTGTCAGTGTGGAGTTTCAGTGCGGACAACGTCTGTCCATGCAAATTGATTTAAAAAGCCTATGGTGGCCAATAATGTCCCCACCCACCATCCTTCACCCTATTCAGGATCCAGAAAAATAATAGCAGTTATCTTGCACCAGAGAGTAATGACCTACCCACCTGAGTAGAATGTTCTCCCCAGCTGTTCCACCTCCAATAACCCCCGATCCAGTGCCAACACTTTATAAAGTGACTCGATTCTCATTTTCCTACAGAACACCGCAATTATGGAGTAACCTCACGGACACGAATTTTCATTCAAATAAATAAAAACCATTGATTGATTCCACCGATCACACATCAGGGGTATAAGGAGTATAATTTCCTTTAATATAATAAGGCTTTTTAAAACTGACATTTTTTCAAAATTGGATTGGAAATTCTGGGTTTAGATGGTACACCCAGAAGAGTTTTATTTTGGCAATATACTTGCTTGTATGAACCTTATATGTCTCTGTCATAAAACTATAGAACAAATAATGACTGTGCTTTTTACTTGCAATAGCCGAGGAATCGGACAGAGATTATAAAAAGTTTTCTTTAATGAAAAAGATTTCTGAAGTTTCCCAAACACGGAAGATAAAGACTTTCACATTCCAAATATTGATAATATAGCACATTGCTCCTAAGATTCTGTCTGCTAGCGTTGCCTGAAAAAACTTATTTCTAAAAAATGGATCTACAAATCACAATCATATGTTTTGTTTAAACAGTAATCTTTTATAGCGGTTTCCTGTCTTTATGATAAAGTGCTATGGTTTATTTTATGTGTTGTGTTTTTATGTTAGTTGGTGGCAGCAGAAGCTCATCTCTAAAGCCTCACTTTTATAAAATATGTTGGCAAGTGATCTTTTGATATTATCCTATGAATTCTTTAAATAAATATATATATTTTGTGTCTTGTTGCTGCAATCTTTATTCCTTTGCTTGGTGTTAAGAATAATGTAAATATTCTGTTTGGTACATTTTTTATTTCCAGTGTAGTAGTAAATATATTTACCACTGTCCTAACTTGAGATAATAACAAACAATATAACATTCTACCTCAACATTTTTGTATTATTGATGCCAGTCCTTTTAAACTATAATTCAGATTATGGTATTTAAACTAGATAAGCTAATGTGTTATATTTCGATTTGTCATAATATCTACAAACATGTTTTGTTCCTATGTAATACAGTATGCAATATTTAGATGAGATTAATAATGCCATTGATACCACACAACCAGGCCCAAACTGTCCATCGGGGGAATATGGGTAAATATTCTGCAGGCCCCAATGAAGGCCAACAGGTGAAATAAAAATATCTCCCCTGCCTGCCCATGCAGGACCGCACAAGTCCAAAGAGGGCTCTCTCTCCATTCATCCATTCATGGGCCAGTAGGGAGATCACGTCAACTATAATGCCAGGAGAGGCCTAATGCAGGTGGAGTCAGGTAGCCTTTTCCCTCTGGTCTGTACCTCCTCTGGGTGCAGATTGTGTGTATTTCCTATGAGCTCCTGAACTTACAGTTAGTGTCAGAACATTGCAATTGTAACCAGTCAAAGCCTAAATAATTATTCACTGCAGTCTTTTCTCCCTCAAGTTCTGCTTTTTCCATGTCTGTCTTCCTCCAAGTCAATGGAACTACCATCAGCTCTACTTCACAGGCTCATTGCTTAGGTGTTCTCTTTGATTCCAAGCTCTCCTTCACTCCTCATGTCCAGTCGATCACCAAATCCTGCTGTTTCCACCTCAAAAACATAGTGCGTCCGCCTCTATTTAATGCCAGACACAGTTTAGGTGCTGCAATCTCCTTCTCAGTGGAGATTACGTGTTCCCGACTTGCCTCCCTATGTGGCAGCAAGGCTCATCTTTCTGTCCTCCCACACCTCCCACTCCTGCCCTCCTCTGTCAGTGGCCTACATTGGCTACACATAAGATAGAGCTCAATTCAAAATTCTGGAACTTGCTTACAAATCTCTACATAATGCTGCTTCTACCTACCTTTCCTCACTAATACGCTCTGCTGTATACCTGCGTCTCTCTTCTGTTCATACTTTGACCTCTCACCTTCAAGACTTCTCCATGGCTGCACGATTCCTGGGGAACTGCCTTCCCTGCTCCATTAGATGCTCACTCAGTCTCCATTCCTTTAAAAAAATCATTAAAAATTGTCCTTTAAGAGCTCCACCTCCCTCCCCCCCCCCCACACACACACACTTTGCTTTGAAGTCTATTTTAGCAAACCACTTTTCTGCCCTACCCTTACCTTTTGTGTCACTATACTCCACTCCCTCTAGCATGTAATCTCATTGAACAGGGCCCTCATTCCCTCTGTTCCTGTGCGTCCAACTCATCTGGTTACAATTATGTGTCTATTAGTCCACCCATTGTACAGCGCTGCGGAATTCCCATTGGAGAGCAATGATTTTTCTCTGTGCTTTATGATTATAGAATGGGGGTATTTGACAGAAAGTAATTGACAGACAAATATTAACAGATACAAGAGGTGAAGAAGGCCCTGCTCAAATAAGCTTACAATCTATGAGGGAAGGGTAAAGACACACCAAACAAACAGCATATCAAGGGGTAGAATGAACTAATGGATAAGCTTATGTCAAAATAAGCTAGTGAAAGTGGTGTGTGGAGTACATGAGCAGTGGATGGAGAGAAAATGAGCTGGGCTATGAGGCGAGGGAACTGAGGAGTACAATTGTAATGAGAGAAATGTCACCCAGAAAGATGGTAGGCTTTCCTATACAGGTGGGTTATCAGTGACTTCTTAAAGGACTGGAGACTATGGGAGAGGCTGATTCTAAAGGAACAGGCAGCATTGAAAAGATCCCATAGGTGGGAATTGGCAGATGTCAAGAGAAGGTCATTTGTGGACCAAAGGAAACGACAAGTGAGAAGTGGTGTATTTATTGAGTAAAGAGGACATGTAGTAAGGAGTGCAGATAGTGGGGGCTTTGCAGGTTAGTGTTAGCAGTTAAAATTTGATCCTGAATGGTACAGGAAGCCAATGTAATGATTGGCAAAGGGGTGACTATACCATAGAAGAGTCAATCAATCATTATAAATATAACATATAACAACCAATCAGGCATTATTACTGTAACACAGAGCAGCCAATCAACAGATGTGACTATACCATACAACAGCCAATCAGCAAATAGGACTTTATCTTAGAACAGCCAATCAGAAAATAGGACTACATAGCATAGAACAGCTAATCAGCAAATAGGACTATACCATAGAGCAGCCAATCAGCAAATAGGACTATATAATAGAACAGCCAATCAGTACATGTGACTATACCATAGAGCAGAAAATCACCCTTTACAGCTATATTATAGTGCTGCCAATCAGTCATTATGGTTATAGCATCGAACAATCAGGAAGTCATTTAGGTTACATTTCCCCAAACAGGGACTCAAGCTCTTTTGCATATTATGTGATTGTTTTTTTCGCTAGGAGAGTGATATTAATAAAAAAAAATGCCTCAAGCTAATTGCCATAAAATTACAATTTGTTTTTCCACTGTGATTTGCAACAGTGAAAATTAACAGGAAGTCTAGAACAGAAATCAGTGTTAAAATGGAGATCGTTTAGTACGAAGGAGAGAGTTCATCCTATATTGCAGGTTAAGTGTCTCTAATTATGTAGCACTTGTAGACTGAGTCCTTGATATTTATATCTGGAAATCAGTAACATATAATTAAGCCTAATTATGTGTACCTAATGAGTAACTTCAATCCATAGACATAAGTTACAGCATCAGTGAGCACAAAATAATGAAGACTAAGTAATTACATCATAGTGGGAAATTCACATACCTCGGGGTCCATAATAGCAGAATTATTTTAAGTAAACACCGAAAAGCTGAAAGAGAAGAAACATATTTTGATAATCTTAGTTAGAATTCATGAAAGGTGTTGAATGCGCTAATAAATTGATTTCAGCCTATGTCAGACCTTTTATCCAGTTTTAATATTGCAGATTCTGAAGATGTGGTTGTTTTACTACGGAATTTCTTACTTTGCAATAATTATTATTAGCCATCGTATTCCTAGCTTCTCTGATAAAATCCTTCTCATAAATAAATAGACTTGCTTATTAAAAAGGGAATTGTGGAGAAATGAGAAACAATTATACCAAATTTAGTCCAAAGACCTACATCTGAATCTTCATCTGTACCGATAGCATGACCTTTTGACCTAAATTTAACACAATCTGTTTTCAATTCAGGGCAGTTAACGGTTTGACGGAACAAATTATGACAAAGTGATTACACAAAAAAGATCAGTAAAAAAAAAATATATAAAAAAAGAGGTGCAAAAAATACTTGTATTTTCTTATACTGAATGCATATACTATGGTAAATAAACTAGTATGTGATTACGATAAGGACAGCCTAGATCACGGTGTCTGAACCAGATACCAGCCAAGCTGAACTTGCAACAGCCTTTTCCAAAGAATACTCCCTTTATCAACTATTTCTCCTGAATGTGCTCATGGTAGAAGCTGATTCCATCCAAACACTGAGAATGTCTAGAATGAAACAGATTCCGACGTATCTTTTTATTCTTCCAAAAGTAGCCTATCGAGAATATGTACAGCAGTGGTAGAAACTGCATAGAAATGATGGCACTGGTACAATTACATTAATATTACTCTACATGACACAATGCGGATTCTAGTACATTTTCATGAATTTTCTTACAGTTTTGACACTTCGGACTTCTCACTCTTTGTAACTCTGCACTCTGTGGCAAAGATAACTTGTCTCTCAGTTTTCCTTCAACTCAATGGTGCTGTAAAATTAACCATATCCCGCAGGTTCATTAAGTAATAACTTTTTAGATTTTTACATCTTTTCCATTTTTCATACCCATTAAATATACCCTATACCCACTAATATACCCTCTAGATCCAAGTGAATTCATGTGAAACATAAAACTTATATGTATGTTTTCTGGGCTTGATAGAGTTATTTTCTAGGGTTCCACTAAGTGCCTTGGTCCTACAATGTGTCCTAATATTAAGGGCCAATTTATGATCAGTCTCCTGGGTCCATAAATGGGCCAAACCACCCATGGTTGCTAGGGACCCATAGTCAGCACCCAAACTATGTTTCTACATACCCTCTTTGCACTAATAATAGTAAATAAGGCCCACAGCATTCTGTGACTGTTGGCTTGCAACCCATATAGAGTTTAATTATATGGGCACAGTAAAATGGGCATGTATTGGGTCAAATTATTACCCCCAGGACAAACCTGAAAAAGAGAGAAATATCAATGTAAAATATTGCATAAATAAATAACACATAGGGGTGAAGTATTGGGTAGAAGTCCATCGTCAGGAACCTAACCTTAATATTTCAGAACAAGGTACTTATTATGTATAATGTGGTTGTTTCTTGGTATGCACTAATTATTATTTGCCATCGTATTCCTAGCTTCTCTGATAAAATCCTTCACATAAATCAATAGATTTGTTTATTGACAATGGAATTGTGGAGAAAGAGAAACATTTATATATATATATATATATATATATATATATATATATATATATATATATATATATATTCTTTAAATATTGGAAAGGAGTAGGCAATAAAAGTTTTGAATTCTGCAGCGTCAACGTTTCGGACCCACTCGTGGTCCTTTCTCAAAAGCAAAACTTTTTTATAACAAGTCCTGCGAGTGCCTACTCCTTTCCAATATTTGAAGAATGTATTTTAGTTCCACTGTGGAGCACCGAGGCTATATTATATAAAGATTTTCATGGTTCTCAGAACTGAAAACAGTGAGTGCCTTCAAACTTCTATTTTACATATATATATATATATATATAGATAGATAGATAGAAGTACGTGGGACTCAAATATATATATATATATATGTTCCAAGTAGAGAAAACTCTGGAGTCTTAATAATAATTTTATTCTGTCGCTTTATTTAAGCAATAACATTGATACACGTAAAAAAAAGTCGACGTTTCCGTCAATACAGACTCTGTCGACTTTTTTACGTGTATCACTGTTCTTGCTTAAATAAAACAGAATAAAATAATTATTAAGACTCCAGAGTGCTCTCTACTTGGAATATATATGTGGTTGGAGATTGCACCGGAGCGATTGAAAGACCGGGATCATCGAGTGCTGGGACCCGGGAGATTATATTTTATATATATATATATATAAAGATAAGTATGTCATATATATATATTATAATAGTTTCTATAAGAGAGAGACCTTGTGTGAGCCAATCGACTCTCTCTATAACACTATAGTATTGGAGACTTTGCGGTTATTAACAAGACTTTGTTTTCACCCAGCAGAGGCAGGTTTCAAACTTTGACAGATAATAGCAGAGAGCAAAATGTAGTAAGCCCTATTGTATCCATTATCCAGTAATGCCTGTCGGTAATTCCCCGTCACTAATTGGGATATTTTGCAGTTGAGAAACAGCCGCTAATTGCTAGAATTTGCAAAAGCAACTTTAGAGAGCAACTAAATCTCTGAATACATGCAACTTCTGTTCATATTTAATTTTGATTCATATCTAATTTAAGTATATAAATATTCTATAGTTCTTTCAGATTAGGGGCGACAACAATTAGCTCAAAATCGGTCAATGAACTTCAACTTCAGAGATTCTTTGCTAGCATTAGAGATTTGCTGTAAGCACCATGACAATTTAAGTATTTTGAAGTGGTCATGGTGTCGGGAGTCTTCATGTGCAGAGGTTCATTCATTGGCTAAGAGTGCACAGCTGATGCTCTCATCCCTTACAGCTGCCCGCGGGACCCTGACAGTCATGCAGGATCGACATCCGACTTTTCCGGGCATCAAAAGTCTGATATTATTCAGCCATAAAGAGAGGAGATAGGTGCTTAGGGGAGACCTAGGTAAGAGAACAAACCAAAACAGTTTGACCTATTACTGACAAACAATACACAAGTGGGCTGTTGTGGTTATGGTGCTTGGAGTAACCCTTTAAGACTGCTTTAAACAATCAACTAATTTGAGAAGGGGTCTATATCTCCTCTTTTTCCTGTTTGACAGCGTTGCTTTGCTTTATACTCTATTGTTTTATTTACCCGCTGGACGAAGCTACATAATATGTTGGCACTGAATAAAAGTAATGTTAATTTTTAGGTACCCAGTGCTGAGCATTCAATGCACAATATAGAACAAAGGCCACAGAGCAGACAAGTTGTATAATTACTACTAGAACTAATTGGATAAATTAATGCCACATATAATAACCAATCAAGTTGATTAAGAGTAAAAATGAATTTTCTAAGGGCTAATGGAATAAATAGCAATTTTAATTACGTATTCTAAATACATGGGGTCATTTAAATCTACTTTGATGTTTAGCTTAGGTAGATGTGGCTGGCTTAATTGTATTGCATTGATTTTTCTTTTTTTTTTCTTTTAGCCAGTGCAAAATACTCTATTGTTGCTGTGATGAAACTTTTATTTTCACCGTACTCTTTAGTGTGGTTTTGTATGATTTCCTGTGCTTACAGATTAGAAAGAAACAAAGACTCTTCTTAACTATGAAATGAGCCCAAAGCTCTGTAAAATCCTTACAATTGACTTTTTTTTAAATCAATGTGCTAAATGATGTAATTATCAAATAGTATTTCCTCCAATTTAAACCAGTTAAAAAGTTAATGGCTTGCTTCAAATTAATTTGGAGCATATTGCGTGCAAATTGCATAAGCATTTTCTTTTAGTATTTAACTCACTTATATAAAATTCCTTAAAATTAGACGTGCACAGCAGAAAAATTTGGTTTGAACGAATTGATTGGGTCACATTTTTGGTTAATTTGGACAACTGAATTTCATCAACACGGCATTTTGAAGAATTTTAATTTTATCCACGTAAACGATTCAGGAAAAACTATTCAGACAAACCAAATGGATAAAAAATTAACCTGTCACAATACTTAAAAATATCTACATAATTTTTACATGTAGAATATTTTTTTGCAGTACAGTGATGAGTGATAAGCCCCCTTTTACTGCAGCTTATTCCATTCGAAATTCACTCGGCTAAATTCTGACAATTACTATGGTATTTTAACATTTAAATTTGGTCCACGTTAGATCATATCCGTATTTTGAGCATTCAGTTATTTTTGAGCATTCGGTTGCGAATGTATACATTTGGTCCCCCATTTACTTGTTAATTTGATTAAGTTGTTGTCCCACAAGCAGGACACCAGATCAAGAATTAAAAGAACTAGCTCATCCACTGCCTGTTTGTTTGTTTTCATAATTTGGGCATATAGCAATGTGGAATGGTGGAATTTGGATAATCCACGATCAGACAAAATTTGGAAGATTTGCAATTTGTTATCAAATGAACGCACAAGTCTACTTAAAATTAGCTTTAGTTGGTCATTTTAAAATAAGTGTTCTTGGATACAATTGCTGTACTGTTACAGACGTTAGAGTGATTTCTGTGTATTTTATACATAAATAACATGATGCATTCTTTATCTTTAGGTATGTTTAACCCTCTATTTTACCACATGGACCATTTAAAAGGAAACCTATGAAGGACAAACTTCCCTAATATATTCTGTAAAGCAGCCTTCAAAACAACTAAACAATTACATTTTAAGAAGTTTGCCTATTTAATTATTTAAATCCTCAAAGATTGAAATTGTCATATAGCTTCCATAGCCTAAATACAGACTGCACTATCTATTTAAGAATACCTGCCCAAAGATTCAGAAACCTGTCACTCTGCAAGATCACAACGAGTTTTTGAAGAATCTGGAAGAGCTCTCACCATGTCCTCTACAACAAACAAAATGAAAAAGGTAAAAAACATTATGTTTGAAGAAACATGATGCGCATGAACTCTTTCACTGCCAAGAAGCAAGCATTAACTGGAATACAGATGAGTAAATTCAACACCAGACTATGCCATGCCTTAGGGATCCTGATATTTGATATATAAACATACAAAAGGGTAATCAGATCGGTAAAGAAAACAAATGTCTACAATTTTTTCTACTATTCCTCTGATTCCATCATTGGATCATACAAATTGGTGTCTCCAGTTCTCAGTTGGTGTACAAAACTCATATCAGAGGAAAGATACGGAAAGCAGCAAGAGACAGTCAGGGGTATCAGACCAGAGAGCGGACACTGCCTTGGGATCTAGGGTGTACCAGTAAATCTGTGCACGCTTGTCAAAGGCACCATGCTGCAAGGACTACTCAAGCGAAAATAACAAATGGATGTCATTGTGGAGCCAAAAACCTGTGATTATAATTATCACATCCCCTGTGACCTTGCATAAACTTTAATCCCTCTCCAATGAAGCATTTAAATAGCCTGCATCTCAAGGCAAGAGACCGTATCCCTTCACTGGGAAATATTGAAGACAAGAAAAGGAACTGCAGGGAGACCATTAGGTCCCCAGCAAAAAGCAACAGAGACAGCTGCACCGGAAACATTAGTGATGTCACCTTAATTGATAATGTGTGATAGGAGAGGATTAAAAAAATAGCTGGTTTCCTAAAAATTATATGATGGTAAATACCAACATGTCAATCGCCAGTTAAATCGGAAGATACAGAGTTATTATGTCTATACAGACAGCTCTCACGCAGGATGTAGTAAAATAGTGAGAATGTGTTCTCTGGTATGATGGATAAACAAGGAGTTATAGCCAGATTATGAGTAAAATGATAAAACTTATTCAAGCACCTATGTATAAAACTTGATTAAAACACAATATTGGCATCTGTACAACGTGGGTTGTAAAAGTATCTGTTTCTAGAATAATGCTTAGAAAGCCTTCATATTCTGGCACGCAAAATGTTTCACGATTAGCAGTAGAATTAAAATGTAAAAAATATCCGTCTCATCTGCAGTTACAGAATATGTCCTGCAGTAATTATGCCCAGATTGCGTATAATGGACTAAACCTTTGCATTAATAATGAGGATACTAGAGTTTGCACTGTTTACTATGCTGTATGTCTCTTCATTTATTATTATTATCAATATTATTTTTATTTAAAAAGCGCCAACAAATTCCGTAGCGCTGTACATTGGGCGAACTAACAGACAGGTATTTGTAACCAGATGAGTTTGACACACAGGAACAGCGGGGTTGAGGGCCCTGCTCAATGAGCTTACATGCTAGAGGGAGTGGGGTATAGTGACACAAAAGGTAAGGGTAGGGTAGAAAAGAAGGTGGCTATGATAGTATTCATTAAGGGCTTAGTGATTTGTTTTGATAACTGTTGCAAAACTGTCTAGTTGTGCCCCATTGGCACATTTCCAGACCCTATCTGAAATAAAAAGTGCAGAAAAAGATACCATAAATTCTACAAAAAAAATGCTATATTTCATATAACAGTTATGGGCCGTGAAGGGGTTAAAGAATGTTAAAACTTTAAAACGTCCTGATACTCTCAAAATGTTATACATATTTACATACACGTGCTCATAATTTAGCTCTAGAAAACGTATGACTCGTATGCCATTTATTTCATTTTTCTAATTTATTGACAAAGTAACGGAAAAAGCAAAATAATGAAAAAAAGTGTTGCAATCACCATGGAAACCAATTAAACATTCCTGCTGAATACTTCTCTTTCAGCATAAATATATTTTACAAAAAAAAAAAAAAATAGCCAAGCTTGCACAGTCCTTTTAATAACAGAATACAACGTCTCTAAAACATGAAACATTGCATAATCCAACATTTTATTCTAGAGAGGGTTTTCAAGAGTTTGAACCTTTATGCATATCATTTTATCCTGAAAGGCTGTTATACTATTTACTTTACCGTTTATTTTTAGTGAGAATAGATTTCTAATGAACCTGTTTTTGTTTTGTTTTTCCTTTTTTTTTTTGTGTTTTTTTTTTATTAATTCATGAAATTGTTACCCTTTGCAAAAATGTATCAAAATATATAAGCTTTGGAAAAAAGCGTTACCCAAAGTATGCTCCTATGCAAATAAGAGTAGTTAAAGTCTCAAATCTATAAGTTAGACCAATAGGTAATCAGGACATGGATTACAACAAAACATCGAATATTAAAGCTGTTTATTTTTTCTAGATCCCTTTTGAACCCACATGGTTGTAGTACACATTCAATACCACTGACCCCCGGCATTATCTCTATACTAATTGTATTATGAGCATTAGGATGGATGACAAGACACAGGGATGGACAGAATGACATTTAGTTAGATGGATGGACAAATGAATAGTTGTACAGACAGACAGTGCCCTGTTTAATCACATTTTATCATATTCATTGCCAATCAGGTTTGTAGACTATTTAAGTTAAGATAGCCAGTGGTGGCCAGGAATTAGATCCCTAGATATTGCAGAACTACAACTCCCATGATGCTTTGTCCACCTTACAGCTGGTTAAGGAATACAGGAGTTAAGGAACTACATTTTGATCAGACATGAGACAGAGAGAATAAAGGTTTAACCCCTTAAGGACACATGACATGTGTGACATGTCATGATTCCCTTTTATTCCAGAAGTTTGGTCCTTAAGGGGTTAAAAAATAAATAAAAGGATACTCCACTCTCAAATACAAAAAAAAAAAAAAAAAAATTAATAAATAATGACATTTTCTTTGGAACACCAGATATTATGTACTACACCTCTGCTTATCTGCTGACTTTACAATCCCTCCCCCTCTAACCCCACCCAGACTTTCTGTGGCTGTCCAATCACAGACTTTCCAATACAGCTCAATATGATGTTTTTGCAAGGCAGGTGCTCTGAGC
The DNA here is from genome assembly GCF_036172605.1 of Pelobates fuscus. NCBI lineage: Eukaryota > Metazoa > Chordata > Amphibia > Anura > Pelobatidae > Pelobates > Pelobates fuscus. Next base: position 47,653,401 of record NC_086322.1, on the reverse strand, counting down.
AATTGCTGCCTCTTGAGTTTAGCTCCACAGAGCTAGCAAAACCAGGAAGTTACAGGACCAGTCTCTGACTGACAGCTAGGGGTGTATATAAAGGTCAATTTAAAAAAGTTATTATTTTTTTTTTCATTTTACACTGTTTGTTAAATAAAATAAGGGGACACACTCATCGCAAGCTAAAATGCTTTGGGTGTTTGGAGTTTTCCTTTAAATGTGATTTAATTAAAACTAACATGATCACCATAGTCCTTTTCTTAACAATGGGTTTGTGTTCACCTTATTTTACAGAGAGATTTTTTTTTTTTATCTGCTAAACCCCAGTTTAATATTATTGGCAATGATAGTCCAATAGGAGAAAACTAGTAAACTATTCACCGATAAAACACTATAAACTGCTACTTTTTATCAGATAACAATAAATATTATAAAGTGAACCAGGAGTAAATTAGCAATAGCATTAAATTGTCAAACACACAAACATTTGGCGAATCTAGCAAACCGTGTAACAAGTGTGCAATAAGTGAGACAAAATATACCTCTTTGCCATAATTTTAAACTACTACTTTAGCGAATCAAAACATATGTTTGTTTTTCTAATGACACTCCTGATTTCTGGACAGTTAGTGCCCTTTGATGGTTTGTGTAAAACTGTGTTAATCAGTACTTTCAGCACCAGGGACAGAGATCAATGTATCCCTGCATAGTTAGTCCCAGTTCAGTACCTTGGAGAGTTCCTTACTGACTCATGCCCTCTGTAAGTTACCAATTGGCCAGTAAGTAAACTAAAGGCAGTAACCATGCAAGTTACTTTCTTCTTGTTTATGTCTTTTTTCTTTTTTTTTCTTTGCTGTACATCCTATTTCCTTCAAGGGACACTATAGGCACCCAGACCACTTTAGCTCATATTCAAATGATCCCTTAACTCTGCAAAGCTAATTATTGCAGCCACTGGAGGGACTTCTGGGCCGGTAGGTGACTTTTGGTCGCCTAACTGAGGCTGGACATCCACACGCTATGCATGAGAACATCTAGCATGAGACTCCTCATATCAAAGCATTGTATAATGCTTTCCTATGGAGAAATCCTAATGTGAACGTGGCCATTGCTACGTATGCGTATTAGGTCTTCTTCGCCGGCTGATATCGGCAAGGGAGGAACGGAGGCGGACCTGACCTAGCACCAAGGGACCCAGGTAAGTGACCAAAGGGGTTTTGTACTCTTTCTGCACTTTAGTTTCCTTTTAAGGACAGAGTCAATTGTCCAAGTTATGAACCAAAACAAACTCTGGAATTTAAATTATATGTCTGTTCAACCATAATTGTAATATAAAAACCTATTTCATATTAAGTGCACCCACACTTATTATATATAAATTCTTCAATACAGGGCTTTCATTTCACATCAAATTTGTATATGCGAAACACAATTTAAAATGTATAAAATCTAAAATAAGGTGAGAAATTAAGACATTTTCAAATTTTCCAAGTTGCATGACATTTGCACTGTGAATATCATAATACTGCCAGCTTTTGCTGCCATAAAATACACATATTTGTGTTCAGTGATGTCTTACAAGCACAACAGTGCACCCTATGTACAGGTTTTATGGGGTTTTGAGAACATTATAGGGTCAGATATATGGTGTTTCCCCTTTTCAGTTTATAAACATTGAAATTTGACAGATTGGTTTGCCGGTAGTGATGCACCGAACTGTTCTCTGGCTAATAGTTCCTGGCGAACATAGTGTGTTCGCGTTCGCCACGGCGGGCGAACACATGCACGGTTCGATCCGCCCCCTATTCGTCATCATTGACTAAACTTTGACCTTGTGCCTCACAGTCAGCAGACACATTCCAGCCAATCAGCAGCAGACCCTCCCTTCCAGACCCTCCCACCTCCTGTACAGCATCCATTTTAGATTCATTCTGAAGCTGCATTCTTAGATAGAGGAGGGAAAGTGTAGCTGCTGCTCATTTGATAGGGAAATGTATAGCTAGGTGTAATGGTATCTATTAATGAATGACTTTACATCATAAAGAAAGCATATTTAGTGTAATGCTTTGGAGGCACCACTAGGGGCAGTGTGTAGGAAGACATGTGCTTCTGGCAGTGACATCACAGGGGAGCCTACTTACACTGAATAAAAACCAGATGTAGGAGAAACTCTGTCTTTTTTTGCCTGTACCTGACTGGACCTAAGATGTAGTAACAGCTCTGACAACCCCAGCCAAAGGGCTGGGGCCTTGTAAGTAATATAAATCCATTGTAACATTTAGCAATTGTAATAGCCTTTTGTAAAACATGTAGCAACCTTTTGTAGTTTTGTATTGTGTAATTATTGTAGTAAATTGACATTCTGCTAGCATTTGTTTAATTATTATAATTATATTAAATATACATTTAATACTACAATGTTTTGTGTATTTCCTATTATATATTCGACCATAATACCGAACTCTAAAAAATATTAATGTTGTTATTTGTTGCTTAATTATTATATATTAATTATTAAATTAATATTCATATTTAAGTCACGACTTTAACACTAGGCTAGTGTATTCAGTGTCCACTACAGTCCTGAAGGACTCATCTGATCTCTGCTGTAAGGACAGCACCCCAAAAAGCCCTTTTTAGGGCTAGAACATCAGTCTGCTTTTTTGTGTAATCTAATTGCAGTTGCCTGCCTGCCTGCCAGCTTCTGTGTCAGGCTCACAGTGGATACTGTGTCCACTTGCCCAGTGCCACCACTCATATCTGGTGTCACAATAGCTTGCATTTAAAAACCCACAAACTTGTTTCTCACTGTAATAGATTGAATAGCAGTTAGTTGTCTGCAAGCGTCTGTGTGTCAGGCCAACTGCGTGTACTCTGCCAGTGTGCACAGTGCCACTCATATCTGGTGGCACAATAGCATGCATTTAAAAACCCACAAACTTTTTTTTCACTGTAATAGATTGAATAGCAGTTAGTTGTCTGCAAGCGTCTGTGTGTCAGGCTCACAGTGGATACTGTGCCCACTTGCACAGTGCCACCACTCATATCTGGTGTCACAATAGCGTGCATTTAAAAACATAATTTTTTTTTCACTGTTATAGATTGAATAGCAGTTAGTTGTCTGCAAACGTCTATGTGTCAGGCCAACTGCGTGTACTCTGCCAGTGTGCACAGTGCCACTCATATCTGGTGGCACAATAGCGTGCATTTAAAAACCCACAAACTTGTTTCTCACTGTAATAGATTGAATAGCAGTTAGTTGTCTGCAAGCGTCTGTGTGTCAGGCCAACTGCGTGTACTCTGCCAGTGTGCACAGTGCCACTCATATCTGGTGGCACAATAGCATGCATTTAAAAACCCACAAACTTTTTTTTCACTGTAATAGATTGAATAGCAGTTAGTTGTCTGCAAGCGTCTGTGTGTCAGGCCAACTGCGTGTACTCTGCCAGTGTGCACAGTGCCACTCATATCTGGTGGGACAATAGCGTGCATTTAAAAACCCACTAACTTTTTTTTCACTGTAATAGATTGAATAGCAGTTAGTTGTCTGCAAGCATCTGTGTGTCAGGCTCACAGTGGATACTGTGCCCACTTGCCCAGTGCCACCACTCATATCTGGTGTCACAATAGCTTGCATTTAAAAACCCCAAAAAATATTTCACTGTAATAGATTAATTAGCAGTTAGTTGTCTTCAAGCGCCTGTGTGTCAGGCCAACAGCGTGTACTCTGACAGTGTGCACAGTGCCACTCATATCTGGTGGCACAATAGCGTGCATTTAAAAACCCACAAACTTTTTTTCACTGTAATAGATTAAATAGCAGTTAGTTGTCTGCAAGTGTTTGTGTGTGTCAGGCCAACAGCGTGTACTCTGCCAACCTCTGCCACTGCACAGTGCCACTCATATCTGGTGCCACAATAGTGTGCATTTAAAACCCAAAAACTTTTTTCACTGTTATAGATTGAATAGCAGTTAGTTGTCTTCAAGCGCGTGTGTCAGGCCTACAGCATGTACTCTGCCAACCTCTGCCACTGCACAGTGCCACTCATATCTGGTCTCACAGTAGCTTGCACGCATAGTACCACTAATCCAAAAAAAAAAATGACAGGCAGAGGCAGGCCACCCCGCAGGGGCCATCGTGGTCGTGGTGCTGTGATTCCCTTTTGCCCTAGAATAATGCCCAGTTTTCAGAGGCCGCGTACCCTGAACTTGAAACGTTCTGAGGACATAGTTGACTGGCTAACACAGGACACCCAATCTTCTACAGCTTCCGCTCGGAACCTTGACGCACCATCCTCCTCCAGCTTAGCTTCGGGCACCTCTCAAGATACCACTCACCCGCCTGCTGCCACCACCAACACTAGCACCACAGCCGCTTCACTTGGTATGTAAAAGGAGTTATTTACACATCCGTTTGAAGAAATGAGTGATGTGCAGCCATTATTACCAGAGGATGTAGATACAGGGATATGTCTCAGGCAGGCAGCATTACACACATGGACGTACGGTGTGATGATGATGATGTTGTACCCGCTGCTGCTTCCTTTGCTGAGTTGTCAGATACAAGTGAAGCGGTTGATGATGACGATGCGTCCATGGATGTCACGTGGGTGCCCGCTCGGCAAGAAGAAGAACAGGGCGAAAGTTCAGATGGGGAGACAGAGAGGAGGAGACGAGTTAGAAGCAGGGGGAGGTCGTCGCAAGGAGCTAGTGGCACAGTCAGACAGCATGCCATCGGCACCCAGGGTCAGCCCGACAGCACGCCTATCAACGCATGCTGTGTCCACCACCAGAATGCCGTCATTGCAGAGCTCAGCAGTTTGGCATTTTTTTTCTGTGTCTGCCTCTGACAGCGATGCCATTTGCAACCTGTGCCAAAAGAAACTGAGTCGTGGGAAGTCCAACACCCACCTAGGTACCACTGCTTTGCGTAGGCACATGATCGCACATCACAAACGCCTATGGGATCAACACATGAGTACAAGCAGCACACAAACTCAAAGCCGCCATCCTCCTCCTGGTCCAGCATATTCAGCCACGTCAACCACTGCTGTCCTCCTTGCCCCCTCTCAACCATCCGCCACTCCGTCTCTCACCTTGAGCAGTTCCCGCTCATCTGCCCACAGTCAGGTGTCTGTCAAGGACATGTTTGAGCGTAAGAAGCCAATGTCAGAAAGTCACCCCCTTGCCCAGCATCTGACAGCTGGCTTGTCTGAACTCTTAGCCCGCCAGCTTTTACCATACAAGCTGGTGGAGTCTGAGGCATTCAAAAAATTTGTGGCTATTGGGATACCGCAGTGGAAGGTACCCGGACGAAATTTCTTTGCACAAAAGGCAATCCCCAACCTGTACTCGATTGTGCAAAAGGAAGTAATGGCATGTCTGGCACACAATGTTGGGGCAAGGGTCCATCTGACCACTGATACCTGGTCTGCAAAGCATGGTCAGGGCAGGTATATCACCTACACTGCGCACTGGGTAAACCTGCTTACGGCTGCCAAGCATGGAATGCGTGGCTCTGCAGTGGAGTTGGTGACACCGCCACGACTTGCAGGCAGGCCTGCTGCAACCTCCTCTACTCCTCCCACTCCATCCTCTTCCATAACCTCCTCGGCTGAGTCCTCTTCTGCTGCTGCGTCTTGCTCCACATCAACCACACACCCCCAGCTCCCCAGGTACTATTCCACATCCCGGATACGGCAGTGTCTGGTACCCGTGGTGTTGTACGTGGCTGGGGGGAAGAACATACCTTCATTGAGATCACTGAGGAGGAGGAATAGGAAATGATTAGCTCGGCATCCAACCTTCTGCAAATAGGATCTTTCATGCCGTCGTGCCTGTTGAGGGACCCTCGTATAAAAAGGCTGAAGGGGAACGACCTGTACTGAGTGTCCACGCTACTAGACCCCCAGTATAAGCAGAAAGTGGCTTAAATGTTACCAAATTACAACAAGTCAGAAAGGATGCAGTATTTGCTAAATAAATTAAAAAGTATGCTTTACACAGCGTATAAGGGTGATGTCACAGCACAACGGGAATCTAACAGGGGATTAGGTGAAAGTAATCCTTCTCCTCCCACGACCACGCCGACAAGGACTGGACGCTTTAAAGACGTGTTGTTGATGGAGGACATGCGGAGCTTTATAAGTCCTACGCATCGCCACAGCCCTTCGGGATCCACCCTCAGAGAACGACTCGACCGACAGGTAGCAGACTACCTCGCCTTAACTACAGATATCGACACTCTGAGGAGCGATGAACCCCTTGACTACTGGGTGTGCAGGCTTGGCCTGTGGCCTGAGCTATCCCAATTTGCGATAGAACTTCTGGCCTGCCCCGCTTCAAGTGTCCTGTCAGAAAGGACCTTCAGTGCAGCAGGAGGTATTGTCACTGAGAAGAGAAGTCGCCTAGGTCAAAAAAGTCTAGATTACCTCACCTTTATTAAGATGAATGAGGGATGGATCCCGAAGGGACTGACAGTGGGCGATACATTCGACTAAAAAAGGCCTGATGAGATGAGCTGCCTTGGGCTAAAAATGGTGACCCTATGTAGGAGGAACAGTCCCTATTCTGCTCTGTGTCTGTGTGTATCAGGGTCCCTGAGAACAGGTGTCAATCCATATCTTCCAAGTGATCCAATGTAGGGGGAACAGTCCCTATTCTGCTCTGTGTCAGTATGTATCAGGATCTCTGAGGACAGGTGTCAATCCATATCTGCCAAGTGACCCAATGTAGGGGGAACAGTCCCTATTTTGCTCTGTGTCAGTGAGTATCAGGGATCCTTAGGATAGGTCTCAATTCATATCTGCCAAGTGACCCTATGTAGGAGGAACAGTCCCTATTCTGCTCTGTGTCAGTGTGTATCAGGGATCCTTAGGATAGGTGTCAATCCATATCTGCCAAGTGACCCTATGTAGGGGGAACAGTCCCTATTCTGCTCTGTGTCAGTGTGTATCAGGGATCCTTAGGATAGGTGTCAATCCATATCTGCCAAGTGAGACCATGTAGGGGGAACAGTCCCTATTCTGTTCTGTGTCAGTGTGTATCCGGGTCCCTGAGGACAGGTGTCAATCCATATCTGCCAAGTGACCCTATGTAGGGGGAACAGTCCCTATTCTGCTCTGTGTCAGTGTGTATCAGGGTCCCTGAGGACAGGTGTCAATCCATATCTGCCAAGTGACCCTATGTAGGGGGAACAGTCCCTATTCTGCTCTGTGTCAGTGTGTATCAGGGTCTCTGAGGACAGGTGTCAATCCATATGTCAAGGTGTCAATATGTCATATGTCAGGTGTCAATCCATATCCATTGTGATTTAGGAATGTTAGGCGATTTATGCCCTTTATGGATTAAAACCAGACTCTGTATCAACTGTGTAATTTTCCATGGGAGTTTTGCCATGGATCCCCCTCCGGCATGCCACAGTCCAGGTGTTAGTCCCCTTGAAACAACTTTTCCATCACTATTGTGGCCAGAAAGAGTCCCTGTGGGTTTTAAAATTCAATGGCGGTTCGCCCGGTCCGCCGGTTCGCGAACATTTGAGGAAGTTCGCGTCCGCGAACCGAATATTTTATGTTCGCGACATCACTATTTGCCGGGTCCATGTTGCCTTTGAGACTTGTGGCAGCCCAGAAATATAAACTACCACAATCATGGCATAGCATTTGCAAAAGTAGACAACCCATGGTATTTCTATTAGCCACTTAGTCACAAACAGTGATCAAATTAAATTCTAAGCATATTTTGATATTACTATATATTTAATTTTTATTTTTGCATAATTATGTGGATTTATTAATTATATGTTGGAGGACCTGCCTGACAACCCAGGCCACATGCCTATCTGAGTCATGTGATTGTGGTGTCATGTTGAGCACATTACTCAGATCAGAGGGATTGGCTGCAGGGAGGGCCCCGATCATTAGGACATGCTATGCCGCGTTGAAGCTCTCCTTTTGTAGGATGGCATAGCACGACATAAGGTCAGGAAAGGGTTGTTACTTATAGTTTTCCACAACTGTGTAACAGTCACCTGGGGACTCATGTAACAGTTTAACAGGAGTTGGAGCCCAGTTGCAGGAGATGGCACAAGTAGGAGGCAAAATCCAAAAACACAGTACAGATAAGGGGAAATCCAAAGGCAGGGTCAGACGAGAAGCAGAAGTCAGGGTTGGCAGCAGAGTAAGAAAGTCGGTAAATCAGGCAGAGGTCAGAGTCCAGGTAATCAGTCAGTAGCGAAGCAGAGATCCGTCAGGAAAAAACAAACAGGTAAAATGACCAGATCCTAGGTTTCAGGCAGGGCTGGCTTTTGCAGTCTGCTAGTTAGGTGCAGCTGACCCTAATTGTAAAAGGGTTGCAGGTGGATCAGTACTGCTTAATCCAGGCAAGGGGTCAGGAAGCAGAATAATGCAGATAGATACTGAAGCACCCTGGTGGACAGCATGGCAGAGGAGCTGACTGGGATGCTGGAGCTGTGAGTTCAAACCCAGCCAGGTCTCTGAAAGGGGTGGTCACACTACTAATGTGTCTTTTAAATGAAGTCCTAAGGTGTCTTTCTCAGAGATAAACAGCAGAATCTAGCTACCAGTAACTGTAGCCAGAATAGAAAGAAGTGATAGGTTGATTTTTAATATCCCCAGTAAATCATGTTAATTTAATATCTGAATTTGGTTATATTGTAGAAATATTAATTTGTGTTTTCATTACTCTTTGAGTAAAATGGGCTGGGAAGACCGCAACTGTGATCTGTTTTAAAACTACTCAGAAAACTACTCAGAAATCAACCAACATTCCTGTGTGGCCTTCAGAATCAGCCACAGAGGTCTCATTGAGACACGTAATTAACCTTTACAATGCTAATGTTAATTATGTGGCTTGATAAGACCCCCGTATTTCTTTAAGGGAGGTTTAAAACCCCCATATGCCCCTCCTGCAATGGGAGGTGGGGGCATATCTGATAAATGTTTAAAACTAGCAAGTGGGCCGCCATTTCCATTGCTGCCAAATTGCTAGAAGGTCCCATTACATTTCTCTAAATAATTATACAGTGGGGGGATAGACATGCCAATGCCCCCTACAATCAGTGGCATGGCCACCAACCACACACCCCTCTTTGTAATCCCCTAGCTACCCCCAATTAAAATTAAGTAACACTACCTACACCTCACCCTAATAATGGGATTTAAGGGTAGATATTAAAACTAATTCTTGCAATATAATAAATTATACTCACCATGACTAGAGTATTGGGGATCCCCAGCCACCTGGCTGATGGGGTGTATTGATGTCACTAATTGGGGAGCTGGAGAATGGCATATCCACCCCTCACTGTATAATTTTATAATTTAGAGCCTCCAACTGCCACCCACGGGTGGGGTTGGAGGAAACACTAGGCCCCTCTTTTTAATATTATAATTAGGGACCCCATCGGTGGTGTCAAGGAGAAACACTATATCCTCCCCACTGAATATTATTATTAGCTCTCCCGTCTACCACCAGTAGATGTCCCCTTCTTATGTTATTATAGCCTCCACTGGCTGACCATGTAATATCCCCCATATGCATAAATATCCAAAACCCACTGACCACCCCCAATATTTATTTTAAAGTCACTCATCCTAGGTCCTCCCCATTATTTAACAGACCTCATCCCCATGGGATATGTCTTTTCTAGTGACTGGGCAGCAATGACTACACAATTACTATTTTAAACATTTAGCAAATATGCTATGCAGCAGGTGGGGGCATACAGGAGTCTTATTGACCCCTCCAGCATTTGTGTTCATTTTCAAACTTTTGTAATGTAACTTTTGTAAAAATCAAGTGAACAATCATTTAGGAATGGGCATCCTGCTGGATGCACGTGGTTACAAATTTTAGTAATATAGGTACTTGGTGAATGTTTTGAATCCTATCCTTTTAAAGGATTCAGAGGTATAAAAGCACTGATTTTAATCCAAACACCAAATAAATCTGGGTGATTACTGCAGATTTGCTGAGACTGACTGTTGACCATATTTGGCTTCAGTAAACATGAGAATAGCCATCAGAATTCGGTAATTTTTACCGGATTTTGTCCACCTAAACAAAATCCAATGATTAGTGAATAATGCTGTTAATCGTATAACATCTTTAACGGGCAGTGAAGATTAAGATTTCACCAGTGACGTCCTTTACTCATTTGGTCACCATGTATTTTGCATCTTTGAAAAATCCTTAGCTGGTGGAGAGCTTAATTCCCTGACATATAAGTAAGGAATAATTGACTACAGGCCGTTGAATGATTGGAAAAATAATGCAGAACCGAGGTGGTAATGCGGTCACGACGCGAAGCAAAGTGGTCGTTACACCTCGGGTGTTCATTATTTTTTCTAATAATTCAACGGCCTGGAGTCAATTATTCCGCTTATACTACAGTTACCACACCTCGAAACATTGTTCAGATGATGTATTTCAAGACGTTTGTCAAGTTTTTGTCATTAAAACGCTCTTGTATGTAGGACTAATTTCTTACGCAACTGGGATGCGGTCAAGACTAGAGATGTCGCGAACATAAAACTTTCCGGTCGCGAACGGCGAACGCGAATTTCCGCAAATGTTCGCCATAGACTTCAATAGGCAGGCAAATTTTAAAACCCACAGGGACTCTTTCTGGCCACAATCGTGATGGAAAAGGTGTTTCAAGGGGACTAACACCTGGACTGTGGCATGCCGGAGGGGGATCCATGGCAAAACTCCCATGGAAAATTACATAGTTGATGCAGAGTCTGGTTTTAATCCATAAAGGGCATAAATCACCTAACATTCCTAAATTGTTTGGAATAACGTGCTTTAAAACATCAGGTATGATGTTGTATCGATCAGGTAGTGTAAGGGTTACGCCCGCTTCACAGTGACAGACCAAACTCCCCGTTTAACGCACTGCAAACAACCGCAAACAGTCCATTTGCACAACCGCAAACTCCCCATTTGCACAAGGTTGGATACCAAGCTAGCCATGTCCCTTGTCCTCACTGATGTCATTGAAGGTCTCTTCCTCCACCCAGCCACGTACACCAAGGGTTCCGGAAAGGTGACAACAAGTCCCCTGGGACGCCTGCTGTGTTTGGTCTTCCACCTCCTCAAAGCCACCTTCCTCCTCTGACTCCTCTTCTTCAGACTCCTCTCTCTGCATTGCCTCTCTCTGCATTGTTATAAGGTGTGTTAAGTAGTACTATTCCTATCAGTTTAATCCCTGTTACGTCCCCTATCAGGTGACGTGTATATGGCATCGATTTTAGGAACCGGGAGATGGAAAAAGATGCTTGGTCGGTCCTCCTACTTCAAATTTGGGGCACTGTGCGTGCAATCTAATGTGCCACCAGATAGGAGTGGTGTGTTAAGTAGTACTATTCTTATCAGTTTAATCCCTGTTGCGTCCCCCTCATCAGGCCTTTTTTAGTCGAATGTATTGCCCACTGTCAGTCCCTTCGGGATCCATCCCTCATTCATCTTAATAAAGGTGAGGTAATCTAGACTTTTTTGACCTAGGCGACTTCTCTTCTCAGTGACAATACCTCCTGCTGCACTGAAGGTCCTTTCTGACAGGACACTTGAAGCGGGGCAGGCCAGAAGTTCTATCGCAAATTGGGATAGCTCAGGCCACAGGTCAAGCCTGCACACCCAGTAGTCAAGGGGTTCATCGCTTCTCAGATTGTTGATATCTGCAGTTAGTCTGCAGTTAGTCTGCAGTTAATCTGCTACCTGTCGGTCGAGTCATTCTCTGAGGGTGGACCCCAAAGGGCTGTGGCGATGCGTAGGACTTAAAAAGCTCCGCATGTCCTCCATCAACAACACGTCTGTAAAGCGTCCTGTCCTTGCCGGCGTGGTCGTGGGAGGATTACTTTCACCTCTTCCCCTGTTAGATTTCCGTTGTGCTGTGACATCACCCTTATACGCTGTGTAAAGCATACTTTTTCATTTATTTTGGAACTGCTGCATCCTTTCCGACTTGCGGTAATTCAGTAACATTTCAGCCACTTTCTGCTTATACCGGGGGTCTAGTAGCGTGGACACCCAGTACAGGTCGTTCACCTTCAGCCTTTTTATACGAGGGTCCCTCAACAGGCACGACAGCATGAAAGACCCCATTTGCCCAAGGTTGGATGCCGAGCTACTCATGTCCCGTTCCTCGTCCTCAGTGATCTCACTGAAGGTATGTTCCTCCCCCCAGCCATGTACAACACCACGGGTACCAGATAGGTGACAACGAGCACCCTGGGATGCCTGTTGTGGTTGGTCTTCCTCCTCCTCCTCAAAACCACATTACTCCTCTGACTCCTCTTCCTCACAATCCTCTTCCAGCGTTGCCGCAGGTCCAGCAAGCGATGCTGATAAGGCGGTTTCTGGTGGTGATGGTGACCACAACTCTTCCTCTTCCTCTTCACGCTCATCTACGGCCTGATCCAGCACTCTTCGCAGGGCACGCTCCATAAAGAAAACAAATGGTATGATGTCACTGATGGTGCCTTCGGTGCGACTGACTAGGTTTGTCACCTCCTCAAAAGGGCGCATGAGCCTACAGGCATTGCGCATGAGCGTCCAGTAACGTGGCAAAAAAATTCCCAGCTCCGCAGAGGATGTCCTAGCACCCTGGTCATACAAATAGTCGTTAACAGCTTTTTCGTGTTGGAGCAGGCAGTCGAACATTAGGAGTGTTGAATTCCAACGTGTCGGGCTGTCGCAAATCAAGCGCCTCACTGGCATGTTGTTTCGCCGCTGGATATCTGAAAAGTGCGCTATGGCCATGTAGGAACGCCTGAAATGGCCACACACCTTCCTGGCCTGCTTCAGGACGTCCTGTAAGCCTGGGTACTTATGCATAAAGCGTTGTACGATCAGATTACACACATGTGCCATGTACGGCACATGTGTCAACTTGCCCAAATTCAATGCCGCCAACAAATTTCTTCCGTTGTCATTAACCACTTTGCCGATCTCCAGTTGGTGCGGAGTCAGCCACTGATCCACCTGTTCGTTCAGGGTGGACAGGAGTGCTGGTCCGGTGTGACTCTCTGCTTTCAGGCAACACTGCCGTATCCGGAAGTGTACCTGGGAAGCTGGGGGGGTGCCGTTGATGTGGAGCAAGACGTTGCAGCAGAAGAGGACTCAGCCGAGGAGGTTATGGAAGAGGATGGAGTAGGAGGAGTAAAGGAGGTGGCAGCAGGCCTGCCTGCAAGTCGTGGCGGTGTCACCAACTCCTCTGCAGAGCCACGCATAATGGCACACATACCATTACTTCCTTTTGCACAATCGAGTACAGGTTGGGGATTGCCTTTTGTGCAAAGAAATTTCGTCCGGGTACCTTCCACTGCGGTATCCCAATAGCCACAAATTTTTGGAACGCCTCAGACTCCACCAGCTTGTATGGTAAAAGCTGGCGGGCTAAGAGTTCAGATAAGCCAGCTGTCAGATGCCGGGCAAGGGGGTGACTTTGTGACATTGGCTTCTAACGCTCAAACATGTCCTTGACAGACACCTGACTGTGGGCAGATGAGCAGGAACTGCTCAAGGCGAGAGACGGAGTGGTGAATGGTTGAGAGGGGGCAAGGAGGACAGCAGTGGTTGACGTGGCTGAAGATGCTGGACCAGGAGGAGGATGGCGGCTTTGAGTTTGTGTGCTGTTGTACTCATGTGTTGATCCCATAGGTGTTTGTGATGTGCGATCATGTGCCTTTCCAAAGCAGTTGTACTTAGGTGGGTGTTGGACTTCCCACGACTCAGTTTCTTTTGGCACAGGTTGCAAATGGCATTGCTGTTGTCAGAGGCAGACACACAAAAAAAATGCCACACTGCTGAGCTCTGCAATGATGGCATTCTGGTGGTGGCAACAGCATGTGTTGATTGGCGTGCTGTCTGGCTGACCCCGGGTGCCGATGCATGCTGTCTGACTGTGCCACTAGCTCCTTGCGACGACCTCCCCCTGCTTCCAACTCGTCTCCTCCTCCTCTCTGTCTCCCCATCTGAACTTTCCCCCTGTTCTTCTTCTCTTCTAGCGGGCACCCACGTGACATCCACGGACGCATCGTCATCATCAACCGCTTCACTTGTGTCTGACAACTCAGCAAAGGAAGCAGCAGCAGGTACAACATCATCATCACACCGTACATCCATGTGTGTAATGCTGCCTTACTGAGACATATCCCTGTTATCTACATCCTCTGGCAATAATGGTTGCGCATCACTCATTTCTTCCAACTGATGTGTAAATAACTCCTCTGACAGATCAAGTGAAGCGGCTGTGGTGCTAGTGTTGGTGGTGGCGGCAGGCGGGCAAGTGGTAACTTGAGAGGTGCCCGAAGCTAAGCTGGAGGAGGATGGTGCGTCAAGGTTCCGAGCGGAAGCTGTAGAAGATTGGGTGTCCTGTGTTAGCCAGTCAACTATGTCCTCAGAACTTTTCGAGTTCAGGGTACGTGGCCTCTGAACACTGGGCATTATTCTAGGGCCAAAGGGAATCACAGCACCACGACCACGAAGGCCCCTGCGGGGTGGCCTGCCTCTGCCTGTCATTTTTTTTTCGATTAGTGGTACTATGCGTGCAAGCTACTGTGACAACAGATATGAGTGGCACTGTGCACTGGCAGAAGTTGGCAGAGTAGACGCTGTAGGCCTGACACACACGCTTGCAGACAACTAACTGCTATTCAATCTATTACAGTCAAAAAAAAATATTTTTTTTAAATGTACACTACTGATACACCAGACATGAGTTGCACTGGTGTGACACTGTGCCCTGGCAGGCCCTGAAACGCACACGTGTGAAGGAAACTGACTGCTATTATATTACAGTCAAAAAAGCTATTGTGACACCAGATATGAGTGGTGGCACTGGGCAAGTGGGCACAGTATACGCTGTGAGCCTGACACACACGCTGGCAGGCAGGCAACTGCAATTAGATTACACAGAGAAAAAAAAAAGCAGACTGATGTTCTAGCCCTAAAAAGGGCTTTTTGGGTTGCTGTCCTTACAGCAGAGATCAGATGAGTCCTTCAGGACTGTAGTGGACACTGAATACACTAGCCTAGCTATCGATTTCCCTATTAAATCAGCAGCAGCTACACTGTCCCTCCTCTCACTAAGAATGCAGCTTCCGGGGGGCGGGGCCTAGCTGTCATGGAGGAAAGACGCACTTTGTGTGAGCTCCCTCAATATCTCACTTTAACCCCTTAAGGACACATGACATGTGTGACATGTCATGATTCCCTTTTATTCCAGAAGTTTGGTCCTTAAGGGGTTAAGCAGCTATCAACAAGCGAATTTCACCCCAGAAGGGGATGACCCAGCAATGTTGCTCATACTTGACCGGCCGGACACGCTTAATAGCGGTCAGCAACTCGACAGAGTGGCAAGTGTGGCCTGGTGCTCACCGGGCGGGAGAGGCGGCCGATCTCCCGATCCTGGGATGCCCAGGAGCAGCTACTTCCCGTCAGGAGCTCCGTTACCCCCCCCCTCGGACCAGTGGGGGTTATCCCGGTCCACCCCTGAGAGGCTGTCTGGAGCTAACGGACGCACAGAGCACAGCCGCCCAGGCTGACATACTCATCTGCGACTCTCCAAATATGGCCGCGTGTCCTCCTGGTACCAGCAAAGCATGGCAGGATATTGAGTCTAAGCTGGACAGACTATTTAATCAATTCTGGAAGCAAATAACAAGCAGGAAGCCCCAACAAGATCCACCACAGCCCCAACAAGCTCCACCACAGCTAAGCGAAGCAGTCCCCATTAAAACCCACCAACGCAAAAGGCGTCGAAGACGGGACTGGAGGCACAAACAGAAATGCAGAGCCTGCCCCACGTCAAGCACTCGCCTCCACCTTAAGCCACCACAATCACGCACCGGACGTGAAGCACCACCGGGACAGATCCGACCACCCGACAAAACAAGCTTCCACCACCTCAAGCCGCGAACCCGGCACTCAGCCAGAGACTTGCCTTTGTTGTTCCAGGTATCAGGGACTCCCAGGGTCTGCACCTGGCACCCAGAAGGGATCGGATGAGCACAAGCAGTAAACAGCAGCCTGCCAAGCATGTCCCACTATAGCCGATCCTCCACACCATGTCTTTGATCACATGAACTGCTCTCTGCACATTAACTAATCGTAAAGTAGCAAGCGTTTAAACATGTCATTATTCCACCTCCTAAAGAGTTTATTGTCGTAGTTCCTTACATGCCTTTACCTTAACCGTTCATGTATTATGCTATTCACTAGTCTCATCTCATGGGGCGACTCACACTTGATTTATAACTAGTGGTGGAGCTGCTGATATAAATACACAGTTGATAACGTGCAAGCTACACCCTAAACATGACAGCCATCTTTCACAACAATGTACTGCTATATACTCATACCCTCAGTGCAACTAATGTGTCCTAATGTGTTTTACACCCCACCTCCTATAGAATGTAAGCTAAATTGAGCAGGGTCCTCTTCAACCTATTGTTCCTGTAAGTTTATTTGTAATTGCCCTATTTATAGCTAAATCCCCTCTCATAATATTGTAAAGAGCTACGGAATCTGTTGGTGCTATATAAATGGCAATAATAAATAAATAAATAAAAAACTAGCCATGATATACGCACGTTCAGCCTAGCATGCTCAAATATAACACACTTCTGTCTAAAAAAAAAATATATATATATACAAAAAAAATGCAGCTTCCAAATGAATCTAAAATGGATGCTGTCCAGGAGGTGGGAGGGTCTGGGAGGGAGAGTCTGCTGCTGATTGGCTGGAATGTGTCTGCTGACTGTGAGGTACAGGGTCAAAGTTTACTCAATGATGACGAATAGGGGGCGGACCGAACATCGCAAATGTTCACCGTCCGTGGCGAACGCGAACAAGCTATGTTCGCCAGGAACTATTCGCCAGCAAACTATTCGGGACATCTCTAGTCAAGACCTGTCTGGAACTACTTTAGCCGTGCGTCTCCCTGAAAATAATTCACACCTTAGAATGTTCGTCAACCAATCAGATTGAAGCATTCAACGGCCCTGTAGTATAATGACCTTTACACACATGGAATGATACCAAACTTTCTTTTTCTGTTTTTGGTATCACAAGGAAGTATTCTAAAACCTCTATCTACTTCTAATATTTGTTTTTGTTTCAAATTATACTACAATATACTTTATCTTTTACATTTTACTTGCTTCGCTCTATTCTTTATACACTCATCTCTGAAGAACCTTTTTTCGCAGTAGGTACAGCTACATTAACCATTCATTGTGTCCCTTAAATATCCATCTGTTTTAAATTACAGGAAACAAATGCACAAGGCAGAAATCAAAGCTCCTTGTCGCTGACACGTTTTTTTCAGAACAACCAGTAACAAAACAACTACTATTTTGCTTACAGGCTATTATTGACCCTTTAGTGTTGGGTAATCAGCAAACCCATTGAAATCTCTGTTCAAATGGCCTCTTTGAAACAAAGCTTTCTGAACAACTCTTAAAACCAGGTTATGTTAATGAAAAACTACAAATACCCCTTGAAAATCCCGTAACGTTCAGATCCCCAGGAGTCACAAACTTCAATTATAAAACAGTTCAGCCACAAATTCAGAATGTGTCAGTGTCACATGTTTCTATTGTATGCTATTGGAAATGCCTCTAAACTTTGTAAATTAATCAGACGACAACGCCAATCTTTTTAAACCAAGCATCTGTGAACCAGTCTCTTCCCTGCTGAATGAATTACATTTAAACCATATAATTGTTGACTGACACTCAGTCACCCTTGACAATAGATAACTCGATTTTTTTATTTTTTTTTAGGACTCAAACTTCTGGACGTGAAGAACAGAAAAGAACAGAACGTGAAGAACAGAAAATGAGAAAAATTTTTTTTTAAATTACCTAAAATCTACATCTTTTAAATAAATGAGCAAAAAAAAAATAAATTGTACAATTTAAGGCCAAATCATTTTGTGTTAATCATCGAGAACTCAGCCTGAAGATAAAAGGAGAAAAAAAAATGCAGGTTTCACTTTGCTCATTATGGGACATTGACTTTCACCTAATCGCATGCAATTAAAATTTCTTCATGAGATTTCCTTATTGAAAAAAGAAAGATAGCACTCCGTTGAATGCGGTGATAGATTTGACATAAACGTGCTCAGTGCACAAACTGATTTATCATGTCTCATTCTGGTAGTACTTTCTGGCTGCTCCATTCCTCATCTTATTACCGTGAGGTTGTAATTAAGGCGAATACTCCCACTGCAAAAGTGCTCTCCTTCCTAGACAGGCTAAATTATAAATGTGCTGTTCTATCATCGAGCTTAATTTAAAGGGGCCAAATGTAAAAAGCGATTCAACCTCAGGACGTGCTATTTTGAAGCATCATTAATTAGATTTACACCCCACCGACTGCTGATCCAGAAAAAAGAAGAATCTGAACAAGGATATGGAGGTGGGGACAAAATTAACTTTACTGCAAAAGCTTGAAGAATGTCGTTAATGTTTGAAAGCAATTAAAGTTAGAAGACCTAATTATTCTATTTAAACATAAAAATAGCACATAACAGATCTGTTATTTGATACCTTATAAGTAAGTCCTTATTAAAGTTTATAAAGTCGTTTAGTGGTTGGTTGTTTTAAATAGGGCGCATGGCCGGCAGTTGTGTTTTGTAATATGTTCTGCAGCCATTAAAAACTGGGGTGCCATCCCTATAGACAGTATGCATGAGGCATTGACCAGACATTGTCTACCTCATTCTAGTCTAGAACTCTCCCGAGCGGATCCCTATATCCCGATACTTGCAATACTTCAGGGCTCAATTTAAAAAATATGTATTATTTGAAAAATGTGACAAGATTAGTTTAAACATGTTTGTATAACTGCAAATAGTTGTAGAATGGTCACAAAAACATAGATACACTCGTACCTTCGTGGTACAGGCATTGAGCTAAATTTTTGTTGAATTTTTTTTCCATATCCAGGGATGGACCAAGGTACAGTAATACATAGGTGCAGATTTTTTGAGTTCTGCTTCCTGTGAGTGTTTGTACATTATCCACTTCCTTTCACAGTCTTTCTCTTAAAGGAACAATATAGTGGCAGGAATACAAACCTGTATTCTTGTCACTTTAGCTGTAATAACCCTATTTAGGTTCCCAGCACCCATGTAACCAATGTAAAAGGTGAGTTTACTCACCTTTATTCCAAAGCCACGCGGGTCCCCCCGGCTGGCCACGGTCTCATTCCGCCTCCTTTCCCATAATAAAGCATTGGGAGGCTATTGCACATGGGTGGCAACATGCACTAAGATGCATTGAATAAGTATGTAGGTGCAGCATCGGGAGCACCTCTAGTGGCTGTCTGAAGGACTGCTCCTAGAGGGGTCCCTATGCAGTACTGTAAACACTGCCTTTTCTATGAAAATGCAGTGTTTCCATCAAAAAACCTACATGGGCAGGCAGTAGACACCAGAACACCTACATTGAGCTGTTCCTTTAACATATTCCATGAACTTTTCATTAAAAGCTGTCGAGAATCACTGAAAATGATTTCCATAAATAGTGAGGAAATCGGGGCCATTAGCACTGATAACTAACCTTGTAAAATCTAGTTATGAAATACTGTAACATTGCACACATATGTGGATCACATGTTCTATATTTAAGCTAAACCCAGAAAAGTCACAAACATTTAGTGCACAAACATTGAATAATTTTGGCTACATAGATGTGTGGTGTCTAGTGGGTAGGAGTATTTTACTGGGAGAGTGGAATAGTGGTAAAGGGTATTTAACTGCAAAAGTGACATAAAAGGTACCAGAGTGTTTCATTGAGATAGTGGTATAGGGGTAGCGGTACCTTACAGGGAGGGTGCTTTAGTATGCACAGATATTTCACAGGAAGGATGCCTGACTGTGAGTGTGCACATATATAATAGGACCTCCCTCACTCTTCGGGGTATCTCTTAAATAAGGGAGAAATAATCCAGGTCAGTGGAAGGGGGTTAAATTACAATTGCTGTCATGTGTGCAGCACAATGAGTTTGCCAGGAAATGCATCATATCATATGTGTACACAGTAGCCAATTACAGGTCAAAGGAAGAAAGGAAAAGCCAGGGGGTGAGAACTTTGCACATAAATAGTACATTTGGCTGAGTAATAACCAGCTGCAAGATTGTGTGTGAAAAATAAGAACTACAGCTTAATTAGCCATCTTCCTATGTAAAGTACCTAGAAGTGCGCCTATTTTAGCTCTCCCCCATCTAAAAGGCACCCGAGCAAATATTAAATCAAGCATTTGTGTGTAGATGTGTGGGATGTTTATCTAATGTATATAGTATATATTTTGGATCAGGCTTACCAGGTGTTCTAGAACTACAATCTTCTTGATCCTAGCTATAGTCATAATATAGCATTATGGGAGCTGTATTTCTACAACCTCTAGAGTGCTAGTTTATCTTGTTTCATGCAGGCCAAATTGTGCAAGAAAGTTTGTTGTACATCTCCAGAAAACATATTTCAGAAGTTTTTTTCATCAGAATTATTTTGGCACTATGTATATCGAGGTCATGTCAATAGCTGTATTTTCAGGCACACAGTTACACTCTTCTCAATTAGCATGAAACATAACAAACATGTTGAGCAATCTGATCTGTTGTGATACTAACATAAATTAAAATTGTATTTCTTCTAAAATGGCTTTTAGAGGTGAACATGTTAGAAAAAAGTGAGTTACTGAGTGTAACGGAACCGCTTAGCACCCCGACTGGGTACCTTCCGCTGACGGATGCTACTAGTGCTTTCCGAGGGCTCCAAGCACTCCACCTGACACCATAACCACTGCAGACCCCACGAACCGCCGCAGCTTGGTTGGGGTCTCGCCGTCTCCACCCACTCTGGACCCCAGACCAGGGTCCAGCTTCCAGTAGGTCGACCTCTCCGAATTCCAGAGAGCAAGAACAGGAAAAAGCTCTTAGCAGAGTTTAGTGATTATACCCTGGGGAGTATAGTGATTATAGCAATCCCCAGAGTGTAGTTCTCCAATCCCCCAAACATGAGCCGAAACTTCATGAAGGTACAAGATGATCTGTTTAATGAGCACCAAAGGGCTTTCTTTTATGCAGGTTTTTCCACAAGGTTACCACCCACCTGGACCTTGTGTTACACAGGGCATGCTGTTACAATTGCCAATCAAAACATTACAGTACAGTCAGACACTCCCAGCCAAGGCACACAATCCCTCCCCTCTGCCTGTGATATAATTACTGAGCACAATGGGTTAACTCAAAATATACAGTTTTATACAACATTCAGAACTTCCAAACCATACATGCAATTCACATAAAGTCATATACAAACATATGTCAAAAACATATGTCAAAATCATACAAATTGGTCCAGTGGTTCAAAAGTTAGGTGGAAGTCCTATTTGACCGACTGCAAGCATGGCTTTCCTGACCAAAACTGTTCCACAGATTTAGGCTGTGCAGCCGGTCTATCTTCTCCTCTATCCTGGAGATAATTGGCTAAGATAATATGACATCATATTCCAGCCCAGTCTCATTAAGCCAAGCGCAAGGCACGGGGGAGCAGAGCAGAGACAGCACAGCTCTCTATCCGCCCTGCACGACCACCCGGCATGTCGCCTGCCTGCACAATCCCCTGGCCGGTCCCCCACTGGACTCCACAGGTAGCAATAATGTGTGAGTCAATCTGTCAGTGTGGGTGTTTGGGTCTGTCATGGTGTGTGTGTGTCTGTCATGGTGTGTCTATATGTGTGTCTGTCATGTTGTGTGTGTCTGTCTGTGTCATGGTGTGTGTCTGTCTGTGTCATGGTGTGTGTCTCAGTCATTGTGTGTGTGTGTGTGTGTGTCTGTCATGGTCTGTCATGGTATGTGTGTGTGTCATGCTGTGTGTGTGTCTGTCATGGTATATGTGTGTGTCATGGTGTGTGTGTGTCTGTCATGGTATATGTGTGTGTCATGGTGTGTGTGTGTCTGTCAAGGTGTATGTGTGTGTCTGTGTTAGTGTTTAGGTTACCAGACCCCTTCCATTGGCAAGGGAATAGTGTTTTTACTCACCTTTTTTTTCCCCAACGCCATGCTGGTCTCCCCTCAACTGGCCCTGCCTCTATGGCTGAGATCATCAATGTTTTGCCATAGGATTGGTGGCAAAACACTAGACCAATCAGCATCTCCTCATAGAGATGCATTGAATCAATGTATCTCTATGGAGAAGGTTCAGCGCCTCCACGTAGAGCGTGGAGGCGCTGAATGTTGGTGCTGCACACTCTGAAAAGTCAGTGTTTACATGAAAAAGCCTGCAGGGACAGGCTGTATACACCAGAACCACTACATTTCTGTGTGTGTGTGTGTGTGCCTGCTAGTGAGTGAGCTTGCTTGCATGTGTGTGTGTGTATCTGCTAGTGAGTGAGCTTTGTGTTTGTGTGCCTGCTAGTGAGTGAGCTTGTTTGTGTGTGCCTGCTAGTGAGTGAGCTTGTGTGTGTACGCGTGTTATTGGTTATAGCTCTACTAATCGGTGCATAACGCTTGTGAATTCTGTCAGATTGTTTTGGAACAGTTTGATAAAGCCTGATGTTCTCCACTGTTCCCCATATATAACCAGATCCCTCTAAAGCGAGGTTTTAGAAGCATATCATCATATCTGTTCCATTGTAGGTGTGGCATTGTGTCAATGACTTGCTTGCAGGAAAAAGTAAAGGGTGGCCACAGAATATCTAGACTATGATTATTATTACAAACTTTTCTGTATGAAGCATGTGTGTGTCAGTGAGCTTTCCTCAATGGAGCATGTGTGTGTCAGTGAACTTGTCTGTTGTGTGACAGTGAGCTTGTCTGTAGTGATCTTGTGTGTGTCAGTGAGCTTGTCTGTAGAAAGCTTGTGCGTGTCAGAGATGTTTGTCTGTACTACATTTTTGTGTATACCAATAAGCTTGTCTGTGTGTCTCAGTAAGATTGTCTGTTTGTGAGCCTATGTGTGTGCATCTTTTGTTTTTATGTCAATGAGCTTATGTATGTCAGTGAGATTGTTTGTCTATGAGGCTGAGTATCAATAAGCTTGTGTGTGTCAGTGAGATTGTCTGTCTCTGTCTGCGTGTGAGTATGTTTACTGTATATTTATATTTTAGTTTAGAAAAACATATATATATATATATATATATATATATATATATATATATATATATATATATATATATATATATATATATAAAGAAAGTTCCAAAGATAGCACTCCAGGGACTTGATAAAAATGTACTTTTATTTTCTTCACTAAAACAAGTGTCAACGTTTCAGCTTGATCCCCTCAAGCTTTCGTCAGGACATGTCCTGTGCTTTAAAGAACTCATCTAGAACTCCACTGTTCTTGTATCACTCTTACCCTCACTCTGTCAAACTTTCATATAGTTTCCACAAGTTGAAATGACCCCTTCAAGAAACGCATATCAACTATTAATTCCTCTACCTAAAGATATCTCTGAATCACATTATACAAAGTGTCTTCATTAATTCTACAACCCTACAATTCTACAACACAAAGTACTTACAGTTTAAAGCATGACCGTTTTCTCTTCTTGTCAAATGTCAAATTATTTTTATTTTTTACAATTTTGTTTAGCCATTCTATAATTCCTTGGAATATATTGATCTTATAAAAATAAAAAAATTATATTAATTGCTACTATATTCTTTGCACAAATTACCCAATTAGAATGTACATATATTGACCCATCAATAGTATATCATTGCTGTAAGTTATATATCACTTTGTCCACATAAAACAAGAAAACCATTGGCACAATGTCATAGTCAAGACCACAGTCGACACTCAACCATCTAAAAACTCCTTTCTACTAACCTTTTATGATTCATCTGTTTACCTGCTCTGACAAAGAACTCATTTCTCCAACACAATAAATTTGTTACACATGATTAGGTCTGTCATGGGTGATCAGAGATGTGTTAAAGGTCGCACGTGCGTTAACCTACCACTGAGCTTTCACCTTGTCATAAAGGCCCTCTCTAGTAAAAAAAATTATGATTTAAAAGACCCATCTAGGAATGAGTTGACATGTTTTATCCAAGAGAGGCACTCAGGAGTACTGATGCAAAAAAATCTGTGCATAGTTATGTAATGCAGTTTTAATGTGAACATATTACCTTTAAAGTAAATCTATGTAGTCAACATATTAGACTTGTATACATAATATATCAAAGAGTAAAGCTACGTAGTAAACATGTTGAACCAGTGTATGTAGTATATCAATGGTGAGGTTAGTTTTAACAGGAAATTAGAAGATCTGCATTCAATATACATTTTCCTAAAAAATGTTTATAAAAGTAATGGGATATAGAGAAATAACACACCACAAGTGAGGACTACATGATAAGAAGCAGTCACCAAGTCCAGAAATGTTGCACGCAATATATATATATTGTAGAAATTAGATCCCTCTCAAGGTATTTAAAGGAAACCTCCAAACACCATAGCCACTACAGCAGTGCACTGTTGTTATGGTGCCATTGTAAATAGTCACATAGTCACACTGTTTTAGAATAGTATGACTTTTTAACTGGGGTCAGTGCGGATAGCACTTCCCGCATCTACTACAGCTTGAGGAGAGCAGGAACTTTGTGTCTGAGCTAAGCTGGCGATGTAGAGCTTATATCTTTGGTTGTGTCAGGTTAACTGAGTATAGAATTCCTAACTGCAGAGTAGTACAGTATAAATGAAATATTACCAGGCCTTAGAGAGGCTGGGCTTAACTTTGAGAAACACACTGTAAGGTGGAACTGAAGTGAAGACCAGAAAACGAGCTGTAGTCAGAGAACCAAAGAGTAACTTAGTCATACTAGCCAAGGTCAGAAGCAGGCAGCAAACAGGGAGAACTATGAACAACCTGGATCAAACACAGAATAATCAGAAAAGGAGCACCAAGGATTCCCAAGCACTGAATCAGACAAGAACTGACCATGAATAAATGTCAAGGTTTAAAAAGGCTGGGTCTAATACCAAAAACTACAACAATGATCACATCGGAAATCATGCAAATAGGCAATCTGAGTGCAAATAAGAAGAGGGAAGTCCTTGAGATCTGCAAGAGAAATGCTAATGGTGAGCAGACAACACTGGACACATGAGTTCCTGACAGTACCCCTCCCTTGAGGACTGACCTCCAGGAGGTAACAAGTTTAGAAGGTAATCTGGCATGGAACCATTGCACTAAGGAATTGGCATGGACCTCTCCTCAGGACCGTACCCAGCCCACTGAACGAAATACTGAAGCACACGTCTGGAGAACCTAGAATAAACAATGTCCTGAATCTCAAACTCATCTTAACCCTCAGCTATAACAGGAGCAGGAGGAGGGACCCTAGAAGAGCATTTGTTAAACAAAAGTGGCTTAAGTAAAGATGTATGAAAGGTATTTGGAATACAAAGTGAAGGAGGCCAAGCTAAAGAATAGGAGACAGGATTTCTACACTTCACAGTTTTGTAAGGACTGATATAACAAGGAGACAGTTTGTGGGTAGGAGACAGATGTTTCTAGTGGAATGTCAAACCCAAGCCCCTACATGATAAGTAGGAGCAGCTCTACTTCTGGGCAATAGGAAGGTGTCATAATAAACCACAGGGCGTTAGCTTAGAGATTTTCAAGAAATAAGCAGATACAAAGTCAGGCACGTCTTTTCTAAAACCAGGCCACCAAAATATTTTGCTAGCAGCAGGCAAAATAAAATAGAGGGTTGACTATTTATAATTGGGGTTGCCAGGGCACTCCCTACACCATCACCATTACTGCACACTTTAGTGGTTATGGTGTTTAGAATGTTCCTATAACCAAATCTACTGGTTATCTAAAATGTCTGTGTTTTTTTTACACAATTCATTTTCATACATTTTTTTATATATAGGATATAGAATGCACACCATAACAATCTCAAAAAAATATTTAAATTTTATTATGTACAAAAAAGTACCAGAATGTAAACATATAAGAAAAAATTAATATAAACAAAGGAACAGAAGTAAAGGCAGATACAATAAAATAATAGTAATAAATTACCACAAAAATCCTTACAAGCCTCAGACAGAAACACGAGTCACCAAACCCCCCCAACGTTTCGGCACCAACTGGCTGCCTTTATCAAGGGTACCTGTATCCATGTTCAAATGTGTCTGCTTATAAAGCCCTCTTACAGCTGATGGCCATCAGCATAAGATTGTTACCAGCACAGGAAGTGACATCACCACCTCAAGTGCATACATTTTTTTTATACATTTTATCCAATTTTTTTTATACATTTTATGCCACAGTGAGCGCTATATGTACTTTCTGTTTTTATTCGCATACGCCATCTTAAGAACCTCAACTATTTAACAAGATCCTGGGTTAAAGTGGGGGTATTTGCTGGGTCACTGTCACATTTGGGACAAATGTATGGGGCCTTTGGGGTCTTTTCATTACCAATCTCTTTAAAATCCAGCTTTCATTTTTTTCACATACATCACAAATTGTAATGGTGAATGTCACAGGTCCAGAAACAGAGTCAGCAAAAATACAAATAGTGTCAATATACCAAGCCGAGTGATATAATAATAGTTAAAATATTGCCCAAATTCTACTACGTGAGGGAGCATGCACTAAAGCACATACTATAATATAAGATAAAGGAAGCTGTCATAAATAGCTATTGCTATTGAGCAAAGAAAAATATTGGTATTGGGAAAATCTCTTTTTGTGCACTATAAAATAATGTAATCCTAAATATTTTGTTGAGAAAAGTGGAAAATAGACATTGATATAGTGTAGTCCTGAAAAGCTAATATTCCATACCTCTTAAAATTACATATAGATTCAGACACTAGAAGAATACAATTGATGACTCCACAGCAAGTTACCTTAATGATTTCCAACTTGTAACGTTGATATTATAGACTATGGGAACTGTAATGAACAGACAGTGTATTCTTTTGATAAACGTACTTGCCAAGCTTAACCTTGGTTATGTGACCTTATCGTAGCTGCTTAATGTTCCTGCTAGGAGTTATTTAACCCATAAACCTAGCGATATATAGTCACTATATTTACCAGGTGGTAAAAGTGAAATGCGGAATCATGATTTGACGTTGTGAAAGTATAAACAGTTTGACAAAAATGTGTACAAAAGAGTTTACAATACATATTTAAAAAAAAATACTTGATTAAAGTCCAAATTGGTGGACCAAAAGCTTGATTTAATTTTAATCATACTATATACGTTTCCATGTGTTACGTCCCCCAGTCAGATGTGAATATGTATATAGGCTAGTAAAACCCCTCGTACAACTCCAGGCTTTACCACCCTTCTTCTCGTATATAGAGTGGAAACACAATGGTGAACTGTGTATAATGGGAAAATAATGCCATATGGGGCTTCAGAAGACATTGTAGTAAACCAGAAGTACCACATAAAATATATTTTGACATTGTGTGCACACTGTACTATTTTTTGTTCATATGCAAAGACCACAGGAAATGACAAAGCCACTTCACTTCGGGTATTAAAATAAAGTAAGTAATTTGAACGCGCATCACCCACCTACTTTGAGCTCTAGCATATTTACAAATCTGAATATTGTTGGGAGGGACCTAATAACACTATAGTGCCAGGAAAACAAGTTTGTTTTTCTGGCACGATAGTAGTCCTTTAACTTCTTGAACAGAAATGTTTTTTTTTTTCGCATCGTGCATGCCTCATACTATCTTGTACTCACGATTTAGTAGATTCTGCTCACGAGATAGCACAGCACACGCAAAAGATAGTTAACTTGTGTGTACGCTTCATCTATTTCTTGTGCACAAAATAATGAAATAATTTGAGCTCATGATATAGTTAAAGGACCACTATAGTGCAAGGAAAACAAACTCGTTTTCCTGGCACTATAGGGTTATTAGGTCCCCCCCACCCTCAGGGCCCCCCTCCCGCTGGGCTGAAGGGGTTAAAACCCCTTCAGCTACTTACCATTCTCCAGTGCCGGGCTCTCTTGGTGCTGGTGACCTCTCCTCCTCCTGCCGACGTCAGCGCCGAATGCGCATGCGAGGCAAAAGCCACACGCGCATTAAACCGCCCATAGGAAAGCATTACTCAATGCTTTCCTATAGACGTCCAGCATCTTCTTACTGTGATTTTCACAGTGAGAATCGCGGAAG
Source organism: Pelobates fuscus (assembly GCF_036172605.1). Lineage (NCBI taxonomy): Eukaryota > Metazoa > Chordata > Amphibia > Anura > Pelobatidae > Pelobates > Pelobates fuscus. Next base: position 47,625,204 of record NC_086322.1, on the reverse strand, counting down.
CGGCCTCTAGTGGCTGTCAGGGAGACAGCCACTAGAGGCTGGATAAACCCATTAGTGTAAACATAGCAGTTTCTCTGAAACTGCTATGTTTTCAGCTGCAGAGTTAAAACTAGAGAGACTTGGCACCCAGACCACTTAACTGATCCGAAGTGGTCTGGGTGCCTATAGTGGTCCTTTAAGAAATAACTCCAGAACCTCAAGATGGCATTATTTTACAATAATACATGGTTCACCTTTAAGTATCTTTTATACAACACAACATTTTTAGGATAGGGTTACAGGGTTAATTACTGAAATGAGAATAGAAAGTGAATGCAGAGTGAATTTCAAATTTAAGGCTAGAACAGCCAAACTGACTTTTTCCAATTTGGCTATATTGACCTTCAACTTAAAATTCTATTTAAAATAATTTTGAACTCTCACTTTAATAAATAACCCTGAGATTTAGAGGCGTAACTAGAAACCACCGGGCCCTGGTGCAAAAAGTGTCACATTCTGCTCCCCGCTTCTCCATGTGTCTTATTCCCCCCTCCATGTTTCTCATTCCCTCCCCCAGTCCCTTCAAGTGTCTCATTCCTCCCTCCATGTGCCTCATTCCATTCACCCAAGCCCCTCCATGTGTCTAATTCCCTCCTCCAAGCCCTTTCATGTCTCTCATTCCTCCCTCCATGTGCCTCATTCCATTCCCCCAAGCCCCTCCATGTGTCTCATTCCCTCCCCCAAGCCCTTTCATGTGTCTCATTCCTCCCTCTATGTGTCTAATTCCCTTCCCCCAAGCCCCTCTATGTTTCTCATTCCCTCACCATGCCCTTTCATGTGTCTCATTCCTCCCTTCATGTGTCTCATTCCCTTCCCCCAAGCCCCTCTATGTTTCTCATTCCCTCACCAAGCCCTTTCATGTGTCTCATTCCTCCCTCCATGTGTCTCATTCCCTTCTCCCAAGCTCTCCATGTGTCTCATTCCCTTCCCCCAAGCCCCTCCATGTGCCTCATTCCATTCCCCCAAGCCCTTTCATGTGTCTCATTCCCTCCTCCAAGCCCTTTCATGTCTCTCATTCCTCCCTCCATGTGTCTCATTCCCTTCCCCAAGCTATTTCATGTGTCTTATTCCCCCCTCCATGTTTCTCATTCCCTCCCCCAGTCCCTCCAAGTGTCTCATTCCTCCCTCCATGTGCCTCATTCCATTCACCCAAGCCCCTCCATGTGTCTAATTCCCTCCCCAAGCCCCTTCATGTGTCTAATTCCTCCCTCCGTGTGTCTCATTCCCTTCCCCCAAGCTCCTCCATGTGTCTCATTCCCTTCCCCCAACTCCATCCATGGGCTTCATTCCATTCCCCCAAGCCCCTCCATGTGTCTCATTCCCTCCTCCAAGCCCTTTCATGTCTCTCATTCCTCCCTCCATGTGCCTCATTCCATTCCCTCAAGCCCCTCCATGTGTCTCATTCCCTCCCCCAAGCCCTTTCATGTGTCTCATTCCTCCCTCCATGTGTCTCATTCCCTTCCCCAAGCCCCTTCATGTGTCTCATTCCCTTCCCCCAAGCCCCTCTGTTTCTCATCCCCTCACCAAGCCCTTTCATGTGTCTCATTCCTCCCTCCATGTGTCTCATTCCCTTCTCCCAAGCTCTCCATGTGTCTCATTCCCTTACCCCAAGCCCCTCCATGTGTCTCATTCCCTCCTCCAAGCCCTTTCATGTCTCTCATTCCTCCCTCCATGTGCCTTATTCCATTACCCCAAGCCCCTCCATGTGTCTCATTCCCTTCCCCAAGCCCTTTCATGTGTCTCATTCCTCCCTCCATGTGTCTCATTCCCTTCCCCCAAGCCCCTCTATGTTTCCCATTCCCTCACCAAGCCCTTTCATGTGTCTCATTCCTCCCTCCATGTGTCTCATTCCCTTCTCCCAAGCCCCTCCATTCTCTGCCCTAAAGTTCCTCCATGTGTCTCATTCCCTCCCCCAAGCCCTTCCATGTGTCTCATTTCTCCCACCATGTGTCTTATTCCCTCCCCCCTCCCCCCTCCATGTTTCTAATTCCCCCCACAGTCCCTCCATGTGTATCACTCCCCCCTCCATGTGTCTCATTCCCTTCCCCCAAGCCCAGGGATGGGCTGGGACGGGGGGTAGGGAGACAATTTCCCCCCAGGCCACCCTAAATCCAGGGTCGACGTGTCCATAAGGCAGTATAGGCGGCCGCCTTAGGGCTCCCCGGCTCTGGGGGCACATGATTCTAGTGATCGCAGATGGGAAGTGTAACGGCACCCCAGGCATAAAAGGGTTAAACCGCAGTTTAGAAGATCTTCCCCTTCCAGAGATATAGGCACAGCTACTGCAGAAAGCCAAACTCCCGAAATGAATACAAGAGAATGCTCCAAACTCCCGAACTGCATACAAAATAGCACTCCAAACTCCCGAACTGGAACCTCACGAATAGCTGCTAGCAGACGAACAGGAAAAGCATCCAAGCAGCTTCCACTCTTGGCAATCAGTCTCTAACAGCATACAGTAAATCCCCCCAAAGATGAGACAGAGCTCTGTGTTGATGGTCAAGCCGTGGTCTGGTTTACTGTGGGCTACCTGCCCGGTATTTATGCAGGTCTTCCACCTGGTGGACACTTCCTTAGGGGACCAGATGGAAGACTGGGACACAAATGGTAAAATGACCAATCACAGGCATACAGCATTAAAACACTCCCACAGTACATTACAATCCCTCCCCTCTATCCTTGAGACAATTGGTAAGTAATCCAATTATCTCCAAGGACAGAGGCAAAACTCCATTAACCACATGGGTTACAGTAAAACACTAAAATACAATAAAATACATAATATTACATTTGTCACATAAAATATATACATGTAACCCATCCCCAGATAGCTGGGATCTAAGTGCACAAAAGTACCGAATAGCGCTCAGATCCTATGCACACAGTCCAATCGACATGGAGTTAAAGTGTTCACAAAGTCTGTTCTCCATACGAATAGACTCCACGGGATGGCTATCTGGGGAAATGCTGTTCAAACGGTTTAAAGTACCGAATAAACAGGCATCCGGTTAAATGACCGACTGTAGAAGCAAGGAGGCTGGCAGCTCAGCTGTGTTCGCGCAAATAAGTGTCCGTTTCCAGTTCCGTAGTTTGGGCGCTGAACACCGCTGGCCGTTCGGAACTTTAAAATGGCCGCCGACACGTGTTCGGCAAACGAACAAAGGCCAACCAGTATTCGTCAATTAAGCTGCGGATAACCGCAGCTTCTGGGAGGTCAATTGATGGCACACTCCAGCTCCCATGTGGTCCAGTCATTCGTGCGTTAGTTCGGTAGATTGAATCTACCGACTGCCGGGCAGAAAGGCACGAACAAGCCTTTTCTGCAGGGGAAAAGAAGGCTTTTTAACATGGGGCCATAGTCCAGATGCAACAGGCGGGCAACCAGGCTCCTCCAATGCAATGTGGCAAGATTGGTCTCGTCACAGGAAGCATGTGTGTCTGTGAGTGTATGAGTGTGTGTGCATGTGTGTGCATGTGAGTGCGTGTGAGTGCATTTGTGTGTCTGTCAGTGTATGAGTGTGTCTGTCACTGTGTGTGTCTGTCAATGTGTGTTTGTGAGTGTCTGTCAATTCAGTGAGAGTATGTTTGTCATTGAGTCTGTGTGTGACTGTCAATGAGTGTCTGTCAGTGTGTGTGTCTGTCAGTGTGCGTGTGTGTGTCTGTCAATGAATGAGTGTGTGTCAGATCAGTGTGTATACACCACTGAGTGTAGCATGATGGAGCGGAGTGCGGTACAGGAGCTTCTGTTTCCTGTACCCCACCAGACTGTCAGGAGATGTTCACTGAAAGAGCACTTCCTGTCAGTTCAGCCGGGTACAGAAAACTAAATCCACTCGGCCACGCTACAAGTGAGGTAGGAGGCATACCCAGAAGGTGAGGAGACCACTAAGTGGGTGGGGAGTGCACCAAGGGACAGGGATGGGTGGGGAGAGAAACACTAAGGGACAGGGAAAGGAGGTGGAAGGGGAGAGGAACAATAAGGGTTAGGGAAGGGAGGTGACCACAAAGGGACGGGGAAGTGAAAGAAACACACAGCGGGGCTTGAGAAGGGAAAAAAGAGACACACTGAGGGGCTGGGGTGAAAGAGACACACAAATGAGCTGGAAAAAGCAAAAGACACAAAGGGGCTGGGACAGAAGGAGTCACACAGAGGGGCTGGGAGGAGTAAGACACACAAAATGTGGGAAGATGTAAAAGTGATACAAAGAGGGGGGATAAGAGACACAATCAAGGGGGGTTGTTAGAGATACACAAGAAAGTTATAAGTAATGGGGGGAAAATGGGGAAAAAATAGGACATAAAATACACTAAAGGAGGTAAGACATTTAAAAGAGAGGATAAAATACACAAAGGGTTACTTAAGAGGCACACCTGCTTGCTTGTCTGCCGTGGAGGCAGAGACAGGATCTCTTGCCTGCTTGTCTGCCATGGAGGCAGAGACAGGATCTCTTGGCTGTCGCTTGGCTGTGAAGTCAGAGGGAGGGAGAATGGGACCGCCGCTCACTGGCTGACAGGGAGTGAGAGCTGATGCATTCCGGGAGTTGTAGTCCCTGCTAGGGGCTCACTCACACTCCGGGGGGGATGGAGGGGAGGGACAGGGAGAACCCAGCTTTAGCTCAGCATAAAACTACAACTCCCAGTCCTCGTACAGACAATCTGCTTGGCGATTGGAGGCAGAGGATAGGCACTAGGCAGCACCAGCGGAGCGAGGGAGAGACTTGGTGTGACTGGCTGCATTATAAAACCAGGGTATAGGTGGGCATGGATGGTGGGCTGAAACTTTTTACTTTTTGTATGGTGCTTGCTTTTGTTTAGTGATCTGCTTGTCAGCATCAGTTATTTTCTTTGAACTTTTTCATCTCATCACAAGTGTGTGTGTATCTATAATTAAAGTGTTTTTACATGTATAACTATGTATGTTAGGCATGGTGCCTTTAAAGGGTTTAATGTTAAACATTCCTGATGATACAAGCCAAAAGAGGTATTTTTTTTTTTTTTACAACAGGGAGGGGGGCACATATTTCCATTAATGTGGAAGCAATGAATTACAAGCATTTCTAGAAATGAAACAAGAAGCCTGTAGAATACTATCATTGTAATAAGACAATGTTCTAAATTGTTTCTAATTGGTTCTTTTTACTTTTCAAACCTTGCAAGTGGATGAATAGGAGCGATTAGCATTACAAAGGGCACATTAGCTCATAGAAAACCAGGAGGGCTGGGATGGTGACCTGTTTGTAGCTTTATGTATGCATTTCTATTGTAACCGCAGCACTAAGACAGAGGTACCCAGAAGAATTATGACATTTGACTCAGCAAGCCACTGACACAGGTCAAAGAGAATCATTTGTTAATGATTAGATGGAAGCAATGCCACAAACAGGCTCTCCATCCAGGAAAACAAACTTTCTGCAGTATAATAGCACTAAACTCCCTGAAAGAAATTTATAGAACAATAATTAGCATGTTTCAACTGCGGAATCGCACCAATCTCATAGAACCGTTAACTTCAGATAAACAGAACTGTACAATAAAGGATGACTCCACACACCATCAGGACTGCAGATATCTGTAGTTGTTATGGGTCAAGCAGTGCTCCCCTGAGGTAAGTCTTGACATGCAGACCTGGCTCATTGGAGGACATGATCAAAGCCCAGTGGACTCTAGGTAAGTTGTCAAACTGTTTGCAAATGGTTTGATCACACTGCTCAACAATGAAAATGTTTCTGACTTAAAAATACTTACAATTAATTACAGCATGCGAAAAATGAATATGGCATTTAAAACTCTCCGTTAACACTCAGTTCTGAAATATAGCCCATTTATGATGATATAGGGCAGGCATAGGCAACCTTCGCACTCCAGACGTTTTGGACTACACCTCCCATGATGCTTTGCCAGTATTATGGGTGTACAAGCATTATGGGGGATGTAGTCCATAACATCTGGAGTGCCGAAGGTTGCCTATCCCTGATATAGGGTATGGGTATAGAGTAAAGGACAAGGTTAACCTGAGTACAGGAGTCATGAGTCACTGTATGACTTGTTATGTTTTTTATGTATAGTTTGCATTAATTGACGGTTAGAGTTTTGTTCCTTTCCTTGTTTTAAGTTTTGTGGTAATGCTTCACATTGAAAGCCAGGATGCCATGTAAATTTGTCAACATTACTGACGATTTTTGTTATGTGTGTGGTGATTTGACATTTTCCACCCAGAAACACCCAATTACTCCATTCGTGAAGACAGCCCACCGCCATTATTTTTGACTACAGTAGGGATCAGGGCAAATTCTGTGCACCTCATATTTGTTGCAATACATGTTTAGTGCATCTATGTGGATGGTTTAATAAAAAAGGATGCTCAATGCCTTTTGTCATCCCAATGATTTGGAGAGAGGCCATGAATTATATAAATGACTGCTATTTCTGCACGGTGCCTACTATTAAGCAGGGCATGTCACGAAAACACAAGTAGAGTGTGGAATACCCCAACATTCCTTCAGTCATCTGACCAATGCCACATTGGGATGATCTGCCTGTACCACACCCTCCAAGAGAGTACAGTATGCTGGCAGATTAAGATGGGGACACTGTAAAGGAGAAATCACCTGAGTCTTCATTTTCACAGGATCCTGATTTTGTGCCACAACCTGTCACGGCCTCTAGGCGCCCTGTGCGAAAAATCATCACATCGCCCACTGCCCGCTGGTCATACCCCTTCATCCATGTGTAGTATGTGCCACTATTTGTAGTGTTTGTATATAATATTTATTAAATTAATAATTATTTAAAAACAAAAATGTATTCCCCCTTTCCTTTACCTTGCAGGGAGGGGGGCATGCTGATCTCTGGTGATTCAGTATGTTGGGAATCTGGTCGGCACATCTACCAGGTGCATAATAATATGATGAAGTGTGCGTGGTGTCTGTGTGTGTGATAGGCGTGTTGGCTGTGTGTAATTTTTGTAATGGTTGTATTGACTGTGCGTCATATATGTGTGTGATATTTGTGCTGCACACAGTCCCAGGCAAAAAGTCACAAACACAGTTACAGGTATATAGTCAAAAACACAGTTACAGACAGCCACACACAGGTACAGGCAGACAGTCACACACAGACAGGTACAGGTAGTCAGTCTTACACACACACAGTTACAAGCAGCCACACACATTTGCAGAGAGGAACACACACACACACACACACACTCTCTCTTTCCTCTTTACATTATGGACTGGAGGGGGGAGCAGGGGCAGTGTAGTGGTAGGTTGGGGAGCAACGGCACAGTGGGTAGCACAGTGGGTAGGTGGAGGAGCAGTGGCACAGTGGGTAGCTGGGGGAGCAGGGGGTAGGTGGGGGGAGCAGGGGCACAGTGAGTGGGTAGAGGGAGCAGGGTCACAGTGAGAAAGTGGGGGGAGCAGGTACACAGTGAGAAGGTGGGGGAGCAGGGGCACAGTGAGTAGGTGGGGGGCAGGGGCACAGTGGGTAGGTTGGGGGAGCAGGGGCCCAGTGGGTAGGTTGGGGGTAGCAGGGGCACAGTTAGTAAGTGGGGGGAGGGGACACAGTGGGTAGGTGGGGGAGCAGGGGCACAGTGGGTAGCTGGGGAGCAGGAGATAGGTGGGGGAGCAGGGGCACAATGAGTAAGTAGGGGGAGCAGGGGCACAATGAGTAAGTGGGGGGTAGCAGGGGCACAGTGGGTAAGTGGGTAAGTGGGGGGGAGCAGGGGCACAGTGGGTAAGCAGGAGCCCAGTGGGTACCTGTGGGAGCAGGGGTACAGTGGGTATGGGGAGGGAGCAGGGGCACAGTGGGTAGCTGAGGGAGCAGGGGCACAGTGAGTAGATGAGGGAGCAGGGGCACAGTGGGTAGGTGGGCAAAACAGGGGCACAGTGGGTAGCTGAGCGAGCAGGGGCACAGTGGGTAGGTGGGGGGGAGCAGGGGCACAGTGAGTAGATGAGGGAGCAGGGGCACAGTGAGTAGGTGGGCGAAACAGGGGCACAGTGGGTAGCTGAGGGAGCAGGGGCACAGTGGGTAGGAGGGGGGGAGCAGGGGCACAGTGGGCAGGTGGGGGGGAGCAGAGGCACAGTGAGTAAGTGGGGGCAGCAGGGGCACAGTGGGTAGGTGGGGGGAGCAGGGGCACAGTGAATAAGTGGGGGGAGCAGGGGCACAGTGGGTATGTGGGGGGAGCAGGAGCCCAGTGGGTAGGTGGGGGGGAGCAGAAGCCCAGTGGGTAGGTGGGGGAGCAGTGGCACAGTGAGTAAGTGGGGGGAGCAAGGGCACAGTGGGTATGTGGGGGGGCAGGAGCCCAGTGGGTAGGTGGGGGGAGCAAGAGCCCAGTGGGTAGGTGGGAGGGAGCAGGGGCAAAGTGGGTAGGTGGGGGGAGCAGGGGCACAGTAGGTAGGTGTGATGCTATGTGAGGGAGCAGGCACTCCTTCCTGCTTCCCCTCTCACTTACCAGGCAGAGAGTTCAGTGTGTGTAGCTCCGCCTCCGCCTGTCGCATAGCTCCGCCCCCGCCGGTCATGTAGCTCCGCCCCTGGCTCTCTAATACACCAGAGTGGAGGATAATAAAATCCTCCACCCGGGTGCCGTGTGAGGGGTGCACAGAGCATTCCTATAATGACTGGTTGTGCTGTGCAGCGTGACCAGCATTAGGGGAGAGCTCTGAGCACTCCCTTACAGCTGTCACTCGGGCCATGTGTGAGCTGTGTCGGCAGCATGGCGCCCCCTACTGGCATGGCGCCCTGTGTGGCCGCACAGCTCGCACACCCCTAAGGCCGGCCCTGGTGTCACGTCCCCCTCACCTCCATACAATGTGGCCGCATCCGATTACTGTGGTCACGCTGTTAAAAAATAAATTATTTACCTGAGGCAAGTCAGCTTGCCATCCAGCACCCTTGTGGAGCAATCCCCGGCCAGTGCAGCATTATAATGAACGCAGGCAGCAGCGGTTCCACAAAGCATTATAGCCTCTGTCCTTAACAAAGATGGCGCCAACGTGCGTGCGACGTCACACAAACTACAGTCACGCACGTTTTGGGGTCAAAGGCAATGTACAACCAATCATAACCTTAGGAGGGTTATTTTTATTATTATTATTGCGATTTATATAGTGCCAACAGATTCCGTAGCGCTTTACAATGTTATTAGAGGGGGGATTTGACTATAAATAGGACAATTACAAGAAAAGTCACAGAAACAAAGGGTTGAAGAGGGCCCTGCTCAAACGAGCTTACAGTCTTTAGGTTATTTATTTGGTCAATACCCTGTCGTGGTTTCCACTACTTGGTTGTCAGAGAGTGTGTTGTTGTTCTAGTTTATTTTGGTATTTGATTTTGGCTTGTATTTTTGACTTTCCCTCATTCTGGTATTCTTGACCTTTGGCTTGCTTCCTCATTGCGTCTCTTTCTGTGTCCCTGACCTCGGCTATTATTTTGAAGTCCGGCCATTCTTAGGTCCAGTATATGTTGTCCTTGTTCATTGTGTGTTCTATTATATGTTACATAGTTCTGAGTGTTGGGCCATATAGTAATTGTGACACTAAGTCATTGAGTGGGCCAAACATAATTACTCTCAGTGAACTAACTAATCTAATTCAAGATCAGGACCTATTAAAAGCAGGGCCGGACTGGCCCACCGGGATACCAGGAAATTTCCCGGTGGGCCGCGGCATCTGGGGGCTGCGCAGGTATGTGCCACCGGGTGGCCGGTCCGGTGGCATGCTCAGCACAATGGTAGAGAGACATGCTCCCTCCTCCTTCAGTCCTCAGCATTAGGAGTGCCGCCGGACCGGCGTGGCTGCAGCGTGGAACGCAGCCGGCCCTCCTGACTCCTCTCAGGTGGGTGGGAGGGATGGGAGGGAGAAAGGTAGAGGGTGAATAGATAGACGCAGGGAAGAAAGAGACAGTGGGAGAATAGAGAGAGACAGAGGGGGAGGGAGAGTGCCACAGGGAAAGGAGGAAGAAAGAGACAGTGGGAAAATAGAGAGACAGAGGGGGAGGGAGAGTGCCACAGGGAAAGGAGGAAGAAAGAGACAGTGGGAAAATAGAGAGACAGAGGGGGAGGGAGAGTGCCACAGGGAAAGGAGGAAGAAAGAGACAGTGGGAAAATAGAGAGACAGAGGGGGAGGGAGAGTGCCACAGGGAAAGGAGGAAGAAAGAGACAGTGGGAAAATAGAGAGACAGAGGGGGAGGGAGAGTGCCACAGGGAAAGGAGGAAGAAAGAGACAGTGGGAAAATAGAGAGACAGAGGGGGAGGGAGAGTGCCACAGGGAAAGGAGGAAGAAAGAGACAGTGGGAAAATAGAGAGACAGAGGGGGAGGGAGAGTGCCACAGGGAAAGGAGGAAGAAAGAGACAGTGGGAAAATAGAGAGACAGAGGGGGAGGGAGAGTGTCACAGGGAAAGGAGGAAGAAAGAGACAGTGGGAGAATAGAGAGACAGAGGGTTAGGGAGAGTGCCACAGGGAAAGGAGGAAGAAAGAGACAGTGGGAAAATAGAGAGACAGAGGGGGAGGGAGAGTGTCACACAGAAAGGAGGAAGAAAGAGACAGTGGGAGAATAGAGAGACAGAGGGGGAGGGAGAGTGCCACAGGGAAAGGAGGAAGAAAGAGACAGTGGGAGAATAGAGAGACAGAGGGGGAGGGAGAGTGCCACAGGGAAAGGAGGAAGAAAGAGACAGTGGGAGAATAGAGAGACAGAGGGGGAGGGAGAGTGCCACAGGGAAAGGAGGAAGAAAGAGACAGTGGGAGAATAGAGAGACAGAGGGGGAGGGAGAGTGCCACAGGGAAAGGAGGAAGAAAGAGACAGTGGGAGAATAGAGAGACAGAGGGGGAGGGAGAGTGCCACAGGGAAAGGAGGAAGAAAGAGACAGTGGGAGAATCGAGAGACAGAGGGGGAGGGAGAGTGTCACAGGGAAAGGAGGAAGAAAGAGACAGTGGGAGAATAGAGAGACAGAGGGGGAGGGAGAGTGTCACAGGGAAAGGAGGGAGAAAGAGACAGAGGGGGGAGAATAGAGAGACAGAGGGGGATGGAGAGTGACAAAGGGAAAGGAAGGAGAAAGAGACAGAGGGGGGAGAGTGAGACACAAGAGGAGAAAGAGGGGGAATAGAGAGATGGTAGAGGGGGAGAGAGAGACACAGGGAAAGGGGGGATAAAGAGACAGAGGGGGGAGAGTGAGACACATAGGGAGAAAGGAGAGAGACACACAAGGGGAGGGGGAGAAAGAGGCAGAGGGGGAAGAGAGAGACTGGGAAGGTGAGGGGAGACATGGACACAGAGGAGCAGTGAGGGGGAGAAAGAAACATACAGAGGGACTGGGGGTAGACAAAAAGGCTCACAGAGGGGCTGTATATATCACTGGTGGATCCAGGGGGGGCAACGGGCAATTGCTCCCCCCCCCCCCCCCCCCGAGGCTCTCCCCTGCTGGCCAATGCAGGGCTGGCACTGTCCAAGCGCCATGTGCCTTCACGGATCAGAGATCTCCCTCCCCATTACACAGGCACCGTGCAGGCAGCCGGCAGGGGAGGGAGGAAGAGAGGACCCGGGAGCTCAGGCTGCAGCTCCTCCGGGTCCTTCTTGCGTGAGTACAGAGCGTTGCTGCGGTGGAGCTACTGGCTAGAGTTCACTCTCACCACTGCGACCACCAGGGATTCCTAGTGGTCGCAGTGGTGAGAGTGAACTCTAGCCCCATACACATTCACACACTGCCGCCCCATACACACACACACACAGACCCTTATACACACATTGCCGTACACACACACACACAGCCACCCATACACACATTGCCCTACACACCCTACACACTGAACCTTTCACACAAAATGCACCCCTCACACATTGCACCACTGCTCCTATACCCTACTACAGCCCCATATCCCAGCAGACCCCAGGTAAGTTGTCAAACTGTTCTTAAACGGTTTGACTACTTACTCTGGGAGCGGATCGCGGCACTCCTGGCACCATAATCACTACACATAGCAGTAGTGGTTATTGTGCATGGATTATTTCTTTAACCCCTTAAGGACACATGACATGTGTGACATGTCATGATTCCCTTTTATTCCAGAAGTTTGGTCCTTAAGGGGTTAAATAATCTCTTAGTGCCCCTCCCGAGATCAGGCTCTGGATCCGCCACTGAGATATATATATAATTATGCCTATTATATTTACACATGTATTAATATACATGTATATATGCTTAATACACACAGAATGTATTTATTATATAATATGTAATGAGCAGATATTGGCCCAGTCTTGTTGCTAGGTGCATACTACAGCACAATAACATATTTAAAGTGAAGAGCGCACTCACGGGACTTCAAAATAAACAAGATAACGTCAATGTTTTACAGTTGTGCCCTACATACATTCACCATTTCAGTCCCATTACCAAGCTTTCCTTTAATATGTCAAGGTAGTTGGACTGAAACATTGGTTATATGCAAAGGCACGTCTGCTTAAAATAAATCTGCACTCTTTTTAAAAAAAAAAAAAATCTGCACTCAGTTCTCTTTTCTAACTCTGTATCTGCACACTATGCTGGCGCGATGCATTATGGGGCTGGTAAATATTTTTTTTCCAGGGCTGCTTTTAATTCCCAGTCCGGCCCTGATTAAAAGACAAAATGGAACTTCTAGGATCAAGGCTCCAACAGTGGAATCTTATACAACGTAATTTCATAGTGTCTGTGTACAGGAGTCGGTAAAAAGATTTGCTAACATTTCTATAAGGCAAAATAACCCACAGAACTGGAAGCTATTTGTAGACACCTCAAACCTAGTTTAAAAGCTGTGTTGCTGCACAATGCAATGCCCTTCGTTCAACTCCTGTAGGCCATGCTATCTACATGAAGGAAACATCTGAAAATATGAAATTACTTCTGGACGCAATTATGTACAAAGACCACCAATGGCAGATCTATTGAGACCTGAAGGTGATTGCATTACTGTTGGGCATGCAGTTGGGATACACAAAGTACTGCTGTTTCCTGTTTAAGTGGGACAGTCAGGGTAGGTCTTCAAGAGAAAAGATTGGCATCTGAGAGAAAATCTGTGCCGGGGGGAAAAAAGGCCAGCATAGTACTCTGGTTGATCAAAGCAAAATTATTTTGCCCCCTTTACACAAGAAACTTGGTTCATGGTGAACTTTGTAAAGGGGATGAACAAGGATGGAGAAAATGGGCCAATCAGTGTATTGCAAAATATATACATAATATGTATATTAATATATATTTTGTGGTACACTGATAGAAGAATTTTCCAACCATTTGGTGATCAGATCAAGTGAAAAGAAGCAACCAAAAGAGGGAAAAGCAGGAAGTTCATTAAAAAAAGAAAACAATTATATATTACATATTTATTAAATAACGAAACATATAAATACAGATTTATTTATTTTTTACTGTGCCACCTTTTTCCCTCTATTGATCACTCAAACTGTCAATAAAAAAACATTTAGTAACGGTCTCCTATTTTTTTTTGGTGCCACTGGTGGGATTCCAAATCATTTTGGCTTGGAGTTCGGGAATTTGTACAGTAGCCCAATTGGCCTAAATTCAGACGAATTGCTTTTCATAACAAAATGAATCTCCACGTCTAGTTGGTAGTTGTCTGACGCCTGATGAAAATGATGTGTCTGTCCCAACTATGAGTTACCGAGTGTAAAAAGATGGGGAATAAACTTTGGGTCCCAAACATAGGGTTAAGAACCATTTGGAGAGATGATAAAAAGCACCTACAGAAATTAATGTTGCAAAGACTATAGCCCACCATGCTGAAAGAACGTTTTATGACGTGTGCATATGCAAATTAAAGTTGTGTCACGAGATATGTTTTACTCCCATTGTCCTTTCTATGGAGAACCTGTATGAAGTTCTTAGTCTAGGGGAGGTTTTCTGTACTCTCATACTCTATGGTGCAATATGTATTCTAACTATTTTCTTTTCTCTATATCAAGAGAGCAAACCAAGCAATAACACAAAGTAACCACAGCACACTTACAGGCTCTTCTTTAATGGCAAAATGAAGTCTTCAGAGAAGCAATTTGCAATTACGACAAAAAATATATTTCTGCTTCTACACTAATATTTCAGACCATGCCTTGGCAAATCAAGGGATACTATAGAACAGTGGTCTGCGGACCACCGCCGGTCCGCAAGAATTTATTGCAGTTCCGCAAAAGCGTTCACCCGACTATACAGCTGTCTGCCTTTCTCGGGCCGGTGGGTAGATCACCAGTCTCCTGGCAGTTTGTTAAGGAAGGAGGTAGGACCCGGGAGACTGCAGGGCAGGACCCAGGAGGTTGTGATCCTCCCCTGAATAGGCAGGTCAGAGCATTGCAGCGCATTATCATGGCAATGTTCCGACAGCGCTGTGCTCGCAGGAAGAAAAAAGTGACACCACTGGATCACCAGGCCTTGCAATGATATGTCCCCTCCTTCCAGGCCAGATGTAAGAAGGAGGCACAAAGCTTTTTTTTAAGTGAATAATATACTTTTACTCCATGATCACCCCCCCCACCACCACAATATACACCCCTCATACACACTACACCCTTTCACACATACCCTGCACCCCCTCACACATACCCTGTACCCCCTTATACATACTCAGCACCCCTCACACATACCCAGCACCCCCTCACACACATACCGTGCATCCCCTCACTCTACCTGCACCCCTAACACATGCACACACACTGCACCCCTCACACACACCCCTCACACATACCCTGCACCCCTCACACACCATGCACCCTTTCACACACACAGCGCCCTTCACACATATCCTGCACCCCCTCTCACATACCCAGCACCCGTCACACACACAGCACCTCTCACACATACCCTGCACCCCTCACACACCATGCACCCTTTCCCACACACAGCACCCCTAACACACACACTGCATTCCTCACATGTACACTGTACCCCCTTACACATACCCAGCACCACTCACACACACAGCACCCCTTACACACACACCGTGCACCCCCTCATGCACATACTGTGCACCTATTAATGCACATACTGGGCACCTCTAACACACATACCATGCACCTCCTCACACACCCTACACCCCTCACAAACACACACACCTCACACATACCCTGCACCCCCTCACACACACACACACACCCTTCACACATACCATGCCCCTTCACATACACACCCCTCACACATCATGCACCCTTTCACACACACAGCACCCCTCACACACTTACTACATCCCTCACACATACCCTGCACCCCCCCACACACACACATACATGCACAAAATGCACCCCTCACACACACACACTGCACCCCTCACACACACACTGCACCCCTCACACACACACTGCATCCCTCACACATACCATTGGTTTTTCATGCGCCAAAGTATTTCTCCTATTTTCGCCAGGCTGCGGGTGTTAAAAGGTTGCAGAACACTTATAGAATGTCTAATACGTTTGTACTCGTTCAATATTGCTGTAATAGGTTAATTTAAAAAATGGATATTGCTTTATTTACAACAAAAAATTGGTTTTTTTAGGTATCCATGGACAGCAATCTATACACGGCATTGCTTGATGTTAACCTTGGTTTTAAATAAATGTAATGCTATATTTTAAAGTAAAAGTATTCAGTCGTGGTGAGGTTAAGATTAAGCAACATCCATAGATTGTCTTCAGACATGCAAGCTTAGCAAGAAACTTGCTGTGCTCTGCTTTTTTGTGGATTAGTTATTTAACAAAAATCAAAATGGCACTTCCTAAGACATCTTTGACTGTCACTAGAATAACCAATGGGACCACAACATATACCTAAGTGATTGTTCTTCCACCATTGCATTCTGTACCTAATTTCCCAAAATTGCTTAAATAGGAAGATGTCAAGTAAAAGTAGCAATAATTTGTCATATTATGAGTTTTACTGAGTATAGGAGAAAATACACCACAAAATGTCTAATTTAAAGCTAAATGTTTAAGTAGCATAATGGTGTTTGCTTAATGAGGTATATAATTCATAGACAAATGCTGATTTAGTTTTGTTGCTTCATCAATACTTTTGATCACCTATTGATAACACAATCTACATTATTACACCCCTATTAGCGTGAAATACAACAGTATTGAATTGTTTATACTACTCTTGAAAATGTTCCTAGTAAGATCAAACACAAAGGATTAATAGATTACGAACTTGCCATTGGAGATTTTGTTACAATTGTTAATGTATTGCTGACTGATCCTTAAAAATATGCATGGAAGCCCGAGAGCATCATTTAAATTGTAACAAAAATGTATGGTGATGTAGAATGCAATAGTAAGTGTCATTTAATTACTTTTAAAAATCCGAAGTATCCTTTATGTTAATTGGTGTTTTCAGTAATATTCTTGAGATATTCTAAAGGTATACGTCTAATTACAAATGGGTGATACGTTTAGAATAGCAAAGTTGGTTACTTGTCGTTTGTGAAAATAAAGGATCAACAAGCACCCATCTTTCAATATTGTTGTTTCCTGTAAATAATACTTTTAATTTGATATTTAAACTAGAGGTTTCTATATTATAAAATCACTCCCCCTATTGTCTTAGTGCATATAGGTAACTTCAGTTTTCGCTAAAAGAGTAAATGCTGGCATAGGAGAATGGCCGTTTGATGCCTATGTGCAAGTTACTTCTGCCATGTTTTTCCTCTGTATCCATGAGGTATGATCTAAAGCCTGGCTAAAAATAACATCTAGACCCTTCACATAATGGAAAACAAGCACATGTGGAATGGCTTATGGTTAACTTCTTGGAAGCAAATCAGACGGAGATGATTTCTTCTGCATAGGTAAGCAGAAGTCAAAAAAATGGTTAAGAGAGGTCAAATGGGTTAAACAAAATGGACAAAAGATAGTTGAATGGACTCAGAACAGAAAATAAATGAAATAATAATAATTATGAGTTGTAAACAATTCTGATTATTCAGGGAGATTGCCAAAAACATGCATGCATACATTGGAATTAAGCCAAAGATTATTTGGATAGTGATTGGGAAACGTAGTCATGCGATTGAGTAAAGATAGGAAGAGAAACAGCAAAGACGAAAGAGGTAAATGGATAAAGTCCATAGGTTTGGCAAATGGAAAAAAAGCATCTATCCTTAAAAATAAGGAAATCTAAAAGTGAACTGTTTCCTCAGTGAGATATCTGGTTATGAAGTTGTTCATTTAGCCAATCATATCAAATTGTCATATAGTTTCCTTACAGCTCTGAAAAAGGAAATGAGAATGTCCGTGGCTCTGATGTCCTCTTTGTCTACGATCAGTTTTCTGATGGAGGGAGGGCTTAGGTCAACCAACAGTACAATATAGAGGTAAGACTTAAAGCTAGTGTACGCTAGGTAACTATGAAATAATCGTTCTTCTCTTCTTGAAAGTGATGCTAAAGTATCGGAAAATGGCAAATAGAAGGTGGGAGCCAGGTTATTATATTTGGAAATGATCCTGAGATTTTCTAACCAGTATAGTTATTGTATATATTATGTTCGGAATAGTATCTAAACCATCATACCTCATCTCTGCCAGGTGACATCAGCATTAGGAGAGATACAATAAACCAGATGAGGTCATCAATACCGTTTGCTAGTCATTTTGGTATTTTGTCATTTCTTCATTCAGTTATGCTGTGATATTAAAGGCCATTACATCTAATTAACAGTTCTGGTCTAAAAAAAACTATACAAAGTGTCTGGAAACAGAAACAGAAGAATATTATTATGGGTTTATATTCTTTGCGTTTATACTTTATGTTAATAAATATATATATGAATAAAATAATATCTATAAAATATCTTTCTAAGTTAAATTGGTTTTAAGTCCGACGTGAACCTTAACAGTTGCTTCTAGCTTCCCCGAAGCGTATAGAAGGATCGAGGTCTCCACTGGTTAGTACACCTCCCGGGAAGAGGTAAGATGAAATATGGTTTTAGAATGAATAAGTAAATTCATTTATATCTTACAGCATTTTAACTCCAGTGCCTTATTATAACATTAAGGGATAGCATTGAAATATTACACATTACAAGGTGAGACAATTGTGCTCCGGTATCTTGCCTTGTAAGGAAAGAGAAGTTAATTATTTCCCTTCATTTAGATGTAGCGGTCATGGGGTATCTGAAATAATGTTACCAACAGACTTAGCAAGCGATCTATTCTAACTCCCCGCAGCCTCCTCCATCTTAAAAAAATGATTAAAACACTACAAATGGCGTACAGATTTCTTTTACTTACATTTATCATCTTCCTTTTTCTTTTTCTTTTTTTTTTTTTTAAACATTTTTCACTTTTTTTTTATAAGCGCAGGGAGCTTATTTTTCACTTGCTCAAAGATAACTGGTCAAGCCTTTTTTTTTTTTTTTAATGAAAACTGATACATCTCTACGTGAATAAAAAGGTTAATGTGAATTTATATTTTTTTTCTTATTAAAGAACGAAAAGAATGGATGCCAACGATAGCACTTTAAGTGGCCTACGGTACAATCAGTAACCCTGAAGTATATTCAGCAATCCTTTTTTTTTTTTTTTCAATTGCCCACCACAGCTTATATTACAAATACATAAATCATAATGTTTCAACAAAAGCAAAATTTAATTTTCTCCTTTCAGCTGTTATCTGGGTTAGGTGGTATATGGCATGCTGCGGCCGAGTCATTTATTACACTTGCTGAATGGATAATGGCAGCGAAAGTCTATTATGTGCCGCTTTGTTAGAGCTTTCACTGTGCAGCTAGAACCTGTGGCAGTCTAGATCTCTTTACATCTATAATAGACACAACAGTACTCTATTATTTTATACTAAAGTAGAATGAAATGCAAAGATTTTGCTCGTGTGTGTTTGTGTGTGCGCAAAGCACTGGAGAGGTATTTTTCTGATAAAATATTGCTTTTAAGAAAACAATCCCCCATTAGACTATTTTTACTTTATTTTTATAGTAAAAGCTACATTTGTATTCTCCCTGTCATTTTTTTTTCATGATTTTACTTACAGCTTTAAATACAGTAAAGATATAAATATTTTTTTTATTTATTAACCGCCAGAAGAAAATGTATTCTTCTTGTACAAATAAGTCTATGAGAAAATCTCATAAATTAACTGGTTACTTGAATACAACGTCCTAGCAAATACGTGGGTTTTTTGTTTTTGTTTTTTGCAGAACACATTTGAAATGCGTGAAACCAAAGCTGACGCAGATAAAATATATATTTTTTTTTTAGTTACAAAAAGATAGGAATAAAAAGGTTAAGCAGAAATGACTTGTTTTAACCCAGTCATTATTAGGCTGAGATACTATTAGAGCAGCGATCACACAAGAAGGCCTATGGATACTCAAAAATGCCTACATTCATTTGGTTCAATCAATGAATGATCTGCTATGGGGCAAACTCTACGAGGTGCCTCTTTCCGCAAAAAAATTAAATAAAAAATAAGGACATGTGATGTCAGAAACCGTCAGAACTCAGAACTCATCGTTTCTATAGTTGTACTGATTAGCTGAAAGAATTCCACTATGCAAAGGAAATGAAATGTTCGTCTGAACTGTTTGATGAAGCTTAATAACTACTACTTTCAATAAAAATATAACTAACCAAAATTATTTTATTCAACTTGTATTAAATAAATGTGCAGATGGATAAAAACAATTCAGAGAGCATTTTTTTCCGTTTTACTCTCTGTCCTATGAGTAGGCATACACCTAGACTTCTGTCTTGCTTTACTGGATGAATTACCAAAACACTAAAGGTATAAATGAGTTGCAATGTGACCACTGTGTATTGCTAAATAATGAAAATGCCCCCCGCCAGAAAAAAAAAATACTTTCACTTCTAAATCAGGGGACCCGTGGATATCTTAATATAATAATGCCATAGCCAAGTCTTAAATCCATCTTTATTAGTGTCTTAACATCAAATATGATTCCCACGCAGGGGATAAAATGCAAAACAGTCATAATGTGGTAAACAAAAACATTTGTCCTTTGTGGCTAACAGATAAAAACTCATGTTGAACTGTATAGCATTCCCTATTTCGTTCTCTGGGTATCATTGTGGAGTGTACCAGATAGCTCGGCAGTGTATCAGGTAGTTTCTTCCCTAGCCATCCTTAGTTAGTTGCTGTTGTAGAGATCTCCGGAAGTGTGTTGTGTATTCAGTCTGAGAAGGATCGTATGTGGTTCTGTTGGAATCTTGAGGTTTCATGCCATGGAGCGGTGGTGGTGTATGGGCTATCTCTTGGTGGTGTGGGGCTTGAGGTTATGGCGCCAGTGTCCCTGGGAAGTGGTGTTTAGGCTATTTAGGAGTTCTCAATCCGCAGCCAGGCACCAGTGTTTTTTAACCTGCGTTGAGCAAGTCCGCAGATTGGAAGGGAGAGCGGGTGGGGGGATGAGGGGGTGTCTGTTGGGGGATTAAAAGATTGGGGTGGTAGGAGGGTGGGCAGGGGGTGGAGGATGGGCTGAGGGGACAGGTATGTGTTTGCTTGCTTCTTTGGTAATCCATGGCAGGGTTCTTAGATCGCCGTTGGTGGTGTCCAATTCTAGCTGGATCCATGGTTTGGTGCCCCCTGTTACCGACCAGCTGATGATCCTGGTGAAGTGGGCCGCTAGGAAGTATTTCTCAAAATCAGGCAGCGCTAGTTTGGGTAATGTTAATTGGGAATATGCGGAGGGACTTGCCCTTCCAAATAGAATTGGGGACTTCCACTGTTAGGGTGATGAAGAAAAAAAAAATTGGCACTGTTTGAATGATGAATAGGAGTTTGGGCAGCAGCTTCGTCTTGACCGCGTTCACCCGGCCCAGCCAGGAGATGTAGTTGTGTGGGGTGACACACAGTGAAGTTGTGGATCTACTCCTGGAGCAAAACTTTACACCTGTACTGGAGGTTTGCTATGTCCTATCCATGAGGGTGTGGTGGTGGGTTGACCACCTAGAGTGGTCTTCCCTGTCCCTAAGTACCCGGTTGCATCCCAGTGTGTGGTCAGGCGAGTATTTACTAATTTACTCTTTGCTCTGTGGACAGTGCGTGGTTACATGTCTCCAATGGGGTCTTTGGTGGATGTAGGTTCGCTGCACCTCTCCGCAGCAGTTTGTGTGGTCCGTCAGTTGCATGTGGTCGGTCTTAGAGTGGCATCTTGGATTTTGTGTGTGGGTCCTCTCTCCCTGGTCAGATCAGCAACATACACTCAGCGGGGCATGGCTCGTGTGTGTGGGTGTCGAATAGAGGGATGCTTACGTGGAGTCCTCACGTTTGGATTGTTGGGGCCCAGGTTTGCTACTGTATGGCTGGACAGAGTGGGAGCCTTACCCTATCATCACATAAGGTCGGGGCGAGTGGGGTGGGGCGTTGGTGTACTCCGTGAGAGCATCTATCTTGCGGTTGGCCCTGTGGTGTACGCCTCAATGTTGGTGTTGCCGTATTCTCTCATGCAGGGGGTACAACTAGCCAGGGAGTGTATTTAGATCTCTTGTTTGGGCGAATTTGTCACACCTCTATTCCTTCCCTCCTCCCTCCCCACTATCTCCACTGGGGTGTTTCCTCATCTCTCGCAAATCATTGGTAGCGGTAAGGTTAGGTCTGCCATTAGAGATGTCCCGAATAGTTCGCTGGCAAATAGTTCCTGGCGAACATAGCTTGTTCGCCATGGCGGGTGAACATATGCGATGTTCGGTCCGCCCCCTATTCATCATCATTGAGTAAACTTTGACCCTGTACCTCACAGTCAGCAGACACATTCCAGCCAATCAGCAGCAGACCCTCCCTCCCAGACCCTTCCACCTCCTGGACAGCATCCATTTTAGATTCATTCGGAAGCTGCATTCTTAGTGAGAGGAGGGACAGTGTAGCTGCTGCTGATTTAATAGGGAAATCGATAGCTAGGCTAGTGTATTCAGTGTCCACTACAGTCCTGAAGGACTCATCTGATCTCTGCTGTAAGGACAGCATCCCAAAAAGCCCTTTTTAGGGCTAGAACATCAGTCTGCTTTTTTTTTTTCCTGTGTAATCTAATTGCAGTTGCCTGCCTGCCAGCGTGTGTGTCAGGCTCACAGCGTATACTGTGCCCACTTGCCCAGTGCCACCACTCATATCTGGTGTCACAATAGCTTGCATTTTAAAAAAAATAAACTTTTTTGACTGTAATATAAGAGCAGTCAGTTTCCTTCACACGTGTGCATTTCAGGGCTTGCCAGGGCACAGTGTCACACCAGTGCCACTCATATGTGGTGTAACAGTAGTGTATATTTAAAAAAAAATAGAAATTTGACTGTGAAATAATAGTAGTCAGTTTCCTTCACACGTGTGCGTTTCAGGGCCTGCCAGGGCACAGTGTCACACCAGTGCAACTCATATCTGGTGTAACAGTAGTGTACATTTAAAAAAAAACAACACTTTTTTGACTGTGAAATAATAGCAGTCAGTTTCCTTCACACTTGTGCGTTTCAGGACCTGCCAGGGCACAGTGTCACACCAGTGCAACTCATATCTGGTGTAACAGTAGTGTACATTTAAAAAAATATTTTTTTTTAACTGTAATAGATTGAATAGCAGTTAGTTGTCTGCAAGTGTGTGTGTCAGGCCTACAGCGTCTAATCTGCCAACTTCTGCCAGTGCACAGTGCCACTCATATCTGTTGTCACAGTAGCTTGCACGCGCAGTGCCCCAAATTTGAAGTAGGAGGACCGACCAAGAATCTTTTTCCATCTCCCGGTTCCTAAAATCGATGCCATATACACGTCCCCTGATAGGGGACGTAACAGGGATTAAACTGAAAAGAATATTACTACTTAACACACCACTCCTATCTGGTGGCACATTAGATTACACGCGCAGTGCCCCAAATTTGAAGTAGGAGGACCAACCAAGCATCTTTTTCCATCTCCTGGTTCCTAAAATCAATGCCATATACACGTCCCCTGATAGGGGACGTAACAGGGATTAAACTGATAAGAATAGTACTACTTAACACACCACTCCTATCTGGTGGCACATTAGATTGCACGCGCAGTGCCCCAAATTTGAAATAGGAGGACCGACAAAGCATCTTTTTCCATCTCCCGGTTCCTAAAATCGATGCCATATACACGTCCCCTGATAGGGGACGTAACAGGGAGTAAACTGATAGGAATAGTACTACTTAACACACCTTATAATAATGCAGAGAGAGGCAACGCAGAGAGAGGAGTCTGAAGAAGAGGAGTCTGAGGAGGAAGGTGGCTTTGAGGAGGTGGAAGACCAAAAACAGCAGGCGTCCCAGGGGGCTTGTTGTCACCTTTCGGGGAGCCTTGGTGTTGTACGTGGCTGGGTGGAGGAAGAGACCTTCAATGACATAAGTGAGGACAAGGAACGGGACATGACTAGCTTGGTATCCAACCTTGTGCAAATGGGGAGTTTGCGGTTGTGCAAATGGACTGTTTGCGGTTGTTTGCGGTGCGTTAAACGGGTTTGGTCTGTCACTGTGAAGCGGGCGTAACCCTTACACTACCTGATCAATACAACATCATACCTGATGTTTTAAAGCACGTTATTCCAAACAATTTAGGAATGTTAGGTGATTTATGCCCTTTATGGATTAAAACCAGACTCTGCATCAACTATGTAATTTTCCATGGGAGTTTTGCCATGGATCCCCCTCCGGCATGCCACAGTCCAGGTGTTAGTCCCCTTGAAACAACTTTTCCATCACTATTGTGGCCAGAAAGAGTCCCTGTGGGTTTTAAAATTTGCCTGCCTATTGGTTCGCCCGGTTCGCGACATCTCTATCTGCCATGTGTGGAGTTAGCTGGGAAAGTACAGCACCTGTCATAGGTATACATTCAATACAAACGGTATGATAGAATCAGCATTATAGTATCACCAGGGCCGGCGCCACCTGTAAGGCGACCTAGGCAGCCGCCTAGGGCGCAACTTACCAGGGGGCGCCGGATCCCTGTCCCCGGTGCACCTCCTCATGCTGCGCCGCCTGAGCGCTTTAACAAGCCCCAGGCGGCGCAGCACTGCTGCATGGACAGCGGCCGGGTTTCAGTGACCGGCAGGAGGGAAGCGCAGAGCGCTCCCTCCTGCCGGTCTCTCCATGTAGCGTGGCCGGGCGGCGCGGAACCCGGGACAGGAACCTCTGTTTCCTGTACCCGGCCGCCGACGGACTGAAGGGAAGCGCTCACTGAGTGAGCACTTCCTGTCAGTCCGCCGGCGGCCGGGTACAGGAAACAGAGGTTCCTGTCCCGGGTTCCGCGCCGCCCGGCCACACTACATGGGCAGGAGGGGAGGGTAAGGACCACTATGGGAGGGGGGGGGGGAATAACGGACCACTATGGGAGGGGGGGTGGGGGGGGAATAACGGACCACTATGGGAGGGGGGGTGGGGGGGGAATAACGGACCACTATGGGATGGGGGGTGGGGAATAACGGACCACTAGGGGTGGGGGGGGGTAACGGACCACGAGGGGGGGGGAATAACGGACCACTAGGGGAGGGGAGGGAATAACGGACCACTAGGGGAGGGAGGGAGGGGGGGTTGGATAAGGACCGGGGGGGGTGGATAAGGACCATGAGGGGGGGAAAGGACCACTAGGGGAGGGGAGGGAGGTAAGGACCACTGGGGGTGGGTAAGGACCGGGGGGGGGCTAAGGACCAGGGGGGTAAGGACCATGAGGGGGGGAAAGGACCACTAGGTGAGGGGAGGGAGGATAAGGACCACTAGGGGAGGGAGGGAGAGGGGGGGGATAAGGACCACTGGGGGGGGTAAGGACCAGGGGGGGTAAGGACCACTAGGGAGGGAGGATAAGGACCACTAGGGGAGGGAGGGAGAGGGGGGGATAAGGACCCCTGGGGGTGGGTAAGGACCAGGGGGGGTAAGGACCACTAGGGGGGTAAGGATCATGAGGGGGGGTAAGAACCACTAGGGGAGGGGAGGGAGGATAAGGACCACTAGGGGAGGGAGGGAGAGGGGGGGATAAGGACCACTAGGGGAGGGAGGGGGTGGATAAGGACCACTGGGGTGGGTAAGGACCACTGGGGGGGGGGTAAGGACCACTAGCGGAGGGGAAGGAGGATAAGGACCACTAGGGGAGGGAGGGAGAGGGGGGGATAAGGACCACTAGGGGAGGGAGGGGGTGGATAAGGACCCCTGGGGGTGGGTAAGGACCAGGGAGGTAAGAACCACGGGGGGGGGGGGGGGTAAGGACCACTAGGGGAGGGGAGAGTAAGGACCACTAGAGGAGGGGGAGGAAGGACCACTAGGGGAGGGGAGGGAGGGTAAGGACTACTACGGAAGGGGAGGAGGGAGGAAGGACCACTAAGGGAGGGGAGGGTAAGGACCACTAGGGGAGGGGTGAGTCAGGACCACTGGGGGAGGGGGGTGAAGGAACACAGGGGGAACAGGGGTGGGAAGGTAAGGACCACTGAGGGAGGAGGAGGGGAGGTCCACTAGGTGTTTGGGAGAGGGAGGACCACTAAGGAGGGGAAGGACCACCAAAGAGGGGTAAGGAGGGAGGACTACTAAGGAGAGGGAAGGAGGGTAAGGACCACTAAGGGGGGGGGGATTACCACTAAGGGGGTGGTGGGAGTAGGGGAAGGTCTACTAAGGGGTTTGAGAGAGGGAGGACCACTAAGGGGGGAGAGGGGAGTGAGAAGACCACCAAGGGGGGACTGCAGAGGGACAGGGGGCCAAGGGAGAGCACTAAGTGAGACACACACACAGAAACATACAATGCATTCCTACTCACACACAATACATCCCTTACGTTCTCTTACATAATTAATGCACCCCTTACAGACACACACTGCATTCAATTACATACACAGAAACAAACCTTGCACCCCTTACACACACACACACACACACACACAGAAACATACAATGCATTCCTTACACGCAAACACACACTACATCCCATATAAACACACTACATCCCTTACACAAATTGCACACATAAAAAATCCCCAACTCATGGATGGGCCATGTAGGTGGATTTATGGGTGGGCATTGTAGGCGTATGCCCCCTGGGGGCCCAGACCTTGAGCTGTGTAAGGGGCCCTAAAAAATTGAGCTGCTTCCTGTTCGTTAATTGTTGTGAGCACTGTTAAAAACAGTCTCCAGAGAGCCTCTTCTACACCAGACCTGTGGAGCCAGACTGAGCCCATCATCAGCCTCTTGTCCTCATCTGGTGGTAAGTAGGCAATCCAATATATTATTAGTGGCACTAATCTCTAATTTACCGCACATTAAATGGATACTATAGTCACCAGAAGCACTACAGCATAATGTAGTGGTTCTGGTGTCTATAGCCTCTGCCTGTAGGCTTTTTAATGTAAACACACTGTCTTTTCAGATAAAAGACACTTTGTGAAGACTGGCATTGGCCCATATGGCAGAGCATATGGGCGGGGCATTGTGATGTCACATGGTGGGCAGGACATATGGGGGGGGGGGCGGCAAAATTGTTTTTGCCTAGGGCGGCAAAAATTCTTGCACCGGCCCTGAGTATCACCTTCCGTTTAAGCAAGTCATCTGACCATCTGTGTTTGCAATTCCAACCGTTGTCTCCCTCCCTTGTTACCCCCATATTACACCCCCTAGCACAGCTGTGTTCAGAAAACCTGCAGCAGTGAGGCAGGCTAGACAAACATGTACATAATTACCATCTTAAATGCTAAATATACCATTATCCCTGTTAAACTGGGTTAAAGGCAGAGCAATGCAGCTCTTCCTACAACTTTCGGGCCTGTCAGAGATGCCGCAGCAGGGGACCTCACCACCTACCGAGAAACCAGAGGGAATTGTAGAGCATCAACAAGCGCAGGCACAACATGGAAACTCCTTTTGAGATTTATCATAATCCAGCAGCCCACAAGACTTGGCCACCAGCCTTTAAGGTCCTTATAGTCAACACAGTGACCAACAAGACTCATTGTAGCGAGTATGACCTATGACGGAGCTTAGGTCACAGTACTCCGTTACTTAACTCTATTATTGTACCCATTACAATATAACTATGCTCATGCATGATACTTACCTGAATATATTGGAAAATGAATATGCTATTTTAAAGCTAATAAAATACAAATTTAAATATATATATATATATGTAATTTAACGAGATAGTTCTTGGAACTATACAACTATGGATTTGGAACTCATGACAAACGTCTTTATATACATTTTTCTACAATATATAGAGAATATACAATAAAAAGAAGTCTGCCTTATAATGCATAAGGCATTCATGGTAGGCTCTCAATATCCATATTAAGGATAAATGAAGTGTCTGACTTTTCTGCTAAGACATTATTCTGTAACCTTTGGATAAACCTTTTGTTCCAACATGGATGTCTTTTCTTTTGCTTTAAAATCAAATTCAGTTCCATTACTCACAAGTCTTTTGACTCTTAATAATTGACTGTAGGGTAACTTTTTTTTTTCTTTTGCCCTTTAGGCATAAGCTATCTTAGCATAAAGATTACACTTATCAGCAAGCACCATGTATATATCTGTTACCACGGTTACCAAGGTGATACCAGAATTTTTTACTCTGACATCTGTGTAGTTTCCCTGCTCTGTTTCACTGCCGACTTATTTGTAGCATGTAGTGACTTGATGCCATTAAAAGATTAACTATGTTTCCATGCTGCTTTGTGAAGACATTATCATAGACTCACAACTGAATTTCAATAAACTAGTCAGTGCCTCCCATCCTCTCGCTCTCTCTTGTTCTCACGCCGTTCCTGTGATTCATCGAGGGAGTTATTGCATGTGACGGGTTTAGTACTGTTGCTAATATTTCCAAAATGTTTCCTGACTGTATGGAAGTGCTGAATACTGTGTTGGTATTAATAAAAGCGATGACTTCTTTCCCTCTGTTAATGGTCAGGGGGAAAGTGTCTGCCAAACTATGTTGGCATTATTAAAATAATATAGTAATGTGTTTAATTGCATCACATCAGCAAATCCCATTGTACTGGATAAGAAGATTAAAGGGTAGTGGTGGCTGGTGAAGTTTAATGATGGTGTTGTGCTAGATTCAAGATTTCCAGCTGCCCTCGGCTACATCTCCATCAATTAGGAGTGGAAGAAAAATGCAGAGTTGTTGTAATTTATAGACAAACACAACTCTAAAACAATATCCACACCCTCATCAATCTGTGCATAGTGCGGCAAAAAAATAAAAGAGCTTCAGTTAAGTATAACTCACCTCTGTGTAGTCCCCAGGCCACTGCATAGTGAGTGTCACCTTAAGGAATCTTTGCAAAATATGCAAAGACACCTGAAGACGACAGAGCATTTTCAACTATTCTGCTGATTGCTAATCAACAGGCGCACTATTATCACGCACCATGAAACTCCTCTACTGCTACTTCAATAGTAAAATGATGGTAACTATTTTAGCTCAAAGTAATTCTATCATCTACCATCATGGCATGACCGTTACCTCTAGACCTTTAAGGTTAGCGTCTTGACATACTACTGGACTTGACCACATGATTAAACATTCTTAAGACTTTATACTTTAAGTAACAATTTTATATATGTAGGATATATATTTTACATTAGATATAAAACCAGCAACTCTCCTTAATAAGATACATTTTTATTTTGAAATGGGATCTTCTAAATTCATAGTGGTGTCTAGGATAGGGGAATTGAGAAAACCCTGGAAAGGAATTATAAAGGCTGACATTCAGTTGAGTATTGACCCATTCACAGTTTTGCCACCTGCCATTATCACTCATGCTTTTTCTAGTGTCCCCCAGGATCACCCATTTAAATGGGGGAAGGATTTCAACTATAAAAGACAAGGTTTATGTCAGTCGAAACTGACACATGGGGTCAAAGGTTATAATTTTGTGTGGTATGAATGTTTCTTTAATTTTCAAACAATTAAAGCCAACTTCCACTTTGAGGCCTTTGGAGAACATTTCCTGAAATGACCAATGACTATAATAATGTATCAGGGCTCCAGAGAATATTTGTTTCTTCAATGTTTTATTTTTCAGTCCAATGACCGGAATAAAAGAATTCACTGAAGCATAGTCTCCTCTTACAAAATAAAATAAAATCAGGGAGATGAAGGTTTTCTACTATTAGAAGCAAAAAGACCATTATTTTGTCTTGTTAATTTCAAAGGGACATGTCCAAAGACATGTTTTTGGATTGCTTTCGATTATACTACGTGAAAAGGAAATAAATTCGCCATGCAGATTTGTAATTACACATCTTGTTTAGATGGGGATTTAACAGATGAAGTGATGAGTTTCTCTGAAAGCCCTTCTTATAGCAAACGTAAACATGTAAGTTGAATTCTATTTTTGAAACAGAAATGATACCCCAAAATTCTAAAGAATGTATATTTTTTTACATTCTAAACACAATATTTACTGCTTTTTGTGGTTCTCACGTTTAACCCTTTCTCATCAAGCCACATACTTTATATCCATGAATGAACAATGTCATTGCGGTCTGCCTTTACACATGGCAGTGAGATAATATGCAGTAAATTCAATTTATCATTGCCAAGTATCATAAAAATCTCACACTATTCAATATCCCTAAAAAAAAAATTTGTTATTCTATCTCTCAATGTTAAAATACACCTACCATTAAATTTATAGACTGATCATTTTTTTGTCAATGGACAAATGTTAAAAATCAGCAGGGGATCAAATACTTTTTTCCCCTCACTATATATGTATATATATATATATATATATAATAAATACACAAGATCCAGCGCACTCTCCTATCTACTAAACAGCAACTTCAATGTTGACAGGTTTTATTAGTTTGTAAAAGTTTTTATTAAAAACACCTAATCTAGGCAAAAAAATGGGGATTTAGTTACATTATATGATCATACATTGCATAAGCCTGCCACAACGTCAATGTACCCCATCTTTGGCAGGTCCTACTCTCACAGTCTAATGTCTGCTCTTATGAGATTAACCACTTACTTGGGAAAAAATTCCATCTGAGGCTCTCTGCAGTACAAGGCTAAATAGGGACCTGAGATGAGGCACCTGTAACAGGGAGGGGTGCAGAACCAAGGAGTTGGCTAGACTCCCAAATATATATAGGAAACATGGGGGGATGGTTGCACTCACCTAAACATGCTTAAATGGGGTGCTGCTGGGGGCCATATTATACAATAAATACACAAGATCCAGCGCACTCTCCTATCTACTAAACAGCAACTTCAATGTTGACAGGTTTTATTAGTTTGTAAAAGTTTTTATTAAAAACACCTAATCTAGGCAAAAAAATGGGGATTTAGTTACATTATATGATCATACATTGCATAAGCCTGCCACAACGTCAATGTACCCCATCTTTGGCAGGTCCTACTCTCACAGTCTAATGTCTGCTCTTATGAGATTAACCACTTACTTGGGAAAAAATTCCATCTGAGGCTCTCTGCAGTACAAGGCTAAATAGGGACCTGAGATGAGGCACCTGTAACAGGGAGGGGTGCAGAACCAAGGAGTTGGCTAGACTCCCAAATATATATAGGAAACATGGGGGGATGGTTGCACTCACCTAAACATGCTTAAATGGGGTGCTGCTGGGGGCCATATTATACAATAAATACACAAGATCCAGCGCACTCTCCTATCTATATATATATAGAGAGAGAGAGAGAGAGAGAGAGAGAACTAGAGACTCAAAGGAACTCAAACCCAACTTGGCTTTTATTCTAAAACCATTAACTTTTCGGTCATCAGTTGAGACCTTTATCTAGATCCTTTTTTTATGTGTGTTGATAAAGGTCCCTACTGAAAACCAAAACATTGATATTTGATAGTTTTTACATAAACGCCATGTCTGGTTTGAGATCCCTGAGTATTTTTCTCCCACATGTTGGAACTCCAATTGCCAACTTCTCCCAGCATTGGCATGGCATGTCGGACGCCGGACTGTCCAATCACGCCCCCTTTTATGACACGGCACATGAGCACTGATATCATAGTGGCAATGCTGTTTTAAAGCAAAAGACACTCCCCTATAAATAGAACGCCTTCTGCTTTTGTTCAGTCCCCTATTGTGGTTCACTTGTTGTTCCCTCTAGTGCTATAGAATTTCCTGATAGGGTTTACTGGTATTTTGACTTGGCTTGTATTTTTGGACTATTCTGCTTATCTGGTATCCTTGACTCATCTCGTTTTCATGTTTATCCTGTTTTCTTGTTTCCTGACTCGGCTATTCCTTAACGCTATCCTGATCTCTGGTTTTCCTAGAGACTTTGGTTATTTCTTGACTATTCTCTCGCTATCCACGTTAAACCCTGCCATTCTAAGGTCCGGTAATACGTTTCCTCTATTTAGGGTTGCATTTTGCATGTCAGGGTCACTTTCTCGTGACAGGGGATATGAAGAGGACCAACTCCGTACATTTATTTGCATACTTCTATCAAACTCTGCACTGTGATTCTGAAGTTTATAAAATAAAAAGGGTAAAATCATGTCTGGTAAGAGAAGAAATATTTCCCTGGATTCTATGCCCAACCATCAAAGGAGGTCTAGAGTCCGGGAAAAAGGTCAGGGTGGTGGTACCAGTTCCACCTAATATGGGCTTGAACCCGGGAAATGTGGATACAGAAAAAACACTAAAATCGGGTAGTACCCCTTTAAGGAGTGCTCCCAATTAACTGGTATAGATGTTAGTGGACATGCCTAAAACAGACAGGAAAAAATAATAAAAAGATATACCAGTAAGCTTAATCTGGGAGAATAAGGAGACAGATGAAGGGGTTATAGCAACTATCAAGAGTAAGGTACACAGAGTATATGGTAAGCTCCCAAGTATCCTGGCTAAACAAATGTTACAATTAAACTTTATTAGCTGTCGCCAAAAAGATACAGTTGCCTCCGTGTACTTTTGCAAATATTGCTACTAATCCCTATAACGTTACTGGGGGGCTGCTTCAAGGGCTGTACAGTAATGAAAATAGTTATCCTTAATGTCAAAAGCGATTTAACAGCCAAAACAAAGAAAAATGGGAAAAATATTTTATAACCCTATTGAAGCAGACATGCCAGTAATACAGGTGCAGTAAAAATGGGGAGAGGATAGTAAAGTAATGTATCCTCCCCTGCTAAACACCTATACTGAATGTACAGGTAGACAAAGGGAAAGATGGGGGAGAACCTGTGTGAGATTGTCCCCTAATCGAGGAGGGCAGCTATAGGTGCTAAATCCAAAACCAAGGAATATCTGTCTTAGTCCTATGATAACTGAAAGCACTACTATGCTAGTTCCCTGCAAACTCCTTTTAACACCTTCGTGGGTGTTCTATGCTAACACTTGCGCTAGGAGTAAAGTCCCTATGCAAATCAACTACCTGCTGAAATTCCTATTCTCCGTGAAACATAGTATGATTGGCTTACTAAATAATACAAAACATAAGTGCGATAAAGGATTCCCTTAGGTGCATAGTGAGTGCACGGTGAGTGCTCTAGTGAAGTGTAGGGATATCCTGAGGCGAAGACCCAGGTTGAATGCTTGCAGTATAGATTAAGTATGGGTGTCTTAAAGGTACATAGTTACTGTATCAATATGTATTCCTTTGTGACCCAACTGTTGGGACCGTGAAAACTGTAAATTTCCCGGGTCATATGCGTTATGCAGATTACAGTAATTTTGCACTATCATTTCTTAAAGTCATGAGGTTACTGTAAATTCGTATTTCTCATTAGTATCTCTAGTTACAGATCGATCAATGGTAGATTAAATTGATAGATAATTCTGCAATATCATTTCTTAAAGTCATGGTGTTACTATAAATTTATATTTGTCGTTAGTATTTCTAGTTACAGATCGATCAATGTAAGGTTAAATGGATAAATATTTAATGAAGAGTAAAAGAGACCGGGGGAAAAGATGAATGAAGGCGGGGGGGGAGGGGGGGGAATGGGATAGGATGAAAAATATTTTGGAACACCAGAGAGCTAAATATTGTCCTCGGGTGGTAAGTGCTCAACATAAATGTGAAGATGTGAAGTACACATAAAGGATTAAATTAGCTAAGGTATTCTTTATTATGAAATTATAAGATTAAGAGTGTTCATAAGATATATTAGAGACTTTTAGATAAATGGGGTATACGAGAATCCCTCGTTAAGACCCCTGGGGGACAGCGTTTGTAGTCGATAAATCCAATAACACTCACGTCTTCTCAGGCGTTGATCCCAGTTGCCTTTTCTTTGATCTGGTTTAATTAACTCAATACCCAAAAAATTAAGGACAGTGGGGTCTCCTTTATGAACTGTCTTGACGTGTCTCGAAACTGGAGTGTCAATATTCCTTGTTGATTTGACTGAATTTATATGTTCGAGTATTCGTCTTTTGAGGGGGTCTGAATGTTTTTCCAACATATTTGAGGTGACATTGACAATTGTCAATGTCACCTCAAATATGTTGGAAAAACATTCAGACCCCTCAAAAGACGAATACTCGAACATATAAATTCAGTCAAATCAACAAGGAATATTGACACTCCAGTTTCGAGACACGTCAAGACAGTTCATAAAGGAGACCCCACTGTCCTTAATTTTTTGGGTATTGAGTTAATTAAACCAGATCAAAGAAAAGGCAACTGGGATCAACGCCTGAGAAGACGTGAGTGTTATTGGATTTATCGACTACAAACGCTGTCCCCCAGGGGTCTTAACGAGGGATTCTCGTATACCCCATTTATCTAAAAGTCTCTAATATATCTTATGGACACTCTTAATCTTATAATTTCATAATAAAGAATACCTTAGCTAATTTAATCCTTTATGTGTACTTCACATCTTCACATTTATGTTGAGCACTTACCACCCGAGGACAATATTTAGCCCTCTGGTGTTCCAAAATATTTTTCATCCTATCCCATTCCCCCCCCCTCCCCCCCCGCCTTCATTCATCTTTTCCCCCGGTCTCTTTTACTCTTCATTAAATATTTATCCATTTAACCTTACATTGATCGATCTGTAACTAGAAATACTAACGACAAATATAAATTTATAGTAACACCATGACTTTAAGAAATGATATTGCAGAATTATCTATCAATTTAATCTACCATTGATCGATCTGTAACTAGAGATACTAATGAGAAATACGAATTTACAGTAACCTCATGACTTTAAGAAATGATAGTGCAAAATTACTGTAATCTGCATAACGCATATGACCCGGGAAATTTACAGTTTTCACGGTCCCAACAGTTGGGTCACAAAGGAATACATATTGATACAGTAACTATGTACCTTTAAGACACCCATACTTAATCTATACTGCAAGCATTCAACCTGGGTCTTCGCCTCAGGATATCCCTACACTTCACTAGAGCACTCACCGTGCACTCACTATGCACCTAAGGGAATCCTTTATCGCACTTATGTTTTGTATTATTTAGTAAGCCAATCATACTATGTTTCACGGAGAATAGGAATTTCAGCAGGTAGTTGATTTGCATAGGGACTTTACTCCTAGCGCAAGTGTTAGCATAGAACACCCACGAAGGTGTTAAAAGGAGTTTGCAGGGAACTAGCATAGTAGTGCTTTCAGTTATCATAGGACTAAGACAGATATTCCTTGGTTTTGGATTTAGCACCTATAGCTGCCCTCCTCGATTAGGGGACAATCTCACACAGGTTCTCCCCCATCTTTCCCTTTGTCTACCTGTACATTCAGTATAGGTGTTTAGCAGGGGAGGATACATTACTTTACTATCCTCTCCCCATTTTTACTGCACCTGTATTACTGGCATGTCTGCTTCAATAGGGTTATAAAATATTTTTCCCATTTTTCTTTGTTTTGGCTGTTAAATCGCTTTTGACATTAAGGATAACTATTTTCATTACTGTACAGCCCTTGAAGCAGCCCCCCAGTAACGTTATAGGGATTAGTAGCAATATTTGCAAAAGTACACGGAGGCAACTGTATCTTTTTGGCGACAGCTAATAAAGTTTAATTGTAACATTTGTTTAGCCAGGATACTTGGGAGCTTACCATATACTCTGTGTACCTTACTCTTGATAGTTGCTATAACCCCTTCATCTGTCTCCTTATTCTCCCAGATTAAGCTTACTGGTATATATTTTTATTATTTTTTCCTGTCTGTTTTAGGCATGTCCACTAACATCTATACCAGTTAATTGGGAGCACTCCTTAAAGGGGTACTACCCGATTTTAGTGTTTTTTCTGTAAAATCATGTCTGTTTGCCAAAGTTCTAGATTAAGCCTTCTTTCACGGAACCACTCATATCAAGATGCTGTGCACATCTATATAAGTGATTTTACTCCAAAATGTCAGAGAATTGAGCAGTGAGACTTCAGAGGCATGATCTATAGACAAAAACTACTTCATTAAGAGAAATATGTTTTGCTGACAATAGTGTCCAGTTAAACTATCTTTCAAGAAACCACTAATATAAAGAATTTATGCACATCTCTACCTGCTGTATGGTTAATCCGGATCAGCTACTTACCTCCACTCAACTACCAGGGGCCTAGACTATATGCTCAAATTCACCGTTGGTAGCTTTGTACAAAAGATGTGCTTTCTGGTACAAATCTAATTTTCTATCCCAGCTTAAATCTCTGGCTATTTCCCCCCTCTTTAAGATTTGTTCCTAAAATATAACAAAAGTCAGAAAGATATAGTAATAGGATGATATTGAGGGAGCGCAGAGCTGATGGGTAGATAGTAACTTTCACTGAGGTCATAAAGATGTTACTGGGATTTTAAACAAGTCAGAAGAACGGTTAAGAGAGAAAGTAATAGATTGAGCCATAGAACGAGGGAATAGAAACACACTGGAAAGAAAGGAGCGTTAAGGCCAACATTAAAATATATTGTGCTTTGGAGGGTAGCGTCATTTCATTAAATCCTAATATCGGGTTTTTGTGCTTTCTATTACTCGTGTTAAAAAAGCCAATTTTATTTTCTATCTACTTAAACTTTATTAGATTGTGTAAAGATTTAAAAAATAAACTGCAGAAATGTATTTCAACGTGGGACTGAATAACAAAAATGAAATTGTTTAAGCACCGTACTAATCAGCAATTAGAAATGAATTAATTGGGTAGGTGGTGTAGTGGGAAGTGCTCCAGAGGGAGAATAGAGAAAGGCAGAAAATGATAATACACGGGTAAAACAAAGAATGCTCCGATACAAAATAACCTTTATTACAATCTAATCAGCACAACAGAATTTAATTTTATAGAACAATTTCAGAGCCATAGTGCAATTAATAACTATTAAAATGCCAGTGCAGTAAGAAGAAGTGGGAGAGAAAGGCTGTAATAGGCATAGGTATGTACCCCCTCTACGCCCTGTCACAGCCCCTCCAC
Source organism: Pelobates fuscus (assembly GCF_036172605.1). NCBI lineage: Eukaryota > Metazoa > Chordata > Amphibia > Anura > Pelobatidae > Pelobates > Pelobates fuscus. Next base: position 47,588,821 of record NC_086322.1, on the reverse strand, counting down.
CCCCCCTCCACCACCTGTCACAGCCACTCCACCCCCCTACCCCCTGTCACAGCCACTCCACCACCCACCCCCTGTCACAGCCCCTCCACCCCCTCTATCCCCTGTCACAGCCCCTCCACCCCCTACCCCCTGTCACAGCCCCTCCACCCCCTCTATCCCGTGTCACAGCCCCTCCACCCCCTCTATCCCCTGTCACAGCCACTCCTACCCCATCTCACAGCAACTCTACCCCCCCCACCCCCTGTCACAGCCACTCTTCCCCCTGTTACAGCCACTCCACCTCTCACCCCCTGTCACAGCCCCTCCACCCCCTCTTCTCCCTGTCACAGCCCCTCCACCCCTTCTACCCCCTGTCACAGCCCATCCACCCCCCCCTCTGCCCCCTGTCACAGCCCCTCCACCACCTGTCACAGCCACTCCACCCCCCTACCACCTGTCACAGCCACTCCACCACCCACCCACTGTCACAGCCCCTCCACCCCCTCTATCCCCTGTCGCAGCCCCTCCACCCCCTCTATCCCCTGTCACAGCCCCTCCACCCCCTCTATCCCCTGTCACAGCCCCTCCACCCCCTCTATCCCCTGTCACAGCAACTCCTACCCCATCTCACAGCCACTCCACCCCCCACCCCCTGTCACAGCCACTCTTCCCCCTGTTACAGCCACTCCACCCCCCACCCCCTGTCACAGCTCCTCCACCCCCTCTTCTCCCTGTCACAGCCCCTCCACCCCCTACCCCCTGTCACAGCCACTCCACCACCCACCCCCTGTCACAGCCCCTCCACTCAATCTATCCCCTGTCACAGCCACTCCTACCCCGTCTCACAGCCACTCCAGCCCCCACCCCCTGTCACAGCCACTCTTCCCCCTGTTAGAGCCACTCCACCCCTCACCCCCTGTCACAGCCCCTCCACCCCCTCTTCTCCCTGTCACAGCCCCTCCACCCCCTCTTCTCCCTGTCACAGCCCCTCCACCCCCCTCTCCACTCTGTCACATCCCCTCAAGCCCCCCTACCCCTGTCACAGACACTCAACCCCCCACCCTGTCATAGGCCCTCAAGCCCCCTACCCTGAAACAACCCCCCCTACCATGTCACAGCCTCCACACATCTTGTCGCAGCCCCCCTAACCTGTCGCAGCCCCCCTAACATGTCACAGCCCCCCTACCCTGTCACAGTCCCCCCACCCTCTCAAAGCTTCCTACCCTCTCACAGCCCCCTACCCTCTTACAGCCCCTCATCCTATGACAGCCCCCCACCCTATCACTCTCCAACCTGTCACAGTCCCCCCAACCTGCCACAGCCCTGCCGACCTATCACAGCCCCCCTACCCTGTCATCCAACAGCCACCCACACACCCTTTCACCCCTCCACACACACACACCCTGCCACAGCCCCACACACACACACTGTCACAGCCCCCACACACACACCCTGTCACAGCCTCCAAACACACATCCTGTCACCCCCACCCAAACCCTATCATCCCTATGCAGACACTGTCACCCCCACCAACACGCATTGTCACTCCATACACATACACTATCACCATTCCGAAACACTTTTGGCCCCCACACACTGTCACCCCCTTCACCCACCCACACTCACATTAGACCCTCCTAATCCTGTCACTCTCAACCCCTCCAACCATACCAAACTCACCTGCACTTGCTTTACCACACTTACCCTATCACATTAACCCCCCAATCCTGTCTGACTCAACCTTTTCTGCACTGTCACACTCAGTCCCCAACCCTGTCATACTCACCCCCTTCACCCTGCCACACTCACCCTACCACATAAACTCCTCCAATTCTGTCCTCCAACTGTGCCACACTCACCCCAAACCCTGTCACACCCTCCCCCAACCCTTTCAAATTACTCTAATCCTGACACATTAACCCTTTTAACCCCTTAAGGACACATGATTCCCTTTTATTCCAGAAGTTTGGTCCTTAAGGGGTTAATCTTGTCACACTCACCTCCCCTCATTGTGTTACACTGCCTCCTCCAAACATGGCACATTCACCCCAACCCTGTGATACACCCCCAACTATGCCACACACAGCCTGACACATTAACTTACTCCAATCCTGTCACACTTACTTCCCCATGCCCTGTCACACTCCCTACTCCAACCATGTCACAATTGCCCCCTATCATTTTCACCCTCCTTTATTCTGTCACAGTCATCCCCCCAACACTGCCTCATATACCCCCCTCACCCTGTCACACACTTACCCTGCCACAGTTACCCCTTTACTCACCTTGTTACAGTCACAAACTGAAGACATTCATCATACACATGCACAAAGGTCACAGGCAGCCCCCATAAACACAACACACCGCAAGCAGCTACCCCACACACATGCGATCACAGACACATGCTCATAAAGACATACATTCACAACCAATGATACTCACTGTCAGACACACACTTTCAGGCACATACAAAGGTAGACAATGTCAGACACATTCAGAAATACACACACCGGCACTAATGTATACACGACTGTCAGGTTATGTAACTATACCCAGCAGCATTGTATAAATGATTAGCATAATTGCTAATTGAATTTGTTTATTGCAAATTCATTTTGTTTTCAAATTATGCCATAACTAAAGTCGGAGCCGCAACACTGCAAGCCTCTGAACAATGAATACAGAGACTAGCTCTCTGTACCCAGCTCTGCAAGCTTGTCCTTCACTTCAATTAAACTACAGCATCTTATACACACAATGCAAGCCCCATTTTTTTCCACTTTGGGTGTTAGTGGGGGCCTCATGTTTGAGTTTCGTCTAAGGCCTCACAAAGTTTAGAGCCGCCTCTGCCCACCAGTGCCATTAAAAAGGGTACTTTAATGCCGCAGTAATGACAACACAATCAAAAATTTTAACTCACAAGTTTGCCCATGCTTTTTTAAAAGGTTAGCTATTTAAGTAAGAGATAGCTTGGCTAATCAGGAGTTTCTCATTCTGGTCTATGGAGTCTGAACAGACATGTTTAACCCAGAACTGCAAATCTTAAAATGCAGATGAAAGGGCTGACTAGCAGATTTCAAAGTTCTCTGGGTACCACCTCAGTTCTGCTCATATGGCTTCTCCTAGAAAGCTTTGCAGGTTAGGAGGGAAGGTCTGAAAGGCAGCTGGTTGCATGCTGAGACAGGAAGCAGTTAGAAGGAGATATTTTAGAATGGGGTCAAGTGACAGAGGACACATGCCGCAATTGTTTATGTTGTTTATTTATTTTATTTTTTTAGAACATATGAAATTTGTCATGCAAAAATACAATGAATTATTTTAAACAAACACGATAAATTGTGTAAAGGTTTTGTTTGTTCTTAGAGTGCTCCTTGAAAAAAACAAACAAGAATGGGGGCATTGGATCCTGCATCCACCTAAATCCTGCTCAATACTCACAGCCAGTCACAAACATCTTTCCATCCATAAAGTATCTTCATTCATATGAAGTCCAATGGATTCTCATCCTATTTTAAGTGCAGGGAACAGACTGTAAATTGAGGGGCCCATACTTGTAGTTGGGTCTTGTAGTGCGGTTGTGTATAAAATGCTATTGGTAGGTGTTTATTTGAATAAAATATAATTAAAAAAAGAAGCACAAATATAATCTTGGACATACGCAAACTCACCGACATCTCTGACATCACGAACAACTTTACTGCTAAGACTTCACACAGTGTTACTGTGTCACTGTGTGATACATTGTGTTGCCCAATGCACGCCGCTGACATGAACATAATTCTAGAATGTTCCCAGTGTTACAGACTGTAGTTGTAACAGAGATATCCAGTGTGCATATTGCAGTGTTGCCAAATATTCCGCTAGCCCCATTGACTCTCTGGATCCTCAACTTTTGTCTAATTGGCCAATAACCTACTGTTCGCATTGATTTTTTTTTTTTTTTTTTAATTCTTTATTTTGATGGTGCATAGCAAGGACAAGGTATCACATTACAGTTTAGCTGTACATTGGCTGTAATAGGCGTGCATTAGTGATTCTATGACAAGGCACCTTTTTTATAGATATAATAACAAGATTAAACAGTAGATTCGGGTTAAGTACGGTATATAAAATTAAACAAGCGTCGTAATGAGAGATATCATGCTTAAAAAATAAAACAAACAAAAACAAAAAAAAACTAACTAGTGACTTGCTATCATGTTAGGTTACGTTAAACTCGATCAAAGTGCTGCATAGCATGGTAATCCTAGTGTATGTGCTTTCAATAACATATAGATAAGGCATAAACTAAACAGGCTAGTCGAACAACTGACTGCTGCACATCATGCTATGTATTTACATGAGTGTACTTGTTTTAAGAGTGACATTATATACTAAGTGGGTAAAACCCTGGACTCCGGTTCTCTCAAGCTTAAAAGGGGTTCAGTGCACTGTTGAATATATGTGATTGGGAGCAGAGGTCAGCAAGAAACAAAAGCAAAGCAAAAGAAATCAATCAACATCGAATATAAAGAAATGCTTGTATATAGCTTTTTATCTGGCCTCTGACTCCACTGTCACCATATTTGGGTGCATTGTTGCTTGCTGGGCGCCTCAGCCGATCCCCGCCAGAGGCAAGGATGTGTTGTACACGGGAGAGTTCAGGTGTATAGCAGAGGCATCGTAGTAGAACAGCATGCACCTCCAACCCCCGGCTTGTGTGAAAGCCTGTTTTCTTGCCGCTGACCTGGGAACCTTGTGGGGCCAAGTCCTTCCTCCGCCTGGAGTATGCATAAAGGCTTGGTGTTGTGTGCCGTTCCAGCGGGTGATCCTGCGCTTCTGTGGGCGTAGCAGGTGTAGGTGCTTTTCCCCCTTCGCTTCAGCTCTTCGTTTGTTGCTCGCGTGTTTCAAGGAGCTGTATAGCTGTGGGGCTCCCCAGCTGTCTGCATGTCTGCTGCTCGTTGCCTGTTGGCGCGCAGCTTGTTTTGCACCATGTGGACACGGCCTCCGCCGTCTCAGGCGTATCGGGCCCCTGGTGACTGCTGCTGGGCTGTTTGGTGCGTGACCGGCTAGCCGCGTGGGAGTCATTACGGTCTCAGGTAGTGGCTGCTTTGCTCTAAGCTTCTCCCAAAACGCTTCAAAGAGGGCATCCAGGCGCTGGAGAGTGGTCATCACTCCTCCTTGAGTGTGGGCATCCGCAGCGTCCGCCATCTTAGGATGACCTTTGATGGTAGTGTCAGCTTCTAAGGTGCTGCTGTGACTCCCTGGTGGGTCCCGAGAGCCTGCTGGGTAGGGACCGGGATCACCCCCACCGGTCCAAAGGGGGGAGCAGCGGGGCATCAATAACACGCTTGGGGCCCTGCCAACGCCTGTCTGGGAGAACGGCCGCCTCTCCCCTCCAAAGCGCCCGCTAGGCCTCTGTATACTTTGGCTACCAGCTTGCTTGAGAGGGCTATAGGGTGTGTTCCCCGGTCTCTCTGTCATGTCGTAGGGCTAAGAGTAAGTATCAGGCTTTGGAATAGTTGCTTAATTAGCTTATAAATTCAATTTGTCTCAGGGAGCTCCCCAGAAACATGTCTAGTCGCCATGCTGGTCAGGCCCCGCCCCTCGCATTGATTTTTGACAATCCTGACTATGATCACTACATCATCCCTCCGATCATTTCACTTTTGGGCTGCCCTTGTACCGATAATCACTGCCGTAAAGGTCAATCCCCAGGTCCAGCCTCTTTAGACAATGTTACAGTAGTGCAGGTGTGCATATATTTGCTCCAGTTAATTCTGACACTAGTTCAAAGTGCATAATAACTGTAATATTTCTCGAGTTACAATCTTGGACCCCTCCTCCACCTGCCCCCCCCCCAAAAAAAAAATATATATATATATACTACTGTTGAAGATTCTTTTAGTGGATATATGTCCATAAATATATTTCCATGTTAATTAAATGATGAATTCTATTGAAGTTCTTCTGCAGCAGAATGTTGGAACTGATCTTAATTGTAAAGAGTTAAAACGGCTCCCAAAAAATATATGATACATGTATCACTTCTATATGAACTGTGCAAATGCCTGCTTTATACGGGTATTACTCAGTGTGATTTAATTGCTCTCAGTTAAATGTATTCAACATCTCTGTAAGTAAAGCCAGTGAGCCTCCAGACTAAATTGAACAGTCTAATAGAAATATGCAGGTGAAAGTACAATTAATTTTAATTACCAGACCATACATTGTTAGTTGCACAGCCATGAGTAAAATTAAAATGGCAATCACAATTAGAAAATTGCAACCTCATTGTACAACAAATTAGTCACAAATTAAAAGTCCAGGAACTATAATACATCTACTGTATTGTTTTATTGTCATGATTACCCCGTAGAACAAGAGGACTTAAAATGCCTTATTCAGTCCTTTAGTTTCCAATTGTGCATTAGTTATAGAACGACTGCAGTATAAATCATTTTTAACCCGCAAGCACAGTTACGGATATAGAACATTCTTCTAGTCTGTAAATGTAAGTGAGACTATTGACAATTATTTTATTATTGCTATTATTATAACTATTGTTGTTACTATTATTATCATCAAATATTACTAAAAAAAAAAAGTATCATGCTTTAATTTGTTTTATTTCTTCTGATTTAAAGGGGTACTCTAAGCATCATAACAACTACAGATTTTGAATGGATTGGCACTAATCATGGTGTTATAGTATAATTTAGGAATAAACAAAGATGTTTAAATGTCTATCTGTTCCTGTCCAAATTTGAGATGATTATATTGCGTATACGCAGAAGTAATTCAGACTGACACACGGAGTTCAGGTTAAAATAACTTCGAGGAAATTTATTGGCATCTGAGGAAAGAGCGGGCTCGCAGGCCCTTATAAGGGGGGTTTTGCATCATCATTGATTATCAAGAGATCAGTAAATAAACATCATTAATTGGTTTAATTGTTTAGTGTCTGTGTCAATGTCCACCCATCAATATGATTAATTGGCTCAAAAACTAAGTGGTTAGCTAGGTGTCCTCCCACCGAGAGGTGGTATTGTTCTGGACACGGGTGTGGACGGATGGCTCAAGCGCCATCTTTCCCAGCATGAGGTTTACTCGGTGGAAAGGGGGGCTTGGGCGTCATTTTACGTAATTAGTGATGTCAGTCTCGTGATCAGGTGCAAGGTTCTTTTATGAATAGAACATTTCATTAGTACAGTGTTCTCATGGCCTTCAGATTATACTATGTTGCAAATTACAGGAGATTCAGCAATTCCGGGGTTAGTCATGTCTTTATAGGAAATACAGTCTCTGTTCATTGTACTAAATGTTGCTGGGAAATTCTGTCATGTAATGTAGTTTAAAATGGAGGATCTGTCAGGTAATGTGGGTTAAAATGGAGTTAGTACAATAATTCAATACAGGTTCAATAAAGATTTTTAATAATTCTACATCAGTCCCCCCTATGAAATGTTAGATTCTAAAAGATAAACTTTATTAGTTAGTATCAGAAGACGTGTTAGCCCAAAGGCACAGAAACCCCGTGGCCGCTAGCTAGGTGTTATTGCAAAGTGCAATTCTGTCCCTTCATCTGACCCTAGTAGGCTAACTCATCCGTCTGCAGGGCACTCGAACGCTTCACTACCATGGGTGGCCCACGATGGCTAACCCACCACTTCACGGTAGTCTTTCCCATACAGACAAATGCTGTCCCTAAACTGGTCCCTACCTAGAATTCTCGCACTTTATCAATAAAAGGGATAGTTTGCAGCGGTATACAGGGTGAGTTGAGATCTTGGAAATCTTGGTCATCAACTTCGAGATGTGCGAAAGTGGGTGCCGCTTGGTCTACAGTCTTCATGAGGGATTTTCTCAGACAAGGGAGGACACAACAAACGAGAAGAGCAAAGATAAAAAGAAACATTAGTATTGCTATACCAATATGCATTAAAGCTTTTTGCCATCCTGTCATCCAACCAAACCATCTTTCCCAGGGATCTTTTATCCCAGAATTCCTTTTTAACTCTTCAGAGAGCTTATTTAATTTTTCTATGGCTAGGGTAACTTTACCATTAGGGCCTGTGTTTTCTGGGATGTAAGTACAACATGTCATGGTGTCGGGCAAAATTTTACATACTCCTCCTTTTTCGGCTAGAATCATGTCTAAGGCCATTCTATTCTGGAAGGACATTTGAGATGTAGCCTGCAACTGTTCGGCTAAACCCTGGAGGGCATCCCTGGTGTAATTAACAAAACGTTGTTGGTTGTAATAAATGTAATTTATCCAATTTAAATTCTTGTTTGCAGTAACTATGGTGAAAAGTGATTCAAAGCCTGCAGCAACTTCATCTCTTGCTTTAAATTCATTGGGCACCCCCCTAGGCACCCCAATGGCATCAATATAAATGTGGGGGTCAAAACTTCCTTTTACTGGGGCTTCGCGCTTAACCTTGGCTGGTGTGTGTTTGGACTCATGTGTGTCAGGGTGTGTGTCAGAGATAATATGTATAGGCATAATGGCTTTAGCCAGAGTACACTCCCCCCACCATTCCTTGTCCATTCTGGATCTTAGCTGTAAATCCCCACACAACCAGTAAATATCCCCCAATGACCTAGTATGGAACTGCAACAAGTTCATGGAGACATTTCTGTAGGTGGCACAATACCCTTTAGAGAAGTTACCCAAGAATTTACCAATTCCATCATAATTAGCATAACAGGTGTAATTACCTCTATAGACTGTAACACCATCTGGGGGTTTGACATCCTTGGTTAGAAGAGGATACTCTACTGTCCATGCTCTACATATGGACCTGTTGAAATCGTAGTGATAGGCAAAAAGACTCAAAACACATTCTTCTATATCTACTGGCAAGGTTAAAGGCACGGTGCCCAGGTGAGGCCGGGCACCGCCACACACATAGCATGCGGTTTTGTTATGCTTGTTGGCATTATATTTCATCCATTCTAACCATAGATTAACATCATTAAAACCTGTTTCAGCGGCCATGGTATCTTCAAAGGTGGGGTTAGCAATGGCCATCATGTCCTTGAAGGACTGGATGTGTGTTTTTAATGGATTTGAGACCATATGGGTGGTACCTTGCCACTCGGAAGAGTTGCACATATCTTTAAGGTAGAAATGCCCTAATTTGTTATAGGAACCTTTTTTCCAATACATTCCCATTACATACTGGTCTGCATCTGTTGGACTTGGATGCTCAATATTTAGGATTAATTTCATTGGTATGCCTCCTCCAGGCTTTCTCAGAGTCATTCTTTGGAGAAGGGATCTACCATGATCATCTACTTTAGATAAGGCACTTTTTGGTTTGTAACCCCAGGCAGGCCCGGCATTCCATCCCGCCGCCCCCCAATGGTTACAATTGTGCCCCCATTGTTTGTCAACTACACAAACGTAGGGGTCCTTTGAATGAGGGATATCTCTATAGATATTCTGAATCTGTGATGTGGGGAATGGGCATTCTACAATGTCACAGTAATCAAAAGTGTAAGTAGCCACACGGGTACATGAGGAATTATACCAGAAGGTGTACCCACTGGCATCTTGGGTGATGGCTACTTGCTGGGCCTTAATTAAATTAATTAAGGAGATAATGTACCAGAGGTACATGGTTGTGCGGTATCTGCTTCCTCTGGGGCAGGAGTCTTCTTGCAATGGGAAGCGTGGATCCAGTGTGGCCTGCCGGCCAATTTGACGGAGGTTGCGGTGATCAGGAGAACTTGGAATGGTCCATCAAATCTTGGTTCCAGGGTATGTTTCCGCACAAATTTCTTGACCAGAACCCAATCTCCGGGAAGCAGGTTGTGGGTACCTGTATCCAAATCGGGATCTGGAATTGAAGAGAAAACTTGGGCATGTATTTTGTTTAAGGCACTTGCAAGTTCAGTTACATAGTCTACTAAAACATCAGATTGAAGCTGCAACTGTTGCGGATAATAACAACCTAGTCTGGGTGCAGTCCCAAATAGAATCTCATATGGGGATAGTGAGTGCTTCCCTCTAGGTGTGTGCCTAACGCTGAATAAAGCTATTGAGAGGCTTTCTGGCCAGGGCATCTTTGTTTCTTATGACATTTTTAACATTCTGGCTTTTAGAGTGCCGTTCATGCGTTCCACTTTACCACTACTTTGTGGGTGGTAAGGGGTGTGAAAGGCTAGGGTCACCCCCAGAGCAGCCCAAATTTCTTTAGTCACAGTTGCTGTAAAGGCCGGGCCCTGGTCGCTTTCAATGACTTCTGGAAGTCCAAATCTACATACAATATCTGCAAGTAAGCGTTTTGCTGTTGTCTTGGCAGTGATATTGGCCACTGGGTAGGCTTCTGGCCAGCCTGAGAACATGTCCACTATTACTAGTGCATACTCATGGGGCCCACTCTTTGGCATTTGTATGTGATCAATCTGAATTCTCTGGAATGGGTACATGGGTTTAGCCAGGTGTTTCAAAGGCACCTTGGTTGGCTTTCTAGGATTGCATTTTGCACAAATGACACAGGCCCTACAGAAGCTGTTGATCAATGTTGTGATTCCAGGTGCTTCATAATACTTTTGTATGAGGGCGGCCATTAAATCTTTTGACAGATGTGCAGGTCCATGTGCCCATTGAACAACTGCTGGATATAAGTTTTTAGGAAGACAGAATTTAAAGTTATTGTAATATATTCCGTCCTTTAGGACAGCTCCTTTCTTCTTCCATTTCTGGATTTCTTCGGGGGTAATTGCAGCTTGCTGTTCCCGCAAAATTCTTAGGTCAGTAGGAAGGGTCTGCAGGGTAAAAATAGGAACTTCTTCTTGTCCGGACACTTCTTCATCCACTTCCTGCAAATTTCTTGCTGCTTGCTTAGCAGCCTGATCAGCCAAATGGTTGCCCTTTGCTTCATCTGTGTCCAATTTCCCATGTGCCTTGACTTTCAAGACGGCCACTTCTTCAGGGAGTAGGAGGGCATCCATTAGTTCCTTGATTGCAGAACTGTGTTTGACTGGTGTACCGGCAGTGGTAAGAAATCCTCTTGTCTTCCAAATGAGGCTGAAGTCATGTGCCACACCCAGAGCGTATCTTGAATCCGTGTAGATGTTGGCACGTTTTCCTTCGGAAATTTTGCATGCTGAAGTCAGGGCTTGTAATTCAGCTTCTTGTGCAGACATTGCTGGTGGTAAAGATGATGATTTGATAACTTCATCTGTTGTGGTTACGGCATATCCTGTGTGGTATTTTCCTTCTTCATCAGCATACCTTGAACCGTCCACAAACAGGGTGAAATCAGGATTTGGTAATGGATTCTCATGCACAGTTGGTAAGTGTATTGTCTCCATTTTCATCTGTTCAAAACAGTCATGAGGTGTCTCTGGGTCATAATTATTCACTATGACCAGATCTTGAAATTCTTTTTCCAGGAAGTGGCGTGGCCATGCTTCAAGAAGATCAGTTGTTGGGTACTTGGCAATGCCATTTTCCTGTAGCTGTGATTCATCCATGGTGGCCCATAATTTTGCCATGGGCCCAAGATCATTCCATGATCTTGTTTTCAACTTGGTAACAGGGACATGTGGAATAGCAGTATCCCAATGACGGTACAAGTAATTGAGTTCTGGAGGTAGGTGGATCAGAACCATGCTATTGCCTTCAGAATCACAGTAGAAGTCTTGAGCAGTGAGCTTCACCCCCACCCAGTGATAAAGCTCATCTTCATAGCAAGGTTCAGGAGTGATGTTCGGCTTGTACCACGTGGTACAGAAGGCATAATCAGGGCCTTCACAGAGAGGTGTCTGTTCTTCATAAAATGTTAAATCTGGATGCATTCTCTTGATGCATCCAGCGAGAAGGTAGATGTAGGTTTCATTCATGATAAACCCATAGTAAATACCCCCCTCAGGGAGTGGAAGAAGAGTGGATGGATTAAGAATTTGACATCTTTGTATGGTAATGTTGTCAGGTAGGAGAAGGTGACACTGTAGACGCAGGTGTCTGGCAGGAGACACATGCTTGAGCTGGACTTGGTTGATGATGGCAGAAATGTCATGAGGGGCCAAGACAACCAGAGGGTGGCCGAGGACCAGGTCTGCAGTTCTTTCAATAAGTTCTCTTGCAGCAAAAACAGCCCTAAGGCAGCAAGGGGTCCCTCTGGCCACGATATCCAGCTGGCAGGAGAAATATCCAATAGGCCTTTGGCGGCCTCTTAAGTCATTTGTTTGGGTAAGGACTCCTGTAGCATGGCCTTGTCTTTCAGAGACAAATAATTTGAAGGGTTTGGTATAGTCTGGCAGGCCCAAAGCAGGAGCAGATGCAATGGCACGTTTTAGAGTGTGGAAATTATCCAGAGCTTCATTGGTCATGCAGAATGGGTCTGACTTGAGTGCATCATAGAGTGGTTGCATAAGCAGAGAGGCTTCTGGGATCCATGCTCTGCAGTAGGAAATGAGGCCTAAGAAGGCATGAAGAGATTTTGAAGTCCTTGGAGGTGGAATATCCAGTACTGCTCTGACTCGGTCCCGAGTGAGATGTCTGGTACCTTGAGATAGGCAATGACCAAGGAAAATTACTGTAGGTTGACAGAATTGCAGCTTGAGAAGTGAAGCTTTGCATCCTTGTTCTGCTAAATAGCAAAGGAGACTAATTGAACATTCTTCAGTTGTGGGTATGTCATCTCCACAGAGTAGTAAATCATCCACATACTGGAGCAGGACAACTTCTGGGTGGTCTGCTTGCCATGGGTCAAGGATAGAGCACATGGCTTTAGCAAACTGACGTGGAGAGTTTTGTGCCCCTTGGGGCATGACAGTCCATGTGTACTGTTGCATTTCATGTGTGAAAGCAAACAGGTATTGGCAAATTGGATCCAGTGGTACACTGAAGAAGGCATTAGCCAAATCAATGACTGTGAAGTATTTTGCTGAAGGTGGGACCCCATAGAGCAGAGTGTGTGGGTTGGGCACAATAGGGGTGTCCAGGACTGTTGCTTCATTGACTGCACGAAGGTCCTGAACCATTCTATACTTCTCTGGTTCACCTTTTGGGGTTTTCTTCTTCACAGGAAATAATGGGGTGTTGCATTTTGATTCACATTTCACAAGAGCACCCTTCTCCAAGAGTGCTTTGATTTGAATTGAAATAGCTGCAGCTTGAGCTGGTTTTAAAGGATATTGTGGTTTTCTTGGTAACTTTGCTCCTGGAATGAGCTTTACCACCACGGGCGGAACTTTTAGGTGACCTATGTCCTCTGGGCCTGAGGACCATAATTTAGCAGGCACCTTTGTCTTTAGCACATCTGGAAAGTTGGACCTCTGTTCCTCTGCTTCCCCACGGGGTTCTTCTAAATGCAGCATCAGAGGCAGGGAGCACAAGGCTGAGGTGTCTGATTCAGATAGAGGAGTAGACAGTTCTACATGTCCATCTGGAGTGAAGGTGATAGATGCCTGCAGGCGTGAGAGGACATCAGCGCCTAACAGGTTAATGGGGCATGTGGAGGATACCACAAAACGAGCAAGCAGGCTAGGATAGTTGCCAACTCGTAATGGAGTTGTTAAAGGACTGTGTCTTGGTTGGCCATCCACTCCAACACAAGAGACATCAATATTTGACAGAAAAGATGGGTCTGGCAGGTCTTGTTCTCGTAGAACACTGCGGGCTGCACCTGTGTCAACAAGAAATGTGGTAGGTTGACCTTCAATGGGTAGAGTCACAGTGGCAAGTGGCCCCCCCTTATCCCCTGAAGACACTGCCATGACAGGGGTTAATGACACAGGCTTGCCAATTTCCTAATCATCAGGTTCCTCAACTATTGGAACTGTTATTGTGGCCTTGGGGGCAGGGGCAGGCTTGGACATCTTCTTGGGTTCTCTCTTAGGTTCTGGGCAATCGTTTTTGAAGTGTCCGTTAGCCTTGCAATTAAAACAATAACCATCCTCAGGTTTAGTGCCTTTGGGAACTGGTGCAGGGCAGTGATTTCATTAGAGCACTAGCTTGAGTAGGATTCAAAGCAACATATTTAGGAGGGGCCCGTTCTCCCCGACCTTTATGTCCAAAAGGATCATCGATGGAACGGCGGGCCGAGGGCCCCGCAGCCTCCAATGAGTCCTGGGATACCTCGTCATCCTCATCCTCATCTGTGGTCTGGGCCCTTCTGCGTAATGGGACCACCTGAGGTGTCAGAACCGGGGGAAATGAGGGATTCCCAGATGCCGGGGTGGCTAGTGGGTTATGAGCTTGGGGTGAATAGTCATCGGGAAGTACCGGCATCAGGGGTGCTGGAGGACTAGGGGCCGCCATATTGGAGGCGTGAAAGGAAGCTGCGTTAGGGTTAAGGGAGGAAGTGGCGGCCATGTTGGATGTGGGCACATCCGGGGCAGACTGTGCCGGACTGGGCATGACCGGGGTCTGGGGAGTGGCTTGGGGAAGGAGGTATGGAAAATTTGGATAGGGCAGGGACATGGGGTATGGGAAGGGGTATGGCCAGGCCATCTGGGTGGGGGCTGGGGCGGAACTTGGGGAGGGCGGGATAGTTGGGTAGGGATTAGGGAAGGAGGCGGGAACCTGGGCTGTGGGAGGAGTGAGTAAGGGAGAGGACGGAGAGGGATTAGTAGAGGTGGGTGTAGAAGGAGGAGCCGGAGCGGGTGCAGTAGGATTGGCAGTAGCAAGGGAGGAGGGGTTAGTTGTCAGGGTACCTGTGGTCTCTACCTCCGAAAGAGGTAGAGACTTAGCTGTTCCTCCATGCAGACGGTCTGATGGCTCCCTTCCCCGCGGTCTATCCGGTCATGCTAGGCCGGCCGCGAGGGAGTGACTGCCTTTTACAGCATCTAGGCAGGAAGTAGTCATCAGGACACTCCCCCGGAACGACCTGTCAGTCAATTGCTGCAGGACCAATCAGGACGCCTCGGAGGCGTGGTTACTGCTCTGAACAGGGTATTTAACAGAGCTTCTTTAGCTCATTGCCCTGTCGTGGTTCTAGCTTGTTCTAGTCACTCAGTGCTTGTGTATTCTATTATCCCTTTTGGTTTTGACCCGGCTTGTTTACCTTACTCTGCTTATCTCTGTTACCCTTGATTCGGCTTGTCTCTCGCTTACCTGTCTTCTGTTACCCTCGACCTCGGCTTGTCTTTGACCATTCTATACTGTACTACTTACGTTAGTCCGGCCATTCTAAGGTCCGGTATACGTATCTGGCTACTGTTGGACTCTGCGTGTTGGATCCCTGTCCCGATCCTGACATTACGACAGGGCCAATGGATCCTGCAAGTACAAACAGTCAGCTGGCTGCTCCTGATCCTAGGTTTGAAGCCATGGATCACAGAATGGATCAGATGGCGCTTGCGCTACAGGCTCTATTAGCTGGTGCCAATAACCCACCAGAGGAGATACGTAATACCCCTGTTTCTCCTGTCGGTTCAGGTCTAGAGGTAGCCACAGTGGGTGCTTCTTCTCACATTACCCCCCCAGTACGCTATGGTGGGGCTCCTGAGAAGTGTCGTGGTTTTTTAAACCAAATTAGTATCCACTTTGAATTGCAACCTCGCTCTTATCCTACAGATAGGGCAAAAGTAGGATTTATTATCACCCTACTCATTGAGAAAGCTCTGAGATGGGCCAACCCACTATGGGAGAACGATAATCCATTAGTTTATAACTATAACGCATTTGTAGCTGCTTTTAGAAGAACATTTGACCCTCCAGGTAGAAAGGTTAATGCAGCCAGATTACTGTTGCGCCTGAGACAGGAGAACCAAACACTGGTGGATTATGCACTAGAGTTCAGGTCTCTGGCGGCAGAAATCAAGTGGAATGAGCAGGCGTATATGGATGTATTTTTGAATGGCCTATCTGATGTAATCCTTGATGAGGTTGCTACCAGAGAACTCCCTGAGAATTTAGAGGATTTAATTTCGTTCATCTCTCGTATAGATGAACGTCTAAGAGAGAGACAGAACACTCGAGAGAGGAACCAGAGACCTTCTTTTAGGTTAGCTCCCGCTGTTCCAAGTCCTGACTCCACGATATCTTTGCTTACTGAACCTATGCAGATAGGGTATACCCGCCTCTCTGAGGAGGAAAGACAGCACAGGAGAAGAGAGGGTTTGTGTATGTATTGTGGAGCCAAGGGTCATTTACTCTCGAACTGTTCTAACCGCCCGGGAAACGCTCGCACCTAAGTCTCTCTAGAGGACAGGCCTTGGGTGTTTCTATTTTGTCCTCTACTCCTGATTATAAAGATCACAGGCTTCTGCTACCAGTTTCCTTAACTTGGGGGAAGGAAGTAGTAAGGGCTATGGCATTGATAGATTCCGGTGCTGCTGAGAATTTTATCGACCAAGCCTTTGCTAGTAAGAACAATTTCCCATCCCAGCTAAGGGAGACACCTTTGGCCGTTGAGGCCATAGATGGTAGACCACTACTAGACCCTGTTATCTTTCGTGAGACCATACCCATTAATTTAAATGTTGGTATCCTACACGTGGAGAATTTATCTCTTCTGCTCATTTCGTCTCCTTCCGTTCCCATAGTTCTGGGGTACCCATGGTTGAAAAAACATAACCCTATTATCGATTGGGAGTTAGGAGAGATACTCTCGTGGGGCCAGGGCTGCCAGGATCGGTGTTTGTGCAAGGTTTCTCCATTAGCTAATATTAACATACCGGAGAATCCTACTCAGTCCACAGAAAGACAAATACCAGACCTTTACCTAGACTTAAGGGCAGTGTTTGACAAGAAGAATGCCGATTCTTTGCCTCCACACAGGTCATTTGACTGTAAGATTAAGCTTCTACCCGGCACTATGCCTCCGAGGGGCCATGTATATCCTTTGTCTGTTCAGGAAAACTCGGTTCTAGAGGAGTATATTCGGGAGAATTTAGAAAAGGGATTCATCAGGAGGTCTTCTTCTCCGGCCGGGGCTGGGTTCTTTATGATTAAGAAGAAGGATGGCACGCTGAGACCTTGTATCGATTACCGAGGCTTGAATAAAATAACTGTCAGAAATGCCTATCCTATCCCACTGATTACCGAGTTATTTGATCGTCTTAAGGGCTCCAAAATCTTCACCAAGTTAGATCTCAGAGGGGCTTACAATTTGGTGAGAATCCAGCAAGGCCACGAGTGGATGACGGCATTCAATACCCGGTATGGCCATTACGAATACACTGTGATGCCATTTGGACTATGCAATGCTCCTGCAGTATTTCAAGATTTGATTAATGAGGTACTTAGGGAGTTTCAGCATGATTGTGTTATCGTTTACCTGGACGACATACTAATACACTCTAAGGAGATTGAGACTCACCATAGACAGGTCAGAAAGGTATTACACAAGCTGCTGCAACATGGTCTATATTGCAAATTGGAGAAGTGCAGTTTTGATCAGTCTCAGGTAGACTTTCTTGGATACGTGATTTCTGGGGAAGGTTTTAAAATGGATCCTGTAAAACTTCAATCTATTTTAGACTGACCCTTGCCCAAAGGACTCAAGGCTATCCAAAGGTTTATTGGTTTTTCCAACTACTATAGGCGCTTCATTAAAGGATACTCCTCTATCATTGCGCCTATTACCAATATGACCAAACAAGGGGCTGATACTAAGTTCTGGTCTAAGGAGGCTCTGGGTGCTTTCAAGACTCTCAAGGAACTTTTTGCCTCGGCTCCCATTCTAGTCCATCCTGATACGACTCTGCCTTTCTTGCTCGAGGTCGATGCCTCTGAGACAGCAGTTGGGGCTGTTCTGTCTCAAAGGTTAGGGGTGGATAAACCGTTACACCCTTGTGGTTTCTTCTCTAAGAAATTTTCTGGGCCTGAGAGCAGATATGACATCGGGGAAAGGGAACTGTTAGCAGTCATTAAAGCCTTAAAGGAGTAGAGACATTTGTTGGAGGGGACCCTACACCCTATTACGATTTTGACGGACCACAAAAACTTGTCCTATATTGGGGAGGCTAAGCGCTTATCCTCTAGACAAGCTCGTTGGTCCTTATTCCTGACTCACTTCAATTATGTACTGTGGCAAACCTAGCCACTTCTGGACTATATGTATTGCAGGTTGTCCATAGGCTGAATGTATACTGTATGTCCTTACCTGTATAAGTGCTGTGTTATGGCCGTTCGCATGCTGGCAGCCGTACGCTGCCAGCATACAAAGCATTCGTTCGACGAAACACGGCTATCCCAGCCGTTCGCCGTACGAATGCGGGCTCCCCAGGTAGACCACACATTCACAAGTCGTGTGGCACCAATTAACCGATTGCAACAATGTTGCAATCGGTCATTAAGGGCTCTCCTAGGTGGCCGCCGTCCTGCTACCGACCATGCGGCGGTCGGCCATCTTGGATCCTTTGTCTCTGCAGCGGTGTTCGGTCGTCGAGAACCTGGAACTGAAAACGGCTACTCAATGATCCGAACACCGCTGGACTTCTAGAGCGTTCGGGAGTTCCGCGTTCGGCACATTCTGTTCCCCATAGATGTTCGGTACTTTTAAAACGAACTCAATGTTTTAATGTATTTTGTGCGGCGTTCGGTTAGTTTAGCTGGGATCAGAGCGGTATTCTCACTAAATGTGCCCGCCGACCCCAGCTACCTACCGAACGGTCATTCGTCTAAAAGCGAGCAAAAATGTATAAAATATGGATTTCTGTATAAATTGTCGGTTTTGCTCCACGAGGGGATAATCCACTTAATCGTCCATTTTAGTGGGAGTATCCCTCTCGTGTAGCAATGCCTGTTGGGATAATTACAATGCCTGATGGGAGAAATCCCCTGTAACAGCTGTAAGGAAACCCCTTGCAAGGGGAACTGCATAAATATGGAAGTCTGTGAATAAAGCGAGTTAGTTGACTCCCAAACTGTGTTTCGTCCGGTTATTGGGAGGATGGGGAATATTGCCGTGCTTTCTGCTCTGACTGTGGATTTCCTGAGAATACCAACGGATATCGTGGACTAATATACTGCATTCCGTTACAATTGGTGGCAAGCGACGGGATCCGAACCTTACAGCCGAAAAGAGGAGTTCGTGTAACTGGAACTACCGAACAAGGAAAGCAAAGGCAATTCGTATGGAGATTGATTATACCATACTGAAACGACAGACTTTAAAGGAACTACTAGAAGCCAGAGGGAAAGTAGCCAGCAGCAAAACCAAGGCTACCCTAATCGCCGAGCTGATGGAGGGAGACCAAGCCCGCAGCGCTACAACCCCAGTAGTTATGGAGGAAACCCTCTATGAAAGAGAGATGAGGACCAGGCTAGCATTTTTGCCGCAGCCTATATCGGATGCCATGTTGAACCTGGTGATGGCAAATGTGCAGGAATATGTTATGGCACACAGCCCGCAACACACCTTGACTCGAACCGAGTCCAACCCCGGGTCTCTTTACAACCCGGTAAAGCCCCAAGATCCCGTACCAGGCCTTCAGAGCTTTTTGCGAGGAAAAGGACGAAATAGATGGGTATTTGCAGGACTTTGAAAGACTGTGTGATCTGCATGAGCTAGAACGGTCAGTATGGGTGCAACTGCTAGCAAGCAAACTAGCAGGTCGGGCAGCCGAAGCGTACCGTGCTGTGCCCAGTGAGGACAGTAAAGATTATGAAAAAGTAAAGCGCGCAATCTTGGAGAGGTATGCCATTACCCCAGAGGCATACCGGCGCAAGTTCAGACACTTACGCAAACCAGAGCGAGATTCGCACGCAGAATGGGCACACAAATTAGATCAAGCCTCCCAAGGGTGGATACAGGCCAGCAACGCCACCACCATGGAGGAATTGCGTCAGATGATGTTGCTGGAACAATTTTTTAACGGATTGTCACCGGAGACTCAAGAATGGGTGCGGGACAGGAAACCCCTCACCCTAACCGAAGCGGCTAGATTGGCCGATCAACACTTTGATGCCCGGAGGCACCAGGGACCTGTAGCCAAAAGCTACTCCCGACCCACAGGACTACCTAGCGCTACACCATCTCTAGCGCCCACAGCCGCCCCGTTCCGTCCTTCCCAAGGACAGATACCGCCACCGTCCAGATACAACGGGCGGGCCAACATCCAATGCCATTCCTGCAAACAATGGGGGCATATGGCCCAAGAGTGCACCCAGAATCGCAGCAGGCCCACCTGGAATCAGGGCCGTCCAAACCCCGCACCCAGGGCGGCTGCTCACCATTACCAGAGGGACCCCGCCACTCAGGATTTATGGAGTGTGCAGGCGGAGGAACCTCTGGGCATATTGCACGAAGTCATGTCGGTCCGAGCCACTGATAACCGGCAACATCACCGACAACTGGTAACTCTTGAGGGAACCGAAGTGCAGGGTCTGCGAGATTCGGGAGCTACCTTAACCCTGGTAGCCCCCCATTTGGTTTCGGAGGGCACGCACACCGGCGGATCTGTGGCCGTTCGGGTAGCCGGGGGAGCTGTATACCGACTACCCACGGCGAAAGTACATTTGAACTGGGGTGCGGGAGAGGGGACAGTAGAAGTGGGACTAATGCAGAACTTACCAGCAGATGTTGTGTTAGGGAATGATTTGGGTCAGATGACCTCTGCCTTTGTTCCACAGGCACCCTACCAGGAAGCCCATCCAGTAACCACACGGCAACAGGCTCGCACCACGGCTACACCGATACACTCTGAGGCTCAGGTAAGAGACCACGACCCTCCCCCGACTTCCATATCCTGGGATACCCCGACTACCTTTATCACCGAAGTACAGACCGATCCCACTCTACAAGTCTATAGGGACCGGGCACAAGCCGTCCAGGCCGGGCTAGAGGGGGAGCACTACACGTGGGAGAAAGAGTTACTGTACCGTATCACGGCCAAAGACGTGGGGGGGTCCGTCACTTTGACGAACAAACAACTAGTGGTACCCCGGAAGTATAGGCAGGAGCTGCTCAGAATTGCTCACGATATCCCCTTATCAGGACACCTAGGGATGACCCGTACCCGGTACCGCCTAACGCACGCGTTTTTCTGGCCCGGAATCTCACAGGATGTGCGACAATATTGCACGTCCTGCGACGTCTGCCAGAGAGTAGGAAAACGAGGGGATCGCCACAAGGCCAAGTTATGCCCCCTTCCCATTATCGCCGAACCCTTCAGCAGGGTCGCAGTAGATATAGTAGGGCCCCTGCCAAAACCCAGTCCTTCTGGGAAGAAATACATTTTAACTGTGGTGGACTACGCCACCCGATATCCCGAAGCGGTAGCCCTCTCTAACGTTCACGCTGAAACCGTGGCGGAAGCTCTAATAAAAGTATTTTCCCGAGTAGGGTTCCCCCAGGAGATAATATCTGACCGGGGCACCCAATTTACTGCTGAGGTTACCCAACAGATGTGGAAAGTGTGTGGCATTAAGCCCATAGTCAATTCAGCCTACCACCCCCAGTCCAATGGACTATGTGAACGCTTCAATGGGACGCTGAAGCAGATGCTTCGGACGTTCGGGGAAACCCACAAAGACTGGGAGAGATTTCTACCTCACCTGCTCTTTGCGTATAGAGAGGTTCCCCAAGAATCGACCGGGTTCTCCCCATTCGAACTACTGTTCGGGAGAAGAGTACGGGGACCTTTAAACTTAATTAGGGAGCACTGGGAGGGGGAGAGTATCGCTAGCGAAACCCCTATAGTATCGTATGTACTGGAGTTCCGAGACCGACTGGAGGCGCTAACCCAGGCCGTACACACCAACCTCCAGGCGGCCCAACAACGTCAGCGGCGATGGTACGATAGGGGAGCCAGAGACCGCAGCTTTCAAGTGGGGCAGAAGGTTTTAATTTTAAAACCTGTCCGCACAGATAAGCTGCAGGCCATCTGGCAAGGCCCATACCAGGTAGTAGAGCAGCGATGCGACACTACCTATGTGATTGGCCCCTGCTCCGGGGTAGGGAAGAGACGCATGCTTCACGTCAACCTGCTCAAACCCTACCACGAGCGGATAGAGGATGTGACGGCAATCTGTGCCTCAGCCCTGGAAGATCAGGAGAACTTACCACTACCTGATCTGCTAGAACAGGAAGAGCCGGTAGAGCCCTCCCGGGGGGTTCAACTGGGGGAGCGGCTAAGCCCTCGCGAGCGTGCCCAGATACAGGCGCTGATCGTAGCTAAAGGGGCTACATTCTCTAATTTACCTGGGTACACTCCGCTGGCCACCCACCGAGTTGAAACCCCGGGACAGCTACCTATGCGGCAGGCACCATATAGGGTCCCGGAATCAGTCCGGACTCATATGAAGGCCGAGCTGGATGAAATGCTGCAGTTAGGGGTTATCGAACCCTCAGATAGCCCCTGGGCATCACCGGTAGTCCTGGTGCCTAAAAAGGACGGCACGACCCGATTCTGCGTTGACTACCGGAGGCTGAATGACAAGACCGTGTCTGACGCCTACCCAATGCCCCGTATAGACGAACTGCTAGATAAAATGGCACGGGGCCAGTATCTCACTACAATTGACTTATGTAAGGGATACTGGCAGATTCCTTTAGCCGATGATGCCATCCCCAAGTCGGCGTTTGTCACCCCGTTTGGCCTGTACCAGTTCAAGGTCATGCCCTTCGGGATGAAAAACGCTCCGGCTACTTTTCAGCGGATGGTAGATCGACTACTGGACGGCTTCCAGGACTATGCCTGTGCCTACCTGGACGACATAGCCATCTTCAGCCAGACTTGGGAAGATCACCTCCAACATATAGGGGCGATCCTAGATCGTATTGGGGGAGCGGGGTTAACGCTGAAACCAAGTAAGTGCCACATAGGGATGGCCGAGGTGCAGTATCTAGGACACCGAGTAGGGTGTGGGCAGCAGAGACCCGAGCCAGCCAAAATTGAGGCCGTGGCCAAGTGGCCTACCCCCAGGACCAAAACCCAGGTGTTAGCGTTTCTAGGGACTGCAGGGTATTATAGGAAATTTGTACCCGACTACAGTACCCTGGCCAAACCCCTGACGGACCTGACCAAAAAGAACCTTCCTCGACTGGTTGTCTGGGCCCCAGAGTGTGAGCAGGCATTCCAACAACTCAAGACCGCCCTAACTAATGCTCCCGTGTTAACTGCTCCTGATCCAACTAAAAGATTTCTTGTCCACACAGACGCTTCAATGTTTGGATTGGGGGCAGTGCTGAGTCAAGTGGGAGCCGATGGCGGAGAACATCCCGTAGCCTACTTAAGCCGCAAGTTGTTACCCCGTGAAGTGAGCTACGCCGCTATTGAGAAGGAATGCCTGGCCGTGGTGTGGGCCCTTAAAAAGTTACAGCCGTATTTGTATGGACAACCTTTTTCCTTACTCACAGATCACAACCCGTTGGTGTGGCTAAACCGTGTATCTGGGGACAACGCCCGGCTGTTGCGCTGGAGTTTGGCGCTACAGCCCTTTGACTTTACCATCCACTACCGGCCAGGAAAACAAAACGGTAACGCTGACGGGTTATCCAGACAGACTGAACTAGAGAAGTGATCTGTGAGTACTCCCCCGGACATCCCCAAGCCGATCCGTTGGGATCAGACTGTGTATGCCGGCTTGGTTCTGGGGGAGCATTGTGGCAAACCTAGCCACTTCTGGACTATATGTATTGCAGGTTGTCCATAGGCTGAATGTATACTGTATGTCCTTACCTGTATAAGTGCTGTGTTATGGCCGTTCGCATGCTGGCAGCCGTACGCTGCCAGCATACAAAGCATTCGTTCGACGAAACACGGCTATCCCAGCCGTTCGCCGTACGAATGCGGGCTCCCCAGGTAGACCACACATTCACAAGTCGTGTGGCACCAATTAACCGATTGCAACAATGTTGCAATCGGTCATTAAGGGCTCTCCTAGGTGGCCGCCGTCCTGCTACCGACCATGCGGCGGTCGGCCATCTTGGATCCTTTGTCTCTGCAGCGGTGTTCGGTCGTCGAGAACCTGGAACTGAAAACGGCTACTCAATGATCCGAACACCGCTGGACTTCTAGAGCGTTCGGGAGTTCCGCGTTCGGCACATTCTGTTCCCCATAGATGTTCGGTACTTTTAAAACGAACTCAATGTTTTAATGTATTTTGTGCGGCGTTCGGTTAGTTTAGCTGGGATCAGAGCGGTATTCTCACTAAATGTGCCCGCCGACCCCAGCTACCTACCGAACGGTCATTCGTCTAAAAGCGAGCAAAAATGTATAAAATATGGATTTCTGTATAAATTGTCGGTTTTGCTCCACGAGGGGATAATCCACTTAATCGTCCATTTTAGTGGGAGTATCCCTCTCGTGTAGCAATGCCTGTTGGGATAATTACAATGCCTGATGGGAGAAATCCCCTGTAACAGCTGTAAGGAAACCCCTTGCAAGGGGAACTGCATAAATATGGAAGTCTGTGAATAAAGCGAGTTAGTTGACTCCCAAACTGTGTTTCGTCCGGTTATTGGGAGGATGGGGAATATTGCCGTGCTTTCTGCTCTGACTGTGGATTTCCTGAGAATACCAACGGATATCGTGGACTAATATACTGCATTCCGTTACATGTACTGACTTACAGACCTGGTTCTAAAAACTCTAAAGCCGATGCATTATCTCGCCAATATGAACCTTCTACTGTACCTGAACCAGTTCTTTCTTCTATAGTTCCGAAATGCAATATCATTGCTAATACGAATCTCAGGATTCATTCTCCATTATTGGCCGAGATCATTAAGTTGCAACATCTAGCACCTAAACAGACTCCTGCGGGCCGTCATTTCGTTCCTCCTGCTCTTCAACTGGAACTTTTACAGTGTTTACATAATAGCAAGATGGCGGGACATCCTGGTATTCGCAAGACTTACGCGTTGATCTCTAAGGACTTCTGGTGGCCTGCTTTACGGAGGGATATTGAGGAGTTCATCGCTGCATGTGAAGTTTGTACTAAAACCAAACAACCCCATACGCTTCCATGTGGATTCCTGCAACCCTTGGAGGTTCCAGAAAGACCATGGTCCTGTTTGGCCATGGACTTTATTGTCGATCTACCTATCTCTAAAAGACAGACTGTTATCCTCACCGTGGTTGACAGGTTTACTAAGATGGCACACTTCATTCCCCTGCCTAAACTCCCGTCTTCTCCCGAATTGGCAGAGATATTCGCTAAGGAGATTTTTCGCCTACATGGGATACCCTCTCAAATTGTATCGGACAGAGGCTCCCAATTTGTTTCCCGCTTTTGGAGGTCCTTCTGCTCTCAACTTGGTATTAAATTAAACTTTTCTTCTGCCTATCATCCTCAGTCTAACGGAGCTGCTGAACGTACCAACCAGAAAATTGAACAATATTTACGATGCTTTGTTTCTGAACACCAGGATGATTGGGTCGGTTTGATTCCTTGGGCGGAGTTTGCACACAACAATCTCGTTTGCGATTCTACTCATTCAAGCCCCTTCTTCATGAATTATGGTTTTCATCCGTCTATTCTTCCTTCGGATTCTCCTTCCCAGGGGGTACCGTCGGTTGATGTTCATGTTGCCAATTTGAGGAAGTTGTGGGATCAAACTCGACAAATCCTTGTGCACAACTCTATGTTGGTCAAGAAACACGCTGATAAACGTAGAAGGGCGGCTCCGGTCTTTGTTCCTGGTGATAGGGCATGGCTGAGCACGAGGAACATCCGTTTAAAAGTGCCCTCCATGAAGTTCGCTCCTCGTTATATTGGACCCTACAGGGTGCTGACCCGTATCAATCCAGTTGCGTATCGTTTAGCTCTTCCTAATACCTTACGCATCCCGAACTCGTTTCACGTTTCATTGCTGAAACCACTCATATGTAACAGATTTTCCTCCACAATAGCCCCTCCTCGCTCCGTTCAGGTGGAGGGTCAGGAGGAGTATGAGGTTAACTCTATTATTGATTCTCGAATCTCCCGGGGGAGAGTACAATATCTGGTTGATTGGAAGGGATATGGTCCTGAGGAGAGGAGTTGGGTACCTCAGGAGGATGTTCCTGCTCCCCGTCTCCGCAGGGCGTATCACTCTCGCTTCCCATCTCGTCCCGGTTCATTCCGCCCGGTGGGCGTATCTGAGAGGGGGGGTACTGTCAGGGTACCTGTGGTCTCTACCTCCGAAAGAGGTAGAGACTTAGCTGTTCCTCCATGCAGACGGTCGGATGGCTCCCTTCCCCGCGGTCTATCCGGTCATGCTAGGCCGGCCGCGAGGGAGTGACTGCCTTTTACAGCATCTAGGCAGGAAGTAGTCATCAGGACACTCCCCCGGAACGACCTGTCAGTCAATTGCTGCAGGACCAATCAGGACGCCTCGGAGGCGTGGTTACTGCTCTGAACAGGGTATTTAACAGAGCTTCTTTCATTAGCTCATTGCCCTGTCGTGGTTCTAGCTTGTTCTAGTCACTCAGTGCTTGTGTATTCTATTATCCCTTTTGGTTTTGACCCGGCTTGTTTACCTTACTCTGCTTATCTCTGTTACCCTTGATTCGGCTTGTCTCTCGCTTACCTGTCTTCTGTTACCCTCGACCTCGGCTTGTCTTTGACCATTCTATACTGTACTACTTACGTTAGTCCGGCCATTCTAAGGTCCGGTATACGTATCTGGCTACTGTTTGTACTCTGCGTGTTGGATCCCTGTCCCGATCCTGACATTAGTGAATTGGGTGGATGCAGATGGGAGGGTAGGATTATCAACGGAGAGAGAGCGTAGGGAAGGAATGGTAGATGAAATGTTTGGATTAGACACAGAAGGTAGTGCAGGGATGGATGAGGATGATGGGAATGTGAAGGAGAAAATAAAGATCCATCAGAATTCAGGACCGGGCAAACAGGGGAAGTGACGGGATGGGTGTTGGGAGGATTGGGAGTGGGGAACATGGTCAGCTGGCTATCGCCTATTGCTGACTGAACCTTGGGAATAAACATCCCCTGGGCGCCATTTTGGGGCGCTGGCTGAGGGAATGCCCCAGCAACACAATTATTATGATATACATACAGTTTTACACCTTTGTGATTTATCTCTTCCTCAACCCAACCTTCCTGCTGAATAGCCTTCGCTACTCTGTACCACGCTTCAGCAGTACGCAATAAATCATTATCTGTAAGCTTGCCTTTCTTCTCTGTCAGTAATCTACGCCAGCTTTCTGGCTGCAATCTACCACATGAAGGCACAGCAATTTTACACACTTTAGCAATCTTTTCAACACCTTTAACCATCTCCTCACCCTCTCTGTCTTCAACTAAATCACATGCGAGCCAGCCCCTACCGGGCTTACTCAATTCCTGTCCCATATCCCCCCCTATACAGGCGTCCCAGGTATAGAGAAAGAAAAATGAAACAGAACGTCTACAATGCACGACTGCCACTCAAGAAGGGTGGGTCCCCCTTAAGTGCGTCTTCCCAAAACGTAGACCAGTCACTAAATCCGCCTACCCGAGGTGGTAGTCACGGATTGGAGCGGGGTGAGAAGTGTGTGACCAATCACTTCTCTATCAAGAGAAATAGGAGTGGATAGAGTAAATAATACAGGAAGTATAGGAAAGGTAAAAGGTAAGGTGAAATTTGAGAGACAGAGACAGGAGTTTGAATGACTCCTAATTAAACAAAAAACACAACAATTCAATTGAAATACAGTGCATGCATCACAGTTCAAATAAAATCAACAGTAATCCCTTTCCTTTACTCGTGTGACAAAAGTCACCTCCCTCAACCTCGTAGTGTCCCCGCTCGGAGAACGACTTTCGTAAGTCTCACTACCAGCGGCCACGGAAAACAACTGACACCGGTCCGAGATCCGTAAGCCTCCCTCGTTACAGCAGTCCACTAAGTGTGGCCACCTCTATCCTCACCCCCGTAGCACCCCTATGAACCCACTCATAAGTCTCACTACCCCGTAGTGATGGAGACAGCAATGCCTGCCCGAATCCACGCACCACAAATAACAATTGGAATGCCACCAGCCTCAGCGCTCGAAGCTGGAGGGTACCACCTCTCTGCAAGCAGAGTTATGTGCACAATGAGGCTAGCTAGGCTATCAAAGTGACACCAGAAGGACCCCCAGGAAACTATGAGTCTACACAATCTCCACAGATCCAACACCCCTTTTTTTCCTTACAGCCACAGCCACAAGGCTCCTAAAAGAGGTAAACAGGCAAAGAAGACCCCCAGGAAAACTTCCACAGGTCCACCCCCCTTTTTCCCTACAGCCACAGCCACGTGGCTCCTAAAAGGAGTAAACAGGCAACAGAGGACCCCAGGCAAACACCCCCAGGTCCACCCCCCCTTTTATCCCAAAAAGGGGACACAAATAAACACTCAACCCGGGCACTTAAACTGAAACAGGCCAATACAAACACACCCAGGCAACAGATAGACTAAATGCAGGTAAACAAGTGAGTAACAAGACACCGGGCAAGATATTACCTGTCTTTGATGTCCTCCCGGGAAGCAGTCACAGACAAGTGGACGGGTCAATCAAAGGGGCCGGAACATACCGGTGGCTCTGCAGAAGTCTCTACCGTGTAATCGGAGGTGATCAGTCTCCCTTTCCTTCCCCCCGGATTCCTCCGTCCAACAGCGTCTTCCTTAGGACGGCTTACCGGCCAGAGGCCCTAGCCCGATGCCCCACGTTGGGCGCCAAATTGTTATAGTATAATTTAGGAATAAACAAAGATGTTTAAATGTCTATCTGTTCCTGTCCAAATTTGAGATGATTATATTGCGTATACGCAGAAGTAATTCAGACTGACACACGGAGTTCAGGTTAAAATAACTTCGAGGAAATTTATTGGCATCTGAAGAAAGAGCGGGCTCGCAGGCCCTTATAAGGGGGGTTTTGCATCATCATTGATTATCAAGATATCAGTAAATAAACATCATTAATTGGTTTAATTGTTAAGTGTCTGTTTCAATGTCCACCCATCAATATGATTAATTGGCTCAAAAACTAAGTGGTTAGCTAGGTGTCCTCCCACCGAGAGGTGGTATTGTTCTGGACACGGGTGTGGACGGATGGCTCAAGCGCCATCTTTCCCAGCATGAGGTTTACTCGGTGGAAAGGGGGGCTTGGGCGTCATTTTACGTAATTAGTGATGTCAGTCTCGTGATCAGGTGCAAGGTTCTTTTATGAATAGAACATTTCATTAGTACAGTGTTCTCATGGCCTTCAGATTATACTATGTTGCAAATGACAGGAGATTCAGCAATTCCGGGGTTAGTCATGTCTTTATAGGAAATACAGTCTCTGTTCATTGTACTAAATGTTGCTGGGAAATTCTGCCATGTAATGTAGTTTAAAATGGAGGATCTGTCAGGTAATGTGGGTTAAAATGGAGTTAGTACAATAATTCAATACAGGTTCAATAAAGATTTTTAATAATTCTACATCAGTGGCTTCACTGTACATCCACTATCCAGTCCCTCATTAGAGATGTTCCAAAAAAAAGTAATTCCCCATTTTCTTTAGCAGTATCATTTTTTTTAATTCAAAGTCTGATGCTGAAGTGGTTATGGTACTTAGAATCCACTTTTAAACACCCCTATAACAATCAACTTATATTTTATGTGAAGTTCCATTCATTAGTAGCACAGATATTACTTAGTATTTAGGTTTGCAAAATTAATTGTTTAACATAAAATATGTGCAATTTTGATTTAGTTTCTTGAGCAACGCATTGCACACACACTTACAGTGAGAAATCAGTGGATTTAAACTTTGAGCATTTTAAAACAATTTAAAGTGCTCCATGATTTTTCTTTAAAAAATGCATGGATTTTGCTCACTGGCGTAATGTAGTACACCGATCATCGATGACTCCCATGGAAAGAGGGAAGTGCTCATGCCATTGTACAGAACACTGGTGAGACCTCACTTGGAGTATTGTACACAGAGTACTGGAGACCGTATCTCCAGAAGGATATTGATACCTTAGAGAGAGTTCAGAGAAGGGCTACTAAACTGGTTCATGGATTGCCGATAAAACTTACCAGGAAAGGTTAAAGGATCTTAACATGTATAGCTTGGAGGAAAGACGAGACGGGGGATATGATAGAAACCTTTAAATATATAAAGGGAATCAACACAGTAAAGGAGGAAACTATATTTAAAAGAAGAAAAACTGCCACAACAAGAGGACATAATCTAAAATTAGAGGGGCAAAGGTTTAAAAATAATATCAGGAAGTATTACTTTACTTAGAGGGTAGTGGATGCATGGAATAGCCTTCCAGCTGAAGTGGTAGAGGTTAACCCAGTGAAGGAGTTTAAGAATGCGTGGGATAGGCATAAGGCTATCGAGGTCCTCGAGGTGTCTCCTCATGGACAGGAGCATTGTGCCCTGGCGGGCTATTGCGGTGTCCGCTGACGTGAGGCGCGTTGTAAGGGCCTCAGTTGCCTCCTGCGTCCATGTTATGCGGCTAGCGTGTGAAGCGACCTCTGACCTGATCCCTGCTATTTCTGCCCTGAGGGTGTCTTGGATGGCGGTGGTGAGCTATTTGAGGTCGTCCTTCGTGGCCATGGAGGCTGTCAGGGTCTGCAGCCTGTCCTCAATCCTCGCAAGGGCTGTGCCGTCTATACCCGGTGGAGTTGCCGGCGGCGCCATCTTGGATTCTCCCGTCTCCCCTCTGGCGCTGGGTTGTGGGTGCAGGACCCGTCCAGGGGGCCCCGCTGGGTGTTCCCAGGAGTTTGGGGTTGCTCAGGGCGTCAGGTGCGACCCATGAAGCTGATTGTGGCGCTGAAAGAATGCGATTTCGGGTCGGGTGGAGCGGAGCTCTTTCCTTACGCGGCCATCCTGGTTCGCGCCGTAACCACGCCCCTCCAGGCATAAGGCTATCCTAACTATAAGATAAGGCCAGAGACTAATGAAAGTATTTAGAAAATTGGGCAGACTAGATGGGCCGAATGGTTCTTATCTGCCGTCACATTCTATGTTTCTATGTTTCTATGTTTCAGTTGTGCACTGCAAATACACAGTATTTGATGTTTTGCAACAGCTCGGAGCAGTAGGATAGTACATGTGAGATTTGCATGATTTCCAATATTGTTGTGTTTTTTTTTTTTTGTTTTTTTTTTACATGAGCTACTTTTGCAAAGAAATTGCCTTTTTTTTAAATAAGAAATATGAGAAATAAATTATGGTTGAGTTTTTCATGGATATTACAAACTATGGAAAATATCTCTAAACCAAAATCTCTTGTTCCACTTGTTCTTGTACTACTTGCTGACTGACAGCACTAGCAGTGGGCACATAGTTAAACCCCTCTGCAATGTGAGGGTAAATTATGTGGTGGATGGCCTGTGCTTGCTAGCCAACAGTCACATTAAAAAAAAAAAAGTTAAATAACTAAGCTTCTGGCCAATAAGATCCCCCAAATTGCTACATCCAGAGAAGTGAGACTTGCTTGCCAGAGCACTCTTGTTGGTTGGCTTACATGACAACCAACGGGAGCACTCTTCCTGATATTGCAAAGCATAAGTAATGATCCAACACAATGCAATATTGCTGATTTGTTCGGAGCGCACTCACTAAGCTTACATTATGAGGACTTACTCCACTATGCAAGCTAGGACTGTGCCAATCCCTTCCAGGTCAAAGATTGATTATTTTTATTGTGTCACATTTTAATTTTTGCTCTTCTTTATTTGGATGGAGGCTGGGGGTACATTAGGAAGTGCCCCCCTTTTTCAAATTAGGTAGTCCCCACCCACTGGCCATGGAGGGCAGAGTGGATTTACAATGATCTGTCCAACACCCATTATTTATTTTAATGTCCCTCATCCAATGCCCATGGGTAGTTGCAAAGGGGGGACTATATCTCCCAACATCCATTATAAGACAGGACCCATCCCCCTGGGATTGTGCCTTTCTAGCAACTGGAAAGCAATGGCTACCCAGGCCTTATTTTAAGATATTTAGTAGATATAGGCATGGGAAGATTTAAAGCCTTACTTGTAGTAATATGGTCTTATTTATTTACTTAGAGTTTTTCATCTATCTATTTCTAAATGTGGTTAGCCGCCACAGAATTAACCCTAGCATCTGGGAGGGTTAGAAACGATTTGCCTCCTGGCTGCTTGTGATGCTAGTGGGCAAATGGTTTGGATTTTTTTTTTTCAAATCTAGCACCTGATTTGAAGTCTCGGGGCCTTGATTTGAAGCATCCAGCGTGGTTCAGCCACGCTAAAATCTGGACTAACTTCAATTAAATAGTGTGAATAATGTATGGATTTAGCAATCTGATTGTCTCCGTATGCAGCCAGATGGTTTTGTCAAGTCCACTGTAGCTCCATTAAGACTTTACTGAATAACTCTTTTAGGGTTAAAGTAACCGAACTGGAAAAATTCAATAAAATAAAAATTCTAAATCCAATATGCTCCCAATTCTGCTACTTTGGCCTTAAAAGTGATATTCACTTTAATTCCCAACAGTTCTCACTGTAGTAAATTAATCCTGTAAGGGTAAGTAAAATATTTATACTGATTTTTTTGTTACCTTAAATTGCCAGTTAACAGGCTGGAACCAGTTAATATGATCAATAAATTGAAGTCATTATTTAAAGATGCTTTAATCTAGGCCATTGTAACTCCAATATATATATTAGTATATCTGTTAAACTTTGTGCACAACAAAGACATTTGGTTCAGTTGAATCAATTCATACAAAATATAATTGTTCTGATAGTCCAAATTTTCTGGTAGTCCAAAGTTTGATTTTTATCCATGCAAATGATAAGGAAAAATCATTTGGATGAACTAAAAGGGTGGGAAAATGAACCAATTAGTGTATTGCAAAGTATGGCACCACAGCCAGAACTCCATTGTCTGGTTGTTGGTTGGTTGGTTGGTGTGTTCGTTCGTGATATATCCATTTGGCTCCATAGAGTTATGGAATTCGGACGACCTGCCAGTACCCACATTTTTACAAATTGCAGTTCACTTGAAGATGAATGCACAAATCTAATATATATATATATATAAAGTAAACACACACACACATGTAGTTATATATGTGTATTTTATTTTTAACTACACCATTAACAAATAATGCAGTTATCTTAATGGACAGTGGGATAGCATTAATATTCATTTGTCATCAAAGGAATTCATGTATCACTGTGGAAATCCTCCAGTAACTGTTAGTGATTTATTAATTGATTCATGTAAACCTATATTGATTCTCTTAATTCTGGGCCTTGTGTGAAGTCTGCAGGCTACCATATGCTGGCTGACAGTAAGTGGGATTTGTATGAACCAAAGAAAAAAAGTTACCTGCGCTCTTCCCAAATCCCTATGTATATTTAAACAATTGGAGGTTTTTAGTTACTCCAATTGCCATGAGAGCTGATGGCCACCTGCCACGTCAAGGCAAACCTCTTAGGTGGGTCCTACACTAACCATTCACCTTGCTTCCTTGAGCTTCTGGCAAAGATATCGCTAATGAGACAGAGAGGGGCATTATTATAAACCCCTACATGCTTATTAACCCCTAATAGGGAACACATGGGGTGGGCAGCAGCATTATAACATAGCTGTGTGATACAAAAGTGGCGGCAGCAACGACCACAATACACACCAGCCCCTATATATACAGTAAAAACCAAAGAAAAAAAGTCACCTGCTCTCTTCCCAAATCCTATGTATATTTAAACAAATGGAGGTTATTAGTTATTGCCATGAGAGGGGATGCCAAGGGATTTGTATGAACCTGGTTGAATGTGTCTTAAGTGCCAACCCTACGTCTACTGCTGACTGAGCAAGATAGGAGTTGTAAGGCACACAGCTGGTGCACTAGTGATTGCCTGACTCTGACAGTCACGCTATACCCATTGGAAGCCCCGCATTGTATCTGAGGCCCCAGAGGAAAAGATTTGTTTTACCATCTGCTCAATTTCCTAGTAGTAAAAACAGCCAGCAATGATGCAGCTGATTGCTTATGTCTTGCTAATGGGTCCAGCCCCTTTATGTTTGGAATGTAAACTCTAATCCGCCGTGATCTATGATAAATTCGCAGTGGGTGGCATGCATCCAAATTTATTCTAATTACCGAGTTTTCATTCCTGCTCATTTTAATTGGTTTACTAATTAACAATGTAATTAGATAATTGAAATAAGTTGTTTCCAGCCCGTTCCCTGCTTAATATTTGTCTTAATTAGACAAGATGAAAACTGGTAAAAAAAAAATAATAAAATTAAATTAAAAGTTACAGCTTTGCACAGCAAAGGCATACAGATTTTTATTTATTTATTCACTTTGCTATGTTTGGTTTGACACAGTCTAGATGTATTACCTAACGAGGAATGCTTGGCAAAAAAAAATGCATATTTCGGAGTTTAGATTAATAAAATAACCAAATATGATATTAATATTACCCTCCATTTACTGTTGATTTTAGATGAATAATCTATTCATATTGTTGAAGTTACAGGTGGGCTCTGTAGTTAGCTAGACATGCTATTTTATGTCTAATATCCATTTTCAAGAAAAATAAAATTAATTATCATTATACTATATATACAAACATTTATAATTCCAAAAGCCCAAATACATGGTGCACATTGTTCTAACAAACAAAGGAAATTGTTCATTCATATTCCCCT
Organism: Pelobates fuscus; assembly: GCF_036172605.1. Lineage (NCBI taxonomy): Eukaryota > Metazoa > Chordata > Amphibia > Anura > Pelobatidae > Pelobates > Pelobates fuscus. The sequence continues at coordinate 47,554,348 of NC_086322.1, read as the reverse complement.
TTGCCACATGTTTCTCTGTCTGTTTTTTTTTTTTTTTCAAGGAACGCTCTTGGCACCAGAACCACTGTAGGTTAATATAGTGGTCCTGGGGCAAAACGTCTGTCCATAAAGACTCAGCAATGCAAACACTACCTTTTCTGAGAAAAAGCAATGTTTACATTGTAGTTGAAAGTACCCTCTAGTGTCTGACACTCAGACAGCCAGGGATTTCCTGGGATCGGTCCAAAGATTGCTGGACCTACATTCGGCTTCTCCAGGCTCTGCATGAAGATGTCGAATGCTTCCCACAGAGATACATTTTGCATGCGCACTAGCTTACAAATGTGTCATATGAGAAAGCATTGGATTGGCTGAGATTATCAGTATTGATGATCTCAAACAGTAGCGGTGGATGTGTTTTTTTAAATTAATTATGTGGGTGGGGGTTGCTGAATCTAAATAGATAGTAAAACAATGCTTGTATTCTTGTAATATAAGTAAAAATTATATATTCTAACAAAGTAATGGCAAGTATTATAACAATGTATCTTAGCATAATATTCAAAATTAATTAAACAAGCAAATTAAATAACTTCGATTAATAGCTTCCATTATAAAAGGATATCATTGTCCTGTTGGTTTAAATTGGCTGGATTGTCTTTCGCGCTTTGGTTTTAACCCTGTGCTTTGTTCAAAGACCTGAAGCAGACATTGTGTGCATTAGCCAGAATGCTGCCGGTGGTTTTAAAAAAAAAAAAAGACAAGAAGACGTTTTATAATTTGCTGGAAATTTGTGAAAATTGTATCATTCCCTCTCCATTATCAGTCCTGCCTGCAGCTTAGCTAGCTGCCCAAATATCAGCTTGCGCAGTTCTTTCTCCAGAAATTAGTTGACACCTTTCAGTATAGATAACAGAGAGCTGTAGCGTTAACACTTGGAAAAGCATTAATCTTTCCTAAATTAAAATCTGTACCACGGCATTTAAGATTGAGGCCACCACGGTTCAGTACTGCTTGACCGCCAATTTTGATAAAAGTGTTTTAAGAGAGGTGAGACATAGATAAATTGCCCGCAGTCACCAAACAGCAGAAGGGGTAAGTGTTTAGTATATTGGCTGCAATCATACTGCAGTGTCAGCCAAGCACTTAAAGAAAATGCAAAGCAGAAAGAAAATACATTGTAATATATTTATCCGATCTGATACAGATACATTGCTGTAGGGTGATACGTTTCTATCAGTGTATGGACTCTTACAGATAACAGATGTATAGCTATAAAACATATATGTATAGTAGTTTAGTTTAATGGTTTTAACATTAAAAGAAAATGCAGGGTCACTCGATAGTTATATTCTTTAGACTTTAATATAAATTATCCCATGAGAATGACGATACAAAAAATGGGAACAGTCAGAATTTTTATAGTTCTGTTATTTGATTTATCAAAAAGGCAGTTATTTGGTTATGTAGGATCCATACGTATGCATCTGTTGGGTTTCTGCTTTCCTGTCTTCCGTAAGAAGGTATTCCACCTTGGTCGCATTTGTTGGAAAACTTTGGTCAAGGTTTCTTTGGGAATATAACTCTTCCGATGCAAGTTCTTTTTTAACTTCAGTTACTTATTCGGGAGTTAATTTCATGTGTTTCTGAATTATAGAGATCCCCTCGCTGCTGGAAACCAAATACATGTCTGGGCCACATGTGAAGGTGGCCTCGGGGCATGTGTTCCCATTGTTCACTGGATAGCTTTGGCCAGCTTACGCTCAAAGAGCTTCTAGTTGTTTTGGTGAAGTCGACTATCTTTTCAAAAAGTGGGAAAAAACTAAGACATATATTTAACTAATAAACTGAAATATTTGTTTGGAACACCCTCCTTTTTCAAAGTTCATTCCAAAATAGTCAATAGACTTGTCTGAATTTTGAGCGGTTGGAAATCCTGAACACCAAAACACTACATGCATGAATCATGAAACAAATGACAGCGAGCGAGCCATTTTTTTTTTTTTTATCATTCGGAGTTACATCATTGGTGGCACCAAACAAAAAAGATGATTGATGATTAGAGGACAGCCACAATATGTTGATTTAATACCCAGATCAAGCAAGGAGTGATCAAGAGAAGGAATGAAAGGAGGAACAGTAGAAATCATGTATTGTAATGCCACTGCACCACACAAAAATCTAGATTTGTATAATATATATTTAATAAAGATATAATATAGAAATCTAGATTATTATTTTTTAGTGCTCCTCTTTTTTTTTTTTACATTCTATTGGTTAATTCTTTGCATCTTCACCTGTGAACCAAATGGAGCAAAAATGTTCACTACTTTTTTATATTAGTGTATATTTATATTAAGTATATATTATATAGTATACTGATTGGCCAATTTTCACTCCATTTTGGTTTGTCTAAATAATTTATTCTGAAACGATCACATGGTTGAAACATGAAATTATTCTGAAAGATAGACTACATTGTTAGACTATATTTCTCTTTGCCTTGTCATTGCCAGATAACAAGATAGTGATTATATTACCATCAATGAAACCATAATAGAACATGGAATTCTGAGAAACAAAACACCAATAAGATAATTGGAACATTCTTCCACCAAGAAGTGCAGGTGGAAAACTCTGGTAAAGAATGTGGATGATCAATCTTAATGTAGGAAAAAGAAAGTTACAGAAGGAAAAGAAAGGGACAATGAGGTTTAGAATAATCAATACCTATGTTTAAGCAGAGAGATCGACAAGAAAAGGAGAAGGTTCAAATAAAGTTCCAGGAGAATTCATAATAACAATATGATTTAAAAAAATAATAACTAAAGAAGCTACAGGAAATAAACAAGTAATGTATGTATATACACATGACTGCTCGATGGTGATTGGTCCAGCACAATAATTAGATAACAATGCCTTGGTGTAGTAGCAGAACTCATGTAGAGAAGGCCCTGGTACAAGAATTCTTTTGGGCCTCTCCATCTAACGCAAGAGTGGCCAAAAGGTAGATTCTCAACTCTTGTACAACTTCTACAATGCTTTTCCAGCTGGTTATCTACTAATTGCCTATCCTTTCACGGTTGTAATTGTGAACAGTGTTTCTGTGTCTGGATTTAAGCATGTTTTTATATGGAGTATGTGTGTGGGAATGTGGAGATGTATTGGCGTTTGAATGCTGGGATGTATGTACATATATACTGCCACCCAAACACACACACTGTGACACAGATACTCATACACAATGACAGACACAAAGATACACACACAACGATAAGAACATAAACACACTGACACACATACCCACATAAAAGTCACAATTTACATATTTCTTGCAATCCTCCTGTTTACATGCCTGTTGGGAGCAAGAGGGTGACTTCCATGGGGTGGGATCTGGTTGTCTGGTTAAAAAGAAAGTCCTTTCTTTATGTGGGAACCTCATAGAAAACCACATGAATACATTTTTCATCAACAAGACTTAAGGACTCACACACGTGTCCACTAGTTACAGTTTATATTATAGTTATCATATAGGATGAAATTTCAACAAAAACTCAAACACTTTGTTGAAAAATGTATAACCATGAAAAGGTTTAATGAAAGGACATTGATGAAAATAATATTTAAGAGTTCAACTGAGATTAAGTGTCCATCCAATTACTCAAGATGACAGGAGAACGGGTGGACAAAAGTTGGATAGATGAATAGATTGATGGATGGATGGATGGATGGATACATTCATAAACAAAGAGATAGACATGTTTACTTATACTCAAAGCATCCAATTTATTCCATGAGAAACATTATTTATTTTTTTTACCTTAAGCTTTATCTATAAAGCTACAACATCTATAGGCACATGCTGAAATATTAATGCACTTGAAAGAATTACTTTGATTCCATAATCTGCAGTCAATGCTCTAACAAACAGCCGATTGTGTCATTTAGACACGCAGTACATTTCCTCAGCAACCCAATGTACATAAGCAAACAAACATAAACAGCCAGCATACAGTTGCAGTACTTCTGGTCATAAAAAAGTAATTGTCCGTGCGACTAGAATTTACAGTTCAATTGTAAAATGGGAAGAGGATCTGGAAATTAAAGACACAGAAGGGGATATAAAATACTGATAAGAGACTCCCGTTTCTTTCATGGCGCAAAATGTTGAATGCATTTGATCTGATGGTATTTGTCTCTCTGTTATTTGCAGACCATTTGGCTGGAAAAAAAAATACCATTCCTTTTTACAACTTGATCTACTGTAATTATATAACAAATATGGGAAATGTTTAATTCAGATGTAGTTAGCAGCATCGAGAAGCTTTATCGGTATATTTGGGCAATCATTTTCATATAGTTGAGGCAGGAAGGACATCTCCAGGCTGCACATCAAGGAGATAAAAAGACAAAGAACAGAATAAAAATTCTAAACATACTGAAACCAGATATGTTATTGAACCAATGATTTGTTCCTCGTAATGGCCAAAATCGTATTGCACTTAAAGGGAAATTATCACTTCCCAATATATTTAATATTATGTTTAATATTCCCCTTTATTTTACAAATATGAGGTTTTTTTTAGGTCTGATAAATAAAATTCATGTAGAAATCTGCACTGTTGTTTTTACCTCGATCCTGAAACTGTGTACCGCCATCTTGGCTCCCTGTCAATCATGCTCTCCATTGTCTGTCATTGTACATAGTGAATGGGGGGGAGCGAAGCAGAAACTATGTTTCTATTTCTCCTCATTTGCAATTTGTGCCATGACTGAAGAGGATTGTGATGTCAATTGCTCAGTACTTAATATAGATTCCAAAGAACACAGAGCATCACAGGAAAAAGTCTAATGCTAGTTAGAGGTGATTTTTTATGTTTTATTCAATGGTTTTATTGACGTAGACATGACTGTTCCCTTTTTAATCACAGAGAAGACAAGACCGTAATCCCAGAGAACTAGACAAACATGGCAGGGGAGAGGAAACACCAAAATTGGGGTCTTCTGTACATTGTACCCTGGTTAATATAGCATACATCTGTATTTATATATATATATATATATATACACATTTTATATGTGTATATACGAGATATGTTTATATGGTGCTGACGAGAAGGAGGAACGAGATAAGAGGAAGTGGCAAAGGAACATATTACAAAGTGAGGAAAAAACCCAAAGAATATAAGAACTCTGAGAATGGACAAACACTTAGAGGAACTCAGTAGCTTGCCCTTCGATAAATTCCTACTCAGGTCTCAAAATAGTTTTTGCTCACTTGTGCCAATACAGAGAGAACCAGTTCCAATACATATCAGACTGATCTCACCCATAAAATACAGTCTGGGATTTTATACATTGGAACTGGGGGTTATGAATTTGACTGAAAACACCTAATAAACATTGTTTGTGAGTGCAAATATTTTTTTTGCACTTACGGTGGTGTCAGGGCACACTATTATCTGTATATTATCTTTACACTGATCAGCCATAACATTAAAACCACATGCCTAATATTGTGTAACACTCCACAAGACCTCTAAATGTGTATTGTGGCATCTGACACAAAGACACTAGCAGCAGATCCTTTAATTCTTGCAAGTTGCGAGTCGAGCCTCCGTGGATAGGATTGGTTGTTCCAGCACATCCCCCATATTCTCAATTGGATTGAGATCTGGAGAATTTGGAGGTCAAGGCAACACCTTGATCTATTTGTCATGTTCCTCAAACCATTCCTGAACAATTCTTGCTGTATGGCAGGGTACATTATCTTAGCTGAAAGAGGCAACTGCTATCAGGGAACTTCATTGACATGAAGGGGTGCACGTGGTCTGCAACAATCTCTAGATAGATGGTATGTATCAAAGTAAAATCCACATGAATGCCAGGACCCAAGGTTTCTCAAAAAAATTTGCCCAGAGCATAGCACTGCCTTCTTCCAATAGTGCACCCTGCTGCCATCTCTTCCCCAGGTAAATGATGCACACAAAACTTGCCGTCCACCTGATCTAAAAGAAAACATGATTCATCAGACCAGGTAACCTTTGTTCATTGCTCCATGGTCCAGTTCTGATGCTCACGTGCCCATTAAAGGCACTTTTGGAAGTGGACAGTGTCCACCAAGGACAATCTAACAGGTCTGGGGCTGTGCAGCCAGATACGCGGCAAACTGTGTTACACTGTGTGTTCTGACACCTTTTTATCATGGCCAGCACTAAGTGGTTCAGCAAATTGAGGTAGAGTAGCTTTTTTATGTGATCGCACCAGACAAGCCTTTGCTCTCCATGTACATCAATGAGCCGTGTACGCCGATGACCCTGATGCTGGTTCACCGGTTGTCCTCCCTTGCACTACATACATACTGGGTACATACTACCCACTGCATAGTGGGAATATCCCACAAGACTTGAGATGCTCTGACCCAGTTGCCTATTTTTCTTGCCCGTTTTTCCTGCTTCAAACACATGCAATTTGAGAACTGCCTGTTCACTTGCTACCTCATATATCCCACCTGCCGTAATATATCCCACCCATAATGATATAATTATTGTTATTCACTTCACCTGTCCGTGGTTTTAATGTTGTGGCTGGTCAGTGCCCTTCTAGGATTTGCCTTATCTATTACTGTTTTTATACATTTAGAATTCTTTTTATGTTTCTTTTTAATTAGACAGACCACAAATGGACTTGCTGTCTGGTCTAGTACTTTCTCTTTCTGCCTCTTCGCTCAGTAATTTAGACTTGTGGTGTCTTTGCACATGCTGGTTCACACCAGCACTAGTGAGATGACCCTTCACTGTCCCCTTACTCACTTCTATGCTGCACGTTGTACTTTGCAAATCACCCTTCTTGTTGGCACTTAAAGTTATCCCAAACGTTGCTTCAGCTTGATATATTTGGCAGTGAAAGCATTCCTAACAATAGCCTGTACACTGGCACTTGGTTGATGGTTAATGCTAATGGAAATGTTGATGGTGCTAGTAGTGGTAATGTTGATGGTGGTGGTACTGGTGGTGAAGTTGGTGGAAGTGCTGGTGGTGGTGGTAATGATAACATTGACCATGGATGAGCTACTTGTGCCGGTGGTAGCAGGCCAGGTGCAGCTGATGTCAGAACTAGGATTACGCTATTCAAAAGCAAATGGAGAAGGTCTTTGATAAGGTTGAAAAAATAATGGACTTATAATATATATTCAATGCCCAGCACTTTTTAGCAAATATATTTTTGTGGGTTGCAAAAAAGGTATATCTATTTAAATTACAAGGTGCTCTGAATATTATTCGCTCTGTTGGATTTATCACAGACATGGTGGAGATGGCCAGAGTCCTTGCCCCCTTGTATACAATTTGTATAGGTAAGTGCTCATTATTATTCACCATAAAATATATTAATAGACATAGAAATAGTTTTTCATGTGTTTTACTTGAGTTTGAATGATTTTCATTTATTTAGTCTATCACCAGACGGAAGCCGAAAGTCACTAATCAGAAAACACATCAACACGTCGATCTTTTATTTGTATTTTTCCTGAGTAATAAGGCCTTCAGAATGTTTCAAGAAGTTATCAGCTTCGGTGACATAACCCATTCTGCAGTAGTAGTCGACAAAGATGACAAATAATATTTTCAACTGTAGATAGATGGTTGAGGGAGAAATGTTGTAAATGAAAAATGTGTAACTTTTAACAGCTTTCTCATCTTTTATGTCCCAAGAACATGATGTTAGGGAAAATACTTAGCACCTTATGTCTTAAAGGAACTCTTTAAGCATCATAACCACCTCGGTCAATATGTTTGTTATTTACTTTGATAATTGGCTTGCACAGTGTATGTTTGGTATTTTGACAGCTGAACAAACTATGTAATATCTTAAAGGAAAATTAAAGTGTAAATGGGGTAAATACTGCAGTATTGTCCTATGTAAAATGGACAATGTAATCAGCTTGTAGAATATAAAATTTATTTGAAAGCATATACCTGTACTTACATTGTAGCTACTGTCTTCCAGTAAGATGTGTAACTGGCTTGATCATAAATGTCCATCCCTTGCTCTCTTGATGTTGCTTTACTTTATGAAAACATAGAAAAGTAGACCTAATGGGTCAGAGAGAATAGGGCGCCCCCTAGTGAATATCTATATATACATATGTACAAAGCATAAAATATAACTTTTAATAGTTAATGCATTAAAATGCTTGAGGTAAGGACCCAGATACAGAAATAAAGTGAAAGTGAAAATAACATACAAAAAATAATAATAATAAAGAAAAAATAATAGATGGGAGGATATAAATAGACGTGAGAGCGTGCTGGATGGGGATAAAGTAACTTGAGGTGATATCTCAAGAGTTACTGTATGAAAAAACACACACACCCCAAACTGCTGTCTATCTCACAATTACACAGTAAACTCTTAGTTAACTCGTGCTGTACACCCTCCGTATATTCCCACTAACAGTGTCCAGTACGGAATCTGATGGGGTAGAAACAGTGGCACACTATAATATGCCTCTAGAGAGGGGAATTGACGCAACAAGAGAGTAACAATAGGAGTAAGTGTATCATATAGTGGAGATCTGTCTCAGGATGATACTAGTGTATCTGTAATTGATACAGTTGTAGGAGCAATACCTCTGGGGTTGGGGAAAAAAGTTCCGGTGAGGAGAGGGCAACCAACACTATTCAGACAGTGCTAAAAGGCACTAACCACCCATTTATGCAGTGGTGTCTTGGAAGGAAAATCTCTCTATACCCACCAAACGTCCCCCCACCTGCACCCCACTCAGATAGAGATAATACAACTTATGGAGATGGCTGCGGGAACAATAGTTCGATGTATAGAGAGCGCTCACTAGCTGACATGCGGGGTTACCGAGGACCAGATATGGACCAACCAATTTGCAGGACTTGGAGAATGGTTTTAAATTTTAAAATTTTAAATTTTAAACACTTGATAAATTCCCTCTGTCCCCTTGTCGCATACAGCACCGGCTCAATACACCAATTCACCAATTCTGTCCCTTAGTCGCCACCCCTCTAAGTCGAAGAGAAACTCTGTATCACTTGTGAGGATCAATTCCGATTTGCTCAGCTTGCTATCTAGTTATCCATACAAACAGACTCGTAAACATATCCTCCCTATCTGCCTGCCTGACACGTGTTTCGGCGCCAATACAAGCGCCTTCTTCTGAGGCTAAACGTTTAGCCTCAGAAGAAGGCGCTTGTATTGGCGCCGAAACACGTTTCAGGCAGGCAGATAAGGAGGATATGTTTACGAGTCTGTTTGTATGGATAACTAGATAGCAAGCTGAGCAAATCGGAATTGATCCTCACAAGTGATACAGAGTTTCTCTTCGACTTAGAGGGGTGGCGACTAAGGGACAGAATTGGTGAATTGGTGTATTGAGCCGGTGCTGTATGCGACAAGGGGACAGAGGGAATTTATCAAGTGTTTAAAATTTAAAATTTTAAAATTTAAAACCATTCTCCAAGTCCTGCAAATTGGTTGGTCCATATCTGGTCCTCGGTAACCCCGCATGTCAGCTAGTGAGCGCTCTCTATACATCGAGCTTTTGTTCCCGCAGCCATCTCCATAAGTTGTATTATCTCTATCTGAGTGGGGTGCAGGTGGGGGGACGTTTGGTGGGTATAGAGAGATTTTCCTTCCAAGACACCACTGCATAAATGGGTGGTTAGTGCCTTTTAGCACTGTCTGAATAGTGTTGGTTGCCCTCTCCTCACCGGAACTTTTTTCCCCAACCCCAGAGGTATTGCTCCTACAACTGTATCAATTACAGATACACTAGTATCATCCTGAGACAGATCTCCACTATATGATACACTTACTCCTATTGTTACTCTCTTGTTGCGTCAATTCCCCTCTCTAGAGGCATATTATAGTGTGCCACTGTTTCTACCCCATCAGATTCCGTACTGGACACTGTTAGTGGGAATATACGGAGGGTGTACAGCACGAGTTAACTAAGAGTTTACTGTGTAATTGTGAGATAGACAGCAGTTTGGGGTGTGTGTGTTTTTTCATACAGTAACTCTTGAGATATCACCTCAAGTTACTTTATCCCCATCCAGCACGCTCTCACGTCTATTTATATCCTCCCATCTATTATTTTTTCTTTATTATTATTATTTTTTGTATGTTATTTTCACTTTCACTTTATTTCTGTATCTGGGTCCTTACCTCAAGCATTTTAATGCATTAACTATTAAAAGTTATATTTTATGCTTTGTACATATGTATATATAGATATTCACTAGGGGGCGCCCTATTCTCTCTGACCCATTAGGTCTACTTTTCTATTTATACAAACTTGTAAGGGTTAACCCCTAATTTGGTCGCCCCAGGACACATCATAAGTTGATTCCCAGTTTGGGTATTCAGCTTACTTCATCTTTATGAAAACATAGAAACATAGAATGTGACGGCCGATAAGAACCATTCGGCCCATCTAGTCTGCCCAATTTTCTAAATACTTTCATTAGTCCCTGGCCTTATCTTATAGTTAGGATAGCCTTATGCCGATCCCACGCATGCTTAAACTCCTTTACTGTGTTAACTTCTACCACTTCAGCTGGAAGGCTATGCAACGCATCCACTACCCTCTCAGTAAAGTAATACTTCCTGATATTATTTTTAAACCTTTGCCCTTCTAATTTAAGACTATGTCCTCTTGTTGTGGTTGTTTTTCTTCTTTTTAAATATAGTCTCCTCCTTTACTGTGTAGATTTCCTTTATGCATTTAAATGTTTCTATCATATCCCCCTGTCTCGTCGTTCAAAACTGCACATTTGGAGACTGCTAAATTTGAGACAACTACTTAAGATTTATCAACCAAGACATGCTGCTACACCCCAGATGGGACATGAACCCCTAATCCCTGGCTTAAGAGGCTAGTGCCTTATCCATTAGGCCACAGCCTGTCTTTGACCATGGCTAAACGGGTAGGACTGGACACCTCTGCGATGGCTCAGTCACCTAATTTTATCTTTATTGTACTGAATGTATCTTATCCAATAAATGTTTAAAAATACCTGTTTTGGGTTTCCTTATTAATGAAAAAAGTGAAACCATATGAGTTAATAAAATAGTAATCTCTATTTTGCCATTTTGAGTTGTTTGTCACAATCAACAGCATTTACGGTGTAAAATAACTCGTTGGACTGAAATATTTACTTTCCCATCAATTGACCATTTTATGATGGGTATCTTCATCTGTTATTTTTCCATTTTCCATCTCATAAGCTTCCATGAAATTGACATTTAAAACTAATTGTGTGGTGATATCCCTCAGATTCCGAAGGCCGCGCGAAAGGAATTGCTGCAAGAAGTATGGACTAGTTCCCGTCCAAGTTGGTTTCCTGCATGTCACATGGTTGCAAACAAAAGCTAAAGGGGATTATTAGGGCTAAAGTGGTCAAATAGAGTTCCTATGGCTAATCTGCATTGCTTATCTCGAACAGACAGTGGCTCTGTCAGGGACTGCCTTCCTCTCCTCTTCGCCTGTCCTACATCTTGATCGTTTCTTTTTTTTTACGGCTCCTGAAACTGGTGGCTTTTTTAGCTGCTTCTGTATGGCAGGCAATTACTGTCACAGACTGATGCCATTGGTCATGATCAAATAATTTAGCTGTAATAAAAACCTTTAACCAAGTCAATTTCATGGAGTTAGACATGCTTTCTGCCTGAAATGGATGTCACATATTGGTTTAAGAAATATAATGTACATGGAAAAAAAAATAATAATAATAATAAGTGTGTGTTTTGCCATATACATAAAATTGCTATATATATGTATATGTTTTGAGATATATATATAGATAATTAATTTGATATATATATAATTTTAAAAAAAAAATTTGTATGAATAAAACAGCGTATTGGTCACTACAGGTCTTTTCAAAATCAGTCCTTCCCACCGTAGCCAGTGACAGTCACTGTCGCTAACTATTGCTATAATAGGTATTGCTAATGATAGGTAGGGTATTTTCATCACTCAATTCCGTGTTTCAATCGTTTGTTTGGGAAAACCAAAGTGCCTCTTGCGATCTAAAAGGTCTACAATTAAAACAATATTTACATCCACTCAGAAGCTGTAGACTTGGAGTTTGATATCTAGCAGAGGTTATTTAATTGTGTGTAGGGATCTGGGATAGTGTGCAGGTAACTCTTTTTGGTTTTGTATTGTTTATACATGTAGGCTGATGAACACTATAGCCAATATTGCTGCCCAAGAGTTTGAGCTCAAGGCTACTTTGTGTGTTTTTATTTGTATCTTGTATCACACAGCCATGGAATGTTACAGTGCTACCACCCACTCCATGTGTGCACGAAGACAGGTTAACTCATTTTATGGGAGTTCTAAAGAAAACCCTCTTCTTCTCTCATTAGAGAGACCTCAGTTTTGGTAGCATGTCTGAGCAGCATGTGAGTCAGAGTCCTAGGTTCAATTATGCTCTGGCGGAACTCTATCAAAAGACTGGACTCCAATGCTGGCTTGCCAATTGGCAATACATTCATGAAAATAAAATGGCTGCTGGCATCTCGGGGGGAAAACTTTTACCATAGTGCTTCTCACTCAAACCACGCCTACGACGAAGAGTTTATTTTAGATTTTACCCATCCCCACCACCAATATGAACTCGTAGCTTATTTGGTTTCTTTTTTTTTGGTAGTAATGACTGCAAGGTAAAACAATTAGACAAATGGAGCTTTCCTCATATCTGTCTCTTTCTCATTACACAAGTAATAAAACGTAGCCGCAGTCTGCTTAACACTATTTATTAAGAGAACACTTTCTAAAATGTGGGCTTTTTATTGAAAAAAAACAGCAGCATAAAATGTTTAATCTAACATTTTGTCCACATTAAGTCTGCAAAGGAGAAACAACCTTAAACCGTGTTATGAATGCACCAAGGATATTGTGTAAAGAAGATTATGATATATATTTTTTTTTTTAACGACAAATTTCATTTAAATCCCCTTATAAATTTGCTAGTCAGGACCAGAGAGCAATATATATTCCTAAATAAATTTATAGATGACTCTTGAGCATGCGTTTATATTTATCACCGTGCGTTCTTCCCCAAAATCAATTTACTATGTTAACCCTACACAAAGGGTATTCAAAAGGGTTAAGATCTTTTCGTGTGAAACAGTTGCCTTCTTTGCAGATAGAGGTGACTGCTTGGGTTTGATTTTTAGATTTTTTTGTTTTAACTCCCCCTGGCTTCGAAGCACCTTTTTTTGTTATAATAATGAGGGCCACTGATGCTATCGCTCTTTTGCACAAAAGGGATGACTAAATAAACCGCAAAAAGCCCAGAGTCCCTGTGGGCTGTTTTCAGTAATTAAAATCAATAGGATCTTGCTTAGAGGATCTCTTTATCCTCATCATGGCACAGCTTTGTGAACAAGCGATTGTAAAACAAACAAATGAACTTACAGCCCCTGTGGACACAATACACGGCAGTTTACAATCCATGCTGTACTTTCTGTATATTAATTTTAATTGATTTCAACTTTCCCGATTTTTATCTTCGTCTTTTAAGCCACCTACCAGCGCCAATTTCTCTCAATACAAAAATGCCATGTCAAGTCCCAGAGGTTATGTGAACTGCGTTATTCCATTGATCTACCGTTTAGGAAGCAAAATGGGACTGCTAGTGACTGAAGGGCAACGCGAGGATAGGGCGTGAATGTATCCCCTTAACATGCACTATTGTACAATGTTTGGCCTTACACAATCATCACGTTATATATTTCATTCTACACAGGTTACTGTATTAGAGGGAAAGTTATTTTTAACAAAAAATATGTATATATTTGTAGTCGGGAACAATAAGCCGAGTTATAGTAGTTATAGTAGTGGTGGTCTAAGTTGGTTGTGGTGTGCCGAAACCGACATTTGGGTAGGCTTGTAAAAAGAGGACCCACCAAGTGAATGGTTTAATAAAGGTAGCGGTGGGTTGGCTGAACCAGGCCTCGGCCTTGTGGTAGGGGCGGCCTGTGAATTTATAGGCCGGGTATATCCCTCTCATATATATATATATATATATATTAGATTTATAGCATTTTATAGTTCTCGAGCTATAGCTGAACAAACAATGCATTATTATTATTATTATTATTATTATTATTATTGTAATCATTATGAGTGTTGCTATTTTCGTTCATGCTGGTAATGCAACATTCACAGCACAGGATATAGTATTAAGTGTGAGAAGCCACCACACTTCACGAAAAAAGGCAGCTCGTACAGTAATCATATATTTTTACTATATCCTGTGTTGTGGATATCGCATTGCAAACCACCAGTGTATTACAATGTTGAAACAGGGTTATTTCCCAGTGATACTAAGTACCAGCATATATTTAAATGGAACATATGGGGAGTGGTAGAACCATGTTTTCCTATTGTATTGGATACGTCTGGGAACACTGAAAAAATGTGCAGGCAATTTATTGCATTTTAAAGAGTGTAACAAGAAAAAAGCTCCAGACATTTTATATCATCACCATCGACTGTGGGGTTAAGGGTACCAAGATGTGGCACAGGAGATGCCTAGTCTCTTGAGCCTTTTCAAACTTTCCCAATAGGGCCCAGGAAATACCCAGTCTCTTGGACCTTTATTATTTGCCGACAGGGCCCAGGAGATGTCCAGTATATATGCTTTATAATTTTATAATTATACTTATATACTTTGCTTATAAGGAACCCCATCGGGTTCTGGAGATACCGAGTCTCCTGGGCTCTTAGCTACCACTACTCAAATATGTCCACCTCACCCCCTCACTTTAATAATTGTGAGAAAATCAATAAATCTAAAACAACTTATATTTAATATTTACATTTTTCTTCTTTACTCTTCTTTTTTCAACCCCAGAAAAGGCATTCTTTGCAAGAAAAAAAAAAGAGAATAAAAAAAAAATTAAAAACAGCAACGCAACAAAAATAATCCATATTCCCTCAACAAAAATGAATGCATTAATCAATAAATTGCAGAAGACCATAATAAACCAAATAAACAGGGTTGTATATGTGCTGCCTTTTATAACCCACCTTTTTCATGGAGCCAGAGAACATACTGGCATCATATCAAGACTCAAAGCTTCCATGGATTCCAAATGTTAAACCCCAGCTTAGTTCTCACATTTGCAAATAAATATGGCGAAAAAAAGGACTACGTTTTCCGGGAGTTTAATCAGCACATTTTATTTGCATCCCGTACCAAAGAGTGAAGAATTCTTTAGAGCGTGCTTAATGGGATTTTTAATATAATTGTGTAAAATTATCTCAGTTGTTAACTCGGATAAGGTTAACATTTGTCTGTAGATCTTTAGCTATGGCAGATAACACTTTAATAGACATTGTATCAAGTACTGGTCAGGAAGATAAATTATGTTGTACAATCATGCAATCCACATTCATAATCTCTTCAATCAAATTATAGCCAGTCAATGCATTTCAAGTTTGTGCTAACCCATTACAATGCTTTACAATATTCCTGCCTCTGAAGGTTCTGCCGGCTAAATGAATTTTTCCTTTGCTGACACAGGGCAAGAAACTTATTTGATGATTCCATTCCTTATCTACACTTTTTTTTTATTCTTGCAGTTAGAGAAGATTCATGTTTTAAAGGAGGTTGTCATTCAGGTGTACTGTGGTTCAGTAACCCCTAAGGAAGTGAAAGAGTTAATAAGCATCACGTCCGATCTTATCCCAAGTCTATATATCTCCCATTTTGTCAACTTCATAAGTGTTTGGAGTCCAGCTATCATTTATCACTCTCATTTTCCTTAATGTCTTCAGTCTTTCAAAGATCATATTTTCTTGGCCTTTTATTTAACTCTGTGTGAAGTGAAATTGCTGGCAGGTAAAACCACAATATATATATATACTTTTTAAAAAAGTTGTAAATGTATAACACTGTCTTGAAAGAGGCTGCGTATCGGCATTCATTAATGTAGATGCTGTCTAACATTAGCCCATTTTTTCACTGCAAACATTTTAAAATGTTACTTAAGTAGTGCAAAACTATTTGCAATTCTTATTCTTATTAACTTAAATTCTTATTAACTAACGTGAAAGTGAATTTCTAATTTAAGGCCAGAGCCGCCAAATTTAAAGCATATTCGACTTAGAGAATTTTCCTATTCGGCTCTTTTTACCATCAATTTGAAATTCACTTTGAATTCACTTTGGATACTCACTTTAGTGAATAACCCTGTTAGTATTACAGACAGACTTCAAATATTGTATGCTCACTAACGAACTATCAGATTCACACTGGGGATCGCTTGTCTCATGGACCAAGTAATTATTGGCAATGGACAAAGCTTTTGCCACATCTTGCCATTCAGATTCATGGGATACACATTTTAAAGCAGATCTACTCTGTCTGCAGCTTGTGTGGATTCTTTTTTCAATTGACCACCCAACTATCTTGAACCCACCCATCACCAGCCCCTATTTAGTTACATTCACTTGCCTAGTATCCAGTCACATACTCTCAGCCTGGTAAATATTATTATTTAGTGACATTCACTCACCCACGCACACACCACCATGGAGTCATAAACATCCACTCACCTAATTACATTTACCCCAACCAATGTATTACACATACTTACTAATCAGTCACATTCACTCATCCATTCATATGCCTACCCACAGTCACATTCAACTACCCTGCCACATCTGGTCAATCATCCACTTCTCTTTTTACCATACTCATACCCACTTAGTCACCTACAGCTACCAACCCATCCAGTCACAAACTCTCTGCACCCAACAAGCTATATTTACCCACCAATGCAGTCAAATTCACCTACCCATCTACCTATAATTTGCTACTTACATTATACAGAAGGTAAAATATACGCATTATATACAGGCCCTCATATGCACATAGCATACAAACACACATACACATTGCATTGTTTGGGTAATCATTATAAATAGGGAGCACACTTTCCTAGATTTTTGACGGCTGCCTTTTCTCAGATGCCTTTTTTTGCGAAAGAAATGGGACATATTAAATGAAACAATGGATATAGTGGGGGGAATGAAATGTGAAAGAGAGGGGCAATTTAGCTACATCCATTTATGGTACTGTATCAGTGACCCATGGCTCATTCCTGTTACCATTTCCCATTATTTGTTATTCATGGTCTTGCAGGATCTTCTATAGATCCCTGGTTTGTCTTGCCACACATACATAAGAGTACAAAAGTGACCTGGTTCCTGGTAGATTAAGTCATCAAGAGCTGAAGACTGGAACCAAAAAAAAGATGATGGAATTATGAAAGTTGGTGTCCAAGATTATCGTTACACCCTAGAGGAGCACCCCTGCTTCAAGAAGCTTTTCATTGAGAATTAAGTTATGTTGGTGTACTCTCAACCTTTAAAGACAAAATACTCAGAGGTAGAATTTGAACAGATAGGTCTGGCTCCCTTCTGGAGTGAATGTATCAACACAAGTCCTATATATAATAACAGTTTCACGGATTCTAAACATTTCATATTTTTGTGTTACTACATGTCTCATCAACCTTTCCTGGTCCTTGGTCGTCTTTTGTGCCCATCCCCAATTCACAATATTGTGATTTTAATTGCATGATGCTGTAGACGATCACCATTATTATTTTTTTTGTGAATAAATAATTAATTTAGGTAGAAAAATTAATGAATATCCTTACACATATTGAATTGGACCCAGAGAAAGATGACTGATTAGATAGACAGACAGACAGACAGACAGACAGACAGATAAGGTTTTTTTTGTTGTGTCCTTCTTCCAGGGCAACACAATGAAAATGTCATCATTACATATACGAATTGGATTTAAAAGGTTATTAACTTAAGTGAAAGTTGTTGAGAATTCTAAGTAAATTTAAAATAACTGAATTTTAAAAAAAATCAGCCAGCTATACTTTTTTGGAGAAAAACAGCTAGACTTTGAGTTGGAATATTTTGGTCTAAAATGTTTAATTCCATTTGACTTTACTGCGAATTCTTAACAATTCTCACGTTAGTAAATACCCCTTACCGTTTTCTCATTTCTAGCCATTAATAACCGTGTAACTATATCGCCACTCTGTCTTCTATAAAAGATTTTTAGTTGCTGTTCTATCAATATTAGTTTACCCTAATAGAGTTTTGAGATGCTGGAGTTTAATAATTTAACTTCTCAATGTTCCCAAATCGGTATCCAATATATATTCTGAAATACCAACTAATTACCTACATTTTGAATGGACGTGATAGTGACTTAGACATAGACCTGATGTTCGATTCAAATCTTGGAACTAATGTTGCTGAACAATTGCATCTGGGAAGAATATATAAAAGTCTGTCGTGTTAGTGAATTGTTCAGATGTATCAAAGCAGTTTTTCCTAATTTAGGAGAATGATACATCCTCTGCTTTCCGTACAATGCCAGGTCTTGTGACCTAATAATGGCCTCTGTGTTACTGTTATGATTGATACAAGCACAGGTGAGACCTTTTCATTTATTAGGCCATTGTATTTGCCATTGTCTAGTTAATTGACTAAGCTAAGGCGATTAGTTATGGGGAAACAGTGTGCGTATCTCTGTAACTGAGTGATGAGAAGCAGGCTGCTCCAGTCTATTAGTTGAGAAACTCAGGAGACCTTAAAAGAGTTACTACCTATTATTCCATATATCTCAAAGTATGGTCATTAATCATCATCAAACCGATGCACCTGTGTGCACAGAAAAATGAGAATCTGATCATTACTTATGACATGACTCTACTTTCTAGGTCTGCAATGCCAATACTGGGATTTGGCCTGCCCGCTGCAGGTGCCAACATTACACGGAGTCATATTTGCAAAAGAAATAGAGAGAGATTCAAAACTAGATATATTTATAACAGTAACAACAGTAAGATAATGTGTAGAGCTTCTAATCAGAATGGGCACTTTTCTAAACCTGGACTAATGAACATGGATGTTCCTTTGGTTGCCATAGTGATTGCACAATCTTAGAACTTTTCTCCACAAATGCAATTTGTAAGTAACCCCTAAAAAATAATATTTTTTTCCAAAATTGCTTGAAACTAAGAAAAGATATATGCGCAGCTAAAGAAATGGACAGTTTTACTCTTTATGCCGTGTACGGTGCATATTTTAACAAATTAGTATCAAGCACATCTAATCAAAAAGGTAGCTTGGTTTTTATCCAATTTTAGGTTGTAACACAGCTTTAGAAACAATTCAGGTGTTTCTTAACTCTTAACACTAACCTTCAGGGCTTCCAAAAAAAAAAAAAAAGACACCCCTCAACAACGATAAACATGGAGTTTACAGAAAGAAAGTCCTTACTCTAGCTTCCAGTTCGATTAAATGTGTTCTGATTGTGTTACAATTGCTAAATTCATTTAAAAAGTATTTTAACCGCAAGAATTAAAAAAAAATAATTCTTATGTATGCCCTGCTGCAAATTGTCCCCTGATTGTACCTAATGCATATTGATTAATAAGTCATTTTGGCTAGTGAAGATTGCTGCCTAAATACTCAAAGTACTATTACCATCATCCAGGTGAGACGTCTTGTTGAGCCCGTGTGTGTTATTATGGGTCACTGGGCATTACACACTTATTTTCATTTTTTTTTTTTTTTTAATTCTTCACCTTTCAATGCTCCAACATAGAGCAGATGCCTACTGACAAGGGCCTTGATTTGAGATTTTTGGAAAAGATTTTAACATATTTTTTTTCAAAACATAAAAATATAAAAAAAAAATCATATATATAAAAAATATAAAATATATCAATAGATAAAAAATGTTTTATCAAGTTATTGAATATTAAAATATTTTTTACAATTTGAAAATTGTATCCAAAAATATTAAATCAAAGGTTTTGAAAAATAGCCTTAATATGATAAATATATAAAAAAAAAAAAATTATTTTGAGTACTGTGAACTCACAAGCTGCCTGAAATTTTTTTTTTCAATCTCCGCTATCTACTCAATCTTGGATGTCTTTACTGTTCTTCTCTTTAAAACTAAAATTACTTTTTTTTTTTACACAAATCTTTTTGAAACTGCTAGAATGCCAACTCATACAGAGATTGAATCTGTCAGTTAAAATAGTTTTTCTCCGCTAGTCACTAATTGCAGTAAATTTATATTTTATGTATACTTTGAAATGATTAATTTACATTCCTATGTTTACAGAGAACAGATCATTTTTTTAAACCTTTTCAGAAAATGATTTCACAAACTGCACTATTTAAAATTTAAAACAAAATTGACTTTTCAATCAGACTTGGTAAAATAAAACATATTGTTCGGAGATGTCCCTATACCTTTACTTTACTATTTGAAAATGCAAAACAAAAATTTGAACATGGGCCTAATAATTATATGACATTATATGACAATAATTTAACAAGTAACAGAGGTTCCCTGAAGACGTGTGAGCTAAACCTTTCTAATAATATTAAGGAAAAAATCTCAGGTACTCAGAAAAAATGGACACGGCAACGTTTCGACCTGTTCCCAGGTCTTTAACTGTTTTATGGGGTATGCTGACCCATACTCAGTCAGCACCCCATGGTTTATTTGATGGAGTGCAACCCTCTTTTTTCTTCTGTCAATCATATTGAGAGTCATGTACAGGATTACACAAACACAACATGGCAGTGGTGTTAAGAAAGGATCAAGTTTTTGTGCAAAAGTACCATCATTTTGAAGTCTACTCAATATTAGAGCACAACGTGACAATACAAATTATGATTTACCATGGCTCAACTTATAACAATGTTTCATTGCATGTCAAACACAGTGAAATAGTTTAACACCACATAGTAAATAGAAGAGCAGGACCCAAGGGTTTAAACATTCTCTTAGCTTGAGAGGGAATCCTGTAGCTCAGCTGGTGGTCCTACATAGACCTGATATAGCTCACCTTTCTAAGTAATTACTCTAAATTGAGAGTTCAAGAGTCTCAATTATTTGCAATACAAATGTGGACCATGATTCAGACACGATGTGTAATGTCAATCACATTCCGCAAGAGTTCCAATGGGTAATACCTAAGATGTGTGTGTGTGTGTGTAGACGGGACTTTTTATGGTGTAGTGTTGGTGTGTAAACAATTCTGTGTTGTGTTTGTGGTGCATTATGCATGTTTAGGGCTGTTGAGAGAGTGTGTGTGTGTGTGTGTGTGTGTGTTTCTAAGGGATATAGTGCATTTGTGTGCAGTTGGAGTGTGTGGGGGATGTAGTGCTTTAAAGGGTCTGTGGTTTGTGTGTTAGAGGGTGAGGTAAGGCTTTATTTGTGGGTGCAGATTATTTTTATTTTTATTATTATTATAGGAGTAATACTAATGTCTATATTAAAAAAATAACAATGTTTACCTATTGTTACCTTCATACAGGGCGAAGTGACATGCTCAACCCGAGTGGTCCTGTGTGTACTATATTCATGTTTAGCTTCTGGTCTACTCCCTGTGCTGGGTACAGACACGGTACATGTCTCTCACGAGCTCCACACTGAGAGTATCAGAGCTTTGCTGTGGTAACTCACAGCAACACTGTATGGTTCAGAACTCGCAGAATGTATAAATTAATAAGGGTACAGAGCAGAGACTCTCTCTGCCAACCTAATTTCTCCTATAGTTGGTGTGATAGGCCCATGACGAAGATTACATATCTCCCCAACATCTTGACAGTGAGGGCACGCACGGGTCCAAGGCTCACAGCCAAAAGGAGAGCCATGGTGTGCAGCACCCAGGGGCGCACCCGGGGTACAGGGACAAAGAGGGGGAGTGGGCCCGGGGTCCAAGGGGCTAAAAGAATATAGCAACTGCATTAGACCAATACAATACCTACAAACTAAGTTCAAAGGGAAGGTATACATCTCACATACATACGCAAAGACGAGAAAAAAGCGACTGAAGTGCAACATAGTTACTGTTAATGTGTAAAATTATCTTTTTTCTATGTATATATAAATGTAAATACAAATAATACAGGGAGTACAGAATTATTAGGCAAATGAGTATTTTGACCACATCATCCTCTTTATGCATGTTGTCTTACTCCAAGCTGTATAGGCTCGAAAGCCTACTACCAATTAAGCATATTAGGTGATGTGCATCTCTGTAATGAGAAGGGGTGTGGTCTAATGACATCAACACCCTATATCAGGTGTGCATAATTATTAGGCAACTTCCTTTCCTTTGGCAAAATGGGTCAAAAGAAGGACTTGACAGGCTCAGAAAAGTCAAAAATAGTGAGATATCTTGCAGAGGGATGCAGCACTCTTAAAATTGCAAAGCTTCTGAAGCGTGATCATCGAACAATCAAGCGTTTCATTCAAAATAGTCAACAGGGTCGCAAGAAGCGTGTGGAAAAACCAAGGCGCAAAATAACTGCCCATGAACTGAGAAAAGTCAAGCGTGCAGCTGCCAAGATGCCACTTGCCACCAGTTTGGCCATATTTCAGAGCTGCAACATCACTGGAGTGCCCAAAAGCACAAGGTGTGCAATACTCAGAGACATGGCCAAGGTAAGAAAGGCTGAAAGACGACCACCACTGAACAAGACACACAAGCTGAAATGTCAAGACTGGGCCAAGAAATATCTCAAGACTGATTTTTCTAAGGTTTTATGGACTGATGAAATGAGAGTGAGTCTTGATGGGCCAGATGGATGGGCCCGTGGCTGGATTGGTAAAGGGCAGAGAGCTCCAGTCCGACTCAGACGCCAGCAAGGTGGAGGTGGAGTACTGGTTTGGGCTGGTATCATCAAAGATGAGCTTGTGGGGCCTTTTCGGGTTGAGGATGGAGTCAAGCTCAACTCCCAGTCCTACTGCCAGTTTCTGGAAGACACCTTCTTCAAGCAGTGGTACAGGAAGAAGTCTGCATCCTTCAAGAAAAACATGATTTACATGCAGGACAATGCTCCATCACACGTGTCCAAGTACTCCACAGCGTGGCTGGCAAGAAAGGGTATAAAAGAAGAAAATCTAATGACATGGCCTCCTTGTTCACCTGATCTGAACCCCATTGAGAACCTGTGGTCCATCATCAAATGTGAGATTTACAAGGAGGGAAAACAGTACACCTCTCTGAACAGTGTCTGGGAGGCTGTGGTTGCTTCTGCACGAAATGTTGATGGTGAACAGATCAAAACACTGACATAATCCATGGATGGCAGGCTTTTGAGTGTCCTTGCAAAGAAAGGTGGCTATATTGGTCACTGATTTGTTTTTGTTATGTTTTTGAATGTCAGAAATGTATATTTGTGAATGTTGAGATGTTATATTGGTTTCACTGGTAAAAATAAATAATTGAAATGGGTATATATTTGTTTTTTGTTAAGTTGCCTAATAATTATGCACAGTAATAGTCACCTGCACACAGAGATATCCCCCTAAAATAGCTAAAACTAAAAACAAACTAAAAACTACTTCCAAAAATATTCAGCTTTGATATTAATGAGTTTTTTGGGTTCATTGAGAACATGGTTGTTGTTCAATAATAAAATTAATCCTCAAAAATACAACTTGCCTAATAATTCTGCACTCCCTGTAATAGTGCAATAAAGTAAGTGAAGTGGATATGTGAAGAAGTGCTGAATGAGTGCACACTCACATTTATCAGAGCTAACTCAGAGCTCAGCTGTTATTTTGCATAGACGGAACAATCCCCATCTCGGGATATATATGAAGCAATGGACGTCTTGGCAGTCTCAGGCAGATGATATATGGAGAGACACAGAGAATCCAAATAGTGCAATATGTATTTCTTTATTGTATTCACCCTATTAATACTTATTGCACTATTTGGATTCTCTGTGTCTCTCCATATATCATCTGCCTGAGACTGCCAAGACATCTATTGCTTCATATATATCCCTAGACAGGATATTATTCTTTATGTTTTTTAGTTTGAGGTCATCTGTATAGAGACCGTCAATATAAGATCTGTGTACGTATATTATTTATACCATACTTTTTTAGGGCGTGGTTTCCTCCCCCCTTTTCTGTTCACACTATTTTGTTACAAGGTTGGGAATCCTTGTGTTGGTTGCTGCTGCCCGATTCTATTGTTTAAATTGCTATAGCGAGCGCCTAATTCTTTTGTTTTCTATAAATGTAAATACGTTGATGTCTTGTGCCACTGTAGAACCGAAATGCTAGACATGTACATATGACCAGGGGAGGGCTGGCAGCCTTAGGCCTGGGGGGCAAAACCAGTCAAGTGGCCCATTGCGCCACCAAATCAGTTCACCATCCATGCCCACCTTTTTCTGGTTTTATAACGGATATTGATGTTATGCTAATCAGTAGCTCTATGCCATACCCGCTCCTTCACGGCTCTGACTTTCAATGTTGTCAGAGCACAGGCTGAGAATCTCTGAGCCTGTGCTCTGACTCACTAACTGAGCGCCGGAACCACGAGGGAGAGGATATGATCTGACTGCACCTACTGCTGGTGCGCACCAGTGGACCACCAGCGAATCGTTTAAATTAAATATGCTGGTGTACCCAACTTGTGAGCTGTATTGGCCGCCGGGCGCCTCTGTTGTCATGGCACCCTGCGTGACCGCACAGCTTGCCCACCCCAACGGCTGGCCCTGCTGACACACACTGATGTTAATACTTAGACATCCCTCAATATTAATACAGAGATGAGAGTAAACACCAATAAACTGTGGAAACAGAGCTGATCCCCCCCAAATTTATAAAGGTTTGCTTAGAGGATTTATTCAAGATTAAATCATGCCTCCTCCTCTCTCCCCCATGCGCTGCTCTGTAGGCTGGGAGGAAGTGAAGAGTAATCACAGTCTCCCAGCACAACGCCACCTGTGGCTGCATGGGGAACAGCTGTTTAATGTAATGCTTGCAGGACGGCCAGCTGCCGCAGAACCTCTTTGTTTCCGTCTCTGCAAAGGGCTCCAGGCACTGCTTGTTGTGAGTGTGAGCCACTGTAAATTAGGGGCAGAGGGCACTTGCACTGCGGTCAAGACTGGTCTGGGCAGGAGGAGAGTGCAGTGCAATCAGTGCACTCCCCTCCTGTGGGTCACCAGTAGACTGGTGCACCTGCCCAGGATCAGAGCCGGTGCAAGGATTTTTGCAGCCCTAGACAAAATATAAATTTGCTGCCCCCCCCCCATGTGACATCACAATGCCCCACCCATATGATCTGCCATATGAACTAACGCCAGTGCTGCACACAGTGTGTGTTTACATTAAAAAGCCTGCAGGGACGAGCTATAGACACCAGAACCACTTCATTAAGCTATAGTGTCCCTTTAATGTGAGGTAAATTATAGGTTAGTGTCACTAATAATATACTAGATTGCCTACTTACAAACAGATGAGGATGATGATGGGCTGCAGTTTGGCTCCACTGGTCTGGTGTAGAACAGGACCTCTGGAGGCTGTTTGCAACTGTGGTCACAAAATTCAACGTTCTGGGAGAATTGGAAGCAGCTCCATTTTTTGGGGGCCTCTTACACAGCTCAAGGTCTGGGCCCCAGTGCCTGACGGTAAGTATGCCCATAAGGCCCACTCATAAGTCCACTTATATGTTCCACCAACCCATGAGCTCGCTCACAGGGAGTGGAGTGTGTAGGGGATGTGTTATGTGTTATCTAATATGTGTGCTTATGGTATGTAGTGTATAGGGATACCAGTTTGTGCAGGTGATGCAGTGTGTTTGTGTGTAGTGGAAGCAGTGTGTATTTGTGTATAAGGGATATATTATGTGTTTCTGGTTGTGTGTGAGGGATGCATTGTATGAATCTGTGTTTGTATGCATAAGGGATGCAAGGTGTGTGTCTGTATGTGTGTGCATTGAGTGTAAGAGATGCATTGTGTTTCTGTGTGTATGTAAGAAAAACAGTGTGTGTGTTTGCATGTGTGTGTAAGGGTTTGCATTGTATGTTTCTGTGTATGTGTGCAAATGATGCATTGTCTTTGTGTGTAAGGGTTGCATTGTGTGTGTGATGGATGCATTGTGTGTTTCTCTGTGTGTAAGGGAAGCATGTTCTGTTTCTGTGCATGTATAGGGTTTCATTGTGTTTCTGTGTATGTATAGGGATGCATTGTGTGTTTCTGTGTATGTATAGGGATGCATTGTGTGTTTCTGTGTATGTATAGGGATGCATTGTGTGTTTCTGTGTATGTATAGGGATGCATTGTGTGTGTGTGTGTGTGTGTGTGTGTGTGTGTGCACGTAGTGTTAAAGAGCTCCCTGTCTTGCCCCCTGTCCTATACAGCTATCCCTTCTGTCCCTTAGAGCTTTCCCCTGCCCCTTAGTGGTCTCTCCTCTCCCCCACCCTCCCCTAGCGGTCTCTTCTCACACTCACCCACCCTCCCTGTGCTCTTCTCATCCCCCCTCCACCCTCCCTGTGTTCTTCTCACTCCTCCCTCTGTGTGTTCTCACCCCCCTGTGTTCTTCTTACCCCCCCTTCCCTGTGTTCTTCTTACTCCCCCCCTTGTTCTTCTTACCCCCTTCTTCGTATTACTCCCCCTTCTTCTTACCCCCTTCTTCTTCTTAACCCTCCTACTTCTTCTTATCCCTCCTTCTTCTTCTTGCCCCTTCCTTCTTCTTCTTACCCCCCCTTCTTCTTCTTACCCCCCCTTCTTCTTCTTACCCCCTTCTTCTTCTTACTCCCCCCTCTTCTTCTTACCCACTTCTTCTAATTACTCCCCACTCTTGTTCTTACTCCCCCTTCTTCTTCTTAACCCCCTCTTATTATCCCCCTCCCCTCTTCTTACCCCCCTCCCCTCTTCTTACTCCCCCCTCTTCTTACTCCCCCCTCCCCTCTTCTTACCCCCCTCCCCTCTTCTTACTCCCCCCTCCTTCTTACTCTCCCCCTCCCCTCTTCTTACTCTCCCCCCCTCCCCTCTTCTTACTCTCCCCCCCTCCCCTCTTCTTACTCTCCCCCCCTCCCCTCTTCTTACTCTCCCCCCTCCCCTCTTCTTACTCTCCCCCCCCTCCCCTCTTCTTACTCTCCCCCCCTCCCCTCTTCTTACTCTCCCCCCCTCCCCTCTCCTCTTCTTACTCTCCCCCCTCCCCTCTCCTCTTCTTACTCTCCCCCCCTCCCCTCTCCTCTTCTTACTCTCCCCCCTCCCCTCTCCTCTTCTTACTCTCCCCCCCTCTCCTCTTCTTACTCTCCCCCCCCTCCCCTCTCCTCTTCTTACTCTCCCCTCCCTTCTCCTCTTCTTACTCTCCCCCCCTCCCTTCCCCTCTCCTCTTCTTACTCTCCCCCCTCCCCCCCCTCTTCTTACTCTCCCCCCCCTCTTACCCCCTCTCCCTCCCCTTACCCCCTCCCCCCCCCTTACCCCCTCCCCTGTAGGTGGCCGATCTGCACTCCGGTCCGCGGTGCCCGGCCGGAGTGATAGGAAGGTGCTCAGTGTGCACCTTCCTGTCAGTCCGGCCGGGCACCGCGGACGGAGTGCAGCTCGGCCACCTACAGGGAGGGAGGGAAAAGCAGCTGCAGCCGTCTGAGCGCTCTTTACAGAGCGCTCGGCGGCTGCAGCATTTAAAGGGCCGGCCTGCCGCGGCCGGTCCTAAAGGAATTTCGGGCGGCCTGGGGGGCAATTGCCTCCCTGCCCCCCGGCCCAGCCCGCCCCTGCATATGACCTAACCTAAACCTCCTTTCTGTGTAAACCAATCAAGCTTGCGTACACTGTTGATAGGCCTTTGAGAAGACATACTGTCACAGCTTAATACTTAAAATGCTGAAACGCTGTACCATTGCCATTCTGTTATGCTCGACAAGATGTACAATTTACCTAACCATGTCTTTCATTCTGTAAAAACATATCCTGTTCCAACGCACTATAGGCAGGCCTCTGCGCCGATCCAAAGTTACTTATTATGTCAACACATTGCGTCAATGCAAAAATAAAGATTTTTTTAAAATATATAAATATATCCCCAATGGCCATGAAGGCACCACTCTGCATCTGCTGGTGGGGGTGCATTCTGCCTGTGGTACCTTAGAGTAGCACCTCTCTATATTAGCAGAGTGACAGTATGTTGGGCCATCTGGGCAAAATAATCTAACTGCCTCCCCCCATGACTCTGTCCCTAGCATTGTGTTTCACTTTGCTCGTATGTGTTTTGTGAATATTTAGCAGTGTTTGGTTTATTCACTAAACATTGACCTTTAGTATACTGAAATTTAAAATTGCAAAATGTGAGCAAAATGTGCTGAAACGGAAAAAGATTTGCACTTGTCTAAAGTTAAAGCTTGTTTAGCCTACATTTCATAAATCAGCTTTAAATTCACAAAGATTATTTTGTAGAGATACCAACTCAGGCCAGTTGATGCATATCACTGCTTCCAATCGCTCTTTGGAGTGATGTGGAAGCCTTTGTCCAAGCAGCAGAGAGAGGCAAAGTTTCAGGCACTAGGGGACCCTAATTCAGTGTCAAACCAATCGTAAATGGTGGATAATGGGATGGCACCAAGGTGACTCCAGGCACCATAACCTCTTAAATCAGATTAAGTGGTTATGGTGCTTTGAGTGACCCTTTAAACAACAATATTCACCTTAGGGGCAAACTCTACCCTCTCTGAACAGACACATGGGTTTCATCTACCACATGAAAATGTACACCGTGTATCTGCATACTTGCGACCAATTTACCTTAAGTATATATGAGATGGATGCCTTGTTTATTTGTAGTGCATTTAACTGGAAAGTATAGAGTCATTTTATTTGGTGGGGGTGGGACCGGTGTACTTATAAAATAACTATTGCCCAGTCCGATTTTTCATTAAACTGCCAAAGTTGCAAGAGGCTTTTAGAATATATTGCTAAATTTAAAAAAAATTGTAGAAAAAATGAATATGTTAATATTGTCATGTTAGAATTGTCACAAATAAAAAAAAAATACTGATACTTAGTAATATAGTAAAAAAAACAATATATATCCAAAAGGGCAAAAAAAATATTTCTTGATTTCAAACACCTCTGAATATTTTTTAAATATATTTTTACCTCGGACATAGCATGAGGCTCGCTGATGTTAATTCAGAACTGAGCCATACAGGACCAAGAAGTCAAAGCCTTTGAGTAGAAGATGTGTAGCACATCTGACCTTTATCACTCAACAAACAGTTTCATTTGTATTGTCTACTGTCCATATGAGAGCAATCAGAACAATGTTAAGGTTCAACAGAAAGTATAACTGTCTCGACCTATCTATTTAGAGAGAAAGTGGAGACGTGAAAGGCCTAGTGCTTTCATGCTTTATTCCCTGACAGTATCCATCTTTCCAAATTGATTTTTGATATCCATAGTGACCTGGAAGGGAGACACAGCGATAACTCTCAGAAACTGGAAAACAATATTATTCTCACAAATATGAATTACTTGCCGGCAAGTTAAATCTACTGTGCAATGAATTATGTGACCCTGGGGCTCCAATAATTCTTTTGTGTTTCTATAGAGTCGTGAAAGGGCCTGTGAGCCTGACAAGCACTTAACAGCCAAAATCAGTTCTGAACAACTCTCTCGGACATTTGATTTAGCCGTCTTAAGCATAACGTTGCCAGTCAATTTTACTTATGAAGAAAAAAATGACATTGATTCATTTTCGAAGTCCTGAATTTTATTCGCTGATTGCATTGAAATTTTGTTTTATCACTCTGTCAGATTTCTTTGCGTGGTTTGTTTTATTTAGTTTGTTTTGTTTTTGTTTGTTTGTTTGTTGTTTTTCTTTTTCATAAAACCACTTAAGTCCCATAAATGAAAATGACATCAAAAATGAGAACTAGAAATTTCGATTCGCAGGATCACGTGAAAGTCAATTCCGCTGTGTCTTCTGAAATAAGTGTAGGATTTGGGGCAGTGTCTCCTACTGTGAGGGCTTGATCTAACCTCTGGAATTGTTTTTCCGTGACCACCGATCCCCAATTTGTAGTATATCATTTAATTTACCAGAATGTAAAGCAAATACACTTTTTTAAAGAACAAAGACAAAGAGTTGCACTGCCTTTAGTGGACCATAGACATATAACTTGAAAAATAATGACTAGCCAATGTAATTTATAGAAATCTAATGAGAATATGAAAAGTACAGGCAATTTCAGGGAAAAAATCTAATTAAAAAAAAGAGCAAAAATTACATAAATAAATAACTAAAATAATTAATGTCATTAAATGTTCTTGAAATGCTTGGACATTGAAATATATGTTTCATGTATGAAGGAGTATTTACTACCGTGAGAAAAAAAATGCCAGTATTAGAATTAAATGGACGCTCTAAGCACTAGAACCACTGCAGCTTAACGTATTGGTTTTGGTGCAAATAGACTGTCGTTATAGCTGTTCTCACTTGTAAACATTGCATTTCCTGCGAAAAGGCAGTGTAAAGATTTGTAAAACAGAAAAGAAAAAAAGAAAGGTTGAAAGACTAATTGTTGCAATAAAAAAATAAAATATAACAGTCAATAGCAGATATTTCAGTATGCTGCTGAATATAATAATCTTGTAGTTAAGGGAAGGTGGTTTGACTTCTTATAGATGCTTGAGGTATTTGCAGGGGTACATGTAAAGAAAGTAAATGAGTGGGAAACACCCAGAATACGTAAATGTATATATAAAATGTAAAACAACCTGGCATCAGGTATAATCCGTGAATAAGCTTTGTATTAGGATCAGAAAACTGACATAGCGTAATACAGTATAGAAAAAAAGTATGTATATAAGTGTTACAATAGATACACTCACAAACACACGTGAAATCAGGCTTCTCACCCTCTCAGGGGTAGTATGATGTATGATGAATATGCTTGAAAATCATCCCATGGAATATATGTGGATAAAGGAAATCGAAGATAGTGAAGTTTGTTATAAAAATACAAAATCACATTTATTGGTCACACTTACATGTATGCATATCAAAAGAGCATGTCTCCATATAACATATAACATGGAACTCCACACAGTATGGTCACAGATCCAAATAGGAACTTCAGGAGTAGATGTATGTAGACAGCCAAAATACAGATGAATAAAATATAAAATACAAAATAAAATATAGATCAAAAGTCCATAGAGAATCCAACGCGTTTCGTCCGGTAAAGTGTAGGACTTCTTCAGGGATATCTCATTGTTAATCCTTTTGGGTTTATATACTGCCGGTTATCTCCGTTTAATTCAGAACATGTGCGGCGTGCGTTCCACCCGTGGAATGCACAAAGAGCGCGAGATGCTTCATGTTGAGGAAAAGAGTTCTGTGCTGTAGAACGCATGCGCGTAATGTACGCGCATGCGTGTATGGAAGATACTGGAACCTAGACGGGACAAAAACATCGCATGAATATCTGATAAACAGAACAGTTCTAGTGTAGTTGCATCAGAAGATGTAAATATGTAGCTACGAAATATTAATGTCTGGAATGAAAATACATATACACAAAATCTGAAATCTGAAATAAGGCAAATATAAACAATAAAACATTTGCCAAAAATATATATATAAATAAAAAATATATCTATAATATATTATATATATATATAATATATAACATATACATATGCACATGTGAAACACATACACACATGTACACATATATATAAAAATATATAAACCTACATAAAATAAAAATATATGATCATAAACATCTTGTGATGCAACACACCCAAAGTATTTTTCATATTTCATGCTGTGACAACATCTCCCTTGATGCTTTGCCAGCATTACGGCTGTAAGAGCATTATGGGAGATGTAATCCAAAACATCTGGAGTACCGAAGGTTGCCCACCTGTGGCGTAGGTGGTACAATCCCCAAGGCAGTATTCTATATCCAGGGACCATGAAATAATAGGATAACGTGTATGGCAACACCAGGTGGTTGAGGCCAAAAGAATAACTTAATTGCTATAAAACAATTAAAACAAATAAAAGTATTGAATCCACAAAAGTATAAAATCCACAGCTTGTTTCTCTTTGTAAAAGACTTTATCAAGTGGAAATTACACTCAAATCTGGCATTCTGTATTATATAGGGTAGTAAATAAGTGAGAATTTGAAAATCGCGCTAAAATAACATCATAGTTATGTGATCGCGATTTCGGTCACGTGACTATGTATAAACTGCTGAACTAAAATGAATATGTGAGGATAGACTGCAATATGGTAAGGGAAGGATAAACTATAATGAAAAAGTGTCAGAGCCTAGCTGAGTCCCGTGACCTGAAAAACGTAGCTTCACATGACGGGAAAAGGACACACAAGGATCATTGGGTAGTGTATGCTTAGAGGACGGTAGGCACAAGTGTAGCATTCCAAAACAAAGTGTATATAGTGTATGATGGGCCGCGATCGTGGGTCACGTGGTGATCCATGGTGGCCATATTGGATGTGGGCAAAGTATGGGAAAAGCAAAAAAGAGCACAGAACTTAGTTTTACATTTAGTTTTGCTGTAATTATGTGGGCAGTGAAAACTTATGAATAGCATTTTGAAAGAAACTATTTTAGTTTCTATGAAGTAAGGAACCGTCACAGATTCTTGGTTTTGTAAAAGAAAAACCAACAAAATAACCTTCATGTAACTTTGTATAATACAATGCTACTACCAAGAGGTACTAAATCAATATTGAAGTTTTAATGTGATAATATGCAAAATGTGTTTTATATATTTGAGCTTTTTAATTTCCAGAAATGCATCCAATGTAAGTTCTATAGTCAATGGAGGATATTTATCAAATATTCTTAAATGAGAAGGTTAAATTACTTCAGTATTGTGATCATATTTAATGAAGTGACCTGAAATATGAACAATTTCTTCACAGTAAATTCTGCCATTTTTTTCAGAAATCTCCATTTTAGAATACTGGAAAATGTACAGTAGTGGGGAAAAAAAGAGATGTGAAACTAAACACGTTTCTGTCATATAAAATGGTGTAACAGTTCACAAAGCTGTTCTTTCCGTGAAAGAGTGGAGGATATTAAAAAAAATAACAGTTACGGTGCGAAAAAAAACACATGTTTAGTCAATTGCTCTAGAAATTCTCAAAGAATTAGACAGAAAGGTGTCTTAGACACATTGATAAACATCCCCCATTGTATTCATACTATAAGGATCAATATGTGGCACCAAATTCATAATTGCAATTACAAGAAGATAAATTAATATGCATATAATGCACATACTGTTGAACCAACATTTTAATAATTACATTTTAACAATTCCACTCTAGATGTTTTTTTTTTTGTGAAAAAAGTGCTATGATGTCTCTGACTTTCATACTCTGGATTAAAAGGAAGGTTAAAAAAAATGCTTGTGTTAATTTGCATGAGATAACATTGCTCCATCTTACATTACATTATTGATAGCATCGCTTGATAGAGCATCATAAAACATTGATTATAAAATGATCACTTCAAACATTCTGGTCCTTAGCATTCTGCCAATTTGAATGAATGTTCCATATATTAACTGAAATGCAAGCCATTAAAGGAAAGGAAAGAATTTGTCAATTTTTACGAAACCGTATCCGTTCTTTTTGTACTTCTCATCCTTGACTTAATATCTCTTCCACCAGTTCACATTTCCAATTAGATTCAAAAAACAATGTAGCATTTATTTTGTGTTGGGAGAAGGTGCTAGAGCAGATTGGAAATGCCTTGAGATACCTCTCATAAATATTTTTTTTAGCAACTTACCAGTGTAATTGGCTTCCTTAAAAAGATTTAATCACATTTAAAGTGAAGAATATCCATTCCGAGTGTCCTTTGAAAGAAGCAATACCATTTTATTTCTAAATGGAACAGTTGTAATTCTGGTAAAAGCACAGCCCCTCGGATGAGGAGAACCACTGTTTGTTTTGATATCTGTAATAAATGAGAGAGGGAACCTCAAACATTCGAAAACCTAAGGCCAAGCTGTGCACTCTGAGCAATCATCGAGAATGATCATATCAAAAGAACAAAGGGACAACTGACAAGGACCCATCATTTCTATAGCCGCCAATTTTATTGTTTTCATTTTATTTACCTTAGGGATTATTTTGACAGTTTAGCCTCAGAAGGGTTGGAATGTCACCGGAGAGACAATAAATAACAGGTTACTATGTCTTTATCTACACAACAATACTCAAAGGTTTTTGAGACAGTATGCTCAAATACAGAGATATTTTTCCATGTTGTTGCTATGTTTAAGAACTTGTATTGTTCGTGAAAATTCTATTTGAGACCCTACGTGAAATACTAAAAGATAAGGAGTGCTTGGAGTATCTACTGTATAGTGTCTATGGAGAGCCGGTTTGATATTGTCTCTGAAAATGTATCAAATAGCTACTAAGGACTAAGACTCGGGGTCAGAGCTTATGGAGGTAAACTCCTTCCAGGTAAGCAGGCAAGGGAATTTGGCAAACTAGTTATGAGTTGTTGTGGACACATTGTGTTTATTTATTGAGTGGACTTGCAAAAATAAACACCTTTTACAGCAAAATTATGGCAAAATTCAATTTCCTGTGGGTCGTACATAAAAAACAATTTCTAGTCACCAATTTTACATCTACTGAGAACAAAGGTAAGGTCTTGTTAGCCAGGTGCCACCAGTCAAGCTATCTAAAGTAGTCTAATATCAGCGTAACAATTTTAATGAAAGGGCCATTTTAACCAAAATAATAATAACTAAAGTGCTCTGTAGAGGTTATGAAGCCAGCAATGCCCTGGGACTGTACAGCAATAAGTGGTCAAACCATTTTCTTATAGTTTAACTGTTATCTGGTTCCCGTAGGCTTCATCCATCTATTTGGTCTTCTCTGGTTGTTAGATTGTAAGCTCACGGGTTATCTTGCTAATCACTTTGTATAAAAGTACTGTACATTGTAAGCTCATGGGCAAGGTCTCCTGTTCGTTTTGTGAACATGTTTATTATTTGTGTGTACTCCCTCTGTTGTACAGAACTGGCACTATATATGTAAAATAATAATAATATTGTTCAAACAGGAGTTACCATTCTGTTTTAGCAATACATTTTTTATCTATACTGGGACATACCTTTTTTTGGCTGAGAGCATCAATTACTCACAGCCAATGAATGAAGTCCAAAGTTGGATCAAATTAATTTTGCTAAAGCATAATGGGAACTTCTGCAGGGGTCCTGAGGGATCCAGTAAAAAATAAAAGTTTTTTTTTTTAAATTGTTTGACTCCTTCTCATGGGACAGCACCAGAGGAATTATTCATTACTACAAGAATGCTGAGCCAAACAGTCAGCCGGCAGGGCCAGATTTTCTTTTAAGCAGACTAGTCACCTGCCTACAGGTGCATGCCTGATGGGGCGCCATAGGTGCCTACCCCCCACAGCCATACAATACTACACTAACACATGCACACCCTAATACATACACTGCTACCCATACTATGACACACTACTATACATACAAACTTAACACACAGACATATCATAAATGCACACATAATCTACACGTACAAGCATATATACAAACACAGACACTCACTCTGTGTACAACATTTATTATAATTTAAACAAGCAAAGCATTTTTGTCAAGATTTTTTTTAGCTTGGTAGAGTGCAGGTAGTGGGGACTTTGGGGAGACACTTCAGAATTCTGTACCTACAGATGCTTGTGATGCAAATCTGAATAATGGCGTCAGCTCTGTTCTGGTGTCAAGCTCCACCCCTCCCTCCTACCCCCATGTTGGGTTCTTTTTGTGCCCTGCTGTTTTTGTCTAATTTACAATGGCTGCATCATGGTAGGATGTTTTTTTTATTATAGCAAATTTACTTTGTAACAAGAAATGTAAGATCTTCAATCTAAACACTATAAATTATTTTACTCGGGTTTATTATTATTATTTTTTTTTAGCTTTTACCACGCCTCTTCAATATTAATTATTAATTAATTAAGGGGAGAGAGTGAATAGGCATTCATGTACTTTTGGAATGGAGAGTCTGCTTTTAAGAATTTGTGACTGGGGTTTTGAGCATACCCTAGCCACGGGGATGGGGTTAAAACTTGTTACCAAGTGTCTGACATCCTCTGGCCCAAGGTACAGGGTTTTGGGTGTTTTTTTAATAAGCTAGAGGGAATTGGAACCCTCAGGCACTATGGGAAAACAAAACAGGTGCAGGAAGGTGTAGGGGCTCATTCACTAGGCTCTTATCCAGTATATGGTTATAGAAGTGGTGGGTAGAAGATGGACCACTTTATGAGGCCAAGGGTTTCTCTGTCTGTAAGCTGTCAAGGTTATGGCCCAAAATAAAAAAACAATATCAGTGTGTGTGACGGACCACCTGGCACCCTGACTGGGTACCTCCGTCAATCGCTGCTTCCTAGTAATCCTTGAGTACCATAAGCACTGCAACGAAAACCATAACCACCATAAACCCCCACAAACCGCCCCAGCAATAAACCAGAAACCCCACAAACCGCCAAGAGCAATCATTGTAATCCAAGGGAGTAAAGTGATTATAGCAATCACCAGAGTGAATATAGCTCTCCAATCCCCCAAACATGAGCCTAGACTTCATCAAGGGTAATAAAAATCTGTTTAATGGCAGTCACAACTAGCCTTATATGTAGGTTCCCACCTGCACCTGAGCTTAGACTACAGTAAAAACATATACATGATTACATTGACTCTCAGTTCCAGGACACTCCCATACAAAATAGGTCAATCCTTCCCTTATGCTTGGGAGATAATTGAGTCAGCACTGTATTAAACTCAATTATCTCCAGGCACAGAAAACATACATTTTTACAAAACCCCCAAAATACCTTAAAAAACACAAAATCCCCACAAAAGTTACATCACCTGGTAACCCTGATCTGGGTGACCAACATATTCAAAAATCACCCAGATCCGTTCAGGGGTTCAGGAATTTCCTGGAAGTCATAATTTTACCGACCACACGCATGGTCCCATACCCAAAACAGTTCCATAGAATCGCTAGCTTGCGGTCGGTCTAGTTCGGTAGTTTAAAAACCGAACAAACTACCGAACAGAGTAAATGTTCTTACCCTGGAGCTTGTTCGCCTTGTTCGTGGGGACGTTTCCACCGAACAGCGCCTTTCTAAGTGTTGTAGAACCGAACGCAGGCGATGCTGCAAGTCAAGCAGTGTTTGGGAGTTTCTGTGTCCATTCTCAGTTCCATGAGATTCATACCCAAACACCGCTGCCTGCGTTTGCGGGAACAAGATGGCCGCCACCTCGTGGTCGTCCATAGGAATTGTGGCCACCCAGACAAACATTTAGAACATTGCGGAGGAAATTGCTATAAAGTAGCAATTCAACTTAACAAGCTCCAGGGTGGTCTCCGGTTCGTGCGACTGTTCGGTTCCTAAACCAAATAGAAAATTCCACGAACCAAGTCTGTTCACATAGATTTTAAAGGGCCCATAGTCTTTTGGTAAGAGGCTGGCCAGCAGGCCCCTCCAAGAACACGTGTCCAGGCTCACTTCATCACAGTGTGACCTTGATTTTATCAATAAGTAGATTAATAAGACAATACAGTGTGAATTCAAAGTGAATTTCAAATTTAAGGCTATAATAGCCAAACTGAAAAAAAATCTTCAAGTAAGCTATGCTTCCACTTTAGCTACCTTTGTACCTTCCTTCAGCTAGAACACAACATTACTAGAGGTGCCGTTAATTATTTAAAACTAGTGCATGAAAGGTAGCTTCTTAGCTGTGTGTACAGATCACAAGTGTTACTGTATAAATGCAGATATTGAATCCAGAGAAGACATAGGTGTATTAATGTTGGCGTTTTGCAATTAAAGTGATGCATAAATCTCAACGTGCATAACTCAACTTATCGCGTAGCTAATAAAATACGCTGCGTTTGTATTGTGTAACAGAGGGCTATAAACGAAATCCAAAACATTACAAAAAAATCTGCTGATCCTTTCACCAATAAATAAAGACTATGGAAAAACCAAATGACATTTTTGTACAGTTAGTCTTTAGCAAATATTCACACACATGTTAAGAGCCATTATTAATTAAGTCTGTCTCCATTATAGGCCTAATTAACAATTAGCACAAACATAATTACTGTACGTTGACATTTAACTCATAACATTGTTTTAATAATTTTCTAAAATTGCTCTCAGAGGCATTCTGTCATATTTAAATAATGGCAGTACTTTGTCATGTAAATTAAGTGACATTTGTATTGGTTTTTCTAGTGCTCGTATACTGGATAGCTGTGGCAACACATTCAATGCTCTAGAAGTTTATATCCACGTTAGTCAGAGTGTAAAACTATAGTCTGTTGTCTTCAGGGTTCTTAAAGGGAACTTTACTTTCCAGCTTTTGAGTTTTGTTTTTGTTGTATTTTTTTTACATTATGCTTACTTAGCCTTTTCGTTTACCAAA
Source organism: Pelobates fuscus (assembly GCF_036172605.1). NCBI lineage: Eukaryota > Metazoa > Chordata > Amphibia > Anura > Pelobatidae > Pelobates > Pelobates fuscus. The sequence continues at coordinate 47,515,994 of NC_086322.1, read as the reverse complement.
TACAGTATCTCACAAACGTGAGTACACCCCTCACATTTTTTGTAAATATTTTATTATATCTTTTCATGTGACAACACTGAAGAAATTACACTCTGCTACAAAATAACTCAACACACAGCCATTAATGTCTAAACCGTTGGCAACAAAAGTAAGTACACCCCTAAGTGGAAATGTCCAAATTGGGCCCAAACTGTCACTATTTTGTGTGACCACCATTATTTTCCAGCACTGCCTTAAATTTAACACACTTGCTCCCCATTCACACCTGAGAACTTGTAACACTAACGAGTCACTAACGAGTCACATGACACTGTTTAGTTATTTTGAGTTATTTTGAGGGGACAGCAAATTTACACTGTTATACAGGCTGTACACTTACTACTTTACATTGTAGCAGAGTGTAATTTCTTCAGTGTTGTCACATGCAAAGGTATAAAAAAATATTTACAAAAATGTGAGGGGCGTACTCACTTTTGTGAGATACTGTATATCTTTGTGAGGTCTGAAAAATAACATTTAGTGTGGAAATCTCTGCAGATAACTAAACACCCCCATCTAGACATCCTGCCAATCTTTATTACAAGCTCTGCTTTTTTAGTAAGACCATTCAGATTTTAGGATCCTGTCATGCTGTCCCAACCTTGTTCTCTGATGTCCTGCTTTTCGGGGACACCAGAAAGCATAGTACATATGCATTATTACACACGCTTGCGCTGTGTTAACATAACTAGGACGCTGCAGAGAGGTCTAAAAACAGCATTCCTTGCATGGACCGTCCTCAGTGGTCCGCCCCACAGGTCACAAGCTGCGTCACTGGCCATCCCCCTTTTACACTGCTTACCTGCGTCTTGCTTCACAGGATGCCAATGTTGGAGCAAGCATTTCTGTTAGCAAGCTGAGTAAATGGAGAAGCAAAAAGAGAAACAATGGGGAGATTTATCAAAGCGATCTGAAAAGTGTCCTTGATTTTTGGTTTCATATCTGTTCATATTAATTAAACTATTCTCAAAATGGTCTAAAAAGTGTTAGCTTTTCTCGTCTTAAATTTTGCAAAGTCCCTTTCAGAAAAGACTGCCAAATTTAGTGTGGCGGAAAAACGTGAAAGTTAAACAGAACACTTTTTTTTGGAGGAAAATACAGAAATATTAATAAGAGAAAAACAAGTAACAGGAGAGGTGAGAACAGCTCATTTAGCCTGCCCTTCAGCGGGTCCCCGCTCAGATCTCAAGCTGGTTTTAGCTCATGGACCCCGTGCTCACTGTGCCTAGAGGGTTATCAGCTACGTGTGACGAGGCCCAGAAGAAGGCCGAAACAATCGACTGAGGCTGCTGTATCTCTCGTGCAGAGGAAACTTGCTGGCATTTCGGATCTGGACTGCCCGTAGGGGTTGGACCAGTCTGATATGTTCTCTCTGTAATGGCACATTGAGTGAGCAAAAACAATTTAGAGACCTGAGCGGGGATGTAACGAAGGGCAAACTATCGAGTCTCTCTCTAAGCTTTTGTCTGTTCTCAGAGTTCTCATCCTTTCTTGTTTCCATAAATATTAATAAGTATGCAGAAGAATCAACAGATTAAAAAAACACAACAGGTTTAATAAATGATGCCAAAAAAAAACACCAATAATTAGTCAAACTGTTTGCAACACTTTGATAAATCTCCTCTATTGTTTCTGTCTCCAATTCTATGCGTTCCCCGTCTGTGCCAGGACACACATCTCACTAGAGTTTATAAGAATTAGTGACAGGCAGACAAGATGGAGTCACCCAGTTCCAAGAAATTCGTGAGGGACCTGCATTATATTTATTTTTCAGACCACACGCACGCAATGTTAAAGGGACACTATCGTCACCTGAACAACTTTAGCTTAATGAAGCAGTTTTGGTGTATAGAACATGCCCCTGCAGCATCACTGCTCAATCCTCTGCCATTCAGGAGTTAAATCCCTTTGTTTATGAACCCTAGTCACACCTCCCTGCATGTGACTTGCACAGCCTTCCATAAACACTTCCTGTAAAGAGAGCCCTATTTAGGCTTTCTTTATTGCAAGTTCTGTTTAATTAAGATTTTCTTATCCCCTGCTGTGTTAATAGCTTGCTAGACCCTGCAAGGGCCTCCTGTATGTGATTAAAGTTCAATTTAGGGGGGCGGGGCATGGCCGCCATGGTGGATGGACGTGGGGCACTTCAGCTCCCAAGGGAATCCCCAATAACCAGACCAAAACTACCCCTTTTCACCTGAATAATCATCAGCAGCTGCCAGAAGGCAAAGGGAAAACCGAGCAGCAACCCTCGGGGCGGATGTCAGCTCCCGTACAGCCGACGGCACCGACTGATGGGCTGATGGGTTTGCGGCCTGCTGCGAGGCTCTGGCGGGAGAAACGGACGATCTCCTGCATTTAGTCCGGCGGGTCCTCTCTCACGCTTATGGAGGGCCCCGTTCTCCCCACCTCACACAGACACACTCCTAGCTACTAAGACTCCAAGCATGCAAGCAACCAGCGCGAGCTACATGGGACCCGATCCTGGCTATGACACCGACGGACGCGGCACAACTACAGGAACGACTAAGAGGCTGCCTGTCACGCATGCTCAAGTTTGCAGCAGACAACAACTGCATATTCTTTATTTCAAAATGTTCAAAATTGTTGTTAAGTATTACGTACAGTTGATTTAATTTTGCAGCTCCCCACTGACAGCACTTAACTTTCCTGAGCCTGCATGCATATCCGACCTGGCAGGCCCAGTGCTCCACTGCCCCTAGGTGGTTAAACCCAGGGCCGGACTGGCCCACCGGGATACCGGGAAATTTCCCAGTGGGCCGGCACACTAGGGGGCAGTGCGCGGCCGCCTAGTGTGCACCAGCCTGGGCTGCAATTACAGGGTGACCAGCAGGAGGGTATGCGCTCCCCTCCTGCCGGTCACAGAATGTAGCGTGGCCGAGCAGGCAGACCTGGTAGGGGAGCTTCTGTTTACCTACCCGGTCTGACAGGAACCCGGAAGCGAGAACGCTCCTCCCGCGAGCAGGCAGGTTGGAGCGTTGCCGCACGTTACCATGACAACGCTCCGACCTGCCTGCTGTTCTCGCGGGAGGAGAGAGAAGTCAGCCTGCAGCCAGAGGAGCTGCAGGCTGAACAGCACGCGCCACCACTGGACCACCAGGGATTGAAGAGTTCCCCCTCTCCCCTGACCAAAGGTAAGGGGGTAGGGGGGAAACATAAAGCTTTTTTTAAAAAAAATGTATTTAAATATATCAATGCTATAACCCCCCCCCATACACACACTACACCCCCCACCAACAGCACCCCTTCACACACACAGCACCCTTTCACACACACACACACAGCACCCCTTCACACACACACACACACACAGCACCCCTTCACGCACACACACACAGCACCCCTTCACGCACACACACACAGCACCCCTTCACACACACACACACACAGCACCCCTTCACACACACACACACACACACACAGCACCCCTTCACGCACACACACACAGCACCCCTTCACGCACACACACACAGCACCCTTTCACGCACACACACAGCACCCCTCCACGCACACACACAGCACCCCTCCACGCACACCCATAGCACCCCTCCACGCACACACACAGCACCCCTTTACGCACACACACAGCACCCCTCCACGCACACACACAGCACCCCTCCACGCACACACACAGCACCCCTCCACCCACACACACAGCACCCCTCCACCCACACACACACACACAGCACTCCTCCACGCACACACACACACACAGCACCCCTCCACGCACACACACACAGCACCCCTCCACGCACACACACAGCACCCCTCCACGCACACACACAGCACCCCTCCACGCACAGAACCCCTTTCAGTTCTTTTCCCCCTTCCATATCTGCGCACTATGCTGGCGAGATGCATTACGGGGCTGGTATGGAATTTTTTTCCAGGGCTGCTTTTCATTCCCAGTCCGGCCCTGGTTAAACCATACTACGTAAATGCAAGTTAACGAGTAACTATACTTAACTATGTCGGTCCTGCATAACCTAGCAGGTCAGTCTTGTATGAACACCAGCATGCCTACTTAAATCAATGCAGGTCATCAAACTAACTATAAGCATCTTCTGTTAAAGCTATTATGCTAATCTATTATGTTAACCTATGTCAATGCTACCTTGTCTTGCATAACTCATTAGACACCATGATGACTTATCTGACAAGCCTGTTTATTTCTCATGCATCAAAAAAAAAAAAAAGCGCAACATATCATCTTTACCATTATGTCTTTGTGTTGACTCATGTAACCGGTTGAATGCCATAACCTTACGATGTAATTGACAATGCGCTTCAAAAATAAAGAATTTTAAAGTTCTATTTAGAGATTGAGATACAATTATTTAAGGTAAATTACATCTGTTTGAAAGTGAAACCAGTTTTTTTTTCATGCAGGCTCTGTCAATCATAGCCAGGGGAGGTGTGGCTAGGGCTGCATAAACAGAAACAAAGTGATTTAACTCCTAAATGACAGTGAATTGAGCAGTGAGGCTGCAGGGGAATGATCTATACACTAAAACTGCTTTATTTAGCTAAAGTAATTTAGGTGACTATAGTGTTCCTTTAAACTATATGGAATAAATATTATTATATTATTATGGAATAAATATTATGAAAACTCCTGGATAGTGATGGTTTTCCTTTAAAACAACTAGTGTAATTCTAAATCATACATATATTTATACAATACTGCAATGGTTCAGTGGTTCCATGCTTTACACACCAGTGCTAAGAGCAGGCTATACTTACAATATACTATACAAATCTGCAACATATCAACCCTGGATAAACCAGGCCAATCTCAAAAAAATCTAATGTTATTGTTGCTTTTTATTAACATTAAAATAAAATATGCAGTGCACTAATTCTATGGAATAAACATGTTTATTACTTTTGCAAAAGTCCTGTGAGTGTCCTCAGCATTTCTTTTGGATTGTATACTGTCATTTGTGGAGCATCCAGGCTATATAAATATATATATATGGATGTACAAATAGATAGGGATGGATGGATGTAAAGATGGATTGACTACGGACAGTTAGATGAATGGATAGGTAGATAGACAGACAGACGATAGATAGATAGATAGATAGATAGATAGATAGATAGATAGATAGATAGATAGATAGATAGATAGATAGATAGATAGACAGATAGACAGATAGACAGATAGATAGATAGATAGATAGATAGATAGATAGATAGATAGATAGATAGATAGATAGATAGAGGGATAGATAGATAGAGGGATAGATAGATAGAGGGATAGATGCACAAATGAAGATTGTTAAAAGTATAAATGTCAGTGGCAAGTACAGAACTGGAGTTTGTAATTATGTGACTCTCCTGAGTGCACAAAGAAATTCAGATTATATTAGATTATTATAATAAAAGATTATATAACATTCATTTTTAATGAACTCTTTGGATCGCACAAACTGTCACCTATGTTTATATCCTATTTCAAATGATCATTGTTTGTTTAGTATCCTTTCATCCTCTTAACACCTGCATTTGGATGATTGGAACATGTTTGTATTGCATCTCCAAGAAAAAGGACACAAGCCATATCTTCTCTGCACCTTGTGATTTAGAGATTACCGATCACTGTACGTCCTTGTTTATTTTATCTTTTTCAAGTGTTGAACCGATTAACTCAAGTGCCCAGCAAAACTAGCAAGCCTTATTCAAGCAATTAAAGACTGTGCAAAGCAAAATGTATTTATTTATAACATTATTATTTTTTTCAACTTTTTTTTTTTTTTTTTGCACTATTTGACAGAATGCTTTAGCTTCATGGTTTGGCCAAAAAATAATGACTTTGATCAGCACAGGCTATAGAAATCAATAAAGAACATTACACCCGTCAAATATCAGCCATTTACAGCCTCAGTGAAGGGAGAATCCCATCTTGCAGAAGAATGATTACGGATTTTGTACGTAGGTGCAGGAAACAATCCATCGATGTGACCTGCGCTGGATTAAGAGGATAAAGCGATAACGCTGACTGTGGCCACATCTTCAATATAACTGGTGTTTAATGATGTTGACATTTTTGTTACATTGGTCCTTTTTCTCTATCAGAAGAAAACCATGTGTGATAGTTTTCTCTTGTTAAAGGGGCAAAACACTCACTCCCTGGTTTAGCATAAGATGTTCACGGCAACATTGCCAGTCGTTGGCTAAAAGATGTTAGCAGTGTGAAACATATTTCTGTACTTTACTCACCACTCTTTAAGTCCTACATTTCGGTTTTCTTTTTTTTATAAAGATCCTTAGGAGGAACGCTTAAAGCTAGCCGCATAAGAGGCATTTGTGGGTGTGGGTAAGTGTAGGTGTAATATAGGGGGAGTGGTAAAAGAGGGGAAGAAGGGGCTGGACTATATATATATATATATATATATATAGGCGGGTGTTTGGCCTTCTTACTTCAGCTGGCGGGTATGGTACTTGCCAAGCCGGGTCGGAGGAAGAGTACAGGGGGAAACAAGGAAGGTTGGGGCTGATCCCTCCCCTAACCTCTGGTAAATGGTTGGACAAAAGGATGTGCCCACTGAGCCAAAGGCAGGCTAGTGGCTGGCATGGTGGTAAGGTCAGGCCAAGTGGTGGTTAGAACGAGGGGGAGAGCAGGCCCCAGGAGTACTAGTGTTTGGTGCTGAAATGGGTTGGCAAGTCTACTGTTAAATTGTATTTAATGTCGATATTCTTAGTAAATGGTTACCTATTGCTTAAATATAATTGTTAAATTGTAAATAAAGCTGTGGCCTGTTTTATACCACAAATGTGTCTCATGTTTTTTATTGGGGGGAGAATGGATGGTAAAGGAAGGTTGGTCGCACTACATGGTAATCACTACCTGCACACATGATAGATGCATGATATTTTCTGCAACGTCTTGTCCCTTAACTCCATCCCCTTGACATTCAAGCAGAAATAGTGAGGCACATAACAGGAAAATTCACAACTCTACATCCCCATCAAAGGGAAAGTAGCCATGTGCAAAATACAGATCTGTAGTCAGGCGATTAATAATGGAGGATAAACTCTACAAGTGCTGGCTAACCTAGACTGCCAAGGCAGAAATTAACAACGTAGCTAAGCAGTAGAGGGGTCTGTTTAGACAGCGTGTGTTCAATAGAGCCATGCTGGTTCTGCATCAGGCTTTGCCCATGATGAGTACAGGCATCTGCCATCTTGGCTAGATCCATCATGCAAGTGAGGCAGTCCAAAGCGGGAGACCACCAGCAGAGGAGGTGAGTATGGCAGTCCAGTGGGTACTGGGATGACCCGTAACAGTCCAGAAGGGGAAAACGGGTCTGGAAGAAGGTTGTGCGCTGAGGCTGTGTTGTGCAAAGCAGGAGAGCGGCCGCCTCTCCCACCCTCCACAAGGACTCATCTGGTGAGGCAATAAAACTGGCATTTCAGGAACCTGGTCCAAGCCACGCTGATTGTGTCAGAAGGAGGATAAGTCCCAGCAGGTGCTGGATGAGTGTGCCGGGAGTTGAGATTGTGCTGTATGTGCCAATTTATAGGAGGAGCACACACAGGCCCCGCCTCCTCCTTACAGGCTTTTACCTGCTCTTAAAGTGCACTGGTCATGGTACACACAACTTTATTCATTTTTAAAAATATAAAATTCCATCTATACACAATTGCAAATGTATTGCTTTGCGGAAACCCCATTTAAAGGGACATTCCAGGCACTCAGACCACTTCTGCCCATTGGAGTGGTCTGGGTGCCAACTCCCACCACCCTTAACCCTTTAAGTGTAATTATTGCAGTTTTACAAAACTGCAATAATTACCTTGCAGGGTTAAGTCCTCCTCTAGTGGCTGTCTATCAGACAGCCAATAGAGGGACTTCCGTGTTTTTAGAACACGAAAAATGTGTTATACGACTTTGGACTTCCTCACACTATGTGAGGACCTCCAGCGTCGCTAAAATCCTCATAGGAAAGCATTGATTAATGCTGGGAAAGTCTCACTTTGCATCTGACTTCCTCCACTATAAATTTATGCTGCGCTTCTACAGTCTGGCTCTTCAAAAGAAAACTCCTCCTCTCCTCTTCAAAAGAAAACTACTTCAATACACTCATAACCACACTCTCCTGTGAGCCCAAACGACTGTTTCATGCTTTTAACTCTCTTCTTTGCCCTGTCGTGCCTCCTCCTCCTACCAACTTGACCCCCACAAACTTTGCAACTCACTTCACTGAGAAGATTTCTACAATCAGGGAAGAGATCTCTCATCTCTCTCCATCCACTACATACTTTTCCCCTAACCACAATCCCTCAGCTGTCCTACGCTCATTTGCACCCACTACAGCAGAAGAGGTTTATGTTCTCTCCGTTCCTCCCACCCCACCACCTGTTCCCTCAATCCTATTCCCTTGTGTCTCATCCGCACTTTGTCTCCTTCTCTTGCTCTGCCTCTCACTAAAATTTTTAATCTCTCCCTCTCCTCTGGCACATTTCCTTTACTCTTCAAACATGCCACCATTGCCCTAATTCTGAAAAAGCCCAACCTTGACCCTAATTCCCCATCCAACTACTGCTCTATCTCGCTATTGCCATTTGTCTCCAAGATCCTTGAGTGAGGTGTGTATGTGAGATTGACAGACTTCCTCGAATACAACGCTCTGCTTGACCCACTTCAATCTGGATTCCACGCTCGTCACTCTGTTGAAACAGCTGTGACCAAAGTATACAATCTTATCACTGCTAAATCCCATGACCGCTGCTCCATCCTAATTCTCCTTCACCTTCCTGCTGCTTTTGACACTGTTGATCATCAACAGCTTCTTCTCATCCTCCATAATCTCGGTCTATGAGATAACGTTCTTTCCTGGTACTCTACCTACCTCTGCTCCCCAATCCCTCTCTGTTTGTGTTCCCCAAGGGTCTGTCCTTGGTCATCTATTGTTCTCAATCTACATTGCCTCCCTTGGTAAACTCATCAGCTCCTTCGGCTTTCAGTATCATTTCTATGCGGAATGCACGCAAATGTACCTGTCCCCCCCTGATTTCTCACCACCCCTCTTGACTCATGTCTTTGACTGCCTCTCTGCTATTACCAACTGGTGGGTGCTCATTTCCTTAACCTGAGCCCGTCCAAAACTTATTTTCTTTCCCTCCCAAGTCAATGGTGCTACCATCCGCTGTACCTCTAAGGCTCACTGCCTAGGTGTTCTTTTTGACTCCGACCTCTCCTTCACCCCTCATGTCCAATCAAATGCCAAATCCTTCCGCTTCCATCTCAAAAACAGTGTGCTCATCCAACCCTATTTAACACCTGATACAGTCAAGGTGCCAGTCCATGCTGCTGTCCTCTCGCGCTTTGACTACTGTAATCTGCTTCTCAGTGGTCCTACGTGTTCCCAACTTGCCCCGTTACAGTCTATAATGAATGCGGCAGCGAGGCTTATCTTCTTGTCCGCCCGCATCTCCCACACCTCACCCCTTTGTCAGTCCCTCCATTGGCTTCCCGTAAGATATAGGGCTCGATTTAAGATCCTGACACTTGCTTACAAATCTCTACACAACGCTTCTCCCACCTACTTGTCCTCACTAATGCACAAATATGTCCCGTCTAGGCCCCTACGCTCTGCCAGAGACCTATGTCTAATCTCTGTTCGTACTCCTACGTCTGATGCTTACCTTAAAGACTTCTCAAGGGCTGCACCGTTCCTATGGAACACCTTTCCCATCTTTGTTAGAATCTCACCCAATCTCCATTCCTTCAAATAATCTTTGAAAACTTACTTCTTTAGGAAATCATATAAATTAAACTGTGAACAGTTTTCTCTCCCCGCACCCTGATTCCCCTCCTGAAGCTGTCATCAATGAATACTATCCGAGCAACCTACGTCTCTACCTTTACCTTTTGTGTCACTTTATCCCACTCCCTCTAGCATGTAAGCTCATTGAGCAGGGCCCTCAACCCCTCTGTTACTGTGTGTCCAACTTGTCTGGTTACAAATACGTGTTCGTTAGTCCACCCATTGTACAGCGCTAAGGAACTTGTTGGCGCTTTAAAAATAATAATAATAATAATAATAATCCTGCTCTGCAAGCAAAGCATTTACTGTGCATGAGATGTGGTTGCCATAAATACTCCCTAACCATCACTACTAGCACTGACTATGGAGTATAGGAAAGAAGTGTCTAACAACATGTCAGCGTCATGGAAAGACGCTTGCCCTGCTTGGGGCAGTGTGCTGCTTGAGGAACAAATTGTTTTGCATGTTTCTTTTGCATTTGCCTAAGAAACAGGTGTGCAGGCAACCTGGGAAAGTTGCCCCTTCTCACCTTTAGCCACTTAGGCAACACCAGAAAGTGGTCCCTGCTTAGCAATAAACACCCAGTCACCCTTAGAAAGTGTCCTGTTGCTTTCCACTCACTGCCTACGAACCCCTCAAGGAAAGTGTGCAATGATGGCAAATGAGCAACCAGGAATCCCAGGAAGGTAGTCCTTGAAGTCCAATAAATACCACAGATGCTCCAGTAAAGAACCTGCTCACTTATAAAAAGTAGCCCTGCTTGCCAATAGAAGTCCAGCTTCTTCAATGAAATATTTTTGTGACGAAACGGTGTGTATTGGAAAAAGTGCTTAGTACTGAATAAAATTGTGATTGATAGTATAAGAGCAGTTGTATTACACTCTGTGGATATCCCCAAATCCACTTGGCAAAAAAAACAGAAAAATTACAATTCAATGTTAAGGTGATATACCCCACCACCAAAACAGTGTGAGTGCAGCGCTAAATAAACACTTACCCCTCGAGAACACGTGTTTTTTTGTGTGGAATATATGGAAAAAATGGAAACATAAAGCAATAATAGTGTAATATGGTTGTGACACAATAAAAATTAAATACAGTGAGTGGTAATAAACTCAAATTAGGAATTACTATATTATAAATGTTTTCATGAATATTTATTGAACACAGTTAGAAGGGTGTCAGGGCAGGGGTTTGTAGAAGTGGGAAGACAGTGGTTTTTGTAGAAGGGGTGCACGGCTTGCCCCCCCTCCCCCCCCCCCTTCTACAAAACCGGTGTCCTTCCCCCTTCTACAAAACCACTGCATTCCCTTTACAAAAAACCCTGCCCTCCTCATACAAAACCCATGCCCTTCCTCCTTCTACCAAACTCCTGTACTGCCCCCTTCTACAAAATCCCTGCATCGTCCTTCCATAAAACTCCTGCACTCCCCTTCACAAACAACCCTGCCCTTTCCCCATTCTATAAAACCCCTGTCCTGCCCCCTTATACAAAACGGGATCAAAACACCAACTACTGGTAGACCAAGCAGTCACAAGGGATTCTAAGACCAGACAGACCAATCTGTGCACAGCCTGGATTGACTACAAGAAAGCCTATGACACAATGCCACACATTGACTCATATGCCCTTGGATCTTGGAGGCTACAATGTCTGGCAGGAGTTTCCATGTTGTGGGGAGGCAGGTTATTGGTCTGTAGTTGGATGGTGTTGTTTCCTTGTGAGGGTCCTTCATGACCAGTATTGTTCTGCCTTGTGTTAGCCAGTCAGGGTGGGAGCCTGTTGAAAGTAGCTGGTTTATTTGTTATGCTAGGCATTCATGCAGCACTGTTAACTTCTTTATCCTGTAGTTGTGGATCATGTCAGGTCCTGGGGCTGACCAACTCTTCATGTGTGCTGCTCTCTGTTGGATATCTTTGACTGTGATGGTGACTGGCTCCAGTTCTGGCAGCATGCAGTGGTCTGCTTTAAGGTCTAGTAGCCACTGGGCCTCGGTGTTCTGAGATGCTTCTGTCTCCCAGATATTCTTCCAGTACTGTTCAGTCTCAGCTCTGGGTGGGTCTTGCGAGCAGATGAGGTGGTTACTCTGTAGCTGTGCATACACCTTGGATGTTTTTTTGGTAAAGAGGGCATTGATTATCTTAGCCTCTCCTTCTCTGGTGTATCTGCTCCGTCTGGCTGTCAGTCTTTGCTTAGCTGTTTCCAGCGCCTCTGGTATGGGCATACACTTGTGCTTCCGCAGCAGCCAGGATCTATCTTTGATCTTTCCACCTCTGTTAAGTTGATCCAGCTTACTAACTTCCTTCCGTGTTGTCTTTATCTTGGCTTCCAGTCATAGTCTCCATGGTGGGCATTGCTTCTCTTTGAGCCTGATCTTGTAGTCAAGTAGATAGAGGACCACTAATGCTGTGGCATATATGAGCCTGTTGGTCTCTGTGATGGTGCAGGTTGGGACTGTGGACAATGCTGATTAGCCATAATGTTAAAATCACCTGCCTAATATTGTGTAGCTCCCCGTTGTGCTACCAAAGCAGTTCTGATGTATTGTGGCATGGCAGAACAGGTTCTGAGGTATCTGGCACCAAGACATTAGCAGAAGATCCTTTAAGTCCTGTATGTTGCGAGGTAGGGCCTCCATGAATCACGAGTTGTTCTAGCACATCCCACAGATACTCAATCGGTTTAAGATCTAGTGAAGACAATACACTGAACTCTATATAATGTTCCTCAAACTATTCCTTAATACTTTAAGCGGTGTGGAACGGTGCATTATCCAGCTGAAAGGCTCTTCTGCCATCATGAAGCACCATTGCCTTTAAGGGGTGTACGTGGTCTGTAACAATCTCTTGGTATGTGGTATATGTCAAAGCAACTCCCACATGAATGCCAGGACCCAAGATTTCACAGTAATACACTGCCACCGCAGACCTGCCTTCTTCCCATAGTGCATTCTGCTGCCATCTCTTCCCCAGGTAAACGATGCACCTGGTCATCCACCTGATCTGAAAGAAAATGGGATTCATAAGACCAAGTAACCTTTTCCTATTGCTCCATGGTACAGTTCTGATACTCACGACCCCATTGAAGTCCCTTTCAGCAGCGGTCAGGGGTCATGATAGGCACTCTGACCTGTCTGTGGCTACACAGCAAACTGCAATGTAATGTGTGTTCTGAAACCTTTCTACCATGACCAGCATTAAGCTTTACAGCAATTGTAGATACATTAGCTCTTTTGTGTGATCAGGCCAGACAAGTTAGCCCTCACTCCCCACATGCATCAACGAGTCTTGGGCACCCTGACACGGGTTCACAGATTCTCCTTCCTTACACCACTTTTGGTAGGTACTAACCACTGTAACACGCCATTTTGGAGATGCTCTGACCCAGTCAACTAGCCTTCACCATCTTGCCCTTGTCAAGGAAACTCAGATCTTTTCTCTTGCCCATTTTTCTTGCTTTCAACATATGAAATTCAGTGGGTTTTAATGTTGTAGCTGATCATTGTGTGTAGATAGACAGACACACACACACAGGCAGGCAGACACACACACACACAGGCAGGCAGACAGACATATAGATATATTTCCTTAGAACACTTGATGAAAGTATTATTATATTAAAAATTTGTTTTGAGTTTACATGTGTCCTTTAACATATCTATATTACTGCGGTTTATCAATGTCAATTTTATTCACTCTGGCCTATAATAGGCTGAAATCACTGGATCGGTTGTGCACATTTTTTGATACTCCTGTAATTCTCCAGAATAAGAATTTCAACAATTATATAATATAAAGCCTTGTCAGTTATGAGTTAAATCAAGTTTTAGGTCAAAGTATTCAAATTTTAGCTATCTTTATTTGTTTAAGTGTATTTTAGATATTCTTTGCACACGTGTGTGTGTGTGTGTGTGTGTCTCTCTTTCAATATATATGAATGTTATAAGCTTATGTTACATTGTTGTTACATATTCATGTCTGACTGTGTCCAGTTAACACTACACAACAATGTGTATGTGCATATATGTGTGTGTGTGTGTGTGTGTGTGTATAACATTTGTATATTTGTGTTTTGCACATCTCAGGTCCTATTCCAAAGATTTCAATTCTACTTTCTCATTACCAACCTTAATAGACCCTTCAGACCTCATTTCAGCCTCAGATACTATCTGACCCATATAATTAATTAATTATAGCCCAAATATTATAGATTATTAAAAATAGCATAACTAATAGTGTAATATCTCAAGCTGTCGACTTTAATAGTCAACATTGTCTTGGTAGGTCTTATCAGCCTGGGACACCCGGTGAGAATATTGATTTCTGGTAATTTTAACCATCATCTGCCATCTTGATGGGTAATTGTCACATTTTCACCAGAGTCAGAACTCATTTGAAATCGTTAAACCGTCTGCACTGCTCCCAGCAGCTTCGACTCCCCCTCAACAATGTTTCAGAAGGAAAATAAATCGGAGACTCAGGGGGGGAAAAAAAAAAAAGAGAGAGAGAGGGACATTCTTGTAAGACATTCTGATTTAGTGTTCTGTATGTATTCCCAATGCTATTGTACAGAGGATCGGGGGTTAACCCTTTTCTTTGCAAAGCTCCTTTTTCCGTCAAACACACAGGTTTAAAACTATAAACTATGTCTGTAGATACATTTCAAATCACTAAACTGGAAATTGCTGATAGTTGAGTGTTAATAAATGCAAGAAATCCTTTTTATTTAAAGGGATATAGATTTTCACTTGAAGGCATATTTGTTCTCCAATAAAGACCCCCTGCTTCATGCGAGAAAAGATGATGCCTCTTTGTGACTCGCTACCATGATTTGAAACATGATTTATCCGATCTGGGCCTGTCGCCTTGAACTTACCTTAACAAAGGCTTCTTTGGGGCTGTTGACATTATGTTTATCTGCTTTCCCATAATAGGGATCTTTATGGAAATGCTATACTTTCTCCTTTCTTAATTAAGATCACAGTGGTTGTTTTTTTTCTGCTTGCGGTATAGATGTTACCTTTGATAGCGTTAATTGATTCTCCCTGCGTTAGGCTGGATAAACAGGGGTAGCATCTCATTCAGACTGTATCTGCGTCGATACAGGCTTTGCAGTTCTGCTTAGAGCAGTTTTATTCAAACTTGGCCAGGGTTTGAGAATGTTCCTACTATCCAATCAAGGAGCACAACCGTAAATATAAACAAAACTTTATTAGATAGGTCCACAGAAAGTAGGTATCTCAAAATGCATATAAAAAAAAATCAAGACATAAATCCCATAATAATGATACAGAAAAATTGCCAGAAGTTCTATAGTTACATCCAAGCAGAATATATAGTAAACAGATTCCTGGATACCAATGTTATAAATAAGTCATAGAGATACCAAACCATAACAACCCACCAACAAATATATATAAAAAAAGCAAATGCATACCAGAACTAGTGAGAAGTGGGAAGAAAAATCAATCAGCAAGCCCCCCCCCCCCATTTGAGAATGTTCCTACGAGTGTCCAAGTGTCTCATTGGCAATGACGGTGGCCACTGATTATTTCATGCTAATTTGGATCTTAATTTCCTTGATAAAATGAAGAGTTCTCAGGACATAGTGGGAGAATGGATCAGTGTACTCCAAATATAAAGGATGATCTTAACTGTATATCACATAAACCAATACACGTTAAACATTCAAATCAAACAAACTTTATCACAAACAGCTGAAAGAAAGAAAATGCTAAATTGGCTGTGCTAATGATTTCCTGCAAAAAAAAAACCTAAAACATTTACTATCTCATAGCTTCCAATCCTACCTGCCCACCTTCTGGGATGGAAGAGGGCAAGGATGAGAGCATGCTGTTGAGGATATGGACCAACCTGTCAACACTGACCATCAAAGGGGATGGTCCACTCTGAAGCGCTCTGTGCACAGGGATAAACTGACAACAATCGTCCTCCAATCAAACTCGAAGTCCAATATATACACATACAAATACACATGGATTTATTAAATAAAGGGTTGTTAAAAATATGAATTTGCATATTTCTTAATTTGGTCTACATTGTTTGATTTCCATGTCACATTCCCTCAATTCCCTGTGTAAATAAAATTATATGCATACCTCCCAACTCCGGCATCCTGAGAATTGGGACATCGGAGGGAGATAAAGGGGCAGACCAGTTATGCAATTGAGTCACTAGCCCTGCCCCAAAGGGAAGTCTTTCACAGAAAGGGGGCAGGTCCGCCTGAGTTAATGGCAGTTCAGCCTGGCGTGAATGCAAACCAGGTTGCCTTTCCATCATTTAAGCCAGGTCTCTGAGGGCAGACCCTGCTGGCAGCAATGTTTTAGTGCTCTCTGCAGGGTCCTAGTGTCCTGAACATAGAGCGAGCACATCTTACAATGCACCTGTGCCATGCTTGTTGGGGAGAGTTTCTTGTTGTCCCCAAAAGCAGGACACCAAGACACTGAGACAGATTGGTGGGACACGACCTCAAAAAGATATGAGAGAGAGTAAGAGTGTGTGTGTGTGTATATATTAAGCATGTATGTGTAGTCAGTTTCACTTTGGCTACTCTGGCCCTAAATTTGAAAATCACTTTGAATTCTCACTTTTGTAAATAACTGGGATAGTGTCAGTGTGAATGTATATGTGAATGTGTAGTGCCAGCACATGTGAATTAATTTGTATGTGTTAATGCATGGATGTTCATGTGTTTTGAGAGGTTTGTGTATCATATGCATTTTTATATATTCACCATGCATGTCTGAATGTAGGTGAATTTGTGTGTAGTACCAGTGTGTGTATATGCAGTTTGTGCATATGTAGTGTCAGTGTGTGTGTGTGAATGCAGCGTTTTGCATCTTTATAGTCCAGATGTGTATTTGTGTCTCCCTTAAAGTCTACCCCAGCCTCTATCCATAGCAAACGTTGATTGCCGCTGGTGAATCACTAAATCAGAATGCAGCACACTTCATTTCCGGGGGCAGAGATTTTCTTTTTTTTAAATGCTGAGCGGGCCGGTTTGGTTAATCTGATTATCTCCCCAACTGGACCATAACTTCTGCCGCAACCAGGCTTCTGACTTCTGACTGCTTCTGTCCATGACTATAGTTAAACATAATTTCATTTTTGGACCTATTTTTTTCCAATGAGGCACTGCCAGCCTTTGAAATAAAGGGGAAATGCACAGTAAGAAGCAGACATATAAAGTAGTATAGCACGAGAAGGGACAATTTAGCTTTACTCATATGGGCACCAAATACAGTTATTCAACCCCTGTTGAAAATCAGATCTATTGTCAACTATAACAGATACCCAGTTTTTTGGATTTATAATTTTGTTGCTATTCTGAACTTTTTATTACAATACTATTCACCTAAACCGGTCTACAAATTGAAACGAACAAACTGTACCCAGTAAGTTCGTATAACGAACGTTTTACCAAACGTTTCGACCTCCCAAGACAGTCGTGTCCTGAATCCCTGAACCGATATGGATGATTTTTAATGATGTTGTTTCCCTAGATCAGGGCTATCAGAAAATGTATGTTTTATGGAGTTCGGAGCTTATTTTAGGGTATTTCTGGAAATGTAAAAAATTTGAAAATTTTTCGTATGGAGATACTTGAGTTGATACAGTAACTAACTCAATTATCTCCCAAGCCGTGGGGAGGGATTGTGTGTACTGTATGGGAGTGTCTCATTATATGACTCTATGTTTATTGGTTATTCACTGTGTGTGCCTGTGCCCAACAAGGTTCACCTGGGTGGCAACCTTGTTGGAAAACTTCCATAAAAGGCCAGTGTGGCCCCATTAAAAATCAGTTCTGCTTAACCCTCAACACGTAGCCTTGTCTTGTGCTTGTAGGGAACCTGCTTCACAACTAATCACTAGCTCTTGTAAGAGCACTATTTGGTTACCTGATCGACTGAGATGACATCTGGAGAATACTACAGCACAGCTCCTCCCAAGGGAAAAGGACGTTTCTAACGGCATACACCCCTCTGATACTCTGGGTGGCCATTACATCAACATTTACAGAGTGTCGGCTGTTTGCATTGAACAAATCAAACAAAAGCAATTAAAATAGCTCAACATAATGAATGATTCAAGTGGTTACCCCAAATTCAACTAAAAATGCAACTTATAATGACTTATCTAGTCTCAAAATTATTCAACCACCCTGAACAGAATCCCTCACATCAGCACAAATAAGCAAAATGGGTGTATTCTCAAGCACACCTGAATCAACTAATACAGGGCTTCATTAGTTGCATCAAGTGTCCTTGAGCTGGAACACTTGAAATACCTGATCTGGCTAGGGGTTTGTTGAGTGTAATGTTTAACTGCATGTTGGAAAAATGGCTAAGTCAAAAGAATGGTCCACAAAGTTGAGAGAAGAGCTCATCACCCTTCACAAACAAGGAACAGGATACAATAAGATAGCGAAGGCACTGAATGTTCCTAGAGACACTGTTGGAAGCATAGTTCGCAAGTTCAAAATTTAAGGAACAGTGGTTACACTACCTAGATGGGGGAGAAAAAGGAAGCTATCAATGACTGCAAACAGATTTCTGAGAAGGCAGGTTGTGAAAAACCCTTGAGTGACCTCAAAAGACCTGTAGCAAGACTTGGTGGCAGCAGGCCCTGGGATTTCAGTGAGCACAGTAAGGTGCATACTAAACACAGAAAGTTGCCATGCTATTACACCACTACTGACCCAAAAGCACAAGATAACTTAGCTCCAATATGCTCAAAATCATATAAATAAACCACAAAAGTTTTGGGATTCTGTTCTGAGCGATGAAACAAAACTGAAACTTTTCGTCCCAATGGATCAGCGGTAAGTCTGGTGGAAGAATAATGCTGAATACACTGAAAATAACACTCTACCTAC
Source organism: Pelobates fuscus (assembly GCF_036172605.1). Classification (NCBI taxonomy): domain Eukaryota; kingdom Metazoa; phylum Chordata; class Amphibia; order Anura; family Pelobatidae; genus Pelobates; species Pelobates fuscus. The sequence goes on along the minus strand of NC_086322.1, from coordinate 47,497,265 downwards.
AGCTAATCATGGTGGTGGCTCAGTGATGCTCTGGGGCTGGTTTGCATCCTCTGGCACTGGAAACCTGAAGTGTGTGGAAGGCAAGATAGATTCATTGAAGTATCAGAAAATCCTAGGAGAAAACATCATGCCGTCTGTGAGTAAGCTGAAGCTTGAGCGTCATTGGTCATTCCAAACATACCTCAAATTCCACCAAGACTTGGTTACAGACAAAAAAAAAATGAAAACTTCAGTTTTCATATAAACCTAGATTTATTTAGAAAGTACAGTATAAAAAAAAGTTGCCTAACTGACACTGGACGTCCTCACGCTTGTAGGGATTCAAAGTAAACAAAAGAGCATTTATTTTAAGGAGATATGTATTGGCTTATAACCAATGTTTCAGTACAACTACCTAGACATATTAAGAAAAGTTTGGTAATGGGATGTAATGTTGGATGTAACAAATGATGTTATCTTGTGGACTTTGAAGTCCTATGAGTGTGCTCTTCACTTTGGCTAAGATCGAACTTGATGATCTCAGCCAATCCAATGCTTTCCCACAAGAAAGCATTGGGTGCCTATTGTACAGGTGTGGCAAAAAGCTGTGCAGCCAATCAGCATCTTCATGGGGAGCGTTCAGCGCCTCTATGCAGACCCAATCTTTTACACTGCCTCCTCCCCCATTCTAATACACTGCCCCCCTCCCTCCACTCTAATACACTGCCCCTTAATCTAATACACTACCCCTCCTCCCTCCACTCTAATTGAATACACTGCCCCTACTTCCCCAATTGAATACACTATCCTCCCCCAATTTAACACATTGCCCCCCTCCCACCACTCTAATACACTGCCCCCACCACTCTAATACTCCGCCCCACTTCATCCCTTAATTTAATACACTGCCCCCTTCTCCCCCCAAATGTATACAATTCCCCCCTCCCAATTTAATACACTGGCCCCATCTCTCCCCCAACTTAATACAGTGCCCATCCCTAAAATTAATACACTGCCAACTCCCTCCCCCAATTTGATGCACTGCCCCCTCCCTCAAATTAATACAATGCCCCCCTTCCCCAATTTAACACACTACACAGGAAGTTCCCCCAAGTCTCTCTTTCCCTACCTGAAGATGAGCTGTCCGTCCAAAGCTCTTCTCTGCTCAAGTAGGCCAGACGCTCCTCTGGCACTGGAGCAGGCGAGAAGGGGAAGTGGCTGGCCTGTGGAAGCACGCGATCGGCCATGGGAGGGAAGACCATTATCAAACGGGAAATATCAAAGTGGCCCCAGGGCAGGTGGGCCACAAATATATCCATTGCGGGACGCATGCGTAAGTTTGACATGCTTGCTATAAATTATAATAATAAACCTGATTTTTAATGGGGGCTGAATTATTTTGATTACAACTGTATATATTGTACCAAACTGTCACTAATCCTTTCCCCTCTCGATTGCTTCTTGCACAACAACAGCCATAGACTTCAGAATGTACTGAGAGAAGAATTATAAAGAATTGGATTAAAGCTCTGGTTAGTATTTCTTCAATAAAAAAAACGATTTACACTACTTCAAGACCCGTGACTATTCTTTTTAATTTTTCTTATGAGCACCTGAATGGAGTTATTCGCTCACCTGTCTTGTATTCCACCTTTTATTCACACATTGGATAACCATTAGGATGCAAGGAATGTTGTGAATATAATTTGAAATCAAGCCATGTTGTACCCATAAGTACATCCCTCCTTCTTGAATTAGTTTTTGCCACTGGATTTGTACTCTGGCATTTTTCAGTTGAACATTGACCGGTTTGTTTTGAGAGGTAAACCTGTGTTTGTGTATATACACAGATTATTCACTACTGACTGTTGGGCCTCAGCCGCATTCGGTCTTTGGATGCCCTTGGTAATAAAGTGGTGTTATGTGTTAATCATATGTGTTCCACATGTGTGCAAGCTCCCTGATGGTATATTGTGTCAAACAAAGATCATATACTTTGCTGAGCTGGAGTAAAGATTAGGTGGCTCAAACAATTGTGATTAAACTAGAACATTTTATGTTTTTCATGGTGAGTTTGTCTGGCAGCCTTACCGGCATTTCTCGCCATCACCTGTTTTATGCCATGGGTTATTCCTGTGTGTTCCACACCTTCTCCTCTTCAAGTTTACTGTCGAACATGAAATATTGCCCTAGATTGGGAACACGCAGTCTCGCTCACTTTTCAGAACTTGGCTTAATACGTGGAATGAAAGGGAGACATATGTGTGACTTCCATGTATTAACTAATACATACAAATGTAATGTTGGCTTTTCTTGGGGCTGGAAATTGGATTTGGCACCAGAGCTTTTTGTGCCTTGAGGTGCTCAAGAAGTAACCTTGGCCATGAGCTTACAATCTAGATGGAAAGTGGAAGGCTTTAAAAACAGACAAAATAGAGAAGGCAGGAGGGAAAGCCATTCACATGGGAGATGACCAATGTCCTTTGTATTATTATGGTGGCTGCAAGCTCCTTCGAAAAAACATGAGATGTGAAAATCAACTGGGAAAAGTAGAAATTTATGTGGAACTGTATATTAGCAATAATAGATATTCCAGCAGTGCATAGTGGCCGTTATTTAAGGCAACAAACACATTATGTGTGATGCTGTTCCATAGCGTCAACAGAGAATATTCTGTATAGCTTGCTAAATCTAGCTATTTTTTTACATCTTTATTTATATTTTCGTATTCCAGACTCCGATGAAGATCCCTTCATCCTGCTGATTATACTCACTAATTTGGATTTCTTTGTAGGCCAGATTGTTTCCGTTGACAGATTTGCTGGATTTGTAACATAGTTACAGGTGAAAGGATACAGATGTCTATTTCGCACAGACATATTGCCACCTTGTATCTGCCGCTATAACTTATCTCTCACCGTTTTCATGTATTTCTCATCTTTTTTTTGCTGCACCAAGACACGGCGATCTCGCCATATATTGTAGCACCTGCATCTTATGTTTATATTATTTGCTCTCCTCCTTCTTTCATCACCCTCGACCTCAGATTACCCTCTGTTTTGAGCACACTCATTTTCGACTTTGGTGCCTTGTTTAGAGGCCAATGTGCACTGTTGGAATATCTTGACAAAAGTCCCAAACGTTGGTCGTGATGTACCTGCCATAAATCAAGTGGTGAAAACTCTACAAACAAGCCCTCTGAGTGCTCTCCTTTCTCTTATTAATTTTATGGATGGAACTACAGCACTCAGGAAAATACTAATATTAAAACGGAGACCTGGAGTGCCGAACCCTGGTCTCATATATATATATATATATATATATATATATATATATATATATAAATAAATCCATTAGGGGTGAAAATTCTACTATGTTAAGTCGATATTCGATCCTGGTAAGTGTGGCATGAGCCCTCTCTGGCTTTTAAGTGAGGGACGTGACATTTTAAGATATATATATATACACGTAAATATACTCATAAACACACTGAAATGTATGTATACTATGGGAATCTGGGAATTCTCTTTTGAAATCTCTGTCGTCCATAGGCTGCATATTCAGTGCGTGGTTGGAACTGATTCTGCAGATAAAGGAGCAGCTGTCCTAATGGGTGAAACCTCAGCATTGGCCAAGACGCATAGCCACCATACAATGCAGGGCCAGATTATAATAATGGCCATTGAAGATGATGAATGGCCACTTTACTGGGACCTGGCATTTCTAATAGTCACTCGGACTTAAGGAAACACATCTATGAATATAAACGGCAGAGTAACCCCACGGGGGGACAATCACAAAACGCAGAGGAAATCTTAATGAAAATAATTATTGTTCTTTTTTTCTGTTGGGGGCAGGGTCAGAATCTATTCCCATCATTTTTTTAATTTTAACCATTTTGGTATTTATAATTCTTATTATTTTTATAATAAATAAAAACATAAATAAATACTTTGGGTTTAAGTAACTGAACTAGCCAGCTGAAATAATAGGGTATTCATTCCGAAATAGTTTAATAGATCCTCAGAGGATTCCCCCAAAGCATTATTTAAGCACGTAATTACGGTACGTGTGATAATATTAATTTAATAATCAGGCAACTGTGCAAGAAGCATTAACATCAATTAAGCTCATTACTATCTAGCCCCAGTTCCCTGGAGCTTTTTAATCTTCTGCTATGAACACTTGGCTTTGTTCCGCAAAAGGGCAATATCCTTCTAATAATCTTTTTTTCTTTAGCATTTAACCCCCTTTACTGGAGTTAATTAATTCCCAGACCTGGTTACCATTTTAGAGCAGTATTCTGCATGACAGCTTTGTTTAAGCTTAGCACAGAAGAACTGCACTGGGGAAGTTTACCCTCTTTAAACACAAATTAGAAAGCTTTGACAGTATATATACACATCCACGGGATTGTCTCCAACGAATGCCTAATCAATACAGAAAACTCACCCCACAAACACGCCAGGCAGATGGCATATCAATGTGCTGGGAGCAATGCACTGTGCAGATTTAAAATAGCCACAATAAAAGAGGAACCTTGTGTAGGAAATTCTCTGCGAGCAGGTAGATCCCAAAATGAAATAATCAAATATAAATTGCAAACAATGAGACAATTGTAATTTTTTTTTTATATATAATCTTTATTGACGAGACAATTGTAATTTGACTCTTTATTCATGAGGAATATCTGGTTTTAGCAATGTTGGGTTGCCATACTGCAGAGGTTAATAGAAGCTGTGTAGATGGTGCAACAAAGTTAAACGTAGAGTGTCTTCTTCAGGGTCGACAGCAGTAACGAATAAATGAGGTTGGAATTCATAAACATGCACGTTTTGTTCAACCTAAATAACTTTGTTAGTGAAGATATTGGGCAGAAAATATATTTTAGGAGAGTGAATAATGAGGAGGGGAAGGGATGAACTTTTTCCTTTTATCTAAATTCTTTTCTTGCATATGATTTGCATGAAGGGATTAGTAAAGAACCTACATCCATTACCCAAAGAAGGGCTGGGACGCCCCATGAAAAGACAAAATATATATTTATAGAACTAAAATAGTTTGCTCTGAATGTAACAGTGAATGGAGATCGACTCTAGATGTTTGACCTTTAAAGGAAAACTCCAGTGCCAGGAAAACAATCAATTTTCCTGGCACTGGAGGTACCCTCTCCCTCCCACCCCCCAATCCCCAGTTGCTGAAGGGGTGAAAACCCCTTCAGTCACTTACTTGAGGCAGCGACGATGTCCCTCGTTGCTGTCTCCTCCTCCACGCCGCTCCTCCTAGTGTCTCTGTTGGCCGGTGGGTGAGACTGATCCCACCCACCGGCCGAGGAGACCTAATGCGCATGCGCGGCAATGCCGCACACGCGCATTAGCACTCCCCATAGGAAAGCATTGAAAAAGATTTTCAATGCTTTCCTATGAGGAAATGAGCAACGCTGGAGGTCCTCACACAGCGTGAGGACTTCCAGCGACGCTCTAGCACAGGTGTCCTGTGCTAGGAACCAGGAAGTGCCATCTAGTGGCTGTCTAGTAGACAGCCACTAGAGGTGGAGTTAACCCTGCAAAGTAATTATTGCAGTTTATAAAAAACTGCAATAATTACACTCGCAGGGTTAAGGGCAGTGGGAGTTGGCACCCAGAACACTCCAATGAGCAGAAGTGGTCTGGGTGCCTGGAGTGTCCCTTTAAATCTATTCACCAATACCATGTTACAGTTAATTATGCCGAGTGTTTGTTTTATTATTAATACACTTTTGAGGGGTTATTTATATGTGAATTAGTTTGACTCCAAAACATCTCTTCCGTGCTCTTCCCTCTAATCCTGGAGTGCTTCTACTCGTATTCCACAAATGTTGCTGTATATTATGTCAAGACATGCGTTTCTGGGAAATGCAGTTCAACTGTTAGCCTTTTAAAGAAGAAATTCACAACCGAACTACAAACTCCAGAAACTCTTTTGGCGCCTTTAATACACTGCTTATGGCGTTAGCTCAACAGTGCTCCAGAAAGTCAAAGGGGCACTATAGGCACCAAGACCACCTCATCTCAAAGAAAGTGGTCTGGGTGCCATGTCCCAAATCCCCCCACTAGTTTTAATTCTGCAAGTAAAAACATTGCCGTTCTGTGGAATAGTAATGTTTCCATTGCAGGGTTTAAATGCCTCTAGTGGCTAGAGGCACGTCCTTCAGTTTTCAATCAGATGGCATCTGAGAGAGTATATGATTGGCGCATTGGGAAAGCACTGGAATGACTGAGATCATCAATTTCAGAAGGCAATGCGGAGTCTGGCACTCTGAGGAAAAAAAGGTAAGTTAACTACAGGTGGGGGAAGGGGTCTAAACAGGGATTTAAACATCCACCAGAGCTTTTAGCAATCTTGGATGTCACTAATCCAGTAATGCTCACTTAAAGGAACACTCTGGCATTAGTAACACAAACGTGTATGCCTAACGCTTTAGTGTTTCTTTAAGTGAGCATGACGGGATCGGTGATTAGTGATACGTTTGCTAAGATCTCACAGCAGAAACGGTCACATCCTGAAGTTTTGGTCCAAATACAGGAACTTCAAAAGTATCTTTTCCTTGTCAACTTCTTGTTTCATACTTTGCGTATATTTTAATGCATTATCTATATAATGTTTCAGAAATGGTTAGATCAAATCCAGCATTGAATGGCAAAATAATGAAAGGGGATGAAAAGAGAAGGAGCTTAATGTAGGGTAACATTTTCTTAGTGAATAAACTGTATAATATTGTATCATGTCATAATTCACTTGACTTTTTCCAGTTAATAGATGTTTGTTACCCTGCAAATAGGGTATAACAATAAGTTAGTGACCAATAGAGGGGAAAGAAATTAGAAACATAAATCTATCTATATTATCTATGTGACATTTAGTAAATATATTAAAGAAATAAACAAATAACTATAGGTTGTTTTTACTGCTCCTTCATTTCTCCCTTCTTCTCACTTAATCTGTGAACCAAATGGTGGGATAAAGCACCTATCAGTGTACTGCAAATTATATACATAATATTTCTGTGCATATATTTTGCAGTACACTGATTAGCCCATTTTCACACACCCTTAGTTCGTCCAAATCATTTTCCCCGAAACTATTGCATATACAAGCTTTGTCCAAACCGAAACACCGCATGAAGCAAACCAAACTTTGCCCAGATGGCATCGACAAAACACTTATTTTCTTCAGCTGAATCTATTCAGTCAAACGAAATCTCTTTGCCCAAGTCTAACACACATGCATACGTTATGTTTACTATGTTTACAAAGACATGCTTTTCTCTTCAGTCAGCCATCGATTCCGAAGGAAAGAAATATACTCCATTCAATCTTATTAAAACAATATGAGATGAGATGGCTCCCTTCACTTTCCACCGATACTATAAATGCCTATTTCAAAATTATCGTAATTAAGTCATACATTATCTATATCACTTACTATAAACATGAATAAATCCCCAGAGCTCAAATGGTCATGCGTGACCGACTAAATATTCATAGAAAAGCTATTAGAAGTTAATGACATGTTTTAGGACCCCTGAGTCAAATAAATCTCCTTTTTTATAGATTTCATTTAGGAGCAAATTGTGTTTAAGTGCATATAAGATCTTAATGTGTTTAGGGTACAGTGTCCTTTATCCCGTTTTGTGACATAGATCCTTTGGGTAAGAACGTCTGCTATCCTCTATTTATAAAATGGGTATAGGTACTGTGAACAATCCATGGGGGGTTTCTATGTCTCATGTTGACCACTCTCCATTTTTTTGAATAATTCATGAACAAAGAACTTTTAATTTAAAATACAATGTATTGGCACTAAGTTTCTCATTATGCTCAACAAGCTATAAGGTCAGCCAAGGCTGGACTGGCCTGCCGAGAAACTCACAGACTTGTCCTCTATAACCTCCATTCACATAGAAAAGAAAAAGGAAAAACCCTAATTTGAATAGTCGGGACAGGGTTAGGCATAGTGATTGGAACTTCATTCAAGGCAATGGAATAGCAAAGGGAATAGAGCCTGTATATATATCTATCTGTATATATATATATCCCTGCAATGAGCACAGTATCTCATTGAAGGCTTCATGGATACATATAGCGGAAAACACTTGATCTTGCCTTCACCAACCTCTGTACGCCTCTAATCTCTCCAAAGTTAATTTTCCTCTATATGACCACCATCTGCTAACTTTTGACATCGGCACACCCAGAACCCAACTGACACCACCCTTGGCACATCAATCTGACAGACACCTCCAATGTCTTGACCTAGAGCAATTCTACAATAACCTCCAAACTCTCCTTTGACCTATCTCAAACCTCACCTGTCCTAGCCCTGCAATCTCCTTCTACAATTCCACCCAATCCTCTGAACTAGACATCATGGCACATCCTACACTTAAACACAGCAAGCGCCCTCAACTACAACCCTGGCACACCAAGCTGACTCGATACCTCCAAAAATGCTCCAGAACTGCTGAACGCTGCTGGAGAAAGTCTCACACCGCATCTGACTTTCTCCACTACAAATTTATGTTGCGCTCATACAGCTTGGCTCTTTACTCTGCAAAAGTAAATTACCCGAATACCCTCATAACCACACTCCCGCAAACCCAAATGACAATTTCACACTTTTAACTCTCTTCTTCGCCCTATTGCTCCTCCTTCTACTGACTTAACCACCGCAAACTTTGCAAATCCCTTCACTGACAAGATCTCTACAATCAGAGAAGAGATCTCTCATATCTCTCCTTTCCCTTACAATACTTCTCCCAAACTTACTCCCTCTGCTGTTCTATGTTCATTTGCACCCACTACAGGAGAAGAGGTTTCTGCTCTGCTCCGGTCCTCTTGCCCCACCACCTGCTCCCTTGATCGTATTCCTTCGCATCTTATCCGTACTCTGACTCCTTCTCTTGCCTTGCCTCTCACTAAAATTCGACTTGCTTCAAAATCTCATGGTCACTATTCTATCCGAATTCTCCATGACCTTTCTGCGGCTTTTGACATTGTTGATCATCAACAGCTTCTTCTCATCCTCCGTAATCTCAGTCTACGAGATATTGTTCTCTTCTGGTGCTCCTCCTACCTCTCACAGCACTCTTTTAGCGTTTCTTTTTCTGGCTCTGCCTCTTCCGCCCAACAACCCCTGTCTGATGATGTCCCCCAAGGTTCAGTCCTTGGTCCCCTACTGTTCTTGATCTATACTGCCTCCCTTGGTAACCTTATTAGCTCCTTTGGCTTCCAATATCATTTCTATGCGGATGACACGCAAATCTATCTGTCCTCCCCTGATCTCTCCCCGCCCCTCTGACTGCCTCTCTGCTATTTTTTACTGAATAGCTGCCCACTTCCTTTAGCTCAACTTGTCCAAAACAGAACATCTGGTCTTTCCTCCCTCAAGTGTTGCTGCTTCTGTTTCTGTCTCCCTCCACGTTAATGGCGCTACCATCAGCTCCACCATGCAGGCTCGCTGCCTAGGTGTTCTCTTTGACTCCGACCTTTCCTTCACCCCTCATATCCAGTTGATCGCCAAACCCTGACTCTTCCATCTCAAAAACATTGAGCGCATCCGCCCCTAATTAATATCAGATGCGACTACGGTGCTGGTCCACTCCACTGTCCACTCTCGCCTTGACTACTGCAATCTGCTTCTCAGTGGTCTTACATGCTCCCAACTTGCCCCATTGCAGTCTATAATGAATGCAGTGGCGAGGCTCATCTTCCTGTCCGCCTGCACCTCCCACGCCTCACTCCACTGTCAGTTCCTGCATTGGCTTCCCGTAAAATATAGGGCTCAATATAAAATTCTGGTTCTTGCTTTTAAATCTCTACATAATGCTGCTCCCACCTATCTATCCTCCCTAACACACAAATATGTCCAGTCAAGGTCCCTATGATCTGTCGAAGACCCACGTCTATCCTCTGTTCGTACTCCCACCTCTGATGCTCGCATTCAAGACTTCTCTAGGACTGCACCGTTCCTGTGGAACTCCTTTCCCATTTCTGTTAGACACTCTCCCAGGTTGGCAAATAGAGAGAGACCACACAAGATTGGGAATACAAAACAAACCATGGAACAAGCCTGAAAAATAGAGGAGTGGTTCTTTTATCCCCACATTGTTAAAATGTATTTCAATGACAAGGTGAACAGGACAGGAAGCGAATAAGCTGGTGTTGTCCCTACTCCCCCACCCCCCTGCCCTTTCCCCCTTTCATTTTAATACCCATATACAGCTATATAAATGGGGTATGTAAATGATGAACATGGCCAGCCCTACCATAAGGCAACATAGGCAGCCAGCTTTGGATACACTGGCAGGGAGGAGCAGTACCAAAGACTTCTGCTGCCTGATCAAAAGTGCAATTTAAGTCTTATGTAATATATAGCCAAACCCCTGGTTGTGCAGTGGTGGAGAGCATGGTCTGCACATTTGGCTGGTGCAGACCACAATAATTGCTCCCTCACGGTTCAAGAGCTCATGGAGAGAGTCAGAGCACAGAATCACCAGGTTGCACTCTGCCTCCTCATTAAGTGTGGGACCAGTTTGATTGGCTGTACAAGATGCAACTTGTCCTGATTGGTTGTACTAATTAGTTGCAGCGGGTTCGGTGCATGGCATGCATGGTTGCAACTGGTTTGGGATCATGGCTCTCAGGTTTAATAAGGAGAATTTCCAAGAGACATGAAGGGAACTGGAACTGCAGGAAGCACAGGAACCATGGCAGCTCTTTACCGAGTCGACGGGTTTCCAGATATATAGGCTACACAGTTATAGCCTTACTGAGCTGCTCTGTGATATTCATTGTTAATTCATGGGGTTATACTGGGGGACATTTCAGAGGATACAGTTACTTGCAGAGGGCACATAATTTAATCAAAATGAATTTACTATATCTGAATCTAGATAATTTGTTGATTCTGCCATAAGGAATGAAATAATCTACAATACGGTACTTTTATTTTTAACGCTATGTGTACTCATTTTGTTGTTATTAACATTGCTGTTTATATAGCTGCATTTAATTAAACAATTAATTCTATCTCCCTCCCCTTTCCAAATATTTAAAAGGTATTTATAAGGGGGGCGGGGCCGAACCGCTGAGCTGAGCGGCAGCAACCCTTATCAGCTCCTGCACACAGCGATTGAATAATCATCAAAACCCTACTGAAACGGCGACTAAAAGCCAGATAAGGGCCACCGGGTGCTGGGGGAAGTCGGGACAAACAAAAAGATGCAACCCAAGCGACAATCAACCCGATCTACACCGCACACCCCGGTGAGGCCTACTGACTTCATGGGCGCAGGAGAGGCGGCTGCTATCCTGCTGCCGACACCAGAGGACAACAAGTCTCGGAGCCACCGTTCCCCCCCCCCTAGGACCGGCGGGGGATATCCCGGTCCAGCCTAGCAAGACCAACCGGCCACACAAGGCTCAAGCGACAGGGCCAGAAAGCCCAGCAATCGTGAGGGAGGCCTGCAAAATGGCGGTCGACCCGCGCTCCACTGCCATGTACTCGATCAGGAGGGAGACTGAGCTCCGATATGAACGCATGTTCCGGGCAGTCTGGGAAAAACTGGAGGCTCTCCTGTGGTCTCCGCAAGAGGATACCTCACCTGGCGGATCGCTTTGGAGACCGACACATGTGAGCAAGGAGAAGAAGGGGAAAACCCCCACTCACAAAATGGAAACTCGCAAAACAGGTACCCGAGCTCCTAGCATCAGGAGGCCATGGAGCAGGGGGCGCCATGTGGCCGACACAGCTCGCACATGGCCGGGTGACAGGGGAGCAAAAAACTCACTTAAAAAAAAATTTGAGGCGGCGGGGGCGGGGCTTACCAAGAAGCGGGGGCGGGGCTTATCGCGAGACGGGGGCGGGGCTTATACCTACCCGAAGTCCCTGGTAACTGCTGCACAGGAAGAGGGAAGCAGGAAGGAGTCCCTGCTTCCCCAACATCTAACTGCTTCCACTCTCCCTTCAGCCATTATGTAAAGAGGTAAGTCTGTGTGTGTGTGTGTGTGTGTGTGTTTACCTGCTTGTGTGTGACTGTGTGTCTTTGTGTCTGCCTGCCTGTGTGTGTGTGTGTGTGTGTGTGTGTGTGTGTGACTGTCTGTGTGTGTGTGTGAGACGGTCTGTCTGTGTGTGTGACTGTCTGACTGCCTGCTTGTGTGTGACTGCGTGTGTGTGTGTGTGACTGTCTGCCTGTGTGTGTGACTGCCTGTGTGTGTGTGTTTGAGACTGTCTGTGTGTGTGACTGTCTGACTGCCTGCTTGTGTGTGACTGCCTGTGTGTGACTGTTTGCCTGTGTGTGTGACTGTCTGACTGCCTGCTTGTGTGTGACTGCCTGTGTGTGACTGTTTGCCTGTGTGTGTGTGTGTGTGTGACTGTCTGACTGCCTGCTTGTGTGTGACTGCCTGTGTGTGTGTGTGTGTGTGTCTGTGTGTGTGTGTGTGTGTGTGACGGTCTGCCTGTGTGTGTGACTGCCTGTGTTTGTGTGAGACTGTCTGTCTGTGTGTGTGACTGTCTGACTGCCTGCTTGTGTGTGACTGTTTGCCTGTGTGTGTGTGTGTGTGTGTGTGTGACTGTTTGCGTGTGTGTGTGTCTGTGTGTGACTGGCTGCCTGTGTGTGTGTGTGTGTGTGTGTGTGACTGACTGCCTGTGTGTGTATGTGTGACTGCCTGCCTGTGTGTCTGCCTGCCTGTCTGACTGCCTGTGTGTGACTGTTTGCCTGTGTGTGTGTGTGTGTGATGGTCTGCCTGACTGCCTGCCTGTGTGACTGTCTGTGTGTGTGTGTGTGTGTGTGTGACTGTCTGTCTGTCTGCCTGTGTGTGACGCTTTTCGTGTGTGTGTGGAACTGTCTGTGTGTGGCTGTCTGCCTGTGTGTGACTCCAACTGTGTGTGTCGCTGTAGCTGTGCCATTGTGTGTGCCTGTATGTGTGCCTATCAGCGTGAGTGTCTGCATGCCTGTAACCAAGTGTGTATGACTGTCTGCTTGTAAAGGAGTATGTATGACTGTTTGTTTGTGACTGTGTGTGTGACTGTCTGCCTGTAACTGTTCGTGATTGTGTGCCTGTAACTGTGTGTTTGGCTCTGTGACTGTCTGCCTGTAACTGAGCATGTGTGACTGTCTGCCTGTAACTGTGTGTGTGTCTGTCTGCCTGTAACTGAGCGTGTCTGACTGTCTGCTTGTAACTGTGTGTGTGTCTGTCTGCCTGTAACTGAGCGTGTCTGACTGTCTGCTTGTAACTGTTTGTTTGACTGTCTGCCTTTGCCTGTGTGTGTGACTGTACATATAAGGCAACTTGTTGGGGGGGGCGCCGTGAAGTATTTTTGCACAGGGCGCCTAATGGCCTAAGGCCGCCCTGCATGTAATCAAAGGCATGGTGTGGAGGATCGGCTATAGTGGGACATGCTTGGCAGGCTGCTGTTTACTGCTTGTGCTCATCCGATCCCTTCTGGGCGCCAGGTGCAGACCCTGGGAGTTCCTGATACCTGGAACAACAAAGGCAAGTCTCTGGCTGAGTGCCGGGTTCGCGGCTTGAGGTGGTGGAAGCTTGTTTTGTCGGATCTGTCCCGGTGGTGCTTCACGTCCGGTGCGGGATTGTGGTGGCTTAAGGTGGAGGCGAGTGCTTGACGTGGGGCAGGCTCTGCATTTCTGTTTGTGCCTTCGGTCCCGTCTTCGACACCTTTTGCATTGGTGGATTTTAATGGGGACTGCTTCGCTTAGCTGTGGTGGAGCTTGTTGGGGCTGTGGTGGAGCTTGTTGGTGCTTCCTGCTTGTTATTTGCTTCCAAAATTGATTAAAGAGACTGTCCAGCTTAGACTCAATATCCTGCCATGCTTTGCTGGTACCAGGAGGACACGCGGCTGCCGCCATATTGGGAGAGTCGCAGATGAGTATGTCAGCCTGGGCGGCTGTGCTCTGTGCGTCCATTAGCTCCAGACAGCCTCTCAGAGGTGGACTGGGATAACCCCCACCGGTCTGAGGGGGGGTTACGGAGCTCCTGCCGGGAAGTAGCTGCACCTGGGCATCCCAGGATCGGGAGATCGGCCGCCTCTCCCGCCTGGTGCGCACCAGGCCACACTTGCCACGCGGAGGTAAGTAAGACTCTGTCAAGTTGCTGACCGCTATTAAGCATGTCGGGTCGGTCAGGTAGGAGCAACATTGCTGGGTCATCCCCTTCTGGGGTGAAATTCAATTGTTGATAGCTGCTTAAAGTGAGATATTGAGGGAGCTCACACGAAGTGCTTCTTTCCTCCATGACAGCTAGGCCCCGCCCCCCGGAAGCTGCATTCTTAGTGAGAGGAGGGACAGTGTACCTGCTGCTGATTTAATAGGGAAATCGATAGCTTTTTTTTTTTTTCTGTGTAATCTAATTGCAGTTGCCTGCCTGCCAGCGTGTGTGTCAGGCTCACAGTGTATACTGTGCCCACTTGCCCAGTGCCACCACTCATATCTGGTGTCACAATAGCTTGCATTTAAAAAAAACAAAAAAACTTTTTTGACTGTGAAATAATAGCAGTCAGTTTCCTTCACACGTGTGCGTTTCAGGGCCTGCCAGGGCACAGTGTCACACCAGTGCAACTCATATCTGGTGTAACAGTAGTGTACATTTACAAAAAAAAATACAAGGGGCTTGTTGTCACCTTTCGGGGACCCTTGGTGTTGAACGTGGCTGGGTGGAGGAAGAGACCTTCAATGACATCAGTGAGGAGAAGGAAAGGGACATAGCTAGCTTGGTATCCAACCTTGTGCAAATGGGGAGTTTGCGGTTGTGCAAATGGACTGTTTGCGGTTGCTTGCGGTGCGTTATACGGGGAGTTTGGTCTGTCACTGTGAAGCGGGCGTAACCCTTACACTACCTGATCGATACAACATCATACCTGATGTTTTAAAGCACGTTATTCCAAACAATTTAGGCATGTTAGGTGATTTATGCCCTTTATGGATTAAAACCAGACTCTGCATCAACTATGTAATTTTCCATGGGAGTTTTGCCATGGATACCCTTCCGGCATGCCACAGTCCCGGTGTTAGTCCCCTTGAAACAACATTTCCATCACTATTGTAGCCAGAAAGAGTCCCTGTGGGTTTTAAAATTCGCCTGCCTATTAAAGTCTATGGCGGTTCGCCCGGTTCGCCCGTTCGCGAACATTTGCGGAAGTTCGCCGTTCGCGAACGGAAAATTTTATGTTCGCGACAGCACTACTTCAGATTAATGGAGCAATTTTGTAAAAAAAAAAAAAAAGTTTGCTGAAGTGCTTTAAGTGAGAAGAGTGTCCTTTTTCTTCATTTGACAAAAAGTGCAGATTACAATAGAAATTGGCACTTTTATAAATCCATCCCTGGCTATCAATCAGACAACAGGTCCTGTTACTTCCTGGTTTGATTAGCTCAGTGGGGCTAAACCCAAGAAGCAGCAGTTGCCCAGAGCACCTGCCTTGCACAGACCTCTCATTGAGCTGCATTGGGATGCCTGTGATTGGACATCCACAGAAGATCTGGGCGGGGTTAGAAGGGGAGGGCATTCAAATTAAGCATACACGATATCTGCAGCTTTTACAAGCCGTTTTTAGATATACGCCCAATAAGAATTAAAAATAAAATGCACGCATGTTATCGTTTGGAATATACAGTTGCAAGAAAAAGTATGTGAACCCTTTGGAATGATATGGATTTCTGCACAAATTGGTCATAAAATGTGATCTGATCATCATCTAAGTCACAACAATAGTCAATCACAGTCTGCTTAAACTAATAACACACAAAGAATGAAATGTTGCCATGTTTTTATTGAACACACCATGTAAACATTCACAGTGAAGGTGGAAAAAGTATGTGAACCCTTGGATTTAATAACTGGTTGAACCTCCTTTGGCAGCAATAACTACAACCAAACGTTTCCTGTAGTTGCAGATCAGACGTGCACAACGGTCAGGAGTAATTCTTGACCATTCCTCTTTACAGAACTGTTTCAGTTCAGCAATATTCTTGGGATGTCTGGTGTGAATCGCTTTCTTGAGGTCATGCCACAGCATCTCAATCGGGTTGAGGTCAGGACTCTGACTGGGCCACTTCAGAAGGTGTATTTTCTTCTGTTTAAGCCATTCTGTTGTTGATTTACTTCTATGCTTTGGGTCATTGTCCTGTTGCAACACCCATCTTCTGTTGAGCTTCAGCTGGTAGACAGATGGCCTTAAGTTCTCCTGCAAAATGTCTTGATAAATTTGGGAATTCATTTTTCCTTCGATGATAGCAATCTGTCCAGGCCCTGACGCAGCAAAGCAGCCCCAAACCATGATGCCCCCACCACCATACTTCACAGTTGGGATGAGGTTTTGATGTTGGTGTGCTGTGCCTCTTTTTCGCCACACATAGTGTTGTGTGTTTCTTCCAAACAACTCAACTTTGGTTTCATCTGTCCACAGAATATTTTGCCAGTACTGCTGTGGAACATCCAGGTGCTCTTGAGCAAACTGTAAACGTGCAGCAATGTTTTGTTTGGACAGCAGTGGCTTCCTCTGTGGTATCCTCCCATGAAATCCATTCTTGTTTAGTGTTTTACGTATTGTAGATTCACTAACAGGGATGTTAGCATTTGCCAGTGACTTTTGTAAGTCTTTAGCTGACACTCTAGGATTCTTCTTCATCTCATTGAGCAGTCTGCGCTGTGCTCTTGCAGTCATCTTTACAGGACGGCCACTCCTAGGGAGAGTAGCAGCATTCTCCATTTATAGACAATTTGTCTTACCGTGGACTGATGAACAGCAAGGCTTTTGGAAATACTTTTATAACCCTTTCCAGCTTTATGCAAGTCAACAATTCTTAATCGTAGGTATTCTGAGCGCTCTTTTGTGCGAGGCATCATTCACATCAGGCAATGCTTCTTGTGAAAAGCAAACCCACAACTGGTGTGTTTTTTTTATGGGGCAGGGCAGCTGTAACCAACACCTCCAATCTCATCTCATTGATTGGACTCCAGTTGGCTGACATCTCACTCCAATTAGCTCTTGGAGATGTCATTAGTCTAGGGGTTCACATACGTTTTCCACCTGCACTGTGAATGTTTACATGGTGTGTTCAATAAAAACATGGCAACATTTCATTCTTTGTGTGTTATTAGTTTAAGCAGACTGTGATTGTCTATTGTTGTGACTTAGATGATGATCAGATCACATTTTATGACCAACTTGTGCAGAAATCCATATCATTCCAAAGGGTTCACATACTTTTTCTTGCAACTGTATCTACTAACAGTGATTATTTGTTCATTTTTTATTTTTTTTATCCAGTTGTCACATTTTGATCCTGATGAATCTGCCTTAAGTGACAGTTTAGATGAACCACTTATAAAAACATTTCTGACAAACATCACACACCTTAGACACTCACATTGGTACTAAAAGAACTAACCATTGCCACACATCGCACCAATCTGCAACACAACTAAGACACCAGATTGGAGTTTCAGTCTGGAGACCAGAAAATCCTAAGGATCCGTTACACTTTCAACACTTTGAGATCCAGGTGGTTTCCTTCAAGTTAATAAAGGACAATTAAACTCGTATTTCAAAGTTATCAGCTGGTGATTTTAAATAGTATTTATTAGGTCATTTAATGGTATATTTAAAGATGCTCATAAATGCATTATTTTTAAAACAGAACACTTGTATCTCCAACTGTATATTGAGACAATATGAGAATCAAGCCTTCTCCAGATGTGTAAAAGAGTATTATTCTTGCCAACGAGTGCTTCTAAAATCTATAGTGGCAGCCATTTTTTGAACATTTGTATTAGACAATAATGAAAATGTATCCATTGATATAAAATATTTTATAACAAGCTGGTGCCAATATTAAAAAAATAATAATAATCTACCAAAATATAGATTACAGACTTACTGAAATATTACTAAAAGGGGCCTGTCTAGAAAGATGAATACTGATCAGTCACCACAATAAAACCATCTTCTTAAGATCATGTAGGTCCTCCTTGTGATGCTAAAACAGCTCTCATGCGTCAAGGCATGGACTACACAAGACCTCTTCAGAAGTGAACAGAATTAATCAAGCAGAATTAATTTAGTCTTCCTCCAGGGCTCTTTCAAAGCTCATAATAGTGCCAAGAAACAGTGTCCCGACTCTTGGTTACGGTACTTGCAGTTTACAGATTGTCTTGTCATCCATTCCGCTTACTTGGAGACGTTGTGTTCCGATTGTTTGCGACTTCTATATATGTATTTCGGAGGCACTTGGGTTCCACCAGTTGGTAGCGTGTGCTTTCCAAATGGTTTCCACACATTTTGTACACCTGCTCACTTGTGGCTGTGGTATTTAATGTGTGGGAAGAGACGGAAAGAAAGGCCATAGCTAGGTTTTTAGAACAGTTTACTAATCGCATTCAGCCTCCTTACACTGTAATAAATGCCCTCATTTTACTTATGATTATTTTAAGTTTACAATTATTGTACAAGTGAAATTGGATAGAGAGAGGAGGGGACATAATGTTGAAATTGAGAAGAAGAGAGGGATTTTGGATCCACAGGTTGCAAACTATGCAACCCAAAGGTTTAAATGTGGATTGTAATTTGAAATATTTTTTGTAATTTTTTTTCCCTGTCTTTTTATTGTTTTTAAGATTTTTGTTTTTATTGTTATTTTACTGTAGGGGTTTTGTTTTTCTATATGCTTTTGAGGACATGGAGAATTCCTAATTCAGCTACAATTTTTAGAAAATATGGGTAAACTGTGTGCTTTCCATCACTATCAATGGGTATTTGAGTCGTTGGTTTTTGAATTTCTTGTACTCAGTTTGATCGGATAAAAATTCCCAACCAAGTGGCCAAGACCAATGCAAGTCAGAAACAAGAACTGATTTGTGTTTTTTTTCTTTATCAGGGACTTAAAGAGTTAAATTGCCTGAGAACCAGGCAGCAGGAGCTTTGGCACTGTCCGAGTTATTCAAAAAAACATTGGGTTTTGTCCAGAAGTGTCTAAATTCTCTCCGTAATGCAATTCTCATATTTAATAAAGCCAATTACCTTCAGAATTTGGCCGGCCTGGGCAAATCTGCAGCAATAGCCTGGATGCATTCAGTGTCGGTGCTTTTGCATTAGAATCCTCAAAGTATAGGATTCAGAATATTCACAGAGCGCCAATTTTAAACTGAATGGCGATCGAATGCATCCAGCAAGATGCACATTAGAAAATTTTCATTCACTTTCTTTCGTGCATTTTATTTTTAAGTAATATTTGCACCGAGCAGGGAAAGGCACTGCTCTGCTCTCCCCCTAGTGCATTGTAAGGGAAAATAAAATGACTAAAGTAATACATGCTGGGGTCTGTGACACGACTGGGATATATAGTATATATGTAGAGAAAACCGATCGGCTTCCTCATACTGGGAAAGCTGGCCATCAGGTGGCCAAGTGTTTAAACATTAAAAGAAATGCATTTTATCAGGTTCTGATGGAGGAAGGGTGCTTTTTTGATGATCCATAAAAGATTATCGGTTCCCATACAATTCCATTATTATCATCCAAGCAGGTTGCCCTTAGTTTTTTTCATACACCTGACTTGGCAAATTTCTCTTCTCTGCAGGGGTTAAACCATTCTAGAATGGGTTAACCCTGGGCATGGGTACATGCTTATTGACTAACAGCGGTCAGATGACTCTATCAGTCGGTCATTGACTCCTCATTCATAAAACTGGCTTGAAAAAAGGTATGTTTATTTTCAATCAGTTGTCAAACTATTTTAGGAGCTTCCAGCTCTCAGATCTTAAGAGGAGAGGTGGGTAGCAGCACCCAGATAAGAAATCAAATTTTACTACTTTAATTGGGGCACTCCTGTGAACAATGTCCAGATTTTGCAGTCTCAATGACTCCGTACAGCAGGTTTTGCCCCATTTTGTACTGGGCTATTCTGACTTTAAAGAATGATCGTGTGAGCTGTGTATACAGTAACTGTCTGCAATAGCTAACAATGCAGATATACATTTTAGATATTACCAATTGCCGATAAGTGATTGGCTCAACCATGGTTATTAGCTCATATAACCTATAGATGGCTAAATCCAATTAAATACTTCTGCAAAGAAAAACATATTTTTAAATACACAGAAGTGATCATTGTGGTACCAAAATAATGCATTAATTTTTGTATGCGCTGAAATAAACTTAATTTCATAATCAATTTAACATTTTAAACCATGATGATCTGCTTACAAGTTTCTGGGCATGTTACCCTCCAGGCTAGACCATATTGGTCAATGAGCCCATTCCAATACATTCCTTCCAAGACAGCTTGGTATGGCACAAACCAATACAGACCTTGTAAGATGTATAACTGTTTTATTGTTTTCTGCCAATCAGATTCTGTAATTAGACCCATCGGAATTGTCATAACCAGGCCCAATGGGCTCTTAATCCAGGCCCTGGTGTTTAACCCATTTGCTCTTGGAGGTGTAACTCGGGTCTAGTTTTGTGCATAGTTCTATGCACAAATTCGCATTGATGGGCTGACACTCTCAGCAAATGAATGACCGGCGGGATTGGCATCCAGCTTTTGTAGCACATCACCGGCCATAGATGACCTTTGGCAACTGGATGGGCAAACCAAATGCAAAAGGGTTTGCCCCATTGCGGACAAACAGGGTTAGGGTAATCCTGGCAATCTGTAGTTGTCATGATGCTTGGAGTAACCGTTTCATATGAAATGCACACTCACTATCTTCCAGAGGAAATAAATTGGGAAATAAAAGGAACTAAACTCTGAATGGATCTAGATTTGTTACTTTCCAAATTATTTCAATTAGTCCTAAACTGGAGCTAAAGTAGTTGAAGAATTACCTACGAATTGTTTTTGAAATAGTTCACAAACTATCCTAACATAAGCCTGTAATGTTGGTTCATTGACTACATAATCTGGGAGGTTAAAGATTAAAAAAAAAAAAGGTTGGGACCACCACCAACAACATTTGAGAGTAATAGTCACACACATTCTATCTCTCTCATGCAGTGAAAATCCTAAAACAAGTTAAGGGGGTTTCACCAGAACATCCTATTACTCCTAGTGGACAGTGGGTTTGCCCTTCAACCTTTACCATCCCACTTAACTGGGTCCACCAAGTATCTTGAGTCTGACCTTCTTGTGTGGTATTACTAATACAGAAATTCCAACTTTTTCAATAATGACATCAATTCAGTATGTCTTTAGACGGAATTCACTGGCTGGTGCTCTCAGCCAATACATTTTATTTAAATAAGGACAGAAGCTGATATAACTACTATGAAAGGAGAAGTTCCCCTTTAGATATATCAGAAAAGAAGTTCAGACAGAGGCATCCAGGGGACCCATTTAAGTGTTGGAAGCAATTTGGCTACTTACTGTGGCGGCGCCAGAGAACTCCTATGACCATAAGCATCACAACAACACTGTGGTTGAAGTGGTAATGGTGCCTACACTATTCCTTTAATCATTCCAAGCAGTTGGTCCTTGTCTTCCCACTAGGTTTGCCAGATCCAATATATGTTTCACAGGACACATACCATTTATACATGTTGATGGGCATTATATGAAAAGTGTTGCCCTGTAGTATGTAGAATTCAAATGCAGGTGGCAGGAAATCAAGCCGGTAGTCAATGAGGGGACCCTGCAGTATATGAATTACACATACCTCACAGCAGCACGTTTCATGTACTGCCCACCAACATGAAGAGCTGATATGTGTCCAAGAAAACTGGCAACACTTCTTCTCAAGCACCACATCCAATGGGAAAATATTTATTTATATTTGCCGAGTGAACTTCTCAAATATTGGCAGTCTCCTAGAATCCCTTTTTCTTTTTTATTCTTTATTTATTGCCGTTAGATACAAAATAAAGGCTAAAATATATATATATATATATATACACAAATAAGGGCTAACAGCCCAAATAAAAACAATAAAAACATTAGACCCTCATAGCGTAATTTTATAAAGACCAAACACTCATGTGAACAGTTGAGCTTATATTTGCCCCACAATATAAGGAGAGAGCAAGTCTTACCAACATGCAGTGGTTAGAACCTAGCAAATGTGGTGCAAGAAAGGACAACCAGTGAACCAGCATCATGGTTATGGACGCCCAGAGCTCAATGATGCACATAGCGAGAGTAGGCTAACCTGTCTGGTCCAATCACACAGAAGAGCTACTGTAGCTCAAACTGCTGAAAAACTTAAAGGGAAACTCCAGTGCCAGGAAAACAATCTCCCCTCTCCCTCCCACCCCCCAATCCCCGGTTGCTGATGGGGTAAAAACCCCTTCAGTAACTTACCAGAGGCAGCGACGATGTCCCACGTCGCTGCTTCTTCCTCCGCCCGCCGCTCCTCCCAGTGATTGCGTCGGCCAGTGGGCGAGACTGATCCTGCCCACGGGCCGGGGAGACCTAATGCTTTCCTATGGGGAGCTCTAATGCGCCAGCAACGTCCAGCGACGTCCAGCGACGCTCAGCGACGCTCTAGCACAGGTTTTCTGTGCTATGAAGGAGGAAGTGCCCTCTAGTGGCTTTCTAGTAGACAGCCACTAGAAGTGGCGTTAACCCTGCAAGGTAATTATTGCAGTTTATAAAAATCTGCAATAATTACACTTGCAGGGTTAAGAGTACTGGGAGTTGGCACCCAGACCACTCCAATGGGCAGAAGTGGTCTGGGTGCCTGGAGTGTCCCTTTAATGCTGGTCATGATAGAAAGGTGTCAGAACACAAGGTATGTTGCAGTTTGCTGTGTATGGGGCCGCGTAGCCCCAGTCAGGTCAGAATCCCCATGATGATTCCTGTCCACTGCTGAATGCACCTTCAATGGGGACATGACCATGAGAAGATGGCAGCCCGGATGGATTATGGAAAGCAGGCATGCTGGCAGAGGCAGTGTTCTGCTAGGAAACCTTGAGTCATGGCATTCATGTGAATGTTACTTTGACACATACCACCTACCTAGAGATTGTTGCAGACCACATACCACCCTTCATGTTCCCTGATGGTAGTGGACTACTTTGGGTTTGAGGAACATGACAAAGTTCCCTTGGTCTCTATATTCCCCAGATTTAAATCTGATTGAGCATCTATGGGGTGTGCTGATAGAACAAATCCGATCCTCGGAACCGCCCAACCGCACAACCTGCAGGTCATAAAGGATCTGCTGCTAATGTCTTGGTGTCAGATAAACAGGACACATTCAGAGGTTTTGTAGAGACCATGCCTCAACGCATCCGAGCTGTTTTGGGAGCACGAGGAAAGCCTACATGATATTAGGCAGGTGGTTTTAATGTTGTGGCAAGTTAAGATTATTATTCAGCTGCGATGCAGAGTGTGTAATTATAGCCGTGCATATCTTTTTTGGAGGAGGGCTGCCAGTTATGAAGATATTTTTAGTTTTATTTATTTATTTATTTCATCTATTCCCCTATTCCACGGGGCAAATATGTGCGATTGTGCCAGCATTGCTTAACTTTTCTCTATCTGTATAAGCAGGAAAATATATTATTTCGATGGAAGTGTTAGAGAAGGTACAGAAAACCCCCATACCGATTCATAATTAGGAAAAATGGAAGGCAGGGAGCACTGCATGCGGCGGGCGACATCCCCTTTTTGTGAATGGATTAGGGAGATAAAGCTTTACATTTGAAGGTCGATTAAAAATAAATGAATTGTGGACATTTTATTGTTTGTTTAGCTACAGGGAAATGGCAATACAGTGTTCTTCCCATAAAAATGCACTGAAGGGGAACAAAATGTGAGCGTTCATCCAGTGTTGACCATCACAACTTCCTGAGCATGCGCAGTTTTATATTCTCTAAATCAAAGCATTATTTAATGCCCTCCTGCAACATATTCATGCTATTTACTGTACAGCAGAACATTTCATTACAAACCAACAGCATGCACACCCAAGAAAACATGGTGCAAGGGGTAACCCTAGGGCTGCAGGAAAATCCTTGCTGCCTTGCGGGATGTATTGATTAATATATATCCATATTTAAAGGGGCAGTATCTTCTCTCAAGCTGAATAACTACAAAAGTCCAGTTGCACAAACATTTGTACTCCTGAAAACACAAGGAATAACATGTCTAGTTTTAAACACATAATAAATCATGGGACCTTACTACTAATTGTTACTAAGGGTGATTAAAGCCTATTCACTAAACAGCAATTTAAAGTCAGAAGTGGCCAGCTATAGCCAGGTTTTCACTAAAGCTGGGTGGAAGGATTTTTCTAAGATCAGCTATTTCTAGACTGAATGTTGCAATTGTGTTTTCAATTCACAACAATTCACTGTTTAGTAAATAATCCCCTTTTGTTTGTTTGTTTCCTGCAGTATAATAAATCCCATCCCTAATTCCTCAATACACAGTGTGTGTGGGACTGGTAACAGTCTTATTACATCTCACTGTGTCAATCCAGCCTCCCACCCACCCATTTTCCAAACCAGTTATTATCAATCAATAGAAAGCAAATCAAATGGATATTTACCAAGTAAAAATATCTGATGGAAATGGCTCATTTTTTTTTTAACAACAGGAATAAAATGGTCATCTGCCTGGGATAAGAGAGATATTACCTGTCAGAACTCATCTACAGCGAAATCCTCACCACCAACTTTCCAGTTAACAGATAACAAAAACTGGCAGATGGGTAGAAACAGCACAAATGAGCCTTTAATTGACAATCAATTGTGATTAGTTGCAATAAGACATCTTTATATCGCTTAACCTCTAATGTAGGCAGATTTTTTTTACATACCCCCCAGTATAGCTACATTGTAACTGTGGGGGTTAATACAGTGTATCGAATCAAATAGAATTTTTACATTGACATGAAGTAGTTTTTTAAAGAAATTTGTATTTAAACAGCCCTGGCTTTATTTAAATAGCCCAGAGCTAAGTTAAGGTAGAAATGAAAATGGAAAAGAAAAATTAATAGAATTTAGGTGAGTTTAAGATAGTGAAATCTGCTATATATGTTAAATGCATTCTTCAGAATAGATAGATGTGCTCTGATTTCTCATTTATGGTTAAAAAAAATGATTCTGAATTTGTAAATGCCTTGGGAAGATGTAAAAATAAAAACGGTTAATGCAGAGAATTAAAGAATTAATTTTGGGAATGTAATTCAACATTACCTGAATTGTCTTAATTATAGAAAAAAATGTTTTAACACAGTATCTGTAGAGGGATAAATAAATTATAAAAACTATTTTTAAAAAGTATTTAGTTAAACTAAAAACTTATGTAAGTTTGGACTGATATGCCATTCGTAAAGACAGAATGAAAACAATAAATAATGGTATATAAAACACATGCTTCTATGTTTTTATAGACAAATCATATCAACTAAAACAGCATTTGATATGTTTGTGCAGCATTGTGCCATCATAACAAAATCTAATTACCCATACATGATCAGGAATGAAAGACATCACCCCTCTCCATGTAAGTGATTTATAATATCAAGATAAAGCAATCTTAAAGCGATAGAGGTTTTGCTGGGCTCTCTAATGAGTAATTGCAGCTGTGTATATATAAGCAATGGATGGGAGCAGCTATTCCCAGACTGTCCACAAAGAAGAGCCTCACTAATTCCCCTGAGTGCACCCTGTGATGGGCTAATCATGTCCCACCCCTGCCAAAATTACAGCTGATTGTTTTAACCATTATTTTTCACAACTTTTAATTTCTGCTTTCCAAAGGATCATTGCCTGAGATAATTACAAAATCTGTCCTTGTATGTCAGCATCTCACATGGGGAGAGAGGGGTGGGGGGGGAGAGAGAGAGAAGGGGGGGGAGAATGGGCAGGGGGAGGGAGGGGGAGAAAGAGAGAGAATGAGAAGAGGGGAGAGAAAGAGAGACTATGGGGTGACTAGGGAGAGAATATAAGAAAAAGAAAATACAATGTTTAAAACAAATGTATGTTATTTATTTAGGAACACTAGAAGTAAAAATAGACATGGATAATTAAATGCAAATAAATCAAACTTCATTTTGATAATTTGTTACAGACTTCTAAAACGAAGATAGAGATAGACAGACAGACAGACAGACTGAGATAGATATATAGACAGACAGAGATAGATAGATAGATAGATGGATGGATGGATGGATGGATAGATAGATAGACAGACAGACAGACAGAGATAGACAGACAGATAGACAGACAGACAGACAGAGATAGATAGACAGACAGACAGACCAACAGAGATAGATAGATAGATAGATAGATAGATAGATAGATAGATAGATAGATAGATGGATGGATGGATGGATGGATGGATGGATAGACAGACAGACAGACAGACAGACAGATAGATAGATAAATAGATAGATTTAGAACCCATGATATGAATGTAGAACTCTACAGTAAAATGTAGCACATGCTGACACACCTGCTATTTTATTACATTATGAAAACCATTTTTCTTACATGGATAAAAAAAATAAATAAAAATGTGCATTTCGCTTAAACTGAATATCCCTTCAGTAATAAACTGTATTTCATTTTACATCATAATTATCTGTGCGAGCCTGGTGGGTCTCCAGAGTGATAAGTCACCCAGTCACTGTCATATTTTAAAGTGTCCCACAAAATGTGTATTTTGCAGCCCACCCTGTAATCATCTATTAAATTGGCTCTTAGCGAAGCTTGCCATATCTGATCTGATGGCCCCATTCTGGATCTAGAAGTTCTTCATATTGATCCTGCAATTATTTAAAAGAAATCCCCATCGCCTCCTACTTTTTCCAAATAAGGCTATTTAGATGCTTTCCAGATGAGTGAAGGAGCAGAGCTGAGAGAGCTAAGCCCAGCATTGTGCATCAGTCAGCATTACTGCTCTCTACACACTTAGCCAGCACACAATTCGCAGCACATCCTACTCATTTGCAGCCAATTACCACTCACTGCTAAGTATGGACTCTTAAACTCCAGTGGTTGAGGACACACTTGAAGGGATGTTTGTAAGTTGGAGGAGGGGAGGACAGAAGATGCAAGTTTGAGGAGCCCTCACACACAGCAGACCTTGCCATTTACTGAAGGATCACTAGTGGATGGACACCAGACCTGAGAGGACCTCTTCCACTTTGAAGGACACACAGCTCCAAATCCCTGGTGCTATGACCCGCTTGTGGTTTAGAGGGATCTAGTCTGGGATACGGACCTTTCAAGTTGGACTTTAAAAGAGAGCTCTAGAGACGAGACAGAAGTGAAAGAAAAAGCTTCATAGTGACTGAGCAATGAATGTGAGCAGAGAGAAGGTCCAGGTGGACATCTCTAGTGGACCAGCCTCGGTTGTGGTGGAAGCTGGACCCTGCAGTATTCACGGTGAGATGATGGAGAGCAATGGGGAACAGAGACTCTCAGCCAACGAGATACCTGTCTATGGGTGTCAGAGGGACAACAGGCAAGGAGGGGACAACCAGAATGGCAATACCCCTGGGCAAGAAGGGATGGTGGGAGCACTTCCAGCAGTTCACAGAACCACTTCTTTCTCTGTTTTGGACATACTGGACCCTAACAAATTTAACAGCAAACAGAGACTGTGCTCTGTGGCGTACAAGCCTAATACAGACTATATTATCAGAGGGGAGGACAAGCAGGACCCGGGGGCAGATCTGGCCAACCAGAAACCCTGTCTAGAAGACTTTGACAACTGCAAAAAGTCTGCAGATGTTTTAAGTAAGTTTCTAACAGCGTACTCTGTGAGTGTATGTATCTGTACAAACCCGAATATCTACATGTTTATATTCACTCATATGTGTTTGTTTGTTTGTTTGTTTGTTTGTGTGGGTGTGTATACGTGTGTGTTTGTTTTTGTATATGTATGTATATATAATGTGTGTGTGTTTATAAATAAATGATATCCATGTGTATATATACACACACGTAACATGGATATCATTTATTGATATGTTTATTTTTTTATATTGGTGCTGTTTAATTTAATTGTTTTATAAGTTGTACTCTTTATTATGTTAGTTATAGTATAAAGTATAACTTGTATTACAAACTATTGGAAACAGGATCTGTATCTAGTATTCAATGAGTCACATTTGCAGTCACTGGCCCCAGAACAAAACATGCTGCACAAGTCATGCTGCTGGTCTAAGGAACCAGAGGGGATGAGAGGGTCATATTGAAATATTTCAGGATTATTACAGAATAAAACAAACACTGTGGGTGTAGTAGTGTGATTCTAAAACTTGTATTCATTCCCAGGGATAGCAATATCCTTAGCAATACTTAGTAATGTGTTTATAGTAAAATGCAGGTCAAACAGATTCTCAGAAATTGGTTTTAGTAACAGCTGGAATGAATGGAGGCTGTAGTTATTACAATGTGTCAATGAATGTTTCTTTCATTTTATAACAAGAGATGTCTAACTTTGATACATCACCCATATGTGCTTGTCTGGCAGTTCTAGAAGTAACTGAGGCAGATAGTTCTAAGAACAGACTGAGTTTATCCATACCTTCATAGTCTGCCAATAATCTGCCTAAAATGAACAAGTAATTACTCTATAAACTCATACTGTGCAAGTCTAGTATGTATCATATTTAATTCTTTATTTATATGTATACACTTATTTTCATTTGTACAATTTAGCCATAGCTAGGGTATAATTTAATAAAATATCAGGCCGTGTCAGATACTATATTTCTCTGTTTATACGTAATACAAAATATTATTATTATTTTTTTGGGGGGGGGGGGGGTTCTAATTGTGTGCCAAATATATCCTGGGCAGTAAAGCGTTAATATAGTCCAAATCTATCTGGGAAACATCTCCTGTTTGGTTGCTGTTGCTCAGGGCGACAGATTCAATTTTCTCTTCTCCCCTTGGCTTTTTTAGGACAAATCAGACTAATTGTGACAAAACGCCGGTTATCTCTGGAAAAACAATTAAATTCCTTCGATTACATTTATGGCAAAATGTGCTTAGCAGAATAAAGAGGGCAGATAATGGGGAGAATCCCCCCAGAGTAGCGTGTAGCAGTGGGCTGGTCGATATCCTATTATCGAGTTGTGAATATCTCTTACAAGCAGCTTGCAAACTCTCTCCTAACATCTAAATTATAGGGTCACAATTCGGATAATTACTCGATTAAAACCTATTAAACTTATTAGGGTGACTATCGATCCAGAATTGCATTCGACCCAGGGAAAAGATTGCTTTTTTGGGGGGTTGCAAAATATCCCAACTTTTCCAAAAATAATTTACATATATCTGAAATGAGTTTACTTAGAAAAAAAAAAAGGCAGTTCTATATAAAAATAAATACAAATAAATACAAATAAAATACAAATATTTTTTTAAGATACTGGTCTATATATATCCATATAAGCAAACAATATACCATAGTGCAAAAAAAAATAAAAAAAATAAAAAAATTATGTATATAGATAGATAGATACACACTTCTACAAATATTTCTACATATTAATACAGGAATTTGCTTATTTTAAGGGCACACACATATCTATCTATACATACAGGTAAAACGTGTAACTAATTTAAAGGCAGATAATTTTATTTTTATTTTGTTTTTATACACGAGACAACGTTTCTGTCTATGTAAAGAATTATTGAATTAATACATAGCTTCAAAATCGTATACTTTATGAAAACTCAGTAGAACAGATTGAACATTTCAAGTACTGATAATATTATCATGTTATATTAAGGGATTATATTGGGACAAATTATCGATAAGCAATTTTCATGGGAATGACAGAACTAAACGTTACTTTATAAAATAAAGTTATATTATATATGTTACATTCGAATTGGTAAAACCTGCAATGGGAATGTATGAGTCAATTGGGAAGTTAAGTTTATTGACTTTATGACAATAAGTTAAAATTAAGGATATGATCTTTAGAACATTTGAGTGTGAACCCTAACTGATATTTATACCAATATTTTTTTATATTTTATTATTGACTAAATAATCTCCTTACAAACTACCAGTCACCTGTACATGACTCAAACCATATAAATTTCACAGTAACATAAAACATATAAGACACACTAGGTGTATTCACAAAACAAGGAATTATAGTGAATTGAAAGTCCAAATGCAGTTTTTAGGCTGAAATAGTCAAACTATGACTTAAGTTTAGTTTGAGGTGTTTCCTAAACTTCAATTCCTTATAATAGTCTTTTTTTTTTCACATTTTTTTTCATTTACATTTTTTTTTAGAAACTTCATCTAATGTACGATTACATCGCCATTTATTATCTAAAGGCCCCAACCACTCCTAAAACAATATTGGATTTCACATTTAGTTTATGATACTTTATTTATATGCAACAATACATGAATTGATAGACTGATCATTTAGAATGTCAGGAACCTATGTTACAATTTGAAGGAAATTGCATGTTAAACAAAAACAGATTCAATAATATTAGAAACTTGCTTTTTTAATAGTATTTGTATTTAAATATAACATCGCTATATTTAAAATACAATCGTTTACAATTACAGCAATGTTTAAAAGATCTCTATATAATATATTTGTAAAAGTGTAATATATAATGTAATGGAAAAAATGAATGGATTTGAGTAATAAATAAAAAATGTAATGCTATTAGCATGAACTAATTCACGATTAAAACCCGATTAGCCTTTTATATATATATATATAGATAGATAGATAGATAGATAGAGAGATAGATAGATAGATAGATAGATAGATAGATAGAATAGAGTAAAATGTAACATTGATTTTCTAATGCAAATGTGCTAAATTGTATAAATAATTTAATCAGCTGAAAACTGAGAATCCCATGGATTGGTTTTAGGATAAGTGCATTTCATATTAAAAAATAAACTTTTAATTTAGAAAATATTTATATTGCTAAAAACAAAATCTTGTGGAAGCAAAAAGTGTCATTTAATCAGCTAAAAAAAAAATTATATTTT
This sequence comes from Pelobates fuscus, assembly GCF_036172605.1. Lineage (NCBI taxonomy): Eukaryota > Metazoa > Chordata > Amphibia > Anura > Pelobatidae > Pelobates > Pelobates fuscus. The sequence goes on along the minus strand of NC_086322.1, from coordinate 47,466,295 downwards.
TTTTATGATGATAGATAGATAGAGGGATATATATATAGATAGATAGATAGATAGATAGACAGATAGGTAGATAGATAGATAGATAGATAGACAGATAGATAGATGGATAGATAGATAGATAGATAGATAGATAGATAGATAGATAGATAGATAGATAGATAGATAGATAGATAGATAGATAGATAGATAGATAGATAGATAGATAGATAGATGGATAGATAGGTAGATAGATTCCTAGTGGCTATGCATGATGGGGGTTGCATTTAGCTGGTGGAGCCCGGTAAGCTGTATAGATAGATTTATCTGCCCCAGGTTTGCAGTCAGACACCTGAACACGTGTTTTCTGTAGAAGAGCAGTCTTGCATTTCTTACATTGATTGTCTGTTGTTATGGTTTACAGTTCCCGAAGAATACAATGTATTTGCCTGTATAGGAATTTATAGGTGAGATTTATACAGACAGGGATTTTACCTAATTTAGGGATCACAGTAATGCATCGATCTTTAAACACAGTCCAGTTAACCAGCATGTTTGTTTAGAGAGTTAAAGGGCACAGATAGCCCCTACACTCAATCAGGAGGTAAAAGTTCACTCCCAATCTAACTAATGCTATATTACACACTTACTGTATTCCATCAATTCTTCAAGGGGCAATACCTGGTGATATTATTAGCCCTGACTACCTGACACAAACTATTTCTACATCAAAGGGATGGTCAGACAGGCCCCCAACTATTCTAAAACTACCACTCCCATGGGGCGTAAGGGTGGCAAAGCATCATGGTCTTGCAGTAGTTTTACAAAAGATGGGCCACCTTTGGCCACCTCAGTCCTATACCTTTACTGTAAGCAGAGTAATATTAAAGCACATGTGGGACAGGTACACACAGACATAGAGATACAGAGAATTAGAGTTCTTTTCCTTTGAACTCAATTTTGACCTATTTTTTTTTTTTTTTTTTTTTAAGTGGGCTGTGAATTCCCCCCAGCTCACTGCTCAGGGTATAGATGTTATTTTAAACCTACTTTTGTATTATACATGGTAGTATATACATGGCATTATTATAGCTCTGTAGGAAAGGCAGGGATTGGATGATAAAAGGCAAGCTGCTATTCCTGGTTAATAAAGGGATTATTTAGCTTTCCCTACGGTATTGAACTTTTTCCATGCATTTATAGATGTGTGAGTGTTTTTAAGGAATTATCATCAGTATTTAAAAATATATATAAATATATTAGAAAAAAATGATTAATAAATGAATTGTCATGCAGCATGCTATATTTAGGTTTAAGGTTTTTATCTTGGCAAGTTTCATTTTGAGTTTATTTGTTAAACTATTTGGTACCTAAAGAGAGGTGAATGCATTAATTAATGGATTAATTAATCAGCGAGGCGAGGCAGATTCCATGCTACATGCTATATTTATATCTAACTGATCAATAAGTCCCTCTCACAGAGCAAGAATGGAACTTAATATAAAAAAAAAAAAATAGATTAAAAAGTACGACAAATAATCTCAACAAACTATTAGAGATTGAAATAAAACATTTGTATTGAAACAGAAAGAAACAAATTCAGTTTAAAAAAAAAGTCCCTTAAAAAGAGATTCTTTCATTCGATTTTTTTTTTCTTGTTTTTATTTCGTTTTCTGTAAATTCCAATTCTTTAATTGTTCCTGACATGAAACAGGTGTAACTAGAGGGAGCGCGTTAACACCAGACTGGTCTTAGAACAAGTCCACTGAGTTAGAGAATATCCCAATCAGGGTTATTTACTAAGCAATTCATTGTCGGATAGTCACGCTGGATCTGACAATGCTATAGAAAACATAGCTGGGAAATCTCGATTCGCTGTTAAAACTAAGTTGTGCGATGCCCGTGCTGAAGTCTCGATAATTCAGCGTTTGATGATTCATTCTGTCTGTTTTCTACAATCATTAAACATTCTCAGAGTAACTTTCTGTTACATAGTATTCGGCATATGTCAGTGTGTGTGTGTGTGTGTGTGTGTGTGTAATGTGTCTGTGTGTATAATGTCAATCTGTGCATGTGTGTATGTAATGTGACAGTGTGTATAATGTCAGTGTGTATGTGTGTGTGTATGTAATGTGACAGTGTGTATAATGTCAGTCTGTGCATGTGTGTGTGTTTGTATGTAATGTGTCAGTGTGTGTGTGTGTGTGTGTGTGTGTGTGTGTATGTAATGTGTCAGAGTGTGTAATGTCAGTGTGTGTGTGTGTGTGATGTGTCAGAGTGTGTTATGTCTGTCATGTGTATGTATGTAATGTGTCAGTGTGTATAATGTAAGTGTGTGTATGTAATGTGTCAGTGTGTATAATGTCACTGTGTGTGTGTGTGTGTGTGTGTGTGTGTGTGTGTGTGTGTGTGTGTGTGTGTGTGTGTGTAATGTGTCAGTGTGTATAATGTCAGTGTGTATAATGTCAGTGTGTATGTAATGTGTCAGTGCGTAACTGTATAATGTCAGTATGTGCATGTTGGTCGACATTATATGGGTATTGTGTGTTTGTGTTATGTGTGTTATTTGTGTATTGTTTGTATATGTGTGTTTGCTTTGTTCTTTGCTTAATATTATATAGAACATATATTTATATTTTATAGAGATTGATTAAAGTAGATCTTGTGCTAATCAGGGAAAGCTCTCTATATATTCAAAGAGATAATTATACTGGTTTCCATGGTGATTGCTCCTTATTTAACACTTTGTTCAAGAATAGCATCGTTTGTTTTTTTGCCTTGATAAAGATATTTCTGTAAATAGAGACTATGGTGTGTGCATGTGCATTGTAGTACATGGGAGCTAACCATTATGTGTGTGCATGCATTGCAGTAAATGGGGACTTTTCTAAGATGTCTGAAAGCTTGTTATAATGTATGTAATAGACATTGCAATATATGTACACACAGACATATATGGGAGATATACCATGATAGACACAGATATTACAATCTATAGGAGATATACCATGATGTACACACAGACTTTGCAATATATGGGAGATCTACTATTATGTACACACAGACATTGCAATATATGGGAGATATACCATGATGGACACACAGGCCTTGCAATATATGGGAGATATACCATGATGTACACACATAATAATATATAATAATATATAATAATAATATATTGTACATATATTGTACATAATAGTATATCTCCCATATATTGCAATGTCTGTGTGTACATAATAGTATATCTCCCATGTATTGCAATGCCTGTGTGTACATAATAGTATATCTCCCATATATTGCAATGCCTGTATGTACATAATAGTATATCTCCCATATATTGCAATGCCTGTATGTACATAATAGTATATCTCCCATATATTGCAATGTCTGTGTGCAATATATGGGAGATATACTATTATGTACATACAGGCATTGCAATATATGGGAGATATACTATTATGTACATACAGGCATTGCAATATATGGGAGATATACTATTATGTACACACAGGCATTGAAATACATGGGAGATATACTATTATGTACACACAGACATTGCAATATATGGGACATATACTATTATGTACACACAAGCATTACAATCTATATGAGATATACCACGATGGACACACAGACAGTGCAGTATATGAGATAACAGGTCCATAGGTTTGGTGTGGTCACTAAACATCCTTTTTGTGTTTGCAGAGAATGGGGATCTCTATCACCAGGCCGGAGAGGAGTGTCAGAACCAAGACTTCAGTCCTGGACCTGGAAGTGATCTGGAGGAAGAAGAAGATGAAGAAGAGGAAGAGTTCTGTAGTGAAGAAAGCAGCAACTCCACATCTTCTGGGACTGGAGACAGGGGGACTGATGGAGGAGCTGCTCAGGGAGGGGAGTCTATCAGCCCTGCTGGGTCTAACCAACAGCAGGCCAATGGGAAGAACCAAAGTCAACAGAACCAGCAGCAGAATCAGCATGGTAAGCCCAAGAGGAAGAGGACTGGTTCTGACTCTAAATCTGGAAAGCCCAGGAGAGCACGCACTGCTTTCACCTATGAACAGTTGGTGGCGCTAGAGAACAAGTTCAAGTCCACCAGGTACTTATCTGTATGTGAGAGACTCAACCTAGCTCTGTCCCTGAGCCTAACTGAGACCCAGGTCAAAATCTGGTTCCAGAACAGACGCACCAAGTGGAAGAAGCAGAACCCTGGGGCAGACACAAGCGCCCCCACAGGGGGGTCCAACCATGGAGGAGGATCAGTGGGACCAGGTATGGGAGGAGGGCTCAGCCCTCTTAGTCACTCACCCCCCATGGGTAACCCACTGGCCATGCATGGTCACCCAGGATACCCCGGCCATGGACCAAGTGGTCTTATGTGTACCACCCAACTGCCCTTCCTGTCAGGTCCAGCTGTCCTATCACCCTTTGTCTTGGGGACCCAGTCCTATGGGGCTCCTGCATTTTATGCACCCCACTTATAAGAAAAGGACAAACTGACTCAGTGCTCTGCGTGGTGGCTACCCAAGTCCATGTGAGCAAAACCCCAGGGAACATTTAACAAAACGCTGTAAAGACCCAGCCAGCAAAGTCCAAGGACAGGTAATAACACTACCAGGAGGGGGCGTAAGAGCTCCCAGCTCAACCACATTGGGAACAATCCCATCACTACTGACAGAAGCTTCAAACACAATCAGTAACTATCAGCAGCATATATACAGCAACAAGCTTCAAAAACTGGCTCAGAATGTGGAATGATGGAGGGCTGTATGTATCACTGTGTAGAAATATCAAGATACAAAGTCGCTTCATTCTTTTCAGATCCCCAAAGCAGATTTAAAAAAAAAAAAAATGTTTTTGGGTCACATTACTGCACATTGTATATTAATATTTACAGACAGATTTTTGTAAAGGGATGAGGGTTAAAATCCCACCTTCTTCTCCAATTTTAACCATCACTATTCTAGCTCTAGAATGTATATTGAATATTGTGTTGATTCCCTACACTCACGTCTAGTAATATCCATTGGGGGAAATATCTCTTTAAATAACATGGTGACATGAAATTTTTGTCAGACATTCTCTAACAGATTAAAAAGAATTGTACATTGTATTTTCAGTATGTTTTGACAACTGATAGCTGAGCACAAGACAGTATAATATTTGTTCTGTATATATGTATTATGATGTGATTCAAAATCAAATTCCCAGAAAATTTTCTTTTTAATTTTTTTTTTTCAAAATGAAAGAAAAAAAATATATATATAAATCCCAAAACATTTCTTTTTCTTTTTTTTTTTGGTTTAAATAATGTATCCATTTTCCTCTCAGGGTAAATAGGAATTTAGAGATTGTATGTATTTAACATTGTTGGAAAAAAAAAACAATGGGTAATGTTCGTGTTATCACGAGGTTATACTATTATTTATCCATTTAATAGATTTAATAAAAAAAAAAATTAAATGAAAAAAAAAAGAAATAAATATATGGTTGTAACCCGTTTCTCTATTAGTGAGGTCAGCAGTACAATGCTCTGTCTGCGAAAGGGTTAATAAACAGTGTAATATAATATATTACTTTTTTTTTTAATTTACCTGTTTGTGTAAATAAGGATTAATATGTTTAATTTTATTTTATTTGCCTATTCGAAGCACTTTGAAAAAAAAAAAGACCAGTAAATAAAAAATAAATTAAAAAAAAATCGTTTTAATCTTTTTTTTTTATTGTGTTTTTAATTCTTCCGTTCTCAGAAGGTTTATTCACTAAAACAGTTTTTTTTTTTTGGGGGGGGGGGGGGGGGGGAGTGAATTGAAATGGTATACTTTCTATAATATAGGTAATATTAGCCGACTTGAAAATAAAATCTGTCAATCACCCCCAGCTCTGATTAACTAGAGAATGCAATGTTGTAGCCTTTTAATATTTACAGTCAGTTCGCATTAAAATTCGATATTTAGTAAATAAACCCCTCCATCTATGAGGGTCTGTTTTTTTTTTTGTTTTTTTATATATCACAATCAGTAATTCACCAGAAAAAAAATAAATCCAGGTTTGCTGAGTCTCGAATTATCTTCTATCCAAATACAATAGCTGGAAACGACTAAATCAAAACCCTAATTATTTAAAGGAACGAATTCTATTTTCAGTGAGCCGAATATACTATGGTTACACATTTTCCCGTTTGAGTATACATACACACGCACAATAACACATGTATACTTACACGTTTCACATATTTTTTAAATGTTTAAAAAAAAAAATACATATACAATTTAATATATAAAGATATATAAATAATTGTAAATTTATATATAATAATTTATATAAATATATAATTTAACTATAACCTGCATGTACTGTTCAATGAATACAATCCACATATACAAAATACATTTATTTGAACAGTATAAATAAACAGCTATATAGTGATATAAACATATATTAACATCTGGTCCAGTATAATCAGAAATTAATTACAATATTCGTTGTTTATTTTTGCTGGATGAGTTTTGTAGAATGTGCAGGATGCAGTTCCATCTAATTTCACATAGTGTGTGATATGTTACATATTAGTCCACTAATATTACATTCCAAGCCTGTTACTCCTCCTGTACAGAACTCAGTATCTGCATGGGAGTTCAATAGTTGGAATATTTCATAAAATCAATCACAACACAACAAGTGACTGACTGCTGCTGATGTGTAAATTGCTGATTGCCACAGAAGACACCTTACCAGGAGACAACACAAACAGATATAAGCAATGATTCATGCCTGTCAGGGCTCTCAGATTGCTTCTAAAAGGCACATACACAATTGTGATGAATCGATAAGAGAACATATGTAGCAATGCACACAGGGGAGCTGGGTATTTTCATTATTGACTGTCAAATTACAGATACTCAGCATTCTAAGAGTTACACCAGGTATGTGTGCCACTCTCTACACTATACCAACAGCCACTGCTTACTGGCAGGAATGTGTCAAACACATCTTAAAGGGACTCGCTGGGGGTAAAGAGCAAATGTTACCATGCCAACTAAGAGATACATTACATAACAACATGTCAGGGTGACACTGTGTGTGTTATGGGGTTAAATATTGTTAAAATAAAATAAAGTAATGACAGATCTAGAAAGAGATGGTATACCTAGCCGAGAGAGAGAGAGAGATTAAGTACCCCTCTACAAAGTGAGAAAGAGAGAGTGTTTGTTGTGTGTATGTGTGTGTGTGTGTGTGTGTGTGTGTGTCTCTACACTTGTTATTAAACACACAAAATTATTACAGGTGTGTGTATGTGAGTGAATATCCGAAATCCATATATTTTCTTTTCTTTTTGTAAGTTATAAGCTTAGCAATACAATGTCTGTGAGAGCGGGAGAGATATAGCAATATTACTAAGTGTATGTGCTGTCCATGAGTGTGTTGTGTGTACATTATGTATGTGTGCATGTTTGTGTATATCTATTTGAATTGTTTTTGTAAGTCTTTGTAAAAGGAAAGGAATAGAAAATGAATAGAGAAAGGAAGAGATATATTATTTACACAATGGATCGGTCTGATATCGGTATATATTTAGACATTTTCAGTTCTTGAAACTCAACCCAGCAGCCTGTATTCCAAGACAAGCAGTTGGTGGTGGATGATGGGAGTTGGAGTGCCAGGGTTCCAAGCACTGGAGACAGACTGCACTCCCAGCACGCTGTGCCACCCATTGAACCCCCCTCCCCCAGCCCCCAGCCCCCTGTGACAGTATTAAATGATATCTCTCCAATCCCATTAGCGCCTTCCTCTTGTTGGCTTCCTTGACTGAGCATTTTTGACAACCTTTACTGCGGCTGCTGACACTTGAAGCGTGAGCAAGTTATAATTTGTGACAGGGAAATTACATCTTTCCACAGACATTGATGTCTTGCAATGTAAATGGCAGCGAGAGATTGGAGCAGATCTGGGAAGGGGGTCATTGGGCTGCACTTTGAGAATAGCATTCTCTATCGGCTGCACTACCAACGATTGCCAGCAGATGGCGAAAGAGACGCAGTGTGAAGGTTCTGCTGCTGTGGAAGAAGATGTTTTGTGATATGCGAGTGTGTTAATCTCATAGAATGATGGAACGAGTCATTGAAAGAAGTATCAGACAAGATGTAAACACGCTTTCCGTTATACAATTTGAAACCTATATAATATCATCCATTGTTTAGGCACAGTTCATTAACATGTCTAATAACACGAGAAAACACATTCTTGGTTATTCACTAAAGTGAGAATTCAAAGTGGATTTCAAATTTAAGGGCAAAGCAGTCTAGCTGAGAAAATTCTCGAAGTCAGCGACGCTTTTACTTCGGGTACTTCGAGGAGCATTATAGGCGTTAGGCATACAAAACCTGATTCTTAAAGCTATAGTGCCGCTCTGCGGTTCCTCCACCCGGTGAGTAAAGGGTTAAAACCCCGGTTTCCACTAATCTGTTTTAAGTGCCGAGGTCCCTGGTCGGTCTCCTCTTCCAGCACTGTAATCGAGAGACACTGGATATATGATAGAGTGTCATCTTCTCTCTATCACTATACTACTTCCACTCCTGGCCGACTCTTATCTCGGGATCGTGGGCAGGGAAAAAAATTCAGGAAAAGGTAGTGTTTAAATTGCTCCCAAAGGCCACCTGTGGTGACAGTCACTGGTGCCTCCCGGTGCGCTCCTGCTATTTTGGAATTAGCGACTTTCAGTGACTTCACGCTCTGCATGGAGACGCTGAACGCTCCCCATAGAGATGCATTGAGCCCATGTGAAACGATGATCAGCCATGGGAGAAGAGGCGGCCGCAGTGAAATCAGTGAACCGGGGAACTAAAGATAGATTAGTAATAATATTGTATTTTACTTAATTAAGGGAGGCCCTGAACTAAATAGTATAACACGCTACCATTTGCAATGCATGTTTATATTCAGAACCTTAGACAGTTCCTTTATGGTATGTAAGGTATGTACCACTTCAAGCAAGGAGGAAAATAGTAAGAGGAAAAAAAGGGAAACAAGTTGAAAAAAAAAAAGAGTCTGAAAGTGTAAAATAAAAACAAAGTAGAAGCAACAACAAATGACTATGTTCAGGTATGTCCTGGAGAATCGTGTATTAGGAGAAGGGAGGGAGGGCTTTCCCCAGGTGACAGGTAGGGACATTGTCATTCATTGTAGTATGCGGAACAGGACCACATCCTGATAACTCTCCCCATAACTAGCACGCTGCTGGTTCAGAGCCTGAAATATAATGACAGACACTGCTGAGGAACACAGGAGGTGGACAATTCCAAGAGATAATTCTGCACTGGGTCCCATATACCCTAGGTCAGGCATAGGACACCTTCGGCACTGCAGATGTTTTGGACTACACCTCCCATGATGCTTTGCCAGCATTATGTGTGTAAGAGCATTATGGGGGATGTAGTCCACAACATCAGGAGTGCCGAAGGTTGCCTATCCCTGCCCTAGGTACTCCATCTTGTCAAAGAATTCTCAATCAAAATGCCTACTAAACCTCCTCAGAGGTAGAGGGCCCACATCACAATCCTCTTCCATAGCGTGGATTTAAGACTGCACTATAGACACTTTAGGCACCATCATCACTTCCTCTCATTTAGGTAGTCATGGTGCACCACCCTGCTGTTCAGTATTAAGTTGTTCTCAGCCAGTTTGACACTGAATGTATGTGTCTGGCACTCCAGATGTTGTGGACTACATCTCTCCTAATGCCCTTACAGCCATAATGCTGGCAAAACATCATGTGCGATTTAGTCCACAACATCTGGAGTGCTGAAGGTTGCCTACGCCTGTCTATGCTACAGTAATGTGGTTCTTACAAACCATATGTTCATATAAAAATATCCTAGTCCTAGCAGGGCTAGCTATCTCTTCTTGTGCAAGAGATTGTTTACATTTTGGCATATTTTATTGGAACATTGCTATTGTTCCAAAGGAATTCAGATGTTCCCTTCCTCTATTTCTAGAATAATGTTTCATCAGTTAAAAACTCAGGCAGTGGCATACCTACCACATTCGCAAGGGTCGAGAGGTTGGGGAGGCAGGGAAAGGAACACATGGAACTGAGACACCTGAAAGGGCTCTTAGGGGGAGGAAATGAGACACCTGTAGGGGCTTTTGCAGGAAGGAAATGAGACACATGGGTGGGGGAAGGGAAAGGGTGGGAATGAGATAAATGGAAAAGCCTAGGTGGGAAAGAGACACAGAGTGGCTGGAGGAAGGGAATGAGACACATGGGGGGGCTGCGGGGACCCAGGACAATTTTCACACCAGGCCCGGTGGTTTCTAGTTGTGATGAAACTATCCTGTTTATTCGGTACTTTGACTTTTTTTTGTTTGGTAGTTGAAACTACCGAATACCGCCCGCCCACCTGGCTCATTAACTTCAAAGAGAACAGTGACTTAAGTGCTCTCCCTGTGTGGCCGCCGTTCGTATAGTTGAACGTCACGTGCAGGAGAAAATGGCGGCTAGCTTGTTCGCACGAAAGGAGGCAGCGGGACTTGGTCATCGAGTGTCTTGAACTAAAATCGGACACTAGACTTCCCGAACACTGGTCAAACTTTGCGAACGCCTGCTTCCTTTCCCTGATCAGCCAGGAAAGCGCCATTCGGTAGTTTTGTTCCCACGAACCAGGGGAACAAACACTACTATGAGCCAGGGGGTACTGTTTGTGGATTTGTTCGGTTTAAAGACTTTCTGAAATAGAACGAATGCATAACCTAAACTCATGAAACTATTTCTGGGCAGGAGCCTCGTGTGCGGTCGGTCAAATTAAAACCTCCATAAAATTCCTAAACCCCTGAACTGATCTGGGTGATTTTTTGATATGTTGGTCACCCAGATAAGTGCTATCAGGAGATTTATGGGGATTTAGTGTGTTTTGGTGTACTTTTTAAGTTTTATGGAAAATAATTTTTTTCTGCCTGGAGATAATTGAGTTATTACAGTATCGGACTCAATTATCTCCCAGGCAGAGAGGAGGGATTGTATGATATGTATGGGGAGTGTCATACTTTTTAACCTGGCTGTTATTGGTGTGTAACTTTGTGTTGGAGTCCCCCACAAGGTCCATGTGGGAGTGCCCATTGTATGGGGACTTGTATAAAAGCCAAGTGTGGCACCATTAAAATTAATTCCTGTTGTACCCTTCATCTAGTCTAGGCTGATGTTTGGGTAACGGTCTACTTGCTGGGGAGAAACTGCTTGGATGCTGCTTTCGTCAGGGAACCGTTTGAATCTACACCCGAACTGCTGAAGCCTGAATGATTATAGCTTGCAGTTCGGGAGAAAATAGGCAAACGGGTATCTACAATACCAGCGTTCGCAACACCTCTGAACTCAGGAGTTGACTTAAGACACCCTTTACCTGCAGGTGTTTGTAATCCCATTTCTGTTGCATCACCGCAAATACCTAAGGAACTCAGATTTCTTGAAGACGAGTGGGGTAACACTAGGTTTGGGATAAATCGTTGGGTAATTTGTTTATTTAATGTAAATTCTTACATCTCCAACTGAATATTATCATTATATATATATATATACACAATCTTGTCTCTATATAAATAATTTAAATTAAGTGAAAACACCTCAACCAAAGGAAAATACTAACTTTCCATTTAGTTGACATATACAAATTGGCTTTACCATTTACATAAATATTTTACAGTCTACTGGTACAAGTAAGAGCCACTAATGGCTGATTGGATAAATGAAATCAATGGTCTATGGAACTCAAGCATTACCTTGTAATTATGCAAATTATGGATTTCAGGGGGAAAAAAATGGTGTGAAGCAATTGGGGAAATGTAGCAGTTTAATGTCCCTAATCTAATTAGCAAATTTTTTTTCCACATCTAATGAGTTTACTTTAATAAATTAAACAGATTACAGAACATTTTATCATCTTACCCTTTGCTTATGTTTAGGTTTGAAGTATAATTATTTGCAAAACTTTCTAGCTTTTACAGAAAATGGCAGCATTTGAAGAGAACTATTTGTTTAATTAAGAAGGATATGCTGGTTTTCCAACTGATAGGAGAAGCAATACGGTTTTTGGGTTAGAGAATCAGCACAGACCGCACTTCTCACACTTTTTTTTTTTTTGCAGTGAAACAGATAATAAAGTGCTATAAAAGATCAGCGCCGGTAACCCGTGTATTAAGATATTGCATGGGATAAAATCATGGTTTGGCTGCTAATGGAATGCAAATATCTGTGTTAGCCGAGCTTTAAAACCTTTTTAGGGCTTGAAATTTTACCATACAGTTTTAGCGTACCATATGCAATGACTCTCTGCCACATTAACAGAACTTTAAAGAACAACGCTCAATATATAAATAAAGAATTAAACTTCATGCATAATCAGCCAGTTGTGGCACAGCGCGCAAATGGGACTATGGAATTATTTTAGTGTTACATGTAGCAGTCGGAGTATCTCCCAAACTGCTGACTTCCTGGGATTTTCAAACAACACGATTTACAGAAAATTGTGTGAAATTCAAAAAGCATTCAGTGAGCAGGATTTGTGCTGTTGAATTCTTTGTTAATGAGTGTGATCAAATGAGAATGGCCAGACTGCTTCAAGTTAACAAGAAGGCGAGCAAAACGTATATAACTACATCAGCGCTGCCTTCAGAGGGGTAGCAAACAATGCAGTGTTCTGCATTTTCCCCCTATCATGAGGGAGGGTGGTGGTCCAAAGAGCTGGCCATTCTAGTCCCTCCCAAGGCAGAAGGCGCTGAGGGAGCTGCAATTTTCTTGCTTTGCCCCTCGTGATGCCGGGAGCTGGAATATGACATCACTCCTGCCCCAGAATTACTAAACAGCGTGCGAGGGAACAGCAGCCACTCTGGACTTAGGAACAGGATTCACTCCAACTCTCCCAAAGTTAGGGAGGCTGAAAAGATAAAAAAAAAAAAAGTAAAACCATGAGAAATAAAATTATTTTTTGAGTGTATGTGCAAGACTTTGTAAATGTAATAAAAAGCTCTAGCTACACGACTGCCCCTTCTCTTGCATACAAACCTGTACATAAATCATAAATGAAAAAAAGTAATTTGTGTGTGAGAGAATATGCATGTGTCTGTCTTTCATGCAATGAGTGTCTGTCAGTGAGTCTGTGTCTGTCAGTGTGTATCAATCAGTGAGTCAGTCAGTGTATATGTGTCTGTTTCCGTCTGTGAGTGGTTGTGTCAGTGTGTCTATTAGTGAAAAGTGTGTGTTGGTTAAACAGTGTGTGAGCCAATGACTACGTATCCGTCAGTGAGTGTATGTTAGTGTATGTGTATCAGTGAGGGCACGTTGTCAGTCAAGTGAAAGCGTGTGTGTTTAAAAGGATGAAGTACGAAGAGGTAGAGCTCTAAGAGGAAAAGGTGGAAACTAAAGAGGAAGAGGTGGGTCCTAAACCGGAAAAGACGTGGCCTTGACAGGAAGGGATGGGGCAAATTTAGATTGGGGATGCCTACGTTTAATCATGCCTAGGGCAACATAGAAGCAAAATATGCAGATGGCCATCTTTGAACATACAGCATGTCAAGCCTTTTAGTAGATGGGCTACAGTAGTTAACGATTGCATTGGGTTCCACTCCGATCAGCTAAGAATAGGCAGCTGCAGCTACAGTGGACCACGGAGCACTAGATCTGCACAGAAAAAGATTGGAGAATGTTACCTGGTTTGACAAATCTCGATTTATGCCGTTACACAGAAATGGTAAAAATGGTCAGAATTAGAAGCAAACTACATGAATGAATGGGCATTCATTCTACCATGCATCATCAGTTCAGCTTGGTGGTCTAATGGCATGGGGAGTATTCTTGGCACACATTAGGTCAATTCTTATCAATTGAGCATAGCATGAAACAGCCTCAGTATCTTGATGACCATTTGCATTCCTTAATGGTCACAGTCTTCTGAACTTCTAATGGCTTCTCCCATCAGGATAATGTCACATGGCATCTCAAGCTACATGGTTAGTTACATAGGCTGAGGGGATACTTGTGTCCATCAAGTTCAGTCTTTCTGTTTTTGAGGCAGATTCAAAAGTAGACAAAGTACATTGATGCAGTTTGTGGACTCAGCATAATATGTCATGTGAAAATGACTAACGCTCCATATTGTTTATATGTTAGGAGATGGAAGGGTTTACATTGTGTTTGTGCTCTATATTTTAATTTAGTATAATTTTGTAGTTCCCTTCATCAGCATCACCACTATTAAAAGGGTCAGTCTACACACCATAACCACTACAGTGACCAGAAGGCACTAGCACTAGAGAATCAGGGACAGGGCCTCAGGTGCCTGGGAACAAACATAATCACCAACATTTATTTATAAAATAATTTACCAGGAAGGATACATACTCTTGTTTTCAAGTATATCCTGAGCCCAGTAACACTGCATTGTTACAATAAAGTACAATATAATATTAAAAATACAAAATTATATTCATACACAACATACAGTATCTCACAAAAGTGAGTACACCCCTCACATTTTTGAAAATATTTTATTATATTTTTTCATCTGACAACACTGAAAAAATTACAATCTACAATGTAAAGTAGTAACTGTACAGCCTGTAAAACAGTGTAAATTTGCTGACCCCTCAAAATAACAACACACAGCCATTAATGTCTAAACCGTTGTCAACAAATGTGAGTACACCCCTAAGTGGAAATGTCCAAATTGGGCCAAAAGTGTCAATATTTTGTGTGGCCACCATTATTTTCCAGCACTGCCTTAACACTCATGGGCATGGAGTTCACCAGAGCTTCACAGGTTGCCACTGGAGTCCTCTCTCACTCCTCCATGACGACATCACGGAGCTGGTGGATGTTAGAGACCTTGCACTCCCCCACCTTCCATTTAAGGATGCCCCACAGATGCTCAATAGGGTTAAGGTTTTATGACATGCTTGGCCAGTCCATCACCTTTACCTTCAGTTTCTTTAGCAAGGAAGTGGTCGTCTTGGAGGAGTGTTTGGGGTCGTTATCATGTTGCAATACTGAACTGCGGCCCAGTCTCCGAAGGGAGGTGATCTTGCTCTGCTTCAGTATGTCACAGTACATGTTCACATTCATGGTTCCCTGCACTCACGCAGGCTCAGACCATGACACTCCCACCACCATGCTTGACTTTAGGCAAGACACACTTGTATTTGTACTCCTCACCTGGTTGCCACCACACATGCTTGACACCATCTGAAAAATAAGTTCATCTTGGTCTCATCGGACCACAGGACATGGTTCCAGTAATCCATGTCCTTTGTCTGCTTGTCTTCAGCAAACTGTTTGCGGACTTTCTTCTGCATCATCTTTAGAAGAGGCTTCCTTCTGGGATGACAGCCATGCAGACCAATTTGATGCAGTGTGCGGCGTATGGTCTGAGCACTGACAGGCTGACCCTCCACCCCATCAACCTCTGCAGCAATGCTGGCAGCACTCATACGTCTATTTCCCAAAGACGACCTCTGGCTATGACGCTGAGCACGTGCACTCAACTCCGTTGGTCGACTATGGCGAGGCCTGTTCTGAGTGGAATCTGTCCTGTGAAACTGCTGTATGGTCTTGCCCACTGTGCTGCAGCTCGATTTCAGGGTCTTGGCAATATTCTTATAGCCTAGGCCAGGTATAGGCAACATTCAGCACTCTAGATGTTTTGGACTACACCTCCCATGATTCTTTGCCATTATTATAGGTGTAAGAGCATTATAGGTGGATGTAGTCCACAACAGCTGGAGTGCCAAAGGTTGCCTATTTCTGGCCTAGGCCATCTTTATGTAGAGCAACAATTCTTTTTTTCAGATCCTCAGAGAGTTCTTTGCCATAAGGTGCCTTGTTGGAATTCCAGTGACCAGTATTTAACACACTTGCTCCCCATTCACACCCGAGACACTAACGAATTACATGACACCGGGGAGGGAAAATAGCTAATTGGACCCAATTTGGACATTTCCACTTAGGGTTGTACTCCCTTTTGTTGCCAACGGTTTAGACATTAATGGCTATGAGTTATTTTGAGGCAACAGCAAATTTACACTGTTATACAGGCTGTACACTTACTACTTTACATTGTAGCAGAGTGTAATTTCTTCAGTGTCGTCACATGAAAAGATATAATACAATATTTACAAAAATGTGAGGGGTGTACTCACTTTTGTGAGATACCGTATTTAACACAGAGTAGCTAAAACATTATCAACCATGATTACAGGTGCATTCTGTTTTGAGATATGTAGAGAGAGATCTCCTAAAGGATTTCAGGCTGAGGGTAGATTTGAAAGTGTCCGAGAGGTTATTCCATAATTGCGGTGCTCTGTAGGAAAATGATGATCAAGCCGCTTTCTCTTTGTTTTGTGATAGACTAAATAAAGTGCTGGTACTGGAATTTATTTTAAATACCATCTTTTGTTTTTCACATGCTATTACATAATTTCATTGTAATATTTAACAATAGCTTATTTCGGTGAAAAATAAAAAATATATACAATATTTTTCAGTGTTAAAATGCGTTAATCTAAAAAAAAAAAAAAAAAAAAAAAAAAAAAAAGAAATCCTGAGTAAATATAAATAAAAGTCATAGTTGCATTATTTGTTCCATAACATGACGATTTATACATTTTAAAAAACACACATAAACGCACAACATTTTTAGGAGTAGAAAAATCTACAAAGTATAACAAATTATGCAAATAAGTTAAGACATTATCATTAGGAAAAATATACTTATATTACAACCATTTTTCTTTAAAAGGTCCTTAAAATAAGTGTTCCATGTAGAAGCTGGCTGGATGGTTTATCTTCCTCTTGCGTTTTAATTTAATGCATAATTAAACTGGTTTGCAAACTTCTCATGTCGCCTCTGATCCATTTGGTTCATTGCGCTTATCACTCGTTTCACTGAACCTCTGCGAGAAAAAATAAAAAAAATAAAATAAAATATCAAGCGTTCGTCTAAAATAAACAGACACAGTTAGGCTTATCCCGTCCTCAAATAAAGTCATGCTAGGAGTGTTTATAGATATGTTAAAAAAGGAGGAATCATTAATTACGGATCGGTCCTCCTAACACTGCACTGATGAGGCAGAACAAATTAGACATGCTAACTAAATTAAGTACTGCAATACAAATAGTTTTAATTCAACAAGGTTTTAATAACAGGAGTAAACAAATTGAAGGCTTGGTTTAATGTGTACACTCCACCTTACAAGATAAATGGCATACATCCAAGGTTCTTTAGAGGCAGCATGCATATTAGACAAAGCTAGAATATCTTGGTTAATCCAGAATGTTTCGGTGTATTTCATAATGGATATTCTGGCCACTGTGCCTTTGTACTTTACAGGCTCTAGGGGCATTCAGTGTCTGGGCACACAGGAGAAATGTGCTTTTGTGGAATATGGATGTGACACTATGGTACTTGTAAAAATAATAAAATTACTAAAGGGCTTGTTTAAAAAAAAATAAAATACTATAATGAAGTATGACGTTAATATTTGGTGCAGTTTATTAGTACTTGGCTATATCGAACCTCTGCAATGGAGACAGATATCAGACGTAACAAAAACAAAGCAACGATAAAAAAAAAAAAAAAAAAAAAGGATTGCACCAATCCAAATTCCTTTGATTTATCTGCACCCCAGCTACCCAATGTCCTGGTAGTCTAGTGCAGGGGTAGGCAACATTTCGCGGACTCCATCTCCCATGATGCTTTGCCATCATTATAATTGCATAATAGGAAATTAAGCCCTCAATATCGTGGGTGCTGAAGGTTGCTGGCCCTTGGTCTAGTGTAAAGGAGCAGACATCCCTCTTGTTTTTTGTTAGCAGACACGTTTTTTCCAATATTTGTGGTAAAGAGAGGAGGGAGAGGTGCTCCATTCCCCAGAATCCTCCTGTGCATTCCGTGCTCAGGCAATAAAGGGGGCATGTAAATCCATTAAGCTGGGGACTTGGAATTATCTAAGCAGAGGCTAAGCCCCACATTTGAGGTTATAAACTCAAAGATATGTCTGTTTTGTTAAGGATACTAGTAAAATCCTAATTAGGGTTAATCAGTTCTACCTCATATATACACATTTAGAAGTGAGTGACAACGAGTGTATGTAGATACTAGTGTACTATATCTGAGGAGTATTGACCAATATAAATTAGGAGCAGGAGGTCACAATGAGCAAGCAGTAATTTAGCGATCAGATACATATAACTCTACCAGAACAGGAGTTTTAAAAGTAAATATATAAACGTTGCCAGTGAAAAGGACATGAATATAGAGAAAGTATCTGTCAATATCACAGTACCCAGGATTCCCGTTACTAATGTCTGTTACAGAAAGCAGATCTGTTTTGGCAAACTCAATCTGACAAATCCCACATAGGACTAAATGAATGTTCGCAGCTTTTAGAGTAAAACGTTCTGCTGGTTACTTTCTCCTGTACTATCAAATAAAAAGAAGTGAGCAAAGGAAGAAATGTGCGTGCCACAAAATCTACCCACTGAACACTCGAGCTTTATATTAAACTGTACCTGACATATAAAAACCATTAATATTATTCACAATGGTGTAGACCAGGCTTCTCCAAAATCCGGCCCTCCAGATGTTGTTGAACTACAACTCCCATTATTCTATGAATGAAATAGATAGGCTGAGAATCATGGGAGTTGTAGTTCAGCAACATTCTGGAGGGCCGGAGTTTGGGGAAGCCTGGTGTAGACATTGTGTTAACATATTTCAATATGGTGCAGAGAGTTAAAGTATACTATTTTACACTTTTTTTTTTTTTTTTTTTTTAAGAGTAAACATTCCAATTGCTAGCAATAAACAAACCTTTTTAGCCATTTTCTTTTAAAGTAATAGAGATTTTCCAGCCAGTCAATCAATTATTGGCATGTACCATTATGCTGACAATTAACTTGACAAGAGAGAAACAGGACTCTTTTATACACACGCTCTCTCACAGCTACCCCTCGCTCAGCCTGGCACCCCTCAATCATGTAAGAAAGGGGAAGGAGGTGGAGCAGGAGGTGAGCATTCCATTAGTGTAATACCCACAAGGTAAACATGATGGCAGCATTCCAGTGCTGGACAGGAGGAAGGTTTTCATCTAATAATTAATTCAGAGACATCATAGAACATTATGGTCAATTATAGTGATGTCAAATGAGTTATCAAAGTGGGATCAAAGTGAAGCTGTCATTCGTTGCATAATGGTCTCCAATACTTGGAAAATTCTGTACCCCAACAAGTTTATAATTAATGCAGAAACCTGGAAACCGGGGGGTGAGAGGTATATACCAAACATGCACAACTTAAAGGGACAGTATAGGCACCCAGAACACTTCTCCTCAACGTCTGGATGCTATATCCCCCTGCCCCTTTGTTTTAAATGCTTCGAGTGGCTGTCACTCGGACAGCCACTTCTGCCAAACTTTGCTATTCCAATCAAATGGTCGGATTGGAGAGAGCATCTGATTGGCGCAGTGCGGCACTTTTCCCTGCATGCGCACTAGCCTTCCTACGGGAAAGCATTTGATTGGCTGAGATCATTGATCTCAATGATCTCAACCAAGGAGACAGGATGGCAGCGTGGAGATTAGCGCTGTAAGGGAGACATGGGAAGTAAAATTTTTTTTTTTTTATCTCCCTACAGGAGGCAGCCAGGGGCCTAAATGGCACACAGTGCACTATAGCACTGAGAATACACATTTATATTCCTAATGCTATAGTTTATCATTAATGACATATTGTTTGAAATCTATCATTTAAAATACCAAATGTGATCAAGGAAACATTTTCAAATCAAAGATGATCAAAATGAGAAAAAGGCTTAAGTTACAGATGGGAAAAGTAAAGGGCAAAATAAAAAAAATACTCTCTGCTGAAAAGTGTAGTGGATACAGAGACTAGCCTTCCAGTGGAAGTAGTAGAAACTAGCATTGCAACATAATTATTACTTGGAATGAGAATTAGGCTGTCCTAAAGCTACAACTTAGTCTGCAGTTTCATTCTGGGCAGGCTAGATGTGCAAAAATGTGCATATACTAAACACGTGTGACCTTGTATCTCTCACACGTTAAATCTTTGACTTTTTTTTTTACATATTTTTTTCCAGTGCGTATAAGTCTGCTACAACTGGATGCATGATTTAATTCCAATTCCCTAGAGCTAATTACACCTTGTTTGTTCTAACAGAAAGGGCACCGTTAATTGATGTCTTGTGTACTCCTATAGTGGTCCATCCCTATGTTAATTAAGACCTGTTGAGAACCACCTTATAAATTATACTCTGACAACATGGCATGTCAAATCTTCTGCTTTATGATCCATGTTGTAATTGGGGAGAACATCATCAGTGAAGATTTCAAAGGAACATGCTGTAAAATGGCTATATTCGTTATTGAAAAATCCAAACCCAAACCCAAACCCTGGAAAGCAAGACATTATGATAAATACTTGGAAATTGCAAGCTTAAAATATAGAACATGTAATTTGATGGTAGATAAGCCAGTTGGCCCATCTAGTCTGTACAATTCTTGCATTTTCTTTGATTTTGTTTAATGTTCGGGACAACAGTGTGTCTATACTAAGCTTTCTTAACCTCCATTATTGTATTGGACTCTACCACCTCTGCTGGTAGGATCATCCATACTCAACGTTCTCCTTTTTTGCCTCTAGATTTGCAACAAAAAGCTAAACCAATAGCTTAGCCAACACTTAGACTCACGCAATGTAGAAATTAAAGCTTATGACATTAAGTCACATTAGCCACGACAGGACAAATGTAAAGATGTCCTTTGCTGACAATAAACAAAGGCTAAAACAAAAAATAAAAATCACGCCACTGGAAAAACCTGTAGGTCCAAAACGCGTTAGGTGTTTGCTGTGACCTTTCCCTGTTTGTTACTTTTTGCTTAGTGATGATTAAACGTCTTGTGGATTTTGAACACTTGCAGTGGCATTTTTAAAAATTATTTTTGGATTTGGTGTTCCTATGCCTGGCAACCGGTCTTCCACTCAGGTAAGTGGGGACTCTGTGTTTCCATTCCCTTTATGTTTATGCTCAAAGAGTTAGGCTAGAGACATCTAAGAGTTTTGCAGTCGCAGTCCCATGTTTTTTTATATAAACAAAAGTTATCAGACTACATGAATAGTTTTCTTTAATAACACATTAAAGAATAGGTGCAGTTTCTTGCATTTATAATTATTTATCATTATTCTAATATATATATATATATTTTTGTTTTTGTTTTTGTTTAAGCATTCTAGAACCATGCTTCCTCTAGATTCCAAATGTTATATATGTTATATTTTAACAGTATTAGATCAAAAAAAATCAAAACCCCAAATGTTCCCAATCCATTTAATAACTGTGGTAAAACTATAGTGAAAAGTATGTAGCATCTTACGTGTTAAACACTTTTTTCTCTAGCCGGGAGCGAGTCGTGTTGGCTTTTTGCTTCAGATCTGTGAGGTTTGGGTATTTTTTCTTTCCTTTCTTTTTGGCAATCTTCCCTTTTCCCGTGTATCTAGATGATCCAAGGTCTTCTCCTGTAGCTTGCTCGATTTCTCTCATCAGTTCCGGATCTCTCCAGTCTGAAAAAGACAGAAACAATGACCTGTGAAAAACATTGTAAATAGAAACAACTGCATCGTGTAGAGGAAGAGTGGGTTTAAGACTGCATAGCAAATAGGAGACGTACTTTCTTGTGCTTAATTCGAAATATCAGAGTATAAGGAGCCACTTTAACAATGAACTTCTTGCACTGGGCCTTGGCTTATGCCAGAGTCCATAAGTAGTAATCTAGGTTGTATCTCCCTATAAGTCATGCACAGACATACACTGGTTAAAGAGGCATAAAGCATCCGAGGCCCTGATAAGCAGTGACTGGTTGTAGTTACAACGGATACAATTATAACTTTTAACACTACATAATACCAAGTGTATGGGGCATCGGTCCCCGAATGAAGACCAAGAGAAGAAACTGCAAAAGTATGTCTAAATCTCACGTAAGATTAATGCACGTAAGAAAAGTAAAATTAGGATGAGGGTTTGCCGTGTGTGGCATTATACAAACTAGCCGAGGGATCGTTCTGCAGCCCTCCATTACAAAACATGATGCATCCTAAAAAATACATAGAATGCCCAACCACACATACCATGTAAATTATAAAATGAAAATTGGAAAAAATAAATTAAAAAAATAGCTTTTAATTAGCTGTTGGGTTGTGCAAGAACCCCAATTGTGACAGTTCCCCTTCAATGGTAATAAAGGACTAAAACAGAATTTTTATCTTCTATGCTTCATATTCCGCCTACTGTGCCTGCAATATTTATATCAGAGTCACCCAAACCTAGTCCTTCCCTATCCTGTAGCACAGAAGTTAAATCCAGCAAAAGGAAGCAGATATCCCCTGATTCGCTCCTTGTAAAGAGATTACTTAGCGGTAATGAGAAGATCTCACAGTTTAGAAGCCTGGTGAAAGGAGCAATTGTTTAAACACAAGGAAGATGGCCCTCTTTCCAGTGTGGATGAAATGAGTGCTTGAGTAAAATGAAGGAGCAATTTAAAAGCTTTTGAGAAAAATCAATAAAATGCTTTTTTTTCTTCTTTCTTTCTTTCTTCAAACGTTGATCGGGCCCTAAACCTCTTCATATATTGTTACCGAGTTTAGTGGCAGGGAAAAGAAAATTACACAGTTTGTGTGGGTAGGTGAGAATCAATATTGTCGTCAGTAAATAGATGCTATTTCACAACTGACTGGCCAGGGGCTTTTTCTCCCGGACTCCTCTTATACCTGTCTGTTAACAAGTCACTAAAGGCCAAAAAAACAGCTATCCCTCAGCACCGAGACAAAAAAACAGGCACTTGATTTGCTATAAAGTGCTATTGGAAACGGACAACAAGGGAGATTAGCAGGTCAGTGCAATAACTTCTAATCCACAAGGGTCTGGCTCACTGCGATTGGGGCGGGCAGCTACTGAATAGAGTTTTAGCTTCTGTAGCTGATATTAAAAAGCTAGCGACCATATCCGAAGGCACATACTTATAAATGGATTGGCCAGCCCACAGCAGTAAAATTTAACGGTTTGACCTGGGAACAGTCACATACAGAATCCTCAACAATTATCTGACTATTCTCACAACTCACAAACCTACGTCAACTGCACACAGCAAGCCACAGGACTCTATATGTATATTTAAACATATATATATATATATATATATATATATATATATATATATATATTTTTTTTTTTTTTTTTTTTTTTTTTAAAGGCCTGGATGTTTTTTTTTTGCATTTGCAGGGCAATATCTGAACTCTAGAATTTGAAGGCATTTGTCCACTAAACCATGGGTTGTGGTCATTTGTAATGCTGAATCAAAGATAGCATATTGAAGGATTCTTTCTGATTTAGCTTTTTTGCCTACCTTTGCACCTTATCACAAGTCATTGTGGTATATTTAATCATTAAAAAATTCTTTTTTACAAATAAAATGGTGTAGCTTAGTGCTCCTCAACCCTCTCTTCAAGGCACACCCAACAGTCCAGGATTTAGGAATCACCCAGGTGTGTCTAAGGTGTTTAAAAAAAATAAAATAAATTAATATAAAAAAAAAAAAACACACCTTAGACTATAAAAAAAATTTGTTTTGTTTTTCTAAACACCTTAGAAATACCTGGGTAATCCCTAAATGCTGGGCTGTTTGGTGTGCTTTGAGGAGCACTGGTGTAACCTATGATGCACATTCAGAATTTCCCTTTAATATAATCAGTGCACAGTTTGGTACAAGACTGTTCATATTTTCACATGGAAATATTAACATTAAATTAGAACGGATATAATGCAGCGAGGTCCAATTTTGCTTCAGAATGGCGAACTGTGGCCATAATTCATTAATTCAACTTAAAATTTGCCAAAAGCCAATTGAAAGAGACATTCAATTCATTCAAATCAAAAGTGGTGGTGCAAGGGTTGATAATATCTATCTTCAGGGATGATATATCTGATAGAGAACTCCTAAATGGTTTGTGGAAAAGAAGGATTAAATAAAGATTGAGGGTTCCATGGACACCTTATCAACCACAAGAAGCCATTAGAAGTGCGTATGGTATAAAGTGATGGAGAAAATGTTCTTGCCTATGTTGTACGCTTGTTCCAACCCCACATGATATGCCACTGGGATGCCCATGTATATTGTCAGCCAGTCCCATTTTTTCTTTTACCGTATATACTCGAGTATAAGCCGACCCGAATATAAGCCGAGGCCCCTCATTTTACCCCCAAAAACTGGGAAAACTTATTGACTTATTGAGTATAAGACTAGGGTGGGAAATGCAGCAGCTGCTGGTAAATTTCTAAATAACATTAGATCATAAAAAAATTACCGTGTATTAATAGAATATTTATTTACAGTGTGTGTATATAATGAATGCAGTGCGTGCGTATGAGTGCAGTGCGTGTGTATTAGTGCAGTGCGTGTGTATAAGTGCAGTGCGTGTGTACGAGTGCAGTGCGTGTGTACGAGTGCAGTGCGTGTGTACGAGTGCAGTGCGTGTGTACGAGTGCAGTGCGTGTGTATGAATGCAGTGCGTGTGTATGAGTGCAGTGTGTGTGTGTGAGTGCAGTGTGTGTATGAATGCAGTGTGTATGAATGCAGTGTGTATGAATGCAGTGTGTGTGTGTTTGAGTGCAGTGTGTGTGTGTTTGAGTGCAGTGTGTGTATGAATGCAGTGTGTGTGTGTGTGTGTGTGAGTGCAGTGTGTGTATGAATGCAGTGTGTGTGTATGAATGCAGTGTGTGTGTATGAATGCAGTGTGTGTGTATGAGTGCAGTGTGTGTATGAGTGCAGTGTGTGTATGAGTGCAGTGTGTGTATGAGTGCAGTGTGTGTATGAGTGCAGTGTGTGTGTATGAGTGCAGTGTGTGTGTATGAGTGCAGTGTGTGTGTATGAGTGCAGTGTGTGTGTATGAGTGCAGTGTGTGTGTATGAGTGCAGTGTGTGTGTATGAGTGCAGTGTGTGTGTATGAGTGCAGTGTGTGTGTATGAGTGCAGTGTGTGTATGAGTGCAGTGTGTGTATGAGTGCAGTGTGTGTATGAGTGCAGTGTGTGTGTATGAATGCAGTGTGTGTGTATGAATGCAGTGTGTGTGTATGAATGCAGTGTGTGTGTATGAGTGCAGTGTGTGTGTATGAATGCAGTGTGTGTGTGTGTGAGTGCAGTGTGTGTGTGTGAGTGCAGTGTGTGTATGAATGCAGTGTGTGTATGAATGCAGTGTGTGTGTGAGTGCAGTGTGTGTATGAATGCAGTGTGTGTATGAATGCAGTGTGTGTATGAATGCAGTGTGTGTATGAATGCAGTGTGTGTATGAGTGCAGTGTGTGTATGAGTGCAGTGTGTGTGTATGAGTGCAGTGTGTGTGTATGAGTGCAGTGTGTGTGTATGAATGCAGTGTGTGTGTATGAGTGCAGTGTGTGTGTATGAGTGCAGTGTGTGTGTATGAGTGCAGTGTGTGTGTATGAGTGCAGTGTGTGTGTATGAGTGCAGTGTGTGTGTATGAGTGCAGTGTGTGTGTATGAGTGCAGTGTGTGTGTGTATGAGTGCAGTGTGAGTGTGTATGAGTGCAGTGTGAGTGTGTGTGATGCAGTGTGTGTTTGTGTATGTGTTGGGGGGTGGGCATTTTGATTATTGTTATTTTATTATTTTAATCTTTTTTTTTGTTGTTATATTATTTATTTATTTTATTAATTATTTTTTTTTTTTTTTTTTGGTTAGAGTTATTTTTTTTCATTATTATTTTTTTATTAGAATATATTTTTTTTTTCGTCCCCCCTCCCTGCTTGATACATGGCAGGGAGGGGGGCTCTCCTTCCCTGGTGGTCCAGCATTGGCAGTTCAGTGGGGGGGAGAGGGGGCTGGCAGAGCTGTAACTTACCTGTCCTGCAGCTCCTGTCAGCTCTCTCCTCCTCCGCGCCGTCCGGTCAGCTCTTCTGTCAGCTCACACTGTAAGTCACGCGAGAGCCGCGGCTCTCGCGAGACTTACACTGGGAGCTGACCGAGGTGCTGAACGGACGGCGCGGAGGAGGAGGGAGCTGACAGGAGCTGCAGGAGAGGTAAGTAACGCTCTCTCACAGCCCCCACAGCCCCTGTCTGTATTATGGCAATGCAAATTGCCATAATACAGACTATTGACTCGAGTATAAGCCGAGTTGGGGTTTTTCAGCACAAAAAATGTGCTGAAAAACTCGGCTTATACTCGAGTATACACGGTAATTTATCATTAATTTAATTTATTTTATAAAGTGACAAATGATAACATGTTGATTATTAAAATGTAAAGAGAAATGATGCTAAACATTCATGCTCAGTTACTATTATTGTTTAAAGACTAAAACTGACAAACCTTGTTCTTGGGCCTCTTTTTCTAACTTCATCTTATCTTCTCTGACACGGTCTTCAGGATTAACTGGAACACCAAGCTCATCCCGTGGAATTATCTTCCCGTGGAATGGACACTAAGAAATGGGAAACAAAAATTAGAACGTGTATTCTCTCTAAAAGTGAACCTAGAATTGACCCTTTACTACCAAGGAACAAGGGACATTTACCTTTTAGAGCTGGTTTTACCTGTATTAGAACACACCTGAGAAATAACAACATTGTTGATTCCAGCGATGTTTAACCAGAATAGTGAAAATTATGTAATGTGTGACACTGGCCGCTACGGATTCCAGCAACATTCCTGGTACTTCATATTGAAGGCAATGTAAACCCGGGGCACTCAGAGGAACAAAAACTTGTAGACTCACTGATGTAAACCAATTAATTAGATTTGCATCTTGAATTAGTGTAGAAATGCCCATAGAGATCATCTGATGCATTTTGTTTACCTTAGGGGGCTTTCTCCATAGATAAGCTACAAGGTGGACAATATGAAGCAGATGTGCTTCATCCACTTCAAGCAAACCATGATAGTTACATAGTTACATAGCTGAAAAGAAACTTGCGTCCATCAAGTTCAGCCTTCCTCACATATGTTTTTGCTGTTGATCCAAAAGAAGGCAAAAAACCTAGTCTGAAGCGTTTCCAATTTTGCAACAAACTAGGAAAAAATTCCTTCTTGACCCCAAAATAGCAGTCAGATCTCTCCTTGGATCAAGCAGCCATTACCCCACTAATTAGAAATTATATCCCTGTATGTTATGTTTTTGCAAGTATTTATCCAATTGCAGTTTAAACATCTCTTCAGGCAAAGAATTCCATATACTTATTGCTCTTACTGTATAAAAACCTTTTCTTTGCCTTAGATGAAATCTCCTTTCTTCAAGCCTAAATGTGTGACCTCGTGTCCTATGTAAAGCCCTGTTTATGAATAGATTTACAGATAATGGTTTGTACTGGCCCCGAATATATTTGTATAATGTTATCATATCCCCTCTCAGGTGCCGTATTTCCAAACTAATCAGATTTAATTTTTTTAACCTTTCTTCATAACTAAAATGCTTCATTCCTTTTATCAATTTTGTAGTTCGTCTCTGCACTTTTTCTAATGCCATGATATCTTTCTTTAGAACAGGTGCCCAAAATTGCACAGCATATTCAAGGTGTGGTCTTACCAGCGATTTATAAAGAGGCAAAATTATATTTTCATCCCGATAATTTATGCCCCTATTTATACATGACAAAACCTTACTGGCCTTAGCAACGGCAGATTGACATTGCATATTGCTACCTAATTTGTTGTCTATAACAATTCCCAAATCCTTCTCGTGTGTGGTTATCCCTAATTCACTACCATTTAGGGTGTAAATTGCTTGTGCATTCTTAACCCCGAAGTGCATAACTTTAAATTTGCATACATAATAAACAGACAATGTCTACATGTGAACTAACACTAACCATGTAGACCACTTAAAGGGACACTCCACTAATCAAATACAAAATAAATAAAATCACAGTTTAGTAGATATACCCCAAATGAAAATATTTAAATATGCATATTTTTACAAGTCCTCCTCTCCTAACCCCGCCCAGACTTTCTGAGGCTGTCCAATCACAGACTTCCCAGTGCAGCTCAATGAAAAGTCTTTAGAAGGCAGGTGCTTTGAGAAATGCTGCCTCTTGAGTTCAGTGCAAATAAGCTAACTGAACAAGGAAGTAACAAGACCAGTTGTCTGCTTGAAAAACTAGGGGGGTGTAACCAGTATAATTTAGAAAAGTGTCAATTTCTATTGAAATCTGCACTATTTCCAAAATGAAAAAAGAGGACACACTCTTCACACATAGAGCTTTTCAGCAAGCTACAGTGCTTTAGAGGTCTGCATTGTCCCTTTAAGAACAGCAAAAATATGTGAATTCTACAAAAGCATTTTTACTATGTTACTTGTAAGAAGCCTTCGAATAAAGGTACACTATTGCTATTTACTAACGAATAAGTATCTAAATAACTACTAAAAAGCTTTGAAGATGTAGAACGCGGTCATTAGCTGATGTTCAGGAAAAGTCTAGTAAAACTGGCAGACAAATCTATGTCTATACCCACAATAAACTATCTATACTGTACTGACTATACAGGGGCAGCAACGGACCCCAAACTATGTGAACTGATCTGCAATGCAGTGGCTGCTTGCACCGCACACAATTTTCACTTGATAGTGATTTATCGTGAGCGTTAAAATCCCTTTAAAATCCGCATACTTCCCTGTACACAGATCAAGCCTCAATAGGCAATTCTCGCTGTACATACGCCACAGCATCTGCTAAATGTACTCACCTTGCGCCGATCTTGACGTTCACACAGGCTTCCATTGGGAAGCGGATGAAGGCACTTGTGTGTCACTGGTTCAAATTTCCCTGGAACTGTTATGTAACGTGTTTTTAACATGGCTTCAAATTCTTTACTTTCCACTTCTTCTTCCATGTCGTTAGTCGCCCAGAATCGATGCTGAGAAGCGACCCTATATTCATTAATAGACAAAACGAGATAGATAAATAGAAGCACTAAATGCGGCTATTGATATTTCGCTTCATTGGATTAAGGCTCCCAGCTTGCATTATGTGAACAATCTAATTATCCTGCAAACATTGCACACTTAAGAAATGATTACAGGCCCACATTCACTGGTGATTTTAGTAATCTCGTGTACATAGCTTCAAACCCGCTCTTCATTTTCTACTTGGAGTTTGTTTTATAAAGCTTAAGCTTTCTCAGGATTTAACTAATTTTCTGCACCAACAAACCATACGACGCAGCATTTTGCACTTGCCATAGCCAACAATTGATAAGTCTCAGGATCAGCGTTGCTTGGCTTTACTTCTTCATTGCCCTAACCTGACATTAAGTGTAGCTGCAAATACATCTGGGCCAAAAACCAATTAAACAACACAACTCCGTGGTCAATACTGCCTTAGCACAGATAATGTTACTGTGTGGGAGACGAGATGTTCAGAGAAAACACAAAAACAGTTAAGCTCCTGGTCAATGCAAGTTCTCAAACCTGTCAGGAGAAAGGTAATATTCAAGTATTGACGGAGAGAGCTAAACACAGAAGCCTCAACGACAAAAAATAAAATAAAATAAAAATCATAAACGAATAAAAATCAGTTTTAATATTTCCAGTATATTTTGTTAATTAAGATGCTTTGGAGAACCATTATATCACAATACAAAGCACAAAACTCCACGTTCTCTAGTACAATCTGATGCAAAATAAGAGGGAATCTAATAAAATGTACATGGCACACACCACACCAGGGCTGTTTTAAATATTTCATAGAAAACGAAAACAGTTTGAACACATTTAAATGAATACTACAAACTCCGAACACACTTCCAATCGCTGAAGTGTTTTAGGAGTTAAGTGCGTGCCCCCTTTTTCTTATTTTAGAAAGTGCCCATTTCAAACTAAAAATATCTTAAATTCTAAATGGGGTTTAAAATAGGCTAACATTGTCATACAGGCATTTTTTTTATGCTTGGTTGGTGTAAAATGTTCCTAAATTTTTTTTTTTTTCAGGATTTAAGACATGTTGGTGAATTTTGTTTAGATAATTTGGCTGCAGATCAAGAAAGAAAGAAAATTATGATTTCACACAACCAAATGAAAGCTAGGCAAGAGAGGAGGCGCATTCATTGAATGGTAAAAATCACAAGGTAACCAGTATTTTAACTAGGTCGGTGCCAAAGCAACTCTAACAGCGGTTTACTGCAGTCTGCAAATATGCCTGTAACTTTAAGAGTAAAAAGATCAATCGCGGTTAAAACAAACCAAAAAATAATCTTTAGGTTTCCATCTCTTCAAAACAAAGGGGCTCTTCAGTTCAATTTTTAGATTATTTTCAGTGTTTAACTTCATATAAATGTGGGAGGCGAGTTCCCACTAAAGCACACTTTTATGGTTAATGCATCTTCCTGAGCCATAAACTGATCATTTTGGGACAGAGTGAAAATAAATTATCTTTTGTTAGTTTGGCATATCTGTAGTAATCAGCTATGTGGTTCAGAGGTGTGCCCTCTATTTTATGGCAAAGCATAAAAAGTAAAGCAGCCCAGCAATCGGTAGACAGGCTGTGAAATATGCTTTTGATTTCACCTGTGACTTGAATAACTCGGTTGTAAAATAAAAAGCCTTAGTAGGGACAAGTTCCAACCAAACAATCACTCCTTTCTGTCCACCTCTGCAAAACTCTACGGTGTTAAAGGACAAGGCGGGAGCCAAGACAGGCAGAGGGGCATATGGGAACCCAACCTCTATCCATATATCTTTTACAAAACATAAAGCGGAATCCAGGCTTTGTGTATTTAAAGACGTATAAAGAAAGAGAGAGGGGAAAGGACAGGAGAGAGCAAGGAACGGTAAAATATGATGCCAAGAAGCCTAGTCTTTAATTTCGCTCTAAAATTTGAATGATCTTCTGTTGTTATAATAGATGAAGGCAGAGTGCCCCAGAGCTATATACCAAAGCATGTATTATTACCCATTTAGGTGAGGATCATCAGCGGTTTCTGGCAGAGAGTAAACACCTCCTACAAATAAAACAGGTTGCTAATGTGTAGTACCATTGTAAAATGTCTGAAGGTGACTTGTTTCTTCTCAGGTAGGTAGTGCAGATGGTGCAATTCAGTAAATAAGTGGTAACTTTCATATTTGCAAATTTGAGAATTAGGAGTTTCCCTTCTTGGCTGCACTAATCTGCTGTAACTGTAAGCTGCATGGATTTTGTTTATCAAAGTGTTTCCTTCCCACCACAAGTGCTCACCCAACCATAATCTATCAGGGCGTAGAATTCTAGATTCCCTATAGTAACAAGAACTGCTGCTCCAACGTGGTCACATATAATGAGTCGTGATCTAGGTTTACTTGAACCAGTCCTATAATCACGGTTTTCATGTCATTTTTATCTAGAAGACGCACTCTTGTTGTAACTTTCATAAAAAGAAGGGTATCGTTCCAATGGAAAAAGGTAATTTCTTTCCTGAAACTTATGTACGTATATTACCCTTTATTAATCATAGGATGGACAAGTGGACCCTGGTGTCTTCTTTGTTCATTGTGTTTCAAGTATAATGTTTTTTTTTTAATAAACTGGGGTTTTGGCTACTGCTTGTTGTCTACGATTATGCTCAGTTTTTAAGTGTGGGGTAAAAGAGAAAGTATATTATGCTGTTAACTATGGTGGACCAGAGGTGTGGTATCTTTCATGCAAGATCTATTTCTTCATACAGCGCATATACAAATAAGTCTGCTTCAATCAGCCAGCCTTGGATATTTTTGAGGTATACCAAGATGATAGCTGAATTTAACAGTTAATAAATAAAGAACACAGAATAGAATAAGTGATAAGGATTATCCTTAGGTGCCCCTGTATGCTACACTTTAATGGTTAGTCTTGTTGCCTGGCCTAAGTTCATCATCAATATTCAAATGGTCAGGAATGATGCAACGACCCGAGATCGGACGTCTAAAAGAATCAGGCAACACGGTTATCAAGAGATGTTGTATGTAGCTTTGATACTTTCATATCCAGCCAGAGGTCTGTAACTACGGTAGCTGGGCACACTTTGAAGTAGTGCATGATTGATGTACTGAGTAAGGGTCCAAACGGACTTGAGCTTAACAATAGTGTCAATAGGCATGGCATAATTTTTCCATGTATAGTTTGCACGCAATAGGAATCAATCATAATTATGATATTCAGAATAATTATACATTTAATTAACCAGAAAGAGTAGGGCTTCAATGATATAATATTGGAGAGTAGAAAATCCACTCTTAGTGAGTGTGCCCCCAAGGCCTGCAGTTTACCTAACTGTTGGCCTAGTCTAGGAGTAAAGGATTTAAAAGTTTGAGTTCTGGGGAAAGGTATATTTCGGTTTTGACATTGTTTATACATCCTGGGGTCTTTAACTTTTTATTACCCAAACAGATGATATTTAAATAGAAAAATCTGTCTCAGATTAACTGTGGGAAGGACTAAGTGTATGTCTGATCCAGGTCTCCAAAGCTGGACTTCCAGCTGAGGGTCCCAAGTTGGTTGGCTAGCCCTGGTCTAACCTCAATCTCTCCCTTCAATGGCTTTTCAGGTATTATGACTGTCTGATATGTCCAATGTTAAGCATCTCAGTTTTAGCACCCTTAATTTAAAAAAAAGAAAAAAAAAAACATGAGAAGGTGATAGAATAAAACCTAGGATTTAAGTAGCCGTTCATTACAGACTATAATTGCCATTTGAAAAAACAAACAAAATAAAAGCATGTTGAAGGAACAAATCCAAGATAAAAGCTATGCTCTCTCGGCTGAAATCCCTGCTAATGAAAAAGACAAAAAAAACAAAACACATGTATATTTTACTAACCTCAGTATTTTCCCAGCTGTCTGCAACTCCTGTCCCAAATAGTGGGGATCAAGTCCAATGGGAATAACAGGTGCGACAGACTTATCTTCTGCTTGCTTTTTACATTTGCTGCTGGGTTCTCCGGAAACACTAAAGACATGAATATATAAACAAACAACATTTGCCAGGCCACACAAACAGAAATACAGTCTCCCTCTGATAAGGGAAGGGTGGGATTTCCGGATCAATGCCAGCACACAGACAATGAGCTGCTAGAGGTTAAACCCCATTGATTAATTATATAAGTGGGACTAAGGAAGACACTGAATCCCAGTGGATTTCTGAGACATTGAAAACATGAAAATAGTTTTTGCCGGTTTGTTTTACGTGTAATGAGATTTTTCCCCTAATCCCATTTTTCGGTCGTTTTTTTCTCACATTTTTAGATTTTTCGGTTATTCTACTATTATGGTGAAAATGTAAGGACTATTTTACCTTATGGGCTTCATTTTACAGCTGCAATGTTAATTAACTCCCTGTGCTTCTCTCTCTCTCGCGGACCTGGCTATTTGAAAATTCATTGGCAGTCAAGGTCAACCCAAGGTCATCTAACACTCAAGTTACACTTAGTAAACTCAAGCTTGCTGAAAGATGTGTGTGTGAAGAGGCTGTCTCATTTTGAAAAATGTGGTTAGCTCAGTGGAGTTAAACTCAAGAGGCAGCAATTGCCAAGACCACGAACCTTGCAAAGACTTTTCATTGAGCTGCATTGGGATGTCTGTGATTGGACAGCCACAGAAAGTCTGGACTGGGGAAGAAGGGGAGGTCTTGCAAAGGTTACTTCCTTCATTGCAAATTCTATTTAATTTAAAATGTATTATCCCCTGAACTGTCGATAGCTTGCTAGACTCCACAGAAGCATTCTGGGTTTGATTAAAGGATCACTATAGTGTCAGGAAAACAAAGCGGTTTTCCTGACACTATAGTGCCCTGAGGGTGCCCCCACCCTTAGGGACCTCCTCCCGTGGCGCTGAAGGGGTTAAAACCTCTCCTGCCCGTCTGACGTCAGCTCCCCCGTCCGGCGTCACTGGAGCTGAATGCACAGCAAGGGCTGCGCGCGCATTCAAAGTGTCCATAGGAAAGCATTTCTCAATGCTTTCTTTTGGACGCTCTGCACGATGGAGGCAAAATTCGCCTCCAGCGTTGCAGATGCGCCTCTAGTGGCTGTCCGGAAGACAGCCAATAGAGGCTGGATTAACCCCAAATGTAAACATATGTTTACATCTGCAGGGTTAAAACCTGAGGGACCTGGCACCCAGACCACTTCATTGAGCTGAAGTGATCTGGGTGACTAAAGTGTCCCTTTAAAGTTCACTTTAGATAGCAGGCAATAAGAACTTTTAAAGTTTTTTTTCATGCATGGAGTGGGAGTCACAGCCAGGGGAGGGCGTGACTAGGGCTGCATGGACAGAAACAAAAGGGATTTAACTTCTAAATTGCAGCGGATTGAGCAGTGAGACTGCAGGGTCATGATCTATACACTAAAACTGCTTACTTAAGCTAAAGTTGTTTTGGTGACTATAGTGTCCCTTTAAGATATAAAAACTGCTTTCTGCAGAGTCTAAATACACAAGTCTATACTTCCACAGAACATTATGTTAAAGGGACACTACAGTCACCAAAACAACTTTAGCTTAATGAAGCAATTTTGGTGTATAGATTATGCCTCTGCAGTCTCACTTCTCAATTCTCTGCCATTAGTGTCCCTTTAAGAAATGTGCACAAAACAAAAATTGCCGTCGTTGGAGGGAATTGAGTACGGCCAAAGTTAAGTCACTACCATTTATTAATAGCATATGTTATTTGTCATACTTACCCGTTCCGGAGCTCCTTGATCCGGCGGCAGGTCTGACTCTGCATGCTGTGCGTGCGCGTCTATTAGGACGGAGTCGCGCTGACGTCATAATGGCGTGACTTAAAGTGCCAAACCAATTGGTTTGCACGAACTGAAACTCCCGAATTCAACATTCGGACAAATTCGGGTGTTTAGGCGCTCTACAGTGATGCAGACCAATGGGATTGATTCCCTGGCTTTATAAGCCAGGGCCTTTCAGTAGCAAGTTGCCCTGTTGTGGTTCTTGTTAACCCAAGAGTGCGCTTTACAATATATTTGAATTTCTTATTACCGACTTTGGCTTGTTTATCGTTTCTCTGCTTTCTGTGTTCCTGTCAGGGACCAGGAACCAGACAGAGACAGAAGTAGATGCAAACACACCTTTATTAATAAATAACAAATAATAAACAAAAGCAAAGTCCAGGAATCAAGCAGGGGTCAGTCACCAGAGCGGGTAGTCAGACAAGCCAGGATCAGGAGCACGGAGAGCAGCGGAGTCAGGAACAAGGCCGGAGTCAGGAACCAGGATCAAACAGGAAACACAGGAACAAGGAGACTTCTGGGAAACAGGAAACCACGCAAGGGCAAGGAGGTTCTGGGCTTAGCTGCTTAAATAGGCAGAACTGATTAGCAGCAGGGTTGATTACTACTCACAGGTGAGTAACCGTGGCAACAAGCAGAAGCAGCTCATAGTAATTGCAGCTGCAAACTCAATCACTGAAACAGAAAGGTTTGCTGTTTAAAACAGCAAAGAAACCCTGACAGTACCTCCCCCTCAACGATTCCCCCCATCTCTGTTGGTGGGTCCGGGCTTCATGGGGAAGCGGGCGTGATAGGAACGAAGGAGGGATGGTGCATGGACATCAGAGGCTGGAACCCAGGAGCGTTCCTCTGGACCGTATCCTTTCCAGTGCACCAAGTATTGGATCTGTCCTCTGAAGACCCGTGAGTCAATGATGCTGCGTATTTCATATTCCTCATGATTGTCAATCAGAACAGGACGTGGACGTGGCACTGAGTTGGTGTAGCGATTACAAACCAACGGTTTCAAGAGGGAAACATGGAAAACATTTGAGATGCGCATGTTAGCAGGAAGATCAAGTGCGTAAGCTACAGGGTTAACCCTTCGAAGTATACGAAATGGCCCAACGTATCGGGGTGCCAGTTTTTGTGAGGGAACACGGAGGCGTAGGTTGCGGGAAGACAGCCAGACCCTCTCTCCGACCTGATAGGTAGGTGCAGGAAAGCGTCTGCGGTCGGCCTGGAGTTTGTAGTTCTGCATTGCGCGTTGCAAAGAACTCTGAACCTGCACCCAAGTGGAACGGAGTTCCCTGAGATGTCCCTCCAATGCCGGTATCTCCTGTGGCAAGAACGTATCAGGCAACATGGACGGTTGAAACCCATAGTTTGCCAGGAACGGGGATAGCCGGGAGGAGGCATTAATCGCACTATTGTGGGCAAACTCCGCCCAGGGTAGCAGATCAGACCAGTTGTTCTGGTGGTCAGAAATGTAGCAACGCAGAAACTGTTCCAGTGTTTGGTTAGCTCGTTCCGCTGCACCATTGGATTGCGGGTGGTAGGCCGAGGAGAAGGAAAGCTGAATTCCCATTTGCGTACAAAAAGCTCTCCAAAATCTGGACACGAACTGGCTACCCCTATCTGAGACTATCACTTTGGGTAACGAAAGATCTCCCGACCAAAAATTGTTGCAAGTTCCTGGGAAGTTGGTAGTTTTTTCAAGGGAATGCAATGCGACATCTTCGAGAATCGGTCAACAACCATGAGAACGACTGTATTGCCACGAGAGACCGGAAGATCTACGATAAAATCCATGGACAAGTGGGTCCAGGGTCGTTCACCATTAGGTATGGTTTGCAGGAGACCCACTGGAGGGCGTCGTGGGGTTTTGTTTTGAGCGCACACAGGACAGGCAGCTACAAAAGCGGTGACATCCGAACGGAGACTAGGCCACCAAAATTGCCGGGATACGGACCAGATTAACTGGTTTTTGCCTGGATGTCCAGCTGCTTTGGAGTCGTGGTATGTACTCAATAGTTTCGTACGGAGGTTAATAGGTACAAAACAACGGCCATTAGGTTTCTCTGGAGGAGCATTACTTTGTGCAGCCAGAATCTCCTCGCCTAGGGGTGAGGTGAGGTTAGTACGGATGGTTGCCAGTATATGGTCCGGAGGAATCACAGGAGTAGGGGTTATCTCCTCTCTAGATGGAGGGGAGAACTGTCGAGACAAGGCATCAGCCTGGATGTTTTTTGTACCGGGCAAGTAAGAAACCACATAATTGAATCTTGATAGGAAGAGAGCCCATCTAGCTTGCCGGGGGGAAAGTCGCTTAGCTTCAGAAAGATATGTTAGATTCTTGTGGTCTGTGAGTATGAGGATTGGCACTGAAGTACCCTCAAGAAGGTGCCTCCATTCTTTGAGAGCTAAAATTATGGCTAGAAGTTCTCTATCACTAATCTGGTAGTTGCATTCCGCCGGGTTCAATTTCCTCGAGAAATACCCGCACGGATGCCTGGAACTCTCTGGGTTAGGACGTTGAGACAGGAGGGCGCCCACTCCTGTCTCAGACGCATTGACCTCAAGAATGAATGGTAAGGCAGGGTTAGGGTGTGCCAGTATAGGGGCAGCAGCAAAGGCGACTTTGAGAGACTCAAGGCAGTAATGGCTTCCTGTGACCAATGCTGTGGATCAGCATCTCTCCTGGTCATGTCCGTGAGAGGTTTAACCAAGGAAGAAAAGTTGCGTATGAACTTCCGATAATAATTGGCGAAGCCCAGAAACCGTTGTATAGAGCGAAGACCCGTAGGTCGAGGCCATTTAAGTACAGCCGAAAGTTTCTCCGGATCCATAGAGAATCCAGTATCTGAGATAACATATCCCAAGAATGTAACCTGTTTGCAGTGAAACTCACATTTCTCCAATTTGCAGAACAGACTATTTTCTCTAAGTCTCTGTAGAACACGAGAAACGTCTGCGTGATGGTTCTCGAGAGATGTGGAATGGATCAGAATATCATCAAGATAAACCACCACACATTGCTGCAGCATATCTCGCAGGACGTCATTTATAAATTCTTGGAAAACCGCCGGAGCATTGCAAAGACCAAAGGGCATTACTAGGTATTCGTAATGGCCGCTCCTGGTGTTAAATGCGGTTTTCCATTCGTGGTCCTCTTTTATCCGGACGAGATTATATGCCCCTCTCAGATCAAGTTTGGTGAAGACCGTTGCTCCCTTGAGGCGGTCAAATAATTCCGTGATTAATGGAATGGGGTAGGCATTCTTAATAGTAATGCGATTGAGACCCCTATAGTCGATACAGGGTCTCAACTCGCCATCTTTTTTCTTTACAAAGAAAAAGCCGGCCCCGGCAGGAGAAGATGACTTCCGAATAAAACCCTTAGACAGTGCATCGGTAACATACTCCTCCATGGCTCGATTTTCTGCTACAGACAGTGGGTAAATCCGGCCCCGGGGAGGATTGGTACCCGGTTGGAGTTCGATACCACAGTCATACGGACGGTGTGGTGGCAGAACGCTGGCTTGACCCTTGTCAAATACATCTTGGAATTCTTGGTACTCAGCGGGTAAGGAAGAGGCAGAACATGCGCCCAAAACTTTGACCGGTTTCTGGAGACAGGACAATGTGCATTGCTGGGACCATGATAATATCTCAGCTTTGCGCCAATCAATTGTGGGGTTATGCTTCTGTAACCAAGGGTATCCCAAAACAACCTGGTAATATGGAGAGGAAATGACCTGGAATTGGGTCGTCTCATGATGTAGAGCCCCTACAGCCAGAGATATGGGCACGGTTTCCTGGGTCACGTGGGTTGGCTGTATTGGTCTGCCATCGATGGCTTCGAAGGCTAGTGGGGAGTTGCGAGACTGTAAGGGTATAGAGTGCTTTGCTGCAAATGCACAATCTATAAACAAGCCTGCGGCCCCAGAATCAAGTAACGCCCGGGTTTCAATGGATGAATCAGACCAGGAGAGGATAACAGGCACCAAGGGTTTGTGCACACATATCTCTGGGTCTGCAGAAAGACCACCCAAGATCTGCCCCTGACAGTATCTTGGGTACGGACCCTTTGCCGGACGGATCGGGCAAAACTTTAACATGTGACCGTGGTGTCCGCAGTATAGGCACAGGCCCTCCCTCCTCCTAAAGGCTCTCTCCTCGGCCGAGAGGCGTGAGAAGCCTAACCGCCTTGGCTCCACACAGACAGAGGACTCAGGACCAGGAGGCAAGGGAGGTGAGGGAGGTTCGGGTGGGCAAGAAAAGCTCGGTGTCAAATTTACAAGAGGCCTCCGCAGGCGCTCCTTGGATGAGGATCTCTCTCGGAGTCTGATGTCAATGAGGGTGACAAATGATATCAGTTCCTCGAGATCTTTAGGCAATTCTCTGGCTGCAATCTCATTTTTAAACACATCGGAGAGACCTTGTGCAAAGGCAGCCACAAGAGTCTCGTTGTTCCAGCCACCCTCTGCTGCCATGGTACGGAATTCACTGGCATACTCGACAATAGTTTTTGTGCCCTGAGAATTAGACATGAGTAGTTCGGCAGTAGGGGTGGGGCGAGCTGGAATATCAAAAACCCTATTGAAGGATGCAACAAATTCAGGGTAATTGTAAATAATAGGCTTCTCCGCCTCCCAGAGAGGTTTTGCCCAAGCTAGGGCCTTTTCAGACAGCAAAGAAATCATGAAGTGAACTTTGTCACTGTCTGTAGGAAATGCCTGGGGCAGGGTTTCAAGGTATCCTTTAACCTGATTTATAAATTCTCTGCACTGTGCTGGGTCGCCCCCAAAATGCTGAGGGAGCGGGACAGACCCAGTCATTTCTCTAGCCGCTACAGGTTTGGAGGTTACAACCGGTGCTAGAACAGGAAGTGAGGCAGAGGCGGCCGCAATCGCAGGCTGGCCGGGTACTGGATCCAGATGGGCATACTGGTCCAAATGGTGGTTCTGCTGGTCCCACTGGGTAAGCAGGTTAGGTATAGGTGTCTTGCCTGTACCATCTGTATTCATGGCCCTTGCGTAATGTCAGGGACCAGGAACCAGACAGAGACAGAAGTAGATGCAAACACACCTTTATTAATAAATAACAAATAATAAACAAAAGCAAAGTCCAGGAATCAAGCAGGGGTCAGTCACCAGAGCGGGTAGTCAGACAAGCCAGGATCAGGAGCACGGAGAGCAGCGGAGTCAGGAACAAGGCCGGAGTCAGGAACCAGGATCAAACAGGAAACACAGGAACAAGGAGACTTCTGGGAAACAGGAAACCACGCAAGGGCAAGGAGGTTCTGGGCTTAGCTGCTTAAATAGGCAGAACTGATTAGCAGCAGGGTTGATTACTACTCACAGGTGAGTAACCGTGGCAACAAGCAGAAGCAGCTCATAGTAATTGCAGCTGCAAACTCAATCACTGAAACAGAAAGGTTTGCTGTTTAAAACAGCAAAGAAACCCTGACAGTTCCTGACCTTGGCTTGTCTTACGGTTTATGCTGTCCTCTCCTACGTTTGACATTGGCTTTCTTCCTGACTATTCCTTATGTTAAATCCGGCCATTCTAAGGCCCGGTAATACGTTGTACCTCTCCTTTAGCAGATTAGGGTCTGTGTGTTTTGGGTTCTCCTACTTTAGCCGTGACACTATTACATTGTTTTTTTCTTTATTCTTTACATCTTCATTGATGTACAAGGAACAAATTGTGCAAAAATACCCACTAAATACTAGAACGTTTGAAAGAGTTTAAGCAACAATACTATCAATAAGTAAATCGTACCTGGAGGTAGATGGTGTTGCAGCACTGCAAGCAGCATTCAACTCATCAGTTCTTTTACGGGGTCGTGGGGCATGAGAAGGAGGTGCTTTCACCGGCATCTTCTTCACAGGTGGAGAAGACACTTTAGGTTCTAGACCTGCAAGTCATTGTGGATTACCAAAGATTAGCAATGGGTACTTAATGAAGATGACTAAGGGACTAATGAATAACATGTATTGTGTTATAGTCAATACTGTAATATGTTCTAAAAACAGACCAGGGGAACAGTGTGTAGCTGAAGATCTCTTCGGGTCAGCCGGGGTAAAATGGATTTTATAGTTTCTCTCCCCAGATTGGATTCATTTTCTGGCCTGCTCTTCCATAAGTAACATGTTGAATACCCCTCCACCCCCCCCACCCATGTAAACATTACTATTTAAAATACAGTGCATAATATCTTAATAACAAAATTAAA
The DNA here is from genome assembly GCF_036172605.1 of Pelobates fuscus. Classification (NCBI taxonomy): domain Eukaryota; kingdom Metazoa; phylum Chordata; class Amphibia; order Anura; family Pelobatidae; genus Pelobates; species Pelobates fuscus. The sequence continues at coordinate 47,425,302 of NC_086322.1, read as the reverse complement.
TAAACAAACAAACAATAAAAGCATCCTCCCCACCTAAAAAAAAAAGAGATTTAACCCCTTAAGGACACATGACATGTGTGACATGTCATGATCCCCTTTTATCCCAGAAGTGTGGTCCTTAACCCCTTAAGGACCAAACTTCTGGAATAAAAGGGAATCATGACATGTCACACATGTCATGTGTCCTTAAGGGGTTAAGGGGTTAAAAACGAACCTTAAATTGATATTCCACATTCCTCATATAGAAGAATTGTGGGAATACTTGGCATGTGTGGCAAGCCAATCGCCATACTGACCTAATCAGGTATGTCTCCTAGAGAAGCACTGAATTCAATTATTTATATGAGAAGCATTCAAAGCATTCAAGCGATGCAAAACATTAAGATCGATTATTTAAAGTCTTCAGAAGGAACTGCTTCCAGTAGCTGATTGTCAGCCACTAGAGGAGATTCCGAAAGACAAACGTGAACATTGCGGTTTCTCACAAATGGCAATACTTACATTTGTCAGAATGCAGGGACAGGGTCATTGCAACAAAATCACTACATTAAAGGGAAACTGTCATTTCTCTAGAATTTACACCATTGAATACAACATCGAAAGGCACCTATGACTTGTGGGTATAGCAAATGACATTACAACCCAGTTCAAACAAGGAAAAGCCAAACATTGCAAATGAAGAGAAGAAACAGAAACACTGTATGTTTTCTATGGACTGCCTGTTGCAAAGAACAAAGCTTATAACAGTGACTGACACCTAGTTGCAGGAAAACAAGGTACGGATTATTTCATTTTCAATTTCACATCGCACAAATATATATGTATTATTAAATGTAGGGATAAGTTAAACATAATCTTGACAGTGATAGTTTCCCTTTAAGATGCTGCTTTGAGCTCCCTTTAAAGTGATATTCCACAGCATTTACTTTGGTATGCAATAGCATATACATTATAGAATTGCCCACTATACATGAGAAATCCACAACATTTATATATAAAAAGGTCCCAATAATGATTATCCTCGATTCCTAACCAATTATGATCCGCACGCTTTAATACCTTGGCATGACATTATTTTAGTAATAAATAGATATATACATAGATCATTTTGAATATATACATTTCACCAGCAGATCAGATTTTAGAATCCTGATGGTGATGACCTTCACACAATTATTTCCCATAATAAACACATGACACATGAAGTTCGGGACCCCTAATCACGGGCAGTGCCAGGACATACCCCAGTCTTTACAAGATTAGTGGGAGTTATACTCCTGAGCAGTAGCTGTTGCCATTTTAAAGCCAGCAGCTAAAATAGCCGACGCATTTGCAAATATGTCCCAGTGCAGTACCGTAAATTTCTCCTCTTAACCTCTACACTACCCTATCGCTAACCATTGACTCCTACACTACTTTAACAATTACACTAACCCCAAGCTAAACATAAAAACGCAATATAAAAAGATATATAATGGAGAAGCAAGTATTATAGGAAAATAAGGCCAGCTATGGTTTCTAGAGAGACGTTTATAAAGCACTTGACCCTTGATCTCATGTTGTGTGTTTGGGTTTTTTTTATAACGCCCCTCAATGGCAATCAATTCCAATAATATATGGTACATCGTTATAGATAATATAGCATATGCTACACATATAATATATATATAAAAAAATAAAATAAAAAACGTGTGAACATTTTCGGAGCTATGCTGTAACATTACATTTTCATTTTAATGCTCTTGTTACTAGGGACAGACGTTGCTGGTCAAAATATTGTTTCATTTTCATATAAACTGTGACTTTATTAGATCACTAACCCTGTGTGCAAAATATACATTTTAAATGTACCCACTATCAGAAAATAGGGAGAGGGTGCGATAAAAAGCAATTACCTGTCCTTGAAAATCAAATGGCAGCATACAAACACCAATTTAAAATGCCAATAATCTGTATTAATGGCGTTTTATCAGAACATGAACAATCGTAATGTTTGGGTGGAAGGAAGAATTATTAATACAGCATTTAGTAGATCCCTTTCGGAGATTATTTTTAATGTTTAAAACTAATCATAATATGGTCAAAAAGCTTTTTTTTATGTCTTAAATGACCAAATGGCACCTATTTGCTCAGAGCAATAAAATGCAGAATGTTGAGGGAATCAATCGATAGCGGGAAATAGAGAGGCAGGGCTCTTGGCTTCCAGATAGGCCACTGAATGCTGACTTTATTGATTTTAGTCAGTTCAGCTGGCCTGGTAATTAAAATGTAAATTTGAGAAAGAGATTATGTCCTGACAGAAATGGTGGGATTAGAACAGGAGATAAAAGCCCCTCCGTGAAAATTCACTGAAAGAGTATAAAAGGAGAAATGTGTATACACGTCTTAACAGCTGTGTGGGTTTATGGGAAATCTAAAACAGGATAAATAAAAAATAATATTACGCACACGCAGGAGTTTTTTTTTTTTTGTTTTTTTTTTTAAAGAGTATTGAATTTGAAAAGAAAGATTTTTTTTTTTTGCAATCTACTTATATTCATTTTATTTTTATACTTTCAAAATGTATTCTAAAATAATATTTATCATCATTTCCGTTAACAGAAAAAAAAAAGTTCTAAAACAAATAAATGGGGGAGGCGCGGAAGTTCTAGTTAAGCCAGTCACAAGCAGCATACTGAGTGAGGGGGAGGGAAGAACCAATAAGCAGGTTGAGTGTATGGATATTAAGAGCCCAAATCCCACCCTGGCACTTTAGAGGTTGTATACTACATCTTCTATTATGCTCTTACAGCCAGAAGGTATCTCACACTCCTTGTGACAACGTTTCTGCAAACTACTGCAAGAGCTTTCTAAAACATTCATCAAAGATTATAATATATGGAAAAACAAATAAATGGGGAGTCTGAGAGATGAATATCACCGTCTATTTCATTAATGTTTTGCCTTGATTGTGCTTGTATCTTTTGATTGAACCTAACTAATTTTGTATGTCTATAGCTCTAAGTACAGAAATGATATTTAATGAATTTAGTCAGTTAGTCAATTCGTTTCAGATGGGAAAATAGAATGCCACGATCTCCATTGTCATCTTTCATTGGTTTTAGTAAACTGGTAAGTCCCTAATTTCAGGAAAACACACAAAAAAAGTGTGAATTCAGAGCAAATTCAATGTGAATTTTAAACTTTGAAGATATAACAGCAGGAATGGAAAACGATCCCAAGGAATAGTTTTCAGGTCTGCTATTTCTGAACTTAAATGTTAAACTCACTTTGAATTGCCAGCATTTCACACCGTGGTGAATAAACCTGACATTTTAGCCAACTAATGCAGTAATGTACTCGGATTGGGAGAGCAACGTTTGATGTCAAAACCGGTCTGAGAGTTCAGATTAGGACTTGCAAAGCGACAAAATAAGACTTGTTTTCGGATAAGCAAAGGCCACTCCGTGTACGTGGGGACTAACTGACAACTGGAACTGGAAGCAATAACCACTGGCAAGCCAACACAGTAACAAACGTATTCCAAACACGAAAGCTCTAAACGTGCTATTTAGGACCCGGCCCCTTCTGTCAGCAAAGCAAAAGGTGAGTTTACCTTTTTTTTCCCAGTGCCGAGCGGGTCTCATCATGGCTGGCCCCACCCCGACTCCTTGGCAGAGATCAAAACTTGATGGTCTCAGCCAGCCCAATGCTTTGCCTTAGGAAAATATTGAGAGGCTATTGCGTATGCACAGCAAAAACTCACACTGCACCAATCAGCACCTCCTTATAGAGATGCATTGACTCAATTGATCTCTATGGGGAATGTTCAGCACCTCCATGCAGAGCATGGAGACAGTGAACTTCAATGCTGCACATTGTGCTTCACAAACCAAGGAAGCACCTCTGGTGGCTGTCTGAGTGACTACATTGCTGCCTAGGGACAACTCCAGTGGCAAACATTGCATTTTCTCTGATAAGACAGTGTTTAGATTAAAAGGCCTGCAGGGACAGGCTGTAGACTCTAGAACAACTATATCAAGCTCCAGTTGTTCTGGTGACTATAGTGTCCCTTTAAGGGACAACAGTATAAGTGACAAAAAATAGTTTTATACTATGCATTTCTACTTTATTGGGGGCTATGAAAATTCTAAATATGTTGAAACGTCAAGAAAAACTAAAGTTCCACAGGATCCTGGAAAAGAAAATCTTGCAAGAACCATTTTGATAGGAAACAAAGACCATGCATATTCCATTTTCGGTGAAATTGATCTAGTGTGAAAAATAATGGAACACTTCTGCCAATTTCTTTAAATCAAGTTTCCTATTTTGCCTTGATAAATGGGACCTGTACAGTTTTTTTTTGTTTGTAAGTCCCAAATGGCAGATGTATCCTAGTATCGCAGATCTTACAATCCCGGTGATACGGACTATGTGTTAATGGAGGGACATACTATAGAGAATTAACCCATACAATTTCCTTATAGTAGCAAATTGAGCTGGATGACTGTTCGATGGTCTGCAACTCCCATCATCCAGCAAACGTTCTCACACACACTGATCGGTGCTAGAAATAGTCACGATTATTGTATGGTATGTGCTATGGCAGTGATGGATTTATGAGCCTATTAGAGTCCAGTCTGAGTAAACAACATTTTTAATCAGTGCCACAAAAACAATAAAAAATAAACGGCGTATCCAAAATGCAATTACTTGTTTGTTTTAATCTTGTTTTACTCTAGTCTAATTACACAGAGGAAATAATCACTTTCCAAGTTCTTTGTATCACCAAAAAAAAAAAAAAAAAGGAAAATTACCAATCACCAGAGACAACCTAATGAATGGTTCATTCAGCTTAACTCTGCTGGCCAATGGTGTACTGACGCGTAACTCAAGGATTCATTTGTTTAGTTTAATGCAATGCAGGGAAATAAATGGGGTTTCTCACCGTCAAGTTCAAAGGTCAGAGCTTACACCAGTTCCAGACAGGGAGCCAACATGTAGGCCCTCAAGTACCTAGATCACTGTATATACGGCGGAGTGGGTTTCTCGATAATTTACATTGAAAATTTCCGACATTACAAGCACCTATTTTTTTTTTTAAATATCAGGGATATTTATTAAACATATCATTAAAAACCCTAGGAGTGGCAGTTTCCTTTAAACCGGGGCACATTCAGAACTTCTCTGACAGGGGTAAATCATTTGATGGAATAGTATATTAAGATTAACTCTCCCCACTCTCCCTACCCTCCCTTACCCAGTATTCTGTTTTGCCTTTTAGGTTTTTTTGCCACTAATGTATTAATTTATGTATTGGGCACAGAAAGCAATGATTGGGTATGCTAGATCAAATGGTAAGCATTTATTAAAAAAAAAACATGTGTGCTTAATAAAAGGGCTAGTCTAGTGTGTCCACTTCACATATACACTAATCTGTATCATTGAGCACTGAGAGAGGGATTAAGGGACGTACACTTCATCTATAGACAACACTTTCCTGGTGATCCTTCGAAGTTCTTGATCATTCATTGCTGTAGTATATACTTAGGGCCTTCAAAGTGAGGGATAACCATATATTTATCATTTTGGTTTATTTGTTGTTTTTCAGTTCATCATTTACTCGGATCTAGAAATCTATCAGGACAAATTAAATCTAAAAGAGTCTCATCTAGGATTAAGACTGTATTTGGTTCTTTTAACAAAGAGTATTTGGGGAAAATGAACCAAACCTACCGCTTGATCACTATAGCAAAGATCTTCCTGACATCCCTACACATCAAATGCTTTTGGAGGTCAGCAACTAGAAGTCTCTTCTGTAAAAAGATTACAATCATCTCCCTGTAAAACATTTCATCTGCAGACCTGGGATTTCTGAAGTCAAGTCAGAAGAAGAAGCTGGTTTACAGTGTACATAAACCAAACAAGAATGATGATTTGCTTTAATATTCTGGTGCACAAAGAGCAACACTTTCCCTACTGTATTTTATCTTGAAATCTGTTTAATCCACTCATCTGATTTAATCTCTTTAGTGTTATGAACACTAGCACAGCTTGGATTTTTAGAGAACCATAAGACCATACACTCCAAAATGTATAAGAGGCAGTTTGTGTACTGGATGAGAGATGGTACCAGGCCTCTAAAACAGAAGAAGACCTCTATATACCTTGCTACATACACACTACAGATAAATGCTATCAAGAATACATAATACATCGTCTTCATCTTTCATATATAGAATAAATTGCCGGGTAAAACCAAATGTAATTTTCCTCCCCCCAAAAAAGAAGTCTGTAATATTTGCACATCATCTCATTTTGTAATCTTTCTAAAAGGTATATCTAAAATGTTTATTTTTATGAAACACTGTACTCAGATTGACAGTGTTGAAATTCCAACCCAGTTAAGAGAAATACTGACATCAAGTAGAGATTACTTTGTCTCAGAATTTTTCCTAAGCGTGACAAAGCTTGACACTAGGTGGAGGGATTGTCATTTTACCCAGCCATTACCAGTGATGTCTTTAGGGAAATTATATCTTTCTACAGAGTATCCCTTTGTCTCGAAGAATTCTCCATGGACCTCAATGCTGTAGTCTTGCACATGCGCAAGAGTACAGTGCTGATGTCAGTACCCTATAAATCCCTTTGCAAGAGAGATTTATGGAATATGCAATTCCACCAACTAGGGTTAAAGCTGCATTAAAGTCACTGTGGCGGGACCTGTTAGGGAATTGCTGTGTGTATTCTCCGTGTCTTTCCCGTATTGAAATGTATTCCTGTGTTCTACCTACTCCATGTTCGGAAGAGCCCTGACAAACGGGTTCTGTTCACCTTCCAACGGGTACCACCCCGATAACCCATTTAGAATGTGCATTTAGAATGTTCACACCTCGTTGACAAGATGTGAAAACCACAAACTGCAAGGAAAGCCTCTGCGCATGCCGACATTGGGTGGCGACCTGTTTGTTAGAGGAAAGCCATCCAGGGGCTGACGAACGGGTTCTGTTCGCCTTCCCAATGGGGACCACCTCGATAACCCATTTAGAATGTGTATTTAGAATGTTCACACCTCGTTGACAAGGTTTAAAAACCACAAACCGAAAGGAAAGCCTCTGGGCATGCCGACACTGGGTGGCGACCTGTTTGTTAGAGGAATGCCATCCAGGGGGAGCATTTGCGGACTGCGTCCCACCTCGTTCGGCACCTGAACGAGGACCCCCCAAGAGCCCCTTGGAATGTTCGCAACAATCAATTGGAACGTTGGCAACTTGCTACATAAGAGTGAAACCGCAAGAGAAGTAACTAATGGGCGCTTCTCTGGGTGTCCGCCGGCCAGGGGGAGCATTCGTGTCTGTTTTCACCCAGGAACCCTGCTAATGGAGAAAGTTTGTGACGGGTATCGTTCTGGGGGTCCCTGCGATTGTGGGGACACTCTTAGGGGACAATGGTGGTTTGGCAGGCTTTCGATGGCTGGGAGCCCAGGAGGTGGGAATCTTAACCGCGCTGGGACTCCCAGGTACAGAGGGTCCTGAGAAGAAGACCCTTCTGCCACTGGAAGTGTGAAATCCTGTATTTGGGTGGCAGGAATTGGGGACAAAGGAACCGGAGTTCCAGTCCCACACACAGGCCCCTGTGAGGGGGAGAACCCTGAGAGGTGACTCTGGGTGGCATAAAAAGGGACAAAGGGACTGGGGTTCCGGTTTCGTTATACGACCCCCGGGAGGGGGAGGACATTGTCTGTATGAGTAATCCACCCCTTGCATGGGGAAAGTATAAAGCCAAGTGTGGCCAATAAAGTTGTTGTTGTACCCCTGTAACTGTGTGTCGTCCAGTTGTTGGGGATGATGAGTCACACAATAAAATAAACTAGGAAAGTGCAAAACATTGCAACTACACTAGACATCAATTCCTTCAAAAAACAAAACACCACATAGTATAACAATTTTGTTCAGTTTGTATTTCTGCAAAGTGATTAGTTATACCCCACACAGGGCAACAGGAACAGGCCACTCTACACCATGCATCATAAACTGCATACCACCCCCCATGTAGCTTAACCCACGATTCCATCCATTCAAAGAATTCAGGAAGTTCCAGACCATCAATGTCTGTAGAGCCAGCATTTGAGATCCCTGCTCTATACCATAAGCTTTGTAATCATGTAGATTTGTTATGGTGCCTAGAATGACCCTGGCCAGTTCAATGGGCAAGCAGCCACCTCTTCTTTAGAAACCTCATGCCTGGGCTTATAAACTACATTATATAGCTTGGTGATCAGTGCAGACAATATATATGCATACAGAGAAACATCACTAAGTGTAATAACAGTGTATGTAAATAATTCTGTAATTTACCCAGATTACCTGCTCCACTTCATCCAGCAATATTTACAATATGGCCATTCAAACTGAAATATTAAAGACACTCGACATAATCCTGAGTACCTGTCACTTACAAAATCACCAAACATGGCAAGTAACATAATTGAACAATCTGACTTTAAACCCAGAGCCACACATATATTTTTTCCTATTTCATCAAAATTAATTGTGTGTTAACCTTAAAAAGCAATACGCTGTGCCTAAAATACTTATATGGCATTTAAAGTTGAGACACAATTCTGTTCAAAGTTGATTTGATAGATAGATAGACTACGTTTCCCATGATGCACAGCTAACCCAAAGGGAAATGTAGTTTGCAAACATCTGCAGGGCTAAGCTTAGCCACTGCAGACATACGGGATGTAATTGTATAGTACTAAGAGGTGTCATATCACTCTGTATTAATGGAATTTAATTAAACAGATTTACTGTAATTCCTCCTCACCAAAAACCACATTTACTACAAAGGCATGAGAAGCTGTATATTTTTCTTACACCGAAATAAATATTGTTTTCTAAATATTCCTCTAAAGCTCATATAACAGTGCTCAGCTTTAAACTACAGAGCTACAGGACAATGAAATAAGCCAGCGTTCTTGTGCTCTCGCCTTCTACAAAGTATGTTTATCTAGGGCCAATCGCAGCGTCCCTATCTCTGTAATGACTTCCTCACAGCAGTCAGAGAGATTACCCACACCACTGATCACTTTATTACTTCATAATGGCTGTTTATTTACTTTACTGCCGCGGTAACATGCACGGATAAAGCTTTTTCACAGCTGGGCAAACTCACCGTACTCCTTGCGAAGATGGTCCGGAATATTAGGTTCGTAACCTTCTTTCTCAGGAACCTCTTCAAATTCATCGTCATCATCACTGGCACTCACCTGCACAAAAAAATATATATATATAATACGTCAACGGTTGTACAAAAATAACTAAATAGAGAATTAACACAACACAAGGTTTTCAAATTCTAATTGGCTTTCAGATTACCGTTAACTCTAAAACACAGCTAGTTGCACTCACTGTTAAATCCCTAACTCCTGGTTCCCTGATAAACACGCAAATGCACGCTAGACCAAAGGGGGGGGAATTAAAAATTAATTACAGCTGGTGCACAGCAACAACAAAAAAATAAACAAACAAAACTCAAGGGGAGCTGGAGCTGGCCAACAGTCTGACACAAAGTGACTGTGAAAAAGGCCACAGGTACCACTTAACGATATTGCCAATATGGAAGTAACAAAAAAAAAAAAATTACAATTGCTGTTGTTTTATCAATGTTCCTCAGTTTTCATTTACATCCCCATAAATACAGCTCTTATAATGCCCCCCATAGGGTTTCAAACAGGTCGCTTTTGGGGAATTGTTTGGGTTAGTGACCACAAACAAAAGTTCATTGTGTACGTCTCCTTCTACATATCAACAATCCCAAACTGGAGAGAAAAGAATAAAAAGGAGAGAAAAATAAGCCTTCAATAATGAAGACATTTGGAAGTATTAATTCCATTGCTGTCTGAAAGTATTAATTCCATTACTGTGGACATTGCTTAACTTACTGAGAGACCGGAAACAAGTATCTGAGAATGAGTACACACTCACTGCAAACAGGACTACACGGAAATTTTAAAAGGATCCAAAATGAACGAATATCTGTCAAGCCCAGGGTTTAACACTTACATTAGATATTTGGTAGGAATACAGACCATCTACATATGTCAGCCACAGCTCGTGTTTTTTAACATTGTGAAAAGTCATACAGCCATAGTGCAGAGATTAATAGTTTTTTTTTTTTTTCAATTTTAAAAATCTACTATGCTTGCAATATTACAATAAAAGTAAATTAATCTCTACGGTATTAATTTTACTGGATTTCCAAGAAATCACTTTTATAAATGTCACTCCTAACCGTAGAACATTTGCACTGTTCTTGTGTTAATTTCACAGTTAAATTGAAAACTGGACAATTAGATCTCACATGTATGGAATGTGCGGGTTGGTTTAAACTCGGCGCCATTAATTACTAGCAGATATTCACTGTTCTATGTTTTGATAATTTTTTTGTTTCTCACCTATGCTGATAAATAAAACATACTTTGTCTCCCGTCACTTTTACGGCAAAGGAGAGAGATACAGCTCCGCTAATGCCAACATTCATTCATCACAGAGTTTGTTCAGTGTATATCCACTCTGGCTTCAAAAAGGACTCACTTTTTGGATTCCGCTCAGAAATGGACTACATATGAATGGTGGGAAATTAAAGATTTATTTTAAACCCTGGGATAAGGCGTTTGAAGGTAATTATAGTAATGTATGTATAACAAACTCATAACACTAATATCAGGGTATTTTTTTTTTTTTTTTTTGATAAATGTAAAAATATACAGCGTTAGTCACTAAAATGAAAAATCTAAGTGAATTCAAAGAGAATTTTTAATTTATGGCCAGAGTAGCCAAACTGAAAGCATAGCTGACTTTTCCAACTTCGGCTATTTTGATCTTAGATTTGAAATTTAATTTGAATTTACCTTGGATTGTCACTTTGGCGAATAACCCAGATACTCTCATATGCAGAAATTAGGAAGGGGGGGGGGGGGGGAGGGATGGGGAAATCGGGGAACATACCACCACCACCACGAAAATCACAATCTTCATTGTAAAAAAAAGAAAGAAAGAAAGCTTCAATGATGCTGCACCCACAAGGCATACAGCACCATTTATAATAGCGTGGTTTATTCCAGTGTGGGGTATGACAGCATACCGTGTGATGAAATCTTGTATTATAGGGGTATACCAATGTACACGATCTCTCGTGGTTATTTAACCGCGTTATACTGTAAGGATGTAAAAAAAAAAAATGTGCACAACAACTTGACGCAGAGACGCCTAACCCAAGAACCCACATATTACCCAAACGGTAACATTTTAAACAACTCAGTATTTAAACTGCATTCTTGAAAGAGAACACATTTAGAACGAAAACCCCTTTTTTACCCTCCAAGTTAATTTATTTTGTTTCCTTATCGGAATTAAAAATAAATAAATAAATAAGTAGTGCACTTCTGTGCTGATATTATCAAATATAACTTTAAAAAAAAAGATCAGCATTTATAAGGAACATTTTTTTCTATGTCCTTCTCTTTCATAAATGAAGCAAAATATCATATATCCCTTACCCTTCTAAAGTGTAATCAGATGCAAATTCATTTTGTTTAGGTACAACGCATGACTGGTGCATTTAGAGTCGAAGGGACCCATCAATCACTGAAAACTGTAATTTTTGTTATCAGTCTAACACTAATCAAAAGGGAAACCCTGCCACTACCGATGACCTGTGAAACGTCCCAATTATACTCTTCGAAATGACAGGAGCACTTAACTTCCTCAGTGAGTAAATGACGACAATCAATCAACTTTGAATAACAATGAGCTATGGAGCTGAAAATTATTTTTTGTACGGAATCACCCCAGGAATTTATGAAAGGTGAAAAACAACCCAAGGTTTTAGGGGCATTACGGCTCTCACCGACAGCAGTGCATATCAAACACTAAACAGAATTTATGGGTTTTAATTTCCTAAAAAGGTAGATGTGAGTTTGGCGCTACAATGCATAACATATAGTGCCAGGTTTTAAATATGGGGGCCGTTTTAATAAAATATTATACTTATTGTTAACACCTGTGAGTTTCACAGAGAATTTTAATCTTTAGCAAATATATATAACACCTTGGGGGTCTGACCTTTAGGTTCATAGTCTGGTTAGCCTAGATTTCTAGACCTCCGCATTCAATTATCTATCATTACGCATCTTGCTTTCAAATCTTTGAATGCTGGCTATGATAAAGTATTTTTGTGCACGACTGCTTCACCCGTAACATTGAACTGTGGAATAGGCACTAAAGCGTTAAGGCAATATCTGCAGAATCAGGACATGTATGCACATGTATGTAACCAAGTTGTAAAAGTTGATAATTCATATCTATGTATGTACAGAGAAAGTCCATATGTATATTGGACGGGAACTCGCGACAATTCCGGCACCAGAAATATATACACCTGCAAAAGTCCATGCAAATTGGGTGGGAGGGGGGAAGCTTGGCATTTCCCATCAGTAGTTGCAAGCTTGACAGGTTGTTTTTGGTTTTATTTTTGAAGATATGCTCTCATGTTCCACATGTGCAAGAAGATCATAAAAGAGAACCATGACTGCAAATGATATCCCAATATTCCATGGACTCTTCATTTTCGTGGAGTACAAAGGGTCCTGGCATGCTGGGTTCCCCCCTCTCTTATACCCTCCACATTCATTAACCCTAGAGGTTCATTATCAGGTCCTTAAAGACCTAATGCCAGCATGAAATACCCTGCTTATGTTGAATTTGGAGTTCCATACAGCAATGCATTTGTTAAAAGGACCACTAAAAGGCCCTCAGACCCCCTTATCTTGGCAGTGGTCCTTTAGTTTTAACCCTGCAATGTAAAACGCTGTCGTTAAGTAGATGCGGCAATGTTTCTATCGCAGGGCTAAACACACCTCTAGTGGTTGTTTTCCTGACCAAGTCAAACTCTGTTCTTACCCATCTGCTCATAGAGAGTGTGTATGATTAGAGGAGAGTGGCACATGCACTTTTTATTTATCCTCTATGAGGAGCTCAGGATTGGACAGGAAGCCAGCGATGCCTGCTAGATGATGTTGGACGAGGAGGAGGAGCAAGCGGCTGCACAGAGTGAGCCTCTGCTCTGGATATAAAGAAAAGACAAAAACTTTTTTCTTTTTCTTAAACTAAATTTAGGGGGAGCCCCTGAATCTAAACAGTGAGGAGACACTATATATGTTAGGAATACATGTTTGTTACATTCTTAATGTTTCTTTAAATGAGGGTGGCCATCCATTGTGGGAGTCTGCAGTATTAAAGAGAATTTTATATTCATATAGAACACATTCCAAAAATAGTTCAGCCAAACACCTTTGTATCATGACAGCCCATCATAAAGGGATTGAAGGAACTTTGTCATCTTCAAAACACCTCGAGTCGGCCTCAGGTAAATACACCATGATCTATACAGTGTGCTGGCAACATTGTCAGCATATGTATAAAAAAATAAAAATAAAAGATATTTTTTACTTTAGGGCGTTCAAGGCTCCTGCAAGATGCCCAGCAAAGTGATAAAAGTACACGTGCATGCAGTTGCACACCTCTAGGTGTAATTGTGTCCAACCTGGGAGTGCTAGGGACAGATTAGCACAGTGCTAGGTGCATTACAAGTGTCGCTGAAATGGTTAGTTGGTTATTATTTATCATTATTATTTATAAAGCGCCAGCAAATTCTGTAGCACTGTACAATGGTTACGGGCTAAAGAACGTCCTGTTTTTTTTGTCAAACCACTCCAAAATGGTTTGGCAATAAAAACTAGAGCCCATCACCCAGACTCTTTCCATCATAAATACAACAACAACGAGCTGTTGTCTCCTGGTGTCCTTAAAGGCAGTCACTTGCAATTGTATAATGTGTTAATGAACTCTCTTCTTATCCTCATTCTTTAAATAATGTATTTTGGTTTATTTATTTTTTTTAAATCATCATCGTGCCATAAGAATTAACGATGCTTTCAAGCGCTGATGTCATACGCATTCAAATATGTAGCATCAACGCAGTGATTTAAATACGTACAGGGAATAAGTATGGGGAAATGTGCAGGGAATAGACATATAATTTAGTCTGATATTAAACTTATAGAGGATAAACATCACAATAAAATACTAAGTGATTAACATTTATAAAAGCCATGATAAAATAATACGGTCTAAATTTGCAAGCATCCTGCAAGTATAATTTTCCTAAAATGACATTATTATGGAATAAAGATATGTTGTATATCCTGTTATTAGCAACGAAGTATGGTTAATAATGCTGATTGGATTAATTTTAGTGCATATGATTGTCTTGGAGACACATTACAAACTATAAATAACACTGTTTGAGAACTGATTCCGGACCATGTTAAGAGGGTTTAAAAATGACTATGGAATTCCAATTAAGCAAGCTATATCGTGCAATAAAAGACATTAAAACATACTGTGTAATCAGTTCCTTGAGCTGAATTAAGTGATCTTAACTAATTATTTTTTTGGAGAAAATGAAAGGAAGGCTGCTAGTAGTGACATGTCAGGAAATAAACTAACCCACTAATACATGATCTGAAACTACTACCAGGGCTGTTAAATACATTTTGCAATTAATTCTCTGTGCAATCTCAATTACCTTTCCACCTTGGATAGAAAGGGAAAAATATATCTGTTTGCATTCCAATCCCTTCGGTTGAAATAAAACATGAAGGGTGTGTGGATGGATCCATGAGACAACTGCTCTCTAAACTTCATTTGTCTTTCAAGCCAGCTTGATGGGTGTGCATTTAAAAACCCATTCTGTCTTATAAACTAAAAATTAAATGTACTCAGCTGTGATGGTCGCCATTGCATCTGCTATTTATATGCTAATGCCCTCGACTGGAAGGCCCTGCACAAATTATTCTGCCATACCAATATCTTATGTGCATCTACTCAGCCAAAGCCTCTTCCCCCTTAAAGAGACGAGAGGGTTCAACCAAAGTGCTCAAAATATCCTCACCGTGAAAGAGGGGGAAAAAAAAAAAAGAATATATTCTGTCCTGAAACATCTGATCATGCAGCACTGATGTGTTAATTTGACTTCTGGGGTAAAAAAATATATACATATTTTTTTACACAAAAAAAAAAAATGTGGTTTGCTATCTCCAAAAGGGTGCGTTTGCGTGCAGAGCAGTAAAATTATGCAACTCTACGAAGATGTACATTAACAGAAGAAGAAATAAAAATATAGATTTATCCAGTCTAAAGAGTTAATATGAGCAAAGAGAGATATAGTAATCTAGCATTTAAAATAAAATAAAAATAACAGGGTATATCATTTTGGAAATGACCAATGCAAATCATGGAAAACCTCAGCTTTTTCTTATAGACTCCACCTGTCCCTCCCATCCTCTGTTCCTTCCTCTCTTAACATCTACACATACTACGAACAAATAGCTTCATTCATGAAAACCATGAATAATGCTAACTGTAGTGGAGTTTGATGGGGCGATTTATTGAATGTTGGGGGAACAAAAAGAAAACAAACTATGAATTAAATAAATTATGACCAGCCTCTAAAAAGCCTAATTCCTGAATGAAGCTACCTGAATCAGGGTATCATAATTTAGACACAGTGCAGAAAGACCAGAACAATTGTCACCTCTGGCTTAAAATGTATGTACGTAGATACCATTTGTAGATTAAAATAACAAATGATCCCCTACGGCACTGTCACAAAACGCAAGGGATTTGCCTAATCCTTGTCCTAACATTAACAGCATGATTAAGAAGCAGAATTATTATTATTTTTAAAGATAATTGTAGACTGCTTACAAGAGTGTTTTGGAATGCAAGCTTTCCTCCCAACAAGCATTTATATCCATATTTAAAACGATTCCTATTGCAAACAGAAACAATATATCCGAGCCCGTAATGTAAACAAAGATGTGAAATTTCTTTTTCAATCATTATTAGATCGGAGAAAATGCGTTGCATGATATCCGACAGAATATGAGCAGTTAAAAAGGCAAGACTGGAAATGATTTTCATTATACACTCCGAGTTCCTGAATGGAAAGCATACGGTTTGTTTTGCACTGAATTGTCATTGTTTACAGAGCGATTAATTTCATGGCCAATTTCACCAAATTTGATATGGCACCCAACAGCTTTTATCTGTACCAGAAAAAAAAAAAATAGACAAACCCACCGGCCTATCAGATGGTGAGATGCTAATTCTCTCCAGGGATGAATTAATTGTTTCTCTTGCAGACTGCCTAATTGTGTGTTAATTTATGAAATTGAAAACACTCAACTATCATGTCGAGTGGAGTTTTCAATTTTCACAAATGCAAATAGTGTCAACACGATCATGGACAAAGCAAAAAATTATTCTAGATCTGTTCAGTACCAGAGGGCTAACACATAAATAAGGAAAGTGGATTTGTCGCCGGATTTTTGTTGTTGTGGTTTTTCCATGGTACTTTATCATGGTACTTTAACGGAGTTCCTGATTCATGTTTGATGTTCAGGATTTCTCCATGGGAATTTGCACGTATTTTTGTAATGGAACTCTCAAAAAGAAAAATCTTTGGACAATTCAAATCACAAAATCAATGCAGGAAATTATATATAAAACTATCCATGCACAAAAAAAACAAATTTGAACCTCAGAATGTCTTTGGCCATTTTCTTGTCTTTTTTGCAGTTCACTATTTTTAACACTCCCAGGGGTTTCTCAATAAAGAGGGAGTTGTCAGAATTTAAAGTGAATCTGAAAGTACCTGAGCTGTTTCCAATTTGACTATTTTGACCATAAATTTCAAATTCGCTTTGAATTCCCGATAATTTTTACTTTAGCAATTTCACTGCACAGAGCAACAAATAAATCAGCTCAACTCAGGAAACCCAGAATTCTGATTGGCTGTTACTGATACAGGATGCTGGCAGGTTTTATTTTTATAAAAGGACATAAAAGAACATAGTTTTCAGCCTGACTGGGCAAGTAAATCAAATTGCTCAGTTATCTTATGTGCCATACAGTACACCATTCACAATACATTCTCTTTCACGCAGAATGGAGGGACAACAGAAAACTACGTTTTAGAGGAAGGAACATTTTAATTTATACATTTGCTCGTACAATATATAGGTGACATTTTAGTATTTCCCTGAATATAATCTCTTTATAAAATTATGTACAGGTTTTTGCTGGAACAATCCCATAACGTCTTGGAGGAATGAATGTAAAGTTCATCCCACAAAAGTTGCAGGACCCACAGTATACACACACTGATTATTGGAGTAGAGAATGCTCACTGCATATTTAAAGAGGCTAGCGGGGCTATTTACAAGAGGGCCAATTGTCGAGAATTGAAAGAGAATTTCAAAAATAGGGTAAAGAACAGTCGATCTGAAAACAAAACTGAATTGGAACGTTTTTCAAGCCAGCCATTTTGGCTTTAATTTCAATTTCCAGATAATTCACATTGTAGGGCAGGCATAGGCAACCTTCAGCACTCCAGATGTCTTGGACTACACCTCCCATGATGCTATACCAGCATTATGGGTGTAAGAGCATTATGGGGGATGTAGTCCACAACATCTGGAGTGCCGAAGGTTGCCTATCCCTGTTGTAGTGAATAACAGTGTCAGTGTAACGAGAGGAGTCTCTAGAAAAGAAATCTGGATGATTTGAATGCAATCGTTATCTTTTGGCACACATGCCGTCCAGTTGTCCAGATTCTGTTAGGAAAGTTATGTTATTTCTCGAAAGTCTGCTTCTTGGGAACACGATGGGCTCTCACCATGTATCTAGCTTGGTGTCCGTACACCACTTTTGCTTTGCACATCCCCACCCACAAGAACTTACCGTATTTTTCGCTCCATAAGACGCACTTTTTTTCCCCTCAAAAGTGAGGGGAAATGTCTGTGCGTCTTATGGAGCGAATATGAAGCTTTACTTACCTGTCTTGCAGCGTTGGCCGGCAGCACAGGGCGCACCGCGGTAGTGGAACTTGAATTTCATGTTCCGGTTTCCGGCGGGACTGAAAGGAAGTGCGCACAAGCTGAGTGCGCACTTCCTTTCAGTCCCGCCGGAAACCGGAACATGAAATTCAAGTTCCACTACCGCGGTGCGCCCTGTGCTGCCGGCCAACGCTGCAAGACAGGTAAGTAATTATAGGACAAGGGGAGGGGGACAGTATGGGAGGGGGATAAAGTCTATGGGGAGGGAGGGGGATAAAGTCTATGGGGATAAAGTCTATGGGGAGGGAGGGGGATAAAGTCTATGGGGAGGGAGGGGGATAAAGTCTATGGGGAGGGAGGGGGATAAAGTCTATGGGGAGGGAGGGGGATGAAGTCTATTGGGAGGGAGGGGGATGAAGTCTATTGGGAGGGAGGGGGATGAAGTCTATGGGGAGGGAGGGGGATGAAGTCTATGGGGAGGGAGGGGGATGAAGTCTATGGGGAGGGAGGGGGATGAAGTCTATGGGGAGGGAGGGGGATGAAGTCTGTGGGGAGGGGGGGGTGGAAGTCTGTGGGGAGGGGGGGAGATGAAGTCTGTGGGGAGGGGGGGAGATGAAGTCTGTGGGGAGGGGGGGAGATGAAGTCTGTGGGGAGGGGGGGAGATGAAGTCTGTGGGGAGGGGGGGAGATGAAGTCTGTGGGGAGGGGGGGAGATGAAGTCTGTGGGGAGGGGGGGAGATGAAGTCTGTGGGGAGGGGGGGAGATGAAGTCTGTGGGGAGGGGGGGAGATGAAGTCTGTGGGGAGGGGGGGAGATGAAGTCTGTGGGGAGGGGGGGAGATGAAGTCTGTGGGGAGGGGGGGAGATGAAGTCTGTGGGGAGGGGGGGAGATGAAGTCTGTGGGGAGGGGGGGAGATGAAGTCTGTGGGGAGGGGCGGAGATGAAGTCTGTGGGGAGGGGCGGAGATGAAGTCTGTGGGGAGGGGGGGAGATGAAGTCTGTGGGGAGGGGGGGAGATGAAGTCTGTGGGGAGGGGGGGAGATGAAGTCTGTGGGGAGGGGGGGAGATGAAGTCTGTGGGGAGGGGGGGAGATGAAGTCTGTGGGGAGGGGCGGAGATGAAGTCTGTGGGGAGGGGCGGAGATGAAGTCTGTGGGGAGGGGCGGAGATGAAGTCTGTGGGGAGGGGGGGAGATGAAGTCTGTGGGGAGGGGGGGAGATGAAGTCTGTGGGGAGGGGGGGAGATGAAGTCTGTGGGGAGGGGGGAGATGAAGTCTGTGGGGAGGGGGGAGATGAAGTCTGTGGGGAGGGGGGGAGATGAAGTCTGTGGGGAGGGGGGGGAGATGAAGTCTGTGGGGAGGGGGGGAGATGAAGTCTGTGGGGAGGGGGGGAGATGAAGTCTGTGGGGAGGGGGGGAGATGAAGTCTGTGGGGAGGGGGGGAGATGAAGTCTGTGGGGAGGGGGGAGATGAAGTCTGTGGGGAGGGGGGGAGATGAAGTCTGTGGGGAGGGGCGGAGATGAAGTCTGTGGGGAGGGGCGGAGATGAAGTCTGTGGGGAGGGGCGGAGATGAAGTCTGTGGGGAGGGGGGGAGATGAAGTCTGTGGGGAGGGGCGGAGATGAAGTCTGTGGGGAGGGGCGGAGATGAAGTCTGTGGGGAGGGGGGAGATGAAGTCTGTGGGGAGGGGGGAGATGAAGTCTGTGGGGAGGGGGGGAGATGAAGTCTGTGGGGAGGGGGGAGATGAAGTCTGTGGGGAGGGGGGGAGATGAAGTCTGTGGGGAGGGGGGGAGATGAAGTCTGTGGGGAGGGGGGGAGATGAAGTCTGTGGGGAGGGGGGGAGATGAAGTCTGTGGGGAGGGGGGGAGATGAAGTCTGTGGGGAGGGGCGGAGATGAAGTCTGTGGGGAGGGGCGGAGATGAAGTCTGTGGGGAGGGGCGGAGATGAAGTCTGTGGGGAGGGGCGGAGATGAAGTCTGTGGGGAGGGGCGGAGATGAAGTCTGTGGGGAGGGGCGGAGATGAAGTCTGTGGGGAGGGGCGGAGATGAAGTCTGTGGGGAGGGGCGGAGATGAAGTCTGTGGGGAGGGGCGGAGATGAAGTCTGTGGGGAGGGGGGGAGATGAAGTCTGTGGGGAGGGGGGGAGATGAAGTCTGTGGGGAGGGGGGGAGATGAAGTCTGTGGGGAGGGGGGGAGATGAAGTCTATGGGAGAGAGGAGAAGACTATGGAAGGGGGGGACACTATGGGACAGGGGAGAAAAAAAATATTCTGTACAAACTGTCCCATAGTAAGAAACACTATGGGACAGTTTGTTCAGAATATTTTTTTTCTGGGTTTCTTCCTCTAAAAACTAGGTGCGTCTTATGGTGAGGTGCGTCTTATGGAGCGAAAAATACGGTATTTAACTAGCTAAAACTTGACAGGCTTAATCACAATTTCAGGGACATCCAGCCTGCAAAATCCAGACACTGTTCACAAGACTTATCAATGTCCAGATTTTGCAAAGCAGCTTCAGAATTACCTTAAAAGTAGTCTGATTTTCAACAGGATTTGCCTTTAGTAAACATGGGGATTGTAAGTCTGATTGAAAATTTTCACAGCATTTGGTGTATCCAGACTTTAGGAAACAATCCCATAAGTTCAAGATCTAGCATCATACATCACTGCATTAAATAAATCATGCAGTAATTACAATTAACAATTGGAGGTTTGTGCCACTTTTGATTATATTTATAAACATAAAAAAAAATTTGGAAAATGTCAACGTATTTGGGTTTATCTGCTTTTCATGAATGTCCTAGATTATGGATATTATTGCCAAGTTTATGGTATACAATTGTTTGACTACTGACATTGTGGGGGGGGGGGGGGGGGCACCATTAAAAACCTGGCACCGTAACCAAAACAGCACACCGTTGTGGTTATGGTGCTCAGAGTGTTCTAATAACCAAATATATTCAGACAAAGTGATTACTTTGCAAAGCTTGCTCTGGTCAACATCATTGCTACATCTTCCTAATGATTTCCCAGTGCTTGATGGCCGTGGGCCAGGGCCGGCAGGGGAGATTCTTTTATCTCCCCTACCAGCCCATGCAGAGTCAGCCTTGCTGTAAGCACTCTCGGGCTGGTGAGGAGATCAAAGATTTCGTTCCAGTAGAGGGACGGAGGGAAGGAAGGACATGGGAGGCTCTGTGTTTCTGACGCGAGCAGGCTTGTCAGAGAGTTGTGCTCGCAAGACGACTTTAGGGTCAGCCTGCAGCTGGAGGAGCTGCAGGCTAAAGTGAACATGCCCACACTGGACCACTAGGGCTTGCAGCGTTATGTCCCCCCTCCCTGGTAAAAGGTGAGAAGAAGGGAGACATTTAGATACATCTCACAATATAGACCCTATGCACCCCTCACACACACACACACACTGCCCCCCCCCCCCCACACACACACACACACACACACAAAAAAAGAAAGGAAAAACAAAAGATAAATGTAAGCACATATTTTTTTCTAAAAATGTTTTTAAAAATAAAATAAAATCACACTTGCGCTAGAAAATGCGTTACTGCGGCACTGGTGGCCGGTAGGGAAATCTTACCATCAACAAAGATACAAAAGTGGGCGGTAGGTATTAAAAGGTTGACTACACCTGGTTTAAGCCAACACTGTGAGGCAGTACATTTGCCAACATGAGATATCGGCATTACAGCATTAACCACTGAACTATCTTGCTAGTTTACAATGAACAAAAAGGGCAGCAAATACCCTTTATAGTGATCACTAAAGACCAACTGGATTCACCCTATTTCACAGTTCTTTTAACCCCTTAAGGACACATGACATGTGTGACATGTCATGATTCCCTTTTATTCCAGAAGTTTGGTCCTTAAAAGGGACACTCCAGGCACCCAGACCACTTCTGCTCATTGGAGTGGTCTGGGTGCCAACTCCCACTACCCTTAACCCTGCAAGTGTAATTATTGCAGTTTTTCATAAACTGCAATATTTACATTGCAGGGTTAACTCCACCTCTAGTGGCTGTCTATTAGACAGCCACTAGAGGTCACTTCCTGGGTTCTAGCACAGGTTTCCTGTGCTAGAGCGTCGCTGGACGTCCTCACGCTGTGTGAGGACCTCCAGCGTCGCTCAAAACCCCATAGGAAAGCATTGAAATGATTTTTCAATGCTTTCCTATGGGGAGACATAATGCGCATGCGCGGCATTTCCGCGCATGCGCATTAGGTCTCCTCGGCCGGTGAGCGAGATTAGTCTCGCCCACCGGCCGACGTAATCATTAGGAGGAGCGTCGCGGAGGCGGAGACAGCGGCGAGGGACATCGCCGCTGTCCCAGGTAAGTGACTGAAGGGGTTTTCACCCCTTCAGTAACCGGGGATTGGTGGGTGGGAGGGAGAGGGACCCTCCAGTGCCAGAAAAACGGATCGTTTTTCTGGCACTGGAGTTTCCCTTTAAGGGGTTAAATGCAATACACATCTTCATAGGAAACACCGCATGACCCCTTACCTCCTGCTCTAGTGGGGTGAAAGGAAGGAAGATGCAGATTTAGATATTATTATCCCCAATTATAAAAATCAAAACTAAAAGAATATTTTGATCACAGGGTACCATAATAAGATGGTAATATTATAACCGGTCTATACATCATCTCAGTGATCAAGCAGTAAATAGCGTAAACACCTTTTAAAAAACAAGTTTTAAACACACAAAATTAATGGATAATATATATATATAGTTTTTTTCAAATACAAATGATTATTCAGAGAGAAAAAAAGCAAATGTTTAGAAACTAGATGAATGTATCATCTGGGTCTAATTAAATCCTGAGCAACAAAGTATCAGTCGAACGAGAAACTTTATTATATTTTGCCAAGATGTCAGTTAAAGAGTGGGCCGTTTACTCCCTCTACTGGTCAGAAAGCTAAATGACAGCAAGGCTATGAACATACCAGAATTCAATAGAAAAAAAAACGAAATTTGCCCTTAAAACTTTGAGTGGCTGCAAGTAGCGTGGTTTTAGCAGAGAGAAATGAAAATTGCTGATACTCGGGTGGGTGCTGTTTTCAGGGTGATGACAGGTGAATATATAGCAGCCAGGCAAGTAAGAGTAAACAAGGGTGAGATAGCAGATTACGACCGAAGATCACTCAAAATGGGGAATTGGCAGAGAGAAGAATAAATTAAGAAAAAACACAGATAATGAAACCAAAACTGTCTAAAATGAAAGTGCAATAAAAAAAAAAAAAATCTAAAAGAAAAAAAAAAAATTCCTTGAACTGTAAATGAAATTACTTGACAAAATATGATTTGCCACTAATTTCTATGGACAATTTTACCTTCACGCTGTAACAATGCCCAACGTCCTCGTGCTGTATCTTGGCCTCTATCAGCCCAATAAGAAATGTATTTTATTCTGTAAAGTCCTTAATGTAAAAGGTATTCTGTTCCTAACTTTTTCTTTAATATCTTCTAAAAAAAAAGAATCACTGGCTTATTATCCTCTGCACCTCACCTGGTACGGACTACATTCCCCACGATGCTCAGCTAGCTGATCTTAATGAGAAAAAGATTTACACAATTCTGACCTATGAATAGCGTTTAACCTACAACAATCAACCTGCACTGGCCGTTTAGCTGAAGAAATACAATTCGAATGATCCATGCCAACCTATATCCAGCCATTTAAAGAATAAAAAGGAATTGTATTTCCTCAAAAGCTAGAGATTTTTTTCCTACGCATTTATTTTTTATGGAGATAAATAGCAATGTATTCATGCATGCATATTAAAGGGACACTATAGTCACCTGAACAACTTTAGCTTAATGAAGCAGTTTTGGTGTATAGAACATGCCCCTGCAGCCTCACTGCTCAATCCTCTGCCATTTAGGAGTTAAATCCCTTTGTTTATGAACCCTAGTCACACCTCCCTGCATGTGACTTGCACAGCCTTCCATAAACACTTCCTGTAAAGAGAGCCCTATTTAGGCTTTCTTTATTGCAAGTTCTGTTTAATTAAGATTTTCTTATCCCCTGCTAATGTTAATAGCTTGCTAGACCCTGCAAGAGCCTCCTGTATGTGAATAAAGTTCAATTTAGAGATTGAGATACAATTATTTAAGGTAAATTACATATGTTTGAAAGTGAAACCAGTTTTTATTTTTCATGCAGGCTCATTCAATCATAGCCAGGGGAGGTGTGGCTAGGGCTGCATAAACAGAAACAAAGTGATTTAACTCCTAAATTACAGTGAATTAAGCAGAGAAAATGGAAGGGGAATGATCTATACACTAAAACTGCTTTATTTAGCTAAAGTAATTTAGGTGACTATAGTGTTCCTTTAACATTATTAGTTACAAGGAAGAAAAAGAGGACAGAAGAGCTGCAAGGAAATGCAGGGAAACAGACTTGTTTTAAAACAAAGCTGTATTTGGATAGGTTATTGGGTGTCTTCAGCCAATCAGAATACAGCAAGTATTTAAATTACAGTAAGAGACCAGAAAACGTTAATAAATGGAAGCCAAATGAAAAAGGGTAGTGTAAACATTCCTGGAAAATTAAAGTACAACAAAAACTTAAAGCTTACCTCTCCTGTCCTGTCGTTGAATTCTAGTTTCATTTCCTTTTGTTTCTTCATTGCGTTTTCCAATTTCATTTTAAGGTCGATAGCACACTTGAGACGGTCATCATTTATTCCTGCCTTGGTAAATATCTGTAACAGCATAGAAATAGACATTATAAGAGCAGCAATTTTAAGTTTAACGCAAATCCCTCAGGACAAGCAACTTAGAAATTTTGTAGGTTATATATTCATTGTTAATTCATTAAACTGCTGTATTTAAAACACATTTGATTTGATGTTTTGCTTCTTTAATTGAACTGACAACTGAAGATGCATGGCGAACGCTGTCTCACAGCTGACAATATCACCAACCCCATACGGCAACAGTGGTCAGCAAATCCCCCCATTGGTAATCATTATTTTTTATCAATGCTCCCACAGTGAGAGAACCGGATCCCAAATCCCAATAGATCTAGGTTTATGGAATCTCAGGTTTACTAAACCCGAACATCTCTAAGAAAACTTGTTAAATCAGTAGAACATAAATGCCTAACAGAAAAAGATCTTGGCACACAGAGTGGTAGGTGAAAAATGTGGCTACCGGAAGACTTCTTCTTGAAGTATTAACAGCAATTATCTAGATAAAGTGATTCTAGTGTTTGAATCGCTGATATAAAGAAGCTTGCGGTAGGTAAATATTTCACCCCCCACTCCGTGTTCCCAGATATCTATCCATTTGTAATTTACATGCTGCGATTGAAGTGGTTTCGGGAACCAACACTGGAAGCAACTGTTATTCATTTTTGTAAGTGGAACGGTCTTGGACCATACCAACAGGTTTAATCCATTTGCAGCTGGGAGTTCAAATGATGGTTACAGAAGCACGGTGGATTCCCTTATCTGCTGATAGTTAAAGGGACACTAGGTCTACGTGCCAATGGTGGATTTCCTTATCTGCTGGTAGTTAAAGGGACACTAGGTCTACGTGCCAGGTCCTCTCAGTTCTAAACCCTCTTTAGAAAGGCAATGTTTTCATTGTAGGGTTTAGGTGCCTTTAGTGGTCAGACAGCTACTGGAGGCTCTTATGAGGAAATAAAGTAAAACTCTGCTATTTCTATCAGATGGTCTCATAGAAAGCATCTGATTGACACAGCACTAGCCTCCCAATGAGAAAGCATTGGATTGCCTGAGATCATTGATATTGATGATCTCAGTCAAGAAGGCAGGGCCAGCTGCGGAGACGGGCAATGCAAGGGAGAAAAGGTAAGTAAAACTACTTTCTTTTTCTCAAAGCAGGTGGGGTTAGGTCACTTATACAGACACCAGGGAACTATACACATTTGTATTCCTAACACGAAAGTGTTACTTTTAATAATCAGTATAACACTCCATTTCAGTATCAGATTTTTAAACTCCTGTTTGTCAGGGCGCCAAATACCGCTAATGATTCTTAGAAGGCTATAGTGGTTATGGTACCAGGTATTTCCTGGTGACCCAACTGTTAAGAGTCAATTGCTTTTCCATCTGTCTTTGGAGTTAATTCATTAGTTGTGTGTGTCAGCTGACTTTTGCCATTGCTAACCAGAAACATTGCAAGGCAATTTATTGAAGAGACACAGGTCTAAGTTCTATTAATTATTATTATTATACCATAATCCCCTGTCCAGCCAGGATTTACAGATCATGACATTTAGACCCAAGGAGAATATCTAAATATCCACTCTTTGCAGGGGATGAGGTGAACTACTCATTAAGAGGACAGCAGTCTATTTACAACGCTGCTCACAGCTGTGAAAAATGGGGGGTGTGCAGTGAGCTGTTGATCCACTCTCTGGAGAGGAGATGTCTGTCATAGTTGTACATGCAGCGTGCATGATGATATATCTTACACAGCAAAATAGAGAATAAACATTCCTCCTCTGACATCTGAGAGCCAAGGTGGATGAAGTTATAAGGCATGCTCAGCATGGAGACTGGGTGCAGGGCAGGGGTGTTGCAAGGTCCCAAATACACCTGGGGCTGGACTCCAAAGCAAAATGGGATGATTTCTCCAAGAGCCGCCTCGTGGACAAACCCAACCACCACCCTTTATCTCATGACACAACCTCATTGAATCCAGAGGATCAAAAACGAAAGAAGCAGCACTTACTCACAGTGTCACATAATCACACACATACAATCAGACACAGGTACATACATACAGTATCATGCACACACCTATACATACATACATACAGCAACATACACACACCTATACACACAGTCACACACCTTTACATACATACAGCAACATACACACACCTATACATACAGTCACACACCTTTACATACATACAGCATCATGCACACGCCTATACATCCATTTACACACCTATACATACATACAGTCACACACCTATACATACATACAGTCACACACCTATACATACATACTGTCACAGGTACACATGTACAAACTTATATACAGAAAGACAACTATACACAAATAACAGACATACACATAGAGAGAGAAACAAACACACATACCTAGACAAAGACATATACACACAGATCTGGAGTTAAGGAGAGGGGGATCCCCAGTTGTAAGGAAACAGAGCTTGGGGATAATAAGCTACTTCAGCTTGAGAACCTCTAAATCTGACTTTTCAATCCAAAGGACAAACCGTCAGTTTACTCTGAGAATCTGCACATTTACCCTGATAATGTACCGTCATCTTCAATCCAGCACTTTACCTGCTTTCTAATCACCCTGTGTTTCCCCAGTTTCAGTTCTCCTTCCTTCTCACTGAAATCCCCTAGTATTCAATGTCCGATCTTCTTACCAGTCTCCCCTTTCTACCCTCAATCCTCTCCCTTTCTTTTATACTTAGATTCACTCTCCAACATCTCTCCAGTCAGTCTCTTAGTATCACCACCTTTTTATGCTGCATATTTTGCAGGAGGTATTTACAGTCTTCCCCTATTAATCCTGGGGGATCAGACAATTTTCCATAACTATGGTAGTACCAGAGCTGGTGAGAATTGAAATCAAATACCCTCATTTAAAGGCACACAGAGCCAGCTGGATTTGGCCTGACTCCTTCCTAAGGATAGTGGAGCCAGCCTATCATTACAGATTTAAGTCTACAGGGCCCCACTTTCAGGGCTTAAACCCCCCCTTAGAGTGACCCTGTGTCAGGATTACTAGTTGATCCAGCACGCAGAAATAGTATCCCACTTAGGACTAAGGAAAACGTCTAACCAGACCTTAGAATGGCCGGACTTAACGTACCTAAGAATAGTCAAAATATTTGCAGAGGTCAGGGATACAGAATGAGACAACAATGAGGGAAGGCCAAAAGTCAAGGATACCAGAAATCAGGGAAGTCAAAATGAAGCCAAAGTCAAAAACCAGCATAACACTCTCGGATAACAAGCAAAGGCAAACCACAACAGGGCACTGATCAAAAGGAAATTTGGGTTTAAATAACCCTCCTGGAGCTGTATGTGGCCTCTGACCCCAAAACGTGCGTGCACATCTATGACAAGACGTCGCACGCACGTAAGCGCCATCTTTAATGTGGGCAAAGGCTATATTCCCATTAAAACCGGAACCGCAGCGGCCGGCGTCTCTAGGAACGCCGCACACGCTGGGGACCGGGACGGAAGGAGGTCGGGTAGCGCTATGCCGCGAGCAAGTTAAGTATTTATTATTTCTGTCGGCGCGACCGCTGTGTTTCTGTGCAGCTACGCCGACAGAATCCCGTGGAACTGTGACACCCTGTTGAAGGCAATTATCTGTTAGTGAATATGATTTGCCTACTACTACTACTGTGTGGATTGGAAACGATGGAGGTTACACAGCAAACAAGAAGGTTAATAGTAGAATACCTGTATCCAGGACTGGACTGCAGGCCAATACTTGTTCTTAGCAAGCTTAAGCGAATCCTTCAGACTGTTTATAACATCTGTATTATTCTCGTTTTCATTTACGTTAACATCTGCAATGTAAAGAATGAATTAATGATTACATAAAACACACAAAACGTATATGACATAATGGGAAATTAAAGAGAAGTACATAATGCGGGAACATAAGATTAAATAGATAAAAACACAACCCAAGGGTTGCTGCCCTCCTTCCAAAAACATGCAAAACATTTAATGAAAATTTAAAAGCAACAAAATAGACACTCACCTCCGAATCTCTTAAATATAATATACCTGCTCTGTAACTAATCATTTTTTCCCCATTAATGTGGCAAGGTAAGCCAGCAGCAAGACAGAGCTGAGGAATAACAAAGCACAATTACCATACCAAGATGTACCACCATTGACACAATGTCATCCAAAGGTTTTAACAAGAAACCTGAGAGATGCTTGTTCCTGTAGATGGCGCCACTCAGCCAGAGCACTTGCATACAGCTAAGTCTGATCCTTATTAAGAGTTTTATTTTGTATATCACGTGTATACTTCCTTTGGATTTCTTTTTAGTTGGCGATTGGGTTATTAAAGGGACACTATAGTCACTAGAACAAATACAGCTTAAGCTATAGTTGTTATAATCATTCCCTTCAGGCTTTTTCATCCAAACACTGCCTTTTCAGAGAAACGGCAGTATTTACATTGCCCCGTAGGGATACCTCCTGTTGTCACTCCTCAGATGGCCACTGAAGCTACCTCCTGGGGCAGTGCTGCCCAGTAGGCAGCACTGCCATTCATTGAGATGCATGGATTCAATGCATCTCCATGAGGAAGTGCTGATTGGCCAAAACAGCGTTTGGCCCAGCTTCCTTGCGGGTTTCAGGCAACAGAATGCTTTCCCTATGGGAAATTCTGATGACGTCACCAAGGAGGTGGATTGGGTCGGGGCCAGCACCGGCGGACCCGCATGGCGCTGGAAATAAGGTACATTTTAACACTTCTAAGGAGGTAATAGGGGGCAAGCCACCTAAATGGTGGGTTAAACACTATATGGTCAGGAATACATGTTTTTGTTCCTGACCCTAAAGTGTTCCTTTAAATACAATCGTATTGAATCCATGTGTTGTGTCAGGCATAAATCGAGCTGGACTTTAGTATGACGCTGATAATGATAAAGATATGCTCTGATCTGGGACATTGTTCCTAATCCTAATGTTATTTAGTTATCTAAGTGCTGGCAATTTTCTTAATGATAAAACCTCAATGTATATAACATATACTGTCTCTTTAATTATGCTATCCAAGTTATGTGACCTTAAAATGTGCTGTTTCCTCAATTATGCAGATCAATATATGTTGCTCCTAGATATACGCATGTACATGACTTGTTCTTTAAACTGCCCAACTCCCTGATGTAATCTCACTGGTGATGGCTGTAGCTATCGGTCATAGTTCCCTTTTACTATAGGTTGTAGCACTGAAAATCCTTACAGACACTTGCCCTCACCTGTTGGTATTTCCAGGCTGAGTGTGTACTTGTGAGATCCAAGTCCATGATCCCTGAGGAAAGCCTCTTCTTGCGGTTCATAGTCGCAGTCAGACTCATCTGAGTGAGACTCCTTAGAACTTTCGCCAACACTTTTCTCAACTCCGTTTTTACAGGGGATGCTAGATAACTTTTGTAGAGGCAAATCCTTGCTACAACAAGGCTGCTCATCATCAACACAAGACAGAGGATTTGTCTGACTGGTAGATTCCGATCGAGAGGCGATGTCTTTATCCCTGCTGTCCTTTTCCGGGTGAAAGTCTCTTTCTTCCAACAAAAGAGAAAACTCCTCTGGATCTGGCAACAGGAGTTTAAAACAGCTCTCAATTTCCATCAGGCTTGACTGAATCTCTTCCATCATTTCTATAGAAAGAAAGAAACATGGCGTCAGTGAGCAATTCCTTGCATGCCCAGATTGACCCCTGCAGGCTTGAGAAACTACTTTTTATCCCCAGGAATGTTCTAGCAAGAGAACTGGAAAATCGCAGGAGTTAGAAGATCTTATGAGTCTGCGGACTCAATACTAACACACTGCAGCTCCTTGTTAACTAGCCTTAGTATCTACTGTCTGCTAGTGGAATAGAATAAAAGGAAAAAAAGAAATCATTTGTGGCAAACATATTGGCAGAAATAAATTGCTGCTAGCAATACACAAAATGTTTTTATCCATCCATATTTAATAATACAACGTAAGTATTTGATTCACACAACATAAAACGCATGTGTGGTCCAATCACAGGCTTCTCATACAAAGTCCTGTGATTGGACCAATTGCCAACTCACAGCACATGTGCTCGCTCCTGGCCGGCAAAGGGAGGGTTTTATTTAACAAAAACAGCCTACTATGGAGGAAGGGATAGCTCTTCCTGCAAGGAGAAGACTTTAAAGGGTAACAAGAGACATAAATCATGCACAGAATAGGCATTAGGCAGCCAGGAACAGAGGTCTGGGATGCCAGTGTCACATGTGCTGGTGGTACCACTAGCCCCCAAATGACAATTACAAATATCTCTGTGCAGTGTTTCCAGATAAAACACTGCTACATACAGACTCCATAGTGGATGGCATTACCTATTATGATGACTGTCCCTTTAAGCACAGGAACGCTTTTACACAGCTTTAGAATAGTCAGGTTTATGATGATAAAGAAAAAAGAAGGAGTCCGCACCCCAAATTACAAAATAGTATACGTACACAAAACTTTTTTTAAAGTTGTTTCACAGTCAACCTCAGAGATAAAAACAGAGAGGGAATACAATAGTGCAATACGATATGATAAATGAGTGAAATTTTAAAATGGTTAAATCAGTGTACACTCACATTTGATAGAGCTGACTAGGAGCTCTACCGTAATTCGCATGGACGGAACAATCCCCGTCTAAGGATATATGTAGAGGTAAGTGTCTCCAATACTCCAGTTTCAATGCGATGCGCAATGGTATAAAAAGCACAAAGGGAAGCTCTAATAGTGAAGTATGTACTGGTAAATTAAAAGGAATTAAGAATAAAATATAGTACTCACATTTACTACAGCAGAAACCATGCGAATTACGGTAGAGCTCCTAGTCAACTCTGTCAAATGTGAGTGTACACTGATTTAACTATTTTAAAATTTCACTCATTTATCATATCGTATTGCACTATTGTATTCCCTCTCTATTTTTATCTCGGAGGTTGACTGTGAAACAACTTGAAAAAAAGTTTTGACACTGTTTCACAAGGCTGGGAATCCTTGTATTCGTTACCGCTGCCTATAAACTCCTGTATCTAATATTGTAGTGAGCACCTATTACATTTTTTCCACATGTTTAGTATGATAGTAGTTATAACTACACTATTGCTACTTGATCTCTGGTAAACAGTACAAACCAACAGCTGCTGGCAAACATCTACTGAGCTCTCCTAACCTTCCAACTCCTCATAGGCTTTCCGAGCCTTCTCCTTGTAAATATTTTCTAAACGTTTCTTCTTTTCCTCTTCTCTCTTCTTTTCAGCCAAGGTCCTGGCTCGCACATCCTGAAAATCTACCTGAAAAAACAAACAAAAAACATTTCAACCACGTGCAGAAGCCGAAAAAGGGTAATTAGTCCATCCTCCAATCTGCAGAGCGAAGCAGATTACCTGTCTCCTCCCTACAGGAACTCATCATCTGTTAACCTACACAAATTATACATATCCATGTATGGGGGTCAGCATCGACAAATACAATGCTTCTCAAGCAGCACCCATGGTGAACAAGTTAATAATATCTCTAAATCCTGTATATTTCATGGTTCTAGATAATTAATTTGAGCTGTGGCTAATCGATGCAACATTGACTCAACATACAAACTTTCTTTCCATGAAAGGCGTATGTGACAGCTAAAAACACAGAACTTCTGAACTCTTAATTGTAAGGATCACAATAGGTTCAAGAAATACTGAAAGCCCCATAACCACCGTATTAAACTGATTGAAGAGGTTTTGGTGTTTCGAGTTTGTGGGTGCCGGGTTCTGCTTTACTGCCAAGCAGTTTACTCACCGCTTAGCAGGGATGCTCGATCCTTGGGAGCTTGCAGCCCGGCCTCTTATGACAATAGGGTGGTGACAGAGCAATACTTCCATTGCGTGCCAAATAAAATAAAATAAAATAAAATCATACCAAGAATTGAGGCAGTAATAGGTTGAGGGTGCTCAGTCCATGCCGGTTACCCACTAAAGGCATAGCTCCAACGCCACCATTTCATCACTGGAGGCCATACTGCTGACTGCCAGGGACTGAGCATCATAACCTCTTCAAACAGCTGAAGTAGCATGGCACCTAGAGTGTCCCTTTAAGCATTTCACACTGTGAAAGTACTATTTTACATTTATATACTAGAATTCAAAGTTAATAAAATTCAAAGATAGAGAACTCTTCTACAGAGAGCATCTTCACAATGAGATAAGTTGATTTACTAACGTAGTAGAGTAGTGTTATGGAAGTTGATCAGTTTCGATAAAAAAAAAAGAACAGACAGAGCTACTATTACACTGATTTTGTTACATTTCTATGAATCACCTTTTTGTTATGCTGCAGGAAGTGGTATCCCAATGACAGCTTCTTGTAAGCCTCTCCATACTTTTCATGCCATTCTTGTACTGTTTTGATTGCCAAGGTCTTTAATTTCTGAGCAACTTCTTTAGGGGGTGGCAGGGGCTGCTCATAGTCCGTCTCTACAGTGAGCTCAAGGAACTCCTGGAAGTTGGAGATCAGCAGTGTACGGAACTGATGTGAGCGCGCAAAGAGCTCACTGGCGATCTGAAAGGCGGACAACCGAATCTCGGCATGTTCCTGGTTCAACTGGGTCATTAGCAGATGGTAGACATGACTGATATGTTCATCGGACGACCTTGGAAGAAAACAGAATTAAAGAAACAATTCCATGAAAAGCATACAATAAATCATAGAATAGGAATATTTTGGAGCAGTGGTTGCAGTACCACAGTGTGGATTTAAAATCAGGTTATTACAGTATACAATGTTACCAGTCAGTCTCTTGCATAAGCAGTTTTCATCATTTTTTTTGTTTGTTCTCACAAATATGGACACCCACAAGGAACCTTACTGTTCAAGTGTGGGCGTTGTTGTAGCTCCCGTAAATTTCAGCCATATAAAACCGTGGGAAAGCATTATAAATAAATCAAATCCATAGACAAGCTTTTTAAGAAGCTTTTCATTGTAGACATCTCACCATCTCTGACGGGCGCGCGAGGGAGCACTTTCATTTGAGTTCTTCCTCTTCAGCTCCCTCGCGCACCGCACTGAAACCGTCCGGCTTCGGCATCAGTACGCGGCACGCGAGGGAGGTGAAGAGGAAGCATTCAAATGAAAGTGCTCCCTCACGCGCGCGCCAGCCGGGTGCCACCAGGGCCAGCAACACCACTGGACCCCAGGGAATCCCCCCAGTGAGAATTGCAGAAAATCCTCTAGCGGCTGTCAATGAGACAGCCACTAGAGGCTGGATTAACACTTAGTGAAACATAGCAGTTTCTCTGAAACTGCTATGTTTTCAGCTGCAGGGTTAAAACTAGAGAGACCTGGCACCCAGACTTCATTGAGCTGATGTGATCTGGGTGTCTGTAGTGGTCCTTTAAGTGTATGTGTTTATGCATGCACTGGAGTACATACCGCGGTCGCATGGGTCGCAGCCCTGCGACCAGGTGCCCGCCGCCATGTGTTGCGGCCCCAGCCCGCGCAGAGTAAGCGCATGCGCAGGGGGGGGGTGGGGGCCACAGATCAGTTTTCGCACCGGGGCCCCATGGGTTGTGTGTACGCCACTGATCCTATTGGTCACTTCTCACATGATCTGAGAATAAAATCAACATTTATTGGCTGGTGCCTTACCAATAATCATCACGGTTTTGGTGCCATAGGCAAAACTCTGAATCACAAAACAAATGACATGCTCGTCCACTGCCAGTTTCGTTTGTTCATGATATGTCCTCATGGCGCTTGGGGTTACAGAATCCGGACGAATCCCAGTTTATTTGAAACTTAATGCACAAGTCAAGTCGGGAAGATGTTGGTTCCAATCCAATGCCTCTCCTAGAGAACATTAGGGATATACCAGGCATGTGCAGCCATCGCCACACTCCACGTCAGATAGACAATCAATAGTGGCATTATCATTTGACATTTCTTGTCAAACAGCAATGCTTATTTGTCAGACTGCAGGGACTGGTTCCACATATTAAAATTGCTACGTTAAGATGGAACTTAAAGGCCCACTATAGGCACCCAGACCACTTCAGCTTAACGAGGTGGTCTGGGTGACTAATCCAGCTAGGGTTAACCCTTTTTTCTATAAACATAGCAGTTTCAGAGAAACTGCTATGTTTATAAATGGGTTAATCCAGCCGCTAGAGGGCTTCCGCGCTTCTCACTGTGACTTTCACAGTGAGAAGACGCCAGCGTCCATAGGAAAGCATTGTGAATGCTTTCCTATGGACTGGCTGAATGCGTGCACGGCTCCTGCCGCACATGCGCACTCAGCCGAAGAAGAGGAGAGGAGGCGGAGAGCTCCCTGCCCTGCACTGGAGAAAGAGGTAAGTTTAACCCCTTCCTCCCCCCCAAGAGCCCGGCGGGAGGGGGACCCTGAGGGTGGGAGCACTCTCGGGGCACTATAGTGCCAGGAAAACTAGTATGTTTTCTTGGCACTATAATGGTCCTTTAATGTGTTCCTTTAAACTAAAACATCTAACATTTTGTTGAATTATTTCTGTAATGACTTGCAACTGACTGTCCTGTATTCCTGAGATTAAAATTTAAAGTAATATTTTCCTAGCCAGGCCTTATAAGTTACTTGCGACTACAAACTGGAGAGTCCATGGCACACTAACCAGGGGTAAATGTCTACTCGCCAGGGCTAATTTTTCGCTTGAGAATGGCTAATTCCAAGTGGAAATTATAAGCTCTGAAGATATATACGTCAAAGATTATTACAACAACTACGACATAGATCGGGCATTTCTCTTAACGCAATAACTTTATGTAAAACTCCACTTTATTTGTGTAGTCCATATTACAAAGGCAAACTAAATACTTAGCTTATTTAAACATAAAATGAAAACAACTAATAAGGCCAACTATACCCAATATGTGGTTTTGTCGTGCTTACATAAACCAGGCACACTGTGTATAGCACATTACCTGCAGATTTTCTTTAATTCCTTCAATTGCTCTGGGTTTAGTTGTGGTTCACCAGAAGTGGTGAGGGACTCTATCAATTCAGTTAGCTTCTGATCCATCTCTAATGGCCACACAGGCCTCACTGCAAAACAACAGAAGAAGCATTAAAGAGACGCCAACTGCACAGAAAAAGAGCTAAATTTTATAACTATATCCAAGTTCATGAGCATCCCTACTATATCTCAACCCTGCAAGAAATATTTAACAAGGATACTGCGGAACACTATTTACTAGCAAGCAATAGGAAAGCAATCTTAAAGGGACACTGTAATGCTTTATCTCATTGAAGTGGTTTAGTATCTCTTTCCATTCCCTGTTAAACTGATTTTAACGCTAAATGGAGTCCCCAGCAGCCTGTCCCTCTAAGGCAGCATTTATTCAGTGTTAAACTGCTCTGAAATAGTTTAACATTAAATGGAGGGACAGTGCCAGGGGACTCAAGGCACTATAACCTAGTCAATAAGGTGAAATGTTTATAGTGTGTCACTTTAAGAAGTGTTTTTTTTTCCGAAAGCACTTGCAATACAATAACAAATTACATGTACACATACACACACACACACACATTAAGATATATATATATATATATATAGAGTCAATCCTGTTTTCCTGCTAGCATCCTTGATTTGTTACAGAGGATATATACTGCAAACCACTCACCAGGTATAATATCAGAATGGGAAGTGGGTTATGTCCAAGAGTGTGTGTAGTGGGATAGAAATGCATCTGTGAGGAACTAAATCTGAGTGTAATAAGACAATTGCCACTGTCCCCAAATAAAACAGTGGAGGCTCATCTTTCTTGATCATGCAGTTCCCAATTCATTTTTATGGAGGGATGGAATGTGCAGGCATGGGCTTTGCTTCTTCACAGATGTTAAATCGAAGACTTGGGGTTGGCTGGAATCTCGCAAACATCTCCTGGTTGTTGTAGATCAGAGGTGCCCAATAGGTAGATACCCAGATGTTGCAGAACTACCACTCCCATTATGCTTTGCCTGCCTTTAGAATGAGAAGGCATAGTGGAAGCTGTAGTTTTAAAACATCTGAGGATCTATAGGTTGGGCAACCCTGTTGTACATAATACTAGATCTGCTGCAGCATAGTCTCCTTGCTAGATAAGAATATAATACAGGGACAGAAGATTGCACATCACTGTGAAGCTTCCCTTTCAAACAGCAGCAAAGACCATGAAGACACAAGGCGAGCTCAGTGATAGTCTGCAAATGTACAGTTACACACACAAACACACTTTTGCTGCATTTTATATCTGTATCTCTGCAATACTTTTTAAGTTTGTTTTGTTGGGGGGCTTTAAATTGCGTGTTATAAAGCTTTTTAAAAAGATATTACATCATGTTTTCTCCCATTGTTGCCTGGTACTCAACGTAAAAGGTTCTAATGGGAGTTTCTAATATCGATATGAATAAGAATTTCATGATGTATGTTTCTATGACACACCATGATCCACATAGTGAAACAGGATAAGAACTCACTTTCACTCCAACGCTGGTGCTAATCCCGCCCCCAATCCCACAGGAAAGCATTGATTGGCTTTGATTGTCAGTCAAGAAGGCGGAATGGAGGAGTCAAACGGAATGGAGGAGCATCTCCTCATAACACTGGCCCAGGAAGCACCTTTAGTGGCCATCTGAGTGACTGCCACTGGAGGTGTCCCTAGGTAGCAATGTTTCTTTAAAAAGGCAGTGTTTACATTGCTACCTCATCTTAAATTGCTTCATTACCTTTGCTCTGTGATCTCCCGGTAAAACTGTGAGCCGCTATCTCCAGGTATGTTTGCATTGCACACATTCGCGGCACATGGCACGGAGGAGCGACACACTCTCCAGGTAAAATCCGACATTGGACCACAAGAGCTGAAGTATTTTGGCAAATATATTCCGATATAGGACCGGAAAGTGTTAACGGGATACTATAGTGCCAGGAATACAAAGTTAAATTCCTGGCACTATAACTCCCTCTTCCTCCCACCCCCCTTGCGCCCATCCTACCTCCCGCGTAAATAAAGGGATAAAAACCCTTTAAATACTTACCTCATCCCAGCATCAATATCCCTTGGCGCTGGGTCAACGTTCCGCCTTCTCCGATGTCCCGTGACGAGCAGGCGCTAAAGCACATGCGAGGCAAATGCCTTGCCCGCATTAGACCACCCCATAGAAAAGCATTGTCTGACTCTGGATGTCCTCATGCAGAGCGCAAGGACGTCCAGCATTAGATACCGGACCAAAGATCCATTTAAACCCAGGAAGTGCCTTAAGTGGCTGTCTGGGAGACAACAAGTCAATGAGCTGAAGTGGTCTGGGTGCCTATAGTGTCCCTTTAAGCTGTAGTTGTTCTAGCGACTAAACTGGTCCGTTTAATTTCTAGTTTTACACTATCCATGCTTCATGTTATGAAGCTGCAACATTGTATATACCAACATTTTATAAAAATTATGTGGCTGGAATTCCAATGGGAATAAAATACTGCTAAAATAAAAAACACCACTATTATGGTTATACCTGTGCCTACTAATTATGAATTGTTTAGCCCAGAGTAACGTCCTACCAACATATATATATCACTTTAATAACATTTAATTTACTGCAGTGACCACCACTATAGCACATCAATAACTCCATCATACCCAGGCTGCAACATATAATATATCCCACTGGTACAGTGACCCCCCATTATTATCCCACATCATACCCCACTGGTACAGTGACCCCCCATTATTATCCCACATCATACCCCACTGGTACAGTGACCCCCCCATTACTATCCCACATCATACCCCACTGGTACAGTGACCCCCATTATTATCCCACATCATATCCCACTGGTACAGTGACCCCCCCATTATTATCCCACATCACATCCCACTGGTACAGTGATCCCCCCATTAGTATCCCACATCACATCCCACTGGTACAGTGACCCCCCCATTAGTATCCCACATCACATCCCACTGGTACAGTGACCCCCCCATTAGTATCCCACATCACATCCCACTGGTACAGTGACCCCCCCCATTAGTATCCCACATCACATCCCACTGGTACAGTGACCCCCCCATTAGTATCCCACATCACATCCCACTGGTACAGTGACCCCCCCATTAGTATCCCACATCACATCCCACTGGTACAGTGACCCCCCCATTATTATCCCACTGGTACAGTGACCCCCCCATTAGTATCCCACATCACATCCCACTGGTACAGTGACCCCCCCATTATTATCCCACTGGTACAGTGACCCCCCCATTAGTATCCCACATCACATCCCACTGGTACAGTGACCCCCCATTATTATCTGGTAAAGCTCCATGCAGTAGCCCATTATATCTCACTGGGTAGATAGATACACACTATATATAGATACGCAGCCGAGGATCTCTCACAAGCCCAGACATGTTGAATGTAAGGAAGTGAGAGATCGATAAAGATTTTACAATATAAATCCTCAGGGTCCTTCCTCACCCACAGAGATCGGATATTGATAACCGGGTCCCCCGGACCGCACTGAGGATCCGCACTCTGACCCCGACAGACCCTCCGCTCAGCAGCCGGGCGCTCTAACCACGCCTCTGGGTGGAGCTACAACTCTGACGTAATTGATGTGCGACTGAATACGGCTTCACGCTCTAAACGCCAGACTCCAAATCTAATTACACTGTATCTGTGTGTGCGACGGGGAGCGCAATATCAAAGACCTCTATGGTGCCCCAGCCGTGGGCTCTACAAAAATGGCGCCGATAATGGAGACAAACACAACAATGCCATTATCTCTCTTGTTTAGAGCTCTCTGTATGT
Organism: Pelobates fuscus; assembly: GCF_036172605.1. Classification (NCBI taxonomy): domain Eukaryota; kingdom Metazoa; phylum Chordata; class Amphibia; order Anura; family Pelobatidae; genus Pelobates; species Pelobates fuscus. The sequence continues at coordinate 47,385,828 of NC_086322.1, read as the reverse complement.
TACTTGGAGTATGGCAATATATGGGCACTGGGTGCTGAATGGTAATATATGGGCACTGGGTGCTATACTATGGAGGGAGAGCGCTGAATGGCAATATATGGGCACTGGGTGCTGAATGGTAATATATGGGCACTGGGTGCTATACTATGGAGGCAGAGCGCTGAATGGTAATATATGGGCACTGGGTGCTGCACTATGGAGAGATAGTGCTGAATGGTAATATATGGGCACTGGGTGCTGAATGGTAATATATGGGCACTGGGTGCTATACTATGGAGAGAGAGTGCTGAATGGTAATATATGGGCACTGGGTGCTGCACTATGGAGAGATAGTGCTGAATGGTAATATATGGGCACTGGGTGCTGTTCTATGGAGAGAGAGTGCTGAATGGTAATATATGGGCACTGGGTGCTGTTCTATGGACAGAGAGTGCTGAATGGTAATATATGGGCACTGGGTGCTATACTATGGAGGGAGAGCGCTGAATGGCAATATATGGGCACTGGGTGCTGAATGGTAATATATGGGCACTGGGTGCTATACTATGGAGGCAGAGCGCTGAATGGTAATATATGGGCACTGGGTGCTGCACTATGGAGAGATAGTGCTGAATGGTAATATATGGGCACTGGGTGCTGAATGGTAATATATGGGCACTGGGTGCTATACTATGGAGGGAGAGCGCTGAATGGCAATATATGGGCACTGGGTGCTGAATGGTAATATATGGGCACTGGGTGCTATACTATGGAGAGAGAGTGCTGAATGGTAATATATGGGCACTGGGTGCTATACTATGGAGAGAGAGAGTGCTGAATGGTAATATATGGGCACTGGGTGCTGCACTATGGAGAGATAGTGCTGAATGGTAATATATGGGCACTGGGTGCTGCACTATGGAGAGATAGTGCTGAATGGTAATATATGGGCACTGGGTGCTGAATGGTAATATATGGGCACTGGGTGCTGTTCTATGGAGAGAGAGTGCTGAATGGTAATATATATGCACTGGGTGCTGTTCTATGGACAGAGAGTGCTGAATGGTAATATATGGGCACTGGGTGCTGTTCTATGGAGAGAGAGTGCTGAATGGTAATATATGGGCACTGGGTGCTGTTCTATGGAGAGAGAGTGCTGAATGGTAATATATGGGTGCTGCACTATGGAGAGAGAGTGCTGAATGGTAATATATGGGCACTGGGTGCTGAATGGTAATATATGGGCACTGGGTGCTGAATGGTAATATATGGGCACTGGGTGCTGTTCTATGGAGAGAGAGTGCTGAATGGTAATATATGGGCACTGGGTGCTGTTCTATGGAGAGATAGTGCTGAATGGTAATATATGGGCACTGGGTGCTGAATGGTAATATATGGGCACTGGGTGCTGTTCTATGGACAGAGAGTGCTGAATGGTAATATATGGGCACTGGGTGCTGAATGGTAATATATGGGCACTGGGTGCTGTTCTATGGAGAGAGAGTGCTGAATGGTAATATATGGGTGCTGCACTATGGAGAGAGAGTGCTGAATGGTAATATATGGGCACTGGGTGCTGAATGGTAATATATGGGCACTGGGTACTATACTATGGAGGGAGAGCGCTGAATGGCAATATATGGGCACTGGGTGCTGAATGGTAATATATGGGCACTGGGTGCTGTTCTATGGAGAGAGAGTGCTGAATGGTAATATATGGGCACTGGGTGCTGCACTATGGAGAGAGAGAGCTGAATGGTAATATATGGGCACTGGGTGCTGTACTATGGAGAGAGAGCGCTAAATGGTAATATATGGGCACTGGGTGCTATACTATGGAGGGAGAGTGATGAATGGTAATATATGGGCACTGGGTGCTGAATGGTAATATATGGGCACTGGGTGCTGAATGGTATTATATGGGCACTGGGTGCTGTACTATGGAGGGAGAGAGCTGAATGGATTTGTTGCACTGTGATTGCTGAGAATGAAAGGTTTGAGAGGAAAGTGAAATTATATCGACAACTTAGTATCTTAGCTTTATGTATTACTGCAGTATTTTATACTCCTATTGTACTGGAATTTTCTCCTTTATTGTCACTTACGGCATCAAATAAAGTAAATATCTGAAATTCGTATGTTTTATCTGCGTTGTAATATAATTACCAGATTCGACTAATTTCATGACGTAAAGCCATGATTTTATTAAGGACAAGGAGGCGAGTATTATGCTTAATCACTTTCTTTATTCCTCAGCAGCAAAGAAAGGATATTGTAGACATTCAAAGAAAAAAACAAAACAGCATGTACCCTAAAGGGTTAAGCACATATAACATGTTATCCAATGAGAATATTCCTAGCACAATAATGTCCCATATGATCTAAAGCTACTCCTCTTTCTCTATGGTTCCAACAAACATCCCAACAGACTAAATAACATCTGACTAACTAGATGTGTAGAACAGTGACTCCGGGAAAGCATAACAACGGAACTCCGAAGAAACTGGCAATCATCCGCTTGAACTTGGTGTGGTCCGATATGGACCCGTGTGAAACCCAGTTAGGAAGCTGTAAGAGGCAGAGAAATAAGTGGTAAAATATGTTCCTGGATATTAAAGCGGCACTGTCATGCCGAACTTACCTTTCCTCAATCTCTTCCTCTCCTCCCCCTCTCTCAGGATCTGTTATTCTTTTCTTCCATTCTTCTTTAGTTTTCTTTAAAATCATAAGACAAAGTAGGGACTCTTTGCCTTATGGAGGATTCCTCCGCTTGACCAGCTCTGACCAGCGGAGGAGCAAAGTGTGCTTCATTTCCGCTGGTCAGAGCAATTTTCCCATGATCCCTAGCTTTCCTCCCTGTTCCCTCAATGCTTCCTGTCAGTATTGCCGAACGTCCTGTCACTTAGACAGAACGCCGGCAAAACTGCCGAATTGCATCCTAACAGAATGAGCACTGTTTCTCCATTGGTGTTAGGATGCAATTCGGTACTTTGTTCGTATCGGAATTTCATTCTAATGAATGAAACTCCGATCCTATTCATTGCTGTGGCTGCATCTTGCAGCCGCTTAGTAGATAACTCCCTAATTCCCACGGTATCAGGGAGCTATCTACTAAAAGGCTGAAAGACCTGAATTGGTCTTTCAGCCAAATGTACTAATACTAAGTAAAGATTACTTAGTATTAGTAAATAATATGCCCCTACTCGCTATACCGCGAGTAGGGGCATGTCTAGTAAGCAGTGAGCAGCCTGTGGCTGCTCACTGTAAAAAAAAAAAAAAAAAAAACACCTAATAACCCCCCCCCCCCCCCCTGCGCGGGGGTTAAAGATGGGGGGGACCTACTGTCCTCCCCCCTGGTCCCCACCCCTGCGCGGTGGGTGGGGGCCCTAATAAAATAATAAGGGGGGGGCCTACTGTCCTCCCCCCCTGGCCCCCACCCCTGCGCTGTGGGTGGGGGCCCTAATAAAATAATAAGGGGGGGGACCTACTGTCCTCCCCCCCTGGCCCCCACCCCTGCGCTGTGGGTGGGGGCCCTAATAAAATAATAAGGGGGGGGACCTACTGTCCTCCCCCCCTGGCCCCCACCCCTGCGCTGTGGGTGGGGGCCCTAATAAAATAATAAGGGGGGGACCTACTGTCCTCCCCCCCTGGCCCCCACCCCTGCGCTGTGGGTGGGGGCCCTAATAAAATAATAAGGGGGGGGACCTACTGTCCTCCCCCCTGGTCCCCACCCCTGCGCGGTGGGTGGGGGCCCTAATAAAATAATAAGGGGGGGACCTACTGTCCTCCCCCCCTGGCCTCCACCCCTGCGCTGTGGGTGGGGGCCCTAATAAAATAATAAGGGGGGGGACCTACTGTCCTCCCCCCCTGGCCCCCACCCCTGCGCTGTGGGTGGGGGCCCTAATAAAATAATAAGGGGGGGGGACCTACTGTCCTCCCCCCCTGGCCCCCACCCCTGCGCGGTGGGTGGGGGCCCTAATAAAATAATAAGGGGGGGGACCTACTGTCATCCCCCCCTGGCCCCCACCCCTGCGCGGTGGGTGGGGGCCCTAGTAAAATAATAAGGGGGGGGACCTACTGTCCTCCCCCCCTGGCCCCCACCCCTGCGCTGTTTAGTGGGGGCCCTAATAAAATAATAAGGGGGGGGGACCTACTGTCCTCCCCCCCTGGCCCCCACCCCTGCGCGGTGGGTGGGGGCCCTAATAAAATAATAAGGGGGGGGGACCTACTGTCCTCCTCCCTGGCCCCCACCCCTGCGCTGTGGGTGGGGGCCCTAATAAAATAATAAGGGGGGGACCTACTGTCCTCCCCCCCTGGCCCCCACCCCTGCGCTGTGGGTGGGGGCCCTAATAAAATAATAAGGGGGGGGACCTACTGTCCTCCCCCCCTGGCCCCCACCCCTGCGCTGTGGGTGGGGGCCCTAATAAAATAATAAGGGGGGGGGACCTACTGTCCTCCCCCCCTGGCCCCCACCCCTGCGCGGTGGGTGGGGGCCCTAATAAAATAATAAGGGGGGGGACCTACTGTCCTCCCCCCCTGGCCCCCACCCCTGCGCGGTGGGTGGGGGCCCTAGTAAAATAATAAGGGGGGGGACCTACTGTCCTCCCCCCCTGGCCCCCACCCCTGCGCTGTTTAGTGGGGGCCCTAATAAAATAATAAGGGGGGGGGACCTACTGTCCTCCCCCCCTGGCCCCCACCCCTGCGCGGTGGGTGGGGGCCCTAATAAAATAATAAGGGGGGGGGACCTACTGTCCTCCCCCCTGGCCCCCACCCCTGCGCTGTGGGTGGGGGCCCTAATAAAATAATAAGGGGAGGACCTACTGTCCTCCCCCCCCTGGCCCGGGTGGCCCCCACCCCTGAGCGGTGGGTGGGGGCCCTAAATGAACCCCCCCCCATCAAGGTGACTAGGGGTCCCAAGCCCCTAGTCACCCCCCCCCCCCACCCAAAACATTCTATCCCCTACCTACCCCCCTCACCCTAAAAATAGTGAGGGGGGAATAAAATAACTAACCTGTAAAAAAAAAAAAATTAAACTTACCATTTGACGTCTTCTTTTTTCTAAATTCTTCTTTCTTCAGCCCCCAAAAAAGCCAAATAAAAATCCATCATACCCGTCGCACTTTAAAAAAAAACAAAAAAAAAAACGAGCGCAAAAAAAAATTAATCCATGTTCACCCATGGAGGGCACGCCGCGTACTGAGCTCCGCAGGGCGGGTCAAGGCTTATATAGCCTTGCCCCGCCCTGCAATTAGGCTTAGAACACACTGATTGGTTGGTTTAAGCCAATCAGAGTGCTCTGTGTCATTTTACACAGCGTGGGAAAATTCCAAAGAACTTTCCCACGCTGTGTAAAATGACAGATCACTGTGATTGGATGGTTTTCAAGCCATCCAATCACAGTGCTATGTGTCATTTTACAAGCGTGGGAAAATTCCAAAGAACTTTCCCACGCTTGTAAAATGACACAGAGCACTGTGATAGGATGGATTTCAAGCCATCCAATCACAGTGCTCTGTGTCATTTTACAAGCGTGGGAAAATTCCAAAGAACTTTCCCAAGCTTGTAAAATTACACAGAGCACTGTGATTGGATGGCTTGAAAACCATCCTATCACAGTGCTCTGTGTCATTTTACAAGCGTGGGAAAGTTCTTTGGAATTTTCCCACGCTTGTAAAATGACACAGAGCACTGTGATTGGATGGCTTGAAAACCATCCTATCACAGTGCTCTGTGTCATTTTACAAGCGTGGGAAAGTTCTTTGGAATTTTCCCACGCTTGTAAAATGACACAGAGCACTGTGATTGGATGGCTTGAAAACCATCCAATCACAGTGATCTGTCATTTTACACAGCGTGGGAAAGTTCTTTGGAATTTTCCCACGCTGTGTAAAATGACACAGAGCACTCTGATTGGCTTGAACCAACCAATCAGTGTGTTCTAAGCCTAATTGCAGGGCGGGGCAAGGCTATATAAGCCTTGACCCGCCCTGCGGAGCTCAGTACGCGGCGTGCCCTCCATGGGTGAACATGGATTATTTTTTTTAAAGTGCGACGGGTATGATGGATTTTTATTTGGCCTTTTTGGGGGCTGAAGAAAGAAGAATTTAGAAAAAAGAAGACGTCAAATGGTAAGTTTAATTTTTTTTTTTTTTACAGGTTAGTTATTTTATTCCCCCCTCACTATTTTTAGGGTGAGGGGGGTAGGTAGGGGTTAGAATGTTTTGGGGGGGGGGGGGGTGACTAGGGGCTTGGGACCCCTAGTCACCTTGATGCGGGGGGGTTCATTTAGGGCCCCCACCCACCGCTCAGGGGTGGGGGCCAGGGGGGAGGACAGGAGGACAGTATTTTATTAGGGCCCCCACCAACCGCGCAGGGGTGGGGGCCAGGGGGGGCAGGACAGTAGGTTCCCCCCCCCTTATTATTTTATTAGGGCCCCCACCCACCGCGCAAGGGTGGGGGCCGGGGGGGAGGACAGTAGGTCCCCCCCCCCTTATTATTTTATTTGGGCCCCCACCCACCGCGCAGGGGTGGGGGCCGGGGGGGAGGACAGTAGGTTCTGCCCCCTTATTGTTTTATTAGGGCCCCCACCCACCGCGCAGGGGTGGGGGCCGGGGGGGAGGACAGTAGGTCCCCCCCCTTATTGTTTTATTAGGGCCCCCACCCACCACGCAGGAGTGGGGGCCGGGGGGGAGGACAGTAGGTCCCCCCCCTTATTATTTTATTAGGGCCCCCACCCACCGCGCAGGGGTGGGGGCCGGGGGGGAGGACAGTAGGTCCCCCCCTTATTATTTTATTAGGGCCCCCACCCACAGCGCAGGGGTGGGGGCCAGGGGGGGAGGACAGTAGGTCCCCCCCCCTTATTGTTTTATTAGGGCCCCCACCCACCGCGCAGGGGTGGGGGCCGGGGGAGGAGGACAGTAGGTCCCCCCCCTTATTATTTTATTAGGGCCCCCACCCACAGCGCAGGGGTGGGAGCCAGGGGGGGAGGCCAGTAGGTCCCCCCCCTTATTATTTTATTAGGGCCCCCACCCACAGCGCAGGGGTGGGGGCCAGGGGGGGAGGACAGTAGGTCCCCCCCCTTATTATTTTATTAGGGCCCCACCCACCGCGCAGGGGTGGGGACCAGGGGGGAGGACAGTAGGTCCCCCCCCCCCTTATTACCATTTATGTTTTTACAGTGAGCAGCCACAGGCTGCTCACTGTTTAGTGGACATGCCCCTACTCGCGGTATAGCGAGTAGGGGCATTGGGGAGATTTTAATATTGACCCCCATAGAGTGAGGGGGGGACCTGGGGGGCTTATGAAGTGGCGGGGAGCACTGCTCCCTGCCGCTTCTGTCTTTACATATTACAAGGAGGGAGCTGCACGTCGGTAGCTCCCTCCTTGTAATAAACTGATCGAACAAACGAACACTGATACTCAGTGATACTCAGTGTTAGTTTGTTCGTCTGATTTTTTCTATTCATTCATTCGTCTGTCTGATGAATGAATGAATGAATGAATAGATGAAATTCCCGTTCGCATGTCCAGGTGTTTCACTGGGCATGTGCGGGAATCTCACAGTCTGTGTAGTGTGGGCAGATGACGTGTCCCACAGGGACTTCACCTACCCACACAAAGATGGCGGCGCCCTGAATAAAGATCGGGGCAGAAGATACAGATTTAAAAATAGGTAATCTGGGGGGCTTAGGGGCATTTGGGGGTGACTAGGGAGTCAATTGGATGTAGTGGAGGTGGGAGGGGGGTTAAAAAAAAAAACGGGATTCGGCATGACAGTGCCGCTTTAAATTCTACATCCACTGCATATTAGTAAACATAACAGTATGTCCAATTAGACAAAACAATAATATCAATAGTCAAACAGGTGAATAAACAACAGTACCATGAAGACTGTACACCCATTACATGAAATTATACACCCTAGAGAGGGCGCAACATACCTGGATCAGGTGGGATAATACTGGCCTCCATGTTCTTAATAAAATCATGACTTTACATCATGAAATTGGTCAAATCTGGTAATTGTATTAAAGGACACAGAGGCTCATATTATGCTAGTTAAAATCTGTTTGACCACCGTAGTGGATAAATGAGAACTGTGGAAAGAAGGTATAAATAATTACAGTAATTAGAAATTGTTCAAAATTAAGACAAAGATATGAAATTTGTATTTAGCGGAGGAGGCAACAGCAAAGAAAGAGGAGTGGCTTAAGGTCACATGGGACATTATTGTGCTAGGAACACTAAATGGATAACATGTTATATATGGTTAACCCTTTAGGGTAAGGGCTCTTGTTTTTTTTTTTGTTTTTTTTTGAATATCTACAAAATCCTTTCTTTGCTTCTGAGGAATAAAGAAAGAGATGAGCCTTTAAGTGAAATTCAAATTAAAGATCAAATAACTGATAACATAGCTGACATTTTTTTCAGTTTGGTTATTTAAGCCTTAAATTGTATGGAGATATACATATATTGATCATCTATTTCTAAAGATATTTAGTTAAAAAAAAAAAAAAACTATGGTTCACCTATTTGTGAGTAGCTGATCTCTTGCATGTATGAAATGTGCATGTCACCTGCATAAACTAGTTAGGTAACCCCCTTTGTGTATGATTAAAATAGCAGACATGCTGTGCAGGACATTTCCTGATTAAAGGACCACTATGGGTACCCAGACCACTTCAGCTTAATGAAGTGGTCTGGGTGCCAGGTCCAGCTAGGATTAACCCTTTCTTCTCTAAACATAGCAGTTTCAGCGAAACATTGTAATATTTATAAATTATAAATATACTATTTCGTCCTTAATAAAGTAACTTTTATTATTAAACCCACTCATTTGTTGTCATATTCTGCATCCTTGAACCTTCTGAAATATAAGCAAAACACAGGGTAAGGAACTGGTGAGGGTACATGTAGGAGGAAGGTGGACAGTATTGATAGAGGGACTGAAGAGATGACTCACTGGGTGTTATTAAAGGGACACTCCAGGCACCCAGACCACTTCTGCTCATTGGAGTGGTCTGGGTGCCAACTCCCACTACTCCTAACCCTGCAAGTGTAATTATTGCAGTTTTTCATAAACTGCAACAATTACCTGGCAGGGTTAACTCCACCTCTAGTGGCTGTCTATTAGACAGCCACTAGAGGGAACTTCCTGCTCTATAGCACAGGAAACCTGTGCTAGAGTGTCGCTGGACGTCCTCACGCTGTGTGAGGACCTCCAGCGTCACTCAAATCCCCATAGGGAAGCATTGAAATTTGTTTTCAATGCTTTCCTATGGGGAGACGTAATGCGCATGCCGACGGAAGCACAGGGAGGAGTGGCGCAGAGGAGGAGGCAGCGACGAGGGACATTGCCGCTGCCTCAGGTAAGTGACTGAAGGGGTTTTCACCCCTTCAGTAACTGGGGATTGGTGGGTGGGAGGGAGAGGGACCCTCCAGTGCCAGGAAAACAGATTGTTTTCCTGGCACTGGAGTTTCCCTTTAATGAAACTTTGAACCAGAGTGAGAACTGGCAAATGGGACTGGAAGGGGTCCTAATAGGGGGCTCATCAGATGACACCGTTACAATGTACAGGGGACTGGGGACTAATATGAGTCCCACAAAGGGGGCAAGGGTTCTTATCTGCGGTGTCCTGTGGATGCTTGGATTTGTGCTTTATAATGATGCCAGGGGCCAGAGAGTCATCATATCTTGACACCAAGTATCAGAACAATGTGTTCATAGACCACAAGTAAGATGTTTAAGATCAGTGATCGTGGATCTGTGAAGGGAAGTGCAGAAATCCATTCCTCCTTGTGCTGTATGCAATTTTGTGTTCACTGTCCAAAATCTGATGATCTCATGATACTGTGTTATGTCTAGAAACAGTGATGTGGGACCACCTAACTGAATGGGCCCTCGGCTAGAAGCCAACAGCTAAACTGGCACTGGCATTTTTCATATTTCAGTCCTTTTTAGGGTCTGTGCAAATAAATTAACATAACCAGGGGTTACCTGTTTTGCATCCAACCCTTCTTCCCTAAATTTTCAGCTGTCACAAGTCAACCTTTTCACCACCGGCAGTTTGTAGAAAATACTGTATATGCTCCGTCCACTCATCTACCTACCGGTTCTTACTGAAAGTACTTATTATTCATTTCTAGTCTATATCTTTACTGCACTCAAAGTGAAAGCACCCGCAATGTCACCATTAACGTTTGTCCTTGTTAATAGATAAATTCCCCATCTCTTGTATTGCCAATGTGCTGTAATCTTACCTCCTCATTACCTTGATGAGCTATGCATGAGAACGTCCCCTGTGCTATACCTCAACTTGAATCCCAGCCAGACCTTGGACCATAGTTGCTTTATAAGCTGCTCTGAAGGGGTGTAAGTTTCTCAATTCAGAGTCAATAATGTTGTAGGTCAAAAACAGTGTCTGGAAGCACTAAAGAGACTGCAATTACAGCACAAACGAGAGTTTCTGAGTTTCAACCTTGTGTTAATTAACCATGCAATTGTAAAGATTTACAAGGACAATGGTAGGTAATCAGTTGGCAGCAGCCGTCAGCGTGTGAGATGGAATGTGGTGGCAAATGGTTTAATGCATGGTGTGTAATTTGTGTGTTGAATAGACTCTCCTAGCCACTGAGTGGACATACAGAAACATGCCTAGTACATTGAGCTCCTCTACTGAGAAAATAACAATATGTCTTCTGAGTAAAAGGAGCGAATGTCAAATTTGTTTAGTGTTATAATTGCTATTTCCTAGTTACTTTTCTAAATAATATTATGTTTAAGTGGTCTTGTTATATTATTACGAAGATATTGTTGAGCATTTAAGCAATAGAGACAAGATATTTGCACACATATGCATTCAATTGTGCAGGTCTAGCAGGCAGTCCAATAACCATTTGCAAGATGTGAGTTACTAGGTAAAAAGGTGTTGCCCAGATATACCAAGTAGAAATTGTCATGTTCCAACAAGTTTCCTTAGGTTGAACTCTTGGATTCAAGTGGCTACTGCCCTAATTGATGGTTCATAAGGACTTCAGCTAAGATCACAGATCAAAAGAGTAACAATGATATAGTCAGAAATATATATCTTTGGGGATACACCTGTATGGATAGACGTATGACAAACTAATAGCTCTATGCGGACAGCAAATAACATATAGAGGAAAAGACCTGAGTCGTTAATTCTGATAAGCTGATAACTTTGTAGCTGTAGGATTCTTATTGGATCTCAGTACATGGGATATTGTGATTTGGGGTTGCAAAGCACTCCATATCGCTTATACAACATACATTTGACTTGTATAGGGGTCCTGCATTTTGCAGGACAGTCTTGCAATTGGCTGTGTCCTGCAGCAGACAATTCTTCTACTTTTCTATGATAACATGCACTGATCAGCCACAACATTAAAACCACCTACCTAATATCATGTAGGTTCCCCTCATGCTGCCAAAACAGCTCTGATACATCGCGACATGGACTCCACAAGACCTCTGAACGTGCTCTGTGGGATCTGGCACCCAGACACATCAAATGTGTGAACACAGCACAGCTACTGACCACACTGAGTGATCTCAACTACAAATCACAATCCACTCCCTGCCTCCCCATCTCCCCCCATGGCCAGTTGGTGGGGGGTTTAAATAAAAGTAAATGGGGAAGACCTAGTGTACCCCCCAAAGGTGGCATCTATTCATTAAATATTATTATTATTAATATTTAGATAGCATCAATATATTCTGCAGCACTTTATAATCATAGAAAGGGAATATTAGGGGTAAAGAGGACCCAGATTGAACCAGTTTACAATCTATAAGGATTTGAGGTAGTTGTATGTATATCATTAGATATCTTGCGCATGAACACTTACTGGTAAGGTATTCTGACTGGGGCTTAGAATTCCAAGTACTAAGGAAGTAATATTTCCACTGCTCTAACGGGGGGGGGGGGGGGGGGGAGGTCTAATATTCCTCCAACCCCCACCCAAAAATGGCAGGTAGGGGCTATTAACTTATTTAATATCAAAACACTCTGACAGGCAAGTGTCACTTCTCTCAAGACTTGCCATGCAAGGCTTTTTTTGTTTTATTTAATAGCCCCCACCTGCTAGTTACAGGCGACGGTATGGGGTTGGACAGTTTTCTTGAGTTAACAAGTCAGAAAAATGTTAAACGTACATGGTCTCACTGGGATTTCCGAATGTATGAGTGAATGTTTTTTTTGACAGATCCGTAGTCTCTAGTCTACTGATATATCATTACTTATCCATATTTAAATAAAGCATTCATTCTGTTAGAACGTGTCATGGTGAAAAGTACCTTATCTCTATTCACGGTTCCCAGTTCGGGTCCCCAAGGCCAGCAAACAAGCGCAGATTGATTGTGCTTTAGGAATGAAAGAAGGTATTACCTTTTAAGGAAACAAATGTTAGCGCAGTAAAGGAAAAAAATAATCACTAGTTATCAGAGAAATATAGGCAATCAGGGAATGCCAATACTCAGTAGAGAATTCAACAGCAAAGAAGTAAATACGGAGTAAAACTCTCAGGGACATAAAACCAGCGACCCGCACGCTAAGGGGATGTATTGATTATTTTACTCGAGTCATTTCTAAATAACGATGCACTTTATTATGTGAGTTGCTGATTGATAGTATCTCTCGAGTGCTGTCTGTGCTTGTGTGTGTGTGTATGTGCGTGTGCGTGAAGCCGAATATTACAGAAGAGATATAGAAATTGTTGCTATAATAAAAGACACAATTTAGTATCTACCCACCACAAAGGACCACACATAAAAACACACTTACATAAGATATATAAAATAATTACCTCCACCAAAAGCACTGAACGGAATTTGCACTTTTCATAAAGGAAATAAAGTAGAGATTACGGAGAATTGAAAAGGGGATTTAACATTTTAGGACAAAACAGAATCGTTATCCAGTTCTGCTATTTTCCAAAAAAAGAAAACGTGGTACATTCTTTAGAAACAAGACTAAATAAACATACACAGCGTTATATAAAGCATGTTTGTTTATTAATCTAATATATAAATATGAAATATCTTCTTAATATCAATTGTTTCTGTGCAGTCCATGAGCTGATTGCTAATTGAGGTGTAATGTTTTATTTCTTATTTCCAGTCCCTAAAGAGTTGTATTTAATGGGGTTTACACAGCAAATTCATCCAATGAAATTAAATGACATGTCCAGTGACCATGCATACGTCGGGCATATACCCTGATACGCTGACATGCAAATTAAGGTGGCAACTATTCTACAAAGTACACAATAATGTCTGTTTTATTTTATGACAATAATCCCTCACACAAAACCAATGGATAATCCAACCTATTATTATTTATACATGCATCCTAACTGTCCTGAATTCAGGCCCAGTTCCGCCAATTCAGTTTTGTTTTCTGGTGTTCCATGTCCGAGGACACCAGTGAACGTCCCTCAGCTAGCACAGTAGGAGAGCAACATTAGACATGTTCGTACTGTGCGCTAGGACCATGCAGAGAATGTTTCAGCAGCACTCTCCACATGGTCTGCGCGGGGCTGGCCAGGGAGGTTGCTAGCCTGGCAGGCACTCATGACAAAACTGACACACCCATTAGTGGATGGTCTGTGCCCTTTCCAGACAGGGCCACCTATTTTAAGTTTTTCCCAAGTGGCGCAAGTGGCTTCACTGTCCCCTTTAAGCTTACCTTGTCCTGCTTTACCTATAGTGATCTTAATACTGCAAAAACTGCACCATAAACAAGCACACACAGTGGCATAAACAAGTTAATTGTCACCAAGCAAAAAAAATCCATAAATCTCCTAGCGCGTTTCTAAACTTTAACTCAATGTGTCCTATGAGTACTCCGGAATATTGCCTGTATGCACTTCCCCAAGAATATGTAATGTATACACTGATCAGCCAGTTCAGTTAGTACCTAGCAAAGGTGGTGAACCAGTGAACCAGAATCTGGGTCATGGGCGCCCAAGGATCACTGATTACTGTGGTGAGTGAAGGCTAGCACATCTGGTCTGATCACACAGAATAGCTACTGTAGCTCAAATTGCTGAAAAACTTAATGCTGGCCATGATAGAAAGGTATCAGAAAACACAGTGCATCACAGTTTGCTGTGTAGCCTCTGCCCGGTCACAGTGCCCATGATGACCCCTATCTACCGACAAATTGCCTTCGATGGGGATATGAGCATCAGAGCTGAACAATGGGGCAATGGAAGAAGGTTGCCTGGTCTGATTAATATTTTTTTCTTTTAGATCAGGCGGATAGCTAGGTGAGTGTACAGTCATATGCTCCGGGCAACGTTCTGCTGGGAAACCTTGGATCTTGGCATTCATGTGGATGTTACTTTGACATGTACCATCTACCTAGAAATTGTTGCAGACCACGTACACCCCTTCATGGCAATGATGTTCCCTGATAGCAGTGGCCACGTTCAGCAGGATAATGGACCCTGCCAGACTGCAAAATTGTTCAGGAATGGTGTGAGGAACATGATAATGAGTTCAAGGTGTTGCTTGACCTCCAAATTCTCCATATCACAATCCAGTTGAGCATCTGCTGGATGTGCTGAAACAACAAATACGGTCAATGAAGGTTCCATCTCGCAACTAGCAGGACTTAACGGATCTGCAGCTAATGTCTTGGTGCCAGATACCACAGGGAACATTCAGAGGGCTTGCAGAGACAATGCCTTGAAGCATCAGACCTGTTTTGGCAGCACGAGGAAGACCTACGGGATATTAGGAATGTGGTTTTGATGTTGTGGCTGATCAGTGTACATAAAATAAAATCCCTTTTTTCAATGCATTTCCTTGCTTACTTGTGTGTTATAGGGTCAGCTATCTTTAAGTCGTCTTTGGTTGTGAGCACTTATTCTTCGACCATGCAGGTAACCAAGAGCTAGTGTGCCTTCTTTGATCATGATATCATGCACCAGTGCTTGGCATCTCATTTACTAACAAATTTCACCTATTCCGACTGCCTCCATCAAGCCAGAGTAAGCCCAGATAAACAATGAAAAAAGACAGTAACTATATGTACACATTGCAAACAAATACACAGATATGATTATTATATCTACATGTATTCATATATTTTTTTTTAAATAATAATCTATCAACCATTTTCCTTTAGAGATAGGTGATATACTCTGATTGTAAATGTAACCACTGTAAAAGGTTTAATGCAAAGAGATCAACTAAATCCTTTAAGTGCTGAGCAGTATATACAGAATCTTTCTACTATTTTCTAAATGCAGTGTTAGCCAGGAGGTGGCACTAAAACAAAACCTATTTTATTTCTGGTGATGGAGATGAAACAGGCACACAACATCGCATTTTATAACATTTTATTATACTTTGGATAAAATGTCTGAAAATCAAGAGACTGTAGAATGAAGCATTGCAAACCCAGGGAGAAACTATAGGATAGGCACCCTCTGTAATTGTTAATAGTGGGCTATAATTTACTCTTGATTCTCTGCCAGGAGACATGTTGACACCTAGGCTGTGAACTATGGGTGTAGGGTACATATAAGAAAGTGGTGGTGGTGGTGGGGAAGGGAGGAGGGGGAGAGTGAAGAATGAAATTGGATGAAATGGAGATTGAGATGGTTCGTGGATGAAAAGCTCATTAGACTGACTGTATATAATTGTAAATAAAGGATATTTAGGAGGTATTATGGGGAACATGGGAGGAGAGGTTGAGTATGAAGGATGAAAAAATAAAAATCTGGATGCCATCCCTAAAGAGGTTGTTATTGAGGTTTATGGTGAGATGACCAATTGTATTAAAGGTAGACAAGTGGTTAAGAAACATAAGGACTAAGGAATAATCCATGAAAGGTATAGACTATTTGTTGAAGAAGCTGAAAGTAGTCAGGAGATTGGGATTGGAGATTGAGTTTTAGATCTAACATATGACTTGTTGAGAAGAGGGGTAATTACTGCTATAGTTAGAATAAAAAGTAACCACGGCCAGATTATTTAGTAGTGAAGAGTGTTGAATAAGGGCAAACCAGGAGGTATTGAGGTAGGGTTACCTTTATGGGAAGATACCTTTATCAGAAAATGTTTGCAAATGAGAAAAAGTGATCACATTGTCAATTTGTTATATTATTTATTTGTATTTAGAAATATGAAGCACATGATTCTGATGCAGCAAGAGGAGGGGAAGAAGAGAGGAAGGGACTGACAAATAATAATGTTTAATTGAAGACATAAACCATGCCTCCCAACTGTCCTGCT
Source organism: Pelobates fuscus (assembly GCF_036172605.1). NCBI lineage: Eukaryota > Metazoa > Chordata > Amphibia > Anura > Pelobatidae > Pelobates > Pelobates fuscus. The sequence goes on along the minus strand of NC_086322.1, from coordinate 47,369,585 downwards.
TTCAGGGGGAGAGTCCTGATTTCATGCTGTTGATCCAAAAGAAGGCAAAACATGTAGTCTAAAGTGCTTCCAACTTTGCAACAAAATAGCAGTCAGATGTCTCCTTGGATCAAGCAGCTATTACCCCACTAATTAGAAATTATATCCCTGTATGCTTTGTTTTTGGAAGTATTTATCCAATTGCAGTTTAAATAATAAAGACATTGTTTGTGCTTTACAATTTATGGCAGCAATATAAATCTTGTACGTTTCTGAACATATATCTGGCGTGTGCTTAGCATGCTCTCTCTTGTTTTTAAGCCACATTACCAATAGATGACTTAGTTTGTTTTAACTCCTTAAGGACACGTGACATGTGTGACATGTCATGATTCCCTTTTATTCCAGAAGTTTGGTCCTTAAGGGGTTAAATTAAAGTAACAAGGGGGCGGGGCCTGACTGCGGAGGGGAGCAGACGCATGTCGCTGCTGCTCCCGCGTCTCAACTTACCTAAAGCCGACTCCCGGTAACCAGAGGCAGCAAACCGATGACCCGGTGCTCCCAAGCGATAGAGGACACCGAGCCCGTCATGTTGACACCAAGCGAGTGGCCCTATGTTCCGGGCCCGACCCACGCAGGTTTGCGGCCTACAAGCATGGTGGCGGTGGGAGAGGCGGCCGCTCTCCCGCTGCAGACGAACACGGCAAGGCAAAGCTGGAAACCCCGTTCCCCCCCCTATGGACCGGCGGGGGTTATCCCGGTCCCCACTAAAGCGACACCCATGGCTACACGGACGGCATCTGCCCACACTGGTTCGGGCTCCGGGCCTAGCACTACTGCAGAAGCCCCTTGCCGTACTGAACTGGTACCCGTACAAGCCACAAGCCTGGACCTAATCTTCCAACAATTCCTGGACAAGCTGGACAGACTCTTTGCAACACCCCGCGTACAACACGGAGGTACAGCATGTGGGCCGGGGAAACAGGGGCGGAAAGGGCCCTCCACGGGCACTACACACCCTTTAACGCCAAAGCTGAGCGCCGACTGCCCACCCGGGCCGGGGGTCACCAGGAGGATAACTCCACAGCATCAGCCACATCGCCGGAAGCCTAACCGCCGCTGGCGGCGCCGTAACACCAGGGTTCCCCGAAGCGCCCTCACAGGGAAGAACTGGGCCTCTTGCAGCACCCGAGTTCGTGGAACCAGGATGCAGACCCCACTAAAGGCCTGGGGCCGTGGGGAGACCCGACCGCCCTCACACCTCCCCCACACTCGACGACCATTGCCCCTCACCAGCAGTAGTCCTGGACTGAGCATCTCCCCCAGATCATATCTACACAGCCCTGCACACAAGGCCGCCAGAGTGGGCATCGGGTGAGGCAACCCAGTATTCAACGGACTACGGCCCACAGCCATCACTTCAACCCGCAGCACAGCGAACATAGTTTGACCAACAGAACTTTGGACTTTTGCATGAGACTTTCTCCAGGGTACACTGCACCAGCCGTAAGCGACGCATATCATATCCCCTCCAAAGGGGCACATTTCAAGGCTGCTCAGTAGCATCTCACATTAGCTTACCCTCACACTGAGGTTGCTAATCACTTTAACCTACTATTGTTTCTGATTAACAAGTGCTTGCTGTGATACCTTAGTTGTTAACACAATGTAAACCACTCTGCTGTCCCTTGCTCCTATATTGTCCCTTACTCTGTATAGCGATCCCTCGCCTGTTTCTGCTAACTTACGTTTGCTGTTATAATGTTGGATAGGCCTTGCACCACAGCTATAAGCGGGGTATATACGGGTACGTTATTTTATTGTCATATTACGCTCGCATTTACACGCCATATTCGACCGCAGAATAGCCTTAACTTCTCAGCCGCCCTAACTGGGCTAGACAGAAAAGCCGCTGAAACTACAACAAATAAGCTGATCTTGTTAATAATCATCTAGTTTGTTCACATAGTACCTCATGAGACGGCCCTGCATACAAGACGCTGTACTGTGTCACGGTTCAGCCTGTGTATCTTGCCTTAACTTAACTCTGTTAATTTAACGTAGTCCTAGCATATGTTTTAAAAACTTACAACTGTTTAACCGTCTGACACAACCTTACTATTATTACGTTACAAAAAAAAAAAATTAGGCATTGATAATCTGGATATGTACGTTAACCTTGTGTATTGTTGTACCAACCCTATAATGTAACTCGCTTTAACGTTACCTCCGTCTTCTCTTTTGTACCCCATATTATATGCCTTAATAAAAACCAGATTGACTAAAAAAAAAAAAAATTAAAGTAACAAAAGTACCCGGAAGCAGGAGATCTTTCCATACGGAAGTCTAAAGGACAGGCAAGCTCTGAGCAAATTCAGAGACTGTGTATTCGCTTGCGGGAGCTGTGAATGCCTTGTATTTTGAATTATTTTTAAACGAAGATAGAAATAAAAGTTGCAAAGTGGTGACTCCTTCCACACAATGCAGCTTTTGATCTAACTCACACAAGGGGCTGATCCTCCCTGAGTGGGATAGTTATGAGTGGTACCTAATCCACTCTTTTTTAATGGGTGCAATTCCAATTTCAGCTTGATATTATTTATATATTACACAGTTTTGCACTATGCTTTTTTTGTGCTTGTTGTTTTAAGGTTTTCATAATTTGCACAACATAGGCTTTTTTCGTCACTGTTTCGCCTTAAAGCGGCACGATGGCCGCAGGGGCAGGTAAAGGTGAGATTACTTACCTGAACCTGTACCTCGTGGGTGCCACCATCTTTCTCACGCTGCTTTATTCTCGTGCATGTGCAAAAGTACAACATTGAGGTCTATGGGAGATGCTGCAAAACCACTGGACCCTCCATAGACATTTTCAGTCAATTCCCTGCAGCGGTCACTGGTGACGACTGTTGGGGTTGACCCTTAGACTCCATCTTGAGTCTAAGAAAGTCAGGTGGGGGAGAAATACAGAGACAAAGTAGTCCCTGCTTTGTCTTAATAAATCTCTTGACTGGGTTGGAATTTTAGTGAAATTCCAACACACTAAAAATGAGCATTACATAAAGAATCTGATAGTGCCGCTTTAATTGTTAATTTGTGAGAATTATGGTTTCTTTCGAAATCTCAAATACTGAGCTGTTATTGGCATTTCCCGATTTCTCCTTACCGAGTTGTTTCTCTTTTGAATTGCTAGAGAATCTCTGTGAGCGATACCGTCAATATTTTCTGTGATATTGTCTCGATATGCAATTCTCTAGATCGTTCCACATTCTAGTCTCACTTTACAATGTGTGGTTACATGTTGTTCCTGATTTTGTATTTTTTGGATATCTACAATCGGGGCATTGCCAGGTGACAAAAACCAGGAGCCTCAGCCCAAGGATACATTTTCAATCCTTTCCACATATACGGTATATTAACTTAACCACCTCCTAAAATCAGCCTTAAACATTGCTCTTCATCTAGCCCTCATGTTCTATAAATCTCTTTGTGACATCACATCTTTGAATGAATTCATAGTACATTTATAAAAAGTTACATTTACGGAGTTAACCTTGCACTCACAGCAATACCCCGGCACTGTAATAGTAACTCCAAATATGATAAAGTGTAACTGGAGGTATTTCTCTCTCAATATTACTGGGGACTTGCTGCTAACAATTAATTGGTACCAAAAATTAAACCCATTTTTGTTTTACTAATATACAATATTTGTAATACTGTATTTCAATTCCACGTTCTTTCATTACCCACAAAAAAAAAATATATAGTAAACAAAAAAAGCTAATAGCCTTATTGTCTCTGCCTAGATAAATAGCAAGAGCACATCACTATTTCTGAAAGCTTTGCAAGGATAATACAGCAGGAACGGAAACCAGAGAGAAACTGATGAAAATTGCATTTAAGTCGCCAATTGTCTCTAATGACACATTAATGTTGGTTCCTTGCAGAGATGTTGATCATGAACTATGCATGTGTTCGTACTCTTTTCAAACTGGACTTGCGATAAGAGTTCCTAAGGGAGCAGTCACATTTAGGCTCTTGTGTTTTTTGTTTTTTTTGTTTTTTTAGGGGACCAGTTGCACTCCTCACAATTTATTTTCTTTTCGCGATTCAGTAATGGCACATTAACGCTATGCTTTGTGAATAGATATCAGAGCATATTCCTAGCCCCACATCTGTAGAGCTTAGTTTGTCGAGAAGGAGGTATGCCACTCATAGCACAGCTTATACACCTCCTGGTTCTACACACCCTGATGATACATGTTGCTGGCCATTGTTTTCTAAATGCTGAAATTTATATTGCATTTTTTTCCAAATCACATTTTAGGAAAGAACTGTGTGTGTGGATGTGTGAGTTGGAGGCTACAAGATTAGAGAAAAGAAATTATGCCCATTTGATATTTTTTGACATTATGCATTTGTCCGGATTTAGGGCAACAGCAGATATTTTGATGGGGTGAGATACACCGCTTCTGTACAGAATGCAAAAGTTTGCATTAAATTGACATATAAAAGATGTTCAAGATAAGTTATTTTAATATCTTCATGAAACTGCTTTAATGTTGCTATTCTGTAAATCTCTGCTATTCCGAAAATAGGTAAGCTCATATCGGAGTTAAGTAAAGTGGCTCTACAATAAGGCAACTATATATATATATATATATATATATATATATATATATATATATATATATATATATATATATATATTTTTTTTTTTAAACCTACATTTCACCCATTTTTACCTTTTTATTCTATCTTGTTTGCAGCACCTGATCTCATACCATGGTGCCACCACTCTAGGGATCATGGTAGTGACGTACACCCCCTGCCTTATTGCGCCCTTTCTTAAAGTCCGCACATGCCCACAGTTTCTTTCCTTCCTCGCAAGGGCTCAGGGAAGGACAGAGGATGTATCATTAGATTACATAGAATGGATGTGACAGGCAGGTGAATACTGTGGGACAATGGGACTTCATAACAAGTAGAGCTTGCCTTCATTTTCACCCTCTGTCAAGATTTGTAAAGTGTAGGAAAAATACACAAGACAAAGTTGCCCTTAGTTTGTCTTGTGTATTTTATGAGAAAAAGAAAAAGGAAAAACATATTCGGAGTGAGGAATAGAACAGGAAACAGAGCTGCTTTAGCAAAGAATTGCAAAAAAACAAAACTAAAATAGATCCTGATTCCTGTCACCTAGAGAAGCTGCAGTCACATGATCATCTTACGTGGGCACAATTATCTAACAAGATAATTCTCTAAATGGAAATGGAATGGAATTATAAATAAAAAGGAGAATTAAAAATGTTTGGCTAAAAATAGCTAAATGAAAAAAAAAAAAAAAAAGGAAATCTCCAAGTTAGATATTTTTCCAGCACAGCCATTTTATAAAAAAATTAACCGTGGAAGTCAATATATCTATAATTATTTGTAACCTTATATCCCCATCCTTACTTACAGAACTCGAGAATTCAGGTGAATAAAAAGTGTTCTGCACCTTTAAGTAGGACAATGTTAACATTGTAAAATAGAATCTGCAACGTTCTCCAGCAGATAATCTAGTGGGCATTGTTAACACCTTGGAATTAAAGTGATTGCAAGGTGCTCTGGAACGAGTTTTGACACTAAAAATAATCAATTATGCATTGTGATTTACACTTGGCTAACATCTGACATAGGTCACTCGCTTTCAACACAGATCATAAAGTCACAGGCATCAAAGTAAATCTTGATCCTGGATTTAAGTGGTTACTCCCCAGGGCATGGGGTAAACCATTTAGCAAACTAGTAGAGGTTGAGTTACACCCCCAGCAGCAAAGGAGTTTCATCGCTTAATGCTGCACAAACAGATTCCAGGCACAATTAACACTTCAAATCACTGAAGTGGTCATGGTGCTTTCAGTAACTCTTTAAGGGTTTGTATCCAATTACAGGCTGTTCCTCTGACATCTTGCTATAGACCTGCTGGTGTACAGGGCTAAATGCTACCAAAGATTTAGGTTGTGCTTTTGTGAGTAGTGATGTCCCGAACTGTTCGCCGAGAACCGTTCGCCGGCGAACATAGCGCGATGTTTGGTCTGCCCCCTATTCGTCATGGAGGTGGGAGGGTCTGCTGCTGATTGGCTGGAATCTGTCTGCTGACTGTGAGGTACAGGGTCAAAGTTTACTCAATTAAGACGAATAGGGGGCGGACCGAACATCGCGCGTGTTCGCGGCTATGTTCGCCGGCGAACGGTTCCCGGCGAACTGTTCGGGACATCACTATTTGTGAGTGCTCACCCTGTTGGACAGTATACATATACAGTCCCAGACACTTACATTTATGAAACAAAGCAATCCCATTACAAGAATTTTTAATTTACAATCTTTTATTAGCTAATGAACACCAACATGCAAAAATAAGCACTAAATACAAATTTCTACAGCACGGGTTCCTAAAGACTATAAAGAGTAAAATGTAGTTTGCGGTTTGAAACCTTCTCGGCATGTCTTCTGTAATACTGGAGACTGAACCATGGCTCTTGAGAATACGCAAGATTTAGATTGTAGAATGTCTGCAAAGCTTTGTCAAACCTTTACTGTGAGCTGTAGGTTCAACACTTAGGAAATTGGATTAATGTTTCCATGTGAATACATTCTCTAAAGCAAAAAAATAATAAAAAATAAGGCAGCAGCACTAATGATATGATCCCAAGGCCTATACATAGAACTAATACAACCCCAAACTTACTACTCGAGAAACAAGCAGAGCACTGCATGTCCCTTCAGCAGAAAAGGGTTAAAAAAAACTATTTCAAATTCTTAAACAAGAAAACTCATCAGAAGCATCAGTCTTTATGTTACAAAATGTTCACAATCAAAATTGTAATTTTCCCAAAGTATAAACGTATTTTACTTGTTTATGTTTTTTTGTATGTTGAAATTTCCTCGTGAAGTGTGTATTGTTGTTGCTTGGTTATCTTTGGTCGCAAGAGACAATTAATGCAACCACCGGACAGGGCTGATGCCTCGATCCTGCCCGTTGTGCGTATTTTCTTCTCTGTGTAGAACACTCCAGTCTCGTGTTCTTCAGCAGATTATAGAGGCACAATGAAGTATCTTGGGTCTACATGATGTAGACTTTCTCGGCTTGGGAGAAGTTGAAGACCTCTTTGGTTCTTGGACAAATTACTTTGTCATCTTGGCGAATAGAAAGAAGAGACTGAAGAAAAGAAAAAAAAAATACAATATGGAATAAAATTACTTAAACTAGATTTGAACAATGGTATTTTCTTTCCAGTAATACATTCTGTGTGTTATATATTTCTAGAATGAATATTTATGAAAAGGAAGTTTAAGCTGTGCAACCAAATTCTTTGTATGCTCTTTTGAAAGAGCATAAGATTCTGCCTAGAAATTATACTTGCAGTTTTGCTAGCAAATGTATAGTTTGGGAGGTAGGTCTTTCTCCCACTTCTCAGTCAAATCTTCTGATAAGGCTCTATGCAGGTGGTCCTCCTGCTCTCCCTAGCATAGCAACCACAGCGCATGAACTACAGTTGCTATGGAAACTCCTTAGCACTATGTAGGAAGTATAGGAACGGAGTAGCCAACATCAATTCGTTAAGATGCCGGCAAGCTGGCAACAAAGCCAGCATGTTGGTGTCGCTGAGAAGATTTGCTCTGTTTGGAAGTGCTTCCCCAAGCCAGGCAAATCAAATAGGGCCTTGGGAGGAGCCAATGACAAACAAGAGGAAGGTGTTACACGAGAGTAACACCCCAAAAGCTGAGGAAGTGGCGGCACTGAAACGCAGATAAGGTTAGTAGATCACAATATTCTACACAATATATGATTTATCACTATTATATATGATGTTTTCAACGTATTTGGGGAAGATTTAGCCAAAATTCAATTATTCACAACATGTTTACATTAACTTGAGGTAAAATTTCTGAGACCAGTACATCTATAGATCACCATAATTACAATAGTGGAATTACCCCAGACAATAAAATGTCAATGTGACGTGTTAGAGTATATAATTAGATGCAATACTCAAAATGTTCATTGCTATAGCTGAAAATAGTACAAGACAATATTTAAAGGAAGGACTGAATACAGTCCATATCAGCAAAATTCAGTTAAAATGTACAGAACTGCAACCAAATTTGTAATTCTCGTATTTACTAAGGGCAAATCCAGTTGACATTCAGTTATTAGAACCACGTGAGCAAATCTCATTTAGTACCATCTGATTTCTGCGTTTAAAATCCAAAATTCTCTCATGTACATTCTATACAAAATATAAGATTTTCACATTTACCAAACACCAAAGTTTCTACAGGAATTACTCTGAACAAATGTTAGAGAAGGCAAGATAAAAATTAACCAGCTTTTTCCAAAAGAGCCTCCAAAAATACACATTACTGTATTTGCCTCAGAGCAGCCAGTAGGAAAATAAGATCAAAGTAGATTAGTTACATTTATATTAATAATCTAAATGAGTGTGTATTAATTGTGGAGGCATGTTCTACCCCTTTATGTTGTTAATCATAAATAATGCATTTTGTATTGATGATTTGCATTAGAATTGGCAGCTGCCAATTATGTCACTGTATTTGCGCATACAGTTTTGTATTTCTATCATTCAGCTGTTTGTTTCTGGACAGTCTACATTTATGGCAATTGTGAGGTTATATAAGAAAATTCCAATGTTTGAGGTTTATTTGCTAATCCGGACTTGGATCATTTGTACATTTTTAGTTACTAAGGTTAGAATTTGTTTGGAGAAAATAAAAAGGTTCAAATATCCAACTAAAGGGGGCGGGGCCCGGCTGCCGAGCTAACTGGTCGCACCAAGAGTGAGCTCTGTGTGAGAATCTACTAAAACCCTGACAAATCGACTTTTAATAACTCACCACAGAGGATTGGAATGCCGGAGAGGGTTGGTGAACACCGGAGATACACCCGGCAGAGTTCCTGCACACAGCCAAGCAACTGTAACGCTAAAACAACCTGCGGCCTACCAGCGGTGGCAAGCATGAGAGAAGCGGCAGATCTCCCTGCTAGCTATCGGACACGCTGCAGTGGCTGGGAACCCCGAATCCCCCCCCCCAGTCGGTGGGGGTTATCCCGGCACAAACAGACAGGCTATGCCCCCAAGCTTTAAGACACACCAACCAACTCACCCACACCTGAGGCCTGCGCTCAGCGCTGAATCTGAGGCCAAAATGGCGGCTACCACACCAGACACCTCAGCACGAGGCTCACAGGGGACGCTCGAGGAGCGGCTAGACGCCTTATTTAGTGCATTCTGGCGGAAGCTGCAAGAAAGAGGGGAGCAGGCCAAGACCAAGACTCCAGAACCTCCTTCCCTCCTGGCAGGCAAGCGGCGGAAAACATCCACTGCCCACACATCGGAACAGCCAAAGAGACAGAGGACCGACCCAACGGATACCCACCCACGTCCCACGATTTCCGGAGCTCGCCACAGTCTTCCTGGGCGGAGGGCACAGGCAGGGAAGACCCTGGTGCTAAACCCACACACCCGAAAAGCAAAACCTCGACCCCAAGCGGCAACCACACTCCCCCGGGACCAAGCTCGAGGTGGCAAGACAGACCGGAGCAGATGGACCTGCACCTGGGCCATCGAACCGGATCAGGGCCAGTTGGGCGAACAGCCCTGTACCCACGGGACATTCCATGCAGACATGACTCTGGTAGCCTGCAAGGGCATTGGGTGAATAGCAGCCAGGTCGAGGGAGGGGGGATATGCAAAAGCAATGGCTCCTTCTGGCCGCTTTTTTCACATGTTCCTCACAGCCTCAGATCGATGGCAGGGGGCCCAATCATCTGTAGAAAATGACCATCCCCTGGTATTGACCCTGTCATTTTAGTTAAACAGGTTTTTCTTAGATTACCAGCTACTCTATATTATGAGTCAGGGCATACTACAATAAATAACCCACTCACTCTGCTCAATACAGCGTTGTTGCACTGCTATCTATTAAGTGACACCTGTATCATTTAAGTGTACTGCGTTTCTAGCGTTTTTTGTTTTTTATTACGTTGAACTAGCATGTTATCTGGCAATTTACTTATATATGAATATGCAGAGATGTACCTTGTCTGTTTTCCCCTCATAATTTACCAACATCCGCTCCATACAATGTTTATCATACTAAGAAGCCTGATGTTACTTACGTTGACTTACCTATTGATTGTTATACTGCACTATATGGCATAGCTTGTTGTTACTAATTAGACTTGCATGATTACTTTACAAAAAAAAAAAATGAGACAGATATGAGTATACTGACCAACCATATGATTAACGTCTTGTCTTATGCACTAACTCCTTTATTTTTGTTTACATTCTGTACCGCAAAACTCAATGTCTCAATAAAAGAAAGATTTACAAAATATCCAACTAAAGCGAAGTTGGACAATATTTTTGGATAACCTGTTTTAGTCTAAATGTTGCTCTTCGAATTTCAGTTGGCTACAATTTAAAGATAAATGAATGCTTTTCAACACCCCATTATGGTATATATTATTAATAAAACATATGGACATATGCAGAACATTCCACAATACACATCACAACACATACTGCCAACATCCCCCAAAGCAGTCTATTTTTGGCACTGCGACACTTACATTGTACCCATATACATATCCATTAGGTAACATCATTGGAGGATTGTTCTCATTCATTACGTCTCCTGAAATCTTGCAGACGAGCCGTGAATTGGCACAATGTGCCATTGGAAGGGGCTGCGCTAGTTTATTCAAAGACTTGCTGCACACAGGACAATCCGGGTTCTTTGAAGTTCCATCCTCTTTGTAGCACTGTCTGTTTACGAAATGGTCAAGGACTACTTGTAACATCAATAAACAGGGCAGATACCCTTTGGTAAAAGTTGAACCCTAACCCTGCAAGTTACCTAAAAAACTTGCTTCCTAGGGAATATGGCTTGTTTTCCTACTCATCATAGCCCACCTTAGCATGCAAAGCTATTCTTCAACTACTCTACACACCTGGGACATGTTAAAAAACGTATTTGTTATTTATTTCAATACAATTACTTATTATGCATCTATACCTAGCAATGTCAAGTTTCTTTTACTTAGCCAGCTGTTTCAGTCATCTTATCTTATGAATAAACCTGTCACCAAGTGCTGAACTTATGTCCCATAATAACTTGCTTGGTGGAAAACATGTGAATATCCACTGCAGAAGTTGTACATCCTGGAAAAATAAATACATGAATAAAAATGCACCCAACCAGGGCTCGAGTCCTGCAGGAACGCATGGGAACGGCGTTCCTGCACTTTTTCCAAAGCAGGAACGCCGTTCCCAGTCCTGCAGGACCTGCCCGCTGCCCTGCTAACTGAACACAGGGACCATCACACGCGGCGTTCTTCTCCAGCTCTAACTCTCGCGAGACCCGCGGCTGTGAGAGCGTTGCCACGGGTTACCATGGCAACGCTCCGCACAGGCGAGTCTCGCGAGAGTTGAAGCTGAGAGAGCTGGAGAAGAACGCCGCGTGTGATGGCCCCTGTATGCAGCGGCTGCTACCCTCCACCGGACCACCAGGCGATCTCCCCCCTCCCTGACAAGGTAAGAAGCAGGGAGGGGGGAGAGTAAAGTAAAAAAACCATAAAAACAAAGGTTAAAAAGCAAATGCATCCCCTCCCCATCATCCAGCACACACACATAATACAGCACACACACACATAATCCAGTACACACACACACACACACATAATCCAGTACACACACACACACATAATCCAGCACACACACACACATAATCCAGTACACACACACACACACATAATCCAGTACACACACACATAATCCAGCACACACACACACATAATCCAGCACACACACACACAATCCAGCACACACACACACACACAATCCAGCACACACACACACACACAATCCAGCACACACACACATAATCCAGCACACACACACACACACATAATCCAGTACACACACACATAATCCAGCACACACACACATAATCCAGTACACACACACACACATAATCCAGTACACACACATAATCCAGTACACACACACACACACACACACACACATAATCCAGCACACACACATAATCCAGCACACACACATAATCCAGCACACACACACATAATCCAGCACACACACACACACACACATAATCCAGCACACACACACACACACAATCCAGCACACACACACACATAATCCAGCACACACACACACACACACAATCCAGCGCGCACACACACACACACAATCCAGCACGCACACACACACACACAATCCAGCACACACACACACACATAATCCAGCACACACACACACATAATCCAGCACACACACACACACATAATCCAGCACACACACACACACATAATCCAGCACACACACACATAATCCAGCACACACACACACACATAATCCAGCACACACACACACATAATCCAGCACACACACGCATCATCCAGCACACACACGCATCATCCAGCACACACACACATCATCCAGCACACACACACATCATCCAGCACGCACACACACACACAATCCAGCACACACACACACATAATCCAGCACACACACACACATAATCCAGCACACACACACACATAATCCAGCACACACATAATCCAGCACACACATAATCCAGCACACACATAATCCAGCACACACACACATAATCCAGCACACACAATCCTGCACACACACACACACACATAATCCAGCACACACACACACATAATCCAACACACACACACACACACATAATCCAACACACACACACACACTGCACTTACTACAAACACACTACATTCATTATACACACTCTACACTCATTACAAACACACTAAATTCACTGTACACACTGCACTCACTACACACACTACATTCACTATACACACTCTGCATTCATTATACACACTCTGCATTCACCACACACACACACTACATACACTGCATTCATTATACACACTGCATTCATTATACACACTCTGCACTCACTATACACACTCTGCATTCATTATATAGACTCTGCATTCATTATACACACTCTGCACTCACTGCACACTACATTCACTATACACACTCTGCATTCGCTACAAACAAACTACATACACTGCATTCACTATACACACTCTGCATTCACTACACACTACATTCACTATACACACTCTGCATTCACTACAAACACACTACATACACTGCATTCATTATACGCACTCTGCACTCACTACAAACACACTGCATTCATTATACACACTTTGCACTCACTACAAATACACTGCATTCATTATACACACTCTGCACTCACTACAAACACACTACATTTATTATTCACACTGCAATCACTAAAAAAACACTCTACACTCACTACAAACACACTGCATTCATTATACACACTCTGTACTCACTAGAAACACACTGCATTCATTAAACACACTCTGCACTCACTACAAACACACTGCATTCATTATACACACTCTGCACTCACTACAAACACACTACATTCATTATACACACTGCACTCACTACAAACACACTACATTCATTATACACACTCTGCACTCACTACAAACACACTACATTCATTATACACACTCTGCACTCACTACAAACACACTACATTCACTATACACACTTTGCACTCACTACAAACACACTACATTCACTATACACACTTTGCACTCACTACACACTACATTCATTATACACACTGCATTCACTACACACACTACATTCATTATACACACTCTGCACTCACTACAAACACACTACATTCATTATACACACTCTGCACTCACTACAAACACACTACATTCACTATACACACTTTGCACTCACTACAAACACACTACATTCACTATACACACTTTGCACTCACTACACACTACATTCATTATACACACTGCATTCACTACACACACTACATTCATTATACACACTCTGCACTCACTACAAACACACTAGATTTATTATTCACACTGCAATCACTAAAAAAAACACTCTACACTCACTACAAACACACTACATTCATTATACACACTCTACACTTACTACAAACACACTACATTCATTATACACTCTACACTCACTACAAACACACTACATTCATTATACACACTCTACACTTACTACAAACACACTACATTCATTATACACACTACACGTACTACAAACACACTACATTCATTATACACACTCTACACTTACTACAAACACACTACATTCATTATACACACTCTACACTTACTACAAACACACTACATTCATTATACACACACTGCACTCACAACAAACACATTACATTCATTATACACACTCTGCACTCACTACAAACACACTAAATTTATTATACACACTGCACTCACTACAAACACACTACATTCATTATACACACTGCACTGAATACAAACACACTACATTCATTATCCATACTCTGCATTCACTACAAACACACTACATTCATTATACACACTGCACTGACTACAAACACACTACATTCATTATCCATACTCTGCATTCACTACAAACACACTACATTAATAATACACATCCTGCACTGCACTATATGCATAGGAGTGTAATTTTTTTTTTTTAGGGGGGGGGGGGGAGGCGGAATCTTGGGTGAGTTCCCACACTTTTTTCCCCAGGACTTGACCCCTGCACCCAACACAAGGAATTCAAAAGGCGAGCATCTTTTTAATGGCATATTTTAATGCATTATCAAATGCCAGCCAAAAAGGTTTCTTTAACAGAGACACTATAGTCACCAGAATAACTATAGCTTGATGTAGTTGTTCTGGTGTCTATACCATGCCCCTGCAGGCATTTTGCTGTAAACATTGTTTCCTATGGACACCTCCATGGCAGTCACTCAGGCGGCCACTAGAAGAGCTTCCTGGGTCAGTGCTTGAGTCATGCTAAACATTCCCCATAGAGATCAATTGATTCAATGCATCTCTATGAGGAGATGCTGATTGGCCAACACAGCCCGCCTCCCTGGCTGAGATCATGAGAACTGATAACCTCAGCCAATCCAATGTTTTCTTATAGGAATGCATTGGATTGACTGAGACTGTCAGTTTTGATGACCTCAGCCAAGGAGGCAGGGCGGAGCCAGCGGACCTGTGTGGCGCTGGAAAAAATGTATGCATTATTCTTGAGTAAGAATGCTGAGAAGCCATCTGTGTTTCTCTAGGATTCCATAAATTACATTGTATTTGGTTACTAGCTTGCTAGATTAGTAAAACACTTAGGATTAGGAAGTTACAGTAGATGTATTGAAGTCGATTTCTTGAGCATAGTGGATTCATTAATCTCATGGACAAACTCAATATTGAAAACTACATAAAATGAAAAAAAAAAAAAAAAAGAGCACACAGATCATTTTATTTGTTTTTACAATTAAAGGATACGGTGTTTTGATTGCAGAAAGTCCCGCTTGGAGTGTTATGGTAAATACAGAGTTATTTCCCAATTGATGGAGCCTATAGTTATCATAGCGAAACTGTTGGATGAGCATTCGCCATCGTGCTGGGTCCAGGAGATCCTGTGTGGAAATAGGGAAATAAAAGAGATATTTATTAAGTAGCACAACACTTCAAACTCCTGGATATACACTGGATAATATGGCTCCATAGTGAGTGAAAACTTACACCTGGTGAGTGTGCCATGCGACTTTCAGGCTGGCAGTGGCAAGTAACGCAAGACAAGGTTAGCAACGTAGGAGCTGCACTTTACTAATTGTAACTCTTTATTTTTCTTAGTGCATGTCTTGACAGGTTGCAATATATATACATTTGCTGGATATAATTGACAATAGGCTGATGCGGTAAAAGCAAGTAATGGTAAAGGTAGCACGTAGGAATATACATGTGCTAGTCTTATCTAAAGCTTAGATTGTAATAGTATGCTGCACGTTGGGGCATAGCCAAGCACTGTAGTTAAACAATGGTTTGGAGCTACGTAGTCCGCGTTAGTTATTTGGCTCTCATTGCAGCGTTAGGGGTAAGCTGCCATTTAGGTGGGGGGGAGATTACGGTGGGAGCCTGGGTGTAAGCGCCTGTATATGCTTCAGTGATTCAATCATGGAGGTGTCCACCACGGGGGTTGTATCGTGCCTTATCTCTGGTGGGTGGGTATCCCCGACAATTGCAATGGGTACACGCTAAACCTATACTTTGACCATGTCATAAAATAAAGTAAAATATAATGAAAATTTAAGGGATCCTAGAGTGCCAGGAAAACAAATCCCTCCCTTGAAGCCCCCCTCCCGCTGGGCTGAAGGTGTTAAAACCCCTTCGGCCACTTACCTTAATCAAGCGCCAGGCTTCCTCAGCGCTGGTGGCCTCTCCACCCCCTGCCGACGCCAGCTCTCGAGCGGAGCCAAATGTGCACGCGCGGCCAGAGTCGCGCACGCATTCACACCCCCCATAGGAAAGCATTACTCAATGTGAGTTCAATGTGATTTTTACACTGAGAATCGAGAAAGCGGCCTCTAGTGGCTGTCAGGGAGACAGCCACTAGAGGGTGGATTAACCCTGCAATGTAAACATAGCAGTTTCTCTGAACTAGGGGGACCTGACACTCAGACCACTTCATTGAGCAGAAATGATCTGGGTGCCTATAGTGATCCTTTAAGCCTTTGGTATCCCCGCCTATGCCTCAGTCATCGGAGTGTACCCTGCTCGTGGATCACTGTCTAGGAGGTAAAGGAGAAGGCCCATGTAGAAAACGCTAATTCTAAGTATATCAGCTGTTATAATAAAAAGAAATTAAACAAGTGTAAAAGTCAAAGAAAGTATGTACAGTTTTATCCATCCGGGGCAGTTATAGCTCCTTGTCGTCGGTCAGTGTTCGGGGTGAAGGGCTGTATCTTCTCCACATCCCAGCGATGTATCGGCAGTGGGGGCAGTTTCTGGATATCTGTCAGGGAGAGGTCCAGCACTTGCAGGAAGGAATAAAACTAGCCTGGAATAAACTAGCAGTCTACCTAACTGGTATTCCCTTGTAATACACAGAGCTCTGAAAGAAGTATAATGCAGGCATGCCCAGATTTACCATGCTTCCTAGTGCACATTTCACTTTAACACGCTGATACACAGTACATAAAAAAATAAACCCTGCACTATATAGCATTTTTCATACAGACTTAGTGAGATAAATAATTAAGGATGGAAAAAAATAATAATAATAAAAAAAAATAGAATGTGATTACTTAACTAAATTCCATTATGTGGAATATCAATGCAGCAGACAAAAGGGTTGGGTAGCACTTTCCATATGCTGTCCATAAGAACCAAGTCAGATCTGGAAATCTTGAAGGCACCTTTAGGCCAACACGGTCGGCACTCCACTTTAGCCGCCATAGTCCACTCAGCCATGTGTTCTGTATTTACTAGGACAGCCATGGCAAGGCTTTGTACTGCATCTCACATTAGCAGCGCCAAATTTAGCCAGTAATTTGAAGAGAACAGAGGCTAAATAATGATTTAAATTACACCATTTTATGGTGCTCGCACTTAAACAGGAATGGTCACTTCTCTGAAAATGACAGTTTCTTGTTCCCTCACCCCATTAAATGCTATTCAACAGCTTACCAGGGTAGGTAACACAAAAGATGTACATATAAAATTGTATTGTAAACACACATTCATTGTGCACTTAAGCAGTTAGGAAATGCAGTACCAGCCAATATAGGCTAGGAGTTCCACCCATAGCGACCTCCTGGCACTCGCATGTATGGCTCTATAGCAATTACAATTTGCATAATTTGCTCGTTATGCCAGGACACACTTCATATGATACAGAAAAACAAATAATTAACATTTGATGTTAAGCCGATTTTTTTTTTTTTTACAATCCTTAAATGCATTTAAGACAAGGTTATTGTAATTAAGAGTGTAACTTGTCAAATTAAATTTCACAATTTTAGGCAACAGTTGAATTGCAAGAATTCTCTAAGTCAACTATGTTTTAACTTTTGCTATGTTTAGCCTATAATGTTAAATTCCCTCTGAATTCCTGACAATTCACAATTTAGTGAATCATTTTGACTGTGTTGCAAACCACATGGGGCTGATAAGTAGAAATAAATAGTATTCAACATTTCTTTAAAAAGAGCAACACTGGATAGGTGATATCTTGTACGTAATATGTAAATATGACAAATTATGGCTTCAACCGATATGGGACAAAATTTACATTTTATGTTTTTTTGGTTTTTTTTTTTTAAGTTTTCTTTTTCCGCCCTGAAAATACTGTACATTTATGGATCAGCAATACATTTCTTTATTATTTCAAATTTTCCTTACAGAACACAATTAACAGCATGTAATGAAAATGACCTTATAAGGAGAGATGTGCGTATCCGATGGAAATGCCAACATCCCCATCACTTGCCTAACTTCATCCAACTGGCTTCCTTCTGCTTGACTGAAATGTTTTCTTGCATGTCTGTGGATACATAAACACACAGTATCCCATTAAACTATTTACAGGGGAAAAAAATGGGTTAACTGGGTGCCAGCAGGTTTCATTTACCCCAGGCACTGTTGAGATTATACTGCAATATTAGAAAGCACAATGATCGGTTATTTGTGTAAACGCTTACCATTTTATCTCTCTGTATTGTTTATAGTACCTGGAGTCCCCCGGCACTGTCCCTCCACTCAGTGTTAAAACAATTTTGAGCAGTTTACACTGAATGAGGGTTCCTGGCCCCTACTGGAGGTGTGGCTAAAGCAGAAATGACGTCCTTCGGTCTAGCCATCCCTATTGGGCGCTGTAATAGTCTGAAAACAGTCAGCTGACACACGCAGCCAATCACAGCCACCTATTGCTGCTCAGACTAAATCTTCCTTATAAGCCCAAAGAGAAGAGAGGAAAAAAAAAAAAAAAAAGGAGAGGAATGGAAGCTATAGGGAAACACTCTTAGTGGGGTTAACCCACAATAAACTACCAAAGTAGTAATAAAAAAATAGAACAGTTGAGTGCCCTGGGTAAGATTAAAAATTAACTTTTAATAAATAAGTTAAAATAGACATAAATTGCTATACATACCAACAAAAATAATGATAGAAAAATTAATAAATGAAAATAATAAGTAAATAAATGGTTGCAATGTAATATGATAAAGGAGTTGCAACGTTAAGGTGATAGTACCTATTGCTAATTGAGAATAGATACAGCGTGATGGTAACGTACTTAGATCTAAATATGAAAATAAATATAAATTTCAGAAGTGTGCTATGCTATGTTTAGGTTTGGTTTCCCAGCAGGATCTTATCCTAAGTCCCGTGTTCATTTGACACAAGTGTTTTAAATTATGTTTTAAAGTCAGCTGCTACTTAACAAGAGCGTTATAAATGAAGTACAACGTCACAAAAATAAAATATACAAATAAATCTGTTATTATTTTTTTTGTGTCGGATTATTCGTACTTGTTATGCACAGCTTAGGTGGATATAACTTGTAAAATAAAAAAAGGAACACGAGAAACCAGCCACACGTAGTTATTGCAGGGTGATTCAGTAGAATTTCCATATGCTGAAGCCAAATGCTGGTTTTTAAAATCATAAACTACTTTAAGTACAGCTTTGGGTTCTAACACAGCATCATTGTGCAAACAGAAAGGAAAGGGGGGAAAAAAAAAAAACTAACACCAAAACAGCTGACTAATGCACCGAAGTTCAAGTGTTTCCAACATAAATCGCAGTTTTATTTTATTGAACAGTTGCAATCATTAACTCTCTTGGCAGTGCACTTGCAAATATACTTTTACGATCATCTTTCAAGTGCTGCTTAATAGGCATATATCCCAAAATAAAGACAAGCTCATTTTTTTTTTTGTAACGTTTCCATCCATTGTGAGTTAAAGGCCCACATGACACACTGGAGGTTCCACAGCCGGCAGTGTCCAAGGCTTTCAAAATGATTGAATTTCCGGCTATGCCAACAATATGTAGGTAGGGCACTGACTGGTAATCAGCACAATTTCAGTTCTCCTCGATATTCTACCGATCTGGTTAGTGCATAATGGACATGAAATGGTAATGGGAGAATGATAATAATGAAGAATGTGAAGCTGTACCATGGCGTTAAGACACCCGTTCGTTAGTATGCATGTAAAGGATCAGAATACGCACACATTATTAAATGTAATACTCGTGAATGACAGTCCCTGCCCACTTCTTGCAATGTCATGAAAAACCGAAGAGGTTGGATGGATCCCGCACAGAGATGGGTTTAGTAAGTAAAACTATAGCAAGGGACAGAGTTATATAGTGTGCGAAAATGACAAAGGGGTAAAAACGTTTCTGCTTCATACTCCTTTTTCATTGTAGAAAAACACCTGCAATATATCGAAAATTCACCAAAAACCATAGTTATGGAATAACTGTTCCCCTTAATTGTACATTTAGATACGAGTGTGCCAGGGGTCCATTCAGACATTCATGGCACAGTAATGCAGCAATTTACAGATGGGGAGGGGCTAAAGCTAGCGTTAAGGGGTATTTAAGTTTAGGGGTTTAGAAATTAGCAGTAGAGAGGTTTACGGTGGGTATTCGAGTTAAGGCTGTTTAATTTAAAGGGAGGGCTATGGTAGCTTACACTCACTCTTCTATTATTGGTAGTATTAGTAGGCAGAACATTGGCAGATCTCTACCCACTTAGTCCCCCCACTGATTCAAATCCAGCAAGCGAGTGGTCAGGGGGTTACATCACATATTAGCTGGCTTACTACACAAACAGCAAATTCCACACTTGGTAAAGAGCAGTGTCAGGCTGCACAAACACTGAGCTGTGACGCGGTGTTGCACCCCAGTTACTAAAAACGAATGGGGCAATGTTAGAACACGTTGAAGCCCATTTTTCATAGAGTAATAAAGATGCAAAGATCAGGCCCTGTGCATTTGTTTTTATTGCAGCTGTTTTTTTGTTTTTGTTTTTTAAAGGAGGTCCTATGTCAAACCAAAGTAGAGTAGTACATATGGACACTGTTTTACAATGCTAAATTTTGTATGTTATAGAAGAACCCCGCCACTACAATTTTCACTTTCTCTAGGGGCATAGAACATACAGTAGGTTTTTTTTTAATTCTTTATTTTTGCAATGACATAAATTACGGTATATCTGCAGTATAGAGGCTTGTGCAAAGCCATAACATGTTTTATGCATCATCACATCACAATGTATATGTCAGGGGGTATGAAAACAGCTCTATAATATAACTTACTCCTTCACAGTATCCAAAGCCCACTGTACATGTCTGAACAACATGCCAATGCCTAACTTAATTGCATAATTTAATTTTAATAATCACACTTACAAAGAGGTGGGATGGAAAGGACTTCTCTATTTTCCTTACAAATAGTGTCGAGATAATCAGTGTGCTAATTTCATTCAAAGGAATGTAAACTGCTTAAAAATATTAGTTTTAAAAAAAATTTATTATTAAAATACATAGGAATAAAGCAAGAAGGAGAAGAGATACATTCATTACAGAACTACCGAGAATAAAATGTACAAATATCTAACAATCTGTAGAGACAGTCTTTACAGCAGCACTGACTCATTTGACTTTTTCCACAAAAACAGAATCCTATAAATATATATATATATATATAGAATCTATTTGAATTACATTGATGTCTCCAGCATTTCAGCCCAATGAAAAAAAATAATAATAATAATTTACAAAGATTTTTGGCAAAACATGAATGTGCCCATCTTCAGACAGGCAGGTACCTCGCAAGTTAGGATGAGATGTTCCAGTTAGGAATAACAATTAGTTAAAGCAGTCTACAACTAAGCGAACATGGATACTTGTTTAACAGCCCTGGCTGGCTGTTTAGCAGCATACATTTTTACAGCACTGGGAGTAGGCTCAGGGTTCTCTATGTAAGGGGGGGAGGGGGGGGGGGGGGGGGGGAGGCACTATAGATTTCCTTACCTAACAGCGTCCAGCCTCTTATTTTGCCGAATAAGTTCAATGAATTCTTGAATCCTCAAACTGAATTCTAGACAACTCTGTAAGGGAAAACAAATATGTAACATTCCAAAATAAATAAATAAAATTAAAAAAAACGCATGACTTATTTTTCTTTTTTTAAATTAAAGGAGGGAGAAAGCAATGCATGTAGCCTAACTGCTGAATACAGGTATTGCAGTAAGTTGACAATGCCAGACTCACAAACTGTGCAAAATCACTGAGAAGTACAACAAGGCGATCCATCAGTAAGACAACAGATATTTTACAGATTACTTTGAAGAAAGAATGAATAGATATGTGATAACCTAATTTCTAGAGTACATGGCATTATAATGAATGTATGAATTATATATATCATACAAACAGGTGTAACATATTACACAACATTACTTTAGAGGGATAGTTATAGTGCCGTTATATAATTAAATAAAAACATTTAAAAAAAATCAAGCTTAACCCTTTGTCCATCTTTGTTTTTGCTGTTGATCCAAAAGAAGACGAAAATGGCAATCAGATTTCTACTGTGGTCAACAAAGGATTTGTACAATTGTAGTTTCCGGCTACACTGGAGGAGGTGACCGGTGAACGAACCCCAGGTAAAGTGTTAACCATTCTAAAATATTTTGACTACTTACCCTGGGAGGGTACCATGGCACTCCTAGAACCATAATGTTAATGGTGCTTAGAGAGTGTTTCTTTATCTATTTTATATTTTTGATTTTCCCAAAAAGCATTGGTACAGTATATAGTCGCACTTTACAGGTTATAAGGTATAGCGAGTGTCGGTGTACAGTATTTTTTTTTTTTTTTTTTTTTTAATTGGTATACGTTTTATATTCATAATTATAGAGGTGTACTCGACATGTAATACTACAGTGGAGGGGGAGTAAAAACAGTATGCCATATATTAATCAGTTGTAAAGGAAGACACACACACACACAAAGTTCAGTTTAAGACAGTTAACAGGAAATACACAATTTAGATAAGTAATTTTATGTTGTTCTTTAGATACAAAATTTGGAGGTTTAATGAAGTGGTTAACACATGTTTATTTCCAAACACTGATTTAGATTTAGTTATCTGCCATAACAGTTCTGCCATAAGATGCAATTTGTTTTAATGCAGAAATACTTTTAACTGATGCGTGATCAATAATGAGACATTACCTTACAAATAACATTACAGCCCTGTAATTCGCTGCAAACGACACAGAATTTGGCATGTTTGTGCACTTTTACTGTGCATGTGAAAACAATTTGCAACAGCTTGCAAGATCCACAATGTTTGTCCTGGACACACATCAGTTATAGCTGATGGACTACACATGAATAGTGCTGCCTTGAAGGTATGTGTTATTCATATGTTGCAGAAAGCATTTAATCAGTCAAAGCAATTGTGACTACGTGACAAATTTCTTTCCTGCAGCATATGAATGATACGTACTGCAAGAAAGCGCTTTCCACCTGTTTTAAATCAGCATGCAGAAGGCATATGTGTCCACGAAAACTGTGATGTGGCAATCACAAGTAGACTACAAAATATTCAGAATTCAATTTCAGATCATATAATCCACTGCACACAGGCAGTGTGATCGGTTTACAAAATATTAAACTATTTTATTTTTTTCTTAAGTCTCTGAAGACAGACTTTAAAGTCCCATCCAGCTGCCTACCGTTACCATGACACAGCAGAGACATTTAAATATCTCTGTACATTGCAGTCATGCTATGTATAATCAGTGTGGATTTGGGTTAATGAACTATAAAGTTTAATTTGACTTTACACTCGTTTCGCATAGGGAGGCGTTAATTCATTCCAGATCGTGCACTGATCTGCCAAGTGTGACAAGCAGAAAAGCAAAACATTTTATTTTTTACAGGAACGTGGGGTAGGAATATCAAACACCACACATAAAATAATCAAAAAGTAACGGTCACTTCTGTTTATCGTTAAAATGACTTTTACTTATCCCTATATTTATGTATATGTGAGGTATAAAAAAATTAATTTAAAATATAAAAAAAAGTTAAACCCATACATACAATGTATAGGTTTTAAACGCAGGTAGGGCATTTGCCTGATTTACCCCTAATAAAAATAGACATGAATTTAATTATGCATGTTTTAACTGGGGGGTGTATACACACAGTTTGGAATATTGCAGTTCTCCTGTCAGCAGCCTTTGTAAGCTCTCCCGTTTTAACCCACCTAGACTCTCTGTGGCAGTCCAATCACAGACTTCACAATGTAGCTCAATGAGAAGTGTGTGCAAGGCAGGTTACTCTGAACAATTGCTGCCCCTTGAATTTAGTTCCACTGAGCTAAACAAACCAGGAAGTAACAGGACCTGTTGTCCGAATGACAGCCAAGGGGTGTGGCAAGGTTCATTTATCAAAGTGACAATTTCTGTAGAAATGTGCCCTTTTTGCAAAAAAAATAAAATTAAAAAAAAGAGGGCAAACAAACTTCACACATTAAGCAGTTCAGCAAGATGAAGTACCTTAGGTATCTGAAGTGTCCCTTTAAAGTATTAATAAAATATTAGAAAGTTGTAACAAATTAAAAAAAAACATTTCCCCACTGTTTTGTTTATAAGAATTTCTACCCCATGGCACAAATCTAACACTCAACACGAGCAAATGAAAATGCAAACCTGCCAAATAGAAATTCACATTTTCATCAAGGACTGTCTATACTTGCTGTGTAAAATAGCTTTTAGGCCTGGGTAGTAGTATAGGACTTGAGCCGTGTTCTACACTAGTGTTACTAAATAACAATTGGCAAAAGTTTCACATCCTTAAACATACATTCTCTTTATAGAATATTAATAAAAAGAAAAGGAAAGGTAGTCTAACTGCAATCATTTGTAAATTGCTAGGTTGCTAGCATTTGCTTGTAGATTTTTTTGTATTTACCAACTTGTATATTCGATGATTTAATTTAACACTTGACAAATATTTTTTTGAATAAATAGCACCAACATTTGCATGACTTGCAAGAAAGCTAAGGGATCCGCTAAGCACCAAAAACAATGCAAGTAAATTTTGTGATTTTGGTACATAGAGATACATTGGGAGGACTTAATGAATCAGTTTAGGTATACAGATTATGCCTCTGCAGTTTCACTGCCATTTAGGAGTTAAATCTCTTTGTTTATGCAGCTCTAGCTACACCTCCCTGCATGTGACTAACACAGCCTTCCTAAACACTTCCTGTAAAGAGTTATCTAATGTTTACATTTCATTTATTGCACTTTCTGTTTAAAAGGAGCACTGTAGGTACCCAGACCACGTCAGCTCAATGAAATGGTCTGGGTGCCAGGTCCCTCTAGGTTTAACCCTGCAGCTGAAAACACAGCAGTTTCAGAGAAACTGCTATGTGTCTCTAAGGGTTAATCAAGCCTCTAGTGGCTGTCTCACTGACAGCCGCTAGAGGCGCTTTCGTGATTCTCACTGTGAAAAATCACAGTGAGAAGACACTGGACATCCATAGGACAGCATTGAGTAATGGGCAGTTTGAATGCGCGCGCGGCTCTTGCCGTGCATGCGCATTCGGTGCTGACGTCGGCAGGAGGAGGAGAGTTCCCCAGCGCTGGCTTAAGGTAAGTGGCTGAAGGGGTTTTAACCCCTTCAGCCCAGCGGGAGGGGGCCCTAATGACCCTATAGTGCCAGGAAAAAGAGTTTGTTTTCCTGGCACTATAGTGTTCCTTTAATTTAGAATTTTGTATCTCCTGTTAATAACTTGCTAGACTTTGCAGCAGCCTCTTGTCTGTGATTAAAGTTCAATGTATAGAGCAGGAGATAAAAACTTTTAAAGTAAGTAACATCTGATTGAAAATGAAACTATTTTGTTTTCATGCAGGTTGCGTCAGTCTCAGACAGGGGCTGTGTGGCTATCGTTGCAAGTAGAAACTAAAGTGATTTAACTCCTAAATGGCAAAGAATTGAGCAGTGAGACTGCATGGGCATAATCTATACACCCAAACTGCTTCATTAAGCTAAATCTGTTTTGGTGACCATAGTGTCCCCATAACCCCTTAAGGAACAAGCTTCTGGAACAAAAGTGAATCATGACATGTCCCACATGTCATGTGTCCTTAAGGGGTTAAGCTAGACATTAGTATAATGTACTGGTCAAATCTGCCTGTTTTAAGATTTTACTTTTCAAATCCTTTAATTGATTCAGTGGTTGCTCTGTCTGAAATTTCCTGATCAGAACATAAACACATTTTTTGGTACATACCTTCATTTTCCTAAGTCTTGATTTGTTATCGTGGCACCAGGCAAGGCAAGTCATCGTTTCCTGTCTTTCAAGGGACTCCTCTACTTCCTTAGCAGTCAGGAACATTTCAATATTCACTAAATCCTGCAAACACAAAACACTTTACATTAAAAGTGGAACATTGCAATGAATCCTTAACCGTTGCATATACTCAACATAAACATAAAAAAATCATGCGATGACCTATGTGGACTAGTGACCAAGCTTTTGTTTGGAAAGTAAACCATAGGAAGCACAGATTCAATAAATTCATGACATGTTGGTAGAGCATATACTTCTTAGCAGCATAGACTCACAACAGGAAACCGGTTAAAAGCTTACTCCATGAACCATAACCACGTCAGTGATTGGAGGTAATCATGGGGCCTGGAGTCTGTATGTTTGCTATAAAACTCAGCACGTATAGAGTTTAACCTCTCTGCTGCCAGAGACATCAACCTACCTCCGGCAGCATCATTGGGTGTCATCATCGACTTTCATTGCATAGAACTGCATTTATTGGATGAAAGTGGTCAAATGACACTCTCAGCCAATGAATGGTGGCGACTTCTGCAGTAACGTGTCACAAGACCACCAGGAAGTATCAAAACGTTTTCACTGTGCCTAATGTTCTATCTTAAGGCTTGCCCCTGATTTTGTCTGTCAATGAAAATTGCCTTGTTTCTATCATACATCCCTTTAAAAAGCACCTATACAGTGTAAAAAAAAAAAGTTAACTTTTTAGCATTGTTTTTGTATTTTTTAGAACAGAAGATTTATTCCATTTATGACACTCAACACATTTCCTCTTCCACAAGAAGAAGACAATCTGAACTTGTGATCCAAGATTTCCTCAGAGGTCTCGTTGTTTATAAACCAATAACAACGGATTGATTGTGTGAACGTTATGAAATGAGTCAAGCTGGAAATCAGCTAAGAACATGAAACAAAATGGCGTTACAGACAAAGATAGATATTTTGTATGCAGGATTCCTATGCACCAGCGAATATAGCAATTGTATAAAAAAAATGAAACTCAGTGGCATGGCTGTATAGCATGTTTAAAATAACTATTAACACATTTATGGGACATGAACACTCCAATGTTTCAAACATAGTTTTAGATTGTATGAATATTTCAAAGATGAAAAATTTAAAAAAGCTGCAAACTATTTCTAGTTAATTTAACTCTATAGTAGCTTTACGAGAGCTAGGGAAAGTCACATGGCGAGCATGCTTTTGTCAGTTTTAATCCAGTTTCTATGCTTTCTTCTTCAATCAAGAAAATAACTCCCCCCCCCCAAAAAAAAAACAACCCCTTAAAACCAGAAATCCAGTAACAGCTGTTAGAATAGTGAAATCTAATGAGCCTAGAAGAAAAATATTTTTTTAAATAGATCCACACAGGAAATATCTAAAGCACTCACCCAGATTTGGCTACAATTATGTATTCCAGAAATAGAGAAATCCTAAATTACGAGCTGAAATTCCTGGATGCTATGTGATGGCTATCATTTAAAGCAACACTGTCACCCCCCCCCCCCCCCCCCCCCTATGTGTCAAGACCTGCAGCCGTCACCAGTGACTGCTACAGAGTATTGGTTGGGCATATGGAGGATCCCGCCGGATGCATCATAGTCCTCAATGCTGTATTCTTGTGGATGACCAAGAGTACAGCAGTGACGTCAGCTCCTGGCAACTGAACAGGAGCAGCATGACCAAGATGGCGGCACCCGCAAAGGAACAGGTTCAGGTCTGCTAGAAAGGGATGCCGGGCTGGGAGGCAGAGAGAACATAGTCTTTGGAGAGAGGAGTCAGGGTTGGGGAGACATGTAGCCAGCTTAGAAGACAGAGAGTCCTTAACAAAACGTATAAGTCAGTGGTTCTTATCCCTTTTTTAACAGGGACCAAAATCATATATGTAGCAATGGCTTGGTGATCCATTCTTCAAGTTAAAGATCAGCTCAGGGACCCATTTTTCAATTGTCACACTAAAATTAATTGTGCAAAATTCCTTCGCTAGACACTAGGTTACTTTGCCGAGGGACAGAAATAGCCGAGGACCTGGCAGATATGATATTCCCACTAAACACTGTGGATGCAGTTTTAGGTCAACACTCAGGACTGGGCCACTGGTGTAAGACATAATCCCCAAGTGGATAATGTATGCCTGCAAAGGATATCTAAATAAATAGGTGCTATCATGTTGGGAGAGGAGCTGGTTCAACCTCTGGTTTTAGCAGCACCATCCGTAGATAAATGCACAAAAGTGTAGGGTGGAGGTAATGAAAAACAAAAAAATGGAAGAGTCGCAACTGGAAAACGACCTAAACAATGCAGGGAAGAAACAGGGACCGTCACGGACAGCAGCAGAACACGTTGTGTCAGGCATCATAGCTTATAAAATGAGGAGTAGGAGAAACTAATGACTCAGCACAGGTGGGATAAGAAGACAGAAATAAATAGTCTGCAGGGAGAACAAGCAGGTGCTGTCAAAGCAGATTAGGGGTGATAGCTTTCTTAATTACACCTCTTTTTTGATAGTAGGCTATGAAGTCACAGTAACAAAAGCAATATTCGATATATTGTTAAGAATTGTATTTTCCCAATTTTATTGGAGTTTCCTTACTCTAAATATTCACTAAAACAAGTTTTGATTAGAATAAAAAAAAAAAAAAAAAAAAAAAAATGAAGATTTGCTGAAACATTTAGAAAACGTTGACAACACATTTTATTCTACAATATGCTGAAGTGATAAATACAAAGCTTTTTTTGCCCGCAGGTGGCCACAGAGATGTATTGCGCGGCCATTTGGCAGGTTTAATGCCGGTCACCATGGTATAGATTGTCTAATGTTAAAATCCCCAATGGGATGTTTCACTCAGAGCTGTCTGCGGCTGACAGGATTGGTTTTCTATAGATCTGCATTGGTTGATGGGAGTATTTGTTAGTCATGTAACCTCTGCGACAGCCATGCATAGGGAGCAATCGGTGTTGTGTTAATGTGAATTTCATCATCTCTGTCACACACTGAGTAAAGTGTGACTCTCTATGCATTATAAGAAGCTGGCACCTTAAATCTTGCAATAATGCAAACAGCAGCCTGCAGCCGCTCTCAGCTCTGAGAGTAACTTAGAACTACAATGATTTGTGAAAATCAATATAGTTTTAAGACACAGAGTCAATTAGGTAGTCAGAATTATATATTCTGGACTGCCTGTGAGACAATTAACCAAGTTGTGAACGTAGTATGGTCATAAAGCACACATCACGTAGAATTATTTATTTTTAAAATATACTTGTCCAAGAGACTAAAGCAATAGCCCAATTAACTAGTCCATCATAAACTACTTGTCCTGACTTATGAATGAGAAGCTGCGGATTGGAGAAGCATCTTCCTATTGAGAAACAGGTTTAACTAATCTGTGCAGTTTCACAATGTTGCAAGGTATTTTTTTACACTATTAATGTAATTTATATAATGCATTAAAATGGGGCACTTTAAAACGTTTTTTCTTTGGAACACAAACAAGGTAACATCTGCGTACACATATTGTATTAACAAATACCCATTGTAACTGTGAGTCTACTGGTACTCAAAAATACATTAAAAAGGCAAACATTTTGAAACATTATTACGTTACAGTAACAGGCAAGCTAGTTTTATATTATTTTATTATGCTTGGTACAAATGGCTAACAGAAACACCAAGAGTCAGTTCTACTGTGTGGTATATATAGTCATTTAGCATTTGGGCCTAAACGTTACATTTAGTAAAACACAATTCTAACAAGTTTAAGACAAGACAATGCAAAACTGGTATATTCCTTTTTTAACTGTGGTAAATGATTCTGGCTGGCTGCTACTTCATTTCTTAAACCTTTAGTGATGGAAAGCAGGGTGTCTTCAAACAAGCGATGAACCTGATTTATTTAGAATTGGCATCCACAGAGATTATTTGGAACTGCATAAATATGTCATGCTGTGACAGATCATTCTACCAGGGAAAGGGAAAAAACAGAACTCTGTGGGGAACTGTACAATTCAATGTACTGCAAACACAATAATCCGGTCCTGAGATTGTTTGTATTAACATAAAAATGAACTCGTTCCAGCACATTTAAAGTGGATGCATTCCTGAAGGCGTAGGGCTGAAAACCTTACAATTGAAATATTGTGAATATGACAGTTATCCGAAATAGCTCTGGGGTGAACAAAGATGCAGAGGAGAAGCATTACCAGCTATTAAAAAATACAAAAATGCCATCTACGTGGAAATACCTGTAATTCAGTGATGTTTAACGTTGGCCATGCAGGTGATTGGAAACTACATTACCCATGATGCTAAGATTGTCTGTGCATCATGGGTAACCATGGATAATTAAGTTCACTAACATTTGCTCTGATAAGATTAGACATCCTCATTCTGCAGGTATTTCCACTTGGACAACAAGTTCAAGGAGGTGCATTTTAATGTATTCATTTTAAATCAGCTGATAATGTTTCTTCTCTGCATCTTTGGTATGATTAAAACAAACAAACAAAAACAACACATACTAAACAAAATATACCCTACTTTACCTTTCTTAAAATATTCTTGGCTTAAAAAAAAGCTCTCTCAATGAATAAATATAACATTACAGGAACGAATAGGCAGATCAACAAAATTTGTGAGTGATTTTTTTTTTTATTTTTTTTTTTTAATGGCATAGAGAGAAAATGAAAGTACTGTATATACTCGAGTATAAGCCGACCCGAATATAAGCCGAGGTCCCTAATTTTAGCCCAAAAAACTGAGAAAACGTATTGATTCGAGTATAAGACTAGGGTGGGAAATGCAGCAGCTACTGGTAAATTTCTAAATAAAATTAGATCCTAAAAAAATTATATTAATTGAATATTTATTTACAGTGTGTGTGTCTGGGTGCAGTGTGTGTGTCTGGGTGCAGTGTGTGTGTCTGGGTGCAGTGTGTGTGTCTGGGTGCAGTGTGTGTGTCTGGGTGCAGTGTGTGTGTCTGGGTGCAGTGTGTGTGTCTGAGTGCAGTGTGTGTGTCTGAGTGCAGTGTGTGTGTCTGAGTGCAGTGTGTGTGTCTGAGTGCAGTGTGTGTGTCTGAGTGCAGTGTGTGTGTCTGAGTGCAGTGTGTGTGTCTGAGTGCAGTGTGTGTGTCTGAGTGCAGTGTGTGTGTATGAGTGCAGTGTGTGTGTATGAGTGCAGTGTGAGTGTATGAGTGCAGTGTGAGTGTATGAGTGCAGTGTGAGTGTATGAGTGCAGTGTGAGTGTATGAGTGCAGTGTGAGTGTATGAGTGCAGTGTGAGTGTATGAGTGCAGTGTGAGTGTATGAGTGCAGTGTGAGTGTATGAGTGCAGTGTGAGTGTATGAGTGCAGTGTGAGTGTATGAGTGCAGTGTGTGTATGAGTGCAGTGTGTGTATGAGTGCAGTGTGTGTGTGAGTGCAGTGTGTGTGTGTGAGTGCAGTGTGTGTGTGTGTGTGAGTGCAGTGTGTGTGTGTGTGTGAGTGCAGTGTGTGTGTGTGTGTGAGTGCAGTGTGTGTGTGAATGCAGTGTGTGTGTGAATGCAGTGTGTGTGTGAATGCAGTGTGTGTGTGAATGCAGTGTGTGTGAATGCAGTGTGTGTGAATGCAGTGTGTGTGTGTATGAATGCAGTGTGTGTGTGTATGAATGCAGTGTGTGTGTGTATGAATGCAGTGTGTGTGTGTATGAATGCAGTGTGTGTGTATGAGTGCAGTGTGTGTGTGTATGAGTGCAGTGTGTGTGTGTATGAGTGCAGTGTGTGTGTGTGTGTGTGTGTGTGTGTATGAGTGCAGTGTGTGTGTGTGTGATGCAGAGCCTTGGTGGGGGGTGGGCATTTTTTATATTTTTTTATTATTATTTTAATATTTTTTGTTATATTATTTATTTATATTATTATTATTATTAATAAAACAGGGAAAAAGATACAGTACTGTAACCCAGTGTTTCCCAACCCAGTCCTCAAGGCACACCTACCAGTCCAGGATTTAAGGCTTACCCAGTTTTGTCTAAGGTGTTTTTAGAAAAAAAAGAAAAAACACCTTAGACAAAACTGGGTAATCCTTAAATCCTGGACTGGTAGGTGTGCCTTGAGGACTGGGTTGGGAAACACTGCTGTAACAGATGGGCATGGACAGCCAAAGAGAGGAACAAACGTAGCTGGTGCCTATTCCGCTACAGTAGTAATTTATTTTTCTTGCATCTTAACATTATACCATCATAATTATAAAAAGGGGTCACCTTCAACCCGAAGTATTCCTTTTATTTTTAAGTATGACAGTCACTTGAAAAAGCAAAACAGATTTGGATAGAGGTAAAATAGAGCATAAAAGAACAAGGTTTTAGTGGTCCCTTGTGTTACAAATTCTCTGTACTCCAAACTATTATTAATTTACTTTCTTAATACTAGACTTTGTGTTTTATCGGCTTCCAATCCTCTCAGTAGTGCTGCCACCATGCCATTATTTGTTGCCTTCGAGGCCGAGAGCAAAAGGGTAGAATAACTTCATTGGGGGAAAAAATTAGCGGTTATTTAATAGCATTTGATTTTACAGGCAATATTTACTTTGATTTCCTCTAATTGCGTTATCATCTAACATTGTTTGAGCTGCCCTCTGGAGTCTTTGAGAAATGTTTCCTTTTACATCTCAGAAGAGAATGCTTGGAGCTAAATTAAATAATACACCCAAGAGAATTATTCATAACATGCAAAGATCTGTAATGAGGGGCTGCTTGAAAGGGAATAAATGACAGATTTTTACAGATAAAACCATTTACACAAAGACACAAAGCACACAGACAAGGGTATCAATTAGTTCGTTAGCATTTTGTTCATTCGACTTGGGCTATGGGAAATAATGGGATCTCTACATTTGCATATGGATTTTTTTCTTCTTCATATTCCCATTCAAATGATGGAAAGAGACATTATTCAAAATTCTGGATAGCGATCAAAGCCGTGAGCTAATGACAATATCAGGCACGTAGGCACCAAGTTTCTGTAGGGATTTTGGAGCCCTTAAACAACTAACTACATATTTCTTTTTAAGAATTTTTTTGACAGGAAATATGCTGTATGCTTTTCAGAGAGGTTACAATAGTTCTTAATCAACAGGTTTATCCAAGAGGTGTAAGCAACTAGAATATTAATTTGCAAAAAAAGGTCTCTGAGGGGCATGAAGTACTGCAATATCTAATGAGTGATATGTTGAAATTCAAGTTGTAAAAGATTAACGTTTTATCAGGTACTTTTACTGGAGTTTTGCCCTGCCAAGGCACAGGCATTTTACATACAGCAGGCCTGTCCAACCTGCGGCCCCCCAGATGTTGCTGAACTACAACTCCCATGATTCTTTCAATTAAACAGATAGCCAGGGGATCATGGGAGTTGTAGTTCAGCAACATCTGGGGGGGTCGCAGGATGGACAGCCCTGATAAACAGTTTTAATAAAAATGATTCAACCCCCATTGAAAATCAGGTTTATTGACAAAATTTACAGACTTTCTACTGTTTGCAAACAAAAGCAATTGAAAAAGCTCAATACAACTAATGTTTCAAATGGTTTCCACAAATTCAACTGAAAATGCAACTTATGACTTTTCCAGCTTCAAAACTTTTCATCTGCACCACTCACACACACTGCACCACTGTTTCAATGCCCTTCTGCAGATACCTAAGCAGACCCCAGGTAAGTTGTCAAACTGTTCTTAACCCCTTAAGGACCAGACTTCTGAAATAAATGGGAATCATGACATGTCATGTGTGTCCTTAAGGGGTTAAAGCGGCACGGTCATGTAGAACTTACCTTTCCCCAATCGATTCCTCTTCTCTCCCTCTGTCAGGATCTGTTCTAGTTTTCTTTAAAACATAAGAAAGTAGGGACTGTGTGCTCCTTTTCCTGTGGTTAAAGCAATTTTCCCACAATTCTCACCTTTCCTCTGTGATCTCGCGATGCTTCCGGTCAGTATTCCTGAATGTTCTGTAATTTAGACCAAATGACGGCGAAACTACCGAATTTCGTCCTAACAGAATGAGAACAGTTTCTCCATTCGTGTTAGGACGCAATTCGGGACTTTGTTCGGAATTTCATTTGAATGAATGAAACTCCGATCCTATTCGTGACGCAGCTGCATCTTGCAGCCAAGGTATCAGGAAATCATCTACGAAAAGGCTGAAAGACCTAAATTGGTCTTTAAGCCAAATTTACCAATACTAAGTAAAGATTACTTAGTATAAGTAAATTCTGCCCTTACTTTCTATGCCGCGAGTAGGGGCATGTCTAGTAAACAGTAAAAAAACAAAACAAAACAAAAAAAATAGTATTCCCCTATTAAACTGAAGGGGGGGACCTATTGCTCCCCCCTCCCCCCCCCCCCAGTCCACATCCACGAGCGGCAGGACATCCACCTAAATGAAAATGGTGGGGACACACACACCACATATTGCCCTCCCTGTACAGTTGATAACACATGTAGTTTGATCATTTAATAGTAGACTCCCAACATTATAAATACATACATAGATTTACAATGGTGGAGCGTTCGTGAATCTCCTGGGCCCCTTTCTCTATTGGTATATAACCAAGCTATAATCCCTTTGCTACATGTCCACTTCAATCGACTGCTTCTCATGCAGAGGAACTGGGAGGTCAGGTGAATGGGTGGCAATCGCTGAGCTAAGCCTGCAATACTTCTCAGAGAAAAGTACTTAATCCAATCCAATGCTTCCTTATGAGAGGCACTGCATTCTTAAAATCAGTGTTTTTATAAATGGTGAAAGAAAGGAAACGGTTTGGGGTGTTTCTAGAATTTTGCATATCAGGACACAAACAGCAATGATAAACAAAGGCTTGAATAACTAAAAGCACAGTTTGAGTAATATTAAAGTAAAGTAAACCTCCTCTAAATCTATTTTGACCCTAGTATGGAAATCCAAGGTCACAACAGAATCAAAGTAAGATCATTATTCAGTCTAACAAGTTTGTGCTGATGAGCTATCTTTATAGCCTAATCTATCAGATATATTTGCAATGGCTGCTTCTATTTCTCCAACTCAACTGTGTTTATCACCTCATTAGTGAGCCGAAACCATTAACAAATTACCTCAATAGTCAGATTTGATTAGCACAGATTTTTCTGTCAGAATCTATTGATGTACATCCTTGAGCCTCATTATTTTTTTTCCCTTGCAAAATAATCAGATAACTCAACTTAAGGAATTCATAGAGGAATTGTTTAAGTGTGTCACATTTTCATCTTTGTATTGAGATGATGAAGTGAAATGCATTCCAGCTCCTTGATGTGCACAATTTATTTTTAAGCATGTGATTGTATTTCAGATTTTACTTCTATTTAGCTTTTTTCAACCCTCTTTCTGCTATTCAGGGATTTGTGTCAATCTTGGTGCCCTGAACATCCAATCCCTGCACAATATCAACTGACATTGATATTACATACACAATGACAATAGGTGAATAAATGGACATGGAGAGCAACGACCGGGTCTGTTAGTTAGAGCCTGCACATCCTAAATGCAGCCAGCAAGCCCAGGTGAGAACCCATGTTTCACTTCTCTATCAATAAATGTACATAAAGGTTGCATTGCCTTTGTGATCTTCTACCACTCTCCAAGACCAGTCAAAGACGTTTTAACTCCAAGAACAGGCGATTCCCCTCTCCACCGACAAGAGCAGAATGGGAGACACATCTAGGGTTAACAGTAGAAAGCTGGTGATAAATCTGATCACATTCATGATTAGGGCCATAGGGGTAGAAACTTATATTATTAGAGGATACAGAAAAGTATATTTTTCTGTATCCTCTGTTACTGAATAAATTTGATTTATTAAGCCTCAGCTGTCAAGCTTGTGATCTATATCTGAGCCTGTTCCTACATGGGAGATGGGTGCTCCTATAGGAGTAATTCTTTTGCTTACTATTCACTATCCTGAGCGCCACACCTGTATACTTGCTGCATATCTGATAAAGTCATTGAACTACAGTTTAACAACCACTATTCTAGCACTCAGCCCTCCACTCCCACTGTCACTCTAAATGCATAGACCAAGGAATAACGGACAAGTTCTGAAAGCATTGTATCTGGCAGCAAGGTTCAGGAATGAACCCATCAACTCGTTGTCTCAACATTGTCTTGGAAGACTGCTAAAAAAAAAAAAAGAAAGAAAGAAAGTGCCCAAGTGAAGAAAAGATGGAGAACGAATGACTATGACGAGCTTCGTAAAGTGGCTCGGTCACCTCAAACTTACCTGTCTCCTATTATTTTTTTTTCTCTTCCTTTTTCAGAACCTGTTCTTTTCTTAATTTCTGATCTTTTTCTCTTTAAAATATAAGACAAAGTAGGCACTACTTTATCTTGTGTATTCTTTCCTACATTTGACAATCTTGACAAAGGGATGAAGCTTAGGGCAATCTCCGCACCCTGTTAGCTTGACAGAGGAAGAGGACCTTGCTTTGAGCTCCACCCTTTGTCAATATTTTCAAATGTAGGAAAAAAAATACATACTTTCACGCAAAGTATCTAACGTATATGCGTTTTAGAAACATGGCAGACAGGAGATTTACCTTGGTAAATTGTGTTAAGTTCAACTTACTTCAATTCCACTCTGCCTGGCAAGCTTTACGGCAGTGTTGTAGTAACCACAACGCAGCAGATGCTCCACCATCATGCGATCCATCCTTTTCTTTTTCCACATGTTGGCCGCTGCGGTCTGATCACTACTGTGCTCCTTCAGGTGCTCGATCCGCCGCTTACAAAGTTTAGCGCTTTCATCTTCTGCCTGGATGGATTCCACTGCCTTTTTAAAGAGGAAGGCAAAACATATACAAAGTTTTTAAGATTGGAGATGATCAGCTGAAGAGATACCATAACACACAAATAATAGAAATGCAAGCAAAAAAAAAATCCAATTACTAGATGCTACAATTACTGTAGAGACACAAAATAAAATAAACAAAAATAATAATTGAGAAAACAAAAACGGTTAGAAAATGCTCTGTGTAAAGTGCTATGTAATCGCATTGAGATATATAAATGGCTAAAAGCCAAGATGAGAAGCATTGTTAACTGTATGAATGATTGAGATTGCATTACATACATAATTTAAGGGACACTACATGCACTATAACATATACACTGTGGAGACATTATGATAGATGGATGTTCTTTGTCATAATGTCATACCTCCCTACTGTCCCACTTCTGAAGACACCAGAAACTGAACACCAAACCTCAGCACTCCATTTGGCAGCTTATTGTATTTGCCCTGGTTAGTATAATCATTCCCTTCAGGCTTTTTACAATAATGCAGTGTTTACATTACAGCTTAGAGATCCCTCCAGTGACCACTCCTCAGATGGCTGCTAGAGGAGCTTTCTGGGACAGTGCTGCACAGTGAGCAGCACTGCCAGTGTTGCCACCCTCTGCATGCAGACACTGAACTTTCCTCATCAGGATACATTGATTCATATGAGGAGATGCTGATTGGCCAGGGCTGTGTTTGGCTTGTGCTGACTGCCACTTATTTGCCCCCTCTACAGGCTCAGCCAATCCAATGTTTCCTATGGGAAATCATTGTGATTGGCTTTGAATAACACTTCTGATGATGTCAGCCAAGCAGGCAGATCAGGCGCAGAGCCAGCAGCAGCAGACTAGCAGAAATGTAAGATTTTATTATATTTAGGGGACCACAGGGCACTAGATGGTGTTTTTAATACTATTGTCAGGAATATATGTTTTTGTTCCCGACCCTAGTGTTCCTTTAAGTAATCAAGCATTTAAATTGCTTTAAAAAAAAAAAAAAAAAAATTCCACTGGCTATTTTGGGCCATAGATTAGAACATATTACTCATCATGTGATGTTGCAGCAGATAACCACAAGCAAGTCCAGACTCCACTTTATATGTTTTTTGTTACTTTCAGAAAATGTAAATTAAAGAGACAAAACACAGGGACTCCCCTAGAAATTATCTAAAGTAATATTTACCAAATATCTGCAGGGGAAACTAGGATGGGAAAACACTTTCAGAAAATAGCGTATATGTATAAAATGTGTATTACTGACATTTAGACTTGTTCTTCTAGTGTCTGAATACAAAATCCTTCTCTCTCAAAGCCCAATTCATCAACATCTTGGAGTTAGTGAATCGTATGTGTGACGTGTACATGCTGGAGCAAAAATACAAGGACATGTAAACCCAGGTGATCGATGCCCGTTTACCTTAACTTCATTCAACGTACTAGGACGGCGGTCACACATTGTTAGCGATACATTAAGGGAGCAGTGCATTCCAGGACTACAAGAAACTAATGGACATTTCTAGGCTTTATTTTACACTGCACATATAGTGAAAGATATATTAGTTTGAGGGCTCTTGGTTCAAGATTATTATTTCTTCTTAAAGGGACCCTATAGTGCCAGGAAAACAAAGTAGTTTTCCTGGCTCTATAGGGTTAAGAGGTCATCCTCCCCCTCCCCCCCCCCCTCCACCACCCCCACGTCCCTCGGCGCTGGGTCAGGCTCCGCCTATGCTCCGACGTCAGCCGGCAAGGGGAGACCTTATGCGCATGCACGGCAATGGCCGCGCGCAAATTAGACCTCCCCATAGGAAAGCATTATTCGATGCTTTCCTATGGGGAAAATCTTACGCTGGAGGTCTGTGAGGACGTCAGATAACAGAGGGCAGACCTAGAGTTCTCTGGAACTGCAATGTTTTACATTGCAGCACTAAGTGCAAAAGGGACACAGCACCCAGACCACTTCAATTAGCTGGAGAGGTCTTGGTACCTACAGTGCCCATTTAATGAGAGGAATACCTGGTTGCAAGCAAGACAGATAAGAAGCTCTTTGGGACAGGATTAGTTTTTCTTTCCCTATACAGAATGCAGAATACTCCTTTATACAGATTTATTTAACCAATCATTATTAACAGAAGTCCCAGAAGATTGGAAATTAGCAAATGTTGTACCCATTCACAAGAGAGGTAGTAGGGAGGAGTTGTGCAACTACAGGCCAGTAAGCCTTACTTCAGTAGTGGGGAAATTGATGGAAACTATGTTAAAGGATAGAATTGCTGAACATGTAAAATCACATGGATTTCAAGATCAGAGACAACATGGGTTTACTTCAGGGAGATCATGCCAAACTAATCTTATTGATTTTTTTGATTGGGTAACTAAAATTATAGATCAGGGTGGTGCGGTAGACATTGCTTACCTAGATTTTGGTAACGCTTTTTGACACTGTTCCACATCAAAGGCTCATCAATAAACTGCAATCTTTAAGTTTGGATTCCAGTATTGTTAAATGCGTTGGGCAGTGGCTGAGTGACAAGCAACAGAGGGTTGTAGTCAACGGAGTATATTCGAAGCAAGGTCTAGTTACCAGTGGGGTACCTCAGGGATCTGTACCGATTCTCTTTAATATTTTTATAAGTGATATTGAAGAAGGTTTTGATGGTAAGGTATATCTTTTTGCTGATGAGGTTGATGTTCCAGGAGGGATAAGCCAAATGGCAAATGATTTAGGTCAGGGCTCGACATTTCCCAGGCGTCAGGTCGCCATGGCGACTAAAAATTTTGCCCTTGCGTCTGGGATTTGTCAGCTTTTTATCTAAAACGCCTTGCTTGGCAAATAATAGAGCCGGCCGTCCACCCGCGGGAGCATGTAGGAGGCCGGCTCAGTGAGCATGGTAGCAGGCCGCCATGAGCGTCATGGAGGCAGCTGGCTGAGTGAGCGTTGTAGCCAGCCACCCTGGGCTTTAGGGAGGCGGCCATCTCAGTGGAGCATCAAGGCGGTCGGCTGGGGCAGCGTGCAAGGGAGCAGTAATCTTCCTGCAGCTCCTCTCTGCTCCCTTGCGCTGTCTAATGATGCCGGGAGCCGGAATATGACGTCATTCCGGCCCCAGCATCACAGGGAGCAGAGAGGAGCTGCATGGTAGATTACTGCTCCCTCTCATACAGGGAGAAAGAGCAGCCCCACTCCTGGCATCAAAAAAGTAAGCCATACAAAAAGTGAGTGGCCATGGGCAACCAACGACTCACTCACCCTTTCCACACATCGAATCTGTAGCATGATTGGCAGTCTTTCAGTGTGGGTTAAAAAAAAAAAATTTACATTTGAAAAAACAAACAAACAAACAAACAGTGCCCTATTATCAGCTTCTACAAACTGCGTCTGCAAAGGTAGCAGATACCGCAAAACTCAACTCAATGAAAGGCATTTATAAAAATAAATAAATAAAAAAATAAAAAACGGACAGCAGCGGAAGCAGGAGTCAATTTGAAA
Source organism: Pelobates fuscus (assembly GCF_036172605.1). Lineage (NCBI taxonomy): Eukaryota > Metazoa > Chordata > Amphibia > Anura > Pelobatidae > Pelobates > Pelobates fuscus. The sequence goes on along the minus strand of NC_086322.1, from coordinate 47,328,993 downwards.
AAAAGGGGGATTTTTTAAAACACATGAGGGGGCATTTTTTGACCCACTCATTGATTCCACTACCCTTTCATTGTTGGAAAAATCCCCTATTTTTCCCCCCGACCTTAAAATGACTCTTGCTCCCCATTTTTCATCAATATAAGATAGCAAAGGAAAAAAAGATTAAAATTAATCATTAAAAAAGTAAGTTTTCTCGTTTCCTATTTTCATTTTTAATCTACCGTATATACTCGAGTATAAGCTGAGTTTTTCAGCACATTTTTTGTGCTGAAAAGCCCCAACTCGACTTATACTCGAGTCAATGTCTGTATTATGGCAATTTACATTGCCATAATACAGACAGAGGGCTGGCAGAGAGCTCTTATACCTCTCCTGCAGCTCCTGTCAGCTCCCTCCTCATCTGCGCCGGTCTGGTCAGCTCCCTCTGCAAGTCCGTGTGTAAGTCTCGCGGCCGCGAGACTTACACTGGGAGCTGGCAGGGACCGGCGCGGAGGAGAAGGGAGCTGACAGGAGCTGCAGGAGAGGTAAATGCTTCCTGCCAGCCCCCCTTCCCCCCAACTGAACTGCCAATGCCACTGGACCACCAGGGAGTGAGAGCCCCCCTCCCTGCCATGTATCAAGCAGGGAGGGGGGACGAAAAAATAAAATAAAAAAATAATAAAAAAAATATTACTTAAAAAATAATAAAAAATAATTGAAATAATGTTTAAAAAAAAATAACAAAAATGCCCACCCCCCACCAAGGCTCTGCAACACACACACACGCTGCATTCATACACACACACACTGCATTCATTATTACACACACTGTAAATAAATATTCAATTAATATAATTTTTTTTAGGATCTAATTTTATTTAGAAATTTACCAGTAGCTGCTGCATTTCCCACCCTAGTCTTATACTCGAGTCAATAAGTTTTCCCAGTTTTTTGGGGTAAAATTAGGGGGGGTCGGCTTATACTCGAGTATATACGGTAGATATATAATTTATTTTGGCAGCTCACAATAGGCATTGCAGCACATGCTGCTGATATTGAGTAACTATTTGGGAAGGCAATATTGTAGCCATTTTGGTAGCTGTTGAGAAAGCTTTCTTTGAAGGCATGAGACGAGTTCAGCTGATTTGGCATGTGGTTTGCCTCGCATTCTATCCTTATTATGCGTTTAGCACTTTGCTTGGTTTTTATTTTGCTGCCTTTATCTATTTTTAATGCAATGTTGCCAATTTTGATACCAAACAAAGAGAAGATACTTTGTCATAACTCCTTGGCACAATTTCTCTTGGTGGAGTGAAATATTTAATAGTTTTTCCTTGTCAGCAAAGACATAGGAAGCATTTTTACTGCACGAACGGCCTTCATTACATTTTTTCGTCACCGAAATTCAGTCAAACCAAAGAGCACAATTAACTAAATTCTAAATTACTGTTCAAGTGTTTCAGGAGACCCAACATATTTAGCACTGCACAAGTCTAATAACCATGTGACTTTCAATAACATAAGTAGGTCATGATTATTATTTAAGGTAAACTGTATTTTTGTTTCTTTTAAGTGTATGTCAGTGACTATTAGAATGACTAATACACAGCACAATCCTTTAAGATGATACAGGAGACATTCCGTCTACCCAAACCTGTTTATTAAAATGAGGGCAGGAAGTAAATCATATCTGATTGAGAGGTAAAAACATATAAGTCGGGGGGCGGGGCCTGACCGCCGGCGGGATCAGACGTGCTCTGTCTGAGCTCCCGCTCCAGGGCCGAAAAATCTGCATTAACTGGGGACCAAAACCTAACCAGCAACCCACACAGGTGACCAACCTGATCCCCAGTGACAGGGGCACGCGGATATACCCACCAAGACCGCAACTGGCACCAACGGTGATCCGAAAAGAGCCCGGAGTGTGTAGGAGCTTGAGCCGGGACGAGACGGCCGCTCTCCCGGGTCTCCGGACGGCGTTGGGCCTCCCCCCCCCCCTCTGGACCAGGGGGGTTATCTCGGTCTGCATGGGGAGCCACTAATGCAGCCTACCTTGGCCTGGCACAGCCACCCTACAGTGGAATACAGACTGAGCGACACCCCTCAAGATGGCCACCGAGCGCACGCCATGTGCGCGACCTGCCAAAAAGACGGAGCCGATCGAGGAGGGGAGTGACCAGCCAGCTCAGGGGACGAAGGCATCTCTTAACACAGGCAGAGAAAGAGTGGAGCTGGAAGAATTCCTGGACCCTCTGTCCACAACAGACGGCCCCTGGGTGAGCTACGCTATCATGCCACACAACATCTTAACCGGGCGCCCTTCCCAAGCGACAACACAACGCCCTACACACCAGCCCAAAACTAAAGCCCGAATGGGCATAGGATTTCTTAACAGCCACATTGCTTTTGGGGGCCAGCACTGGGCCCAACGGACTAAGCCACCAAAATGGGCATCGAGCAACGCAACCCCGACAGGTGCACCCAGAGGCCCACGGCCTAGGACTCTCACAGAAACTTTTACTCCACTGAGGAAACAACTGGGACCTTTCAACACGAGGCACAAGCTGAAGTTGCTACTACAAGAACAATGCTTACATACCCGGGTGATGCTTTCTATGTTTAATTCGCATTGTGATTCATGGTAGTAGTAGGCATAGGTCCCTAATGCTGTCAGGGAGGTGCAGGCCAGAAGGGGCTAACGCAGGGCTTTTACCTATGTTTTGGAACACCCCTGACTAACATGATAGCTATTAAGTGAGAGGTTAACAACTGCTACTCACACCACGCTGATTCAGCTCTCCTATTACCATCAGCATATGACTGCAAGTCCCTTTGGCTCAAATTAACCCCCAGTGGTTCATAACCTAGCCAAACGTGTTTACCCTTAAACAAAGTTACCTAGCATGTCTCCTGGATTTGCTTATGTTACTCCTACTACTTTTATGTCTCACCAAGGTTATTTCTTTTTATATATCTTGTATCTGAGACAAATGTTAGCAAGCGCCTGTTCAGCTTTCAGAATTAATGCTCAAATGTAACCCATAGCGAAGTATAAGCTAGACAGAATTTGTGCAAGTATGCTCAGAGAATCCTCATATCAACGTAACTGCATGTATAATCAGATCAGATTATTCAGGGAAAGCTTATGTCTAATCTACTTTAACTTGTTCTTTTTTGTCAAAAAATATATAGTGCAAAGTATTTCCATGCCACGCAAATGTAACACTATGTATGTTGATGATTTGTCTGCTGACGCTGTAGTGGCGTAACTACTTGGCTGTAACTACCCGCACTGCAAAAATAAAGAATAAAAAAAATAAAAAACATATAAGTCCAACTCTAAGGCGCTCTCATTACCCTTAAAGATCTAGGGAGTTAAACTGAATTATTTCCCCTTTAAAAAGCCCTATGTGACAGCATGGAATGCCCTAATTATTGAATATCACCAGTGCTACATAACTGGTATATAGAATCAGCAAACAACAATATAAAGAAAAATACAAAGTAAACAATGCAAAACAAGAAGAAAATAGCAACCGCCAGTGGATGCACAATATGATCCAAATTATTTCAAATGAAGGTGAGAAATAGAAGCGTTGTTTAATAAGACACTGTAGGCACCCAGACCACTTCAGCTCATTGAGGTGGTCTGGGTGCAATGTCCAATGTCCCTTAACCCTGCAGTGGCAATTATTGCAGTTTCCTAGACAGCCACTAAAGGGATTTCCAGAATCGAAACGGATCTTTGTTCCGTTATCTGATGCTGGACGTCCTCACGCTCTGCATGAGGACCTCCAACGTCAGATTTTTTTCCCATAGGAAAGCAGTGAATAATGCTTTCCTATGTGGAAATCCTAAAGAGAGCGCGGTGCATGCGCACCAGATCTCCCCTGCTGGCTGACGTCGGCTGGGGAGGAGCTTGGGTGGAGCCTGACCCATTGACGAGGGACAGCGGCGCTGGATTCAGGTAAGTGACTGAAGGGGTTTTAACAGGGGAGGTGGGGGCCCGAAGGAGGGGGGCCCTCCAGGAGCATATACTGCCAGAAAAACATGTTTATTTTCCTGGCACTATATAATCCCTTTAATTTCTCTCTGTCACTATGTTTTCTCTTAGCTGACTGCCAGGTGCAATGTATAGACCTTATATAAATGATTGACAGGGAGCCAAGATGGAGGCATCCAGTTTCAGGTTAAAGAGGTGAGGATTTCTACATTTAAAGGAACACTATAGGGTCAGGAACACAAACATGTATTCCTGACCCTATAGTGCAAAACCCACCATTTAGGTGGCTTGACCCCCCCCCCCCCCCCCCCCTTAGCCCCCTCACAATGGGTTAAAACACTTTATTTTCAGCTCTCCACAGGTCTGCTGGCGCTGGCCCCACCCCCTTTGTGAAATCATCAGAACTGCCGCTTTTTAGCCTATCCAATGCTTTCCCATAGGGAAAGCATTGGACTGGTTAAAAACGGCAAGGGGACCGGGCCAAATAGCACCTCCTCATAGAGATGCAGTGAATCAATGCATCTCTATGAGGAAAATTCAGCGTCTCCATGCAGAGCGTGGGGACGCTGAACGGCAGAGCTGCTTACTGTGCAGCACTGAGCCAGAAAGCCCCTCCAGTGGCCATCTGAGGAGTGGCCACTTGGAGGTGTCCCTAGGGTCAATGTAAACACTGCCTTTTCTCTGAAAAGGCAGTGTTTGCATGAAAATGCCTAAAGGCTATGATTATACTCACCAGAACAACTACATTGAGCTGTAGTTGTTCTGGTGACAATAGTGTCCCTTTAATGTTTCACTAATCACTCCTCACAAACACTTTCACTTGTCAAATACAATATGTAAACATAATATTAAAACCCCTGACTGTTCCCCTTTAATGGACATAAATGTACAACTTAGTAAAAAAAAACAAAAAAAAAAACTTCCCAAGAATTTGGGAGCTAGGGCAAAAAGTTAGGACCAAAGCTAATTTTTATTTAACTCTTTGAATGCCAGATGTAGAGTAATAAAGAGATGTTTTCCTGTAGTGCCTAGCACTGATATGCTGCAAAATACCTTAAAGAAGAAAAAAGTCACCGCAACACAATATTTTAATATAATGATCCTTTCATCAAGTTTTGAAAGGAAGTGGATACTTCGCTAAATCATGTATATAAGAGAAAAAAAAATCCTCCCTACGTTTAGTTTATGACCGGATCCTTTTTTTTTTTTTTTTAATGTACATACAAATTCTTCATTTAACACAGAATCTACTTCCTTTCTAAACAAATAAAAAAAAAAAAAATAGAGTTTAGGTGTCAGCTGTCTTAAAGGACCACTCTAGTGCCAGGAAAACATACTTGTTTTCCTCGCACTAGAGTACCCTGAGGGTGCCCCCACCCTCAGGGACCCCCTCCCGCCGGGCTCTGGAGAGAGGAAGGGGTTAAACTTACCTCTTTTTCCAGCGCCGGGCGGGGAGCTTTCCTCCTCCTTTCCATCTTGATCGCGACGTCATCAGCTGAGTGCGCATGCGCGGCAGGAGCCGCGCTCGCATTCAGCCGGTCGCATAGGAAAGCATTTACAATGCTTTCCTATGGACGCTTGCGTGCTCTCACTGTGATTTTCACAGTGAGAAGCACGCAAGCGCCTCTAGCGGCTGTCAATGAGACAGCCACTAGAGGATTTGGAGGCTGGATTAACCCTCATTATAAACATAGCAGTTTCTCTGAAACTGCTATGTTTATAAAAAAAAAAGGGTTAATCCTAGAGGTACCTGGCACCCAGACCACTTCATTAACCCCTTAAGGACACATGACGTGTCTGACACGTCATGATTCCCTTTTATTCCAGAAGTTTGGTCCTTAAGGGGTTAAGCTGAAGTCGTCTGGGTGCCTAGAGTGGTCCTTTAATAAATAATGACTTGATCTACCTTACTGCAGTATTTGAAGTCTACATACTGCAGGATAGCACTTTTTATGTGCTGACCATCAATATGTTTTAGTGGTTGGTGTGTGTCAACTAAAAACACTGGCATTGTTAAAAAAAAATATATATATACTATTTTTAAATTTGTGTACACCTAAACAAATTCCGTGTAAAATGGGATTTTGGAGAGTAAAACCCTAAAATAGAGTTAGTTAATTGGCAAAATAAAGTAATGGACCATGTAATCAACCATCCACAATATATACCGATTACATGGGATTATAATTTCCTATTTAATACCGCTAGTTGGACATCAATAAGAAATGACCCACTAACCCAGGACATACTTGAGTCGAAAGAAATATTCATGTATCCTTCCTGGTAAAATATTTTATAAATAAATAACTGCTCCTGACAAATACTGAAATATTAAATCTGTATAAGAACGAAACCTTAGGTTTGACACAATTTACACAGGAATTTGAAACATTTCTTGGTCTGCAGTTTTTATGTCCAACTACTTTACAATATTTAAGTGTTCTTGCATAGCAAAACCACTTAATGTTATCTCACATATATATTATTCTTATTATCGCCAAATTTACCACCCTAACTCCTCCCACAGTTTTTACACTACATAGACAGAAATAGACCAAAACGTGCAGATTGTTCCCGATCGCGTTGCTATTACTTTGTGGAATGTTTCGCCGAATGGTTCACGGAATATCGTCGTTCTTGTGGCGAAATTGGTCCCATAGGAATGAATGGCAAAATGTTCAAAACTGCCACCACTCCCTCATTTTCAAGCACACCTACACAAATCTTATATCAAAATGTTCAGCTACCCCTGCTGCCACTAAACATTTCAACGGCTAAGCCATAGTCCTAATAGTTTTCACAATATGTCCATTTGTTTGTAACTCACGCCATCCATTGACATTCATTGAAACTCCACACTAGCCAGCTCAAATTTGAAGGGCAATTTCTAAACTGCGACTGTGCCTTCATTTATAATATTTCAGAGACATACGTAGGCCTGGGTCTTGTGATTCTCACAATATAAAGCTCTTCACTGTAGGATTTATAGTTTTTAAAATACGACCTTTTGAAGATGGCAACCGCCAAAATACTCTGACCTGTGCCAGGATGCAGCAGCAAGTGATGTCATAGACAGGGCCTTTTGCACCTGCTAATGTTTTTATAACTGTATGTTTTAATGTAACTGTGAAGCACTTTGGGCAACAACGTTGCAATTAAATGTGCTATATAAATAAATAATAACAGTTACTCGCCCACTCCAGTTGTAGACTACTGGTGGAGGCAAGAACACTTCACACAATTTCCCCATAAATTGTAGCTTTTCTAGTTTTGAATTAAAATAATTGTAAAGTAAATAAGTTTTATTATTTTCTAAAGATGAGAACATCTTGATTTTTAAATGGTACATGTAACGCGAGAGGTAGAAAATCTTTCACATAGTTTACAAAGGAAAACACAGCTGTATAAAAATACAAGTTATTGAACCAAACTACTTGAGTATACATTTGAAAAAGATTTACTTTTGTGGGGGTAATTTTGGAGTAATTTAGTGAGTGACACTGTGCCAAAAGTAATTAGGGGCGAGTAAAGTTTGCAAACTGATGTATAGATACAAAGGCGAAATAAAAAAAAAGAGAGGGGGAAAAAAAAGCACCATAACAACTTCATCAATGATCACTGAGCCCCTGTACTTCCACTCGACCGGGTGCTGCTGTTATGCCAAGAGAGTCAGCTGACACACTCAGTCTATGAGCTGCTCCGCATTGAGAAAAGAGAGTGAGAAGGATACATACCTTTTTCCCTCTGACATCGAATGAAAGTGCAGGGGCAGAGCGACCGGGCTCTGACTACAAGAATTTGGGGATAAACTGTAATGGTTTAACTGTTTCAGGGACCTAATTGCACCATCAGCCATTCATTGCCATGAAGTGGTTATGGTGCCTAGAGTAGTCATAAAATAAAATGTGGACTATACCATAAAGTGCATGCTACATTTAATCAGGAACATTCCAGAATTATATAAATTACATTCAGCAATGTACATTTTTGATCAAGCATATCATGTCAAAATATTGTTTAAATAAGGAGAATAAAACAATTTGCAAGCTAACATGTCTGGGAAGGTAGAAGGACAGTTTTCTTTTAATAGCATGATATATAGAAGAGGGGACATCCAGCAAAAAGGGAACAGGGAAGACATCTGGAGAATGTTTATTAGACACACACACACCTACACATAATAATAATAATAATAATAATAATAATAATACAGTTTATTGCATTTTGAATAGCTCATATTTTAGATTTAAGATTTACCACTGAAATTATAGCTCTGAATGACAAAAATTAAAAATATCTAAAACACGTGCACTATATTGGGGGCTGCACAAAGCAATAGAACAAGCTAAAAAAAAAAAAAAGGATGGGGAAAAGGGGTCAGCAATGAGCATTTATACAGTGCATGCAGAAAGTATTCGGACCGCTCCATATTTTCACATTTTATTTTGTTGCTACAATTGTTTATTTTTTCACATCAGTCTACACTTCTTACCCAATAATGACAAAAGCCACATTTTCGAAGACTTTGCAAATTTATGTAAAAAATAAAATATACAGAAATATCAAACTGACATAAGTATTCAGAACCTGTGCACTGACACTTGAAATTTTGCTCAGTTGCATCTCACTTTCTACACACCGATTGTCATTTAGTTGTGGCAAATTCAATTTATTGGACATGAATTGGAAAGACAATCACCTGTCTATAGGAGATCTCATCTCTTGCTGTAAATGCATATCAGAGCAAAAACTAGCCCATGAGGTCAAAAGAACTGCCTGCACAGCTAAGAGACATAATTGTGTCAAGGCACAGATCTGAGGAGGGCAAAAAAAAAAATGTAAAAAAGTTTCTGCTGCATTGAAGGTTTCCCAGGGCAAAGTGACCTCCATAATTCTTAAGTAGAATTAGTTTGGAACTATTACGACTCTTCCTAAAGCTGTCTGCCAGCTAAACTAAACAATCATGAATGAAAGTCCTTGAGATATGACCAAGAACCAAATGGTCACTCTTGGGGAACTCCAGATATTATATGTGGAGATGGGAGAAAATTGCAGAAGGACAACCATCACTCCAACACTCTACAGATCAGGCCATTATGGAAGACTGCCAGACAGAAGCTTATCCTCACTACAAGACTAATGAAATTCCATATTCCGTATTTGAAAGGGAAAAAAGCATCTAAAGGACTGTGAGAAACAAGATTATGTGATCTGATATGATGAACATAAGAGAACGATTTGGCCTTGTTTCAAATTCATGTCTGGAGGAAACCAGGCACAGCTCATCACCTGCGCAATACCATCACAATGGTGGTAGCACCATGCTTTGGGGGTTTTCAGCAACAGGTACTGGGGTTGACTGTTCAGGGTTTAGGAAAAGCTGAACACAGCAAAATATAGAGATAACTCTGGTTAAAAGTGCTTAGGACCGAAGACTGGGCCAGAGATCCTCATCAAGTGGTCCAGCCAGAGGCAGACAAACCAAATTTAACATATTTAGACTAGAAAATAGCTGTCCACCGATGCACCCGATGCAATCTGACAAAACCTGAGAGGATCTGCAGAGATTAATGGCACAAACTAACCAAATCCAGGTGTGCAACACTTGTTGCATCATACCCAAAACAACTTAAAGCTGCAATTGCTGCCAAAGGTGTTTCAACAAAGGACTGAATTCATAGATCAATGTGATATTTCAGGGGTATAATGTTTAATATATTTGCAATCGTCGTTTGCTTTGACATCATGGGGATTTAAATGTAGATGCAAGAAAATATTTTGAACAATTGGAGCAAGAGGCTGTAACTTAAACATAAGGGGTCTGAATACTCTGTACATTAAAGGGACAGTCTATGCACCAAATTACACTGTGCATTAAAAAGGACAGTCTATGCACCAAAATCACTCCATCTTAATGAAGTTATTTTGATGCGTAGATTTAATATTTTGCCCGAAAACAGTGAGGTTTCTGAGCAATGGCACTTTTTTTTTTGGCCAACTGCTGCTATCCTGAATTGAAATAGATTCAATAACTGATTCTATTTCTACACAATCAAAGTATATTTCCAAACATGATGGGTAACAAACATTTAATGATGGCTTACTTTTCTTTTGAGAACACTTAGTTTTTCAACGACGCCATCAAGCAGGCTGACAACAGAGTCTACAGCAGGACAACTACTCAGAGTCTTCTCTAGTTCAGCCACCACCATGGTAACGTGACTTGTCTCTCGGTCAATGTTCTTCTGTGCAGCCCGAAAGCGCTTATTGAGTGCCTCATAAGGAACCTAAACAAAAAAAAAATACATTTAAAATCAAATGTGAAAAGGATTTCTCTTGAGGAAGTAAAATCTACTGCTACAGCCCTTTTTTTAATACACAAATTGCATTCTAAAATGATAATGCCCAAACAATTCTTGAAAAAAACTAAAACCAAAAAAAAGTCTAAGAGGCAGTAGGGTTCTTACAGATTTATTTCCATTCATGTGTAGTCATGTTCACATATGAAAACAATATGCAATAACCAGTTTTTGTTGTGTCCCCCCCCCCCCATTAGAAAGAATTAAAAAGTAAGAATTAAAAAGTACCACGAGAGTCCGCCGGCATTGGTCCCACCCCTGATCCGCCTCTTTGGCTGACATAATCAGAATTCATAAACTCAGCCAATCCAATGCTTGGCTAAGATCGCCAAGGAGGCAGGGTGAGTGCGGGGACAAAAACCAGCCAGGCCAATCAGCATCTATTATTATTTATTTATTATTTATTATTGCCATTTATATAGCGCCAACAGATTCCGTAGCGCTTTACAATATTATGAGAGGGGGATTTAACTATAAATAGGACAGTTACAAATAAACTTACAGGAACAATAGGTTGAAGAGGACCCTGCTCAAACGAGCTTACATATCTACTCATAGAGACGCATGTAATCAATGCATCCCTATGAGGAAAGTTCTCTGTCTCCATGCAGAGCGTGGAGACGCTGAATGACAGTGCTTAACCTTTTTACACCCTGCTGGGCTGTCAATCAGACAACCCGTCTTGTTACTTCCTGGTTTGGTTAGCACGGTAGAGCACTCAAGAGGCAGCAATTGCCCAGAGCACCTCATTGAGCTGCATTGAAAAGTCTGTGATTGGACAGGCACAGAAAGTCTGGGCGGGGTTAGAGCGGAGGACTTGTAAAAGCTGCAGACAAGAGATCTACAGCTGTTGCAAGCTGTTTTTAGATAAACCCCCAATGAAAACCACATCATTAATTGCATGTTTGTTTTCATTAGTGGTATATCTATTAAAAATTTTATTTGAGTTTTTTTTTTATTTGGGCAGTGTCCCTTAATGCCACTTTCAGCAAAGTCTAATACAAAAAAATTGATGATGAGTTAACTTGAAACAGAGCTCATCATCCACGGATTACGGATATGAACTAAATAACAGGAAAAAAAAAAAGAAATAAAAGAAAAACTCCAAGCGTGAGAATCCAGTTATGAGTAGCCAGAACAGCTTATCGCCACTAAAACATTTGAAAGCATTTAATTACTATACTTGCAACAAAAGAAACACTTTCCTTCTACTTAATAAGATTAAATCATTTACCTTGTACATAAATGTTAACTATCAAACGTTGTGCCACTTAATAGGGGTCAAAGAACAGAAGAAAACAAACAGTTTGCATTAGAAACTCCTTACATGCTATTCTAAACCAGGCAAGCATGGGAAAAAGGCCTGCAGATCGAGTTAAACAGAACACAAACAGTTTAAAAGTATTCTCATACGAATGAAAGAAGGAATGTATGAATACACACAAGATCAGTAAAGCCACAAACTATTCCATGATCATTTTAAAGAATCACTCCAATAACCATAACCACTACAGACCCCCCGGCGATCGCCATTATTTAGTAGACATGCCCCCTACTCGCAATATAGTGAGTATGAGCATCAGGGAGGTTTTAATCTCGCTTATGCTAATATGGGGGTCATATTGACCTCTATTGAATTAGGGGGACATGGGAGGAGGGTTAGAAAGTAGTGAGAAGCGCACTTTCGGTCTTCGTTCGTTTGTTTGAAATTTCTATTTATTTATCTTTCTGATGGATGCATGAATAGCCGAAATTCCAATGCAAATTTCGGACAATAGCGAATGCCCAAGTGTACAACTGGGCATGCGCGGGAATGTCACAGTGCTAGCTAGTGTAGGCAGATGACGTGTCCCACAGGGCATTCATCAACACTAAGATGGCAGCGTCTAGGACCTAGGTCTGGGCAAAAAAAAAGCTTTAAAAAAAAAAAAAAAAAAAAAAAAAGGGTAAAATGGGGGGGACTAGGGGCCTTTGGGGGTAACTATAGGGACAATAAAATGTAGTGGAGTCAGGAGAGGGATTTAAAAACAAAATAAATGCGGCCATGACAGGGCCGCTTTAAATAGCCTTACAAAATGTTAAAATGTATTTTTATGTGTGTACCGTTCCTTAATCTTTATTATAAAAAAAAAAAAAAAAAGCGCGGCAAATGCAGGACTGCACTAATTTTCTGAGCACACTCAGCTGATGTTTGCAGCCAAAGAGCATGTTCCTGTATGACCCTGCTTACTTCTGTAGAGCCAACCAGAGTCTCTTAAAAGGAGAACATTGGGAGCAGGAGTTCAGTTTTTCTTTAAAATGTATATTAAAAAGTTAGCAACTGACTTCACAATCCACTTTGAAGAAACAAATATTAGATTAAATTTATCAGTGGTCCTTTCCAGGTTATGATCTAACGTACTAAAATTGTGGCAATCACTGTGGATACCAGCAAGCACTTTTACATTTTTGTTCCACTCTTTAAAACAAAAATACTTTGCTAAGTCTCACACAGTGTTTGTGTTTCTCCTCTTCTCTCTATACCAACTGTCAAGTGACAGATCTTAAAACAAATAGCACTGAGGCTAATATGGAGAAGCTCAGTTTTAGTATAACGGTAAAATCAGGGGTACGGATTTCTACATTCCATTTTGGTTTTCAGACCTCACAAAGACATTTATTAAATACACAGAATAAGTAAATATAATGTTACATATCCTGCAAAGTAATTGTTCACCTGTAGTGCTGACAGATCCCATTGTACAGCGCTACGGAATTTGCTGGTGCTATATAAATAATACTTAGTCGATGACTAAGATTCTGTTCTGTAGTGCCAGCAAGATCCCGAGACGTTACATTTGAACTAGAGCTGTAGCTGCGTCATAAGATATGCCTCTGAGTATTACTCCCCACGCTCCAGCATTCTGCAACTCTGCCAAATAACGCTTTATTCTGCTTCAATGTTGAGGCCTTTTTTTTGCCTCCACCCCATCCTAAGCAGGAACGTCTGTCAGCTCTCCTGAGCTAAGCTTGCTGTCTGAAAGTGATCAGCTGATGCTGTGGTAATTATAGTGCTTAGTGTCCCTTTAACTATAGAAAATACAGGCTACTAGGCTGCAAAACAAATCCAAAATTATATGTTTAATATTCAGGAAATTAAACTGCAGCAGTACTAAAACACAAACAAGAAAGGAACGCTAGTCACTGAACTGAAGAAATTGTTAACACATGAATCATTTTGGCATTTGATCATAATGAATTCCAAAGCTTTCCAAATTCTGGAGAGAACATATCCAGAAATGACCTGTAGGCCTGTCCAACTTAGCAAAAACTAAACATGACTGAGTCGGTCTGTAGCCCTTTTATGTAGGTAAAAATACTGTTTATTTCTTAAACTGTGTTAATAGCAGTTAAAGTGTCACAGTGAACCCACTGAAGTCAGGGCCTGCACCCTCTTATAAGTATGTTTTAATCCACGCCCAACATTTGGGCCCTTAGAAAGGGTGACAATGGGACATATAGAATTTGTGGTACCTATGCCTTACGCACATGGAACCTGTCGTGACAAGTATATGTAAATGTATGCGTTACAAATATACAGAGATGGAAATATATGTTGAAAAGTTCAAAGAAGACAGAAGGAGAAGGAAAATTATTCAAGAGTGAGAGAGAACGCACTGAGGGGGGTAAAAAAGGCAAGGGATCAAACATAAACAAAACCACAGAGATTCTGTGAATGTCTAAGGGAAATGACTATTTCCCACGTTTCAATTGCCATCGATGACAACGAGCACATGCTATGAATTCCATGCACTGTCTCATCTCACCCCGCGGTCACTTGAAACCACCTCCAGGGACATCATACATGCTCTTCGTCCTGCAGCCAGGCCAACCCCAAATACTAGCGTCCTCTGTGTAATACCCAAAGGGCCAGTGCAGGGCACAAGATCATTGAGACTTGAGGCCACACAGTTATTCAAGAACTAGCACAGTCCTGGTCTACCAAACACCCTATCATGCAGAATTTGTGCCTTCAGATATCTCCTGCTATTTTAACCCACAGAAGAACTATGTGACCACAATCCCACTATACTAGTGGTCTGAGGATGCAATTACCCCCTTGCCCTACTTACCAACCTTCAATTAATGTTGCAAGTTGTTGCCATGGTTACTGGAATTTTCCTTTAACTACATACAAAATAAACTAAGTGTTAAAAAAATTGTTTTCCTTAAAAAGCAGCTGAGTACTATGCATAATAATACAGAGATAACAAATAACTGTTAACCCTTTGCAGGGACTTTGTTTTAGTGCAGGCAGATCAATTCATCTATAGTCTATTCACAAGTCAGAAATGCTTTCACGTGATAAACCACTTGAATTGAAGCTGTCAAACTGGCTGCTTCCACAAAAACAAGTAACAAAGCCTCCCTTTCACTCCATATTTTGTGGATTTTTTCCAAGCAAACAGCACATGCAAGCAATCCTATCTGGTTAGCTCACTTTCCATTTATTTCAAAGAACCACTCCTGGTACCTACACTTTACATAAATTGTGTTATGTTACAGTCAGGGGAGGAGTCCTCAGAATCTCTGCACACCTGGCTTTAGTAGGGTGTGAATTCAATTAAGCTTCTAATTAGTTTTTGTTTTTGTTTTTTTTGTTTTTTACAAAAATGCATTAAATCACTTCTTAGTAAATATACCCACAATGAAAACATATACACATTTAATTATGCACCTCCCCCCCACTGGGTGTTTACCTAAAACACTTGCAAAAAACGCAGATATCTTATCTGCAGCTTTTGCAAGCCCTCCTCTTTTAATCTAGCCCAGACATTCAGAGGTTGTCCAATCACAGACTTCCCAATGCAGCTTAATGAGAAGTCTTTGCAAGGCAGGTGCTCTGGGCAATTGCTGCCTATTGAGTTTAGCTCCACTAACATAACCAATCCAGGAAGTAACAGGACCGATTGTCTGATTGACAGCCAGGGCGTGGAACAATCTGCACTTTTTGTAAAATAAAAAAAATACAAAATCACTCTTCACTCATAAACCACTTCAGCTTGCTAAAGTACTTTAGTGTGTTGAGTGTTCATTTAAATCGGAATTCCCATATAGTTGTGTACAGCTAAAATTGATGCCATGTTATTTAGTTTAAAGGGTGTGTGAATATTAATTTAGCAGACTCTCTCGCTCCTCAGAATTAAGGGCTGGAGCACACCTATTCCAAAACAGATGGCACAGGATAACCAAAAGTATGAAGAAGTTGACAGTTGGAGAATATAAATGTCACTGGGCAGAAAGTAGCATGCATGTCTCCTGGATACTTTTCATTTAATGTCATGTAATGGAAAAGAAAAGTTGCAGTTCACAAAACAAATGTTATGTAGACTCATGTTTGTGTTAAAAAATGGTGATCTCAAACTGAGCACAAGCTGAATCTCCGGTTAAGTTTACACTCCCATACAAGAACTCTTTTGCTCAACCTTTATTATAATATTAATAATAATAATAATAATAATAATAATAATAAATAAATATAAAGAAAAGGTAGCTGCACTACAGTAAATGTATAGGTGATCGGGTCCTCTGTCTGGAGATAAACCGCAGCTTTCATCATCCTGAACGGAGTGAGAATTAAACAGTTTAACAGTATGCCTACCACTAGTTCAGGGTCTGCCACCAGGGGTTTGCCACTCTGCAATACATACAGAAGAGAGCATACACACAGCCCAAGACATCAGCCTGACAAAAATGGCTTCCAAGACAAGCATGCAAGTGTGATGCAGTCTTTCCTTGATGAGTGGATGTGGGCACCTAGCGGATGAAGTGCCAGGAGCGTAAAATGAATGGGAACAGCATCACGTAAGAATTACTCACCAATGCTGCATCCCCGGGTTTACCACACCCCTAGCGGCAATGTCACCATCGGAGGTCTTTGCAAAATATGCAGACCCCATAAGGTGACAGAGACACTTTAAGGACCAATTATGGTCTATGACTATCATAACAAATTGCTCTTTAACCCCTTAATGACACAACTTCTGGAATAAAAGGGAATCATGACGGAATATATCCGTCGTCTGTCCTTAAGGGGTTAAAGAACCTATTCTGAAAATGAATGATCCAGTCAATTCACAACTCAGTTGAGCTCCAAATACAAAATAAGTAGGGTATTCCATAGTGGCATATGGTTTTTA
This sequence comes from Pelobates fuscus, assembly GCF_036172605.1. NCBI lineage: Eukaryota > Metazoa > Chordata > Amphibia > Anura > Pelobatidae > Pelobates > Pelobates fuscus. The sequence continues at coordinate 47,312,473 of NC_086322.1, read as the reverse complement.
GACACCTTATTATGATGACTGCAAAGAGCCATTTTTGACCCTTGATGTTGGGTGTTGAAGGACCTCTTTCAGCACAATAACAACCTTACGTTATTGTATAATGGACATTGCCAAGTGTACACTGCACTCACGCTCAAGTGCAAGAGTGCCTTTTAAAAGGAACACTCAAAGCTGAAGCATCTTAAGTGTTTGATGTGTGAAGAGTATGTCCTATTTTTTTCCTCTTTTCATTTTATAAAGTTTTGTGACGCTGAACTAAAGAGGCAGACAAATGCCCAGAGCCACTGACTTGCTAAGATTTCTCAATGAGTTGTAATATAGCTCAATAAGAAGTTTGTGATTGGACAGTCACAGAATGTCTGTGCTGGGGAAGAAGGGAATGGCGTGCAGAACTTGCAGATACACGATTTGCAGCAACTGCAAGCCAAGATTTCATATACTTGGAAATCATGCAAAACAAAATTACATGCATATTTACTTTGGGAGTATATCTGCTAAACTGATATACATATATATATATATATATACACACATACACAATTGTTATTTATTATTTCTATGGAGTGTTCCTTTAACAACCAAGCGATAAAATTCTATTGTTGGACCTACAAGAAAGTCCCCTAAAGCTATCAGACAGCTGGAGTTTTCAGCTCCAATCTAGTTGTGTTCATTTTATCCAAGCGGTGTGTGTGGGGGGGTGAGCACACTTTACATCTTAAACTGAGCCCTCTGACACAGAGCTAAGACACAGACAGCCCTGCACACATTCTTTGCCAACTACAGCTCAAATGTAAACCATGCTGTATACAGACTGATAGCAGCCTCAGCCAATTAAAGGGACACTATAGGCACCCAGACCACATAATCTCATGTCTGGGTGTAGTGTCCTTGTCCCCTTAGCCCTGCAATCTAAAACACTGCAGCTTCAGAGAAATTGCAATGTTTACATTGCAGGGTTAAAACTGCCTCTAGTCGGCCTTCCTGACTTTTCATGGAGTTTAACTCCATGAAACTATGCTGTTCGTCCTCACGCTTTGCATGAGAATGTCCAGTGTCATTTCAATCTCCACAGGAATGTATTAGGGTAAAGTGAGTCCGACCCAGCACCAAGGTACATCAGTGTTGGAATATGGTAAGTGTTCTAAAATGTAACCCTTTCATGACTGGGGAAGCGAGGGGATTTGGAGGCAGAGGGACACTATCGTTTTCAGAAGTTCAGCTTTGTATTCCTAACACCATAGTGGTCAATTAATAGGGCAGTTCCTCTCACCCTGTGTGATGAGATTAATTGCTACTTGATGTTTGACTATGCATCCCATAAACCCCTGTGGGAGAGGAGTTTAAGATACGAGGTCAGACCCTACAGAACAAAGTCAGTGGCTCCTCCTGATCTCCAATTTGTCTATTTTGAGGCGTTTAGATTAAAGTAGAAAAAAAAAAAAAAATACTGGAATGCGTGGAAAACCACAAATTGAGCTACAAAAAGTGGCACTCAGTTAGTAAACAAATGCTTACATGACAATACAGACATTTAATTGCTGCTAATGGTACTTATTATAATGTAATAGTATCTATAGTAAACAAAGAAATGGATGGTGTATATATATATATATATATATATATATATATATATAAAAATAATACCTGCATACTAACCAGATAAATGAATAAAACTTTATTCACCAAACAATAACTAATGGGAAATTGAAATGCCATGCAAGCTGTGGGGATGCCACGTTTAAGGAATTTTTATAAATCAGCTATTCTGAAATAAATTATGTCTAATTACAAAATAGGAAAGGAAACAAATAGCAGTGGACCAACTTGAAGCGGTTGTGGCATGTTATTTGCTGTACCTAAAACGGACACATACAGTACACTTTAGCCCCCCCCCCCCCCCCCCCCCCCCCCCCCCCCCCCCCCCCCCATATCTCCTTTTGCCCTAACATTTGGACATGCATGGTCAGTACTCCATTATTTCCTTCTTACTGATACACCATCAGTATTCAAAGAATTAAGAGTTCATCATCTGTGTGGGAGGGGTGTGTATACTGTGCCGTACAAGCTCTGCAATGCTGAAGAGGTGGTTTTGCTAAATGTCATAAGGGATAAAGAGCCCTTTCCACCTAAATTCCCTTACACTACTGCTTGCTGTGCTCTCATGATCTGCAGGTACACAGATGAGGATCAGGGGTATTTTCTCAATGATTGCTAACCTTTGACACACCAGCTGTTGTGAACTACATGTTCTATGGCTAACTGAGCATCATGGCAATAGGAAAGCACAACAGCCAAAGGTTAGTAAACAATATTTAGGGTTACCATATCCACCATGTTTTCAGGGACACATGAAAAGGGTTGCCCTGTAGTATTTAGAATTCAGATTAAGATGAACAAAATAAAGTAATGAGGCAATCCTACAGAATATATATTTCACATACTGTAGGGCATCCCTTTTCATGCATTTTTATAAAAGACAAAATTATGTGTTCCTGGAAACATGGTGGATCTGTTAACCCTAATTATTGCAGCCAGAAAGAGACAACAACTCCCCCTGCACCCAAAAGCATCTCATAGGGAGTAAGGTTACCCAGATAATAAAATATAACACCGCACACCCCAAAGTGATGGCTTCTACATAGGAAGATGTAGGTGCACTAGACTCTGTGCTATACTAGCATATACCCTCAATGAGTGTCTCCTACAGGCAGATGTAGGGGTGACAATGAAATGGGCCCTGAGCTATGTTATCATCCCCCCCAAATGTGAGAGGTGTCTCCTCTGCCCCCCCCCAAATGTAAGAGGTGTCTCCTCTGCCGCCCCCCCCCCCCCCCCGTGAGAGGTGTCTCCTCTGCCCCCCCCTGTGAGAGGTGTCTCCTCGCCCCACCCCATGTGAGAGGTGTCTCCTCGCCCCACCCCATGTGAGAGGTGTCTCCTCCCCCCACCCCATGTGAGAGGTGTCTCCTCCCCCCACCCCATGTGAGAGGTGTCTCCTCCCCCCACCCCATGTGAGAGGTGTCTCCTCCCCCCACCCCATGTGAGAGGTGTCTCCTCCCCCCACCCCATGTGAGAGGTGTCTCCTCCCCCCACCCCATGTGAGAGGTGTCTCCTCCCCCCACCCCATGTGAGAGGTGTCTCCTCCCCCCACCCCATGTGAGAGGTGTCTCCTCCCCCCACCCCATGTGAGAGGTGTCTCCTCCCCCCACCCCATGTGAGAGGTGTCTCCTCCCCCCACCCCATGTGAGAGGTGTCTCCTCCCCCCACCCCATGTGAGAGGTGTCTCCTCCCCCCACCCCATGTGAGAGGTGTCTCCTCCCCCCCCAAATGTGAGAGGTGTCTCCTCCCCCCACCCCATGTGAGAGGTGTCTCCTCCCCCCACCCCATGTGAGAGGTGTCTCCTCCCCCCACCCCATGTGAGAGGTGTCTCCTCCCCCCCCCAAATGTGAGAGGTGTCTCCTCCCCCCCCCCAATGTGAGAGGTGTCTCCTCCCCCCCCCCAATGTGAGAGGTGTCTCCTCCCCCCCCCCAAATGTGAGAGGTGTCTCCTCCCCCCCCCCCAAATGTGAGAGGTGTCTCCTCCCCCCCCCAAATGTGAGAGGTGTCTCCTCCCCCCCCAAATGTGAGAGGTGTCTCCTCCCCCCCCCAAATGTGAGAGGTGTCTCCTCCCCCCCCCAAATGTGAGAGATGTCTCCTCCCCCCCCCAAATGTGAGAGGTGTCTCCTCCCCCCCCAAATGTGAGAGGTGTCTCCTCCCCCCCCAAATGTGAGAGGTGTCTCCTCCCCCCCCAAAATGTGAGAGGTGTCTCCTCCCCCCCCAAATGTGAGAGGTGTCTCCTCCCCCCCAAATGTGAGAGGTGTCTCCTCCCCCCCCCAAATGTGAGAGGTGTCTCCTCCCCCCCCCAAATGTGAGAGGTGTCTCCTCCCCCCCCCCAAATGTGAGAGGTGTCTCCTCCCCCCCCCAAATGTGAGAGGTGTCTCCTCCCCCCCCCAAATGTGAGAGGTGTCTCCTCCCCCCCCCAAATGTGAGAGGTGTCTCCTCCCCCCCCCAAATGTGAGAGGTGTCTCCTCCCCCCCCCAAATGTGAGAGGTGTCTCCTCCCCCCCCCAAATGTGAGAGGTGTCTCCTCCCCCCCCCAAAAATGTGAGAGGTGTCTCCTCCCCCCCCAAATGTGAGAGGTGTCTCCTCCCCCCCAAATGTGAGAGGTGTCTCCTCCCCCCCCAAATGTGAGAGGTGTCTCCTCCCCCCCAAATGTGAGAGGTGTCTCCTCCCCCCCCAAATGTGAGAGGTGTCTCCTCCCCCCCCAAATGTGAGAGGTGTCTCCTCCCCCCCCCCAAATGTGAAAGGTGTCTCCTCCCCCCCCAAATGTGAAAGGTGTCTCCTCCCCCCCAAAATGTGAAAGGTGTCTCCTCCCCCCCAAAATGTGAAAGGTGTCTCCTCCCCCCCAAAATGTGAAAGGTGTCTCCTCCCCCCCCAAATGTGAAAGGTGTCTCCTCCCCCCCCCAAATGTGAAAGGTGTCTCCTCCCCCCCCCAAATGTGAAAGGTGTCTCCTCCCCCCCAAATGTGAAAGGTGTCTCCTCCCCCCCCATGTGAAAGGTGTCTCCTCCCCCCCCCATGTGAAAGGTGTCTCCTCCCCCCCCATGTGAAAGGTGTCTCCTCCCCCCTCCCAATGTGAAAGGTGTCTCCTCCCCCCCCCAATGTGAAAGGTGTCTCCTCCCCCCCCCCAATGTGAAAGGTGTCTCTTCCCCCCCCCCCAATGTGAAAGGTGTCTCTTCCCCCCCCCCAATGTGAAAGGTGTCTCTTCCCCCCCCCAATGTGAAAGGTGTCTCTTTCCCCCCCCCCAATGTGAAAGGTGTCTCTTCCCCCCCCCCAATGTGAAAGGTGTCTCCTCCCCCCCCCCAAATGTGAAAGGTGTCTCCTCCCCTCCCCCAAATGTGAAAGGTGTCTCCTCCCCTCCCCCAAATGTGAGAGGTGTCTCCTCCTCCCCCCCCCAAATGTGAAAGGTGTCTCCTCCCCTCCCCCAAATGTGAAAGGTGTCTCCTCCCCCCCCCCAAATGTGAAAGGTGTCTCCTCCTCCCCTCCCCCAAATGTGAGAGGTGTCTCCTCCCCTCCCCCAAATGTGAGAGGTGTCTCCTCCCCTCCCCCAAATGTGAGAGGTGTCTCCTCCCCTCCCCCAAATGTGAGAGGTGTCTCCTCCCCTCCCCCAAATGTGAGAGGTGTCTCCTCCTCCCCCCCCCAAATGTGAAAGGTGTCTCCTCCCCTCCCCCAAATGTGAGAGATGTCTCCTCCCCCCCCTCCCCCAAATGTGAGAGATGTCTCCTCCCCCCCTCAAATGTGAGAGATGTCTCCTCCCCCCCCTCCCCCAAATGTGAGAGGTGTCTCCTCCCCCCCTCCCCCAAATGTGAGAGGTGTCTCCTCCCCCCTCCCCCAATGTAAGAGGTGTCCCCTATTATTAACACAGAGCTCTGTCTTGTCCCACAGTTGGCTGTAGGGGTGACATTACAATGTGAGCTGACTCCATACAGCCTGATAGAGGTGGGGTGTCACTATCATACAGCCTGGGCTGATCCTCCTCCCAAACCCCACACACCCTCCTAATGGGGGGGGAGGGGGGTGTCAGAGCAATGCACCCTGTGATGTCAGCCAATACAGCCCTTTCCTGAGTGGCCCCGAGGGGCCCAGGCTGGGTGTCAGGGGGCTGGGAGCACGCACAGTGTGACACACCTTTAAAGTTGGGTACTCCTGAACCTTCAGAGCCATTGAGAGCTGAGCAGCTGATTCCTGGACCGCCATCTTGGATTGGGAGGGGGGAGGGGCCGAGCACACTGAGCTACATGCCCACACTCCGGAGCATCATGGGTAATCAGTGGGCAGCTAGAAATCACAATGCCAAGGAGATAAACCGGGCCAGGCGATCAGACAGCACAGACCGGGGACCGGCGCCGGACTCAGCTCAGAGCTCAGCTCACTAGAGCGGACTGACAACTAGTGCACTGTCTGCACACTGGGCTCAGCCCCACGGCAAGCCACGCCCCCCGCAGCCTGGACTGGCGTATGGGCTCAGCCAATGGGAATGGGACACTCCGAGACGCTGACCAATCAGCTGGGCCAGCTGCTGCGAGACGCGCACTTAGAACATTAGTGAGGCTGGAAGGAAAGTGGGAGGGGAAGACAAAGGAGTGTGACGGCCAATCGGGTGGGCGAGCTCGCTGTACAGGAATTTCAGACAGCCAATGAACGGATTCCACAATGAAAGTTCCCGCCTACTGTGCTTGGCCAGCTAGTTTGGGAGCTCTAGTCAGTCTGAATGATGTACAGTCACATCAGCCAGTAGGAAGCGGATAACTGTTTTAGCAAGGTCTGACTAAACCAATCAGGAGCTGCTAAACGGCAAGGAGGCGGGAGCATGTAGGGTTGGAGGTGTAGCTTGAACTGACAGTGACAGTGACTGCCAATCATTCTCACAATAGAGGGTGTCAGACTGGGTGCTGGGTGCCACACACCAAAAATACCCTAATAGAGGGGTAACACATCCCAAATATACCCTAATAGAGGGGTAACATCCCAAATATACCCTAATAGAGGGGTAATACATACCAAATATACCCTAATGGAGGGGTAATACATCCCAAATATACCCTAATAGAGGGGTAACACATATCCCAAATATACCCTAATAGACGGGTAACACATCCCAAATATACCCTAATAGAGGGGTAACGCATATCCCAAATATACCCTAATAGAGGGGTAACACATCCCAAATATACCCTAATAGACGGGTAACACATCCCAAATATACCCTAATAGACGGGTAACACATCCCAAATATACCCTAATAGAGGGGTAATACATCCCAAATATACCCTAATAGAGGGGTAACACATATCCCAAATATACCCTAATAGAGGGGTAACACATCCCAAATATACCCTAATGGAGGGGTAATACATCCCAAATATACCCTAATAGAGGGGTAACATATCCCAAATATACCCTAATAGACGGGTAACACATCCCAAATATACCCTAATAGAGGGGTAACACATATCCCAAATATACCCTAATAGAGGGGTAACACATCCCAAATATACCCTAATAGAGGGGTAACACATCCCAAATATACCCTAATAGACGGTTAACACATCCCAAATATACCCTAATAGACGGGTAACACATCCCTAATATACCCTAATATAAGGGTAACACATCCCAAATATACCCTAATAGAGGGGTAACACATCCCAAATATACCCTAATAGAGGGGTAACATCCCAAATATACCCTAATAGAGGGGTAACACATATCCCACATATACCCTAATAGAGGGTTAACACAGCCCAAATATACCCTAATAGAGGGGTAACACATCCCAAATGTACCCTAATAGACGGGTAACACATCCCAAATATACCCTAATAGAGGGGTAACACATCCCAAATATACCCTAATAGAGGGGTAACACATATCCCAAATATACCCTAATAGAGGGGTAACACATATCCCAAATATACCCTAATAGAGGGGTAACACATCCCAAATATACCCTAATAGAGGGGTAACACATCCCAAATATACCCTAATAGAGGGGTAACACATCCCAAATATACCCTAATAGACGGGTAACACATCCCAAATATACCCTAATAGACGGGTAACACATCCCAAATATACCCTAATAGAGGGGTAATACATCCCAAATATACCCTAATAGAGGGGTAACACATATCCCAAATATACCCTAATAGAGGGGTAACACATCCCAAATATACCCTAATGGAGGGGTAATACATCCCAAATATACCCTAATAGAGGGGTAACATATCCCAAATATACCCTAATAGACGGGTAACACATCCCAAATATACCCTAATAGAGGGGTAACACATATCCCAAATATACCCTAATAGAGGGGTAACACATATCCCAAATATACCCTAATAGAGGGGTAACACATCCCAAATATACCCTAATAGACGGTTAACACATCCCAAATATACCCTAATAGACGGGTAACACATCCCTAATATACCCTAATATAAGGGTAACACATCCCAAATATACCCTAATATAAGGGTAACACATCCCAAATATACCCTAATAGAGGGGTAAGACATCCCAAATATACCCTAATAGAGGGGTAACATCCCAAATATACCCTAATAGAGGGGTAACACATATCCCACATATACCCTAATAGAGGGTTAACACAGCCCAAATATACCCTAATAGAGGGGTAACACATCCCAAATGTACCCTAATAGACGGGTAACACATCCCAAATATACCCTAATAGAGGGGTAACACATCCCAAATATACCCTAATAGAGGGGTAACACATATCCCAAATATACCCTAATAGAGGGGTAACACATCCCAAATATACCCTAATAGAGGGGTAACACATCCCAAATATACCCTAATAGAGGGGTAACACATCCCAAATATACCCTAATAGAGGGGTAACACATCCCAAATATACCCTAATAGAGGGGTAACACATCCCAAATATACCCTAATAGAGGGGTAACACATCCCAAATATACCCTAATAGAGGGGTAACACATCCCAAATATACCCTAATAGAGGGGTAACACATCCCAAATATACCCTAATAGAGGGGTAACACATGTCCTAAATATACCCTAATAGAGGGGTAACACATCCCAAATATACCCTAATAGAGGGGTAACACATATCCCAAATATACCCTAATAGAGGGGTAACACATCCCAAATATACCCTAATAGACGGGTAACACATATCCCAAATATACCCTAATAGAGGGGTAACACATATCCCAAATATACCCTAATAGAGGGGTAACACATATCCTAAATATACCCTAATAGAGGGGTAACACATCCCAAATATACCCTAATAGAGGGGTAACACATATCCCAAATATACCCTAATAGAGGGGTAACACATCCCAAATATACCATAATAGAGGGTGTCATACACCAAATATACCCTAATAGAGGGTGTCACACCCCAAATATACCCTAATAGAGTGTGTCACACCCCAAATATACTCTATTAGAAGGTGTCACACCCCAAATATACTCTAATAGAGGGTGTCATAAACCAAATATACTTTAATAGAAAGTACTATACGCCAAATATACCCTAATAGAGGGTGTCAAACACCAAATATAACCTAATAGAGGGTGCCATACCCCAAATATATTTTATTAGAGGGTGTCATAAACCAAATATACCCTGACAGAAGGTATTATACCAAACATATAACTTAATTGAGGGTATTACACCTCAAATATACCCTAATAGAGGGTGTCATACCCCACATATACCCTAATAGAGAGTATTTTATGCCAAATATAGACTAATAGAGGGTGTCATAACCCAAATATACCCTAATAGAAAGTATTATACACCAAATATACCCTAATAGAGGGTGTCATACACCAAATATACCCTAATAGAGGGTGCCACAAACCAAATATACCTTAATAGAGGGTATCATACACCAAATATACCCTAATAGAGGGTGTCCTACACCAATTATACCCTAATAGAGGGTATCACACACCAAATATACCCTAGTAGAGGGGTAACTCCTATCCCAAACATACCCTAATAGAGGGTGTCAGAAACCAAATGTACCCTAACAGAGGGTGTCAGAAACCAAATATACCCTAATAGAGGGTGTCATAAACCAAATGTACCCTAATAGAGGGTGTCACACCCAAAATATACACTAATAGATGGTGTCATACACCAAATATACCATAATAGAGGGTTTCATACACCAAATATACGATAATAGAGGGTGTCATACACCAAATATATCCTAATAGAGGGTGTCATAAACCAAGTATACCCTAATAGAGTGAGTCATACACCAAATGTACCCTAATAGAGGGTGTCACACCCAAAATATACACTAATAGATGGTGTCATGCACCAAATATACCATAATAGAGGGTTTCATACACCAAATATATCCTAATAGAGGGTGTATTAAACCAAGTATACCCTAATAGAGTGAGTCATACACCAAATGTACCCTAATAGAGGGTGTCACACCCAAAATATACACTAATAGATGGTGTCATGCACCAAATATACCATAATAGAGGGTTTCATACACCAAATATACCATAAGAGAGGATGTCATACACCAAATATATCCTAATAGAGGGTGTCATACACCAAAAATACCCTAATAGAGGGGCAACACACCAAATATATCCTAATAGAGGGTAACACATATCCCAAATATACCCTAATAGAGGGGTAACTCCTATCCCAAAAAATATTATTGGAAAACTCTGAAGTTCACCTGTTTCCCGACCTGTCCCCAGCCACGCTATCATTCAGGAGAGCGTTGAAACCCCTTACAAGACAGCTACAAACGGCTCACATGAGGTACCGCTGGTGCTTTCCCACGGGCCTACAGGTTGCAACTCCCAACGGCCCATTTATGGTCCTAGGAGAAGAAGATGTCCAGGCGCTGCAAAGAGAGCTACACCTTTCGCCGGAAACTCTGACATGGCCGAACCCGCTTAACTTTTACACCTTCACTCCCAGATCGCAGGACACGGGCCCCCGCCCTCAGAGACTTTGACCCCCTCGTACACAAACGACCAGACCGGTGGGGACACCCAACTGAAGCCCGCTCCATCCCTGAGAAGTTACATCCTCGGAACCGCCACTTTGACATCACTAGCAAATTGTGAACTGTGTTACTCTCAGTGGAACACCCCCAGCGCTCCGCCGCCATTGTGAACATTGACATTCCTTTTGCCACAGCAAGTATTATTGGAGCTGAGGCTCACATCTGGGCATGTGGGGAAATTTAGGTTTTGATGGGACCGCCCTGGGGGTAGGAAGGGGTCCTGAACCCACACTTTCATAGAGGGGGTGGGGGACTCATGCAGGGCCTAGGCCCGGAAGGTAAACAAAAGGAGTAATATACCCCACAGCCCCATTGTCAGGCCCCCTCACTCTGACACTCAAGGGCCCGCTGTCTTAATTGAGATTGGTACACAAGGCTGGGGTGGGAAGGGAAATATAGCACGGGGAATGGAGGGGGGAGGGCGACAGAAGCCTGGGAGGGGGGAGGGACGCGGCACAGTAGGCCAGACGACCTGCACGCTTCAGCCGCATGGGAGAGGGGGGAGGGGGGAACTGTTGATATGTTTTGTGTTATGGCTGCTAAAACTGCTAACGTTATTATTGTTATTACATGGTGAGGTTGACATATATGCTGAATTTCGTATAGATTATGCCGTAAGTCGGGGAGACGGTGGATCCTAATTGGGTGGAGCCCCGAGAGGTCACAGTGGTCTGTGACGACCGTTTTGAGAGCGCACTTGGCCCCCTGGGCCCTGCTCACTTGGGATTCCCGGAACTCCTTCGACTGCCCTACTGGAGCGACAAGAATCAGGTGAGTGGTCTCCCTCCGCCCACTAACGGTCGGGGGGGTTCCAGCCCCCCGACGCTCTTTTCCGACACCGCTGGTTACAGCAAAGCTGAACAGACTCGAAGACTGTGACTCACGACCCCTGACCTTTTTCCTCCCCACCTGCCCTACACCTTCCTATACCCCCCCTATCCTACTCTACCGCTTGCCCGCCGGACGGACAAGTTAGCACTACTGCACGACTGACAGAAGAGCCCCGGTCATGTCCATTGCCCCGGCCCCCATCACGATTCTATCCCTCAACGCTAGAGGCCTTAAAAAACCCGAGAAACGGTCGGGAGCTGTGAGGGAATTTCTCTCCCGTAAGGCATCGATAGTGTTTGTGCAAGAGACACATTTCAGGGAGGGGTCACGGCCCACATTGACAAACCAGCACTATCCTGTAGGATACTATAGTGATTTTCAGGGTGGGAAGTCCAGAGGAACAGCGATCCTCCTCCACAAACACATCCCGTTCACAGAAAAGGGGGTACAAACCGACCCAGAGGGTCGATATATCTTTTTAAAGGGGGAGATAGCAGGCACACTTTACACCTTCGCTAATATCTACGCCCCAAACCGCAGACAATACAGTTTCCTGGCTCGGATACTACGCTCCCTTCAGCACTTCGCGGAGGGGGAGCTGGTACTAGGGGGCGACCTGAACGTAGCTCTAGACCCTAAATGGGACTCCTCCTCGGGACGCTCACACGTCCCTACCCAACATATCGCAGCTATCCGGGCCCTATTGGCGAGGGAGAGACTCGTAGACTGCTGGAGAGCACTGCACCCTGACGAAAGGGACTATACCTTTTACTCTCACCCGCATAATTCCTACACCCGCATCGACTACCTCTTCCTCTCACAATACCACCTACCGCTGGTACTCCGGGCTGACCAGGGCACCGCGACGTGGTCGGACCACGCACCGGTGTCGGTCACCCTGGAGTCTCCCCTATTCAGACCCAAGGTCTCCAAGTGGAGGCTGAACGAAGCCCTACTTGCCATACCAGAGCTGACTGCAGACATAGACGCCACACTATGCGACTATTTCACACACAACGGCGACCAGACGTCCCCCACCATACGATGGGAAGCACACAAAAGTGTTATTAGGGGACATTTCATACAAAAGGGCGCCCTCCTGAAAAGACAGAGGGAGGCGCGTATGGCTACACTACTGGCAGACATACACCACCTCGACGCCCTCAACAAACACCTCCAACTCCCCACACACCAGGCGACGCTGTTAGGGCTGAGGAGGGAACTGACCACACTCATACATTCCCAACACCATAGGGCAGTTCTAAGACATAAGGCATTCTTCCATGTTAACGGTAACAAGAGTGGGAAGCTCCTAGCACGCATGCTCAACAAACGAAGACGGGACACATACATAGACCGCATCCGGGACAAGGGAGGGAACCTCCACAGACACCCTATTAAGATACAGGAGATCATTCGGTCATACTATGCAGAACTATACTCCCTGACACGACCGCACACAGGCACACACGCCCTCAGACTCCACGATTCTATAGACGAATACCTTTCGGCCCATACACTCCCCACCCTAACGACAGGCGTGACTGACCGACTGGAAGAACCCATCACCTTGGAGGAACTTGCGCTCGCGATCAAAAACTCCAAATCAGGGAGGAGCCCAGGCCCCGACGGTCTACCACTAAAATATTACAGGAGATACGCAGACATACTATACTCCCCATTGATAGACATGTTTAACGCGATCAGAGAGGGACACGAACTTCCCGGACAGGCACTAACGGCACACATCACTATCATACCCAAAGAGGGGAAGGATCGGGAGCATTGTGGGGGCTACCGACCCATATCCCTCATCAATACAGACCTTAAACTCCTGGCAAAGATCCTCGCAACCAGACTCCAAACACACGTGCCCAGCCTGGTCCACGCAGACCAGGTTGGGTTTGTGATGGGCCGGGAAGCTAGGGACAATACTATCAGGGCCCTAACGCTTATGCATAGGAAAACCGAGGCTGACACGGGCCTTCTCCTACTCTCCACGGACGCGGAGAAGGCCTTCGATAGGGTCAATTGGGAATACATGTTCCGGACACTGGCACATATGGGTATGGGGCCACATCTCCTGGGCTGGATAAGAGCCCTGTACTCCAGACCATCAGCACATGTGCTGGTCAACGGGGCGCTAACGGACCCGTTCCCTATACATAATGGCACGCGTCAGGGATGTTTCCCTGCTTTCCCCTTTCCCCGCTGCTTTTTGTCCTAGCCCTGGAGCCATTCCTGAACACCATCAGACACCACCCTGACATCACCGGCCTTCACACGGGGGACACGCACCACAAAATAGCCGCCTACGCGGATGACCTACTATTTTTCCTCACACACCCAGAGGTCTCCCTACCCAACCTAGTGCAGGCCTTCCGAACATTCGGACTCCTTTCAGGGCTGAAAATTAACTTCTCGAAATCATATATTCTAAATATTAGTGTACCCGCAATTCGCGCAGATCAGCTGCGCAGGAGTTACAAATTTCAATGGGCCTCGGACAAGATACGCTACCTGGGCACCTGGTTGACAGTGAGCGTAACCAACCTGTATGCGACAAACTTTACCCCATTACTGACCCAATTTCGAAAAGAGATGAGGGAGTGGGCCTTCCCCCACATATCCTGGTTGGGTAGGGTGCAAGTGGTGAAGATTAATTTTTTGCCGCGACTACTCTACCTCTTCCAGGCCCTGCCTATCCTGATCCCAACATCCTTCTTCACGACACTCCGGGGAGCACTGGGGTCCTATGTATGGAACGGGAAGAGACCCAGACTGAAACACTCACTGCTCACACGACCCAAAGACAAAGGAGGACTAGCCCTTCCAGACTTCCCACTATACTACAAAGCATGTCACCTACAACGCGTAGTCGAATGGTCAAAACTAGGGGTACACAAGCTGTGGAAATCCGCAGAGGAACACGCAGCTGGCGTCCCCGCCGCCTTACTCCCGTGGCTCCCCGTCGGAGGATCAGGAAGGGAAACTCGATACTCACCCTACACAAAAGCGACTCTGACGGTATGGAGGAGCAGTATGGGGCGTCATGCTCTCAGTACACACCCTTCCCCTCTACTACCTCTCACCCACAACCCTGACTTCCAACCGGGCCTGGACCCGAAAGCCTTACGAACCTTGGTAGACGACTCCCTACCCCGACTAAGACATGTCTGCTCCAACCGGGGACTGAAAGACCTGACAGAATTGTGTGGGGTGACCTCTCAGTCCTTCCTGACGCGCTTTCGCTATGAACAGGTACGCAACTACATAAGACTTCTCCCACAGGGGCAGGCTCTCGGCAGGGATCTCACAGCCTTTGAGAGACTGTGCTCAGTCCCTGACCCTCTATCACATGGAATTTCACACCTATACTCCCTTCTCCAAGCGCAAACCCCAGTAGAAACGCCTAATTTTATGGGAAAGTGGGAGGAATCCCTAAATAAGACGTTCAGCGCCCCAGAATGGGAAAAGATGTGTAACATCATTCACCACTGCTCCATTTTTAGTAAGAGTCAGGAGACAGCTTATAAACTGCTCACACGATGGTATCATACACCTGCTACAGCGCATCACATACACACTCAAGACTCCCGCCTATGCTGGAGATGTGAAAAGGAGATAGGCACACTCATACATATTTGGTGGAATTGTGAACTGATACAGCCTTTCTGGCACACTATCCATCAAATCATAGCCCGCTTCTCAGATAATCCACCACCACTTGAACCACCCCCACATCCAAATATAAAAAGACACTCACGATCCGGATCATCAACGTAGCAAAACAAATAATCCCTCAGTTCTGGAAGAAAAAAATGGCCCCATCCATATCCCAGTGGTTTGTCCAAATGGAGGACCTCAGAGCTATTGAGGAACTTACCATGCACGCGGCTGGGCCGCAAAAACAACAACAGACCTACCTACACATATGGACGCAGTGGATACTGACGACTACGAAACCAGAATTTCAGACTATGCTGACGGGCCATATGACCGAGGTCCCACGACCGACAAACACAGAGACAGCAGACTAACCCTATCCCCCCTTCCCTACCTGACCCCTACCCCCTTATCCCTGACTCACTTACCTCGCACCGACTAGAGAGATGAAGACCCGCAACCCAGAGCAAGCGGGCACACTAGGCTGAGTAACCAAGAGCAATAGGCACTGGTGGCCAATGTATATAACTCTGCCCATCAGCCTAACCAACCTACACATCCGAAGACCTGGTCGGTAACCGAGCACATAGTGCTCATTACGTTTCTGTGTAACACCAGATCTAACTCATGATAGCTACAGACCTAGTCGGATAAAATGTTGCTTGAAGCCTTAAAGAGATATGTAGACTACTGACGAGGACCTGCGAGTCTTGAGATTCATAGGGCCTGCGAGCCCACAAGAATGTGTTTTTGTTTTCTTGTTTTCTCCTGGATGGACATACGTTGTGTCCTGAATCTTAGTCGTGACTAAATATACAGTACTCATTACGACCCTATGTAACACCAGATTTAACTTATTGTAAAACAGCCATTGCCTGATAACATGGTTACGTGAAGCGTAGTGGAGATATCATGATTATTGACGAGGACCTGCGAGTCCGCTGCTCCATGGGGCCTGCGCGCCCACAAGATTGTGTTTGTGCTTTATTGTTTTCACATGGTTGGACACACGTTGTGTCCTGAATACTGACTATAATCGTATATGGAGACTTGCACGTCTCGGAATGACCCTTTATCCTCGAAATAAAAATTATATTTACAAAAAAAAAAAAAATAATATTAATGCCTTCATAAATTAAATAAATTTTATGTTCTGGAATAATGTTTTCCATTTTCAATATGATTTTTGTTTTACAGACATATGGTAGGGGATAATGGTATATTGGGACTGTACATAACACGGAACTAAGATGTAGTTATTTCATCTAGAATTTGAAGTAGACATAGAGAATCCTATAAGTAGGACTTCATTTTATTTGGCTGAAAGTTGGAGTACGGTGTCCAAATACCAAATATTCAGATAGATTGGAAAGAGGAGAATTCATACCAGACTCGATTGGGCTCCCTGGTGGAGATTTTTCCTTCTTGTGCATATTAGGGAAAAAAATCTAAAACAGGAATCTTGGGATAGAGAACTTTTAGATATGACAATTCTTGTTTGTTAAGCCTATTTAATCTTTTTCAAGATAGCGAGTCAATGTTTCTTTAATATTAATGGCTGCTTTGATCTTGGCCTCTCTTCCATTAGAAGACACATTTTATGTTTTTGCTGTATTTTCTCCAATTTTGGAGTAGTTGATTTTATATATATTTTTAACCCCTTAAGGACCAAACTTCTGGAATAAAAGGGAATCATGACATGTCACACATGTCATGTGTCCTTAAGGGGTTAAAGCACTATGTTTTAAGGCACGTGACTCTCTGTTGCGGTGCGTGTCACATGACTCTGATTTTGCTCATAATGCAATCTAATGGTTTTAAAAAATAATTAACAAATTCAGCAGTCAGTGTGTGTACTCAGCAGTCTGTGTGGGTGTATTCAACAATCTGTGTGTGTATTCAGCAATCTGTGTGTGTATTCAGCAGTCTCTGTCAATGTATTCAGCAGTCTGTATGTGTGTGCATTCAACGTTTTGTGTTTGTGTATTTAGCAGTCTGTGTGTACTCAGCAGTCTATGTGTATGTATGTATGGCATTTGTTGGAGGTACCAATAAATATAAACTTAATTTTATCAATAATTAAAATCTTAGCTCACGACCACCTTGTGAATTTGCATACGCCCACCCAGAATTCAAATGTGACATTTTTGTAGGAAAAGCAAGTCTAATTGCTTGACTGGTTTGTGCAGATCTGTGTTTAACAATTTTCTGACTATTCACAGAACATATGACATGCCAGCCACAATCTCTCACTTTTATGCTTTTAAATATTTATTTTTGAATAATGTCACGTTCTTGCTCAAAAGTTATGGACTGCAATGGGTACTTGTTTTGCCCCTATATATCTGTCTCTAGCTAGGATGTCAGGAGACGTCTAACATCTGATTTTTGGATTATTGGACACAGTTACTAACTAAACATGTGATTCAAAACTTTCCTGCTAAGGAATTGGCGAGATTAAAATAAATCCTACTGCCAAATAGAGAGCCATGTTTTGAAAATGAAAAAACATTTTCAATGTATAGGATTTACAAACCATAATTTTTGTAGGACTCTTAAAAAGGAAAATTATTCGAGTAGTTTGTAATATTCTGTGCATGCAGTATGTACTATACATATAAAATGATAATGCTATCATACTAGAACAAACAAACAAACAAACAAACAAAATCATAGGTAGGTCTTGTGGGGTCACCCTCTTAGCGGGGACTTTGCTGATCAACGTTCTGTTAAGTAAACGTTCTGCGGAGTCTCGCAATGTGGCTCCAGTCACCGGGTTATACTGGGTTTTCCTCCGGCCCCAGGACCGGTCCCTCTCTGGGTCTGCGGTAAGGTTGCGGCTATGAGACCATGGGTCAATCCGGTTGTCGAATCAGCGAAAAAAAGAAAAGAAAAATGAAGAAGTAAAATAATGGTGACTTAACTTGTTGGCAGTCCTTTCAGTCTGGGACCCTATCGCCTTCTCAGGGTCTCAAGTGCCTGTTGGGTGCCGGTTTGCCCGAAGTGCCTTGAAGGCCGTGGAGGACGAGGTGGTGGGGCCTGCCGGCCGAAATGGTCGAATGTTCGCTATGTCCCATGTGTGTGGGGTCTGTGGTCTTTGGGCTGGGGTTGTGGGTTTTTGTTGCGGTGACAGGCCCATCGCGGTTAGTACTGATTCTATTTCTGTGGGGTCGGTCACCCGGGTTGTTGCGCCCCCGTGCATGATGATTAGGCTTCTGGGGGATGCCCAGCGGTATTGTATTGCGTTCTGGCGGATTATGGCAGTCAGGGGTTTGAGGAGGCCTCTCCATATCAGAATGGGTCTGGACAGGTCTCTGAAGAAGGACAGATTAGCTGTTTCGAAGGGGTAAGTAACCTTCCCTCTTACCGCTGCCATGAGGGTCAGCTGGGCCGATCTTGTCTGCAGTTGCAGGATAACATCCCTCGGGGTGTCCGCTGGGAGTCTGGTCGCTCTCGGGATGCGGTATATGCCGTCTATTTCGATTGTTTTCGCCTGTTGTGGTGGGAGTAGGGAGGTGAGGAGTCTCCCGATGAATTGTGGCAGATTGTCTTGGGCCACGGACTCAGGGATCCCCTGGATCTTTATATTCCTGCTTCTAGTTCGGTCCTCCACCTCGTCCACGCGGGTGGCGAGTAGGGCCTGGCTACGGTGTAGCTCTGCGTTTTGGGCCTCTAGTTGCGTGCATCTGGCGGCAAGGTCTTGTGTCGCTTCCTCCGTGCTTTTGACCCGGCCTTCCACGGCCTGTATCTCTTCCCTCAGTACCGCCACGTCCGCTGCAAACAGTGTGCGGATATTACAGAGGAGGGCTTTTATGTCTCCCTTTGTAGAGGGTAGTTCGTTGTCCTCGTCTGAGGAGGCATTGTGCAGGCCCCTCGTGCTGGGGAACTCGTCCAGCTAATCCAGCGCCTGTTCTCCTGAGGAGGCCGAAATCGCGTCGCCATTGTAGTTTTGTGCGCGTCTTTCTGCGGCCTTCACGGGGCGGAGGAGAAGGTCTCCTGTGTCGTGGGCTCCCGCCGTTTTCATGGCACCCTGATGCTTAGATTTCTTCCCCATCTCGTGGTATCACAGTATGGGTCGAAATTAGTGGGTTTTGGGCAATAAATTGCGATTTTCAGGCTTGTGTTGGCGGAGCTCTGTTGATGTGCGTCTGCTTCGGTTGGCTGTTGGCTCCGCCTCCGGTAATCTTTTTAAAACAGTAGATTAATAATATCTTACCTGGAACCCAGCACTGTGTAAAGCTCCTGGTGCTGCTTTCAACACCTCCGTCTGACGACACAAAGAATCTTGCACGATCCAGTCAAATGCTCTTCATAAAAAAAGCGTTTGATTGGACCATTTCATGCGCTCTGACCTAGCAATGGGAGGGAGTGAGCGCACGGTGGGATGGAGGGAAGAGCAAGCTTCCACTTGCAGTCACGTTACCTGCAAGGTAGCAGATAATTAAATCTGTCGCCGGGGACACACAAGTCATGTGTGCCGAGGGGGTAACTAGTCTCTGGCACAAAAGTTAATGTATCTCTGTATGTGCATCATTTTAAGCAGAAATGCGGCACATACAGATTTCTGCCACCATGACCACTTCTAAAAGCAGAAGGGATCTTGGTGGGTGAAATGATGATGGAAATCCTCAATTGATTCAATCGAATGCCTTTTCTCTATCTAGGACAGATCTTTCCTAATTGGTAAAGACACAAAGTCAAGAATGTTTAGATGTTTGAAGATGTTGACTTGACAGATCTCTGTCTTCCACTCACAGGATTGTACATGAACTGAGAATACAAGACAAAATAAAACAAGACAAGAGATACAAGGCAAAACAAGAGGAGACATAACTACGTACTATATATGTAATAAACATTGGCGATTTAGACATACATAAATGGCCAAGATGTATGCAGCCCACCATTGCGCCAAAGTACTCCAATTACGGTGGGTCCTAACTGCCTAGATATGCATGACTAAATAAACAACAATAAAACACACACAGTACTTACCTGCAAAGAAAGGAGCAGAGGATATAAGACCACTGCAAGCAGGAACAGACTAAAACAAAAAGGATTAATGGCAAAGGAATGGGTATGGCAACAAAAAAAAAAAAAACATTTAAAGGAATGAACCTAGAAAACCCAGCATAAAGAAAACCAGATATAGAATAGAAAACCAGAAAAACCAAGAAAAACTAAGCAAGAATTGTAAAAAGAGTACTGGACACCAGAAGCCAAGGCCAGACATCTCCACAGAATGGAACAGGACGTGACACTCTTTAATCTAAACATGCATTTAATAAAAGTCTATTTGATATCATTAAGAAATTGCACATTGTGGAGATTCTCAAGGTATGATTTCGATTTAACCCCTTAAGGACACATGTCATGTGTGACATGTCATGATTCCCTTTTATTCCAGAAGTTTGGTCCTTAAGGGGTTAAAGTAGGTTTCAAACAACCTAGTCACTTCAGGTTTTGACTTCTTCGTTTTGAAGTATAGAGAATCATTTCATTTCCACAAACTATTGTAGTGGATCTTTATACTCTACTGTTAATATAATGATCAGAATAATTATCAGAATAATTAATCATCTCAGTTTTGCTTTGAACTAACTTTCAGAGTGTTAGTTTGTTTATCTAAAATTGTATTATACTTGCAATATTACAAGGTGCTCATGTTTATAATATATACACAGCCATTGTATAACTCATACTAATGTCTATCCTGTGGGAGGCGCTGGTGAAAGCAGTTAGTTGGTCTGTCTGTGGGGGGGAGTGGGAAGGGTTTTGGTAGGTTTCCGTAGACCTTTATGTTTAAATCATCACGGATAATTAAATTTTCAATACTTTCTATGAGCAATTTATGTAAGGATGTCTCCTAATATTAAGGTTGACTCATATTGGGAAAGTATACATTTGTTATGGTGTACTGAATGTCGTTCACTGAGCATACCATAATTATATACCTTCCCTGAGGGTCAACCAGTCGCCAAGTCAAATTAAATATAACGTTTCTATTAATTCAAATTCAAGCTCCTCGTGATTAAGGGGAGCAAGGGGCATGATAATGAACAGAGAAATATGGGGATTTTATAGGGTAAAAAGCTGAAAAATTATTTTAAAGTGTGTCCATGCAAGCACACAACCTCAGCTAATGTTGCTTTTAAATCCTACCAGGTTAGTAAATAATATTTTATTATAATCTACCTATGTAAATAGTGCATGAATACATATTGTTCAAAGTCACAGCATTTTATATCAGAATAGTCCTTAGTCTGTACTTCCAAGACCTAAAAATATTAATCATTTTGTGTCTCTCAATAAGGGATTGTGTTGTCCTCCAAGTGCTGCTTCTTTTCAATTTCTTAATATAAATATAAAGTTCCTTTTCTTTTCATATATTTATTATTAATTTCTAAAACATTTAAACATTTCCAAACGCAAAGATGCACATTTTACCAAATGAAGAAGAACAGGGAAATTGCTGGTAAAAGTAACACCAACATTAATAGTTTTTATGCTGAGGACACTTGAACACAATCTTACCGGCTGATTGTGATTCTCTTGATTGTGTCTAGTTGCATCAAAGTTTTAGCTCTCCCTGGTTAACCGCTCAACTGGTTCATTTGGAAGCTGTATATGTAAGTGAAGTTCTGTATACTAGTGGGGTTGATATAGCTGGAAGGTGATGATACTGGGATCCATGATAACCAGGGCCTGAATGATACATTTTAGCGAACATTGCAATCTAGAACAACCAGGAGCCCACCTTGCTACCCTCTGACGTTCAGCACTTGTGAATGAGGACTGGAAGCTCTCTGTCTGAGCTAAGCTCCACAGGTGTGTGGCTTAGCTCATTGAGTTGTCCGTGCACACCTGGCATTAGCTTCTGTCTCTCAAAAATAAAGAGAAGATATGGAGAGCATCTCCTGGTGGTCCCCAGGTAAGAAGAACAAACATTCTAAGACAGTTTCACTACTTACATTGGCAGGGTGACCAGATTCTGGAAAAAAAAAAACGGGACACCAATTAGCGATACGAAAATCATGATGTAAAAGGGTAGAATACAGGCAGCTATAAATGAGAAACTATGATAACATTTAATTGTAATTACTTACCTTCTAAGACTGCTTAAATCAACAGCCCTTCTGTGTCACTTTGTCTCCCCCCAAGCCCCTCTGGGTGACCCCGCAGCCCCTGTCTGTCTCTTTTGCCCCTTCCCCAACCTCTGTGTCTCTTTGTCGTCGTCCCCCAGCCCCTCTGTGTATATCTTTCTCCCCCAGCTCCCCTTCCCAAACTCTCTATGTGTCTCTTCCCCCCAGCACCTTGTGTTCTCCCCCAAGTCCTTCTGTGTCTCTTTGCCTCCCCAAGCTACTCTGGGTGTCTCCAGCCCCTCCAAACTGTCTGTCTATTTTGCCCCTGTCTACCTCCTTTGCCCCATCCCCAGCCCCTCTGTTTCTTTGTCACCCCAGCCGTGCTGTATGTCTTTTTCTTCCCCTGCGACATTTGTGTTTCTTTCTGCCCTTCTCAGTCCCTCTGTGTCTCTTTGTGTCTTCCCAAGTCCATGTCTGTCTCTTTTGCCCACCCAGTCCCTGACTCTCTCTATTGCACCTCTAGCCCCTGTCTCTTTTGTCCCCGGCCCAACTTTCTGTTTTGCCACCCCATCCGTCTCTTTTTGCCCCCTCCAGCCCCTTTCTGTCTCTTCTGCCCACCCAACTCCCCTTTGAGGTCTGTCCCACTCCGTACCAGATCACCTCCCTCTTGTAGCATGACCGAGCCACGGACCACGGTAACTTCTGTAACCTCTACCCGGTCTAACAGGAAGCAGTTAGGCGCTCTCCGTGAGCTTTTCCGTTCAGACAAGCTCCTCTACCATGATCCGCAGCTCGGCCATGCTCTACCATGGTCCGCAGTGCTATGCTGTGTGCTCCCTTTCTGCCGGTTAAACAGATCATGCACCTATGTGCTGGTACACCCTAACGCAGGTGCCGGTGACGCCTTATGGTAGCGTTAGCCCGTTTCAGCCTAAAACGGACATTAATGTGTCCTGAGAAGGTTTTCAGGCCCCTGGAACCAATCAAGGAAAACCCGGACTACCACAGTCCAGTAAAAACAGGACGTCTGGTCCCCCCTGTACATTGGGGAGGGGGGCCAGGGCACTCCTGGCATCATAACTGTTAAAGCACACTGTAATGGTTACAGTCAGGCCCGGACTGGCCATCGGGCACACCGGGCAAATGCCCGGTGGGCCGCGGTGGCCGTGGGCCGAGGCCGGCAGGGAGATCACAGGAGGGCCGGTGGGGAGATCAAAGATCTCCCTTACCAGCCCACATGCTTTAAAAGGCGGCCGCCGGCGGGGAGAGAGAGGGAGGGAGCGAGCCTGCCAGCAGAGGAACCCTGTGGAGCTCTAACTTGCAGCTCCGCCGGGTTCCTCTCGCGAGATCCGGCGCGTTGCCATGAGAGTTCACTCACCGCTGGACCACCAGGGATGGATGGCAGAGTGACTGAACCCCCCTCCCACTCACCAGCGTGCCGGTCCCCCCCTCCCAGGCTAAAAGGTAAGAAGGGAGGGGGGACATACATTACTTATTTTTTTTTGTTTTTATTTACCCCCCCAAACACACACAATCCCTTCTAACATGTATACAGAGCACTCTCACACACATCATCCACAGCACTATCACACTCAGCACTCTCACACACATCATCCACAGCACTATCACACTCAGCACTCTCACACACATCATCCACAGCACTATCACACTCAGCACTCTCACACACATCATCCACAGCACTATCACACTCAGCACTCTCACACACATCATCCACAGCACTATCACACTCAGCACTCTCACACACATCATCCACAGCACTATCACACTCAGCACTCTCACACACATCATCCACAGCACTATCACACTCAGCACTCTCACACACATCATCCACAGCACTATCACACTCAGCACTCTCACACACATCATCCACAGCACTCTCACACACATCACACTCAGCGCACTCATACACAGCACTCTAACACACATCACACTCAGCACTGTCACACACATCACACTCAGCACTCTCACACACACAGCACCCTCTCACACACACACACATCACACTCGGCACTCTCACACACAGCACCCTCACACACATCACACCTCACACACACATACTGCACCCCTCACATACACACAGAATCCCCCCAACACACTGCACCACACACATACACAATACTTCCAAACATATATATATATATATATATATACACACACACACTAGATTCCTTGTAAGCAAACACATACTACACTCCTAAACACACACTCTCTACAAACACTACATCCCCTATACACACACACACTATGGCCTGTATGCACACTCTTGCTACATCCCCTATACACACATTCTCTACAGCCCCTAGCCACATATGCATTACATTACACCACAAACACAACACGACTAAAACCGACCTTATAACACAATACCACACCACAATCAGCTCACTCTGCACACACACAATGGCAGGCTCCAAACACTTGCACAATACTCTTTCCTGGCATTTTTGACTCCTGGTATCCATTTATAGAGACACCAGAGACAAGTTGCAAGGAAACACAGTGCAAGCATGTTATTAAATTTGCTTGCACTGTGCAGAACAAATACAGGGCTTTTTTTCTCATGCTAGAGCTCTTTAGCAGAGCTCTGCAAATGGTCTGCCCTGGAAGAGCATTGAACCAACATGCTCACTTTGAGAGGGGGCGTGTTTGTCATTATTGATGACAAAACACACCCTCTCTGCCCCGCCCCCTTCTTAGTGGGCCGCTGTGGTAAAAAAATGCCCGGGCCGAATTTCTTTCCCAGTCCGGCCCTGGTTACAGTACTTAAAGTGTTCCTTTAAATAGATATATAAATCAGGTTGTACAGAGTCTTGTGTATCATCAGACCACATTTGGATGTGGAATCACTCATAGCATATTCATGTCTTCTGGAGAAAAATAGATCTGTCCTCTTCATACAGTAAAATTTGTCATGTCTGCGTAAACTAACCATTTTAACCTTAAACATCAATGATAATGGGAAGAATCCTTGAAACATGATGTTTATCTTAGATCATTTTCCCTTTAGCTGGCAGTCCTGGTCAAATTATGTTTAGCTGTTTCTAAACAATCTGTTAAAAAAACAAGCATCATTTAATAGGCCTGCAAATTCTTTTTGTGATAAACAAAATAGAGTGGAAGGGCACACATAATATTATTTTTACATAACCGATAAGTTAGAATAAAATGATAAATGAACGAATTGGTAGTTGCAGTTGTTGTATTGGTTTTCCGTACACTAAAAGCCTCCATAAAAAGTGGAAGCACTATATATATATATATATACATGCCTCTTCCTGAGCCATGTCAGCTGCAACAAGGTCCAATCAAAATCTTCTCATGGAAAAGTCTTTTATTGGGCCATTTTACCAGCTCAGAGCTCATGCGCAGTATCTGAGATGTCAAGAGATGTGGTTAAGGAGTTGGGAGGGAATGAAAAAATATATATAATTTAAGGAGAGTATAGGGAAGAGGGAGGACTGCAATGAGAGAGGAAAGGGAGACACAATCTTCCCCTTGCAGGTTCTGCCCACATGGAGAGAATTATAGTACGTCAGTTGCCAATGTGGGAGTGTAACTAGTCCCTGGAATAAATGTCCAAATATCTCTGAATGTTTAGCGTTTTAGGCAGAAACACTTGACAGTTTGATTCCTTCACCCACGACCACTTCTAAAATCAGAAGTGGACATGGACGTTGGAATAACACTTTCATATTTCACTCAAATACTGGCGTAAAGAGAGTTTAAAAAAAGATTAGAAGAGATTACTCATGTAGGCAAATCATTTTGGCAAAGTAAGATGGAAAGTTAATTATCTTTAGCGTACCATGTTGTGCAATATCCTACTAGTCCTCTTCTTGCTACAGGTATTGGGAACAAGCATCTTCTTGTATAATAATCAGTAGATGTATGTGTCTTTTCATGAAGTAAATTAGAAGAAGACCGCACTCACCAGGCTGTCAAGGTGCACTGGATCCAGGGAGGACCAGGCCCCATGTAAAGTATATGAAATGAGGCTCAAATAGATAGCAAAAACAGCAGCTTTATTGGCCTGGAACACACAGCAACGTTTCGACCTGACCAGGTCTTTGTCAAGCTTTGTCATTCTAAAGACAGATCATACAGAGCATATTGCAATAGTAATAGAAACATAAGCTAACTGAGCCCTGCAACTTGGTATCATCATTATTATATCTCCCTTTTATTTCCATATTATCAACTTACCTGTGTTGTCAGTGTTCTATTTGTTACTGTCACTGTGTCACTGTCATGGTTTTTGAAATCTTTGAATTTTCCTTTCATGATGTCACTTGTATCTTAATGGCTATACTTCCTGAAGAAATAAATGGACTAATGGGTGGCAGATATATTATTATTATTATTATTATTATTATTATTATTATTATTGCCATTTATATAGCGCCAACAGATTCCGTAGCGCTTTACAATATTATATTATATAAACAATCTGCCTCCAAAAAATACCTAGTATCCTTGTAGAGAAAAAGCTGCTCTGAAGTTATATGATAAATATCAAAGTGGAGCGCAGAGAGCAGAAACAAAAAAACTCTTTATTAGTCCCTCATAGGGGAAAACTCAAAAAATACTAAACAAACATAAATAAATAAAATAGGACCATATGGAATTATATACTGACTCGTCCAAAATAAATGATCAGGGAGATAACTGTAGGTATTATGCAACAAAATTGCCGAATATAGTTATAAACAGTAATAATCTATGATCAAAGGGATAAGGTTAAATAAATGTAACAAACTTTAGATACAAACTAAGTATGATCTATAAATAGATAAATAGGTGCACCAAATAAGTAAATGGCAAAATAAGTTTGTGACATTGAAGGATAAACCAGCAGTCCTGATGTAGCAAATTAACTACAATGCTATAGGAGATTTGGGGGAAGGAATCCCTAGCATGGAAATAGTAATAAGCTGGTATCTTATCCCCCAATAAAGTAATGAAATGAGACAGACGAAAGCCAAGGTAGTCCTAAGCTAAAATCATCCGCTTAAATAGATGCCCAACGCGCGTTTCGGCGAAACAAGTCGCCTTTATCAAGAGCAATTTGCGGAGTGAATGGCGCCTCTTTTTAAATCTACTTAAAGCTCCGCCCCTAAGCATGACGTCAGTGATCATCGTCAAATCATCTTTATTGATCTGACGTCGTGAAACGGAGGGCGGGAAAGCTGCAAAGCTTGGACTAAATTAAATTAAATTAAGTTAACCCTAGCAAGACCGGAATGTCAGGAAATCAACCGCAATCAAACGTGATTCCAAGACCATTATGGACAGTGATGGGAATAAGACCTTTAGGATTAAATCCTTTTTCATTTGTAATACCGCCGGTATAGTTTATCTCCTAACATGCGCATGCAAGCTTCAATATGTAGGGAAAACTTTTAGACCCTTCAAGGAGCGTATTAAGGAACATGTTAGATCTCCCAAATTGACTACTGATACCCCTATAGGTCGCCACTTAAAAGAGTACCATGCGGGCAATCCACAAGGACTTCGGTTCTGTGGACTTGAACTGGTGCGCAAGGATAAATGCAGGGGTAATTATGACAGATTCCTGAGACAAAGGGAAAGCCTCTGGATTTATCAACTCAGAACTCTTCAACCAAAAGGCCTTAATGAAGGCTTTTCATTCGCTTCATTTATTTAAAAAGTGTTCATTTATGTATACTATTATTATCATTAGTTGATTTAGTATTTATTATTATTTTCTGTTTGTGAACCCATTCATTCACCCCAGAGGCTAAATTTTTATAACTGATCCATTTATATAATTTATATTTAATTATAAACTTAGGACTTGTGTCTTAAGTTTTTATACCTCATACTTTTTGTTTAACACAAATAAAGTATCCCAGCATTACCTATCCATTTCTTCATTTTGCATTTCTGCTACTAATGGAGTACTCTCCAATTTGCTATCTATTATTGGTTGTGTCAACACATATTTTCTAACTGAACAAATTCTCTATGAATTATTATCTATTCTCCCTTTTTGATACACGGAGGTTACTCATTTTTAATTTTGGGGGCAAACCTTTGTATGTCCCAATCATCATCCCATTTATTTATTTTAACTTTATTTGAACGCCTCTTATATGTAGTTTTTTTAGGTTTGGGCCATTATACCCCTTATGCCATGGAGTGGCACTGTTAGGGTTAACCTAACCCGAATCTTGCTACCTTGTTGCTTGGAAATACTAAAAGTCACTATATGTGCCTCAATGTAAGATCTGGGCAGTGTGACACTTATATACAGGGAGTGCAGAATTATTAGGCAAGTTGTATTTTTGAGGATTAATTTTATTATTGAACAACAACCATGTTCTCAATGAACCCAAAAAACTCATTAATATCAAAGCTGAATATATTTGGAAGTAGTTTTTAGTTTGTTTTTAGTTTTAGCTATTTTAGGGGGATATCTGTGTGTGCAGGTGACTATTACTGTGCATAATTATTAGGCAACTTAACAAAAAACAAATATATACCCATTTCAATTATTTATTTTTACCAGTGAAACCAATATAACATCTCAACATTCACAAATATACATTTCTGACATTCAAAAACAAAACAAAAACAAATCAGTGACCAATATAGCCACCTTTCTTTGCAAGGACACTCAAAAGCCTGCCATCCATGGATTCTGTCAGTGTTTTGATCTGTTCACCATCAACATTGCATGCAGAAGCAACCACAGCCTCCCAGACACTGTTCAGAGAGGTGTACTGTTTTGTATAGGTGATAGGATATTTTAGGGATTCTGCTGGTGTACCTAGAATAGAGGATAAAACATAGTGCAAATATTGTTTGATACTCAAAGATAATGTACTGATATATATGCACTCACAAATTCCAAAATGGTTTAGCGTTTAAAGGGTGCCTCCCCGCGATATAGATGGGGGGTATCAATCAGTGTCCCTCCTCGAGTGGTAGCCAATGGGGTATCAGGGTCAGCAAGATAATCCAAACAAACTCCGACCAAAAGAATCCTTCAAAGGCAATTTATTCACTCATAAAATCAGGAGGTGTACAAAATAAATAAAAACAAATATAAAATAGAACAGGTCACCGGTCCTACGCGTTTCGTCCTTGTGCAAAAGGACTTCCTCAGGGACCTTTTTAGTAAAACCAGCAGTAACATGTACAATAGCTGACAATGGCATCCTAAAAAACGCTAACACATAAAATCTTATATAGGACTAGTCCCTCCAAGTCATTGGTGGAATAGTGGGTGTCTTCTTTCTTCTAAATTTCATTCGTTGCCCGGCATCTTTCTTCAGGTGTAGGTTCTTACCGAAGATTTCAGCTCCCTCTCGTGTAATTTTCTATCATTTCCGCATACGTCACGCGTTGCGTTCTGGTCACGTGACCCGTATGCGTTCCACACTCGAAAAAATAACATGGCCGTGCGTTCCACCATAAAAATGAATAGTCAAATAACTAGTGTACTCAAATCTCAAAAGTGACTTATCCATAAAAAGAGAGAATATGTATATCTCTCTCTTTAACTTTATTAATCCAAAAAACAAATGATGTCCATATCTACATTCAGTCCCCTTGGTGTGAGGGTACCCAATCTGTGGATCCAGTATGACTCTCTTTGAGCCAAACGCTTTTCCCTATTCCCCCCTCTCCAATGTGGTTGAATTTGTTCCATCCCCATGCAACGTAAACCTTTTAAAAAAGAATTGTGGACAACTGTTACAATGGAGAGGAACAGAGTGGGTTTCAAGTTTTTTCTTGATGTTGTTAATGTGTTCAAGAAGCCTCACTTTTAAACACCTCTTTGTGCGTCCAACATACTGACTGCCGCACGGACACTGAAGCAAATACACCACAAAGTCCGAGCGGCAGCCAATCCCCGACTTAATATGAAACTCCTTCCCAGTGGTGGAGCTAGTATATGACATAACTTTATCTGTGTTGACCTGTGAGCAAGCTTTGCAATTTTTACATCCCTTGAAACCTTTATCGCTCTTTTTGTTTTTAAAACCATTTTTTAGGGCATAGCTTGGTGCCAATAGATTTTTCAGATTTTGTTTTTTCCTATATATAATTTTTGGTTTCTTGGGCAAATGTTCTCCCAAAATAGGGTCTTCCAACAGTATTGGCCAATATTTACACAAACTCCTCCTAATTTTAGGATGATCAATGTTATACTGAGTAAAGAAAGATTGTCTGAAATTTTCTTTCTGTCTACCAATAGGGTTATCTATTAAGAAATAATTTCTGTTTTTTTTAGACATCATGTGGATTTCTCTATCAATCCTCTTTTTATTGTAACCTTTTTGGACAAGTTTATCAGCCACATGTTTGGCCTGTGTATGGAAATCTTTGAAATGGGAACAATTCCTCCTAACCCTGGTGAGTTGTCCTTTTGTGATCCCCTTCAGCCAAGGTTGGTGGTGACAGCTATGTTTATGAACATAGCTGTTTCCATCGGTTGGTTTAAAAAAACATTTTGTCTTGATCTCATTTCCTTTACAAAACAAGGTTAGATCCAAGAAATTAATTTCCCTACGGTCCCACATTGGAGAGAGTTTTAAATTATATTCATTAGAGTTCAAGTAATTCACAAAGGTCATAAACTCCAGGTCTGACCCCTTCCAGATTATGATGACATCGTCTATATAACGCCGCCATAGGACCAGGTTCTCCACCCAGTCATGCCCCAACCTCACGCAGAGGTCCTCCCACCTGCGCATGTATATGTTGGCATAACTGGGGGCGAACCTGGTACCCATGGCAGTCCCCACCAATTGTAGAAAAAACGACTGATCAAAGAAAAAGTAATTATGTTCCAGTATGAACTGGATACCAAAAAGAACAAAAGTTTTGAGCCCTGGAGAAATATCTTCATCCCTGTCCAAATAGTGGGCAACTGCCTCCAACCCCAGATCGTGACTGATGACCGTATACAGCGAGGTCACATCCAGTGTGGCCCAGCTATAATCTTCCCGCCACTCCAGATTTTCAACCTCTTGTAAGAATGATTTCGTGTCCTTAGTGTATGACCATGCCTTTTGCGCATGTTTTTGTAGGTGAAAATCCAGAAAGGCGGATAGATTTGCTGTAATTGACTCAATGCCACTGATTATTGGGCGTCCTGGTGGATTTTTTAAATTTTAAATTTTGTTTCCAATTTATGTTATGAGATATAGAGGATATATTAATGATTTTACCATTATTATGGGTATTTTGTGCGCAATATTTAACAGCCCTTTCGTTTAGATTCTCAAGCACCATCAATATGCACAAGTAATAAACGGACTTATTCATTTTTATGGTGGAACGCACGGCCATGTTATTTTTTCGAGTGTGGAACGCATACGGGTCACGTGACCAGAACGCAACGCGTGACGTATGCGGAAATGATAGAAAATTACACGAGAGGGAGCTGAAATCTTCGGTAAGAACCTACACCTGAAGAAAGATGCCGGGCAACAAATGAAATTTAGAAGAAAGAAGACACCCACTATTCCACCAATGACTTGGAGGGACTAGCCCTATATAAGATTTTATGTGTTAGCGTTTTTTAGGATGCCATTGTCAGCTATTGTACATGTTACTGCTGGTTTTACTAAAAAGGTCCCTGAGGAAGTCCTTTTGCACAAGGACGAAACGCGTAGGACCGGTGACCTGTTCTATTTTATATTTGTTTTTATTTATTTTGTACACCTCCTGATTTTATGAGTGAATAAATTGCCTTGGAAGGATTCTTTTGGTCGGAGTTTGTTTGGATCATCTTGCTGACCCTGATACCCCATTGGCTACCACTCGAGGAGGGACACTGATTGATACCCCCCATCTATATCGCGGGGAGGCACCCTTTAAACGCTAAACCATTTTGGAATTTGTGAGTGCATATATATCAGTACATTATCTTTGAGTATCAAACAATATTTGCACTATGTTTTATCCTCTATTCTAGGTACACCAGCAGAATCCCTAAAATATCCTATCACCTATACTATTCTACTATACGTTATCAACTGGGAAATAACCTTGGGAGCTGTGTACCCAGAAGTTAAGTTTTTATCAAATCACTTTGTTACACGGGTGATTTTGTTTGAATTTCAGGTGTACTGTTTTCCCTCCTTGTAAATCTCACATTTGAT
This sequence comes from Pelobates fuscus, assembly GCF_036172605.1. NCBI lineage: Eukaryota > Metazoa > Chordata > Amphibia > Anura > Pelobatidae > Pelobates > Pelobates fuscus. Next base: position 47,280,099 of record NC_086322.1, on the reverse strand, counting down.
GATGGACCACAGGTTCTCAATGGGGTTCAGATCAGGTGAACAAGGAGGCCATGTCATTAGATTTTCTTCTTTTATACCCTTTCTTGCCAGCCACGCTGTGGAGTACTTGGACACGTGTGATGGAGCATTGTCCTGCATGTAAATCATGTTTTTCTTGAAGGATGCATTCTTCTTCCTGTACCACTGCTTGAAGAAGGTGTCTTCCAGAAACTGGCAGTAGGACTGGGAGTTGAGCTTGACTCCATCCTCAACCCCAAAAGGCCCCACAAGCTCATCTTTGATGATACCAGCCCAAACCAGTACTCCACCTCCACCTTGCTGGCGTCTGAGTCGGACTGGAGCTCTCTGCCCTTTACCAATCCAGCCACGGGCCCATCCATCTGGCCCATCAAGACTCACTCTCATTTCATCAGTCCATAAAACCTTAGAAAAATCAGTCTTGAGATATTTCTTGGCCCAGTCTTGACGTTTCAGCTTGTGTGTCTTGTTCAGTGGTGGTCGTCTTTCAGCCTTTCTTACCTTGGCCATGTCTCTGAGTATTGCACACCTTGTGCTTTTGGGCACTCCAGTGATGTTGCAGCTCTGAAATATGGCCAAACTGGTGGCAAGTGGCATCTTGGCAGCTGCACGCTTGACTTTTCTCAGTTCATGGGCAGTTATTTTGCGCCTTGGTTTTTCCACACGCTTCTTGCGACCCTGTTGACTATTTTGAATGAAACGCTTGATTGTTCGATGATCACGCTTCAGAAGCTTTGCAATTTTAAGAGTGCTGCATCCCTCTGCAAGATATCTCACTATTTTTGACTTTTCTGAGCCTGTCAAGTCCTTCTTTTGACCCATTTTGCCAAAGGAAAGGAAGTTGCCTAATAATTATGCACACCTGATATAGGGTGTTGATGTCATTAGACCACACCCCTTCTCATTACAGAGATGCACATCACCTAATATGCTTAATTGGTAGTAGGCTTTCGAGACTATACAGCTTGGAGTAAGACAACATGCATAAAGAGGATGATGTGGTCAAAATACTCATTTGCCTAATAATTCTGCACTCCCTGTACATTGTATCGCTTTCTATCCAGTCAGCACTATATGGGTTACTGTACTGTACAAATGTGTCATTATTCATCATCACATATATTGTGATTTCACTCTTTTGACACTGCTATAACTAACTCTCAGTATTCATCTATCCGCCTATATGCCGTGAATTCACTCCATTCATCCGGCATAGTCACATCTCATATGTTGCCGTTTTATTTATTTATTTATTTAATTTTTCTGGAATTATTGCAGTTGATTTCCTGACATTCCGGTCTCGCTAGGGTTAACTTAATTTAATTTAATTTAGTCCAAGCTTTGCAGCTTTCCCGCCCTCCATTTCACGACGTCAGATCAATAAAGATGATTTGACGATGATCACTGACGTCATGTTTAGGGGCGGAGCTTTAAGTAGATTTAAAAAGAGGCGCCATTCACTCCGCAAATTGCTCTTGATAAAGGCGACTTGTTTTGCCGAAACGCGCGTTGGGCATCTATTTAAGCGGATGATTTTAGCTTAGGACTACCTTGGCTTTCATCTGTCTCATTTCATTACTTTATGGAGGGATAAGATACCAGCTTATTACTATTTCCATGCTAGGGATTCCTTCCCCCAAATCTCCTATAGCATTGTAGTTAATTTGCTACATCTGGACTGCTGGTTTATCCTTCAATGTCACAAACTTATTTTGCCATTTACTTATTTGGTGCACCTATTTATCTATTTATAGATCATACTTATTTTGTATCTAAAGGGTTCCCAGTTTGTTACATTTATTTAACCTTATCCCTTTGATCATAGATTATTACTGTTTATAACTATATCTCCCTGTTATCTCCCTGATCATTTATTTTGGACCAGTCAGTATATAATTCCATATGGTCCTATTTTATTTATTTATGTTTGTTTAGTATTTTTTGTAGTATTACCCTATGAGGGACTAATAAAGAGTTTTTTTGTTTCTGCTCTCTGCGCTCCACTTTGATATTTATCATATAACTGCAGAGCAGCTTTTTCTCTACAAGGATACTAGGTCTTTTTGGGAGGCAGACTGTTTATATCTGCCACCCATTAGTCCATTTTTTTCTTATGTATTTCCAGGGGTTATGCCCCATTGTATCTTTCAACCATCACAACTCTGGTGGATGGACTTGTTCCATTTCTAGCCAGTGTTGTTCTCTCTGACTATACTACCTGCTTTGCCACTTGCATTTCTTTTATTTATTTGTATTTTCTTCCTTGATCATAAGAGCTGGCTGTCTCCATCTTGTTCTCTGTCCATGAAGACTGCAATTTGCCCTACTGTGGGACAGAGGCGGCTCTAGACTTTATGAGGCCTTAGGCGAAACGCAAACATGAGGCCCCACTAACGAAAAAGTGTCACATATACACATTGATGCACTGTCTACCTGTGTATGTGCCTGAGAGTGTGTCTGACAGAGAGTATCCTTGTGTGTGCGAATGTATGTCTCTGTGAGCATGTTTGCGTTTTTGTCTGAGACCCTATGTGTATGGGGTAGCTGATGGTGAGAGGGAGCGGGGGGTGTGATGGTGAGAGAGAGCGGGGGGGCGTGATGGTGAGAGGGAGCGGGGGGGCGTGATGGTGAGAGGGAGCGGGGGTTGATGGTGAGAGGGAGCGGGGGTTGATGGTAATGTGAGAGGGAGCGGGGGGTGATGGTAATGTGAGAGGGAGCGGGGGGTGATGGTAATGTGAGAGGGAGCGGGGGGTGATGGTAATGTGAGAGGGAGCGGGGGGTGATGGTAATGTGAGAGGGAGCGGGGGGTGATGGTAATGTGAGAGGGAGCGGGGGGTGATGGTAATGTGAGAGGGAGCGGGGGGTGATGGTAATGTGAGAGGGAGCGGGGGGTGATGGTAATGTGAGAGGGAGCGGGGGGTGATGGTAATGTGAGAGGGAGCGGGGGGTGATGGTAATGTGAGAGGGAGCGGGGGGTGATGGTAATGTGAGAGGGAGCGGGGGGTGATGGTAATGTGAGAGGGAGCGGGGGGTGATGGTAATGTGAGAGTGAGAGGGGGTAATGTGAGAGTGAGAGGGGGGTAATGTGAGAGTGAGAGGGGGGTAATGTGAGAGTGAGAGGGGGGTAATGTGAGAGTGAGAGGGGGGTAATGTGAGAGTGAGAGGGGGGTAATGTGAGCGTGGGGGGCTAATGTGAGCGTGGGGGGCTAATGTGAGCGTGGGGGGCTAATGTGAGCGTGGGGGGCTAATGTGAGAGTGGGGGGGCTAATGTGAGAGTGGGGGGGCTAATGTGAGAGTGGGGGGGGCTAATGTGAGAGTGGGGGGTAATGTGAGAGTGGGGGGTAATGTGAGAGTGGGTAATGTGAGAGTGAGAGAGGGGTGATGTGAGAAGGAGGGGGTGATGGTGAGTGGGGGGAGGCTGAGGGTGGTGACGGAGGGTTGTGATGCTGAGGGTGGTGGGGGTAATGCTGAGGGTGGTGAGGGGCGATGCTGAGGGTGGTGAGGGGCGATGCTGAGGGTGGTGAGGGGTGAGGCTGAGGGTGGTGAGGGGTGAGGCTGAGGGTGGTGGGGGGTGATGCTGAGGGGGGTGATGCTGAGGGGGGTGATGCTGAGGGGGGTGATGGGTGGTGAAGCTGAGGGTGGTGAGGGGTGATGGGGGGTTATGGGGGATGGTGAGGCTGAGGGTGGTGGGGGGTGAGGCTGAGGGTGAAGGGGTAATGGTGAGGGTGGTGGGGGTGAGGCTGAAGGTGGGGAGGGGTTATGGGGGATGGTGAGGCTGAGGGTGGTGGGGGGTGAGGCTGAGGGTGGGGAGGGGTTATGGGGGATGGTGAGGCTGAGGGTGGTGGGGGTGAGGCTGAGGGTGGGGAGGGGTGATGGTTGGGAGGGGTGAAGCTGAGGGTGGTGGGGGGTGAGACTGAGGGTGGTGATGGTGGTGGGGGGGTGAAGCTGAGGGTGGTGGGGGTGAGGGTGGGGAGGGGTGAGGGTGGGGGGGTGAGGGTGGGGAGGGGTGATGGTGAGGGTGGTGGGGGGTGATGGTGGTGAGGCTGAGGGTGGTGATGGTGGTGAGGCTGAGGGTGGTGATGGTTGTGGGGGGTGAGGCTGAGGGTGGTGGGGTGATGGTGAGGAGGGGTGATGGTGAGGCTGAGGGTGGTGGGGGGTGAAGCTGAGGGTGATGGTGGTGGGGAGAGAGGCTGAGGGTGGTGGGGGTGATGGTGGTGGTGGGGGGTGAGGCTGAGGGTGGTGGGGGGGTGCGGCTGAGGGTGGTGGGGGTGATGGTGGTGGGGGGTGAAGCTGAGGGTGGTGGGGGCTGAGGGTGGTGGGGGGTGAGGCTGAGGGTGGTGGGGGGTGAGGCTGAGGGTGGTGGGGGGTGATGGTGGTGGTGGTGGGGGGTGAGGCTGAGGGTGGTGGGGGTGATGGTGGTGGTGGGGGTGAGGCTGAGGGTGGTGGGGATGATGGTGGTGGGGGTGAGGCTGAGGGTGGTGGGGGTGATGGTGGTGGGGGGTGATGGTGGTAGTGGGGGTGAGGCTGAGGGTGGTGGGGGTGATGGTGATGGTGGTGGGGGTCAGGCTGAGGGTGGTGGGGGTGATGGTGGTGGGGGGTGATGGTGGTGGGGGTGAGGCTGAGGGTGGTGGGGGTGATGATGGTGGGGGTGAAGCTGAGGGTGGTGGGGGTGATGGTGGTGGTGGGGGGGTGAGGCTGAGGGTGGTGTGGGATTCTTTTTCAGGTATATTTTCTTAACAACTGAAATGGAATGGTTACTCCAACCAAAAAACTGTGTTTTACTCCAACCAAAAAACATTTTTTTCATAAACATTGGTTTTCATTGTCGTATCCACTTCTGTGCTGGTTTCCCCCCACCCCTCATGTGCCAAAAACAAGTTAAAAAGGCTTAAACTTACATTATTTCTCTCACTGAGTTTCTCTCCCTCAGCCCGATTCTCATTGGTTGAAGTCACTCCCCCTTTCTGGAGATTCAGAAAAATTCAGGGAGGACGGACTGAAGGGAGGACTGATGCCATTGGTGTCAGCATTGTATGTGCTGGCATCAGATGCCAATTTTTCACAGAAAGTAAAACATTGACTATACAGATGTCAGGGTACCTGAAGCCTCTACCTCTGAGAGAGGTAGAGACTTAGAAGTTTATCCGTCCGGACGGCATGTCTCCTCGGTTCCTCGCGGTTCACCCGGTCTTGCAAACGCCGGCCGCGAGGGAGTCACTTCCTTTTATAACAGGAGGCCCGGAGGCCGACGTCATGACGCCAACCCGGAACGCTCTGTCACTCAAATCTGTGGAGACGAATCAGGACTCGCCGGAGGCGTGTCTTCTCTCCCTAACCAGGATACTTAACAGTGGCTCTCTCATTTACTCATTGCCCTGTCGTGGTTCTAGTCTGCCTAGTCACACAGTGCTCTGTTATTCTCCTGTCTTTTGGTTCTGACCCGGCTTTGGTATTTACTCTCCTGTCTTTCTGTTATCCTTGACCCGGCTTGTCTCTCGCTTACCTGTCTTCTCGTTCCCTCGACCTCGGCTTGTCTCTGACCATTCTATACGTAGTTTTACGTTAAGTCCGGCCATTCTAAGGTCCGGTATACGTATCTGCTACTCTTTGTACTCTGCGTGTTGGATCCCTGACCCGATCCTGACATTACGACAGGGCCATGGATCCTGCAGGTACAAATTGTCAGCTTGGTTCTCCTGATCCTAGGTTTGACGCCATGGATCATAGGATGGATCAGATGGCTCTAGCACTACAGGCGTTGCTATCACGTCCTATTAATCCACCTGAGGAGATGCGTAATACGTCTGCTTCTTCTGTGGGTTCAGGGCTAGAGGTAGCTACTGTAGGTGCTTCTTCCCGAGTTACCTCACCTGTACGTTATGCTGGTTCTCCTGATAGGTGTCGTGGGTTTTTGAACCAGATCAGTATCCATTTCGAGCTACAGCCCCGTTCCTACCCTACTGATAGGGCAAAAGTGGGATTTATTATTACCTTACTCATTGAGAAAGCTCTGAGATGGGCTAATCCGTTGTGGGAGAATGATAATCCATTAGTCTATAACTATAATGCCTTTGTAGCTGCTTTTAAAAGAACTTTTGATCCCCCTGGCAGGAGGGTCAATGCAGCCAGATTACTGTTGCGCCTTAGACAAGACAACCAAACACTTGTGTATTACGCACTAGAGTTCAGGTCTTTGGCGGCAGAGGTAAAATGGAATGAACAGGCCTATATAGACGTATTTTTAAATGGATTATCCGATGTAATACTTGACGAGGTAGCGACAAGAGAGCTTCCCGAGAACTTGGAAGACTTAATTTCCTTTATCTCTCGTATTGACGAACGTCTAAGGGAGAGGCAGAATACTCGAGATAGAACCGGTAGATCTTCCGTTAGACTAGCACCATCATTTCAAATTTCTGAAACCAAAACTCCACAGTTTTCAGAACCTATGCAGTTAGGCCTTACTCGTCTGTCAGAGGAGGAGAGACAGTACAGGAGAAGGGAGGGACTGTGTATGTACTGTGGAGCCAGAGGTCATGTACGTTTGAGCTGTCCCAGCCGTCCGGGAAACGCTCGCACCTAAGTTTCTCTAGAGGACAGACCTTGGGTGTTTCGATTTTGTCCTCTACTCATAACTACAAAGAACATAGACTCCTATTACCGGTCTCTTTAACTTGGGAGAAGGGAACCTTAGAGACTATGGCATTGATAGACTCCGGCGCTGCTGAGAGTTTTATCGACCAAAAGTTTCTCACCAAACACACTATCCCATCCCAGTTAAGGAGGACACCCTTGGCTGTTGAAGCCATTGATGGTAGACCTTTAGTTGAGCCTGTGATTTTCCGGGAGACCACACCTCTTAACTTAACTACTGGTATTCTACACAAGGAGGAAATATCCCTACTACTCATTTCATCTCCTTCTGTTCCCATAGTCCTGGGATACTCCTGGCTTAAGAGACATAACCCCGTTATAGATTGGAAATCAGGGGAAATAGTTTCGTGGGGTCAAGATTGTCAAGAGAATTGTTTAAAGAAGGTGTCACCTCTCTGTAGTGTCAACGCACTTAATAACGCTACCGACTCTACCAAAGTACAGATACCATCCTTGTATCAAGATTTAAAGGCAGTATTTGACAAAGGAAAGGCTGATACCTTACCACCACATAGGTCTTTTGATTGCAAGATTAATTTACTTTCTGGTACTATGCCCCCCAGGGGTCATGTATACCCTTTGTCTACGAATGAGAACTTAGTTCTAGAGGAGTATATTCGTGAAAACCTAGACAAGGGGTTCATTAGGAGATCATCCTCTCCTGCTGGGGCTGGATTTTTTTTTGTTAAAAAGAAGGATGGTTCTTTAAGACCCTGCATTGACTACCGAGGTCTTAACAAGATAACCATTAGAAATGCATATCCGATTCCCTTGATCAACGAGCTTTTTGATCGATTAAAAAGTTCTAAGATTTTCACTAAGTTAGACCTTAGAGGTGCTTATAATTTGGTGAGAATTCACGACGGAGACGAGTGGAAAACTGCGTTCAATACTCGATATGGGCACTATGAGTATACTGTAATGCCTTTTGGTCTCTGTAATGCCCCGGCGGTATTTCAGGATCTTATTAATGAGGTTCTTAGGGAGTTTCAAGATGACTGTGTGATTGTATACCTTGATGATATACTTATACATTCCAGGGATATTGAGACTCACCACGGACAAGTCAGAAGGGTTTTACACAAACTTCTTCAGCATGGCTTATACTGCAAATTAGAGAAATGCAGCTTTGACCAATCCCAAACTACCTTTCTTGGTTACGTGATTTCTGGAGAGGGGTTTGAAATGGATCCGGAGAAGCTCCAATCCATATTAGATTGGCCTTTACCTAAGGGTCTCAAGGCTATCCAGAGATTTATTGGCTTCTCCAATTACTACAGACGTTTCATTAAGGGATACTCTTCTATCATTGCTCCCATCACCAATATGACCAAACAAGGGGCTGATACTAAGAATTGGTCTACTGAAGCACTTCTGGCTTTTAAGACACTCAAGGAGCTGTTTGCTTCCGCACCAATTTTAGTTCACCCTGATACTACACTACCTTTCCTACTCGAAGTTGACGCTTCTGAGACAGGTATAGGTGCCGTTCTGTCCCAAAGGTTGGGTGTAGATAAACCATTACATCCTTGTGGTTACTTTTCCAAAAAATTGTCAGGTACTGAAAGCAGATATGACATTGGTGACAGGGAACTCCTAGCGGTTATCATGGCCTTAAAGGAGTGGAGACATTTATTGGAGGGGACTTTGCATCCTGTTACTATTTTGACAGATCATAAAAACGTATCCTATATTGGAGAGGCTAAACGACTATCATCTAGACAGGCTCGTTGGTCCATATTCCTCACTCATTTCAACTACATACTCACATATAGGCCAGGTTCTAAGAATTCTAAAGCCGATGCCTTGTCTCGCCAATATGAACCTGCTGCCATATCTGAGCCGGTTTTTTCCTCTATAGTACCCAAGTGTAACATTATCGCTAACACTACTCTCAAAATCCACTCTCCGCTGCTTGATCAGATAAGGAGCTTGCAGCATCTGGCACCTAGACTGACCCCTGCTTCCAGACAGTTCGTTCCTCCTGAACTCCAACTGGAGCTCTTACAGTGTCTTCACGAGAGTAAGGTGGCTGGTCATCCGGGTGTTCGCAAGACGTATTCTTTGATCTCCAAAGATTTCTGGTGGCCTTCGTTACGGAGGGATATTAAGGATTTTATCGGAGTCTGTGAGGTCTGTACTAAAACTAAACTACCGCATTCGCTTCCTTGTGGCCTTCTACAACCTCTGGAAATTCCTGACAAACCTTGGTCCTGTGTGGCAATGGACTTTATTGTGGATTTGCCTGTTTCTAAAAGGCACACTGTTATCCTCACCGTAGTTGATAGGTTTACCAAGATGGCACATTTCGTACCTTTACCTAAACTTCCGACTTCTCCTGAATTGGCGGAGATATTTGCTAAAGAGATTTTTCGCTTGCATGGGATTCCTTCGGAGATCACTTCTGATAGAGGCTCCCAATTTGTTTCACGTTTCTGGAGATCATTCTGTTCTCAATTGGGCATCAAATTGAATTTTTCTTCCGCCTATCATCCTCAGTCTAACGGAGCTGCCGAACGAACCAACCAGAAGATTGAGCAATACTTACGTTGTTTTGTTTCCGAACAGCAGGACGATTGGGTCGGTTTGATTCCTTGGGCGGAGTTTGCGCACAACAATCTCGTTTGTGACTCTACGCATTCAAGCCCCTTCTTCATGAACTATGGCTTTCATCCATCTATTCTTCCCTCGGTTTCTCCTTCCCAAGGAGTGCCGTCGGTTGATGTCCATGTTGCCAATTTGAGGAAGTTGTGGGATCAGACTCGACAAATTCTTCTACACAATTCTATGCTGGTTAAGAAACATGCTGACAAACGTAGAAGGGCGGCTCCGAATTTTGTTCCAGGCGATAGAGTTTGGTTGAGTACTAGGAATATTCGCCTTAAAGTTCCTTCCATGAAATTCGCTCCTCGTTATATTGGTCCCTACAGGATCTTGACTCGAATTAACCCAGTGGCGTATCGTCTAGCTCTCCCAGCTACTTTACGCATCCCGAACTCCTTTCACGTGTCATTGCTGAAACCTCTAATCTGTAACAGATTCTCCTCCACAATCGCCCCTCCTCGCCCTGTTCAGGTGGAGGGTCAGGAGGAGTATGAGGTTAACTCCATTATTGATTCTCGTGTCTCCCGGGGGAGAATACAATATTTGGTTGACTGGAAGGGTTATGGTCCTGAGGAGAGGAGTTGGGTACCACAAGAGGATGTTCATGCTCCTCGCCTTCGCAGGGAATTTCACTCCCGCTTTCCATCTCGCCCCGGCTCCTTCCGCCCGGTGGGCGTATCTGAGAGGGGGGGTACTGTCAGGGTACCTGAAGCCTCTACCTCTGAGAGAGGTAGAGACTTAGAAGTTTATCCGTCCGGACGGCATGTCTCCTCGGTTCCTCGCGGTTCACCCGGTCTTGCAAACGCCGGCCGCGAGGGAGTCACTTCCTTTTATAACAGGAGGCCCGGAGGCCGACGTCATGACGCCAACCCGGAACGCTCTGTCACTCAAATCTGTGGAGACGAATCAGGACTCGCCGGAGGCGTGTCTTCTCTCCCTAACCAGGATACTTAACAGTGGCTCTCTCATTTACTCATTGCCCTGTCGTGGTTCTAGTCTGCCTAGTCACACAGTGCTCTGTTATTCTCCTGTCTTTTGGTTCTGACCCGGCTTTGGTATTTACTCTCCTGTCTTTCTGTTATCCTTGACCCGGCTTGTCTCTCGCTTACCTGTCTTCTCGTTCCCTCGACCTCGGCTTGTCTCTGACCATTCTATACGTAGTTTTACGTTAAGTCCGGCCATTCTAAGGTCCGGTATACGTATCTGCTACTCTTTGTACTCTGCGTGTTGGATCCCTGACCCGATCCTGACAACAGACAACATACACTATATCCACTTCAATAAACGGAAGTGGTCATGGTGCCCGGCGAACCCCTTAAGCTCCGCCCATTGCAAAAAAACAACAACACCAACATAAAATGTTACTATAAGAAATACCAATTCATATTGTACCAGAGCCATCAAGGTACCATAAATGGAATAACAACAAAGACATCAGCTGCTTTAACAACTAATTGACACATGAGGGTAATTACAAACTAGTTCATCTCTATGTGTCGCCCGTAGCCCATGTAAATAGAAGTAAATTAGCCTTCATACACACTATGCTCATCAGTAGACTGGAGCTCCTTTTAAATAGATGGATTTAAAGGGACACTATTGAAAGTATTATTTTCTGTTTAGTTAAATGATTAAACTAACAGCCTTGTACATTGCAAGGATGTCCACATCAGATATGTAGTTTTGCACATGACCATTTTTGTTCCCCTCTTCTAAGAAGATCACAACTGTTATTTGATTGGTAATTAATGACACTCCTTCTAGAACTGCCCGTTATTGCTTGTCTTAAAACCCTTGTTCTGTTTAATAAAGATCGGACATTTTCTAAATATGACTTCCTTGGATGTCTCTCAAGAGTGTCTCCAAGAACTTGAAGGACGTGGCTTGGTTTGGATAGAACTGTAAGACCATAGCAGGTAATTCTGGTCATCACCAAGGACGGGATAAATGTTCCAACAACTATAGTCATCAGAACAACTACAGCTTAATCTAGTTGTTCTAGTGTTTACTTATTACGCCTGCAGGCTTTTTCATGCAAACACTGCCTTTTCAGAGAAAAGATGGCGCTGGGCTTCCTCATACATATGCATTGATTCAATGTATCTCTATGATGAGATGCTGATTGGCCAGTGCCGCATTTTGGCACTGGAAAAAGGTAAGTTCTCAGGAGGTCACTATAATACTTTAAGGTACGGAATATATGTTTGCATTCCTGACCCTATACAGTTCATGTAAAAGAGATTTCCGAGCTCCAGCAATGTGTACTTACTGGAAATGTATATGTAATATACGTTTTTTCAGCGTTCAAGTGTCAAATCCCATAGTAAGTGAAAGATGTCAGTGGAGTATTTCTATCAGTTACATTTTTAAATAGCTCACGAAAAAAATGAATGATGGACTGGACACGACCACGATACGTGAAACATTATTCCTGCATTTTTACTAGTGCCAACATAAGCCTAGATTTAATATTGTTGGATAAACTTTTTAAAAGACTGTATTTCAAAATATTAAAATATAAGACTTGTAAAAATATATGAATATATAAAAAAATCTAAATATTATAAAATGTAAATATATTTCATAATCGTAAATAACTTTAACCCCTTGAAGACCGATGACGGTTCAGGACCGTCATCGGAAACATCCCCTTGAGGACCGATGATGGTCCTGAACCGTCATAACGTCTTGGGTACTTACCTGATTGCCGTCAGTCCCCCAGCGCTCCTCCCGGTCCAGGGGGACTGCCTGTCTGCCCAGCCAGTCTCCCCGCGGCAGATCAGGACCCCGCGGTCACGTGATCGCTCGATCACATGATCGCAATAGGTGTCTGTGTATCTGCCTGCAGGGGGACTGTCTGTGCTGACAGGCAGTCTCCCTGCAAGTAGAAAATCATAAAATAAAGTAAAAACAATAAAATTTGTGTAAAAAAATAATAATATATGTGTATATATATATATATATATATATATATGATATATATATACACACGTATTATATCTATCTGTAATATATGTATATCATTTTTATATAAATATAATGTCATACTAAGTGTATTATTATATTTAAATATACATATATTAATATAAAAATACACGTATAATTAAATCACACACGTGTATATATATATATAATATAATAACTATATATATTGTATATATATTATTATTAAAAAAATATAAATAATTTGTATATAAAAATAAATTGAAAAATGTAAGAATTATTTTCAATAATTTGAAAAAAAAATTATATATATATATATGTGTGATTTTATTCTAACAGTATTTTGATATTAACATATATATATTTATATCAAAATACACTTAGAATGAAACTATATATATATCTATGAATACAAAAATTAATAAAAATAATACGAAATATACATATGTCCATATACATAATTACCTAAATAATTTCATAAATATACACGTAGACTTTAAATATATAAATATGTATATATATTTAAATTCTACGTGCATATTTATGTAATATTATTACATAACTAGAAAAGCTAAAATTTCTGTTATTATTTATTTATATAGCACATTTAATTGCAACGTTGTTGCCCAAAGTGCTTCACAGTTACATTAAAACATACAGTTATAAAAACATTAGCAGGTGCAAAAGGCCCTGTCTATGACATCACTTGCTGCTGCAGCCTGGCACAGGTCAGAGTATTTTTGCGGTTGCCATCTTCAAATGGTCGTATTTTAAAAACTATAAATCCTACAGTGAAGAGCTTTATATTGTAAGAATCACAAGACCCAGACCTACATTTTGTTGTATAGTATGTCTCTGAGATATTAACAATGAAGGCACAGTCACAGTTTAGAAATTGCCCTTCAAATGTGAGCTTTGCAGAGTGGAGTTTCAATGAATGTCAATGGACTGCGTGAGTTGCAAACAAATGGTCATATTGTGAAAACAATCAGGACTATGGCTTAGCCATGGACATTTTTAGTGGCAGCAGGGATAGCTGAACGTTTTGATATAAGATTTGTGTAGGTGGGCTTGAAAATGAGGGAGTGGTGGCAGTTTAGAAATCATGTCCTGATTTTTCAGCTTTTGCCAGCTCCCACTCTAGCTTTGCCATTCATTCCTATGGGACAAATTTCGCCACAAGAACGACGATATTCCGAGAACAATTCGGCGAAACGTTCCACAAAGTAATAGCAATCTGATCGGGAACAATCTGCACATTTTGGTATATTTTTGTCTATGTAGTGTAAAAACTGTGGGAGGAGTTAGGGTGGCAAATTTGGCTATAATAATATATATGTGAGATAACATTAAGTGGTCTTGCTAGAAGTAATTCTATTGATCGCAATTTGAGGGACATGCCTGAGAACCTAGGCCGAAAGTCCAGAGAATTTAATTTGCTAGCACTATGTTTAACCCTGTAACTTTCTATGACACCCTAAAACCTCTACATGGGGGGTACTGTTTTACTCGGGAGACTTCGCTGAACACAAAAATTAGTCTTTCAAAACAGTAAAACATATCACAGCGATGATATGGTCAGTGAAAGTGAAGTGTTTTGCATTTTTCACACACAAATGGCACTTTCACTGATGATATTATTGCTGTGATAGGTTTTACTGTTCTGAAACACTATTATTTGTGTTCAGCGAAGTCTCCTGAGTATAACAGTACCCCTCATGTAGAGGTTTCATAGTGCTTTTGAAAGTTACAGGGTCAAATACAAGGCTTAATTGTTTTCATTGAAATTTGTCAGATTGGTAATGTTGCCTTTGAGAGCGTATGGTAGCCCAGGAATGAGAATTACCCCCATGATGGCATACCATTTGCAAAAGAAGACAACCCAAGGTATTGCAAATGGGGCATGTTCAGCCTTTTTTAGTAGCCACTTAGTCACAAACACTGGCCAAAGTTTGCATTTTTTGCATTTTTAACACACAAACAAATATAAATGCTAGAGGGGGCGTGGCCTAGCCGCAGAGCAGAGAGGACGTTAGCCTCCACAGCTCCTGCCAAACGAGGGAAATAAAGCAACATTTTGCCCACAAAACGGCAATTAAAAGAAGCTGGGAGGCTACCAAGCCTCTGACAACATCGACCGGGAAAAAACAACACCTTAAATTAGTCGTTTCCAACGATGCACACCCGACATGTCCCTGCGGCCTACAAGCGTAGTGGGCGGGGGAGAAGCGGCCGCTCTCCCGCCGCTGAGACAAGTAGCGACTACAACAGCAGCGACTACAACCTTGGGCCTGCGTTCCCCCCCCCTTTGGACCGGCGGGGGTATCCCGGTCCACCCTCACACACCCACACAGAGCGCTCACCTTCAGGACGCTCCAGGGCACAACTCCGACTGACGGACGCCACGATACCCAACCAAAATGGCCGCCAGCAGGGCGCAGAGCCTGACCCTGCATAGCCAACAGCACCAGAACTGCTCACCGCTGGCGCCTGCGGATGCGGTGGATGCCGCCTTTGAGCTCTTCTGGGCGAAATGGGAAGCCCACTTAAGAATGGCGGCACAGGCAGCTCGGAAAACAAGAAAGACACGGAGAGGGCATGCAGAGGAGTCGCAGAAGCCTCGACCGGGCAAGACGACCCCAAACATAACAGCGACCAACTGCACGAGTCCACCAGGGCAGATATCCTCTGGGAGTAAGACGGTGACACAGAACCTCCGTGAGCAAACAGCCGCTAGACGCCGTCGTCTGAGATTACCGCCAAAAAGCGGTCAGAGATGGAAGGTCTTGTACCGCTCCCCACATGGGAATAAAGGAGACACTCACCGAAGCGAGGCCTACAAGACAGGTTGGCATAGGCTAACAGACAGGAACAAGCACGAGGACTGCCGAACACTGATGAGACGCTCTGTCCGAACACACCACCCCTGGAAACTACCTCCAAGTTCAATGTTTTGACTGTGACTCTTGCTGTTAAATTTAAAAGTTTTGTACCCTCAGCCATTACTTCTATAGATGTGGCCAGGCAGATAGCCCACATCACCAGTTTACCTAGGAGATATACCATGCATTACTACGAAGCATTAGGCATAGGCAGGATAGACCACCCAGGATCCTAAACCCAGTTACAGTTACAAGCTAGCCCACTAGACCTGACCCACTTATTGCAGTCATCGAAGACAGGGATTCACCTGACCACGTAACTAACCTGAGTCTACTAATGCCTAAATGCTGTATTTATCTTACTTCACTGTTTGACCAGACATGCCTAGCATCTAGCAAGTTTTACCTTACATAATCTATGTCAAGAAAGTTTAGCCAGACGCACAACGACTTTAGCGAGATGACTTGTACTCACGCTACCAAGCACTAACTTAATTATTCATTCTGTTGAAGCATACCGGTCTGCTTAATGTATAAACACACAACATGTCATATAATTTTGTTATTACACCTTAAAAAAAATGTGCAGTTACTCATGCCATGCCATTGTATTTACCTGTGTACTAAATTCCTGGCGATAGCTATTGTGGCATGGCCAGAAAAATGTTATCTGTATAACCTATGCACACAAAAATAAAGAATTAAAAAAAAATATATATATATATATATATATATATATATATATATATCTCAATGCTAACTTTGGCCAGTGTTTGTGACTAAGTGGCTACGAAAAAAGACTGGCTATACCCCATATTAAATACCCTGGGTTGTCTACTTTAAAAAAATATGTACATGTGGGGTGTGATTCGGGGATTTATGACAGATAACAGTGTTACAATGTCACTATAGATAAATGTAAAAAATATATATATTGAAAGAGCAATTTCCTACTTGTACTTATAGCCCTATAACTTGCAAAAAAAAAGCAAAAAAGCATGTAAACACTGGGTGTTTTTAAACTCAGGATAAAATTTTGAATCTATTTAGCAGTTTTTTTCATTAGCTTTTGTAGTCAAAAAACATGTTTTTTTTTTAATTTTTCACCATATTTTTTTTTTTTTTTTAAAGTAAAATATATGACATGATACAAATAATGGTATGTAAAGAAAGCCCTTGTCCTGAAAAAAACAATATATAATTTGTGTGGGAACCGTAAATGAGAGAACAGAAAATTACAGCTAAACACAAACACCACAAAAGTGTTAATACCGCTCTGGTCCTTAACGTACAACATCGCAAAAACAGGCCGGTCCTTAAGGGGTTAAAAGTTTATCCAAAAATTTTATTTTTTAAAAGCTTGTCCAACGATATTAAATTGAAGCCATAGTGTTAAATTGTTGGGAAAGATTTTATGTTTCAAGTTACAGGTAATACACACTTGTTCCAGAAGGGTTATCCTAAACTCTGGAACACCACCAAATTCCCGGAGTTGAAGATAAAATGATGATGCTCCGTCTGGAAGATCCTAAATATTCTTCTAAATTAGCCATATTGTGAGGTTAATAAGCTATTTTCCCAGATGAACCCATTGTGGTTTTTCAACAGAAAGAAGATAAGGTAAGGCTGAGGCTAAAATCATTGTATTATAATAGTTAAGAATGTTTGGAATGGGGGCGGGCCGCCATGCAGAGCAGTGGAGCGTGCGCTCCTTCTATAGAACAAGTTAAACAGTGTATATAAGTTATCCTGGAACTCATCTCGCCTTTGGCAGATGCATGATGGTGCATAGAAGCCTTCAGGAACTCTGCTGTTGGAATATTGCTGCTGCCTGTACCAAAACTCTGGTGCTTCTGAATTGCGGCCTTGTGTGGGCACACCCGGAAGTCCCGGCCGAACTCCTCAGGGGGATTCCATCAACAGGACTGCGGACAGGTCCTGTCTCTCCCCCTTATGACTTGTGAGAGTTATCCCGGTCCCCATTACTGGGGCGCCTTCTGCCTACTTCTATCTCGGTACAAAGTATACTTACGTCTTCAAGAGGTGTCCAGCTACTCTAACCTCAATATGGCCATAGACTGCACTGCTCCACACCTCCTGAAGATGGATTCTCTGCTGAGCTGGAGGGAATGCGTTCTTGCAGCGTTTGATGACATCTGCTTGAAATTACCGGCCGGAATTTCCTTGCAGACTGTACCGGCTGCCTCGTTAACCAACCAAGGCAACCACAAGCTCTGTCCCTTCCTTTCTGGGCCAAGAACCCAAGAGGGGTTACCCCCTGTGCATTGTGCACTGGCTTACATTTTGTGAATATCTTATACCATGCCCTCTTTTGTCTACTACTACCCTATAATCTACCGTACCCATCACACTGTTGACTCTATACTCAGTCTCCTACGTAGGTTATAGAAATGTACACCTCGCGTGTATTTATTGTTACCTATTTTCAAAATGTGTGCAGAATTTTTGAATGCCTTGTATTTGTACTGGAATGTTTTTTCAATATCCTTGTGATTGCTTTTGGGGCATTGCGGAATAGTTTGTTATGTCTATTTGGAACACCCAAGCACCCGAGAGAAACAGATGTTTGCAACATTTTCAAAGAGCTTCTAGGTCTCTTGCTCCTCAAACAGATTTCACCATAGCAGTGTTTACAGACTTTGGTAAATTAGAACTTAGCTTGTTTGAAATCTGATGGATGATCCCTGTGCACAATCTGTGTTTTACTTTTGTCAAGAGAGTAATAAGAGGCCAGATTGTAGGATGTATTTGCTTTATAAGGGATGAAGGGGGACAATTGGCGAATTGAGGGACAACAGGACATCATCAGCAGATGTACTAATTTTCATCTCCTTAAATCCTGTATCAAATCCCATGATCGTAGAGTTGACTCTAATAGACTGTAAAAGCTAATATAAATACATGTGATAAGGGAGGAAGTGGGCAACCTTGTCCTGTCCCATTTGTTATAGAAAGTATGGGGAATTAAAAAAAAAAAACCTGCTTGCAAGATTTGTGCTTATGGGTTGGTATGTAGGGGAAAAAAATAGCTTTTAAATAGGAAAACAGAAAACAAGAGTACAACCTCCAGGATATTCCAGTTCAGGCAGTGGAATCCAAAGCTAACAATAAACCTGTCAGGGATCTTACCTGGAGTGGGAGTCCGGCAGGCAGAGTTAAGGCACCCTTTGCAATTCGGCACAGACCGAGGGGACTCAGGACAGAAATCCCCAAGGGTGTGACACAGTGCACTGGGGCTGAAATAACCAGTGCTTCCTGGAACGCAGTACAGACAAGGGAAATCCAGAAGAGTAGTCGGTAACAGAATCAGAAGTCAGGGCTGGCGGCAATCAGGCGAAAACAGTAGACGAGCAGGAGATCAAAACCAGGAGTCAGAATAAACAGCAGTGAAACCAAACGGAACAGGAAACACGATCTGACAACGAGGACCAGACTTGCGGGGTTTAAATAGGAAGACTCAGCCAATAATCATGGAACCAGGAACAGGTGTGCAAATCCCAGGCAAACAGGCTCAGACTACAGGATACCACAAACATGTAGAAACAGTCAAAGATGCGTGGAGCCCAATGTAAGGATCCTGACTGGGATGCAGGCAACTCAGGTTCGATCCCAGCCAGACCCAAATACACAATATTGTGTAAAACCCACTGATGATCCTGACAAAACCACCCAAACCAAAGACCTTAGGGCACTATAGAACTAATAACAGTTTGTTGGCATTATCTACACCCTGACATCCTTGCACAAATGCAGTCTGATTGTTCACTATGTATCATTGTAGCAAGGGACCTAACTGATTTGCAACTACTGTATAGATTCTTGCATCAGAAGTCATATTTGGCAAAATTCTTACAAGAAAAATGGGATTTATCTGGTTTTGGTAATGATTGTTGCCAGTAGCATTCTGGTAGGAAGAGCTCCTGACACACCTGCCAACTGAAAAACCAGGAGCATATAGGGTTCTAGGATGGAAGCAAATGTTTGCCCTGAGGTAATTTCTGTTTAACTTGTAAAGGGACACAAAGGTTTCCGCAGACTGTTGAGGAGTTAATAGCAGCAGTTTTATTTTTGAAAAGACAATATGAAATTGCTTTCAAAATGGGTGTGTATCAGAAGCATTTGCTAAATTATACAAATTTGCATAGCATTTAGAAAGTTTGTGACCAATAGCTTGTGGGTCAGCTTGCTTGGAACCTCCCTGACAATGTATATATGCAATTCTGTTTTTTCTTTAAGTGGTAGGACAAGAATCGTTCTGACTTTTCCACTGGCGTGGTATCAAGTTGCTGTCAGTTTATGCAAGTAATAATGTATTTACGTATACATGCTTAGGGCCCTAGAGTCTTTTTGAAGTTTAGCAAACAAGTTTTCTGTTTGATATTAGAGGCACGTTGTTGAATGAGGAGGCCTTGTATTACTGCTTTGTAAACTGAAAACACGGACGCAACACTAGTTATCTCTGTATCATTAAAAGTAAAGAAATCAGTTCTTGCCACTTGAAGGGACCGTACAAATTTTTGATCTAAAAGAAGTGTTTCATTTAATTGCCAGGTGCTCCTCTTCTGAAATTGGAAGAACTCTTTAAGCTGTAGTGTGACTGGGCATAATTCGTGTAATCTTTTTTAGAAGGTAGAGCACTATCTATCTATCTATCTATCTATCTGTCTGTCTGTCTGTCTGTCATCTATTTATCTCTACCTATCTATCCCTCTATCTCTACCTATCTATCCCTCTATCTCTACCTATCTATCCCTCTATCTCTACCTCTATCTCTACCTATCTATCCCTCTATCTCTACCTATCTATCCCTCTATCTCTATCTATCTATCTATCTATATCATAAATACCATATGGTTCTAATAGGAGCACCAAACCAGTGCAAGTAACCACCAGTTGTTTTTTCCTACGACCTGTGAAGCAGAGGAATCCAGAGATTATTAAAAAAAAATTCCGCAAACAAATCACTCCTTCTAACGTTTGCCTGTCTATGTTGTGTCTATATAGATTGGAGGTAATTTCTGTGAACATTATTGTAACGGATCACCTGGCACCCCGACTGGGTACCTCCGTTGATGGATGCTCCTAGCGCTTCTTGAGGATTCCAAGCACTCTAGCCGACACCACAACCACCGCAGGACGAACCTCTCTTCCTTCCAGAGCGAAGCAGGAACAAGCTCTTAAAAGAGCTTAGGAGTGATTATAGCAAGGGAATATGCAGAGCATAGCAATCCCTTGTAGCAGATTCCCCCAATAAGAGACAGGACTCCAAATTGAGGGTGAAGTAGAACTGACTAAAACTTTATTTTACTTGGGACTAGCCCATTTGGTCATTACATTAACATTGCTGTGAAAACTCAATAAAATTACAAACAGTCAAATCATAGCAGGCAACATTCAGTGACTTATTATAACATAATTACATATTTAAAATAGGTGGGGAAGACCATAATTAACACAAATGTCTCTCCTGCATGCAGAATTAGAGATATGCAAATCTCCCCGAATATGCAAATTACCAGTCTTGCTATTCAGGTAGTGCATATTACTGTTGCTACCAACAGAGGGCACTACACAAGCTCCATAGCCAAATCCACCTAGATGGTAGCAATCCTCAGCAGTACAGGAGAGCAGGCAATACATCCCAGGGGCCATAGTCACATGGCAGGAGGCTGGCAATCAGTCTTCTCCAATGCCCAGTGGCAAGGCTGGTACCGCCACAATTATTAAATAAACCAATTAATTTAATGTACCTACCCTGAGTATCTATCACTTTATTTTGCAGTTGGATACTTTGCAGTTACATACTTGTGCATATATGGAACCTTCTTTTGATCCACGAAATTCAGTAGAGTATACCCAGAAAAGAGGCATTACGATTTTTAAAATGTTCTATGGTATTCAGACCTCTAACATTAAATGCAACTATTTATTATACATATTAACTTATTAACTTAATTAGGTTGCATAATTACTAGTCATTCCAAATAAAATCCACATAGACTGTGATAAAATGGAAATGGAAAGGTATCCTATTAAATAGGCGCATCATTTTAAATGATGTAAAAGAGGTGAGGGCTGCGCCTACGGCTAATAACAACAGTCTATAACAATAAGAACCAGATCAAATGGTCTAAATGGAGATACAACAAACAGGTAGGCCCACGTTGATAATAAAACAGTGGAGGATTAAAAGTCCCAGTAAGACAACAGAGTAAAATAGAAGGGTAATCCTCAGGAGTTGATCCGTCCGGATGGTTAAAATATCCGTATATGTGGAGAGATAAAGGGGAAACGACAAAACAGCCGATAGTGTGATATAGCCAGGATCCAGTGATAAAATTAATAAAATGAAGGTAATAAACTCACATTTGAGAGAGCTCTAACAAGCTCTGGGGTGAAGGACATGTAGCGGTATGATCCCCGCTAAAGGATAACTTGGAGAGGTGCGTCCGTCAATCCGGTCTGATTTTTCAGTGCTCCAGGATATATATATAAAAAACTGTAATAGTGCTCTCAATAGATAAAGAAAGAGTGGTAAAATATGTAAAATGTACTTACAAGTATAGAGCAGAAGGTACTGCTCTATTAACACAGCGTTGGTGGAATAATCCCCACCTCGGATTTCTTGAGTACAGGATACAATAAAATAGAATATAAATGCCAGGGAAAGTAAAAAGCCTCATAAGGTGAAGCGCATTAATGGTTTTAATTGTGTATTTTAAACAATAAAAGTTTTTTGGCTACTATTTTCTTGTAACAATTCTCTTTTTATTGTATTTTTTTATTTTTTTTTTAAAATTCTTTATTTATTATAAGGTTACAATATCACATGCATCAGTAACATTTTCAACATAAACCATTAGGAGCACTTCAAGGCAGGCATAAAGACATATAGGTTGCAAATGAGTACAATAGTAATAAAACACAACCTGTTGCGCTAGGTGTGCTAGATTGCGCTACCGCCTTGACGTGCCACCCAGGTTCAGGGTGCTCCACCTTAATTTTTTATTAAGTGTAGAACGAGAAAAAAAAGGGAAGAAAGAGACTCGGTTGGTCCTAACACCTGATATGAGATAGCCAGGATGACATGATGACGGCTTCTGTTGGGCCTTGTGGTATTCAAGTATACTTCCCCACTCCCACCTTAAGTGGAAGGCAGCCTCAGTAAGGGTGCGGTTTAACCATATTAATCTCCGGCAGCAGTAGCTCTGTGGAGGTAGTGTGAGGATTGTGCCGTCAGATAGTAGGGGGTATAGGGACCATGTGGAGTCAATAGCGAAAAATAGCGATAGAAAGAATGAAAGAGAGAGAGTGAGATGGTAAGGGGGATCGGGAAAGGGTCCAGGGGAGGGGGGGGAGGGGAAGGGGGACGCCGGGACCCGTTAACTCCTTTGAACATTTAAGTATCAGTACACGTGGGCAGTGGGTGAACCATACTTTGACGGTTGAAAGGTGTGTGACATCGATGGGGTATCGTATAGCTTGCTAGTCTCCCGGCTGGGACCCTATAGTCCCGTACAGGAGAAAAATTTGGGAGTATCAACCGGTGCAGACATGTCGAGAGGGGTGGGGTGGAAGGGGGGCAAGCCCGCTATCTATCCATGGAGCCCAAACCTTCTCAAACTTCGCATGCGTGCCTCTGACCTTGGCCGTCAGTTTGTCCATTAGGAATGTATCTTTAATCTTGTGTAGGACAATATTTAGTGGGGGAGTGGAACTTTGTAGCCACATTTGTGCTAGGGCCCGTCTAGCGGCCAAATTTACTTTGTGAATTAGTAGCTGTTCCGTTCTGGACCAGCCTTCCATAGGCCTGGCCAGAAGGAAGACCCAAGGGTCCAGAGTGATCTCTCTATCAAATATAGTCTTCAGTAACTCTGCTATCTGTTTCCAGAATTGCTGAATCATCGGGCATTCCCACCACATATGCACGTATGTTCCCTTATTGCCACAACCTTTCCAGCATAAGTCCGTGGGCGTTTTATGCATCCTATGGAGTTTAACCGGAGTGGTGTACCACCTAAACATGGTCTTGTAAGCTTGTTCCTGCATGGAGACACACACCGACGAAGTCGCAGCGGCTTCCCAGATATCCTGCCAGTCCACTCCCTCAAGCTCTTCGCCAAGATCGGCCTCCCACTGTGCTATATAGGTGAGTGCCCCCCACTCCGAGGTGGAGGTACTTAAGTGAGCGTATATGGCAGTGATAAGGCCTTTCGGGAATTGCTCCTTAAGGCACATGTTCTCGAAGAACGTAGGCGGTGTTAATGCTATAGCCCGGACCGCCGGTGTTTGAGCAAAGTCCCTAAGTTGTAGATACCGGAAGAAGTCAGAGGGGCGCAAAGTCGCCCTAGTCTTTAGTTCCTCAACTGAATTATCGAGCCTCCTTCGTATAGTTGACATAGACGTTGGATTCCCGTGCTCTCTATGCCCCTAAAATCCCTAGCTGTTAGCCCCGGGCTGAAGGCTGTATTCCGTAGGTAAGGAGCTAACGGAGAGGACTGCGTGGAGAACCCGTATTTAAGCGATGTAGCATCCCAGAGTTTCATAGAGTTCGCAAAAGCCGGGCAGTTGATGCGTGAGATTGGCCTGTTGGCCTTGGGAACCCACATAAAGAATTGGGGGATGTCAGGTCCCATGAGGGAGGATTCCAGGTCCACCCACCTCCTTTCGTCCGGAGGGGAGTGCCATAACGCTATTTGCGTAAGTTGGGCTGCCAAGTAATAATAGTATAGGTTCGGTAAGCCTAGACCGCCTCTAGATTTTGCCCTGTACAGAATATTTCGAGATATTCTGTGTTTCTTGTTTTGCCAAATAAACTTCCCTATGGCTTGCTGGAGCGTACCCAGGTCGGACTTAGTCAGTTTGAGCGGCAGAGCCTGAAATAGGAAAAGGATCCGAGGGAGCACGTTCATCTTCACCGTGTGGATCCTACCTATCCAAGAGATCGGTTTATCCTGCCATCTGTCCATATCCGCTATTAAAGTGCGGATTAAGGGTGTATAATTCTGTTGGTGTAGGTGGGTCGGGTCCGCTGTCAGCCGAACCCCTAGGTATTTGATATTATCTCTAGCTATAGGAATCTTATATGTCTCCCTTATGTGAGCTATGTCAGAGTCGCGCATACGGATTGGGAGAGCGCTTGATTTGGTGAGGTTCACCTTATAGCCGGCTAGCCTGCTATAGGAGTCCAACACTGCCATCAAAGCTGCCATCGAGGCCCCTGGTTCAGTCAAGGTCAGCAAGACGTCGTCAGCAAAGCCGGAGACCACGTACCGCTGGCTTCCGATCTGAATTCCTCGAATTTCCTGAGTGTCACGTATTGTTTGCAATAGGGGCTCCAGCGACAGAGCAAACAGTAAAGGGGACAACGGGTAGCCCTGCCTCGTTCCGTTGCTTAAACTAAATGGTATAATTTTTGATCCTGCTATCCGGACCCGTGCCTGCACGTCGGTATACATTGCCCTAATTGCAGTCAGGTAAGTGGCCGGAAGGCCAAAGTGCTGAAGGACCTCAAATAAGTAAGGCCATTTGACTCTGTCAAAGGCCTTCTCCGCGTCTAGCGACAAGAGCAGCGTCGGGATCCCTTTATCTACCTGTCTCCAAATGAGATCGATGTTACGTCTAGTATTTTCGAATAATTGCCTACTAGGAATAAATCCCACCTGGTCTGGATGGATTAGATTTGTGAGGAAAGGGTTCAATCGGGTAGCCAGGATCTTAGCCAGGATTTTTGAGTCGTGATTAATTAATGAGATCGGGCGAAAGTTTTCCGGAACCGAGTCATCCTTGCCAGGCTTAGGTAGTAATACCATATCGGCCAGAGACATATCCCTGTCTGGAGTGCCACCCTCCATAAGGTCATTAAATAAGGTTTCTAAGTGGGGTGTGATTTCGTCGCGAAAGATTTTATAGTAGCTACCTTCAAAGCCATCCAGGCCCGGAGCTTTGTTACCTTTCAGAGCGGTTATTGCCGCGTCAATCTCTTCGGCCGTGATCCGTGAGCCAAGGATAGCGGATTCTTCCCTTCCCAATCGTGGAAGAGTCAGTTGAGACAAGAAATGCTTAGTATCCTCGGTGTCGCGTTGACGCGTCGCCTCGTCGCCGTTCGAATGGTTGTATAGGTTGGAAAAGTAATTCGTAAAAACCTGAGCTATGTCGGTGGGATCTGTACAGTTCCCACCCGAACTGTTTTTAATACTTGTTATGTGTGAATGGCCTTGTCTTGGGCGAAGAGTTCTGGCTAGCAATGTGTCCATCTTGTTAGATTTTTCATAATAGGTCCTCTTGGACCATATTAGAGCTCTGGCCGTGTCATCCAGGAGTGCCTCGCGGACAGATGCCCGCAGGTCCTGTACGCTCGCCAGTGTAATAGGCGACGGGGTAGCTTTGTGTTTTTCCTCGGCCTTTCCCAAGGCTTCTAGGAGAGACGATATTAGTTGCGTTTTGCGTTTTTTCTTCAGTGTGGCTTCGCGAATCAAAATACCGCGGATAACCGCCTTGTGGGCGGCCCACACCGTGGCCGGGCGGAGGCCCGACTCTGTTTCCCTAGCAAAATATTCCGACAGTTCCTTCCGAACTACGTCCACCACCGTCAGATCTTGTAGCAAAGAAGTATTTAACTTCCAGGACCATGGGGACGCCACGCATAAGTTGTCTAAGGTCAGCGTGACCTCAGCGTGGTCGGACCAGGTGATAGAGCCGATTGTAGCGCCCGTAACCTTTGATGCCGAGTGAGAGTTCACTAAAAACATATCGATCCTAGAATAGGTGTTGTGGGGTGCTGAATAAAAAGTGTAATCGCGGTCTGCAGGATGATGTGCCCTCCAGATGTCTAAGAGGCCCGTTCGGAGGACAAAGGAATGGAGAATTTTATCTTGTCTCCCTCTCCCATGCGACCGCGGGAGGCCGCAGCCCCGGCTCCGGTCTGCGGCCGGGCACGGGGCGGCGTTAAGATCACCTCCCACAATCACCATTCCGTGCGGTAGATCTTGCACCATCTGGGCCATAGCATCCCAGAATTCAGCAGAGGGGTCATTAGGGGCGTAAATATTCAGAAAGTGAGTCGCATGGGAGTATAAAGTTCCTGACACCAGTACAAAGCGGCCTGTTGGGTCCGCCACTACTTTCCCAATTTTAAATGGGCATCTGTGGTGTACAAGTACCGCAACACCATTCTGTTTGTTCAAAGCCCTGGCCTCGTGTACTGTTCTGAACACATGGTCTTTTAGAGCGAATTTCGCTGACGCTGGAATATGTGTCTCCTGCAGGAACGCAATGTCCGGGTTTGACCGCTTAAGATCTCTGAACATAAGGCGACGTTTGTTCGGAGCATTAAGGCCCTTGACATTCAAAGATATTAATTTCAATGGCATCGTGATGGGTAAAGGGTCACGCGTATTCTACGTACCGGGCCCACCAGGGGTCCCTGCGTATGTTGCGATGAGGTTATCAGAAATATAGAGTAGTAGTCCGGGCCTCGCCCACTGTATCCGTGCGTTATGCAGCATCTACGGGTACCTACGTCCCCCTTGAGAACATACGGGAGGAAGAGAGGGGAGGAGGGGGTGGAGAGGTAAGAAAGCGTAGGAGTAGAGAAAGGAGAAGGTAGAAGAAAGAAGAACAGTTGAAAGAACTTTTGCCTGGGCTTACCCATAGCCAGGACAACATGGGGTATATACTGAAGCGACCCCAGAGCACAAAAAATGCCCCAGAGTAGCCCAAGCATAGACCAACTGTAGTAGGCACCATAAGGTGCCCAGTTTAACATATTGTGGACAAACACTTGTTTAAACAATCCGGGGGTAGCGGAGCTCCCCCTCCCCAGAGTGAATCCCAGCATCAGAGGTTCTCACTCGGGGGGGGGGGGGAGAGAGAGAGCGGCGGGGAATGAGCATATCTCCGTTGAACTGACCCCTCCCCCCAGTTAGTAATCGGAGGTCCCAGCTGGGGGCACCCCGCGGGGCGAATACGAAACATCGGAACATAATCCCCTTTAAACAGACAGAGGAGCGGAGACGCTCAGGTGTGACCAATAATAACCGAGTTTTATAAAACATATGGGATATAGGTACATTCAAGCGTTCCAGGCCCGGGAGAAAGCTCCAGACCCAGTGACATAATTTCCCATTAGTGACCCCCAGCGTGCAGTCAGTGGACCGGTTTAAGAGGGCGTGTAATAAATGCTTTACCCACCCTACCCATCCAGTTGAGGGGGGGGGGATGGAGAGAAACAAAAATAAGGCAACACATAGCATAAAATCAATGAAACACATAAATTGCATCCCATGAGTTCCGTTGAGCGTAGATGCAACCAAGATAATAAGTGAACCGTTACAGCACATCCCCCATCCTGAAAGCTAGCATTCCTAATAGCATTACCCGTAACGGGGAATAGTCACAACTTAATACAGGGCAGGGGGCATCAAGGGCCCCCAGCAAGTTACCGGGTACGTCTCCCGCCGCCCGCCGCCCCCCCGCCCGGGTTGGAATAGTGTAACATGTAGGCACCGGAAAAAAGTAAACAAAGGGAACAGTTTGCCGCTATAAGTCTAGCTGAGTCCGCAAGGGGAGTGAAAAATGGGCCGGCTCAATTTCAGAAAAATCAACCGTTTGCAGACCATATCTGCACGCCAAGAATGCGAGAGGGTCGGGGTAAAAGTAATGTCGTTAGTGGGATGGGGAGATGATGGGAAGCCTCGCAGCCCTAGCCCACCCCAGAAAAAGAACCCACCCGTAGAGGGGACTATGGTCGTCCCGTGGGGGCCCCTCTGGAGTGCTAGTAAAAAGGGGGGTTATTAAAACATTATAAAGGGGGGGGGGACCAACACCACCCTCCCAAACAGCAAGAACCCTCCCGGACCAGCTCACCACCCGGGGACGTATACAGCAGGCTTCCCGCCGCCGCCATGGAGCCGACCTCCTCACTCGTCCGCCGAAAGCCAGTCGCGTGGAAGAGGTGCAAGGACCTCCGTCGCCGCCACAGGAACCGCAAAGCCAAGAGGAACATCGATCCCCAAGCCAGTTAGGAAGGTAGTCGGGTCGCCATCAGGAGCAAGGGCTTTAGTGCGGCCGTCTTTGAATGCCAATAGGCGGAAGGGATGGCCCCAGGCGTACCGAATGGAGTGTTTCTGCAATAGTTCGGTAAGTGGGCGCCATTCCCGCCGACGCTGCAGGGTTGTAGGGGTAAGATCTTGAAATAGGGCTATTTCCACCCCGTTATGCATTATCGGGCGACCCCTTCCACACCTCATTACAGCCTCTTTAGTTTGGAATGATAGAAATTTGACAATCACATCCCGAGGCCGTCTGTCATCGGCTCTTCTAGCCCGGAGAGCTTGGTGTGCCCTTTCGATATGCCATAGGTGGTCCGGTATATCAGGGAGAAGCGGGCGCAATATAGCCAAAACCGTCTCGGCGAGGGAGCCCTCCCCTTCTCGTTCAGGTAGGCCGCGGAGGCGAACGTTATTACGCCGCGACCTATTGCCTAAATCCTCAATCGCCGACGTAGCCGCATGAAGCTGAGTTTTCAGGCTATTAATTTGAGCAGCTGCTTCGTTGTGGGCGATCACAGTGGATTCCATCCTGTGTTCCAGCGTCGTCGTCCGAGCACCCAAGGCCTAAATCTCTGCTTTGACCTCGGCAGTGTTACGGACCATTTCGGCAGCCAGGTAAGTTCGCACTTCAGCCAATTTAGCAAGTATTTGGCTGGCCTCGGGTTCCGTTCCCCCCATTGCCGCGTTGCCGCCCGGGCTCGAAGGTGATCGTGGCGTACCCTGGCCGTCCCGGCCGCCATCTTGTGAGCTCAGGCGCATAGCACGAGAGGCCGCAAACAGCTTGGAGACTGTAGTAGCCGAGTCGGTCACCTTTTTGGTCTGCTTCCTCTGGGCCCTCTTGTCCATCCTAGCTCCCCCACCGGAATATATATTTTTTATGGTCTGTCCGTGCAAATGTAAGCGATTAGGCGGATAGGCTGGGACTTACTGCGCGCCAAACTCAGATGAGTTTAAAAGAAGACCGGGACTTGAAGGACGTTGCATGCAGACTAGGAGATTCACTTGCCCCTGAGGAAGTTCAGGTTACTGAACGAAACGCGTAGGGCTTTCTATTGTAGTGCAGAATTTGATTTTGGTTTTATTTTGTATTTTATTTCCACATCTCTTTTTTGGACATTGGTCATTTTGATGTTCCTGATTCCAGGGATCCTGAGATTGGATTTATTGATGTGCCTGTTTCCCACTTCTATTTTGTAAGTGTGTTTGTACATTAAAGTGTTCATTTTATCAAAGATACTCTGCACTATTATTTTTATATATTTTTTCTCCTCTATATCTGCCATGATGCTTCGCAAGTCCTGAGGTTTATGATAACGCCTACAATCAATTTCTGTTTGTGAGTGTGACTATTTTGCATCTACTCACCATTTTAAAGTGTTATAGCATTATTGCACTATGTTTTTCTGTTGTTATTGTATTGTAGATTTTCTATTTTCCATGTTAATCTGAGGACTGTGAGGAGTCCTTATCTACAATACTTCAGTACAAGGGTAATTGTTTTTAGAGTTTTTCTCTATCTATTTACCCACTAAGTGTGTGTCTTTTCTTATCCACGCTCTGGTGTATCTGGACATTTCTGTATTTAGTCAATACAGAATGTAGCTCAAAGCAACACATCCACGCAACTCCACATCCAACCCACGTCTGAAAACTCCAAGTTATTTTTAGACGTCAAAGAGGCTTTATCGTTTATCTTTTAAATTGACCCTGTGATTTAGGGTATGTAAATATGGTGGGTGGTGAGAGAATATTTTTTGTTAATAAAAATACACATTTGGTACCGCTAATAATATACATGTCTTAATAATAAATAAAATGCGACAATTTACATAGAATCTTCCCGACGACGCCAAACGTGTGTTGGAGGTGTGGCACGAGCCCAGGAACTATAACACACATATGGTGGGATTGACCCCTCATCACAACATACTGGGAAGCGATACATTGTGAAATCAAGGAAATACTGGGTGACACAGGAGAATTCAATAAAGAACTAGCCCGGCTGCACTCCACACCAATCCCCATTGAAACATACCGAAAATCCATACTCCGACACCTCCTGAATGCAGCCAAAGCCCTGATCCCGCAACACTAGAAACAAACTAACATCCCTACAATAACACAATGGCTGGAAAAAGTAGACGGGATATACACCGCAGAATCGGTGCAGGCCACACTAATGGGTACGGAGGAGAAACACACGGATAGATGGCGACCATGGTTGGTCTATGTGGCGAGACGGACGGCGGAGGCTAGGGGGAGCACAAGACCATAAGAGATTGTCAGACCTTCCGGCATTCGCTAACCGTGGACTTCCGGGTTCTCGGAGCGCGGCCACTCCCCCTCCTATGACGTGGTCGTTCCCAGGGTTCATAGAGAGACCGCGTCAACACCACAGTGCTGGATCAACTCGAAAGCTCCCGCGAACTTCAAACTGAATATTTACTTCTACTGTGTATCGGACCCGGACTGTTTAATCGTTTACCCTCCTTCTCCTCTCCTACGACCTCGGACTGTTTTTGGATATTCTCTTGCCTGCTGCAACCTCGATTCTCTGTGGAATCTCTATCACCAATTTGGATTATCGCTCCTTCATAAGTTAAGTAAACCAGATTGGCTCAAGCTTAAAATATAACCATCCTAATTCTAAGTGGTTCGCATTCTGTTCCACATCAACTCCTAACCTTGTTTTCAACACCTACTTATTAATTATCTGCATCCTAATTTGGAACTTCTCGCTGGTTGTGTTAAATTTACTTTATCTAAAACAACTTCAACACCGCTGCTGTTCATAACCTGCCAGGAATTAAAGAGACAGTTCAATTTGATTATCTTTTTTTTATTTAAAGTAATAAACATTATCAAACTCAGAAATCTGCAGTTGTTTCCATCTTATCAACAATTGAGCATTACAGATTGATCCAGCCTAATTAATGGATACAGCAGATCTCACTTCTGAAATCACCAGATTAAACCAAAGAGTGGATACTCTTACTCAAGGCATGCAAGATCTACAGATCACCAATGAAAGAATCCTTACTTATGTAAGGGACTTGCAAACCCATACTCCTTACACAGTTACACACTCGGCTAGTGACCCTGCTGTCTCCAACCCCGAAAAATTCTCTGGAGACAGGTCCCAATACCGAGAGTTCATCAATTCTTGCAAGTTGTTGATTGCATTAAAACCCCGTTCATATCCCACTGAAAGATCTAAAGTTTGTTCTGTTATTTCATTTTTGAGAGGTGAACCCATGGCCTGGGCTCATTCCTTTCTTGAGAATGATGATCCCATATTGGATTCTCTGGATGAATTCTTTGAAGCCATGTCTCTCCTTTACGAAGACCCAAACAAACAAGCGACTGCAGATTTAACCATTAGAACACTGCAGCAAAGAAACCGGCCTGTTGAAGATTACATTGCTGAATTCAAACGATGGGCACCAGAAACTCAGTGGAATGACATAACACTACGTAACCAGTTCCGTATTGGGCTATCTGAAGCTGTCAAAGATGAGCTCTCCAGAACTGAACTACCTACTACACTAAATACACTTATTCAACTGTCAATCAGTATCGACAGAAGACTTAGGGAAAGAAAAGCTGAGAAATCACTCACTAGCTTTCTATGGAAAAAACCCTTCACCTCTTCAAAGGCACCGGAGAAACCTATAACTCCCGCTGAACCTATGGAAATAGGGGTTGTGAGAAGTCCTCTTACTCCAGAAGAGAGAACCAGAAGAAGACAACTGAACCTCTGCATGTACTGTGCTTCGCAAGAACATGTGGTACCAGACTGTCCCCTATTGAAACGTCCAAGAGGCGGTAAGCATGGTTCTACCACGACTGTAATGAGTGTACTTCCTTCTAAACCAACCTCTCATTTCTCCTCTGTCTCTCTCATATTACAGTGGGACAAAGAAAGAATTACGACTAAGGCCATTATTGATTCCGGTGCTAATGGGGTGTTCCTGGACTCATCCTTTGTTACAAAAAATAAAATTCCTTGTGTTCAAAAACGTAATTCCGTCTCTGTCAGAGTTATTGATGGCTCCTTAATCTCCTCGGGGCCCATTCGCCTTGAAACTGTCCCTTTAAGGACTACTACTAATTATGTCCATTCTGAATTTCTTGTTTTTGATGTCATAAATTCTCCTCTTTATCCAATAATATTAGGGATAGACTGGTTACGGACTCACAACCCACTTATTACATGGGCTCCTTTCTCTCTCACGTTTAACTCTGCATATTGCCAGGGAACATGTCTACAACACATCCCCATTTTGCATGTTACTAGGGAATCCACTATACCTTCCTGCTATTCAGAGTTCGCTGATGTGTTCAGTAAAAAGGAAGCAGAGACACTTCCTCCTCATCGACCCTATGATTGTCCGATTGACCTTGTTCCTGGTGCTCCTATCCCTTTTGGACATATTTATCCTCTCTCTGAATCAGAGCTAAAAACCCTCAAGGAATACCTAGATGAAAACCTCCGTAAGGGGTTCATTAGACCTTCCTGTTCACCAGCCGCTTCCAGCATGTTTTTTGTAAGAAACAAGGACCAGACTATTCGGCCAATCATCGATTACAGGTCTTTAAATAAAATAACTATCAAGAATCGTTACCCTCTTCCCCTGATCAATGAGTTGATTGAAAGATTAAGAACAGCTACCATCTACACTAAACTTGACCTTCGTGGGGCATATAACCTTGTTAGAATCAAGGCCAATGATGAATGGAAAACGGCGTTCAGAACCCGATATGGTCTTTACGAATATCTTGTCATGCCCTTCGGGCTATGTAACGCCCCTGCAACCTTTCAGCATTTCATTAACGATATCTTCCGAGATCTCCTAGACGTTTGTGTCATCATTTACTTAGATGATATTCTCATCTACTCCAACAACCTTGAAGAACACAGAAAACACGTGAGATGGGTATTATCCAGATTAAGAACACACAAATTATACGCAAAACCAGAAAAATGTATATTTGAAGTCAATGAAATCACTTTTTTGGGATATGTTATCTCCCCTCATTCAATAAGTATGGATTCCTCCAAAATAGATTGCATTGTCAACTGGTCTACTCCTACTAATACTAAAGACTTACAACGTTTTCTGGGATTTGCCAACTTCTATAGGAAGTTCATTAAAAATTACTCCAAGGTTGCTCATCCCCTCAACCTGCTCAATAGCAGTAAACGGTCCTTTGCTTGGAACGAAGAGGCTCAAGCAGCCTTTGATGAATTAAAACGGAGATTCACAAGTGCTCCCATTCTTCAACTACCTAATCCTGCTTTTCTCTACGTCATGGAAACGGATGCTTCTGACACAGCTATCGGGGCTGTCCTCTCCCAACACCAAACGCCTCAAGATCCTCTCCATCCAGTAGCTTTTTTTTCACGATCTTTGTCTCCTGCTGAACGAAATTATCCTGTAGGAGAAAAAGAATTATTAAGTATTAAAGCTGCATTCGAAAACTGGCGTCACATACTTGAAGACACACGCACTCCTGTAATTGTTTATACCGACCACAGGAACCTTGAATATCTTCATTCCAACAAAACACTCTCTGCCAGACAAGTACGCTGGAATCTTTTCTTTTCCCGTTTCAATTTTCAAATCATTTACAGACCTGGATCCAGAAACAAAAAGGCCGATGCCCTGTCCAGAATTCACCAAGATCTTCCTGTAACCGAAACTCAACCTCCTAAAATCATAGGTATTATTTCG
This sequence comes from Pelobates fuscus, assembly GCF_036172605.1. Classification (NCBI taxonomy): domain Eukaryota; kingdom Metazoa; phylum Chordata; class Amphibia; order Anura; family Pelobatidae; genus Pelobates; species Pelobates fuscus. The sequence goes on along the minus strand of NC_086322.1, from coordinate 47,246,190 downwards.
TCATTAATTGATGATATTAAACATCTTAAAGAAGAAGATCTTGAACTTCCCAAACAAGGCAATCTATCAAAAAAGGACGGGTTGTACTACTTCAAAGACAGGTTATACATTCCTCCCTTGCTTAGGAATAAAATACTCTCCTTGATTCATGATTCCCCTCTGGCTGGTCATCCTGGTACAAGGAAAACACTGGAGCTGTCTAAAAGATATTACTGGTGGCCTCGCCAGGACAGAACCATAGAATCTTATGTCAAAAACTGCCCAACCTGTCTGAGATCAAAATCTGACCATCATCCACCATTCGGTCAATTACTGAGCCTACCTGTTCCAGAAAGACCTTGGCAGTCCATCTCAATGGATTTCTTGGTAGAACTCCCTCCTTCGCAACATCATACCACCATTCTGGTAGTGGTAGACCGTTTCACCAAGATGTCCCATTTTATTCCTTTAAAGAAATTACCCTCTTCATCTGAACTTGCAAAAGTATTCATCAACAACATCGTGAAACTCCATGGTCTTCCTGAAGAAATCATATCAGACAGAGGAACACAGTTCACCTCCAAATTCTGGAGTGAGATGTGTTCCTCCCTCAACATTCAACGTAAATTATCTTCAGCCTATCATCCCCAAACCAACGGACAAACAGAGAGAGTTAATCAATGTGTTGAACAATACTTGCGGTGTTATTGCTCTCATTTACAAGATGATTGGATCACGTGGTTACCAATGGCAGAGTTCTCATACAACAACTCGGTACACACTAGTAGCAAAATGACTCCTTTCTTCTCAAATTTTGGATTCCATCCTTCTTCATTCCCCGATCAAGGACTTCCTTCTTCTAATCCATACGTCTCCAACCATAACTCGTTCATGTCTGCCCTCTTCCTCAGGTTACGTGATAACCTTAAAAATGCATCATCTGCTCAGAAAAAGTTTTTCGATACTGGTAGACGACCTTCCCCTACTTACAAGGTTGGTGATCTAGTATGGCTCTCTTCAAAAAACATTGTCACCAACCGTCCCTCAAAGAAACTGAGTTCACTCTTCCTTGGCCCTTTTCGTATATTGTCGCTCATCAACGAAAACGTGGTTAGATTGAAACTTCCACCTACCATGAAACTACATCCAGTCTTCCATGTGTCATTGCTTAAACCACACCACTCCGACCCTTTCATGAGGGATGTTCTTACCACTCCTGATCCCATTCTGGTACAAGGTGAAGAGGAATACGAGGTCCAGAGGATTCTCGACTCACGAATCCATCGTGGTTCCTTACAATATCTTGTCCGGTGGAAGGGCTACGGAGTTGACGAAGACTCGTGGGTGTCGTCCTCCGTGGTGCATGCTCGTCGACTTATTAATGCGTACCATGCTCGCTACCCATCCAGACCTCGTTGACAGCATCCGGTGGCTGCTTCTTATGAGGGGGGTTCTGTCAGACCTTCCGGCATTCGCTAACCGTGGACTTCCGGGTTCTCGGAGCGCGGCCACTCCCCCTCCTATGACGTGGTCGTTCCCAGGGTTCATAGAGAGACCGCGTCAACACCACAGTGCTGGATCAACTCGAAAGCTCCCGCGAACTTCAAACTGAATATTTACTTCTACTGTGTATCGGACCCGGACTGTTTAATCGTTTACCCTCCTTCTCCTCTCCTACGACCTCGGACTGTTTTTGGATATTCTCTTGCCTGCTGCAACCTCGATTCTCTGTGGAATCTCTATCACCAATTTGGATTATCGCTCCTTCATAAGTTAAGTAAACCAGATTGGCTCAAGCTTAAAATATAACCATCCTAATTCTAAGTGGTTCGCATTCTGTTCCACATCAACTCCTAACCTTGTTTTCAACACCTACTTATTAATTATCTGCATCCTAATTTGGAACTTCTCGCTGGTTGTGTTAAATTTACTTTATCTAAAACAACTTCAACACCGCTGCTGTTCATAACCTGCCAGGAATTAAAGAGACAGTTCAATTTGATTATCTTTTTTTTATTTAAAGTAATAAACATTATCAAACTCAGAAATCTGCAGTTGTTTCCATCTTATCAACAATTGAGCATTACAGAGATAAGCAAGGAGCCGAATTGGAAGGCCTCCCCGCGTTCCTATACGGGACGCCCACGGTGAAGAGCAGGACGACCTGCCCCTTGGCAAGTAGCTCAGGTACCTCCCCTTAGCCCCTCATCCCCCCCTCACATTCTAACTAACCACTCTAACAGCTCTGGGGCTCTCAACCTCGCTAAAGCCACATGACACCATACTTACCATCCACCCCAACACACCGCAACACAAGCAAAAAAGGGAAGGGGGAAAAACACAAGACGGGTACCCGCAACACATCAAACCGAACAAAATGTAAGCTAACACGCGGTGGACAGCGCCACACAAGCGCCCCAGAAACCACAAAAAGTTGAACATACAGCTGATTCAATAAAACCCGCTCCAAAGAACGAAAATCACACGCCCCGCTCCCGAAAACCACGCATAGCGAACTGGACATCACAAGTCAACACACTCAACATACACCCTACATTACTCCGATAGCAGGGACAACAACACTAGGGACAAGACAGCATGGTATAGGAAAATCCTCAACACCCGAGAGACCTTCACGAAGCAAATGCTTATACAAGGCTACCAAAACACAAATTAAAACGGGTGCACACCATCGCACTCTCATCTCATTGCACTACTTCTTTCCTTTCTAAACCCCACCAAACCAGCAAAACACACAATTACCCCACGTGACCTGAATAGTTACATGCTATGATGTTGACACTCGCTTCACTACCGTTAAATGCACTAATAACTGCTTTCTGTTGATAGGCCCTGCGAGGACACATAGTTACCTCCTGATACAGAGACCTGCGAGTCTTACTTATGCTATGACTATTTGCCGTTACAAAACTTTAATAAAGCATTTGAAACTAAAAAATAAAAACAAGTTTAATAAAATAATAAATAAAATGATGTGCTATTCCTTTAACTAAAACACTATAACGGTATATATAGAAAAATCAATAACATGGAGACTTAAGTACAAGCACAAATATGTAAAATAAGAGCAAGGCAAAGAATAATATTTTTTACCTCTGTGGTACTAGTATGCCAACGTTACCCTTATCCTTGTTGGCGGAATTGTACATTCATACTATATTCCACAATGTATTGGTTGTTTTGTTAACATTTTTACTATGTTTTGTCTACATATGTGCTATTGCAGTGTCGAGACAACAATTTTTTAAACCTGCCTAATTAAAATGAACTTGTGACTTGTTTTATTTAATCTTGCTATTGTTATGTGTGATTTTTATGTTTCAATAGCTCTTTTGCCTTTGTTCCTTCACTTCCTCGGTTTTAGCTTGTGTACTGTCGGGGGCTTCCATGGCAATAGTTATTATACATCGGGTGCATAATTATGCGGCATTATTACACATTTCAATGGCGAAGACAACTATCTATCTGCACTTACTGTTTTCAATATTTACACACCTTATTGATTATAGGAGAGTCTACAACCACTGCTTTATATTTTGCTGAGTTTCTTAGGTAAATTAAGGGTAGGATACATTAGAAAAGAAACAACTAGGATACATTAGAAAAGAAACAACTAGGATATTATTCTGTCCATTGCATGCTTATTTTTTTTTTTTTTTTTTTTTTTCTTAATTAGTAGATTATAATGTTGCCATTTAAGAATTTGGCAACTCACTTATTTTTACACTTGTGTTATTTTTGTTCAGATTTAATTCGCACGGAGATTCAGATTAATAGTTCTTCTCACTTATTTTTAAATGGTGTGAATCAATATGAGAGTTTAAATTGCAGGGGTAAAAATAAAAACCCAAAGATTATAAAATAGAAAAAAGGAAAAAGATATAGATACTATTAACCCCTTAGTGACCAGACGGTTTTTCAATTTTCTTACCGTTAAGGACCAGGGCTCTTTTTACATTTCTGCAGTGTTTGTGTTTAACTGTAATTTTCCTCTTACTCATTTACTGTACCCACACATATTATAACTTTGACCCCCAAAATGTGTTACACATCTACAGCCGCAAAATAACACTGTGCTAAAAAGTTTCTAAATTTTGTCCTGAGTTTAGAAATGCCCAATGTTAAGATGTTCTTAGCTTTTTGTATATGTGTGTCAGGTGTATCATGCACCCATGTCCTATTTGGGACATTTTTGAAGCCGGCCAATGTATTTTACCCCCATCAAACCATATATTTTTGAAAAGTAGACACCCTAGGGTATTTCAAATGGTGGTATTTCCAGGCATTTGTAGTAGCCACTTAGTCACAAACGCTGGCCAAAGTTAGCGCTCTAATTCCCTGCAGACATATCAGGTGCGTCCGTGGTCGGGAAGGGGTTAAGTACATTTTATTAAAAAAATATATATATTTCTCCTTTCTAAAATAAACAAACAAACAAAAAAATCACACTTACGCTATTAAATTAGTTACTGCGGCACTGGTGGGCGGAGAGGAATATCAATGCTTTCCTATGGACGCTGGCGTCTTCTCCCTGGGATTTTCAAAGTGAGAAGCACGCAAGCGCCTCTAGCGGCTGTCAATGAGACAGCCACTAGAGGCTGGATTAACCCTAATGTAAACATAGCAGTTTCTCTGAGCTGAAGTGGTCTGGGTGCCTATAGTGGTCTTTTAATTGAGTGGTTCTGGGGCACATAGCCTGTCCCTGCAGGCTAAGTATTGTAAAGGCTGCCTTTTCTGAGAAAAGGCAGTGTTTACACTGCTGCCTAAGGCCGCTTGGCTATTTAGCCTTCTTTGTCATCTCACCAAAGCTCGCTGCATAGACCTTAATGTCTTCTTTAAAAGCAATAAAAACAAGTTTAAAAAAAAATATGGAAGAATACACACAATATCAAAATCTATCTCGTTATCATTTATCTAAAAATCCAAGATAAACAAAGAACATTACTGCAAGGTATTTTTACGAGCCTGCTAATTTGAATGGATACATTTCTACAGTAATTCATTGCACTTTACAAAGATAACTGCCTCTAATACATGTAGTTAAAAACTGCATTAAATGGAAACATAAGCGGTATTCGGCTTACATATGTCTGCATTTCTAATAAATTATTGTTTTGTTTATTTACTGTGTTTAAGAGATGGCCTCCCACTGAGATTTCTCTCATTTTGAAATATGCCGTTGATAATTCAGTGCTATAAGTAACAATGGATGCCTATCTCTTCTGTCTTCCGTGGCCGCAGTCCTAATGTTAGCCTGCATTCATAATAATCATTGCCAAGAGACTCACTGCAACATCGTAAGTATATAACCATTTCTCAGCCGAGCCACTGGCTGCAGGAGAGTCGAAAGATTAATTGTCATACATCGCCCTTCATCCTTCTATGTTCTGTATTGTGAACTGAACCACCTTCAACTTGATGTCTATTGATAGCCATTTGTCAGAAATATACTGGCCAAGTGTATGTTTTTTTTTTTCTTAACACAACAGATGGCGAAGCCACTGTCATCTGTCAGTAGAAGCAGCGTGCATCCTTCATAAAACACAAGAGGGAGCTTGTCTAATGTTTAACCTTTAAGTAGTGAAACTTTACTGAGGCATTCTTAATTGGCGAATGTCAATTCGTTTATCAAGGAGGTAATTTTTATAAATATTTATACAGTCTATGCATTGTTCCTGGCATGCTGTCAATAATAAGAAGCGACTGCTAGCTAGCAATGGTCTGCATGTGTGTTGTGCGATTCTAGCTAACCAGAGTCAGCTTCAATTACGTTTCAATAACGGGTAATTTTAGGTTTTTTTTTCTCAGTATGAAATCAGAATGGAATGTGGGTGAAAAAAATTATTTGAGCATCAATGAACAAAATAAACCGTGGAATAAAAGAAACACAGATTAAAGCAAAAACAATAATAAACTAAATAAAATGTAAAAATAAAATATCTATATTTAAAAAAAACATTGAATATAAATAAATAAATGACAAATATGAGTTCTACCTGCTGCACAGTGAACAAACAGCAATGTGTTATTGGAAATAATGCCAGTGTGTTTGAAGAATGTAGGGAATGTGCTGAGGCCGATGTTACATTGGTAACATTTCAATCCTGCTGTCAGCTCTGTCACAGCTGAAGCCTCTTGCTAAATACTAAAATTCCTCCCAATCCACAAAAGTGTATGGCTCGGAATTAATTTATTATTAGTGATGTCCCGAATAGTTCGCTGGTGAATAGTTCCTGGTAAACATAGCTTGTTCGCGTTCGCCACGGATGGCGAACATATGCGATGTTCGGTCCGCCCCCTATTCGTCATCATTGAGTAAACTTTGACCCTGTACCTCACAGTCAGCAGACACATTCCAGCCAATCAGCAGCAGACCCTCCCTCCCAGACCCTCCCACCTCCTAGACAGCATACAATTTAGATTAATTCTGAAGCTGCATTCTTTTTTTTTTGTGTTTGTGTTTATTATACATTATCCCCCATAGCCAGTAACCTGTGTTTATTATACATTATCCCCCCATAGCCAGTAACCTGTGTTTATTATACATTATCCCCCCATAGCCAGTAACCTGTGTTTATTATACATTATCCCTCCATAGCCAGTAACCTGTGTTTATTATACATTATCCCCCCATAGCCAGTAACCTGTGTTTATTACACATTATCATCCCATAGCCAGTAACCTGTGTTTATTATACATTATCCCCCATAGCCAGTAACCTGTGTTTATTATACATTATCCTCCCATAGCCAGTAACCTGTGTTTATTATACATTATCCTCCCTATAGCCAGTAACCTGTGTTTATTACACATTATCATCCCATAGCCAGTAACCTGTGTTTATTATACATTATCCTCCCATAGCCAGTAACCTGTGTTTATTATACATTATCCCCCCATAGCCAGTAACCTGTGCTTATTATACATTATCCTCCCCATAGCCAGTAACCTGTGTTTATTATACATTATCATCCCATAGCCAGTAACCTGTGTTTATTATACATTATCCCCCCATAGCCAGTAACCTGTGTTTATTATACATTATCCCTCCCATAGCCAGTAACCTGTGTTTATTATACATTATCCTCCCATAGCCAGTAACCTGTGCTTATTATACATTATCCCCCCATAGCCAGTAACCTGTGTTTATTATACATTATCCTCCCATAGCCAGTAACCTGTGTTTATTATACATTATCCCTCCCATAGCCAGTAACCTGTGTTTATTATACATTATCCCCCCATAGCCAGTAAACTGTGCTTATTATACATTATCCTCCCATAGCCAGTAACCTGTGTTTATTATACATTATCCCTCCCATAGCCAGTAACTACTATACATTAGTAGTTACTGGCTATACTATACATTATCCCCCCCATAGCCAGTAACCTGTGTTTATTATACATAATCCCCCATAGTCATTTATCGTTGGACCTAGGCAGCATGATGTCTTAGGCCGGCCCAGAGAGTGAGTGAGTGAGTGAGTGAATAATATAATATATATGTTCAGAAACATATTAGTAATATATGTAAATCGGGTTCATGCAAAGAGGGTGAAAAGGTATTAAAGAAAAACACACTTATTGCATCAAATTTACAAAGCCAAACTTTTAAAAGCTTTCCTCATTTCTTTCTCGGGATGAGGAATATATCGGTTGTAGACTGAGGATTTCCATCTGCCCAATCTTTTAATAATATGCACTGGAGTGTCAGTGTTGAAGGAGACCGAAGCTGCCTCTATTCTAAATGAAAGACCCAAGACATGGATACAACCCAATCTTAGGAGTAGTGTTCTGATGTAGAAGATGAATTTAGCCGTAGTCAGAGGGATTCAGTGAGAGTAGTGATGAAATGTGTGTGGCATGACTGAGTGTGGGTAAGTAAGAGTCAAGTATTTTAACTGGGCACTAGTTCTAGGTGGGATAAAGTGGTATAGCGGATGGATGAGTAGTTTGGTTCGTTTTAGAGGTTTGTAGAGAAAGTATATAGTGATCATGATTTTTAGCGATATCCAATATTTTTAAGGTGGTCTCAAACAAACATAAAATGCTATATAAAATTTGTGGGAATATCGAATAGTCATGTACAGTAAATCAGAGAGGGCTCAGAATATCGAACCATCGATCGGTAACCTGGATGAAGTAGGGGGTCTATCTGTTTTATTAAATACGCGGTAATATGCTTTTAATGGGATAGGACGTTAGGAAAGGTGTGTGATTGAGATAAGTGGTTGTGGCTGTATTTACCTTATCCTGGGACGACCTGGCTCCTAAGCTTGAGCCGCGCGTGGCTGGATCACTCCTGCCTCCACACGAGCCGCATGCGACTTGTTCTCCTCTTCTGACTTAGCCGCGTGCACTGACCGCAGTGATCGGTCACGAGGCCCGCCTGGCACTAGGAGCACGGCTCGAGTCACGAGCTCACTCTTAAAGGGGCAGTGGGAGCCAAAAGTTGATTCAGGCTCCCATTGGCCCACGTCATTCCAGCACCCCCACACACAAACGTTTTGGGGGCGTAGGCATGACATGGGCCAATCAAATGTTAAAGGATATTTAAACTTCCCTAGCCCTATCCACTTTGTCCTATCGTGGTTTCGTTGTCAGTACCCTTTAGTGCGTTCCTTGATCTATTTTGTTTATTTTGGTATTGACCATGGCTTTGTTCTTGACTCTGAATTTATCTTTAACCCTTTCCCGTCTTGTTTGCCCGTGTGACTGATTACCATCTACCTGACTCTGGCTTGTTCTCGTTTTCGTAGTCTCTCTGTTACCATGACCTTGTCTCGTTTCTGACTACGCTTTATCTCTGGCTGACGTTTAGTCTGGCCATTCTAAGTCCAGGTAATAAGTTATATCCTAGTCTTGTCCCTTGCTATCCTAAACTCTGCGTGTTGGGGTATTACATCATGACATTATGATTATGATATGTTTAGGACAGCAAATAGCCTCCTATGAGGCAAGATTTTAAGAACAGGATCACCGTATGGACCAGATTGCCCAGGCCCATCAAACACTTTTGTCCAGAAATGCTTATTTGGCCCCTGAGACACTGGTATGCGTACCATCTCAACCCGTACCTCCCATTCCAGAGGCATCTATCCTGACTAGAGATGTCCCAAATAGTTCGCTGGCGAATAGTTCCTGGCGAACATAGCTTGTTCGCGTTCGCCATGGATGGCGAACATATGCGCTGTTCGGTCCGCCCCCTATTCATCATCATTGAGTAAACTTTGACCCTGTACCTCACAGTCAGCAGACACATTCCAGCCAATCAGCAGCAGACCCTCCCTCCAAGACCCTCCCACCTCCTGGACAGCATCCATTTTAGATTCATTCGGAAGCTGCATTCTTTGTTTTTTTTTTTTATTATTTTTTTAGACAGAAGTGTGTTATATTTGAGCATGCTAGGCTGAACGTGCGTATATCATGGCTAGTTGCACTGAGGGTATGAGTATATAGGAGTACATTGTTGTGAAAGATGTCTGTCATGTTTAGGGTGTAGCTTGCACATTATCAACTGTGTATTTATATCAGCAGCTCCACCACTAGTTATAAATCAAGTGTGAGTCGCCCCATGAGATGAGACTAGTGAATAACATAATACATGAACGGTTAAGGTAAAGGCATGTAAGGAACTACGACAATAAACTCTTTAGGAGGTGAAATAATGACATGTTTAAACGCTTGCTACTTTACGATTAGTTAATGTGCAGAGAGCAGTTCATGTGATCAAAGGCATGGTGTGGAGGATCGGCTATAGTGGGACATGCTTGGCAGGCTGCTGTTTACTGCTTGTACTCATCCGATCCCTTCTGGGCGCCTGGTGCAGACCCTGGGAGTCCCTGATACCTGGAACAACAAAGGCAAGTCTCTGGCTGAGTGCCGGGTTCGCGGCTTGAGGTGGTGGAAGCTTGTTTTGTCGGGTGGTCGGATCTGTCCCGGTGGTGCTTCACGTCCGGTGCGGGATTGTGGTGGCTTAAGGTGGAGGCGAGTGCTTGACGTGGGGCAGGCTCTGCATTTCTTTTTGTGCCTCCGGTCCCGTCTTCGACGCCTTTTGCGTTGGTGGATTTTAATGGGGACTGCTTCGCTTAGCTGTGGTGGAGCTTGTTGGGGCTGTGGTGGAGCTTGTTGGGGCTTCCTGCTTGTTATTTGCTTCCAAAATTGATTAAAGAGTCTGTCCAGCTTAGACTCAATATCCTGCCATGCTTTGCTGGTACCAGGAGGACACGCGGCTGCCGCCATATTGGGAGAGTCGCAGATGAGTATGTCAGCCTGGGCGGCTGTGCTCTGTGCGTCCATTAGCTCCAGACAGCCTCTCAGGGGTGGACCGGGATAACACCCACCGGTCTGAAGGGGGGGGGGGGGGTAACGGAGCTCCTGCCGGGAAGTAGCTGCTCCTGGGCATCCCAGGATCGGGAGATCGGCCGCCTCTCCCGCCCGGTGAGCACCAGGCCACACTTGCCACGCGGAGGTAAGTAAGACTCTGTCGAGTTGCTGGCCGCTATTAAGCATGTCGGGTCGGTCAGGTAGGAGCAACATTGCTGGGTCATCCCCTTCTGGGGTGACATTCGCTTGTTGATAGCTGCTTAAAGTGAGATATTGAGGGAGCTCACACGAAGTGCGTCTTTCCTCCATGACAGCTAGGCCCGCCCCCCGGAAGCTGCATTCTTAGTGAGAGGAGGGACAGTGTAGCTGCTGCTGATTTAATAGGGAAATCGATAGCTAGGCTAGTGTATTCAGTGTCCACTACATTCCTGAAGGACTCATCTGATCTCTGCTGTAAGGACATCACCCCAAAAAGCCCTTTTTAGGGCAAGAACATCAGTCTGCTTTTTTTTTCCCCTGTGTAATCTAATTGCAGTTGCCTGCCTGCCTGCCAGCGTGTGTGTCAGACTCACAGCTTATACTGTGCCCACTTGCCCAGTGCCACCACTCATATCTGGTGTCACGATAGCATGCATTTAAAAAAAAAAACTTTTTTGACTGTAATATAATAGCAGTCAGTTTCCTTCACACGTGTGCATTTCAGGACCTGCCAGGGCACAGTGTCACACCAGTGCAACTCATATCTGGTGTAACAGTAGTGAACATTAAAAAAAAAACCTAGAAATTTGACTGTGAAATAATAGCAGTCAGTTTCCTTCACATGTGTGCGTTTCAGGGCCTGCCAGGGCGCAGTGTCACACCAGTGCAACTCATATCTGGTGTAACAGTAGTGTACATTAAAAAAAAAAATACAGGGGGCTTGTTGTCACCTTTCGGGGACCCTTGGTGTTGTACGTGGCTGGGTGGAGGAAGAGACTGTCAGGATCGGGACAGGGATCCAACACGCAGAGTACGAACAGTAGAGATGTACGTATACCGGACCTTAGAATGGCCGGACTAACGTAAAGAGAAAGCAGAGAATAGTCAGAGACAAGCCGGGGTCGAGGGAACGAGAGGACAGGTAAGCGAGAGACAAGCCGAGGTCAAAGGACACGAGAGGTAAACAGGAACGATAGTACGAGCCGAGTCAAAACCAGATAGAACGATAAACATAAGAGCACTGAGGGACCAGACAAGCTAGAACCACGACAGGGCAATGAACCATTAGCCACATCCCTCTTTTATACCCTGGTTCTCTAAATCATGGCTCCACCCTTGCCGAGCCCTGATTCGTTGTTCCGAACCAGATTGACAGGTCGGGATGTGATTGCCGCCATGACGTCGGCTCCTGAGCGTCGTGTCATAAAAGGAAGTGGGGTTCTCGCGGCCGGCGTGGGAATGACTATGAGAGCTGTGAGGATTAGATGAATCAGCCCCGCTGAGAGAACGGACGTCGGGAAGTCTAACCTCCTCCGAGGTAGAGACTTCAGGTACCCTGACAGTACCCCCCCTTCAGAAACACCCACCGGGCGGAAGGAACCGGGGCGAGACAGAAAGCGAGCATGAAAAGCCCTGAGAAGGCGAGGAGCATGCACATCCTCCTGGGCCACCCAAGACCTCTCTTCAGGACCATATCCTTTCCAGTCCACAAGATATTGCACCTTCCCCCGAGAAATCCGAGAATTGAGGATGGAATTGATCTCATACTCCTCCTGACCCTCAACCTGGACAGGACGAGGGGACGGCACAGTGGAGGAAAATCTGTTACATACCAAAGGCTTCAATAAAGAAACATGAAAGGAGTTCGGGATGCGTAAAGCAGGCGGAAGAGCCAGACGATATGCAACAGGATTTATCCGAGACAGAACCCTGTAAGGGCCTATGAAACGAGGAGCAAATTTCATGGAAGGAACTTTCAAGCGGATGTTTCTGGTACTCAACCATACCCTATCGCCCGGAGAGAATACAGGAGCCACCCTTCTGCGTTTGTCAGCGTGTTGTTTGGACAACATGGAATTATGAACAAGGATTTGTCGAGTCTGATCCCACAACTTTCTCAGATTGGCAACATGAATATCAACCGACGGTATCCCCTGGGAGGGGGAGGCCGACTGAAGAACGGAAGGATGGAAGCCATAATTCATGAAAAAGGGGCTAGAACGAGTAGAATCGCAAACACTGTTGTTGTGCGCAAACTCCGCCCAAGGAATCAAACCGACCCAATCGTCCTGGTGTTCAGAAACAAAACAACGCAAGAACTGTTCAACCTTTTGGTTGGTGCGCTCGGCAGCCCCATTGGACTGGGGATGATAGGCAGAGGAAAAATTTAATTTGATACCAAGCTGGGAACAGAAGGATCTCCAAAACCGGGAAACAAATTGGGAACCTCTATCAGAAACGATTTCAGAAGGAATCCCATGTAAACAAAAAATCTCCCTCGCGAAAATTTCAGCCAATTCGGGAGAAGAGGGCAATTTGAGCAGAGGTACAAAATGAGCCATTTTGGTAAACCTGTCAATTACTGTGAGGATAACCGTATGTCTTTTAGAAACCGGTAAATCAACAATGAAGTCCATAGCCAGACAGGACCATGGTTTCACAGGAATTTCTAGGGGTTGCAAAAGTCCACATGGAAGCGTATGAGGTTGTTTGGTCCTCATACAGACATCACATGCCCCGACGAATTCCTTAAGATCCTTACGTAATGAAGGCCACCAGAAATCTTTAGAAATCAGAGAACATGACTTGCGCATGCCAGGATGTCCGGCAAATTTACTGTTATGAAAACACTGCATAAGTTCCAGTTGGAGTTTAGGAGGCACGAAGTAACGGTCCCCCGGAATAGGTCCGGGTGCCAGATGTTGTAACTTCTTGATCTCCTCCAGCAACGGAGAGTGAATCTTAATGCTAGTGCTGGCAATAATATTACGCTTAGGAACTATAGAAGAAAAAACCATTTCAGGCATAGTAGAAGGTTCATGTTGGCGGGACAATGCATCGGCCTTAGAATTCTTAGAACCAGGTCTATAAGTGAGAACACAGTTGAAATGAGTAAGGAACAAAGACCAACGAGCCTGCCTGGCAGATAATCGCTTGGCTTCCCCTATATATGACAAATTCTTGTGATCCGTCAAAATAGTAACCGGGTGTAAAGTCCCTTCCAACAAGTGTCTCCACTCCTTTAAAGCCAAAATTACCGCTAACAGTTCCCTGTCACCAATATCATACCTACTCTCAGGCCCAGACAATTTCCTAGAAAAAAAAACACATGGATGCAGTGGTTTATTCAAACTTAACCTTTGGGACAGAATAGCGCCTACACCTGTCTCTGAGGCGTCTACCTCGAGTAAGAAAGGCAAAGATGTGTCTGGATGAACTAATATCGGTGCTGAGGCAAACTGTTCCTTGAGAGTACTGAAAGCAACAAGCGCTTCTGGAGACCATGTCTTAGTATCAGCACCCTGTTTAGTCATGTTAGTAATAGGAGAGATAATAGACGAGTATCCCTTAATGAAGCGCCTATAGTAATTCGAGAAACCGATGAATCTCTGAATGGCTTTGAGTCCCTTGGGCAATGGCCAATCCAAGATAGATTGGAGTTTAACAGGGTCCATCTTAAAGCCCTCTCCAGAAATAACGTAACCAAGAAAATTTACCTGAGATTGGTCAAAGCTACACTTCTCCAATTTGCAGTACAACCCATGCTGTAGAAGTTTATGTAATACCCTTCTGACTTGTTTGTGATGAGTTTCAGGCTCTTTAGAATGTATTAGTATATCATCCAAATAAACTATAACACATTCCTGTTGAAATTCCCTAAGAACCTCATTAATCAAGTCCTGGAATACAGCAGGAGCATTGCAAAGCCCAAAGGGCATTACCGTGTATTCATAGTGGCCATACCGGGTATTGAAAGCCGTTTTCCATTCATCACCCTGCTGAATTCTCACCAAGTTATAAGCTCCCCTCAGGTCTAACTTGGTAAAAATCTTAGAACCTTTCAGGCGATCAAATAGCTCAGTAATCAGGGGAATCGGATAAGCATTTCTGATTGTTATCTTGTTCAAGCCCCGATAATCGATGCAAGGCCGTAGTGTGCCGTCTTTTTTATCTACGAAAAAGAAACCGGCTCCAGCTGGAGAAGAGGACCTCCTAATAAAGCCTTTGTCTATATTCTCCTGAATGTACTCCTCTAAGACTAAGTTCTCCTTAGCGGATAGAGGATACACATTACCCCTCGGGGGCATAGTACCAGGCAGGAGATTAATCTTACAATCAAAGGACCTGTGTGGAGGTAAAGTATCAGCCTTCCTCTTATCAAAGACTGCCTTTAAATCCTGATACTGGGAAGGTATCTGTAAATCTGTGGGCTTGTTAGAGTTGCTAGGTGTGTCCACTAGGCACAACGGTGAGACTTTCTGTACACAACCTTTCTGGCAACCCTGACCCCAAGAGACTCTCACCTTGTTCCCAATCAATAGTAGGGTTATGCTTTTTAAGCCAGGGATACCCCAAAACTATAGGAACTGAAGGGGATGAGATAAGCATGAAAGAAATCTCCTCCTCGTGTAAAATACCAATGGTTAGTTTAACTGGTAAAGTTTCACGAGAAATAACTGGATCTAACAACGGTCTACCATCTATGGCCTCAACGGCCAGGGGAGTCTCCTTTAACTGAGATGGGATAGCATGTTTCTTGACAAAAGTTTGATCAATAAAGCTTTCAGCTGCTCCAGAATCTATTAATGCCATAGCTTTAAGTGCTCCCTTTTCCCAAGTTAAAGAAACCTGTACTAGTAGCCTATGATCCCTGTAATCATATGTAGAGGACAAAATAGAAACACCCAAGGCCTGTCCTCTGGAGAAACTTAGGTGCGAGCGTTTCCCGGACGGTTAGGGCAATTAAGGCGTAGGTGACCTCCTACTCCACAATACATACACCGACCCTCCCTTTTCCTATTTTGTCTTTCATTCTCTGAAAGGTGAGTGTTACCAATCTGCATAGGTTCTGGGAGAGCTAGAATAGTAGATTCAGAATTCTGAAATGCGGGAGTTAGACTTAAGGAAGGTCTATAACCAAAATCACGAGTGCTCTGCCTCTGTCTCATGCGTTCATCTATACGAGAAATAAATGAAATTAATTCCTCTAAATTTTCAGGAAGATCCCTAGTGGCAACCTCGTCTAGGATCGCATCTGACAATCCGTTCAGAAATACGTCCATATAGGCTTGTTCATTCCACTTGACCTCTGCCGCCAAGGATCTGAACTCTAGCGCATAATCCACAAGGGTTAGCCTATGCTGTCTAAGACGTAATAGTGATCTAGCAGCACTGGCCTTTCTCCCTGGAGGATCAAAAACGTAGTAAGGAACGCATTATAGTTATAGACTACTGGATTATCATTTTCCCACAGAGGGTTAGCCCATCTAAGAGCTTTGTCAATGAGTAGCGATATTATGAATCCAACCTTCGCCCTGTCAGTAGGATAGGCGCGGGGTTGTAATTCAAAATGAATTCCTATCTTGTTTAGGAAACCACGACAAGTATCTGGAGCACCGCCATACCGTAAAGGGGAAGTAACATGGGAAGAAATTCCCCCTGTGGCTACCTCTAGGCCTGTGTTAGCAAGAGAGATAGATGGAGTATGAATTTCCTCTGTTTGATTACTCGGATGGGATAGTAATGCCTGCAGCGCCAGAGCCATTTGGTCCATTCTATGGTCCATGGCTTCAAACCTTGAGTCAGGTGAACCAAACTGAGCGTTAGTACCTGCAGGATCCATGGCCCTGTCGTAATGTCAGGATCGGGACAGGGATCCAACACGCAGAGTACGAACAGTAGAGATGTACGTATACCGGACCTTAGAATGGCCGGACTAACGTAAAGAGAAAGCAGAGAATAGTCAGAGACAAGCCGGGGTCGAGGGAACGAGAGGACAGGTAAGCGAGAGACAAGCCGAGGTCAAAGGACACGAGAGGTAAACAGGAACGATAGTACGAGCCGAGTCAAAACCAGATAGAACGATAAACATAAGAGCACTGAGGGACCAGACAAGCTAGAACCACGACAGGGCAATGAACCATTAGCCACATCCCTCTTTTATACCCTGGTTCTCTAAATCATGGCTCCGCCCTTGCCGAGCCCTGATTCGTTGTTCCGAACCAGATTGACAGGTCGGGATGTGATTGCCGCCATGACGTCGGCTCCTGAGCGTCGTGTCATAAAAGGAAGTGGGGTTCTCGCGGCCGGCGTGGGAATGACTATGAGAGCTGTGAGGATTAGATGAATCAGCCCCGCTGAGAGAACGGACGTCGGGAAGTCTAACCTCCTCCGAGGTAGAGACTTCAGGTACCCTGACAGAGACCTTCAATGACATCAGGAACGGGACAAGGAACGGGACATGGCTAGCTTGGTATCCAACCTTGTGCAAATGGGGAGTTTGCGGTTGTGCAAATGGACTGTTTGCAGTTGTTTGCGGGAGTTTGGTCTGTCACTGTGAAGCGGGCGTAACCCTTACACTACCTGATCGATACAACATCATACCTGATGTTTTAAAGCACGTTATTCCAAACAATTTAGGAATGTTAGGTGATTTATGCCCTTTATGGATTAAAACCAGACTCTGCATCAACTATGTAATTTTCCATGGGAGTTTTGCCATGGATCCCCCTCCGGCATGACACAGTACCAGGTGTTAGTCCCCTTGAAACAACTTTTCCATCACTATTGTGGCCAAAAAGAGTCCCTGTGGGTTTTAAAATTTGCCTGCCTATTGAAGTCTATGGCGGTTCGCCCGGTTCGCCCGTTCGTGAACATTTGTGGAAGTTCGCGTTCGCTATTCGCGAACGGAAAATTTTCTGTTCGCGACATCACTATTTATTATATATAAGGGAAAATCCAGTCACAATAGCCACTACAACTTCCTGAAGAGGTTACGATACAAGGAACTTGTCCTTGCATCCATTAATTTGAGAAATGTGTCATACTGGCCAGAATAGGGCTTTACAGCAGTGTGGGCTCCATGTTAAATTCCTGTCAATTAAACAGTCTGGAGTTACACCTCCAAGCATTCTGACATGAATGGCTTTGCACATGCTCCTCCCCCTAGGAGAGAGCCCTTGCAAGTACAAAGCCTGTATCTATCTCACTAGTGATTGATGCTGTGTGTCCATGGATCTGTGCAGCACCAATCATCACTGAGACTAGGCCAAGCTTTGCACTTGGAAGCACTCACTCCAAGGGAGCTAGGTCAGTCCTGTATAGCAGTACACTGGTTTTAAATGGCATTCAAGGCGGGCAGTGCGATCTCCAACTTAATGACTGACAGGTCTCAGAACGATGAGACATATATATATATAGAACGATGAGACATCTCAGAACGATGAGACATATATATATATAGAACGATGAGACATCTCAGAACGATGAGACATATATATATATATATATATATATATATATATATCTCATCGTTCTGAGACCTGTCAGTCACAAGCATTGGGAGATTATTGTGCATGTGTGGCAAAACGCCTTGTGGGCAACCAGCATCTCCATGGGAGCGTTCAGCGCCTCCATGCAGACCCAATCTAATACACTGCCCACCAAATCCAATATACCGCCCCCTCCCCCATTCTAATACAATGCCCACAAATCCAATACATTGCCCCCATATCTAATACACTGCCACCCATTCCTCAAATGAATACACTGCCCCCTTCCCCAATTTAACACACTACACAGGAAGGTCCCCCAAGCCCCTCTTCTCCTACCTTAAGATGAGTCGTTCATCCTCCCCAGGATCAGCCCTGCTCTCCTCTGCTCCAGCAGGCCAGACACTCCTCTGGCATTGCGAGCAGGAGGAAAGGGGTAGTGGTTGGCCTGCTCTGCAGACAGACAGTCACTCTGCACTCTTGTGGCCACGGAGTAGGCAATCAGCCGTGGGAGGGAAAACGAGAATCAGATCCTGTCTTGCAGCTGGTCGCAGCCCCAGGACAGGCAGGCGGGATGAAAAGATATTCATTGTGGGACGCATGCGGCCCACGGGACTCAAGTTTTACATGCCTGCAGCACATGGTTCAATCTAATTCCGCGATTTTTAACAGTACGTCAAGAAAACAGTGTTGAAATTT
The DNA here is from genome assembly GCF_036172605.1 of Pelobates fuscus. NCBI lineage: Eukaryota > Metazoa > Chordata > Amphibia > Anura > Pelobatidae > Pelobates > Pelobates fuscus. The sequence continues at coordinate 47,227,696 of NC_086322.1, read as the reverse complement.
TGATTGTATGTTGTTATACATGTCTGCATAAAATTGAGCAATTTTTGTGTTTTTTATGAAGTCTTTTTACTGCCCTCCTTCTCATTTGAGAATTAATTTTCAGTTTAATTATATATTGACCTATTGACCTATATCTAGTAGTGAGGAAGAAGAGAGAAAAATGTTATAAACTAAATAGGAAATGCAGACAAAAGCGCAAATGCACTCATACATCGCTGCAATACCATTAGAACTGCTGGAAGCGATCATGATCGCTTCCAGCTCTCTAATTCCCCACGGATGTATCAGGTACGTCCGTGGTCCTTAAGGACCATTTTTTGTCGCACGTACCTGATACATTCGAGGTCGGGAAGGAGTTAAGTACCTTTTTTTTTTTTTTTTTTAAACCAGTCCTTTCTAAAAAATAAAATAAAATCATATTTACGTTATAAAATTAGTTACTGCGGCACTGGTGGGAGGTAAGGAAATTTTACCATCAACAAAGATACAAAAGTGGGCGGTAGGTATTAAATGGTTGACTACCCCTGCTCTAAACCATTGCACTTTAATGGTTAGTTTGTTCGTTTTACTATTGTTCAATAGAGTCTTTGTTTAATGTAATCGTTAAAACACGTTCTAGGTACTAAATAAGTTACTTAGATCTTGGTGATAAGTTCGCTTAGGGTACTGTAACACTTTGCTGGAAATGTATCCAGAAAGTACGTCAACAAGAGGGGAGCTAATAACAACATGTATATATTTTTGTGTGTGCATCAGGCATTGTGTGCCTGTGAGTGTGTATCTGTATGTGTGCGACCAGGACAATGTGTATCTATATGTGTGTGACGTGGAGGAGTGTGTGTCTGTAGGGGGCAGCCAAAGTGTTTTGTAAGGGACCTCAAAATGTCTAATGGCAGCCCTAACTTCTGACCTTATTAATTATTAAAGCATTTAAATGTCTCAGCACATTCAGTGAATGAGGCTGGATTAAAGGGGAAAATAGTGTAAAAAGATGAAGCTTTACTGTATCAAAAATAATAAAATAAATTATAGAAGGCAACAACACAACAATGGTCTTAGACAGTTGTTTGAAGTGTAAGACAAATGAGTATATAGATATTTTGAATCCTATAAACTGCTGCGGCGATATATCCTCAATATGTAACGAGTTAAATCTAATTATGCTACCCAAATACTGACAAAATAAACAAAAAAAACGTAAGGACACAGAAAGACTAGTCTGGAGTGGAAAAGGTAACCCTGTGCCTTTAAGGGCACCTATCAAGTTAAATTACTAGTCTACCTGCCTAATAGATAACAGAGAGATTAGTCTAAATGTAGTTGGGTAAATCTGTGCCTTTAAGGGCACCTATCAAGTTAAGAGACCAGTCTAACTGCCTATCTAATTACTCAGCCTCCCGCAAAGGTACATGAAACATCTAATGTATCATGCAGGAGACCGATATGCCGAAAATACTGACAGCCCAATTACAACAAAATAGAAGTTATCCGGATAATATCAGAGAAATATAACAATGACTGACAGCGAGCCAAGATGGAGGCTCTTCAGAATAAATCCAAATCCAGAAATTCTGTGTTTAATGGAACACTATAGTCACCTGAACAACTTTAGCTTAATGAAGCAGTTTTGGTGTATAGAACATGCCCCGTGCAGCCTCACTGCTCAATCCTCTGCCATTTAGGAGTTAAATCCCTTTGTTTATGAACCCTAGTCACACCTCCCTGCATGTGACTTGCACAGCCTTCCATAAACACTTCCTGTAAAGAGAGCCCTATTTAGGCTTTTATTGCAAGTTCTGTTTAATTGCATGATTTTGCTATTACATGACGAAAAGTCATGATTTTATTAAAGACACGGAGGCGAGTATTGCATATCCCTTTCTTTACTGTTGACAAATAGCAGCAAAGGAAACATACAGAATGAAAAAAGAATGAACATGTGATAACGTAGGCCCCTCCCCCTCAGGTCCCAGTATAACAGGCAGCACTTCCCTTCCATTTCCCTCTTTCTGCAGATGCGACCAAAGAACAATGTCCATAACTAGAGTAATGCGAGAATAAAGTCCCAAGGAATAACAGAAAAAACCGAGGAGGTATAACATCACAAACTGGGAAGTGTGGCCGTAGAATTCATAGGACCGATGGAGGACAGCAGGAGGAGACCAATAAACCGGACCCTTGCTAGACGTCTTGCCAGATTAAGCTGTGGAGACATAAAGGACAGGAGCCAACAGGTTAAAGTCGATACTTGTAACTAGTACAAGGTTACACCAGTGGGAACAAAGACCCTTGTATATACAATCCCACAAAACAATCAATGTTAACATATCCAGTAATATAGAAAACAACAATTATAAGGACGGCCCCACTTACCGTCCCAAACTATAACATAGGTGTATCGTGGTATGAGTAATATGGGTGGGGAGATATATACTTACCAGCGTGAGAGTAACAAAAAAGGGTGGGGCAATACTCGCCTCCGTGTCTTTAATAAAATCATGACTTTTCGTCATGTAATAGCAAAATCATGCAATTTTATAACAAGACACGGAGGCTCATATTGCAAGTTTAAAGCTGATCCATTATTACAGCGAATGTGTGTGGGGCCGGCCGAAAGTAGAATTCTCGGAAGGTAGATTCCCTAGACCAATCAGCTGTTCTCATAATGTCTTCCAGGCGGGCGCCCGCAGACATCATAGAAGAGGCCGAAGCCCCTCGTACTGAGTGGGCGCCGAACACTGTAGTGTCAATGCCCGCTTGGGTCAGCAGCCATTTCACCCAGCGTGATAAGGTAGTGCTGGAAACTGGGTGAAAAGGGGGGCGGAAAGATAAGAACAACTGACGGGAGGCAGTAGATCGGTGTGGTTCGGTGCGAGATTCGTATTCACGAAGGCAGGTCACTGGGCATAGCGAAGGAGAGGCAGGGAAACTAGGGTAGGATACCGCCTTGATGGAAGTCTTAGTGCGTCTGCTGATGTTAAAAGTTACCCCGTCCGGGGTGTATGACTTGGCATCGACATCCAGTGCACTGACATCCGAGACTCTCTTGCATGAGATGAGACAGAGTAGGCACACCAATTTGGCCGACAGCTGTTTGAGGGAGAGTCCTGCGTTAGCGGGCCAGGATGAGAGGAAAGTCAATACAACTGAAACATCCCAGGTCGTGGAGTAGCGGGGCCTGGGTGGCCTTGAAAATCTAGAGCCCTTGACGAGTCGGCACACTAGAGGGTGTTGTCCCGCGGGGCGGCCCTCGAAGCCTTGGTGAATCGCCGAGATAGCGGAACGGTAAAGGTTAATGGTCCTGTAAGCCTTACCGGCTTCGAAGAGAGACGTCAGGAACTGCAGGATCGTTGTTACAGGGGCCGAAACGGGATCCTCGTTCCGAGCCATGCACCAGCTAGCCCAAGCTCGCCAAGCTGACCCATATGCCCGTCTAGTGCCGGGAGCCCATGCTGCCGCCAATAAGAGTCTAGTTGCGTCCGAAACTCCTTGGATTTCCCAGGGTCCCCGGAGATTCGCCACGCCAGAAGTGGGAGAGAGCCCTCCAGCCGGAGGGGATGATAGCGACCCGTCGGGTCTTGTAGCAGGTCGTGGCGACCCGGCAGGAGTCGAGGGTAGTCCAACGTCATCTCGAGTATTTGGGGAAACCAAGACTGCGTCTCCCAGAATGGGGTGACCATGACTAGCTCCGCCCGGTGTTTGCGGGTCTGCAGGAGTGAGCGAGGGATCATGGAAAATGGGGGAAAGGCATAGAGGAGGCCTCCCTTCCACTCTTGTAGGAAGGCATCCACTGCCTCCGCCATTGGGTCCGGCCTCCAGCTGAAGAAGCGTGGGAGTTGAGTATTGAGCCGGGAGGCGAAAAGGTCTATGGTAAATGGCCCCCAAAGAGATGATATGTTGGAGAACACCTTCCTGGCTAATCTCCAGTCGCTGGTGTCTGAAAGATAACGTGAACCCCAGTCCGCTTGGACGTTGTGCAGGCCAGGTAAGTACTCTGCGTAGACCATCAGGTTCCGTTCCAGGCAGAATTCCCAAAAATCTTTCGCCAACCTGGCCAGGACCGCCGACTGTGTACCACCCAGGTGGTTGACATATCTCACCGCCGAAACATTGTCCATGCGGAGCCGAATACATGATAGGGCACGGTCCTTGGCGAAGCTGCGGATGGCGAAGGAGCCTGCCAGAAGCTCCAGGGCATTGATATGTAGCCGGGTTTCGGACTCCGACCACCGGCCCCCAGTTGAGATGCCCTCGCAGTGGGCTCCCCAACCGTGTAGACTCGCATCCGAGTCGATCGTGAATTCCGGCGTTAAGCCGAAGATGGCTTTGCCATTCCACGCAGACAGGTTGAGAATCCACCATCGCAACTCGTCTTTCGTCTCGTTGTCCAGGGAGACTAGGTCTGCGTAGGATGCCCCGGCTCTTAGGTGAGCGATTTTTAGGCGCTGTAGCGCTCGGTAGTGGAGTGGGCCTGGGAACACGGCCTGGATTGAAGAGGCCAGTAGGCCTATGAGGCGTGCCAATTGGCGTAAGGTGAGCTGGGGTCGGATAAGGGCCCTGCGCAATTCTTTGCGGATGGAACGAATCTTGGATATCGGGAGACTCAGCGTCGCTGCCCCCGAATCCACTTGGAAACCTAGGAATTCCAAGCGGGTGGCGGGGGTCAGGCATGACTTCTCCCAGTTGATTATGAAACCTAAGCGTGACAGGAGGTTTATGGCTAGTCGTAGGTGTGAGAGGAGGGTGGAGCGCTCCTGAGCCATGAGTAGAATATCGTCTAGGTAGACGATTAGTCGAACTCCTCGACTGCGTAGCCAGGCCATAACGGGCCGTAGAAGTTTTGTGAAACACCACGGGGCTGAGGATAGGCCAAAGGGCAGACAGGTGAATCGCCATATTTCGTGTCGCCAGTAAAAGCGTAGGAGGTCCCGAGAGGCCTCCGCTATTGGCACTGTCAGGTACGCGTCTTTTAGGTCTAGTTTCGCTAGCCAGTCTCCGTGGAGGAGGAGATCCCTTAGCAGGTGAATACCCTCCATCTTGAAATGGCGGTACCTGACTACGGCATTGAGGGGGCGCAAATTTATGACTGGCCTCGATTGGCCGCCTTTCTTTTCCACTAGGAAGATATTGCTTATTACGCCCGCAGGGCTGGGGGGTGCTAGTTCGATAGCCCCTTTGAACTGGAGGGATGAAAGTTCTTCGTCGATCCGACCGCGATCCTGGATGGAAAAGCGGATCGGTCGAGGAGGGGGAATGTGTGTAGGGCGGCAGGTGAGTTCTATATGGAAGCCCTGAATAGTGGCCAGTACCCAGGGATCTGAAGTGATTTGTGACCAGGCTGGGAAAAAATGTTGGAGTCTGCCCCCTATGTAACCCGGAGAAGAAATGTGTGGTAGAAGGCAACTCACCGTATGGTCGTCTGGAGTTTGGGTTACTCCGAAGGCCTCTGGATCGCCATTGACGTCCACGGGATGGAAAAAACATGGGGCGGGAGGTCTCCTGGTATTGGTGATACTGTTGAAAGGAGCCTCTTCCCGTGCCACGGGATTGGGGGTAGTTGCGGCCGGACAGACGGCTCCTGCTTCTGCCGGCCCTGGTAGAGACCCGCCCCTGGAATACTCGCCTCATGGAGGCCTGGGCCTTGTCTAGAGCCGTGAATGCCCCCACATAACGCCCCAAGTCTTTGATGAAGGAGTCTCCGAAGAGGAGTCCTTGGGCGTCTTTGCCCGCCTCCGTAAGGGCGAGGTTGGCTAGTTTTGGCTCAATTTTGAACAATATGGCTTTACGCCTTTCAATAGACAGGGAGGTATTTACGCTCCCAGCAATACAAATTGCTCTCTGGACCCAACCTCTAAGGTCTTCAGGGTCGACCATGCGGTTCTCCGCTCTGGCGTCTTCCGCCAAGTCAAATAATTTGGCCAAAGGCCCGAATATGTCCAGGTGCTTGTCCTGGCAGGACTTCAAAGCGGACTCTAGTCCTTTACGGGGGTTCCAGCCCAGTTTAGTGAGGAACTGGGTCATTTTTGGATCGACCTCTGGGGTGTCACACACCTTGTTAGGCACCAGAGGCCTAGGACACTCCGCCCTCAATTTGTTGCGGGCCGCCTTGCTTAAGGGTTTTCTGACCCAATTTTCCAGATATGTGGCAACGTGGTCGGCTGGGAGCCACTCCGCCGACCTCGGATGATGAAGGTCATCCGGGTCGAAGAGTGGGACCCCCGAAGGATCCACGAGGGATGGCCCCGCAGCCGCAGGGTTCCTGGTCCCCGTCTCGCCTCCGGGCATCTCTGCCTGAGCAGAGGAAAGGAGGTCGAGAGCGCCATCGGCGGAATCCGCATCAGAGTCGGAATCTGACTCGTTCATAGCCTCCTCATTTGACCCGATTTCTGAGTCGGTGCCGCTCTCAATCTGTGCTCTAGCACATTTCCAAAGCCGCGCCCGTTCTGCCTGGCGCGGAAAGGCTCTTTTGCGTGGATGGGACACGCTTTCTGGGGCGACCGAAGGTACGCCAGTCATGGTGTTTCTGGAGGCAGAGGAGTGTTTAGATTTACGGGCAGCCTTTTTGAAGTCCCCTTTAGATACCTCTCCCTGGGGTGTCGAGGTGCCCGAGAGTTGCTCGTCTGAAGGACGGGGCAAGAGGGCTTGTGAAATGGTGTGGGAGAGGGTGGAGGACATAGACCCCATAGCAGCCATAATGGCGTCTGTCACCGAGCGCTGTAGCGCCAGAAACTGTGGTCCATCGGGTTGGGTAGTCCCATCCGCCATAGACGGCGAAATATCTGAGGTGACAGGGGCCTCAGTTCTGATTACTGGGGAATCCGACTCCCCAGAGTGAGCGGACCCAGTAGATAGTCTGGGTTTAGGCATGATCAAGGACGTATGGGTTAGTCACCCAAACAATCTAAGCAAAGGAAAAAACGCTCTCACCAGGGCCCAGACCAGCGACACACTAAGAGGTAGGGACAGAATGACAGAAAATGGCCGCCGGGAATCTCGCGGGATTCGCGGCACCCGCAAGCTACGCGGAGGAATAATGAAACAAGAAGAAGTGCGCAGAGAGGCGCTCGAGCAGAAGAAACAGACACGGTTACATAAGCAGGGGAGGTCTGGGCCCTGAGGCTAGTGTATAACGACACAATTACTAACCTTCGAAATAAAAGACTAAATAAATACAAATTAAATAAAATCCATTAAATTATCAATGAATAATATATAAGAGAAAATATGGCATGTACTTATCTTTGTGTCAGAGCAGCAAAGAAAGAGGGAAATGGAAGGGAAGTGCTGCCTGTTATACTGGGACCTGAGGGGGAGGGGCCTACGTTATCACATGTTCATTCTTTTTTCATTCTGTATGTTTCCTTTGCTGCTATTTGTCAACAGTAAAGAAAGGGATATGCAATATGAGCCTCCGTGTCTTGTTATAAAATTAAGATTTTCTTATCCCCTGCTATGTTAATAGCTTGCTAGACCCTGCAAGAGCCTCCTGTATGTGATTAAAGTTCAATTTAGAGATTGAGATACAATTATTTAAGGTAAATTACATCTGTTTGAAAGTGAAACCAGTTTTTTTTTCATGCAGGCTCTGTCAATCATAGCCAGGGGAGGTGTGGCTAGGGCTGCATAAACAGAAACAACGTGATTTAACTCCTAAATGACAGTGAATTGAGCAATGAAATTGCAGGGGAATGATCTATACACTAAAACTGCTTTATTTAGCTAAAGTAATTTAGGTGACTATAGTGTTCCTTTAACAATATATTTCTCACCTTGCAAACATACGTTTGTTAAATATAGGGTACAGCTAAAAATAATATAGAAAATTCAGGGACATAATAGTTTCCCTTTAAGATTACGGTATTTATAACTTCATCCCGGGAAGCCTTATTTAGATGGATTCACCACATACGGTGCCTTCTAAAATTATAGTCTTTGCCTTTGGAAGATTCCCCTCTGATATAAACTGTTTGGAGTCTGTGGTTTCTCTGCTCTTACATATAAAGCATCTACTTTATTCATTTAGAGTATTTAACCGACTGAGTCTGTCGCGGTGATTGGTAATATAAATGATTCTTTTTGACAGTATGAATAAATTAAGCTGAACTACTTAATAAAAAATAAACTGCAAATGCGATACGTATCGTCTTTTATTCTTTCTTTAAAACAATTATAGGTACAAGTTAACCCTGGATAATAGGAAAACAGAGATACAAATGGGAGAACTATGAGTCACCCTCTTTTTACATGTTTTATGCAAGATATCCCTTAATCATAGAATGCTATTGGTTCCATTACATTGTCATGACTATGGAACCCATCATTGTGGAGCCGAGTTATAAGATATGTCCATCGGCCGGACTGTTTTTCTGATGTGTTGACTTGTTCACGGAATCCACAAAGTCCATGAGGACTCAACACCTTGAAGAGGGTGCTACTAAGATGATAAATAATAAGATGGAAATAATAGATTTTATTTAAAATGTTCATATCACAACTAATGCAAAATAATGTAAAGTTTTAAGACAATAAAGAGTGATTAAATACTAAAGAGACATTTTTGGCAATGAAAAGGCAGGCAGAATACAGAATCACGAGAAAAGGAACACTCTATGTGTGAAAACCAGGTTTAGTTGATATTACCCTTGACACACACAACAGAGTATAGTGCAGCACTAGACGGGCTTACCCAACAGCATGGGACGTTTCTCATATTTAACCGAAAAGACAAAATGCAAAGAAATACATAATGGTACAATATTGTTACTAAATAATTGTATATACAGTGAAAAGTAGAGAAATGAATGCTCACAAGCCTTTTCAACGCTATGGCTCTGAATGTATTCACTTGCTGTGCCTTTAGGGTAGCAACAGTAACCTTTTTGTTTATCCCCTTCGCAGGCTCTAGTGCGGTACACACATATAGGAGACACAAAAATGCAGCAAGGATAATGCAGATGATTGAGTATGTGTTCACAACTTAATAGTTGAAAATGAAAGTTGCTCACCTGGTTTTCAAGTCCATAAAATACTGGATCTGTGGTGGAATCTCGGTAAAAATAAATTTAGTAGGCCGAGATTACCACGTGGCATGTGTACGTGCATATGCTGACGTATCGATCAGTTGGTTGCACGAGGCAAGATATGATCAGTAGTGTACGGAGCATGTGCAAGAATACAGGATGTAGTATTCCCCTCCTCCATTGTGCTGGAAAAGCCATGCGGTCAAGCAGGAAGTTAATTCTTATTTGTATTGATTGGTCAAGAGAATGTGCGGGTGGAGCTTAATATGGGAGGAGTTATGTGCCTATATAAGGAGCCTGCACTATTGTCCGGGGCTCAGAACTTGCTGTATTTTGGTGACATTAGTCCCTCTGAGTCCCGATCGGTGATCCAATAAAGAATCTCTTCCTTCCTGAAGAAACCTGTGTCCATCTCTCTGTGCTTGGCTTCCGTCAGTTTCTCCGGTATCATTTGGAGCATTGGACGGGAAGCTCATCGTTCAACGGTAGCTGAGAGGCAGAGGCGTGAGATGGTCTATCTTTGCCCACGTTCTCTACGGCTGCACCCCTGAACTTCTGCGTGGACCTCCCTTCGTCTCGGCGCCACTGGTCTGTTGTCCAGGAGATCATCGGCCTCTACGTAAGAAGTGCTGGGGTGTCCCCGTCGATGAGTGTGAACTCAGGTTCAGGAACGAGGAGGTAAGACAACTGCTGTTTTAGACGGCAGACCCACTAGGGGTATACCGATTGTGCGGTAGGCCCATAAGGGGTTTGAATTGTGTATGGAATCTGCCCCCTCTGTCGGAGGGAAGGAGCGAAGGCGCACCGCTCAATCAAACGCTCTTTAGTAAGACCGTTTGATTTGGTTTGGAGTCAGGCGGGGTCCTGTGTAAATAGCCCTAGCCGGACACCGGTGTCTTGTCTAGACTAGCGTTCTAGGGTGTATATTTTGTTTGCTAGGTCGGAGGGACCGGAAGACTAAGCGGCGCCTGTGTAAATTCGGTTCGCTAGATCTCAACCTATCTTGGCTAAGTGGGAAGGCGTGTAAATTTGGAACCCACTAGATTTTTGATAGAGTAAATAGACTAAGAGGGTTCTGTTGTAAATTCCGCCCTCTAGTTCGCTATATGTGGTGCTTGGGCAGTGTGGCTAACCAAAACGGGTGTACATAGTTTTAGGTAGTCCATTCAAGGTACTGGCCAATAGTTTAGTTGGGATTGTAAATGTGTTAAAGATTGTTAGTAAAGTGTATATCTTGTTAGATAGCGCGAGCTCAGCCGTCTAGCGAGAGTGTTAATAGTGTGTTGCTGTATCATAGTGCACGGTACCATAACCCTGTATATTTACTGACACTGTATATAAGTACTAATCACTGTCGTCCATTGCATGTTTAACACCATAACCACTAATAATTGTATTGTGACCTTAAATTGTGCTTTTACCTATGCTAACCGTACTGTAACCGCTATTTGTAAAAGACGATGTTACTGGGGTGTGTTATAGACGGGTAATTCATATATAGAGAATTATAGCGTGGGTGACTGTATAGTTTCGCCAAAGGGCATAATATTGATTATCTAGTGACTGGTGTAACAGCTGTGTGTGTACGGGAATTCCCTGAGTGTTTATTGTGTTATTGTGTACGTTTCACTTGGTAACCGTACCACGTGGTGCTGTTGCCAGAGGAAACGGGTGTGACTGTTGAATAGTACGCGTGCATAGTATTCGTTGTCAACGACGTTCCATTGATAAGTATGGGCGCGTCGGAGTCAACGATTCCGGATCCCTTAGGTTGTATGGTAAAGAATTTTAAAAAGGGATTCAAAACATGTGATTTTGGGGTTAAAATGTCTCCTGTACGTTTGGTCACTTTGTGCACTAGGGAGTGGCCTATTTTGGCTGCGGCATGGCCGCCACGTGGTAGTTTGGATCCAACCCTGATACAGCGTGTACACATGGCTGTGTCAGGTAGGCCTGAACTTTACGGACAGTTTCCATATATTGATTGTTGGAGACAGGCCGTAAACGACTCGCCAAAATGGATTCAGATATGCCACGAGGAGCAATGTCGCCTCATGGTGGCCAGGACTTGTTTGTCCACTAGGACTGTGGTTAGGCCCATTTTGGACACGCCCCCTGAGTCCGACATTCCTTTGCCGCCTCCTTACTTCCCTTTAAGAGGAAATGACGCGAATGCAGGAAGTTCTATACCCCTCCCCTCATTGCCCTCATCCACTTCCGCTTCCTCCTCTAGTACAGAATCCACCCCCCCCTCGTATTAAACCTCCCCTTCCGGAACCAGAACCAACCCCCGTTAGATCTAAATATCCTGATTTGGCACCACTTCAAACTTCCGGTCAAGCTTCTTCTAGCTCGGCTGGGAGTATTCTATTTACTAACTTTTCCCAAAATCAAGCTCCCACATCCTCATGCCCTATTTCCCCCCGACTGGAACCCATAACTGACGCCCCTCCACGTAGCCCTATACTAACCCGACAACTGACCGGTACCCAACAACTTAGACATTATCAGATGCCTCTTCGTCTGAATCCTGGGTCAGCTTATATCGATGCCGCAGGTCAAATGGCACATGCTGACCCAGTCTTCGTATATGTCCCGTTCACGACTACCGATCTCTTGAATTGGAAGACCCACAATTCCTCGTACACTGAGAAACCACAAGCTATGACCGATCTGTTCACCTCGATAGTTCAGACACATAATCCGACATGGGCTGATTGCCAGCAGTTATTAATGACTTTGTTTAATAATGAGGAAAGGACAAGGATTAACCAAGCGGCCATTAAAGCGCTAGAGGATAGAGCCCGTGCTTTAAACCAAGCCAATCCAGCAGCATGGTCCGCAACACATTATCCTAACACCGATCCCGACTGGAATGTTAAGGGCGCAGATATGGTCCAACTTAAAGCCTATAGAGACGCTATAATTGCTGGCATGAAAGCCGGAGGAAAGAAAGCTATTAATATGTCGAAGACAGTTGAGGTGATTCAGAAAAGTGATGAAGCGCCCAGTGTCTTTTATGACCGATTATTGGAGGCATACCGCTTGTATACCCCCTTTAATCCGGAAGACGCAGATAATTCCCGAATGGTAAACTCCGCCTTTGTCAGCCAAGCTTACGGATATATTAAGCGCAAGCTACAGAAGTTAGAAGGGTTTGCAGGTATGTCTATCACCCAACTAATGGAGGTAGCGAATAAAGTGTACATGAACAGGGAAACAGAGACGAAGAAAGAGGAAGAGCGCAAGATGCGTAAAAAGGCTGATATGCTAGCAGTAGCAATCGCAGGCGTAGATAGACGGGGCCCAGATAGAGGCGATAGTAGATGGAATAGGGAGCCTTTGAGTAGGAATCAGTGCGCGTATTGCAAGGAAGAAGGGCATTGGAGAAACGAGTGTCCGCAAAGAGAGCAGTACGAGAGAGACCTACCCAGGGCAGGTTACGGAAACTTTAGAGGCAGAGCGAGAGGTAGAGGAGGCCCCGGAGGGAGCAATGGTAATAGAGGGAGTAATGGGAACAGAGGAATTGTAAGGGAAGATAGGTACTATTCAGCAGCGCAAATGTCCCGCGATAGAGAAGGTAGGGACTTTGTAGGATTGGCTGACACGGTCATGGAGGACTATTGATACTGACCGGGCTCCATCCCCCTTGGTCGAGCGGAGCCTATGGTCGATGTATCAATAGGGGGAAAAAGGAGTGCGTTCATGATCGACACTGGTGCTGAACATTCGGTGGTGACTGACCTAGTTGCTCCTCCATCTGGAAGAACTATTACTGTAATAGGAGCAACTGGAAGAAGTGCTGCAAAACCGGTTCTTAAAAGTCGACTCTGTACATTGGGAGGCCACGTAGTAAAACATCAATTCCTTTATATGCCTGAATGTCCAGTCCAATTGCTGGGACGTGATATGCTATCTAAGTTACAAGCGCAGATTACGTTCCTACCAAATGGAACAACATCCTTAAAGTTTAATGGACCTTCAGGTATTATGACATTATCCGTACCAAAGGAAGAAGAGTGGCGACTTTATACAGCGTTGACTAGCCAAAACCCTGGGAGTGATGAATCCTTATTCAACATACCAGGAGTTTGGGCAGAGAACAACACACCAGGACTGCCCCGCAATATTCCACCTATTAAAATCGAACTAAAACTTGGGGTTTATCCAGTGAGCCTAAGACAATATCACATCCCGCAGAAGGCTAAGAAGAACATCCAATCTTATCTGGATAATACGGTATGGTATCCTAAAATTCTGTACTTCTCCCTGGAACACCCCATTGCTGCCTGTTCAAAAGCCCGGTACAGATGAGTATCGACCTGTGCAGGACTTGAGAGCAGTCAATGATGCGGTTGTTAGTATACATCCAGTTGTGCCCAATCCATATAACCTGCTTGCTTTAATTCCGGGCGGGGCTACTTATTTTACAGTCTTAGACCTCAAAGATGCCTTCTTTTGCCTCCGAATTGCCGCAGAAAGTCAATGTATCTTCGCTTTCCAATGGGAAAACGCTGTAACGGGCTCAAAACGCCAAATGACCTGGACAAGACTGCCCCAAGTGTTTAAAAATTCACCTACCCTATTTGGTTCAGCTCTAAGTCAAGATCCACTGGATTTCGAGTCCATCCCAGGAGAGTGTGTATTGTTACAATATGTAGATGACTTGTTGATAGCAGCAGTTACAAAGGAAATATGTCAGCAAGCAACGCACGATCTACTACACATTCTCTGGAAGGCAGGATACAAGGTGTCTAGAAAGAAGGCTCAGTTGTGTTTGCCAACTGTCAAATATCTGGGATTCCATATCTCTGAAGGTCAAAGAATTATGGGGCCAGAGAGAAAAGAAGCTGTGTGCCAAATACCGATACCCAAGAATAGAAGACAAGTGCGAGAATTCTTGGGGGCAGCAGGCTTCTGTAGGATATGGATTCCCAGCTACGCGATACTGGCAAAACCTCTGTATGCAGCTATCAAAGGTACAGAGCACGACCCCTTCTTATGGACTCAAGAACAGCAAACGGCATTTGAAGATGTGAAGAAGGCTTTGATGAGTGCCCCAGCGTTAGGTCTACCTGATCACACACGTCCATTCTACCTGTATGTACATGAGCAAAGAAGAATGGCTGTGGGAGTATTGACACAGTACTTGGGATCATGGCAAAGACCTGTTGCCTACATGTCTAAGCAATTGGATGCAGTGGCCAGCGGACTTCCACCTTGTCTAAGAGCCGTAGCTGCAGCCGCCCTGCTAGTAGCTGAAGCCGATAAACTCACTCTGGGTCAAGAACTTTATGTACGAGTCCCACACGCAGTACAGACGTTGTTGGATTACAAAGGAAATCATTGGTTTAGTAACAGCCGTATGACCAAGTATCAAGCAATGTTGTGTGAAAACCCAAGAGTGAATTTAGAGACTGTAAACACCTTAAATCCAGCTACCCTTTTGCCACAACCTACTGAAAGTCAACATGATTGTTTGGAAGTAATGGATGAAGTATTTTCAAGTAGACCAGATCTTCGTGATTTTCCCATCCAGAACCCCGATGTTCAATATTACACCGACGGCAGTAGTTATGTGAAAGAAGGGATCCGCTATGCAGGATATGCAGTAACAACAATAGACAAGGTGATAGAAGCTCGGCCACTGGCAAAAGGAACATCAGCACAAAAGGCAGAATTGATAGCACTGACACGAGTGTTACAATTGGCTGAAGGTTTAAGAGTGAACATCTACACGGACTCCAAGTATGCGTTTTTAACCACTCATGCCCACGGAGCTTTGTATAAAGAAAGAGGACTATTGAATTCAGAAGGCAAAGAAATCAAGTACGCAGCTGAAATCCTACAACTATTGGAAGCAGTGTGGGAGCCGAGAGAAGTCGGTATTATACATTGTCGAGCGCATCTGAGAGGAGATGGTGATGTAACCAAAGGAAATCGGATGGCAGATAGTGCAGCTAAGCGTGCCGCTGAATCGGGAAGACAGGAGTATGTGGGGCATATAGCTGCTCTTATACCAACTCCACTGTCTCAATGGACTCCAGTTTATACAGCTCAAGAAGAGGAGTGGTTAAAGACTGAAGCTGGAAAGTATTTGGAGAACAAATGGTATCAGTTAGAAGATGGAAGAATAGTCATTCCAGCATCACTAGCGGTAGAAATTGTCCAAAACTATCACAACGGGACACATTCTGGGAGAGACAGCACAGAAGAATCTCTCAGAAAACATTTCTACATACCAAGATTGTCCAACTTGACTCAGGCCATTGTACGAAGATGTGTAACGTGTGCTAAGAATAATGCAAGGCAAGGACCAGTAAAGCCACCAGGAGTCCAGTTTATGGGGGGACTCCCCATGTCCGATTTACAAATTGACTATACAGTGATGCCTAAATCTGGTGGACATCGCTACCTGCTGGTAGTTGTGTGTACCTATTCAGGCTGGGTAGAAGCATGTCCTACTCGTACGGAGAAAGCAGGAGAAGTTGTGAGATTTCTGTTACGAGAAATAATACCCCGATATGGACTACCCTGCTCTATAGGATCGGACAATGGTCCAGCTTTTGTTCATCAGTGCCTACAACAACTGACTCATATGATTGGTATAAAGTGGAGGCTTCATACAGCATATAGACCCCAGAGTTCTGGTAAGGTAGAGAGAATGAATAGAACTATTAAGAATCAGTTGGCTAAAATGTGTCAGGAAACCCAACTTAAGTGGAACGTTCTCTTGCCCATAGCTCTATTGCGAATCCGCAGTACACCTACCAGAAGGATGGGCCTCTCTCCTTTTGAAATCATGTATGGGCGACCACCTCCCGTACTTGGTAACTTAAGGGGGGATTTGAGTCAGTTGGAAGAAGGAATTACCCGGCAGCAGGTTGTAGAGTTGGGTAAGACTATGGAGGAGGTACAGAAATGGGTACAAGATAGATTACCTGTGAATATTTATCCCCCTGTTCATAGTTACCACCCAGGAGACCAAGTGTGGATTAAAGAGTGGAATAATGTACAGTTAGGGCCCAAGTGGAGAGGTCCTTATGTTGTTCTTTTGTCTACCCCTACAGCGATAAAAGTAGCTGAAGTGACTCCGTGGATACATCACTCCAGGGTTAAACCAGAAGCAGTCGATTCTTGGCAAGTTACAGCAGATCCAGAGAATCCCTGCAAGATCCGGTTAAAGCGCATGACTCAGTCGGAGTGACGAGGAACTTTGTGGATTACAAATTTTATTGTTTCAGAGATTTGGTAAGTGAGTGAGAAGGCCATAATAAAGCCTGTCCGCTCACCGACGTATAGTGTATAAGCCAGGAAAAGTCCCGAAGGGACCCCTGTGAAGACGAGCAGAACTCCATTCCCTGCAGCCCTTACATCCTGGAAGCTGAGGTGCCTTCGCACGGACGAAGACTGAGGATGACGACGAAAGATGTGTTCTTAATAATGTTTTTATATGTGTATTTTTATATTCAGGAAGGTAGAGGTACCGACACTCCTAGCTGTGAGGTATGCATTAAGACTACAAGAACAGGTAACCATATTTCCCAAACCCTAATTTGGCATTCACAATACGAGTGTTAAGGAGATGTATCAAGATGTAGATACTTAAATATAGAATATAGTGTGTGCCATTTAGGAGTAGGAGAACCTAAGTGCTTCAGTCCAGAGTATCAACCTCGTACAATTTGGTTGACTCTCAGGAATGGAGATCCTCAGGGGACCCTAATTAATAAGACGGTATTAGAATCCGTACATTCTTCGGGTGTTCTGCTATTTGATGCGTGTAAGGCGATATCAAGTGGTAGAAAGCCGTGGAATGTATGTGGGGATCTTAGATGGGAGAGGACGTATGGGTCTAACGATAAATATATTTGTCCCAGTAGTAAAAATAAGTATGTGAGCCCTAGATGCCCAAATAGAGATTATAACTTTTGCCCATATTGGTCTTGTGTGGGGTGGGCAACTTGGGGACAGACAGTAGACAAGGACATGATTGTGACTAAGTTGCCTACCAATCCATACTGTAAGTCTATGGAATGCAATCCCATCCATATACTTATAAATAACCCCGACAAGTTCTTAGATAAATATGGTAATTTATTTGGGTTTCAAATATATGGGACGGGTTTAGACCCTGGGACAGTATTGTTTATAGGGATAGAGACTGATACGGTATCCTCCCAGACTCATCAAGTATACCATTCCTTTTATGAAGAGATGAGCATAGATAATAAGATCCCCCATAATGCTAAAAACCTGTTTATTGATTTAGCTGAAAGTATTGCCGGTAGTCTTAATGTTACCAACTGCTATGTGTGTGGAGGTGCTAACATGGGAGACCAATGGCCTTGGGAAGCAAAGGAGGTAATGTCCGGTTCTGAGGCAGTTGACCAATTAATATCTACACAAGCCGATTATCATATGAGTGTTAGAGGTAAATCTGAGTGGAGATTAAAGACCTCCATCATAGGTTATGTTTGCATAGCAAGGAAAGGAATGATGTATAATACTTCTGTAGGAGAATTAACTTGTCTAGGGCAAAAAGCTTATGATGATGATACGAAGAATACAACTTGGTGGTCGGCTGTCACGGCTTACCTTGGTGGGAGTCCAGTTTGCAGAGATATGCTTACCCTTGCAATTAAACACAGGCCAAGGTGGTCAGGGAAGAACTCACCTGGCCTGTGAGTCTGTGCACGGGGGCTGTATCAGGATAACCAGGTCGAAGTACAGACAAGGACAAGAGCAGGAGAATCGTCGTGGGTAAGCCGGAGGTCAGAGGATGCCAGAATACAGGATCAACAAGAACAAAGCCAAGGTCAGAAGCCGAAAACCAACAGGACAACAGGAACTCGAAATAGCAGGAACCAGAGTCAATGAACTGACCCTGCCTTCTGGGAGAGGCAGGGTTATATACCTGGCTAACGGCCATCAGCTTCAGGTGTGCGAGAGTATTGGAGCAGCCACAGATAACGGCCAGCCCCCAGTGCTGGATACAAGGCAAGATGTACTTCTGGCTATCTCTAGAGCTGATATGGTGGCTCAGAGGCAAAATAGCAGGTTCAGGATAGCAAGGTACCTGGGTTCAAATCCCTCATCGGGTATTTCTGGGGCGACCTCGTCTGGTGGTCTGGATGTCACGGTGGCTGTCATGACAGTACCCTCCCCTCAAGAACGCCCTCCGGGCGTGAACAGGCTCTTCTTGGAAATCGTATTCATCTTCGGTCTCAATCTCACTCAGGTAGTCTTTATCATTCAGGTATCCAGAGCAGAGTCCTTTTACATCCTGGGATTTTATGGTACCAGACTTGGAGCAGGCTGTAAGTACCTTGATCCCAGGAGTCAGTCTCTCTGTACCTTTTTCCTCATGTGCATTGGTAGGTAATTCTCCTCTGGGCAGGTAGGAAGTGGTGCTTGCTTGAACAGCAGTTTCTTCAAGAAGAGGTACAGATGTTTCCGGGGCTGGAGGCAGAGATACTTCAGAGGCACTGGTAGCTGATTTTAGAGAAACACAGGTAGTATTAACTACCGTGGTCTGAGTACTCATATGTGTCACGGAGCGTGGACCAGACTGACAGCGACTTTGGCGTTTCTCAGGCAGAGGTGCAGACTTGGCCGGATGGGTATGCACAACCCCAACTTGAACGGTTTCTGGCCGATGTGGGCGAATTGGGCAGTGTGAGATAAGGTGCCCTCTTTCACCACAATAAAAACAAAGACCATGATTTCTCCGCCGGTCTCTTTCTTCAGTAGTCACCTTGCGCTGGACCAATCCTATTTCCATAGGTTCATCAGAGTCAAGAGGAAGGTAGGATTGCTCTGGGGCCTCCCTAGGAACAGGAGCATAATGAGGCAGCACGGGGTTGTGGTAATGGTATAGGTTCCCTTTGTTTCTGGGAATCTGGGATCCTCTGGGACGTGGTGCTGGTTTAGGTACAGCGGTCTTGCTAGAAGTCTTGCACTGTGCCTCCATGGCAGTCATGAAAGCATCCCATCCAGCAAGGACAGGACTCTGAGACTGCAACCTTTCATGTGCCCATTGTTTGATTTTACCAGACAGCAGGTTAATAGCTGCTCGGACCTTTATGAAGTCATTAGCATAAGTCCGAGACTTCAGGGAAAACACCAATTCACAATCCACTTTAAAGCATAAGAAGGAAGCACGGTTACCATCAAATTTCTCCGGCATAACTGTAAACGGTTCAGGATAACCAGGTTCCAGGGCTGGGCGTACCGTGCCTTTAAGAAAACAAACTTCTCGCTGCAGCTCCAAGACAGTCTGGGCCAGGCTGGATACTTGCTGGGTAAGCAATTGAGACATCTCTGCAGACTCCATTATGGTCAGTTCATTCTGTCACGGCTTACCTTGGTGGGAGTCCAGTTTGCAGAGATATGCTTACCCTTGCAATTAAACACAGGCCAAGGTGGTCAGGGAAGAACTCACCTGGCCTGTGAGTCTGTGCACGGGGGCTGTATCAGGATAACCAGGTCGAAGTACAGACAAGGACAAGAGCAGGAGAATCGTCGTGGGTAAGCCGGAGGTCAGAGGATGCCAGAATACAGGATCAACAAGAACAAAGCCAAGGTCAGAAGCCGAAAACCAACAGGACAACAGGAACTCGAAATAGCAGGAACCAGAGTCAATGAACTGACCCTGCCTTCTGGGAGAGGCAGGGTTATATACCTGGCTAACGGCCATCAGCTTCAGGTGTGCGAGAGTATTGGAGCAGCCACAGATAACGGCCAGCCCCCAGTGCTGGATACAAGGCAAGATGTACTTCTGGCTATCTCTAGAGCTGATATGGTGGCTCAGAGGCAAAATAGCAGGTTCAGGATAGCAAGTTACCTGGGTTCAAATCCCTCATCGGGTATTTCTGGGGCGACCTCGTCTGGTGGTCTGGATGTCACGGTGGCTGTCATGACATCGGCTTCAAATGTCTCAGAACCATCTAACCCGTTTGCTAGATACGCCAATTTAAAGGATGTGTGGTTTGATCTATCCATCACATCTACCTGGAGAGCCCCAACAAATTTGTACTGGATCTGGGGTAAGAAAGCCTATTCGGAGTTGCCACAGGACTGGGAAGGGGCATGTGTGTTGGGTATGCTCAAACCATCCTTCTTCTTGTTACCTATTGAAACAGGTGAGACTTTAGGTGTTAAAGTGTATGATGTGAATCATAGGAAGAAAAGAGGACCCATAGAGATAGGCGCCTGGGAAGATAATGAATGGCCTCCCCAGCGTATTATAGATTACTATGGACCAGCCACGTGGGCAGAGGACGGTACCTTTGGTTATAGAACCCCAATTTATATGCTCAACCGTATTATAAGATTACAGGCGGTGGTTGAGATCATTACTAACGAGACATCACAAGCGCTCAATCTTCTAGCGAAGCACAATACCAGGATGAGGACAGCAGTATACCAAAATAGATTAGCCTTGGATTACCTTTTGTTAGTAGAGGGAGGTGTATGTGGGAAGTTTAACCTAGTTACATAGTTAGATAGCTGAAAAAAGACTTGCGTCCATCAAGTTCAGCCTTCCTCACACCTGTTTTTTGCTGTTGATCCAAAAGGAAAAAAAAACAAAAAAAAAACCCAGTTTGAAGCACAATTTTGCAACAAGCTAGGACAAAAAATTCCTTCTTGACCCCAGAATGGCAGTCAGATTTATCCTTGAATCAAGCAGTTATTACCCTACATTGAAAGATTATATCCTTGAATATTCTGTCTTTGCAAGTATGCATCTAGTAGCTGTTTGAACATCTGTATGGACTCTGATAAAACCACTTCTTCAGGCAGAGAATTCCACATCCTGATTGTTCTTACAGTAAAAAAACCTTTCCTTTGCCTTAGACGAAATCTTCTTTCTTCCAGTCTAAACGCATGGCCTCGTGTCCTATGTAAAGTCCGGTTTGTGAATAGATTTCCACACAATGGTTTGTATTGGCCCCGAATATAACCTGAGCAATTGCTGTCTTCAAATAGATGACGAAGGGCAAGCAATAGCTGAGCTTACTAGCCATATGGTTAAACTAGCGCATGTGCCTACTCAGGTATGGAAAGGGTATAATCCAAGCAGTTGGTTTGGTAGCTGGTATGAGTGGTTTGGAGGGCTTAAGGCAGTGGTAGGTGGAGTCCTACTGATTTTAATGTTGTGTCTACTCCTGCCGTGTCTTATACCCTTAGTAGTTAGGTCTGTGCAAAGCCTGATAGAAAATATAGCAGAGAGGAAGGCTGCTGCACAGATAATGGCAATTTATAAATATAAGGCTCTAGATCAGGGAGAACCAATGCAGGAAGATGAGTGTTGAAGATTCACATCATAAGATAAGTCTGGTCTGGTTCAAGGTAACTTGTGGTGTATGCAAACTAAGGTTAAGTGATGCCTCAAGTAATTGTGAAATATCAAGAGGCATCAAAGGGGGGAATGTGGTGGAATCTCGGTAAAAATAAATTTAGTAGGCCGAGATTACCACGTGGCAAGTGTACGTGCATATGCTGACGTATCGATCAGTTGGTTGCACGAGGCAAGATACGATCAGTAGTGTACGGAGCATGTGCAAGAATACAGGATGTAGTATTCCCCTCCTCCATTGTGCTGGACAAGCCATGCGGTCAAGCAGGAAGTTAATTCTTATTTGTATTGATTGGTCAAGAGAATGTGCGGGTGGAGCTTAATATGGGAGGAGTTATGTGCCTATATAAGGAGCCTGCACTATTGTCCGGGGCTCAGAACTTGCTGTATTTTGGTGACATTAGTCCCTCTGAGTCCCGATCGGTGATCCAATAAAGAATCTCTTCCTTCCTTTAGAAACCTGTGTCCATCTCTCTGTGCTTGGCTTCCGTCAGTTTCTCCGGTATCAGATCCAAGTTTGTGCACCTACTTGCCAAAATGTGGAGTGGCAAGAAACCCCCTTTGGATGTGGATGGATATGGAACAGATGGTCCAAGAGGACTTAGTAGTAAATTAAGCGTTATTATATTACAAAGTAAATGTAAAAAAATACTCCACTAGGGAAATAAAAGCAAAGTAGTTTAAAATAATCCCTACTGGAGTATATTTTAATTGAAAAATTATACTTATCAGATGGTCCTCTCAAAA
Organism: Pelobates fuscus; assembly: GCF_036172605.1. Taxonomy (NCBI): domain Eukaryota; kingdom Metazoa; phylum Chordata; class Amphibia; order Anura; family Pelobatidae; genus Pelobates; species Pelobates fuscus. The sequence continues at coordinate 47,205,568 of NC_086322.1, read as the reverse complement.
CAAAATCTGTAAACAAGAATACAAACACATAATAGTGCAGACCATCCAATCTTAAAAACATATGAATATGGTAAAAAAATATATATATTTTATGTTTAGGGTTCCACTTATTTACCAGACCCTACTAAACCCTGGCTCTGGGTTTATGTGGCTCCACTCAAGAGTGATATGTCCCACAGATTACACACAGTTCCAGCAACTCTTGGAGAAAGCCAGCCAAACCGGTGTTTTCAAGACTCATAGGTCTTCCTGGTCCGCCTTCTGATGACATGACGCGTTTCACTCGGCTCCCTTGGGCTTCTTCTGAAACTATAATTTAGCAATGATTTCAGATTTTATAACCTGTTGGGATTTGGTCATTATTGGATCAAGGATATGTGGCCATAACATTAAGTACAGAGGAAGAAGACAGTGTCTGGAATTCTGCCAGTATTATGTCACAAGTCCAGACCATGTTTGAGTCCTGTGGCCAATTCAGTATTGGAGGAAATTGTGTGTTTAGGTTTTTAGTAAGCAATGCATTCTAACCAAATATTGGATGAAGTCAGATCAGCTTCAAATGTTCCGTTCAGATATGCAGCTATATGACAGAATGTTCAATTTTGTAAAGTCTTTAATAGCAGTTGCCCAGATCACCTGCCTTTCAAAGACTTCTCATTGAGCTGCATTCGGAAGTCTGTGATTGGACACACGAAAAATACACGATTGGATCACACGAAAAATAGCAGAACAAGCTGAAAAATCCAGGTGGGGGGGCAAGTGCGGACGCCCATGCAGATGGAACAGATCAGGAAAGCTGCAGGGTCCACTCCACGAACTCCAAGGGCCTATGGCCATACTGTCAGGGTGGCGGCCCGGTGCCCGGGACCCAGACACTATCCAGGTGGCGGAGCAGGACCGGGACCCAGTATGCCTGATGATCAGAGTAGGAGTCACAGCGTGGAGGTGGATTAGCAAGGTCTGGTGCAGGGTAACCGCACGCCCCCTGGTGTTAAGGCACCAGCGTTTGTGCAGCCACATACCAAGACCCTGAATCCGCTTAAGCGGATACCAGGAACTAGGAGCATGGAAATTAGCAGACCTCCCAGGAGCTGAATAGGGAGGCTCTGCAGCAAGATTGTATCCAGTACTAGAAACAAGGCAAGACTAGAGATAGGCACCAAACATGAAAACAAGACAGAACTAGTAGAACCCAGAACCAGAGAAGGATAGTAAGCTAAACCCAGAACATATACACAAGACATGAGGAAAACATGAACATAACATGGGCATGACTGGACAGGACTGGGTATACAAACTAAAACAAGACAAGATAAGATAAGCAAAACAAGAGGAGAAATAACTAAGTACTACATATGGAAATTATGGGGATTTACTCACACTATATGATCATACATTGCATAAGCCTGCCAACAATGCCAATGTACCCCATATCTGGCAGGTCCTACACTGCCTAATGTATACTAAAACAACTGTGATAAAGTGAAGGCAGAGAGGCCTTTTAACCCCAGGGGAAGTATGTGTAGTTTTTGTGTTGCACAACACAAAGCTTTGTTTAGTTATGGGCCCCTGGGGTGGAGTATTTGGAGAAGGGTGGGCCAATGCTCCACTCCACAGTTTAGTGGTTTTCTTGGGAGACAAAGATCCAGGCCAGGGTTTTTGTACAGTCTCCAACCCACTACTCAGCTGCAGATGATCAGCTGTGGCAGTGGGAATAAACCACTCCCTGCTAGGCAGGTACAGGGGGATTGCTGGCTTCCTCTCAGGAAGCAGGTAGGAGAGAGGGTGTTCTCTCCAGTAAGAGAGTCAAGGAGACTAGGCACTGGGAGTGCTGGCTTGAGGCACTGGGAGTGCTGGCTTGGAGCACTAGGAGTGCTGAGAAGAAGCAGTCAAGGCTGGCTTGGAGCACTGGAGTGCTGAGAGCAGACAAATACACTAGGTTGGTGAAACCCACAAATTTTGTTATAGTTTAACCCCTGATAGATAGGGAATCTGATGTGAGTTAGTGCTCAGACGAGCTAGGCTTTTTGTTGTAGGGATTTGTGTTACATCATTGCATTTATGTTTCGTTTGCTGCTGCCTGATGTGTAAATTTACAAATAAAGTTGCCGGGATTATAAGAAAATAAAAGGACTGTGCATGTTTTGCCCTAGAGGACCGTGCTATCTACTAACAAGGATCACAATATGGTGGAGAATGCGGGCACAGTAGCACATTGAGGGTCTGTGGGTGTGCCAGTCATCCGTTGGTCTGCTTATTGAGGACTTTTATTTTGTCAGACCTGCTAATCAAAAAAAAAAAAAAAACACTGTACCTTTAAGACTGTTACCTGCGTGGTGCTATAATGGAGGACCTGCTGAAGGCTCTGGTACAGGCAACCGCTAAACAACAAGGCACAAACAGTTTCCTGGCTGCACAGGTTAAGAACCTGAGGGACGCTCAGCAGGAGCATAGAGCTGCCCTTACTGAGGATTTGCAGATTGCCCCCTGCAGGGAGCGTGGGGACAAGGGACCCCGTAACCAAGCTACTGACATCCTGCATGAGATAACAGAGGCAGTAGAAGAAGTCTTTAGCAAGCTGAAAAGCATGGAGGAAGCAAAGCGTGATGTTGAGAAACACGCAGAAGAGAGAGAACAGGAATTAGAAGGCAAGAAGGATATAACTGAGCCTGAAAGTAGTGATAACGTGGAAGAGAGTGAAAAGGCAGCTGGATCCTCCAAGGAACAAAAAGCAAAAGAAAAAAAGGTAGCAATGAGACCAGCAAAACTAAAGGAAAAAGCGGAATTGTCAAGAGGCAGTGATGGTGACACTGATGACATGCGCCAAAGTAAGAAAGGTCAGAGGACTCCGAAGGGAGAACAAGACAAACTGATTACTGAAGTTGACAAGTGTTTATATGAAAATCAAAACATTGCAGCTTCACGTGAAAGCCTCAAACTTGCTCTGAGTGACATCACAACAGATGAAGTCTTAGAAAAAGAGTTGGAAACTAAAACATTTTCAAGCTCAGACACTGAATCTTGCATGTTTCAAGAGAAAGCTGGAAAGGCATTTGGAAACAGAAAGGTACTGAGAAATCTTCCCAAGGCAACAAAAGGAGAAAGAAAGACTGTGACTGAGGCCAGCAGTGTAAAGTCGGTTTGTGCTATAAAGCATGAGACAAGTAAAAGTACACCATGTAAAGGTGATAAGACCAAAGCATGCAGAAACATCCTAAAGAAAACTGCAAAGATGAGAAATAAATGTACGCAAGGCCAAGTGTTGGTCGTAAGCAAAACCCACCCGGAAGGTGCAAGTGAAGCTAGTGGATACAGCCAGGGAAAGAAAAATGAAGCAGAAGCCGCTGATGTTCACCCAAGTGAACAAGTTAAAGGCATGAGAAGCAGACTGACTTGGGGAGTCAGAGAAGACAACAGCGAAGGAGCTGAGCTTAATAGAGAGAAGCAAAGCACCCCAGTTGAGCTAAAAAATACTGTGCACTGTTTAGTAGAAGAGGCTACCCAAAAAGTGCAACCAGCTGTTGGACAGTTTGGCAGAGAAAAGCAAGGCAGAGAAGTAGTGGCAAAACGAAGTCAAAATAAGAAAGGCAAAGTAGCTGCTTCTGATCTAAGTCAAGAGAGAGCGACAGTTACAGAACCAAGCTGTCGTGACAAGATGGGTATGTCTGCACCTAAGCCCAACCAAGTCGAAAGTGACAATGTAGATGACATTGGCATAGCAGAATTAAATATTTCTGAGTCACCTGCTGCTGCTATAAGGCCTGGGTGCACTGACTACCTGGAACAGCTGGCAGATTCTGGGAAGACAGCCATGGAATTAAAGGCGGAGCTCGGAATGCCTGACTGGCTGTTTGATACCGGGGCTGTCATGACCCAGCGAGAGGCCATAACTGCGTCTCTGTACACCCCTGAGGGAGCAGGGAGACCGCCAGACAGCCCAGAGGAAAGCATTGCTAACATTGAGAGGTGGCTGCTCAAGGCCGAGCAATCAGAGGATACCCTGGGGAGGAAACCAGGCACAGGAAAGATGAGCTAAGCCGGGAGTCTGGGCCTACGGCACAAGAACAACTTGCCAGGCCAGGCCAAGTATGATGGGATGGAGCTGAGATCAAAGGCTGCATTCATGCATGAGGAGGTTGCTCTAGACAGCCTCCCTGGCAAACCCCCTGAGGATATAGAGGTGACACCTGCAGCATTAACCGTAGAAAGCAAGGAAGGTTCCCAGGGATTCACAGAACAGATGGAGGATGTTGTGGAGCCCTTCACGGAGGGACCTGTTCCAGTGAAGGATGAGCGTGACTCTGCCTCTGAGGGCGAAGCGAATGAAGTTGGAAGTTCAGGGCACCAGTACGAGAATGAACATAGCGATGCAGAGGAGGACAGGTATGATCCAGATCACATTTGCAATGGGTCGGATAACATGGGTCGTTATGCCTACAACAAGCAACCAGAAATCTGTAAGTGGAACTTGGGAAAGCTCGCTGAGTCGCTGGTACCAGAGTTTCCGGTAGAAATCAGTCAAAGTATAATTGATGAGGAGTATGATTCAGAGTTCCAGAGGTGGTATATGCAGAAGATGCGAAAGAAGCTTGGCCTGATTCAAGCAGAGCTCGAGGAGGACAGCAGTCTTATCTCAGACCTGTTGGAAACCATGAACAAAATGGGAGCAAATTTTACAAATACTTTCCGAGTGCTCAGCAAGTATGCTGGGAATTCCGTCAGCGCAGAGGATTTTCTAGATATTCTAACTGAGCAGTACGCTTCCTTGGACGAGTTAAAGGTGGTGTTCAAACCCAAAATGGATCCAAGACAACTGTCAGTGATGCTGATGTTAGCGCAGAGTAACCCTCAGTTATTTGCTTTGATTGGAGCAAAAGCCAACGTATGTAAGGAGCTTGACCGTATCGAAGGCTACAATAAACTGCAAGAGTCCAGTGAAGACCAGCTACTGAGTAATGACCGTGCACTCTGGGAAGAATGGCTTCACAAGTACAGCACTCGGTTGTCAAAAGACCAAGCAACTACTGGGGATAATGATACATTTGTGGCTGAACGTGTGAAAATAATGGACTCTAACAATCCGGCAGTTGTGCTCAGAAATTATATTGCTCAAAACGCAATTGATGCAGCTGAGAAGGGAGATTTCAGCGAGGTACAGCGGGTATTGAGAATGTTGGAAAATCCATACGATGTAGAAGTCTCTTTCCAACTATCACCTGATGAGGCAGGCGATGAAGATGATGAGCTTGAAGAAGAAGCTGACTGGATATATAGAAATGCTTTTGCAACACCAACAATATCTCTACAGGAAAGCACGGACTACCTGGAACGTGGACAAGTTGGAACCACCTTCAGCAGGAAGGGTCCAAGCACTATACAGAAGATCAGAGAGGCCCTAAATTTCATGAGGAATCAGCATTTTGGGGCCCCCTTTATTGCATTCTACAGAAAAGAATATGTGGAACCAGAACTTAATATTAATGACTTGTGGCTTGTGTGGCAGTGGGATGAAAAGTGGACCCAGCTGAAGATTCGAAAGCAGAGTCTTATCCGCCTTTTCCAGAAGATGCAGGCTTACCAATATGACCAAATATCTGCAGACCCTGACAAGCCTTTAGCTGATAAAAAAAGGCTAATTACACGCCAAGCCTTTGTAAAGTTTGCGCTTGAAAGTTACTCCGACGTTGAGAGATTATCAAATCAGAAGCTGCAGATGTGGAAGCAGATGATGATGATTGAGAGGAACTTGGCTGCTAAGGAGCCACACCGTATTGATCTTCAGCCTAGACCCGCTAACAACCATATTAGCGGGGAAACTGGAAAGAAAGGACAAAACCTGATACTGAGCCTGGGACAATATAAATATGATGGTAGAGTGTACCCAAAAGTCCCATTATGGCTACGAGACCAGACTGAGAAAAAGCTCAGATGCTTCAACTGCCACCTGCAAGGACATATTACATATAACAGTCCTGAGAGTGAAGAGACAATACAATGTGACATAGTATTAAGGGCTCTGCATAGGATTGTATTGACCTGCTTAAAGATGTGTATGGTGACTGGTGGTGGTGTTACAGCACAGTTAGAAGTGGTGATGGTGGAAGGGAATTGTGCACAAGCACTAATTGATTCAGGGAGCGAGGCTACTTTGAAAAGTGTTCTGCTTCAGCCAGAGAAATGGGATATAAGACAAATGTTTAATATTGTGTGTACACATGGTGACACCCGCACATACCCCAAGGCAGAGGTAGAGTTTGTCACTGAGGTTGTAAATGTTAAATGCCCTGTAGTACATGCAGCTCAAACGCAAGAGCGTATAAGTAAGGCCAGGTATCTGAGTACCTTGGACCTGGTCATAAGGTATTGGCAGGTTCCCCTGACAGAGAAAGCAAAGGGAAGGACAGCGTTTTCTACTCCCAAGGGGTTATGGCAACATAAAGTACGGCCATTCAGGTTGCATAGTGCACCAGCCCCCTTTCTGCATATAAATAGGATACTTTTGCCCCACAGAGAGAATGCAGCTGCCTACCTTGGCGGTGTGGCGATTCACAGGGTGGACTTGGAAGCACACCTGATGAAGGTCCAGTTGGTTGTGCATAATGTAAGGGCTACCGGTTTGACCGCTAACAAGTGTTATCTAGGATTTGAGGAAGCTAACTATTTGGGTTATCCACTTGGGTGGAGGTTCCTTAAACTACAAGGGAGCAAGGTAGCAGCCATCTACAATAGGCCACTTCCTGTAACTGAGGAGCAAGTCAGGGCTGGTACAGCCCTAGGTGACGTGAATGTTCACGATTTGTGTTCGAAGGCCGCTCGACCCGATGGGTCTGAGCTGGGGGGGAGGATATGTGATAAAGTGAAGGCAGAGAGGCCTTTTAACCCCAGGGGAAGTATGTGTAGTTTTTGTGTTGCACAACACAAAGCTTTGTTTAGTTATGGGCCCCTGGGGTGGAGTATTTGGAGAAGGGTGGGCCAATGCTCCACTCCACAGTTTAGTGGTTTTCTTGGGAGACAAAGATCCAGGCCAGGGTTTTTGTACAGTCTCCAACCCACTACTCAGCTGCAGATGATCAGCTGTAGCAGTGGGAATAAACCACTCCCTGCTAGGCAGGTACAGGGGGATTGCTGGCTTCCTCTCAGGAAGCAGGTAGGAGAGAGGGTGTTCTCTCCAGTAAGAGAGTCAAGGAGACTAGGCACTGGGAGTGCTGGCTTGAGGCACTGGGAGTGCTGGCTTGGAGCACTAGGAGTGCTGAGAAGAAGCAGTCAAGGCTGGCTTGGAGCACTGGAGTGCTGAGAGCAGACAAATACACTAGGTTGGTGAAACCCACAAATTTTGTTATAGTTTAACCCCTGATAGATAGGGAATCTGATGTGAGTTAGTGCTCAGACGAGCTAGGCTTTTTGTTGTAGGGATTTGTGTTACATCATTGCATTTATGTTTCGTTTGCTGCTGCCTGATGTGTAAATTTACAAATAAAGTTGCCGGGATTATAAGAAAATAAAAGGACTGTGCATGTTTTGCCCTAGAGGACCGTGCTATCTACTAACAAGGATCACACAACCAAAAGACATATATAGCACTTACCTGCAAGAAAGGGCAGAAGCCTTGAGGAACTCCCTGCAGGAACACTGAAACAGAGTGAATGATGGAAAACAAACAGGTGTGGCAACATAAAACAAACATTTAAATGAAACCTGGAGACTGGGAAATCCAGGGGCGAACTATAGGAATGAACCCAGAATTCCCAGCATAAAGAAAACCAGACACAGACTAGAAAACCAAAAAAACAAGGAAAACTAAGCAAGAATAGCAAAAAGAGTACTGGATACCAGAAGCCAAGGCCAGACATCAGAGCAGAGCAGAGCAGGACGTGACATAACGCCCCTCTTAAGGAGTGAACTCCGGACGCTCCAAACAGCTCCCAGGCAGAGACCAGGAATGGTGAGCGGATCCTGCAACTAGGTCCTCTTGACTTCCACGGAGGCAAGGATCCCCCACCGGAAAGGCCTCCTACATAGGAACCACCAGCAACGAAAGAAGGTCCACTCAAAAACAGAAGCATTACCAGGAAACAGAACAGAGCAGGTTGTGACCTAACGCCCCTCTTAAGGAGCGAACTCCGGATGCCCCAAACAGCTCCCAGGCAGAGACCAGGAATGGCGAGCGGATCCTGCAATGAAGTCCTCTTGACTTCCACAAAGGCAAGGATCCCCCGCCGGACGAAAGGCCTCCTGCATAGGAACCACCAGAAAAGGAGCACTATTACGAAACAGGAACCAAGCATCACAAGAGAACACCTGAAGCGACTGTACAGCTTAGCAGATCGACCTCCTCCACGACAAAAATAAGGAAGCCATCTCCAGCAGACTGGTCCAGATACAGGAACTCTTGCATGCCGAAACAGGAACTAGAACAAGAAGCAGAACAAGATGACACCTGCAGAGACCACCGAACTGCTTAGCAGATCAACCACCTCCAAGACAGAAATCAGACAGACTGAACAGGAATGAGGAAGTCATCTCCAGCAGACTGGTCCAGATACAGGTACTCTTGTATGCTGCATAATCCAGGCAGGACAGGATACAGAGACATGGGCGTCCGCAGGAATTTTTCCGGGGGGGGGGGGGGCATAATTCTAATGACATCTATGCTTGGCCCCTTTTTGACAGTGTCATGAAGGGGAGGAGCATAGTCATTATCACATAAAGCCAGGGTGAATAGCGTTTTCACAACTATGGTGTCAGGAATACATGTTTGTATTCCTGACACTAAGTGTTCCTTTAAGCAAATTAAAGGAACATTCTGGTCACCATAACAACTTCATCTAAATGAAAATACTATGATGCCAGGAAGCCCCTGGGTGCGCTTTCCTTTAAGGGGTTAAACCACTCTCAAATGGTTTGACCCCATAGGCTTCCTCCAGCTCCAGGTCCCTCAGTGGTATTCGGCATCTGAAACGGAGTGTCAGGAAGTGCAGATTGACGTCAGGCATGGGTGCCGCTGATTGGCTAGTGTTGACAGTTGACGCTCTAAGCCAATCGCTAGTTCCCGGTTCATAATTTTTAAAAAACTTTATGAATGGGGAGCTACTGATTGGCTTAGAGTGCCAGCTGACCGCTCTAGCCAATCAGCAACACCCCTACCCAGCGGCACTCTTTGCTTCCTGACACTCAGTAAATAAAAGTGAACACATTAACACTGATATTTTTTTTTACCTGGGGAGATGAGAAGGTCCAGAGTTTCCCTGCCAGCCCCAGGTACCAAAGCCTTATGATGTGGTGTCCAGAATAAAGTGAAGGGTTCACTTAATTTGTCCTTCCTGCTCCAATCTCCTTTTCTACTCCTTCATTTGACACAGTCTTCTTTTTCTTCTGACACTGTCTTCTATATTTGGCTCCTTCTGCTCCTTTACCTTTCTACTCCTTTCTGCTTATTTTGTGCCCTTCTGCTACTTTCTCATTCTGATTCCTTTCTGCTTCTTGCAGACACTTTCTGCTCCTTCTCCTACTTTAGCTTTGTGCTCCTTCTGATTCTTTCTGCTCCTTTACCTTTGTGCTCCTTCTGTCCCTTCCTGCCCCTGCTCCTTGCTGCCCCTACTCCTTGCATACCCTTCCTGCTCCTTGCTGCCCTGCTCCCTGCAGACCCATCATGCTCCATGCTGCCCCTGCTCCTTGCAGACCCATCCTGCTCCTTGCTGACTCTTCATTTAGGCCCACCCACCCCCCCCATGCCTCACTTGCCTAATCTATAGGCTGCCCCCCATGCCTTACTTGCCTAATCTATAGGCTGCCCCCCAATGTCTCACTTGCCTAATCTATAGGCTGCCCCCCCATGCCTCACTGGCCTAATCTATAGGCTGCCCCCCATCCCTCCCCTAATATATAGGCTGCCCCCCATGCCATACTCCCCTAATATATAGGCTGCTGCCCCCCCATGCCTCACTCCCCTAATATATAGGCTGCCCCCCCATGCCTCACTCCCCTAATATATAGGCTGCCCCCCATCCCTCCCCTAATATATAGTCTGCCCCCCATGTCTCACTCCCCTAATATATAGGCTGCCCCCCATGTCTCACTCCCCTAATATATAGGCTGCCCCCCATCCCTCACTCCCCTAATATATAGGCTGCCCCCCATCCCTCACTCCCCTAATATATAGGCTGCCCCCCCATGCCATACTCCCCTAATATATAGGCTGCTGCCCCCCCATGCCTTACTCCCCTAATATATAGGCTGCCCCCCATCCCTCCCCTAATATATAGGCTACCCCCCCATGCCTCACTCCCCTGATATATAGGCTGCCCCCCATCCCTCCCCTAATATATAGGCTGCCCCCATGCCATACTCCCCTAATATATAGGCTGCTGCCCCCCCATGCCATGCTCCCCTAATATATAGGCTGCCCCCCCATGCCACACTCCCCTAATATATAGGCTGCTGCCCCTCCCCATGCCTTACTCCCCTAATATATAGGCTGCCCCCCCATCCCTCCCCTAATATATAGGCTGCCCATGCCTCACTCCCCTGATATATAGGCTGCCCCCCTGTCACGGTAATATACCCCAACATGCAGGAACAGTCCAGATAGTCAAGAGACATGAAAACAGGATTCGTCTTACCGGACCTTAGAATGGCCGGACTAGACAAGTACAAGAAAAGACAGAGTCCAAAACAAGCCGAGGTCAAGGAGACGGAGAGACAGCGTAAGGTAGAACAAGCCGGGGACTGGTACACAGGAGAGCAAACCGGCGGAGATACAAGCAAGGATAAAGAGAAAGCGGAGTCAGGAACAAAGCCAAGGTCAAGCACCAAAAAAACAACTGAACGCAACAAGCACTAAAGGGAACTGAACAGAAACCACGATAGGGCAAGGTGCAAAGGAAACAGGTGAGTATAAATACCCTAATGTTCACTTTGATTGGCCCCTGTCATATCCACGCCCCCAAAACGTGAGTGTATGGGGAACGAGGCATGACAGGGGCCAATGGGAGACTGATTCTAATTTTGTCTCCCACTGTCCCTTTAAGAGCGCGCCCGAGACTCGCGGCGCGCTCTTAGTGTCAGGCGGGATCACTGCCCGCCTGACTGATCTCGTCGTTGGATGAGCCGCGCGCGGCTCGTGCAGGAGCAGGACCGCGCGCGGCTCGTGCAGGACCAGGACCGCGCGCGGCGAGAAGAGAGGACCCCGGCCGGCCCCTGGAGAGGGTAAGTACTGCTACACCCCCCATCCCTCCCCTAATTTATAGGCTGCCCCCATGCCATACTCCCCTAATATATAGGCTGCTGCCCCCCCATTCCATACTCCCCTAATATATAGGCTGCCCCCCCATGCCATTGATACCGGAGAAACTGACGGAAACCAAGCACAGAGAGATGGACACAGGTTTCTTCAGGAAGGAAGAGATTCTTTATTCGGTTCACCGATCGGGACTCAGAGGGACTAATGTCACCAAAAAACAACAAGTTCTGAGCCCCGGACAATAGTGTAGGCTCCTTATATAAGCATGTAACTCCTCCCATAAGTAGCTCCACCCACACATTCTCTTACCCAATCCATCGAATAAGAACTAACTTCCTGTTTGACCGCATGGCTTGCCCAGCACAATGGAGGAGGGGAATACTACATCCGGTATTCTCGCACATGCTCCGTACACTACTGATCGTATCTTTGCCACGTGCAACCAACCGACCGATACACCAGTATATGCACGTACACATGCCACGTGGTAATCTCGGCCTACTAAATTTATTTTTACCGAGATTCCACCACACCATACTCCCCTAATATATAGGCTGCTGCCCCCCCATGCCTTACTCCCCTAATATATAGGCTGCCCCCATGCCTCACTCCCCTAATATATAGGCTGCCCCCCATCCCTCCCCTAATATATAGGCTGCCCCCACCATGCCATACTCCCCTAATATATAGGCTGCTGCCCCCCCCATGTCATTCTCCCCTAATATATAGGCTGCCCCCCATGCCATACTCCCCTAATATATAGGCTGCAGTCCCCCCATGCCTCACTCCCCTTATATATAGGCTGCCCCCCCATCCCTCCCCTAATATATAGGCTGCCCCCCCATGCCTCACTCCCCTAATATATAGGCTGCCCCCCATCCCTCCCCTAATATATAGGCTGCCCCCCCATGCCTCACTCCCCTAATATATAGGCTGCCCCCCATGCCTTACTCCCCTAATATATAGGCTGCCCCCCATGCCTTACTCCCCTAATATATAGACTGCTGCCCCCCCATGCCTTACTCCCCTAATATATAGGCTGCCCCCCATCCCTCTCCTAATATATAGGCTCCCCCCATCCCTCACTCCCCTAATATATAGGCTGCCCCCCCTCATCCCTCCCCTAATATATAGGCTCCCCCCCCATCCCTCACTCCCCTAATATATAGGCTGCCCCCCCTCATCCCTCCCCTAATATATAGGCTCCCCCCCTATCCCTCACTCCCCTAATATATAGGCTGCCCCCCATGCCTTATTTCCCTAATATATAGGCTATTTTAACCCCCCCCCATCCCATCCCCCACTTACCTGATCTGTAGGCTGTCTCTGGCTGCATGTGCTGCTCCCCTGAGGTTTCACTCAGCAGAGAGAAGCAGGCATATATGCAGCTTCCTATCCCTGTCTCTCTCCATACACATCGCCACCTACTGGCCGGCGCCGGTATTGCAGTTCATTTTAAATATCACACGAAAAATAGCAGAACAAGCTGAAAAATCCAGGTGGGGGGGGGGCAAGTGCGGACGCCCATGCAGATGGAACAGATCAGGAAAGCTGCAGGGTCCACTCCACGAACTCCAAGGGCCTATGGCCATACTGTCAGGGTGGCGGCCCGGTGCCCGGGACCCAGACACTATCCAGGTGGCGGAGCAGGACCGGGACCCAGTATGCCTGATGATCAGAGTAGGAGTCACAGCGTGGAGGTGGATTAGCAGGGTCTGGTGCAGGGTAACCGCACGCCCCCTGGTGTTGAGCACCAGCGTTTGTGCAGTCACATACCAAGACCCTGAATCAGCTTAAGCGGATACCAGGAACTAGGAGCATGGAAATTAGCAGACCTCCCAGGAGCTGAATGGGGAGGCTCTGCAGCAAGATTGTATCCAGTACTAGAAACAAGGCAAGACTAGAGATAGGCACCAAACATGAAAACAAGACAGAACTAGTAGAACCCAGAACCAGAGAAGGATAGTAAGCTAAACCCAGAACATATACACAAGACATGAGGAAAACATGAACATAACATGGGCATGACTGGACAGGACTGTACATGGACTAGGTATACAAACTAAAACAAGACAGTATAACATAGGCAAAACAATTGGAGAAATAACCAAGTACTACATATGGAAATCATGGGGATTTAGTCACACTATATGATCATACATTGCATAAGCCTGCCAACAACGCCAATGTACCCCATATCTGGCAGGTCCTACACTGCCTAATGTATGCTAAAACAACCAAAATACATATATAGCACTTACCTGCAAGAAAGGGCAGAAGCATTGAGGAGCTGCCTGCAGGAACACTGAAACAGAGTGAATGATGGAAAACAAACGGGTGTGGCAACATAAAACAAACATTTAAATGAAACCTGGAGACTGGGAAATCCAGGGGCGAACTATAGGAATGAACCCAGAAATCCCAGCATAAAGAAAACCAGACACAGACTAGAAAACCAAAAAAACAAGAAAAACTAAGCAAGAATAGCAAAAAGAGTACTGGATACCAGAAGCCAAGGCCAGACATCAGAACAGAGCAGAGCAGGACGTGACACCATTCTAGCAAAGGGGTGTGGACAAATATGGTGGATAGGAAGGGAACCAACAGTCGTGAAAATATTATTTTTAGGACTATAGGTTATCCTTAAGAGCTGGAAGCTTGAAACCCATTAGATCAGGGGTATATCCAAAAAATCCACAGTTCTCCCTGGACTAGCTTTATAAACGTTTGCAAATATTGTTATAATTATTTGACAATTATAATTAGTAGAAGTACTAGTATTTTGAGTTTTAGAATTAAAAAAAAGTGAAGCTTAAGAATTAAATATGCATGATAAGAAGACATTTTAAAAATTAAATTTCAGGAGAATTCAGGTTTAAACATGTGAAAGATTGTGAATCTGGTCTCTAAAGAAGTCCAAGAGGGTTTAGATAAGTTAAGAAACATATGCCAAGTCTGATGGTACCACAGACCCCACAATTCCTGGTCTTGGGATCATTTCCATCAAGTGAATTTCAACAAATTAATTCATCTTGGACTGCAAATGTTCTTATATTGTCTTCAGTAGCCTTTCCAACAATGTGGTGTTTCTGTGGCCAAACTTCAAGCCTCGCTGTCAGTGTTGCTATGTTAGGCCTCAACACACCGTCCACCATTTTATCTTTATGACACTGTACTTGACATTGTGAATAAGCAGTTTTTGGCTCACATTTGTCCTCAGACCATGCATTGGAGCTCTGGGTATTCCTCATTTACATTGCTTATTGAGCTCTTTTTGTTGTGGACTACGATTATGGGATAAACCTTGAACTCACACTAGTATGCAGTGTGTATAAGACTAACAGAGAGCCCCACAGCAAAATAAATTAAAGTAATATGTTATGTGTTTGTTGTGTGTAGCACAAGCAAATTTAATGACGCACTTGCACTGTAATTACTGGTGACTAGTCTCTGCTGTCTCCATAAGTAGGATACCAAAGAGCAAAAGTAGGCCAAGACCAGGAAAGGGTATTGTGCGTGTGCATGCATCTGAAGTGTAGTGTGTGTATGTGTAACTAGATCTGTTTGTTTTTGTGGTGTAATATTGTATTATGTGTGGCTAGGGACTGTAGAGAATGTGTGTGTATGTAGGGGTTGTAGAGTGTAGGGAATCTAGTTTGTGTGTTTAAGGGATGTAGTGTGTGTAGGGGATATAGTGTGTGTGAATAGAGAATGTAGTGATGTAGTGTGTGCATGTGCGGAGGTCATGTGGCATGTGTGCACATAGAGGGATGCATGAGAATGGGTGTAGTAGGGTATGCAGTGTGTCTGCATGAAGGGAGTGGGGGAGCAATTTCATATTTATTATTATTTATTATTTTCCCTTTTACATACTTTTGGCTAGGTAGGGGGGGCTGACGATCTCTTGTGGTCCAGTGACTACTGTCAATGTGTCTAACCTGCACATCCAGAGGGTGCAGACCAGGGGCCTTCTATTAGTGGTGTGTCAGCAGGGCCGGATTTAGATAAATAGAGGCCCTAGGCTATTCCACTTATGAGGCACTTTCACCTCCCATTTTTAAGTTTGTAAATTACATGAGAGACAATAAAATACATCATTACTGTGATATATATCAATATGTTAAATGAAACATGTTGTGATTGGTACTAACCTTTATAAAAAATGTGGCACGGATAATACATTTAAATACAATCGAGATGAAGGGGGGGGGGTGATTGTGAGAGGGAGGGGGTTATGAGGAGAGGGGGGTGATGAGAGGGGGGTGATTGTGAGAGGGGGGTGATTGTGAGAGGGAGGGGGTGATGAGGAGAGGGAGGGTGATTGTGAGAGGGAGGGGGGTGATGAGGAGAGGGGGTGATTGTGAGGGGGGGTGATTGTGAGAGGGAGGGGGGTGATGAGGAGAGGGGGGTGATTTAAGAGGGAGGGGGTGATTTAAGAGGGAGGGAGTGATGAGGAGAGGGGGGTGATTGTGAGAGGGAAGGGGGTGATGAGAGGGGGGTGATGAGGAGAGGGGGGGGGGTGATGAGGAGAGGGGGGGTGATTGTGAGAGGGAGGGGGGTGATGACAGTGGCGGATCCAGAGCCTGATCTCGGGAGGGGCACTTGTAGATTATTTAAATAAATAATCATGGCACAATAACCACTACAGCTCAGTGTAGTAGTTATGGTGCCAGTAGTGCCAGGATCCCACCCCAGAGTAAGTAGTCATACCGTTTAAGAACAGTTTGACAACTTACCTGGGGTCTGCTGGGATATAGGGCATAGGAGAAGTGGTGTGTGTGAAAGGTGCAGTGTGTGTGTGAGCGGTAAAGTGTGTGTGAGTGCGTAAGGGCGGCAGTGTATTTCAGGGTTGCAGTGTGTGTGTTAGGGGGCAGTGTATGTGTGGGGCAGTGTGTGTGTGAGGGTGGCAGTGTGTGTATGGGGGGCACTGTATGTCTCTGGGGCAGTGTGTGTATGGGGAGCACTGTATGTATGGGGAGGCACTGTATGTATGTGTGGGGCAGTGTGTGTATGCGGGGGGTCGTGTGTGTGGGGCAATGCGTGTATGGGGGGGCAGCAGTGTGTGTACGGCACTGTATGTGTCTGTGTGTGTGTGTGTGTGGAGTGTGTGTATGGGTGTGCAGTGTGTATATGGGTGTGCAGTGTGTGTATGGGGACAGTGTTTGTGGGGCAGTGTGTGTATGGGGGCAGTGTGTGTATGGGGACAGTGTGTGTATGGGGACAGTGTGTGTATGGGGACAGTGTGTGTATGGGGGCAGTGTGTGTATGGGGTCAGTGTGTGTATGGGGACAGTGTGTGTATGGGGACAGTGTGTGTATGGGGACAGTGTGTGTATGGGGACAGTGTGTGTATGGGGTC
The DNA here is from genome assembly GCF_036172605.1 of Pelobates fuscus. Lineage (NCBI taxonomy): Eukaryota > Metazoa > Chordata > Amphibia > Anura > Pelobatidae > Pelobates > Pelobates fuscus. The sequence continues at coordinate 47,188,971 of NC_086322.1, read as the reverse complement.
AGTGTGTTTATGGGGTCAGTGTGTTTATGGGGTCAGTGTGTTTATGGGGTCAGTGTGTGTATGGGGACAGTGTGTTTATGGGGTCAGTGTGTGTATGGGGACAGTGTGTGTTTGTGGGGCAGTGTGTGTATGGGGTCAGTGTTTTTAAGGGGTCAGTGTGTTTATGGGGACAGTGTGTTTATGGGGTCAGTGTGTTTATGGGGTCAGTGTGTGTTTATGGGGTCAGTGTGTGTTTGTGGGGTCAGTGTGTGTTTGTGGGGTCAGTGTGTGTATGGGGTCAGTGTGTTTATGGGGTCAGTGTGTGTATGGGGTCAGTGTGATTATGGGGTCAGTGTGATTATGGGGTCAGTGTGTGATTATGGGGTCAGTGTGTTTATGGGGTCAGTGTGTGTATGGGGTCAGTGTGTGTATGGGGTCAGTGTGTGTAAGGGGTCAGTGTGTGTAAGGGGTCAGTGTGTGTAAGGGGTCAGTGTGTGTAAGGGGTCAGTGTGTTTATGGGGTCAGTGTGTTTATGGGGTCAGTGTGTTTATGGGGTCAGTGTGTAACGCTCAATTGTTGATAAGATGGAAACAACTGCAGATTTCTGAGTTTGATAATGTTTATTACTTTAAATAAAGAAAGATAATCAAATTGAACTGTCTCTTTAATTCCTGGCAGGTTATAACCAGCAGCGGTGTTTGAAGTTGTTTTAGGATAAGGTAAAATTAACACAACCAGCGAGAAGTTCCAAATTAGGATGCAGATAATTAATAAGTAGGTGTTGGAAACAAGATTGTGAGTTGATGTGGAGCAGATAGCGAACCACTTAGATTTAGGATGGTTATATATTAAGTTTGAGCCAATCTGGTTTACTTAACTTATGAAGGAGTGATAATCCAAATTGGTGATGGAGATTCCAGAGAGAATCGAGGTTGCAGCAGGCAAGAGAATATCCAAAAACAGTCCGAGGTCGTAGGAGAGGAGAAGGAGGGTAAATGATTAAACAGTCCGGGTCCGATACACAGTAGAAGTAATTATTCAGTTTGAAGTTCGCGGGAGCTTTCGAGTTGATCAAGCACTGTGGTGTTGACGCGGACTCTCTATGAACCCTGGGAACGACCACGTCATAGGAGGGGGAGTGGCCGCGCTCCGAGAACCCGGAAGTCCACGGTTAGCGAATGCCGGAAGGTCAGACAGAACCCCCCTCATAAGAAGCAGCCACCGGATGCTGTCAACGAGGTCTGGATGGGTAGCGAGCATGATACGCGTTGATAAGTCGACGAGCATGCACCGCGGAGGACGACACCCATGAGTCTTCGTCAACTCCGTAGCCCTTCCACCGGACAAGATATTGTAAGGAACCACGATGGATTCGTGAGTCGAGAATCCTCTGAACCTCGTATTCCTCTTCACCTTGTACCAGAATGGGATCAGGAGTGGTATGAACATCCCTCATGAAAGGGTCGGAGTGGTGTGGTTTAAGCAACGACACATGGAAGACTGGATGCAGTTTCATGGTAGGTGGAAGTTTCAATCTAACCACGTTTTCGTTGATGAGTGACAATATACGAAAAGGGCCAAGGAAGAGTGAACTTAGTTTCTTTGAGGGACGGTTGGTAACAATGTTTTTTGAAGAGAGCCATACTAGATCACCAACCTTGTAAGTAGGGGAAGGTCGTCTACCAGTATCGAAAAACTTTTTCTGAGCAGATGATGCATTTTTAAGGTTATCACGTAACCTGAGGAAGAGGGCAGACATGAACGAGTTATGGTTGGAGACGTATGGATTAGAAGAAGGAAGTCCTTGATCGGGGAATGAAGAAGGATGAAATCCAAAATTTGAGAAAAATGGAGTCATTTTGCTACTAGTGTGTACCGAGTTGTTGTATGAGAACTCTGCCATTGGTAACCACGTGATCCAATCATCTTGTAAATGAGAGCAATAACACCGCAAGTATTGTTCAAGACATTGGTTAACTCTCTCTGTTTGTCCGTTGGTTTGAGGATGATAGGCTGAAGATAATTTACGTTGAATGTTGAGGGAGGAACACATCTCATTCCAGAATTTGGAGGTGAACTGTGTTCCTCTGTCTGATATGATTTCTTCAGGAAGACCATGGAGTTTCACGATGTTGTTGATGAATACTTTTGCAAGTTCAGATGAAGAGGGTAATTTCTTTAAAGGAATAAAATGGGACATCTTGGTGAAACGGTCTACCACCACCAGAATGGTGGTATGATGTTGCGAAGGAGGAAGTTCTACCAAGAAATCCATTGAGATGGACTGCCAAGGTCTTTCTGGAACAGGTAGGCTCAGTAATTGACCGAATGGTGGATGATGGTCAGATTTTGATCTCAGACAGGTTGGGCAGTTTTTGACATAAGATTCTATGGTTCTGTCCTGGCGAGGCCACCAGTAATATCTTTTAGACAGCTCCAGTGTTTTTCTTGTACCAGGATGACCAGCCAGAGGGGAATCATGAATCAAGGAGAGTATTTTATTCCTAAGCAAGGGAGGAATGTATAACCTGTCTTTGAAGTAGTACAACCCGTCCTTTTTTGATAGATTGTCTTGTTTGGGAAGTTCAAGATCTTCTTCTTTAAGATGTTTAATATCATCAATTAATGACGAAATAATACCTATGATTTTAGGAGGTTGAGTTTCGTTTACAGGAAGTTCTTGGTGAATTCTGGACAGGGCATCTGCCTTTTTATTTCTGGATCCAGGTCTGTAGATGATTTGAAAATTGAAACGGGAAAAGAAAAGATTCCAGCGTACTTGTCTGGCAGAGAGTGTTTTGTTGGAATGAAGATATTCAAGGTTCCTGTGGTCGGTATAAACAATTACAGGAGTGCGTGTGTCTTCAAGAATGTGACGCCAGTTTTCGAATGCAGCTTTAATACTTAATAATTCTTTTTCTCCTACAGGATAATTTCGTTCAGCAGGAGACAAAGATCGTGAAAAAAAAGCTACTGGATGGAGAGGATCTTGAGGCGTTTGGTGTTGAGAGAGGACAGCCCCGATAGCTGTATCAGAAGCATCCGTTTCCATGACGTAGAGAAAAGCAGGATTAGGTAGTTGAAGAATGGGAGCACTTGTGAATCTCCGTTTTAATTCATCAAAGGCTGCTTGAGCCTCTTCGTTCCAAGCAAAGGACCGTTTACTGCTATTGAGCAGGTTGAGGGGATGAGCAACCTTAGAGTAATTTTTAATGAACTTCCTATAGAAGTTGGCAAATCCCAAAAAACGTTGTAAGTCTTTAGTATTAGTAGGAGTAGACCAGTTGACAATGCAATCTATTTTGGAGGTATCCATACTTATTGAATGAGGGGAGATAACATATCCCAAAAAAGTGATTTCATTGACTTCAAATATACATTTTTCTGGTTTTGCGTATAATTTGTGTGTTCTTAATCTGGATAATACCCATCTCACATGTTTTCTGTGTTCTTCAAGGTTGTTGGAGTAGATGAGAATATCATCTAAGTAAATGATGACACAAACGTCTAGGAGATCTCGGAAGATATCGTTGATGAAATGCTGAAAGGTTGCAGGGGCGTTACATAGCCCGAAGGGCATGACAAGATATTCGTAGAGACCATATCGGGTTCTGAACGCCGTTTTCCATTCATCATTGGCCTTGATTCTAACAAGGTTATATGCCCCACGAAGGTCAAGTTTAGTGTAGATGGTAGCTGTTCTTAATCTTTCAATCAACTCATTGATCAGGGGAAGAGGGTAACGATTCTTAATAGTTATTTTATTTAAAGACCTGTAATCGATGATGGGGCGTATAGTCTGGTCCTTGTTTCTCACAAAAAACATGCTGGAAGCGGCTGGTGAACAGGAAGGTCTAATGAACCCCTTCCGGAGGTTTTCATCTAGGTATTCCTTGAGGGTTTTTAGCTCTGATTCAGAGAGGGGATAAATATGTCCAAAAGGGATAGGAGCACCAGGAACAAGGTCAATCGGACAATCATAGGGTCGATGAGGAGGAAGTGTCTCTGCTTCCTTTTTACTGAACACATCAGCGAACTCCGAATAGCTGGAAGGTATAGTGGATTCCCTAGTAACATGCAAAATGGGGATGTGTTGTAGACATGTTTTCTGGCAATATGCAGAGTTAAACGTGACAGAAAAAGGAGCCCAGGTAATAAGTGGGTTGTGAGTCCGTAACCAGTCTATCCCTAATATTATAGGATAAAGAGGAGAATTTATGACATCAAAAACAAGAAATTCAGAATGGACATAATTAGTAGTAGTCCTTAAAGGGACAGTTTCAAGGCGAATGGGCCCCGAGGAGATTAAGGAGCCATCAATAACTCTGACAGAGACGGAATTACGTTTTTGAACACAAGGAATTTTATTTTTTGTAACAAAGGATGAATCCAGGAACACCCCATTAGCACCGGAATCAATAATGGCCTTAGTCGTAATTCTTTCTTTGTCCCACTGTAATATGAGAGAGACAGAGGAGAAATGAGAGGTTGGTTTAGAAGGAAGTACACTCATTATAGTCGTGGTAGAACCATGCTTACCGCCTCTTGGACGTTTCAATAGGGGACAGTCTGGGACCACATGTTCTTGCGAAGCACAGTACATGCAGAGGTTCAGTTGTCTTCTTCTGGTTCTCTCTTCTGGAGTAAGAGGACTTCTCACAACCCCTATTTCCATAGGTTCAGCGGGAGTTATAGGTTTCTCCGGTGCCTTTGAAGAGGTGAAGGGTTTTTTCCATAGAGAGCTAGTGAGTGATTTCTCAGCTTTTCTTTCCCTAAGTCTTCTGTCGATACTGATTGACAGTTGAATAAGTGTATTTAGTGTAGTAGGTAGTTCAGTTCGGGAGAGCTCATCTTTGACAGCTTCAGATAACCCAATACGGAACTGGTTACGTAGAGTTATGTCATTCCACTGAGTTTCAGGTGCCCATCGTTTGAATTCAGCAATGTAATCTTCAACAGGCCGGTTTCTTTGCTGCAGTGTTCTAATGGTTAAATCTGCAGTCGCTTGTTTGTTTGGGTCTTCGTAAAGGAGAGACATGGCTTCAAAGAATTCATCCAGAGAATCCAATATGGGATCATCATTCTCAAGAAAGGAATGAGCCCAGGCCATGGGTTTGCAAGTCCCTTACATAAGTAAGGATTCTTTCATTGGTGATCTGTAGATCATGCATGCCTTGAGTGAGAGTATCCACCCTTTGGTTTAATCTGGTGATTTCAGAAGTGAGATCTGCTGTATCCATTAATTAGGCTTGATCAATCTGTAACGCTCAATTGTTGATAAGATGGAAACAACTGCAGATTTCTGAGTTTGATAATGTTTATTACTTTAAATAAAGAAAGATAATCAAATTGAACTGTCTCTTTAATTCCTGGCAGGTTATAACCAGCAGCGGTGTTTGAAGTTGTTTTAGGATAAGGTAAAATTAACACAACCAGCGAGAAGTTCCAAATTAGGATGCAGATAATTAATAAGTAGGTGTTGGAAACAAGATTGTGAGTTGATGTGGAGCAGATAGCGAACCACTTAGATTTAGGATGGTTATATATTAAGTTTGAGCCAATCTGGTTTACTTAACTTATGAAGGAGTGATAATCCAAATTGGTGATGGAGATTCCAGAGAGAATCGAGGTTGCAGCAGGCAAGAGAATATCCAAAAACAGTCCGAGGTCGTAGGAGAGGAGAAGGAGGGTAAATGATTAAACAGTCCGGGTCCGATACACAGTAGAAGTAATTATTCAGTTTGAAGTTCGCGGGAGCTTTCGAGTTGATCAAGCACTGTGGTGTTGACGCGGACTCTCTATGAACCCTGGGAACGACCACGTCATAGGAGGGGGAGTGGCCGCGCTCCGAGAACCCGGAAGTCCACGGTTAGCGAATGCCGGAAGGTCTGACACAGTGTGTTTATGGGGTCAGTGGGTTTATGGGGTCAGTGTGTGTTTGTGGGGCAGTGTGTATATGGGGTCAGTGTGTTTATGGGGTCAGTGTGTTTATGGGGTCAGTGTGATTATGGGGACGTGTGTGTATGGGGTCAGTGTGTGTATGGGGTCAGTGTGTGTATGGGGTCAGTGTGATTATGGGGACGTGTGTGTATGGGGTCAGTGTGTTTATGGGGTCAGTGTGTTTATGGGGTCAGTGTGTGTATGGGGTCAGTGTGATTATGGGGTCAGTGTGATTATGGGGTCAGTGTGTGTATGGGGTCAGTGTGTGTATGGGGTCAGTGTGTTTATGGGGTCAGTGTGTGTATGGGGTCAGTGTGTGTATGGGGTCAGTGTGTTTATGGGGTCAGTGTGTTTAAGGGGTCTGTGTGTATGGGGACAGTGTGTGTATGGGGACAGTGTGTGTTTGTGGGGCAGTGTGTGTACGGGGGGAGGAGGGAAGGGAGGTTTTTTTAATTAAAAAAAAAATGTATTTAATAAAATTAATATATTTATGTCCCCCCTCCCTTCTTACCTTTATTGAGGAGGAGGAGGGGGGACATTTCTCCGTCCCTGGTGGTCCCAGTGTGATTCCCTGGTGGTCAGGTGGGGAGAGTGAACTCTAGCCCGCGCTCCAGGGCTAGAGTTCACTCTCGCGAGATTTGGAGCGTTGCCGTGGTTACCGCGGCAACGCTCCATGCTAGTGAGAGGAGGACCCGGAGGAGCTGCAGGCTGAGCTCCCGCCGGGTCCTCTCTCACTCTCCTGCCGGCTGCCAGCACAGTGCTTGCGGACCGGGGAGGGAGATCACTGATCTCTCTTCCCGGTCCGCAGGCACATTGCAGTTTGGCATTGGGCAATGCCAGCCCTGCACTAGCCGGCCTGGGGGAATCTCGGGGGGGGCAATTGCCCCGTTGCCCCCCCCCTGGATCCGCCAATGGGTGATGAGGAGAGGGGGGGTGACTAAAAAAATTACCTTATATCCCTGGTGGTCCAGTGGGGGCTGCCTGGTGGTCCGGTGGGGTCCCTGGTGATCCGGTGGCCCTTATTTCCGGTCTGCAGCTCTGCAGAGCTGCAGACCATGGATCTCGCGAGACCCAATCAGAGCGTTGCCGTGGTAACACGCGGCAACGCTCTGATTGGGCAGTGCACGCGAGATCCATGGTCTGCAGCTCTGCACATTGCGGAGCTGCAGACCGCCGGTCTCGGAGATCGCGGCAGGAGGGGCATTGCAGTCTGCCCCGGGCACCCCTCTAGTAAGTGGCACCCGGGGCGGACCGCCCCCCCCCCCCCCCGCCCTCCCCTTAGTACGCCACTGGTCATATCATATGCATAGAATTTCTCCTTCTTTTCAGTTCAGTGTTTACTGTTTTTAGAACAGTGTAATTTTAATTTTGCTAACAATTTGAATGTAGGCCCCTCTTGATCTTGAGGCCATAGGCTGAAGCCTAGTTAGCCTATAGGAAAATCCGGCCCTGTGTGTCAGCATTACCTTATCCACAAAACAGCAATGCTTTCTATTACAGGAGGAAAATGACAGAACCATAGAACCCAGACCACTTCATTGAGATAAAGCAGTGTTGGTGACACAGTGATTCATAAAGAAATCCCTGCTTGTATGAGTGAAAATGCTCTGACTGCTGTGAGAGTGTTTGAACATGCACTGGTGCTGCACACCAGAGAAAAATAAAAAGATGATAGGACCGAAATCCAAAAATGGGACTAGCCCAGGAGTTTCAGGATTGTTGGCAAGTATGCGAAGTAGCAGCCACCAAAGCTGTATATAATTATATATACGTTCTATCTAATGCGAAGTAAAAATGCCTCTGGGAAATATCTCAACTTATAACAATAACAACAGAAAAAGGCAAAACTGCCTTTCAATGTGTCAAAAAATCATTGCTTAGAATGTTTGTAATTATTCAAAGCAAATTGCTCATAAAATCCAGTTGACACGTGAAAAGCAAACTGTGTCAGGAGTGTAAATGATTTATGCAGTAAGACTTTTTTTTAATATAACTTACTGCATTTTGAAACATTACAAAAACATATATTTTTTTTAAATACCCTTGCTCAGTCGATGAATTGCTACAGCACTGCAAATTAAATTATGCGTCAATGTGCTCCTCTTGCCCTTTCCAGTGGAGTTGCTTAATATTGTGAACTTTATGACAAAATTGACATGCAGAAAAAAATATTTTTTTCCTCAAGTTTGCAGTTCCCCTGTTAATTCTCCCTAATGTCTGGTTTACAAAATAGGTTATAAGAGTAGATGTACAACAACTGGACCAACTAATCTTCCCATTAGTATATTTACACCTTGAAGATGTCATGCAGGTTCCAAATTATTCCAAAGTAAATTCTAAATTAACTGCTAATGTAAGGCCAGAGTAGTCAAACTGGAAACATAGCCAACTTGGAGAATGATTCCAGTTTGGCTACTCTGGCCTTACATTTGAGATTCACTTTGAAATCAATGTGGATTCTCACTTTACTGAATAACCCTGATGATTTCTGAATTTCACAGTGGCCGTTTTATAATCACAATTTTCAAAACCTCGATAACATTTAATTATTAATACTATAAAAATAATCTGCAGACATCACTAACCAGTGCATTCTCAAAACGTGATTTTTTTTTTTTCAAACTCAACACCATATTTTAAAAAAGTTTGGGCAAATACATACCGTGTTTCTCCGAAAATAAGACCGGGTCTTATATTAATTTTAGTCACAAAAAACACACTAGGGCTTATTTTCAGGGTAGGGCTTATTTATTTACGGTACCGGTATGTACATTGAACCCCCCCTTTAATAAATCCACCCCCCCTTTAATAAATCCACCCCCCTTTAATAAATCCACCCCTCTAATTAATCCACCCCCTCTTTAATTAATCCACCCCCCTCTAATTAATCCACCCCTCCTTTAATAAATCCACCCCCTCTAATTAATCCACCCCCCTTTAATAAATCCACCCCCCCTTTAATTAATTCACCCCCCTTTAATTAATTCACCCCCTCTAATTAATCCACCCCTCCTTTAATAAATCCACCCCCTTTAATAAATCCACCCCCCCTTTAATAAATCCACCCCCTCTAATTAATCCACCCCTCCTTTAATAAATCCACCCCCTCTAATTAATCCACCCCCTCTAATTAATCCACCACCCCTTTAATTAATCCACCCCCTCTTTAATTAATCCACCCCCCTCTAATTAATACACCCCTCCTTTAATAAATCCACCCCCTCTAATTAATCCACCCCCCTTTAATAAATCCACCCCCTCTAATTAATCCACCCCCCTTTAATAAATCCACCCCCCTTTAATTAATTCACCCCCCTTTAATTAATTCACCCCCCCTTTAATTAATTCACCCCCCTTTAATTAATTCACCCCCCCCTTTAATTAATTCACCCCCCCTTTAATTAATTCACCCCCCTTTAATTAATTCACCCCCCTTTAATTAATTCACCCCCCCCTTTAATTAATTCACCCCCCTTTAATTAATTCACCCCCCCCTTTAATTAATTCACCCCCCCCCCCTTTAATTAATTAAGTCCCAGACATAAAATACTGGTATCTACTCACAGTTCAAAGAGTCCGACCACTGGGTGCCTCACCGCCCGTAATGGATCCTTCCGCTGAAGATCCGTGAAGGCAGACTGACGGCGCTGCGCACGTCGTCATCATGCTGCGCACGTCGTCATCACGCTGCGCGATGCCGCGGCCCGCAACGCTCCTCCTCCTCATAGAAGAAGGAAGTCCCGCCGGGCCGCAAAGGTAAAATGCCTAGGTCTTATTTTCGGGGTAGGGCTTATATTGCAGCCCACCCCAAAAATTCAGCTAGGGCTTATTTTCGGGGTAGGTCTTATTTTCGGGGAAACACGGTATGTACTAGTGGAAAAATAGCTGAATTGTGATTTTCTTTTTTTTTTTTATTCCGCTGCAGTTACTTTGTCCTGCAATCTGAAATCTGGTGTCCAGTTCACCATAGTTGATTTATTTCTGATTAAACTCTTGTGTGATGGCCGCAGCCAATCAGAACACTGAAACAACTACTGCTTCTATTTTTCAAATATTCCTTACATATTCCTTACTCAGTGCCTAATGTACCCCATTTCAAGTCCTCTGTTGCGTCATCTTTGTTTTGAATAGCTGACCCCATCTGAACCACTCTAGAACATGATTCTACCCATCTATCTTCTATCTAGCTACCCATGGATTTATTTATATTCCTCATAAATATAGGAAACCCTGTGTGCTGACATTTCAAATTGTTTTCCCAATAACAACTATTGGATTTCAATCAATTTTTAATCAGCTAAAACATGTCCTTATGTTGACCTCACAGACTGGAGGCCCTCCTAAATACCAGTTTCCCAATGCCAAGCTTTTTGTATTTATTTATAACATTTTTCTTTTCATTTCTTTTTCTTTTTATAATACTTCAAAATTACATACAGGGCCGTGTTTACTAAACATTTTATTTTAGTGAATTGGAAAACCGAATTGCAAAATTAAGGCTACAATAGTCAAGCACTGATTATAGATTAATTGTTTTTCCAAATTTTGCTATTCTGGCCTACATATTGCAATTTGGTTTCTAGTGCTCTAAAATTCAGCATTAAGTAAATAAAAAGAGCAAAAAATAATCAAAGGAATGAATTAAGTGTCCTAAGAATGTCGTTCAAAAAACAGGGGAAAAAAAACATGATATTTTTATCTAAATTTTGCAATGCAGTTTTTAATTCCCATAAGTTTTTTTTCCATAATACAGTTAATTGCTCCTTTCTATTGTAGTTATTAATCTGCAATGATAAGTGTATATTATACATGGCTACAGCCAGGATTCTAGTTCCAACTGAGAAAGTATATTCCTTCGATTTGCCCCCACACCAACATCATAATTGTTTTCATTAATCACAAAATCTCCTGGACCCGCCATATTCCACAAATTTACACCCAAACAATTAAAATGGCCGATAAAGACCATTTTGTTGGTGTGGTGGGAAATGGCCAGGAATCACAAAGATAAATAATAATACATTTATTATGTGTTATCATTTTATTAATTTATGAAGAGGTAATAATAACAATTTTTAACGTCAGCATACATTATGCATGCCACAAATGAGATTCAGCAATACATATAAAGCTGGTTTTATCAGTTGGTTTACATACGATTATTTTCTTCAAGACCAAGTGACTGAATGTCCATAGTGTATCCACTACTAGAATAATACTAAGCACGTTATTATCCGCAGTGCCATATGTCCAGTAGATCCTTCCTGATTCAGTCAATAAAATGGTTTATTTAAAAAAAAAAAGGATAAACTCATAAGCTTATTTGTGTGTAAAGAGATACATTAGTACAAATTACAAACCAATAAAGCACTAATAAAAAAGTGGACACAAAAGTATTAACCGATAATATCCTTATTATAGCTACTGCATGAGGGTTCCCCAAATCTATCCATAAAAGTAAAGCTATCCAACAGCACACATGGGTTGAAACATAATATAACTAAAAGAATATACAGTGGAACCTCGGAACTCGAACTTAATCCGAGTCCTGAAGTGTTCAAGAACCGAATCAACATTTCCCTTAAGAATTAATAATGTAAAATTGATTAATCAGTTCCAGACCCCCCCAAAATTACAGCATTTTACATTTATATGTATGCACCTTACATTTATTTGAGTGGTTTCTGCCTTTCAACTAGCAAAATATTTACTGTTGGCCATTATTACAATTATTTATAATAATGAGACATGGCTCTTTGTTGTATGTTCGGGCAGTGGCGTACATACCAGGGTCGCAGGGGTCGCGGCTGCGACCGGGCCCGGCCCACCAGGGGGCCCGGCCGCCCCTGCAACCCGGTATGTACGCTCTGGGCCAGCCTCTTCTCCTGGGGGGCCCTGAAGCCGGCCACCTCCGGGCCCCCCGAGGCTGGCCCTGCTTACACCCGGCGGGCAGTCCGGCTGGCCGGTGCGTGAGGGAGCACTCTCCCCTGAGTGCTTCCTCTTCAGCTCCCTCGCGCACCGCACTGATACCGAAGCCGGAAGATGACGTCATCTTCCGGCGCAGGCATCCCTACGCGGCGCGCGAGGGAGCTGAAGAGGAAGCACTCAGGGGAGAGTGCTCCCTCGCGCACCGGCCAGCCGGACTGCCCGCCGGGTGTAAGCAGCACCACTGGACCCCAGGGAATCCCCTCAGCACTCCAAAAGGTAGGGAGGCTGGGGGGATTAACCCCTTAAGGACACATGACATGTATGACATGTCACGATTCCCTTTTATTCCAGAAGTTTGGTCCTTAAGGGTTTAAATAAATAAAAAAAAACATGTGTGTGAGTGTTAGTGTGTGTGAGTGAGTGAGTGTGTGAGTGAGTGTGTGAGTGAGTGTTAGTGTGTGTGTGAGTGAGTGAGTGTGTGTGAGTGTTAGTGTGTGTGTGTGTGTGAGTGAGTGTGTGTGAGTGTGTGAGTGAGTGTGTGTGAGTGTGTGTGAGTGTGAGTGAGTGTGTGTGTGAGTGAGTGAGTGAGTGTGTGTGTGTGAGCGAGTGTGTGTGAGTGAGTGAGTGTGTGTGTGAGTGAGTGAGTGTGTGTGTGAGTGAGTGTGTGTGTGTGTGTGTGTTAGTGTGTGTGAGTGAGTGTTAGTGTGTGTGAGTGAGTGTTAGTGTGTGTGAGTGAGTGTTAGTGTGTGTGTTAGTGTTTGTGTTTGTGTTAGTGTGTGTGTTAGTGTGAGTGTGTGTGTGTGTCTGCTAGTGAGTGTCAGTGAGTGTGTTACTGTGTGTGTCTGTTACTGAGTGTGTTTGTGTGTGTGTTAGTGAGTCTGTTTGATGTCTGTTAGTGAGCGTGTGTTTGTCAGTGAGAGTGTATGTTTTGTAAGTACATTTAGTGAGTGTGTATGTATGTCTGCCGCTGAGTGTGTCTCTGTCAGTAAATGTGTGTGTCTGTTAGCTAGTGTGTATGCATTTGTTCGTGAGAGTGTGTGTGTGTGTCTTCAGCACTTACCTTTCTCCAGCGCCGGACTCCCATGGCGCTGGGGATCCCGCCTCTCAGCTCCGAATGCGCATGCACGGCAAGAGCTGTGCACGCATTCAAACCGCCCATAGGAAAGCATTACTCAATGCTTTCCAATGGACGTTCAGTGTCTTAAAATGGCAGAAGCGCCTCTAGCGGCTGTCAGTGAGACAGCCACTAGAGGCTGGATTAACTCTCAGTGAAACATAACAGTTTCTCTGAAACTGCTATGCTTTCAGCTGCAGGGTTAAAACTAGAGGGACCTGACACCCAGACCACTTCATTGAGCTGATGTGATCTGGGTGTCTGTAGTGGTCCTTTAAGTGTGTGTGCATCTGCATGCACTGGCGTACATACCGCGGTCGCAGCCCTGCAACCCCTGCGAACAGGTGCCCGCCGCCATGTGTTGCTGCCCCGGCCCGCGCAGAGTAAGCGCGAGGGGGGGCCCACGGATCAATCACTGTGTTCGGGTACTGAAGATCAATCGCGTACCGAGAATTTTTTTACTCTAAATTTGTGTTCAAATTCCGAATTGTTCAAGTGTCCCAACATTTCAAATGTAGAAAGGACACTTTAATTATAAGGGTGTTAGTTGGGGTTTGGCGGGGGTGTTCTGAGAAATTGTAGGTGACTTATTAAGAATTTATGCAGCTAAAATGTGATTTAGAACGAAAACAATGTATCTAATTTACACAGACTGATTTCTAAATACATTTATTGCAGTTTAAAGACACATTACTGGGAGTATTATTGCTGTGGAGCTCAATTATACACTCAGACACACCAACAATATGGAACTCCAAGAAAAGAGGGAGTTTAGGATAGAAAAGAGAAACAGAGGGATTTGGTTGCAAAACAGGCACTGTCTCTTTTAAATAGGGACACTTGGGATGTATGAATGGTGGGATGTATCAAAATAAAGACTTCCAACCCTGTTAGGTGTTTCAATAAAAACAAATTATAAACGTATTATATGGACAGTACATCAACACAAAAATGCAATCCTCAACTAGCTCGTAAACTTATCAGTAAATTAAAATACTTGAGGAGTGCACACAACAAGAAATAAAGAGCTAAAAATGTATTCCGTTATTAATGAAACTAAAATCCACACAGGATAATGAATACATGTACAAAATAATCTTGGCAATGTACCGTTTTATAATCACAATTACGCAAATCAAATCACAAGCAATTCAGCAAGCTACCACCCCAAAGAGGAATTATAATAATTAGCTGAAAAGTTCCTACCAAACTTTACTCTAAGGGGGCAGAAACCCCCCTTTAAGAAGCAGCGACACTAGAAAATAATTTTAAACAATGAAAAATAGGTATAGATACCAGGGCAACCCCCTGCCCCAGTGTTTCAGCATAAAAGTCTTTAACAAGGGATAAACACAGCCCACAACAGACTTTCCGGATTATTCATGAAAATTAGAATTCAAAGAGGCTTTCAAATATAAGGCCAAAAAAACTGAATGGATAGGATAGCTGATTTAGAGAATTTTTCCAGTTTGACTATTTAGACCTTAAATTGGAAGTTCACTTTCACAAAAGTGAATTACACTATGTCTTCCATTCTTTTTCAAGTTCACACTGATGTAGAGCGGAGTTTGTGTGAGTTGGTAGTAAAGTCCTCATGGACGTTCAATGTGATCAATGGTATTTGTTTTAATTAGAGGTGCGTTTCTTGTGCAAAGCCCATATATTTACCATGAATTTTGCTCACTGTAGCCAGTAGCGTACATACCGCGGTCGCAGGGGTCGCAGCTGCGACCGTGCCCGTCACTCCCGGCCGCTTTGTGGACCCCTGTGACAGCCACCATCTTTTACAGCCCCAGCCCGCGCAGCAAACAGCCGGGGCCGCATGCGCTGACTGGGCCCCCTGTGATGATGTCAGACAAAGCTGGGAGGAAGTTACTGCACGTCACTCCTCCCAGCTATTTGACAGAGCCGCGCGGGAGGAAGGAGGAGGGTGACTTGAACATTTTGTATGTGTATGTCTGTATGTATGTGTCTGTATGTGTGTCTGTATGTATGTGTCTGTGTGTGTCTCTGTATGTATGTGTGTGTGTCTCTGTATGTATGTGTCTGTATCATACAGAGACACACACAGACACATGCATACAGACACACACACACATACAGACATACACACAGACAGATATGCATGAAGACGCACACACACACACACATACATACAGACACATACAGACTGTATGTGTGTGTGTCTCTATGTATCTGTTTGTGTGTCTGTATGTATGTGTCTGCGTGTGTGTGTATGTATGTGTTTGTGTGTATGTCTGTCAGGGGGTGTGTGTATCTGTCTGTATGTGTCTGTATGTATGTGTCTGTGTGTGTGTATGTGAGTGTGTGTATGTATGTATGTGTCTGTCTGTCGGGGGGAAGTATGTATGTGTGTGTCTGTGTGTATGTATGTGGCAATGTGTGTATGTATGTGTGCCTTTATGTATGCCTGTGTCTGTATGTATGTGTTGGGGGGAGCACAGATTGGGGAGGGGGGGAAGCACGGATCGGGGGTGGGGGGATCCCACGGGTCAGTTTCGCACCGGGGCCCCATGTATTGTGTGAACGCCACTGACTGTAGCATATGAATTTTTGGGAGTAATCCATGTATTTTATGCAAGAAATTTCATAAGGTTTGAGAAAGATATCACAGTTTCATTTTTCATGGATATTTCTATGGATATTGTGAGACACCAAAAGATCGTCTGGCTCAAATCTATGTTGACATTTCGTTCGAGCTGCCTTTTGCTACAAACTTCAGATCATGTTTTTACAATGTAATGCTGTTCAAATGGCACATCAGTAAATTCCAAAAAACTCTTCGGATAGATGTTTAAAGGTATACTATAAGCAACAAAACAATGTTAGCTTAAAGGGACACTATAGTCACCAGAACAACTACAGCTTGATGTAGTTTTTCTGGTGGGTATAGTCAGTCCCAGCAGGTTTTTTTTTCCAGAGAAAAGGCCAGTGGACACCTCCAGTGGCAGTCACTCAGAAAGCTACCAGAAGTTCTTCCTGGATCAGTGCAGCACTGACGTTTAGCGTCTCCACGTCCTGTATGTACCCATAGAAATGCATTGATTCATTTTTTTTTTATATAAATTCTTTATTTTTGAGTTTTCAAATTTTTCTAACTTTGTGGGGTACATAAAGGAAAAAGGGATGCAACATGTTACAAGCATATTGGTTAAATTTTTAGGTGATAACAATTCACTGTTTACATTCGGTGTTTCGGTTGTCTAACATGTAACTTTCGTTGCTCGGGGTCCGGAAGAGTCTGGTGGGTAAGATGGGTGGGGGTATTACCTCCGGTCAGCATAACCACCATTTTCCCTGAGTTTAGTAAATGTGTCGTAGGTGTAAGATTCTGGTATTGTTTTGGTGGGCTCAATCGTGTTCAGCGCCTTGTTTGTGGACTTTGTGAGGTGTCGGGGTCTTACTCTGTCCTTTGCGTTGTGTTATCTCTTTCCTCTGGGGGTGAGGTGGTGCCTCTGTGGTCGGGGGTTTAGAACTTGGGGATTGTCCTTGTGTCGTAATATCGTATTATCGTGTTTGGTTGAGTACGTGGAGTTCACCTGAGTCAGGTCAGGTGGTTGTTTGTAGTCGTAATGTTCGCAAGTTTATGTAGGTGGTTTCTGTTGATAGTGGTGTTTGGATGTGTGGTGTGGGTGGGTGTGGGAAAGGGGTAGAATGTGGAAGAGGGGGGGGGAGAGGGGAGTTCCCCTCCCCCCCCTCCACCGCACAAGGTCTCCTACAATGGCATTGATTCATTTTTAAACCTTTGCCCCTCTATAATTTGAGACCATGTCCTCTTGTTGTGGTAGTTTTTCTTCTTTTAAATATAGTCTCCTCCTTTACTGTGTTGATTCCCTTTATGTATTTAAATGTTTCTATCATATCCCCCCTGTCTCGTCTTTCCTCCAAACTATACATGTTAAGATTCTTTAACCTTTCCTGGAAAGCTAGATAAGGCAATCACAGCTTTTGCGTGCTGTTTTTAGATATATCTCAAATGAAAAATTGCTTCATTAAATGCATGTTTACAGGAACAGATCTTTTTTGTTTGCTTTTATTTGGGTGGTGGAGTGTCCCTTTTACTTTAAGTTACCAACAATTCACACCCCTTGCTTGTCTCACATGTAGAAGTAGTCTTTAACCCCTTCAGGACAGAGTCAATAGTGCACGTTCTGATCAAAACAAAATGTAAACAAAAACTGGAATTTGCGCTATATGTCTGTTCAACCGTAGTTCCCCTCTTTCAAATTATATGCACCCACACTTATTATATATCATTTTGTTCAGGAGAAACAGGGCTTTAATCTATCATTAACTATTCATATATGGAACATAATTTATTATGAATAAAATAAAAAAAAAGGTGAGAAAATAAGATTTTTTTTTAAATTTGTATTTCCGTCTGTCATTTTAGCTGTGAATGTCATAATACTGTTTTACTGCAAAAAAATGCACATATTTGTAATCAGCGATGTCTCACGAGTACAACAGTACCCCCCATTAACAGGTTTTATGGTGTTTTAGAAAGTTACAGGGTCAAATATAGAACGTTCCATTTTCAAATTGAAATTTTCCAGATTAGTAATGTTACCTTTGAGACGGTGTGGTAGCCCAGGAAAGAGAATTACCCCCATAATGGCATACCATTTGAAAAAATTAGACAAGCCAAGGTATTGAAAGTGGGGTATGTTTAGTCTTTTTTAGTAGCCACTTAGTCACAAACACTGGCCAAAATTAGCGTTCATATTTGTTTTTGTGTGAAAAAAGCAAAAAACTAATATTTGGCCAGTGTTTGTGACTAAGTGGCTACTAAGAAAGACTGGACATACCCCACTTGCAATACCTCGGGTTGTCTACTTTTGCAAATGGTATGCCATCATGGGGGTAATTCTCATTCCTGGGCTACCATACGCTCTCAAAGGCAACATAACCAATCTGGCAAATTTCAATGTGAAAAAAATGAAATGCAAGCCTTATATGTGACTCTCTAACTTTCCAAAACACCGTAAAACCTGTACATGGGGGGTACTGTTATTCTCGGGAGACTTCACTAAACACAAATATTAGTGTTTTAAAACCGTAAAACATATTACAACAATAATATAGACCATAAAAGTGCCGTTCGCTTGTAAAAAATGCGAAAAACGTCACTTTTACTTAAAATATCATTGTTGTAATACAATTTACCAGTTTGAAACACTAATATTTGAGTTCAGTGAAGTCTCCTGAGTAAAACAGTACCCCCTATGTACAGGTTTTATGGTGTTTTGGAGAGTTACAGGGTCAAATATAGTGCTTGCGAATTAAATTCTCTGCACTTTCTCCCTGTGTTGTCAGGCATGTCAATCAAATTTTAATTAATCAAATCACATAATTACGTTAAAAGATTACTTAAATATACACGTAGAATTTTAATATATATGCATTTATAGGTATTTAAATTCTACGTGTATACTAATGTAATCTTTTATGTAATTATATGTATTTATCTATATATATATATTTGCGGTTATTTGTATTTTATACATAGATAGATATATATAGAATGTCATTCTAAGTGTATTTTGTTACCGATATATATATAAATAACAAAATACAGTTAGAATGAAATTACATATGCATATATAATTTATATTAAATTTTGTTTCAATATTTTATTTATTTATTTTATTATTTTATTTATTTATTATTTTAATTATACGTATTTATATATAATATATATATGTACATCTATTATATATATAATATATATACATATTATATATATGTAACGTCATTCTAAGTGTATTTTAATATTAATTTATATACTTATATTAATATTAAAATACACTTTGCATGACGTTACATATATATAATATGTATATATATTATATATATAATATATATACATATTATATATATATTAAAATATTTTTAATTTATTTTTAAACTTGTTTATTTTATTTTTTTTACACCTCCTACCAGCAGGGGGACTGTCTGATATTTCAAACAGTCCCCCTGCTGGCAGATCCATAGCCAGCTATAGGGGGCCATGTGATCGCTCTTTGAGAGCGATCACATGGCCCCCGGGGGCCTCATTTGCCGGAGGGGGGCTGCCTGGGCTCTCAGGCAGCCCCCCAGAAGAGGATCGCGGCGGAGGTGAGTAGTTGCTGGCTCCTAGGGGCTTAAACCGTTACGGCGTTCCATGCCGCCGCAACGGCTTTAAAGCCCATTTAAAGCGCGACGGCATGGAACGCCGTAACGGCGTTAAGGGGTTAAAAACATGTTTTCTTATTCCCTTACATGCAATGATGTTACTAGGGTTCAACAATACACAAAGTGGCTTCTCGAGTAGATTGATCCTTAAAGGGATACACAACTGCCCAAATAAAAAATAAATAAAATCACTGTTCAGTAGGCATATCCCAAATGGAAACTTGCATGCATTTAATCATGTATTTCTTTCATTGGTGATATATCTAAAAGAAACTTGCAAAACTTGCAGTTCTCTTGTCTGCTGCCTTTGCAAGCTCTCCCCTTCTAATCCCCGCCCAGACTTTCTGCAGCTGTCCAATCACAGACTCCTCAATGCAGCTCAATGAGAAGTCTTTGTAAGTCAGGTGCTCTGGGCAATTGCTGCCTCTTGAGGTTTAGCTGCATTAAGCTAACAAAACCAGGAAGTGACATTACCAGTTGTCTGCTTGAAAGCAAGGAGGGTGTAGCCCAGTTAATTCATAAAAGTGTTAATTTCTATTGAAATCTGCACTTTTTGCAGAATGAAAGAGGACACACTCTTCACACATAAAGCTTTTCAGCAAGCTAGAGCTGTTCAGCGGTCTGGAGTGACCCTTTGATTCCTATTTCCCATAATTATATTATTTCCTTCAATTATCAATTAAAGAAACACTATAAGCACTTTAACAACTTGCTTTTTTATCTATATATTTTTGCTATTTTTTTGTCTCTTATTACCTCTCCATTTTTGAGACAAGCTGGCATATACAAGTGATTGTGGCGTTTTGTTATTTGGTTATTTGGTATGCATGTCACTTTCATCGCTTGTCCCACCCATTTGGCTGTTACTGTTTTTTCATCTTATTGAAGTTGTTATAGTTTCTTCAGTGCTGGCCACCCTGTCCTACCACCCAAAATCCTATACAAAACTAAATAAAATGCTAGGAAGTCCCTCTAAATATGAGAAGCGTCAATCTTTCTTCTGTGACGTCACAGCCAAAATTGGCTTGCGAAGACTTTTTTTTCAATTTAGCTTTGTGAATGGGGAATCACTGATTGGCTGAGAGTAAATATCAGTGATTTTCAGTAGCCTTGTAAAACTGTATTTGTTTTTTTTATGTGTGTGTGTGTGTGTGCACTATTTCTTTAACTGTATTTTGATTGGCTGATAGCATCAGCTGACCGCTCTCTGCCAATCAGCAGTGTCCTTACCCGCTGGAACTCCGCTCTTCCTGGAACTGAGATTTCAGAAGCTGGATGCCACCTGGGGTACCTGAGGATCGTCACAGCAGGCTCACCATTCAAGAATGTTTTAACCCCATTAGAGCAAGAATTTGCCTCCGGGCCTCTTGGCACCATACAACTTAATTTAGATGAAGTTGTTATGGTTCCTGAACTGTCCCTTCATTGTTTGTTTTAAGAACACATGTATTTTACAGCAAAAGCTTGTTGTATTAATACACAAAAAAAATCTGAAAAAAATGATAATTATAACATTAAGCAATGCTCTTCACTTTCTGAAATTACTTTACTTAATAATGAGTAATTTATTGCCAGTTAAATTACTTTCTGTCATTTTAGGTGGCTTCGTGATCTACTATTTGTTTACATGTGCAGGTCACTTCGGATAAGATAAAAGTGTTTTAATTTTACAAATATATCATCTCTATACTTTATATTACACAAACAAAGGCTTATAAAGGGCATGAAAGTTTAATTGCTCAGAAGCTTTTAGAACACAGGATTTTGAGTTCAATGAATGACTGTCCTTCTGAAATCGTGACACTTGGTAAGTATATGCTAGAGATCACATGAATAGTTTGACTGCAAAGCTATCTAACCGTGTGGCTGTACTGTGAACATCAGATTCCCAAATTTCATCCCTTACACATGACTGAGGTTTATAAGATGGGTAGATTCAAGTTTCATTCATAAGTAATGGTGGTGCATTGTGGTGATTGCCACGCATGCGCAATAAGTACACACAGCTTTCTCTGCGAGAAGTATTTGATTGGACAGAAATGACATCAAACCTGAAGACATTAGCGGAGGCGTATTAGCCTGCAGACAAGAGGCTGCATTAGAGCCGGATTGCAGGTAAGTAAAAGGTTAAATTCAAAGTATTTTTTTTTTTTTTAGTAAAAGGCGGGCCCTGAAATCTAAAAGACCCCACTGGGGTAAAAAAAAAAAATACTATATGCTAATTTCTCACGGTAGAACTCGTTTAACTTTTTTTAAGTTAAATATTTAAATACAGTTGTAAATTTAACACAACTGACTGTTTAATCAGTAAATCCCAAAGCTAAAGTAAAAAAAGCTGCCTGGTTTTAGCCAGGGTCCTGTATTATTGGTATGTGAACGTTATACCTTCATGTTTGCAATATGCAGGCATTTTGGCTCTCAACATTCCAAGAATACCAGCAGATTCCTTACAAATACTCATAAGCAGGTTTTTTTGACCATTTATATTTGCTTATTTTGTTGTACCTACTGTATTTCTCAAAAAATTGCAATTGTGATCAACGCTAATTATTCTGAAGCTTTATAAAGTATTCCACAACATGCGTAGCCTATATTTTCTAATACCTTTTGATCCACATAATATTTCTGCAACATTTGTGTGAATAAATTAAAAATACAAATTCTGTAAATCTACATAATTGTAATTATTTAAATATCTTGAAAAGCTATCTACATAGGAAATTGCAATTCTGTGTAATTATATAGCCTATCCCTTCTATTTAAATATGAAAAATACATCACTGGCTAATTTATAGCCACATTCACCCACCCTGTTAATTCTCACCTATCATCCACTTCCCTGCTCACCTACCCCTACCTACCTAGTCACCCACATCAACCACCTGACAGTCACACATTAGCATGAGCAGGGTTGGGTGACAGTGAAAGACTGAGAGCGTCAGCTGGCCTATTTCAGCCAATCGCAGCCATCCACTGCTAGTTTTACTCAGTATGGCAAAGATGGGGGGCAGGGTACTCTTATTTAAAATGAAAGTGTTCAAAAATAATTTCACACCAAATTGTCAGCTGGCGCCTGTGGACTCCCGGCACTATAAATGCTTCCTTGATATGAGGTGGTTATAGTGTCCCTCTGCAAGCATCTTTTTTTGATACCAGAGTGTTTTCCCCAGCGATTTAAATTACTGGGCTTTCCAAAAAGTTCAATAAAGAAGTTTAACTCATGTTATATTGATTGCCGCGCTGGTCTCACCACGGTCACAGCTGAGATCATCATTATGGGTGATGTCAGTCAATCCAATGCTTCCTGATGGGCAGTTCCGGGGATTCCTGAATACTGCCGCAATTTACGCACTCCACCAATAAGCTTCTCATTATAGAGATGCATTAGCTAAATGCATATCTATAGGGAGTGTTCAGCTGCCTGCAAAGCTTGCACAGGACCACAGCAGCAAGCACTGTTCAACCAGTTTGCTACATTTTGTCCCCAATTACCAGCATTAGATTTAGCTCCTTTTCACACTTGAAAGCCGAATCCCATATATCTTTTGTCTTTTCTATATATGCTGTAATAAGGTCGTTTTTGGGTTGCGATCTTGGGAGGCTGCCTATCTTATGTTTAGATAAGTATATTTTATACTTAAACCACTTATTACACTGTGGTGTTGCTGTTTGTTGTTTGGCTACTTTAGCGTCCATTCTGCAGTCTGGTTTCCAGTTCACCACGGCTTACTTGTTAGAGAATTGATGATCAGTGAAGGGTTATTCATTAAACATGAGATTTGTTGGGAATTAAAAGTGAATTTCAAGTCGGCTACTTGGGCATTAAAAGGTCTAGTAAAGGACCCTGTTGAAATTTTCCGGTTCAATTATTTTGTCTTTAAAACTGAAATCTAATGACAAACTCAACTCCCATTTAGTGAATAACCCTGAATGGTGTATTCAATAAAGACTTTTAAATTGTGGAATTTAGGCCAATGTGGTCAAATTGTCACTATAATCAAGTTGGAGAATTTGTCTAAATCTGTACTTTTTGCCTAATATTGCAGTTCGTTTAACTCTTGTCTATACTATTTGCAGGGATGTATTTACAACAAGGCAAACAAGGCATTTGCCTAGGGCGGCACTTTCAGGAGGGGCGCCAATAAATGCCACCCCAAGCTCCAAGACAAATGCCTTGCTTGCCTGTGTTCTGGGGCTGTCCACCTTACTGTGAGTGAGTGAGTGTAGCAGTCAGTGTGTGTCTGTGAGTGAGTGAAAGTGTGTGTGTCTTTTAGTAAGAATGGGTGTGCCTGTGAGTGTGTGTCAGTTTGTGTCTGTCATTTTATGTGTATCTGAGAGTGTGTGCCTGTCAGTGCGTGTCTGTCAGTGAAAGTGTGTGTTGGTTAAACAGTGTGTGCTTATGCCTGTATGTGGGTGCCAATGACCGTGTATCTGTCAGTGAGTGTATATCAGTGCATGTATCAATGAGGGCATGTGTCTGTCAGTCAAAAAAGTGTCCTTGACATGAATTGGGGGGTCAAATTTAGATTTTGGGGGTGTCCAAATTTAGTCGTGCCTAGGGCAGCACACTTCCAAAATACACCACTGACTATATGGCTTTGCAAGTTGTCCCAGCATACTATCACTTTATACGTTTTTGGAATGACAACCTTTTCATTGCCAACAACAGCAACGACTGGATTGGGTTAAAATAATTTAATAACATTTTTTATTTCTTTTTAATAAAAAAGCACTTTTAAAAGAAAAAAAATCAGCAATTACCAAAAGGAGAACAAGTACGCGCACGCTAATAATTTAACAATAAATAATATAAAAAATGATAAATACTTAAATTTAAAAAAATATATACAAAAAAAAAAGATTCTCTAAATGACAGAGTCCAAAAATGAACTTCAATCAGTCCTGGCACGCAGGGGATAAGCCCCGCATCTTTACCTTCCCCAAGTTTCTCCCACCCCCTTTTAGGGACCCCCCCCCTCCACCATTAAAAATAATAGTAGCCTGCTAAACTTTGCAGAAGTCCCTCAGTGTGCCTGTGGAGGCTGCCAGAGAGGAGTAAGGTGGTATAGCTGTATGGACTTGTTAATCTCAGCCTGATCTTGTCAGTGTAAAGCAGAGAGCGCAGGCAAAGACAAGCGTGAGGCACACAACTCCGGCTGGGGCAGCTGTCCAGAGGTATTACCCCCCCCTTCACCCCACCCCCTGCCCAATCCATCCACCCCCCTCCACCACCAGCGTGTTTTGCACCCCCTCACTCCCCCCTGCGTGTACAATGTGCTACAGATAGAGAGAGAGCGAGCAGTAATCCCTCCCAGGGCTGGAAACCCTGTTGGTTCTCCATGCAAATGACCGCTTTGCTTGTAACAAAAGCCTTGATGTTGGGCTTGAAAAAAAAAAAATATGATCTGACAGCCAGAACCTCAGGCCACTCGCCATATTTTTGTTTGTTCATCATGTTTCCTTTCCCCCTCTCTCCCTCTCCCTCTCTCTCTCTGCTTCTTTCCTTAGAACCTTGGAGTTGATACATTATATCCTTTTTTTCCTGCATGCATTCCATTCTATCCCCCCCCCCCCCCCCCCCCATCTCGATGGTAATTATTTTATTTATTCCAAAAGGAGAGGTGGTGATAGGGAGTTTTTGCAGGGGAGAGGGAGGTTGGAGGGGGGATTTGATGTGTGCAAGAATGTTTTACTAAATGAAGCTGTGTGTGGATACTTTAGTTAAAGCTAAAGAAATCAGTGCCTATTGATAAGAGGTGACCGAAAAAATAAATACTGTATGTATATTGAATCCCTCATCACACAAATACTGCTACTTCATAATCATTTAATAAGGTATTCGTTATTCATGTATTGTAATCCGAATAGGGGCATACAAAACATGTATCACTCATCATGCAAGACATCACAGATAAGGAAGGCTGTTATTTATTTTTTTTCTGCTCTTTTACCAGTTAAATCTATAGATTTGATTGCAAGCTCTGTGGGTCAGAGTTCATTTTAACCTATGTGCAGTTGGATGCCCTTATCTATCCAATCTCTGATCTCATTTTTGGGCTCAGAATGTATGCAATGTGTAAAGTCCAAATTAACCTTTATGTGTGTTGCAATGTGTAACGGTGGGATTTTAATCTCTCAGCTTTTTAGAGGTTAAATGTATAAGAGGTTAAATAAATCAATAAATAAGTATCCTACCGGCGAGTGGATAGGCAATGATAATTATATATATATATATATATATAAAAAAAAATGTTTAAAGTGTAAAGACAGCTTAGGGTGTGAAGAAGGGTGGATTGTGCTTGTAAATTGCAAGTATGGAAGGAGAATGATTTCAGTCAAAATAACTACACATCAGGTCATTAGCAGCAGAAAAAATGAATAGTTTTTGCTTCTTGCTAGAGCTGCGGAAGATGGTATGAGGGGTGTGTGCCATAGTACGGAGGGGGGGCACGTTAGGAAGAGGATTTTGCTAGGATGTGAGTCGATTAGGCACCAGTGATACATGATTCGGTTTGGGGTAAGCAGTGTCTGTGTGAACACACAGAAGACTTCATCTTTGAAACGACAGTGATGACTCTCTGTGGTCACTGCTTAACCAAACGTGTTAGTAGCCACAAGTCAGAAGGATCTTGACAGCCCTTCTGCCATCGAAGACGATGGCTAATTCAGTGACAGCGTGTTTCAGTGTTAGTGAACGCTTCTTTTGTAATTTTTTTTATTTAGAAAAAGAAAAGAGCAGATCTGTTTGTGTCACTAACATTATGTATGTACAGTACCCAAGCTTGCCTGCCTTCACAATACCCAACGTACACAGTATGATTTAGCTGGTTTTTCGCCCGTCTGTGTCAATCAATTATTTTTCATAATGAATACAAAGCGTTCACTGAACATTGAAAAAAAAATAAACAATTTTATTGTCAACGATTTTTAAACGCTCTTCTGCAAAGTTTGCTACATGCAGAGACTGAATAACAAAGAACGGGTAACGGGAAAGAAAATTAGACAGTAGATGTTTAATATGATGAAAAGTATGGTCATTTATCTCGTTCGATTAACCCTTTGTCTGTTAAAGTGTAACTTGTGTATCGTGTTCTTGGATGAGAATGGTTTAAGGCTCCCAGCTTCGTTGTTTGTCATGAATGTAAGTCACATTTTTGGAATAGTAGAGAGTTATGAGTGAAATAAGACATTAATAGTGATTTGCTAAGATTTATTTTAGATTTTCTATGATGAAAAGTTGGCCTAAGTCATGTACATCTGAATTCAGATTTTGTCGATCTGCAAAGTATATTGTTGTAGTTTTCAAAACTCTTTCTAAACTTAAGACAAAAAGTACGTTGAGCGAAAAAAGAAATTGTTTTTTTTTTTTTTTTTTGCAAATATAACATACTATGTATAGAGGTTTGCAAAAATGTCCCAATGAAATACAGTGAATTCGGTTAATTTAATATATGTATTTTTAATTCGTTAAAAGAATTGCATTTGCTACAGCCAAGTTTTACAAAGGGAAGGCAAATGAAAAAGAGACATGCGATAATTGATGTTGTGTCTTTATTCCAACTCTCTGCCTTACTTCAAGTGAGCAATTCACATCAGATTGCGGGGAGTTGGAAACATCCATGCAACTTTTAGGCCAAATAACTATTTTGTTTTCTATTTTAGCTATTTTGCCTACATTTAGCAAGTCGGTTGTCAATCAACTCTTTAGTGAATACTAGATCTTGTGAAGGTTTTGCTAGGGAGATACTGACTTCATTCCCTACAGAATTGGGGTTATTCAATAAAGTGTTCATTGTTGAGAATGCAAAGTGAATTCAACATGAATTTTACATTTTTGGCCACAATAATGGAACTGGAATTATTCTCCAAGTCAGATGTTTCCAGTTTGGCTTATCTTGTCTAAAGTTTTACATTGACTTTAAGCACTTGCAGGAAAAGTTCATGCTATATCAATGCGAATAATAACAATAACTCCAGAGAATTCACAATGAATAACATTGGATGTGTTTCAACTGGTCCATTCATTCAGCCGCCATTTTTCTTTTGGACAGGCGAATGGCGAAATTTGAAACACAATGCTAAATTTGAAAGTGTGGATCATGCAAATTCAACGCAGCCACTCATTTTCAATTTCACAGATTATTCTTTGTAAAATGCAGAATTTGGGTGAAAAGCAATGCTAGACTAATTACAAAAAGCACCATCCAAGCACCATAGCTTATTGTAGTGGCCATGGTGCCAGGAAGTAGACTTGTGCATTTGGTTTCAAATGATTTGCAATTCATCTGACGTTTGGGTGATTGGCAGGTCTCATATTTTCCAACCGTAGAACCGCCATAGGAACAAATCATTAGCCAAACGAAATGGACAATGGATTAGCAAGTTTGTTTGATTTGTCATTTGACATTCTGCCTGTTGTGCCTTAAAAAAAAGAAATGATTGTTGGGGAAAAATAGTTGATGGTTTTAAGACAGCGGCTAAATGTTGATCTTATTAACAGATCAAGTGAGCAGTGACCAATACAGGAAAAACACAGAGGGGCAATACAAAATAAAAATCTATATTATATATTTAGTTCGTTCAAAGAAACCCAAACTTAAGTCTTTTTTTTTTATTTCCAACAAATCTTTCTTCACATAGTGTAAACATGTACATACACTGCATTAAACGCCTAACTGGATGGAAAGCGAATGTAGTTTGGCTATATGTTAGGATGGGCTTGAGCATACATGCTATATCCCGACCCATGCCTGGGGTGGAAATCAAAAAAATGTAAATAATTTAAAAGATATGTTTTCAGGGACTTTAAAATAAAAATAAAGTTAGGAATAAGTTTTATTTTCCCCTTTCATATGATTAAAAAAATAAAATAAAATTAAAATGAGCATCTACATTACATGCAGGTTTTCTTACATGGTTGCTTAAAGGGACACTATGGTCACCAAAACAACTTTAGCTTAATGAAACAGTTTTGGCATATAGACCTTGTCCTTGCAGTCTCATTGCTAAATTCTCTGCCGTTTTGGAGTTAAATCATTTTGTTTATACAGCCCTATTTAAAGCTCCCTGCATGTGACTTTTACAGCCTTCCTAAACGCTTCCTGTAAAGAGAGATCTAATGTTTAAACTTCCTTTATTGCAAATTCTGTTTAATTTAGAATGTCTTACCTCCTTCCCTTTTAATAGCCTCCTAGACCCTGCAGGAGCCTGCTGTGTGTGATTAAAGTTCAATTTACAGAGCAGGAGATAAGAAAAACCTATAAAGTAAGTTAACATCTAATAGACAATTAAACCTTTTTTTTCATGCAGGCCATGTGAGTCACAGCCATTGGAGGCGTGGCTAGGACTACATAAGCAAAAGTGATTTAATTCATAAATGGCAGAGAAGTATGTTTCAATTTTTTTGTTTTACTTTCTTAAATATGGAGGGTTTATTAAAAACAGAACTCAATTCTAGTTTGTCAACAACACTAGCTGGGAGAGGAAACCACGTGGAACTGACAGCTGAATACAAAGGACAATTCTGGGTAGTTTAGTTAATAAATTGTCTTAAAATTACCAGCATAATTGAAAATTATTATTTATTGCTTCGAAATACTGAACAACTTATGTCTAGAGTTCAGTGCCTCTTTAACTCTTTCATAAGTTGAGTTTATGGAAATTGGTGAGTTGAGTACCAACCTTCCAACATTTCAAATGGGCAAAGATGGACACTTGAATTTTAGGGATGTAAGTGGAGGTGTGGCCAGGGTCAGGGCTGCTCTCTAAGAATTACTCTAAGAATGTATGCATTTAAAATATAATTTAGAACGGGGGCGTGGCCAACGGAGCAACAGGCAAGATGTGCTTGTGAGGAGCTCCGGCACAGAGACTCGAAAAACGGGAGATTAACCCACCCAAAAGGCTCCCACAAACACAGAGACATCCACCCCTCAAAAGCTAACCAAATGGGGCAAAAAAAATGTAAAAAAACACGTGCCGGAGACCCGCAAAATGCCCGATATCAGGCGAGCGTTTGAAAGGCGGGAAGCACCCAAGATGGCGCCGGAAACACAGAGTGAGGATGAAGCCTCAGAGGCATCACAGGATGTGGAGCTGCCCAAGGAAAATACCCCAGCGAGCTGCACTGACAGTGAGTCTGACCCAGATGCAGACTCAGCGCTGGCAACAAAAAAAGATATAAAATGCCTTCTGACCGAGATGAGGCAAATATGGAAGGCAGACCTGCGGGCGACACAAGCGGAACTAGGCACCCTGGGTAAAAGACTTACAGCAGTCGAATCCAAGGAAGGAGAGAGGAACACACAGCTGCAGAATGCCCAGCAGGAGATTCAAAGTCTGGCAACACAGGTCCAAAACCTGTCCAAGACTGTGACAATGTTGGAGTCACGGCACATGAGGAAAAACATCCGCATCAGAAGAGTGCCTGAGGAGATCTCAGGGGATGACCTTCTGCCCTTCCTGCACCGTATGCTGACCCACATGGGGGCCAAAAGTGGAGTCGCCGAGGAGATGGTAACGACCGCATTCCGTATACGAAAAGCCGCCTCAGCCCCGGCGGAGGCACCCAGAGACTTTATTGCAGTAACCAAGAACATTGTGGCCAGATCCGCCATCATGTCTCGCTCCAGAGAGCTAAAAAATGTCAACTTTGAGGGCTGCACAATAGCTATATATGGAGACCTCCCGTTCGCTGTACTAGTGGCGAAAAGGCAGCTACGCCCAGTTGCCGGCAAACTACGGGAAATAGGGGTACGGTATAGGTGGGGAGCAGACGGATCACTGGTTACACAGAGTGGAGAGGAAACATTAACCCTGCCCTCTGATGGTGACCAGGAGAAATTCCTCAGGCGCCTAAGAGTGACAGACACAACCCCGAAAAAGACCCCTTAGTCCAAGCCGAATGCCCAACGGGGACACATCAGCCCACCACACGCATAGACGGGTCACAGACCACCAGGCCAGCAGATAGCTGACAGACGTAAGACCCACAAACAAACACAAAAGTCCCACACTAGAATTGAGAACCACAAACAGACGAAGTATAGAGGGACAACGCCCCGCCATAGCCCACACACATAGACAGACCAACATAACAGGGGTCACCAAGTCGCACATAATCCTAAACTGTACAATGTACAAAATAAGTTTAATTTTAATGTACGCGGTTAATGTTACGATATAACAGTTGGACCACTGTTGGTACCTTATATCACATACCGCAATATGATAAAGATGTATGTTTCTACGCATGGAAATCAATAAAATACAAATTGATAAAAAAAAAAATATATATATATATATAATTTAGAACAAGAACTATGTATCTTATTTACACAGACTGATTTCTAAACACATTTATTGTAGTTTAATAACACTTTACTATTTATACACTTGAACACACCAACAATCTGGAACTCATAGAAAAGAGGTCCATAAGAATTTGGTCCCAAAAGAAGGACACTTAGGAGGTATGGTTGTATAGCTGTCAGGGAGTCTATTAACACATTCTCCAAGAGTCTAGATAACAATCTACTAAGAATGATAGAACAGGAAGATGGTGGAAAGATGTATTGCTGGTCCTTAGAATTGCTTAACTTTGGTGCAGAGGCAGACGATAACCATAAATCAAGTCCAGAAATACTCGAGGTTTGCCAGAAAACAATGTCACTAATATAACCTAAATCAAAACCGATACTAAGTCAGTCTAAAGAATCACTATAGTGTCAGGAAAACAAACTCGATTTCCTGACACTATATAATCCTTATAATCCCCCTTCCCTCAGGGCCTCCCGCTGGGCTGAAGGGATTAAAACCCTTTCAGCCACTTACCTTTAACCAGCGCCGGGCTCTCTTGGCACTGGTGACCTCTCCTCCCCCTCTGACTTCAGCTCCCGAGTGGAGCCGAATGCGCATGCGCGGCCATAGCCCTGCACATTAATAACGCCCATAGGAAAGCATTTCTCAATGCTTTCCTATGGACGTTCTGCGTGCTCAATCTGATTTTTACATTGAGCGTCGCGAAAGCGCCTCTATCGGCTGTCAGGAAGACAGCCACTAGAGGCTGGATTAACCCCGCAATTTAAACATGGCAACTCCACTGAAACTGCTATGTTTTCAGCTGCAGGGTTAAAATTAGAGGGAACTGGCACCCAGACCACTTCATTGAGCTGAAGTGGTCTGGGTGACTATAGTGGTCCTTTAATCATGAACATGCAGTTCATGATTAAGTATTAAGTATTACCGTATATACTCGAGTATAAGCCGACCCGAATATAAGCCGAGGCCCCTAATTTTATCCCAAAAAACTGGGAAAACTTATTGACTCGAGTATAAGACTAGGGTGGGAAATGCAGCAGCTACTGGTAAATTTCTAAATAAAATTAGATCCTAAAAAAAATATATTAATTGAATATTTATTTACAGTGTGTGTATAATGAATGCAGTGTGTGCGTATGTGTGTGTGTATGAGTGCAGCGTGTGTGTATGAGTGCAGTGTGTGTATGAGTGCAGTGTGTGTATGAGTGCAGTGTGTGTGTGCATGAATGCAGTGTGTGTGCATGAATGCAGTGTGTGTGCATGAATGCAGTGTGTGAATGCAGTGTGTGCAGGGCCGGTGCAAGGATATTTGCCGCCGTAGGCAAAACATTTTTTGCCGCCCCCTCCCCCCCCCATATGTCCTGACTTCCCCTCCTCCTCCCTCAGTGGTCCTTACCTCCCCACCCCCGTGTTCCTTCACTCCCCCCCCAGTGGTCCTGACTCACCCCTCCCCTAGTGGTCCTTACCCTCCCCTCCCCTAGTGGTCCTTACTTCCCCCTACCCTCCCATAGTGGTCCTTATCCCACCCCCTCCCTCTCATAGTGGTCCTTATCCCCCTTCTCCCTCCCATAGTGTTCCTTATCCCCCCCCCATCCCTCCCATAGTGGTCCATATACCCCCCCTCCCTCCCATAGTGGTCCTTATACCCCCCCTCCCTCCCATAGTGGTCCTTATCCCACCCCCTCCCATAGTGGTCCTTATCCCCGCTCCCTCCCATAGTGGTCCTTATACCCCCCCTCCCTCCCTCCCATAGTGGTCCTTATCCCCCCCTCCCTCCCATAGTGGTCCTTATCCCCCCCCCTCCCTCCCATAGTGGTCCTTATCCCCCCCCCTCCCTCCCATAGTGGTCCTTATCCCCCCCCCCTCCCTCCCATAGTGGTCCTTATACCCCCTCCCACCCATAGTGGTCCTTATCCCCCCCTCCCTCCCATAGTGGTCCTTATACCCCCCCTCCCTCCCATAGCGGTCCTTATACCCCCCCTCCCTCCCATAGCGGTCCTTATACCCCCCCCTCCCATAGTGGTCCTTATACCCCCCCCCCCTCCCATAGTGGTCCTTATACCCCCCTCCCTCCCATAGTGGTCCTTATACCCCCCTCCCTCCCATAGCGGTCCTTATACCCCCCTCCCTCCCATAGTGGTCCTTATACCCCCCCCCTCCCATAGTGGTCCTTATACCCCCCCCTCCCATAGTGGTCCTTATACCCCCCTCCCTCCCATAGTGGTCCTTATACCCCCCCCCTCCCATAGTGGTCCTTATACCCCCCCCTCCCATAGTGGTCCTTATACCCCCTCCCATAGTGGTCCTTATACCCCTTTTTTTGTTATTATTAATTTTTTTATTATTATTATTATTTTTATATTATTATTTCTTATTTTATTAATATTTTTTTTTTTCGTCCCCCCTCCCTGCTTGATATATGGCAGGGAGGGGGGCTCTCCTTCCCTGGTGGTCCAGTGGCAGTTCAGTGGGGGGGAGAGGGGGGCTGGCAGAGCTGTAACTTACCTGTTCTGCAGCTCCTGTCAGCTCTCTCCTCCTCTGCGCCGTCCGTTCTGCTCTTCTGTCAGCTCCCAGTGTAAATCTCGCGAGAGCCGCGGCTCTCGCGAGATTTACACTGGGAGCTGACCGAGGTGCTGACCGGACGGCGCAGAGGAGGAGAGAGCTGACAGGAGCTGCAGGAAAGGTAAGTTACAGCTCTGCCAGCCCCCCTCTCCCCCCAGTCTGTATTATGGCAATGCAAATTGCCATAATACAGACCTTGACTCGAGTATAAGCCGAGTTGGGGTTTTTCAGCCCAAAAAATGGGCTGAAAAACTCGGCTTATACTCGAGTATATACGGTAAGTACTTTTATCATGAACAAGTCAAGGGCTGATACTGAAGTTTCAGCACAACAAATTCTCAATTTCTTTCTTTTCATGTTTGAGCAGATCGGATAAAACAACAAACTGCATGTGGTAGGTAGTAAGTTGTAAACTGAATTGTAAATGTAGACAGTTTTAGTTCATTTGGAAAACTGAGTCTATATACAGACAGAGGCGGCTCTCTAATTAGGCGGTTTAGGCGGCCGCCTAAGGCCTCGCGCTGGCGGGGGCCTCGCGGCCGCCTAAACCGCCTGTGGGCAGAGTGTGTCAGGTCCTCGGTCACTGACCGAGGACCTGACACCAGGAGGGGGCCCGGCGGCTTGCCCGGTATGGCGCCGGGTGCGAGGCCCCTCCTGGCTGCCCGGCCACCATCGCAGACACTGGTCTGCAGCTCCGCAGTGTGCAGAGCTGCAGACCATGTGACTCGCGAGAATTGGCCAATCAGAGCGTTGCCGCGGGTTACCACGGCAACGCTCTGAAATCTCGTGAGACTACATGGTCTGCAGCTCTGCAGAGCTGCAGACCGAGAGCAGTGGCCACCGGACCACCAGGGAGCCCACTGGACCACCAGGGAAATCAAGGTAGGCTCTCCCTCCTAATCACCCCCCAACACACTCAGCCTCACCCCCCAGTCACCATCAACACACTCAGCCTTACCCCCAGCCACACCATCCCCCCACCACCCTCAGCCTCACCACCCCCCACCACCATCACCCCCACCACCCTCAGCCTCACCACCCCTAGCCCCCACCACCCTCAGCCTCACCCCCCCACCACCCTCACCATCAACCCCACCACCCTCACCATCACCTCCCCCCACCACCCTCAGCCTCACCCCCACCACCCTCAGCCTCACCACCCCCCACCCTCACCTTCACCCCCACCACCCTCAGCCTCACCACCCCCACCACCCTCACCCCCACCACCCTCAGCCTCACCCCCCTCACCTTCACCCCCCCTCACCTTCACCCCCACCACCCTCAGCCTCACCACCACCCTCAGCCTCACCCCCACCACCTTCAGCATCACCCCCCTCACCATCACCCCCCACCACCCTCAGCCTCACTACCCCTAGCCCCCACCACCCTCACCATCACCCCCCACCACCCTCAGCCTCACCACCACCATCACCACCCACCACCATCACCTCCCCCACCACCCTCAGCCTCATCCCTCCCCACCACCCTCAGCCTCACCCCCACCACCTTCAGCATCACCCCCCTCACCATCACCCCCACCACCCTCAGCCTCACTACCCCTAGCCCCCACCACCCTCAGCCTCACCCCCCACCACCCTCAGCATCACCCCCCTCAGTCTCACCCCCAGCCCCCCTCAGCCTCACCCCACACCCCCTCAGCATCACCCCCCTCAGCCTCACCCCCACCCCCCTCAGCCTCAACCCCACCACCCTCAGCCTCACCCCCCACCACCCTCAGCCTCACCCCCCACCACCCTCAGCCTCACCCCCCACCACCCTCAGCCTCACCCCCCACCACCCTCAGCCTCACCCCACCACCCTCAGCCTCACCCCACCACCCTCAGCCTCACCCCACCACCCTCAGCCTCACCATCACCCCACCACCCTCAGCCTCACCATCACCCCACCACCCTCAGCCTCACCATCACCCCACCACCCTCACCCCCTCACCATCACCCCACCACCCTCAGCATCACCCCCCACCACCTTCAGCATCACCCCTCAGCCTCACCCCCACCACCCTCAGCCTCACCCCCCTCACCCCCCTCAGCATCACCCCCCTCACCACCCTCAGCATCACACCCCTCACCACCCTCACCACCCTCAGCCTCACCTCCCCACCACCCTCAGCCTCACCACCCCCACCACCCTCAGCATCACCCCCCACCACCCTCAGCATCACCCCCCACCACCACCACCCCCAACCACCACCCTCAGCATAACCCTCAGCCTCACCCCCCTCTCACTCTCACATTACCCCCCCCTCTCACTCTCACATTACCATCACCCCCCTCTCCCTCTCACCATCACCCCCCCTCTCCCTCTCACCATCACCCCCCCTCTCACCATCACCCCCACACCATCACCCCCCCTCTCACGATCACCCGCCTCTCCCCCCCGCCCCCCCCATACACACAACACACTTCAAGCAGCTACCCCATACACATAGGGTCTCAGACAAAAACGCAAACATGTTCAGAGACCTACATTCACACACACAAGGATACTCTTTGTCAGACACACTCTCAGGCCCATACACAGGTAGACAGTGCATCAATGTGTATATGTGACACTTTTGTTTGTTAGTGGGGCCTCATGTTTGCATTTCGCCTAAGGCCTCATAAAGTCTAGAGCCGCCTCTGTATACAGATTATATGATTTTGCATAGACTCTCTATTTACCGTACATTCTGTGGCTATACGGTCATCGACAGACCCATTCACATTCTGATGGCACGTTTGCAACTTCATGTCCAAACAAAACAGCATATTTCTTTAAAGTATCCTAACGATGTTAGAGCATCTGTAGTGAGATTGCATGTTAGAAAATGTATGACTCTGCTTATTTGCTAATTATTATTTAATGCTCTAACTTTCATGCCCAAGGACACCTTACAATCTCTGTTAGATATTCTCTAATACTTTTTATCTTACCAATATATATGTAAAAGATAAACAAAAAAATCTGTAAATGCCAACTGTGCACCCAATGTTTCAAATAAATATCATATTAATAAATATAATATTAATAAATATTATTTTTTCATTTCCATGACAGCATAAAACAAGGTCCCATTTTTTTTGTTTGTTTGTTTTGTTTTTCAGATTTTCTTGGCAGGAATAACTATTGCTAATGCAGTCTAATGATTATAGTAATATATTTTGTGCATGTATATATATTGAAGTATCCAGCACATTTTTAATGGCATTTAAATATGTCCACAGCAATATTGTGAATTCCCGTATAGGAACAGTCCCATGTTTGTATGCAAAGTCTTGTTTCTTCCAGTCTCAGTGTTTGACCCGGTGTTGTTGGAATATTGTACAGTTCTGTTAATGAACAGGCTCTGGGGCAACCTCTACTGGCATGATTTACATTTGTACAATTCAATCATATTCCCTTTAAATGTACTTTCCCTATCCCTTTTCACTAAGTCTGCCAATATTATTTTTGCAACCAACCTTCATTTATTTTCTACCTTCACAATTCTCAAGTAATCTTGCCAGTAAGTTATAAAGAGGAAAAAATAAAGTCAATTTTCAAGAGTATCTTCTCCTGTAACTATATGTTTAAATGTAAACTGTAACCGTTTGCATGGCATTTTATAAAGTACTTTCATAAAATTTGAACAGGTCAAACTTACTGCACACCACTTACCTGTAGTTTACTAGATGTACGGTATGTTCTTCATTAAAAAACCCCAAATAACTATGTTGAAATTTACAGATTTTTAATAGATTTTTTCAGAATGTATTCATCAATATTACCCATTAAAAGCCTTTCAAATAATTCTCCTTTTGCATTCTGTTATGCCTATGTTTAGGCTGTGATAGATGTGGGCACTTGTGCCAGTCTTTGGAGCCATCCTAGGAACAAAAAAAAAATCTCATTGAATATTAAAAGTAGCACTCTGACAATTTCTAGACTAATGTCCCTAAGTATCCAAGTGTTTATATTATTTGTTCCTGGGAACTTATCTAGCTTACTTTTATTTAATTGCCTTATCATTATTGCTGCCAGTCATGTTTTCTGTATCATTTTAGTAATATTACTTTTGTAATCCATAGTCTATTGAATCTTCCTCACCGAAAATGAATAAATATTCAAAACACCCGCCTTCTCTTGATCTTCACAATCCAACTGCCCATCTCTGATTTCCATGACCCAACATTGTCCTTCTTTCAATTTTTTGGTGTATATTTACTTAAAGGGGAACTAAAGCTTTTCTGGAATTTTTACCAATGACCAATTTACCAATAAAACATTTAAAATCAACTATAATTTGTGTTAACCTTTATTCATGACATGTAAACATTGTAGTTTCTCTCTAGGTACCAAAACTACTACAGTAATCTGTAGTGGTTTTATTGCTTAGAGCAGTGCTCCTCAACCCTCTCCTAAAGGCACACCTAACAGTCCAGGATTTAGAGATTACCCAAGTGTGTCTAATGTGGTTAGAATAAGGAAAAAAAAAACACCTATGTTTTTTTAAGCAAAAACACGCGAGGTGCATACAGGGGTGCACCGGAAAGTTTAATCGGTGCAATAATTATAGCACCAGGGAAACATTACTGCTCAACAGGGACCCAGTCGAGTGCCATGATCCTTTAAGACTGCGACTGGGCCCCTGTAATGTCGGCTGACTGGGAGGAAGTGACAGCCTGTCACTTCCTCCCAGCATCCTGCAGGGCGACAGCGCAGGAGAGAGAGAGGAGGCAGCCGCAGCGTGAGGGGAGAGGAGCACAAAGAGCTCCAGACTGCTTCACTCCCCTCAGCAGCAGCAGAAGCAGGACCAGGACTCCAAGCCACGCTCCTGGACACACAAGGTAAGCTTACAGGAGGGTGGCTGGAGATATAAAAAAAAAATCACTTGTGTGTGAGTGTTTGTATGAGTTTGAGTGTGTAAGTGTGTGTATTAGTATGGGCGTTTGTATGTGTGATGGTGTGTGTATGAGTGTGCGTGAGTGTATGTATGAGTGCGTGTGCATAAGTGTATGAGTGTGTGTATGAGTGTTTGTATGCGAGTTTATGTGTGTGAGAGTATGAGTGTGTGTGTGTCAGGGTGTGCATCTGTGTGTGTATATATATATATGTCAGTGTGCTTCTGTGTCTGTGTGTGCGCACACATCTGTGTATGTGCCTCTGTGTGTCAGAGTGTGTGTTTTTATATCAGTGTGTGTATCTGTGTCATGCTGTGGGCAGGTATCAATGTTTGTGTGTGTCAGGGTGCATTTAAAAGTAAACATTACATTCAGACACATCCCTGCAATCAAACGCAAACATTACATACACAATAAATGTATACAAGCACCCCTTCAAACACCAACACTGTACATTACACTATAGCGCCAATAAATGCTGCAGCGCTGTACAGATATACAACCTAGAAATTTTGACTTGGGGTTCCTTGGAAAAATACTGAAACATTAAGGGCGCCTTAATCCTAAAAAGTTTGGGAACCACTGCCTTGGACACACTCAGGTAATCCGTTTATCCTGGACTGTTAGGTGTGCCTCGAGTTGAGTAGCACTGGCTTAGAGTGTTTCATTAAAGGATTTGGGGTGTTTTTTTTTTAAATATATAATATGCAGCCTTTCTCACAGTTAACAAGTCTTTCTAACATCACCCACTAAGAATAATCTGGCAACGTTTTGACCTTTTGGGTTCTTTGCCACGGCCGTGGACACACCTTTTTTGTGCTCTTGAGGGATAGGATAAGATGTTTTGTTTGTTTCAACCTTGTGTGTGGAGCAAAAATAAAGAACAAAAAATATGATAAAATATATTTGCTGGCTATTGTGTTTAATTGATAGAAGAAGGCAATTGTCAGGGTGGCGGTCCGGTGCCCGGGACCCGGACAGTGTCCAGGCGACGGGGCAGGACCGGGACCCAGTATGCCTGATGTTCAGAGTAGGAGTCACAGTGTGGAGGTGGATTAGCAGGGTCTGGTGCAGGGTAACTGCACGCCCCCTGGTGTTGAGCACCAGCGTTTGTGCAGCCACATACCAAGACCCTGAATCAGCTTATTGTATCCAGTACTAGAATCAAGGATAGACTAGAGATAGGCACCAAACATGAAAACAAGACAGAACTAATAGAACCCAGAACCAGAGAAGGATAGTAAGCTAAACCCAGAACATATACACAAGACATGAGGAAAACATGAACATAACATGGGCATGACTGGACAGGACTGTACATGGGCTGGGTATACAAACTAAAACAAGACAAGATAACATAGGCAAAACAAGAGGAGAAATAACTAAGTACTACATATGGAAATCATGGGGATTTAATCACACTATATGATCATACATTGCATAAGCCTGCCAACAACGCCAATGTACCCCATATCTTGCAGGTCCTAATGTATGCTAAAACAACCAAAATACATATATAGCACTTACCTGCAAGAAAGGGCAGAAGCCTTGAGGAGCTGTCTGCAGGAACACTGAAACAGAGTGAATGATGGAAAACAAACGGGTGTGGCAACAAAAAACTAACATTTAAATGAAACCTGGACACTGGGAATCCCAGGGATGGATTACAGGAATGAACCCAGAAATCCCAGCATAAAGAAAACCAGACATAGAATAGAAAACCAAAAACCAAGAAAAACTAAACAAGAATTGTAACAAGTACTGGATACCAGAAGCCAAGGCCAGACATCTCCACAGAACAGAGCAGGACGTGACAACAATGCAGTTAATACAGTAACATTGAATATGACAATACTGCACTGTGGTATTTAGTTTAATAAATTTTTATAAGTAGCTGTTGCAAGGACCAATTCAAGGTTTTCAGGTGTTAAATGCCTCTGCTTTTGTTGTTAAACAATATTCCCTTCTCAGAAGTATGTTTATTATCAAGACTAGGACAGGTAGATGGCAGTCTTATTGTCTATCTTTCACTATTTTTACTCCTTAGTGACCAAAGCTACGCCGAGATTTTATGTGTTTGGGACTGAGTCCTTGTTCCAATGTGTTTGTTCCATCAAAAGCCATCATTTTAACATTTTTCTCTTAACATGTTTACTAGAAATACTCATTTTTTTCTTAAAGGATAGAAAGGGCTTTCATATGATACTCTGTACATATAAATTTTACAGCATCAAAAGGGACACTTGCTGAAGTGCTTCTTTTCATTTTACATAAATTGTAGATTACAGTAGAAACCATCCTTTGACTTTGTGAAATGTAGTGTAAGAACATCCAGTGTCAAGCAAAACTCCATCGGAAAGCATTGATTTTATGCTTTCCTATGGGGAAGGCCTAATGCGTGTGCGTATTAGCTCACCCCACCACTTGACGTCGACAGAGGAGTGCGACCCAGCACTGAGAGACCTTGGCGCTCTAATAAGATAAATGAATGAAAGGGTTTTTAAGAATGGGGGTGGAGGGGGAGATTTGGTATCAGATATTACTGTAGGTGAAAGTTTAGGATCCGGTGATCATCAGTCAGTGTGGTTTAATATAAGAAGAGTCACACAACACAAAAACAAACGTTTTAGACGTCAAAAAAACAGACTTTTCTAAAATAAGAATATGTGTAAAGGAGTCATTATCAGACTGGAGCAATTTAAATGGAGTTCAAGAGAAATGGGATTATTTAAAAGTTGCACTGCTGAAGGCAACAGAAAATTGCATTAAGCTTGTCAGTAAAAGAAAAAAATTCAAGAAACCACTGTGGTGCTCTGCAGATGTGCAGAAATAGTAAAAAAACAAAAAGTTAGCATTTAGTAATTATAAAAAAATCCCAGAGTGAGGAAGGCAGAATGATCTTTGAGATTAGGCAGAAAGAGGCTAAGCAAGTTATAAGAGCTTCTAAACCACACACAGAAGAGAAAATAGCACAGTCAGTCAAAAAGGGGACAAAACATTTTTTAGATACATAAATGAGAAAAGAAAAGTAAAACAAGGACTAGTTAGATTAAAAACAAAAGAAGGAAGGTATGTAGAAGAGGATGAAGGTCTAGCTGACTGGCTCAATATATATATATTTGTTCAGTAACAGATGAAAATGAAGAAAAGGGACCTCAGTTAGGAAAAAGGACAAATGAGTCATTTATTACACGTGAGTTTACAGAGGAAGAGGTTCTATTTCAACTGTCAAAAGTAAAGACAAATAAGTCAATGGGACCTGATGGAATACACCCAAAGCTATTAAAAGAGCTTAGTGGTGTACTAGCAAAACCATTAACAGATTTATTTAACCAATCATTGATAACAGGAGTAGTGCCAGAAGATTGGAAGTTAGCGAATGTTGTGCTATTCACAAGAAATGTAGTAGGGAGGAGTCGGGCAACTATAGGTCAGTAAGCCTTACTTCAGTAGTGGGGAAAGTGATGGAAACCATGTTAAAGGATAGGATTGTTGAACATCTAAAGACACATGGATTTCAAGATCAGAGACAATATGGGTTTACTTCAGGGAGATCATGCCAAACTAATCTTATTGATTTTTTTTGATTGGGTAACTAAAATAATAGATCAGGCTTATCAATAAATTGCAATCTTTAAGTTTGGATTCCAATATTGTTGAATGGTTAAGGCAGTGGCTGAGTGACAGGCAACAGAGGGTTGTAGTCAATGGAGTATATTTGAAGCTTGCGCTTGTCACCAGTGGGGTACCTCAGGGATCTGCACTTGGACCCATTCTCTTTAATATTTTTATTAGTGATATTGCAGAAGGTCTTGATGGTAAGGTATGTATTTTTGCCGATGATACTAAGATATGTAACAGGGTCAATGTTCCAGGAGGGATAAGCCAAATGGCAAATAATTTAGGTAAACTAGAAAAATGGTCAGAGTTGTGGCAACTGACATTTAATGTGGATAAGTGCAAGATAATGTATCTTGGACATAAAAACCCAAGGGCAGAGTACAGAATATTTGATAGAGTCCTAACCACAGCATCTGAGGAAAGGTATTTAGGGGTGATTATTTCTGATGACTTAAAGGTAGGCAGACAATGTAATAGAGCAGCAGGAAATGCTAGCAGAATGCTTGGTTGTATAGGGAGAGGTATTAGCAGTAGAAAGAGGGAAGTGCTCATGCCATTGTACAGAACACTTGTGAGACTTCACTTGGAGTATTGTACGCAGTACTGGAGACCGTATCTTCATAACGATATTGATACTTTAGAGAGAGTTCAGAGAAGGTCTACTAAGCTGGTTCATGGATTGCAGGATAAAACTTACAAGGAAAGGTTAAAAGATCTTAACATGTATAGCTTGGAGGAAAGACGAGACAAGTGGGATATGATAGAAACATTTAAATACATAAAGGGAATCAACACAGTAAAGGAGGAGACTATATTTAAAAGAAGAAAAACTACCACAACAAGAGGACATAGTCTTAAATTAGAGGGGCAAAGGTTTAAAAATAATATCAGGAAGTATTACTTTACTGAGAGGGTAGTGGATGCATGGAATAGCCTTCCAGCTGAAGTGGTAGAGGTTAACACAGTAAAGGAGTTTAAGCATTAGTGGGATAGGCATAAGACTATCTTAACTATAAGATAAGGCCAGGGACTAATGAAAGTATTTAGAAAATTGGGCAGACTAGATGGGCCGAATGGTTCTTATCTGCCGTCACATTCTATGTTTCTGTAGGGGCAGAAGTACTGTTTAGTGTATTCCTAACACTAAAGTGTTCCTTTAAATGCATGCATGTTTCCACCGGAGGGTATTTCTAAGTGATTTCAAAAAATATATATTTTTGTTTTGTATTTTGGCAGTGGAGTGTTCCTTTAAAAATGAATAAAATCGTAATCCATAAGGAAAGAAAGACATATTTTCATTGTTTTGATTATGATAATTTCTATACAACTAGTGCTAAAGCAAAATAGCTAAAAATAGATTCCCTTATTAGCTCTGATTGTTAAAATGCTGCATATGTCCAAGATTTCAATTAATTTCTGGATGTTCTAGAATTGCTTAATCTTTGCAAATTTTGTCTGCTGAAACTATACATTTGATATTAGTTACAGAATCCAAAATCACTTACCAAAGTACACTGACCAGCCCCCTCCTAAAATTGTGTAGGTCACCCTCTCATGCTGCCAAAACCATTCTGATGCATGGACCCATGAACTCCAGGAAACCTCTCAATTTGTCCTGTGGTATTTGGCACCCAGACATTAGCATCAGATCATTTAAGTCCTGCAAGTTGTAAGATGTAGCCTCCATGGATCAACATTGTTGTTCCAGCACATCCCACAGATGCTCAGTTGGGTTGAGATCTGGGGAATTTGGAGGCCAAGGTAACACCTTGAACTGTTTGTCATGTTCCTCAAACCATTCATGAACAATATTTGCAGTGTGACAGGGTGTATTATCCAGCTGAAAGAGGCCACTGCTATCAGGGAACATCATTGTCACAAAGGGGGGTACATGTTCTGCAACAATCTAAAGGTAGGTGGTACGGGTCAAATTTACATCCACGTGAAAGCCAAAACCCAAGGTTTCCCAGCAGAACATTGCCCGGAGCATAACACTGCCACCACTGGCCTGCCTTCTTCCCATAGTGCATCTTGCTGCCATCTCACCTGCACACGCACCTGGCCATCCACCTGATCTAAAAGAAAACATGCTTCATCAAACCAGGCAACCATCCTTCATTGCTCAATGGTCCAGTCCTGGTGCTTACGTCCCCTTTGAAGGTGCTTTCGGTAGTGGACAGAGGTCATCATGGGAACTCTGACTGGTCTACGGTTACTCGGCCCCCAAAAGCAGCAAACTTTGATGCCCTGTTTGTTCTGACACATTTCTATCATTAGGTTTTTCAGCTAATTGAACTACAGTAGCTCTTCTGTGTATTCGGACCAGGCGGACTAACCTTCGCTCCCAAAGTGCATCAGTAAGCCTTGGGCAAACATGACCCTGATGCCGGTTCATCAGTTGTCCTTCCTTGCACCACTTGTGGTCGGTACTTACCACTTTGGAGAAGCTCTGAGCCAGCAGTCTAGCCATCACTATTTGGCCCTTGTCAAAGTCACTCAGGTCTTTTCACTTACCCATTTTTCCTGCTTGCAACACATGAATTGCAAGAACTGACTGTTCACTTTCTACCTTACATATCCCACCCCCTCAACATGTG
Organism: Pelobates fuscus; assembly: GCF_036172605.1. NCBI lineage: Eukaryota > Metazoa > Chordata > Amphibia > Anura > Pelobatidae > Pelobates > Pelobates fuscus. Next base: position 47,144,836 of record NC_086322.1, on the reverse strand, counting down.
GCATTGTAATCAATGTTATTCCCTTCACTTGTCACTGGTTTTAATGCTGTGGCTGATCAGTGTATATATTTGTAGAAAGTAAAGCACCAGGGTATTTAAATAAGCATTTTGACTCGTTTTACTTAATAATTATGTCACTGATCTAATCTGCTTGATATATTAATTGTTTTGTACTCATTTTTGGTGGTGAATTCCTCAGACTGTGTGTGTTCCACTATTGTAATAGCCCCAGATGTGTACACAGTTACTGCCTCTACCAGTGTAGTGCTGACTCTGCTGTATCCCTCTGCTGGTTCTCGCTGCCTGGCCTGGTGCTGTTCTCAGTGCCAGTCTGCACCTTCAGCTAGGTGCAGATTACTACAATTGCTCCCTCCCAGTCAAAAGTCAGTAGGTAGCATTCACAGGGGAGACCAAGCCTCCACCACGTGCACTGGTTTTTGTTGTTAATAAGATTTTATTGTCATCAATAAAAGGCAAACATTACAGAATCTTGATCATAGAACACATTCAAGTGCATAAGATTAGTGACTCTATTGTGCAGTGAAAGTGACCTCCGGAGTGAACCAGGAAAATATAGGTGAAAAAGAAGTCATGCAAGAGATGTGCAATAGTGGCTTTTAGTGCAATTGACAGGGAAACGGGGACCACATGCCTCCTAACTATCCCGATTATGGCAGTACAGTCCTGCTTTTTGAGTGCCTTACCAACTTTGTTTCCTGGTGTCCCACTTGTGCTTTCAAAAAGTGCAGAGCTTGGGCATCATTAGATGCATTCACTACAGGGAACACTGGAACTGAACGTTCTGCCCTCTGTGGACTGGCCTGTTAAACTGGCAGCCAGCATGGCATGCATTGACGCCAGGCTCGACCTGCCAGTTATTTGGCCTGGTCTTCCCCCTTTGGACGAAGCCAGTGATGCGATCGTGTCACTGGTTCGCCCCCTTTACCCCCTCTCACTGCCATTCTGCTTTTTGGTATGCCATTGTTGGAGGATATGTTCCCATGATAGCCACAGTGTGCGCAGCATAGGTGTTTTTACTATCATTCTAATATAGAATTTCATGATATATTAATATGAAATCAAATCATTTAAAGGGTTACTCCAAGCATTATTACCACTTTGACAAGAAACACTGCGCTTACAGAGATATTCAATATAGCTGCCAGACATGGAGTTGTCCCAGTCGTGTTCATTTTTGGTGTTCATCTTGTGCATACTTTACGCACAGACACTTATCCATTGGCTGAGAGAGTGCAGCTGACACTGTCAGTCGTTGAATGAACAGCGGGACCGCCATTTGGCAGCTGACGCTCTTCAGAAGCCGGGTGTCGGTTCAGCCGCCATTCTTGGATGATCGGCACCTGGCCGGACACAGTTAAGTTGCACACCAGTGCTCGAAGTAACCCCTGTTCCCCCACTACAAAATAAAGCAGACAGGGATAAATAAATGTAACTTGGATGGGAGTAAACCTGACAGTGTAAACTTAAAATTTTGCATCCCCAGGTAGACCCAAGTAAATCCTATCAATCATTCAATACAATACAGGCGTCATATGAAGGGGGTTGCCAGCCAGTGATGCAAAATATTTGTCAGGTCAGCCTGCAGTAAATGCAAGCCAGGCCCCCTGCCAACCAAGGGAAGACCATGTTTCAGTGCTCTCTGAAGGGTCCTAGTGACCTGAGCAATGTGTGAACTCGAGCACAAATACAACTTTTGGGAACAGTCCCCTCATGTCCCCAAACGTGTGACATCGAGGAACACAAGCCCAGATTAAATATTTAGAAATAAGCTTTTTAAATGATTCAATATTAATGGATACGTTTTAAAAAGATTTGCATTTTTGAAAAATATTTTTATATTTTGTATACATTGATATATTTTTTTTTTTTTACATATGATATATTTCTCTGATTTAATATTTTGAAAAAAAAAATTTCATCTACAATGGATCTCAGATGTTGTTTGACACAAGCCTGTGCAAACAATTGTTGCATCCGGAATGAAAAATGGCTTTCCATTTGAATTCTAAATAAACGATCAATTAACGATGTCTAAAACCGGGTACTCTATTTTATACTATTCCAATTGATTATACAGGTATTAGTATCAAGCAATAACTATTAGTATGTTGTTTTTTCCTCTCTGTATTTAGATGACATAGTACACAGCTCCTTTGTAGTACCCACATGGGTTTCATTCCCCAGGCTCTTGTTTAGAGAAAATATCACTGGCTTCTCAAACATTATTTGCTTTCAAACTGCAGTTGATAAGTGCAGTGATAAGAAAGAAGGGTTTCGCTGTGGAAAATAAAATTGTTTAGAGCTTATTAAATTGGGACGGAAAACATAACTTATGCTCATTGCTACATTTTATCTATTAATCATGTTTAATTATACGCAAATATTTAATGTCCTCACATGCATGTGTAAATTCCTAATTAATGTCCCTAAAAAGTACCTTTAGATAGCTGTAGGTCTGTAGATATAACTTTTAATGACATCTCATTTCCATCTAAAAACATGCTATTAAAGGGACCCTTTGTTCACTTCATCAAAATGTAAGTTGTTATGGTGTCAGATGGCTCCTAACGCTAGCTGCCCACAGCAGTTCAAGGCTTTTTAAAAAAAAAAAAAAAAAGATTTTCAGAAAGCTGTTTGAGGGGGCAGAGCAAAACGGCACTGGATAAGATACTTGGGGGTTAAAGCGTTAATTAATGGTTTAACGCGTAAAAGTAGCCAGCGACAGGGACCTCCTGGTACCATAACAACTTACATTTTGATGAAGTTATTATGGTGCCCGGAGTGTTCCTTTAAAGAAAATTTATAAGGGTTTATTATTTTAGAACAGTGACTTGGTACAAAATGTAGGGCAAAATAAGCATTTTATTGACAATCTCAAACTAGGTTTTGTAAGAAATTTAATCGAAACTATTTTAACCTCAACTCACTGTTCATTGACTCAATCCATGTCTTATAGCAGGAAGGCATGTAAATAAATTGTTAAAAAAATAGATGCCAAAAAACATTTGCTGTTTTGTTTTTTTTGAACGCTGGTAATGATTTACTTAACAAAATTGTTGTAGTTATTGTTTGTAAGTTAGATTACAATCACAATGTAGAAGTAGTTTAGCACTTTGGCTGATAACACATCAAATATGTAAAATGTGTTCTTTTAAAAAACTATTTGTGCAAGTGACATTTACGGTGTGCATTTTTATTCACTATTTATCACAGTAAGGCAGTAAAAAGGGATTTTTCTTTAAACTGTGAACAGACTAGTTAATTTTAGAAAAAAACAAAGAAAATAAAATGTTACTTGCGCTTTCTCCTTAATCCCTATGTATATTTAGACAAATGGAGGTCATTTAGTTGCTCCAATGGCCATTGGAGGGAATGCCCGCCTGCCAACGTCAAGGCAGACCCCCCCTAAGCGGGTCCTAACACTGACCCTTCAGCCTGCTTCCTTGAGCTTCTGGCAAAGATATCTCTAATGAGACAGAAAGGGGTATTTTTTATATACACCCCTATACTTATTAACCCTTAATAGGGAACACATGGGATGGGCAGCAGCATTGTAACCAGGCTGTGTGATACAAAGTAAATACAAATACAAAAAGAGAAGTCCTGCGCTTAGTCCCATTACTACTGGGCCAGCAGCAACGACTACAATACACATCAGCCCCAATATATAGTAAAAACCAAAGAAAATAAAATGTTACTTGCGCTTTCTCCTTAATCCCTATGTATATTTAGACAAATGGAGGTCATTTAGTTGCTCCAATGGCCATTGGAGGGAATGCCCGCCTGCCAACGTCAAGGCAGACCCCCCTAAGCGGGTCCTAACACTGACCCTAGTTAATTTTAGATTTCAGGTTTAAAAAAAAATGACATTTAAAAAAAAATAAAAAAATCTCCTATTCAGTTTTTTTTTTTTTTCAATTAAAATGTTGCAGTTCCCTGGTTGATTCCCGATAATCCACAGTTTGGCTGTTGACAACACAATGTAATTACCAGGAGACACAAAATATTTACAGATCCCTGATATACGCCTGGTTTTCTTTTAAGAAAACAATGCAAAAACTGTCTCCAAACATATCGTTGTCATTTGTCACTTTGGTCTTTAACATGTTTGTAGAACAATATTAATGCAAACTCAAGCGTGTAACAGCGGTAAATATGTATATGAGGAACAGGTTCAGAATAAATTGAATAATAATCATACATATTTAAAGGAGATTGATCATGGTAAATCTTTTTAGTTACATTTTTACAAACGTGTGTTACTGTCATGTCGTTGACAAATACAGGTAGTATTGGGGTGTACACTAGGGGAGATTTATTTACCCGCACTGCTTTTTAATGCATTTTAGATGCAACGCTTTAACAATACATCGAATTAGAAAAAGAAAGAAGAATAGAAAAGTACTTTAGAATGTCAGTGTTTTGCAGTCAATTTCCATTTTATTCCATTGATGCATTGGAAAATCAATGCATCAGCCATTATGGAAAGACTAATCTGGATACATATTGTGTATGATGGACTAGCAGCTGGATTCTGCTGTGGAGGGTAAATTTAAGGAGGAATTTTCGCTTACATCAGAGATCAAAATCTTCGCAAGCCGTTGATGAGTCGAAATTTAGCCCTGGCAGGTGTGTCCTAGATCCCAACCACCTGTAAGTGTCTTCAGTCCTTTTTTTGAAAGCAGCAGAGGCCACACAGCTGATATAAATTCACTGTGATCAAATTTTAAATCCTGTACTGCGCAGTTACAAGCTTTACAAGATTTCTTGCAAAAGTATAGCTGAGAAGTTATTTTCATTTTTTTTTTTTTGTGACTCATTGGCATAGGTACCAGCTGTCCTGAATTTAATGGAACAGTCTTGCGTTTTGGGGTACAATCTCAGCCAATATAAGTCCCAGCGACATGTCCCGCATTTTGAAATCTGTGTGCAGGTTTTAAAATTGGGGAGGGGGCTGGGAACCATACATGGAGTGCTTCTCACAAACGGAACTGTTTTACATCACAGGGTTAAACACACAGGGGCCCTTCACCCAGACCACTTCAATGAAATGAAGTGGTGTGTCCATTTACAGCGGGGTGCACAAAAGGTAGATCCCCAGATGTTTTAAAGCTACAGCTTCCTTGATGCTTTGCCATGCTTTATCAATCTGAAGGCATCATGGGAGTTGTAGTTCTACAACATTTGGGCACCCCTGCTTTAAAGAAACACTATAGCCTTACAAATGCAAACCTGTATTCCTAACGCTGTAGAGTTATTTCAGTCAGGACCCTCCCAAATGTAAATAAAAACTTGAGTAAATAGTATTATTGACCCTTTTTTTCAGCGACGAGGTCGAGTCCCTGGCTCCTCTCGATCAACTTCCCATGACGTGATGCCGACACTTCTAAACATCCAATCAAACGAATAATGCATGTATGGACAGTGCTGCGCCCCTCCAATAAAATAGAGGGGTTAAGCTATGAAAACTGAGTTTGACTCATTCTTACAGCGGAATCGCCTTTAGTGTCTGTCTGAAGACAGACATGTTTAACCCTGAAATGTAAGCATTGCTGTATCTACTAAACGACAATGTTTGATATTGCAGGATTAAAAATTAAGAACCACTACCACTTGATTGAGATAACGCAATACTAAAAATCCTGACAGTTCCCTTTTAAAATTTAAAGGACCACTATAGTGCCAGGAAAACACACTTGTTTTCCTGGCACTATAGTGCCCTGAGGGTGCCCCCACCCTCAGGGACCCCTCTGAGGGGAGGAAGGGGCTTAACTTACCTCTTTCTCCAGTGCCGGGCAGGGAGCTCTCCTCCTCCTCGGCTGAATGCGCATGCGCGGCAGGAGCCGCGCGCGCATTCAACCAGTCCATAGGAAAGCATTCTCAATGCTTTCCTATGGACGCTGGCGTCTTCTCACTGTGAAAATCACAGTGAGAAGCGCGGAAGCCCTCTAGCGGCTGTCAATGAGACAGCCACTAGAGGCTGGATTAACCCTATTATAAACATAGCAGTTTCTCTGAAACTGCTATGTTTATAGAAAAAAGGGTTAAACCTAGCTGGACCTGGCACCCAGACCACTTTATTAAGCTGAAGTGGTCTGGGTGCCTATAGTAGTCCTTCAAGATCACACTCACAGTTGCCGGACTAAGGGGCAATGGAATCCCTGCTTGTGTGGTGGAATCTCGGTAAAATTTAATTTAGTAGGCCGAGATTTCCACGTGGCATATGTGTATGTTGGTGTATTAGTTAGTCAGTTACACGTAGCTAAGATACAATCAACAGTCAGAGGCGGCTCTCTAATTAGGCGATTTAGGCGACCGCCTAAGGCCTCACGCAGTCAGGGGCCTCGCGGCCGCCTAAATCGCCTGAGGGCAGACTGACATGTCGGGTTCTCGGTCTATGACCGAGGACCCGACACAGGAGGGGACCCGGCGGCTTGCCCTTTGTGCCGCCGGTTGCGAGGCCCCTCCTGTCAGTCCGCCCGGGGAGAGAGCCAGCCTCAGTCTGCAGCTCCGCCGGGTGTGAGCTGCAGACTGAGGTCTCGCGATCTCCAGTCAATCAGAGCGTTGCCGCGGGTTACCACGGCAACGCTCTGAAAGGAGATCGCGAGACATTCCCCATGTGGTCTGCAGCTCTGCATCCGGCGGAGCTGCAGACCGGAAAGCCCACTGGACCACCAGGGAGCCATCCAGGACACTGGACCACCAGGGACAGATTGACCCCACTGGACCACCAGGGATAAAGGTACATTTTGACCCCCCTCACCCTGCCACCCCACCTGTCACCCCCTGTCACTTCACCCTGTCACCCCCTGTCACTTCACCCTGTCACCCCCTGTCACTTCACCCTATCTCACCCTGTGACCCCCTCACCCTGTGACCCCCTCACCCTATCTCACCCTGTCACCCCCTGTCACTTCACCCTATCTCACCCTGTCACCCCCTCACCCTATCTCACCCTGTCACCCCCTCACCCAGTCACCCCCTTCACCCTGTCACCCCCTGCCACTTCACCCTGTCACCCCCTCACCCTATCTCACCCTGTCACCCCCTTCACCCTGTCACCCCCTGCCACTTCACCCTGTCACCCCCTCACCCTATCTCACCCTGTCACCCCCTTCACCCTGTCACCCCCTGCCACTTCACCCTGTCACCCCCTCACCCTATCTCACCCTGTCACCCCTCACCCTATCTCACCCTGTCACCCCCTCACCCTATCTCACCCAGTCACCCCCTTCACCCTATCTCACCCTGTCACCCCCTCACCCAGTCACCCCCTTCACCCTGTCACCCCCTGCCACTTCACCCTGTCACCCCCTCACCCTATCTCACCCTGTCACCCCCTTCACCCTGTCACCCCCTGCCACTTCACCCTGTCACCCCCTCACCCTATCTCACCCTGTCACCCCCTTCACCCTGTCACCCCCTGCCACTTTACACTGTCACCCCCTCACCCTATCTCACCCTGTCACCCCCTCACCCAGTCACCCCCTTCACCCTATCTCACCCAGTCACCCCCTCACCCTGTCACCCTCTCACCCTATCTCACCCTGTCACCCCCTTCACCCTATCTAACCCTGTCACCCCCTCACCCTCTCACCCTATCTCACCCAGTCATCCCATCTCACCCTGTCACCCCCTGCCACTTCACCCTGTCACCCCCTGCCACTTCACCCTGTCACCCCCTCACCCTATCTCACCCTGTCACCATCTCACTCTGTCACCCCTTCACCCTATCTCACCCTGTCACCCTGTCACCCCCTCACCCTATCTCACCCTGTCACCCCCTCACCCTGTCTCCCCCTTCACCCTGTCACCCCCCTCACCCTGCCACTTCACCCTGTCACCCCCCTCACACTGCCACTTCACCCTGTCACCCCCTCTCACCATGCCACTTCACCCTGTCACCCCCTCCTCACCCTATCTCACCCTGTCACCCCCTCACCCTGCCACTTCACCCTGTCACCCCCCCTCACCCTGCCACTTCACCCTGTCACCCCCTCATCACCCTACCTCACCCTGTCACCCCCTTCACCCTGTCACCCCCTTCTCACCCTACCTCACCCTGTCACCCCTTCACCCTGTCACCCCCCCCTCACCCTGCCACTTCACCCTGTCACTCCCCCTCACACTGCCACTTCACCCTGTCACCCCCCCTCACCATGCTACTTCACCCTGCCACACCCTCACCCTATCTCACCCTGTCACCCCCTTCACCCTGTCACCCCCCTCACCCTGCCACTTCACCCTGTCACCCCCCCTCACCCTGCCACCCCCTCCTCACCCTATATCACCCTGTCACCCCCCTTCACCCGGTTACTCCCCCTCTCCCTGCCACTTCACCCTGTCACCCCTCTCTCACACTGCCACCCCACCTGTCACCCCCTGTTACCCCCATCTCACCCTGCCACCCCACCTGTCACCCCCCTCTCACCCTGTCACATTGCCACCCCATCTGTCACCCCCCTCACCCTGCCTCCCCTCTCACACCACATCTGACCCTGTCACCCCACCTGTCACCCCCCTCTCAAGCTGCCACCCCACCTGTCACCCCCTCTCACCCTGCCACCCCACCTGTCACCCCCTCTCACCCTGCCACCCCATCTGTCACCCCCTCACCCTGCCACCTCCCTTGTCACCACCATCTCACCCTGCCACCCCACCTGTCACCCCCTCACCCTGCCACCCCACCTGTCACCCCCTCACCCTGCCACTTCACCCTGTCACCCCCTCACCCTGCCACTTCACCCTGTCACCCCCCTCACCCTGCCACCTCACCCTGTCACCCCTCTCTCACACTGTCACCCCCTGTCACCCCCATCTCACCCTGCCACCCCACCTGTCACCCCCCTCTCACCCTGTCACCTTGCCACCCCACCTGTCACCCCCTAATACTGTCACCCCCTCTCACCCTGCCACCCCACCTGTCACCCCCTCACCCTGCCTCCCCTCTCACACCACATCTGACCCTGTCACCCCACCTGTCACCCTGTCACCCCATCTGTCACCCCCTCTCACCCTGCCACCTCACCTGTCACCCCCTCTCACCCTGCCACCTCACCTGTCACCTCCTCTCACCCTGTCACCCCACCTCTTACTCTGTGACCCCCCACACTACTCTGTCACCTTACCCTGTCACCCCACCTCACACTGTCACCCCACCTCACACTGTCACCCCACCTCACTCTGTCACCCTCTCTCACTCTGTCACCCTCTCTCACTCTGTCACCCTCTCTCACCCTGTCACCCCCCTCTCACCCTGTCACCACCCTGTCACCCCACCTCTCACACTATGTCACCCTCCCTCCTCACACTAGGTCTCCCCCCTTCACACTAGGTCTCCCCCCCCCCTCACACTAGGTCTCCACCCCTCACACTAGGTTTTCCCCTCACTCTAGGTCTCCCCCCTCACACATTAGGTCTCCCCCTTCTCACCCTGTCGCCCCCTCTTACTCTGTTGCCCCCTCTTACTCTGTTGCCCCCTCTTACTCTGTCATCCCCCCTCTCATGCTGTCACCCTCCCTCTCATGCTGTCACCCTCCCTCTCATGCTGTCACCCTCCCTCTCATGCTGTCACTCTCCCTCTCACGCTGTCACCCCCTCTCACTCTGTCACCCCTGTCTCTTCCCTCTTACTCTGTCACACCCCTTACACGAATGTAACCCTCTCACACTAATGGCACCCCCCTCTTACTCTGTCACACCCCTTACACAAATGTAACCCTCTCACACTAATGTCACCCCCTCTTTACTCTGTCACACCCCTTACTACACTAATGTAACCCTCTCACACTAATGTCACCCCTTCTTACTCTGTCCCCCCCTCACACTATGCCACCTCCCTACACTATGTCATTTTCCCCACACACTCTGTCACCTCTCTCCGCACACACTGTTACCTACCTCCATACACTCTATCTCTCCCTCTAAACAAACAGGCACCACTCTCCGCACTCTGGCACCCTCCTGCTCTTTTACACTCACCCTGCCACAGTTACTCCTTTACTCACCCTGTCACCCCCTGAAGGCAATCATTCTACACACTGTCATAAAACACAGCTTCGCCATGAACTTAAAGGACCACTCTAGTGCCAGGAAAACATACTCGTTTTCCTGGCACTAGAGTACCCTGAGGGTGCCCCCACCCTCAGGGACCCGCTCCCGCCGGGCTCTGGAGAGAGGAAGGGGTTAAACTTACCTCTTTTTCCAGCGCCGGGCGGGGAGCTTTCCTCCTCCTCTCCATCTTGATCACGACGTCATCGGCTGAATGCGCATGCGCGGCAGGAGCCGCGCTCGCATTCAGCCGGTCGCATAGGAAAGCATTCATAATGCTTTCCTATGGACGCTTGCGTGCTCTCACTGTGATTTTCACAGTGAGAATCACGCAAGCGCCTCTAGCGGCTGTCAGTGAGACGGCCACTAGAGAATTTGGAGGCTGGATTAACCCTCATTATAAACATAGCAGTTTCTCTGAAACTGCTATGTTTATAAAAAAAAGGGTTAATCCTAGAGGTACCTGGCACCCAGACCACTTCATTAAGCTGAAGTCGTCTGGGTGCCTAGAGTGGTCCTTTAATGCCAAAGGCCACAGGCAGTACACAAACATACACATGCTCAGAGAAACATACATACATGTACAAAGATACTCACTGCCAGACACACACTGGTAGACAATGCAACGATGTATACAAAGACTAGTTCTCTATATCCAGTGCTGCATGCTCTCCCTTCAAAATATCTACAGCTTCTTATACACACACAAGTCAACTGCAATTTTTTTCCAATAATGGTGTTAGTGGGGGCCTCATGGATGAGTTTCGCCTAAGGCCTCACCAAGTCTAGAGCCGCCACTGTCAACAGTGTACTGAGCAAGTGTAGGAATACAGGATATACGAGTATTTCCCCTCCTCCATTGTGCTGGGCAAGCCATGTGGTCAAACAGGAATTTAGTCTCTATTCGGTTGATGGATAAGAGTATGTGTAGGTTGAACTGATTATGGGAGGAGCTACATGCCTATATAAGGGACCTACACTGTATGATCAGAGCTCAGACTTTGCTGTTTTTTGGTGACATTAGTCCCTGTGAGTCCCGGTTGGTGAATCGAATAAAGAATCTCTTCCTTCCTGAAGAAACCTGTGTCCATCTCTCTGTGCTTGGCTTCCGTCAGTTTCTCCGGTATCACTTGTTCACACTAAATCATCACTAGCATGGACGATAAAGGGTGTATTCTGCTTCAGCTCTGTGCTAAATAACACTGTGATCATGGAGCTAAAGTTGTATTCATTAAATAAACATTTATTTACTGCAGAACTTTGTGGCGAAAAAAAACCCCATTTGATATGTAGAAGAAAGTAAAAAATACATACCAATCTAACAATTTCTTTACTTTTCTATTAACTCCTTAACAACTGCTGGAATAAAAGGGAATCATGTCGGAATATTTCCATCATGTCTCCTTAAGGGTTTAAAATCAGCTACACATGGATCGTCGATGCTATCTTTCATCCCACATGTCTCTTACACATATTCTTCCAACACTTGTTAATTATTTTACAACCTTTGATCTCTCACAACTGTTCAAATGAAAACAGTAAAACAATATTATGTATTGTGGACATCTTGTTACTTATAATCTCCCGCATTGATTATCAGTCCATTAAATCTAAACTCCAAGTCCATATACTTTGTTTATTCATTTTATATACATTCTTTAAAAAAAAAAAAGTTTTTTCATACATTTATCAGTTTTATAGATTTATTATTTAAAATATTAATATTATCTTTCTTCTTCGTAACCCGTCTGTCTCTCCATCACAATCCATGGTATATTTAGAGCTTTGGGAGATTTATACGAGAGGTTGTGTAGTATAACAGTTTACACATATGGAGCAGAGATGACTTGCATCGTTAAAAAAAAAAAAACATATGATTGGCGCTGTAGCAAGCAAATCAACGTAAAACCGCAGGTTCTGTTACCTTGTGACAATGCTACAATTGACAGATTTCATGAATGAAGCGAAGATCTGTAGTCATTCATGAAATCATGTTTTACAGCTTTTTTTTTTTTTAGAAAGCTGACAGTTAAACAACGATGCAAAGTGTTAGTAGAATACACACAAAGCTCTTGTAGATGGCCATTGAGAGGTTTTTATTCAATTTATAAATTATTTGTAATTATTTAATTATTTATTTGAAGATATTATTTGTCAACGCAAGCCTTGTTGACATTTAACCTTCTTTGTGGACCATTAGAAATCTTTTTTTTTTTTTTACTTTTCTTAAGTGGGTCAGAGTTTGGTTTACTATGCGTTCATCGTGTCTCCAAACTGCATGTCACCAATAAACATTAAGGGGATATTACAGCCACCAAAACAACTGTAGCTTAATGAAGCAGATTTGGGGAATAGGTCATTCCCTGCAGTCTCACTGCTCAGTAATCTGCCATTTATGAGTTAAATCATTTTGGTTTCTGTTTATGCAGCCCTAGCCACATATGTTGTGACTCATACAGCCAACATTAAAAAAAATATATTTTCAGTCAGCACTGAGTGTTCACTAGAAGTTTTTAATCTTCAGTTCTGTTAATTGAACTTTAATCACACACTGGAAGCTCCAGCAGGGTCTAGCAGGCTATTAACTGAGCAAGTGATAGGGAATTCTAAATTAAACAGAATGTGCAACAAATGAAGTTTAAACATTAGATCTCTCTTTATAGGAAATATGTAGGGAGACTATGTAGGTCACATGCAGGGAGGTGTGACTAGGGATGCATAGACACAGTGATTTAACTCGTATTTGGCAGAGAATTGAGCATTGAGACTACAGGCGTGTAATCTATGCACCAAGACTGCTTCATTAAGCTAAACTGATTTTGGTGCTTATAATTTCCCTTTGAGCTGATATTGATAAATTACAGGTGTTCTTTACAGCATTCTCTCACCTGGCTTCCACTTGGACTCCTGTTCCAGTTCCTTAACATAATGTAAATCCTTGCTGGAGCTGTGTGATAATGATCTTACTGTATACTGTGATTTATATTTTTCCTGGCTAATAATGGCAGCATCACTCATGGGTAGGTCCACCCCCAGCCAACACAGGACAGGAATTAAAACTAATTAATCCGACTAATTAGGTATAAAAGGTCCCTCCTCCCTTCATAGCCTAGTCTTTTTTCCTGTCCTCAGCCGGACAAACCGGGATTACATTTTTTCAAACATGGAAATTTTATTTTTGGCCACCTTGCTGTGTTTCCGTGGGTATACCAAATGAAATTCAGCCTCTCTTCATTTGAAGAACTCAGTAATCAGCCGACACGGGCAGGACAAACTGAGTTAGGTTTCAGATAAGACCTGAACCAAGGAAGGACTCAAGATCTGGAACCTATTATTACTAAGATGAAATAGGGGTCGGTGAGTACCTTAAACATTTCCCCTGAGATAACCCCCCCCCCCCCCTTCTCTTCATTGCATGGATCTCTGGGGCAGTAGTTTTGGAGAAGCCATAGTTAGCTGGCATGTTTTTATTAATCTCTTCAATCTACCTTGTGTTGCTCGTTCCAACGCACTGCACATGTGCGAATCCCAGCATTTAAAGGGATACCGGGCCAAAATGTTAATTTTAAAGTGCATGTTTTGGCTCCAGATTTGACAGTCTGTTCCTGTGCAACACACTGAACCTGTTTCTGCAGAATTGCTGTCCTGGGCATTTATACCTATGTTTCAGGTATAGTGACATTCTTTGTACTTTGATCATTTTATTTTTAGCTGTGTTTTAGCCTTGCTTATATAATATTTTATTTTAGTATGGCTTCTCCCTCTACCTCCAGAAGATCGGACTTTAGAAAAAATAGGTGAGCCAAATACATTATACCATCAGGGGGTTCTTAAAAAGAGTGCTATAATGGGCACATAAAAAATATTTGTGGCCTTATATTTCAGCCCTAGCAAAACTCGTGATACTCCACCCAAGTAGTGCAAGGAAAGATCCAACAGATGCATAAAATGCAATCTATCTGCTCCTTAAGGGAAGAACCTGTGTAGATCATGCCTGATGGAAGTAGCTGAAGAATCTAACAGGACGAGATCTCCCCAGGAAGAATTGAAAATATGGATCTCTCAGGCTATAGCGGAAGGTTTTAGGAATAAGGTGTGGGTTTCTATTCCACAAATTGACACTGCAGTCATAAGAATGGCTAAAAGAACAACTTTGCCAATTGATCCTATTGCATACCTGAGAGAACCGATGGAAAAGAGGTTAGATGCAGATCTGATAAAAGCATACTTGTCCCTGGGCTCAGCTCTACATCCTGCAGTAGCCTTGACTACATTATCCAGAGCTCTCAAGGTCTTGCTGGAAAACCTTGAAGAGGATATTGAGAGGGGAGTACACAGAGAAAACCTGGTGGTAAGCCTGAAAGAATTTAAGATGGCTAATGAGTTTTGTTCAGAGGCGTCTTTGGATATTACCAAAATGCTGGCAAAAAGTATGGCATTAACAGCAGCCTCAAGAAGGGCTCTATGGCTTCACTCATGGGGAGCGGACTACGCCTCAAAGGCCTCTCTCTGCGATCTCCCATTCCAAGTTGATTTATTATTTGGTAACGTGTTGGAAGATGCCATTTAAAAGGCAGCTGATGGCGAAAAAGCCTTTCTACCACAGGAGAGACGAAAACCAGCTTTTTCTTCATGGAGAAATAGGAGATACATGGATCGGTCCTTTTGGGATAGTAAATCGTACAAACCTGGAAGAGAATACACCAGAAATCCTAGCTGGAGAAATTATCAATCAGAAACCCAGGAGGGAAAGGGCCTAGAACTTCGAGTAAAAACTTCTGAAGGTTAGCAGGTATAGATAGAGCGGATTGGTGGAAGACTTTAGTGGTTCTACCCTATCTAGACCCAAAGCTTCACAGACGCATGGGTGATCTCCATTATTAGGGAAGGCTACAGGATAGAATTTGAGAATCTTCCAAGAGAAGACGTTTTCATACGATCAAGAGTATCAAAAAGCTGAAAAGAACATGCCATGAAAGAATGTGTTCACAAACATCAACACCAGGGGGTAATAGAGGATGTCCCAAAAGAAGACCGATACAGGTATATTTTATATATTCTACAGTGTTCCTAGCACCAAAGCTTTAGGGGAAATGGAGACTGATCCTAGACCTAAAAAATGTAAATTCCATGTTGAAGAAAAGAACTTTCAAGATGGAATCCATTTCCACTATCATAAAGAACATAAAGGAAGGAGAATGGATGACGTCTATCGACTTAAAGGACGCTTACTAGCAGATACCAGTCCACAATAACCATCTAAAGTTTATAAGATTGTGGGTTTTAGGAAAACACTTCCAGTTCGGTCTGAGTCTAGCCCCGAGAACGTTCACCAAGACACTCATTACTCTGATTGCATTCTTGAGAAATCGAGGCATTCAAATTTTCCACTATCTAGACGATATACTGACAGGGGGTCCTTCTCGTCAGACAGTTATTCTTCATACTCAAGCTGTCATGGTAATTCTTTAAGCCCATGGTTGGCAGATAAACACAGAAAAAAGCACACTTACGTCCTCCCAAAGAATTGTTTTTCATGGGGCAGTAATAGACACATCAAAAGCAAAGGTCTACTTGTCTCCAGAAAGAGTCAGCAAGATAAAAGACAAATTCAAAAATACTTTAAGGATCAATTGAATATAAGCAAGATACCTTATGAGTCTGATGGGCTCAATGACCTCCACAATAGGGTTGGTGAAGTGGGCTCATTTAGACCAATCCAAAAATACTTTCTTTGTCAGTTCAACAAAGAAAGGGCAGACTGGGAACAGAAAATATATATTTCTCTCGAGTAAAACAGTATTTAATCTAGTGGAAAGAAGACAGAAACTTATTTCAAGGATTCCTTCTGGAAGAACCTCATTGGCACACCATAATAACGGATGCGAGTTCTTATGGATGGGGTGCCCATTTCAAATCCCTATGGAAACAAAGGAAGTGGACACACAAAGAGAGTCATCTACACTCCAACCTGAGAGAATTACGTGCTATTCAGAAGGCACTTCTAGGTTTCCTTCCTTACATTATACAATCATGGGTTCTAATAAGCACAGACAACCAGGCTGTGTCCTCGTTTATAAACAACCTAGGTGGCACCAGCAGCAGGCTTCTTCTAGAGGAATTGTATCCAATTATGGAACTGGCCCAATCCAGTCTTCTGGATCTGAAAGCAGTGTATCTTCCGGGTAGAGAGAACAAAACGGCAGACTTCCTAAGCAGATCAGAAATCCTTCCCGGAGAATGGAGACTTCACCCGAAGGTATTCAAAGAGATAACTTTCTGGTGGGGCATACCACAGATCGATGTTATGGCCACAGCAGATAATTGCCAGACTCAGAAATTTATCTCTCTGCATCCACATTAGCTGTTGGCAGGGCAAGATGCCCTATCACAACGGTGGATATTCGATCTGTGGTATGTGTTCCCTCCTCTACGGATGATACATCGCTTCCTGCGCAAAGTTTCTACAGATGGAAGGAAAGTAATAGCGGTGATTCCGAATTGGTCAAGGAGGCCCGGTTCCCTTTGCTGATCAAGCTGAGCCTGACAGACCACTGGCCACTACCTCTGAGGTCAGATCTTCTGACCCAAGGTACTGTTTCTCACCTCAACCCAGAGATTCTGAATTTAGGGGCATGGCTTTTGAAAAAGAGAGATTGAAGAACTTGGGTCTCTCTGAAGCAGTAGTTGATACTCTTTTGAAGTCAATAAAAAGATCGACTTCGGAAGGTTATCATAGGATCTGGGAGACATTCAAGAATTGGGCATCCTCTAAAGCTATTGAAATTGTCAAGCCCACAAATTTGCAAATTTTGGAATTCCTACAAGATGGACTCGATAAAGGTCTTAGCCTTAGTACATTGAAAGTACAATCTTTGGCATTATCTGGTCTATGCGACTTTTCCTGGTCTTCGAATCCACTGATTGCAAGGTTCTTTAATGCTGCCTTAAGAATCAGATCCCCCCCAAAAAGAATTACTCTCCTCCATGGGATCTTGGATGCCTTAACTGAACGTCCATTTTCACCTTTGGACAGTCTGAACGCTAACCTGCTTACGTATAAAACCTTGTTTTTTAGTAACTGTAACGTCAGCAAGACGTATTTCTGAAAATAAAGTCTTCTCTGCGGATGACTCTTGTACTCAGGTATATCATGATAGAGTATGCTTACGCACTAAGCAAGAATTCTTACCTAAAGTGGTCTGTGAATTCCACCTGTCCCAAGAGGTGGTCCTACCATCATTCTTCCCTAATCCAGGATCCGAAAGGGGAGCCAGACTTCATAATCTGAATGTGAGGCTGCCTCTGCTTCTACCTTAAAAAGATAGATCACTACAATCATCCAGAGGGCCTACCAGCACAAGAACCTGTCTCCTCCTATCAAAATTAAAACACATTCAAAAAAGAGCTCTGGCTACTTCATGGGCTACTGGGCAGAGGTGCCATACGAGAATATTTTGTAAGGCAGCAACCTGGTCTTCTCCAATGACCTTTATAAAACATTCTAAACTGGATGTGGCATCTTTTTCCATCCCTGGTATCAATGTTTCTGCTTGGTTATCACCCATGAGTGATGCTGCCATGATTAGCCAGGTATAAAGAAAATGTACTTCATACCATAATTGGAATTTTCCTGGCTATTTTTCATGGTAGCATCAGGGTACCCAACCTTTGTGTTTTTACGCTTTATAATTGGACTAGGGTATGAAGGGAGGAGGGAGGGAACTTTTACACCTAATTAGTCTGATTAATTCGTTTTAATTCCTGTCCTGTGTTGGCTGGGGGAGGAGCGACCCATGAGTGATGCTGCCATGAAAAATAGCCAGGAAAAGAAAATTACGGTAAGTATGAAGTTAATTATGTAAACTATAATCTACTCTTTGCATGCAAATGCTTCTAAGCTGCTACAAACAAATAAAATTCCTTTCAATTAGACCCAGACTAATCAACATATTCAATAAATAAGACAATACATCTAAATCCTGGAAGAATTGATTTCTTCAGGTGTAGATTAAAAGGATTTGGATTCATTCATACCAGGTGAAAAGCATTTGTGTACAAGAATATTACATAATTTAACCCCTTAAGGACCGAGGACGGTTCAGGACCGTCATCGGCATTTTTGCATTGCCGACCGAGGACGGTCCTGAACCGTCCTAACGGTCCAATGTACTTACCCGATCGCCGTCGTTCCCCCGGCGGCGATCGGCGGTGCTCCCGGTGTGGGGAGACTGCCTGCAGCCCAGACAGTCTCCCCATGGCGGTTTAGGACCCCTGTGGCCATGTGATCGCCCAACAGGGCGACCACATGGTCACAATAGGTGTCCTAGTCTCTGCCTGCAGGGGGACTGTCTGTGCTGACAGGCAGTCTCCCTGCTTAGTGTAAAATCATAAAAAAAATAAAGTTTAAAGTTAATAAATAAAAATAATAATTATATATGTGTATATATATATATATATGATATATAGACGTATATTATATATATATAATATACGTCTAAATATCATATATATAATGTCATACTAAGTATATTTTTATATTAATATGTACATATATTAATATAAAAATACACTTATAATTAAATTACACACGTGTATATATATAATATATATAATAACTATATATATTGTATATATATTATTATAAACTACAAATAATAAGTAATTTAAATTAAAATAAAAAAATTAAAAATAATAATAAAAATTTAAAAAAAATTATATATCTATACGAAATTTTATTCTAACTGTATTTTGATATTAATATATATATATTTATATCAAAATACACTTAGAATGAAATTGTATATATATCTATGTATATATAAATAAATAAAAAGAATACGAACTATTCATATGTCCATATACAAAATTACATAAATAATTATATAAATATACACGTAGACTTCAAATATATAAATATGCATATATATTTAAATTCTACGTGCGTATTTATGTAATATTTTTACATAATTAAGTTATTTTATTGATTGCAATTTAAGGGACCTGCCTGCCAACCCAGGCCGAAAGTCCAGAGAATTTAATTTGCTACCACTGTATTTTACCCTGTAACGTTCTACGACACCCTAAAACCTGTACATGGGGGGTACTGTTTTACTCGGGAGACTTCGCTGAACACAAATATTAGTGATTCAAAACAGTAAAACATATCACAGCGATGATATTGTCAGTGAAAGTGACTTTTTTTGCACACACAAACAGCACTTTTACTGATGATATAATTGTTGTGATACATTTTCCAGTTTTGAAAAACTAATATTTGTGTTCAGCAAAGTCTCCTGAGTATAACAGTACCCCCCATGTACAGGTTTTATCGCGTTTTTGAAAGTTACAGGGTCAAATATATGGGTCATATTTTTACATTGAAAATGGCCAGGTTGGTTACGTTGCCTTTGAGAGCGTATGGTAGCCCAGGAATGAGAATTACCCCCATGATGGCATACCATTTGCAAAAGTAGACAACCCAATGTATTGCAAATGGGGTATGTCCAGTCTTTTTTAGTAACCACTTAGTCACAAACACTGGCCAAAATTAGCGTTCAATTTAGTTTTTTACTTTTTTCACACACAAACAAATATGAACGCTAACTTTGGCCAGTGTTTGCGACTAAGTGGCTACTAAAAAAGTCTGGACATACCCCATATTGAATACCCTGGGTTGTCTACTTTAAAAAAAATATGTACATGTGGGGTGTTATTTAGCGATTTATGACAGATAATAGTGTTACAATGTCACTATTGATACATTTTAAAAATATAGGTTTTGAAACCGCAATATCCTACTTGTACCTATAGCCCTATAACATGCAAAAAAATAGCAAAAAGCATGTAAACACTGGGTATTTTTAAACTCAGGACAAAATTTGGAATCTATTTAGCAGTTTTTTTCATTCGCTTTTGTAGAAGAGTAAAAGATTTTTTACATAAAAGTCAAAAAACATGTATTTTTTAAAATTTTTCATCATATTTTTTCATTTTGTAAAAATTAAATTACATGAGATTATATAAATAATGGTATGTAAAGAAAGCCCCTTTTGTCCTGAAAAAAACAATATATAATTTGTATGGGAACAGTAAATGAGAGAGCGGAAAATTACAGCTAAACACAACCACCACAAAAGTGTCAAAAAGATGCCTGGTCGCAAATGTACAACATCGCAAAAAAAGTCCGGTCCTTAAGGGGTTAACTAGTGCATTTTATTAATGAACTAGCTAAATACACTTATTTACTGATTTTATCTTACTGTCGGTTATCTTATAATTTAATGTAGATTAAATGTAGAATGAAGGAAGAGAATCATAAAGAAACAGGGTGTTTTACAAAGTGGAGATTTTACTATAAATGCTGACTAGAATACAGATGGTTTGTTTAATAAATTGGAACTTGTTAACGCACAAGAAGTGAGACACTGGTGTGATATTGCTCTCTTGTAGAAAATTTTAAGAGAGCAATCTCATGCCGAGAAGACGATATGTAGCTAACAATTGTGCCAGATTGGTGATATCAGACAATTACGGGATGAGTTCTTGAGGGTTGGGCAAGAAAGCATATGCAGTATTTAATTATGGATAAAAAGAATTTGGTAAAAAAAGAAAAAGAAAATGTATAGTGTGGAACTGAAAACAATCCAATTCTGTAACATGATGTTTACAGAAATAAAAATGAGTTTTTTTTTTAAACAAGAACATTGGAAGAAAACGCTAAAGGAAAAAATATTAAAAACAAAATAATAATTTGAACAACAAGAAAAAGTTTATTTACAAACAGACAAGACAATGGTGAAAAATTTTATAGGATATCTCACCACCTATTTAAAAATAATCGTTATCAGTCTACCCTTTTCAAGAACATGGATACATTCTACTAAGGAGTTCAATTAAACTTCGAGAAAGTTAACATTCACTTGGGATTACAGCTGAGCAGTGGACGCTTGTCCACAGAAGCACTTGGGGCAGTGCCAGTTTTTATGTGGGGAAAACAAAATATTTGCAGTTGTTTGGAAACATCAAGATTCTTATTTTTATGGAGGGGAGGGTGGTAAACTAAAAACATATGGGAAAAATACTGTCTAATTCTGTAATCGTTTTCAGTTCGGCAGGACCCTTTCACCCTCTTTGGTAGCTGCTTCGATAAGCTAACATGAGAGAATCTAGACATGAAAATTGAAATCGGCCGACTTGAAATCTGCCCTGTTTCAGCAGGTTTTGCACATGCCTAGTGTCCTTTAAGAAGGAATTTTCATTACGCCAACTGCCCATGAGGGGAGGCATGCTATATACTGCATATATCCACCATCTTTTTTAAAGTGCTCAGTCACTCTGCAGCTGAGACCTGAGACACTTGTGCTGTGGCTAGCTGAAACGTTGTGAAGATTCAAATTGCAGGACTGGGGCTGTGACTCTGATCACTGATCTTATAATGATTTCAATTTGTAACAATTGCTGCTTCTGTTAACCATTTCAGATACCTCTTGGCTCCATATTACCACTTAATTAATTATATTGCCACCTGCAAAGGTAATACAGAGTCTATCAGTATCCTGCTGATTTACCCTGTATACTCTATGTGCAGAGAGCTAGTGTTAAGTCAGAAATAGCTGCAATGGTTGGAGTCTATCAGTATGTTAATGCTTTACCACGTGCACACTATGTGCTGAGAGCTTATGGAGTAGCTGACATGTTTCATAATAGCAGCAATATTATTATTCCCAGCTCTGTATGTTATTTCCCTGTATTTTACTCCATTCTACCGTTTGAATTGATATCTCTAATTATTTTATAGATATATTTATGTTGTGCCCAGCTTGCTTTATTGTATGAGCATCTCTGTATTATACCCATATCTCTGTATTGTATGCGTATCTCTTTACTATATAGGGTGGAGTAAAATTCTAGGGGAGGAGTCTGGGCCCCACCATCTTAAAACGTTACCAGCTGCCACTGCTGCTGAGACATATATATTACAATATCCCAGTGAGTAATGTCAATAGTGGTAGATACTCTGACACCTTAGTGGGTTTTCCCTTTAACCCCACAGCAAACAGAAATATACGTACAATACAAGGTGGAGTATCTGTCTTTTGGAATTAAAATATTCCTGGATCGTTCTTCCTGGGGTTAAAACATAAGCAGACAATAAAATAGTGCAATATAGCCAATTTCAAATGGTAAAGTGCCGTAGTAGGGGGAAAACACTCACAAACAAAGAGCCAATATATAAGGCTCAGGTTTGCAGCTTGGTGGGTTATAGAGGGACCCACTCCCTTCTTTGAACTGATAGGAGGTCTCAAGCAATAGGATGTCCTCACAATATTCAGTGTAGGTATAAAGTGCTTTATTGAAAAGTGCACAATAAATGTAAATAGATAAAATAAATAAATAAATAAAAAAACTTACAATTTCGAAGGTAAGTCCTTGGGTAAAGTCTTTTTAAGTGCAAAACGCGTTTCGCCTCATTCAAAAGCTTCCTCAGTTGCTGGTGTGTCTTGTTCGTTGGTCCTTTTTAAATGGCTCTCAATTGGTGGTATTGTTTCCATCCTTCCGTCCTCGGCCGACATTCAATTACATTTTTACTTCCCCTTCCGGGTTTTACGTTCCAGCCGTGGAACACATTCGTCACGTGGTATATGTTGGAACGCATCAATGCGTTCCATAGTGTTAGTTCATTGAGAATGCGACCGTTAAGGCATATGGCATTGAAAGAGTTCGTAATTTGCATGTATTAAAAGCAATTAAAAAAGAATACATGGGTAAATGCAACATTCGTATGTTAACATTCTTTTATAAACCAATATATTTCTAAAGTTGTTCATAGAAAAAAATATATAGCAAATAGTGGGCATTGTTAGTAATAAAAACAATAGTGATTGACACATTTATATAAAAACATTTTTTTAAAAAATATTACAATGCCTTATGATGTAATATAATAGTGTTTTCTTCCCTCTTGAAAAATATTGAATAGATGATGATAATAAAAAGAGGAATTACATGGTTGTTTAGAAAATAAGCAGTGTTTCCAGGGGAGGGCTGGCAGCCTTAGGCCTGGGGGGCAAAACCAGTCAAGTGGCCCATTGCGCCACCAAATCAGTTCACCATCCATGCCCACCTTTTTCTGGTTTTATAACGGATATTGATGTTATGCTAATCAGTAGCTCTTTGCCATACCCGCTCCTTCACGGCTCTGACTTTCAATGTTGTCAGAGCACAGGCTGAGAATCTCTGAGCCTGTGCTCTGACTCACTAACTGAGCGCCGGAACCACGAGGGAGAGGATTTGATCTGACTGCACCTACTGCTGGTGCGCACCAGTGGACCACCAGCGAATCGTTTAAATTAAATATGCTGGTGTACCCAACTTGTGAGCTGTGTTGGCCGCCGGGCGCCTCTGTTGTCATGGCACCCTGCGTGACCGCACAGCTTGCCCACCCCAACGGCTGGCCCTGCTGACACACACTGATGTTACTACTTAGACATCCCTCAATATTAATACAGAGATGAGAGTAAACACCAATAAACTGTGGAAACAGAGCTGATCCCCCCAAATTTATAAAGGTTTGCTTAGAGGATTTATTCAAGATTAAATCATGCCTCCTCCTCTCTCCCCCATGCGCTGCTCTGTAGGCTGGGAGGAAGTGAAGAGTAATCACAGTCTCCCAGCACAACGCCACCTGTGGCTGCATGGGGAACAGCTGTTTAATGTAATGCTTGCAGGACGGCCAGCTGCCGCATAACCTCTTTGTTTCCGTCTCTGCAAAGGGCTCCAGGCACTGCTTGTTGTGAGTGTGAGCCACTGTAAATTAGGGGCAGAGGGCACTTGCACTGCGGTCAAGACGGGTCTGGGCAGGAGGAGAGTGCAGTGCAATCAGTGCACTCCCCTCCTGTGGGTCACCAGTAGACTGGTGCACCTGCCCAGGATCAGAGCCGGTGCAAGGATTTTTGCCGCCCTAGACAAAATATAAATTTGCCGCCCCCCCCCCCCATGTGACATCACAATGCCCCACCCATATGATCTGCCATATGAACTAACGCCAGTGCTGCACACAGTGTGTGTTTACATTACATTAAAAAGCCTGCAGGGACCAGCTATAGACACCAGAACCACTTCATTAAGCTATAGTGTCCCTTTAATGTGAGGTAAATTATAGATTAGTGTCACTAATAATATACTAGATTGCCTACTTACAATTAGATGAGGATGATGATGGGCTGCAGTTTGGCTCCACTGGTCTGGTGTAGAACAGGACCTCTGGAGGCTGTTTGCAACTGTGGTCACAAAATTCAACGTTCTGGGAGAATTGGAAGCAGCTCCATTTTTTGGGGGCCTCTTACACAGCTCAAGGTCTGGGCCCCAGTGCCTGACGGTGAGTATGCCCATAAGGCCCACTCATAAGTCCACTTATATGTTCCACCCACCCATGAGCTCGCTCACAGGGAGTGGAGTGTGTAGGGGATGTGTTATGTGTTATCTAATATGTGTGCTTATGGTATGTAGTGTATAGGGATACCAGTTTGTGCATGTGATGCAGTGTGTTTGTGTGTAGTGGAAGCAGTGTGTATTTGTGTGTAAGGGATGCATTAAGTGTTTCTGGTTGTGTGTGAGGGATGCATTGTGTGAATCTGTGTTTGTATGCATAAGGGATGCAAGGTGTGTGTCTGTATGTGTGTGCATT
Source organism: Pelobates fuscus (assembly GCF_036172605.1). Classification (NCBI taxonomy): domain Eukaryota; kingdom Metazoa; phylum Chordata; class Amphibia; order Anura; family Pelobatidae; genus Pelobates; species Pelobates fuscus. The sequence continues at coordinate 47,120,077 of NC_086322.1, read as the reverse complement.
GAGTGTAAGAGATGCATTGTGTTTCTGTGTGTATGTAAGAAAAACAGTGTGTGTGTTTGCATGTGTGTGTAAGGGTTTGCATTGTATGTTTCTGTGTATGTGTGCAAATGATGCATTGTCTTTGTGTGTAAGGGTTGCATTGTGTGTGTGTGTAATGGATGCATTGTGTGTTTCTCTGTGTGTAAGGGAAGCATGTTCAGTTTCTGTGTATGTATAGGGATGCATTGTGTGTTTCTGTGTATGTATAGGGATGCATTGTGTGTGTGTGTGTGCGCGTAGTGTTTAAGAGCTCCCTGTCTTGCCCCCTGTCCTATAGAGCTGTCCCTTCTGTCCCTTAGAGCTCTCCCCTGCCCCTTAGTGGTCTCTCCTCTCCCCCACCCTCCCCTAGCGGTCTCTTCTCACACTCACCCACCCTCCCTGTGCTCTTCTCATCCCCCCTCCACCCTCCCTGTGTTCTTCTCACTCCTCCCTCTGTGTGTTCTCACCCCCCCGTGTTCTTCTTACCCCCCTCCTCCCTGTGTTCTTCTTACTCCCCCCTTGTTCTTCTTACCCCCTTCTTCTTATTACTCCCCCCTTCTTCTTACCCCCTTCTTCTTCTTAACCCTCCTACTTCTTCTTACCCCCTCTTCTTCTTCTTACCCCTCCTTCTTCTTCTTACCCCTTCCTTCTTCTTCTTACCCCCCTTCTTCTTCTTACCCCCCTTCTTCTTCTTACTCCCCCCTCTTCTTCTTACTCCCCCCTCTTCTTCTTACTCCCCCCTCTTCTTCTTACTCCCCCCTCTTCTTCTTACCCCCTATTCTTCTTACCCCCTTCTTCTAATTACTCCCCACTCTTGTTCTTACTCCCCCTCTTCTTACTCCCCTCTCCCCTCTTCTTACTCCCCCCTCCCCTCTTCTTACTCCCCCCTCCCCTCTTCTTACTCCCCCCTTCTTCTTACTCTCCCCCCCTCCCCTCTTCTTACTCTCCCCCCTCCCCTCTTCTTACTCTCCCCCCTCCCCTCTTCTTACTCTCCCCCTCCCCTCTTCTTACTTTCCCCCCCTCCCCTCTTCTTACTCTCCCCCCTCCCCTCTTCTTACTCTCCCCCCCTCCCCTCTTCTTACTCTCCCCCCCTCCCCTCTTCTTACTCTCCCCCCCTCCCCTCTTCTTACTCTCCCCCTCCCCTCTTCTTACTCTCCCCCTCCCCTCTTCTTACTCTCCCCCTCCCCTCTTCTTACTCTCCCCCCTCCCCTCTTCTTACTCTCCCCCTCCCCTCTTCTTACTCTCCCCCCCTCCCCTCTTCTTACTCTGCCCCCTCCCCTCTTTTTACTCTCCCCCCTCTTTTTACTCTCCCCCCCTTTTAATCTCCCCCCTCTTTTTACTCTCCCCCTCCCCTCCCCTCTTCTTACTCTCCCCCCATCCCCTCTTTTTACTCCCCCCCTTTTTACTCTCCCCCCCTTCCCCTCTTTTTACTCTCCCCCCTTCCCCTCTTTTTACTCTCCCCCCTTCCCCTCTTTTTACTCTCCCCCTTCCCCTCTTTTTACTCTCCCCCTTTTTACTCTCCCCCCTTCCCCTCTTTTTACTCTCCCCCCCTTCCCCTCTTTTTACTCTCCCCCTTCCCCTCTTTTTACTCTCCCCCTTCCCCCCTTTTTACTCTCCCCCCCTTCCCCTCTTCTTACTCTCCCCCCTTCCCCTCTTCTTACTCTCCCCCCCTTCCCCTCTTTTTACTCTCCCTCCTTTTTACTCTCCCCCCCTTCCCCTCTTTTTACTCTCCCCCCCTTCCCCTCTTTTTACTCTCCCCCCTTCTTACTCTCCCCCCCTTCCCCTCTTCTTACTCTCCCCCCTTCCCCTCTTCTTACTCTCCCCCCCCTTCTTCTTACCCCCTCCCCTGTAGGTGGCCGAGCTGCACTCCAGTCCGCGGTCCCGGCCGGAGTGATAGGAAGGTGCTCAGTGTGCACCTTCCTGTCAGTCCGGCCGGGTACAGGAAACAGAAACTCCTGTTCCGCGCGGAACAGGAGTTTCTGTTTCATGTATCCGGCCGGACTGACAGGAAGTGCACACTCAGTGTGCACCTTCCCATCACTCCGGCCGGGACCGCGGACCGGAGTGCAGCTCGGCCACCTACAGGGGAGGGGAGAAGCTGCTGCAGCCGTCTGAGCGCTCTTTACAGAGCGCTCGGCGGCTGCAGCATTTAAGGGCCGGCCCACCGCGGCCGGTCCTAAAATAATTTCGGGCGGCCTGGGGGGCAATTGCCTCCCTGCCCCCCGGCCCAGCCCGCCCCTGAGTGTTTCTAACCTATAATAATATACCAATGTAAAATTAAACACAATGTAAAAGAGAGTATTGGAAGTTCATCTAAAAATAAGTTATAAAAAGCAGGGGTGGTCTATTTATTTTTAATATGTTATAATAAAGATAAAAGGGAATATTTAAAAATAATTTGTAATTGTATAGAAAGTATAAAAATGTGAGTTTTTTAAAACAAACTTCAAAGTCAGAGTTCAGGCCGTAAGGGATAAGAGTCTTAAAGTGAACAATAAAGCTCTTTTCTTCCTTTCCTAATATTTTAATATAATTCCCCCCTCTCCAGTCCCTTTTAACTTCTTTTATTGCACAGAAAAACAAGCTCTTTTTTACAAGGGAGGCACATGCCGCATCCATAAAATCCTTTCAACTCTTGAATAAAGTGCTTGGGCTTTTTAGGTGTTAAATGACTTTTAAATAAAATACTTTAAAAATTCTTAGCTCCTCTATATATTATTATTTTTATTTTTTTTAGTTCTTTATTTTATTGTGCAGAATTAACACAAGTGCCCACAGTGCCACAACAGCAAACATAGGCATATTTAGTAACAGTTTTCATCAGTGGGTTGGCATTAGTAAACATTGCACATTTTAATTATTTTATCGTCGTGGTATCAGCTATTAAGCCGGGCATGACTGGTCCAGAGGGAGCCAGGGAGTGTGTTGTCCTGGAGTGCAGATCAGGCATGTGTAGTGTTGTGTGTGTTCTAGGGTATTGATCTACAAGGCGAGGTTTTGGGTGTATGGCATGAGGTCTGTTGTGTCTCCCTATTTTGTCTGTCTGTTGAGTCCCCAGTATGGGAGGGAGCTGTCACTACAGCTGTGGGTTGCCTCTGGCTGGTACGCATCCCCTATTGGGGACTACCCCCGACCCCTTGTGTGAGGCCGTCTGTTTGTGTTTATAGGGTTTGATTATTTTTGGTTTTGATGGTAAAATCTTATTTAAAACTGGGTCATCCTTTAACAAATGCCAGTGTTTTTTAATGATTTTTTGTATCCGTCCATTGTGTCCATTAAAATTACAGATGAAGGGGATTTCATTCGTCTGAGTTGTTGTCTTTTCCTTATATTTTACGAGATTTTTTCTTTCTAATTTTCCTATCTCCTCTACTTCTTTCTCTAATATTGTTTTATCATACCCTTTTTCAATAAATTGTTTTTTAATATAATTGGCCTGTTCAAGGTAGTCAGAATCTAATTTGCAATTCCGTCGAATTCTTAAAAATTGACTTTTAGGGGCATTGTTAACTGAATGTGGCAACTGACATTTAATGTGAATAAGTGCAAGATAATGCATCTTGGACGTAAAAACCCAAGGGCAGAGTACAGAATATTTGATAGAGTCCTAACCTCAACATCTGAGGAAAGGGATTTAGGGGTGATTATTTCTGAGGACTTAAAGGTAGGCAGACAATGTAATAGAGCAGCAGGAAATGCTAGCAGAATGCTTGGTTGTATAGGGAGAGGTATTAGCAGTAGAAAGAGGGAAGTGCTCATGCCATTGTACAGAACACTGGTGAGACCTCACTTGGAGTACTGTACACAGTACTGGAGACCATATCTTCAGAAGGATATTGATACCTTAGAGAGAGTTCAAAGAAGGGCTACTAAACTGGTTCATGGATTGCAGGATAAAACTTACCAGGAAAGGTTAAAGGATCTTAACATGTATAGCTTGGTGGAAAGACGAGACAGGGGGGATATGATAGAAACATTTAAATACATAAAGGGAATCAACACAGTAAAAGAGGAGACTATATTTAAAAGAAGAAAAACTACCACAACCAGAGGACATAGTCTAAAATTAGAAGGACAAAGGTTTAAAAATAATATCAGGAAGTATTACTTTACTGAGAGGGTAGTGGATGCATGGAATAGCCTTCCAGCTGAAGTGGTAGAGGTTAACACAGTAAAGGAGTTTAAGCATGCGTGGGATAGGCATAAGGCTATCCTAACTATAAGATAATGCCAGGGACTAATGAAAGTATTTAGAAAACTGGGCAGACTAGATGGGCCGAATGGTTCTTATCTGCCGTCACATTCTATGTTTCTATGTTTCTATGTTAAGCCACGGATTATAATGACAACTTCTTTTTTCGATATAACTGTTTGCATTGACAGGCTTAAAATAATTTTTGGTTATTATTATTGACTCATGGATACTAATGTGTAGATCTAAAAACTCAATTTCCAATTCGCTGTCTTGGCTGGTTAAATTAATTCCGTAATCATTGGTATTTAAATATGAAATAAAATCCTGAAGTTCCTCTGTGGTGTCGGTCCATTTAAAAAAATATCATCTATGAACCGGCAATAGGACACCAAGCTCCTCCTCCATCGGTTACCCTGTAACTCAAATGTTTCTTCCCAGAACGCCATACAAAGTTTGGCGTAACTGGGGGCGAACTTGGTGCCCATTGTCGTGCCACAGATCTGGAGTAAAATCCCTTCTAAAATAAAATGTATTTGTTCCATTTTAAAATCTGATTTTTCTAAAAAAATATTTGACTGCTGATATTCCTTTGTCATGTGGAATGATACTATACAATGAGGTTACATCACATGTGACCATTCGGTATCCATCCACCCATTTATTTTCTTCTAAAATCTGTAAAATATGGATGGTATCCTTAAGATAGGAAGGATTTTTAATGACTATCGGCTGGAGTAAGGTATCAATGTATTCTGAGATTCTTGTGGAAATTTAATCTATACCAGATATGATAGGACTTCCTGGGGGGGTTTCTTTATTCTTATGAACCTTTGGTAAAATGTAGAAGACTGGTATTTTTGGATTGTCTACTAACATATACTCTGCTTCCTTGTCATTGAGGATTCCTAGGTTTTTCCCTTTCTTTATGTATTCTTTAAAAATCGTAATGGTGTCATGTGTGGGATTATGGGTAAGTTTCTGGTAGGTGGAGGGATCCGAGAGAATTCTCTCTGCTTCTCTAACGTATTGTTCTTTATTTTGGATAACTACTCCTCCTCCCTTGTCAGTCGGCTTAACAATTAAATTGTCATCGTTTTTTATATTTCTCAGGGTTTTTTTCTCTCCTAGCATTAGGTTATGTTGGTATTTATTTATTTTTTTAAATTTCTCCACATCTTTCATTACCATTGTTTCAAATGATTTAATTTCACTTGAAATAAGGTGCCTGGGAAAGAATTTTGATTTCTCTTTAAGGGATGTATGAAAGTATTCATCTTCTTCCATCGTTGGGTAATTTTTTTCCTTATTGCTAAAAAAAATCTTAAACCCTCTAAAACCCACCAAGCTGGAAACCTGAGCCTTATATATTGGCTCTTTGTTTGTGTAATGAGTACTTGGATTAATATATGGAACACAACTGCAGATTGTAATACTGCAGAGTAATACTTAGCCATTTAGTAGGAGATAGTTCCAGGCTTGTTTTTAGCGTTTTCTCCAGAAAGAGAGTGTTTCTTAGGAAGCAAGAGCAGGTCCATAATACAATCCGTGGTCGGGGTGAGGAGAAGGCAGGTCAACGATTTCCAGTCCGGGTCCGGTACACGTAACAGTAAGTGGAATAATTGTAGCCGGGTTTGAGGTTCGAGGGGGAAGCCTTTCAATAATCCAGCGTTTTGAATCTGGCGCGGTCTCCCTATGTAGCGCGGGGAGATCGCATCAGAGAAGGGGGCGTGGAGGTGCTCCATCTACCCAGAAGTGCCAGGGTAGCGGTAATGCCAGCAGGTAGGACATGACAGTTTGTGAGTGTTTTTCCACCTACTACTGCACTTTACCATTTAAAATTGGCTATATTGCACTATTTTTTGTCTGCTTATGTTTTAACCCTAGGAAGAACTATCCAGGAATATTTTAATTCCAAAAGACAGATACTCCACCTTGTATTGTACGTATATTACTGCTGCTGAGATGTCTAAAAGATTTTCAGGAGTATACAAAGAAATCCTTCTACAGATTTAATATCAAGACCAAATCATTCTTCGCACTTTTAAAAATGTTGTTTAAAGCATATGTCCTCCTTGAACATTATGCCACCATTCTCGTAGTAGTAGAGGAGTACTCTGTATAAAAGAGATTCATTGATTATTATTAAAGAAGACATATATCTATAGAAGACCAGGAATTAAAATCCAGAAAAAGAAATTGAACAAACTTTACTGCAGTCATTTCTAAAATCCTTGGTTTGTCTTAGTAGTTTTTCTTAATGCTCTGATGAAACTGATCGGACAAACCAACATTTGTATCTGTACACAAGTTGAGTTTTTTTATCACCCCTTTTAGTCTTTTACTTCAGAGGTAGATACACTTGAGATAGACGTGGAATTGTATTATTCCATCCCATGAAGCTCTCTTGTGCCATTGTGGATTCTTCTACAAAAAGTCTTCGGTCATCGAGTGCAACTACGATGTAGGAAACAGGGAGTTGAATGGAGACATTTATTTGAGAGTACTTGTATTCCTAGCACTTTACTTATGGACTATAAACATGTGCAGTATCTCAGTGAGCCAAAAAACTTAAAACTAGATTGGCCATGTTTCTGTCCAGATATAATTATATAAAATATTATAATTATATAATAAATTATATTATCGCCCACACACCTCGCACTAAAAACATAAAAAGTAATGCACTGTCCAGACAATTTGCTATTAATAATACTTAAAACATGATTCCAAAGCTCCGTACCTTGTCCTTTAAATTAACCATTTGTTACTGATGAAAAATTGGTTCCATTTGGGAACAACAGTGTTCCAAATCAGCTGGTCAACCTGGAGTGACCAAAGTTAGGGATCCACATGCTTACCTTGTATGGGCTTGTTGACTTGAAAAAAATACATTCTATCAATTTTTAGGAACACTTTACCCTCCATGTAAGGCATAGCTTGCATGGGAAGCGTGCAATGTCTGTTATTCACAGGCGGTATCTGTCACAGTGGTACCTTCACCCCATTTTATACCCCCCTTTTGCTGTTTTTCTTCCATCTTTTATATTTTTATCTGTTGCAATGGTAAAAACATGTTGTTTGGACGACATGATGCTTTTGTACCTGTGTTGTTAGCAACTTGGCCTGTCACTAAGCCAAAAAAATGAAGATAAGATTAAATATACTTAATGTTAATAAAATGTGTAAAGAAAACTGTAGCAGAGCTCCAATACTACAGCTGATAATCTCTGCTTAATTCTCTTGTAGTGAATATAACTCTTACCCCAGTAACTAGATGACACATAGTTCTGGGACTACAACTGATTTTTATTTGAAAGTAACAGTCTTTTATAGACAGACCCCCAGCATGGAGTCCCTATTCAACCTAGAGTAAGCCCACGCTGGTGCCTCTGTGTTTCGGAGATAATCGAGTTAGCCCTTACTTAAGCTAATTATCTCCCGGATATGGAGCATACAACATGAAATACCCCCCAAACCACACAAAAACAAGCAGGAACCCCAACATATTATATATCCCCAGATAACGCCAATCCAAGCAAATAGCGTCCAGATCCATCGAGAATAGACGAATTGGCACTGAAGTAAAGACTTGACCAAGCCATGCCAAAATTAGTTCCAGAGCACATATCGTTTTGGCTGGTAAAATAACAGGAGCTCCTGCAGACAAACAACCAGGGGCTACCCCTGGCTCTCAGGGAGCGATTGTTACTTTCTGTCCAAAGTACCTTCTATTCAAATATCTGTCACGGTGGCGGTACGGAAACCGGGACCCATGAGTGCCTTGATGATGAGATGGGAGTCTTCAGCATAGAAATGTATTATCAGGGCCTGGTGCAGGGTAACCACACACCCTCTGGTGTTGAGCACCAGCATTTGTGCGGCCACATACCAGAACCCTTATGCAGTTACAGCAGATCCCAGGAACTTGAAGCTAGGAAGTAAGCAGACCTCCCAGGAGCTGAATAGGGAGGCTCTGCAGCAAGAATGTATCCAGTACAGAAACAAGGCAAGGCTAGGATAGTCACCAAACATGAAAACAAGACAAAACTAGTAGAACCCAGAACCAGAGAAGGATAGAAAGCTAGACCCAGAACATGTACATAATACATAAGGGAACCATTGACATAACATGGGCAGGACAGATCAGGACTGTACATGGACTGGGTATACAAACTAAAACAAGACAAGATAAGATAATAATAGGCAAAACAAGAGGAGAAATAACTAAGTACTATAATGAAAATCATGGGGATTTAGTTACATTATATGATCATACATTGCATAAGCCTGCCAACAACACCAATGTACCCCATATCTGGCAGGTCATACACTGCCTAATGTATGCTAAAACAACCAAAGAAGACATATATAGCACTTACCTGCAAGAAAGGACAGAAGGCTTGAGCAACTGCCTGCAGGCTCCAGACTGAAACGAAAGGAATCATGGAAAAGGAACGGGTGCGGCAACATAAAAAAAAAACATTTAAATGAATCCTGGAAACTGGGAATTCCATGGATGGAATACAGGAATGAACCCAGAAAACTCAGCATAAAGAAAACCAGACATGGAATAGAAAACCAGAAAAAACAAGAAAAACTAAACAAGAATTGTAAAAAGAGTACTAGATACCAGAAGCCAAGGCCAGACATCTCCGCAGAACATGGCATGATGTGACATAACTCCCCTCTTAAGGAGCGACCTCCGGGCACGACAAGCAGCTCTCAGGCAGAGACCAGGAAAGAAGCAAGAATCCAGCAAATAAGTCCTCAAGACTTACCGGAGGCAAGGATTCCCGACACAGCAGGAAAGTAGTTTGCGTCTCATAATGCCATTCCAAACTACTTTAATCCCTTTGGAAAGGTCTCCTGCAAAGGAACCACCAGCCAGGACCGAGATCCACTCCAGAATAGGAGCACTGCCACGAAACAGGAACCAAGCATCACAAGAGAGCACCTGAAGCGACCACAGTACAGATTAGCAGATCAACCTTCTCCAAGACAAAAATAAAGAAGCCATCTCCAGCAGGCTGGTCCAGATACAGGAACTCTTGCATGCTGAATAACCAACAGGAACTAGAACAAGGAACCAAGCATCACAAGAGAACACCTGAAGTGACCACCGTACCGCTTAGCAGATCGACCTCCTCCATGACAAAAAATAAGGAAGCCATCTCCAGCAGTCTGGTCCAGATACAGGATCTCTTGCATGCCGACCAGAAAGGACAGGAACAAAAGCAAATCAGGAAAGCTGCAAAGTCCACTCCACGAACTCCAAGTGCCTATGACCATCTGTCAGGGTGGCAGACCGAAGACCGGGACCCCTGTGCCTAATGAGGATGATGAGCGGAGTCTTCAGCGTGGTAGTGGACACGTAGGGCCTGGTGCAGGGTAACCACATGCCCCCTGGTGTTGAGCACCAGCGTTTGTGCGGCCACAAACCAAGACCCTGGAGTAGCTTAGTGGAAGCCAGAGCAGACATATGCTGAGATGTATCCAGTACTAGAAACAAAATAAGGCTAGGATAGACACCAAACAAGAAAACAAGACAAAACTAGTAGAACCCAGAACCAGTGAAGGACAGAAAGCAGAACCCAGAACATGTACACAAGACATGAGGAAAACAAGAACAGGGCAGGACAGGACTGTACATGAACTGAGAATACAAGACAAGAGATACAAGGCAAAACAAGAGGAGACATAACTAAGTACTATATATGTAAAACATTGGAGATTTAGACATACATAAATGGCCAAGATGTATGCAGCCCACCAACTGCGGCAAAGTACTCCAATTAAGGTAGGAAACTTACTGCCTCAATATGCATGACTAAATAAACAATAATAAAACACACACAGCACTTACCTGCAAGAACAGGCAAAGGACATGTAGCATGCAGGTACCAACTGAAACAAAAGGATTAATGGAAAAGGAAAGGGTGTGGCAACATAAAACAAACATTTAAAGGAATCCAGGAGACTGGGAATTCCAGGAACGGAATAAAGGAATGAACCCAGAAAACCCAGCATAAAGAAAACCAGACATAGAATAGAAAACCAGAAAAACCAATGAAAACAAAGCAAGAATTGTAAAAAGAGTACTGGATACCAGAAGCCAAAGCCAGACATCTCTGCAGAGCAGAGCAGGATGTGACAATATCTCTCTCATGGCAGGTCATAAAACAAGGTAAAACCGAGTTAAGTTGGCCGGGAAAAATAGTAGGTAGTGCAGCCGAGCCAGAGTTCCATGCGGTTACTACTGGGACCTCACGGCTTTCTGGAACCAAATGCCTGCCAGGAAGGATGTTTATCCTGGAGAGGGGAAGGCACAGAGCCAGGGTAGTGAAATAGCTCCTTGACAAAGAGATGAGGGGAAAATAACACAATTTGCCACAACACATTTTAATTTATAATTGTAAATTAGGAAATTGTTTTTAAAGCTTGCTAATAAGGGTCCTGTCATATAAGGTAGACATGATTATTGAGCCGTAATTGTTAGTGAAGGACATTTGTTATGTAAGTTCAAAATGGCTGCTACCGGGTTCCAATTCATTTTTAAACAATTGATAGCCTTGCTAGTAATAAATCACAATGTATTTATTATTTTAACCTATTGCTACTTAATTAAAATGCATTTTGAAAGACTCCACATTTGCTTTTGTTAAGTTCTCAAACTGAATGTAATAATTACTGTATTAAAATCACATGTGATGAAAAACCATTGTACCATTGTCAATAGTTCATGATAATGGAATAAAAGCAGCTATTTTTTGTAATCAGTACAAGTATTTAAAACCGACAACACTAATATTAATATAATAGTGAAAGACATTCTTATTTGCAAGCAAAACATAACCTTCATAAACTGTGATTCAAAAATATTCCGAATGGCCAATTCCGGAGATTACAGAGAAACTGAAGTGATAACAGTAATTTTCAGCTACAAACAGATCCTCTGACTAGTTGAATTCTGAAGATTTTAGTTTTAGTTTGAGAAGTCAAGCTATAGTATGAGCATAACAAATGGAATAGGGTCTATTTCGAAAAAGAAAAACCCAATTTTTTTGGAGGGAGGACATATTTTTATTAAAATGCTCAAATGCCCTATTGGGCATTATTAATTGCTGCGCCCAACATTTTGTAATAAAACCTGCTAAATATTTTTTTATTTACTTACCTGGAATCCAGCGCTTGGCAAAGCTCTCAGCACAACCTTCTACTAGGTAAGATATGTATGATATGTAACTAAGATATGTAACAGGGTTGATGTTCCAGGAGGGATAAGCCAAATGGCTAATGATTTAGGTAAACTAGAAAAATGGTCAGAGTCGTGGCAACTGACATTTAATGTGGATAAGTGCAAGATAATGCATCTCGGATGTAAAATCCCAAAGGCAGAGTACAGAATATTTGAGAGAGTCCTAACATCTGAGAATAGGGAAAATGTATTCATACTTACCGTAATTTTCTTTTCCTGGCTATTATTCATGGCAGCATTTAAGATATGGGTTTAGCTCCTCCCTCTAACCCTCAGGACAGGAAACACAAACAATTAAACAATTAAGCATACCTTCCCCTGGTATAATAGGAACCCCATCAGCCATCACACCTCAGTCAAGTAACAAGAAGTAAATCCAAGAGAGGGTGGAAAACCAAATGCTGCCATGAATAATAGCCAGGAAAAGAAAATTACGGTAAGTATGAATACATTTTCCCTATTCCTGGCTAATCATGGCAGCATTTAACATATGGGATTCCCCAAGCAATAATAACACAGGGAGGGAAATGCATGCTACAAAAATAGTTTAATATAGAAATCAGCTATGCAGATTAAAGGAGTTCAGGACCGACAGGCCAAACTCCGAATCCGAACGAGAAGCAATATCCACTTTGTAGTGATTCACAAAGGTCTTTAGAGATGACCAATTGGCAGCCTTACAGATGCTCTCTGCAGGAACTCCTGACTCTGCAGCCCATGAAGTAGCGATGGGTCTTGTGGAATAAGCCCTGATGTTTTTCGGAACAGGAACATGACACGCTCCATAAGCCCTGGAGATAGCAGAAACTGTCCAGGAACGAAGAGTGGCAACTGAGGCGGCTTCACCTTTGCGAGAACCCCAAGGTATAACGAATAATTGAGAGGATTTCCTCCAAGCAGCAGAGCGCTCTATATACATCAGTAAACATCTACGAAGATCCAGCAAAAGACACCTTGATTCTTCAGGGGTAGACGGATGCTGAAAATAGGCAGGCAAGATAATTTCTTGATTGAGATGGAAAGATGTAACAACCTTGGGAAGAAATTCAGGCCTCGGTCGGAGAATGACCCTATCATCGAAGAATGAAGTATAAGGTTCCTCGAATGATAAAGCTCTGATGTCAGACATTCTTCTGGCAGAGACTAGAGCCAGTAATAATAGTGTCTTCTGAGAAAGGATCTGCATATGTATGTTCCCAATAGGTCCGAAGGGAGGCTCCGTTAGGGCCTGCAGCACCAGAGGCAAATTCCAAGGAGACGCCAGTTGTCTGATAGGAGGTCTAATCCGTAAACGGCCTTGAAAAAACGAACCACCATAGGATGAAGTGCCCATCGAATGCCAGAAAGAGCAGAGATAGCTGAGCAGTGAACTTTCAGGGTGTTAAGTCTGAGACCCTTCTCCAGGCCTGCTTGTAGGAAACCTAAAATTTGAGAGACAGTAGGAGGACCCATGTTCTGTATTGAAGAATTCAACCATACCGCAAAGGCTTCCCATATTCTGTGGTAAGTAGACGAAGTGGAGATCTTCCTGGAACATAAAAGGGTAGATACCACCTGTTCCGAATAGCCTTGTTTCATCAGGGATTGCCTTTCAGAAACCATGCATGAAGCCTGAGCTTGTAAGGTTCTGGATGAACCACCGGGCCTTGTGAATCTTGGTGGAGGGGAAATATGTTCGAACTCCAGAGAATATCCGGCGGTGATAACGGAATTCACCCAAGCATCTGGAATCACACTCCAGGTCCTCCAGAAGAACGAAAGGCGTGCTCCTACATGTGGAACCTGGCGTAAGCCACCTTCAGAACTGTCTGGTGGGGCGAAAGGAGGAATTTTGAGCCTTTGGCCTGGAAGATTTTCCGGTTTGACCACTCTTCCAATTGGAGAGCTGAGTATATTCTCTGCCTGGTCGATAGGTTTTACTATCTCTATATCCTCCCTGTGGCCTGTTGTGGTCTCTTCGGACGCCTGTCTTGTGGAAGCAAGATTTGCTTGACCTCAGCCGATTTTTTAATAGCCTCCTCAAGTGGTCTGCCAAAAAGCACCTCTCCCAGAAATGGTAAGGTACATAAATTATTCTTAGAAGAGAGGTCAGCTCCCCAGGATCTCAACCAAAGATCCCTTCTGGCAGTAACAGAGTGTGCCATGACCTTGGAAAAAATCCTGATGAGGTCTGTGGAGGATTCCAACAGCCAATCACTGGCAAGTTTGATCTCCTTCAAGGAGTCCGTCATGCGACGTCTACTCACTCCTCTCTCAATATCCTCTTCCAAATCAAGTATCCATGAACATAATGCTCTGGACAAAGCAGAGATAGAGACTGCTGGATGACAACCCAAGCCTGCTGTAGTGAAGACTTTAGAAAGATCTGCGTCAATTCTCTTATCCATGGGTTCTTTGAGAGAAGCATTACTATCAATCGGAAGAGTTGATCTTTTTGCCACTTTAATAATTGGAGCATCAACTTTAGGGACCGCTGTCCACATTCTTGAATCCTCCTCCTTAATAGGGTACAATTTTGATAATCTACCCTGACTTGTAATCCTTTTTCCAGGAGCATTCCACTCTGAGCGAATCAGTTCTGTAATGGATCTGTGCACTGGAAAGGAAGGTTTCCTCTTATGGAGATCTCCGAAGTGTCTATCAGAAGTAGAAACTTCCTTGACGTCTTCTGGCAAATCTAGAGTCTTTCTCACTGCCTTGATTAGATGCTCCATAGCCTTTTTGTCCAATGAACATGGTTGTTCCGTGGACTCTTCTTCACTAGAAGAGATAAGCTCCAAATCCAAGGAACCAGCAGGATGTCTGAAGTCTTCTTCAGATAGGTCGGATTCTTGGCCAAAGCTCTCACGCCTGGATCGTTTACCTCTATTGGATTCTGAAATCCCTTCCGCCACTGCTTGCTTAATCCAATAAGCTATGTCCTGAGTTGAGGACGTAGAGGCTTGAGGAGACCTGCGATGTTCCGACTCTCCTGCGATCATGGATAAACATTTGCGGCATAACCTGCAGTTATCCAAAAGCCTTGCGCCACATCCAGGGCAGGCCGCCAGTTTATCCCTCCTCTTCGATGGAGATCTAGGGCCAGACCGGTCTTGAGGGCTGTAAAACACAGAAGTCATATGACTGTACCCTCCATGCACTCTTTTTTAAAAGTAGTAAATAGAATATAGATTAATGCTCACCTATGACCTATTGTAGATCTTGTCGACTTAGCAGATGGAGAGCTGGGTCCATCTTAGTAGAAGGGCTGCATAACAAAGGTGTCACAATGAACTTCATGCAGCCAAACTTGAACATCCTTATGTATTATAAAAGAAAACATAAAACAAACCTGCAGAGACAGAATATGGCACTAGAGAGCACTGTACAACAGAGGGAACTGAAAACGCCAGCTTATTTGCAGAAATACCGCCATTTTAAAATGTCCCGCTCTGTGCCTTTAAGGAGGCGCGCATGCGCCGATTGGCCGCAAGTCCGCGGGTCCGCCATTTTGGATGAGGGCAAATATGCCGAAAATCCGGCCATGGCCATTGCGCATGCGCGGGCGTCTTACCGGATAGATGATCGACTGATTGAGGTCTGGAGGCTTTAATCCTGGCGAACTCAGGCTCGAGATGCCAGCGGGACTACCCACCATGACTCCCAGGGGTTCCCTGCTCGTGGAGAGAAAGGGCTACATGTGCCTGGGCTTCCTGTGGAGGGAGGCTGACCTCCACAGGGTGAAGATCATAGCAGCATGATCAGGTGAGCATAAAAAAAAAAACTTTACCCTTTTGAAATTCAGGGAGGAAAAAAAATTATAACAACTGTCCTAGGGCTATGAGGACAGGAAAAAACACTGAGGTGTGATGGCTGATGGGTTTCCTATTATACCAGGGGAAGGTATGCTTAATTGTTTAATTGTTTGTGTTTCCTGTCCTAAGGGTTAGAGGGAGGAGCTAAACCCATATGTTAAATGCTGCCATGATTAGCCAGGAAAAGGGATTTAGGGGTAATTATTTCTGATGACTTAAAGGTAGGCAGACAATGTAATAGAGCAGCTAGAAATGCTAGCAGAATGCTTGGTTGTATAGGGAGAGGTATTAGAAGTAGAGTCCTCACTTGGAGTATTGTACGCAGTACTGGAGACCGTATCTCCAGAAGAATATTGATACTTTAGAGAGAGTACAGAGAAGGGCTACTAAACTGGTTCATGGATTGCAGGATAAAACTTACCAGGAAAGGTTAAAGGATCTTAACATGTATAGCTTGGAGGAAAGACGAGACAGGGGGGATATGATAGAAACATTTAAATACATAAAGGGAATCAACACAGTAAAGGAGGAGACTATATTTAAAAGAAGAAAAACTACCACAACAAGAGGACATAGTCTTAAATTAGAGGGGCAAAGGTTTAAAAATAATTTCAGGAAGTATTACTTTACTGAGAGGGTAGTGGATACATGGAAAAGCCTTCCAGCTGAAGTGGTCGAGGTTAACACAGTAAAGGAGTTTAAGCATGTGTAGGCTATCCTAGATATAAGATAAGGCCAGGGACTAATGAAAGTATTTAGAAAATTGGGCAGACTAGATGGGCCGAATGGTTCTTATCTGCCGTCACATTCTATGCTTCTATGTTTATATTCCATCCGACATCAGCGAGGACAATGCATGGCCCAATCAAAGGATTCTCATGGAGAGGCCATTAATTAGACTGTTTAACTGGCTCAGAGAGCATGCTTCAAATCACTGAAATGGTCCTGGTGGTTAGAGTAACCTTTTAATTTTGGTGAACAAAAGAATTGTAAGAAGAGAATAGAAAACAATGTGTCCATATTTGAGGGAGACCGAATGGATGACGTGTAGTGTCATTAACATGTCATATTTGACATGGAGGGTGTAGGGTTTTTCCAAGTTACTTCAATGATTTGAAGTGGTCATGGTGGTAGGAGTATGTTTTTTGCTGTAAACACTGCACATCCAGAGATATATAATCACTTATTTGCTGGGGAGCAGTTGCACTCCCAGCATACGTGACTTGGCAGCCCAGAACTCTTTTTTTCTGTGCCAAATTTACATTTGGGAAGTGTTTGTCAGATTGGGAATTGTTTGTCTCCCCTCCATCTACTCATCTGTGCGCTCCCTCCATACTTCCCCTCCCTCTCTCATTTTCCTCCCATTCCCTCTTTCGCTGGCTCAGAGTGCGCACATGCGCTGTTAGCCGGCAAACCAGTTTAATCAAAGGCTTCTCAATGGGAAGCATATGACTAGGCTGTGCAAGGACCTTGGTGATTTCAGATGGAGGAATCATCGCTGGATTTTGAGCCAAGTTTTAATGTATTTTTTAGGTTTTAAAGGGCGAGGAGTTAGCAATGCCAAATAGGGCAAAACAAGTTAAAATAAAAAGTGTGTTAAAAAAGCTTATAGTAACTCTACGATGTTACTGTTATCCAACTTAAAGGCAACTATTGGCACCAAAACAACTTAAGCTTAATGAAGCAGTTTTGGTGTATAGAACATGAACCTGCAGTCTCACTGCCTAATTCTCTCCCTTTTAGGAGTAAAACCACTTTGTTTATACAGCCCTAGTCACATCTGTGATTTGCACAGCCTTCATAAACACTTCCTATAAATAGTAATCTAATATTTACACTTCCTGTATTTCACAGTCTGTTTAAGAATCAAGATGTTGCAATGGCTTACATGTCCATTTTGACTTTATTTCTGTTAAATAAATGATGGCATGGTGTACTATGTCATGTATTGTTGTTCATCTGAGGTTGTATTCACCAAATATTATGCCCAGAGTCTGTGGTGGCTTTGACAGTATATGTGTATAACTGTGCATACAACTATGGGACTGTGTGCAATACACACCTGAATTCACACATTGGCCTACATCCATTTTTTTTAAATCTAAATTAAATACCGATTACAAATATTATACTGTCAATATACACATATATAACAAACAGTCAATACACCTGTAATGAGTATCACACATACTCAATACACCTGTAACAAGTATCACACACAGTCAATATACACATATATCACATACAGTCATTACACCTATAAGAATAGAGGCACAGATAAGGTTCCCAGCACACTGGACCACACTGGACTACACCCCCTATACACACACACACACACACACACACACACTATACATGAATGAGTGTGTGTGACCAAGGAGGGGCGCTGTAAAGATTTTCCGCCCAGTTCGTCTAAAAACCTAAGGCCTGCCCTGAGTGAATTAATCTGATAGTGACCCCCCAAAGACAAATGAGGCCAATGTAATTAAAATACATCTCACTGGAATCTATCGCATTAGAGGAGAACATGACACAACATAAAAATCCCCCAAAACTATTTCAATTACCGCTAAGGGATTTTTTTTTCTTCAGTTATTCTTCAGTTATTGCATTTTTTTAGACCTTTAACTGTTAATTCAGAAACTATTTTGTTTCACTCAGTTAATACTGCAGTTTAATAATAAATTTACCCATTTTAAAATGTTTTAACAAATTTATCACGTTGCCTAAATGCTTGTTTGAAAGCTAATTTTATATATATATGTAACACATCTTTCTGTTTAAACTGAAAGGTGGGAATAAAACCTGTTTGCTATAACCTCTGTGTGTCCCACTCTATTATTAAAGCATAGTTAATATTTTTAATTGGTTTCAGGATTTCGTTGCTGTTGTTATTTTGTTTTGTTTTTCAGAATTTTACATTATAGTGGATTAAATATTATGATTAGATGATAATTAGACAAATTATCGACTGTCATGTGAAGCTACAGAGCAACAAGCCTTCTCCTGTATTTTATAATGTTGCCATTGTAAACCCCAATTATTATGTTCTGTTGACGTGTTTGCCGTTTGTCACTACATTTTTCTCAAACAGACGATGTGTCTGAATGGGTATTCCAGCCAATCGAATTACCCCATTCATTCCATTTACCTCGAGTTCTCTATTTGTTACCGACTGCAATAGAAAATAAGAGGATCCATTCTATTGGTTTGAACAGCCAGCCTATCATATAGAGGCTCCTCTGTGATTATGGGTAATAGGAAACATATTTTATATTTTAATTGTGCTTTTTTATTTTTCTGAGTTTCACTGTACTGGATTACAGTAAATGTTAAAGTGTACTTCTCGTAGGACACAGCATTATATTAAGATACAGGAGACAATTCTATGTATAAATATTCTAGCCGAATGTCTAGCCAATGTACAGAAAAATCTATATTAAAGGGGTATTCCAAGAACTAATACCACTACAAACTTTTAGACTGGAAGAAAGAAGATTTTGTCTAAGGCAAAGGAAAGTTTTTTTTACTGTAAGAACAATAAGGATGTGGAATTCTCTGCCTGAAGAGGTGGTTTTATCAGAGTCCATACAGATGTTCAAACAGCTACTAGTTGCAAAAACAGAATAATCAAGGATATAATCTTTCAATGTAGGGTAATAACTGCTTGATCCAACTTACTGCCATTCTGGGGTCAAGAAGGAATTTTTTTTCCTAGCTTGTTGCAAAATTGGAAGTGCTTCAAGCTGTTTTTTTTTTTTTGCCTTCTTTTGGATCAACAGCAAAAAACAAATGGATGAACTCAATGGACGCAAGTCTCTTTTCAGCTATGTAACTATGTACAGCTAATTGTAGTAATTATGGTGCCAGGAGTCACCTGGTGTCATCCCATGGTAAATAGTAATAATATTAGTGAATGGTTTGACACTTACATGGGTCCCTTCAGATACCTGCTTTAGTCTTCACAATCTGACTAGATTGAAAGTTCTCATTCCGCTATAATTATGTCAATGAGACTCAATATTGTGCAAATTATGCAAGGAATGCTGAATTTCATTAGTGGGCATGGGAGACAGAGAACGATGCTGTGTTAGAGGACAGTGCTGCCAAAGACTATCTAATCCAAAGTTAGGTTGTCATCTGCACTCCAGATGTTGAACAGATGCTTAGAATCAATGGTTGTTTGAGTTCCTTCTCATCTCCATATAGAGAGCCAAGTTGTGGACCTTACACGCACACACAGAGACTCTGCCGATCACATTAAACAACAAAGGCCTTGCTTTAACAATGTTGGATATGTTTTTCACCTGCTTTCATATTTTTGGATACATTTTTAAAATGACTTAATATTTAAAAAATATTTTAGTTTTAAATATTCTGATATTTATATTTTATTATTTTGAATATGATCGTTTTAAACGTTTATTCAAAAAACATTAGACCATTTGAAAAGCCTATCTAAAAATATTACATTTAGGCCATAGTTTTGACAAGTTTATCCAAGAACATTGAAAGTTTAATTGAATTGAATGTATACTGTGTCTATTAAACGACTTCATTGTTGGAAGAAAATTTGGTAACTGTTCAGATGATATCTCATTTTCCCCCAGATGTTTTCTTGTAGTAACACAGCTCAGAAAAAATTATAGGTAGGATATATTTATTTTCTGCCGTAATACGGTTTATTTTATTGTTTCCATTTTGTGCTGGGACTGCAAATAAAATAGTTGAGATTTCAGAAGTAGCAGTTAATTAAATACCACTTTGCAATGTTTGCATAACTTCGTTAAAGAAAGATGGTTTTGTTTTGCACATTTTATGCTGAGTAGTAATTATTGTGAGAAAATATTTATATATAAAAATATGATTTAATTATTAATATGTAATATCTAACTTTAAGGTTTGGGGCATATCCTTTCTCTTTCCGTAGAATGTTCCCAAACAAGTATTAATAAAGTTATACAAATAAAATCCCTATGACAGTGTCTACTGTACCTGCTGTATATCTTTCAATTGAAATCTGTGACTATGTTACATTTTCTTAAAGGGATACTCCAAGCACCATCACCACTACAGCGTGCTTTTCGTGGGATGATACCAAGAGTGCATAGTGCCACCCCAATGTAAGTGATCAAATCCTTTGGTAATAGTTTGATAACTCATATGGGGTCCGTCAGGCATCATTTACCACCTCCAAAAGAGCTGGAAGTGGAGAAAAAGACGGCAAATGGTGGCAAGTTGTGAAACCTTTAATGCATGTTTTGACTACTTACATTGGGGGTCCCCAGGACACTGTTTGCACGATAATGTTCCTTCAAAGCACCAGGGTAGGAGATATTTGAAAAAAATAATTTGCATAAAACTTTCCAAAAAAAACCTTTTGTGTTAAGTTACTTCTTTATGCACAAATTATAAACCAATTTATATTTCTTTATGTCATCAGTTCTATCAATATGGTGAATTATATTTGTTCTGTGACCCACCGCAGCACAGTGGTTGCCATTTGTGGAAGGTTGTGCTGCAGCAGAAATAAACAGATCACCTTGGTTTGAATATATGTTTGGTCTGGTCTCAACTTCCTCTCTACCAAATTTTCTGCGACAAACATTTATGCAACTTTTTTACCTATACTTCTCTCACTATGTCCTCATGGATATGAACAAGATGAAACGGAGATACAAATATTTTTTTCATTCTTTGCTAAATTAAGTTTGTAATTTATATATATTTTTGTTAACAAACTCTGCCCACATATACAGTTGCAAGAAAAAGTATGTGAACCCTCTGGAATGATATGGATTTCTGCACAAATTGGTCATAAAATGTGATCTGATCATCATCTAAGTCACAACAATAGACAATTACAGTCTGCTTAAACTAATAACACACAAAGAATGAAATGTTGCCATGTTTTTATTGAGCACACCATGTAAACATTCACAGTGCAGGTGGAAAACGTATGTGAACCCCTAGACTAATGACATCTCCAAAAGCTAATTGGAGTGAGATGTCAGCCAACTGGAGTCCAATCAATGAGATGAGATTGGAGGTGTTGGTTACAGCTGCCCTGCCCTATAAAAAACACACACCAGTTCTGGGTTTGCTTTTCACAAGAAGCATTGCCTGTGTCAGGATCGGGTCAGGGATCCAACACGCAGAGTACAAAGAGTAGCTGATACGTATACCGGTCCTTAGAATGGCCGGACTAACGTAGAACTACAATAGAATGGTCAGAGACAAGCCGAGGTCGAGGATAACAGAGGACAGGTAAGCGAGAGACAAGCCGGGTCAAGGATAACAGAAAGGCAGGAGAGTAAACAACAAAGCCGGGTCAGAACCAAAAGACAAGTAAATCACAAAGCACTGTGTGACTAGGCGGACTAGAACCACGACAGGGCAATGAGTGAATGAGAGAACCACCGTTAAGTATCCTGGCTAGGGAGAGGGGACACGCCTCCGGCGAGTCCTGATTCGTCTCCCGAGATTTGAGTGGCAGGATGTTTCGGGTTAGCGTCATGACGTCTACCTCCGGTCCTTCTGTTATAAAAGGAAGTGACTCCCTCGCGGCCGGCGTTAGCAAGACCGAGTGAACCGCGGGAGACCGAGGAGACATGGCGTCCGGACGGATAACCTTCTAAGTCTCTACCTCTCTCAAAGGTAGAGACTCCAGGTACCCTGACAGCCTGATGTGAATGATGCCTCACACAAAAGAGCGCTCAGAAGACCTACGATTAAGAATTGTTGACTTGCATGAAGCTGGAAAGGGTTATAAAAGTATCTCCAAAAGCCTTGCTGTTCATCAGTCCACGGTAAGACAAATTGTCTATAAATGGAGAAAGTTCAGCACTGATGCTACTCTCCCTAGGAGTGGCCGTCCTGTAAAGATGACTGCAAGAGCACAGCGCAGACTGCTCAATGAGGTGAAGAAGAATCCTAGAGTGTCAGCTAAAGACTTACAAAAGTCACTGGCAAATGCTAACATCCCTGTTAGCGAATCTACAATACGTAAAACATTAAACAAGAATGGATTTCATGGGAGGATTCCACAGAGGAGGCCACTGCTGTCCAAACAAAACATTGCTGCACGTTTACAGTTTGCACAAGAGCACCTGGATGTTTCACAGCAGTACTGGCAAAATATTATGTGGATAGATGAAACCAAAGTTGAGTTGTTTGGAAGAAACACACAACACTATGTGTGGCGAAAAAGAGGCACAGCACACCAACATCAAAACCTCATCCCAACTGTGAAGTATGGTGGTGGGGGCATCATGGTTTGGGGCTGCTTTGCTGTGTCAGGGCCTGGACGGATTGCTATCATCGAAGGAAAAATGAATTCCCAAGTTTATCAAGACATTTTGCAGGAGAACTTAAGGCCATCTGTCTACCAGCTGAAGCTCAACAGAAGATGGGTGTTGCAACAGGACAATGACCCAAAGCATAGAAGTAAATCAACAACAGAATGGCTTAAACAGAAGGAAATACGCCTTCTGAAGTGGCCCAGTCAGAGTCCTGACCTCAACCCGATTGAGATGCTGTGGCATGACCTCAAGAAAGTGATTCACACCAGACATCCCATGAATATTGCTGAACTGAAACAGTTCTGTAAAGAGGAATGGTCAAGAATTTCTCCTGACCGTTGTGCACGTCTGATCTGCAACTACAGGAAACGTTTGGTTGAAGTTATTGCTGCCAAAGGAGGTTCAACCAGTTATTAAATCCAAGGGTTCACATATTTTTTCCACCTGCACTGTGAATGTTTACACGGTGTGTTCAATAAAAACATGGCAACATTTCATTCTTTGTGTGTTATTAGTTTAAGCAGACTGTGATTGTCTATTGTTGTGACTTAGATGATGATCAGATCACATTTTATGACCAATTTGTGCAGAAATCCATATCATTCCAAAGGGTTCACATACGTTTTCTTGCAACTGTATAATCAGTTACAGAGGAGTTAACCAATTTCCTCTATGTTTATCAGAGTGGAAAACACATACCTCCCAAGTGTCCCTAGTTAGGATGGGCAGTCCCTATTTTGTGCCCAAATCCCTCTGTCCCTCTTTTCTCTCATAATGTCTCTAATTTCTAGGAGAATGGAGAGCAAAACATCTTTTCAAATGAAGTCCCTCTCAGGGTACCTGGTTATCCATAATTCAATTTACTGGTGTTATTTGATAAGACTAAAGCTACATTGCATATCATAAATTAACTGCCCGATCACCTTCCTGCAATAGGTTTTACATATTTAATTTGCTATAACTAACATGTACTATATTGTATAATATGAACTACGAGATGACTGTACTATAAATAAAAAAAACAACTATATGGTGCATTCTAATTTCTACTTCTTTTCAACTTATATTTTAATTTGTCATGTTTACCATCATTAGGCAAAAGACCATAATCTGTCAAATTAAAAATGGATATTTTTGACCTTGGTTTATTATGTTCTGGTCCATTATAAAGAAAAATGGTTTTGCATCTGTTTCTGTAGGTAAAATAAAATATGCATCTTCTTTCCTAAGTTGGTGCAGATCAAATGTCAAATAAGGGTATTAATGGACGCGAGGTCTTGTCTGGAATAATCATGGTTGCTTGGTTACTGGATGTAAAATAACAGGATAACTGTCTGCTTGGAAATTGTAAACAGTAGCTAATTTGTGTGATATTAATATTAGGTATTCATGTATGACAGGTTTTGTTTGTCTTCCTTCTCAAATGCTCTTTAAGAGAGTTCCGAGAAATTATAATAATAATAATAACGATCTTGCTTTTAACTGGATTACATTTAACAGGTTGTAATTACATTATTCAATGAAAGGGAGTTGAGGTTGCAAGATATTCTTCAAATGTAATCACGAGCGAATCTTGTATGCAGCTTTTTGTCCTGGAATTTTAAACATCTTTCCTTTGAGTTTAATGTCATTTTATTTTGGGACCACGAATGATACAACACCTGGAAAATTAACCATTTTGTGATTTAGAAGGTTATGTGTTCCATTGGGCATGCTTTGGAAGAACGGCCAGATATTCCAGTAAACAGAGGAGGCAACTGTCTATAGGCCCCTGTCTACTAGTGACTTCTTCCATGGTTGCAAAGTGCCTTTCGTACACTTTTTAATATCACTACAGTGCACTTGCTTTTAGTATTGGAGAGAGAGTTACAGAGAGAGCGCGCAATGTATTAACTGACTCTTGTTTGTCTTGTTTTTGGGGAGGAAAAGCAGGACCTTATTTGGCCTGCTCTAAAAGGGATTTCTTCCGTGTGTGTGTGTGTAAAATGAGCACTTTTTCGTTAAAAGATGTAATGTCATAAAATTTTTAAATTTTGCTACAATGTACTTACATTTTTTTTTTAATGGAGTGAGGGTGAGAGTGAACAATATTTCACTCTGACCCTTATTTGAAATGACTCTCTTGTTTGTCTTGCAAATTAGGGAGCGAGCAATTGAGAAATTATTTTTGTTTCGGAATCTCTATCAATACTGTGCCTACAGACAAAAAAATTAATGAAACCCCGCCCAAAAAAGTAAAAATGTAACCTTAAACACGTCACACACATTTCTGTTACGTCATTCCAGATTTGATCTTCAGTACTTCAATAAAAAAAAAAAACAGAATTATTTCTTGGTTTTCAATGTCTCAATTAATCTACCGTATATAATCGAGTATAAGCCGACCCGAATATAAGCCGAGGCCCCTAATTTTACCCCAAAAAACTGGGAAAACTTATTGACTCGAGTATAAGACTAGGGTGGGAAATGCAGCAGCTACTGGTACATTTCTAAATAAAATTAGATCCTAAAAAAAATTATATTAATTGAATATTTATTTACAGTGTGTGTATAATGAATGCAGTGTGTGTGTATGAATGCAGTGTGTGTATGAGTGCAGCGTGTGTGTATGAGTGCAGTGTGTGTATGAGTGCAGCGTGTGCATATGAATGCAGTGTGTG
This sequence comes from Pelobates fuscus, assembly GCF_036172605.1. Taxonomy (NCBI): domain Eukaryota; kingdom Metazoa; phylum Chordata; class Amphibia; order Anura; family Pelobatidae; genus Pelobates; species Pelobates fuscus. The sequence continues at coordinate 47,094,854 of NC_086322.1, read as the reverse complement.
TATGAGTGCAGTGTGTGTGTATGAGTGCAGTGTGTGTGTGTATGAATGCAGTGTGTGTGTATGAGTGCAGTGTGTGTATGAGTGCAGCGTGTGTATGAGTGCAGCGTGTGTATGAATGCAGTGTGTGTATGAGTGCAGTGTGTGTATGAGTGCAGTGTGTGTGTATGAATGCAGCGTGTGTGTATGAGTGCAGCGTGTGTATGAGTGCAGCGTGTGTATATGAATGCAGTGTGTGTGAGTGCAGCGTGTGTGTATGAGTGCAGTGTGTGTGTATGAGTGCAGTGTGTGTGTATGAGTGCAGTGTGTGTATGAGTACAGTGTGTGTATGAGTGCAGTGTGTGTGTATGAGTGCAGTGTTTGTGTATGTGTTGCAGTGTGTGTGTGTGTGAGTGCAGTGTGTGTGTATGAATGCAGTGTGTGTATGAGTGCAGTGTGTGTATGAGTGCAGTGTGTGTGTATGAGTGCAGTGTGTGTGTGTATGAATGCAGTGTGTGTGTATGAGTGCAGTGTGTGTGTATGAGTGCAGTGTTTGTGTATGTGTTGCAGTGTGTGTGTATGAGTGCAGTGTGTGTGTGTGTATGAATGCAGTGTGTGTATATGAGTGCAGTGTGTGTGTATGAGTGCAGTGTGTGTGTGTGTGTGTGTGTATGAATGCAGTGTGTGTATGAGTGCAGTGTGTGTGTATGAGTGCAGCGTGTGTATGAGTGCAGCTTGTGTATATGAATGCAGTGTGTGTATGAGTGCAGTGTGTGTATGAATGCAGTGTGTGTGTATGAGTGCAGTGTGTGTGTATGAGTGCAGCGTGTGTATGAGTGCAGTGTGTGTGTGTATGAGTGCAGTGTGTGTGTATGAGTGCAGCGTGTGTATGAGTGCAGCGTGTGTGTATGAGTGCAGTGTGTGTATGAGTGCAGTGTGTGTGAGTGCAGCGTGTGTGTATGAGTGCAGTGTGTGTGTATGAGTGCAGTATGAGTGCAGTGTGTGTGTGTGTGTGTGTGTGTGTTGCAGAGCCTTGGTGGGGGGTGGGCAATTTTTTTTTGCCAGCCCCCACAGCCCCCAGTTTGTATTGTGGCAATGCAAATTGCCATAATACAGACTGTTGACTCGAGTATAAGCCGTGTTGGGGTTTTTCAGCACAAAAAAATGTGCTGAAAAACTCTGCTTATACTAGAGTATATACGGTACTTCCAGTGCTAATTAAAGGGATACTAAGGGCACTATAACAACTTCAGCTCACTTAATTTGTTATGGTGCCTGGAACTCCCTGGTACCATCTTATGTCTAAATGGTAAACCATTTTTGAACGGTTTAACACTTAAAGGATCACTATAGTGTCAGGAAAACAAACATGAAGAAAAATGATCAGTGATACCATAGCAAGAATTGCTCTTCTGTTAAAATAGCGCACAGCAATGACATGAAAAAGTTACATTTAAATGTATGCACTAATTACGGCTGTAAGAAGCCTTGCATTCTGAAGAAAGAACGCAGGTAATATAGCTGCAGGAAGATACAGCGGAGGACAAAACTTCCTGGTTGACATATGTAAAATCAAAGCAGGACTGTTATTGGCTGTTTGGTGTTTGTAACAAATCAAAACATAGCTAGAATTTAAGTTACAGATAGATTTCAGGATATGTAGGTTAGTAATTTTATTAATGACACGGAGGTTCCTATTATGCTATCTCTTTCTTACTTTATTCCTCAGCAGCAAAGAGAAAATATAACTGAAAGAGAAAAAATGTAAAATATGAACAATATATAACAGATACAACCAGATCTGCCTAGTAACAGGGCAGCCAATCAGCTTATATGAACAGTCCATAAATGTCTTGCTATGTACTTCCTCTTTCTTTGCTGCTGTCCTCAGACCAGCTAAGTATAATTTTTCTCCTGTATAATTGAGTTTTTGCTGTTATCAGGATTGGTTTTCCTGTTGTAGCATATTGATTATTTGTTTGATTTCTATTTCATATGCTGTGTTTTTATTTGTCTTTATTGCATTTGTCTTTTATGTGTTTTACTTCCCCTGCGCTGTGCCCGGCTTCCCTGCCTGTGCTGGACCTTTTCATAGCACAGACAGGGGTCGGTGGTTAACAGGGGATGTTTTTATCCTGGAGCTTCACTGCTCCCTGGCTTCCCCTCCCTTCCCTCAGCCGACCTGATCTGTTTCTCCTCGCACCCGCTGGTGCGAGGGAGTTCCCGGCCGCGAGTGTTTCACGCGCTCCCCGGCCATTGGTGGGGGAGGAGCTCTGAGGCACCCGCGGCGCGCCCTGCATGCGGTGGCCATCTTCTGCCTCGGCACGCACATGGCTGGGTCTGTTCGGCGGGTCGGCTCCCTGTACCTCTCCCCTTTTGAGTTTTATTTCTGTACAAGGTATTTCTCAGTGGGTTACTCAACCCCTCTCTATTTAGGATATTTTGTTCCCCCCTTTTACTCTCTTTTTAGGCTATTTGGATCCATATACTGCTCTGTACCTGCCCTGTATTTATATATTTAATGGTGCAGATCTGATTACCTTGATTAGTATTTATATACTCTGCACATTATGCAGGCTAGGGGTGAAGGGTCTGATAGCCCCAATTATCCCATTATGGATCCATTACAGACCCCTATCACTGGGGAGATGGGCCTCACCCCCTCTCAGGAGTTCCAGGCCCTCATTGACTCCACCATGCAGAGGGCTCTGGCCTCGGCCATGGGAACTGTGTCTTCGTCCCTGTCTCATACCATTCAGCAGGTGTTGACACAACCCCTGGCCCCTTCTATGTTGCCCACTCCCTAGCCTGCGCTGCAGCCTCAGGCGAGTCGCAAGGCTCAGACTAAAACTAAACATGTCTCTCCAGATGTGATGCAGGTGTTACCTGCCTTGACTGACGTGCCTATGGCCATCCAAGATGGCGCGTTACCGCGCAAAAGAGCCGCTGGCCAGGCAAAATCGGCCAGAAAATGGAAACGGGCGCGTGCCCATGGTAATGATGGATCTGATACCGATCTGAGTAGGGAGACGGACTCGGATGCCCCTGATTACGCCTCATATGAGGAAGGGGGCTCCGACGCTGAGGCGGGGTCTGACGCTTCAGCGCTACCTCCGGGTAAGGTGCAAGGCATTTGTGATCCTCAGGGTTACCCCCTGTTCGATCCTGATGACCTTCGCCATCCTCGCTGGGTGGAATGGGACCCGCCAGCGCACATTGCTAGTTATCTGGCACTGCGTATGCGTACCCCTCTATCCAAGGAGGGGCGCAGTAAATTACGAGCTGAATGCCCGAGGCCTTCAGTGCCTGATGCGGCGTGCAAGATGCCAGAGGTTGATCCTGAAATTACCCAGTTCCTGGCAAAAATGGGCTGGAAACCCAGGAAGGGACTGGAGTTTTCGCTCCATAATTGCCAGGACAAGATTCTGGACACCCTGGGATCCCGCTTCCGGCTAAGGCAGGGACCAGTCCCCTTGACTTTGATTAAGCAATTCCGTGGGTCCAAAGGTTGATTTGCCTTCTCGGCAATGCGAACACAGCCATGTCGGCTGAACGCCGCAAAGCGATTTTGCTCAAAATTGAGCCCAAGTTGGTGAATCTAGTGGTGAAAGAACCGGGTGCTGCCGCCAAAGGTATGCTCTTCGGAGAGACTTTTGTTAAAGATTTAGGCTCCTTTGTACGCACATTCACCGCCCTAGATAAGGCCCAGTCAAACTTGAAGCGTGTTTTTGGCCCAAAGGCTTTCCATGGGGCCGGGAGGTATAGAAGCCGTCCGCCCGGCTGTGGAGCTCAAGGTCCCTCGCAGACTCACAGAGGTTCCTTTACTGCCCCTCGGGCCTACCAGGACTACAAGCCAGCGCCCTTCTTTCCCTCACGCGGGAGACCGTGGCAGAATCGAGGAGGTCATGGTCAACCCTCGTACAGACGCCCTTACGGTAAGTACTCCCGAATGTGTGTTTTCCCAGGCAAGCGTGGGGGGCAGACTAGCACTGTTTATCGATATGTGGGGCATGATCACCACAGATTTATGGGTTTTGGACACGGTCAGGGGTTTCCGCCTAGATTTGTTATCCCCCCTTGTTCAGATTTGCATCCCACAGGAACTGAGTTTACCGGAAGATCAGTCCGGGTTGATTACCGCGAAGATCGCGGAACTTTTTGCCAAACATGCTATACAAGAAATCCCGTACAATCACCCGGGGTTCCTAAGCAATTTGTTCCTCGTTGCCAAGAAAGGCGGGGGTGTCCGGCCGGTGATAAATCTCAAACGCCTCAACGGTTTCCTCCGTTACCATCACTTCAAGATGGAAGGTATCCATTGCCTCAGGGACCTACTCCGACAAGGAGATTGGATGGTCAAGCTGGACCTCAAAGATGCCTATTTAACCATCCCCATGGCAGAAGAGCACTGGGACTTATTGCACTTTACGTGGCAAGGACGTCGGTGGCGATTTACCGGTCTGCCGTTCGGTCTATCTTCAGCTCCCTGGTGTTTCACAAAGGTGATTAAGCCAGTAGTGGCGTTCGTCAGGGCTCGAGGAGTCCGCATGATTATCTACCCAGGCGACATACTGATTATGTCTTCATCCCCCGAGCAACTTCTCAGGCACCTGGAATGGACGCTGAATCTTCTAGAAGGCTTAGGCTTCCTCATAAATTGGGAAAAGTCCTTTGTGACCCCGGTACAGAAGATAGAATTCCTAGGTTTCGAGGTCGATTTGGTCGCCCAGTTCTTGTTCCTCCCAGAGGCCAAGTTAAAGTCTATGAAGAAAGAAATAAGACGTGCGCTACGGGCCACCTATCTCGCCGTACGACAACTTGCAAGGGTGATTGGTTTTTTGGCCTCATCGATTCAGGCGATTTTTCCGGGACCACTACACTATCGGGCCCTACAACGTCTGAAGGGATCCCATCTTCGGTCGGGCAGTTCGTACGAAAGCAAATTGAGCCTGGACAGGGATTCCAAAGAGGAACTACTGTGGTGGTTAGACCATATGGAGGCTTGGAACGGTCGGGCAATCTTCGGTACCGCTCCGGATGTGGTAATAGAGTCGGATGCCAGCCTACATGGTTGGGGCACTCGCTGCGGCAATGTCTCCACAGGTGGAAGATGGTTCGAAGTCGAGTCGAAGCTACACATAAATTGTCTGGAACTGCTGGCGGGTTCGTTCGCCATTCGCAGTCTGTCTAGGAAACTGTTGTATTCTTCTGCGCATGGACAATGTGTCCGCGGTCAGGTATATAAATCACCTGGGCGGAACGAAATTGAAACAACTGGCGAACCCGGTGAAGGACTTCTGGCAGTTTTGCCTCCACAGCGCCGTATCGGTTACGGCCGAACACATTCCGGGATTGGACAACGAATGGGCGGATTGGAATTTGCGTTACTTGACAGACTCAGGGGATTGGCATCTGCTACCTTAAATTTTAAACAGTTAGATCGGTTGTGGGGTCCGTTGCAACTGGATTTGTTCGCGTCCAGACTGAACTCCCGATACTTCAGTTGGAGACCGGACCCAGAGGCCACGGCGGTGGATGCGTTCCTGCAAATGTGGCCTCGGGGGCACCACTTTGCATTTCCACCATTCAATCTGATATCTCAGACACTGGCATACTCGTCCAGGCAGGATTGCACGTTGGTGCTCATAGTTCCCCTCTGGCAAACTCAGCCGTGGTTTCCCCATCTCCTGGAGATGGCGATGGACTTCCCACGGATGATCAAAATGCGACCGGATGTGCTTCTGGATCCGGATGGGGACTCGCACGAATTGGTGGATCAGGACCTACTCCAGTTCACGGCTTGGTTGATCTCAGGGGACCCTGGTGTGTCGCGGACGTTCCGCAGACTACTACACGACTCTTGGAGAATGCCTGGGCACCAGGTACCAGAACAGCTTACAAATCTGCATGGCGCGTGTGGTCTGGCTGGTGCTCAGTTTCCTGACCACACTTTTTGAAGCTGGTTTGGCCTACCGCACTATTAATGTCTATAGATCGACCATCTCTGCCGGTCATCTAGGAATTGATGGATCTCCGATTGGACAACATCCCTTTGTGTGTTGATTGTTGAAGGGTATCCGTTTCTCCAGGCCTTCGAGATCCAGATATTCATCATTTTGGGATGTTAACGTTGTTCTTGGCTTCTTGGAGTCGTGGCCCCTTAATGAGGAGCTGACGTTGAAACAATTATCATGGAAATTGGTTATGCTCCTGTGTCTCCTTTCATGCAAAAGAGTTTCGGATGTCAGAGCTTTGGACTGGAACGCGATATCCTTCACCCCCGAGGGTGTGTTGTTTAACATCTCGAGGAGGACTAAGATGGCTTCTAAGTCGGTGGCCTACCCAAGGTGTTCAGTCAGGCCTGCTCTGTGCCCAGTGACTTGCCTCCGAGTTTACTTGGATCGCACTCACCAGTTGAGGTCATTGGATTTGTCCCAACTGTTTATTTCCTTTCGGACGCCGTTTCTCCCGGTCTCCTCGACTACGTTGGCTCGTTGGGTTAAGAATCTCCTTTCTGCTGCGGGGATTGATACTTACATTTTTTCGGCTCATTCGTTTAGAGGTGCCATGGCCTCGAAGGCTTCTATGATGGGATGTCGCCTGGATGAAATCTTTAAGGCGGCGGATTGGTCTAATGAATCTACATTCCGCGATTTTTATTTCCGCCCGATTGACCATGTTTCCTCGTTAGTTGTGGCTCAGCTTTAAACTAGCATAATAGGAGCCTCCGTGTCATTAATAAAATTCCCAGATTTTACTAATAACATGACGTAAAGTCATGATTTTATTAATGACACGGAGGCGAGTATTATTCCCACCCACCCACCCATGGGTCTGGGTCAGATTTACGTTATTGGTTCAATCGGGGGGTCTTCTTCTCTCACGGTAACTACCCATAATATATGTGGTATACTGATAGTGGTGTATTTTGTTATACGTGCCAAATGATTCTGGTATGTTACACTCAGATCCTAAGTTTGGATTTTACCACCTATTTCTCTGTTTTACAGCTTGATTTCGTTGTGATGATGTCTACCATGTTGGCGATTGTTAATTCCTGAAGTGGATATTTTGATTGTTGGGTCTTCGGTTCAGAAGGCAAAGAAGAGAAAGTGGAAGTACATAGCAAGACATTTATGGACTGTTCATATAAGCTAATTGGCTGCCCTGTTACTAGGCAGATCTGGTTGTATCTGTTATATATTGTTCATATTTTTAATTTTTTCTTTTTCAGTTATATTTTCTCTTTGCTGCTGAGGAATAAAGTAAAAAAGAGATAGCATAATACTCGCCTCCGTGTCATTAATAAAATCATGACTTTACATCATGTTATTAGTAAAATCTGGGAATTAAACTTTAAGATTCAAATATCGAGAAATGGAAGTCAGTTATGCTTTTTTTCCGGCTAATATGACTTTTAGTACGAAATTTTGCACTTAAAATTATCTTTGAATTTGCATTTTAGTAAATAAACTTACAGATAGACAGAGTTAGTGATTTTGTTTAAGTTTTAGGCCCAGCCATGTTGACCGCTCGGGGCTACGACGCAAGATGCGCGACTCAAATTTGGTAGATCATTCGCGGAAAATATGCGAAGTACAGCTTTGTACTGTAAAGTTGTACCTCGCATCTTTGCCACGAATGAGAAACTGGCGAATAAGAACACCTCAACTCAGCGAATTTTGCCACGTTCAGAGTGATCTAAGTACATTTAGTACCTGTAGTGCTCGTCAAGGCTCATCGCGAGTTTTCAGTTGCAGCAAAGATGCAAGGTACCGCTTTACAGTACAAAGCTGTAACTCGCATCTTTCCAACAAATGAGAAACTTGGCAAATGATAATTGGCGGTTCTCGCTTATCAACCAATTCGCTTAAAGACCAAGTCGTAGGAACGGAACTCGGTCTTTAAGCAAGAAGCATATGTACGTTTAAAATCAGCTAATCATGGAACAAAAACATAAAACATAAAATCATGGAACAAAAACATAAAATATGGAACAAAAACATATGTCCAGGCACACCCAATGGTTTCTTAATAACAGGCAATTTTGTATTTGGAGTTCAGAGGAAAAGACAACATTTTGGCACTATCCTGTGCCTTTGTCAAGTCTTGACATTTATAAGCAGAAACAAATTGCAAGTACTGACTCCTAGACACAGGGTTCAGTGTATATACAAGGGCTTTACTAATTATACATCCGGTACGGGTTAGTTTGTACAGAACATTTCATGTACCGAATCTCCATGTGTCCCACAGTTTCCATAAATCAAGGTAAGTTTTAGTGGGAGGGAATATGGGGTTAAGATTCCGCTCAAATGAGCGTTGTCTGTCGACTTCTGACAGCACCTATGTAACGGTCGGTGCAGCGCTCGATTTCCAAGCCCTTGCAATGAATCTTTGTGCAGTCAGTGCTATGTGCATTATCAGTTTTGTCTTGGATTTTGTGGTAAGTAAATCTAGGAGAATCTAGGAGAAGGTATATGTGATGTGAAAAGAGTAGCGTGCACTCCTTTAGCTGTGTATAGCAGTCCAAAAGGGCAGGATAGTTTGACACTTAGATGCCATTTTTAATGCTATTTTTCTCTATTCCACAAAAGCATGTATTGTTATTTTCTCAAAAGATGTTCTCTTTAATTTCCAAATTTTAAAGTTCTGAGAGATCATCAGGATCCAGGTCATCAGCCAGATTTGGTGGAAACTCAAAAATGTAGATTCGGATTATATCTTTTTTTTTGGTGAATCGATGCATTTGATTTAACAAAGGCATTTGATTTTGAACCCAGTAGCAAGGACTTAGAGAGGAGTCATATTATAGCTTTATCGGATGATCAGTGTCACGATTCCGGGGAACCCAACACGCTAACACACACACAGACACACACACAGAAAGTGTGCCGTACCGGTCCTTAGAGTGGCCGGGCTAAGCACACACAGAATAGTCAGGAGATAAGCCGAGTAAGGGGAACCAGAAAACAGAATAACGAGAAACAAGCCGAGGTCAAAGGGTAGGAGAAAGTCACAAAGTCAGTATAACAAGCCAGAGAGTACGTAACCAGAAAGCACACGTTCACAATCAATACTATGAAGCAAAGACCACAACAGGGCACAGAAAGACAGGAAAGGTAAGTATTTAAATCCTAGCCTGAATCCTGATTGGCTAACCACCAATCAGTATTAACAAACACACGTGGGGGATATCTATACCCCCCACTGTGTTTGTTGCACTGTAGCTTTAACGCCGGGTCACGTGAGTGACCCCGGCGCTTAGATAATAGTGCCGGCTCCCAGCGTGCAGCGTTAGACATGCTGCCGCTGGGAGGAGGAGAGGAGGACGCGAGCGGCGTGTCAAGAGGAGAGGACGCCGCTCGCTTATCGCCCGCGGAGCCCTGACAATCAGTTAGTACTAGTTATTGATTTTGTTTCTTGTGATGCTGTTTCTTGTGATGCTCTGTTTTTGAGCAGGTGTCAACAGCACATGCTGAACCTTCCGCTTCCAAAAATGCTCTGAACTAATACAGTATGTCTTTAGGACACTAACCTAGATGTACTAAGATGAAATACGCCTTCATGTGAATAGACTCACTCAAAAACCTCTGATTTATGTAATCCACCTTTATAAAATAATTCCCCATCTTAAAGTGTAGATATGGAATACCAGAGCACCAGGAGAAACTCTGCCCATTGATAATAATTTTCTCGTCTCCATGGATCAAAAATAGGAACTTTTTCAGAGATGTCTCTTTTAGTTGGATTGAATTTTTTAATGGCTCTAATTTACTAATGTATGAGATTTAATAGAAATGTAGAAAAAAAAGACCTGTCATTTGGCAAAGCAGTAACATTGGAAATATGGACTGTGTCTAACGTATTGGTTTGTTTATTATATAATAAAAATTTTCATTACCTGCAATTTCTATGTAATAGAAACCACTATAAATCTCAGCTAATGGAAATGTCATTGTGCTCTGTATGAAGCATGTATACATGTAAGATGTGGCTCATATTTCCATCAGCCATAGTTTTGTTAGAAGGTAAATAATACTCACTAAAAATTGAAAATAAATGTAACCTTGATACTTATTACTGTTTATGAAGATACTTTGTTTCATATTTAATTGAAATATGCAGTTTGGGTGTATGATTTTATGATTTATAATGATGCATTCATCACTTTCACATGTGTGTGATGCATCTTAAGAAGATATATGGTCTCAAATGCATACCTCCCAACATTGGGAGATATGAGATCAGGACTCAGGGTGGGCAGGCCCATGGGAGCAGTCACTGGTGACATCCACAATGGAGGTGCCTGCCTGGAAAAGGGGATGGAACTGCCCACTGAAGGAGCTTGTCAGCCTAGTGTCAAAAATTCTGGATTGATGTACCTCCATTAGGCTGCGGTTCAATAAGAAGATCATGCATGGTCCATGGTGTCCGTAGGACAGTGAGAGAGCTTTGAATGAAACACTCGCAGTACACTGCCTAAAGAATGTTCCCTGGTATCTCCACCAAGGAATGACATCAGGATGGCAGGACAGAACCCTAATCCGAACAGTTGGGAGCCCAGAAAGTGATTAAATTAAGTAAAATGCTTTGCTCTTGTTCCAAATTACTTATAATAAGACATGAAATCAGTTAACGTTTTTTAGCAATGTTTTGTACCCTTATCACTACACTTGCGCAGAAATTAATTTGAGTCAGTTAGTCCGGAGCAAAATGCTTTTAACCCACGCCCAAACAAACCGATTGGCCCAGTATTTACCCGTGGAGTCTTATTTATTGAGTAAGACTCCACTGGCGAATGCCGGATGAATCGATTTGTTGGAGAATGGATTCAAAGGATTTTGAAATATAAAATGTGTTCTTCTACATTACATGCCATGCCGGCTGTATGTCAGACAATGTAGGACTGTAACCATACTACCACTTGCTATACGAATATCAAAGTGCTTTTATCCCTGGCAGCCATGGGCTGCAGCTACTAGGGATATTTTTGGGGGGCTCGGCCGTATTCGCTTGAACTGTATCCATGAGCAATGTAAAAAGTATGCTAACTTTTTTCCTTTAATTAAAGTAATTTAATATTAAAAATAAATATATGTAGTTTTCAGGTTAGAGTGTTAATTGCAGTGTTTACAGTCGGCCCCCGTTAACAATTATTACAATTATTTATATAGCTCCAACAGTTATAGTGTCTACAGTGTCCCTTTAAGAATTATTACAACTTTTTCTGACATCTTCCATACTTTCTCCAGAGCTGTATGACATAAAGTTGTCTGTTAAATGTGACTGATGTCGTTCAGAAATATAAGCTAGTTTTCCTCAGTAACAACGCTATAAGACACTTGCTACATTTAATTTAAATGCATTTTTGGGGTTGGATATTACAAGGAGCTTGCTATAAATCTTATAAATGAAATGCTAATGTTTGTCATATACATAAAACATTTCCTCTCTGATTTACCGCCATTTAAAAAAAAAAAGGCCATAGCTGTAAGATTGCACATGAATGCTTTCCTAATTAAATATCCATCACATATCCGACCCTATACATATACCATGCTGGATGAGAATGATGATCAATCAATGCCAAATCGTTCAAAAACAGATAGAAAATTCACCCCGGCATTGAATAAGCATTTTGTGTTAACCATATGTTTCTCGAAACGATCTTAATTTTCCATGCAATCCATCTAAAGTACTATGTTGTCATGGTCTGATATTCAATGTTTTTGTAAGTATAGCATATAACAATCTGTATCAAACGTTAATAATAATAATAATCACTGTATATTGTTCGAGATATTACATTAGTTTTGTTCTGACCTTGCAGGCGTACAAAAAAAAAATCTGCTGTAATTACGAAAGAAGTGTGATCTCTGATAGAAACGTTCTGAGAATATCTACAAACATTAAACAAAACAATAAAAAAAACCAAACCAGCCAAATAAAAATAATTCAACATGTACGTCTGATCTCTTTATTTTATAATGATAGATGATGTATCATTAATGTGTTAATAGTTTGCACATCCGAAGAGCCTTATAGATGAAAGGCATGTTGGGTTAAGGGGCAAGTGGTGGTTGTATTGTAATGAATTGTAATGAAGTTTAAGTTTATTTTTATTTTTTTTATATTACATGGGTTGTTGTTTTTTTCATACTTCCGTCCCTTTGGAAATGTTTGTGTTGTCAGTTTTCCTCATAGACCAATGACCTTGCACTTTAATAATTACACTTTAAATTTTTCTCTAATGAAGTTAGTTGTTGCTGGATAGAGTTCGAAGGACCAGCCTTCTCCTTAAAGAAAGACGATGAAGCATTGACCCTCACTAAGAGGGAGAGGTTGGCATGAAGCTAAACCCAGGTGGTTTCTTGTGTACACATGTGTTGTCTTACCTTCTCACATATATACAGTTTGCTAGCCAGATGCATTTTGCATAGTCTCTGACAAATATATTTTTTAATCAATCAATCAATCAATCACTAATTCTGATTATATTTAGATGATTTTAATTGTGTCCCTCTAGGTTTCATAGAACGCGTGGTACCAGAAGCCAGTACAGGCCTGTACGTGTACAAATGTGGACAATTCTGCTAAAACTGAGATATTTGTGAGGTATGACAAACAAATCGTGTTATAAAATTGATTGCTATAACCACTAGCGTGAATTTAATGTGTGGTTAGTGTGTATGCCACCATTTGGACTGCTTGGACTGGTATGCCTAAAAATATGTATGTTTAGTCAGTGACATACCATTGTATAAAAATATAAATTTTGCACATTAATTTAACTCCTTAAGGATCTGTGATTTTATTTAGGAACATCAGAGACTTTTATGAGTAATATTTCATATTAAGAATAAAAGGCTCAGCTGTTCTTAAATAAGTACAGAGGTCTACAAGTCCAAATTGCAGTAATTAAAACCACCAATCCCATGATGACATGTAGTATGATTTCCATGATAAATGATTGGATTTAATGACTTGTTTCATATTGGTTATATTATATTTTGTACTTTAAACAATTAAAAGAACACAGCATACTAAATACACTGTAGAATGTCAATGTATCCGTGAGTGTGTGACACATGCAAGCTGTTAAGGAAATGAAAGGTATGCTCAGTTTATGGCTCATACTGAGAAAGATATTGTTTGTTTTGTAGAACCCATGCCAAAACAGTTTTTCCACCATACATGCCAATCCATAAACCTGGCATCAAAGCACTGGGATCATGAGGTTCAGCGATATTAATAAAATATTCTCCAGATTGCTGTGTTTAATGTACAGAAACCAATGATAGCTTAATTGTAGGGCTGCTAAAATAATCTAATTTAATGCAATGTTTCCTTGCAGTTTATAATCATGTTTATTAGACAAATTGTTGCAAACATTATACTTTTTATATGTGGGAAACCAAATACAGAAATGTTTCTCTCTGAAAATGTGTTTAAAGAAGCAAAAATCAATTCATAAATGGGACTATACATAGGATTCGAGGTCACTCATTTAGACTGGAAGAAAGGAGATTTAGTCTAATGCAAAGAATAGGGTTTGTACAGTAAGAACAATAAGGATGTTGAATTATCTGCCTGAGGAAGTGGTTTTATTAGATGTACAGATGTTTAAACAACAACTAGATGAATACTTGCAAAAACATAATACTCAGGAATATAATTTTTTAACAAGAGGGAATTTTTACTATATTTTGCAAAATTGGAAGACCTTTACATTGTTTTTTTCCCCTTCTTTTGAATCAAAAGCAAAAATAGATGTGAGAAAGCATGAACTTTATTGGCACATCATGTCTCTTTTCAGCCTAAGTAACTATGAATTAGATAAAGCCTCAACTACCATTGTGGTTAAAACTATTCTATATTAGTTAATATCTATAATAATTATGGTTAAAATTACACAATAAGATCTTGAAAGACTAGTCTGCTCCAGCAGTAGTTCAAATGCCTCAATTTTTCCTTGGTGCTTAGTGTACTTTGGCCACGCAAGAGCCCATGATACATCTAGCTGTATCCCTCCCTGTACCAGGCCACATGCCTGCGTTATTGTGTCACTCAGTGTGTAATAGAGATATGTGACTTAAATTAGCACCGCTGGCATACAGCAGTAAAGTAGCAATGAGGCCTAGTGAACAACGGAACACAAAGTTTTTATGATAATAAATTATATTTTTTCTTCATTCAAAACATTTATCGTTTTAGGAAAAGGAAGAACATAATGGGGGGGGGGTGCGTTTTACATTCACAAACATTAATAAATTATATTTTTTTAATTTTTATTTATTCATCATGGTTTTGTTCTCTGTTTTGTTTTTATTGGTTTGTAGGTAAGATTTCTTTTTTTAATTTTTTTTATACAATAACTAATGCAGTGATGGGATTTTGAGCTCAGGACTGATAAAGGTGTTTTTATACAACTTGTAACAAGATCCACAATTCCATTCTTCATCTTCCCCACAGTCATGGGTTTGCTTCCTTGTGTCTATGTGAAACCCTGCCATCTAAAAGTCAAACAATAGTCACAGTTGTTCAAATTAAGCATTTTTGGTGTGAAAAGGGTATTCTTTAATAGAAGTAGCCGTGCCAGCCTGTTTTCTTTTAAAGATTTTTTTCCAGTGTTGTTTTAATCTCTCGCTGTACCAAAAGAAATGATTTGCATGTTGAATTTTATTCAATTATATTGTTTTAAAGCTCTGAACGGGATCGCTGTTTTCTTTAGAGATTTGGCAACGGTTGTGATTCTTGGAAGTAGAATTTCTGCCAAGTTCCTTCAAAATCAATGTCTTTTTTTCAAAGGATTATTGTAGGTCATTACAAGTGATAGATTTATAACAGTGGAACTCCAGTTTAACCCAGTCTGTGCTGATTGTGATTTGGGACACACTACGTAATGCCAGCGGAATATCAATCTGTCCGTATAACCGCTTCCCACTTGCATAAAATAAACACCTTGCAAGAGCAGTGTCTCATACACCCTTAGGCACCAGATCATCTGTACGACACTTAAAGTAAAGGTGTCATACGCTGTATAAATGTTTCTATGCTTTTACCATTCTCTTTGTCAACGTCCTATTACCATCGTCTCCCAGCACCTGCACATTACCCTCAGCCCATTGTACTTCATTCGTTTGACACATGCATTGTGACATTTACTCTATGTATCTCTAAAGCTAGTCATCTGTAAAAAAATAAAAACAACTTCTCTTAGCTCAGCAGCAATTTTAGACAGCCAGCCATGGCCCTAAATCCTTAGTTATCTGTGTTTATTCTTGATTACTTGGTGACATATGCTATCCTGGTTATCCTATTATCTGTCTGACCTTTCGCTTAACAATTAGTTTTTATATGATTCTGTTTTCATACTTCTTTGGATTTTATCTTTTTATGTGGTCCCAAACCATTTGTCTGCCAGCTGCCTCTACTATGTAGAGGGACCTTTTTCATCCAATCCATACTATTTATGTTCCTACCCATGTAGATTGCTCTATCAGCAATAGACAAGTGAGAATTCAACTATAGATAGTTAGATAGATAGATAGATAGATAGATAGATAGACAGGCAGATGGATGGATGGTTAGATAGATAGACAGACGGATGGATGGATGGAAGGATGGATGGATGGATAGACAGACGGATGGATGGATGGAAGGATAGATTGATAGATAGAGGGATAGATAGATATATGGATGGATAGGTAGATAGATGGATAGAGGGATAGAGAGATAGAGAGCTAGAGGGATAGATAGAGAGATAGAGAGAGAGAGATATAGATAGATAGATGGATGGATGGATAGAGAGATAGAGAGATGGATGGATGGATGGATAGACAGACAGACAGATGGATGGATAGATGGATAGATGGAGAGATAGAGGGATAGATAGATAGTTAGATAGATAGATAGATGTATGGATGGATAGACATACAGACCGACAAATAGATATATAGATGGATAGATAGATGGATAGAGAGATAGATGGATGGATGGATGGATAGACAGACAGACAGACAGACAGACGGATAGATGGATAGATGGAGAGATAGAGGGATAGATAGATAGATGGATGGATAGACATACAGACAGACAAATAGATAGATATATAGATATATAGAGAGATAGATGGATAGATAGAGGGATAGATAGATAGATAGATAGATAGATAGATGGATAGAGGGATAGATAGATATATAGATAGAGGGATAGATGGGTAGATAGAGGGATAGATGGATAGATAGAGGGATAGATGGAGAGATAGAGAGATGGACGGATCGATCGATCAATAGATTTAACTGCCGGTATAAATGGTTTCATTAACTTATTTTGTTAACCCAGCGGCACAAGGAAATTTTGACTCAACTCTAATTATAAACACTGCCATTTTATTTTAGCTTTTTAAATTTTTTAGATGGATGGATAGATAGACAGACGGATGGATGGATGGAAGGATAGATTGATAGATAGAGGGACAGATAGATATATGGATGGATAGGTAGATAGATGGATAGAGAGATAGAGAGCTAGAGGGATAGATAGATGGATAGATAGAGAGATAGAGAGAGAGAGATATAGATAGATAGATGGATGGATAGAGAGATAGAGAGATGGATGGATGGATGGATAGACAGACAGATAGATGGATAGATGGATAGATGGATGGATGGATGGATAGATGGAGAGATAGAGGGATAGATAGATAGATAGATGGATGGATGGATGGATGGATAGACATACAGACCGACAAATAGATATATAGATAGATAGATAGATAGATAGATAGATAGATGGATAGAGAGATAGATGGATGGATGGATGGATAGACAGACAGACAGACAGACGGATAGATGGATAGATGGAGAGATAGAGGGATAGATAGATGGATGGATAGACATACAGACAGACAAATAGATAGATATATAGATATATAGATAGATAGATAGAGAGATAGATGGATAGATGGATAGATAGAGGGATAGATAGATAGATAGATAGATGGATAGAGGGATAGATAGATATATAGATAGAGGGATAGATGGATAGATAGAGGGATAGATGGATAGATAGAGGGATAGATGGAGAGATAGAGAGATGGACGGATCGATCGATCAATAGATTTAACTGCCGGTATAAATGGTTTCATGAACTTATTTTGTTAACCCAGCGGCACAAGGAAATTTTGACTCAACTCTAATTATAAACACTGCCATTTTATTTTAGATTTTTAAATTTTTTAGATGGTAAAATTAGCATTTCTTATTATTCTTATACAACATAATTGAGTTTCTTTTAATATCTGTTCCATGGTTATTTTCTGTGAAGGAGCTCATTATTTCAGTGCAGTGGTCCTTCAAGAATAAAGTCAGCAAGTGGATGCAGTTTGTTTTTAAAGAATTTATGAAGAAAATATCCCAATCCCGTAATGGTTACATTTAGATAATTTGTCATGCATTGTATTATACACTGTATAAACTCTGTTTACATGGCAATATATAAACTGATAGGTGAAATAAAGCATAATATAGTGATAAGGACTAAAAATTACAATTACAATTTTTGTTTTACAATAGACAATAGACTTACGGACAATAGACTTGTGCACAAATTCATTTGAGCTGCTTTATCTGCGTAAAAAAACTTTTGATCTGCACTAATCAATATTTTGGATTTACCTGTCTGATCTTAGCCAATAGACATGTACCTTTGGACGATTTTCGTGCAATTCGGACATTCAGATGCTTACAAATTGCCAAATTTCTGAAGTGCTGAACCAAACTGAATTGCCAAAGTTCCGAATTGCCAAAGTTCCGAATTGCTGAAGTTCCTATGTGCTTTGGATTTTATTAATGACACGGAGGCTCCTATTATGCTATCTCTTTCTTACTTTATTCCTCAGCAGCAAAGAAAAATATACTGAAAGAGAAAAATATGTAGAATATGAAATATATAACAGATACAACCATATCTGCCTAGTAACAGGGCAGCCAATCAGTCTCTAGGAACAGTCCATAAATCTCCATCCTTGTATTTCCACTTCCTCTTTCTTTGCTGCTGTCCTCAGACCAGCTAAGTATTATTTTTTCTCTCCTACATAGTGTGCTTGATTGTATTTACTAGGGTTTTGTACCCTGTTTTTACTGCCTAATTGTTATTGTTGACTACATTGTTTGCTAATTTCTGTATATCTGCGTTATTTAGTCTATTTTTATTGATGTTTTATTACTGTTCGCCTCCCCTGCGTTTTTCCCGCCGCTTCCCCTGTCTGTGTTGCCTTTTCACTCACCCAGACAGGGTTCGCGGCTAGCAGGGGTGACTTACATCGGAGTTTTATACTCCTTGGTTCCCTTCCCTCTCCCCTCGCGGCTGCGGTTGCGGCCGCGTTTGTTTGCCGACCCGATCGCTATCTCCTCGCACCCGCTGGTGCGAGGGAGTTCCCGGCCGCGTGTGACTCACGCGCTCCCCGGCCATTGGCGGGGGAGGAGCTTTGTGGCAGCGCGGCGCGCTCTGCACACGGCGGCCATCTTCTGCCTCATCACACGAGGGCTGGGCGGCTTTTTCAGCGGGTCGGCTCCCTTACCTCTCCCTTATTACTGTTCTGTGCAGGTATTTGCTTGTGGGTTAATCAACCCCTTATTGTTAGCTTTGTGTGTTCTCCCTAATACTGCTCTGACTCAGTATTGCATCGGTTTCTCGGTGCCTGATTATTATTATTTAAAGGGGCAGTACGTAAATTTATTTTCTGCTCTGCAAATTATGCAGGCTGGAGGTGAGGGTTCTGGTAGCCCCAGTTACCCCATTATGGACCCCTCTCAGACTCCTAATGCAGGGGACTTAGGCCTTACTCCCTCCCAGGAGTTCCAGGCCCTTATTGATTCTACTATGCAGAGGGCTCTGGCTTCGGCCATGGGGACCGTGTCCTCGTCCCTCTCCCACACTATCCAGCAGGCGTTAACACTGCCTTTGACCCCTGTCATGTTGCCTGCTCCCATGCCTGCAGTTCAGACTCAGGCGGGTCGCAAGGCTCAAACTAAGGTTAAACATCTCTCTCCAGATGTGACGCAGGTGTTACCTGCCCTGACTGACGTGCCCATGGCCGTCCAAGATGGCGCGTTTCCGCGCAAGAGAGCCGCTGGCCGGGCAAAATCGGCCAGAAAATGGAAACGGGCGCGTGCCCGTGATGATGGATCGGATACCGATCAGACTGGAGAGTCGGATTCGGACCCCCCTGATTACGCCTCCTATGAGGAGGGGGGCTCCGGCGATGAGGCGGAGTTTGACGCTTCGGCACTTCCTCCGGGTGAGGGGCAGGACATCTGTGATCCTCAGGGTTACCCCCTGTTCGATCCCGATGATCTCCGCCATCCTCGCTCGGCGGAATGGGACCCGCCCGCGCACATTGCCAGTTATCTGGCACTTCGTATGCGTACCCCTCTCTCCAAAGAGGGGCGCAGTAAATTGAGGGCCGAGTGCCCGAGGCCTTCCGTGCCTGATGCGGCGTGCAAGACGCCAGAGGTTGACCCTCAGATCTCCCAATTCCTGGCTAAAACAGGCTGGAAACCCAGGAAGGGGCTAGAGTTTTCACTGCATAACTGCCAGGACAAGATCCTGGACACCCTGGGCCCCGCTGCCAAGCTCTATGAGCTTTTGGAGGCAGCTAAAGCTGGGACAAAACCCATCGACCTCGATGAGGCGATTGGGTGGGTCCAGAGGTTGATTTGCCTCCTTGGCAACGCAAATACGGCCATGTCGGCTGAACGCCGCAAGGCGATTTTGCTCAAGATTGAGCCAAAGTTAGTGAACCCCGCTGTGAAGGAGCCGGGTGCCTCGGCCAAAGGTATGCTCTTTGGGGAGTGCTTTGTCAAGGATTTGGGCTCCTTTGTGCGTACCTTCACTGCTCTTGATAAAGCGCAGTCTAACCTAAAGCGGGTTTTTGGCCCTAAGGTTTTCCATGGGGCCGGGAGGTATAGGAGCCGTCCGCCCGGCCGTGGAGCTCGAGGTCCCTCGCGGACCCACAGAGGTTCCTTCTCCGCCCCCCGAACCTACCAGGAGTATAAGCCAGCACCCTTCTTCCCCTCACGTGGGAGACCTTGGCAAAGTCGAGGAGGTCGTGGACAAACCTCATACAGACGCCCTTACGGTGAGTACCCCAAAACGTATGTCTTGCAGAGCGAGTGTGGGGGGCAGGTTAGCGCTATTTCTAGAAATGTGGGGTATGATCACCACAGATGTATGGGTTCTGGAGACGGTCAGGGGTTTCCGTCTGGATCTGTTATCTCCCCCTGTCCAGACTTTTATCCCACAGGAACTGAGACTGCCAGACGATCAGTCCGAGCTAATTACCGCGGAGATCGCGGAGTTGTCTGCCAAGCAGGCCATTCAAGAAATCCCTTACGACCACCCAGGATTTCTGAGCAATTTGTTTCTTGTCGCCAAGAAAGGCGGAGGTGTCCGCCCGGTGATAAACCTCAAACACCTAAATTTTTTCCTCCGTTACCATCACTTCAAGATGGAGGGTGCCCACTGTCTCCGGGACCTGCTACGTCAAGGGGATTGGATGGTCAAATTGGACCTCAAAGATGCCTACTTGACTATACCCATGGCAAAAGAGCACTGGGACTTATTGCACTTTACGTGGCAAGGTCGTCGATGGCGGTTTACCTGTCTGCCGTTCGGTCTATCTTCGGCTCCGTGGTGTTTCACGAAGGTGATGAAGCCTGTGGTGGCTTTCCTCAGGGCCCGAGGGGTCTGCATGATTATTTACCTGGACGACATATTGATTATGTCCTCGTCCCCCGACCAACTTCTCAGACACCTGGGATGGACGGTAAACCTCCTGGAGGGCCTGGGCTTCCTCGTGAATTGGGAAAAATCCATTGTGGAACCAGTACAGAGGATAGAATTCCTGGGCTTCGAGGTCGATTCAGTCACCCAGTTTCTGTTCCTACCGGAAAGCAAACTTCGGTCGATGAAGAAGGAGATACGGCGTGCACTACGGGCCTCCTCTCTCTCCGTCCGGCAACTGGCGAGAGTGATCGGCCTCTTGGCCTCTTCAATTCAAGCGATTTTCCCAGGCCCATTACATTACCGGGCCCTACAACGTTTGAAAGGTTCCCATCTTCGGGCCGGGGGCTCGTACGAGAGCGTATTGATCCTGGACGACGACTCCAGAGACGAGCTACGATGGTGGTTGGACCACATGGAGGCATGGAACGGCCGGGCCATCTTCGGCTCCGCGCCGGACATGGTTATAGAGTCGGACGCGAGCCTACACGGTTGGGGCGCTTGCTGTGGCAGTATCTCCACCGGTGGAAGATGGTCCGAGGTCGAGTCGACCTTACACATAAATTGCCTGGAACTTCTGGCAGGTTCGTTCGCCATTCGGAGCCTATCTCCGACTCAAGGGAATTGCTGCGTACTACTGCGCATGGACAATGTGTCCGCAGTCAGGTACATAAACCACCTGGGTGGTACGAAATCGAAACAGCTGGCGAACCTGGCAAGGGACTTCTGGCAGTTTTGCCTCCACAACGCTATATCGGTTACGGCCGAACATATTCCGGGACTGGACAACGAATGGGCGGATTGAAATTCGCGTTACCTGAAAGATTCAGGAGACTGGCATTTACTATCCTCAACCTTCCAAAGGATGGACCGGCTATGGGGTCCTCTACACCTGGACTTGTTCGCGTCCAGACTGAACTCCCAACTGCCCCAGTACTTCAGTTGGAGACCGGACCCGACAGCCGCTGCGGTGGACGCGTTCTTACAGACGTGGCCGCTAGGGCGCCACTTTGCGTTCCCACCGTTCAATCTGATATCCCGGACGCTGACGTATGCGACCAGACAGGATTGCTCGCTGGTAATGGTGGTTCCCCTGTGGCAATCTCAACCGTGGTTCCCCCGTCTCCTGGAAATGGCCATAGACTTCCCACGGATGATCGAAATGAGGCCGGATGTGCTTCTAGACCCGGATGGGAACTCGCACGAATTGGTGGATCAGAACTTGCTCCAACTCACGGCTTGGCTGATCTCAGGGGACCCTGGTGTGTCACGGACGTTTCGCAGGCGACTGCTCGACTCTTGGAAAATGCCTGGGCGCCAGGTACCAGGCAGGCCTACAAGTCCGCATGGCGCGTGTGGTCTAGCTGGTGCTTGGGAAGATTGCTGGATCCACTTTCTGCCCCTCTAACTGCTCTGCTCAGTTTCCTGACTGAACGTTTTGATTCGGGTTTGGCCTATCGTACCCTTAATGTTTATAGATCGGCTATTTCGGCCGGACACAGAGGGCTAGATGGATCTCCGATTGGACAACATCCTGTTGTGTGTCGACTGTTGAAGGGTATCCGTTTCGCTAGGCCTCCAAGCTCTAGATACTCATCATTTTGGGACGTTAACGTTGTCCTTGGTTTCTTGGACTCCTGGCCCTGTAATGAGGACCTGACTCTCAAACAGTTGTCATGGAAACTGGTCATGCTTCTGTGCTTACTTTCGTGCAAAAGAGTATCGGACGTCAGGGCTCTGGATTGGAACGCGATTTCGTTCGCCCCGGAAGGTGTGTCGTTTAATATCTCAAGGAGGACTAAGTCGGCTTCCAAGTCGGTGGACTACCCTAGGTGCTCCGTCAGACCGGCTTTATGTCCTGTGGCTTGTCTCCAGGTCTATTTGGCTCATACTCGACAGTTGAGGTCAACGGACTTGCCTCCACTATTTATTTCCTTTAAGGCACCGTTTCTACCTGTCTCCTCGACTACGTTAGCCCGCTGGGTTAAGGGTCTACTTTCCGCTGCAGGAATTGATACTTCGATTTTTTCGGCACATTCGGTTAGGGGTGCCATGGCATCGAAGGCTTCTACGATGGGATGTCGTCTGGACGATATCTTGAGAGCGGCGGACTGGTCTAAAGAATCTACGTTCCGTGATTTCTATTTCCGCCCGATTGAACATGTTTCTTCGTTGGTGGTGGCTCAGCTTTAAACTAGCATAATAGGAGCCTCCGTGTCATTAATAAAATTCCCAGATTTTACTAATAACATGACGTAAAGTCATGATTTTATTAATGACACGGAGGCGAGTATTATTCCCACCCACCCGCCCATGGATCTGGGGTAAGTTTATGTTTATGGTTCAATCGGGGTGATCTTTTCACTCATGGTAAGTGCACTTGGTTTACTTGTTTTGAATGCATATTCTTGTCGGGTGTGACATATATCTTTATTAATCTACCTAGGATACTCGTGATGTACAGGTATTATGTATACGATATGTTACACTCAGGTCCTAAGTTTGGAGTTTACCACATATTTCTTTGTTTTACAGCTTGATTTCGTTATGTGGAAGTTACCAGTTGGAAAGTTAATCGTTACTAATATGGATGTTTCGGTTTGGGTCTTCGGTTCAGAAGGCAAAGAAGAGGAAGTGGAAATACAAGGATGGAGCTTTATGGACTGTTCCTAGAGACTGATTGGCTGCCCTGTTACTAGGCAGATATGGTTGTATCTGTTATATATTTCATATTCTACATATTTTTCTCTTTCAGTATATTTTTCTTTGCTGCTGAGGAATAAAGTAAGAAAGAGATAGCATAATACTCGCCTCCGTGTCATTAATAAAATCATGACTTTACGTCATGTTATTAGTAAAATCTGGGAATTTCTGAAAAGTAGCAAAACAAGTGGTTAAGGTTAGGGGCAAAACAAGTGGTTAGGGTTAGGTTTAGGGTTAGGGATTCGGGTTTAGGGTTAGAGTTACCGAAGTTCCGAATTGCCGAATTAATAATAATGGGTATTACCAGTGCTTAGTTGTTGGGAAATTATACAGCATCTGATACCACTGCAGAAACTTTATAACTAAGAAAGAAGGAAAAGCAAACAACAAAAACAAAGTATTAAGATATAATTTTGTAACTTGAATGGACCTTTACTGCTTATTACTATATGGCTTGTGTAAGGTTTGTGAACCCGCTACCTTGTTCGGTAGTATTAGACTCCCTTGTCTCCTGCGCAGTCAGCACATCTAAAATGTCTCATATTTTGCATTGTAGTGTGGTTTCTCCTCCCACTGTTTGATATCCATCAGATATTTAAATGCGTAAAGGGTGAGTATTTCTATCATGTTCCGATGGGAAACTATGATTTTCTTTGCGGCCAGAAAACCATAACAGGATAGTTGCTGGGTGTGTTTCAAGATTGAGATTAGGTATATGTTTAATAATGTTACCGTTCTAGACCAAGACACACTTCATTAATAGAAACGTTTGTAAGGCATAACAAAAAAAACGTGCATCCTTACTAGAGAGAGACAGATATACTGCTTACTCACACTTCTAGCTAAACTCAAGTTTTAATTAATTGCCACAATATTGCCACTACATTTATTATTTTGCAACTCCAAAGTCAATGTGTTTGTGGCACACAAATAAATGGTTTGGAGCACGACGGTGTGTAACAATCACATCCCATAGCACACTGGTTAAAAAAAGCACTGTTCTAGAGTTTTGTGAATACATTTGTTTATTTTTTCTAACGGATATGTCACTGTTCATAGGAGCTACAAGATGTGGTCCCATCAATGTTGACTATGTCTTTGTGTCCACACACTAAGATGCAGTTGTGACTTCAGTCAATCCATTGGAGATTACGTATCTTCTGGCTCAGAACCCATACATTCAGATTGTCATGGCATCTGTCTATTTTTGTGGTTCTCTATTGCTTTTGATAGTAAAGGAGTATTCATGTGCTAGACTCTCCTTAAGCCGTGTTGACAGTGTTGTCCCAGGGATCAAGTCTTTTATTTTCCTATGGCAGGGTTAGGCAACCTTCGGTACTCCAGATGTTGTGGACTATAGCTCCTCCGATGCTTAGACAGTATTACGGCTGTAAGAGCATTGTAGAAGATGTAGTCCACAACATCTGGAGTGACAAAGGCTTCCTACCCCTGTCCTGTGAGTGGGACGGGTTCAGACACAGTCATGTAGTCTGGTTCTGCATCGATTAAGTAACATCAGCCAAAAACAGAACCATTCTATAGTGAGCAGAACACAATACTTTTTAATGATTCAGTAAATGTAAGGTTTTATCAATAGTATTTAGTGATCGATGATAATATTCTTGATTTAGGTAATTTATAGCATAAAACAAAGTGTAGTAATAAAATAGTTTTTAATCGAATTTGATGGAATTTTTTTTTGTTGAAGAAAAAATAGCGCATGACATAAATGGGTTTCCACTTCATCTTTCACATATTGAGTTTGAGAGCATTGCTTTCATCACGATTGATTGTCACATGCTGGTTATTTAAAAAGGTTTTAAATATTATAAGAAAGTTTTTAATATTCTCATTGTTTTGTATTTTATAGGTAAATATATAACCAACATAGTCACAAACATACTCAAACTTTTCTGAAAGTTATGAAACCAGTGTGACAATCGCCCAGCAGTTTTCTCTCTTTGTTGCGTCAGATCACATTCTCACACCTATATTCAGCTCTTTGCTATAAGGTACAATGTGTCTGCCACATACTCTCAGAAAGCAATAGACACATGGAACTGGGATAGATAGAAGCTGCTTTTTGCAATATAGGAAATCCCCTGATTTCTGAAGTTAGAAGTTGCAGTGTCAAAATTGACTAAAAAGTCAGTCTACCTGTCTGAACACTCCCAGTGCTTGTGATACGATGTTAATCAGCTGCGCCCCTGCATGAGGCAGTCTTAGGCTCATTTTGATTAAGTTGTTATGGTTCCTAGGTTGTTGCTGCCTCTTTTTTTTATTCTTTTCAATCAATTCACTGCCCCACTTCCCAACACCAAATAATACCTTGAGTATTTAATAAAACAATGGTTCTAGTAAAATTGAATTTGTAAAATAACAACATTTTAATTGTAATCTTTACTCCAAGCATCATAATCTCTGCAGCCTGATGTAGTTGTTATGATGTGAGGAGTACCTTGTTTCCTGTCCCCAGTAATGGGGCAAACTGTTTTGTAAAAGTTTGTCCTCTTAACTAGGTCCCTGCCAGACGCCAAACCTGCTTGCATGTCTGGTGACGCACATCCGACTTCACAGAGCTACAAAACCCGGTTCCTGATCTCGTCACAGTTCATCGGCTCCTTCAGGCACCATGACCACTTCAAACCGCTGAAGTGGTCATGGCGTTTTGAGTATCCCTTTAAGTGTAGTATTGCCCTTATTGAGAATTGTTATGGGATGGAGGATTCTTCACTGGAAAGATCTGAACGTATTGAAGTAAGAGGAATGTAAGGTAAAACGTCAATCCTCACAGTATGTCATGTTTACTGACAAAGTGGAAGAAAAATATTTACACTTATTGGGCAAATGCAGATTAGCAGCCTACTGTTTGTGAAATGAGGTTTTCGTTGTTTAATAATTTGCTGCTGGCAATCAAATCACAGAACCAGGCAGCAGACCTCGGAGCTGTGCATCGTAATGATTCCGTTTGCTGTCTCGTTAGGCATACACTAAAACAGTCAGAGTTAACTGTGAGACAACAACATGACAATGACATGTGTAAAGCAATAAACAACATTTATTTATTTATAAAATATTTTACCAGGATGGATATGCAACAGCTACAACAGGACTGGCTGAGGAAGCACTCATGGAGAATTATAAACTACAAATTATTAATGGCTAACTTCGGTACTACAGATTTTTACAAATGCAATTTCAAGAGCATCATGGGAAATCGAGTTTACAAACATTTGCAGTAAAATTGCGGGTTGGCCATCAGGAGCTACACATTGGTCTTCAGTGATTCTGTAGGGCCACATGCCAATTTTTGGATAAGCTCTTTAAATTATCACAATCAGAAAAAAAACTTTTCAAATGTTTTAGCTACAGAACTCATCAGTACAGTCTGTTTGTAATTTTTGTAGATAAATCATTTGAGAGGTTTTTCTAACAGATTGTGATTATTTGAACAGCTTATCCAAAAATATTTGGTGCCCCTGTCTGCCTCTCACAGCATTTCTAAAGTAGATGTTGTATCCCTGCCCCCTTAAATGATGTCACAAAGCCATGACCACATAACGACATAATCAAAGCAAAATCTTGTCATTGCCGGCACCCACTCGCATTTTGGGGCTTTGGCGATCAAGGAAACACCCCAAGCCTATGTTGAGCTTTGGTCTTGTTTTCCTTGACTCTGATATTTATAAACAAACATCCACTGGCAGTACGTTGTGCCCACCCTTCTTTTTATTCTCTTTAATATCTGTTTAATATTAAATCAAGGTTAAAAAAGGTATTTTCTGTCCACTTACATTAACTGTTGTGAGATTTACCCCAACTGAGAGCTCTCAATGTTTTTTTTTATAAATCAGAAGTTTACCATTCTTGGTATTGTCTTTGACTGGATTTGACTGGATTTGTAGCTATATATTAACCAAAGTCAATGTTGGTTCTTGAGACCCTAAGAGAGAAGGGATGTGAACAGGTTACCTGAAATAATAGCAACACCTTAAATGCTAAAACAAAACAATGAAAACAATAAATAGGGGCAGATCTGGTAACACCATAATAAAAGAATTACTCAGTCAGTAAAGTTTGGTCAGATGTGGTCCATTGGTCACACATCTGTCATTCGATCAGGGTCCAACAGGAAAGTGTCTGAAAGCCTCGGGTTCGGGAGCACCAAAATAGCCAGGAATAGTATCATGATTTAAATAGTGGAATTAGACAGGACAGTGGATATCCTTTCTTCATCTAGGTGGTGGAGCCACCAAACTCTTTTAAAGCATGTGCATGGGCACTATGATGGAAGATTGGCACATTCATTAAGATGCAGGAGTCAACATTTACATGTTTACAACTGGGCAGAGTTAGGGGCCTGGAACAGACTCTCTACGCTCGATCATGGTGTGCACCTGTTTCACTGCTACATGTATTTGACTGCAACTGCACAAAATCATAATGTTAAAGGGTCTTGCAAAGAATACAGATTGGGCCTATGTAATGCCAACCCCGACTATTTGGGTGTCAGCATAATCGAATGCCAACACATTGTTTAATAGTATATTTTCTTTTGATTACTAGTCGAGCAATTTATTATCTTTGTGGCTACAGATATATAAATCATTTAAAATGCTTCTACGGAATCAAAGATTTTAAAAAAATAATAGATATTTAAAGTGGCACACTCTTCATGGGTCTAATGGATGGGATGGGGGCAGGTAAAGGTAAATTCTACTTGCCTGAAGTTGTCCATCGCAAGCTCTGCCATCTTCTTCCAGCAGGTCTATGGAGGTTCCCGCAAGACTGCTATATCCACCATAGAGAGAGCCAATTCCCTGCAGCCGTCACTAGTGACACTTTTTGATGACCAGTGTCAAAAAGTGTCAGGCAGGGGAAAAATACTGAGACAAAGTAGACCTTACTTTGTCTCAGTATATCATTGACTGGGTTGGAATTTTAGTAAAATTCCAAAACAGTCAATATGAGTATTTCTTAAAAAAAGTAATCTTCTGAAATACAATTTTTTTGCATGGGTGGGGGGATTTGGCAGGTAAAAAACCCAATAAAAGATCCATAATAATTACTGAATTGATTAGTAAGAAAAAATATTTGGTAATAATATAGTGCAGATTTTCACTACACCAGAAAACAATGGCCTAGCTCTAGTTGTAGCTAATGTATAAAATAAGAATTACAAATCCTAAACGTACCAGGAAAAGACTTGCAGGAAATGCAGTAAAATAAATAATAGCTGCTGCTAAAACAGGTAATTATAAGATATATCTATTGTAACTGAAAGAAAAGTACATATATAAAATAACATATAAAACACAAATTAAGAAAATCAGATAACAAACACTCCAGGAAAAGTGCTGCCCCTACTGAAAATTGGGGTACATAAACTAAATGGTGAGAAATACAAAAAAAGGAAAATATGAACAAAATGGGCAGAGAAATTGGGAGATTAGATAGAACAGCTACTGGAATGTCACATCCAGATATAGCTCAAAGTCATGGAATTCAAGTAAATAGAAATACCAAAAAGCTAAAATCCATAACAAATCACAATAGTGAAAGCCCTTCTAAAGATGTCTCTATGCAACTATGTACCAGCTATCTGGATAGGCAACTATGTTATAGTTACATAAGTTGCAAATTTTCCAAAGCTGGTATAGTATACTTTGTAGTACAGAATGTAAGATGGGTATCAAGCAGCCTGGTATTAAGGCATCGATTGCCGCAGTAAGAATGCAGTTGGAGGTGGTGGCTAATCATTTTTAGATCACAGTGACAGATCTAAAGTGTCTTGATCTTTACTGTGCTCTGAAAGATAAATTAACAAGCCATAGTGCTCTCTGTAAAAACATAATGGTTTGTTCTTGAGAGATTAAAAACACTCACATAAATCCCCAAAATGGGCATATATGCAGAGTTAGAGAGCTAGAGTTATGGCTAAAACTATAGTGAAACGACAAAACGTCATAACCACTTGCAGCTACAACAACGCGTACAGTAATCTGTGAGACCCCAGCATGTCAAAACACACATGCTAAGGTGCTAAGAAATTAACCAATCAATGTTAATGGACTGCTCGTCTAGTGAGGACAGATGTTTGGCCTCTAGTAAGATTGTATGCTTCAAAGCTGGATTTATTTTATGCCCACAAAGATACAATCCATTTGGTATTGCATTTTTTTTATGGTTCCCCATGGTTCACTCTGGTTGAGAGCATTTCATGTTTGGTGTTGTGTCCGAGGTATACCAATTAGTTGATAATATTTCTAGTATAAATCCAAATATTTTTTACTATCATATAGTAAACTGAGATGATAGAGTCTTATTCACTAAAGGGGCCAAAATCTAGATTTCATTTCAGCCGATTCTCCAACTCTTCTATTGGATTTTATAATCCTCTTTTTAATTCTCCACAATTCACTGTTTAGTAAATAGAGCCCCACGTCACTCTGCTGCAGTCTTTTTATTTGACCATTTCTGTTTTTATTTTCTGACAGTGAGCCGCAGGATCTGGATGAGTATTGTGACATAATTGAGCGTGCTTTCTGTTAAAGAAAATTATTGATCACCTCTTGTATTTATATTATAGTTTACCTCTGAGTTTAATGTTCATTTTGGCAAGAGTCTTATCTTTGCTCGAAAGACATTTTCTATCCCATTTATCTGCCGCTGTTAATGGCTCCTTCTGTTTCATTGTTCACAATCAAGCTGTGGCTGAATTCACTCATAAAAGAAAATCCAAGTTAGCTTGATAGTAATGCATTTTTTACAAGCGCCATATAATATTTCATATTTCTTTTTATATATTTATATATATATGGCTTTCTCACCCTGGGTGGTATTTTGTGTATTTCTTATACTTGGGTCCCTGGGAGTCGGAGGGTTCTGCACAGTATCTAATTGGCTCTTAAAACTGAATTAATCTGGGCAGAGAAAATATTGGGGATATGGCTATAGTAAATAATCATGCATTTCATAATTGTGCAATAATGTCAGTGTATCTCATTTTTATCCGACTGGAAGCTATACCAACCTACTGAGTGCTTTGTACCCCATGTACCTGCCCCAGCAGGATGGGGTGCACTGATCCTGTAATTTGATGCAACTCAGTGAGTTTCAAGTTCTGCTTGTCTTGGGACCTCAGTATTAGGGCAAACATGTACCAGGGTTCCTAAGGTTGACTAAGGCTAACTGTTCATGTCTCTTTCATGGATGTATTGAGCTCTATGAATAATATCTGAATTAATCAAGAATTACATTTTTTTTTGATGCAATATGTAACTATGTAACTATTTGCATCCCCATCCCAGATGATTTTATTATCATCTATGAAGCTGTAAATATCCCACAGAAAGGTTTGCATAAGAAGGTGCAAAACTAGCCCGTTATCGCCGCTCCCTGTATTTGTAAAAAGAACTGCTTGTCAAAGGACAAATAATTTGGCAAAAAAATGGTGTTTTGCCAAAATTCTCAATGCTTCAAGACCAAATTCTTGCGTAATGTTTGTATATAGTGGATTAACATCTATTGGTGACCATCTGTAAATGCTGTACTAACCAAAATCCAAAAGTAATGTTAATAAAGGACTAGAGTCTTTCACATATGAGGGCACCTGTTCTACATATTTCTGTAAATGAAAATCAATTAATCTGGATAGTGTAGCTCTATTGTAGTACATGGAAGATATGATGGGTCTACCGGGAGGGTTAATTAAAGGGGCACTGTAGTCACCAAAACAACTTTAGTTTAATAAAACAGTTTTGGTGTATAGTATACCTCCGAAGTCTCACTGCTCAATTCTCTGCCATTTAGGAGTTAAATCACTTTGGTTTCTGTTTATGCTGCCCTAGTCACACCTCCTATGACTGTCACTCACACAGCCTGCATGCAAAAAATGGTTTCACTTTCAATCAGATGTAACTTACTTTAAAAGTTTTCATCTTTTGCTCTGTAAATTTTAATCACGCACGGGAGACTGCTGCAGGGTCTAGCACGCTATTAACAGAGCAGGAGATAAAAAACTAAATTAAATTTGTAATAAAGGAAGTGTAAACATTAGATGTCCCTTTACAGGAAGTCTTTAGGAAGGCTATGTAAGTCACATGCAAGAAGGTGTG
Source organism: Pelobates fuscus (assembly GCF_036172605.1). NCBI lineage: Eukaryota > Metazoa > Chordata > Amphibia > Anura > Pelobatidae > Pelobates > Pelobates fuscus. The sequence goes on along the minus strand of NC_086322.1, from coordinate 47,063,268 downwards.
ACAAGGGCTGCATAAACAGAGTGATTTAACTCCTAAATGGCATAAAATTGAGCTGTGAGACTTCAAGGGCATGAACTATACACCAAAATTGCTTTATTAAAGAAACGACTCGTTTCATCCAAATAATCTTTCCTATCTAGTAAGACCACTACACCACCCGTATCCGCGCGTTTAAAGATTAATTCTGGATGTTGCTTTAATTCCCACAATGCTGTACACTCCCCCTTTGTTAAATTATATATTTTAGTAGTAGTAGGTAATCCCAACCTTTTTAAAGTCCAAAACAACAATCTCATAACACATATATATATTATGTAATGACCTCTAACCCTCTCTGGATAGTATTTTGACGGGGGTTTAAAGTATGAAGTCTATTTGTCTATTTGGTGTAAAGTTTGGGGATTTTCTTCTATACAATCATTATTCACATATAATCATCTAGGAGAATAACCAGATGATAAATTAGTTAGTTTATCTAATAGATTATCTAGATATTTGTCAACTGCCCCTATTTTCTTAGAATTTGAGATATTAATTTTAGTGTATTAACATGTTATATATTCACAAATGGCTCTCAGACATTGTAGTAAAATAGAACTTCTCTTTACTTCAGTACACACACATAATGACATAACACCAAAGAGACTAAACACAACAGAACAAGTGCATAACTTCACTATGCTGCCATCTACTGGAAGGTGGACTGCATAAACCTCAATACATAACACTCCTCCCCCCTAGACCTCAAAGTCTTTGAGATAACTGGGAGGTTTAATATTTCGTCTTGGGCGCCCCAAAACCGTGTTTGGAACTGCTTCACCTGGACCTTCAGTTGTGCCCATCCCTTCTTCCTGTGCTCTGTCAGATGGACCACACAGAACTGGTTCTTCAATAACAACTCCTGGAGAACTGAGACCTGTATCATCCAGTGGTTCCACATCATTTGGTATCACAGAAAACCCAGTATGACTGGGACCGGCAGCAGGCACAATCTCATCACTCCGTTCCCGAATCTGATCGACATGCCTTCGTAATATTCTACCATCAGGAATTCGTACTTTGTATGACAAAGGTCCTGTGGCCATAAGTACTTTTGCAGGTATCCATTTAGGCCCAGAAACATAGTTCCTGACATAGACATCACTGTCAGGTGCAAATACTCTGACAGTAGAAGCATTATAGTTCTTATTGAATTGCAATTCTTGCTTCTCTTGTAACTCAGTTGTCAAATCAGGATGTAAACGATCCAAACAAGTTTTAAGACGCCGGTTCATAAGGAGCTCTGCTGGACTACTACCGGTGCTTGAGCAAGGTGTCACATGTTGTTGCAGAAGGAAATTTGCAAGTCTACGATTCCAATCTCCTTCAATAATTCTCTTTAATGAGTCTTTGGTAGTCTGAACCATACGCTCAGCTTGACCATTTGATGATGGGTGAAATGGTGCAATAGTAACATGTCGAATAAGATTACTTGCCATGAACATTTTGAATTCTGATGAGGTAAATTGTGTTCCATTATCAGACACAATTGTATCTGGCAACCCATGTGTAGCAAACAACCTCCTTAGAATCTTTATGACTGTGACTGAGGTAGCAGATGTAACTGGAACAACTTCTAACCATTTTGAAAAGGAGTCAACAACTAAAAAAAAATCTGTCCGTGAAAAGGGCCAGCAAAATCTATATGTAAACGGGACCAAGGTGACCTAGTCACTTCCCAAGGATGTACTGAGGCTTTAGGTGGAGCATGACGAGTAGATTGGCATGGTACACAGTTCTTCACCCACTTTTCAATAACTTCATCCATTTTAGGCCACCAAACATAACTTCTGGCTAAAGCTTTCATGCGAACTATTCCAGGATGTCCTTCATGAAGAGCATGCAATACTCGAGCTTGTCCTGCATTTGGAATTACCACTCTGTTTCCCCATAATAGGCACCCTTTATAGGCAGATAGTTCATGTTGGCGCACTACAAATGGTTTGAACTTGTCTTCCACTTTTGATTTTGGCCACCCCCTCCAAACCCAGTTGAGCACACGGGACAGCAAAGGATCCTTGGCAGACATACAAGCAATGTCACTTGCATGTAACGGAGGGTTTGGAATGGATTCCAACATGAGGACCTCAGACATAGGAGGAACAAGGAAGTCAGGAGAAGGCAAAGGTAATCGGCTTAATCCATCAGCATGTGTGATATCCTTGCCAGGACGATACTTGAACTCACAATCATAGGCATTCAGCAGAAGGGACCACCTGAGCATGCGTGGTGAAATTATTTGAGGAGTGGGAGTATTGCTGGTGAACAGACCCAGTAAAGGTTTGTGATCTGTTATAATAGTAAACCTCCGCCCATACAAATAGTCATGAAACTTTTTTACACCGGACACAATAGCTAAAGCCTCCTTGTCAATTTGGGCGTAATTCCTCTCTGTAGTAGATAAAGTCCGTGAATAAAACGCAATTGGAGCCTCAACCCCATTTCTCAAAGTGTGGCTCAATACAGCCCCTATGCCATACGGAGAAGCATCACAGGTGAGGTTGAGCGGTTTCTCCAAATCATAGTGTACAAGCAAACTGTCAGAAGACAACAGTTTTTTAGCAGCGCTGAAAGCGGTAGTATGAACGTCAGTCCACTTCCATGGAGCATCTTTATCTAGTAGGCGATGCAGAGGTTCAGCAACAGTGGCTTTATCAGGCAGAAAAGAATGGTAAAAATTAAGCAACCCTAGGAAAGCTTGCAGTTCTTGTTTGTTTGTTGGAACCGGAGCTCTATGGATAGCTTCAACCTTAGAATCAGTTGGATGAATGCCCTGTGCGTCAACTCGGTAACCAAGGAAATCCACGCTGCTTACACCAAAAACACACTTTTCTTTTTTAAGTTTTAGACCAGCATCAAGAAAACGTTGTAAAACAAGTTGTAGCTGTGCAGCCAATGACTGTATAGAATCTGCTCCAATAAGAACGTCATCAAAATAAGGCACTACACCTGGAAGTCCAGATAAGAGGTCCTCCATTAAATTCTGGAATATGCCAGGAGCAATGGAAACTCCAAACTGCAAACGTCTTGCTCGGAAAGCTCCTTTGTGTGTTATTATCGTTTGTGCATCAGCAGCCTCATCATCCACAGGTAACTGCTGGTAGGCTTGAGCCATATCCAACTTGGCAAATACTTTTCCTTTTGCCAAAGTAGTAAGAATTTGATTAACAGCTGGAATTTGATAAGGATGCTCTTGCAACGCTTTATTTATTGTACATTTGTAGTCAGCACAGATTCTGACATCCCCATTTGGTTTCATGACCGGAACTATGGGTGTACACCACTTTGGGTGTGTTATGGGTTCAAGTATGCCTTGTTCCACAAGACATGTAATCTCAGCATCTATTTTTGGTCTGAGAGCTAATGCAATTTTGCGAGGCTTCATACGAATTGGGGGTACTTTTGAATCTAATACAAAATAAACAGGAGGGCCTTTAAACATGCCAAGACCTTCTTCAAAGACTGCACTAAATTTATCACACATTCTGTAGAATATCTGTGGATACATTATTAACTCCAGTTAATGAAATTCCTAATGGTTCAAACCACTCTCTACCTAGCAAACTTGCTCTTTGTCCCTTAGTAATTATTAAACGTAAATGTCCTCTGAATTTACCATATTTTACTGGTATAAAACAAGCCCCTTTAACATCCACAGCCTGTTTGTTGTAGTCCACGAGATGAATATCACAAGGTACTATTGAAGGAGAATTATGAGGCCATAACAATGTAAATGTCTCTTCTGAAATCAAAGAATATGCGCACCCAGAATCTACTTCCATTTTGCACGGAACATCTTGAAGCACAATTTCAGTGTAAATCTTCAGTCCTGATGGTGAATTTTCCACTTTATTCACATAGTCATTTGAGTAAACACCTGCAGTCATTTCACTATCTGAAACGGTTTGTGGAGTATTAAAAGAGTGCGCTGTGGTTTGTATTTTATTCACATTCTTATATTTGGTCTGAATTCCACTGGCTTGACTTTGGCAAACTGTCTGTATGTGACCTGTACGTTTACATGTGTGGCAAACTGCATTTCGAAAACGACATGTATTACGCCTGTGTTTTCCACCGCAACTATAACAAGTTCCTTTAAATGGAGCTGTGACATCAGTGTGTGGTGAACAGTGTATTGATTTAACATCAGTCTTCTTCACTAGATTTACTTCAGGTGAGTTATCTTTGCTGGAGGATTGTATCTCTTTTGAATGGACATATGCAGCCTCATTTGCGAGTGCTTCCTCTTGTGCAATAATAAAAGTTAAATTCTGTCTTGCAAGCAGTCTCCTCTGCAGTGCTTCATCTTGCACCCCACACACAAGCCTGTCCCTTAACAAGGATTCTAAGCTGGTACCAAAATTGCAATTTTCAGACAGCCTGCGCAGTTCTGCAATGTATGCTGCAATGCTTTCACCTGGTTTCTGATTTCTTCTATTGAAATGGAAACGCCTCACTGTTTCAGATGGGGTGGGTGCTAAATGATGTTTTAACAGTGCCAGTATTTCTTCAAATGAGTAGTCTTGTGGTTTAGCAGGAGATATCAGTGAGCGGACAGTATCAAATGTTTTGGATCCAATAACACTCAGTAACACAGCTCTCTTCTGAATAGCATCCACCACCTTATTAGCTTCCAGGAAAAACACTAACCTGTCAGCATATGAGTCCCATGAGGCTGGATTAGCCAGATCAAATTCCTCCATGTGTCCCAGAGAAGCCATGCTGGAAATATTTGTAGATAAAAGAATTCCAAAAAAAAGTTTTACTTCCTCACTGAGGCTGATTTCATTTCCTTTATATATATTCTGCAGTGTCCATTTATTATAATCCCATCCTCGTCGCCAGTTTAGTGTATTAGCATGTTATATATTCACAAATGGCTCTCAGACATTGTAGTAAAATAGAACTTCTCTTTACTTCAGTACACACACATAATGACATAACACCAAAGAGACTAAACACAACAGAACAAGTGCATAACTTCACTATGCTGCCATCTACTGGAAGGTGGACTGCATAAACCTCAATACATAACATTAATAGACCTTAATAATGTACGTTTTCAAATGAATTGATTAAGGTTGTTAAAATGGTCTTTGTAGGAGGGCATAGCGGAGCAGAATTTAAACATATATAGAGTTATTTCAGATGATTATCTGACAAAGGGAGTGAGGATTCTCCTTTGTTTGGCCAGTTGTGATTGATTTGGATATGCCCTTTCACTGATATCCTATTCCCTTGGCCCAAAAAAAGTACTTTGTCTTTCGTTCATATGAGGATCCCTGATCCCACCATTAGATCAATCACCAATAGAGTTGTAATGGACACTGGTATTGCAGGTACCCGTTCGTTTATTTCCTCCCGAACTGTTAGAGCCTGAGTGGTTATAGCTCACAGTTTGGGTGTTGATTCGAACGTTTCTCCAGACGAAGTACAGCATCCAAGTATATTCTCCCAGCAAAGTAGACAGGTATCCAAACATCAGCCTAAACTAGATGAAGGGTATAACAGGAATGCTTTATTCAGGCTAACCGCCTGGTTTATATGCAGTTGACAATGTACAGGGTTTATGTTGGCATATTCCAGGGGTATTCACCATTGGATCTGAGAGGGGACATTGACAAAATACATTCTGCAAGTATATTGGCTCTCAGGTCTAGGACACTCCCACTGACAATCACATAATCCGTCCCCTGTACTGGGGAGATAATTAAGTCAAGCAATTTACTGAACTCAATTATCTCCCAACACAAAAACATACATTTCCCTAAAACTCAGAAAGTACCCCAAACTCTATAGGAACCCCACAAAAGTCATATCCCCGAACTGGGGGACCAACATATTCAAAATCACCCAGATCAGTTCAGGGGTTCAAGAGTTACATCTAGGTCTTAATTTGACCAACCGCACACGATGCTCCTGCCCAGAAATAGTTCCATGAAGTTGGGCTGTGTGGTCGGTCTATTTCGCAAAGTACAAAAAATGAATACATGCACGAATGGTTCCCCTGGCTCATAGTTAGCATTTGTTCCCCTAGTTCATGGGAACAAACCTACAGAATAGCGCTCTCCTGGCTGGTTGGTGAAAGGAAGCAGGCGTTCGTGTAGTTTGACCGGCGTTCGGTAAGTCAAGTGTGTCCGATTTTGGTTCCAGAAACTCGACGACCAAGTACCGCCTCCTTTCGCGTGAACAAGATGGCCACCGTTTTCTCTTGCACGTGGCATTCGACTATACGAACATAGAGAGAGCACTTAATTGGCGTTTTTCTTTGAAGTGAATGAGCCAAGGGGTGGTCGGTGTTCGGTAGTTGTATCTACCGAACAGGGAAAAACAAAAGTACCGAAATAATTGGGGTAGTTTCTTCACAAGAATTATAATTGAGTTGAAAAGAATTATAAAATTTTAAATTGATTTCTGTTGAGTGAGCTCCCAATCCCTCAAACTCTATATTCGAGTCAATCATACTGGCCAGTGAAGACAGTGCATATTAGTTGCCACCTGTGCTATTGGGGTAAAACGGTTGGTTCTCAGAGGTAGTAAGTTAGGATTATCCTCCTTTTGGCTCAGTAGTTTAGTATGTTATTGTCTTTGTAGATGGACCCTTTTTTATAGTAAATGATTAATGGGTTTTATTAGGATACGTAGACCTTTTATTTTTATTAAATTATATTTAAATAATAAATAATTTGAAAAGCTTAAAAAATCACCCAAAAACATTAAATCAAGACATTAATCTGTGAAGCAAATGATCGGAAAATGCACCTACTAGCGTATTGCAACTTTAGTTTAATGAAACAGTTTTTGTGTATGGGGTATGCCCCTGCAATCTCAGTGCTCAATTATTTTTCATTTAGGAGTTAAATCACTTTTGTTTCTGTTTTTGCAGCCCTAGTCACACCATGGCTGTTACTCACAAAACCTGCTTAAAAACTGGTTACATTTTTAATCAGATGTTACGTTTTTTTTATCTCCTGACCTTTAATCACACACAGAAGGCTCCTACATGGGGTAGAAGACTATTAAAGGACCACTATAGGCACCCAGACCACTTCAGCTCAATGAAGTGGTCTGGGTGCCAGGTCCATCTAGGGTTAACCCTGCCTGCTGTAAACATAGTAGTTTCAAAGAAACTGCTTTGTTTACATTGGGGTTAATCCAGCCTCTAGTGGCTGCCTCATTGACAGCCGCTAGAGGCGCTTCCGCGCTTCTCACTGTGATTTTCACAGTGAGAAGACGCCAGCGTCCATAGGAAAGCATTGAGAATGCTTTCCTATGGACTGGCTGAATGCAAATTCAGCCGATGACGGGGAAAGGATGCGGAGAGTCCCCACCGCCGAGGGAGCCCGGCGGTGGAGAAAAGGTAAGTGTTTAACCCCTTTCTCACCCTAGAGCTCGGTGGGAGTGGGACCCTAAAGGTGAGGGGGACCTAGAGACCCTATAGTGCCAGGAAAACGAGTATGTTTTCCTGGCACTATAGTGGTCCTTTAACAGTGCAGGAGATAAGAAATTCTAAATTAAACAGACTTTGCAATAAAGGAAGTTTAAACATTAGATCTCACTTTACAGGAAGTGTGACTAAGGTTGCATAAACAATGTGATCTACTACTAAATGGCAGAGAATTGAGAAGTGAGACTACAGGGGCATGATCTATACACCAAAACTGCTTCTTTAAGCAGTTGTGTTGGTGACAGTAGTGTCCCTTTATTTTTTATTGGATATACATGTACAATAATTGACTCGATTTACATCTGCATTAGAAGGGCACCCCAGGCACCAACAAATCATTTATGCATTTTATAGTGTATGACCTATATAATTAGCTGGATATGTGTATATTTAGTTGTGTATAGTTTACAAATTGTTTTGCAGCATCTTTAAATGAACACTATAGCCTTAGGATTACAACCCTATATTCCTAACACTATAGTGTCCCTGTCCAAATTTCTGTGGGTCCCATATCCCCCCATTGAGTAGAAGATTAAAACACTGTTATAACTTACAAGAATTCTAGCACAGAGGCTCCCTCAACACTGGCTAGGTTTCCTCCTCCTGCAATGTCACAACGAATGAGAAACCTAATGCGCATGTTCGGTGTGTGCTGAGCGCACATTAAAGCTTCTCCATGGGAAAGCATTGAAACAATGCTGCCCTATGGGGTATTGGAAGGCATCAGATGTCCTCATACAAAGCATGACGTTGGTCCACATTCTGTTAGGGGGCAGGAACCTTCGGCGGCCCAGATGTTGTGGACGATATATCCCATAATGCTTTTACAACCAGAATTCTGGCCAAACCTCGGGGGAAGATATAGTCCAAATCATCTTGAGTCCTGAAGGTTACCTACCTCTTTTAGTTCCTGTCCTGAACAAATGTATGCGATGCCACAGCTCTGTGCAGTCTATCTGACCATAAGCAGTGTCTTAACCAATAACAAATATTGTATATGATAATAAGAAGCACAGGGAACGTTTCTGCAAGATGAAACCTAATAACTAAAAACTGGAAGTCATTGAGACCCTGCTCTGAGCAGAACATTGGTCGGGAACAGAGAGCTTTTACATTTGCAATTCATTTCTTCCTCCTTAAATATGAAGTTTGACAGATTTATGGATGGTGAGTTTTCTTATCTATACTCTATGAACTGTCACATTTCTAAAAAGAGAGTTAAACATCAAGTGCCCAGTGTGCGCCTTAACGCTTGCATGGACTGGGTTAAACTTACAACTGTTCATGATCTACAGAATCTGAAAACCCAAGATAACAACTTGCGGGGGCCAAGGGCCGAGCTCAAGTCTTTTGATTTGAAGTAAAGGCATTTCTTACAAATGGAGCGTCTATGAACAAATGTATAGTTTCTATCTTTCGTTATTTTGGATTTATTTTTTTCATACAATTTCAAAATGATTTATCTATTCGATACAATGCAATTAATGATAATGTTAATTCACATTTAGAATGTCCCATTAATGCATTTATGCAAAATATTATTACAGTTGTTTTTTTTTTTAATTATAGATCATTATTTAATCTCTGTAATAAATGAATAGTGCCAGAGGACAATCGCTGCTCTTCTTGTACCTGAATCTTGTAACTGCGTTTCGATTTACACATTAATTTGTTTTGTTTCAGCAATGTATTTTGCTACAATTGTTCCCAATAACTATGCAATGTCCCTCACAGCATCAACAGCTCTTAAATGGAAAAATGTGAAGTTCTGGAAGGAAAATAACACCTGAAAGTAGAATATTATCTTTTGTAAAATGCATTTTCATCAGGCGGCTTCTAATTTTCATTTCTTTTTCCTATCTCCCCTAATGCGTTAAAGTCAGCACATCTACTGATGAAAACAAAATAATCTTTTTTTTTTTTATCATTACTTCATTTTTATAATTTTTTTCCTTTTTTTTGCCCGAAGCCTTCAAGTATTTCAAGGGCTGCTTTTCAGTAAACTAAAAATAACATTTCAGTAAATTGATGTGTAGCCGTAAATTGGGTCATTTTTTAGCACCTCTTGTGCATGAATGCGGTGTGCTCTCATTAACCCTTTTAGTGACCTTATGATTTTATAATGATATCATATGGGCATCATTAATATGATCTTTGGAATAAATTGAATAACTTTTTTTTGGTGAAAAAATGAATATCCTTTGATCATTGCCTCATACATTATTCTGATGTGTGCAGTAACAATGTTTGGACATCTTTGGGAGCGTCCATCTTTGTTTTTGTAGATATTCAGCGGTATTATCATTTTGTAATATTACCTCAACAATAGTTATATTTTATTTTGTTATTATTTGGTCAAATGAATAACACAGTTAAAAAATATATATTTGCATACATAAAAATATACATGCCAGTACTGGGCCTCTCTGGTCTTATTATATAATAAGCATGCAGGCAGGCTTGCATCTATAGTTATTACATACTTTGCAATATTTTAAATAGCCAAAGATGGATAATTTTCTTTGACCTATTGATTATGGCTTACTCATTGTTACTTTACTGGAAGTATTTATTTAAAGGATCACTTCAAACACCATAACCACCATAACTACTGTAGAACAGAACTAGAGGTGCTTCCTGTGGCAGTGCTGCACAGTGTGCAGTACTGTCATTCAGTGTTTCCACCCTCTCCATGCAGACACTGAACTTTCCTCACAGAGATGCATTGATTCAATTCATCTATGAGGAGATATTGATTGGACAGGGCTGTGTTTGACTGATGCTGGCTCTGCCCCTGATCTGCCTCCTTGACAATCTCAGCCAATTCTATGTGAAAACATTGTGATTGGCTCAGAACGCCATTTATGATGATGACAGCCAAGCAGGCAGATCAGGGGCAGAGCCAGCAGCAGCATATTGGAGTAAAGGTAAGATTTTACTCTATTTAGGGGGGCTAGGGAGGGCCAGGGTGGCTTGATAGTGTTTTTAACACTTTAGGGTCAGGAATACTGGTGTCCCTGACCCTATAATGTTACTTTAAATAAACTAATTCATAAACATTTATAACTAATTTATAAACACCTTTAATGAAGTTTAAATACATATTACTTTGAATCTTATTGCTGTGAAACTTTCTTGTATATCTTAGAGTAGACTAAAGGCAGGGGTTCCAAAGTGACACTGTCCCCCTTAACAGGGACAATTGGGAAGTAAATACCCTTTTGTCTTTGTATCTAGTGCTGAGGGATTTGTTGAGAAATTACTGTCCAGTTCATGCCTAACTCCTCTGCTCTCCATGTTCTGTACGATTTAGCACCTTGATAACTAATTTCGCCTTGATAGGTGACCGCCTTTTTTGGATGTTCCATATCAAGATAAAACTTTTTATCAATGTGCAGGGGGACTATAGTATATGAATCTGAAGCAGGTGCCTGACAGCGATCCCACAGTAGACGTCCAAGAGGACACAGCTATAGGCTAGATATTCTTAAAGGGACTCTCCAGGCAGCCCCTGTTTACTCACCTGGTTCCAGCCCCGGGAGCCTCGTGAAGCCGCGCCCTCTATTTTGTCAAAATGACGAAATAGGCGGGCGCGAGCAGGGAGCAATCAGACGCTTCCATTTGGAAGCGTCATTGCTCCCTTGTGCGCATGCGCGGCTTTGCCACACATGCACACAGACTTCAGAGGGCGGCATTCATGCCGACCTCTGAAGTCCTCAGCGCACTACCGCGCATGTGTGAGCGGCCGCGAGCTGAGCTTACTGACAGCTCAGCTCGCGGTCTTTGCCCGCCCCCCTCCTCTGCTGACAGGCTGGAGAGAGAAGGCGCGCACACAGTGCCTTCTCTCTCCTGCACACGTCAGACGTCAGACGTATTTTCAAACGTCTGACGTGTACAGGGCCTTTTTCAGAAAATACGTCAGACGTATTTTCAAACGTCTGACGTGTACAGGGCCTTTTTAGGGCCCTGCATGATAGGAAGTGCCTCTAGTGGCCGTCTGAGTGACGGCCACTGGAGGTATTCCTATCAATCAATGTAAACACTGTATTTTCTCTGAAAATACAGTGTTTACATTTGATTGCCTTCAGGGAGCTATAGATCATACCTGAACAACTACATTAAGCTGTAGTTGTTCAGGTGACTATAGTGTCCCTTTAAGGTTCCATTTGTTTTCATCATTGTAACACAGTCTTGTGTTCTCACCATATAATCATGTAAGCATTTTTTCTTATGTGTAATAAATTATAAATTTTACTGAATTACGCTATAGGTCCCCCATCAATGTTGTTTGACTCCAGTAATGTTATAGCAGGAATTGGAGAGAGAGGAGAGCTCCATTGTCTGTCTGTCCTGATTTGAGGAATGTGTGTCAAATGTAGCAGTTTATATTCCCTCTTTGTATTCATTAAAATGTAGCCAGGTATTTCTGTAGATGGAATTCTCATTGTGTGGGAATACTTTTGTTGCTATGTATCTACTCCTAAGGTGTGTTAGTACATGGTCCTGTCTTGGTGCTAATGTCTTTTGTGTGGTCTGTAGTTTGGGACATTGTCGACAAAACCGTGTCCACTCGGCTGTGTTGAAATGTCATAGTTGCATAGGATTTTAGGAACACTATATTGTTAGATACACAAATGGTATTCCTAATGCTACAGAATGCCCCTGTCCCTAATGTTATATATGCACCCCCCCCCCCCCCAATTCATGAAAGGGAAACTATTGAGATTTTGAAGACCCTGGACGTCCTCATAAAAGATGTCTCTTTTCTTCCTCCTATTGATTAGGAGGGGGTGTTGATTCCCTAAAAAATGGGTACCGTAAAATCCACAATAAAGAGTCAAGACCTGTAAAAAGGGTCAGTCATATCTCAAAAGGGATATAGTTTGAAATGTTTTGGATACAACTAATTAATAGGAATATTAATACTAATTAAAGGAGAACTATAGTGTTAGAAACACAAACCTGGATTCCTAACGTTTTGGTGCCCAAGTCCCTAATTAGATTTAGTCCCTCCTCCACCCCATGTGCATAACAATTAGTGAAAAAAGCAAGGTTTAGTTGACCTTTTTTCAAGCATCGCAAGTGTGCGTCCAGTCAAGTACTTCTCATAGGAAAGCTTAGAGTGAATGCTTTCCTACGTGCTGCATTTTTTTTTTTAAATTCTTTATTTATGGTTAATTTTGTTTTATGCAGTATGGTAAGTGGGGTGGGGGTTACAGAAAAGAAATTGTGGAAGGGTAGGGGAAGGTAATTCACAGGTGTACAGTTTCAGTTTACATTCCTTTTTTCTTGTTTGTACAATCACACAATTGCCCGTCACATATACAGTGGTCTCATGGGCTTGAGTTATACATGTTTTTTCAATGGTATTGATAGAGAGGAGGGCGAGAGAGAGAGAGAGGGAAAAAAAAAAAACAGAAGGAGCCCAGTTCACAATGGTTTATGTCGCTGCTCTCGCACCCCTTCTTAGTGCTGCATCGTTATGGGCCCTATGGGGTGTTTGTTATGCCCTAGGGGTGTCGATGTTGTTGTCCGTGTCTTCCCCCTCACTCCCTTCCCCCCCCCCCCCCCCGTTTGCAGTATACCTTTGTGGAGGTGCTGTCGTTTGTCGGTTACATGATGTTGTTTGTATTCAGTATGGCTTTGTCTCGGAACCAGACGGTGGTCTGGCTCTTGGACTTCCTTTGTGGTATGGTTTTGTATGTTTCAGGGTGTGTGTGTGTCAATAAAGAGGAGTTCTGATGCTTGTGAATCCTGTGCAGGGGCAGGGTGGTGGTGCCGTGGATGGGGATGAATCACGAGGAAAGGTCCCTCGGGAGGGAGGGTCCTTGGATGGGTGGTTGGGGTATTTCGCGGCACGGCACCCCAGCCTGGTGAGCCTGGTGGAGTTAGGGAATGTTTGGGCTCAAGAGGGTTGTCTTGGGGAATTAGTTATTTTTTGTTACTTTAGAATGGCTTAGTCTTAGAGGTGTTGGCTTCTGTGCCAAATATGTTTGTATTTACCAGGGTAGGGAGGTGTCTCCTTCTAGCCATGGGTCCCATCTTATGGAAGCGTTTGGGCGTTTCATGGAGTTGGGATGTGAGCTTATCCATTTGTACGTGGTCTTGTATTTTTTTTTGCGATAATCGTCTGTTATGGTATGCGGATTGTTGACCAAAGTTCCGCTATCGCTCGCCTTGTTGCTAGGGCGATATGAGCACTAAGTTTGTTTTCTGCTCTGGTTAGATTCTCTAGGGGTTTTGAGAGTAGTAGGGCCCACGAATCCAGTGGGTATGGCTTATGTAGGAGTTTGGTCAGTAGTGCAGTGATGCTAAGCCATAGGGGTTTAATTTTGGGGCAAGTCCACCAGCAGTGGAGGAATGTCCCTTGTTCTCCGCATAGCTTCCAGCAAGTGTTGGGTGTTTTGTGTACGATTGCTAGGCGTTGGGGTGTAAGGTACCAGCGGAGAAGCATCTTGTATGCCTGTTCCGCGTGTGTTACACAAATTGATATCGAGGCCGTAGCTTCCCAGATATCTGCCCAATCTGTGTTGTCCTCCCCAAGGTCCTTTTCCCAGACCGCTATGTAAGGTAGTGTTACTTGGGTGGGGTGGGTTGCCAGGGTTGTATATAGGTCAGAGATTTGGCCTCGTCTAATTGGATGGTGTGTGCATTCTTTTTCAAATCGGGAGAGTGTGGCCGTACCTGCTTGTTGGATTATCGGGGTTGAGGCAAAGCTGCGTAACTGAATATATTTGAAGTGGTCAAACGTTGTCAGTGTGTCAGTGTCTTTGATTTCTGAGTATTGTATCACCTTGTTATTTTGGTGGCTGAGTCTTACTATGTCCCTTTAGTCGAAATGGGCAAAGTGGGCTGGAGAGAGCCCTGGTGGGAATAGTTTGTTCCTCCAAATCGGGGTCATTGGGGAGAGGAATGAGGATATTTCGTATTTGTCCTGTAGTTTGTCCCACAGGTCTAGAGAATGAGTGATGGCTGGGGCGGTTGGGGGGGGGGGGGTAGGGGTCGATGTGGTTTAGGAACTCACATATACAAGGATGGGTGATCTCTGCCAAAGATTATGTGTTCAATGTCTACCCATCTTTTGGTTTGTGGTGGGGCATGCCAATGTTGGATCTGGGTCAGTTGCGCAGCTGTGTGGTAGTGTGAGAAATTTGGTAGCCCTAGGCCTCCGTGTTTTTTGGGAACATAAAGTGTGGTTCTGTTAACTTGGGGTTTGCGACCATTCCAGATAAATTTGTCGACCGCCGTTTGTAAGGCTTTGAGGTCTGCTTTGTGGGGAAATATGGGCAGCGTCTGGAAAAGATATAGCAGTCGGGGGAGTTACCTACGTGCTGCATTTAATCACATGACTGGGTTTCAATTGGTTGTTGCACAGGAAGCTCCAACCTTTAAAGGTGTGTTTAACCTGAAGTGTAAACATTGTGTTTCTGCAAAACGGGAGTGTTTTACATTCCAGGGTTAAAACTACACGACCTCTGTACCCAGACCTCTTCATTGAGAGTAAACAGACTGGGTCCATTTACTGGATGAAAATCAAATTACCTTTTAGTTAAAAAATGTGTCTATTGGGGGGGCGGAGCCAGCGCCTGAGCGAGCAAGTCGCAATACACGACAGCTCCGAGTTCAGGACCCGCTAAACCTCGCATTTCCACGGCCAGAACGAACACTGAGACCCGTAAACCGATCCCCCGGTCCCCTACACCATGGGGAAGAAGGCAAAGAAAAGCCGAGCCGATCCGGGCCCTGGTTCCCAAGATATTGGAACTTTTCGCCGACAGGTACAAAGGCAAGGACCCGCCGAGCGAGGCCTATGCCTCCCAATCCTCGGATGAGGATAGTGTGCTGGACACTGTTCCCGCTCCAGGGAGGACACAAACCACATCCCTGCTGCCTCACGAACTGGGGGATGCGGCTCCAGCTACAAAGGTCGACATCAAAGCTCTAATGCAGGATATTAAGGCGATGTTCGATGCGGACATGGCACAAGTTCGAGGTGAGGTCTCGACGCTCAATGGCCGCGTGGGGTTAATCGAAGAGTCCCTAAAAGGCACCAGGGTGGCGCAAGCGGCCACGGATGCCACACTGGGATCCTTGCAAAAGCAGTGTGCAACGCTGACGGCCCAATTGGCCAACATGGAAGACAAGGTAAAAGCCAGGAATTTGCGGATTAGAGGTGTTCCAGAAACGATCACCAACATGGAACTGCCACATTATTGCAGGAGGCTCATAGCCACGTTACTGGTCCCAAAACAAGCAAAGCAAGTAGGGATGGACTCCTGCTTCCATCTACCTAAAGCTACCAAGGCACCCCAGGAAGCTCCAAGAGACGTGCTCGTTAAATTCATTCGGGGCTCTGACCGAGGGACCTTAATGGGAGCTGCAAAAGGAGCACCTACAGTTACCTTTGAGGGTGATACCCTAACGTTCTACAGAGACCTATCCAGACAGACCCTCACATGGCGTAGGTCCCTCCGCCCCGTTACTCTGCAACTGAGGGAGAACTCCATCCCTTACAAATGGGGCCCACACCGCCTCACGACGGAACATGCCGGGAAGCAGGTCTCCATATCTCATGCCTCTGAGGCATCTACCTTCTTACAGTCGATGGGACTTTCACTGCCGGCAGCATCTACGGGCACCCGCCCGACATGGAGTGTGGAAGACATCATCCCGTTTGCACCCAGAAACACGCCACCGAAGGCGACAGGCTCTCTGACCTGAGACACACCTCATGGACATGTTACCTACAATTGGCCTTCGCTAAATACCAATGCAGTCCTACGAATAGGACTTTTAGTACTAACTCTGGTACTTGGTAAACCCGTTGAATTTAAGTGTTTCTAATGTAACATAATAAGAATACTCGTGTATTGATGATAACCTGCAAAGTTTTCTAGCGTACATAAATTCTGCATCTGGCTCCGTAAGCGAATAGCCCTCAATCCTGTTTAAGATGACCTCCCCCTTCCCCTCCCATAGTATTTACTAAGAGCTTGCGCGCAACTTTAGTCCCTGCATCCTTAAGCTGAGCTCATATAGCTGATTACAAGCACCAGGGCCGCCATCAGGGGTGACAACCGTGACAGTTGTCACGGGCCCGGCGGCCCTGGGGAGCCCGGCCGCCCGGGCCCCACGTGGAGCGGCGAAACTGCCGCAGGTGCATTTGCTCTGGGGCCCATCAGGTGGCCCAAGCATTTAGGGCCACCCGATGGGCCCTATATCTTCAGGGGCCCGGTCAGCGCTGCGGCCGGGTAATTGCGCGACCGGGCCCCTTTAAAAAAATTTGCGGCTACACCGCAAGTGCTGCTGGGAGGAAGTGACGGCCGGTCACTTCCTCCCAGCTAACTCCGCGCGGGGGGAGAGGCAGAGCAGAGCAGAGGAGAGAGGAGAGGAGAAGGGAAGAAAAGGGAAGAGAAGAGAAGGGAAGAGAAGAGAAGAGAAGAGAAGAGAAGAGAGGAGAGGAGTTGAGATGAGTTGAGATGAGATGAGATGAGAGGACACCAGAGGCATCCACTCCCATCATCCCCAGCCACCCTCCTGCAACTTAAAGGTAAGATGAGGGTGGCTGGTAAATGAGGTGTGTGTATATGTATATGTATGTGTCTGCATGTATGTCTGCATGTATGTATGTCAGTATGTATGTCTGTGTGTATGTATATGTATGTGTCTGCATGTATGTATGTATGTCAGTATGTATGTATGTCTGTGTGTGTATATGTATATGTATGTGTCTGCATGTATGTATGTATGTATGCCAGTATGTATGTCTGTGTGTGTATATGTATATGTCTGCATGTATGTATGTATGTATGCCAGTATGTATGTCTGTGTGTGTATATGTCAGTCTGTATATAAGGACCTAACTAATCCTGTATTGTTTATGCAAGCAGGACATAGGTTGTTCATGATACATAATAAGAGACTCTTAACACTGTTGGGACTGAAATATTTACTCAAGTGATTATCTTATGGACTTTTATATTTATATGGTTTGAGAGACTGAGAAGCAATGTATCTGCTGTTCCCTATATGTCTTTAACGATTTGCATACTTGGGTATAGGAAAAGTATAATTCATATCGGCTATTTATATTTATTTTTATTCATTGTTATTTAACTTTTTAAGCTCCCGGATACCCACATTTACTGTGTACTGTTTGCAAGTTTTTATAGGATTTGGTGAACTCTTATTCTTCCAGTTTTAGAGCTTAAATACTGTCCCTCTGTCTTATTCCCTCTTTTCCACTTCCTGCTACACTCACTCTGTAAATATCAGGATTATATATCCAGTATGTATATATATATATGTCTAAATGTATGTCTGTTTGTCAGTATGTATGTTTGTCTGTGTGTGTATGTCAGTATGCATGTATGTCTGTGTGTGTATGTCAGTATGTATATATGTCTGTATGTGTGTCTGTGTGATGTATGTCTGTATGTGTGTCTGTGTGATGCATGTCTATATGTATGTCTGTGTGATGTATGTGTATGTATGTCTGTATGTATGTCTGTGTGTATGTCTGTGTGTGTGTGTATCTGTATGTGTGCGTGTATGTAAGTATGTATATATGTCTGTGTGTGTGCGTGTATGTAAGTATGTATATATGTCTGTGTGTGTGCGTGTATGTCAGTATGTCTGTATGTGTGTGTGTATGTCAGTATGTATATATGTCTGTATGTATGTATGTCTGTGTGTGTGTGTATGTCAGTATCTATGTATATATCTATCTATTAGCATGAATGTCAGTACGCATGCATGTCTGTGTGTGTATGTCAGTATGTCTGTATGTATCTGTGTATGTATATATCTATCTGTGTGTGTATGTATGTATGTATGTATATCAGTATGTATGTATGTCAATATGTATGTATGTCAATATGTATGTATGTCAATATGTATGTCAATATGTATGTATGTCAATATGTATGTATGTCAATATGTATGTACGTTTTTGTATGTATATATGTATGTTTGTATGTCAGTTTGTATGTATATCTGTTTTTCAGTATGTATGTATATATGTCTATGTCAGTATGTGTGTATCTGTGTATGTGTCTAAACGTGTGTATGTCTGTTTCAGTATTTGTGTATCTTTCTGTGTGTGTGTCTGTGTCCTTTTGTGTCTGTGTGTGTGTGTATTCCTGTGGGCGGGATTTGGAGGCGGGGCTTGGAGGCAGGCACCGGGGGCCCAGACCTTGAGCTTTGTTAGGGGCCCCACAATTTCTGATGGTGGCCCTGACAAGCACCCTCCAAATACGCAGCACCGAATAAATATGCCTAACATGTGGGGGTTTTGAAGCGAATCTTTAAATTAAAAAAAAACTGGGTAGATTGGCAAGGGTGCAAATATCTCCAACATGTGAAGTATCTATTAAATGTATTGTACACATCTGTTCCTCTATATGCACCTGATGTAAAACAAGTTTGACTTCTGCATGCCCACAAAAATAAAGAATAAAAAAAAAAAAATGTGTCTATTGCCATGTGCAGACATTCTCCTACGCAGCAAATTTATAAAATTCGGCACCACATTGTGATCATTATTATCATCTAACCGAAAACGCATGAAGATAATGGGAGCTGCAATCAGTAGAAGTTGGCATGTGATAGATTGCCTGTTTTGTTCATGAGAGGTATAAGATTACATTGTTGCTTGTGGATATATAGAAAGACAGAAAACCCATTTGTCATACTTAGCTTTGTGATTTATCTGGACCTTCTTTCATGTGTATTTTAAAGCAGAATGACCTCTTCATGCCACTTGACTTCCTTCAACAGAGAGCACAAATACAAATGTTACAAGTGATGTGCACTTTTCATTTCATTGGGTAGAATATTATAGGAACAATTTATTAGCCTGAAATGTTCAAAAAGATTTAGCAACTTTGATGAAAAAAGTAGAAGTCCAACTGTTATCTTCAAAAAGTCAGCTGCTGCTAAAAATATATTTTATCTATATGTTCTGCTTCTAAATCACCCTGTAGATTATAAAATATATTTGCAAGGAGTTTGTTTCTGCTACCTCAAAAAATGACCGAGGCAGACGCAAATTTGGCAGGTCAAAAGAGGAAGGAATGTTATAGGAGTCAGGTCTGATGGACGCGCATGGAAGTATTAAGGTCCTACAGTGCCCTAGGCATGCCACCAGTTCAAGCTCCCTTCTTCATTTTTCACACAGGCATGGTTAATGGGGTCAAGCAAATTCATGGTTCCGGAGCACATGTCTAACCCATGGGCCCTAGGTGGCCATCTTGGGTTGCCTTATGGTTAATCGTGCTGTGGGGCTGCCCATACACAAATCACACCTGTGCTGGATATGTGCTGAAATACTCAGTAATGTATTGTAAATGCAGTGCGTTTAAGCGCTTAGTCAGAACTTTGCTCCGTGCTCTCAACATTGTGTGATGGAGGTGCTCTGTCCGGTGAGTGGAAGGACTGTTTGTAAAATCGTATAACTTAACACCTGTGGAAGTCACACACAGCAGTTGCTTGCTACAGACACAATATTTGTAGTTTTTAATCTCATTGTCAATGGCATAGGCTAAAAATAAAACTAAATCTTTGAACAAAGTTTAACATTTGCATTTGTAAGCAATGTTGCTAATTTATATTGTATTGTCTATAAATTGAGATGATTTTTTATTTTATTTTTTTGGGTTCTTCTTGTTGGCATATCAGATTCACTTTAAAGATGATACAATTTAGGTTACAGTCAAATTATGCAAAAATGTACAAGTGATATATTTTATTTTACTTTTCATTTTCCTGGTCATATGAATGATGACATTGGAAAAAAACTACATTTATAACAGCATTCATTGAGCTATCCCACAATATATAGCTTGCTGTACCAAGGAACAAAGCATCGGCTATTACTTCCTGGGGTTGAGTGCATGAGTGTAGAGGCAGTCAATTGTATCAACAGCGAAGACTAATGTGTAATTAAAATGTAGGGTACAATTGCTAATGATGTGGATAGTACAGTGCATGCATTGAATTTATATTCCTCTGAAGGGGTTAACACCTCTGGGGTACTGGAGATCCACCTGTTTAATTTGTTTGAGAAGGATCTCTCCTTTAAAGTGTGGCAATGACTTAAATTTCTAAAATAAAAATAAACAAAATCATAACCGTGCATAGCATCGTATGTAAGAGCAAGATCTGACACTTGGAGTGTTAAACTGAGAGATTCTGTTATTAAGCTGCCAAATTTTAATTCATTTAGATTTTGCCTTGTGCTCTAAACATTTGGGTATGTGGTCTCCTCTGGTTTGCCGTCACTGGTTTTATATTCCCTTGGCTCCTTTTTGTTAAGTCAATTAAGTCAATATGGGAGAACAAGACAGTTTGGATTCTCGTGAGTTCATGTTTGCATAATTAATATGCTCAGAGATAAGTAAGACTTTGTTCTCAATCGACCTGCCGTCTTGAAAATCCCTCGGGGATTATATTTGTGAACAGATACCAGGTAAATGCTTAAAATTTTGACCTTTTCACGTAGAGCTTTTAAAGTGATTAAAACCTGAAATATTGCTTAGGTCGAAGACCTTATAAATATAAAGAAATTTTGGTAGGATTGTTCAATGTAATAAATAATTTGTTTAGGTTGCTTTTTTCCCCTTTTCTGTACCTCCAAAGTGTAAATTAAAATCAAATAAAAATCAGTGCAATGTTTGACCTGAGGTCAGGAAGATTTTTTCGAGGCACGTAGCGAACAATAATACTCATTCAAGCTTGACAAAATAGGGCAAAATGTCAGATTCTCTAATACATTTTTCTTGCTTACTTTGCTGTTTATGAGCAGCTTTCACTTACAAGGGTGGCATCTTCTTGTCTACATTGCAATAGACCCATATGGAGTACACAAAAAGATCTCTAGAAGATCTCACTGTGTCTTGTGCAAGAAAACAAAAACAACACAACTCATGGTGGCTTCATCTGCCAGGAGCTGAAAATGGAGTTGGTACTCAGAATTAGTGATGTCCCGAACGGTTCGCTGGCGAATAGTTCCTGGCGAACATCGCGTGTTCGCATTCGCCACGGATGGCGAACATATGCGATGTTCGGTCCGCCCCCTATTCGTCATCATTGAGTAAACTTTGACCCTGTACCTCACAGTCAGCAGACACATTCCAGCCAATCAGCAGCAGACCCTCCCTCCCAGACCCTCCCACCTCCTAGACAGCATACAATTTAGATTAATTCTGAAGCTGCATTCTTTTTTTTTTTTGTGTTTGTGTTTATTATACATTATCCTCCATAGCCAGTGATCTGTGTTTATTATACATTATCCCCCCCATAGCCAGTAACCTGTGTTTATTATACATTATCCCCCCATAGCCAGTAACCTGTGTTTATTATACATTATCCCCCCATAGCCAGTAACCTGTGTTTATTATACATTATCCCCCCATAGCCAGTAACCTGTGTTTATTATATATTATCCCCCCATAGCCAGTAACCTGTGTTTATTATACATTATCCCCCCATAGCCAGTAACCTGTGTTTATTATACATTATCCCCCATAGCCAGTAACCTGTGTTTATTATACATTATCTCCCCCATAGCCAGTAACCTGTGTTTATTATACATTATCCTCCCATAGCCAGTAATCTGTGTTTATTATACATTATCCCTCCCATAGCCAGTAACCTGTGCTTATTATACATTATCCCTCCATAGCCAGTAACCTGTGTTTATTATACATTATCCCCCCATAGCCAGTAACCTGTGTTTATTATACATTATCCCCCATAGCCAGTAACCTGTGTTTATTATACATTATCCCTCCCATAGCCAGTAACCTGCGTTTATTATACAGTATCCTCCCATAGCCAGTAACCCTTGCTTATTATACATTATCCCCCCCATAGCCAGTAACCTGTGTTTATTATACATTATCCTCCCATAGCCAGTAACCTGTGTTTATTATACATTATCCCTCCCACAGCCAGTAACCTGTGTTTATTATACATTATTCCCCCCCCCCATAGCCAGTAACCTGTGTTTATTATACATTATCCCCCATAGTAATTCATCATTGGACCTAGGTAGCATGATGTCTTAGGACGGCCCAGAGAGTGAGTGAGTGAGTGAGTGAATAATATAATATATATGTTCAGAAACATATTAGTAATATATGTAAATCGGGTTCATGCAAAGAGGGTGAAAAGGTATTAAAGAAAAACACACTTATTGCATCAAATTTACAAAGCCAAACTTTTAAAAGCTTTCCTCATTTCTTTCTTGGGATGAGGAATATATCGGTTGTAGACTGAGGATTTCCATCTGCCCAATCTTTTAATAATATGCACTGGAGTGTCAGTGTTGAAGGAGACCGAAGCTGCCCCTATTCTAAATGAAAGACCCGAGACATGGATACAACCCAATCTTAGGAGTAGTGTTCTGATGTAGAAGATGAATTTAGCCGTAGTCAGAGGGATTCATTGAGAGTAGTGATGAAATGTGTGTGGCATGACTGAGTGTGGGTAAGTAAGAGTCAAGTATTTTAACTGGGCACTAGTTCTAGGTGGGATAAAGTGGTATAGCGGATGGATGAGTAGTTTGTTTTGTTTTAGAGGTTTGTAGAGAAAGTATATAGTGATCATGATTTTTAGCGATATCCAATATTTTTAAGGTGGTCTCAAACAAACATAAAATGCTATATAAAATTGGTGGGAATATCAAATAGTCGTGTACAGTAAACCAGAGAGGGCTCAGAATATCGAACCATAGATCGGTAACCTGGATGAAGTAGGGGGTCTATCTGTTTTATTAAATACGCGGTAATTTGCTTTTAATGGGATAGGACGTTAGGAAAGGTTTGTGATTGGGATAAGTGGTTGTGGCTGTATTTACCTTATCCTGGGACCGACCTGGCTCCTAAGCTTGAGCCGCGCATGGCTGGATCACTCCTGCCTCCACACGAGCCGCATGCGGCTTGATCTCCTCTTCTGACTTAGCCGTGTGCACTGACCGCAGTGATCGGTCACGTGGCCCGCCTGGCACTAGGAGCACGGCTCGAGTCACGAGCTCGCTCTTAAATGGGCAGTGGGAGCCAAACGTTGATTCAGGCTCCCATTGGTCCACGTCATTCCAGCACCCCCACACACGAACATTTTGGGGGCACAATAGCTTGCATTTAAAAAACAAACAAACGTTTTTGACTGTGATATAAGAGCAGTCAGTTTCCTTCACACGTGTGCGTTTCAGGGCCTGCCAGGGCACAGTGATACACCAGTGCAATTCATATCTGGTGTAACAGTAGTGTACATAAAAAAAAAAAAAAAAACTAGAAATTTGACTGTGAAATAATAGCAGTCAGTTTCCTTCACACGTGTGCGTTTCAGGGCCTGCCAGGGCACAGTGTCACCAGTGCAACTCATATCTGGTGTAACAGTAGTGTACATTTAAAAAAAATACAGGGGGCTTGTTGTCACCTTTCGGGGACCCTTGGTGTTGTACGTGGCTGGGTGGAGGAAGAGACCTTCAATGACATCAGTGAGGACAAGGAACGGGACATGGCTAGCTTGGTATCCAACCTTGTGCAAATGGGGAGTTTGCGGTTGTGCAAATGTTTGCCGTGCGTTAAACGGGGAGTTTGGTCTGTTACTGTGAAGCGGGCATAACCCTTACACTACCTGATCGATACAACATCATACCTGATGTTTTAAAGCACGTTATTCCAAACAATTTAGGAATGTTTATGCCCTTTATGGATTAAAACCAGACTCTGCATCAACTATGTAATTTTCCATGGGAGTTTTGCCATGGATCCCCCTCCGGCATGCCACAGTCCAGGTGTTAATCCCCTTGAAACAACTTTTCCATCACTATTGTGGCCAGAAAGAGTCCCTGTGGGTTTTAAAATTCGCCTGCCTATTGAAGTCTATGGCGGTTCGCTGGGTTCGCCCGTTCGCGAACATTTGTGGAAGTTCGCGTTCGCTGTTCGCGAACGGAAAATTTTATGTTTGCGACATCACTACTCAGAATAGCTGCACCAAGGATGAAGATATCCCCCCTCTCCATCCTGTTGCCTCCAGGTCCCCTGGATTTTGTCTTTGCAAACATAAAAAAGATCCAACCATTGACAGTGCCACTGAGCAATGTTTATGTTGCATTGACATGACACTGCCTTTAGTTGATGTAGCAGAATAGCATTACTGTGATCCTTCATCCCTAAGCTTTAAATCCACCGATTAAGGCAAACACGGTGACTATCGTGTAGAACGGCTACTGTGCGAAAATATTTCTCATAAAGCACAGTTATCTGATGAAACCTGAAATAGTCCAAAATGTGGCATTTGGTTATTACGCATGGGAACATGATCTGGCCTTGAAGGACAGCAACTGAGGCGTTGTAGTATATTATACATTGCAGCAACAGACAGCAGAAAAACGGGGGGGGGGGGGGGGGGGCAAAACAGCAATAGTGCTTTAAAACAGATAAGGAACTATAAATATCTTGCTATAGCAGTGCCAAGAAATTCAACAGAAAATACCTTTCTTGGCATTATTTTAGCTTGAATTGGCTTTATTCGTTAACCCTCTTTCTGCAGTATCCATCCAGAATGATTTATAGCAATACATTTCTATCTACTTAATATTTTTGAGTGTTTACTTTATCCTATTAAATTTTATTGTATATTACATACTCTTTTTCGCAAGTCAAAGATAGCAGAATGTAATGGAGTTAAAAGATGTACTTCTAGTTATAAGAGCTGCTATAATCTGGTTTTATGCAGGATAAATCTTCCATGGAGTACAGCAGCACAGATAACAATAAAAGCTCTTCAAAACATGTATTCAGATACCTTAGTGCCGCAACGTCTTAAGTGGAAATGTTCCATATGTCTTCCAGTAGAGACGATCTATTTTATATTGCATAACCATAACATTTGTTGCACAAAAGCTTAAGAAGTAAATGGATTGTCCCCAAACCAAATAGAATTTTAACTGAACAACCAGCACATTAACTACTTTTTTTAAAGTGTGAATTAAATGCAAGCAGAATTTCAAATAAAGCATGCAAGGCAGCCAAAGAGATTCTGAAATAACTGCATTATCCTCGAGAAAATCTAACACTTCATTTATGGGAATATTACTTTACTTCTGCAGAATTTCCCCTGGTACAGGGCGCAGAAATGAAAAATGTACTTTCGGCTTACGCATTGCAAAGTAGTCATTTTTATGCATACCTATTTAGCACCCATCTAATTTAGTTTTTACTGCTTTGATTTTAAAAAAAAATGTGCAACATTTTATTACAAGCTTTATGCCAAATATTGTTTTTATTTTAACAATGTCTAATCTTACCAGTACATGGTGTCAAAGAACTGGGTGGAGCTGCCAAAAACTAGGGCCAGATTAAACGATTACGCCAACCACCATAACCACTAGAGCATGCTGTAGGGGTTATGATGCTAGGAGTGCCCTATTCGAATTCTCCAGTAATGGAGAAAACTGTTTAGCAATAAGTCCTCGCTGGGCTCCAAGGCTCACTGGTGGTCTGGTGACGCGCTTCCGCCTTTTGCAGAGCAGAACGAAGCTGATGCCAGTCACTATTCAATGAATGAGAGAAACTGCTCTTAGCCAATGACAAGGACATTCACCCAGAATGTACATTATCCAGCCCAGAACCCCACTTCTTGCCTGGCTGAAGATACCCCAATGACACTGCCTGGGGTGGAGTTACACTTCTGGCAGCAGAGGGATTAATCTCCGGATGGGCATAGCTTTTTCGCTATGACACGACATGTAACGTTAATGGAGTACTAGCCCATGGGGCTTTTAAGGAATGATATGGGCTGTTTTGGAGCTGCGAGTGAGATAGCAGTATGTACCTCCAGAGTACACAATGCACCATCTAGTCTATGACCTCTAAATTAATCGCTGTATATATAATGTCATAGTCTGCCAGTTGTCCGATTTCACTCAGTTAACCAGGTATGGAGGGAGCATGGAGAGTCTTTACGTGGGATGATGACATTTGCTTTTCACATGGGAGAGTGGGTGACACTCTAAGGGCACTGCATAGGTAGAGTACACACAGAGCACTTATAAGTATATTATTATGAATCTGAAAACATGTTCCAGAGAGCCACCATCATCATGCATGTACATCACCCTTATTCCAGAGGGACAGTCCACTTTGGGCTCCAGACCCCCATGTCCAGTTAGTTTTGGGCACTTCTGTATCACAGAGCTCCATGGCATTAAAACACAAAGTAATGCATGTCTAAGGATTAGATTAATATTAATTATTCATGTAAATAAAACTTTTTTGTAATTTTTGAAAATGATTTCACAATATATCCAAGGAGTACTCGATAAATCTCAGAGTCTCCTAAAAATGATTGCTGATGCCCCATCCAGATGACCCCACACCAGGAAGAAGGTGCTGCCCGCTGCTATTGCCACTCAGGGGGGGACTGGATGCTGCTGAGTGCTGCCTAAGTCCAAATGACCCACTGGGACTCTGATATTCCCAGTTCTGGCCTGCATCTCCAAGCAACAATCTCTTTTGAGTGTTGTTCTTGAAATTGTGTGAAGTATGGGATATTTGTGAGCCACACACACTGCATTTGTAACAGAGCATGAAATGCAAAATGGGATATGAATAATAATGATGTTTCTTGGTCATTTCGTATTGAAGTTACTTTTGTAATTGATTTAAGATGATTGTCTTCATTGAAAAGCGGTCAGATTTACCTTACACTTTTTCTAAGACTGCCTGCAGCTTCTCTGTAGTTATGAATAATGGATTTTTATTTTATTTATTTCCTTTATCTTAACACTCTGCTGAGCATTATTAAGCATCCTTTCAATATAACCTTTTTTTTTCCAGGAATCGCTCAGTTATTATTTGAATTGTTTTTTTTCTCTTTCTTGTTATACTTCCAAATATAGTGTGAGATAGAAAATAAATGGCTTTTCCGGATTTCTACTTTGGGTCTATCTCCTGCATACTATATTGTGGTCATGCACAGGAATCTGCCAGTGTAGATTCTAAAGCTACGAGTTCCACAGCTGGGTAGGCAACCCTTACACTTTAATGGTTTGGAATTGGGATCGCCTTTTCTGTGTCCCGGTCAGAAAAAGAAGGAAGTGATATCTGGGCAATCAGTTCTCCAAAGAACCTATGTCTGATTTGATCAAATTATTAGGGCAATTTCCATAGACGTATATCCACCATGCACAGAATACGAGTATTAAAAAACATAAGCAGGGCCCAATATGAGATGTAATCAAAGGCCTAGTCAAAGTCTCCAGAGGAAAAAGTGCCAGGAAATCTGACCAAACCGTTTTTTTTTGTTCTAGAAACTAGTAACTTCTTGTGCCTCAAAAATGTAAAACTAATGAACAAAGGACTAGAGGTCACAAAATAGAAGATACTATGTTAGCTTCACCATATATCAGCTACAACTGGGAGCAGATCATAACTACAACTAGGCTTAGAAACTCCCGTTAATTGGCATGACTTCAAGCTGAGTCTTACAGCTACCGTCATTGAATGTGCTATATAACACCAAGACGTACTTTCTGAGGAGTAATGCTCTGCTGAAAGGTCTATTGGAGAAGTGTAGAAACTGAAAATACCAACCAAAATCCAACTATTATCCTATAAATAGCCCAAGGGACACAGGTGTATAATAGAAGAATTATATTGAGGTTGGATTCCAAAAATAACCAGCCGGGGTGCTGAAATGTTTTTGTGTGTCGGGGCCACTGATTAAATTACCTCTGCTACAGAGGAACCTCAAGATCTTTGGCTCTAATATATATTATCGTAGGATGCTCAGGGACAAAATTTTGAACTCTCTTCAAGGACCCAGGGATCCCTAAGCTCCTTCATATCCTCTTACCAAACATCCCTCGCTTTTAAAATAAAATATTCCATTCCTGCTTCCCATTTGGTAAAATTATGAATTTTTTATTTATCTTCTGAATCACTGTTTGAAGTGCTCATCTTTGGTCCAACAAAGCCCAGAAATCTTTGGCCTATTATATGAAAATGGAGAGCGTCCAGGTTGTTAGGAGCATTTATGTGGCTCTTCTATCTCAAAGGAGCTCTCCTCTGCACTGCTTTTCAAAGTCAACCAATCACAATGCAACCACTGCCACAATTCTGGCCAAGTGTCTTTTTTTAACGATGTCATAAAAATTCACTTTTATTGGCCGGCTGGCTGGCCCGCAATGGGGCTTGGGATGGCAGATGTGTATAAATGCTTCTGTTGATGAGAAAAATATTCACTTCAGATCTCAATCACATTAAGTAATTGTGAAAAATAAATGTAGCCTTACTTTAAAGGGACACTCCACTGCCCATATAAATCAATCAATCAATCACTATTTAGCAGATATACCCCACAGAGTATAAAATACATAGACTTTTTATTTCTCTCACTGTTTTCATTAGGATCCTGAATTAAAGGAACACTCCATGGCCCAAGCACAATTTTTTTTTTTAAATCAATATTTAGCAGATATACCCACAATGAAAACATGCACACGTTTTATCATTCTTTCTTTCATTGGGGCAATACCGAAAATCATTTTGCAGATCTCTCGGTTGTCCATTAAAATAGCTGATTTTGGGGGGGCGGAGCCAAGCCGTTGAACTGACTGGCCGCATGTGGGAATAGCTCAGCACCAACAAGCCATAAAAACCGTGGTAAACGGGCCAAAAACCCTCAAATACGAACCCAAAACAAAACATCAGCAAGGCAAAGACATCATGGGTCGCAAGACCAAGAAATCTAAGCCAGACAACCCCAGCATGAACAGAAATATAGGGGACCTCTGGCGTCAGGCCCAGAGAGCTGAAGAAGCCAAAATGGCCGCTAACGTGGACTTCGCCTCCGACATGTCAGAAGACTACTCGGACGAGGCAGCGGAGGAACAAGCACCACCACTACAGGCCCCTAGGCCGCCACCTGCACCGCCAGACTCGGCCCCAGTCACTACGGCGATCCTGAAAGATCTGCTTGCGGGCCTACAACACACACTACAGGCCGACGTGGCCCAAATCCGGCAAGACCTGAGAGGCCTGACAGGCCGTATGGCCACATTGGAACAAAACGCCAGCCTAAATGCGAAACACATAGCACAGCTGCAACAAACAGTGGGTGAGCTGACCCAACAGCAAGCGAAAATGGAGCAGAGACTCTCGGTGACTGAGGATCATAGGAGAAGCCTAAACCTCAAAGTCCGGGGGATCACCGAAAATACTACAGAAGCAGAACTGCCCCACCTAGTACGCCGACTGCTCCACGCGCTCCTACCACCCAAACAAGCGAAAGCGGTGGAGATCGAAGGAATGTTCCGCATACCTAAACCGGTCAAGGCCCCGGCGGATGCACCGCGAGACCTGATCATCCGGTTCCAGAAGAACAGAGATAAAACCGCAGTCCTTACAGCAGTGCGCAACCACTCCCCATACCCTTTCGAGAGCATGGCGCTGACCTTCTACACAGATCTATCGGGGAACACGCTTGCATGGCGCCGCTCTCTACAGCCTTTCACGGCCCTTCTGAGGGCAAACAACATCCCGTATAGATGGAGGGCACCACGCACACTGCAGGTACATTATGGCGATGCCGCACACCCAGTACATGACATACAGGGAGCAAGGGGACTACTGCCGGTGTTGGGACTCTCAGGGGTCTCAATGACTAACGGAGGATCGAGCACTACCACCCACGCCTGGAACCCAGCTACTACCCGGCCATTTGTCCCACGAGAACCAGGAGGGGAACTCCAGACGCCGAACACCACCTGAGACAACTCGGACAGGTGGCAGAGACGCCCTGCCCTCCCCAACCTTTCTCTAACCAGCCGGTTACTATTGCCACGAACTACCTATTCGACAAATAAATTTCGCAATTGACTTAACCTACCCTTTCCACCCCTGCCTCCTTTTACCTGAAGTAAACGAAGCAGCCGATGCCAGACACAGAAAATGGGTCTGAAGACTCTCACACCACACGGCTACATAGACTGAGTCATAGACTATTGCTTTGTTTATTTTAAGTTTTCTCTCACTCGGTTTCCTCTCCAAACGCCCAATTTAATTAAAAGGGACGCCACCATTTTGACATCCCACACTAAACGACACCGACAGGCCAATAAATACACAGCCCTTCATATTCCCCCCCCCACACACACACACTCAGAAGAACACGAGAGTATAATATACTTACCTACATAACGCCCGAGACATACGAGACAGTCCCGAGAGTTAGAGACACGCATACTCTCCTTGGCAGACCACACTTGTTCCATGTTTTATTTTTATTTTTTAAAAATTAAGTCGAGACAAAGTTCAGCATGTATTAGGTAGATACACCTGCGCTCCGCTCCACCATAAATCAACCTACGTTGAAGCAGGTGCATCTAACACCTATCCACCGACAGCATCCTCCAGACACAATCTAGATATCTTACCACCTTATTGCTGGCATGAATGGCACTAACGTTCATTCCCTGCACGTACCCTATTTGTCGAATGCTATGTCTACCAAGCAGGGCTCCTAAATATCCTAACGCTTAACTGAGAATCATATATGTCTCTATACTAAAATGTGCCTTTGTCTATCACACAATGTTATTGTTGCAATGTTTTTGACTATATGGACCTGCTCTGCTGTCGTGAAATAAGCTGTCAATTCTGTAAATCCCAGCACAATAAAATACAGAGTGGACAGCTCACTACAACGCTGCGCAGATCCTACACCTGCCATAGCATGTAATGTATTATAGTAATATACCTGTGCTTGTTCTCGTGACGACATGAGATGGTTGCTTACGCCTGCCCGATAACAAGAAAACTTAGTATTGTCGAAGCAGTTAATTGCCAATGCAAAGGCGTGCATATTGGTACATGTAAACAAAAGCAGGTAGACGCCACCGCAGAGGCGTGTCTATCGAAAATACTTAAATATTAGTAGAAATTACCGAGCAAGGTATTATAGTGGATGTACAGAGACTTTACAAATATCATAAGTAGCATTTTTATTTTCAGGCTGCTGTACATTAATATATAATATGTGTTTGGATTGTTAAGAATTGTATTATACCCATTGTTAAGAATTGTATTATACCCATAGTAGCATGATACCACATACGGTGTCTCCACTTACGTTAAGAGACGACAACAAAACCTTTTTACAAAGCTATGCTCTTTTCTTTTTTTTTTATGATGTCCACCCTACATTTATAGTTACTAACGGCTCCAAGCGACAAACATGCAGCTTATAATGTCAGTCTTTGTTATCTGTTTAGCTTGTTCACTTAACTCTAAAAATGTGCACTGTCTTCCATGCCATAATGATGTTTCTCTCTGTATATCATACGGTTTGTTCCAGCTATTGTGGCAGAACAAACTTGCCTGTTAATTACTTGCACAAATAAAATAAAGAATTATAAAAAAAAAAAAAAAAAAATAGCTGATTTTGGGGGCGGTGTGGCCTACGCGGAGCAAGATGGCCGCATAAAAATCTGCTCCGACACATGGGCACCTAATCCGCGACAATCCCACTAAAAGAAACTGCATCCAGCGACCCTCAACTAAGATGTCACAATATAAAAACAAAAGGAGCTCGGCGAAACCCGAAAACCTCAATTTTTTCAGTCAGAAATCGACGTCTGCGGCTCCGGCGGAACAGGCCTCAATTGACACCGAGGATCCTGAATCCGATGAAGGCAAGCAGTGCTCAAGACTCAGCACACAAACAAACGACACACAAATCACTAAGGCAGATCTATCAGCTGCTCTGGAAATATTATCGAACAAACTGATAACAACATGGCAACATACAGCAGATTCTTTGAAAAAAGATATACAGGAACTGGGGAGGAGGACATGGAGGATAAATATGACGAATTTACTACAGCGCATAATGATTTAGCTACCACGGTGGAACAACTATCCACACAATTAAACAATATGGAAGAAAAATTAACAGACATAGAGGACCGTTCCCGCCGGAACAACCTCCGACTAAGGGGGGTCCCTGAAGAAATTACCAACGATGACTTACCTTCCTATGTTAGGGCTGCTTGAAAGCCCATGCACCTGAGATACCAACAGATATGCTGTTAATTGATAGAATGCACCGCATCCCAAAACCGCGCCATCTCCCTCCTGCGGTCGCAAGAGATATACTACTGAGAGCTCACTATTTTCATATTAAAGAGCATATACTCAGAAGCAGCAAAGCATGAGCCAAGCCGCCAGAGGAGTATGCCACAGTCCGGATATATACGGATCTCTCTGCGGCCCCCCCCTGGAGAAGGAAGCAGTTCTCCCGGTAACGGGAGCATTGAGAGCACATGGCATTCGCTATAAGTGGGGTTTCCCCACTAAACTCATCATAACGAAAGAAGGGAAAACAACGGTGATGCAAACACCAGAAGATGGTGTGCAGAAATTACAAGACTGGGACATACAAATAACACCCAATCCCCAGAATATACCAAAGAAAAACGGAACGCTCAAAACTGAATGGACAAAGACTCAGAAGAAACATTAAATACCAGACGATACCTGGTTTAACGGCAAACATCGGACAAGATACTCAACATAGCTCACATCAGTGACGAACACGATCCATAAGGGACTACTCTTCTTTAAAACAGCCACGGACCTGCTTTGGCTCGGTCTGGGACCCGATGGGCCCGCTGATCTGTATGGGCCGCCGGATCCGGGGCTTCCGCCACCCCCTGTGACGAAGCGATGCAGAGCAGGGATATCGATGCGGGAGACCCAGGTCTGGAGCCATATCTCCGGCTGGGGATGGCCTCTAGGCGGTGAATAGATGCCTACTGATGAACACGTACCATCGGAGACTACCCTTTCTTTGAAAAACTACGAACTCGATCTGGCCCAGCTCGGGTCCAGACGGGCTCGCCGGTCTGGATGGACTGTTGGATCCGGGGCTCCCAACATCCCCTGTGACGAAGCAATGCAGAGCAGTGGTACCGATGCGGGAGACCCGGGTCTGGGGCTGCGTCTCCGGCTGGAGATCATCTTGGGTAAGAAATATACACTCTTTTAAGCACTCCTACATGGGAGAACAAGCACCATGACAAACCACATGGAAACCCACAAAAACATACAGACCGAGAGACTCAACTTTATTTCTGCTTCTCTCTCAATTTTTCTCTCAATTTTTATCTCAACTTTTATTTTTATTTATTTTTTATTTTTTCTCTCTCCCTTTTACATATATTAAGGACAGGCACTAGATGCCTAAACTAGGACACAACAAAAACGAACTGTTAATGAAAAAAAAAAAAAGAAAAAAAAAAGGGGGGGGGGTGGGAGGGAGAGAGGCGGAAAGGGAAGTAGAACAAAGAACGGCCTGGAGGGAGGGGGATGGACTGGGGTGATGTAATGTACTATGCTACTTTGATGAGAGAATGTTCAGTTTATTAATGCAGAGATATACTCACTAGAGACATTGACATGACCTATAATGAACACGTTACTAACAGGGAACATCCCTTCAGACTGACCCCTACCCGTACAGCAACTATAGGGACGTCCGCAACACACTGTGTAACTATGGTATCACTGTATATATTGTGACCTCCAACAAGAAGATAGATCACACGACATCCAAACTGATTACAGGCATGCCCAAATTCGCAGAGACATCCTGCTAGAGTCAGTTAAAAAACAAACCTGCCGCGGTCACCCTCCGTCCCGAACATAGACATCCTGTGAGTGTCTACATCGGGAACGTACGCACGGGTATAGACCCGACTCCATAACTATACTACCCAGATACATACAACCAAGTCAAACATAGAAACATAATGCAGTGACTTCTAAACACAGCCCATGGACCACGTCAATGGAGATAAAAACCAACTCCAACCCCCATGGTGTGGCAACTTCACACCTTGTCTCACAACGAGACATACTGTACATAGTTACCCCTCCCCCTCCAAGTTTTAAATCCCTTGTAAATACCTCCATCAGATCAGTAAGGAACATAGGGAATATCTATGCCAATGCAGAACTAGATAGGGCATGCACAAAATATAACATGCAACAAATAATAGGACTCCATATCATAACATTGCATTACTATACAATTTTCACTTTGCTAACACAAGTTCCCACAAAACCACATCCTGCCACACACAATCAACAAATTACTTATATATTCCAATGCCTAGCAATCATTTCACATCCGCACTTAGTAGATGAAAGTACAATCAATTAATACACGCGGGTTAAATACACCGCATAAACGGAGACTACTACTGGAAGAAGCACAAAAACACAAAACGGACATACTCTGTGTGCAGGAGACGCATTTTGTACACAACAGAGTTCCAACATTCGCCTACAGAGATTACCCAGTACAATACCATTCAACATACTCATCCAAATGTAGAGGAGTCTCCATACTCATTCATAAATCTCTAACATTTGAACTCCTGAAACTGAAAAGAGATACACAGTTCATCATACTACATTGCAAACAATACAACATATAATATCTCATAGTGAGTTTCTACGGGCCAAACGACAATCAAAAAAATGTTCTACACAAGATACTAGCAAAACTGCCAACCACGACCCACATCCCCAAAATT
Organism: Pelobates fuscus; assembly: GCF_036172605.1. Classification (NCBI taxonomy): domain Eukaryota; kingdom Metazoa; phylum Chordata; class Amphibia; order Anura; family Pelobatidae; genus Pelobates; species Pelobates fuscus. Next base: position 47,028,172 of record NC_086322.1, on the reverse strand, counting down.
ATATGTGGAGACGTTAACCACATACTACAACCCAAATTAGATACCACCTTACCACATACATCACCTAGATATAAAAGCATACGCAAACAAACAGCAGCATTAACACGACTAATCTCGGAGTATGGACTCTATGACATATGGAGGACACAACACCCAGATGACCGGGAATTTACATTTTACTCGCTTGTCCATCACACATACTCTAGGATCGACTACATACTAATAACAGGGGATCTACTACCACATGCAATCCATAGCGATATAGGCGATATAACCTGGTCAGATCATGCTGCTATCTGGCTAACAATTAAAGTTAATTTTGTCTTCCGAGGAACAACACCCTGGCGTCTGAACGACACTCTCCTACAAAATCCAGAATTTAGCCACATGCTAAACTCAGAAATAACATCCTACTTTGCTCAAAACAATACCCCTGATATATCACCTGCCACTGTGTGGCAAGCACATAAGGCAGTTATCCGCGGACATCTCATAAGTAGCGCATCCTATCTCAAGCGCAAGTCAAATCAAGAGTATGTAAACCTACTTAGATCCCTTAGAGATGAAACAACAGCCCAAATCTCACAACCATCACCAGACAGACAACAGCACAAACAACACCTACAGAAACAAATCAACGAAATACATATGATAAAGACAGTGAACATCATGCATAAACTAAAACTCAACTCATATACACAAGGAAATAAGGCGGGGAAGGCTCTGGCATCGACACTCCGACAGAAACAACAGAATGCCAAAATACCATTCCTCTTCAACGAGCAGGGAAACAAAATATATAACACACAGGACATAAACGATATGATGGCAGACTATTATGAAGCACTATACAATCTAAAAACTGACATCTATACACACCAGCCTCTCACATCCAACATAGTGGACTTCTTAAGGGAAGTAAGACTGACTAACTTAACACCGGATGACCAACTAAAACTAGAAAAACCCATCACACTTAGTGAAATACAGCAGACGATAAAAACGCTTCCTAAAGGAAAATCCCCGGGACCAGATGGGTTTACGAACCTAGAGAACTTATACAACCACATACTGTCCACCGGAATCCCTCCCCAAGAGTTGTTGCTTGCACATATAACAACATTACCCAAACCCGGTAAACCACCGCACAAATGCCAAAACCTACGCCCAATTTCATTATTGAATACAGACCTAAAAATAATGGCAAAAATATATGCAACTAGATTGGGGAACATTCTGCCATCGCTAATAAAAGATGACCAAGTGGCATTCACAGACATCCAAACCTGGAGTATCCCAGGGAACCAACACACAACCCACCACACCTGTCAGAAATAGCACATCCCTGGGCGTGTTACCTAACCTGTCTACTTTTAAAAACAAGAAAAAAAGTGCTTAGTTTCACCTGTGTATTAACCCCACAAAAACGTACAATGTTCTCACATGCTATGACACCGTATCTAGATGTATACTCAATAATGCTTGTCACAGTTGTCGTAACATGACAAGCTTGTATGTTATTAAGCTAGGCACTACGAAAATAAAGAATTAAAAAAAAAAAAAATGATGACCAAGTGGGATTTGTCAGGGGCAGACAGGGCTCCGATGGAACTAGAAAACTAATCGACCTCATTCACAAAATCCAACAAACCCGGGAGCCTAGTGTGGCCTTGTGACTAGATGCTGAAAAAGCGTTTGACAGGCTACACTGGGGATACCTTGAAGCAGTACTTCCGAATATCGAACGGCTCCAGACAGGGGTGCCCACTGTATATCCTAGCTCTGGAACCACTAGCTCAACACATCAGGGAAAACCAAAACATACATGGGATAAACATTAGCAATACAACACATAAAATCACGTTATTTGCTGATGATGTGATGCTTACCTTGACTAAACCTGAAATATCTCTACCAACATTACAAGCAGTAATACAGCAATTTAGCAACTGCTCATACTACAAACTTAATGTTACCAAGACCCAGGCCATGAGCTTCAACATCCAAACCTAAGACTTCAAAATCTGCAAAGTAAATACACGTATGACTGGAGACGTGACCACCTCACTTTTCTAGGCATATCACTCACACCAAGCACACGTAAATTGTACCAGGCCAACTATGAGAAGCTCCTCCGGGAGATAAAAACCCAAATGCAGAGCTGGAGGGGGAAATATGTGTCGTGGATAGGCAGAATTGCAGCGGCAAAAATGATGGTGTTACCACGTCTGCAGTACCTATTCAGAACCCTACAGATAACTCTCCCAAAACTATTCCTCATAGATGCCCAAATACATTTATATGGGGTGGGAAAAAAGCCAGAACAGCAGCAGAGATTTTATATAAACCCTTCAAAACCGGTGGAATGGGGGTCCCGAACATCTCACGATACTACGAAGCAGCTATGATAAGCACACTTGTACATATACACTACCACAAAAAACCACTTGCGTGGAACCAAATAGAAGCGGCATGCACCGAGGGAATACCACTACATACTTTAGCCTGGATACCTGCAGACAAAAGGCCACACTACAAAAACATATGCCCAACAACAGCAACAACACTCAAAGTATGGGACAATCTGGTTAAAAAACAAAATAAAAAGATGCAATTCTCCCAAAACTTGGAGTGTCCTACATATCACAGGTACTAACAAATGGCCATATAAGTGATTATGATACGCTACGTAGTAAATACGATCTACCTTCCACAACCTTCTTCTCATACCTGCAATTGAAATCAGGGCCGGCCTTAGGCATTTTGACGCCCTGTGCGAAAAATCTTCACAGCGCCCCCCCCGTCATCCATGTATGCTGTAATGTTTGTGTTGTCTGTGTATGTGATAGTAGGTGTGATGACTGTGTGTGATATGTATGCTATGTGTGATATTTGTAATGGGTGTATTAACAGTGTGTGATATGCGTGTATTGGTTGTATGTGACACACACACACACACACAAACACACACACACATAGAGTCAGACTGCCATACACACACACAGGAAGACATCCACACACACACACAGGCAGACAGTCATACACACACACACAGACACACACAGGCAGACAGTCAGTCATACACACAGACACAGACAGTCATACACACAGACACACACAGAGGCAGACAGTAATACACACAGACAAACACGCAGACAGTCATACACACAGACACACACAGGCAGACAGCCATACACACAGACACACAGAGGCAGACAGCCATACACACAGAGGCAGACAGCCATACACACAGAGGCAGACGGCCATACACACAGAGGCAGTCATACACACAATCACACACACAGAGGTAGACAGTCATACACACAGAGGCAGACAGTCATACACACAGAGGCAGACAGTCATACACACAGACACACACACAGAGGCAGACAGTAATACACACAGACACACAGTGGCAGACAGTCATATACACACACACACACACACACACACACACACAGGCAGACAGTCTCACACACACAGACACACACAGGCAGACAGTCAGTCATACACACAGACACAGACAGTAATACACACAGAGGCAGACAGTAATACACACAGACACACACAGAGGCAGACAGTCATACACACAGACACACACAGAGGCAGACAGTCATACACACAGACACACACAGAGGCAGACAGTCATACACACACACACACAGACACACACAGAGGCAGACAGTCATACACACACACACACACACAGACACACACAGGCAGACAGTCATACACAGACACACACACACACACAGGCAGACAGTCATACACAGACACACACACACACAGGCAGACAGTCATACACAGACACACACACACACAGGCAGACAGTCATACACACAGACACACACAGGCAGACAGTCATACACACACAGACAGTAATAAACACAGGCAGAGAGTCACACTCACCAGACAATCCCACAGTTACCTGTGGAGTTCATTGTGGAGGCAGTGCAGCTCCTGGTGACTGTTTGGTGGGGAAGCAGGGACTCCTTCCTGCTTCCCCTGCAGCAGTTTTCCGGCGCTTTTAGCTCCGCCCCCGCCGCACGGTAAGCTCCGCCCCCGCTGCAAATTTAAAAAAAAAAAAAAAAAAAAAAATTTTTTTTTTTTTTTTTTAAATCCACGGCGCCCCCTGCTCCATGGCGCCCTGTGCGGCCGCACAGCTCGCACACCCCTAAGGCCGGCCCTGATTGAAATCATGGGTAACCAAACACTATGACAACTCACAGACATAGGGATACGTGCTTAACGAGATAGAACACCTATGTATGGCAAACAAACCACCACAACGACTACTGTCCACTTTATATAGATTGTTGGACACAACATCAACACAGAAAAATTCAACTTTATTAAAGCGTGGGAAAGGGAACTTGACCATACACTGACACCTGAGGAATGGCTTCAGACACAGAGAGCACATAAAACGCTCACTTTAAACACAGCACACATAGAAATAAGTAGGAAAATCCTATACCGGTGGTATATGGTGCCCTCAAAAATACACAAGATGGATCGTACCAAACCGGACGTCTGCTGGAGATGCGGTGCGGAGCCCGCGTCTATGACTCATGTCTGGTGGGGATTTACGAAATTGACAAAATTCTGGTCAGATATCTCAGGCCTCATAGAAGACACTACAGGTGTAAAGTTACCGCATACCCCATTATCTTATCTGCTACTCATATGGCCCAAAATACTACAAAAAACCAGACGCATACCATATTATTATTACAGCCTTAACTGCCATAGGTAGGATCTGGTTGAAAGACACAGCCCCCTGTATACAACACTGTATAGAGATGGTGGAGACTACCAAACATTATGAAACAGCAGCAAGGAAAGCACAAACCAAGAAAAACTTCTGGGTTCTGGCATGGAATAAATGGGAGTTAAAGAATCAGCACCATAAAAGCATTCCTACGACCTCATAATCATAATCTAAGTGCATTGCAGTCTAGACGAAATAGATTCCCAATTCTGTGAACAAACTAAACAAATTCCCCCTTCCCTTTTTTTTTTTCCCTCACCCCCCGACAGTTTTTACCCCTCCCAAATAATTTGTATTCCAAGTTCCTCAGCTAAGAGGGAACATAACCACCGCGACATGTCGCTTGTATCACCATCACCATGTATGTACATTGAAACCTAAAAATGTTATACATAACACTTTCAAATAATTGGAACATAATAAATATGGACAATGGTTGTCCCAAAAAACTATCATCGATCAACTAGAGACCCACATGGCGCATATAACGCAACAAATCACAATAGGGAATGTAACTGAAACAAACAAACAAAAAAATGCAATGTGGAACTGCCTAAATGTGCCATATGCCTGTATGAATAGATCTGGTGACAAGCATAGTTTGTATGGTGTTAGACAAACATGCTGTTAAATGTTCCCATTCCCCTTTTCTTTTCTGTATCCCTATTTTATTTACGTTTATACCTAACTACAAATAAAAAATTGTCAAAAAAAAAAAAAAAATAGCCGATTTTATAAATGCTAGCTTGAAATCTAATTTCACATATATTAATATTATTTGTTGTATTTAGTTTATATAGTTTACATATGTAATCATTCCAAAACTTATTTTCCTTTTATGAGATCAAGATAGAATATTGAAGAGATTGATTTTTTTTTTCTAAGAGGCAAATTATAAATAAGATAAATAATACGATGGCCATTGTCTGCAAGTTCTGTATGCACAACTGTCCAACTAGAGGAAGCAGAAAATATTTAGTCACATGAATACTTTATGTTTAGTGGAAAATTTTTAGTATGTTAATTATATTATTTAAGAAAAAATGCATCTATTTTTTTTATGTTTGTTTTTTCGTTGTTGATTTAACTTTATACAGTTGATGAGATTTTTTTTCTGGTGAATTGTACAAATCGGAAACCGGTTTATGGCAAGAAGCATTTAGTACCTAACCTGACATAAGATGGCCTTTTTAAAATGGAAAATTATAAACTCACTCCATCTACAGTGAAACACACGCTCTTTCGGACCTTTGACCGTATCAGATATTAATTGTAGTGAATAAAAATACATCTTGTAAAATTCAGGGTATGATTTTCAGGAAATATATTTGTTAAGGCTGCAGACCTGTATTTGTGGGAGGAGTTTGGTCCATGTAAACCCCCCGTCCCCCCCCCCTCCTACCTGGGCCTTACCATCTCCCCTTTATTTAATGAATTGTATCCAATTTTATGTTTTCTTTATTGTTTTACCTTGGTGGACCCTTTTTTTAATTACATCCCTATCCTTACGTCGGTTTGGGCACACCACAACCGATTTGCACCCCACCATTATCTACATACGGCTCTTATGGTTTCGACCACAAATATATAATATATATATCAGTGTTTTCTTTAACATTATAGCGAGATTTTGCTAAGGCTAGCACGTCATATTCTTTGCACCAGTCCCCTTTTAAATTTTGTTAATTTTAAATGGGAATTTTCAAATTTTTCAGTATTTACATTAATTCTGTAATATTTTAATAGACTTCAGGGAGGTTTTTATTTTTTTACGTTTATGTCTGCATTTGTTATCTTGTGTTATGATTCTATTTCCTAAGGGGTTAAATATAATAATATAAGTAACCTAGTTTTTGAACTAGTAAACTATTTTTATTTTTTGTAGAGTACTTAAGAGTACTTAGAGTACACCTACAGAGCTATTCACTAAATAACGGCTGCCCTGTACGGGACAGGGCAAAACCATCCTTGTGCTGTATGGGACCATTTAGAATACAACATCCTTCACACTATTTACTATGGCCGGATTTTGCAGACAAGGCTCCAAATGCGCCTGAATATGGCCCAGATTTCAGATGGACCGAACACTGCCAGGTGACTGGTGATTAGTTCTCACACAACTCATTCATTGATTTTTTGATGTTGCCGATTCCCATGTTAAAATATGTTTTCACTATATGCAGCTCTGCAGCCTAACCATATCCCTGGCTTTATTGCCGTTGAATTAACTTGCTTAACTTTTTCACTTCAAAAGGGGCCAAATATGCACCATCTATACTGTACTGCCTTACCAACTCACATAGGTCACTGTGCCATACAACACAAACATGTGGTACCTCACCCTACACAAACAAGTATTCCTGCCACTATAGTGTTAAGTTGGCACTGATAGAGATACATTAAATGCAGCTCTATGAGGAATGTGCATGGCCTCCTTGTGTGTGGAGATGCTGAACGGCACAGCATTGACCCTGGAAGCACCTCTAGTGTCCATCCGAGTGACTGCAAATAGAGGTTTAACTAGTGTAATGTAAACACTGCCTTTTCTCTGTGAAGGCAGTGTTTACATTAAAAAGCCTGCAGGGACAGCTATGAACACCAGAACAACTACATTAAAGGGGCACTATAGTCACTAAAACAACTTTAGCTTAATGAAGCAGTTTTGGTGTATAGATAATGCCTCTGCAGGTTCACTGCTCAATTCACTGTCATTTAGGAGTTAAGTCACTTTTGTTTCTGTTTATGCAGCCCTAGCCACACCTCACCTGGCTGTGACTCACTGCCCGTATGAAAAAAATTGTTTCATTTTCAATCAAATGTTAACTCGCTTTGGAAGTTTGAGTTTGAGTAAATTGAGCTTTTAAACACACAGGAGGATCCTGCAGGGTCTAGCAGGCTAATAAAAGGAGCTGAAAATAAGAGATTCTAAATTAAACAGAATGTGCAATAAAGGAAGTTTAAGCATTGTGTCTCTCTTTTCATGAAGTGTTTAGGAAGGCTGTGCAAGTGGTTTAACTCATAAATGACACAGAATTAAGCAGTGAGACTGCTGGTTTTTTTATATGAACCCAAACCACGTCATTAAGCTGAAATGGTTTTGGTGCTATAAATCTATCAATTCACAATATATATATACCAGTACTTATTGTAATATATTCTGTGAGGCACATAACACTTATTAGAATCATATCTGATACATCTGGTTTTAACATTTACCTTAAAATTAGGCATAATTTACTGGAATAGTACAATACATGTCTCAAATTTACTGGAAAAGGATGACATGTTTCACTGATCAGTGAGGTTTTGTCAGAATTGAGCAGGGAGTGGATGTTCCCAGCTACGTATATAAGTTCGTTACTTGGATTTTACGTCTTTTTGGTTTACAGAAAATTATCAAAGCCAGCTGCAACATTGCAATCATTCAGGGAAAGGTTTATTCTGCCTGATTGCATTATTTCAATGATGTACTGCTTCTGAAATGCAATTTTTATGTTAATACAAAAGTCTGTAACAATCATGTTTTCTTGGTCTTGTTGTTAAGTTGAAAATATAATGACCACGTAGGTAGAGGCAAAATGTGATATGTCCTTGTTTTTCATGACATGTTTTATAGTTTTCACCAAATCTGCCACCGGCCGCCGTGAGGAACCGTGGTGCTTTGTGTTTAATGATAAATATTAGCCAGCTACCTCTGCCGTATGATGCTACGGACATCAGAGTTACTGTGTAATGACTTGGCAGTAGCAGCATTGTCTGTTAGAATTCTCAGAACCAGTATCGCCGACATTATACCAGTGTTATAGAGAGGAATGGAATATATTAAAGGAATAGTCCAGGCTAGAAATATGTTCTTTCTAACATTGTGAGGGATCCTTATGCAGTTTAGATTACTCCCCTTAATCCCCCCAAACGCAAAAAAATGCTCTTACTTGCCTGTAATCGGGTGGTGAGAATATATTATCATCTCAACTCTGTTCTACCTCATTGGGATGATGTCTTGGCCAATCCAAAGGCTCTCACAAAAGCAGGGAGGCACAGTGCATGCCTAGCAATTTGGCACTGTTACTCATTGAAACCAGTGCTGCTCTATGAGAGGCCCTCAAAACCGCCTTGAGAGAGTGTTTGAGTGGAGTAATGGAGATAATTCTTCCCTACCAAGAGGGGGATATAAAATTTTAATTGTTTTTTAAAATCTGTACTTTTATAAAATAATACCAGTTTTCCAGCAAACTGAAGTTCTTTAGAGAACCTGATTGTTCGTTTTAAAGAGATCATGGCATTCTATATAATACTTAAAGTAACACTATAGTGTCAGGAATACAAGCTCGACACTATAGCTATAATAGCCCCATTTGGTTGGTCAGCCCAGTTTTCCCTGTTTCCAGTGCCACGTGGGTCTGCCCTGCTCCCCCCTTGGCAAACTTGATGATCTCAGCCAATCCAGTGCTTTCCCAAAGGAAATCGTTAGGAGGCTATTGCATATGCTGTACATTGTGCAGTATTGACCCAGGAAGCACTTCTTGTGGCCCTCTGAGTGACTGCCATTAGAGGTGTTACTAGGCAGTAATGTAAACACTGCATTTTCTCTGAATAAGCTGTGTTTACATTAAAAAGCCTGCAGAGACAGGCAGTAGACACCAGGACAACTAAGTAACTTACTAAGCTGTAGTTGTTCTGGTGCCTATATTATACCTTTAAACTTGTGACCACACAACTTCTGTAACTCCAAATATAATCACATGGCATTCAGTTGATCTTTTGTCAAGAAGTATACAAATACATACTAGGAATGTTATGTTTTGTTCTGTTAACTGTATGTTATACTGTGGAATTTGTTAAAAGTTCAGATGGGAAAGGAAATGTCACAGTTCAGTATAGACACTTGAGGCCAAATGTATCTTATGCACCAGTTCAAACCATTGCTAACCCAATTAAACAACATAGGAACATAATTTTTGTTCCAGAACCAGGATTTAAGAAGCACAGTACCAAACTCTTTAGGCACTGAAAGGGCAAAATTCCTGCATTTCTGCCCCAAACCAATTGGTTACCATTATATTAAACTGATCAGCTGCGAATATTTCGTTTGAGAATTACCTTCCAGTTGTGCAAGGACTTTATTTGTAACAAACATTTACCTTGAATTAAATAAAACTGGGTTTTAATAACAGCAATAATGCATTCTACTCCTCACAGTGTCACTGTACATATTTTTGTTTAGAATTCTTAGAAAAAATAAAACTTAAGCAAGCATTTTATTATACTTCACGCATGAAAAGATACTAAGACAAAATTAGATCTTTTCATTTATCTCCCTCGGATGATCTATTGTTTTTCTGAGCTTGGTGCTTTACGATGTGTTGAATTGAGACAGTAGTTCTGCTATCAATATTTTTTTCTCCAATGTATTGTTCCCGTTTTCCTTCAGTATAATGATTTTCTTTCAATTCATTAAGATCTTGCTTTTTAACTATTAGTGCATTCTTTAATTTATGTTCATAATCCGTCAAACGTTTGAGTACACCACCTTAAAGGCAGGTTAACTATGTTGTTATATTGTCTTTATGATACACATGTGATTTTTGTATTTAGAAAAACGATGATCGTAAATATTTTGCATTAAAATGTTTAAAAGGGAAACTGTCACTTTTCCAAAATTCTTGATATTTTATTAGTTTACCTCTATATATAGCGCTATGTATTTGTGCGGTGCGTAAAATAAGAAGAAATGGAAAAATCTATACCTTTTTATCCTGCTGAGCTCCCTGCCAATCATGGTTATTAGATCTGGTATTTGCAGTCCCAATAGAAAAGGTATCCAGAGGTAAGGAAAAGAAAACAATGTTACAGTGTCTTCTCTTCATTAGTAATGTTAGCATCTCATGAAAAAAAAAAAAGTAATAATAAAAAAAAAAAAACGAGTCAAAAGTGGTTTTCAATGTTTTATTCAATGGTATAAATTCCAGAAAAGTGACTGTTCCCTTTTTAACCCCTTAAGGACCAAACTTCTGGAATAAAAGGGAATCATGACATGTCACACACGTCACGTGTCCTTAAGGGGTTAAAGGGACACTATAGTCACCTGAACAACGTTAGCTTAATGAAGCCGTTTTGGTGTATAGATCATTTCCCTGCAGCCTCACTGCTCAATCCTCTGCCATTTAGGAGTTAAATCCCTTTGTTTATGAACCCTAGTCACACCTCCCTGCATGTGACTTGCACAGCCTTCCATAAATACTTCCTGTAAAGAGAGCCCTATTTAGGCTTTCTTTATTGCAAGTTCTGTTTAATTAAGATTTTCTTATCCCCTGCTATGTTAATAACTTGCTAGACCCTGCAAGAGCCTCCTGTATGTGGTTAAAGTTCCATTTAGAGATTGAGATACAATTATTTAAGGTAAATTACATCTGTTTGAAAGTGAAACCAGTTTTTTTTTTCATGCAGGCTCTGTCAATCATAGCCAGGGGAGGTGTGGCTAGGGCTGCATAAACAGAAACAAAGTGATTTAACTCCTAAATGACAGTGAATTGAGCAGTGAAATTGCAGGGGAATGATCTATACACTAAAACTGCTTTATTTAGCTAAAGTAATTTAGGTGACTATAGTGTTCCTTTAATTTATAAATGACGCCCTTAAAGAAACATGATGGGAATTTGCCATCATGCTGGCTGTCCACTGCTGAAGCTGTGTCCAGGTTGGCAGGAACTATTCACCTGAAGCAATTGGTTCTTTTACAGAGTCAATCATTTAGAATTCTGATATCGGTAAAACGTAGCATTGTAACAGTGCCAATTTAAAACAAGACCCCTGTTAGATAAATAGAATGTTTGTAACTGTTGTGTACAAGCAGAATGTCCAGGTATCTCTATTCACCTGCAGTTTATGCTTGTATTAACTCAGTAAGAGAGTAGACTGCGGAGAATTACTAGTTCTAAGAAAACTTGAGAAAACTTGAGAGAAGCTTTTATCCACGTTTTCCAGTACTGACAATTTAAGATTATAGAGATTTGGCTCCACCTGTAGAGTTTTTAGAAAACTCAAAAACCTGAGTACCTATGGCTTTCCACCAGTTAAAGGGCTAATCTGCGCCTCATAACCACTACAGCCCAGTATCATGGTTCTGATGCTAGGAGTACCTTAGCGCCTTTCCCTGGTAAGGGAGCATACTGGTTTGCAATGGATTGTCTCTTATCTGGGTCCCACTGGGTGCCGAGCCTCCTGTAACGCTGGCTGAACAGGCATCTGGCTCCTGGAGCACCCTCCACTCCTCAACCTTTCCCAGTCCTTACAACGGACCCTTCAGGATCCAATTCAAACTGCTGGCACTAATTTACAAACCCCTCAACAATTCCATAATTTGCACCCTTTCACTCTATATACAGCTAATGATGATAACAATATCACTGCAGCATCTATCAGTATAGAGTCAGGTGGTGTGCTCACTGCTCTTCAAAGCCACCGACCCAGAGTCTCTCGGGGGGAAGAGAGAAGGGTCCATCCAGCCGTGGGTTTGTCAGGGTGGTCTGACAAATGTGAGGCGTACAAGGTGAAAGTCAAACTTGTTTATGCCGAACGAGAGCAGGTGTATAGATTTAGTGATTTTTGCAGTTCCTTGCAATAAAAAGCTACCATGGGAAGTATATAATGTGCTGGTACTCTCTGCACCAAAGCAAGCACGTTCTGTTTTTTTAGCATGACCCTTTAAGCAAACATATTTATTTATTTTTTAACTATGAAACCCTCGAATGCATCCTAAATATTAATTCAGTATATTAATGCATGCTCCAAACAGCATGCGGTCTGATTCCATGCCTAAAAGTAAGTAACGATTTGCGTCTTGTACCGTGCATTTTCATTCAAACAGATTCATAGTTATTGCTATAATATCAGTATGATTACATAAAATAAGGATAATTGTTTTTATTATAAACTACACCTGCTGTCAGAATATTGTGTTTTTAAAACTCACTGTTTCATTTTTATGCATGTTTAATAGGCATAGGGCTAGATTTCTACTTTTATTCTAATGTATTTATTTACTAAACAGGAAATTGTGATAAGTTGCAACATTTACAATATGTGAAATTCAATATCTATTCAGGTCTTTGGAAACATAGTTGCTAACTCATAGCTACTGAGCTTGAATAATTCTCTATCAGGGTTATTCACTAAGGTGAGAATGGTCAGGAATTGAAAGTGAATTCAGAGTGAAATTCTAATTTAAGGCCAAAACAGACATTTTGGAAATCTGGAAAAATTCTCCAATCTTTGAAATTCACTTCACATGACTTTGCATTTCCGGCTAGTCTCCTTTTAGTGTATAACCCTGCTCGTGATCAATCATTAAAAATGGCATCAAGTTGTGAATAAACTGGGATTGTTCACTAAAATGGTAAATGTTGGGAATTCAAGGTGTATTTAGCTGACAATAGACAAATTATTTCACACAGGGGGAAACCAGAGATAATACAACCCACGGGGCATGCCCCCAAGCCTGCCCCCAAATCCTGCCTCCAAATCCCGCCCATGTGAATACACACACAACACACGCACTGATACAAAAAGGACATAGGTACACACACACATAGTGACACACATACTGAAACAGACACATAGACATACACATACATACACATACATACTGAATTACATACAGATACACAGTGGCGTACTAAGGGGGGGGCGGGGGGGGGCGGTCCGCCCCGGGTGCCATCCAGTAGGGGGGTGCCACACTCTGTCCCTCCTGCTGGTCGTCCTCTCCCTCGCGGCTCCGGCGCTCAGTGAGTGAGTCAGAGCACAGGGAGGGGATTCCCAGCCTGCGCCATCACTGAGCACCAGGGATGCTGTTATGGAGTGTGCCAGCAGGGGGCGCAGAGTGTGCATTCTGCAAGATTTCTCCCCTGCGGCCACTCTGCCTGCACCTCCTGCACTGCCTGCACCTCCTGCACAGCCATTGAATCATGGTAAGAAAATATTATTGTAAATTCACTCTCACCCCCCCACTCAGTCACCCTGTCACCCCCCCTCAGTCACCCTGTCACCCCCCCTCAGTCACCCTGTCACCCCCCCCCCTCAGTCACCCTGTCACCCCCCTCCCTCAGTCACCCTGTCACCCCCCTCACCCCCTCCCTCAATCACCCTGTCACCCCCTCCCTCAGTCACCCTCTCACCCCCTCAGTCACCCTATCACCCCCCCTCACCCTGTCACCCCCCTCAATCACCCTATCACCCCCTCCCTCAGTCACCCTCTCACTCCCTCAGTCACCCTGTCACCCCCCCTCACCCTGTCACCCCCTCACCCCGTCACCCCCCTCAATCACCCTGTCACCCCCTCCCTCAGTCACCCTCTCCCTCAGTCACCCTGTCACCCCCCCCTCAGTCACCCTGTCACCAGTCACCCCCCTCAGTCACCCTGTCACCCCCTCCCTCAGTCACTCTGTCACCCCCTCAGTCACCCTGTTACCCCCCTCACCCTGTCACCAGTCACCCCCCCAGTCACCAGTCACCCCCCCTCAGTCACCCTGTCACCCCCCCCTCACCCTGTCACCCCCTCACCCTGTCACCCCCCTCAATCACCCTGTCACCCCCTCCCTCAGTCACCCTCACCCCCTCCCTCAGTCACCCTGTCACCCCCTCACCCTGTCACCCCCTCACCCTGTCACCCCCTCACCCTGTCACCCCCCTCAATCACCCTGTCACCCCCTCCCTCAGTCACCCTCTCACCCCCTCCCTCAGTCACCCTATCACCCCCCCCTCACCCCCTCCCTCAGTCACCCTGTCACCCCCCCAGTCACCCTGTCACCCCCCCTCAGTCACCCTGTCACCCTGTCACCCCCCCTCACCCCCTCCCTCAATCACCCTGTCACCCCCTCCCTCAGTCACCCTGTCACCCCCACTAACCCTCTCACCCTGTCACCCCCCTCAATCACCCTGTCACCCCCTCCCTCAGTCACCCTCTCACCCCCTCAGTCACCCTGTCACCCCCCCCCTCACCCTGTCACCCCCTCACCCCCCTCAATCACCCTGTCACCCCCTCCCTCAGTCACTCTGTCACCCCCCTCAGTCACCCTGTCACCCCCCCAGTCACCAGGCACCCCCCCTCAGTCACCCTGTCACCCCCCTCACCCTGTCACCCCCTCACCCTGTCACCCCCTCACCCTGTCACCCCCTCACCCTGTCACCCCCTCACCCTGTCACCCCCTCCCTCAGTCACCCTCTCACCCCCTCCCTCAGTCACCCTGTCACCCCCCTCAGTCACCCTGTCACCCCCCCCTCACCCTGTCACCCCCTCAGTCACCCTGTCACCAGTCACCCCCCCCAGTCATCCTGTCACCCCCCTCAGTCACCCCCCCCTCAGTCACCCTGTCACCCCCCTCACCCTGTCACCCCCTCACCCTGTCACCCCTTCACCCTGTCACCCCCCTCAATCACCCTGTCACCCCCTCCCTCAGTCACTCTGTCACCCCCTCAGTCACCCTGTCACCAGTCACCCCCCTCAGTCACCCTGTCACCAGTCACCCCCCCAGTCACCCTGTCACCCCCCTCAGTCACCCAGTCACCAGTCACCCCCCCTCAGTCACCCTGTCACCAGTCACCCCCCCTCAGTCACCCTGTCACCCCCCTCAGTCACCCTGTCACCAGTCACCCCCCTCACCCTGTCACCCCCCTCAGTCACCCTGTCACCACCCTCAGTCACCCTGTCACCCCCCCAGTCACCCTGTCACCACCCTCAGTCACCCTGTCACCCCCTCCATCAGTCACCCTGTCACCCCCTCAGTCACCCTGTCACCCCCCTCAGTCACCCTGTCACCAGTCACCCCCCCCCTCAGTCACCCTGTCACTCTGTCACCAGTCACCCCCCAGTCACCCCCCCTGTCACCAGTCACCCCCTCCCTCAGTCACCCCCCCTCAGTCACTCTGTCACCAGTCACCCCCTCCCTCAGTCACCAGTCAACCCCTCTTTCCCTCACTCTGCTACCTGTCACTCCCTCCCACGCTCTGTCAGCCCCTCCCTCCTACGCTCTGCCACCTGTCCCCTCCTCACTCTGCCAACCCTATCCCACAGCACACTATGTGCCTTACAATGCCCTACACACACTACATCCCACCCCCACACTATGTGTCTTACCCATACTACATCCCTATCACCCCTACACCAGGTCTGTCTCCTAAATTACTATCAATAAAGATTTGTATCAGGACAAGTAGATTGTCACGGCAGACAAGTAGATTGGGCAAACACTTTAGTCCCTGGACAAGTAGTTGTTTTTTTTTAAATTTCAACACCCCTGCCCTCTCTGCCATATACACCCCCGCCATATACACCCCTGCCTTGTCATAATATCCTCCCTGCTATAAACCCACTACCTGGTCATAATTCCCACCCTGGCATATACCCCTTTAACATGTCATATAATACCCACACTGCCATAATCCCCTCCCTGCTATATACCTCCACCGTATCATAATACACACCCTGCCATACACCCTGGCCCTGCCTTGACATAATATCCTCTCTTCCATATAACACCCAATCCCATTGTTCCCACCCGTGACATAAAACACCATATACTCACCACCTCACCTGCAGTCACCTCCTTCAATCCACTGTGTGCAGTGGCACACACTGTCATAGTATCCACCACACTGTCCCACCCTGCCATATACCTTTCTCCTGATAGTAATACTCACCCACTTACATATACATCCACGTTGTCACATTCCCCCAGACAGATAGGACAGATATATACTGGAAGGCAGTGAGATTAACCCCTTAAGGACACATGACATGTGTGGCATGTCATGATTCCCTTTTATTCCAGAAGTTTGGTCCTTAAGGGGTTAAACATTTTTATGGACCATATAGGAGTTTGTGTACGCCCTGCAGTAAGCCGGCAGCCGGGGTATGACATCATCCTGGCATCGGCATCACTACTGGTCGTGCAAGCGAGCTGTGAAGGAAGAGCACAGAGATCCCAGCCCAGCAGCAACCGCTTGTCACTCCCAGAGTAAGGTAGGGAGGTTGGTTGGACCTCTTAATAACTAAATGCGTTTGTATATCTGTGGTTGTGTATATGTTTAGTAGATAGCTCCCTAATTTGGTGTCCTTAAATATGTCAATCCCACATAAGGATAACAAATAAGTGAGTTATCTATTAAACAACCTAAAGATTAAAATTAAGAAAAAGGCTTTTTAAATTTTGATCTTTTAGCTATTTAGTAGAGAATTCCCTAAATTGGTGCCCTTATGTGAGATTCCATATGTAAAGATACCAAATTAGGGTGCTGTTTAGCAGATAGCTCCCTTATTTGGTGTCCTTAAATATGGCAATCCCACATCTCAGCATCTTGCCAACACTACACACAAATACATCCCTGCATTCCAGTGCAAACACTACATACAAACACACCTCTGTATTAAAACATCACCATTATATATAAACACACCACTGCATCTCGCCAACACTACACACAAAAGCATGCCTGCATTAAAATGCCAACACTACATACAAACACACCCATTCATTCACTCACACTTACTCCATACAAAAGCATGCTTACATTGAAACATGCAAGCACTGCTCAATGCTACATACATTAAAAAAATTTGGGTCTTTTGTACATTTTAAAGTGCAGGGGGGGGGGGGGTGCCAAAACTAGGACCCGCCCCGGGTGCCATATGCTCTAGGTACGCCCCTGCAGATACATACATACTGACATACACATACATACATACATACATAATGGCATACATACACATACTGACATACATACAGATAGATAGATAGATAGATACATACTGACATACATACACACATACATACATACTGACATACACATACATACATACATACATAATGGCATACATACACATACTGACATACATACAGATAGATAGATACATACTGACATACATACACACATACATACATACTGACATACACATACATACATACATACATAATGGCATACATACACATACTGACATACATACAGATAGATAGATAGATACATACTGACATACATACACACATACATACATACTGACGTACATACTGACATACACATACATACTGAAATAGATACAGATAGATACATACATATACACACATACATACATACATACATACACAGACATACATACATACAGACATACACATACATACATACTGAAATAGATACAGATACATACATACTGACATACATACACATACTTGCTTGGAAACTGCAGGTGAGGAGTCCAGTTCCAGTGTCTCAATCCTCTGCTTTACCTCCCCTGAAAAGGATTGTTAATGGCAGGTGCTATTAAGTCCTCCCCTGCCTAAGGAGGAGTAGAGATTGTGTTTGCGTCCTGTGAGTTGAAAGAAAGAGCTGAAAGAGCCTAAAACAGTAAGGTGGATATTTATGTTTATTTATGTTGGGAAATGGACAAGCCATCCAACCCAGTTAGTTAAATCAGTGATCAGAAGAGCAAGGATTTTGTTTTTATTTGTTTTGTTACACTTTGTTATACCTTACTGAACATTGTTGAATTTTGGAACCACAATAAAAAAAGAGCAAGTCCTTTTACCTCATTCAGCGTGTGAAGTGCCTCTGAAGCCTGAAAAGACCCAGGACAAGGTACCAAAGGAAAGGCGTACGTTTGTCACAGGCACCCAACATAGAGCTCTTTACTATTCCATGACAGGCAACCCGGACTTCCTACCCGATATGGACACATGGGCCTTTTTCTGGCCTCCTCACACACCCACACCCACACATTTGATACATGTAGGCGAAGGGCATAATGATACCACTAAATAAAGTCTGATGGATGCCCCCTATTCATTCTTGCAAAACAATTGAAAGGGGTTTATTACTCACGTACCCCGACAACCCCGCCTACATAAGCAATTAACCTCATTTAAACTGTTTGTGATGATCCAGAACCTATGTCACACTCAATCTCACACCTTTACTCTACACTCCAGCTCAATACAGCACTACGGAATTTGTTGGTGCTTTATAAATAATAATAATAATAATAATAGGAACCTCCTGGCACCCCGTTTAATGGTAAATGGGAAACTGCTATAGGGAAAACCTTGACGTTGAATCAAGGGAAAAATATATGTTATCTGGTGCACCATTGTGCCCTAGCGAGTAAGACATAGGAAGCAGGATATAAGGTGCTATCACAGTGGTAGAACATACCACAACTCCTAAGGACCATCAATCCCAACCTAAATGGCTGTTGCTGGTGCTGTCACTCCTCTACAGGCACATTTTGATATATATTGTGGGAATGCCGGCATATTAGCACATTGTGAAAAGCGATACAGGCTATCATTAGCATATCAATTAAACTGTCAACAGCTTTCCCTCCCGCACCCTGATTCCTCTCCAGCAACTGTCATCCAAACAAAACACTAAACCTTCAGTGAACACTATTCTAGCAGCCTACTTTTCTACCCTACCCTTACCTTCTGTGTCACTATACCCCACTCTCTCTTGCATGTAAGCTCATTGAGCAGGGCCCTCAACCCCTCTGTTTCTGTGTCTCCAACTTGTCTGGTTACAATTACGTATCTGTTTGTCCACCCATTGTACAGTGATGTGGAATCTGTTGGCGCTTTATAAATAATAATAATAATAATATGGAAATCCTCAGATAATCAGCCAAACCTACACCCCGCCCCTTTCCTCCTCATGACACCACAGTCCCAATCTTCCAGTGCATGAAGTCCCTCACTATACAAATTCTCAACAGATCCAAACAGGTTATTCGCCTTTAACTGGAGATAGGCTACCCCACCACCACTCCATCTTTGGTGGAGGACTTGGCATAGCTGGAAGAACTTACTTTCTCAGCTCAGAATCGGTTAAAGACGTACACTGATAACTGGTCACATGTTGGCCTACACGGACGGGTTTAAGCATTTACTCATGTACAATTAGACTACAGATCATTCCAACTGGAGGGTGTTGGGCATGATGGGACGAAAACACCAGCCTTTCACTACTGTCCCGGGTTGCTAGGTTGGTAGGCAGACCAGCTCCTGGAGGTGATAGACTGATGGCACAGGAGGGAGACAGGATCACATAAAGCGGTACTAACCTGCAACTTATGAGACATCAGAGATATACAATATCTTAATTTACAAAGCTTTGTGATGTGGTTTGTTAATCTTTATTCATGAACGTGTTCTTTCAGTTAAACCTTTCTCAGACACAGTTATGGAATGTACATTACTCCAGTTACTACTCATGACTACGCATGGACATGCAAGTTTCTTATTGTTCTGCTATCTCTTCTGAAGAATGGTCCTGGGAGACCAGACATATCTACCATATCTATTTTAAATTCAAGTAGAATTCCTGACAATACATAGTTTAGTGAACAACGCTGTATAATGGCAGGTATACTTACACAAAACGTTGATAAATAGATCTTTTTTTTTTACAGAAATTCAAATAAATTTGGATTTTCTCTAAGATCATAAATAATATATTTAGGTAAAAACAAATAGTCGTTTCCTGTTGTACGTGGACTGTGAAATGTCCCCTGTGAGTGTCCAGCATTATTTAGCCAGTGTAGCAGGACTTGGTTTGCCTTGGTACCTTTTATCCAGTGTCACAATATCTTGATGGAATCGTTCTACAAGCTCATCAGTAAGTGTACCCTTATTGATAAATAAATACTTTCCTTAAAAAGGAATTATGAGAAATATATTTGTATCCCTCTCTACACCAAACGGACCACAAACGGTGGTGCCACAAACTCTCTCCGTGATTTTTCAATTAAAGGACCACTATAGTGCCAGGAAAACAAACTCATTTCCTGGCATTATATGGTCTTAAGGTCCCCCTCCCCCTCCACCCTCAGGGTCCCACTCCCGTGGCGCTGAAGGGGGAGGAAGGGGTTAAAATCTTACCTTTCTCCAGCGCCGGGCTCCCTCGGCGCTGGGGACTCTCCTTTGGTCGTCATCGGCTGAATGCGCATGCGCGGCAAGAGCGTCTTCTCACTTTGAAAATCACAGTGAGAAGCGCGGAAGCACCTCTAGCGGCTGTCAATGAGACAGCCACTAGAGGCTGGATTAACCCATAGGTTAAAATAGCAGTTTCTTTGAAACTGCTATGTTTACAGCAGGCAGGGTTAATCCTAGATGGACCTGGCACCCAGACCACTTCATTGAGCTGAAGTGGTCTGGGTGCCTATAGTGGTCCTTTAATGCATTCTTCATATCTCAACGTGATTGCTGGAACACATAGTCACCCAGCTAGTTTTCACTGTTTTCAATTGGTCAAGATCACACTATGACATTATTATTCAACTGGCCTAAATAATCTTAATTTGCCACATCACCACATAGTCATCCTAAATCCCCAGAATCTTTGATACTTATATTTTCTAAACACTATGGACATCATCTTTTATCAATTAATACACGAGTCTCTACTTGTATAGTGCAATGAATTTAACTTCACATATAGTCGTTCGATTCAGTATTTACCAAGATGCTTTTGCATCTTCATGTCCTCAGCTTTTACCCACCTCGCAATTACTAAAATTACTTCTATAGTTTCTGTAGTCGTGATTTGTCTTCTTCTTGTGCTTTGAAGATACAGTTACTGTATTTGTCTCAACTTTACTATTTCACTGTGAAGCATTGCTGTATCAAGTAATACCTTTCTTATCAAAGTACGTTTACTTGTGAATGACACACTCGGGAGTTATTATCTTTATCAAATCTAAAGGATTTCTAAGCACCAGACTAACAAAGACACTCAAACCGTCTTGGAATTCATACTCGTATATTTTTATGCAAATCGAAGCTGATGGATGAAAAAGAAGAACTATTCTCTTGTTTTCTCTAAAGTATAAATTATAGAGAATTGAAAACCAGATTTAGGAAGAAAAAAAAAGCTTGATTACAATTACAATTCTCCAATTCGGGTTTAGTAACAGTTTGGCTATTTTAGCATATACATATGTTGCCTATGATTAAGGACTATTTGGTGTGCAATACATAAGGCAAGTCCTTCTCTCTGTTACATGGTTACGACTGTAATAGAATGTTTTCAACAACCTCCTTTTTTTAGGGTAATTGTATTTGAAACTTCTTGTGGTTCGCTTTGGACATGCGCCCTGGACTGTACCTGCAAATTAAAGCAAATTACATGTTTTCTCATACCTTCTAACATTTCAGATGGACAAAGAGAGACACTTTAATTTTCGGGGTGTGAGTGGGGGTGCGGCCAGAGGCTGGCTGCTCTGAGACTTTTTAGGTTGCCTATTAATTATTTATACAAGCTGATTTCTAAACTCATGTATTATAGTCTAGAGATATTACTTTGAGTATTATTCCTGTGGAGTTCTAGCATAAATCCAGATTCACCAAGACTACTGAGATCCTACAAAAGAAGGTCATTATTATAGGAAAATGTGAAAGAGAGATCTGGTCCCTAAATAGGGACACTTGGGATGTATGTTTTCTGTGTGGTGCATGGTGATCACTATATGGATTCCAAAGATACACATCCTTAATCTAAACCAGACGTAGGCAACCTTTGGCATTCCAGATGTTTTGGACTACACCTCCCATGATGCTTTGCCAGCATTATGGGTTTAGGAGCATTATGAGGGATGTAGTCCACAACATTTGGAGTGCAGAACGTTGCCTAACCCTGATCTAAGCCCTCAGATTAGTAGTCAGTGCACTTTGTATTGACTTTACCAATGCAAAGTGTTCAAGGGACAATGCGATTTTAGTCCATAATCCCTTCTGGTAAATACTTAAAGATTAAATAATTTTAGAATTTTCATCTCACGGTTAATACAGCCTTCACAGTATGGACCTTCGAGATCTTTACATTTCCTCCATTGTAGGTTTATTAGATATTAATGGGTTTTATGTTCTATTTTAATAATGTGACACATTCTGTGAAGTTCTGACCCAATATTAAATTGGCTTTTCATCCAGTGGAGAAGGGTATTGATGAATATAGTGTGTGTTCATTTTAAGAATACGTGAATAGGATTCTAATTTCATAATGACCCTCTGTTCGTTTGCCAATACTTCACTTAGTTTATAATTAATCTTATATAAAAGTGAAGTTCTTTTTTTATTTTATTTCTCTTGGGAAAAATGAACGTGTTTAATGATGTGAGCAATACGTGTTTCTGCTTCGTGTTCCCCATGCAACATCAAGATTTTCCCAGTGACTTAAAATATTCTTAAAATATTTTATGGTTATTTCACCATTGGGCTTTTTTGTCCGTCAGTTCCATGTGGCAGGGAAATGGATGTAACCGCGCATACGAACTTCAGAAAATAAAATGTGGAATACATTGTACTGCTGCAATTTTGTAATTATGAGTTTACATCAAACTGCATATAATTAGGTTATAAACAATAGAAGGCTGCAGATGAGCAATTCTGTGTTAATAAGCAATTTTATTTATTGTATTTATTTTCTAAAGAAGAAAAATAATCTGCTTTTTAAAGTTACAGTGACTAGCACCTATGTTCACTTAGTGTTGAATTAAATAGTTCAAATAATGACATAATATTTGCATGGTTAAACCATACTTCTATGCAAATCCCAAGAGGTCCACCATCAGTTCTGCACCTCTCATCTCTCCATGAACACATTGCTAGCGCTTTATCACAACAAGTTTTCTTGCAATTGCATGTAGATTGTACTAAGACTCTCAAATAGCTATTTGTTTTTTTATTCTGTTTTGTTTATATTTTTGTAATTGCTTTGTTTAGAAATTATATTTTGCACCATGACCTTTTTACACTTTTTACAATGTGCCTGAGTGTGTTATATGTTTACCCAAATATTTTAAAAAATAATAATAATAATATTGCAATAATCTCTCTATACAAACTGCATAATATTCCCTAATTCGTGACAGTTTGCTTGAAATATTAGGCCACAACACTGGCAGTACTGCTGCCACCGATTAGGACAAGATTGCCATATCATATGCATTTTGTGCAAATTATTCCAATTTTAATTTTTTTTTTTCCCAGTGGCTAAAAGAGACAGTAAGCTCGATCTCCACTTCTTGTTTTTGTCAACATTCCGTATTTTAATCACTTGTCAGATATCCCCGTTTTATCATCGGAAAGTGCTGTGAAATGGTGCTTTATACACGATAATAACAATAATCATACATGAGTAAATCTATACAGTCGAGGATGCTGACGACTTTTTGTATACTCTTCTATTTTGAAGCAGAGATCAAGTCTTATTTGTATCCATTGCTACATTTGTTATTTAAATATTTCGATGCTGTAGTAGTTTTTCGTGCCTATCCTCTGTGTCATCATAGGTATCATCATAATGTTGTGCCGGATTGTTTGTTTTTAATCGGTGCAACATATTATTGGTCATAATTATCATCACCATCATCATCTAATTTTACTACAAACCATGCTGTTACATCTTTCCCCTGACTATCATGCCCCATGCTTATTCTTGATTATGAACTTTTTGTGGTTTAAAAATCAACACAATATAAATTTTTAAGGTTTTCTTGCTGTTATGTCACATGTCAAAAAACTATATTCCTACCCCTCCCAGCCTGCCTCATTGGTCCTGGGTGTATGATGAGAGAGGAACTCGCCTTCACGCATTGGGCAAACTCTCTCCCTTCACCGGCTTGGCTTTATGCTCAGATAAAACTCATCAAGTGGGAAGCCTCTTGGTGCTTCCCTTTCCGAGAAGGTGGACATGCAAGACGATTCCCCTAATCTACATCGCACTGTCTACAGTTCTGTTTATGATGAAAGACTTGATACTTACACTTGCCCTGCATGTGGCCTGCATGTCTCTTTATTTACTTGTTGAGAAATGCGTTTCTCCCTTGTGTTTTGTTTTGTTTTATTTTACTGTCAAGGCACCTGCGTGTACTAAACTATCCCAAATGGTTCAAGCATTCTGTGACTTCTTGCTCTGAAAATATCTTAATAAAAAGAAATTTAGAGCAAAAAACTATATTCCATGGGCGTAGTTTCTAAGTCAGAAAAAACGATTTTTTTAGCCTCCTAAGCGGTTTTAAGACCTCTCATCCATTAGAGTTAGGGCTACTTGGTTTAAAGACCTGTTCAATCTTGTTTCAATCTTCAGAGAATCTATAGGACTACTTCAATGGATAGCGTTATTTTCTTTTACTTGTGTTACATCTGAAAGTTAATAAAACTGCAAAGAAAAAACACAAAAATAATGCCAGAAAAAGCAAGCGCTCCGAATACAAAAGGAAAGGTTTGTTCCATAAGGTACATAAACAAACAGTGAAAACAAAAGCCAAAGAAAAATCTACCTTACATGTTTCGGACCACCCGGTACTTAGACATAGGAGTAATTCAGTTTAGTAATTCAGTTTACTCCTATGACTAAGGACTGGGTGGTCCGAAACATGTAAGGTAGATTTTTCTTTGGCTTTTGTTTTCACTGTTTGTTTATGTACCTTGTGGAATAAACATTTCCTTTTTAATTCGGATCACTTGCCTTTTTTCGGCATTATTTTTTTCTTTGCATTACTTCATGAGGGTTTGGAGTTCCTTGCCTGGTGTCTTGAGTTCCGGAGGGGTAAATTGGGTCTTTTTTCGTTACCCCACTTTCAAATTTTTCGTTTGACCTTCAAATTCATTTGTACTTCACAGCACAGTGGGATGAGCTTCCTGGTTTCCAAGTGCTTTTTTTCAGTTGATAGAATTGTACTTGAAGGACTCTCTCCCAGAAACTGCTAATAATATCCAATTTATCAGCAATGCACACACCACAGCTTACTAGCATGCCTATAAAGCCCAAGACACAGCCTGAGAATCCAAACCCAATAACAAACGTAACACCAGATTAAACTGGGGTTCGATTTTTGCCATTTGGCCTAGCATAGGCATTGCGTTAAGGTCTGGGAATACTCTGACATCCTTTGTTGCTCCATTTGGATAGTATCGATTTAAGCACTGCATGTAAGGTTGTTATATTTACCTTGACACACTTCCTTTGTCAAGTACTATTTCCATGGAATACTCACCTCCCTCATCTATAATCACCATCTTCTGCCCTTCCCAGTGCATTGTGCTGTTGTCTCTGGGTTCCTACGCATGGCTTGGATAGAGATCTGGCACCACATTTAAATTGAAAAAAAAAATCCAAATGGGCTAAATGAAGAGAAAGAAATGAGAGAGTTGGGGAGGGTGGGTGACAGGAAAAAATATGAATGGCCTTGATAGAGCCACTTGAAAGATGGAAGGGCCACGACCCTAACTTGTTGTGCTGTTCCAACTTAACCCCATGAGATGCCATGCCTTGTCCAAAATATACTTGTTTAGCCCACACATCTTCCCAATATATATAATCGTATATTTCCCTGAATTCTGCTTGAATTGATGCCCAATCCATTGTATTTTACTGTAGTAATAGTGCAATTCTACCCACATCCATTATTATTATAATTTTTGTTTTATTTATTTATTTATTTATTTTTTGTAAATCTTTCTTTTATTGAGACAATGTGATTTGCAATACAGCATTTCAACAAGAAGAAAAGGAATTAGTGCATATGATAAAATAGGAAACGTATTCGGTAGCTAAATTCCTGGTGGTCTGTCTCATTTTTTTTAATATATTAAACATGCTAATCAAGCTAAGAACAATTTGCTATGCTATATAACGATGTGTAACAATTTAGAAGGCAGTGTCAGAACAGCTTAGATTGTGAAAAGAAAAGGATGATGGTCACTCATTACAGACTGAATCAGTGGTTATGCTATGCGATATACTGGCTCTTTGAGTTGGGAGTCGCGGTTTCCCTGCATGTTGTGGGTAGATAGATGCTATGTCAACATAAAACATGGGATGAAGCGTAACTCAAAAATGGCAATTACAAACATCGAGAGTAAATCAGGGCAGGTTGGCTTCAGTCTGTATTGCAAGCTATATATGTACCACTGGTGTCTGGTCCTAGCATTAGAAATTGCAGAACATGTTAATTCAAATTGCTCATACAGTCAAGGATGTTGGTGTAGCGTTATAAGTAGGCTGGGGGATATACAGCAACAAATGCATAGAGAAGATTATATATGTTTTCATGTTGAGTCTCTCATCGGGTAAGTCCAGTTACTCGGCTTCCCCTTTAAGTGACTAGGCATCACGGTTGCGGGTTGGAATACCCGGTCAGCCTATTCCCACCAGCGGCAAAGATAGTGCAGGCGTGGGGACATCCCAGTGAGTATCCACCGAGGTGTAATGGCGTTGGTCTCCCCTCCAACCCCTGGCTTTCCCCTGACTGGAGTTTGCATGTGATTGCAGTGACTCGCTTCGTCCATGGCGGGTGTTGCTCCGTTTGTGCGGCAGGTGTAAGGAGGCATTACTTCTGCGGACCTTCAACCCAGATGGGCGAACAGTGTGGTGAGTGAGCTGTTGTGCGGGTCGGTTGCCGAGGTCAGTCGAGGGGAACAGGGTTGAGACAGTTTCCCCCGGCCCCAGGCCTTTATGAGAGCCAACCTCTTCAGTCCACGGACTCGGTACCTTGTTGTGGCCGTGTCCTGGCCCCCCAAGGGGCAGTTGGAAGAACGAGGTGGTATCCGCCGCCAGCGGCGTGCAATCTTCCCCCTGTGTGGTAGATGTCCTGAGGTCGTGCCTCTGGTGGCTCTCGGCCCAGGCAGGCGGTCGTTGGTGCCGTGCGGCTTTCGGGTAAGTGTGTTGCCCGGAGGAGTCTCTCTCTTCGCCCTTCTTGGTCCATTTTCCTTTGTCTGCTTGGACCGGTCTATGGTGATACGTGCCTGCAGTTTGTCCCAGAAGGCCTGCAATAGCGCGTCCAGCCTGGTTTCAAGGGTGTCTAGACTAGGTCCTTGTGCCCATGTAGAGTTCAGTGTTGCTTGTCGAGGGACTCCCGCCATCTTGAGAAATCAGTGCACTGTGAGATTTCTGTTGTGAGTATTGCGCTGAGGCAACAGAGATGGCAGCCGACCGTTCACCCAGTGGGGACCGGGATAACCCCCACCGGTCCAGAGGGGGGGGGGGGGTAGGAAGCTAGTAGTGTCGTTTGGTGAGTCCGGTGTCAGGGAGAGCGTCCGCCTCTCCCCGGCTCCACCTCGAGTAGGCCGCACGTGGCCTTCTGAGCTCCCCGGTTCGACGGGCTCCAGAGAGGTGTCTCTCGCTTCGGCCGTGCACTCCCGACGTGGGTAGTGCACTTTGGTCGTTGTTTGGGCTGGGTGGCCCTAGATTGTACCCCAGATTCCGTCCGCCAGACAGGAGCTTGTGTTGCACACGTCTTCACGGCTCGTCGGTCAAGCTCCGCCCCCCCTATTTTGTTTTTAAGCCCCATAAAGGGTTTTACGGTTTGGCTCAAAACTTGGATGTGGGAAATATTGTGTGCTAAAATCCAGATGCGCTTTCTATACTTTATGTCAGGATTGCAGTAAATACTGATAACAAACTGTACCTTCTACATGTAGTGGAAAAGTAGTGCTCAAAGAGGCCGGCTAAGGAATGGAGAGTGAAAAACTCTCTGTAAAGTAGCAAGATGCTAAAGTAGACTGTTCAAGATGCTAAGCCTTTGAGAGGCTAAAAACACAAAGACCGAGAGGCGGAGCTTGACCTTCAACCGGGCCAGACGCATGGTACACAGGCTCCTGGCTCTTTAACCGCTTTGGAGTTGGTGTTAATCCTGGCCATTGAGCAACTTAACTCTCCAAAAGCGTAATATTTGCATCGGGGAGTCCCAAACAAGCACTCAGAATAGTTTTTTGAGCCATAATTCCTGCAAGAACCTGAGATTCAAAGTTGCGGCTTGCTGGGGACAGAGCAGAAGACAGGCGGGGTTGATCTCCTCGCTCTTTAATTTATTGTGTACTCTAACCCCCCCCCACCATCCCTCCCAAACCAGCAGGGGTTATCCCGGTTCCCACTGTGGATCATTGAGCCTGCATAATTGCATTTACCTCATACTCCGAGCTACACTCTGACCACACTTCTACTGCTACATCCTCACAAGACGGTGGTTCACTCCCAGCTAGTCAACAGGGCTTAAGTTCCTCCTAGCAACCTCACTACAGCTCTATTGATCACTTGATGCACAGCCTGGATGAGGTCTTCCAGGCCTTTTGCCATAAGCTGCAGTAAACAAGTTTTTACTTGTTTATAAATCCTTGTTACGTGTCTCATTATGTCATACGAGGATCCTGTAACTGCTGTTGTGGCTTTGCTGTAAATCTTGTACTCTGAAGCGCACCCAAAAAAAAGATTGACAAAAAATATTTCGAAAAAACAAAACACAAAGAACATCGTCAGGAGTAAGTCAATGTCCATGAGTACTCCCCAGAAGTATTCTATAATAAATCAGGTTCAAAACAATAAATCTAAGGATTGTTTTCAATCTCTTTTTTTTTTTTTTTTTTTATTGAGGTAAGTAATGCATGTGTTAAAGGAATAAAAACATAATGTACATATATTGTGTGGCAGGTCACACACACTCGATAATACCTAGTTTTCTATTTTATATAATAATAGCATGCAAACACAGGCTAGACTGACATGTCTAAGCTGGAAGTAGAGCTATACTTATGAATCGAAGAAAGCAATCTAGATGTGGTGATTATAACGCAATTGTGATGCTGTATAACAAGCTGAATTTTCAGTAGGGAATAGCCACTGAACTCGACTCTCTGGCGCTTTACTGCACTACAGAAATTATAAATGAAGACAAAACATAAAGTAAAATAATCGTGGATATTGAATAATAAGGGCGTACGAGCCTCTAATTTTGCCCAAAAGCATTGGAAGATCTTGTCTATGCGCTTCAACATAATCACAAGGAAGATGCCAGTAAACACCCAGAATCATGTAGAAAGCAGATGCAGTTCATGAAAAAATAAAACATGACATGTGCTTTGCTGCGCCATGTGGGGCCCTCACGGACTGTGTCGGCCCATGCTAATCAAGAGAAAGCGCAATCTCCATCTTGAGAGAGTCTGCTGTGGTCATGCCATAAAGGTATGTATAGCCAGTCAGTGGGACTGGAATAACCTCCACTGATCCAAGGTGGGGGTAGCAGGGCTGTGAGTAACTTACTTGGAGATGTGCACCCCAAGCTGGGAGATCAGCCGCAGAGGGCCTCTTGACCAGACTACTCAAAAGAAATTAGCTGGGTAGTGCGATTCGAGCTTTGGTAGGCACCCTCCGATCGTCACACTAAAATGCTACAGGTGAGTTTATGTGTATTTTTACGCTCAAGTTTTGCTCTCAAGTGCCGGATATACTGGGAGACACATCTTGGGAGTCAGCCCCCGCTCCCATAAAAGGATTGTTATAAATACATCTGGGCATGTTACAAAAATATAAACATAATAAATCAGGATGATTCCAAAGACCAGGAAAGGACTGGAACCAATTCACAGGAAACAGGACGGGAGGCAGGCAGTGAGCTAAGCAATTAAACGGAATGCCCTGGTGGTATCCTGGCTAACAGGTGGGGTTCCTGGGATACTGATTAGATGATGGAATGTAAGTGAAGCCAGGTAATTAGATTCCTTCAAGCTGTCTGCACCTAGCAAGACAAAATGTAGCATAGCAACAGAACATGTGGATTAGAAGGTTAAAGGGACTATTATTGATATATGTGGGTTTGCATCAACCTCGACCATTACACAGTTTTTACTTGATGCTCTCCCATACAAGTCTAATGAAATGAGTTCTTGATATATTTGATGGGTGCTCCATGTCTCCACTCCAGCTGCTGGACTCAGAAGCTCCTTCAAGTGAACAGTTGGAGTATCTTACACGTATTCTGTGCTCACTCCCTATTTATTATTCAAACTGTTCTTACAAAGCTATTGTAACATTTGAGTTTTATTTTCTATCTTTTTCATAATCCATGCTTTTTTTTTTTTTACCATATCTCTTATGTCTGTAGAATACTCTTTGGTCTTCATTTCCATTTAAGAGTTCTATTGGTGTAAGAGTAGAATTATTGCATTAGAATTAACATGCCTGAGTTGCTTTCAGTAGTGCAGAGACTAATTTTCTGTAATTCCATTTATTTTGCAGAAAAGATCTTAAGGAAATGCAAACGTGAAGTTTTGTGTAAACAGGAATCACTGAAATGTTTATTTTTATATTCCAACATTCATAATGACCTAGTAATAGTTTCTGGGCAAACAAAAAAAACTGAATTAGAAGTCACTTAGCATCACCAAGGCACTGTTCATTGATGCTTGACATATCAGCTTGAGCCAAGTTAAATATCACCTCTCTAAGTGCACATTTTTGAAAGCCTGCATCATATTATCATTGCGACAGGGAATTAATTTGCCCTATTACATCACTTCTGTTATGACATTGGTACCCTACAGCAGGGATAGGCAACTGTCGGCACTCCAGATGTTGTGGTCTATATCTCCCCTGCAGCCTTGCCAGCATTTTGGCCGTAAAAGCATTATGAAAGATGTAGTCCACAATATCTGGAGTGCCAAAGGTCGCCTACCACTGCCCTTCAATCTGTGCATCGCTGCTTGCCACATGATAACTAAATCCACTTATCACGCACAAATACACGGTTGCTTTTTATTTCATGTATTGTTTTCAACAAAATATTATGTTGCAGATGATCACAGCTCAGATTCTCTCACTTATTTTAGGCATTCCTCATAACACGGCATCCTCCAACAGTATTTCAGCAGCCAAATGCCAATGAAAGGTAATGGCGACACCAACTACTGTATGCGTTGTAGACTACTTTGGCGTGGCCGAATGATAACCAAGTCTTACCAAATAATGTACTATGCATGCTAAATTCACCAATTTTTCACCGCCCAATTTCTTTATTCCTATTGACTTGTGCACTGCACATTCTTGAACTCTGAATCACAAATCGAAATGTAATAAAACATGTTCATCCATTGGATGAGTCTTGTGTTTTGTGATTGGTCTTGTGGTTTGCAAATCAGAAATCTGGGCGATCATCACATTGGCCCAAAACCTTGCAAATTGTAGTACTTAACAAAACAAATCACTAAATCTATTTTCTTCGCTTCTAGTGCAATGTTTGTCCCCAGTTCTCAAGGCACGTACAGTACAGGCTTTTTCTTTGGAACAGAATTGGGAATTCCCTAACTCCAAGAATGCTGGTGTGCCTTGAGGACTCACAAAGAGATTGATAGTGATTTTTATTCCATCATTATTCACGTTCCTCCTGATTTCTTTTATTCTTGACCTGTCTAGTCTCCTCTACCGTGACCAACTATTCAATATGTTATTGCATTTCATGTAAAAAAAAAAAAACTGTCTGATTTTAGTGAGACAGTCTCTATTTCAGGATCCTGTACTACAATACTGGCAAATGTCCCCAGAAAGTTTAGTACAAGCACATTGTTACGCTAAGGGCACTAGACCATGCATTGAGCTCTGTAACAGTGCTATTTACATGGTACACCCATCATGGGACTGGCTTATATGATTGGTAGTCAACCTGACATGCATTCAAGCCAGGCTGGCATGCCTATTCTTTGCCACCCCTTTTCCCTTTGGACAGTGCAAAAACAGCTCTTGTCACTGGCCCAATCCCGTTTACATGGATCACTTTATCTGGCATAATTAAAAAAAACGTTGCGGCCACAGAAATCACTGGGCCATTCTTAAAATCATTTTGCTGGGACCTCCTAAGACGTTATCAGACATGCACAGAGATACAAGACACACAGACACACATTCACAGCTACACAAACACAATCCCAAACACTGAGACCTGCATTTGCAGACACACACACTTACATGTAATATACACTGCCAGAAACAAAGATTTATATGTATACATTGATAGGCACATATTAATTCTCGGACATTAGATGCCATACACATACAGGTATGCGATGACACACACACACACAAAACCCATCCCTACATACTCAGATGTATGCTGTCACACACACAGCTACACAGTGGAACACACACATAGATGTTTATACAAAGACACACATACAAAAATACACAAATAAACAAAAGCATTTTTTGAGATGCCATCCGATTTGCACATACCTTTAAGGTGAAGAAGGGTAGGTTCCCTTGGGTCAAATGCTAGCGTGGCCAATTAAAGGATCAGCT
This sequence comes from Pelobates fuscus, assembly GCF_036172605.1. Lineage (NCBI taxonomy): Eukaryota > Metazoa > Chordata > Amphibia > Anura > Pelobatidae > Pelobates > Pelobates fuscus. The sequence continues at coordinate 46,995,300 of NC_086322.1, read as the reverse complement.
GGGCCAATAAACTGAGGAGACCAGGCAGTTATGTTTCTGGAGATATAATATATCTCCCCAACCAGCCTGTATAACATTAACAGAGTATGAGCTTTAATACTGTTTTGTTGTCATCTCTACAAAAAAAACAAAAACCAGGATTTGTTTGCATAAAGCTCAAATGTATTGTGAACATTAGTTTTCCAGAGGGTCCCTTTAAGGGAAGGAACGTGTATGTACTAATAGATCTTTTCCTGTCATACTCTTTGAAAGGGTCCAAGTACACTAATATTAGCTGTAGAATATTGGCTGTAACATTAATTTCTTCTCGTTAGACACAGTGTTCTCCATCTCCCGGGCACTGGAACTGCAGCCTGTTGTGTGATAGTGACACGTAGTCCCCATCTTATGGGGTTAATGAGACATGGCTGTGGTTTAGCTACAGTTCTGTCAATTTCACGCTTCCTTAAAGGGTTTGCTTTATAATCGCAAGAGCCTATTTATCTTCCAGATTTAAATCTGAAGATGTTTTTAGTCGTACAGCAGAAAACAACAGATGTCATTGCAGATTCTTCTCCCGCATCACCGCTGGTCTGGGCAGCCGATGTCTTTTGTGAAATAAGGCTGACCTTTCAAAACTAGAGGCGACTGATGAAGTGATAAGAAAACATGAGAGTTTCGTCAAGTTATTTTAAATTAGTATCTCATAAATGTAATTTATTTGTATAGTCCACACAACAGGTGTTTGGGAGTATATGGAATAAAATCATTTTAGGAAAGGTGATCATTTGAAACTGAATTGATCATTTTTATTTTTAATAGTGAAAAAGGAACACGGAGCCTGTCTAGCAGGAAACACACAGAGCATATCTTGTTTCAGCCATTGTGTGCTGTCTTTAAATAATATGCTGTTGGCTATGTTGCCATGACATATTGAGTTGCTTTACTATTTGTAGAAAACCACAGCATCACCGGAAAATTATGAAAATTATGTGTTTGTGTGTGTGTGTGTGTGTGTCAGGGTAAATACACCCAAACATGCTCTTTTGAGGTAGGCCAACAAAAGAAACAGATATAGGCGTATCAGTGAACCTTTGAGTGGCCAGGTGTAACGTATACAATAGGAAAAGGCGTAGTCCGTATAGAAGCCAGAGTCAGGATAACGGATATAGGGGTAATTGGAGATACTAGCCAGATTAGAATTGCCAAAAATTGGAAACGTTTATTAGAAGCTGGGACGGGCTGCTCACGATTGATGTAAGCAGCCTGTGTGAAGTTCCGGTGGGGCCGATTGGTTACGTCCTATTATAATGTGTATGTGTTTATGTAAGTATTCACTCTTGGGTATTTCCACATTTTGTAGCGTTAAACCAGGAATTTGTGGGGCAGGGCCTCTCCACTGAGCCGAGTGGACGGAGAACAGAGCTGCTCCTGCTCCTCAAGGCATATTCGCCAGATTAATAGCCTTTAACGAAACGCAAACCGCTCCAACAAGCACCCAACAGAAAGGCAAAACCGGGGGCTACATGTCGATACCAAACATGCAGCTCAACATGCAGGACCCATCGAGGAAAAAACCAAGGCCCACCAGCATGGTAGGCGCAGGGGAGACGGCCTCTCTCCTGTCGTCTCCAACAGCCAAAATCCTGTATGTAGGCTTTTGTCCCCCCCCCCCCCCCATGGACCGGTGGGGGTTATCCTGGTCCCTCCAGAGGCTGTGGCAGCAACCCAAGCAGAGACTTGCTGACACCAAAATGGAGAAGACTGTTACTGGGCCACCTGACAGAACACAGGTGCCTGACATTCTGGCACTGCTGGATGCTACATTCGAGGCCTTCTCGATGAGCGCCTGAGTGCCACTCATGCTCAGAACAAGGACACACCGTTGGTGCTTCCTTACCGCTCCCGCTCTGGAGGTACACCTGGCATAGCAAAGTGCGCCAGAAAATAAGCCGAAGAAGACGCTGTCTCCCGCCAGCAGAGAAACCCATGTGGCGACGTTTGTCAGCGGCTACCACTACATGCAAAACACAGCCAGCCACACTCAAGCACACCACCACGACTCAACTCAACATGAGAGCCAGGAAGAGCCTGTACCTCTACACAAGCTGGCACCGAACACCTCTGGAAAGCATCCCTGATGGTTCTGCAGTAAGCCTCCACCTCTGCATGCAGACAAACCTGTCATTGGGGCATTTAGGACTGAGATCTGGGATGGGCAGGAGACCCTTGCAGGCATAGGCTAAAGGAGACTCACTGGGACATGATGTCATGTTTTTATAAAAGTGTCATAGCCATGCCTTCCACACAAGATCCAAGCCACCCTTTAATTGTTGGGAAGTATGCTTAGTACTTAGGTCTTAACCTTCTGCTTTACCAAAAGGTGCAACGCTATAGATTCTTAAGCAGTTCCATACCCATGTTTATGGGGAGACCATGGCAGCCTTGATGGGGGCCCCCTGAAACATTACAGCTAATAGTTGTTGCAATGTTATGCCTTGTTACTCTATGACCCACACAAATAAGACCTGTCTTAGATAAGTTAGTGACCCTACAATCTTACCAAATGTCAGTATATTAATCTGAATCAGTACCTCGTCTGCCTTAATTTGTAACTGACACGTTGGCTTAACGCTTGATGAAACTACCTTAAAAAGTACCAAACAACTGTTTGTAAATGTTGACCAACATGCTGGCAATCGCTTGCCTTGTTGTATTTTTCGTGCACGACAAAATAAAGAATTTAAATAAACAAACCAGGAATTAATTCTGTTTTGGGGGGATTTTTAATTATAGACATACACACACATTGAAAGTACAAAAAAAAAAAACATTGTTACACGAAAGCTTATTAAACAAAACAAACAAAAGAAAAAGCAATATTTTAATTCAACAGTTAATAACACCATCTTTGACTGTGGTAATTCTTTTGGGTACATTTGTGGTAACCTACTGTCAATGAGAACAAAAAATCCCAGTGTCACCCAAAATTGTGGGATACACTGGGAGAAAGCACAAAAGTATTATAAGTGGCCAAAAAAAACCCTTAAACTTTATTCTCAATGATACAAAAAATAATGGTCCACTTAAAAAGAAAATATAAACAGTATTAAAACAGGGGTACATGAGGTGGGTGGTGTCCACCTTTGGGCAGGTAGGGAAGAGGGTATTTACAAAGAGAGGTAGACAGTCTGCATCCTTAAACTAGACTTATCCAAACATCCCCTGTACACTGTGTCCCAAGACGCTAGAGAGGGAACCAGGAGGTTGAAAAAGATAAAGGTACTACAAATTCCCCATTAATAAAAATCTCTCACTGTCCCTATATACCTCAGGTAGGCATTAGCTCTGTGTGGTGCATAGGGACAGCGAGAGATTTTGGTAAATTTCTATTTTTCCCCATCTAGATACTGTAATTTTCAAACTGTCTTCAAGCTCAAACACTTTCGTTAGAGGAGTAATGTCAGCAGTTTTGAAGATTTTACACAGATTGACTGTATCATTCTAAGACATTCAGGTTCTTGGACTTAAAATATTCCAGTAGAACTTGGGTCCCGTGTTTAATTCTATTATACTCTTGAAAGGCAAATCTCCTGTCCAGTGTAAGGTGTCAAATACCCCTTACCTATGTAGGTCTCTCTCTCTCTCTCTGTATCTCTCTATTCCAATGATTACTGGTCCCCTTTCTTTCCGGTGCTACTTGGCTATGGTTTATTTTAATTTCCAATCCTACGTAAAGCGTGGGTATTTGAAACAACTAAACTAGTATTATTACATTCCAGATGTCTACTTAAAAACAAGTCCACATCCCCAGGAATTCTTCACATTGCTTTCCAACATTCTGACACGGGGAACCAGAAAGGAGTTTATTAATATCGTCCCTTGTGTTTCTAATGAGCGATATTTCTAACAGGAGGAAGGCAGTGTGATATTTGCTTTGGGTGGGAGTACATATCACACCCAGTTAGGGCATATAAAACCTTTTAATGTATGATAATTTTGTTATAAAAAAAAACAAAAAACTAAATAACAGCCACAACCAAATACCCATAACCAAGACTGAGCACAGTTTTAACAATGAATTATATTTATATATGGTATTAAAGAATTTGTAATTTAAAAATATAACAATTCAAGATCCTGTAATGATTAGATGGGCACTAAAGACTTGGAATCACTTCAGCCTGCTGAGGTGCGTTATGTGTGAACAGTGTGTCCTCTTTATTTTCAATTTGCAAAAAGTGCAGATTTCAATAGAAATCGCCAATTTTATAAATTAACCTCGTTAAACACCCTGGCTGTCAACTAGAAAACCAGACCGGTTTCTTCATTGTTTGGTTAGCTTTGTGGAACTAAGCTCAAAAGGCAGCAATTGCTTAGAGAGCTTGCCTTACAAAGACTTCTCATTGAGTTGCATTGGGAAGTCTGTGATTGGACAGCCACAGAAAGTCTGGGCGGGATTAGAAGGGGAGGGCTTGCAAAAGCTGCAGACAAAGAGAAGTGCATGTTTTGCAAGCTGTTTTTAGATATACCCCCTCAATGAAAAAATGCATAATGAAATGCTTGCCGCTTATTTAGCATATCTACTAAATATTGATTTAAATATCTATTTTATTTATTTATTTTAATTGTTATTTAGACAGGGGAGTGTCCATTTAAAAAAAAAAATATGCAACATCCATTCAGACCTGTAGGCAGTTCATCACCATTTTGTTAATATCTTAGCTTTACATAATATCCCCCAGTATTATCCGTATGGCAAAATAATTTGATTTCTACTTTGGACCGATTTGCCACAAAATGAACTTAAATCCATTGCTGTGTGTTAGGTTATTGTTGCTACATTCTGTCATAGTGCAGTGTTTGTGATTCTGTTTGCATTGTTACTCTCACTTTACATCTATATGTAAATGTATCCATTGAACATTACCCCTTTATAATAATTGTACATGAAATGCTTTGAGCACGGTACTCTGTGTCCTGGAAACACGATTCAAAGGCTCATGTAATGTGATTTATAAATGTTTGGGTTTCTTTGTGTCTTTTATTTCTCTCTATTTTTCTGAGTGGACTAATTCGCAAGGTTAGTGTTGTGAAAGATACTGTCAGAGAGAGAATGACTTCTATACACACAGAATGAGAAATATGAAACGCTGCGTGTGCGTGGCACGTAGACTTTCATGTCAAGTGCAACAAAGTGACAGCTATACCCGATGTGTATTTGGGAGCAAATGACAGCAAATGCAATCTTGTGAGGACAACTCACTTAACTACGCTAGCGGTTTACAGCATAATGGTACCTTTTGAAACGCCACAAAGACATGCAAGTTATTAAATAAGCCCTATAGTTTTCATTGTTGCTTTTCTTCTTCTTTACGATGAATTTTCTAAGTGCTTTATACAATGGCTTCTTCAGTGAGAAGGTGGTTTCAAGTAATTCCAGCAAGCGGGCTGGATGGATAAATCATCAGGTACGTAAAGTCATGGCTCAGTTGATGGTAACTGTGCGTGTAACTCAGTTGATGGTAACTGTGTGCTTTTAAGCGAAGCAATTGCAAGTTGGAGAAAGCAAACGAGAAGGTGTAAATTCACGTGGCACATATTTAACTCTGTAAGTGTCACGCGGGTTGGGACTCACGTGAAATCATTTGTAAATTAAAGGATGTAAGGATGAAGCGACTCATATGGCTGTCTGTCCAATAGCCGTGTTTTAGGGAAAATGTAAAAAGCTGTGATTTACATTGCAAGGGAAATTACGATGTATTCATTGATAATTAATTAATTAAACAAATGTATTGCGTTAAGATGTAGTGTTTTTTTTTGCAGTATCCCTGTAATCAGATAATGAGCACCGCAATGCCATTCTTCAGGTCAGAAGCTAAATAGAGCACAGGTAGGACAAGTCAGCCATGTACTACTTTGCCCCTGGGCACACGTAGAATACTCATTGCCCGTGACCACCTCCTGTCCGGTTTCCGCACTCGTACGGCCAACTCGCGCTTGCAGGACTTCTCGCGGGCGGCTCCCTTCCTATGGAATAGCCTGCCTACCGCCATCAGACTCTCCTCTAGTCTTGCATCTTTTAAGAAGTGCCTTAAAACCCATCTCTTTAGGAAAGCTTATGGCCTCCAAGACTAACCCCTACCTCACATACCTGTCTCTTGCCCTCTCCTAAAGGGCAGCCCACCTTATTTGATTGCAAATTCCTGTCCTAATGTGTTTTACACCCCACCTCCTATAGAATGTAAGCTCGATTGAGCAGGGTCCTCTTCAACCTATTGTTCCTGTAAGTTTATTTGTAATTGTCCTATTTATAGTTAAATCCCTCCTCTCATAATATTGTAAAGCGCTACAGAATCTGTTGGCTCTATATAAATGGCAATAATAAATAAATAATAATCAATAATTGCACACGCCAAAATTAGAGTATATAATATTGTACGTTTCTAATATATCCTCTCAGTTCTCATTTACACAAAGGTAAATCCTTGTAAGAGATATCTACATCTGCACATTCTGTCTACCTTTGCTTCCAGAGTACTGTGCTTATTGCTTGAATAATTAGACTTAAGCAATATGGTGTGTGCGTGTGCGATAGTAAGAGTACTTAATGCTCTACATCTCAGAAGAAGGGAATGTACCATAAGATACATGTCACTTATTGGATGCATGCATTACATGACTCTTCTTCAGTCTAAAACTATCAAGATGTTTATTTTTGGATATAGAGACTAGGCAAGTATATACTTATTATATGTGCAGACAGCTTATTGATCCAAGAATAAATCTGCCATTATGGAGGAAAACCTTTTTTTTCCTGTTTGCAGCACACTTGAAAACCTCTTTAAATTGGGGATTTCTGCTTCTTTTGGATCAACAACCTAAACAGATGCCTGAAAGTTTGAGCTTGATAGACTCGGGGCTTCCTTTCCAAATTGATTACTATGTAACCGTTATACCGTTACTATGTAACCGTAAATATTAGACATTGAGATTTGTTTCAGACCGAACTGCAGTCTGGCTGACTGTGGACCTATTGGGTGGTTGGCTCTTTTCCCGAATTCCGAGTCAAAATGGACCTGAATTACACAATGAAGAAAATGTTGGAGGCGTAGAAGTCGATATTCTGAATGCTGCCCGTCACGCCGAAAAAAAGAGATGATTGATGGCTAGAGGACAGTCATTAAATGTTAATTTTATTCACAGATCAAGTGAGAAGTGACCAATAGAGGCAAAAACAGAAGGAGCAGTAAGGAAAAAAATTAGCCACTTTGCAACCCAAAGAACCCCCCTTCCCCTCTAAAAACCCACTAGAAAGGCTATTACTGATAGACAGCCAATGGAAGATAAGAAAGTGTGATAAGGTAACTATTTGCTTTCTTTATCGGGGCATAGAATGTGTTTCACTACATGCGTCAATCTGTATGGTATTAGCAGGGCGGGCAGCCAGCAATAGTCATTTCTGTTAGTCACTTTCTGCTAGAAATTGCAACTATCTCTGTCGTTGAGATCAGTAAAGCATTGCTTGAAGCTGGGCAGATTGTTTCCATGTTCCATTACTTCCAAGTTATCTTAGCTGTGGATAGAAACAAGTAAAAAGATATGTCTCATTTGGAGGTTCTTTGGGATAGAGAATATAGCTTCAGATGTTTTGGACTGATGGTGCTGTCATGTAAGCCGTTAGAAACATAGAAACATAGAATGTGATGGCAGATAAGAACCATTCGGCCCATCTAGTCTGCCCAGTTTTCTAAATACTTTCATTAGTCCCATGCCTTATATTATAGTTAGGATAGCCTTTTGCCTATCCCACGCATGCTTAAACTCCTTTACTGTGTTAACCTCTACCACTTCAGCTGGAAGGCTATTCCATGCATCCACTACCCTCTCAGTAAAGTAATACTTCTGGATATTATTTTTAAACCTTTGCCCCTCTAATTTAAGATTATGTCCTCTTGTTGTGGTAGTTTTTCTATTTTTAAATATAGTCTCCTCCTTTACTGTGTTGATTCCATTTATGTATTTAAATGTCATATCCCCCGTCTTGTCTTTCCTCCAAGCTATACATGTTAAGATCCTTTAACCTTTATAGAAACATAGAATGTTGAGTTTTATTGTTTTTTTTTGGCTCAGGTTTATCCCAGTTGTTATATAGACAAGGTCAGATCCAAATAGAGGTCTGGAGCTAACCTTTACTTTTGCTAATGACAAACAGCACTTGATCATTTGTTTGTTGGTTTAACATTCTATTCTGTTACTTCTAAGTGGCTAAAAAACATCACATAAATATATGCTTGGCAAGACTATATTACTTACTTCTTCTCTGCCAAAAGGGTATGTTCATGTAAGAAATCTATGTTCTAACCTGAATTTCTGTATAAAGAAATAAAAATAAACTGTGGCCGGGATACACATTTCTTTAGTCTAGCAAAAATAGAGAGCTGTGTGTTCAAGACCAAATTACATCTTGCTGGATCGAGAAAATGAAAATTACAGGATGCCATTTCTCCCATGGTTCTAACTCTGGCTATAGTTATATTATTTTCAGTAGTGAACTGCAAGAGTAAGCAGTAAAATGGGAAGTAAATGGATGCATGTTATTTAGAGCTTAGAGACAGGGGCTCAATTTTAAGCTATAGCTCGTCTGTATCAATATGGGAACCCAGCTCCGCGATAGATTCACAGGCAAAGGTTACAGCACCACGGTTGTATTAAAAAACCCACAAACATAAATATTAGAATCTATTTAAATAAAAACTACACTTACAATAGTAAAAACAAAGACGTTAGCCACGTTTTAAATATGGATAATGCCCCCATATTGATATAGATATATTGTCATTGGCTCTAAATTAAAGTGCACCCATATACTTTCTTTTCCACCCTTTGTCTTTATCCTTTTTCTTTCTGTTGATACAATTGAGTAATAATGAAGAAGAAAAAAGTACAGTAGGAGCACCGGGACTCTACAACGTGAGTCTATAAAAATCATGATTTTTGGTTAGACAGCATTGAAGAACCAGTGTACCCCTCTTTATCTTCAGGGTATCACTGAGAGGAAACAGTACATAGAAATGGGTGCAGTGTTTTACCTTTATAGACCTTAAATCAACTGCCTCCCAGAGTCAAATTAATAAGATCTGGTTCAAGTGAGAATTCATTCAATCATTCTAATTCACCATCCTGTTTCAAGTAATATAATTATACATAGTTATATTTTAATATATTGTGTTCTTTATCGAACTAAGAAAAACTACTGAAAAACTGTTACATGCGTAATTGGAAATTTATTATGAAGTTGTTATACATCACTGGTCACTTTTTTAGAATAAAACACTTAAGCTTCTTGGTCAAAGTAAATGATTATTTTAAATGTTATACATAAAAAAAGTAGGCACTACTTTTCCTTATGTATAACTTACAGGTTGACAATGGTTGACAAAGGGTGGATCTTTAGACCAGCTACACATCCTTTGTCAGTTTGTCATTGGCTGTCAACTTAATACTCACCTTTATCTAGCGACTTGTTACTTCCGACACCGTCGCGTTATCACTTATTTACAGCTCCAAACAAGCCACTGGAGCTCCTCCCCAGGAAGGGCAGAGTCAGAGATATCCAGTCGCCGCAATCTTGTAAACACTAAGATGGCAGCGTCATCAATTTAGAAGCGGCGGTACCAGCACAACCACAAATAAGGTAAGTAGCATCAGTCCCAATTTGTAGTTCTGTAGGCATAGATAGGCCAGGGCAGGAGGGGGGGGGGAGGGGGGTTAAAGTGACAAAGTAAAAATATCTTTACTATTTTAGGTCGTATGCAGTGAGAACCACATTTTTGGGAGTGATTCATTTTAATTTTTCTAAGGTGCCCAGAAAAAAACTGGAATGACAAATGCTTTTAAATCCAATGAAAACACTCTCCTCTTAGTACATATATGGTGACTTCCAAATAAATTACATGTTGTAGATGAGGTGGTATGTTAAAGGATCACTATAGGGATAATAAAAACAAGCAGTCTGCTGACATCATCAGAAGTGGTGGCCTGATCCAGTCACAGTGCTTCCCCATAGGATTGGCAGAGACTGACAGAGGCAGATCAGGGGCAGAGGGAGGAGATACTGAATGTTTGGATGCATTTTAGGCAGCCATGACCCAGGATGGATCTCTAAGTTCTAACAGCTCTCTGAGGAGTGGCCAGTGAAGTTATCACTAGGCTGTAATGTAAACACTGCATTTAGCCTGAAGGTAATGATTCTACTCACCAGAACAAATACAATAAGCTGTAGTTGTTCTCCTGACTATAGTGTCCCTTTAAGCTTAAATTAACAAGTAAATTACTCACACGATCTTGGCAAAACATATCACAGTGTAAACTCACATGATTTTCAACTTTGTTGAGTTTATAAATTCTTGTGATCAAAATTAGTACTTTCAATGAGAAGATTTTTTTTTTCTGGGGAAAATAGATTATCATTATGAATGTGCCAGATGTCTAAGTTTGGACCTTTTCATCAAAACAGATTGATGTCTCTGTAATAGTATATAAAATAAATTATTTTGATTTGTCGGCAAAGTATGTGCTTGTCGCATTGCTCTGAGGATTCAAACACAGCGTTGCGATTCTTTATCATCGGTCAGTGTTGATAGATCTAGTTGGTTCCTGGTTCTGAAACTCCCTTTGGCAGAAGTTATCTCTTATCTGATCTATAAAGGTTAATTTGTCCTTCCACATTACCAGCAGAGCCAGGATATGTTTGCACAAAATAGGATATGGCTCTGTGACCTGGAATTATTGAACTACCTTTAATTACTACCTACCTTTTATCCCATTCTGAAGAAGCCACTTATGGTGAAACGCGTTTATGGTTATTAATTCTGTATTTTATTGTGTATTTTAGATCAATAAAAGTTTTTTGGCTACTTTATTGTACCAATCCTCTTTTTATTGCACTCTCTATGCACTTTAAACTTTTTTTTTTACCTATTCCTGGCATTTTAACCTTTCCTGGTTACTTTTACTTCCACTGGCAATTTTAAAGTTCCAGTACTCCAAGAAATCCTAGGTGGGGATCATACCACCAGCGCCTATCCATAGAGCAGTACCTCTGCTCTATCTTTGTGAGTATTATTTTATTTCCTCTACTACTCTCTTAACCTATCACAATTGAGAGCACTATTGCTGCTTTTTATTTTTCTATATTGGAGCCCTGGATCACCAGACGGTGCTGACGGACGTATCGCCGCTACAAATCCTATAAGCGGGGATTATACCGCTGTACGCTATCCACACCAGAGCTGGCCATAGCTCCCTTAAATGTGAGTTTTTTACCTCTTCTTATCTTCACACTGAACCACATCAAAATTGAGAGCACTATTGTCGCTTTCTGTTTTTCTTTTCCGAGCTCTGGACTACCAGATGGTGTTGACGGAGACCCCCTCCCTACATATCCCATGAGCGGGGATTATACCGCTGTATGCAATCCACACCAGAGCTGGCCATAGCTCTCTTGAATGTGAGTTCTCTACATTTTGTTACCTATCACACCCTGAACTTTCATACTATACCATTAGTCGCCTCTACCTCTCTTGTATTTACATATACGGAACGGTCTACACTAGACGCATCCACAGAGGAACTCTATCAAGTATCCTAGACCATCTATTGGCACCCTAGCAATACTTTACTGGACTATCTACCCTTATTTGGCGCAGCCCTTCCATATCTTTTTGTACCTTTAATTTCTAACCTGTTTAATACGCTGTGTTTTACTAAGATTGATATTTGCAGCACAGATATTCCGATCTGAATTTATGAGAGGGATGAATGAAAAGCAGACTTCTAAACATACTATGTCCATTTAGGATACCTGAAGATGGCTTCTAGTGATACTCCAGTATTTTCCAGAATTTTGTCCAGTTTAGAGCTATATACCCAGGGCCAGATTTGAGTGTATGTATAACACAGGCAACTCAGCATCACACACACACAGGCTCTCAGGCCAAGCTCTTTCTTGATATGTACCTGGACCTAAGAATAGTGCAGCCAGCAGGCAGGTCCAAAAACTCTGCTACTAGTTTCCATGAAAAAAACTCACAGGGCACACAGTGGAACTAGCATATACTTTATTTTTGAACAAGGACTTGCCTTTTGCGACTTGTCTTTAGACATGTGGTGTAAAGTATATAACATACAAATATCATCGAAGAACAATTAATTATAATTAATTAAATATATAATACAATCACAACTTTTTTACTGTGGAAAAACAGAGATGTTACTGGTTACTTGTATGCAATTTCCTAATTTGCATATTGAAACTATGCAAATCAGGGCATTTCTCAGTTTCACTGACAGAGGGCACTGGAGAGTCGTCACACAGTCATTTTTGACCAAATGATTTGGACAAACCAAATGGATGGAAAATCGACCAATACATTTTCTGCAATATATATCCATAAAATAAACAATTTCCCACCATTTGGTTTACAGATTAGTGAGAGGAAGTAACCAATTAATGGAAAATTGTAGAAGCAGTAAAAAAAAAGTATATATTTATATATTATATAGTTATTAAAAAGGGAATCTGATATTTGTTATGGGCAGTGCTATTTGAGAACGAAAGGTGGTGTCTGTAACGGGAAAGAAATTGATAAGAGGAATTTAAAAAAACAAAACAAAAAAATATTTTGTCTTGTGATATTTTGTTTATATTTAAAAAAAATGGCGGGTTGTATAATTGTTTGTTTCAATTTCTGTATTTTGTATCTGATGCCGTGGTGTATACATGCTTCCTATCTCACTGCTGTACAGTGTGCAGCACCTACATTCCGCATCTCCATGCTCTGCATGGATGCGCTGAAAATGTCTAATAGAAATGCATTGACTCAATTAGAAGATGCTGATTGGCACAGTGTTTTACCGTGCATGCGCAAAAGCCTCCCGAGTGAGCATTGGATTGGCTAAAGTCATCAAGGTTGATTATCTCAGCCATAGAGGCTGGGCCAGCCATGGTGAGATCGGCATGGCTTGGAAAAAAAGAGAATTGAGTAGTGAGTGCTATGCACCCAAACTGCTTCATTAAGCTAAAGTTGGTTTGATGCATATATTATCCCTTTAACAAATAATCACCTCCACATTTAAAAACAGTTATATCTTAAACTTATTAATTCCACCTAAAATAAAAACGTATTCATTTCACCTAGATTATATACTTATTCTAGTTCCCCAAAAGGAAAGAAGGAATTAAAGCTAAACCTCTCGTCAATCTTGTGCAGAGGCCAAGTTTTTCTTGCAGTCCGTTCCTCTATGGCTGACAACACGTCCCTTAATCAGACCTCAAATTTGGCCCTGTATGCAGCATTTGGACTTTAGTGAATGATAATTTAGTCGATTTAATAATTTAGTGAATTATAGTGTGTATAAATGTTTTATAGAGTACCTCAATAATCTACAGTGTATATAAGTGTAGTATAGAGCAGTTATATACAGTCTATATCAATGTATTATATAGCTCCACAGTAATATAAGGTGTATATATATATATGTAATATGCAGTGTGTCTGGGTTTATGACTTTATCACAGAGCACATTTAAAAAAAAAAAAAAATTTGTCATAATATAATTTGGCTGTAACTCTCCTGAGATCAAGCTCTGTTTACGACCCCGACTGGAAGTATTTTAAAAATGAAATATGAAAATAATTCAAGAGACAGGGCCACTTTAAGCAATATCTATTGATATTAAAAAGACAGAACTTTGTACTAAATCATTTTTCCCTACGGCATTTGTTATCCAGACCTCATCTCAGTTTGCTAGAAAGCATGGATTGTCTAGAATCTAAAGATAAAGGTTCTCGTTCACAACAGTCGTAAAAACATTATTTTTATAAATAAATTAGAATTATTTAACTGCACTGCGTAATCATGTAAAGAGCTTAATTGTCAGACGTGAAAACAGTCTCTGTTTAAAATAAATATTAGAAAATTGTTCAGTTAAAACTATTTGAAAAGAAGATTATATCCTAGGGTGAAGTAGATTTGTCCTATGACAGTAGTAATCTTTTTAACTTTTCAGACAGCAACCCTTATGGCCATTTCCAGTTGACTGGGGTACGACAAATATATTCTGCTTCAGAATCCAAAAACAAATGGGCGACACAGGGCAGAACCAATAATATTAATGCAACATTGCAACTACATAAGTCCGAAACATTGTATTAGTGTTATTGTGGGGCTGACTGTGTTTCTCATTTGTATTATGTGACTGCTCTGTGGGATTTGTGGAAACCCCCGAGCTTTGCACCGACAGTAGAACAAGTGTCCAGGTGGAACGTGTGCAAGAACAGATGTACTCTGCCTGTTCCAAACAAAGGAGGCCACTGGAAACAGCAGAGAGACAATGTTTGGATCTAGACCCATAGGATTAAATACCGCATTTCTGTGCATAAGAACCAAATATGTATCAATATTGTTATTGCTGCACCTCTTGTATTGGTGTCAACTTAGAAATGTGTTTACCGTACAGGTTTACATCCATTAAAAGCCAACTTGTCACTGTAATCTGCCTGTTTCATCCGAAACATTTGGCTGTGCCATTTGCTCACTGCTGTAAATTATATGGATCCTGCAGTTTGTTTTCCCATTCAGATCCTTCCTGCTGGTATACTTTCTTTTTTAGTATGATTTCCAAAGAAACTGTTGCTAAAATTGTGTGTGGCTTTTTTCCTATCTAATCCTATAGCAACGTGTCGATTGGAATTTGATATAATTGTTTGAGCACACTGTTACAGTAAATAACTTTTCTATTTTTAAAAATGTTAGAGAAGACACCCCTCAAGGCCAACATATAATAGGGAATTCCGTTTTTAGGTCCGCTTCTTAGTGGGTACTCTTGGCACTATAATGGGATGGTCTAATTTCTGATGTGGACTTGCCTCCCTGGCTTCTAAAGGAAGGCTGACACAAATGTCACAATTGATGTTGGGTGAATGGACATCTCCTGTCACTGTTTATGAGATGATAAACTTTTTCCAGGATCTGAACATCCTCAGACAAAATGAGAAAAATGTCCAGAAAATTAATGTCTTCAGGCAAGCTAAGAGGAATGATAAGGAAAGGAGCAGGTGGCCTAAGATAACTATGACTAACATTGCATAATTCACAATATTGAAAGGCATAACTTTGGGTTGGTGGTGGCCAAGCCTAAAAAGGGTGCCATTGACTTGGCTTGCATCGCTGGCAACACCCAAAATGTCCAGATGTGTGTCATCAGAGAACAAACCAAGGATGTCAGGACAGGACCCATGGATGGTCCCAAAGATCTGGGAATGTCCGAAAGTATGACTCTGTGTACTGTCAGCATTGTGAGAACTCTATAAGTTAAAATCTACGTTGCCATGCTTTTGCAGCATTTAGAACAAATATCTGTGTATTGTATTTGTTTAATAAGTGAATGTTAACCATTTAAGGGATAATGGGATGAGCTATGTACACTCCCGCTTGGTATTTTAATAGTTACTACAGAAGCTTTCTGTTGTCGCCTACTTCAAGTACCCAGGAATCTTTTTTTTTTTTTTTTTAATATTCTAGGAATTGGGCCAACCATATTCAAACAATTATGTCCAATCTGTGGTTTTGCTTAGGCTGTCATTTTGTTTTTAGCATGTTCTAGAAAATTAAGCAGTAAGGAACAGTGCAGCTCAGCTTACACCAGGATACATCCTTTTTATAGAGAACATAATCTTCCCAGGGCAGAGGTCAAGTTAAGGTCTTACTTCTTCTGTCACCCTAAACAATCTAATCACTAATGGAGGCTGTTAGGACATTGATTGACCTCACATTATATATCCAAGGTATTGAAAGGCATGTACTAACCAATCACAAGGAAAACATTGCAATAATGACCGTCACATCTCATGTTCTTTATTTGCACCTTAATGGGATACTCCAACCAAAGGACAGAGATTGTTTTTTGTCAGAATAATCCTTTCTATCCAGGTTCCCCCTTAAATGGAAAAGAAAAGAAAATATCTCAAACTCACCTTCATTCCAGCGCTGAGACCAAGTTCTCCCTCAGTCGGATGGTCTTCACTGGTATCACTCCCCATAGCTGGATGGGACAGGACATCCCTGAGGACAGACTGACTGAAGGACATGGGTGGCACTTGGGACAGCCATGCTGCCATTGGCTGTAAGTTACCAGCATGCTATTTGTGCTGATGGCTGACACCAAACGCACATAAATGGGGAACTCTTTTTTGGGGGCTAGCTAAGGACACTGCAATGACTCCTTTGGAGATGTTTTTACACATTTGGCAGCAGAGAAGGTAAACTCAGTATGTGCAGTATTGGAAATCAGTGAAGTGGTCATGGTTTTTGGAGTATCCTTTTAACTGCCCAAAACCAAGTCAGGGTAAGTAGTTGTGCTACTGTGATAAATAATGCACGGCGTATGTGCATATATAATACATGTACGAAATATCATTTTTGAAGAATATACGCTGATCAGTCATAGCAGGTTAAGTGAATAGCATTGGTTATATTGTTACAATGGCATTTGTCAAGGGGTGGGATTAGACATGTGCAATTCGTTTCGGTCCGAATTCGAATTTCGACGAATTTCGGGGTTATCTACCAATAGGCTGAAAGACCTAAATTGGTCTTTCAGACAAATTTACTAATACTAAGTAAAAAATACTTAGTATTAGTAAATTTTGCCCCTACTCACTATACCGCGAGTAGGGGCATGTCTATTAAACAGTGAGCAACCTGCTCACTTAAAAAAAAAAAAAAAGGTTCCCCCCTCCCGATCCCCCACCTGTGCTGCGCGAGTGGGGGCTTCTAACCTGAAGGGGGTGGGTGGGGGCTCTAAATACTTATATGGGGGGGACCTAATGTCCTCCCTTCTGGTCCCCACCCCTGAGCTGTGGGTGGGGGCCCTAAATACTAATAAGGAGGGGACCTAATGTCCTCCCTCCTGGCCCCCACCCCTGAGTGGTGGGTGGGGGCCCTACAGTAAAATAAGGGGGGGGACCTAATGTCATCATCCCTGGCCTCCACCCCTGAGCGGGTGGGGGCCCTAAATACTAATAGGGGGGGACACCTAAATGTTTTTTTTTTTTTAACAGTGAGCAACCACAGGCTGCTTACTGTTGAATAGACATGCCCCTACTCGCGGTATAGTGAGTAGGGGCAAAATTTACTAATACTAAGTAATTTTTACTTAGTATTAGTAAATTTGTCTGAAAGACCAATTTAGGTCTTTCAGCCTATTGGTAGATAACTCTCTAATACCGTGGCAATTAGGGAGTTATCTACTAAGCGGCTGCAAGAGAAGTCCCGAAATGCCGAAGTCCCGAAATTCCGAAATGCCAAAGTTCAGAAATTCCGAAGTTCTGAAGTGTCGAAGTGCCGAGTTGCCGAAGTTCCAAAGTGTCGAAGTGCCGATGTGCCGAAGTACCGAATTGCCGATGTCCCGAATTGCCAAAGTCCCGAATTTCGGAATGCCGAACCGAACCAAAAATGTTCCCCATGCACATGCCTATTGAATTGGATAGAAGATATCAGACAGATAAAGCAAACTATAGGTACCCACAAATCACAAGGAAGAGAGGGACCCAATTAGGAGTGATAACGGAGAAAGTAAAAGAGGAGAAAGGGAGCCCTACCTTTATTGATTGGATTTGTGGGTACCTATTTCTTGCTTTAATAATCTGTTTAGAGGTTTTCCCCCCAATTAGGGAGTTCGACAGCAGGTAACCCAGTATGGTGACCATCCACCAGCACTCCATTTCCACGCTCCCTTTTTCCCTCCTCTTTCAGAGGTTCTCTGTGCTAAAGGACAGTTTTCCCACATCGTTATTATTTTCTTGTATTGCTATCATTGGAGACTGGCCCACTGCTAGAATGAAGGTGAGGTTTACGGGCATTTATAAATTCAAAAATATATAAAATAAAACATAGTAGGAGGGCCAGAAATCTTAGCACTAACACTCTACTATTAAAAATAAATATAGATTTTTTTAAAGGGGTACTATAGTGTCATGAACACAAACATTTATTCCTGACACTACAATTCTAAAACCACCATTTAGGTGGCCGGCCCCCTTAGGGGTAGAAAGGTTATTTAATCACCTTTTTCCAGTGTCGCACGGGGCTCCTTGTGTCTGGCTCTGCCCCTGACCCGCCTCCTCAGCTGACATAATCAGAATTGATTATCTCAGCCAATCACAATGCTTTCCCTTAGGACATCATTGGATTGACTGAGATAGTCAATTCTGATGAGCACAGGTAGACAGGGTGGGGGTGGATCCAAATACCACCCTGGCCAATCAGCATCTCCTCATAGAGATGCAATGAGTCAATGTATCTCTATCACGAGCCTTCTGCATTTCCATGCAGAGCTTAGAGACTCATATTGTCAGTGCTGCACTGCCCCAGGAAACACCTCTGGTGGCTGTCTGAGGAGTGACCACTGGAGGTGTTGAAAAGTCTGCAGGGACAGGCTATAGACACCAGAATAACTACAGCTTAATGATTTTAATGTCCCTTTAACGTTAGAACGATTTCTTTAACATTATTATTATTTAAAAAGCTCCAGCAACTTCCGTAGCACTGTACAATTGGTGGACTAACAGACACCTAATTTTAACCAGACAACTTTGAACAGAGGGGTTGAGGGCTCTGCTCATTGAGGTTACATGCTAGTTCAAGCAACTGTTTATGCCATTTATCCCTATGAGAAATTGTGTATTCCAAGCACTAAGAGATGTTACAACTTAAAGTGATCATTTACAATACAATTTAACACGTCAAATTTAGAATTTTCAGTTTCTTGCATTTTAGATAGTACAACCAGAACTGCCTATAAATTTTCGTTGACCAGATCCTGTCTGCTTAATATAATAGCAGACACGGAGCCTTGACGTTGTCAGTTACACACAATCACTGAGTGAGTGACAATCAATTTCACATTAAGTCAATAGAGGAGAATTTGCTTATAATTATGGGCCTGATCACAATCCAGCGATGGCATTCAGTCGATAATACTTTCAGAACCTCTGTCGGTTTTTGCTTGAGTGTTTTCAGCACATTCACAGTCCAAAAGGTGCAGACCCTGCCAGTAACACTTTTGAAGTTAGAATGTTCTTGAATGCCAGATTTACTCTCCTTGCTGCACCAAGGACAGTTTCCTCAGTCCCACCTGCCCCCCACCCCACTATATATGCATTATAATCCTACTAGTTTGCGGTATGATTAAATGGTGAATGTAACTAGGTGGATGGTTGAAAGATAAGTGCTGGGAGAGGGTGTGTGCTTGTGGTGTTGTGTTTGTGAGGGAATACTGCTTGTGATGTTCCACGTTTGTGGGGATGCTGCTGGTGGTGTTTGTTTGTTGGGGTACCTAAGGGAGGACTAAAGGATGTAGTCTATATGTGTATGTGCAGGGGTTAGGGGTGGTAGTGTGTGTTTGAGTGTTATAGGGGCTGTTGTGTTGGTGTTGAGGGGGAGAAATGTGCTGTAGTGGGTGGGATAGGGGCTATAATTTGGGGGTAGGTGCTATTGTCTGGTCATATGGGATGAAGTATGGGGGAATAGAGCCTGTGGAAAGGGATATGGGCTGTATTGGAGGATAGTGGTTGTAGTGGCAGAGAATGGCTATAGTGGGGATGACTGCAGTGGGTGATGGATATTGGCTACAGTGGGTGTGGGATAGTGGCTACCATGGATCATTGGGTGGGGGATATTGGCAATATCAGGGGGAGAGAGGCAATAGTGGTGCGGTAGTGGCTGTAGTGGGGTATAAGGGTGACATTCAAAGTATAGGGATGATCATGGGGGAAATCCTTATCTCTGGGGGTCCAGTGGGAGATGTTGCAGTGTGCACCACCGTGGATGATTTATTGACAAAGTAATGGAAACTGTTGTGCACTTATCAACTAAATTAACAACACTCCATGAATTAGCACACAGTTTTGAACCCCTGTGGGTGCAGATACCTCCTTCTGACCGGTACCTAGAAATCAAACAGAGCTTTGCCGTGGTAATACACGGTAACGCTATGATGCAATAGATTAGGGCCGGTGAGGTAGATTCTGTAAGGCCTCTACGGCCAAGAAGATCTTCCCGTCACTTTGGCCCCACTGTAGGAGAATGGGCTGGCTGGTGAGGGGGACCTCCCCACCGGCTGTGCTGCCCCTCTCCTGCCTGCCACCCCAAAGCCATGTACTCAGTAGCCTTAAAGCTTAAATCCGGGTTAATTCTTATCATCATTGTTGTTAATAATGTGATTCTTATAATCTGTTTGTAAGGCTTTGCGATTACAGTACAACCCATGAAGGTTAGCAGTAGTGATGATAATAGGAGACAGATATAACATTACTCTGGTGTGTTTCAAATATACATGTGTGTGTGTGTTCCTTTAAAATTTTGTACAAGGTTAATATTTAAAATATTAAAAAATGAATGTATTTACTGTGTTATTGATCTGGCAAAATGATGTTACGGTAACAGTCCTTATTTGTCCATTAATTACTTTAATTGATCGACCAGGAATCATTTGTATGTGCTGGGTGACATTGTTTGCAGAGGAGGCGTTTGTTTTTGCTTGCTCTACTCATGTGCGAAACAGTGTGCCAATTCATGGAGTGTTGTTAATTTAGTTGATAAGTGCACAACAGTTTCCATTACTTTATCAATAAATCATCTTCAGAGAGATTGTGATTTCCTAATCTTGACTACATAACAATGTACAGGGCATCCTGCCAAACAGATAAGGCCCAAAGTATTGGAACGGTGTGATCATGTTCTTATCAACATCAATAACAGCCAGCTAGGTTCACAATAAACCCAGGGCTTAAACCTACGTAAAACTCGATGACTCCCCCCTCCATGGACCTTACTCAAATTTCATCTCCATTTTGTGCTCTCGTGCTACCCATTCCTCTCACCTAGTGTATCCCCCCTCATGTAACTCTCCCTCTCCCTGTCACCTGCTGTTTCTTTATTTTAACAACTCCGTCATTCCCTTTCCAGCTGCCCCCCTTTATCATTGCTCCCAATCACATGTCCGTGTTAACTCTCAATGTCTTTTACTATTTATTCCAGTTTTCCTTCCTTTTTCATTTGTCCCACCTTTTGTCTATACTCAACCCTTCTATTATGTCTCACCTCTGTTCTTTACCACCTATTTATGCACATGCGTGCTGTCTGTTAAACATTTACACTCTTTCTGTCCCTAACAAATACAATCATAAAGACGTTTGTCTCTGTCTGTCACTAACACCATGTGCTTATGCTCTTTTGACTTGCCGTGTTTAAAAATCTCTGCAAGGCCCCAGCAGCTGTGACTGAAAATGTGTAAACATGTGGCAGCCTGTAGTGTGGTTCCTCAAATTGTTGCATCTGATTCCAGCAGGTAGGGAGATGTTATAATAGAGCAATGATGAGGAATTTAAAGGGGCACATAAAAATATGTGCCTGGTGAGATCTGGGGCTAAACAATTAGGCACCTGGGCCTCTAGCCCCTTAAGCCCCCCCTCCCCCCCACCCTTAACACTGCCCGTGATAACAGCTTATTGTCAGGTATTAATATATCCACAGATTGTGATCAACCCTTATGTTTCAACATTGTGCCCTATTTAGATAAAAAACTGTTTCTAAGAACTTTGGCTAAATGGTTGTGCCAAGGCTCCCATTGTGGTGGTTGCCCTCATGGCGAATTGGAGTTGGTGTCCTGAGGGTCAGCTCAGGTGTCACGGCTTGGGATGGTCCCATAGTGAAGTGGAAGGTGGGCTGTTCCTTAGTTTGCCCTGGCATAGGTGGCCCGTGCTTGTGGGGTATTAAAGGAAAGCCAAAAACTGAACTATAGACATTGTTTAGCTAGAAGAACGGGAAGGTGAAGGCCCCCCGATCTGGCCTCCACAACATGATCACCGTTACATACAAATCTTATCACTATTACCGTATACCTTTACAGTTCACTGTTTTTTATATTACAGGTTGATATCATTTTTTGGGGAAGCCTCCCTGGCGTCATGTATTTGGGCTGTAGCGATTTCCAAGGTATGGTGTAACCCCCTGATAAAGGATATGTTTGACCCGGGCAAACACCATGAGCTAGGGTCCCCATGGTTGGGGTAGACCCGGTGAGGGGTGAGAGTTAGGAGCCTGTAATTCGGCTCTAGTGCTAACGGGTTACTGATGAAATGGCAAAAGCTGAACTATATATATATATATATATGTATATATATATATACATCGATTAACTAACTGGTCTAAGACCAACATTGCAGAGCAAAAACCTGGTGAAGATTTGGAATACTGAGGTCAGAGACCCGTGCGTTGGTCCTGGCAGCTCAGATGCGGTTTAGGTGCAGTGTGCAGCCATTTTTTTTGTGTGCTGGTGAGGTAGTAAAGGTAGGTAGGTGTCTGTCGTGTCATCTGGAGCCTTGGGTGCGGTATTGGTGGTTTTGAGTTGAGGATAGAGCAGGGATATGCCGATGTGTTTGGCAAAGTCCTTCATGTCCACGATGTGGTGTAAGGTGTACGTTTGATCTTCTTTCTTGACGACAAGTTTGAAGGGGTGTCACCACATATAGCTCCATCCTTGCTTTGTCAAAGCAGTGGTGAGGGGTTTCAGCTCCCTGCATTTTTGCATGTAGAAGGTGCCTAGTCCTGAAAGAAGTGTAGCCGGTGGGCCTGGTATATCGGAGGATTGTCCCGTACTGCGTGCATTAGATTCTCTTTGGCGGGAAAGCACAGTAATTTGACAATGATCTCCCTGGGCATGGAGGAGTTGAAGGCCGGACGGCATAGCGCCCTGTGTGCCCTTTTGATTGGGAGTTCTTGATCGGAGGCTTCCGGCAAGAGAGGGTGAAAGATTGCCTGGATGGGAGGTAGCAATGTCTCCGGGGTAACGGATTCCCGGCAACCCCCTAATCCGTATATTTTGCCTGAGAGACCGATTGTTTAGGCCTTCCAGGCCGTCCTCCATTGATAGTCTTTTAGCATATCGATTTCTTGGTGGTGAGTCACTGTTTGTGCTTGAATATCGGAGATTTGGTTTTCAGCATGGTTGGTGCCTCAATGTCGTCTTTCGGGCTGGTTACTTGTTTTTCGAGCGTGGCCGTGATGTAAGCTTTAATGTCGGCCAACATTTCCCGCAGCATCCTACGGAAGTCACCCTTCATGAGGGGGGCTACAGGGCCGTTTGAGGCAACGCTCTCTTCCGAGTCTGATCCAGAATCGGTTAGGCCTTGGGACAAAGATTGCCACCCTTGGTCTTTGGTGCGGAACATCGTGGCCACGGACAGAGTATTTTCTCTCCGTTTTTTGTTTCCTCCCATGATGTAAAGGTGTCAAGGGAGTTTGTAGTGCTGTGTATCTGTTAAGCGGGTGCGAGATGCGCCGTTCTTGTCGCTGATGGATGCGGATTAAGCGCCCTGGGTGGGAGAGCTAAAGGCTCATGCATCTGTCTCCCGACAAATAACTTTTTAAGTGGTTCCAGTGTTGTCAAATCTCCAATGCATCCAGTCCAAATTGATGTACAGTAGATAAAGCCCCCATTTTTATCTATTACTGAATATTTGTTGCCAAGTGAAATGATAAATCCAGAGTTTGAGCTAAGTTTTTTGTACCAGGTATGATTTACAGAGAGTGTTAAAAATGTTGATTTAGGGCAGTTTTATTTATTTATTAGATATAATTCCTGTAAGTTTTTTGTAATTGTCCTATTTATAGTTAAATCCCCCCTCTCATAATATTGTAAAGTGCTACGAAATCTGTTGGCGCTGTATAAATGGCAATAATAATAATAATAATTAGGTTCAACTTTATTATAACATTGTACAATGAAACATAGTTGGCCTCCAATCAGAAATACAGTAGCTATCAAATATGCAATTACTAAAAGATGCAACTCAGTTAAAACTTTTGCAGTTTTACATAATGCCATAGTAATCTAATACCTAAGAAATATAATCCCTCATTCATTAATAGACCAAAATAAATAAAACTTTAGCAGCCTTATAATACACATAGACATTACGCAATAGTGCCTCCAAAATTATACAATACAGCCTATAGCCTCCAATCCAAACTAAAACATCTGTCCAATATAAACCAACCATACATCATGCACAAATATAGCGCATCAAACTGCAAATACATTTTGCCCAATCTAGTGAAAATAAAATACATAATTCTCAACAATACACCTTCATCATGTGCGACTACATCGCATACCACGATTGAACTAAACACATCCACCCTACATACAGAACAAAAGTTCTAATTGTGAGCACATGGGCCATGTGCATAAAGTGCAAGATGTGAGCACATAGGCCCCATGTGCATAAAGTGCAAATTGTATATGGAACATGAGCATGAAGTGCAGATACAAACATATCAACCATATTGACCATATACAGAAAGGTAAAAATTATAAGTACATCCACCATATGCATAAAAGTAATGTATAAGGAAATCATATCACCCTAGAAATAAGTGCAAATTATAAACCAATGTACAAAATCGTGTGCAAAAAAGAGCCATCCAGCCAATGCAACACAACCTCAAACAGTCAATCGATTATATTCTTAAACGTGAATATAATTCTAAGACATAACCACAGAGGGAGCAAAACTATTCCTAAACCTACCGGTCTGGCAATACAAACTCTTATGATGTTTCCCTAAAGGAAGAAGATTAAACAATCTATGATTGGGATGAAATGTATCCTTATGCTCCGGGCCCTGCGTTTGCTCTAAATTTCCTGGCTTGATGGGAGCTGAACACCAATAATGTTTTGAGCAGTCTTTACTGTTCGTTAAAAAGCAGCTGAACAATTGCTGTCCACGATTAAATACAATTTGTCAAAATACTCTCAATTGTACAGCGATAAAACTTTGTCATTATCCGTGGTGATAAAAATACTTTTTTTGGTCTTCTCAGGAAGGGACAGTGTACTTTTGTGACTACAGCAGTAGAATTTGTGCTCCAAGGCAGACTTAAAATTAGTGACGCATTCAACCTCAACTCCATTTATATGAATAGGTGTGTGTATCTCCTCTTAGTGCAATGAAAGTCCACAATGAGTTCTTTCGTTTTTTTTAATATTAAGAGCCAAGTTGCTATTAACCTACCAATCCGATAGGAACTAGATCTCACTCCTGTAGGCCATTGCATTATCATCACTAATAAGGCCAATCAAAGTAGTATCATCCACAAACTTGATTATAACATTGGGATCACAAACAGGAACACATTAGTGACTATACAGAGAATAGAGGAGAGGACTAAACATGCATCCTTGTGGAACACCACTAGAAGAAATTGGAACACGGTGGAAGAGATCACGTTGCCAAACTTCACAGTCTGTGGCCTGTGTATAAGAAAGTCCAATATCCAGTTACAAAGAGAAGTAATCATATTCAATTATATATGCAAAACATAATGTTATTTTAGAAGGTGTAAATTAGAAACATATGAAATATAATGCCCCGAAGAATAATGGAAATTTTTGTTCACATGTCTATATATATAATTTATAAATTACTTAGAAAACATATTGCTATTCTTACTGCAATTTTATGCATATATGGGATAAAATTACTGGGATTCTAGTGAGCCCAGTAATACAAGTGGTTAATAAACAGCATATTTTTTAAAATAGGTCTGAGGCTGTGACACATCCATATTTCTCTGTGTTTAGTACAAATAATAGGCTGATTAGCTTTTGTATGAACACCAGATAATAGCTTTCTTTCCACTCAAACACACCTTGAAGACACAATGCTTCTTTGAAAGAAATTTCTGACCATTGTGAGCATAAATTAAGGTATGTTCTATTATGCTGTATTTCCATCATACAGTAACATTAAAATACAATATCAGGTTTTCTATATCTGGTAGTTTTAAATTTAACTTTATATATCCTTATAACCTTAATAACGTCCATGCTTAATTTCTCCATCTTTAAAATTTTTGGAATACAAAGGCACCTGTCATGTGAAAATGACACAGTAACAATGTATAGAGAATATACCCTTATCATATCTATACATCATTTGTTTTGGATTGTTATTGGTATTGTGGGGAACCCAAATCTGTTATGTATGGGGTGTGATTTCCACTGTGACGTTCACATACCTTACAACAGCGATATGAAATCGGAATATTTCCTTGCCCTGAGGGGGTCTTGCCAGTGACGTGAGTCGTGCTCAGGAAAATATGCATTTGCCCACTGAAGGGGTGTGCCAGCCTGGTTCCTAGCAACATACAGGACCATACAGACAGTTCTGTGATGCCCGGGGACAAAATTGGAACTGCGGCACAGGACGCTAAAATTGAATCTGCCCAACAAAATCAGGGCTGTTAGGTGGGCTGCGTTCATCTTAAATGAAGTGTGAAAAGGCTCCAGGAAAGAGCTACTTCAAGGATATATATATATATATCTCCAAGTATACATTTCAGTTCATTATTTTACTAGTATTATTTACAGGTAAAATGGATATACCTGTCTTGAGCTGACCTTTATTCAGGTCTTTGGGTAGTATGTTCCATTTAAAAATGCCCTATGATTATTTATTATTCAGTATTCCAACTGGGAGATTGATGCATACTTAATTCAGAAAACAGGGAGGATTTATCTCAAATCTGAACCTTGAGAATATGTACACCCCCCTTGAGATTTGAGTACATGCCCCAAAATGTTTACAAGTCTGTTTAAAAGTCTGAATTAAAGCTATGGCCAAATCAAATCACTTTTTTTCTTCAATGGGTCCTTAGTTTGGTTGCTGGACTGGTTAGGAAGAATTCCCGCATCAATAAGCTGTTGAACTCACAATGGACTTTTCACTGAAGGCCACAGGGTTTGAACATCTAGAAGATCCCTTTGATGTCAAATGCCACTTCCTTCTTTTGGCTTCAGGTTTGACATTAATGTGGTCTATATGGTGGTAATTGTGTGATTAACATGAGACTTAATGAATAAGACCCATTGAAATAAATCAGAAAGCAGTGACATGACTGGAGAAATAATTTTGACCATGTTCAAGAGTATAAACCAGTATGTGGAACAGATGGAGCAAAGGTGGGAAAAAGTGGTTCTGTTGCCGTGGTAAATGGATTGTTTGCTAAATGCAGGCGAGAGGCTACACTTTCCGGTAGAAATAGACAAAACAGAAATGCACAGCAATGGCCTTCATCCTGCTGATATTTTTTGTGTTAATGCTCAAACATTGTTCCTGTCCTATGACGGTGACATGGCAAACTTAACACAAATGTGTAGACCAAATGTATTTTTATCCAGAATGAGAATTTGGAGAACCCACCATGCAACAAGTCCAAAACATCAGCACATGTTGTGTTATAAGTACTTAATATTTTTGTAGAAACTTTTAAAAATATTGAACATTGAGGCTGTAATTAGGTTAAAAAAATTACATGGTAAAAACAAGGAGATGTACCGGTGCAGCGCTTATGTGAACAGAAAAAAGATATGGAATAAAATTAAGTAACAGGGTATGTACCTTAAATGTCAATGTTCTCTTTTTGTATTATTAACCCTTCTGTGTATACCTTTAAACAAAGCATAAAAAATACACAACATGTGTAACAGTCCAAACTGTATAACACAAGGGAAAAGATTTAGAGCAAATGCCAAATGACAACTTACACTTTTCTGAGCTAACAAATTTAGCTCAGATTCTTGCGCTTTGGGGTCCGTTAAGGCGACCATTTGCCTTCTTTGTTATCCAGTGGTCCAATCCTAAATGGGCATAGAAGGGGGCATATAGTGTTATATTGTCTTAATTATAAGAAATAGTTAAGTATAGTGAATTTTTACTCACAAACCCAGAGCCTGAAATTAGGCTCACTTCACTTCGTGTATGTGGTTAAGGACCACACTCCTTCTTTCAGTAAGCAGGAAAAATGCCGTAAGTGTATATAAAAAGTACTTTATTAACTCTATAAAAATGTATTATGTAACATAAAAATCTTAAAATATAACACTTATCCGGCTAAAGTCCAAAATAGAAAGTCTCTATGCTCACTTCTTTCCACCAGAACGCGTTTCGCCAAAGGGCTTCTTCAGCTGGAAAAAAATTTTCAAGTTGTTCCTGTGGACCCTTTTCCTGCTTTAAATGTCCTTGTTGTTAGGAGAATCAGCTGTTGTATAGGCTTGTGAATTCGTGGGTGTTCTCCATGGTAACGGAGATACCCTGCGTTCCAAGCCTCCTTTTGATCGATTCACTTCCGCCTTGTATAACGATACGTCACTTCCGGTTTCGGCTATGCGTTCCACAGTGCGTTCCACTGTGGATTTCGGCTTTCATTTAGTCCATAATCATGTTCCACGACCGTTTTATGTTGTATAGAATGGGAAAACATTGTAATAGCCAATTAATCATTACCACCATGACTTAAATACGATTTTATAATAGCATTTAAAACATCTATGTGCTCTTAACCTTGGCACATATATAGAAATATAAAAGAAATATATAACATGATTTCTATGTAGTAAGGATGCAATCTAGCTTTCTATAATTCATAAAGAGAATTGATCCAGATGAATTATTATCATTTAAACACCTTTTAATAACTTAATACATCAATAAAAATGTATAATATATAACACTAAAATACTGAATAAATACTGTATCCAGATAGGAATATATGTAGAAAACCTTAAAGTGTAACCTGTATTAAAATAATTCCATTAAAAATATTATACAAAATCACAAAATGGTACCATTAAAAAGTTATATAAGAAAATGACACATTTCGAAGTCTGAATTAAGACCATTCGGAATGAGACTATTAAGTTTGAATATCCATTCCATTTCTATTTTACTTAGTTTTAAACTGAAATTTCCTCCTCTCCAATCTTTAATTATTTTATTAATTCCTAAAAAAAGTAGTACCTTTTAGATCACAATTATGGTGGATTTTATAATGTAAAGACACACTATGATTTTCAAAACCTTTACTTATATTTCTACCGCGCTCTTCTATTCTTATATGTAAAGGTCTAGTAGTTTTACCTATATAGTTTAACCCACAGGGACATTGTACGAGATAAATTAGATTTGTTTTGAATGACAGGTGATAAACTCTTTAATTTGATATTCTGTACCTTCATTTGATTTAAACTTTTTTACTTTTTTTTTTTTTTATTGTTAGTTCTTTTGCATGCTAAGCATTGTCCGCATCCAAAAAAATCCTTTTTCTGTATTCAGGAAAGTGAGATTTGTCTTAGGTTTGTCCTTTACATAACTTGAGGTTAATGAGTGTTTTCATTTTTTTACTCCCCTGTGTATAAAGCGGGGTTTATCAGGCAAGAAGATTTTAAGGGTAGGATCTTGAAGGAGAATAGGCCAATATTTTGACACAGTCTTTCTTACTTTACAATTATCTGAACTGAAGTTACATATGAATGGGATTTTACTAATTC
This sequence comes from Pelobates fuscus, assembly GCF_036172605.1. Lineage (NCBI taxonomy): Eukaryota > Metazoa > Chordata > Amphibia > Anura > Pelobatidae > Pelobates > Pelobates fuscus. Next base: position 46,965,864 of record NC_086322.1, on the reverse strand, counting down.
CATCATCTTTTTTCTCTTTATACTGTATTAGAGTCTTTCTCTCTCTCTCTCCTTAACTTCCAATCTTGATTTTTCTAATTTTTCTTCTTCACACCCTTTTTCTATGCAGTCTTTGTTAATTTTATTTGACTGTACTTTAAATGTTTCTATATCTGTACAATTTCTCCTTATTCTCAGGAATTGTCCCTTTGGGGCATTTTCCAACCAAGGCGAGAAATTACAACTGTCTCTACCTATAAAACTGTTCGCCTCTACTGTTTTAAAATGATTTTTTTGTTTTAATGGTATTATTATCAATATATATATATATATATATATATATATATATATGTAAATCTAAAAAAAATATTTCTTGTTTACTCCAATTACAAGTCAGATGAATCCCCATGTATTGGTATTTAAAACGTTTTTAAAAATGATTAAATTGTCTTCCCTTCCCTCCCATATGAAAAAAATATATCATCTATGTAACGGCCACAGAAGACCAAGTTTTCCACCCAGTCATGTTGCCCATATATAAAAGAATTCTCCCAATGGGCCATGAAAAGATTGGCATAACTGGGGGCAAATTTGGTCCCCATGGCCGTCCCCTTTATCTGGAGAAAAAATTCTTCATCATACCAGAAAAAGTTTTTATTCAAAATTAATTATATCCCTTCTAGGATAAATTCCATTTTTGTCGGAGTAAGATCTGAATGGTTGTATAGGAAGAATTTTACTGCTTCCTTTCCATAATTGTGAGGGATATTGCTGTATAGTGATGTTACATCACACGTGACCAAAAAACATTTGTCGTTCCATTGGCATTTTTCTAATAACTTCAACATCATTATTGTGTCTTTTAAATACGCTTTAGTTTTTTTTTAACTATGTAGGTTGTAGATGAACATCAACATATGGTGACAATCTATTTGATATAGAGTCAATACCTGCCACAATAGGCCTCCCTGGGAGATTTGTTGTATCTTTATGGAGTTTTGGTAAAAAAAAAAATAAAAGACAGGTATCTTTGGAAATTCATTATTTAAAAAAATTAAATTATTTTTGATTTAAAATTTCTAAATTAAAACATTTATTTAAATATGTAAAACATGTTTTATTTATTTATATACTTGGATCCTTCATTAATTTTTTTTCTATGTGCTTTCATCTTTTAAAATTCTCTCTGCTTCTTTTTTATAGAAATCTTTGGACATTAAAACAATTCCTCCCCCTTTGTCCGCAGGTTTTATAATCAGATTGGGATCTTCTTTTAAGTCTTTAAGTGCCTTACGCTCTTGTATAGTTAGATTTTGGTAAAAATTATTTTTATGAGACCCTTCTCTTTTTTCTAACTTTTTTATATCTGTCATCACCATAGTTTCAAACGTAGTCATCTTCTCTGAAATCATTTGTTTTGGATAAAATTGTGATTTTAATTTTAGATCAGTATAAGTTTTATTTTCTATACTTAGTTGGTGTTCTATCGGATTTTTTCTGAAAATCTTTTTTAAACATAGATTCCTTTTGAATCGGTTTAGGTCTACGTAGAACTCAAATTGATTAAGAGGTTTGTTAGGAGCAAATTTAAGGCCTTTTTTTAGTACACTTTTATGGTCTTCTGAAAGGATCTTATTACTCAAGTTGTGGATCCCTTTTATTGATATGGGTTCTTGGATGCTCTTTCTTTTCTTTCTTTTTTGGGTGTATTTTCCTCCCCTTGTGTCTCTATACTCAAATCTCTTCTTCTTTTTGAATAAGTGGTGTTCAGATGTTCTTCCTCCCTCTTGTGTCTCTCTCTGCCCTTGCTCCTCCAAAAATCCTGATCTTCATATCCGTCTAATACCTGGAATCTGTTACTGATTTTAATAGGTTCTTCCCTTCTATACTCATTATATGGTTTATAAGTATTAGATCTTTCTTTTTCCTGGCCATGTTCATATCTCCTTTCATATCTTTGATTTCTATAGGGTCTTCTTCCTTCTTGTCTTTCCCTATTGTAATATTCTCTCTGTCTTTGTTCCTTTTGTAGCCAATATGGGATCCTTTTATTTTAACATAGAAACATAGAATGTGACGGCAGATAAGAACCATTCGGCCCATCTAGTCTGCCCAGTTTTCTAAATACTTTCATTTGTCCCTGGCCTTATCTTATAGTTAGGATAGTCTTATGCCTATCCCACGCATGCTTAAACTCCTTTACTGTGTTAACCTCTACCACTTCAGCTAGAAGGCTATTCCATGCATCCACTACCCTCTCAGTAAAGTAATACTTCCTGATATTATTTTTAAACCTTTGTCCCTCTAATTTAAGACTATGTCCTCTTGTTGTGGTAGTTTTTCTTCTTTTAAATATAGTCTCCTCCTTTACTGTGTTGATTCCCTTTATGCATTTAAATGTTTCTATCATATCCCCCCTGTCTCGTCTTTCCTCCATGCTATACGTGTTAAGATCCTTTAACCTTTCCTGGTAAGTTTTATCCTGCAATCCATGAACCAGTTTAGTAGACCTTCTTTGAACTCTCTCTAAGGTATCAATATCCTTCTGAAGATAGGGTCTCCAGTACTGTGTACAGTACTCCAAGTGAGGTCTCACCAGTGTTCTGTACAATGGCATGAGCACTTCCCTCTTTCTACTGCTAATACCTCTCCCTATACAACCAAGCATTCTGCTAGCATTTCCTGCTACATTGTCTGCCTACCTTTAAGTCATCAGAAATAATCACCCCTAAATCCCTTTCCTCAGATGTTGAGGTTAGGACTCTATCAAATATTCTGTACTCTGCCCTTGGGTTTTTACGTCCAAGATGCATTATCTTGCACTTATCCACATTAAATGTCAGTTGCCACAACTCTGACCATTTTTCTAGTTTACCTAAATCATTTTCCATTTGGCTTATCCCTCCTGGAACATCAACCCTGTTACATATCTTAGTATCATCCGCAAAAAGACACACCTTACCATCAAGACCTTCTGCAATATCACTAATAAAAATATTAAAGAGAATGGGTCCAAGTACAGATCCCTGAGGTACCCCACTGGTGACAAGCCTAAGCTTCGAATATACTCCATTGACTACATCCCTCTGTTGCCTGTCACTCAGCCACTGCCTTACCCATTCAACAATATTGGAATCCAAACTCAAAGATTGTAGTTTGTTGATAAGCCTTCTATGTGCAACAGTGTCAAAAGCCTTACTGAAATCGAGGTAAGCAATGTCTACTGCACCACCCTGATCTATAATTTTAGTTACCCAATCAAAAAAATCAATAAGATTAGTTTGGCATGATCTCCCTGAAGTAAACCCATGTTGTCTCTGATCTTGAAATCCATGTGTTTTTAGATGTTCAACAATCCTATCCTTTAACATGGTTTCCATCACTTTCCCCACTACTGAAGTTAGGCTTACTGGCCTATAGTTGCCCGACTCCTCCCTATTACCTTTCTTGTGAATGGGCACAACATTTGCTAACTTCCAATCTTCTGGGACTACTCCTGTTATCAATGATTGGTTAAATAATTCTGTTAATGGTTTTGCTAGTACACCACTAAGCTCTTTTAATAGCTTTGGGTGTATTCCATCAGGTCCCATTGACTTATTTGTCTTTACTTTTGACAGTTGAAATAGAACCTCTTCCTCTGTAAACTCACGTGTAATAAATGACTCATTTATCCTTTTTCTTAATTGAGGTCCCTTTCCTTCATTTTCATCTGTAAATACCGAACAAAAATATTCATTGAGGCAGTCAGCTAGACCTTTATCCTCATCTACATACCTTCCTTCTTTTGTTTTTAATCTAACTAATCCTTGTTTTACTTTTCTTTTCTCATTTATGTATCTAAAAAAGGTTTTGTCCCCCTTTTTTACTGACTGTGCTATTTTCTCTTCTGTGTGTGATTTGGAAGCTCTTAGAACTTGCTTAGCCTCTTTCTGCCTAATCTTATAGGTCATTCTGTCTTCCTCACTCTGGGTTTTTTTATAATTACTAAATGCTAACTTTTTGTTTTTTACTATTTTGGCTACATCTGTGGAGTACCACAGTGGTTTCTTGAATTTTTTGCTTTTACTGACAAGCCTAATGCAATTTTCTGTTGCCTTCAGTAGTGCAACTTTTAAATAATCCCATTTCTTTTGGACTCCATTTAAATTGCTCCAGTCTGATAATGACTCCTTTACACATATTCTAATTTTGGAAAAGTCTGTTTTTCTAAAGTCTAAAACTTTTGTTTTTGTGTGGTGTGACTCGGTCACTGTTCTTATATTAAACCACACTGACTGATGATCAGTGGATCCTAAACTTTCACCTACAGTAATATCTGATACCAAATCTCCATTTGTTAACACTAAATCTAGTATGGCCTCTTTACGAGTTGGCTCCTCAACGACTTGTTTTAGAGACAATCCCAGTAGGGAGTTTAGAATATGTGTGCTCCTGGCACAAGTAGCTATTTTTGTTTTCCAATTTACATCAGGAAGATTAAAGTCACCCATGATGATAACTTCCCCCTTCATTGTCATTTTAGCTATTTCTTCAACTAGTAGATTATCTAACTCTTCAATTTGTCCTGGGGGCCTATAAATCACACCTACACGAGTTACTGTGTGATTACCAAATTCTAACGTAACCCAAACTGACTCTATGTTCGCCTCACTAACCTTTATTAGGCTAGATTTTATGTTATTCTTTACATACAGGGCCACCCCTCCCCCTTTCTTGCCTTCCCTGTCTTTTCTATATAAAGAGTACCCTGGCATTGCTATGTCCCAGTCATTTTTCTCATTATACCATGTCTCAGTAACAGCAACTAAATCTACACTATCAGTTGCCATTATTGCCACAAGTTCATGGATCTTATTCCCTAAACTGCGAGCATTTGTAGACATGACTCTAAGCTTATCATTTTTTAACACACTTGCTACAGGCACCTTCTGTCCTTGTTTTGGGGGACAATTGGATTGATGTTTTATCACCCTTTTGCCCCCCCCCCCCCCTCCTAGTTTAAATACATCCTAGCAAAACCTCTGAACTGCTCACTGAGAACATTTGTTCCCTTTTGAGAAAGATGCAAACCATCTTTTTTGTACAGTTTATTTCCATTCCAAACAGAGCTACCATGAGCAATAAAGCCAAATCCTTGCTCCCGACACCATTCACCAAGCCACAAGTTAAAGTCCCTAATACGCATCCGCCTGTCATTCTGAGTGTTATGCACAGGCAGAACTTCAGAGAATGACAATGTGTAAGCAACCTGCCGTATATCATTGGCAAAAACACTAAAAACTTCCTTAACCTCTGAAACCTCATTGCAAGCCAAGTCATTTGTCCCTAAATGGACAAGTACATCCAATTCCCCTTCCTGCTTTGCTTGCTTAACAATATTACAGATACGTCTCCTGTATTTTCCCAAGTATTGTATGGATGGGGATTTTGGTATTGATTATTCCTCTTATTATAGTGAGTGTATTGATTGTCTCTAGCTCTTCATTCATCCTAGGTATCTGTGTATGTTTAATAGGTGTCTTTTCTCGCTCTTGTTTTTTAGGTGTTTTAGGGATGAACTCTCTCTCTTTGTATTGTGTAATTTCCCTTTCATTATATTGTCTTTCTTCATTATTATTGTATTTTGAAAAAGTTTTAACTAATTTGTTTCATTTTATAATCTTTAATGTCTCGATAGTATTTACTTTTTTTAGTTTCTATTACATCTTTTTCCAGTTTAAAATTATTTTTAATTTTATAACATGACAGGAGGCTTCGTATTTGCTTAAGTCTCTCTTTACTAGAACTCCACAGCAGCACAGAAAAACAACCAATCAGAAAAAAGTTAGGTACTATAAAACTCCCCTCCCCATGCATCATTTCCTCTTTCTTTGCTGCTCCGCATCAGTACAGGTCAGAGTACCTCTGCCTCCTGCTTATAGTGGGTGGCTTTGGGTCTTATTATGCTTTCTTTAGGTTATCATTATATCTATCTTATGTGTTTTTGTATTTTGTCATTTTTATTATATTGATATCATATTTTATTTATTATATATATTGCTTGTATATATTTTTTGCTATGTTTTTTGTTATAGCCTTTATCCTTTTTTATGTTTTCTTTGCAGATTATTCATAGTATTTTCGTTGTTTTATTTACTGATTTTGCTTCAGGTCTTCCCCCCTTTCCTACTCATTCCCCCTGTGTCTTTGGGGATGTTTTTTCCCGGAGATGTGGTGTTTTTTGGGGGGTCCCCCTGCGGTTTACTTTCCCCCTCCCTCCACCCTCTCCCTGGCGCCATTTTATTAGTTTCCCCCCCCTTCTGGGGCTGCGGGCGCTCCGCTCGGGATGTCAGGAGACTAGCCGCTTGGCTGCCTCCTCTGACTCCCTGAACTCTGGTGTGAGCCAGCCGGCGCCCGGGGTTTTTCTCGCGGTCAGACGCGAGTACCCCGCGACCGGTCCGCTCACACACGTGGCCGCCTTGCCGCGGCCGGGTTCCTCTCAGCCACGTGGATCCGACCGGCTAGAGAAGGGGCGCCTGCTCGCGGCCCCTCCTCCCTCCACGGTCGGAGCTTGGCGTTTTGCTGCCCTGCTGGGATCCCCCGGCGGATCTCAGCAGGTCTACCTGTTTTCTACACATGACTATATTTTACATACAGTGTATATCTGGCTGTGAGCCTTATGGTTTTTTATATCACCTTTCTTTGCATATGAGGCTTATGTGTTCTATGACAGTTGTTTATTTTATTGCTAGGTGTTTTACTGTGTGTGTGTATGTCACTGTTTTTCTGTCAGTGTATGTCACTGTTTTCTGTCAGTATATGTCACTGTTTTCTGTGTGTATTTCACTGTTTACTGTCAGTGTATGCCACTGTTTACTGTCGGTGTATGTCACTTTTTTCCGTCAGTGTAGGTCACTTTTTTTCTATCAGTGTATGTCGCTGTCTGCTGAGAGTGTATGTCACTGTCTGCTGAGAGTGTATGTCTCCGTCTGCTGAGAGTGTATGTCTCCGTCTGCTGAGAGTGTATGTCTCCGTCTGCGGAGAGTGTACGTCACTGTTTACTGAGAGTGTACGTCACTGTTTACTGAGAGTGTGCGTCACTGTTTTCTGAGAGTGTGCGTCACGGGAGAGTGTACGTCGCAGTTTGCCGAGAGTGTACGTCGCAGTTTGCCGAGAGTGTACGTCGCAGTTTGCCAACAGTGTACGTCGCAGTTTGCCGACAGTGTACGTCGCGGTTTGCTGACAGTGTACGTCGCGGTTTGCTGAGAGCGTACGCCGCAGTTTGCTGACGGTGTGTATCACGGATTTCTGCGTGTTTTACTGTTGGCGTATATTGCAGATTGCAGTGTGTCTTACCGACAGTGCATGTCACATTTTTCTGTGAGTTTTGCTGATAGTGTATATCGTGGGATACTGCGAGTTTTACTGACAGCGTATATCACAGATTGCTGTGAGTTTGGCTGACTGTCTATATCTCAGGATACTGTGGGTTGTTTGCTGACAGTGTCTGTCACGGTTTCCTGCGAGTTACAGGTATTAGGATCTAGGATTCATGTGCTTCATAGTATAATTTTCGGGTCCAGCCATGGGGTCTCAGAGGAGATTTTTCTGGTACGAATTCACCGTCCATGGCATAGATATAAGGTTACCAGACCTGGATCTGGCTCACACTGGCTTGGGAAGACCAGTCTGCACTGCTACTTTATATATTTTTAGAGATGAGGATGGTATCTATATTAATGATGAAACATCAACAGATCTGTGTGAGCAGGTGCATTCCGCTTCACAGTAAGGAGCGTATCGCTCAATGCATCTTACTTTCATGGACTTGGTAATCACTCACACAACTTCCGCTTATACCCAATGCAGCTGGGATACCGCTATTTGCCGACTGGGCATTTAGGGACTGCCCGGCCCGGTTCAAGTTATTCACACGGCACTACGCTGTCTAAATGGGTTGATGTCTGGGGGCCTATGTCAGAGTGCTCTGAAGGTCTGCAATTTTTTGGGGAACTCTACCCCAGCTTAGAGGTCCCCATTACTCATGCAAGGCTCATGGTAAAGCGCCGCGGAATTGGATGGCGCTATATAAATAACACATAATCATATGATATAATATACAACCCAGGATTGGCCTGCTATGTCTGTGCCCATAAGAACGGCCTGCTATGTCTGTGCCCATAAGATTGGCCTGCTATGTCTGTGCCCATAAGATTGGCCTGCTATGTCTGTGCCCATAAGATTGGCCTGCTATATCTGTGCCCATAAGATTGGCCTGCTATGTCTGTGCCCATAAGATTGGCCTGCTATGTCTGTGCCCATAAGATTGGCCTGCTATGTCTGTGCCCATAAGATTGGCCTGCTATGTCTGTGCCCATAAGATTGGCCTGCTATGTCTGTGCCCATAAGATTGGCCTGCTATGTCTGTGCCCATAAGAATGGCCTGCTGTGCCCATAAGAATGGCCTGCTACGTCTGTGCCCATAAGAATGGCCTGCTAGGTCTGTGCCCATAAGAACGGCCTGCTAGGTCTGTGCCCCATTTATTGGCCTCCTAGGTCGGTGCCTATTTGTATGGCCTACTATGTCGGTGCCTATTTGCTTGCCCAACTATCCTGCGTCCATTAGTTTGGCCTGCTGGGCCCGCTCTATTGGTGCCGAACCCCCTTTTGGCCGCGGGCCTGGGGGAATATCACTGAGGAGAAGCCAGTGCCCACCAGTGACACGGAAATAGGCAGGTGTCCGGACAAGCACCATTGCCATACTATCCAAGAGGACACCAATATACGGCCATCTGGATAAGGTAGGTAGGGTGAAGGCCCTAAACCTCAGACCTGAAGGGCAAGTTTTATTACGAAGACCCCGGACACACATCCGCGGTTTGCGCCAGTCCAGCGAGGGCACATCTCCAAGGAGAACTTTGCACAGGCAAGGACCGGTGCTCAGTCACCTACAGGAGAACGCGGTTTTTCCTTGTCTTTATCAACTACTCCGTATCTGCCTCCCGGTATCCATATAGCTATCGGTAGTTATTCCTCCGTAAGGTTAGCTCCTGGCCCTGTGCAGTGGGGCTTACTTGTCTTGCCTTCCGGCCTGCTATTTGCCTTCTAGCTGAGATAGAATTTGCGTTTTTTACTCATATCTACGTTATTGTTGTCTTTTTCGTTTTTCATGGCTTCCTTTTCCTTTCGCTCGGGTCGTCGAGAGGCCTGACTTGACCTCCTCCGACCTCCCGGGTGCTCGTGGATTGCGGAGAACGTCTCCTGCTTTCCTCAGACTACCAACGGTCCGCCTGGAACCCGCGCGCGCGCACGGGATCCGGTCGGTCAGTTGATAGTTTTTCCATCGTTTTTCCCGTGGATTACCCTCAGCCTTATGCTGATACTCGTATTTGGTGTACCCTATAGTTGGTCACCCTGAGTCTCTAGGGACTCTAGCTTGGATCACAGGAGGGTGCGGCCCTCCATCACTTCGATCCGAGGACATTTTATCTTCTGGAGCAGAGAGCGAACCCCTCTCAGATACGGAACCGGACACTGAGTTGTTCTTTGAGGACGCACCTCTCCCTCGACCTCGGCCAGAGACTGAGCTGGATACGGGGGTCATGTTTGGAGGAAACATTCTCATAGAGAGGAACGGTCACGGATGCAGACTCTACTGTTTGGTTATTTACGGGTACGGCCCGCTCAGACTATCAGCCGGACGTTAGCACGTTATTTGACCTCATTAGTAGAGAGCGCGGCTCTCTCATACACTCGACGCCATACGGTGCCATCCATTTGTTCATCACACAGGCTTGTACCTGTGCTAGACATCGATGACTACATGGAGGGGCGTCCCTCCTGCATTCAAGTGGATCTGACGTCCGTGCTACTGATTCCGATATAGAGGACTGCCTGGTCATGCAAGATATCCATATTTAGACTGGATTCCTCTAGTCTATCTCCTGCAACGGAGGGATATTCTCACAGAGGTATAACGAGGGGTGACCCCCACTTATCTATACACATTCCTGGAGATGGTTCGGCTATCGGATGGAACTCAGGTATTATGTGAGTGCAGGTTTGGGTATATTCGGCACCATAGAAAGCAGAGGATTGCTTTCTGTTTTTGGATATCCAGACCATTGTAACAACTGCTCAGACAGTTTTCTCCCATTTTTAGGTGGCGGGAGATACGGGGACCTACATGGAGCAAACGGGCTCTGCCTTGCTCGGGTAACACGATTAAGGAGGGCCTATTACCCGCTCTGAAGGTGAAAACCGTACATATGGTTCACATGGTAAGACCGGGAAACCCGGTTTGTCTCGACCTCCCCGGTCATCAGATCTTGGGATAAGATGGCAGGACTGCCCCGTCTCCTCGAAACGCATACCTGGTGATCAGGGTTCGGAGATGGAGGACCCTCCATCTATACTCTAGTTATTCCTCACGGGAGCCATTTTGTTGGATTCACGCTACCCTACTTTTCAACTATCGTCGAGGAGACCTACGGGACCTTATGGTGGTACCTGGTATACCCAGACTTCTACACAGACATCTTTCACTCTTGGACGAGGGCATTTCTGGATGGAAATCTGCGTTCCTGTTTGCTCTTCCCATTCCTTTGAAGATTTCTGGGATTCCCTATTCCCAGAATGGTCGACCTCCGTTCCTCCACTCAAGTTCAGTTCGGAACCCTGAATGGACGTCTTTTGGAGCCCTTTCTCTACGGCGTCCGAGGTTTTACACAGTCCGTTTGGACTATTGGAATCACTTAGTATACGGCTGGTTTGGACACACTCTCATTGTGTGTGTTATGAATTTATGCTCGGATGAGACATCCCACCGGGTAGGACAGGAAGGTACGAAGATCCTCCTCGGTTTCCATTGCGATTTTGGTGGTGGTCTTCGGTGCATTCCTTGAGATTGGAGATCTCCCTGCAAGGCCGCATCACCGAATGGCCCTGGCACGATCGGAGGAGCCGCCTTACGGATCATGAGTTGAGACTTGGTGTCAGTTTTCTTCTCGCGACCCTAAGTCCTAGTTCGGATTTCGAAGCTATACAACTACAGGAATGTGGCTAATAGGTCAGCTTGCCAGCTCATGGACCGACTTCTAGGAAACAGGTTGCTACACCAGGTGCAATGGATTTACCGGCGGTGGGTGCCTTTTTCCGTATTTGAGATACTTCGTCGGTTGGCATCTCCTTTGACCCGTCGGCTGTCATTTATCGTATTTGGAATGTCCAATTAGGATTACTCTGATATTTCCTGGAATAATTACCAGCGACACAAACAGCGTTGGATTGGTGAACTGAGCTTTCAAACAGCAAATACGAAGCCTCCTGTCATGTTATAAAATTGTAGATTATGCTAGCTTTAGTGTACCTATAATCTTAATTTTATTAATGACAGGAGGCGAGTATTTCCCACCCATTCTTGTCCCTCCCTTGTTTTATGTTATAGTTTAGATTATCAGGTACGTATGCAACTCTGTTTGTTGTCTCTGCTACCTGTCGCTTGTTCCTTATGTCTGGTTTTTTCCATTAATAGGGTTGGGATATTTACATATTAGGTTAATTTGGTTGCTACATTGGGTACCTACATGTTTATTCAGAGTACATTTCATTGGATAATCAACCTGTTCGATTCTGTTTTTTATCTCGTTTCAGTTTACAGTCCATCTACACTATCTAGTTTGACGGTTGCACTTGGATGGTGGACATCGTTATATTCATCGTATCTAGGACTTCGTTTCTTCCCCATGATGTTCTCTGCCTTTTATTCTGTTTTGTCGCAGCTTGAAAGAGGAAATGATGCATGGGGAGGGGAGTTTTATAGTACCTAACTTTTTTCTGATTGGTTGTTTTTCTGTGCTGCTGTGGAGTTCTAGTAAAGAGAGACTTAAGCAAATACTCGCCTCCTGTCATTAATAAAATTAAGATTATAGGTACACTAAAGCTAGCATAATCTACAATTTCTTGTGATGCTTCATTAAATTCTTCTTGATTTAGAGAGTTTAGCATCTCGTTCTGAAATTTACTTATTTCTATATCTAATTCTTTTAAATTCTCCTTTCTTCTTTTAATAATGAGGTTTATGGTGTTAATAGCAAATCCTTCCAACATGATATTCCATTCATCCATAGGTTGAGGTTGAGGTTAATGAGTGTTTTCAATTTTTTAGAGAGTATGATAATAATAGTGAAAAATTAGAAAGATTATTACAAAAAGAATTAAAAATAAAATGGGAAGTGGCTACGCTAGAGAAATATCTGAAGGATGGTATTACCCCTAGAGGGTTAAGGTACTTCAAAATGCCCACATTCGATAAAGATATAATCTCTATCTTTATCGAATGTGGGCATTTTGAAGTACCTTAACCCTCTAGGGGTAATACCATCCTTCAGATATTTCTCTAGCGTAGCCACTTCCCATTTTATTTTTAATTATTTTTGTAATAATCTTTCTAATTTTTCACTATTATTATCATACTCTCTAAAAAATTGAAAACACTCATTAACCTCAAGTTATGTAAAGGACAAACCTAAGACAAATCTCACTTTCCTGAATACAGAAAAAGGATTTTTTGTATGCGGTCAATGCTTAGCATGCAAAAGAACTAACAATAAAAAAACACAAGTAAAAAAGTTTAAATCAAATGAAGGTACAGAATATCAAATTAAAGAGTTAACACCTGTCATTCAAAAAAAATCTAATTTATCTCGTACAATGTCCCTGTGGGTTAAACTATATAGGAAGAACTACTAGACCTTTACATATAAGAATAGAAGAGCGCGGTAGAAATATACGTAAAGGTTTTGAAAATCATAGTGTGTCTTTACATTATAAAATTCACCATAATTGTGATCTAAAAGGTACAGTGAGATTATATCTTTATCGAATGTGGGCATTTTGAAGTACCGTAACCCTCTAGGGGTAATACCATCCTTCAGATATTTCTCTAGCGTAGCCACTTCCCATTTTATTTTTAATTATTTTTGTAATAATCTTTCTAATTTTTCACTATTATTATCATACTCTCTAAAAAATTGAAAACACTCATTAACCTCAAGTTATGTAAAGGACAAACCTAAGACAAATCTCACTTTCCTGAATACAGAAAAAGGATTTTTTGTATGCGGTCAATGCTTAGCATGCAAAAGAACTAACAATAAAAAAACACAAGTAAAAAAGTTTAAATCAAATGAAGGTACAGAATATCAAATTAAAGAGTTAACACCTGTCATTCAAAAAAAATCTAATTTATCTCGTACAATGTCCCTGTGGGTTAAACTATATAGGAAGAACTACTAGACCTTTACATATAAGAATAGAAGAGCGCGGTAGAAATATACGTAAAGGTTTTGAAAATCATAGTGTGTCTTTACATTATAAAATTCACCATAATTGTGATCTAAAAGGTACTACATTTCTAGGAATTAATAAAATAATTAAAGATTGGAGAGGAGGAAATTTCAGTTTAAAACTAAGTAAAATAGAAATGGAATGGATATTCAAACTTAATAGTCTCATTCCGAATGGTCTTAATTCAGACTTCAAAATGTGTCATTTTCTTATATAACTTTTTAATGGTACCATTTTGTGATTTTGTATAATATTTTTAATGGAATTATTTTAATACAGGTTGCACTTTAAGGTTTTATACATATATTCCTGTCTAGATACAGTATTTATTCAGTATTTTTGTGTTATATATTATAAATTTTTATTGATGTATTAAGTTATTAAAAGGTGTTTAAATGATAATAATTAATATGGATAAATTCTCTTTATGAATTATAGAAAGCTAGATTGCATCCTTACTACATAGAAATCATGTTATATATTTCTTTTATATTTCTATATATGTGCCAAGGTTAAGAGCACATAGATGTTTTAAATGCTATTATAAAATCTTATTTAAGTCATGGTGGTAATGATTAATTGGCTATTACAATGTTTTCCCATTCTATACAACATAAAACGATCGTGGAACATGATTATGGACTAAATGAAAGCCGAAATCCACAGTGGAATGCACTGTGGAAAGTATAGCCGAAACCGGAAGTGACGTATCGTTATACAAGGCGTAAGTGAATCGATCAAAAGGAGGCTTGGAACGCAGGGTATCTCCGTTACCATGGAGAACACCCGCAAATTCACAAGCCTATACAGCTGATTCTCCTAACAACAAGGACATTTAAAGCAGGAAAAGGGTCCACAGGAACAACTTTGAAAAAATTTTCCAGCTGAAGAAGCCCTTTGGCGAAACGCGTTCTGGTGGAAAGAAGTGAGCATAGAGACTTTCTATTTTGGACTTTAGCCGGATAAGTGTTATATTTTAAGATTTTTATGTTACATAATACATTTTTATAGAGTTAATAAAGTACTTTTTATATACCCTTACGGCATTTTTCCTGCTTGCTGAAAGAAGGAGTGTGGTCCTTAACCACATACACGAAGTGAAGTGAGCCTAATTTCAGGCTCTGGGTTTGTGAGTAAAAATTCACTATACTTAACTATTTCTTATAATTAAGACAATATAACACTGTATGCCCCCTTCTATGGCTATTTAGGATTGGACCACTGGATAACAAAGAAGGGAAAGAGCCGCCTTAACGACCCCAAAGCGCAAGAATCTGAGCTAAATTTGTTAGCTCAGAAAAGTGTAAGTTGTCATTTGGCATTTGCTCTAAATCTTTTACCTTGTGTTATACAGTTTGCACTATTACACATGTTGTGTATTTTGTATGCTTTGTTTAAAGGTATACACAGAAGGGTTAATAATACAAAAAGAGAACATTGACATTTAAGGTACATACCCTGTTACTTAATTTGATTCCATATCTTTTTTCTGTTCACATAAGCGCTGCACCGGTACATATCCTTTTTTTTTTTTACCATTTCTACTCAAAAAGATATTACGGTGATATAGCAGCTACTTACACTTGGTGTATATAAATTTAAAAAGCACGTATTACTCAAATAGCGCTAATACTTTTTCTCTTTTAAAAAAGTACATATATACATAAATAAAAACAATAAAAAAATATTTAAACATATATTTAAGGCATTTAAAAAAAAACAAAAAACATTTTATTTTCATTAAAATAAGTATATGGGGGGGGGGGGGGGAGTAGTCAGCCAAGCAACGGATCAGACTGTTTCTGTCGAGCTCTGTTTTCACCCAGAGACTTTAAGCCTAAAAAGCTGATACATATAACCGAAAGAGCCTTTTCCACTGCCTCACCCTACCAGAGACATTGTAGGGCGCAAACACCGCAAGTTTAACGGGCCAGAACCTCCTAATCAACAAGATATATGGGTCTCGTTTGAGCGGCTTAAGCTGTCTGCGCCTCCAAAAATGGCGCCCTCAACAAGCCCCATAGTCGACACCTCGGAGGAATCTGTGGAAGAGGACGAGGAGGTACTTACCTCTCCAAGCCCAGGCAACTTACACCAAGCAGCGGAGTCCAATGATGACTCTTCCCCCGCAACTAAAGGTGCTCTTGGAGATGCACCAAATCTGGAAATCCGACCTGCGTGACGTGAAATAGGGGAGATTAAGACGCGGCTCCACAGGGTGGAAGAGCGAGACAAAGCAAAAGAAACAAGGCTGCAAAAGACAGAATCCACTATGGCTGAGATAGAGATGCAAGTCCAGAGTCTGAACCGTACAGTAGCAGCTCTAGAGTCCCGACACAGACGCTGCAATATACGCATAAGGGGAATCCCTGAAGAGGTACAGGGGGAAGCGCTCTTACCTTACACCCAACATCTAATTGCAACCATCAGCTTGAAAAGGAGACCAGACCCCAGCATGATAACTACCGCATTCCAAGTCAGAGAAGCGAGCACAGCACCAGTGGCAGCCCCAAGGGACATCATCATTGTCACGAGAGATTTTGCCCTGCGCTCAGCTATTATGACCTGCTTTAGGGACATGGGGAATGCAAAGTTTAAGGGTGCCACCATCACCTTCTTCAGCGACATCCCGTTTATCGCGCTTATAGAAAAGTGGAAACTGGCGCCGGTCGCCAGGAGGTTACGAGACCACGCAATGCTGTACTGATAGGGAGCAGAAGGATCCCTGATTGTGACAGCGGGCAACGTGACTACCATCCTCACCTCCAACGACAACCCGAAGAAACTATTCCGCAACCAGAGCCGAGGAGACCCACCAAGTGGCGGGATCTAGTGGCCGCTGCGGGGGGCTGATGCGGAAGAACCTCAAGAGACGGCAAAGCGGGGGCCAAGCACAAGATTGCCAAACTGGGAGTTCGAACACTCTGAACTAAGCAAGCCAAGTAGGGCGCCAACCATACACACCATAGGCCCAGACACTACGGCATCCCAGCCTCCCAACCCACAGCTGCCACTCGAGCCAACTCGTTTACACACCTGACCGCCACATAGACATGCCAACACAAGAAATCGGTACCCCTACCTTAGACAGGGGTGACAATAGGTGACAGTACGCATTAGCCACACACAGCACAATACTACTAGTTCTCACCTTGATATGTGACCTCATACACAAAGTCCTCACCCAGAGACTTCAATACTGCTAAAAATAAGTTATGTTATCATATGATGAGGTTGTATTATTTTGTTTCTCTCTTCAACCATCATAAACGGACGAGAATGTCTGCTGTTTTGCCAGAAATTCTAAATCTAAAAAATAAAAAAAATGGTTTAATGATAGAGCATTTACAGAGAACATTAAATAGCTTGACACAACATCAGTCCTTGCTATAAATCTAAATATATCAGTCATACCCCAATTACAATGGACTCCGAGAAATCATTCCATGTACTTTAGACCTAATTTATTGAGCTCTTTTTAGTTAATTTATTTACAGAACTAAGCCTCTATTACAATAGGAATGTGGAATGTGGAACAGCTTTGAGTTTTACACTCTCTGTAACTGTTCTTGTAGCTCTACAATCAAGCATAGGAGGCTGGCTTAACTACATAGACTCAATGATCAAGGCTCCTGGTACATTATGGATGTGCCGACTACAAGACATGCGTCTGTAGGCAAGTGCCTAATATGAAATATGGCCCTGACCATATATGAAAATATCAGTTTTTCACTTTGGCGAAGCACATTTAATCACTTTTAAAATTTGGCGTCTTTTTTATATTTAGGAACGTGTCTTCTGCTACCTGTCTTTCTGAATTTTTGTTTCCGTAATTGAATAACACCCTAATAGAAAGGAATAGAGAGGAGGAAGCAAAATTCTGTATTATATTTTTTATAATTCTATAATGTATTATTTCCAGGTCTGTTAAAATTCTTAAATATATTAGAATATCATAAAAATAGTATAGGATGCTCTTTATGAAGTTCCTGCTCAGGTCTCAAACTTATTTTAGCACAGATATACTATTTCAGAGGAAACTTATACAATTTGGACATCAGCCTGATCTTACCTACAAGGGCATCCAGAATAAAATGCCGTAGGCACATCTGCAGTAAAATTACAGCAACACCAGATAATTGTTTCTAGTGCCTAATCAGTGAGGTATAACTGATACTGTCTGTTATAATTCTTGCAATCTTTACAAAATAGGCCTAAATATCCCCAAAATATTGAGTACAATTTTATGGACAGGAGTAATCATAAAAAAGTTACTAAACTGAATAAGTGTTTATTTACAAGCAAGTCATCATGTTACCTTGTAAACCAACATGAACACTCTTAGTGTTAAAAATATTTGTCGTTCCTTTTTTTGGTTTAGATTAAGGGCTGCTCCTGGGGGTGGGGGAGGGATCTGAAAAGAACATTAAAGGACCACTCTAGTGCCAGGAAAACATACTCGTTTTCCTGGCACTAGAGTGCCCTGAGGGTGCCCCCACCCTCAGGGACCCCCTCCTGCCCGGCTCTGGAAAGTGGAAAAGGGTTAAAACTTACCTTTTTCCAGCGCTGGGCGGGGAGCTATCCTCCTCCGATCCTCCTCTTCTCCTCCCCGTCGGCTGAATGCGCATGCGCGGCAAGAGCTGCGCGCGCATTCAGCCGGTCACATAGGAAAGCATTCATAATGCTTTTCTATGGACGCTTGCGTGCTCTCACTGTGATTTTCACAGTGAGAATCACGCAAGCGCCTCTAGCGGCTGTCAATGAGACAGCCACTAGAGAATTAGGGGGAAGGCTTAACCCATTCACAAACATAGCAGTTTCTCTGAAACTGCTATGTTTATGAAAAAATGGGTTAACCCTAGCTGGACCTGGCACCCAGACCACTTCATTGAGCTGAAGTGGTCTGGGTGCCTAGAGTGGTCCTTTAAACCATGTATCCAGTGCTTCTTTTTGATAAGCAGTAGCCACATTTAGTATCATGCTGTGTGTGATGCAGGGCCGGACTGGGGATACAAAGCAGCCCTGGATAAAAAAAAATGTATGCCAGCCCCATAAATCACTGCGCCATATATTGTCGCGTGTAACATGTAAGGCTATGTCTTGCCAAGACAGATGATTGAGTAATATATATATGCATGTCCCTACAGGCTTTTCAACGTAAACACTGACTTTTCAGAGAAAAGGCAGTGTTTACATTGCTTCAAAGTGACACCGCTAGTGACAGTCACTCAGACGGTCACTAGAGGTGCTTCCTGTGTCAGTGCACCTACATTCAGGGCCTCCACACTCTGTAGGTGCTGAATGTTCCCCATAGAGATACATTGATTCAATGCATCTCTATGAGGACAGGCTGATTGGTGTAACGTTTTGCAGCCAATCCTATGGCAAAGCATTGGATTGGCTGAGATCATCAAGCTTGATGATCTCAGCCATAGAGGCAGGGCCAGTCGAGGGGAGACCAGCTCGCTGCGTGGGGAAAAAAAGGTGAGCAAAAACACTATTTTTAAACACACATATACACCATGACAGACACAGAAACACACATATACCATGACAGATACACACCCCATGACAGACACACACCATGACACACCATGACACAGACAGACCCACACACACACACCATGACACAGACAGACACACACACATATACCATGACACACACACACCATGACACAGACAGACACACACCCCATGACAGAGACACACACACCATGACACAGACACAAACACCATGATGGACAGACACACACACCATGATGGACAGAAACACCATGACACAGACATACACACACACCATGACAGACACACACACACCATACAGACATACACCATGACACAGACAGACAGACACACATATACCATGACACACACACCATGACACAGACAGGCACACACCCCATGACACAGACACACACACCATGACGGACAGACACACCATGCCACAGACAGACACACACAGACAGACACACACACACACCATGACAGACAGACACACACTATACAGACACACACCATGACACAGACAGACACACACCATGACACAGACAGACAGACACACACACCATAACAGACAGACAGACAGACACACACACACACCATAGACAGACACCATGGCACAGACAGACAGACAGACACACACCATACAGACACACACCATGACACACAGACACACATTACTCCTACCTGCCAGGGGGTCATGCAGTGCAGGAGGCTGCTGGGGCAGGGGCACCTGTGCTAGCGGCCGCTGGGGGAGGTCTGCTGGCGGCCGCTGGGGCAGGTCTGCTGGCGGCCGCTGGGGGACTTGTACTGGCGGCCGCTGGGGGAGCTGCGCTGGCTCTGCTCTCCCGCCCTCGCGCGCTGCTGAATGAGACCGGGGCATTCAGCTGCACGCTGGGGAGCAGAGACAGCGCAGCTCCCCCAACGGCCGCCAGTACAAGTCCCCCAGCGGCCGCCAGCAGACCTCCTCCAGCGGCCGCCAGCACAGGTGCCCCTGCCCCAGCAGACCTACCCCAGCGGCCGCCAGCAGACCCAGGTGTCTGCCCGGCCCCAGGTGCCGACGGCCCACTGGGAAATTTCCCGGTATCCCGGTGGGCCAATCCGGCCCTGGTGTGATGTTGAAGATTGAAGGAGGTATGTTTTTGGACAAATGTTATCAGCAATGTTTTACATTGTCCAAGACAGATAACTATATCCATGCACCAAAACCACTACATTGAGATATTGTGGATTTGTTGTTTAGAGTGTCACTTTAGCATAGGTATTTATAAATGCTACAACAGAATAAACAACAGTATATAAAAAGAATATGATATATAACCAATCGGTAGCAATTATTGCACACACTACAACTAGTGATTACATACCTCCCAACTTTGCGACCGGGTAATCAGAATTCTTAGGGAGCATTTACACTGACGTAACTTGACGTAACCATAATGGGCAGACCCGCCCAGAAAGTAGGCCAATGAAGGGGCGTGTGAACCTGGCGTCAAGCACACTTGACTCACAGATAGCCTCCTAGTCAGCCCTTTACATTGAGGACCATGCAGGAAGTGCTGCTGAAGCAGTCTCTTCATGTACCTAGTGCCCTCTCTACAGCACGAGCACATCTAATGAAGCCGGACACTAACAATGTGCTATTGCTGTGCTGCCCACAGATGTGAGACACTAAAAAACAAATTGGGATGGAGGGACAGTACCCAGAAATTGGGACTGTCACGCCACCATTGGGTCATTTGAGAAGCATGCTGATAATTACATTAACCAACATGTAGTCTTGTGAGAGATATAGAATTTATATTACTTTTATCATCAAAATTGGGTATATTCATATCCAAACATATTTTGGAATGGAACATAGAGAACCATACAGCGTATAAGATTAAACCTTACTTACTTTTTGCTTCACTCCAGCAGTAGTCTTCACCAGCAGAGAAATGATCTGTCTGAGATAAATGTGAGAGGGGTCAGATATACATTATCCACTGAAGGAGGCCTGGAACGGTCAGGCATTACATCATGATGTGCACAAATCCAGGTAGTGCAATAAACCATTTTAACAAAGGACTCATTGCCTGCACTGAAATGGGCAGTACCAAACTCAGAACCAAAATGGCTGGAGACTTCAATGAAGATGTTATTTCCCTCTTTCAAATAGAGTAGCGAAAACATAATAAAATAAGTAAAATATTAAAAAAGAATTCATTAAAATGAGGCAGTCATCATCATGAACTACTTTTCCACTCCTTGATATTTAAGAACCCTAAGTCCCCTAGGCAAAGAACTGTTAACTGTTTGGCACCACCGTCTTGACACAGAGAGTCAGTTGTGTTTTTGTCCATATGTGGTCATACAGTATGTGGAAAGATACATCTCACTAATATTTTGAGGGTTACTTAAGTTCTGGAAATTTTTGCCTCCCGGAAACAGGTAGTCTGCTGAAAAGCAGGTTTGCAGGTGAAAATCATGTTTTTTATGTATTTTTAGCAAGTTTACAATTGGCGACCACTCATGCATCCTATAAAATATACTGCAGTTCAATGTTACAAAACCGTTCAACCAGTCATTCTTTCTTTAAAGAATTCTCTTGTGTTTATATATATATAGATATAGAAATGTGTCAAAAGGCTTTACTCCGCAGCAAGCATTAGTTTGCTTGTAGGATGTTTGTGTTAGTTGAAATGTAGAGTGATAATGGAATATAAATTGTGAATGTGCATGTCCTAAATTTTAACAAACATAAGGCTTGTTTCCATCATTGTCTGAAAATGTTACCGTTTAGCCATTACTCGCTAAAGTAGCTGTTACTAACCTTAGCGAGTAGTTGTAAAATACCTTCATTATATTAATGTGGAGGGTCTCATTGAACCCCGTAGGAGTTTTGTTTCCTTTTTTCTTTTTCTTTAACATATTTAATGTGGCAGCTGGTTTGCAAGTGCTGGTTAGCCGCCACATAATTAACCCTTGTACTGCTGAGGGTTTTAACTATTGGCCTGCTGTCTGCTAGCGCTGCCAGTGGGCAAATCTTTTGACAGGTCCGGACCCGATTTACAAAATCTGGCCATTGATGAATTATATCAACAATGTTCCGATTTTGCACTCGGAATGGCTCCGGACTTTAGTGAATAATCCTGATATAATAGAAGCAGTTAGCAGCTAAGTAAATCATGTCAACTGCACAACGTCATCTACATCCTCATACCTCCTATAGAGACCATGTGGGGTCCCCTGGACAAAAAGACCACTATCCCAGGCTTTCTCTGGGCAGTTCCCTCATGTATAGGGCAGTTATGGTAAATGTTAGTGGCAGGAGGTCATTCCAAAATAGTGACAAAGTTGGGAACTCGTTGGTAATTTGCAGTTGCTAATATCTACTTAACGGCCGATAATTACCGATAAAGGGTCTCCATATAATATTTTGGGGGTAAGCGTTTCAAATTATTTAATATTTAGAATTTTGTTTCATTTTTTGATATTTTTGGACGTCTGGAAATATTTTTTTTCATATATGATAGATTTCTTATATTTTAATACTTAAAAAAATATATATTTTTATAAGTGTAGGCAAAAATCTATATCGCTGTGCAGTTTTAAACAATCACAAGTACATTCCAGTCCATTCAGAGTTTAGTGAACGAGTCCTATTAGAAAAAAAAAAAAGATTGCTATTTATTCAGCTGAGACATTTATTTTAACTAACAATTTTAAAAGACGACACCAAATAACAGCAGTAGCAGATGTGTCAACAGTTATTTATGCAGAAGCCTTTGAAAATGTTTCTCAATCTAAGCCAATGTTGCTGCCGCCAGAGTGTCATAAAATGTTTTGTTGCAATGTACGCTGTCCTCCTTTAATGAATATTACACTGTTTCATTCTCATTCATGATTTCCATAAACCCTTAGGCAGGCATGTGGTGATTTGATTAAATAGAAGCCTATAAATGCAGACAGGTTTGACCTTTAACTGAGAAATGAAAGTTAAAGGCTATGTTAATTATTTATTTTCCTTGAGTCAAAATCTGCACGCAGCAAAAATAATAAAAAATAAATAAAAAAAAGTATGCTGATGATCAACTGGTACCTTGTCACAAATATGCCTTGCTGTATTAATCTAAAAGGAGCTATCTACTAAGATCCAGTTTTGTTTTTTTTGTAAATAAAAGTCATGGAAAAAAAGTCAGACAAGAACAGCTCAAGATAAATGCTTGGTCGCAGTCAGTTCTCAAGCCATCTGCAAAGCACCATATATAGGAAAAAAATTCAACTTCACCTTCTACTGACGTCGTCTTGATCTGACCTTTTAACAGTTAAAGTAACATGAGTGATTCTCCATACCTCTAGTACTACCCACCACTGATCACCAGACCTTCTGGTACTGCATAGCACAGCTATGCTCACTATTCTAAAGGAGCACTATACAAACATGTATTCCTGACAATATAGTGTAAAAAACACCATCTAGCCCCCTTCTCTCCCCTAAATATAGTAAAATCTTACCTTTATTTACAGTCTGTTGCTGCTGGCTCTGCCCCTGATCTGCCTCCTTGGCTGGCATCATCAGAAGAGATGATCAGAGCCAATCACAATGATTCACTATAGGAGAGTTTTGGATTGGCTGAGCTTGTCAAGGAGGCAGATCAGGGGCAGAGACAGCACAAGCCAAACACAGCCCTGGCCAATCAGCATCTTCTCATAGAGATGTATTGAATCAATGCATCTCTATGAGGAAGGTTCAGTGTCTCCATGCAGTGAGTGGAGACACTGAATGGCAGTCACACTGTGCAGCACTGACCCAAGAAGCACCTCTACTAGCTTATGAGGAGTGGCCACTGGCCCGTGACAAGTTGCATATGTTATTCTTGTAAGTATGCAAACAGGATGTGTTCTCCTAATTTTATATAAACACACAGTATTAAGCCCTGCACTCAAACTCCCACTACTTTTGGGCGGCAACAATGGATATAGTAGTCATCAGTCCCAATACATAAAAGCAAAAAAGTTACCTGCGCACTATCCTAAATTTTTGCACACACATAACTGGAGGGTTTTTCTATCAAAAAGTTACTTTCACAAATCCCTATGCACATTAACATAACAGGTGGTTTTTAGTACCGCTCCAATGGCCTTCACAGTATAAGCTCATTGTTAGTGTATGACTCACCTAAGAGGTTTTGCCTTGATGGGGCAGGTGAGCTAATATTTGGTAGGGATGTGCATGGGCCAAAAATTTGGTTCGGTTCGGAAATTCAGGTAAGAAAAAAAATTCGGCAGTTCAGTTCGGCACTTCCGAAATTTGGAACTTCAGAAATTCCGAACTTCGGCAATTAGGGACTCCGGAATTCAGAATTTGGAACTCCATAACCCTACCCCTAACCCTAAGCCTAACCCTACCCCGTCATCATTCACATAATTTTCCCTCCCTCTCTTGCTTTGTCACTTTTCAGAAATCCGAAGCACTTCAGCACTTATGAAATTCGCCAATTCGGCACTTCTGCAATTCGGTTCAGTTCGACACTTCCGAAATTCGGCACTTCCGATATTCGGAAGCATCCGAATGTCCGAATTGCCCGAAATTTGTCCGAATTCACATTCGGAACAAAACGAATTGCACATGTCTAATATTTGGAAATTTGAGTGGTACTAAAACACCTCCAGTTATTTAAATAGAGATTTGTGACAGTGTGCAGGTAACTTTTTGATTAAAAAACAAAACAAAAAAAACCCTCCAGTTATAACAGTGTGCGTAGGAATTGGGATAGTGCGCAGGTAATGCTGCTACTGAAGAAATTGGCAATATTAGGTAGTTTAACTCTAACTGACCAATGTTTATGGTAGTTACCCCTTCTTTTTTGACTATGTGATGCATAGTGTGATGTGTCCACAGTGAAAAGAAGACATGCAGAATGCTTTTACCATCTATCCATATAAAACAGATTTAGACAGGCTCAGCATTTTATTAGCATATTTAACGCATTATGTATTGCGATATAGATCAACACAAAGGATTTTTATATATATCCTTGAAAATTATACTCTCCACTTATAGCAAGTTACCAAATAATGAATTTATAAACCTTTTTAATGCTTGTCACGTCCTGTTTGCACACAGAAAGCAGACATAACTGTAGTTTTATGTCCCAGATCCTGTAACATTCATCCATCAATCAAATGCTCACGATTTGAAATGGAATACACCGGTGCCTTTTCTGTTACCAGTAACTTGTGATGACTTGTACCAGCACATTGCATTATCTACACATTACAGAAGGTGTTTTTGTCCATTCTTTCATTTATTTCATATTTCTCCCAGCATTTTTGTAAGGTGCAGGTCACACAAAACATCGACTATCTCAGTCCCAATGGCATTATGAATAAAATGGCCATTCAAATACATTGTTTAAATGTTTCTCAATAAGCTGACTCACATGCACTGCTTCATTCTTCGAGTATATTTGTTTCACACTAGTATTAATGTAACAACCCTTCAAACTGACATAGTGTTGTAGTGGAATTGTCATAAACAAAGGGTACTTTACAATCAGTGGCGTCGCTGGGGGGGGGGGCAGAGGGAGCCATGGCCCCCCTACATCATGCTGTGCCCCCCCCTTGAGCCCCCCAAATGCCGGCAACTCGCTGGCCATGTGTTTAGATTATATTCCCTCGGGCTGCAACAGTCTGTGACAGCCCGAAGGAATGCAAGGCAGAGCAGCTGGAACGGTGCTGGGGGCTGTCAGGCCCCGCCCCCAAATGAAGCCCCGCCTCCCACTCGTAAGCCCCGCCCCCGCTGTTAAGCGGCAGCCCTTGCTGCTGCTGCTGCAAAGGCCAGAAGATGGCTGTCTGACCCCCAGCAACAGGTAGGCTTGATGTGCTCAGGTGTGTGTGTATGTGTGTCTGCTAGTGAGGAAGCGTGTGTGTGTGTGTGTGTGTCTGCTTGTGAGGAAGCGTGTGTGCGTGTGTGTGTCTGCTAGTGAGGAAGCGAGTGTGTGTGTCTGCTAGTGAGGAAGCGTGTGTGTGTGTGTGTGTTTGCTAGTGAGGAAGCGTGTGTGTGTGTGTGTGTGTCTGCTAGTGAGGAAGCGTGTGTGTGTGTGTCTGCTAGTGAGGAAGCGTGTGTGTGTGTGTGTCTGCTAGTGATGAAGCATGTGTGTGTGTGTGTGTCTGCTAGTGAGGAAGCATGTGTGTGTGTGTGTGTATGAACTCAGCAGTCTGTGTGTGTGTGTATGGACTCAGCAGTCTGTGTGTATGTGTATGGACTTAGCAGTCTGTGTGTGTGTGTGTGTATGGAATCAGCAGTATGTGTTTGTGTGTGTGTGTGTGTGTGTGTGTGTTCAGCAGTCTCTCGGTGTTCATATTCAGTGTACTGTGTGTATGTACTCAGCAGTCTATCAATAATTAAAACATGTATTCCTGGGAGTTGTTGTGTAGGAAGGGCCCCAGTGCACTTGCCTGGGGGCCCTTAACGCTGTTAAGATGGTACTGCTTGTGTGTGTCAGTGAGCTTCTATTTAGTGAGCATGTGTGTGTCAGTGAGCTTGTCTTTAGTGAGCTTGTGTGTGTCCCTGAACTTCTTTGTAGTGAGCCTTGTGTTTATACAAGTGAGTTTGTCTGTAGTAAGCTTGTGTGTGAGTCAGAGAGTTTTGTCTGTCAGTGAGCCTATTTGCGCATGTCAGTGAGCTTGTGTGCTTACTGTACAATATATACATATTGACTTGTAGAAATGGCATACATTTATTTCTAGGGCTGCTTTGGATTCTCAGTTTGCCTCTGCCAGCGAGTGCGCTTTACCGCTGAATCATCTGTGTGAGCTGCCGCACACTTTAGCCCTGTTACACGCGTCTGGGAGCTGCTGTTGACAGGTACTAGTAGTCTAGAGATTGGGACATGGGGTATATGCTCAGCTATCTGTATAATACTATAGTGCTGTTCTCTGTATAATACAGATCTGTGTGTGTATAATATCCCAGGATAGTCAGTGTTCCTGTATAGTGCTGCTCTCTGTCTTGGGATATTATACACAAACAGACCTGTATTATACAGAGAGCAGCACTATACAGGGAGCACTGACTGTCCTGGGATATTATACACACAGCCATGTATTATACAGAGAGCAGCACTATACAGGGAGCACTGACTGTCCCAATTTATTATACACACAACCCTGTATTATACAGAGAGCACTGACTGTCCAGGGATATTATACACAGACAGTAATTGATAGCTGTGCTGCAAAATGTCCTTGGAATTTTTTTTCAAATGTTGGGAACTATGGCACTGTATCAAATGAAATGTGTTTGTTTTTTAATAATCCCTGGTGGAAAATAATGAATCCTCCAACAGGGATTATAAAAAAAAACAACACATTGTGTCAGGGGCGGGGCTTAACATGCGGACGGGGCGGGTCAAACTGTGGCGAGGGCGGGGTTGAATGTGCCCCCCTACTTTTGTCCCTGGCCCTCCCTGTGCTCCCCCTAAACATGAATCCTAGAGACGCCACTGTTTAAAATGGGAACAGTAAAGATGTGAAATTTGCAGCCTAGAGTGGTTGTGTGTCAAATTATATATAAACTATGAACTACGTAAATCACATTGTAATTTTGGTGTCAGAATATTTTTTTATTTTTTTTATTTCATGGGAACATTTGAAATCATTTCATTGTTATTTTTATATGATGTCTTTTGGATCAACAGCAATTGAAAGGTCAATCGAACTTAATGATTTTAACTTTTTTCAGCCTTAATTACTATGTTATTACAGAGCACTGCAGAGTACCTAAAACACTTGTGTGATTTTTTTAAAATCTTATTTTACCTTTACAGTTCACATGTTTATATTAAAACAGATATTTATATTTGATATTTATTATTCATAAAGTGCCAAAAAAGTCCGCAGCGCTGTACAATGGGCGAACTAACAGACACGTATTTGTAACTAGATGAGTTGGACTCACAGGAACAGAGGGGTTGAGAACCTCGCTCAATGAGCTTACATGCTAGAGGGAGTTGGATATCGTGACACAAAAGGTAAGGGTAGGGTAGAAAAGTAGGTTGCTAGAACAGTTTTCACTGAGGGCTAAGTGTTTTTTTTTTATTTCGTTTTTATTTTTACATTTTAGATGACAGTTGCAGAACAGGAAGAAAGGTGCGGAGAGGGAAAGTTATTAACAGTTTAATTGATACGTTTTCCTGAAGAATTGATTAAATATGTATCTTGTCAATTTTGGTATTATTCCGGTGGTAATCACATGAGTTAGAGTGGGCAACATTAAAGCAAAATAATGTTGTATGCACATTTATTTATATATACATATATGATAAAAAGCTTGGCACTCACCCTGTCTCCAATTCAGTAGTTGTACTTGTGCCTTGGTGCAATCCCATGTTATAGAGTATATATGAAAGAGTAAGAGATTTGTATTTATTTCAAAAAAGGTTTCAACCCATTCGGGTCTTCCTTAAGATCAATGTACCTTCATACATACAGTCAATATATATCAAACATATGTGTACTCACCAATCGTTAAAAGGCTCCCTCAATCCCTCTGTGTTTATTTATAGTTTATATATATGTGTGTGTGTGTGTGTGTGTGTGTGTGTATGTATATATAAATATACATACAAGAGCAAACATTAGGCTGCTAGAGTAGGACCTGCCAAGAATGGGGTGCATTGACGTTGTGGCAGGCTTATGCAATATATGATTATATAATGTAACTAAACCCCCAATATTTTTTGCCTAGGTAAGGTGTTTTTAAATAAAACTTTTACAATCTCTACGATTTGAAATCATTGTTTAGTGAATAAGCGAGTGCACTGGATTGTGTATTTTGTATATATATATATATCACACATTGCTTAATAAACTACTTAAGACAAACTACGACAAACACATACATTAGAGTGGTCCCCTGCAGAATATTTTTTCATCATGCCTCTCTACCAATGGACAGTAGAGGGTGCTGAAAGACCACTAGTGTCCTGCAGTTCATTTAAGATTTTAAGTTAGCTATATTTATTGTACGATTAGTGTCTTTGTGTCTGTTTTAGTTAGTGTTTAGTTCTTTAGTATAATTATATTTCAGTTAATAAATGTTGGTTTGCTTCTGTTACCCAAAATTCAGAATACGACTATGTGCAGTGTTTGTGCAACGTGCTATGTGGAACACTATAATCTGCTTCAGGCGCTCGCTCATAATAAACTGAAATGTAATATATTATTGATAAAGTGTCAGCACATCCCGCAGTGCTGTACAATGCTAAGTAAAACCTAAAAGTAAATAATGACAACTCTATTGAAGGATATGGAAACAAGAGGTAATGCATGCCCTGCTTATATAATTATAGAGGAGAATGTTCAAAATATGGTCAAAGCATTTTCACTGCTGTACACACATATTGAATAGAATAGTCACTTCCTCGATCGGCCTGCTTCCTCCTGGACTCTGCAGAACTAACACTGTTTTCCTTCCTGTCCTATACTACAGCAATTTGAGAGCCATAGGAAAGCCGCGGTCGGAGTATTCCCCGGCAGAGACAGAAAGTGTAAGCTGGGTTGGAAGGGGAGGGCTTGCAAGGGCTGCAGGCAACTGGTCTTGGCTGGGTAATGCCAGTTCTGTGCATTCTTGGCATCTGAAGTCAGCACACAGACAGAGCATCCTGGGGACAAGTGTCCAATGGTATAACTCTTCCCCACACCCCTCTGCACAATTTCCATGCTAAGGCCCCTGTCCTCCCTGTCCAAATTTGGAGAGGAGAGTTTTAGCTTTTTTAAAACATTTTTTTATTGATTTAAGTTTGAAAAACAACAGGATAAGAATGGTTTCTCAAGTCAAAAACAGCGTTTTATATTAAAAAATAAAAAATAAAAGAATTTTCAGTGTTAAGTATTTCAGAAAAAATGTCCCATTGTTCAAAAGTTGAAAGCATTTAATCAGTTTGAAGTTAAATATGGGTGAATTCCCAAATCTCAGCTAATATTGTATGTAATGCTAGGTAGTTACTCTGTGAATTTTCAACGCAAGACACATAATGGTTTGAAAATATACAATAAATCACTACCTAAGCAAGTTTAAAAAAACTATGTAAATAAACTATGCTCATTTTAAAAAGGATGTGCTGCAGCCAAAACAAACTAGCTTGATTGAATTCTGCGACCACTGGTAGATAGTGTACTGTTTATGTAGATATTTTAGGTGATGAGATTCGCTGGACATCATCATGGTCCTAACCCCTTCCAAATCAATGACAGAGTCCGAACATTCGCAACGGCAGTTTGCCTAAGCCTGGTCTTGAAGAGGTTAATTTCAACAGTATATATTAAAATGTGTGCATAGATAATACTGCATAGAATTTATAGTACATTTATATTTTATTTATTTAATAAACTATTTAATACCAAGCCATGTATAATACATGTAAAATGTATTTTAAATATATATAGCCCCAAAATGTAGAATAAAAAAAGTAATTTATGACCAAAATAGAAAGATAAATAAGGGTCAGAGTCAGATTTTGATCTGCTTTGTTTGCGCATAGTTACTGGAGGGTTCTTTTATTGAAGTACAATAGATAAAATAATAATAAACACTAATCAATGTATGTTACTGTCCCACATGCCTTCCATGTGCTATATTGATTTAATATTTCACCCATGAACCTATATGCCTTGTTTCTAATTTTACCTAATTATTTCATGTTCAATACAAATTCATATTGTATCAGAATATTTTATATGCTATATACTTTCATATTTCAGCCATGATCCTAAATCCCATTTAATTTGACATTTCACCAATTTCACCACTTGACCATTAGGTCTGTCCAGAAAGTATCCAGCCATGTAATATGAAAAATAGACACATTTATTAGAGAAAATACAAGAAGCATTGTACATAGGACAATGACGCCTCAGTCCGTTTGTAGTCCCTGTGGGACCTCACATTGTTCTCCCAGTGTCTCTTCCGCTGCTCAAAACAAGCAAAATCCTTTGTTGGAATCGCCATCAGATACCTCGTTGTATTAACCTGAATTTCATCGACGGTCTGAAATCTCTTTCCTTTCAAATGTGATTTTAATTTTGGGAAAAGCCAGAAGTCACAGGGCACCAACTCTTTTAACAGATTCGACACCATCTTTAAAGCGTTTGTGTCACACTTTTAATTGCGCTGAACTCATTGCATTGTCCCTGAAAGCCTTCTGAATAATCAAAATCGTTTCCACGGAGGAATGTACAAATTTATGCAAAATTTGATGCACATTCGTTGCTCTATTTACTCAGTCATTTTGAATGTGACGGTCACACCGTACACATGCTCACTCAGCGGCTTTTAGTGCCCCTACTGACTAGTTGTAATGGTACTTACCCGGTCCTCGTGCGGGCTGGGATACTCCGATGCGATGCCTCCAGACGAACCACCTGCGGCTCGAACACTCCTGGTGGGCCGCGCATGTCGAACGGTCTGATCAGGCGCGGGGCTTCTAAAGTATTAAGAACGCTACTTGCATCGCAAGCACATTCTCAAAGGGGAAATGAGAGCCTAACCTTGCAGTCGGCTCCCATTGGCCCAGGTCATTCCGTCACCCCCATTCACGCACATTTTGGGGCACAGGCATGACGTGGACCAATCAAATTAAACAAATAATTATTCAAATTTACCTGGCCCTAGATTCTGAGCCTTATTGTGGTTTCTGTTCCCAGTACCCTTTAGTGCGTTCCTTGAGTTATAGTATTCTATTCTGGTATTGACCTTGGCTTTGTTTCCTAACTCTGAGTTTCTCTTTAACCCTTGCCTGTCTTGTTTGCCCTTCTGATTATTACCGTGTACCTGACTCTGGCTAGTTCTCATTTTTGCTGTCTCTCCATTACCCAGACCTCAGCTTGTATACTACTCTTTACTCTATCTAACATTTAGTCCAGCCACTCTAAGGCCAGGTAAGAAGTATATATATCCTTTGTCCGTTCCTTGCTATCCTAAACTCCGCATGGCTTTCAGGTTACTTTGATGCTCTCATTATATTAACAATGGCTGGATACTTTCCAAACAGATCTCGTGCATATATAGCTGTCATGATCAGCGAGTATGAGTCATCATTTTAATGTAAAAAAATATTGTCAATTAATGTGGTCAGTGTGGATACATGGAATGGTTAAGCATTTGAGCTGTTATAATCTGGCCTGATAGATTACAGCATTACAATGGCTAATTTGGGTGTTTCTGGTTGGAGGAACAAACTATTTGTTTGTATCACAGGAAAAGGGTTGTAAATCAAATCCTTCTTCCTAAACCAAAGTCCCTTTGTGGTATTATAGCCAGGTGTGAAACCTTGCACCCAACAATATTTACATGTGAAGAGTTTTATACCTTCACAGACCTGCCGGCTTCCAGACATTTGTTTTTTATTAAAACCTATAAAAAAAATATATGTACAATAATTCATAGGGACCCTTTTCTAAATGTATTTATATAAATTTGTGTATACAGTGACCAAATGGGAGATTGGACATGTCAACAAACTTGAATCTCTCCAACCTCTCTGCCCTGTTGGGGTAACTTGGATTCCCAATTTTTCAATTGTATTGGTGGTGACTGATGTCATGCTAGGATAAGTATGGTTAGTGTTAAAAGAGATATTTTTAATTAAGATATTTTAAGAGATATTCATTCTAGTGCATTCAAATAGTGGTTTTTAACCCTCTCACTCACTGGAGTAAGTCATTTCCCGCCTTGGAGTGGTGGTGTCCATGACAAATCCATTCTCCACAGCTGTATATCCCCACTTCCTTGAATCCACACTTCCCCCAATCCCCAAAGCTCTATACTGGATATCACCATTCTGACAGCCACACACACTTGCCTACATCACGATTAGACACAGCACTGCAATTCTGTTTGGCAGTTTGTACTTACCTTCCGAGGACCCTATCATTAACAATGATAACATAAATATAAACTCGTTAGCTATAGCACAAAACTGGAAAACATCCTCCCAATATAATATTCCCAATTTACCATAAATTTAGCAAATCCTTTTTTTTTTTCTAATTAATCACATTTCATTGTTTAGTGAAATAATCTCCCAGTATGTTAATGTGTGACCTTCTGGCTACCGTGTCTCTTCCGTTAAACATGTTTTCGTTTGTTTTTTTCAGATATATAACAGATGCATGACGTAGAAACACAAACATGTTTTACCAGCTGTAACTGTCGCCCTCCCCGACAGAGAATGCTTGGTTTGAGGGAATTCAATTATTTAGAGAACATATAGAACGTTCAAATATTATCACTTAGTTGAACACTTGAACAGTAGTTAGTAATGTGCGTTGGAACATTTAAGTAAAAGAAAAAGTTATGTTTCTAGAATTACATGTTGTCCTGTAATCTAAAAAGTTAAATGAAACAAGTGTAAATATTTAAATGTTTGAAATAAATCTGTCTTACTTGTCAGAGATGTTTTGGTTTAAATCTGGGAGGGATTCCAGCATTTTACATTACCTCCACTCATGTAGAGCATTTTCCCTTTTTTATATTTTTAGCATATTTGCACTTTGATATTTTTAGACTACCAATTTATTTATTTCCTGTATTTCTGCTAAAGAAAAGAAAACATGTCAAAATATCCTACGGGAACCTACAAATCCTGGAGCAGTTGGCACAATGTATCCGATTTTTACTGAATCTTGAATTAATATATAAGGTGTGGGGGGCGGGGCCTGGCTGCCAAACTGACTGGTCGCATACACTGTGTGCTCCGTGAGAGATACCCAATTTAGGGCTTTAATTGCCAGATTTTACTATTAACATGACAAAGTCATGATTTTATTAACGACACGGAGGCTCCTATTATGCTGCACTCTTTCTTTATTTCCCTCAGTAGCAAAGAAAAAACTTTAACAATGAAATTAACACAGGAAACAGTCAGTAACATATATCTTCCATGGCAACCAACAGCCAATCAGGTTCCACTCTCCAGCATAATAGGCGATATTCCCTGAACTATTTCCTCTTTCTTGCGATCCAGAACTTGTACCGCCATCCAACCGAAACAGGAACGCCAATAAGGGGATAATGCCACAGATAAGCAAATTTCGAATTCACACTGTAACAGAGAGTAGAATATGGTAATATCCAAGTATAAAACTGGATTGATGCGTAAATAACACAGTGTAAGCGAATGGCAATATCTGATTTAAAGTTGTATTCAGTCAACATGTTGGAGGTGAATACAGGCATGAGAGATTTGAACCAAAATCACCTTACTGTTGAGCAAACCTGAACCGTAAGTAACTTACCCAGGTGGAACCACCATCCAGGGAGTGGTAATACTCGCTAATAAAATCATGACTTTACGTCATGTAAATAGTAAAATTTGGTAATTTTATTAAGACACGGAGGCTCCTATTATGCTGGTTTAAAGCTGTGAAATAACCGTTCCAGCAAAATGTTCAATCGGTTTGAAGTAAAAATCACAAAATGTGGATTCCGAAGACCAATCGGCAGCTTGTAAAATATTGTCTAGTCGGCATCCTACCGCAGAAGCTTTAACCCCTTAAGGACCAAACTTCTGGAATAAAAGGGAATCATGACATGTCACACATGTCATGTGTCCTTAAGGGGTTAAAGGCCATAGCTCCTCGAACAGAATGTGGAGAGAATACAGAAGTATCAATGCCTGCCAACATCATAATCCATTTGACTCATCTGGCCAGAAGAAGGAGAGGATACTGGAAGGTGTGGTTTGCAGAAATAAATAAATAATTGAGGTCTCATTAGATTCCGGAGCGAGCCGTACGGATTTCGTATTCCCGTAGGCATGCCACTGGGCACAGGAGAGGCTTCTGCGGAAATGCTGGGTATAGCACGGACTTAGAAGAGGTTTTGGTCCTTCTAGAGATATCAAAGAGGATGCCTTCCGGTGTAAAGGACCAAGCGTCTGTGTCCAGAGCTCATACATCAGAGACTCTTTTGCATGAGAAGAGGCAGAAAAGTATGACCAGTTTTGCTGATAGTTGTATGAAGGATAACAAACCATTTTCCGGCCATGGTGCAAAAAAAATGGAGCGAAGAGTAACGAGGTAACGGAGGGCGAAAAAACGTACTCCATGTAGTAGACATCAGACAAAGGGATGCCGTCCGATGGGGGCACCATCGATGCCTTGATGTCCAGCAGAGAGCGCCGAACAGTAAAGGTTAACCGCGCAGTACACTTTCCCTGCTTCAAAAAGGGAAGTCAAAAATTGCAAGATGGCTGTCAAAGGAGCCGATAACGGATCCAGATTTCTTCCCAAGCACCAGCCATTCCATGCATTCCAAGCAGATTTAAAAGCTTGTGTCGTGCCGGGTGCCCATGCATTCTCGAGAAGTCTGAGAGTTGATTGCGGAACACTCTCGATTGACCAAGATCCCCTGAAATCAGCCAAGCCATAAGTCGAAGGAGACCCTGGAGGATTAATGGGTGAGATTGTCCGTCCGGATCCTGGAGGAGAGAATCTTACGATGTGAGGAGGCAGGGAAAATCTATCGCCATTTCCAATAGATGAGGGAACCATGGTTGTGACGGCCATAGGGGAGTCACAAGTACCAATGTGCCCTTTTGGTGACGTAGATGTAGAAGGCAACGGGGAATCAGTGCAAATGGAGGGAATGCGTAATTTGTCTCTGTGGCCCAATCTTGAGAGAAGGCGTTCATTGCTAGAGCCGTAAGATCTGGTCTCCAACTGAAAAACCGAGAGAGTTGAGTGTTCAAACGAGAGGCAAAAAGATCTATTCCCAGAGTGTCCGTAATGTTCCTGAATGTCAAGGGGTGCAGCCGCCAATCACTTAAGTCCTTGAGATGTTTGGAGTACCAATCTGCTGTGGTGTTGGAGAGTCCAGAGATATATTCCGCTGTCACCGAGATATTGTGCATAAGGCAAAATTGCCAGAAATTGCGTGCCATGTTCGCAAGCACTTTGGATTTCGTGCCTCCCAGATGGTTGATCTATCTGACTACGGACACATTGTCCATCTTCAATAGAATTGTGCATTGAGAGTGAATTGGAGATAGGCTGCGTATCACAAAGGATCCGGCAGGAATTCCAAGCAATTGATATGCAGCGTTGTTTCCATCTGACTCCTGTGGAGGTTTCTCCACAATGCGCACCGCAACCGTGCAAGCTCGCGTCCGATTCTTTGATCAGGTCTGGGGTTGTTCCGAAGATAGCACGTCAATTCCACACCAGTGAAGTTCGTCTTTCGCCTCTTTGTCTAATGTCACCATGTCTTCGTATGATGCCCCGCCTCTGAGCTAAGAGGCTTGTAACCGTTCGGTAGTGGAGCAGGCCTGGGAATATGGCCTGGATGGAAGCTGCTAGGATTCTGATGACTCCTGCCAAGTGTTTGAGGGAGAGTTGGGAAACGGCCAATGTGCGTCTGATTTCTTTTTTGATGTTTAGCAATTTTGATGTTGGGAGATGTAAAGGCTGTGAGGTTGAATTGATAACTAGTCCTAGGAATTTGATATTTTGAGCTGGTGTCAAAATGGATTTTTCCTATTTGATAAGGAAGCCCAGGTTTCACAGTAATGCCAGAGTCCATGACAGATGTGTGTGGAGAAGGTCGGCAAACTGGGCTAGAAGGAGGATATAGTCCAGATACATGATTAGCCAAACGCCTCGACATCGTAGCATAGCAACCACGGGTTTCATGACTTTGGTGAAACACCACGGGGCTGATGACAGGCCGAACAGGAGGCATGTGAACCTCCAGGGATCATGAGATACGCGTCTTGTAAGTCTAATTTGGCCATCCAGTCTGCTGGTTGTAGTAGGTCGCGTAGGCAGTGTATGCCTTCCATTTTGAAGTGGTTATAGGACACGTAACCGTTCAATTGTTTAAAATTAATGACTGGTCTCACACATCCTCCTTTCTTGGGTACCAGGAAGAGATTGCTGACAAAACCCGGTGTATTGGTTGGGATCTCTGTGATGGCTTGTTTGCGCATCAATTTATGAATTTCCTTGGATACAAGGGTAGTATCGTGTTGGGAAAAAAAATTCTCTCTGGGAGGGGAGATTTGGATCGGGTGTGACACAAAATCTATGCAATAACCTGTTACATCTTGAAGGGTCCAAGCATCTGACGTCAGATGCTACCACACATGAGAAAAATGTATGAATCTGCCCCCCACAACCTGAAGGGAAGAAAGGGAAGAATAGACACTTGCCATAAGATTGGCGTCCAGAAGGAGCTCCTCGGATGCCCCTAGCAACCCAGGGTCTGCCTCTTTGTGGAAAGAACGCTGGTGCAGTCCTTTGCTCCTGAGAGCCAGCTCGTCCCGAATAGGAACTTCGGTTCTGCCTATATGAACCTCTCTGAATACGTCCGGACAGAGGGCTCCCTCCTCTTCTGGTCCTGGCAAAAATCTTTTGGTGAAAGATTTTGCGTATGTTGGTTGGGCTTTATCTAAAAGAGTCACCAAATAATAGCCCTTTAGCCTGGGACATGATAGGCAAGTCCAAGATAACGCTAAGTAAGCCTTTAAAGGGTTACATCAAGCACCATGACTACGTCAGTAACTTGAAGTGGTCATGGTTCTTGAAGCCTGTAGGTGCAGCATTTCAGTATGAGTTCCTTCCTGTCTAATGTCAATTTTGTGCATATTCAATGCACACAGTGTCATTAAGTGACTAAGAGCACCCAGATGTCACAATCAGCCAAGGAATTACTTGCGGGATTAGCACCTGGCTTCTGCAGATCTACTGGAGCCAGATGCACATCACCATCTTCAGAGGAGACCCAGCACCTGGCGGGTATCCAGGTAAGAGCACAAACTGTTGTAAAATCTGAGAAAGCACCAGGGTACTCCTGGCATTGTAGGAGTAATTAATTGGGTCTATAATATTAAAATAATATTTTGTAAAAATTATTAAAAAACACAAGATGTCTGCCATCTTAACACAAGCTGTAGTGGTCATTATGTTTGCAGTAATTATTTAAGTATAGTAAAGAAAGGGGTGCACACGTAACAAGGAGGTATAGCAAACCATCACAACTACAGGCCATTTGTTATCTGCCTTCCCATCGCTGGATTTGACTATACTGCCTTGTTTTCCTCCTAATTGTCTTTTCACATTGGTGACGTTTACTGAGGGGTGGGAAATGTGGTTTGTGAATGTTTCTTGCATTATTTGTAAGTTTTATTTAACAAAATCAGCATTTTATTTTTTTTGATTTGGATTTAAATGAGGTTAAAAAAACGACCCGATAAGTAGAAATACTGAATCTAATTTTTTAATGGGACTTTTTTGCCCATTGATCAATACTTTGTATACTGCTCGTGCCTACTATGCTCGTGCCTACTTCTTCCTGCAACTATGAACAGTAACACAAATCATCCATTAAGTTCATTACAGATTCACATATTTTGCATTGACATTAATACATTTGTCATTCTTTGACCCACTTACATTTCACCATGTACACGTGAACAATGACAGCATTACGGTTTTTTTCATACATGTTAAAGGCACATTAATACGATATTTATATCTTTAGAATTTCAGTAGTTCGTACTTACTGTACACCACCACTCTGCACCTTCCAGTAACCCTTTTACTAGCAATTACATGTTTCTTTCACACTGTACTGCCTCTTTTTAACTGCTTTTCTGGAGAGTAGCAAAAATGTGATTTTTCACCAATGCAAAAACAAATGCAAATAAAGACACTTTGTTTTTCTAAAACTGAAATAGACCTCTTTATGAAAATGTTGTAAGTAGAAAATAAACGGGCACAGTCCATAATAAATGTAATGGGGAAAACGTTACTATAATAAATCATTTTGCAATCTGAAAATCTCAAGGGTTCTATTCAGTGCAGTAAGAGAAGAGAGCAACCTGATAAATACTATATGGGGTTCCAGACAAATACAATACCCACTTAATATTGGCACCCTTGGTAAGTATGAGCAAAGAAGGCTGTGAAGATTGTCTTTGTTGTTTAACCTTTTTATCGTTTGTTCAAAAAAAAGCACAAAAATACTTTGCTCTCATGGATATCAAACAATTGCAAAAACAACACAGATTTAACCAAAATTAATAGATAAAAATAAAAAATAAATATGTTACATATATGTGTGCCACAATGATTGAAATCCCTATGAATTCAAAGGAGAAAAAATGTATGTGAAGTATATTCTCATAGATATTTAACATTTTTAGTACACCTGGGTTGGGTGACTAGGAACAGGAAATGTTTAACCATGACTTCCTGTTTCACAGGGGTATAAATATGAGGAAACACATAGGCCAACTTTCCATAGTCATTAATATCAATAGGTAAGACCACATCATTTAGCTGTAATGTGCAGAAAAAGGTTGTTGAGCTTCACAAATTAGGAAGTGGCTGTAAGAAAATAGCAAAAGCATTGGAAACGCCTATTTCAACTGTCACGGCAATAATTAAAAAGTTCCAGTCAATTGAAAATGCTTTGAATCAACCTGGAAGATATTGTATGTCTATATAGTATCAATGCACATTGAAGAGGATGGTTCAAGTGGCCAAAAAAATCTCCAAGGATCACAGCTGAAGAATTGCAGAAGTTAGTTGCGTCTTGAAATCATAAAGTCTCCAAAATTACAACCCGATGTCATCTACATTACTGCAAGTTGTTTGGAAGGTTTTTTTTTTGTTTTTTTTTTTAAAAGCCTCTACTCTCATCCATAAATACATTCGGGTGTCTTTAGTTTTCCAGACACTAGTTGAACTTCAAATGGGATCGGATTCTATGTTTAGATGAAACCAAAATATAACTTTTTGCCAATAAACACCAGTGGTAGGTTTGGCACACACAGAGAGGTAGCCATTTGGAAATGTACCTCATGCTCACGGTTAAATAGAGTGGTGGCTCTTTAATGTTTTGGGGCTGTTTTCCTGCCAGGGGACCTGGACATTTTGTTAGGGTACATGACATCATTGACTATATCAAATATGAACATATATAATTATACACCTTACTGTCTCTGCCAGAAAACGTAAAATGGGCCATGCTTGGATCTCCAGCAGGACAATGTTCCAAAACATACTTAAAAAACGAACACAAAAATGGTTTACTGACCACAAAATAAAGGTCCTGCCGCGTGACTTAAACTGAAGATGAGCATTCACCAGCGCTGACCTCGTAATTTGAATGATCTGGAGAACTTCGGTATGGAGAAATGGTCTTAGATCCCTTACCATGTGTTCTCCAACCTCTTCAGGCATTGTAGGGGAAGACTCAGAGAGTTTATTTTAGTAAATAGAGGTAGCACAAAGTGTTTGGATTGATATCCATCTAACTGGGTCCCCCAGACTCCAAATATTGCTTAAGTAAATATAAAATCCCTACTTCTGTATTCTATAGTTCTCATATTGCGATAAAATTCATTGGTAGGAGGGTCAGCTAAAGCCCTTATGCTGCATGTTGGTTTATACTAATATGTTCATTGTTCAGAGGTTAGCGCCTATAAATACATGTAGTTTTAAAATATTGTTGTATAATATAAGACACAATATTTTTATAAATATATGAATCAGATCACAGATTACAATGTATTTCAAACCTCCAATAAATAACAAACCCTTAGGTGACATAGGTGAGTGCAGGGAGGTCAACATAATCCACTTCTTGAATTTTTTTCCTCTTTGTATACCAATGTTTTGTCTTTTCTGTAAAAATAAAAATCTAATAAAGCTCTACTGAGCGAGTTTACATAGCATTCCTTATTGCATACGTGTAAATTGGCTTCCCATTCGTGAAAACTTTCCACTAGCTTTTTACCTGCATGTAATTACTTTACACAGTGGGAGATCTCTGATTTGTAGAAGGTTAAAGGCATCCAATTTTAGCATATTTTGCAATCAAAATGCTGGAAATTGTTGATAAAATGTAATTCCCTCTGGTTTAACATGCTTGGTGGATGCTATTATTGCCCTTGAGAAATGCGTCAGCTGTTGGTATCTATGTGATCATGACAGAATAGCAGTAGAAGGCAAAATGTTTCTTAATCGAAAGTAAATATTTCTGTATATTTGTATTGTTTGTCACGAAACACATCAGTAACCGATAAGAAGCACTTCTTTTTATTATCCTTTTAGAAAAAGCACACATAGAGTATTTAGCATCAAAGGTCAGTTCTTCCTTTGACATCCAAACAGAATGTAAAAATGTAAGCACACAGAAAAACTGCTCGCAAGAACATTATTAATGTTGAAAAGGTATCAGAATAAAAAAAATAAACACACATAAAACAATTTCACCGGAAAGGTCTTTGTACATATCAAACCTGATTTCACCAATTTGATTATCTAATAAATCGTGGATTTTACTGAACTAAAGATTATTATTATTTATTCTTATTTAACCATTTATTTGTCAATTCACCATCATTCACTGTTCAGTGACTAAATCCCGGCCCCGAATGATTGACTATGATGTAATAAGGACTAATTACACTCTGCTCTTATACACAGTTATACACATCTTACTCACTACTATAGCTTCCTGCCCCCAAATGAATTTACCATACTACAGGGTAGCACTATTCTTCAAAAAGTGATATACATGTCAGATGTGCTACCCAACTTATGACACTTGGCATATTTCATATTTCATATTTCAAATTGAATATATTGATCCATTTCCCTTAACCAATTACTATGTATATTATATATATTTAACGTCATACATAGTGTATTTTAATACTAATATAAGTACATATATTAGTATTAAAATACACTTAGAATGACGTTACATATATATAATATACATATATTATATATATATATATAATAGATATATACACATATATATATAAATACGTATAATTACAATAATAAATAAATAAAATAATACAATTAATAAATAAAATATTGAAACAAAATTGATTATAAATTATATATACATATGTAATTTCATTCTAACTGTATTTTGTTATTAATATATATATATTGGTAACAAAATACACTTAGAATGACATTCTATATATATCTATCTATATATAAAATGCAAATAACCGCAAATATATATATATAGATAAATACATATAATTACATAAAAGATTACATTAGTATACACGTAGAATTTAAATACCTATAAATGCATATATATTAAAATTCTACGTGTATATTTAAGTAATCTTTTAACATAATTAGGTGATTTGATTAATTAAAATTTGATTGACATACCTGACAACACAGGGAGAAAGTGCTGAGAATTTAATTCGCAAGCACTATATTTGACCCTGTAACTCTCCAAGACAACATAAAACCTGTACATGGGGGGTACTGTTTTACTCGGGAGACTTCGCTGATCTCAAATATTAGTGTTTCAAATTGGTAAATGTATTACAACAATGATATTTTAAGTAAAAGTGACGTTTTTTGAATTTTTTACAAACGAACGGCACTTTTATGGACTATATTATTGTTGTAATATGTTTTACTGTTTTAAAACACTAATATTTGTGTTTAGTGAAGTCTCCCGAGAATAACAGTACCCCCCATGTACAGGTTTCATGGTGTTTTGGGAAGTTAGAGAGTCACATATAAGGCTTGCATTTCATTTTTTTGACATTGAAATTTGCCAGATTGATTATGTTGCCGTTGAGAGCGTATGGTAGCCCAGGAATGAGAATTACCCCCATGATGGCATACCATTTGCAAAAGTAGACAACCCAAGGTATTGCAAGTGGGGTATGTCCAGTCTTTCTTAGTAGCCACTTAGTCACAAACACTGGCCAAATATTCGTTTTTTGCTTTTTTAACACAAAAACAAATATGAACGCTAACTTTGGCCAGTGTTTGTGACTAAGTGGCGACTAAAAAAGACTAAACATACCCCACTTTCAATACCTTTGGTTGTCTATTTTTTCAAATGGTATGCCATTATGGGGGTAATTCTCATTGCTGGGCTACCACACCGTCTCAAAGGTAACATTACCTATCTGGCAAATTTCTATTTGAAAATGGAACGTTCTATATTTGACCCTGTAACTTTCCAAAACACCATAAAACCTGTTAATGGGGGGTACTGTTGTACTCGTGAGACATCGCTGATTACAAATATGTGCATTTTTGTGCAGTAAAACCTAACAGTATTATGACATTCACAGCTAAAATGTCAGACGGAAATACAAATGTAAAAAAAAATCTTATTTTCTCACATTTTTTTTAAATGTTAATCATACTGAATTATGTTCCATATATGAATAGTTATTGATAAATTAAAGCCCTGTTTCTCCTGAACAAAATTATATATAATAAGTGTGGGTGCATATAATATGAAATAGGGGAACTACGGGTGAACAGACATATAGCGCAAATTCCAGTTTTTGTTTACGTTTTGTTTTGATCAGAACGTGCACTATTGACTCCGTCCTGAAGGGGTTAAGAAAATCCCATTTAGTTTGATTAGCAAAAAAAAAAAGAAAAATGTGCTAGAAAATATTCCATGATACATCTCAGCTTTTCTTTTAAAGTGCATGTGTACTGATCCGTATTACAATGCATGTAGATCTATGCCTTGGCATTCTCAAAAAGCAAAAAAAAAATACTAAGATAACGGTTTCATTGTTTGTGTAGCCTTTTGATTTAAAACAAACTCGCTGGAAGG
The DNA here is from genome assembly GCF_036172605.1 of Pelobates fuscus. Lineage (NCBI taxonomy): Eukaryota > Metazoa > Chordata > Amphibia > Anura > Pelobatidae > Pelobates > Pelobates fuscus. The sequence continues at coordinate 46,922,435 of NC_086322.1, read as the reverse complement.
CTTGTCAGATTTCTCTCTTCTTTCTAATAACATGCATTATGAAAACATGACAGGGTATTACTTTCCAGGATTAGACAAGGGACCTTTTCGAAAATCATTTTGGAATCTATTTGTTCTGTGTCTTATCTTTTTTTACTTCAAATCCCTAACATAATTACCCATGATGCGGCCTGCTAATTGCAATAACCAGTGTTCCTTTAATTATAGGCTTTTTTGTTGTATGTGCTAATATTTCTTCTCGTTGTGGTTTCATTATATTTCAAAACATTCTATCTTGGAAGTGAAATGTATGAAATGGTGAGTGGTTCTGTGAGAACAATACAGGTGAAAAGACTTCTGGGACATTTGTTAGTGATGCTCTGCACAAAGGCACAGTTTAGGCACATAATAACAAATAAAGGTTTGTACTGAAGGCACGGTTAGCATATAGCTATAAGCCTTGCCTCAGTGGGGAAACTTAGATTATGCCAGAGATTTGAAAGATGTCTCCAACATCCGAACAAGCAGTTTTGGTGTAATTTAAAGGGACATGCCTGTACCAATTTTCTAGTTCTGGACTATATATTCACTAAACCAACAACTAATGAGTATTTATACAGGAAATAAAAATTGCAGGTGAAAACAGTCGAGCTGGAACAGGTCTCTGGCTAAGATATTTTTCAGTTGACTATGTTGGCCTAAAATTTGACATACTTGTCAGTTCTTCACAATTCTTAGTTTACTAAATAAACTCACATTTCTAAAGAGCAAATGAGCATTACAAAGCTTAATTAAACCTCTTAGTCTGTGGCCAGAAGATGCCTGCTTACACACTGGCCTGGGGCATGAGATACGTCTCACCTAGCTCCTATTACCTTGCGGGTCCTCTGCGCTTCTTGATATCAGGTGTTAGTTGATGGGCATCTTTCTTTTCAAAGCAGCCATCTTGTCTGAGTCCTCATACCCGCAATTCACAAGTAGATGCCATCTTGCCTGTATATATATATATATATATATATATATATATATATATAAAATACATAATCCTCATAGTGCACTCGCTTATTCACTAAACAATGATTTCAGATATTACCTAGGTAAATTATTGGGAGTTTAGTTACATTATATGATCATATATTGCATAAGCCTGCCACAACGTCAATGTACCCCATGGCAGGTCCTACTCTCACAGCCTAATGTCTGCTCTTATGAGATTAGCCCACTTACTTGGGAAAAACTTCCTTACCGGGACTCTCTGCCAAGAATGGGGTACATTGACGTTTGTGGCTGGCTTATGCAATATATGATCATATAATGTAACCGAACCCCCATTATTTTTAGCCTAGGTGAGGTGTTTTTAAATAAAACTATTAAAATCTGTGAGATTTGAAATCATTGTTTAGTGAATAAGCGAGTGCGCTGGATTGTGTATTGTGTATGTTGTATATATTGGCCCCAGCAGCACCCTATAATGTATGCATGTTCAGGTGAGTGCAGCCCTCTTGGTTTCATTTATATATATACATGATTGCATGCTTTTCTTTTTTTCTGTTACTTTGTTTTCTTGTATTCTTACTTCCCTATTCTAGTTAAATGCAGTGGTACTATCAAAGTATGTTGGTACCGGTGGATTTTTACATTAACCCCTTAAGGACCACACTTCTCGAATAAAAGGGAATCATGACATGCCACACATGTCATGTGTCCTTAAGGGGTTAATCTTGAATAACCAACGTGTTATAAGGTTACTTAACTTGTCACCTTGCATGTATTTGACACACGTCTGACTTGTACCAAAAAATAGTGCATATCTTATACATGTCAAATATCACTTTGTCCCATTCTCATATTCTGTAAAATTTTATTGACATGGTTTTTTCAGCACGGTTGTTAATTATTGCATTGCCAAAAAAAAAATTGACCAAAAAAAAAAAAAAAAAAGAAGAAGCTTCACTAAACCTGCTATGCTGTCAATATTTGGACTCTGCAATATGTTTAGAAATGAGCTCTAATAGTGCATTTATAAGTTTCCCATTCTGTCATGGTAACTAAGGCTGATTTTTTTTATAAGATGGGGACAAGCAAACAATAGTTGAGTTCAGTAATGACTAATTCTACTGGCGGCATTGCAGGTGCTGTGATGGCAAAGCTACAAATCTGGGGAGGTTGATTGATTTTAGTGACAATGGAAAGTTGATGCAGCTGAAATGCTCAGTCTGCTCTCCTGGCCCTCGGTGATTGAATCGTGCAGTCAATGGCCACTGCATTATTTTCTAATTTATCAGGATGTCACTGGGAGCCAGAACACGTAAACATGTGGATTCTATGGGAGAAACAGGACGGGGATAGCAAACAAGTCTACAAGAAGCGATCAGCTGTGCAGGTCCTGTTTGGCACACGTATGCTGGATAGTAAATTGGTGTAAACCTGCAATTTATCCACCTCCTTGTAATGGAAGAACAACTCCAAACCCCTTATAATTCACATATCACCCATCCTTGAAGAACAGGTTAGTGTAGCCTGGTTCTAAAAGAACTGTAGGGATGACGTAGGTTTCTGCCAAATTTAAAGGACGATTATTAAGGAGGTTTGTGGCATAAAAACACAAAGCCGAATGGTAGATAGGAACCTAAAACCATCTAGTCGGCACAAAATTGTTACTTTTTTCAACAGTTCAGTCTTGGTCCTTAGTTGGAGTCAGCGGTGTATTTACCGCGAGGCTGACAAGGCATATGCCTTGGGCGGCAAAAAAATCTGCCCCCCAAACGCCCTGGCAAATGCCTTTCTAGCCTCGAGTCCTGGGGGGCTCAGGAGCTGGCCGGGCGGCTACCTCTGTACACCCCCAAGGCTGGCATGGACTGATGTGGGAAGCGGGCTGAGCTCATCCCTGCTAAGCTCGTGCGCACCGCAGTGATGCCGGAGCCGGAATATGATGTCACTCCAGCATCACTGAACAGGAGGATCACTGCTCCCTTGCCGCCTCCACTATGAGCCTGCCTGCCCATCCACATGTCTACCAGCCCAGCCAGCAGCAGCCCCACTAGACCCCAGGGAAGAAGCCACCAAAAAGTAAGCAAATCATTTTTACAAAAATGTGAGTGCGTTAGTGTGTGTGTTTCTTAGTGTGTCTGTTAGTGACAGTGTTAGTGTGTTTTTCTGTTAGTTTGTGTCTGATAGTGAGAGTGTGTGTGTGTCTGATAGTAAGAGTGTGTGTCTGTTGGTGAGTGTGTGTGTGTCTGTTGGTGAGTGTTAGTATGTCTGTTAGTAAGAGTGTGTGTGTCTGTTAGTGGGAGTGTGTGTGTCTGTCAAACAGTGTGTGTCAGTGAGAGTGTGTATGTCTGATAGTGAATGTGTATGTCTGTCAGTGTGTGTATGCGTGTCTGTCACTGAGACTGTGTATCTGTTAGTCAATGTGTAGGTCTGTTAGCGAATGTGTGTCTCTGACACTGATTGTATATGTGTCTGTCAGTGAGTGTGTATGTGTGTTTGTCAGTGTGTGTCTGTGAGTGAGTGAGTGTTTAACAGGAAGTGAAATTTAGAAGGGTGGGGAGATGCCCGAGTTTTGTCATGCCTAGGGCAGCACAAAACCAGAATACACTACTGGTTGGAGTTAGTCCTTAATCTTTTATTATAACCCCAATGTAGCACTCTGCATATGACCAGCACCTGAAAATTATGTTATTTGTAGTATGTGGAGTCTCACTACATCAAGGAAACTTTGTCAAGCTTGACAAAGACCTCATAGCAGGTCGAAACGTTGCTGCTCTTTCATGTTTTTGAACCAAACAATCTGCCTACGGCTTGACCACCTTGAGTGCCTGGAGACCATCTTTTTGTCTGCTTGATCATTGTGGGGTTGCTGGTCCTGCTCCTAGTGCACCTGGTGGTCATTCGGATTGAGTGCGGCTCCTCTCTTGACTTTTGTAATATGTTCAGGACATACATGTCACATACATGTGTAGCTGTGGCCCATTTGCTCAATCCGGTTGTTTGACACGTCAAAGAGGAGATGGTCTGATATCTATGAGGGATCTAGGAGGGGTTTTCCAGAAATTAGTGAAATCCAGATATGAGTATCTTTTTATTATTAATAAATTAATATGTATCAATATTTTTATAACATTTATCTTTGTTATTAATGCAACTGGTGTAAACATAAGCTTGAAATGACTTTAAACCTCTCGCAACCTCACAACCATGTTCTATATCTTCTTCTTAACGGTCCTTCTTTCTTCGACAAAAATATTATCACCGTTTTGATTTCCTAGTATTTTTGGCATTTTTCTTGAAGCCCGTATAAATATAAATAGCCTTTAGTTTCTCCTGATATAACTGTTACTGCATATCACCCACTTTAGTTTGTCCTGACACAAATGTTCCTTTAAATCACGGAGCATCTTTGCGTTCTCGTTCCGCTCTTTAAGTTGTTCTGTAAATGTGGCATCCAGGGTTGGAAGACATGAAGATACTTTTAGTGGGATGGTTTAATCATTGACCTATGATGGCAGTAAAGGCAAGTTTGGGATGTGACTCCTGCTAAATGCAGTTACAGATAGTCCTCGCAAATGACAATTTCAGAAAGCGTGAGATAAAAAAAAATGTTCAGTGTCAACAGTTTTAAATAAATCTATAGATATGATCTAATGCATTCATATGTCTGCACAAGTTGTCATTATTTGCTGCTGAGCGTAGAATTGCATTCCCTACACATCTCTAAAGAATATGACCTTGAATCTAGTTTATAAGCCTTTTTATACTGCACAATAATGTTTCCTGTCATTGAAAGATTAAAACACACAGTATAACTACTAAATTTACCGGCTGCAGGTTTTTGCTGGTTTTATTTTGTGTTTTTGTTATTTTTAAAAAAAAAAATGTTGATGTTTTTGATGCTGAATCAATGCAACAATGCTACAAAATGTAAATATATATTAAGGATTGCATAGGAGAAACATTTTTTTTTCACTCCAGTAGTCACACTTTTCCCATACATTTTGCATTTTGATTTAATTTATACAGCAAATCATTGTTGTGCAGAATCACCCACCCCCCTTGGACGTTTTCACGTTTTGTAGTTTTATTGATATTTTTAATATTTGATTTACACAATGCTTTGAAGATGCAAAATATATATTTTTTTCATTTGATTCAAAAGTAATACATAATACACTGTACTCTTTCTATTTCTAATGCTGTATGTTATTTGTTTAAATCATATCACACTCCAGTTTACTCATCAAGGTGGGATTTCTAGAGAATTGACGAGGGAGATACAAATTCTGAGACAGAATTGCCTAACTAGAAATATGGCTCGTAAGAAGTGCCGCTGTTTTGGGCAACAATTTTTTTGTCAATGCCAACAGTCTTGCTTTAGCAGAGAAGCCCTCCCCATGATAAGAAAATGTCAAACCTGAAACTTAGATTTTCGACTTTCCAGGTGGCGAGACATCCCACCTACAGTAGCATGGATCTTAAAACCACTAAATGATATATATTTACATCATATAGAATCCAGAGCACTCTCACAGCAGCTTCAGTCCTCACAAAATGTAATAGTTATTTTGTTTTGTTAAAAAAAAAAACTGACGTCTAAAAAAAAAACCTTTTAAAACCTTTCATTTGTGAGCTTTGAAGCCTGTGTTTAGTAAGTGAGGTCACTGCATTCTGTATGTTGTATTAATTGGTCCCAACAGTACCCTTATAATATATGCATGTTCAGGTGAGTGCAGCATATACCGTATTTATCGGCGTATAACACGCACCGGCGTATAACACGCACCTCATTTTTAGAAAGAAATTCCAGGAAATTTCCCCCCTCCCATAGTATTCCCCCCCCTCATCCCATAGTATTCCCCCCTCATCCCATAGTATTCCCCCCCTCCCATAGTATTCTCCCCCCCTCCCCTCCCATAGTATTCTCCCCCCCTCCCCTCCCATAGTATTCTCCCCCCCTCCCCTCCCATAGTATTCTCCCCCTCCCCTCCCCTAGTATTCTCCCCCCCTCCCATAGTATTTTCCCCCCCTCCCCTCCCATAGTGTACTTCCCCCCCTCCCCTCCCCCCATAGTGTACTTCCCCCCCTCCCCTCCCATAGTGTACTTCCCCCTCCCCTCCCATAGTGTACTTCCCCCTCCCCTCCCCTCCCATAGTGTACTTCCCCCCCCTCCCCTCCCATAGTGTACTTCCCCCCCTCCCCTCCCATAGTGTACTCCCCCCCTCCCCTCCCATAGTGTACTTCCCCCCCCTCCCCTCCCATAGTGTACTCCCCCCGCCCCTCCCCTCCCATAGTGTACTTCCCCCTCCCATAGTGTACTTCCCCCTCCCATAGTGTACTTCCCCCTCCCATAGTGTACTTCCCCTCCCATAATTACTTACCTGTCCTGAAGCGTGGGCCGGCTTCACAGCTTGCACCGCGGTACAGGAACTTTAATTTCATGTTCCGGTTTGCGGCGGGACTGAAAGGAAGTGTGCACACTATTGTGCACACTTCCTTTCAGTCCCTCCGGAAACCGGAACATGAAATTAAAGTTCCTGTACCGCGGTGCAAGCTGTGAAGCCGGCCCACGCTTCAGGACAGGTAAGTAATTATGGGATATAGGCGTATAACACGCACCCACGATTTTTCCCCTATTTTCAGGGGGAAAAAGTGCGTGTTATACGCCGATAAATACGGTACTTTTTTTAAATTAAAGCGTTATTTAGAATAAGCAAGAAATACAAGGGTATTATGATTTTTATTACTGGCTTTTATACCGAACCACACATCGAATACGTTGATCCTAAGTGCTTTTAAATTGGTTTTTTCCCCCAGTGTTTAAAGGTTTTTCTACAAACTATTAATATGACTCTATGTCTCCACAATGCAGAGGATTAACCAGGTAAATTACATTATAGGTTTCTCTAAAAATAAAATAATTGCTCGTATGTTTTCCATATCTGCCATCGTGTTTTGTTATGTTTTGTTGTATCTTTTTTTTCCCCCCAGTATTCTATGTCATTCACATGTGAAATGCTTTCTACGCTGTGTACCACATGGAATGTATATACTGTTTTGCTAACCTTGTGATTTCATAGATGTTATTGTGAGTTGACATTTAGAGTCGTATCTGCTTTTCTGACTGGTTAATAAACATTTCCCCATCCCCTGTTAATATTTGTTTGGATCTCTCCTAATGTTTTGTTGTTTTTCGGTTGTCTTCACAGGTGACAGTTTGGAAGGAGCATATCCAGGAGCACTGGGCATACCCACGAGTCACCCATAGAAGATAGTGTGGTGAGTCCTTGTGATCTCGGAGTCTGATGTCTCTCATGGAAAAACACAAAGTAAAGCGACAGAGATTAGACCGTATATTTGAAGGTGAGGAGGTCTGGGAGGAGGTTATGCCTTTAGGGTTGATTGGGGGACAGAATTTATTAAAATGTTGCATATCCACTTATCATATTACTGCAAAGAGGTCCAAATTACTTTAAATGTAGTTTTGTTTTTATCCCCTTTAATGATTCTAAATAGTCAGAGAAAATGATTGTGACCATGTTTATGTTTACTGTGTTGTTTATTCTATGTTTTATCCCTTGGCTACCTTTTTTCTTTTAGAACCATTTCAGAGAAAGTACCAATATCGAAAATGATATACTGCATATGGGAAGAATTTACTATTCTATCAGTTGTGGTGTTGTGGTGAAGTTAATAAAGGGTTATATGTTCTTATTCAAGTTACTGAGACCCCAAATAGCTGGGAACTATACTATTCAGATATTTTTTAAGTACAGCAACTTTAAGCTGAAATGTAGCACCTTGCTAATTCTAACTAATTCTCACTTAAAGGACCCCTCCCGCCCGGCTCTGGAAAGGGGAAAGTGTTTAAAACGTACCTTTTTCCAGCGGTGGGCGGGGAGCTCTCCTCCTCCGATCCTCCTCTTCTCCTCCCCGTCGGCTGAATGCGCACGCGCGGCAAGAGCTGCGCGTGCATTCAGCCGGTCACATAGGAAAGCATTCATAATGCTTTCCTATGGACGCTTGCGTTCTCTCACTGTGATTTTCACAGTGAGAATCACGCAAGCGCCTCTAGCGGCTGTCAATGAGACAGCCACTAGAGGAAATAGGGGAAGGCTTAACCCATTCACAAACATAGCAGTTTCTCTGAAACTGCTATGTTTATGAAAAAATGGGTTAACCCTAGAAAGACCTGGCACCCAGACCACTTCATTAAGCTGAAGTGGTCTGGGTGCCTAGAGTGGTCCTTTAAGTAAATAACTCAATGGGTTTTTGTATTTCTCATCGAGAACATGTTCTCAGGTACTTTTTAACAATTATTTTAATTGCTATTTTCTGCCCTCATGCCATGTTACCTTTTGTTGGCCAGGCTGTGACACAGCCTGGGGGGGTCCATCAGGTGGAGAGGGACCCTTCCCACAATCCCTCCCATCTCTTCAGCAGTTCCGACGTCTGGCACTGTAGCCCCACCCTTTTATGACTGGGTGCATGCTCGCATATGTCATGACACTAACGATGTCATGTTTTGGGGGCGTGGCTATGTGGTTAAAGAAACAGACTATAAAAATACTTCATAGGGCACGTATCGTTGCCCTGTTGTGGTTCTAATTCTGGTTCCCAATAGTGCTTGGATTTCTGAGTGTTTTTTGGTATATTGATCTCGGCTATTCTGACTAATTCTGACTCTGCAATTGTACCTTGCTGTCCTGATTTCTGGTTTCCCTGACTCGGCTTGTTCCCGACCATTCTCTCCAACAAACGTAAAGCCCGGCCACTCTAAGGACCGATATATGTTTGCTTGTGTCTATTATATTTACACTCTGCGTGTTGGGTCACTAGGGAATCATGACACCTCATTAATAGATTCCAAAATCTCTGTTTTTATTCCCCCTCCCTCCACACACACACACACTTCATTCACAGCTGAATAGGGCAGATGTGTAGGCTAAGCCTGGAGTCATTATATGTTATCATATAACAACATAATCCTATCAGTTAAATTCTTCATGATCAAGATTATGCAGTCCACTTGATCTCCACGGCTTCATACGTTCATATATTGCACGACAGATCCAAGGTTATTTTCTACCTATTTTACCTATGACTGTATGAGTGAATGTAAATTTATTTGATTTATTTTTTATGTTAAATATAGAATTAAAAAAAATAATTTGATATGCACAGAAAGTAGTTTCTACGGGTGGTGGTCTGAAGACTGGGACCCCTGTGTGCCTGATGAGGAAGATGGGAGTCTCAGCGTGGAAATGGACAATCAGGGTCTGGTGCAGGGTAACCACACGCCCCCTGGTGTTGAGCACCAGGGTTTGTGCGGCCACATACCAAAGCCCTGATGCAGATTAGCCGATACCAGGAGCGGATATTAAGCAGACCTCTATGTATCCAGTACTAGAAACAAGGCAAGGCAAGACTAGAACAGGCACCAAACAAGATAACAAGACAAGACTAAAAGAACCCAGAAGCGGAGCAGGACAGAAAGCAGAACCCAGAACAAGTACACAATACATGAGGGAAACAAGAACAGGACAGGACTGTACATGAACTGGGAATACAAGACAAAATAAAACAAGACAAGATATACAAGACAAAACAAGAGGAGACGTAACTAAGTACTATATATGTAATAAACATTGGAGATTTAGACATACATAAATGGCCAAGATGTATGCAGCCCACTGCTGCGCCAAAGTACTCCAATTACAGTGGGTCCTAACTGCCTAGATATGCATGACTAAATATACAACAATAAAACACTCACAGTACTTACCTGCAAAGAAAGGAGCAGAAATTAGACCACTGCTTGCAGGAACAGACTGACACAAAAAGGATTAATGGCAAAGGAATGGGTGTGGCAACAAAAAACAAGCATTTAAAGGAATCCAGGAGACTGGGAATTCCAGGAACGGAATAAAGGAATGAACCCAGAAAACCCATCGTAAAGAAAACCAGACATAAAAGAAAACCAGAAAAAAAACAAGAAAAACTAAACAAGAATTGTAAAAAGAGTATTGAATACCAGAAGCCAAGGCCAGACATCTGAACAGAACAGAACAGGATGTGACAGTAGTGCCTTTAAAAAAATATTAACAAACCTTTAGTTTAATGTACCAAAACAATGGAAAAGAGCAAACAATAATAAGACAATTATACATATAGGAAAAACTATGAAAGAATACATTTTAGGAAAGTAAGGGTTCACCACCAACATTAGGATTCTTCCACCAAGTAAACTAAGCTAATCTTTCATAGCCACTTCTTGGAGGTCCATTTCAAAGAACCAGGGCTGCCATGTAGAAAAGGAGGAATGGGCAAATGACTGTACACTTTGCACCATCATCTAATTGTGCCATTATCTTGGTGATGCTTTGTCCTTCAATTTAACAATGGATGAGTTGAAATCAAAACGTAGTCAGCGTAGGCTTCAAATGAAACTTGGGTTTCTTCATACAGACACATCTATCTGCAAATGTATTTGGTTAACTTAATGTAGAAGGTTATGAAGCTACAATGCAACTATGCCAATCAACTATATATGTGTATGCAAGGGGACTTAGTTATGTCCTCTCCTACCTAAGTAAATACACTCACTCACCTCATTGATACAATTTGGTACGTATTTTTACATGGTTTCAGATTCCATTTACATGGTTTCAGATTCCATGTACCTCACACCCCATTGTTTGTCATTTTATATTCTGCCTTCCAAAACTTTTTGGATGAGTAGCCTATTGCATCATTTGAGCTACCTTGTGTACCCATACTTTTCAGGGCCAAAACGATGACACTAACCAGTAATGGTGTTCCACTCCCTATTGAAACCATCACCACAAACAGAACACTGCCCTGTGATGGCTTCCATTTTGGATTTCTTTGTAATTGTTCTATTGATATCTGTTTGCGTGATATTCTACTAGTTCTAGTTTACTCTCTTGTCCTCATCCGAAGCTGTTACATCTATCTAGGCACCATGTTAAACGGACACTATAACTATAGTGCCCTGGTAGCCATGTAGGTTCCTGGCCCTCACCGGTACGGAATAAGACAGATCTTTTACCTAGTTTTTCTCCCTTACAGCGCCAGTCTCCAAACTGCCGTTTTGCCTCCTTGGCTGAGATCATCAAGATCAATGATCTCAGCAATTTCAGTGCCTTCCAGCCAGAGTTTTACTTGGCTATTTCTGTGGACTTGCAGGTATTAAAATACCTGCAATGAAACATTTTTGTTCTTGCATAACTCCAATGTTTTCACTTGCAGGGTTAAAATGGAATTGGGGGGATCACATAGCATCCAGACCAAATAATGGAGATGACGTGGTCTGGGTGCCGATATTGTCCCTTTAAGAATGGCCACTTCAAAGGTAATATGCTGCCATCTGTAGTGGAATGGATGCCCTAACTACACTTTTATTCCCTTTCTTTCGGCTGTCTGTACACCCCCGTTCGTTTACCAAATCGACTCGGTGTGGTCCCATTGTTTGCACCATCTAGTCACCGACAGGGCCGCCATCAGGGGGTGACAACCATAATGGTTGTCACGGGCCCGGCGGTCCTGGGGGGCCAGGACTGCTTTAGCAGTCCAGGGCCCCACAATTACTCTCTGCACCTATATATAGTGATGATCGCTATATATAGGTGCAGCTGCGGGCCCCCCCGGCTCCCTATACTTGCAGAGGGGGCCCAGCGGACTGCAGCTGTACTTTACAGCATTTCCCTTGCTCTATCTCCCGAGAGACGTGCGGCCGTGGGTTACTGTAAAGTACAGCTGCAGTCCGCTGGGCCCTCTCTGCAAGTATAGGGAGCCGGGGGGGGGGGGGGGGGGCGGGGGGGGGGGGCCCACAATGCCACGGACCACCAGGGATCATGGAATCTCCCCCCTCCCTGGACCAGGTAAGAAACAGGGAGGGGGGAATAACAGTTATTACATTACATGCATACACTATTATACACTCACACACTCACTGCATTCACTACACTAACACACACAATGCATCCACTACACTAACACACACACTGCATTCACTAAACTGACACACACACTGCATTCACTACACTAACACACACTGCATCCACTACATTAACACACACTGCATCCACTGCACTAACACACACACTGCATTCATTACACTGACACACACTGCATCCACTACACTAACACACACTGCATCCACTGCACTAACACACACACTGCATTCATTACACTAACACACACACACTGCATTCACTACACTGACACACACACTGCATTCATTACACTAACACACACTGCATTCATTGCGGGGGGGGAGCCCGGCCAGGCAGGGGGAGGGGGGCCCAGACCTTGTGCTTTGTCAGGGGCCCCAAAATTTCTGGTGGCGGCCCTAGTTACCGACCACCCCTAGCTGTTAACCACAAATTGGTCATTAGTGCAAGTGTTGCCCCTGTGTGGCCGCCATCCGTATAACCGTATAACACCTGCTTCAAGAATTGGTGGCCATTTTGTCTCCCGAACACAGGCAGTGGTACATGGTCATTGATATGCGACACCGCGAACACCCAGGAAACTAGTACTGCCCACCATCCAACTTCCCGAACAGGTATGAGAACGGCGTTCGGGAGGCATGAACTACCGAACAAGGGGAGCATTCGCTCCCTAACAGCCAGGGGGAGCATTCATCAGTGTTCGTGTGAGAACCCCCAAAAGATGACCAGTCATTGCCTAGTTTTCTATGGAACTGTTTTGGGACATCACCTCGTGGCTGACTGGTCAAAACTTAATTTGAATGGCGTTCCCAAACCACCGAAGGGATTTGAGTGATATTTTGGCAAAGTTTGCGCTGAGATCCAAGCTATTCGGTGATATGACTTTTGTGGGGTTCCTAAGTTATTCAAATGTATTTTTGGGGTGTTTTAGAAATATTGTATGTTTTCCTGTATCTGAGAGATAATTGAATTATAGTTTTCTCACGCAATTATCTCCCAGAAACAGAGAATCCTCCATTGAATTGAGATGGATGAAACAGTAAACAGCCTTGCTGGGCGTTTGTGATTCCTAACCACTGAGACATTTTAAACAAGCAACTTTGTTTTGATACGCTTGATCAATCAGCTTTTATTATTTCTTCTACTTCATCTGTACCACGTATGTGTCATACTGGATGCATCTGGAACAATTTGTGGAAATATGTACACATTAAATAATCAATAAATATGGTAAATACTCTGCACTAATATCTGTAGTAATTCTTTACTAATACTAATAATAATAATAATGACATTAATAACACATTGCAGGCACACTCACAACTGTGTTAAGTACAATTAATATCAATAACGTGCTTACTTAAACTTGAAATCAGAAATTAACCTGTTTTATTTTCCAGGGTTCAAAATCTCTATTTAAATTAATTCATTTTTTTATGTCCTGGAATTAAAAACATCTATTTCTGCCTATAAGTATATAGTGATATTTTTTTTTTCCAACCATTTCTTTACTTGTGATTTAATAGTTCCACATTTTATCCAATCTGACTGGCTCCCAAAACTGGATTCCTATACAGTGCTATTTGGCAAAGGCTAATGATTAATCGACTTATATTGACCTTATTAGGTTTTTCTTGAGTCAAATTTGTATTTAGCCAGTCTATTACCATATGATATACTACAGCTTGTCCCAGGAGCTAAGGTTACCAGTGCATCCCTGAATAGAACAAAAAGCAGATCACGGGGTTCGGAGACAATGCTGTGGAGTTTAAATGTCTGTATAATTATTAAACTGCACAAGGCACTCATACATCATTTGATCTGTGAAATTAATAATGTAAGTGGGAAGCTACAAGAAGCACGAGGCTAAAAACAACAAGGCAACATAAAAGGCTTTGTTTCTGTAATATTGGTGAGAGGTATTGGGGTTTAAAGTTGGTTTGAACATGAACATAAATTTGCAATGTCTCCTGAGGGCCTGATGGTATTAGAAAGCACATTTCTGGAACGCATACTACAAAGGTTTACAATCTTTTCTTCCACGAGAGAACCGTAGTATTAAAAAGCCAATGCTGCTAAAATCAATTTGTAGATTAAGCAATAGAGATGAAGCACTTGAAAATCCCCAGCTTTTCTCATTTTGGATACTGTGATTAAAATAAATCCTTTACACACACACACACACGTGCACCCCCTCTCCGCATTCAGCTATTTCACTATTTCCCCTGGTAAAATGGGCTGTCAAGCACTCTTAAAGAGAATAATATATTCTACTTAGGGGTTATTTTGCAAACATTGGAAAAAAGTCCCTATTACTCTCTATAAATCAAATCTCTTTATGAGCAAATGCTTTCTTTCAAACTACTTTAAAATACCACGTGATCCAGAGGCTACAAAAATATTTGTTTCTATCTTTGGAATCAATGGAAGATAGATTACATTATCTAGCCTAAAGAAGGACAGCGATAACCCCAGCTCAGAGTACTTCAAAGAAAACAACAGACAATTATTGCAACACTGTATGCGTTAAATATACATATCTGTTTGCCGTTCTAGAGGCTCAGTACGATGAACTCTGCAATTGGCTTTCACCTGTAAAACATGTATCTGAGAGGCAATAAGGTGAAGCCAGGAAGACACTTCCTGAGATGGACAGCAGTCTCCACCCATGGGAAGAGCTGATCTGCCTGCAAAGAGTCTCCTTAGAGGGAGGGGAGACAGAGTCAGTGCTGAGAGCAGCAGAATAGACTGCAATGTTGACTTGACCTTCTAGTTCTGGTAACCCAGGTGGTGTAACACCATGATGTGTCTCTCACCGTATCTCTGGTAATTTGCCATTGAAGCACTGTCAGCAAGTGAGAGATGTTCCCACGTACATTCTCCCTGAAGACTTTAGGTAGTTTTCGTCTGGCTTACCCCTGTAGCTTTTCCCAGCCTATGTGTCCTGTGTGCCAGCCTGATCTCCTCTGCCCAGGGGCCAAAGGTAGTGAAGGAGAAAGAAAGGCCAGGAGAGGCTAGGCCTCATCCATAATGCACAAGGATTCCGGTACTGGTACATTTAAAGGAACACTACAGTGTTAGGAATACAAACCTCTATTTCTAACACTACAGTGTCCCTCTCCTCCCCACTAGCAAATAAAGGGTTATAAACCCTATAAACGCTTACCTGGTACCAGCGTGGAAGTCCCATGGTGCTGGGAGACAGCCACTAGAGGCAGTCTTGACTCTGCAATGTGAACATTGCAGTTATCTGAATGTTAATTGTAGTATTAAGGAGACAGAGACAACTTACTGCACCTAGACAACTTTAATAAGATGAAGTGGTCTGGGTGCCTATATTGTCTCTTTAATATACACTTCACAATACAGGTAACACTACCCACAGTTCACCAAAATATAACAGAAAATAGAAATGTACTCTTGGATCTTTTATTTTACCAAAGTTCTAGTCATAAATCACTTTATTTAGGCCAAGCCAGAAATCTATAATAACTACCAATATAGAGAGAAATAAGGTTGTGTTACCTTTTCACCTATAGCATGCACTGAGCCTGAAGATTCAGACGTATACTCCCACCCCAATAAAATACTTCTGTTAATGTTCAGTAGCGTGTAGTTACCATGGCAGCAAAAACATTAAACTGAAGTGGTGTATATAAAAGAGGTAATCTAATAAGTCTATTAGTTAAATGGATACTCAAAGCACCAAAACAACTTTAGCTCATTTAGCTTAATGAAGCGGTCTTAGATCATGCCCCTGCCGTTTCACTACTCAATTCTCTGCCATTTAGGAGTTAAATCCCTTTGTTTCTGTTTATGCAGCCCTAGTCACACCTCACCTAGGTGTGACTCACACAGCCTACATAACGAAATGTTTTCATTTTCAATCAGATGTGACAGCACATTGTGTTTACTTTAGAAAGTTTTATGTCTTCCTTTGTTAATTAAACTTTAATCACACACAGGAGACTCCCGCAGCCTCTTGCAGACTATTAACAGAGCAAAAGATCAGTTCTAAATTAAACAGACTGTGCAATAAAGGACGTTTACAGGAAATATGTAGGGAGCTTTCAGGGCAAGTACCAATAATCTGTGGCCTTTCAGGCTGATAACCGATACCCATATTATTCCCCCTCTCCCTGCCTTTTACCTGTGGCCAGGGAACGGAAAATTACACTCCCTGAAGGTCCTCAGGCTTTGTGCTTGCTGCCAAGGGTTTCACATTGCAAAAGTGGCAGCCAGGATCCAGCACACACCATCTTCTGTTTCCGGCAGCTCCTCTCTCCAACTTTTGCAAGCCTGGTATGCCGTGGTGACCCGCGTCAATGCTTTGACAGGTGGGGGCTTGGGAGAGTTGGAGAGAGGAGCTGAAGATAGCATGTGCTGGGCCTCCGTCGCAGCCCGCATTATAGGCAATATCTGTATCATTATAGGCTAATACCGATATTGCTAAAAATGCTGAATATTGTCCGATAATATCAGCTAGACCAATAATCGTTCAATCCCTAGTGGGGAGACTATGTAGTTCACATGCAGGAGAGGCATGACTAGGATAGCATAAACAAAGTGATTTAACTCCTAAATGACAGCAAATTGAACAACAATTGATGCTTGCTACCAAGTAAAATATGCTCTTATATTATCCACCACCACAAAATTTCTCCACTTTTCAACTTCTGACAACGCTAATAGGACACATTGCCCCCCTTTGATTATTGGGGGATTCTGTGCAGTTTTTAATGTCTTATCTACTTTATACAGCAGCACTTTGCATCTTAATTTGGTTATTCTTGCAACCGATAATATAAAATAGATGTATGACCTTTAAGTGAAGTGCATTACAGTAGCTAAGATAAGTTCCCAAATCCTTATTACTAAGCTCATTTTTGGAATGAAAAAAGTCAATTGTACCATAGGAGATTTCTGACCGTGTAACGATGGTGCTGAAGTTTTTAAGAATCCCGGTCAGAACGCAGCCTACACAAATGGCTCTGAGCACCAGTCCTGGCCCTGCATAAACCTATATAGGTTTTACATTTATCCAGCACAAAAGCTGTATGCATCCTCTAATAGCTTTCTAGAAAATTAACCGAATGGCATAACAGAATGGCAATGAATGCAGGGTACCAACATTCAGTCTGCGAGCTAACAAATTCATCACTCCACGAGTAATAGACAATTACAGTAATCTACAATTCATAATTATATATTGTAAAAACATCCATTATAGGATTGCAATGCACAATAACATGTAGGGGACACTTCTACAAATTCTCCCTGGTTAATTCTTCAGATACATCAAGGACAGGAATAGAAGGCAAAACTGTATTTTTTTATTTTTTTTTAGGTTTTGATAAGAAGTATTGGTTTCATTTTTGAAAACAGAACTTCTTCCTACCAGTGGAAAAAGCAGTTATATGGCAAACATGACAAGTTATTTAATGCTATATTTATAATCGCACTTTCAGTGCTGGAATGGTGAACTCCTGAAACTACAGAATTGGCCACAGTACTGCACACATTGGCATTACTCACTAAACTGTGAATTGAAAACAGAATTGCGGAACATACAGACCAACTGTAACGATTCTCCGACTTGGCTCTAGGCATAGCATGGCTTCTTGGCCTGAATTTAGCAATTCGGTTTTCAGATTACCAAAATGTAATGTTTAATGATTCATTCAAATTGCTGGTGTCACACACTTGCAATGGTGGAATCTCTTCCTTGTTTTCTAGATTTCTCGGGACGTTAGAACTTACAAACGCAGGGGTTGATCAACGTATGCTCATGCTTGCCATGTAAGCTGACTTTGCACGGTACACAAGGCTGTCAGGCCCAAACAGGCCAGGTAGAGCTAAGTATATCAGATTGCTTCCTCCCTGCACTTTTGAAAAAAAATCTGTACTGGAGTAGAGCAGCCCACAGCACCCACAGCAACCTCTCCTCTTGACGTGTCTGGCCAGCTCGGTCTCCATTGGTCCCCAGTAGAGATGTCCCGAACAGTTCGCTAGCGGTGGAAGGGTCTGGGAGGGAGGGTCTGCTGCTGATTGGCTGGAATGTGTCTGCTGACTGTGAGGTACAGGGTCAAAGTTTACTCAATGATGACGAATAGGGGGCGGACCGAACATCGCATATGTTCGCCCGCCGCGGCGACCGCGAACAAGCTATGTTCGCCGGCGAATAGTTCCCGGCGAACTGTTCGGGACATCTCTAGTCCCCAGGGATGCCACACACACAGCTAGACATACACAAGCAGCTACACATGCCTCCCCCACAATCAAACACAAACGCCTCTCGAAAACAATACCACTGACAAAACATGCACACAACCCCATAAGCAGCCTCCCCACATGCAATACTCCAAGCAGCCCCACACATACAAACGACATGACAACACAGAATCCCCCAAGCAGCCCCCCATGCACAGCCAATATTCACACACATAGCATGATACACAGCCCACCTACATACGTAGCACACAATATCACAAACTGCACACACCATGTAACACAACCCACATATGCACAAATACAACCCTACCAAACAGCTGCAGCACCCGTTCATAACACAACCTGAATACGGCAACACACACACACACACACACACACATTAACACAAATATATATACAAAGGACCCATGGGACTTCAACGTTTTGTTTTGTCACAGTACTGCTAAAAGGTTGCCTACTCCTGCACTGAGGTCTGTCCTGCAAATTGTTCTGTGAATCTAATGTGCCGTAATAAATGGCAAAGAAAATTTGTACAAAAATATTGAAAGTAAACAGGGACACTGGGATGGAGTTATAGTACTATCAGAGAGTTATGAGAATCTTTCATGTTCTGCTTCTGCTGTCCCGACTCTACAGAATTTGGTATGGAATGTAATTTCAGGATAGTGGCAATAATGCGAATTGCGAAATACAAACATGGTAGGGAAGCTTTGCCTTTATTAGATGTACCTGTTACGCATTGTGTATGTTAAAAGTGATATGGTAAAATAACAACAAACCAGTAGTGAACGGGTCAATCATTGTACCTCTATTACCTCCACAATTTTTGATTTTCTAATGCTGTCACATGTCAGCTGCTCTATTTTCTCTCAAATCTCTCGTTCCTTCCATAAATGCTTTTTTTTTAAGGAATCCGATTGCCATCAGCTGCCGCTGACTTTCTTTTTGTAATATCTGTCATGTGTTTTTGATCTGCAGTACTTTAGTGTTGGGTTGGCGTTTTATTAAATCGCATTGTAAAATGGTCAGGAGCTGAAGAGAGAGAGAGAGCTCAGTTAGAAAATGCAACATAATATCTCTGGCAGGTTATGTTACCGTATCAATGCAGTGCTGTGAATGCTTGTTTTTCAATCATCAGATTTCTTTTTATTCTGCATAGAGGTGCTAATACAGTTTGGGCAGAGTGATGACTTAGCAACGAGATGGCCAGTATTAATGTTATGGGTAGCTATTTCAGATCAGGAAGCAGCTGGCTGTTCTGCATATTTTCTTTAGCAAAAGCTGGGGAACCTTTATAAATATGATTACTCAGGCAACAGTGACAGCCATCCCGCATTTCAAAGTTAACCCCTGACTCCTTATCTTCATGCAACAGACAATATGCTATTTAACTAGGGCAGTGGCTATAGTTTTATTTAAAGGAACACTCCACACACCATAACCACTACCGTGCTCTGTAGTGATTAAGGTTCCCCCCCACCCCTTTGTATGACGTCAAACCATTTTTGAGACCAACTATACATACCATCATTACATTCTAACAGGAAATAAGACCCTTCTGTTTTCAAAATTTCACAACTTTATATATACATGGAAATGTACATGTTTTAGCAGCATGGCATTGGTGGCAGTCATGTACCCCTTTCTTAGAGATCCAGGGAACTTTTCTGTCATGGCGTTACTCTCAAGACTGCGCTGTTATAATAGGAATGCAATAGAGGCTTGACAAAGGCCCTGTTGTGGGTCGAAACGTTGCAATGTCTGTTTACGTCCAATAGAGCTGCTTGAATTTATGGAGTGCCTGTACCCCCTCTTTCTTCTGACTATATGTTATAATGGGAATAGGCTTGAACCTTATCATGAATCGGTTAAATAAAAAATAAGGTAACTCTTAGTTATTTTTGTGTTTAATTTTTGTTATTGTCTTATGATATGTTTCGGTAGGTATCATTAAAGCCACATGCTTTGGCAGCACTCTCTGCATGGTCCAGTATATTGTGATAGACCAGGAGGCTGCCATGACCTTTCAGTGGGCGTCAACAAGTAGCGTAATTGTGCGATTCCCTCTTCCCCCCCGAAAAGGGAAATATGGACTCTCTTTCTAGATCTGGACAGCTGGAGGATATGCTACAGTTATCAAAATGTACAGCGCTAAATAAACATCCAACAAACCAATAAACATTGCCAGCAATCAGTAGTTATTAAAGTGGCACTACAATGACCATAACCACTACAGATTATGGCTTCACACTAGAAGGCTACAAATTAATTCCTTTTATTTCTATTAAACCATTTTCAGTCATTGTTGAAAAATGTTCTTTAGCCCTGCTTCTGGTAAATCGTTCTTACAGTATATCTGTTTATGTAAAATATTGCTGTTCATGATTTTATACTTTTACTTTCACAGCACCGTACCCGCTATCCTGGAGGGGACAACATGGTCTCGCTTCTTCAGCTGGTAGCAATGCAACACCTTGGTCAATGATTGGAGGTGTATCTGAGGCAGGTAAAAGACTCCATTATTACAGTGCGCGGTTCTTCTGCTGTTTGTGATAGAATGCTACTTTGAATGTACTTTTTTTTTGTATATCTTTTTTGTTTCTGTTTGTTACAGTCTTTTCTTTAAAACATTGCCTGATTGCTGGGTTTTCAAAAAACAACCCTGTTATTAACAAAAACGTGATAAAAAAATTAATTAAAAAAAAAAAAGGTCTTTATTATTTTTATTGTCAGGCACTCAGGATATTAAAGTGACCTAACAAGAGGATATTAAAGCGACCTAACAGCTAATGAGCTTGACAAAGACCTCTTGTTAGGTCGAAACGTTGCTGTCCTTTCTGTTTCAATAAACCTGCCTGCGGCTTTAACATCCTGAGTGCCTGGAGATATTTTTTCTATTTGCTTTGCTGTTGTGGAATTGCTGGTCCTGCTCCGGAGCACCGGGTGGCTGCTTAGAGATTGAATGTTCCTACCTACATTTCTGCAATTTATTATTTTTATTGTCCTATTGTAATGATTGCCATTGGTGATATTGGCAAATAGATACTGACTGTTGTGAGACTAGAGAAGGTTTATTTACTGAAGTGCAAATTCAAGGTTAAATTAAAGGGGATTTCAAATTGAAGGCCAAAGTAGCCGAACTGGAACATGCCTGACATGGAGAATTTCCCAATTTGGCTACTTTGGCCTTCAACTTGAAACTCACTTTGAATTCTCTCATTGGTGGATAACCCTGTACATTGTGGTGCTTTGAAAACTGATTAGTCAAATTTGAAAAATTCGGAAATTCATGTATATTTCTAGTTCAGCTAATTTTTTCAATTTAAAAAACAAAAAATATCATCAAATGCAAAATATAGCAATTAATTTGTAATTTCTTTGTATAATTTGTAGCTTGTACATCAGCTTGAAAATGACGCTTACCCTAGTAAAAATATCACTTGTCGCACTTCTTTGATTATTATTTAATATGAGACGGTTCTAGCGCAAATAATAAAAATCACAGGAGTTTAGATTTGTCTTTTATTAATGTGTGCATCATGTTTTAGGGGGAGATTGGTGCTTTTTTACAGAAATAGCTATTTTTGTTGGACAATGTATGTAATAAGATATTGCAGAAGGAAAGATACTGTCAGTTGCAAACCGTGAATTGCTATGTGTCTCCAACTCCTGGAGAATAAAATAGCTTGTTGTGGTTTTTTAAGGAGGCTTTGTGGTTTGAGGCAACATCTAGCATACTTATTAGTGGTCAGAGTCTAAGAAATTTACTGTAGAGTATTTTATTGTAGTACTTTAAGGCCAGGGGTGTGTGCAGGTTTTCAGATCCCTTTATGAAGAAAAACAGCATCCATCTTATTTCATTTAAAAAAAAAAAAAGACTTTGTCACTTTTTTAAATTGATATCATTCTGGGGGTAAACTATTGTGTATCATACTGATATGATCTAGTAGTTGATGCTGTAGTGGAGGAAGGGAGCAGCGCCAACCCCAGATAAAATGTCAAACCGTTCTGAAAAGATTTCATTACTTATATTTGAGGGTTTACGGCATTCCTGGGACCATAACTACTACAGAGTGCTGCAAGATTCACATTCTAAAGAAAATATTTCCAGTTTTTCTAGCCTTTCCTCATAACTAATGTTTTCCATTCCCCTTACTAGTTTTGTAGCTAACCTCTGCACTTTCTACTTTTGCAATATCTTTCGTTGAAACATGCCCAAACATGCACCAGATATTCAAGGTGGTATTTTAGCATTGATTTTACAGAAGCCGAATTATATTTGGCTCACATGAATCAATACTTTTTTATACACAAAAGCACCTTACTAGCTTTTGCAACAACATTGCATACTGTTGACTAGTTTTATATTTTTGAATTCTTTATTTTTGCAGTGCATATGGTGATAACATTCAGGCACTCGGTACCCTAAAGGCAATCCGCGTGCTTAGTTCAAAACAATGAGTGATAACATGAAAAGCATTAGGGTATGTTAGGACAATGCACTATTTTTTATATCTATGAACAGGTTTAAATCAAGATAATTAGGCATGGCATAGATTATTTACGTAGTATGCTAAGGTAACTATGCGTATTAAGAATAAAACATACGTGTGATGAGATAGGTTAAACAAGCTATATACTAAGTTAGCAATACATATGTATAGTCAGGCTTAGATCATGCTGAGTAGGTGTTTAAATTGAGATTCTACGAGACAACAAGGAAGTATATAGGACGGTAGCTTAGTGTTAGAATCATATGGTTGCATGCAGGTAGTATGCTTAGGTTAGATAAGTACGTGTTTAAGTATGAACAATGTAGTTAGGTATCAACTAAGTAATTTCACCTCTTACTCCCCTGTAGCCACTCGTGAATGGATGCAGTAGATAAGGGTCGAGAGCTATACAGTTAACCCCTTGCCGCTGGTGGTTATACAGGAATATAGACAATACAGAAATACACACATTACTGTAAGGCAGACATCATATTATTATATTTACACTAGGGAGGGTGAAGGCTATTCGGGTCATGCTTAAAAGGTCCCTTAGTGTCCGAGAAATCTTGCCTGTGGATTCAGTTTGGAGTCCCTGTGGTCTGTTTTTGCTCGCTTTGCGGTTGCTGTGGGCCAGATAGTCGTCGCTGCATGGGGTGCTGTGTGACATCCGATGTTCTGGGTTTGGACCCCGGGATTTCCAAGGGGTGATATGATGCAGAGTGAGGGCTGATATGTTCTGCCGGTCTGATGGTTGCAGGCTTAATGCGTGATGCCCTGTTTCCCGCCGCTGGTTGTGGGTCCCTCTCCTTACCGGAGCTGTTGACTAGTTTTTTAACTATAATTGTTATCTACAAAAAACAATCCGCAAAAATCAGGGGGGGCATCCCACTGTGTTCCCGGCTCCACTCCAAAACTCGCCACGGCGGCAAGGTCTACCGCATGGGCGGACGGCATCGAGACACAGCTGGGGGAATCTGGCCATGGAATACACTTGGACTTACAATACAGCCTGCAGAGCGCAGGTGAGATGGGACGCAGGTCTCAAAAACTCCCACATGATCCCACATACCCCGAAGCCCCAGCGCAACATCGATCAAATGCTGTAGTCACCTGGCGGGGTGCGGGCCCGATCCCCCGCGAGACTTACCCACCATCCTCTGAGAAGGAGGAACCGCTTGACAGTCCTCCACTAAGCCCTGACACCCTCAGCCCACGTGGGAAGCGGAGGAAAGTACCCCTGCCTCAAATAGAGACATACAGGCCATGCTGACAGGCCTGCAACAAAATCTCAAGCAGATGTGGGAAGCAGATCTGGAGGCGCTCAAAACTGAAGTGCAGGTCGTTGCAGCACGCACCCAGGCAACTGAAGGTGAAGTTGCCGGCCTTAAACAGGGCCTCCAGGCACTGGGAGATCAAGTACAACACCTACACACCACACAAGCTACCCTATCCAGACAAGTCAACCTACTGAATGACAGGGGACGACGTAAGAATATCAAAGGGGTGCAGGAATCAGTACCATTGGATGAGCTGCCTCTTTTCATCAGGTGCCTTGTGGCTGCAGTACTACCAGCGAGACAAGCTAAACATTTCCTATTTGATGGAACCTACAGAATCGCTAAATCACCACAAGCACCCACCGCAACTCCACGAGACATCATCTTGCGAAGCCAAACAATGTCTGGTGGCAGCACTCTATGGAAAGACTCCCTATGAATTTGAGGAATGCCATCTCTTCTTTTTACAGGACTTAAACAGGGCTAAACTAATCTGGCGCAAGAATATGCAACCACTCACCAAACCCCTTCAAGCGGCAGGCATCACCTACAGATGGTCAACCCCAGGGACTCTTTGGGTGACAAAGGAAAGCAAAAACTACAAGTCCACTGATCCTAAAGAAGGCCCAGCATTGATGGCGACACTGGGTCTCACTAACTACAATAGGGCCTTGACGACACTGACAAGCTCCCAACCCTGGACTGCGGACACTGCAATGGCCATCAGGCCCAGAGAGAACAGAGGCACCACGACCTGATCTAACTCTCACATACAGCCTTTTATTTGTTTATTTTGCTTTGTTAGGGTAACCTATTTGCAAATATGATTTTACAATTTTAAAACTTCCAGGTACATCTTGGGTTGAAACATCAAGCAAGCAGTCCTCTGAGGCCACACTTTGCTGCTACGATGACACCCTCCCTCACCCTGGGGTAAAAGGGTATTAGTAGCAACGGAGCTTCCTACCCCTAATTTGCACCAAGCAACAAGGCAACTATGCCATTAATAAAGTCCAACCTTATTGTCTCAGCTCGGCTGTATATCACCACCACAGCTCCTACCCACCTAGACTCACACTAACATCTCTGAGACCATATCACGACCACGCATAGTTCTAACCATCTCTATTCCATACCCCTTTGAACGCAGCCCAATACAGCCACAAACGTAGGCCATTTGACCACAGCTAATAGCCACTACGGGCACAGGCCATTTTTAAGGCATATGGTCGTATAGCACCACCTGCCAAAGGCAGCCAATTATTAGGGTGCCATATTGCACACTCTAAACCCTTTTTGCCATGGGACCTAGGGGCATAGCGGAGCATTCTAGCCTAGATAGCAGCCTAGATTTTTGCACTGTTCCCTACAGCCAGCATACTACGCCCCCCATTGTTTTGCTCGTTACTCCTCTCGTTATAACCTATCTGTCCATAAAAACTACAAAATAAGCGTGAATTGTACCGTTACCATGCCTTGTATTTACAATGTACTGATTGTAAAACACGTGTATCTGCAGCTGTGGTTATACACGTCTAACTGTTCTTTAACCACACAAAAATAAAGAATAATAAACAAAAACGTTTCGGGGTTGGTCTTGCTCTCTTTGGCTGTGAACTTTTCATTTTCAAGTTTATCGCAAGTTTAGACCGACCCTTGTGTTAAGCCACATTAGTTTTTATTTGCTTCTTTTATACTTGTTTCCTAATAGTATGTATTGAGAAATGTACTCTTGCAGAATTTGTTTAAAGAACTTTCATTTATCCACTGTGCTTTTGACAGCAATTATTTCCTGACAGTCAATTAGTTGTAAAGATGCCCTTATTCTATTGAATTTGACCTTTTTAAAATTAAGCATTTTTCCAAGTTTATCCTGTGGAACTCTCCTCGGTTAGATGCTCACCCAGTCTCCATTCCTTCAAAAAATCATAAAAAAAACACTTCTCCATAAAAGTGTATCCATTAAACTGTTAATAGCTCCCGACTGACTTTACCCCACTCCCTCTAGCATGTAAGTTCATTGAGTAGGGCCCTCAACCCCTCTGTTCCTCTATGTCCAACTTGTCTGGTTACAAATACATGTTTGGTCGTCCACCCACTGTAAAGCGCTGCAGAATTTCCATCGGGTGGCCCTAACAGCATGGGCCACATGATGGGCCCCTTAACATGCGGCCCTGGCGGTTCTACCACGTGGGCTGGGGCCACAACACATGACGGCAGGCACTGAGGTTGCAGGCGGGCCCGGTCACAGCTGCAACCCCTGCGACCGCGGTAGTTCCGCCACTGGGCATATGTGTATAAATGTAGGGGTATATTTGTGTGTAGTATTGTGTTGTGTATTTTTATGTACTGTTTCCATTTGAAAACAGTGGTTTACTGGTGTGTAGTATCACATAATATAATATAATATATAATATGACTTGTATACTTTATTGCGCTGTTCACCTTTATTGGTCTATGTTTCTTTGTTTATCAAAGTGAATGTATGTGATTGATTTCACAGTGTCAACTTAGCGGCACTTTGTTTTATATTCACATTTAAATTTGTAGCGCCAATTATATTGCATAGTTGTGTAGTGTTGGTTGGAGTTTGAATGCTGAGATGAATGCACATTTACACACACACTGATACACATACACACACACTCACACACACTGACACACATCCAGATCCACAGACACACAGATACACACACTGACACACATACATATACACATATACAGATATGCAGATACACAGAAATACACTAACACACATATAAATAAACAGACACTAACACACATACAAATACACAGACACACACATGCAGATACACATACAGACACACAAATAGATACACAGGCACACATACAGACAAACAAATAGATACACATACATACACACACGGATAGATATACTGACACACAGATAGATACACTGACACACAGATAGATGCACAGACACATAGATACACATACAGACACACAGATACACTGATATACAGATAGATATACTGACACATAAATACCCAAGCCAATACACATACAGACACACAGAGAGATACACATACAAATACGCAGATAGATACATTAACACACAGATAGATACACTGACATACAGACACACAGATACACATACATTTATATATACACTAACACACAGATAGATAAACTTACATACAGATAGATACATAAACAGATACACAGACATACATACAGACATGCATGAAAAATGTACATAGTTTAAGTCGTGTTGTTAAAGGGCCATAACGCTGACCGGGCCCCTGAAAACACTTTTGCCATCTATGGGCCCCCTGAGTATGCAAGCCCACGGTGCGGTTATGCTGCTGTAGTTATCAGTATTTGCAAGTGACTCCCTCTCATAATAAAATCACTGTCTTGTTTTCCGTATATGTTCTTTGGGATATAACCCTGCCATGGCTGACCCCAGCAAACTGCAGATGGAAACTGTTGTCCAAGCCTTTGCTAAACTAGTCTGATAGCTTTCAGAAATTATTCATAATTGCTATTAAAATGAACATTACCTCTTGCCGCAGCTGTTAATGAATAATATGTGCAAAGTGAACAATTGTGTATTTTGCTTTAATGACACACTAATTGCCTTTCTAGGTAATTATACCACCAGAAAGATGACAGCGAAAATGATGTGCTAATACTCACTGTTTTGCTTTAAATGTAAAAACAATGATTCCTCAAGATTGGAACTATTACATAGACTAGTGTAGAAAAGCGCTATAACCCACAATGCTCAGCCAGGCTAAGCATCATGGGAAATGTAGTCCAGCAAATGCTAGAAAAGCAGAGAACAGTTATTTCAATAAATCAAAGTGGATTCTGTGTGGCTTAGAGAATTTTGATGGAATCCTGAGACCATAAGATCACATTAATAACCTTGGACCCCGCTAGGATAAATGGACCGTACATGAGCAAATAGTAGCTATTCAGCGAGCCACAGGATTCAATTTATGGTGAAACTGAGACACATATCATCTTTAAGCATTTATGTAATAATTAAATTTTTGATTGTATAAAAAAAAATTAAGTAATTGGCACCCATTGAAGATAATTTTAGTATCCTGTACGTGTAACATGTCATAGGCATTAATAACGTTCACATGCCCAAAATTTGTTAGAAGAAAACCGAATGGCAGAACAATCCTAAAATGTATTGCAGGATGTAATAATTTATTTATTACATGTCATTAAAGCAGAGTATTAGAACAAGCTTAATCTGGAGTTATTAAGGTAAAGAAGGGTTCCAATAACAGCTAAAGCATGGTATGAGTGATGCGGATGCGTGTATTAGATTCAAATTAGATTAAATGGTTCCTTGGAGACAATATTCTTTTGTTCATTTACAAATGATTTGCATTCTAATTTGTTCCAACAATATCTTTTTAAAAATAGTCAAATGAGAAATTGCATTAGTCTTAAGTCACTTAATAAAGAAAATGTCATACTGTATTAGAATATCACGCAGTGTATTATAAGCAAAAGTGCAGACATATTATGAAAGTTTTATTGTCTATAGTGGAACAAAGGAGTACTTGTCTGTGTTTCCTTTTCATAGTTATAGGCCAAGTTTGTTGTGCAAAGTCAAGTTTGCTTCACAAAGCCGACGCAGCAGATATGGGTCCAGAAAAATAATACAGCCTTATCTGAATTGATTATAACATTTTCATACTGAGTTTGTGAAAGGTGAATTATTAAATGTTTCAGGGAATCTACAAGCAAATCAGACTTGAAGTAAAAGTAGTCTATGTTGATAAACAGGGTTTTGTAGGATGGATGAGAATTATTCACAATATTAACAGAATCTCATGGCTTATAAGCTTCTTGTCACTCGGATCCACATTTTCAATCTTGCTTTTGGCCAATCAGCCATTTTGACCATGTGACAGTTGACATCTTTATTGATTGCCTGTCATCAGGAATTCCAAAATGGCCGGGCCATGCCAAAAGCATGATTAGGTTAGTCACATATCATTTCTGCTATTCAGTACAACTTACTGCACAAGAGAGCCATAGCAAAAGAAAAAAATATCTTGGAAGCTAAAGAGGCATCAGCCACTATTTCATTCAATAATCCAAACCAATTATTTAATAATGCAGGAGATGCTTGAGATCAATCACATTAAACCTGTAGAGTACAGTATTTGTGATGCAGTGTGTCCCTGTGCCAGTTCTCTAAAGAACTGGAAGTCAGAGGGAATGAGGACGTGCTCTGCAAAATGTTATTTTAGAACTGAATAGGGCACAAAATGATCTGCTTTGTCAAGGACATGTTTACAAATATTAAAATACTATCCTAGTCACACCAGGTCAAGTGGTCATCCAGCACACAAACTATTTTAAGAATATCATTTTTTTTAGCATATGCATCACATGCATCACAAATGAAAAATATTAAACAAAAATAAATATAGAATAGTTACAATATTTCAAATTTTGGAATGTTGTACACAGTAAAGAACTCCAGCGCTTAGTGATGGCACAGCTACGCAGTACAGTTTAGAGTTCACCTGTCGTGACAGATATACCGGTAGGTGTGCTAGGTATCGGTCTTGACTCATGTTATACAATTGAGTGTTTCTTCCCTTAATGAACTAATATCACTTTTCTTTTTTTTTTTATATTCTTTATTTTTGTAGTTCAGTATAGAACAGCATAAGAATACGTAGACATTTCTCTTTAGGCAAAATAGGAATAGAAGATAACATGAAATACCTAGGGTGCTGCACTTTTTATAGATAAAGATAACAGGAACTCTGTTCTATGCGGGGAAGGCAGGTTAAGATAAGGAAACATGGTGAGGCATAGAACCATAAGTATGCATCAATACAGATATAAACTACTGGGGTCTTAGATTTAAGCAGTAACAGATATTTTAGTGCCGGCCAAGAACATAAACTATAACGCAGGTAACTTGCTGAGTGTGGTCAGGATAGTTCCAACTCAGCTGCAGGTAGGAGTGTCTAGCTGTCAGCCATTTCCTACCGAGGGAGAGTCCCAGTCCCGGCCATCGATAATTTTCCCAATGTGGTGCCTCCACTGTGCACTCTTACATAGACCGCTCAGGAGTGTTTTCTGCTCCACCATCAGCAGGAGTCCACCTACTGCATAGCCCAGGCGTCCGGCAGGGACGATAGGCCTCAAAGATACGAAGGTCGTGTCAGGTGGGTGCGTGCTAGTTAGCCCGTTGTTGGGGCGGGTTGTAACAGGCTTGTGGGCTTAAGTGATGTGGTGCCGGCTTTCTTGTGCATTACCCAGCCTGGAGCACATAGGGGAGACCAACGCATGCTTTAGCGGTCAGCAGGACGGACTCTGGGAGTCACAACTCGGTCTACAGGAGTGGGGGTAAGTCCCCTTGTCCGACGTGATGCCTGTGCTTGATCTTCTACAGCTGCCCAGAAGTGCTCAAAGATTTGGTCGAGCTTCAGCAGGGATCTGGTGACAATGTCAATTCTGGAATAATGAGTGGTCAGGGATTCATGGAGTCGTGCAGGACACTCCACAGGCTACTGAAGGTAGATAGGTTTCTTAAGAGTGTGAAATGAGAGTGTATGTGAGCAGTAACCATGCAGAATAAGGTCTGTAGCTGAGGAGCACTCTTGAGATGTGTCTAGCCGCCATGAAGCCCAGGCCCCGCACCCCCAAATGCTCATATATTAATTTATATCTACTACCCTGTCTCTTGCTAAGAGCATCAATTATGTTTTTTAGTGTGTGTTACAATTGGTTTAAGACACACCTCTCCTACATAACCTTGTTTAGAAAGTACAGGCAAGCTTCCCATAATGGATTACAATACCCCAACACTTTATCTTGTCTTTATGGTATGCAAATCATATCTGTTCTTTCTCTCTTGATTCTCTGATAGCCTGCCCAAAGCTGCTGCAATAAATCATTCTGGCTGTTTCTCTCCATGCTGCTCTCACACAGAGCCTCCCCCTCCTCCTTCTCTCCCCTTGTAGGCATTGTTTTCCTTTGGTTGGATTTAAGCAAAAGCTATGCCCAGGTGAAGGTTTGGTAACAGACAGTGCAGCTTTCCTATATCTATGCTAATTGGCACAGACTGAATTGACTGACAGGAAGGGGAAAGAGCTGTATTTTAAGGTCTAATTTTAGATAAATCTAGACATTTGCTAGAAATTCTGCTTTCTTCTCATACTTGCTTTGCTTAACCCATTAAGGACCAAACTTCTGGAATAAAAGGGAATCATGACATGTCACACATGTCATGTGTCCTTAAGGGGTTAAAGGGGGACGGTCAACAGATAGCATTGTAGATAAACCAATTTACCATGGGCTTTTCTCCTCGCCAGACTTAGTAAAGGTCTGAGGAGGGTTAAAAATAACATTTTATTGTACCCTTGGCAGCCAGTAGAAAGCTATCCCATCATTGGAAGCAACCACTGCTACTATGCCAAATTGAACTTCACAATATGTTGTCTGAAGTGAGGGAAATTAAACTACTACAACATGAACCACATCATTACTACAATACATGGTCACCATGGTTACAGCATCCTCTTCTCCCATAGTGTGGTTGCTCTGGAACTCCTGGTGGATCTATTCTTACCTCCCTCTTCCTTCTATTCTCTCCTTTTTTATCTCCTTTTTATTTTTTTATTTTCTTTGAGAATCAAACTACCACTCTATGATATAACATTTTAATATGTGCACTATAATTAGGGATGTCTTTTTTTTCTTCTTAATAAGCATCTGACTATTCTTCTGATACCTAGTCAGTTGTTACTGCCCCTTGGGTGTAATGTATTAAAAATACTATAAAGAATTTGAAAAAAATATCCTGGTAAGTGAGAGGTCTCTAAGTTTACAGGCAGTGGGGTACTAAGTGGGGGGGAGGGGGTGGCTCACCCCAGGTGCCACCAAGTAGGGGGGTTTCCATAACCCTCACCCTGTGTAACGGGGTTGGGTACCTGTACCCCTGGCTGGGTACCTCCGCCAAGGACTGCTTCCTAGCTGGAACCGAATGGGGAAGTAGCTCTAGTCCTTACAAGGACTTTCCCTGTTGAATCCCCTGCAAGCTGGAACAGCAGACACAGGAGTAAATCTTCTATCCCTCCAATAACAGGATTATACACAGTTTGGGAGTGCAAGCTGGAATAGCTTTTAATGGAGGCACACTGGCCGTTTATGCAAGTTTCCCAACACGGGCGACACCCAGGTGGACCTTGTTGGGCACATGGACACAAAGTGAACAAACCAATAAAAACCAGAGAGTCATACAGTGAGACACTCCCATACACAAACAATAGAATCCCTCATCTGTGCTTGGGAGATAATTGAATCAGGAACTGTAATAATCTAATTATCTCAAGCACAGAAAAAAACATATAATTTTATAAAACCCCAAAAAGTACCTTAAAGACACACAAAACCCCATAAAAGTCACATACCCTGGTAGCCCAGATCTGGGTGAACAACATATCCAAAAATCACCCAGATCGGTTCAGGGGTTCAGGAATTTCCTGGAAGTCATAGTATTGACCGACTGCAAGCATGGCCCCATGCCCAAAACAGTTCCAGGGAAATCAGTGCTAACAGTCGGACAAGTTCGGTAGTCTTTTACAGGCTTCCCTGCAGGGCCCATAGTCTGTGGGCAGGAAGCTGGCAAGGGTGCCAAACACAGGATCCGGCCTGGGTTCCAAATGCTCTAGGTATGCACCTGCTTACAGGGGATTCTGATAGGACTCGGTTATTGGTATTCCTCTTCGGACACTGAGTCTCTGAATGCAGCATACAATATCTCTTTCCATGTATGAAGTGTAATGATCTTAGTTCTGGAAAACTGCACAGAGAAAACTGCACAGGGGGGTAGCGGGTGGGGGGGGGGGGAGAGAGAGGGAAGGCAGAAAAAAAGAGAGAACAAAGTTGTACCTTTCATGTTGAACTCAGCACAACTGCCACCCTTGTGCCAAATAGATCCCCAAGAGGCCATCTTCCAATGGGAAGACTAGTATCAAGGTGAGTATAACGACCCTACACACAGTACTTAAACCTATGCCATCTAACAAGAGAAACAAAGGCAGCCTGTTATCAGTCCTTAGAGTGGCCAGGCTTAACACAATGCCTATAGTAGGTGAAATAATTATTATTATAGGTTTCAAAGTTAGAGGAAAACCTATAAGAGAAATGAATTATATGTTGGGAGGAAGAAGGAAAACCTATAAGCGGGATTACAGGCTGAAAGAAGAAGGAGAACCTATAAGCGGGATTACAGGCTGAAAGAAGAAGGAGAACCTATAAGCGGGATTACAGGCTGAAAGAAGAAGGAGAACCTATAAGCGGGATTACAGGCTGAAAGAAGAAGGAGAACCTATAAATGGGATTATAGGCAAGTAAAAAAGAGTAGTTATAGAAACAGAAGTGTAGGCAACATGTCCAAAATCAGGTTTACAGGAAACAAGGAAACCTATAAGAGAAATTATAGGTAATAGGCAAACATAATATATCAGGACAGAAATAAACAAACTATAATAAAGGCTTAAGGAATTCAGGTTAGTTCTAAATTGAGATGATCAGTCTCTTTTGTCTGGAGGTTGCACAGCAGTTACCAGATAGGTGGCACAGGGTTACCCAGGAGAGTTTTAACCCTTTCAGGACCGCTGACGGTTCAGGACCGTCAGCGGTAAAACATGCGTTTGGACCGCTGACGGTCCTGAACCGTCATAACGGTCTGGGGCTACTTACCTGATCGCCGTCGGTCCCACGGCGGCGATCAGTGCTCCACCCGGTCCAGGGGGGTTGCCTGTCTGCCCGGGCAGTCCCCCCATGGCAGATCAGGACCCTGCGGCCATGTGATCACTCGATCACATGACCGCAATAGGTGTCTGTGTATCTGCCTGCAGGGGGACTGTCTGTGCTGACAGGCAGTCTCCCTGCAAGTGAAAAATCAAAAAAATAAAGTTAAAAAAAACCAGTGTAAAATCAGTGTAAAAAAAATAATAATAATATGTGTATATATATATATGATATATATACATGTATTATATCTATATATAATATATGTATATGTATCATATATATAATGTCATATTAAGTGTATTTTTATATTTATATATACGTATATTAATATAAAAATACACTTATATTTAAATTACACACGAATATATACAATATATATAATTGCTATATATATGGTATATATATATTATTATAAAATACAAATAATATGTTAATAAAAATAAATAACAAAAAATAAAAATAATTTTTAATAATTATAAAAAAATATTTATATATGCAATTTTATTCTAACAGTATTTTGATATATATATATATATATATTTATATCAAAATATACTTAGAATGTAATGATATATATATCTATGTATAAATAAATAAATAAAAACAATACGAAATATACATATGTCCATATACATAATTACATAAATAATTTCATAAATATACACGTAGACGTCAAATATATAAATATGTATATATATTAAAATTCTACATGTGTATTTATGTAATATTTTTACCTAATTAAGTCATTTTAATGATTGCAATTTGAGGGACCTGCCTGCCAACCCAGGCCAAAAGTCCAGATAATTTAATTTGCTAGCACTGTGTTTAACCCTGTAACTTTCTATGACACCCTAAAACCTGTACATGGGGGTACTGTTTTACTCGGGAGACTTCGCTGAACACAAATATTAGTGTTTCAAAACAGTAAAACATATCACAGCGATGATATTGTCAGTGAAAGTGAAGTTTTTTGCATTTTTCACACACAAACAGCACTTTCACTGAGGATATTATTGCTGTGATACATTTTACTGTTCTGATACACTAATATTTGTGTTCAGCGAAGTCTCCTGAGTATAACAGTACCCCACATGTAGAGGTTTTATAGTGTTTGTGAAAGTTACAGGGTCAAATATAAGGCTTGATTTTACTTTTTTTTTAATTGAAATTTGTCGGATTGGTTAGGTTGCCTTTGAGAGCGTATGGTAGCCAAGGAATGAGAATTAGCCCCATGATGGCATACCATTTGCAAAAGAAGACAACCCAAGGTATTGCAAATGGGGTATGTTCAGCCTTTTTTAGTAGCCACTTAGTCACCAACACCGGCCAAAGTTAGCGTTTCTTGCATTTTTAACACACAAACAAATATAAATGCTAACTTTGGCCAGTGTTTGTGACTAAGTGGCTACTAAAAAAAACTGGACATACCCAATTTTGAATACCCTGGGTTGTCTACTTTTAAAAAATATGTACATGTTAGGTGTGTTTCAGGGATTTATGACAGATAACGGTGTTACAAGGTCACTATTGATACATTTAAAATATATATATATTGAAACAGCAATTTCCTACTTGTATTTATAGGCCTATAACTTGCAAAAAAAAGCAATAAAGCATGTAAACACTGGGTGTTTTTAAACTCGGGACAACATTTTGAATCTATTTAGCAGTTTTTTTCATTAGCTTTTGTAGATAAGTAAAAGATTTTTCAAGTAAAAGTCCAAAAACATGTTTTTTTTTTTAATTTTTCACCATATTTTATTATTTTTTTTAAATACAATATTGGACATAATACAAATAATGGTATGTAAAGAAAGCCCCTTTTGTCCTGAAAAAAACAATATATAACTTGTATGGGAACCGTAAATGAGAGAGCGGAAAATTACAGCTAAACACAAACACCACAAAAGTGTTAAAACTGCTCTGGTCCTTAACGTACAAACATCGCAAAAACAGGCCGGTCCTGAAGGGGTTAATTAATAGAAGACTGTGTAAAGTCCAGGCAGGTTAGGTCCAAAGCAAAAAGGACTCATTAGGAACAAAGTCCAGTCTGAAATAATGCTTTTTTTTTTTTTTTGGATGGATCGAAGGTAATCCGATTTAAGCAGGTTCTCAGTATGAGCCAGGAACAGATGTATTAGACCATAAACAACTATCAATGTAAAGGCCCTTAGGTTAGTAAGTTGTGACCTCTTATAGCACAATTTAGATGGTCATTTTAGGCAGGTGTGAGAGACTGAGCTTAGACTAGTGGTTAGGGGGCCCACTAGTGGTGGAAAACAGGTATTTGAGTAAATAAAACAGCCGAAAAGAAATGTTTGGTTGTCAGGATAGGATCCTGACAGCGTCATAAAAAGTTGCGGCTACAGCATCTAAACTCTGGTAGAGGTGTCTGAAGGAGTGAAACTTATGTGATGCCTACTTGGGGAGGTAGTGGCATAGTGCAAGGTTATGTATACTTACAGCTAGATAGATACACTGAGCCTCCTCTTATACCTTCATATGTCACTATTGGGCAGACCTATCTCGTAGCAGTAACTGTCATAAGATCAATGGATTCATTTGATGGTTTCATAAGTTTCTAAAGAGTGGCGCATCTCACTGTCACTATAGGCAGTGGCTCAGATTGCACCATATTCATTTTTATCCATTCCTTTGGACACAATGCAATGTTTTCCCAAGATCTAAACTGTCTATTTATGCAGTTAAAGATCACAGTACAACCATCTGGGATATGACAATGTATCCTTCCCGTCTATCACGTTTCATTTAGTGTAAGTTGGTTTTTTTTGGGACAATAGATGCAATTCATCAGAAACAGATGTAATTTCGGAATATCCAATTTCCTATTCATTATATGATTTTTATACTCACTGCATGTTCAACTGACATTCAATAAAAGAATAATTGGATTCCAGCCTTGGTAAACTGTGCTATTCCAAGGTATTCCAACAGTCACACACAAAGAAAAGATAGTAATGCTAAAAAAGATATACAACTGAAAGTCAGAACTATTAAA
Organism: Pelobates fuscus; assembly: GCF_036172605.1. Classification (NCBI taxonomy): domain Eukaryota; kingdom Metazoa; phylum Chordata; class Amphibia; order Anura; family Pelobatidae; genus Pelobates; species Pelobates fuscus. The sequence goes on along the minus strand of NC_086322.1, from coordinate 46,885,696 downwards.
TTCTTTTATTCATTTTCCATCTTCTAAAATAAATATCATGCCATCGCAATTAGTGCACTAATTTCATCAATCTATCTATCTGGCATGAAATACAACTTTTCGCACTATGACTGTAATTCACATCCATGTTGGCGTAATTTTGTAGAAATGCCATGACGTGCAGTCATCCTCATGTATATCTCTCTGTCTTTGGATCTATAATGAACGTTATAAGATCAGCCTCATTTGTTCTCAGTGAATTACCAGCATGTAGAAGTTATTCTCATACAAAACCTGTGGTTCTGTAACGCGGCCCTCACATGGTATTTTGGTGAGTTCAGTGTTACTGACCTAGCACTTTGGATATATCTACCATCTACAAACCAGAGGAAAGTTTAAAGGACACAAGTGCAGATAACATTACAATAGTAATCTGCAAGGAGTCAAATTACATTAAAGGGTTACTCCAGGGTAATAATCTCAGCAAATGAATGGTGACTGGATCGGAAGCCCATCACCAGAGCCTCGGAGCCCAGCCAGGTAAGAGGGCAAACAATTAATACATGGTTTGCGTTATTACCAGGTAACTGGTCCAGAGGACTCTTGGCATCATAACTATTACAGGGGCCTGTAGTTGACAAGATGTTGGAGCAACCCTTAACATTAGCAGGTCAGGTTCGGACATATGGGTGACATCAGACTCTGAACTCACATTATTCAGTCAGAAAGTGCCAAATCCAGATAACCATCCCCAAAAAATATATCCATTGTAGAATGTAATGGAAATGGTATAAATACAGTAATTAATGATCCGCGCTGCCCTTTCTTTTGTTGTTTTATACCCAACCTCCTCTAGACTGTAAGCTCATTCGAGCAAGGTCCTCATTGTTCCTGTAAATATTTGTAATAGTTTTTCTCATCTGTTGTTAAATTCCACCCTTTATAACATTGTAAAGCACTGCAGAAAAAGTTGGCATTTTGGAGAGCGTTCAGAGAAGGGCTACTAAGCTGGTTAATGGATTGCAGGATAAAACTTACCAGGAAAGGTTAAAGGATCTTAACATGTATAGCTTGGAGGAAAGACGAGACAGGGGGGATGTGATAGAAACATTTAAATACATAAAGGGAATCAACACAGTAAAGGAGGAGACTATATTTAAAAGAAGAATAACTACCACAACAAGAGGACATAGTCTTAAAGGGACAATCCAGGCACCCAGACCACTTCTGCCCATTGCAGTGGTATTGGTGCCAACTCCCACCACCCTTAACCCTGCAAGTGTAATTATTGCAGTATTTATAAACTGCAATAATTACCTTGCAGGGTTAAGTCCTCCTCTATTGGCTGTCTATAAGACAGCCACTAGAGGGATTTCTGTGTTCTTAGACCACGAAAAGTGTTTTAAACGATGCTGGATGTCCTCACGCTATGCATGATGATCTCCAGCATCGCCGGAATCCCCATAGGAAAGCATTGAATTATGCTTTCCTATGGGGAGGTCTATTGCGCGCGCGGGGCCATTGCCGCGCATGCACATTAGGTCTCCCCCGCTGGATGCCAGCGGCGGGGGAGGAGCATGGGCGGAGCCTGACCCAGCGCCGAGGGACATCGGCGATGGATTCAGGTAAGTCACTGAAGGGGTTTTAACCCTTTCAGCAACATGGGATGGGGGCAGGAGGGAGGGGAACACTGCAGGGTCCTGCAGTACCAGGAAAACAGATATGTTTTCCTGGCACTGGAGAGTCCCTTTAAATTAGAGGGGCAAAGGTTTAAAAATAATATCAGGAAGTATTACTTTACTGAGAGGGTAGTGGACGCATGGAATAGCCTCCCAGCTGAAGTGGTAAAGGTTACCACAGTGAAAGAGTTTAAGCATGCGTGGGATAGGCATAAGGCTATCCTAACAATAAGATAAGGCCAGGGACTAATGAAAGTATTTAGAAAATTTAGCAGACTTGATGGGCTAAATGGCTCTTATCTGCCGTCACATTCTATGTTTCTATGTTTCAATATCGAAGCTAATAATAATTTTTTGAGATCTTCCATAAAGCATGGCTTAGTGTGATAGAATTTACAGTCCACGTCATCTTTAAGACGGTTAACCTCTAATCTGACCGTGTAACTTCACAAAATGATAAAGGATGGACTTTAAAGGCATTCTTTAAATCACAAGGACATATTATAATTGTATCCGTAAAGAACGAGCACTTTCAGATGGCTGCTGGCTTCCGTTTGCCTGTTTTCTGATTAGATTGATTAAATTGCTCTAGCTGAATTATTTTGCTATACACACTTCAAATAACACACTGCATTGAGTCAGCGCTCTCCAGACTGCCCATCACAAGGCATTTTGCGACAGATACAATTAACATCGTGAGCAGTTAAAGGAAATCGATTTGGAACAAACAATGCAACAGTAGGTGGAGCCACTTACATTTCTCGCTTATAATGTATAAAATAAAAAAATGCGTTGGTCTGAGAGTTTGTTTGTTAATTTTTCCAGCACATTGATTTATCCTGTAAGAATAACTTGTACAAACAGAATTGGATCTCTGTACAACTGTGTCTACGCAGGGCAGCTGGTTAATTATCATTAAACTTGCACTGTGATTAATGACAGCAGTGACCAGTCCAGGACTGAGGAGCATTGCAGTGCAGCAGAACTTTATACAAAATATCATGTGTATAACTACTGAATATGTTGGTATTTCTATGTAAAGCAAAAAAATTATAAAGTGTTTTGTGCCACTGGTAGATTTAAATAGTAGGATGCAATAGTTGGTGATGTTGGTTTTAATTCTGGATTCTGGAATACTTTTAATTTCATACTCATAAAAGTTGTATTTTGTCAACACATGGAACTCCATCTGCACGAACATTGAGCCACGGCTGAAAAACACTGAGCCGTAGCTGGGAAAAAAAATGCTCCTCAAATCTCACCAGGCCATACATGTTTATAATGGGAATTAAGGTTCTGAGCAGCAGATGGTATTTGTTGCGTTTTCATTTGCTCCCCTGAGCCTGATTTTCCCTAATACACGCATCACGGTTATGTATCATTTATACTGCATGGATTTTGAGTGTTCGTGTAAGGGTTCAGGTTTGGACTTCTTTAATCTCAGGGCAGTAATGGGCCCTGCTTGCCTCACACTGCCCAATGGGAGGGATTCTCTTGTACAGCAGCAGTTATAAGCATGTTTTCTTCTTCTGCCCTGAATTAACAAAGAATTAGACTAAAAGTAAGGGGGGGTGATTGGTAGGGAGTGTACAAAAATATTGTAAAGGTATAAATATAGGTTTTAACCCTGCACCTGGAAACATTGCTGTTTTGCAGGATTGTGGGTCTTGTCCTTACTTGGCCAGAGTATTATTTAAAAGTTATGACGTCATTTTGTCTATAAAAGAACAGTGGACAAAGGACCACTCCACTGATTGTGCTGTATCTAAGGAAAACTGTACATCTGTAGTCCACTGATCTATTGCTGAAAGGACACTTAGTTGCTGCTGAAGAGCACTAGTCTACAATGGAAAAAAACACTGACTGAGATGCAGCTGGAGGAACACTGAGCCACATTTGAAGACTACGATGCTAGACTTGCAGAAATTCCGAGTTAAAGCTGGAGGAACACTGAGCTACAGCTAAATGGGTTACAGCTGTCTGAATACTGAACTACAGCTAGATAAACACTACGTAACAGCAGGAAGAAAATCGGACTACAGTAAGAGAAATACCAAACTACAGCTACAGAAACAGTGAGTTACAGCTGTTAGGACACCAAGTGGATTATAGTGATGGCTGAACCTTGATGGTCCAGCTGTTGTAGATACATTTTTCAGAGACAGAAAATGTCATCAATAACAGCTGTAGTGCAAAAATGTAACCATTTTGTTTCTGGAAACAGAGGTGAACTAAGCACCGTTCTGCCTTGGATGGACATCCTGTTTCTGTCTTGTAACAACTACAAGAGGCGCAAGAAATCAGTGCTTTTTTCAGCAGCTGTTATACTTGACGTCCTTGACGTTTGGACAGAGATTGGGATGTATTTCCTGTTCATTTTTCTATACTACAGATGGCCATATTTATATTTTTTCTGGCAATTAGCAAACTGCATCAAAAATGGTTAACAACACAAATTATTTATCAGAAACAAAGAATCAAGTAATGTGTTTTTTTTTTTTTTTGTGCATTTGCAGACATGAAAGGCAAAGACTGCAGTAGTATGCGTGTATATATTTATCTTGTGAATAACACAAAAGATCCTGGTTAATATGTATGCTAAAATGTGACCTTAAATATAAACTTTAAAGAGAAAATGAAATAAACAATATAGAAGATCATAGTAGCTGCTTGGTATATAGTGAACACATTTGCAAGTTGCATAACTCAGACATTCCGCCTATGTCGCAATTAGGTGACTCTGGGAAGCCTACTCCAACACCACTCAGGCGAGCGTTAACTGTGCCATCACCACTTGCAGAGATTGACTGAATGGAGTGCAGTGGCGCCCCAGCCCTCAATTCGTAAAGCTCAAACTGTAGTGAGAACCAGTGCCCCAAGTCCACAGATCCCCCAGCTTCAGGTAGCGGAACTGCAGTCCCATGATAGTCCCACTTCACTGAGATGCCCCAGGGGATGTGGATGGCACAACTGGAAAACATCCAACTGTGTTTCTGGCCCAGAGAGAGAACAATGGGTTTTAATAGCATTCAGAGCCACATTAGAGGTGAGCATGAGTGAACACGTGGAGATACATTTCCAGAACATCTCCACGTATGTGGGCCAGTGAGGAGGCCATCTTGGTTCAGCCGCATGTTTTCAAACCGCCTGAGCAGGGGTGCTTGGACATCAAGCATTGAAGCTTCCAAAGCGGGGACCATGATAACCCCCACCGGTCCAGAACAGGGAGGTGAGGGGGGCAGAGGGTGGGAATAGGGCACGCTCTAAATGCCTCAATATTAGCTGTCTCCAAGCCGGGAGACCAGCCTTTTCTCCCGTCCACAGAGGCAGCCAGCAAGACTAGTCCACAGAAGTGTGAGTCTCAAATACCCTTTAAAACGATGTATTCTCACACAAGGGTGTCAGCCGCTTTGGTAGTGGATCTGCTCCTGTCTGGGGTCTATAGGAGAGGTGGGTTTTGGCTATAATTCATTAGATTTGCACTAGAGTGGACGAGCTACAAGGCCGAGAATTCTTCCATCGTGGCAATCAGTTCACACACCGCTCCCCGGGACAAGTAATATTAATCATCATAATTTGTTAAATGAATGAGCTCTCCATACATGTTTTTCTCCTAGCGTTTTTTTTTTTTTTTTTTTATTAATTCCATAATTGGACTCACACAGGATTATTTACTAAAATTTAAATTCAAAGTCAATTTGAAGGTCAAAATAGCCGAGCTGGAAAAATTCTCTCAGTCTGCTATGCTTACAGTTCGACTAGTCTGGCCTTAAATTATAAATTCACTTTGAATCCTCACTTTGGTAAATAACCCTGATAATTTTTTAAATATTAAAGCCGTGGCTTGAAGCACCTTTTCTCCAAAACGTCTTTGATCATTAATAATATCCCGTTGGTTGCCATAGCAACGGATTTGTTTTAGTAATTTGCTCAGACTAAGGATAACCTGATTACAAACAGGAATAAAAGAAAGGGAGCTAATTACTTGGTGAACTTACTGTAAAGTGGCTGTCTGTTTATTAATACTGAAATTAATTTGATTCTATTGAGCAGGAAAAGCTAAATACAAATTATGTCTAGCGAGCACATAATGACTTGCGTGGCTTGCCCTGCAGCAGACAGAATAATGCTATTTTGTTCCGATTTCTACTTTAGGAACAAGGGAAATGTGGGCTATTGTGCAGTGGAGCAAACAGAGAAAATGCTTAAATACATTTTCACAAAAAAAAAATTATGAGATAATAATATCCACTTAAATGATGCGCAGGACCACTCCATTTTTAGGACATTTTTCTTTCACCAAAAATTGCTATTGTCAGAAACTTCTGCTTTTTGAATAGTTGACGCTGAGTTGGTGATTTCTAGTTTTTTCCAACTTTAGAAAAATGAACAGGAATGTGCGTATTGAATACCTTCAAACATTTCAAATGGACAAAGAGGGTCATTTTCATTTTAGGGGTGTGAATGGAGATGGGGCCAGGGGTGGAGCTGACCTGAAATTTTTAAAGGACCACTATAGTGCCAGGAAAACATAATCGTTTTCCTGGCTCTATAGGGTCCTTGGGTCCCCCTCACCCTCTGGGAGGAAGTGGTTAAATCCCTACCTTTTTCCAGCGACCGGGCTCCCTCTGCGCTGGGGACTCTCCTCCCTCTTCTGCCGTCATCGGCTGAATGCGCATTCGCGGCAAGAGCCGCACGCAAATTCAGCCAATCTCATAGGAAAGCATTTCTCAATGCTTTTGTATGGACGCTGGCGTCTTCTCACTGTGAAGATCACAGTGAGAAGCGCCTCTAGCGGCTGTCAATGAGACAGCCACTAGAGGCTGGATTAACCCAAATGTAAACATAGCAGTTTATGTTTACAGCAGGCAGGGTTAATCCTAGATGGACCTGGCACCCAGACCACTTCATTAAGCTGAAGTGGTCTGGGTGCCTATAGTGGTCCTTTAAGTGACTCACTAATAACAATTTATACAAGTGAAATGTAATTTAGAACAACTATAATGTATTATTTGTACATTCAGCAAAGACAACCAAGGGCTTAACTCATATCCACAGAGTACCTGTAAACTCCATTAGTTTCAACTTACTTGTCTTCCTAACACAGAGCAAAACAACCTCTTCTGAAAATATAACAGAATCACGTTATGTATTAATGCTTGAGGATTGAGGATAGTCCGTCCGAGGAAAATCTTTGTTTAACCCCTTAAGGACCAAACTTCTGGAATAAAAGGGAATCATGACGTGTCACACACGTCATGTGTCCTTAAGGGGTTAAGCAGATAGGCAGGAACAAGCAAGTTCTTATTTACACAGACTCATGTATAAACACATTTATTGTAGTTTTAAGACACATTACTGGGAGTATTATTGCTGTGGAGCTCTGTTATACACTCAGACACATTACTGGGAGTATTATTGCTGTGGAGCTCTGTTATACACTCAGACACATTACTGGGAGTATTATTGCTGCGGAGCTCTGTTATACACTCAGACACATTACTGGGAGTATTATTGCTGTGAAGCTCTGTTATACACTCACACACATTACTGGGAGTAGTATTGCTGTGGAGCTCTGTTATACACTCACACACATTACTGGGAGTATTATTGCTGTGGAGCTCTGTTATACACTCACACACATTACTGGGAGTATTATTGCTGTGGAGCTCTGTTATACACTCACACACATTACTGGGAGTATTATTGCTGTGGAGCTCTGTTATACACTCAGACACATTACTGGGAGTATTATTGCTGTGGAGCTCTGTTATACACTCACACACATTACTGGGAGTATTATTGCTGTGGAGCTCTGTTATACACTCACACACATTACTGGGAGTATTATTGCTGTGGAGCTCTGTTATACACTCACGCACATTACTGGGAGTATTATTGCTGGGGAGCTCTGTTATACACTCACACACATTACTGGGAGTATTATTGCTGTGGAGCTCTGTTATACACTCAGACACATTACTGGGAGTATTATTGCTGCGGAGCTCTGTTATACACTCAGACACATTACTGGGAGTATTATTGCTGTGGAGCTCTGTTATACTTTCAGACACATTACTGGGAGTATTATTGCTGTGGAGCTCTGTTATACACTCAGACACATTACTGAGAGTATCATTGCTGTGGAGCTCTGTTATACACTCAGACACATTACTGGGAGTATTATTGCTGTGGGGCTCTGTTATACACTCACACACATTACTGGGAGTATTATTGCTGTGGAGCTCTGTTATACACCCATACACATTACTGGGAGTATCATTGCTGTGGAGCTCTGTTATACACTTAGACACATTACTGGGAGTATTATTACTGTGGAGCTCTGTTATACACTCAGGCACATTACTGGGAGTATTATTGCTGTGGAGCTCTGTTATACACTCAGACACATTACGGGGGGAATTATTACTGTGGAGCTCTGTTATACACCCAGACACATTACTGGGAGTATTATTGCTGTGGAGCTCTGTTATACACTCAGACACATTACTGGGAGTATTATTGCTGTGGAGCTCTGTTATACACTCACACACATTATTGGGAGTATTATTGCTGTGGAGCTCTGTTATACACTCAGACACATTACTGGGAGTAGTATTGCTGTGGAGCTCTGTTATACACTCAGACACATTACTGGGAGCATTATTACTGTGGGGCTCTGTTATACACTCAGACACATTACTGGGAGTATTATTGCTGTGGGGCTCTGTTATACACTCAGACACATTACTGGGAGTATTATTGCTGTGGAGCTCTGTTATACACTCAGTCACATTACTGGGAGTATTATTACTGTGGAGCTCTGTTATACACTCAGACACATTACTGGGAGTATTATTGATGTGGAGCTCTGTTATACACTCAGTCACATTACTGGGAGTATTATTACTGTGGAGCTCTGTTATACACTCAGACACATTACTGGGAGCATTATTGCTGTGGAGCTCTGTTATACACTCAGACACGTTACTGGGAGTATTATTGCTGTGGGGCTCTGTTATACACTCAGACACATTACTGGGAGCATTATTGCTGTGGAGCTCTGTTATACACTCAGACACATTACTGGGAGTATTATTGCTGTGGAGCTCTGTTATACACTCAGACACATTACTGGGAGCATTATTGCTGTGGAGCTCTGTTATACACTCAGACACATTACTGGGAGTATTATTACTGTGGAGCTCTGTTATACACTCAGACACATTACTGGGAGCATTATTGCTGTGGAGCTCTGTTATACACTCAGACACATTACTGGGAGTATTATTACTGTGGAGCTCTGTTATACACTCAGACACATTACTGGGAGCATTATTGCTGTGGAGCTCTGTTATACACTCAGACACATTACTGGGAGTATTATTGCTGTGGAGCTCTGTTATACACTCACACACCAGCATTATGGAGCTCCTATAAAAAAAAAGAGACACTAGGATGGAAAAGAGATTTGGACGCAAAATAGGGACTGTCCCTCCTCAATAGGGACTCTTGGGAGATATGGTAATTCCTATGGAATGATACCCAGGCATATTATAATTCCACTGAGACATTAATTCCCAGTTATGTGAATAGCACGTCTCATAAAGAAGTCAAATAATGAATTTTACATAATTGTACACGGTCATACTTGGTCATTCTAATTCTGATCACCACTATCTCTGCTTCCTCCTATTTCTTACTACGGGTTTTATTTAGTGAGGTGACACTGGAGCAGGTACAAGGCATGCTATTAAAAACAGAGAAACATTCTATTGGTTTGCCATAGCGAGTGTGCCTTATTTAGCACCTTGTACTTGTTTTGGCTTGCTAAATATTGTGTTGCTGTAATTAGTGTGGCTTTCAGGATACACTCTATTTCAGGATTTGGATTAAAATTCCTTAGGAACCTGTAGCTTTATTGTTTAGAGCAACAATACCACTCACACAGATCAGCGTCAAAGTGCAGTACACACCTTCATACAATCGCTTTTATGGACCAATGAATAAGACATTGAAAATCCCCTATAGCTTGCGTCAACATTTTTATATGAAATTCCCCATTTTCTTTCAATTTATATTTAAGTTTTAGCTATTTACATAATAAGCCAATTCAGATGTTAAAAATTTATTCCAACCACCATGACCATTTCTGTTTTTAGAAGTGGTCATTGTGGTAGGAGTCTGTACTTGTAGCGTTTCTGCTTGAACTACACTTATAACCTGTGTTGGATTGCACAAATCAGCAAAAACAGAATTAGCTGATTCCCAGGCACGGGGAGCATGCAAGAATGTCAAGGAGGTCGTCAAAGGCAGCGGCTTAATGTGAGCAAGGTAAGTCATCCCTCCAGCCCAAGACCTGTATAGAGTCCAGCATCTTTGAGTCACAGTCTAGGAGGCTCAGAGATTCCAAGTCCTGCCAATAGTGGGAGTAGCAGAAGGCCCTGATGTTCTTTCACCACCTGTGGCCCATGACCATCCATCTGTGTGGATGATGCATTGGGGTCAAGCATCTGGTAGCCCCCCAGCCCAGGCAGGCCGTCCTTAAGTGAAACAAATAGTGGAGTGACAGCTGAGCCCAAAGGAGGCCCACTCCCCCGATGGCTCTCACTCCTCCAAACTGACTTCTGAGGTTAATGCAGACTTGTCGCTTTGAGGCTCTCCAGGTCTGCCCAGAAGCATAGAAAGAGCTCGCCAAGCTGATATAAGGACAGTTCCACCGAGCTATGAAGATCCTTCCTGGACTGCTTATGAGTGTCGTCTTGGGGAGTAAGTGTGTGGCGCTTTTCTTGCCACAGATCAGTGCATGCTGTGATTAGGTGATTGTGGCTTGAAACAAGAGGTAGTTGAAGCAAAAACAGACCAAGGTAATCATGAGAGTCCTACTCCCCCCACCGGTCCAGGGGGGGAGTAGGAAAGCAGCAGGATTCTACAGTGATTAAGGAGCAAGGAGATCGTCCACCTCTCCCCAGCTCTGTCTCAGCAGGCCGCAGCAGAATTTTACCTGCACCCTGTGGATAATAAGCTTGATAAAAGCCTCAATTTTGTCATCCAGGAACCTCCAACATAAGAAGTGCCCGTCAGTGGGTGTAGTCACTTGGTGGCCAGGGTTAAAATCCCCAAATCGTCCCAATATGCAGTAGCACAAGCATCACACGTCTGCTCCGCTTGAAGGCTCAGTCCCGCCCCCTAGAACTCAAGTTTTTTTCATGGTAAATCTCTGCAAAAAAATATGTTTGTTATCTGTCGATTTAATGTGGCAGCTAGCTAGCAAGCACTGGCCAGCTGCCACATAATTAACACTCACAGTGACAATGGTTTTTAGCTCTTCCAGCGGTCAAATAGTTAAAAAAAAATTACATCCAGGATTTGAAGCATTCTGGTCCGTATTTCAGCTGTCCGACAGTGTTTGTTCCAGCTGAAATCGAGAACAGATTTAGGTCCATTGAATAGTGTGAACAATGTCCGGATTTTGCAATCTGAATGGCCCCGTATGCAGATGGAAGCTTTTGAACCTCTCCAGCGACATCCTTGCTGAGGGTCCGGTGGCTTGGGGGCTGGCAAACATGAGTTCTACTTACCTGAACCTGACCGTCGCAGGTGCTGCCATCTTCTCCTGGCAGGTTCCTCTTCAGCTCCTGACATGTGCTAGAGTGCAGTATTGAGGTCTAAGGAGGAGAGTTTTGGTTTATCTTTTGATGTTATCTCCTTATCTCATCCTCTGTCCTTCAGTCTCAAGCAGCTGTAATTCAGCCTTTTCAATTTTATGATAGTGATTTGGACCTTTGGTGTTTATGATTGCAATACTACACTTCATTTTCAGGTCACCTCTGTTCCCAACAGCAGGGTCCACACTGGTGGATGAAATTACTCCTTGGATTCCTATTTTTTTATTTATGGACTGCATGGAAGGGATCATTGCGCAGGAAATCAAGAATTGCTGACAATGATGCATGGATGGATTGACCGATGGATAGATGGATGAATGTCATGGAATTCACACTTTAACCCCTTAAGGACCAAACCCCTTAAGGACCAAACCCCTTAAGGACCAAACCCCTTAAGGACCAAACTTCTGGAATAAAAGGGAATCATGACATGTCACACATGTCATGTGTCCTTAAGGGGTTAAAGGAACACTATAGTCACCTAAATTACTTTAGCTAAATAAAGCAGTTTTAGTGTATAGATCATTCCCCTGCAATTTCACTGCTCAATTCACTGTCATTTAGGAGTTAAATCACTTTGTTTCTGTTTATGCAGCCCTAGCCACACCTCCCCTGGCTATGATTGACAGAGCCTGCATGAAAAAAAAAACTGGGTTTACTTTCAAACAGATGTAATTTATCTTAAATAATTGTATCTCAATCTCTAAATTGAACTTTAATCACATACAGGAGGCTCTTGCAGGGTCTAGCAAGCTATTAACATAGCAGGTGATAAGAAAATCTTAATTAAACAGAACTTGCAATAAAGAAAGCCTAAATAGGAAGTGTTTATGGAAGGCTGTGCAAGTCACATGCAGGGAGGTGTGACTAGGGTTCATAAACAAAGGGATTTAACTCCTAAATGGCAGAGGATTGAGCAGTGAGGCTACAGGGGCATGTTCTATACACCAAATCTGCTTCATTAAGCTAAAGTTGTTCAGGTGACTATAGTGTCCTTTTAAGTTATCCAACTTGGGGGGAGGGAATATCCAGTAAAAAAAAGTATTTTTATATTTTTTTATTATCAAAGATAGCAACAAAGCTTTTAATATATATATATTTATTTTATTTTCGTGAAATGTTTTTGTTCTTTTTGAAAAATGGCTTTGTTCTCGTACAGCATAATTATGAATAAACTAGTTACATAAATGGCTTTAGTATTTGAGCTGCTCCCACACTTTTGGCAGAGAACAAATGTGTCTTGTGGTCAATAAGGCATTCGGCTTTGTTTGTGCATAGTAACAATGTAAGCAATATTTATTGTGCCAAAGAAAGGACGCTCTGTGAAGCTGTGAGAGCATCTGCAGCAGATTGTGTGTATTCTGCTAATTTCACAGTTTACAATTCCTCCTGCTTATAGTATTGCAGGTTTTTTTTTTTCCATTGACACAGAATTGTTTAGTTTTCAGACTTTTCAGAATATTATTCAATATAAAAAACATTCCATACCTCATCGTGATGCTTTGAAAAGCCAAGACAAAGCAGTTGGCAAGTGGCTGGGTGAAATGTGTAATTAGAAATGTGTTCTTTGGGCAAAAGTCAGTGGATTTGATTGAGTGTAAATCAATAGATCTATGTGAGTATGATGGAATGAACGGTCTGTTTTATATCTGGCTGTGTAGACGCTTCTGTTGACAGAGTCTTTAACAAATCATTAAAGGAACACAGTAAAATTAATACATATCTCTATTCCTAGCGCTATCATGTTGCCCCCTCCCATCTGTACAATTAAGAAAGACAAATAAAATAAATTACTCACCTTCTTTCCAGTGCTGATGCGCCTACGATTCCTCTATATGTTTGGATTAAAATAAAAAGAAATCTATTTATTTTAGTATATGCCATATTAAAACTGATGAATGTTTTGCCAGGCTAATTTTACAAATGAAGAACAGGTTGCAACACTTGTGCCAAGTATATAATTTGGTTCCTTATTAAAAAGGTTTAGAAGGGGAACGGGGCTTGGTCACCATGTCGAGCGGTTGCATAGGGCACGAGCTCTGCAAATAATTACTTTAAGCACGGACAATTGCTCTACTTCGACTGCTGTGTCGATACTTGTAGTAATAGGGGAGTTGACGGGCTCTCTAAGGAGAAGCTTGGCTCAATTGTCCGTGATTGTGACCCACATTGTTTGCCTTGAGGCCTAGTGTGGGACAAGCTGGGAGTAGCAGCCAACCTCAGGTGCTCAGTCGAATTCTCTCTCTCTGTCAGTCTCCCGTGGTTGATGTGCTCTCGCTTCCTTCTACATGGCTGCCATTTCACTGCAGAGCTCTGCTCATTTGAATTCCTGTGTACTGAACCTTTGGCTTTGTTCCTGCCTATGCTCCATTCCACTCTGCCACTCAAGAAACAGACTTAACTTCGGATTCCTACATCTTATCAGTTACTTCAAGGAACCATAAATCAATCTACACTGGAAAGACTTCAACTCCCATCATTCATTAAGTAAGATAAGTTCTCCTATGATTGGATTTACTAATTGGTTCTAGCCACAGGTTTCTCAGAAGCATAAAGGTTATCCAAAGTCTACCTCTGAGATTCTACTTGCTATTCAGTTGCAAGAAAAAGTATGTGAACCCTTTGGAATGATATGGATTTCTCCACAAATTGGTCATAAAATGTGATCTGATCATCATCTAAGTCACAACAATAGGCAATCACAGTCTGCCTAAACTAATAACACACAAAGAATGAAATGTTGCCATGTTTTTATTGAACACACCATGTAAACATTCACAGTGCAGGTGGAAAAAGTATGTGAACCCCTAGACTAATGACATCTCCAAGAGCTAATTGGAGTGAGATGTCAGCCAACTGGTGTCCAATCAATGAGATGAGATTGGAGGTGTTGGTTACAGCTGCCCTGCCCTATAAAAAACACACACCAGTTCTGGGTTTGCTTTTCACAAGAAGCATTGCCTGATGTGAATGATTACTCGCAACAAAAGAGCGCTCAGAATACCTACGATTAAGAATTGTTGACTTGCATAAAGCTGGAAAGGGTTATAAAAGTATCTCCAAAAGCCTTGCTGTTCATCAGTCCACGGTAAGACAAATTGTCTATAAATGGAGAATGTTCAACACTGCTGCTACTCTCCCTAGGAGTGGCTATCCTGTAAAGATGACTGCAAGAGCACAGCACAGACTGCTCAATGAGATGAAGAAGAATCCTAGAGTGTCAGCTAAAGACTTACAAAAGTCACTGGCAAATGCTAACATCCCTGTTAGCGAATCTACAATACGTAAAACACTAAACAAGAATGGATTTCATGGGAGGATACCACAGAGGAAGCCACTGCTGTCCAAACAAAACATTGCTGCATGTTTACAGTTTGCACAAGAGCACCTGGATGTTCCACAGCAGTACTGGCAAAATATTCTGTGGACAGATGAAACCAAAGTTGAGTTGTTTGGAAGAAACACACAACACTATGTATGGCGAAAAAGAGGCACAGCACACCAACATCAAAACCTCATCCCAACTGGGAAGTATGGTGGTGGGGGCATCATGGTTTGGGGCTGCTTTGCTGCGTCAGGGCCTGGACGGGTTGCTATCATCGAAGGAAAAATGTATTCCCAAGTTTATCAAGACATTTTGCAGGAGAACTTAAGGCCATCTGTCTACCAGCTGAAGCTCAACAGAAGATGGATGTTGCAACAGGACAATGAACCAAAGCATAGAAGTAAATCAACAACAGAATGGCTTAAACAGAAGAAAATACGCCTTCTGAAGTGGCCCAGTCAGAGTCCTGACCTCAACCCGATTGAGATGCTGTGGCATGACCTCAAGAAAGAGATTCACACCAGACATCCCAAGAATATTGCTGAACTGAAACAGTTCTGTAAAGAGAAATGGTCAAGAATTACTCCTGACGGTTGTGCACGTCTGATCTGCAACTACAGGAAACGTTTGGTTGAAGTTATTGCTGCCAAGGGAGGTTCAAACAGTTATTAAATCCAAGGGTTCACATACTTTTTCCACCTGCACTGTGAATGTTTACATGGTGTGTTCAATAAAAACATGGCAACATTTCATTCTTTGTGTGTTATTAGTTTAAGCAGACTGTGATTGTCTATTGTTGTGACTTAGATGATGATCAGATCACATTTTATGACCAATTTGTGCAGAAATCCATATCATTCCAAAGGGTTCACATACTTTTTCTTGTAACTGTATCTATTTGAAATATCAATTGCCAATTACTCAGTGGTATTAATTATTCCTATTGGAGCCTACTGACTACAACCACTTCACATACCAGGATAATTATTTACCAAGTCATTTCTTTATACTAAGAGACTGATACTTTGTATTACAGAAGGCACCTGATTGGCAACCTTATTGAAGTCTTATGGACTATACTACTTACTGCTGATTAGGCATTCCTCATTGAAGTCACTTGGACTATATTGTTTGCTGCTGATTAAGCATGTCCTTAGTTTTATAATTGCTTTATTCTTGTGTTGCAATTCTGAAACAAGATTCCAAGCATTAATGCATTATTATTTCAAAACCTATTTGCTGCAAAAGACTGCCAAAGTTAATTTCCCTTTATTTAAAAATATTTTATTTTCTTAAAGTGATGGTATCAAATGCATTATTTTATCTGCAGTTGCGTTCCAAATAAGAGCATTACACTCGCACAGACTGTGCAAGACCAACAGGGCCTTATGTCTCTCCCAATATGGGAAGTACTGGGACTTTCAAAGTTTTCTCGTCTGTAGCTCGAAGATGCCAGCCTCCTTAAAGGGCCTGGGGCTGGAAGGATGCCCTCACTTACTCCTGCTGTGCCTCTACCATCGCCAGCTCCCCAACCACTTTGGAGTCGGTGGAATGCTACCAAGCTATTTTTCCTGGCTCTACAGCTTATAATGAAAGTCAACCTCAGAAGACATCATCCAGCCTTTTCACATCTCGTTCGATATGCAGTTATCATAGCATGAAAGGTTCCAGTGAGCCTGGCAAACATGATTGTATCCTATGTTGTGTAGCATTACTATTCAACAGTCACACGTTCATCCTGTTTCATCAGATATCACCTCTTCTGAGCACTCAGTCTACAAATTCGTAATCAGACTATATAACACTCGGTCCTTATTGTTGCGCTATGCATGAGGACCTCCAGCATCGCTGGAATCCCCATTGGAAAGCATACAATAATGCTTTCCTATGGGGAGGTCTAATGCAAGGGCGCCCATTGCCGCGCATGCACATTAGGTCTCCACCACCAGCTGATGTAAGCAGGGGAGGAGCATGGGCGGAGGCTGACCCAGCATCGAGGGACATCAGGACATCGGCGTTGGATTCAGGTAAGTTTTAATCCCTTCAGCAACATTGGATGGGGGGTGGGAGGGAGAGGGGCACTGCAGGATTCTGCAGTGCCAGGAAAATGGATTTGTTTTCCTGGCACTAGAGAGTCCCTTTAAATGCATCACTTGCCAGACATCCCATGTGCCCAGCAAGTGTACCGTCAGTCCAACAGGCCCAGAACGTGTGCCACACTAACCACATCTTACAATGCATATTAATACACTGCTACTTTGCACTGATGAGCAAAACTCAATACATTTTTTGGTTGACAACTGAGTCGTTTGCAAAAGAGACAGTGGACAGAGTCACAGCTGAGGAAAGAGTGATCCACTTAAAGCAATATGATATGCAGTGTAACAGGCATGCTTCCATTAAACAGATACTATGCTTACAATTTCAATATTTCCCCAGCAAAGCATAGGAAGTAATGTGATTGATTAATATGAAGGAATGGGACTAACACAGCTAAAAAAAACAATAATATATAAATATCCCCAGCTTCTGCAAGAGAACATGATGACAATGAAAAATGCAAAAATAACCAGAAGCATATGTTGTATATAATCATCTCCACACATCTACACAGAGTATTCAACACTTTTCCTGAAAAAGGTGTAAAATTTCCCCATCCGCCATGGTTTCCCAGATAGATAAGTTCCACGCGCTGTCAAGACGTACATGAATATTGCTAGTATAGTGTTAATAATTTACAATTTACTTGTAGTCGTAATTAATTCATCGACAGATTGCTCAAGGGATCGCGAAGGAAACTGTACTGTATTGCTTATAGCAATTAGAGTTTCATGTATACTGTATAGACGTATGCCTCCAAGCATTAGTTGGTATGAATGTGACATGGAGGGAGAGTCGGGCTGGGGAAACTGGAGATACTTCTCATGTCATTGAAGAGCAGTGGACTTTCGATTGGTTGCAGCTGTTCTGCACTGGTTGTGTATCTTCTATATATAAGATCTTCAAAATAACGTTCTTGCTAAATGCTCCACTTTCAGAACACTGCCCAATGTTTTCTTTTATTTTTTTTATCAATAACCCCTTATACTTATTAATACAGGGAGCCGGTATTGTAGATAGATTGGTAGATCGGTGAAAAGAGGAGGATTGGATAAGAATTTTTTAAAAACACTCTAGTTCAGGAACTTACGGTAGCCATAGTTTCACTGCAATTCTCATTATGCTTTGTCAGTCACTCCTGAGTTGTAGTTCCACAGCAGCTGGCTATGTACCTGTTGGTTATCGCTGGCCTAATCCACTATTTTTATATTTCCTTAAATGTAGGGAGCTATTTCTCCTACACCAAGCACAAAAAGAAAAATCTAAAATTCAATAGTGCAAATTGTGTTTGCAAATGTACATTTAACGTACACGTTTATGTGTAACACTATATCAATATATGTTGTATGTACATCCCCCCCCCCCCCCCCCGATTATTTTTAATGTAGCTCTGTACAGTTAGGAATACAATGCTATAGTGTTCTACTCCTTTATACCAGGGGAGGACCGGATGCCTTCGGTCCCAAATTTTAGAAAAACTGGTGCTTTGTAAATATAGTGGAAAAACTTCACTTTCTATAGGATTGAGATGTGAAAGCACTGAGTTTAATCCAGGCATCGAATGCATGATAATTCTGTTGAGCTCTGCTCAGAATAGACTTTAGTAAGAATTTTTAAGAATTGCTGTTCTGGTTTGACTTAGGTAATTGTAGTGAATAATCCTGTGGAGGGGAGGGTGTGGATGTTCAGCTTGCTATATTGATTCTGATATTTTTAAACAGGATTAATCCCTGGCTGCACTTGGACATTTTATTTAAGCACAGTTTTCTGCACAAATTATTTCCACTTTTTGCTGCTTATATATCATTATTTCTCGTCTTATATGAGGAATACCTGGTTCCTGACACCCCAACAATAGTACTACTACATTAAAGGTTACATGCTTCCCAACATTCCAAATAGACAAAGAGGGACACTTACATTTTCGGATTGTGAGTGCGGGTAAGTCCAGGGGCGGGGCTATTCTGACAAATTGCAAGTGGTAGAGCATTAGGAGAGGAGACAGAATCTACCGGAGGGGACTGAACATAGCACCAAACAGCACGTCTAGGTACAGAGCAAAAAAAGGGACAGAGGGATATGGACCCAAAATAAGGACTGTCCCCCTAAATAGGAACATGGAAGGCACAACATTAAATCCACCTGCCTAATATCATGTAGTTCCTCCTCGTGTTGCCAAAACAACAACTGATACATTGAGGCATGGACTCCACAAAATCTCTGAACTTGTCCTATGGGATCTGGCACCAAAACAATAGCAGCAGATGCTTTAATATGCCTCCCAATTGTCCTGGTGTTGGCAGTACAGTCACAATTTTGTGGTGCTATCCAACTTTAGTTCCCTGGGAAGCAGACTCACTTGCACTATGCAGAAGTCTCTAGGACCATGCAGGGAGCACTTCAGCAGCACTCCCTGCATGGTCCTGAAGGCTTGGGGCCGGCCAAGCTGCCTGTTAGGTGGTGAGCCCACCTCTTTTTTAGGTGGCCCTGTCCTTTTTTAGACAAGATCACTTTTTTTCTGAGCGACCCTGCCCATTGTGGCATTGCTAATGGCACTGTTTGCCCGTTTAGGACTCCGCACAGACCAGTCCTGATTTGAAAAGGAGCAATATTTGGAAGCATGTGTTAAGTCCTGCAAGCTGCGAGGTGGGACTTCCAGGATCAGATTTGTTGTTCCAGCACATCCCACAGATGCTAAATCGGATAAAGATCTGGAAAATTTGGAGGCAAAGGCAACACCGTGCCTCTATGGTATTCTTTGTTGTGTTCAATGTTGTTCAAACCATTCGTGAACAATGTTTGCAGTGTGGCAGGGTGCATTATCCTGCTGAAAGAGGACACTGTCATCAGGAAACACCATCGCCATGAAGGGGTTAACATGGTCTGCAACGATTGCTAGGGAGGTGGTTGTAACAGTTTGGGGTGAAAGGACTTGGTATACAGAGAAAGGACAAAGCAAAGTCACTTAACGGAAAGTCTCTGAAAAACAAGTCACTGTGAGTTGGGAAGTCCAAAGACGAGGCCATGCAGCACTGGGACAGGACTACGAAACAAAAATAAAGTCATTTTAGCAGGTCTACCAAGTAGGCAAAGGTTAACCAAGGAATCCAGGATAGGATCAGGCAGGCAGAGGTTATCCAGGAATTCAGCCAGGCAAGAAATAAGCAGTTTTACTGATTCCTTGCATTACATTTGGTAGATATAACCACTGCATACCGTGAACACTTCACAAGACCTGCCGTTTTTTGAGATGCTCTGACCCAGTTGTCTAGTCACCACTATTTGCTCCTTTTCAAAGTTACTCAAATCATTTCGCTTTGCCATTTTTCCTGCTTCCAACACATGATATTTAAGAAATGTGCTGCCTAATATATCCCACAACTTGCCAGGTGCCCTTGTAACGGTATAATCAATGCTATTTACTTCACCTGTCAGTGGTTTTAATGTTGTGGCTGATCAGTGTATGTTTGCGGGGGCAGCATCAGTATGTAAAGAAAATATTCCACCAGGGGAAAAAATGCCTAATCTATAGGTGTTGTCACTCTTCGGCACAATTTTAATCAATGGAAAGGCCAGTTTTCAGGAGATTGCACAAATGCACATCTTGTCCTGTGCTGCAGACATCTATATTCAGTATGACCGCTCCATCAAAAAGAAAGACAAATGAACACAATGTAATAAATATCAAGTCTGATCTCTACTTCAATGTTACCTTTACTTGTGTTTCTGAAAACATTTTATTTACAATTTTCTTAAAATCTGAAAGTGAATGTATCAGATTGTCCCGTTTCAGTTTGTTCTGTAGCAAACAGCTATCAATTTACTAATGTTACCGTTAATCAAAAGCTAGTTAGTCATCCTGAGCATGTATCAAATTAAATGATTTGTTGTCTCCTGGAGTAATTTTGCCCTAATAAACAAATGATTATGATAAGTCTTGTACAGTAATCTAAAAGATTCTTTATATTTTAATTACGATCCGCAGAGCTGAAAGAACTGTACACAAAAAGTCTGCTAGCCATATGTCAGAAGAGCAATGTGATGCTTTTGAAATATTTTCTGTTGTGACATATACAAAGTAGTTTGAAGGTAAATGACTCTTCTGAAATACAGCACACCTTCCTACTTCAGTGTCCTGTAAAGTGGGACGCTGGTGGAAGGGGTGAAAGTGTGTAGGCCAGTGATGCAAATTTCCTATTGACTGCCAATCAAGTAGTCCAGATGGGAATACAACTATGTATGGACTGGGCATGGCTGGGGCGTGAACATTGTTATATATAAGCTGTGTATTGATTATATGTTTTTTTATCTAGAGAGCCCAAAAGAAAAACTAATCAAATTCTTAAATCACTTAAATGAAAACTCTTGGGGACTTTTTCTTAAAGCCTACTGTAACGGATCACCTGGCACCCCGTCTGGGCATCTCCGTTGACGGACGCTTCCTAGCTGACGCCGAGGACCATAAGCACTGCACCGGACACCACAACCACCGCAGACTCCACAACCGCCGTAGCTTAACTGGAGTCTCGCCGTCTTCCTTCCACCCTGGATCAGCCTCTGTCCTCCAGGACCGTGTGGGAAACACCTCTCCTCCAGGAGAGCCTATCAGGAACAGCTCTGAAAAGAGCTAAGTGATTAGCACAAAGTATAGCAATCCCCAGTGTGAATATAGCAGTTCCCTACAATAACGAGACAAGGCTACGTATTGAGGGTTAAGCAGGAACAGAATGAACTGAGGGTTTATTGTCTTTTTTATACAAATTTTCCCACAAGGTACCACCCATGTGGACCTTGTGGAGCACAGGACACAAAGTTACAAAGCAAATCAAAACACTCTTGTACAGTTAGGCACTCCCAGATAATGTACACAAACCATCCCCTCTGCCTGTGATACAATTACCAAACACAATGGACTAACTCAATTACCCACAGGCAGAAAACACAATGTTTTCACAAAACACAGAAAACACCCCAAAACACCACATATCCCCACATCCCTGGATAGCCCTGATCTGGGTGAACAGCATATCCAAAAATCACCCAGATCAGAGCAGGGGCTCAAAAGTTTTGTGCAAGTCACATTTTGCCGACCGCAAGCATGGTTTTCATGCCCAAAAGAGTTCCACAGATTTAGGATAGTTACATAGTTACATAGCTGAAAAGAGACTTGTGTTCATCAAGTTCAGCCTTCCTCACATATGCTTTTGCTGTTGATCCAATAGAAGGCAAAAAACCCAGTCTGAAGCGCTTCCAATTTTGCAACAAACTAGGAAAAAATTCCTTCTTGACCCCAAAATAGCAGTCAGATGTCTCCTTGGATCAAGCAGCAGTTACCCCACTAATTAGAAATTATATCCCTGTATGTTATGTTTTTGCAAGTATTTGTCCAATTACAAAACCACCACTTCAGGCAAAGAATTCCATATCCTTATTGCTCTTACTGTAAAAAAACAAAAACCTTTCTTTGCCTTAGATGAAATCTCCTTTCTTCAAGCCTAAATGTGTGACCTTGTGTCCTATGTATAGCCCTGTTTATGAATAGATTTCCAGATAATGGTTTGTACTGGCCCCGAATATATTTGTATAATGTTATCATATCCCCTCTCAGGTGCCATTTTTCCAAACTGAAGAGATTTAAATTTTTTAACCTTTCTTCATAACTAAAATGCTCCATTCCTTTTAAACATTTTGTAGCTCGTCTCTGCACTTTTTATAGTGCCATTATATATTTCTTTAGAACAGGTGCCCAAAATTGCACAGCATATTCAAGGTGTGGTCTTACCAGCGATTTATAAAGAGGCAAAATTATATTTTCATCTCGAGAATATATGCCCCTATTTATACATGACAAAACCTTACTGGCCTTAGCAACGGCAGATTGACATTGCATATTGCTACCTAAATTGTTGTCTATAACAATTCCCAAATCCTTCTCGTGTGTGGTTATCCCTAGTTCACTACCATTTAGGGTGTAAATTGCTTGTGCATTCTTAACCCCGAAGTGCATAACTTTGCATTTTTCTACGTTAAATTTCATCTGCCATTTTAGTGCCCACTCCCCCAATCTATCCAAATCCCTCTGCAGCAAGGCAATATCCTGCTCACATTTTATTACTTTACAAAGTTTTGTGTCATCTGCAAACACTGACACATGGCTTTCAATGCCCATTTCAAGATCATTTATAAATATGTTAAATAGAAGCGGTCCCAAAACAAAACCCTGAGGGACACCACTTACCACTTTTGTCCAGCTTGAAAATGCACCATTTATGATAACTTGTTGTACTCTATCCTTAAGCCAATGTTCTACCCAAGAACAAGAATATTCATCTAGACCAATTTCTTTTAGTTTGAAGACTAACCTATTGTGAGGAACCGTATCAAATGCCTTGGCAAAATCCAAGTAGATCACATCCACTGCAACACCCTAATCTATATTTCTACTTACTTCTTCGTAGAATGCAATTAGGTTAGTTTGACATGACCTATGTTTCATAAATCCATGCTGATTATTGCTAATAACACAGTTCTTCCCAATGAATTCCTGAATATTATCCCTTAATAGCCGTTCAAATAATTTCCCAGTCACAGAAGTTAAGCTCACAGGTCTATAATTTCCAGGCAAGGATTTTGAACCCTTTTTAAATATAGGAACAACATCTGCCCTCCTCCAATCCTCCGGTACAATACCTGAAACAAAAGAATCTTGAAAAAGTGTGCGGTCGGTCTATCTTCTTCTCTATCCTGGAGATAATTGGCTTAAGTGACTATGGTAACTTAATTATCTCAAGGTACAGGAAATATCTCTAAGTCAAAAACTGTTACAAAAACCACATAAAAGTACATCACTCTTATAATACAATGTTTAACCTATATGTCCAACATATCCCCAGATAGCTTGGATCTGAGCGCTCAATATGTCCGAAAAGCACTTAGATCTCACAAATACAGTTGGATCGCCATGGGGTTAAACAATAGCAAGGGCTGATGAGAGATTGAGGAGAGACAAAGCAGCCAGTTTCAACTGGTCTGGCAGTGTCCTTGGGAAAACGCCCTGCTGGAGAAAAATAGGACAGGAAAAAGGGGGAGGGGAAGTCCTTCCCATGGAAGTCCCTTTTTAGCATGTCTTTATTTATGCAGGGCCCATAGTCTTGGGGAAGGAGGCTGGCAATCAGGCCTCGCCAGAAGCCAGTGGCAAAGGTTAATTTGTCACACCTACTATAATCACAAACATAACATTTCTGGATCTAGAAATCTACATAGATGAAGGTTATGTCAAGACCAAAACGTTCTTTAAGATTGTGGATGTTAACAAATATATTTGAAACACGAGCTGCCATTCTCATCCATTGTTATCCAATTTTCCTAAAAATCGATTTATTATGATAAAGAGAAATTGTACAGAAGTTTAGTGTTATCGAGCACAATCCACCTTGTTGAAGAATAAGTTCCTAGAAGAGGAATATAGAGAATGGAAGCTAGGTCAGGCACTATAAGAATTAAGAAAAATCAAGAGGACCTGAGCTGGGACTGACTGGGATGGCGCCTGGACGTGTCCTCTCAGAGCTTTAAGCGATTTTGGTGATTTAGTCATTCGCCAGTATCTTGGGTTTTTATTTTGAGCAGACAGTGACAGCCTGTTATACTGCAGTGACTGACTGGCTCGATGTTGGTTCCAGTGGTCATCTGCAGTTATTCCTGCTATTTGTTTCTATGTTTCTATGTTGTGACTGAGGTGTAGCGGGCACTGTGGAGGGGAGAGGCAGACGATATCTGGGTCCAACACGTGCTGTCTCCTGGAATCAAAGCCCCACTACCAGCGGGCACTGTGGAGGGGAGAGGCAGACGATCTCTGGGTCCAACACGTGCTGTCTCCTGGAATCAAAGCCCCACTACCACCCCTCTGGACCAGCATGAGTAATCCTGGTTCCAACTTTGTGGGCTCCTAACCTCTTTGGGAGGTTTTTTGGTGCTGCCGAGACTCCAGCTGTATCCATGTATGGTGCTCAGAAAATGACAGAGGTCACGTGCTCCAAAACACACATGGATGAGGAGCCCGGACCCCTGACTAAACTGGACTGCCTTTTTTTCTGGCGAAAACTGCAGCACAGGTGTCTCCAGCCTGCAACTCGAGAACTGCCATGATACTTACCATCAGAACCGCTCTGAAGTCCGACAAGTGGCTATAGGCCCTATGGCAGCCCCAGGTGGAATAAACAATACCGACAATGCCAGAGGAAAGCTGCGCAAAGGGCACTCGGCACCTTCACACGGGGTCGGGAGCCTTCCAGACATTATGACACACAGAATGCTACACACAGCCTGAACCACCATCAGGATTAATTGACCTCACCGCCTTTGGCACTGGACCTACGGATGAGCAAGGTCGGAGGGGGCTGTACCATACCCATTAAGGGAAAAGGTTGACTGTTTGTTAGGTTGGGCCCTTTGCTGCATTTGTATCCACTGCCTTCTGATTACCACTGCAAAATATTCAACTTTACTCTACGCCAAATCCTGATATGATCAGGTGCTTGGGGTCCTCCTGCTTGACAATTTTGACATTTCCTCTATGTCCATGGAGTTCCCTGGGGTGGAATACTTACTAGATATCTGCTCCTGTATACCAAAGTTGTTTCCTACGTTACTGTCTAGTCATGAATACCTTACTAGTTTCTCCTACAGCTTCTTCATGCATCACTTGCCTGTTTCATTATTAATATAAAAAGTGCAGTACTGCTCTTGATATTTCATGGGACAATATTGCTATTCCTCTAGATCAGGGGTAGGCAACCTTCGGCTCTACAGATGTTTTGGACTACATCTCCCATAATGCTTTTACAGCCATATTGCTGGCAAAGCATCAAGGGAGATGTAGTCCACAACATCTGTAGAGCCGAAGGTTGCCTACCCCTGCTCTAGATGTATATTATCTTGTGAAATGCCTCTGTAAATATACTTGTCAAACTATGCACTGCAAAAATAAAGATTGTCAAAAAGTTCCAAAAACGAAATAAAAATAAAAAAATCGAGAACAAGTTTACTACAATATAAAATGGAGATTAATTATTTAAATAAGGATATGGATATATCTTTTACTACCAAATGTATTTGTCAAGCAGAACAAATTAATAGAATAGTTAGTAAGAGATGGTCTGTTTTGAAGCAAGACGATTTGGATTTTAACATACTCCCTGGTAAGCCAAGGGTTGTCTTCAGGGGATCCAGGAATATGAAGACTATCTTGCCATCCCAGTATGTTTCCAGAATCATAGAAAATGGAGAAAAGTTTTTATATGGCAAAAAAAAAATTTTTGTAGGTGTGGAGAATGTAATTTCTGTATACATGCAATCAGTCAGAAAATGAAAAATGTAAAAAAAAAAAATCAATATACAATATAGGATTTACAATTTAATTTCATATAATGGTAAGGGGGTTATTTATCTACCAAACTGCCCATGTGGTCTCCAATATGTAGGCCTCGCAGGGAGATTTTTACAGAAACACATCCAAAAACATACAAGGTCTGTCCGGAAAAACGTGGTTGAGAAATTGTTGAAGTATTTAGTGCCCTGCGACTTTTGGCTTTTCCCAAAACGAAAACCACCTTTGAAAGGGAAGAGATTTGAGACGATCGATAAGATTCAGGTAAATATGACGATGCAGCTGATGGCGATTCCAAGAAAGGATTTTTCAGAGTGTTTTGAACAGTAGAAGAGATGCTGGAAGAACTTTCTGAGGTCCCAAGGTGCCTACTTTGAGGCAGCATTGTTCTCCAATAAATGTCTCTATTTTTCATATTACATGGTTGGATACTTCAGGACAGACCTTGTATATACACATAAGTAAAGGTCTTTAGGGACATAGCGTGTATGCCTGTTTTAAGCAAAAACATAATAAACCCCCCGCTATTTATCCTTTTGTAGCACTGATAGGGTAAATGCACATAAAGGGGGAGTGGGGTGATTATAATAGGAAATTAGCAAAACGAGAAATGGTATTAATTTTTAAGCTCCAAGTTTTAGCCCCTAGTGGTGTAAATATGACTTAAAGTTGGTCAATTGTTTTAAAAGAGTAATCATCCATATTTTAATATTATCTTTATATATATATATATATATCTTGGTCTTTTCTTTTTACCAGAGCTAGATTTTTATATTTTTTAGAAGTAAAACATTTTTATAGCTTGGTTCTCTCTATATCAGGGTAGAAAGATTCTAATATTTTGTATTTAAATAAGATTTTTTTAATTTATTTTTTAATATACCAGATTGTTTAACATGCCTTCTGTTCAATTAATTATTGTTTATTTATTAATATTCCCTGATGGGAACTTTTAATATATATATATATACACAAATACAAAATACAAAAAAGATAATTGGCACAAACAAATGACCAAAAATGCTTTAATATATAAAAAACACAATATTTAAATTTCCATAACCATTGTGTTTTTTATATATTAAAGCATTTTTGGTCATTTGTTTGTGCCAATTGTCTTTTTTATAGACACATAACCTTTCTTTTTTACCCTGGCCTTTTATTGTTATTTTATTTATTTTTACTGGTTTTATAAGAAACCTTGAAAGTTCCTGGAAGTTTCCTGCACTTAAAAGAAATCCTCAGGTGGGGATCAATCCACCCAAGCTGTCATCATAGAGCAGTGGGTCTGCTCTTACTTTAATTGGATACCATTCACGGAGAGGAACCTGCTGTATATCCCATAAGCGGGGATAAAACCGCTATACGCGCTTAACTCCAGAGCTGGACATTAGCTCTGGTAAATGTGAGTTTTATACTATTATTTTTTACGCCTACATTTGAATTTTACATACTACACCATTGGTTGCCCTTCTTTCTCTTTTTATCTTTCATAACAAGTGGAACCACTACAATAGTAGAAGACCTCATCAACCAAGGACACTTGTAAGAAAAAACAGTTGGACTTTTTCCTTTCCTTTTAATTGGACTTTATTTTGTGTGCGCAGCCTTTGTTATTGTTTTTATTTATCTTGTCTTAAAGGGTTTGAGGGATTCCCTTTTTTAAGGTTGCTGCCTAATAGTTATCTAGCGCTGTCTCATTCTTTTTATTTATAAGAGGCCACAGCCTGCTAAAGCAATTATTGATTTTATTAAAGGACACGGAGGCTCATATTATGCTTATCTCTTTCTTTATTATACCTCAGCAGCAAAGAGAAGGTATAAGATATTCATAGAAAAAAACTCAATAAGAACAGGTTCTCAAAGGGTTAACATAACATTCCACCCTTAACCAATAGGAACAGTCCTCTTGTCCATAACCACCCATGTGACCTTTCCTCTTCCTCTTTCTTTGCTGCTGCCTCAGCTAAGTAACACCTAATTTTCTTCTCTCTAGTCAGAGGAATTTTATTGAGTATTTGCTTGAATTTATGTACTGTTTATGTATTTTTTCCACAGTTTCCCTCATTAGGTATACCCCTTTACCCAGCGTGTCCACACGCTTTGGGGTTTTTCCTCACTCAGCGGTTTACCGCTGCCTCCGGCGGTAAACCCAACCCTCCCTCCCTGCTCCGGGTAGTTTATTACCCGTTCCATATCCCATCCTTCCCCCTGAGCGCTTCCCGCGACCGTTTTCTCCGGCGCGAGGGTTTCGCGGCCGGTAAACGCTTGCGCACGCGCACTGGCAGCCGCACAGAGCGACAGCCATTACCTCTAACGGCTGACAGGATTTTCCCGCCTTTTTCCCGACACCCTCTGTGATCTGAGGGGCGGGCGGCAATACGCGGATTGGCTGCTGGCTGGGACTTGCAGCTTACCAGTGCTCCCTTGCGGCCATTCCGGAGGGAACACTCGGTAAGCTAACAGTCTTTTGCTTGGGCCTTGTCCTATTACTCCCAGCCAACCACATTATCAGTGTACATTCACAATAGTTTCACATACTTCTGTAGTTATTCAGTTGCTTCGGCAAACCGAATATTACACAAATTTCTCTCACTCACTTCAGCCTATTTATCTAGCATGCTAAACCCCAGAACCCAGGAGACTGGCACTCCTACTACTGCCAGCAAGAACACCAAGCTCCAGGTGTCCCCTGCCACGCGCCCACTCTCTCCACAGAGAGAAGACGCGGCCTCCATGGAGCAACTGAACTCGGAGGAGTTCCATACGCTCCTGGACGCGACCATGACCAAATCGGTCACACAGGCCATTTACACGGCTATAGGGGCGATGTCAGACAACCTGACACTATCCATTAGTAACGCCATCATGGCGTCTAATACCAACCCTGGCGGCCTCCACCCCAAGGCCCAAGATGACAAGCCTGCTTCCCTTACCGGTCGCAAGGCCACTGAAAAGACCCACCACGTGGGCAGACAAACCTCCAAAACACATATGACGGACAGGTTGCGCCCTGTCACTAATGAGGACGTGGGGCCCCCACGTAAACGAGCCTCCCACCGGGCAAAAACGGTGAGGAAATGGAAACGGGCTAAGGCCCAAACTGAGACATCCGACTCTGATTCGGAACTGGAGGAGGTACTGAACGAGTCTGAAGACATAGACTCTTTTGAATCGGAGAACTCCTCTCCGGAGCGCAGCCTGGCAGCAAACCCTACTATCACGGGCAAGGCGGCTAAGGATGACTCCATCATCCTGGACCCTCAGGGCGAGCCCCTCTTTAACCCGGACGACCTACAACACCCTAGGTCTACCGAATGGTTTCCGGCTGACCATGTGGCCCAGTATATTGCGGCCAGGATTAGGAAACCCCTGGATAAACATACCAGGAACAAACTAAGGGCAGAATGCCCACGCCCGACGGTCCCTGATATGGCCTGTGCCACACCAGAAGTGGACCCAAAAATCGCCCAATTCCTGGGCAAAACTGGCTGGAAGGCCAAAAAGGGTTTGGATTATTCGCTGCGCCACTGCCAGGACAAGGTGCTTGACTCCTTGGGCCCCAGCGCAAAAATCTTCGACATGGTCGAAGCGGCACTTTCAGGTGACACACCTGTAGACCTCCTGGCTATTCGAGAATGGGCACAGCGCTCTATTTGCCTCATCGGCAATTCCAACGCTGCACTAAGCACAGAGAGACGTAAGGCGATCCTCATGAAGATCGACCCGAAACTGGTCAACATGGCCATAACTGAGCCTGGCACACAGGCAAAAGGCCTCCTTTTTGGAGACAATTTTGTGAAAGAGTTGGGTACCTATGTGAGTACATTTACAGCCCTGGACAAGGCGCAAACAAATCTCAAACGAGTGTTCTCCCCAAAGGTTTTTGGGGGGGCTGGCAGACATCGGGGCCGTCTGTCCAGCCGCTCTTCACGGGGCTCCTACCGGGGCTACCGAGGCTCCACTACATCCAGGTTCCCACAGACAGAAGCCAGGAATCCTACCTTCTTTCCTGTCAGGGGCAGATCATGGCAGTCCAGAGGACACAGAGGTGCCACATACGGCCGACGGCCTTATGGTAAGTACTCTTCCCCTACCTTATTCTGGTATAACACATGTGGGAGGCAGATTATCCCAATTTTTCGAGGCATGGCAAAGACTCACGTCCGATGCCTGGGTCCTCAACACAGTACTAGGGTACCACATAGAGTTTGTGCAAAACCCGATACAATACACTCTACCAAGGCGGATGGTGTTTGCCCCCCAAGACAGGGAACTAGTATCGAAGGAAATCGATACACTGACGGAGAAGGGCGCGATCTACCAGGTCGCGCCTCACTCCCCAGGCTTCCTGAGCAACCTGTTCTTGGTTCCCAAAAAGGGCGGCGGCGTGAGGCCGGTGATCAACCTACGCCCTCTCAATACATTCGTACGATACCACCACTTCAAAATGGAAGGGATCCATTGCCTACGAGATCTTCTCCGGCTGGGGGATTGGATGGTCAAACTGGACCTCCAAGATGCCTACCTCACCATCCCCATCGCAGAGGAGTGTCACCACCTCCTCCAGTTTATATGGAACCATCAGACATGGAGGTTCCGCTGCCTACCATTTGGCCTCTCGTCAGCACCATGGTGCTTTACGAAACTGCTAAAACCGGTAGTGGCACTGCTGCGCAGCAGAGGGGTGCGCATGATCATATATCTGGACGATATGCTGATCATGGCGCAAGATGCCCTTATACTTCAACAACATCTATCCTGGGCACTATCCCTCCTTCACAACCTGGGATTCCTAATCAACTGGGAGAAATCAGTTTTAATCCCCTCCCAGTCCATGGAATTCCTAGGATTCACTATAGAGGCAGTCCAGGGGACCCTAAGCCTACCACCTTCAAAGATCAAGACTATCAAGAAGGAGATCCGCAGGACACTGGCTCGTCCAACGCTCACCGTGAGACAACTAGCCAGAATAATCGGACTCCTTTCAGCCTCCATACAGGCAATCTTCCCGGGCCCCCTACATTACAGAGCCCTGCAGAGACTGAAAACAGCACAACTACAATCGGGTCACTCCTATTCAGACTCCGTGCCACTCGATCGCACAGCCAAAGAGGAGCTCAGGTGGTGGCTCCAGCACATGGAAGCATGGAATGGCAGAGCAATCTTCGGCACCACCCCAGATTGCATAATAGAATCCGATGCCAGCACGCGGGGCTGGGGAGCGCGTTGTGGTCCTATCTCCACAGGAGGAAGATGGTCCCAACCGGAAAAGGCACTACACATCAACAGCCTGGAACTTATGGCAGGCTCCTTCGCGCTGAAGAGCCTCCTGGGCCCCAAAACGCACTGCTCCATCATTCTGCGGATGGACAACATATCAGCAGTCCAATACATCAACCGCCTCGGCGGCACCAGGTCCAAAATCCTGGCAGACTTAGCCACAGACTTCTGGCAATTTTGCTTGGAACGCAACATATCGGTTCAAGCCGAATACATTCCGGGACTTTCGAACACCGTAGCAGACTGGAACTCCAGATACCTACGGGATGCCAGCGACTGGCACCTGAACCGCGCAACGTTCTTAAAACTTCAGACATTATGGGGCCCGATGTACATGGACCTGTTCGCGTCGAGATTGAATACTCAACTTCCGAAATTCTTCAGTTGGAGACCGGACCCAGAAGCAATAGCTACGGATGCATTCCTACACCCATGGCCGGTCGGAAGACTATACGCTTTCCCCCCATTCGCTCTACTGGCACGAACATTGGTACACCTCGACCGCTCGCGGTCGTCCATGGTCCTCATAACACCATTCTGGACAACACAGCCTTGGTTCCCTTCACTCATGGAGATGTCCATAGATGTGCCCAGATTGCTACCAGAGCATCTACACCTCATTTCAGATCCCGAAGGGAATCCACATCCACTGGTGATGCAGGGTCAACTCAAATTGCTAGCGTGGCTCCTCTCAGGGGACCCTGGGTCATACCAGATGTTCCACAGACGACTCTCGAACTACTGGCGGGAGCCTGGGCTCCAGGAACACGGAGATCCTACAAGACGGCCTGGAACGCCTGGAGTGGTTGGTGCATGGAACAACAAGTGGATCCCGTATGTGCCTCTGTGAACTATATGTTACGTTTCCTCACACTCCTATACGACCAAGGCCTGGCGTATCGGACGATCAACGTTTACAGATCAGCGATCTCCGCTGGACACAAAGGCTGGGAAGGATCCCCAGCGGGCAAACACCTTCTGGTATGCAGACTCCTACGTGGGGTTCGATTTTCCAGACCCCCACAACCCCGATACACATCAGTGTGGGACGTGAACCTAGTCTTAAACTTATTAGAAAGATGGCCACAGAACTCTTCTCTCACACTGAAACAACTATCAGCAAAACTGGCCATGCTCTTCTGCCTGATCTCATGCAAACGAGTTTCGGATGTTCGGGCACTAGACGTTGATGCACGCTCGTTCACCCCAACGGGAGTAACATTCAACATATCCAGACGTACCAAAACAACAATTTCATCAATATCATACCCTGCATTCCCTCATAACGTAAACCTATGTCCAATAGCCTGCCTGAAGGAATACGAAAAACGGACACAGGCATTTAGAAATCCGAGACACCACGAGCTGTTTTTGGCCATCAACACGCCACACCAACCAGTATCCTCGGTAACAATAGCCCGATGGGTGAAGTGGATAATGACCACCGCTAATATAGACACGTCCATATATGGCGCACACTCCACCAGGGGAGCTATGGCGTCCAAAGCGTTCACTTTGGGATGCAGGTTGGAAGACCTATTGCGGACAGCGGATTGGTCCCGTGAGTCCACCTTTAAGGATTACTATTTTCACCCTACAGACCACATATCATCGACGGTCATTGCACAGCTTTGAACTAGCATAATATGAGCCTCCGTGTCCTTTAATAAAATTACCAGATTTTACTAATTACATGACGTAAAGTCATGATTTTATAAAGGACACGGAGGCGAATATTCGCCCACCCGGTAAGTATGTCATTTCAACAATTGTAAGACAGAATTGTATGCCCACCCGATAGATCCTGACATTGCAGGTAAGGTTGAGTTTGTCGAAATACGAGTCGATTATGTACCATAAGTTTTATTAAATAACATAGCACATACTACAGACAAGTTAATCTGTGCAGATAACGAATACATAGAGTTAAACAATACCAATGTGGCAAACAGTTGCGAGACCATATTTTACCACCTCTTTTCTCTATCCCATTTCAGCTTGAAGATCTAATATCGAAACCTTCAGATGACCAGTTGTCAGCACAGTTCAAACGGATAACTTCTACAGTCCAGTTGCATAGAAGAGTTCGTTACAAGGGATAAAGTTTCCAAATCGTTCTTCTCAAGTTATGATGATCCAGCTTCGGCATGACCAAAGAAAGAGGGAGAGGAAAGGTCACATGGGTGGTTATGGACAAGAGGACTGTTCCTATTGGTTAAGGGTGGAATGTTATGTTAACCCTTTGAGAACCTGTTCTTATTGAGTTTTTTTCTATGAATATCTTATACCTTCTCTTTGCTGCTGAGGTATAATAAAGAAAGAGATAAGCATAATATTCGCCTCCGTGTCCTTTATAAAATCATGACTTTACGTCATGTAATTAGTAAAATCTGGTAATTGAAGTTTATGTTCTGATCCTGACAAGACTTCGGATTTTGGCTCCTGCTGTGAAATCCTGCTCTATTCTGGATATCATAGAACCAACCCGATTTATCCTTTCAAACTGCTATGCTTGGGGAAAAATCTGATCTTCAATACCAACCTGCTTTATTCGATACTGGTCTCTGATTCCTTATTGCTTTGGTTCTAACCTACAGTAAACTACGCAACCTACCTGGATATTATAAACATTCCTATAATTTGCAACATTCCTGAAAGACCCGGTTACAACTATCTGAAATTGCAGTACTACCTCTAAACCAAAGAGGCTGATCACCTTTTATTACCTGTATTACTTAATCCTTTATATTTCTGTTAGTTCTGTCTAGTTGTATTTTGTCTACGTGGAACCTTTAGTTTCACATATAGGTTTTCCTTATATTGATCCACCTATAATCTCACTTATATGTTTCCCTGTTACCTTAAACCTGTCTGGGGCATGTTGCCTAACTCTTGTTTTCTATTATCTCTCCTTATACTTACCTATAATTTCGCTTATAGGTTCTCCTTCTACCTTTTGCCTATAATTTCGCTTATAGGTTCTCCTTCTACCTTTTGCCTATAATTTCGCTTATAGGTTCTCCTTCTGCCTATAATCTAACCTATAGGTTTTCCTGCTACATAATACCTGTCTGGGGCTTATTGCCTAAATCTCTATTTTATAGCCCTCAATATACTTAACTGTAATTTCGTTTATAGGTTCTACTTTCTCCCTTTGTCTTTATTATTTCCACTTACCTTAAAGTCCTACTACTCTTGTCTTGTTTCAAGACTAACCATGTCAAAGATTTCCAATAAAGAACCTTAAGCTAACCCTGGTTATCTGACCTGATCAGAACCATGATACATATACTGTGGGACAAGTATCTGTCTCCAAATAATGTAAGAATCTGTTCATGGAGGTGAATCTGGTGGAGGTCAGAAAATTTGATTACTGCGCAATTTCGGTCCCCATTCCTCTACTGTTCTGCAGGCTATCACATAGCAGGGTAGAAGATTTAAAGACACTGCAAGAATTCTTACCTTTAGGCCTTTTTAAACTTCTGATGAACAATGGCCTCTCACTAACTCGTAACTGGCAAAAGTAAAAAGTAAGATATAATGATTTCAGTATAGAATAAGTCGTTGAAAGGGCACAGACAAGCAGGGCTACCACTGATAGGGTGGACTACCAACTGGCCATAGAGTGCACAGTGCCCTCTCTGACTCAGAACTCCAGGGGAAATCCTTGTAGTACCATGTCCTGATATGCATTACTGTGTGTGTATGTCTGTGAATATGTACATGTGTGTGTGTGTGTGTGTGTGTGTGTTTGTGTCTGCGTGAATGTACGTCTGGGAGTGTGCATTATTGTACACTTTATTTTGGAGTGCATATTTAAAAAAAAGCCGGCAAACTATGTCATAAATATTCTAAATTTGAATTATGACTACAACGTAGATAGAGTTGGTACAGTTTCCTGTGTACAAAAAAAGCAAATGTATACACAGTAAGTTACACATACACCATCTTACCTCACTCCTGTTTGCTGTGCATTACACTAACTGTAGTACATCTGCCAACATTTCTCTCTGATACTTACACAGAGACAGAGCAGTTGTGGAAAAGCAGATTTATAAGGAAGTTGGAGGATAAATAAGCATTTTGATCTAATTTTCATTAAGAAACAGAGCCAGGCCTGTGTATGCACTAGGTAAGGAGCAGGAGGCAAACTTTAGCCACCTATGTATTTTGGGCGTTGCTAATGATGTAATGGTTAATAAAGATTAACATAATCTGAAAAAAAACAAAAAACTGAAATGGTGAAATGACAAATGGAAAACATTTAAAAGTGAGACATTATGTAATTGAAAAATGAAAACAGGCAAAGGGAAGAAAAACGTTTCAAATTATATATAAAAAAATATAAAAACTTGAATTATCAGAATGTTAGCAGCAGAATTGAGAATTACAGAGAATTACATTGGACCAATAGCAACTGCACTCTTTTTTTTAAAAATTTTTATTTTTTAACATTCTTTATTTAAGATTTTAGCGGATTCATAAGTTTAATAGTATTGCAGTGTACAGGATAAGAAAATAACATTGCATTATAGAGCTGTAATGAAATTGGAACCTTAAAGGAACACTATAGGCATCCGGACTACTTAATCTCAACCAGGTGTCCTGGGTTCCATGGGACCCTCTCCTTTTTAACCCTGTAGTGTGAAACATTTGTGCCAAAAAAATTTCTTTGCAGGGTTAACCTGCTCTAATGAAAGTCAATTTGTGAACGAACAGAGTAAAACTCTTCTCTTTCAATCAGATGGTCTAAGAGAGGCCATCTGATTAATGCAGCCCATCTGCAGGGCTAGAACTTGAAGAATCCTGTTCAGTGTCTTTGATTAAAGAAACACTATAGGGTCAGGAACACAAACATGTATTCCTGACCCTGTAGTGGTAAAACCACCATCTAGCCCCCCTGGTGATCCCTTGCCTCCATTAATATAGTAAAATCTTGGATTCAAGTCTGTAGATGCTGTCTCTGCCCCTGAACTGCCTCTGTCTGCTGACATCATCAGAAGTGGTGGTCTGAGCCAATCACAATGCTTCCCCATAGGATTGGCTGAGACTGTCACGGAGGCAGATCAGGGGCAGAGCCAGCACAAGTCAAACACAGCCCTGGCCAATCAGCATCTCCTCATAGAGATTAATTGAGTCAATTAATCTCTATGAGGGAAGTTCAGTGTCTGCATGCAGAGGCTGGAGATACTGAATGGCAGTGCTGCATACTAGGCAAGACTGCCCCAGGAAGCACCTCTAGCAGCCATCTACGGAGTGGCCAGTGGAGTTGTCACTAGGCTGTAATATAAACACTGCATTTTCTCTGAAATTATAGTGTTTACAGCAAAAAAGCCCAAAGGGAATGATTCTGCTCATCAGAACAAATGCAATGAGCTGTAGTTGTTCTGGTGACTATAGTGTCCTTTTACGTCCAAACTAGGCATAGAGACCTTGTAATGCATTCCAAAGACATGCATAACTCTACAGCCATTACGACTGCAGAAGAAAAATTAGCAGCTACTAAAATAAAATGAAGAAAATCAATGTAACTAAATGTCACAGCTAGAAAAATAAACATTACAGTGGAGACTTAATAGGAAAGATCAGCGAAAATTGAAATAAAAGCCTGGGTTTAAATATTCACTGTTCTAATCATAATACACATGGCTACCATAAAATAAAATTAGCTGTAACAGATTGTTTGATATGGATTTGTATAACAACCTTCATGGAGTATGTTTGTATAAACACCACATGTAATGAGTTTTAAATGAAAACTCCACTTATTTTTAATGAGGCTGGGCATTTGCAACCCTCATGGTAATGATCAGTCATTTAAACTGGTAAAATTAAGTATTATTGGGGGAAGGGGGTTCTCTCTTAGAAACAGGCAAACTAACGCACTGGCCTGTATGAGACGAAAGCAGGTGCCCGGTAAGTTGAAAACACCATGAGGGAGATGTCGAGAAAAAGTAGTGTAGATCGGGGCAAAGTTCTAAAAGAAAGAGAATTTGTCAGCAACATTCCATTGGTTTCCATGGTGACTGCTCTATTTATTAATCTTGGCACCACAGCTGTTTCTTTAGATACTCATTGTGTAGGTAAAAATATAACAAACTTGCCAGGGGGTCACCAAGCCACCTGGGGGCTAGTAAACCATGCACTAATGTGGTGGGACAATTGAAGAAGACAAATAGGAACATGGGATGCCAGCTGCAGTTATCGCTACCCAGCCAGGGATTTTAGACCGTTTGCTGATATTCTTGTGGATTTTGCTCCAAGATCTAATGACCGGAATGCTTGACGTTTGCAGGTTAGGTAGATATAGGGTAGAACCGTCTGAAAGTATCTTCAGATTGAAGGAGCCCCCCATTAAAGAAAGCTCTCCTTTCTTAGGTTCCCCCCTAGTAAACACAAAGAAATTGTCTCCCACCCCCTCTAGCCATTTGCTCAGCATAGCCCAGACATCCTGTTACCAGGAGTGGGTATGTACCCAGCACTCTGATTGGTTCACACTGTACCTTTGCAGTCTCCCATCAGGTCCCCACATTTTTTTTTTCTCTCACCTTTATGTAGCTTGCACTGTATAATTATTATTAATCATGTTGCTTGATAAATGATTGATAAAATGAGGTTTGAAGCTTTTACTCGTTCCACCCAGTCTTTGGCTGATGGTTGTAACGTAGCAACGAGGAAGCTCGAGATACTAGGTGAGTAAAACTGTTGTATGATGTTGCTTCAGGAGCTCCTGGAGGTTGCTAGTGGCATAGAGAAGTAACGGGCATAGTAAACAGGTTCATGTCTTTATCCAAACTCAGGGGCCTATCAACCTCATATACAGGGGATACTTCCATCTTCCTGTAGGAAGGTTTGTATAGACATGTCCTGTTGGCTTTCTACTGGATGGCAATGAAACTTTAAAGTAGGCAAGTGTATCTAACTAACACAACTAGAAAAACTAAATGAAAATTATAACGTTTGCTAGGAAGTAATTACTTTCCACTGGTTCTATGAGAAGCTATGATACAACTCAGCTGTTTAATGCTCTAACTATATTAACTAATGATTAATAATAGCAGTTATTGAGAGGCTAGATTATTCTATAATCTGTTTGTCTGCTTTGAGCCCCCTTTAGCTATTTTTTTTGAAGACTTTTTATTTGTGTTGCCCAGTAAAGAATATATGGTATGATATACCTATACAGTATATTACCATTCGGATTGATACCTGGCTCCTGTGTAGGCTCACAAAAATAAATACATGTGTCATTCAAAGGGAATATTAAAATTCTTAATTTTAGTAATTAGTCTTAAACGGAAAGGTAAGGGTGTGTATGTCCTTTTACTTTGTAAAGCTTGTATTTGTATTATAATGTATGTATTATGTATATAAAGATGAGCTTTACAATATCTGTAATATATCGTTTTAGTTTTAGGCATCGGGGTAACTGCAGAATTTCTGTTAGTCTGCAGTATCTCCCCCTGGTGGATAAACATGATATTGTATGTTTCTGAAATACATTTCAAGCCTAATGGTCATGTTATCAATCTAGTGTAAGAGTTTAGGGAAGCCACTCATTCTCCAAATCCTCTAGTGTTAAATGTGTCAGTTATTCTGGGCAACAGATAAAACATTGACATTATATCAAGAACTTTGATTCACTTTTAGGGAGACAAATATAAGAACAGGCATATAATGACAAGAAAATTATCTGGTGTCTGCATTATTTTAGGACCTTCTCCTGTTTGTCCCTGGGGTGCAGTCCCAAACCATCAGTCAGGGCTTGCATAAAATATGAGTCCTGAAAGTCCCTTTAACATTCCCAATGTTCCCTTTGACACTCCCCTTCAGAGGCGTAACTAAAAATCACCAGGTCCCATTGCAAAAAACACCCTGCCTCCCCCATGTGTCTCAATTTCCCCCCAGTCCCTCTATATATCTCCATTCCCCCGTCCTTCCATGTGTCTCAGTCCCCCCTCCCGTCCTTCCATGTGTCAATCCCCCCACTAGTTCCTCAATGTGTTTCAATTCCCCCCTTCCCTTCCTTCCATGTGTCTCAATTCCACTCCGTCCCTTCCATGTGTCAATCCCCTTCCAAGTCCCTCCATGTGTCAATTCCCCCCCTGTTCCTTTCAAGTGTCAATTCCCCCCCATTCCCTTCCATGTGTACCTCCCTCATCCCCCTCTGTACCTGCTCTTGTCCATGTAGAATGACCCAGCGGACTACGGTACCCAATCTGGCAGGAAGTGCTCTCAGTGAGCACTTCCTGTCCGACTGAGAAGATGGAAACAAAGGCACCTATACCCACAGTCTGCTCAGCCACGCTACATACCCCCTACATACAGTGTATGCACAGTGCTCCTCTCCTGACGGTCACCCTGTGGCCGCACCGGCCCTGAAGTGATGGAGTTTCACGGTCGCACAGGTTACAACTGCGACCGTGGTAGCTATGCCACTGCTCCCCTGAATAGGAATAGGAACCCGAATATATATCCCCCCCCCCAGTAAGTGTGTCTATAATTTTCTTGCCCAGTACATCAAGTCGTGCCTGCCTGGCGAAATTACAGAAATTTAGGCTTATCTTTTTTGTCTCTTCCCATCACCTTTCTGGGCAATAGCCAACTGCTATAAATTTATGGAACTTTACAGTTAGAAACCCATGGCTTGTTTTTTGTGCTCAGGGGTATTAGTATTCTGTGGCTAATTAATGCTGTCTGGGACTCCAAGTACTTGGGGACTACACGTACCTTGATGCTTGGCAAACACTAAAGTGTAAGGTTAGTATTTGCCTTGATTCTCAACCACAAATTCTCAATAAGTAAACAACTAGGGGATGGAGAGCCTGAAACTCCCCCAGCCCAGGGCACTCTCTTCACATCCATCTACACAATAAATGTAAATTTGATTATTTAGTCTCTTTAACAAAACTAGAATGTAATGAGAAACCCAGACTGCCCAGCACAGTCTGTCGCGGACTTGTTTTGTGTACGGTGTACCTAAATGATTTTTCAATTATCATATTATTGCAGAGCTCATAGCATAATCACCACACTGCTATGACAAGGACACGCTTTGAGGACACTGCAGTAGCTATATTTTGCTGTCTCACAAGAATTTATCATGCGTAAAGCAAGGACAGACATACCTTTATCCTGCAAATATGCTACGGAGTCTTTATTTTTATTCATTTGCTGCGGTCATCATGTAATTGTTGCTGGCTTTGAGCAAAGCAGGAAACCACAGCCTCTCAAAACCTAGATTATTAATAGTCCTTAACTAGAAACTAAATAGTCCTGAACTATGACTGACAGTGTTATCCCAAAACATCTGATCTTCACAAGAGTCATGGACCCCAAAATTCACATTTCCATACCTGAGCCTGTTTACCTGTTGTAGGGTGATAACCTCAGTTAGCAACTTATATCTTTAGAAATCACTTTGAAATAGAGGATTTCTATCGTCCCCATAGTAAAGAAGGAACATCTGCCTGGAGTTTGTGAAAAGTATGCAATCTTAGCATGTTGACCTTAATCCTGTGCGCAGGTGCCAGTCAATCAAGACCTCCAGCCTCTAAACTACTAGAGACTAAACATTAGATGAGGTTTTCCATATGAAAGAAGACTCCGTACCCCTAAAACCTCACTCCAATATAAGCTTTAAATAAGTGAATTGGATCAGAAGGAATGGGATTGTATCTGTTTGCAAAGTATATTCAGTACCTCTGCATATTAAAAGAGGTTCAAAGTATATTCAGTACCTCTGCATATTAAAAGAGGTTCAAAGTATAATCAGTACCTCTGCATATTAGCAGATGTTCAAAGTATAATCAGTACCTCTGCATATTAGCAGAGGTTCAAAGAATATTCAGTACCTGAGCTTTGTTAGGGGCCCCAAAATTTCTGATGGCGGCCCTGCCTGATCTTCATCTTTGCCTGGTAATCACATCTTCTTCCTTTGAGACAGACAGACAAACGTGTTGTCTCCTTTTATGTTCTTGTTGGACCTTACCAACACCATATGTCTAATCAGACTTCCGTCAATTAACCTCCCATGCTAAGTCTCAGCTAACAAAAATGGGGACATTATTTTCTAAATGCACAATATCTTAAAGGTTACAAAGTTCACTTT
This sequence comes from Pelobates fuscus, assembly GCF_036172605.1. Lineage (NCBI taxonomy): Eukaryota > Metazoa > Chordata > Amphibia > Anura > Pelobatidae > Pelobates > Pelobates fuscus. The sequence continues at coordinate 46,844,166 of NC_086322.1, read as the reverse complement.
GTCACATTTTTACAAATGGATCCACTTATTTTACGTCCTCTGTAGGTGTCCTCTTAATTGTCTATATGCTGCTTAGCTTTTGATTTTATTCATAGATTTAAAGATTTCAGTCAGTATCTTTTGGTGGGCGGACATAAAAGAGGCAGATATAAAAAACAGGAAAATATATTACATTTATATAACTGTTTTCAAAAACTATGGCAGCATTTTTCAGTCAATTGCTATTTATTTAGGATTGAGCAGTCCATCAATCTATAGCAAGGTAAGGACATGAAGCTCGTATCAAAGAATACAGAACATTATATCTGTCTGAGTAATTTAACAAAGTGAGAATTCAAAATTGCATTAAAGTGAATTTAACATGTAAGGCTGGAGTAGTTTAACTGGAAGCAAAGCTATTTTGAACTTAAAGGGACACTCCAGAACCATAAAGCACTATAGCTTGCTGAAAAGCTTTATGTGTGAAGAGTGTGTCCTCTTTTTTTCATTTTGCAAAAAGTGCAGATTTTAATAGAAATCAACACTTTTATAAATTAACCTGGTTACACCCCCTGGCTGCCACTCAGATAGCTGGTCCTGTTACTTCCTGGTTTGTTTAGCTCAATGGATCGAAACTCAAGCAATTGCTCAGAGCACCTGATTTGCTCATTGACTTCTCATTGAGCTGCATTGGGAAGTCTGTGATTGGAAAGTCTGGGCGGGGTTAGAAAAATAGGGTTTACAAAAGGCAGCAGACAAGAGAACCGCAGGGTTTTCAAGCTGTTTTTCGATAAACCTCCACTGAAAAAATGCATAACTAAATGCAAGCAAGTTTTCATTGTGGGTATATCTACTAAACAGTGATTTTTATTTTGTATTTGGGCAGTGGAGTGTCTCTTTAAATTTAAAATTCTTGCTTTAGTAAATAAAACCTGTATATCTTAACACAAGGTGAATTCTCTGAGATTGAGGTCTGGGGACTGAACAAATCTGGAATTTAGGTAAAGTTGTGCCTCGCCTTTGTTCTGTGGCAGGTAGCTATTTGACCAGCTTGTGGTAGTGTACAAGGCCCCAGGGAGAGTGCCCAGCTTAGCGGACAGGGGCACATGTATGAGTGTGGGATGGATGATGTATGATTGGCTATATGCTACATGTGGGAGTGTGAGATGTGAGGAAGTGGGTGGTCCTGGAGGAGGTACCAGGTTGGACGTGTCCCCACTGGGTTGTAAGTCGACCAGTGGGGAGCATTATGGTTGGGCCCCACCGAGTTGGTGGGGAGCCCTGAAAAGGAAGATGTTTTTATTATGCCGAGGGGGGGAGGTGAGAGCCTTGGGGAAGTTAGATTGGCAAGGACGGTTTCTTTGGTTACTGTATGACTATATGCAAATTGTTTATGTTAATTTATGATATTTATTATTTCGTTATAAGTTAAAGGAGTTATACAGTATTTGGTTGTGTTAATACCTGCTGTGGCCTGTTTTCTCCAAGAAGTTGTCTGTCGTTATTTGCAGGGGTAAGTTATGGTTTTATGGGGGATGCAGGGAATGCTATCCAATGCCCACTACGTACATACATGAGTGCTGTATCAGTAATTTGTTCATCTTTTCTAACCAGTTATATCTGCTTGCAAACGTTTTCATTTGATATTTTTAAGATACCGTAGTTAGTTAGAGTTAAAGGAAATTTAACTTGACACACCTAAAGCTACTCAACAAATGGTAGATTTTTAGAGTTGCACCCTTAGAGCTCTGCTTCAGTTCCGACAAGCTGAACCAAAGTCATGCGTTTAACTGGGGTGGGGGCTAGGAATGCTAGATCCCAAGTTCTAGTCCTGAATATCACCAGGTGGGAATAGAGACATGGGGAGAGAGATAATAAGAGGTAAGGGTAGACTGTTAAGAGCGAATAAAAGAAATATTACACACGTATATATAAACCTGCATCCTATACAATACACCCTACATATAGACATGCCATATATACATAGTTGAATGAAACAGTATCAGCACACATGAGTAACTAACATATTTTGCAAATTTTCTGGGTGAAAAGAAGTAAACAATATCTGCAGTGAACAAAGATAAAATTGACATCACAGTCCTCCGGCGAAGGTCCATTCCAAGGCTCCTCATAGAGGAGCATTGAGGACCTGATTCACATGCGCGGCAAGTACCGCGTGCACATCCAAATTTCCCCATAGAAAATAATTGTACTCAGTGCTCTCTCTCTTTTTTTTTTTGTATACATTTTTCAATTTATTGGAGGGTTGTCACTAATAGATACATTGGTGAAACAAGAGATTCTTACATTACACGTATATTGTGGACAATGAAAACAGAAATTAAGTTCACAGTGTTTACAAGGTAATTCCTTGGTGTACATATAAACCATAACTGCTTATGAATTCACAGTTAGTGCACTTAATAAAAATATGTTACGCAGAGGTAGGAACACAACATTGCACAAATATTAAACTGCTAGCATTAGGTCTGACCAAAATTATTTGTGTGATTATGTCATTTGTATCTCTGGAATGTCTTGTTTATATCTCAGGAATTAAATGAAAAATGAACTATGAACAATATAATGAAAACATAAGATATGCCATTTGCTCTGGTTGAAATCAGATCCGCCTTGCCTCCCCACAAAATCCGTAGGAGTATCTATATATTAGTCTGTCAGTAGGTCTTATATCTCTAACAGTTTCTCTCTAGATAGCCTGGTGGGAAGTATGTCTTAGTTTAGGTGGGTGTATGGTGACAAGATATGTCATATAGACTTGTCTCTCATGTATAGTATCCAGGGTTTCCAAATAGTCCGATATTTAAGGGATTGAGCTAAGGCAGACCACCTCAGTTCAAATGCCCCCGTATGGAATCTTCTATACCAGTCATCATCGGTCAGCTGGGGTGAGATATATGATAATTCCAGGGACGGGTGTATGTCGGAGGCCTAGGGTATTGTAATGGTAATAGTAACTTTTAGCATTTGGAAAAGGACTTGGGGATTGGTTTACCCATTGAACAAAGTTGTTCAAATTTCATCTCTTCTCTGAGTCTTCACTCCGGTATATGTATGGATTGAATGGCGTGTTTCAAACGTGAATAGTGAAAGAGATGTAAGGTATCCGGTGTATTGTTCAGAGTGAGCTCGGAAAGGGGTTTCAGTGCATTGGCTTGTATAAGATGGTTCAGTAATGTGTATGTGTTTGCCTTACTGTGTGTCGCTGAGAGCATAGTTAGTCCTTTTATTCTGGCAGGGAATAATAGGTTGTGGGAAATAGGGTATTTGGAGGATAGGGAGGGTGAGAGGTCAGCTTGATGTGCCAATTTTTTTCAAATATGAATGGTAGGAGTGATGGTGGGATGATAGGATATTTGTGGTATCTTCGCTTGGGTGATCAACCAGCAAAGCTTGTAGCGGCATATCTGTGAACGATTACTCTGCATTTATCCATTGTTTGGATGAGTGTTTTGTAGAGCAATCTAGTTCGGGTCCAAGGTGAACAACCCTATGTGTGGTAAACCTGTTCCTCCTGCTGTCTCTCGGTCTAGTAAGAATAGTGTATGCTAAATTGGCCCAGACAAATTGAACAAAAAAAATATTTAATTTGGCTGAAATGGAAGTGGGAGTATGAATCGCTACCGTTTAGAGGAGATATAATATTTTAGGTAGGATGTTCATCGTGATCATATTGACTCTCCCCAACCATCTTAAGTGGGGTTTATTCAATCTAGATATCTTTTGTAATAAGGGTATGAAATTAGCTGCATAGAGATCTGAGACCTTTGGTGTGATCTTAACTCCCAGTTAGGTAATATATTGATCTGCCCATTTAAACTCAAATGTTTGAGTTTGTTAACTATGCTAGTGGGGACGTTTAGATGAAGTATTTCGGTTTTATTTTTATTCATTTTAAAGTTAGACATCTCACTGAAGAGTTCCAGTTCAGACCACAAAGGAGGTAATGATCGAAGAGGTTCTGTCAGAGTAAATAGGAGGTCATCTTCAAAGGCTGAAACTTTACAGGAGTATGACCTACCTGTAAATCCCCTTATGTCTTGGTTTCCTCTTATCACTAGTAGGAATGGTTTCAGCACCAGAATAAAGAGCAGGGGCGATAGAGGACATCCCTGGAGAGTACCGTTGCGGATTTGAAAAGGCTGCGATAACTGTCCATTAACCTTCAGTCTAGCAGAGAATGTTGAGTAGATTGCTGAGATCCACTTAAACCACTGCTTCCCAAAGCCCAATATTTGTAACGTCGACATGAGAAAAGACCAGTCTACCCTGTCAAACGCATTTTCAGCATCTATGGATAGCAGAAGTGATGGAATTTTGAGATGGTTCGTGATTTAAACTGATAATTTTGGTGGTGTTGCCCTTGGCTTCCCTTGTTGGTACAAAACCGATTGATCAGGGTGGACTAAGTCTGTACTCAATGCTTTCTAATGAGCTTCAGCATCATGTGACCAAGCTGATGGAGGGTCCAAAAATAAATATAATTGACTCTTACAAAGCAAATTAAATTTATAAAAAGATCTAACTGCTTCCTGCCCGCAATTTCCATTATCTCAAGTGTCACATTTACTATTTTATTTTTTCAGTCAGTTAAATATAGCAAGAATTATTAACTGTGCGTTAAAACATGAAGAAAAATGCTGCACTCACACTATTTTTTATTTATCTTTAAATTTTGACAGTAAACCTGATTTTCAATAGAGTTTGAATAATTTGGAATTACAACTGACTATATATCAATTTGCATTTAGATATATAGACAATCCAGTCTAAATGGTAGATAAATAGTAGATAGTTGCGGGGTTTTTTTTTTCTTAAATTTTCAAACCTAGCAACAACTGGTTGGAGTTATATAAATATTTCACTGGCAGAGATATCTGCAGGAACGAGCAAGAGAGGAATTACAGCTGACTGTAAAATTCTGCTGCACAACAACAATTCTACAAGGTCTATTTTATAAGATAAAAACTCTTCACTGTGTAAAAATAAAGTTTAGGCCAGATTCCAACTGCCATATAATAAAATAACACGACAGTAAAAAATTATAATAAAACGAAAGGTACACACGTATATCATTTTCTTTATCGTTCTCCACATCCTGTGTCTTTAGTCTGTCTGTAACTTTAAGAAAATCTCCTGCATTGTAGAATGATTGTGTATCCATACTCTATGCTGCTCTGTTCATACAGCGTGTTCTTGGTCTAAGTGACAAATTGAATCTGTGAATGTCAGTACTGTGATAGGTGATTACTGCCCACTGGGGGTCTTTTTAAAGGCATGCTAACCCTGCTGGCTCAAACATGGCACCAGATTGACTCTGCAAGGCGTTAACAATCTTTCCTATAATATTAATATCCTCTCAGGCCAGATCTTATTGTTTGTGCATGATTCCTTGTAGGAGTCACTATCAAACCAACTGTACGTTACTTATATGTTCTGCGTAGAGGTTTCTGTGAGAACTTGCTCTTATTAAAACATTCATTCGTACATTGTTTTTGCCTTTCAGAGATATAGATACCTTCTAATGTCTTGTCATGTTTTTCTGTGTGTTTGTAAATAACCGAAAACATGAAGTAGTGCTAAATTCCTTCAGAATGTTAGTCAAATGATATAATGTTAATGGCAGAAAGGCTGAGAATTATTCCCAAAGTACAATAAATTGGCTCCCTAAAGCTTACCTGTCAGGAAAGGTTATTTGTTACTGAAAACATCTGTTAAGACAATGAAGATGTATGCATCATAAAATAATTTATATATTCCATTGCTAAGAGATTTCATTGCTAAGAGATTAACTATAAAACACCAGCCAGGCGGCATTACTCACCTACACATATTTACATGTTATTCCCTAACCCCTGACATAAATGTTGGCTCTGCCTTAATCTCAGTTGGACTCCTATTGGTCCCGCCCAATATAGAGAAATATTGGAAACCTTTATTAGAAAAAAGAACACAAATATCAGTACCACTGTGTCCTGCCTCAGCTTTATTTGAATTATTCCCAGATTCTCTACCAGCATTTAAGTCCTTCTTACTCAAACACCTTCTGACCACTGCTAATCAGTCAACCCCGCTGCTTTTGATGAAGCATAAAGCTCCCTCTATGAGTGAATCAGAATTATGGAGGAAATACGTTACTCTTTAAAGCACAAATACCAATTATTCGAGCACATGGTCATTGCTGCATAGTAAGTTAACACCTGAACGCTTCTTACGCACACTACAGTGTACGTTACATATTGTTACTTAGCCTACACTGGCAATTGGGTGAACTCCATTTAGATGTAGATGCTATTTTTTATTTGTAATAATATTAATAGGTTATTCATGGTTCTCTTTTAATCACAGTTAAGAAACTGTTGTTGGTGATGGTAACCAAAGTAAAGCGGTATATGTCTCTGTACAAGTGTACATATGACCCGTAACTACCTTTCATGAGTATTTGATATATGCTCAATCACCATAAATGTAGCAATGTTTCTTTTATCCATGAAAAAGTTGTTTGTTTTTTTTAATGATCAGTCTATAAAATTAAGAGGAGCAAATTTAAGGCCCTGATTGTTTGGTGGCCTAGTGCTATATGGACTCTATTGCCCTCTTTCAAATAGTGTGATGAATGGCCTGATCCCCCTGATTTGTTTTGCACAAGCCGCAAGTTTGCGGTACCATTTTGTGACTGTTTGCAATATACATAGGTATCTCTGTATTGTGTGTACCTGTATTATACACAGAGCAGAATGTGTCTGTACTTGTAATTGCAGGCTATCTACTACAGCAATGGTGCGGGAGTAATGTAATCAGAGATTGCTCTGAAGGGACAGTGGGTCCACATATCTACCTGCCCGATCAATATAACCTATTGCTGTCAGGGTGGACTTGCATTGGGGGATGGAGGGGAGGAGAGAACTAGTGTAATGAATCACTTTGTAACCAGTTTTTTCTTGTGTGTTCTATTTGCCCAGTTCGGTATTCCCATTGGTGAAAATGTGAGCTGGAGGTTTCTACTGTCTTAGTTCTTTAGGTTGCCAAAAAGAAGCTTGTTTTGTCTCTCCCTTGAGATCTCACAGGTATATTGCTATTCATTGTGCTCTAAAGAGTAATTATTAATAAGAATATTCTAGGAAGACTAGATAGATAGAATATCATATAGTAACAAGATACCAGTCTTGCATTGCCAGTGAATACACTACCAAAGATGAGTCCTAGCATTTAGTGGAGCAGTGTGGTGGTGCAGGTTATGTAAAAAGAAACACATGGACGATAGCATTCCTGAACTGGTACACCTTCAGTGCCAGAGACGCCAGGGCCGCATCGTCATACCTGGGACTTATGCTCACAAGATAAAATAAAGATATGTACACATGCAACTATAACCCAATGCTGCATACACTCTCCATTTTACTACATAGTTGGAAGTCTTACCAGATCCATATCCTTGGATTGGTGTATGTTGCCATGAAGATTATACTCACAAAAATATTCTGTTTATTTTGTCTGCCAAGAGTTCTTTTTTAAGAGAGGCAAGCTGAAATTTCAAAATAAAATATTTTAATTAATCTGAAATAACAAATTGTCGCATGGAGGCTCCTAATATCCTCTCTGCTACCACAGAGAAAACCTCAAAACCACAACTCCGAAGTGTCCCTACTTAGAAGGGACAGTCTCTATTTTGGCCACAGATCCCACAGGATACAGTTCATCACAAGACAAGGGGAAACATCCTGAGTTGACACAGCAATTACAATTAATCTTCCATTCAGAGGAAATGGTTTGTTGCCCGAGACAAGAGAGCACACATTACCCTCTGGAGATCGTGGAACCTGCAAAACCTTCAAAGTGAATTTCAAATTTGAGGACGATTGCTGAATTGAAAACCTACTCTGGCAGCTAAGCTTCTAGTTCAACTACTTTGGCCTGAAATTTGAATTCACTTTGAATTCTCACTTTAGTGAATAAATCTACTAGTTCCATTATCTGCATTCGGATCAGAAATGACAACACTCCTAAATAGAGATGTCGCGAACATAAAATTTTCCGTTCGCGAATTTCCGCAAATGTTCGCGAACCGGGCGAACTGCCATAGACTTCAATAGGCAGGCGAATTTTAAAACCCACAGGGACTCTTTCTGGCCACAATAGTGATGGAAAGCTTCCGAATTAATCTAAAATGGATGCTGTCCAGGAGGTGGGAGGGTCTGGGAGGGAGGGTCTGCTGCTGATTGGCTGGAATGTGTCTGCTGACTGTGAGGTACAGGGTCAAAGTTTACTCAATGATGACGAATAGGGGGCGGACCGAACATCGCATGTGTTCGCCCGCCGTGGCGAACGCGAACAAGCTATGTTCGCCCGGGAACTATTCGCCAGCAAAGTATTCGGGACATCTCTACTCCTAAACAAACCACCTCTCCAGGATGCATAGCAGGATAGGAGTGGGAATTTTCAGAGGTGGTCATCAGGAAAAATGGCAAACATAATTAACATAACACAGTATCCAGAAACATAACATCAGTACAAAACGTTACGTGGAAAAAAACATAATCTACCATGTCAAGAGGAAATAAATGTTAAATTAACTTCTTTAAATGTTTCCACCCCTTGAAAAGTGTCTGTAAAATAATCTTTATTTACTGCTTAACTAGTAATGGTCTCATCTGGATCATCTATGTAATACTAATTAGATAATATTAATTATTTCCAGGGAAAATGTGTGAGAGATCTGGGAGCAGGAATACTTGCTGTGGAATGAAAAAACATTTTGAAAAATTGTGTAAATTAACCAAATATACTTTAATCACAGAAAATTGCTTGAATATTAGGTGGAGTGCATGAGTCACCATTTGTAGGTGTATGAATAATATTATTCTATGAATTTTATGCCACAGTAAAAAAACATTATAATCTGTCACAACTGAAAAGTAAACAAATGAAAGATCCGAATCACAATTTTTGATTTTTTTTTTTAAATGCTGAAAAACCATCAAACTAGTTTATATATTATTCGACCTAGTGAAATTTGTTCGGCAACAAATTATAAACATTTGATATTGTTCGAGCGGGGTCCTTATCAATCTGTTGTTGTATGTATTAGTTTGCCTCAGTCGTTATTAATTAACCCCTTTATAATATTGTTCGGAGCACTCTAGAATTGGGAAAATGTAGTCATACATTATTACCAGAGGTGGCCATACAGGATAGATTAACATATTGAAATATTTCACAGAGAATTCTAAAATTATTTGTGGGTTAGCTAAATGACAAGTGATCTTTTTGAATGAGTGTTCATTAGTGACAGATGCGTAAAATAGCTAATTATGCATGACTGCCCTGTTCACTCAATTTGTTTTAGTATGTATCTGTCAGAGAATGTGAAAACATGTCATAGGAGCTTATAATTGCATCAAACATCTCGATATTATATCAACACGTGCTTGTCCTTGAATTATTGTGAGATTTCTGATGGCGAAGTTGTGCTATTTCTCGAATAGGTGTCTAAGCACTGTGTAGCTGAGGATGTAATAAAAAAAATGTTATGTCTTGAAGGTCATCTGCTCCAAGTATCAATCTGCACATAATCTGTGCATGGTTAAATGTGCAGAATTATGGGTAAATTGGAGGCATTGGCATTTAAACTGCAATTCTTCATCTTACAGAAGTGGTTTTGGTACAAAGGCCCTGATCCCGCAGCCTTCTTTCAAACACAAACAAACAAAAAAACTAACATTCCATTCTGCAGATACATACATTTTTTCTGTGTTTAGGGCTGCCTCTTTGGCTGTCAACCAGCCAGCTGGAGTACTCTCTTTTTGTCTGGCAATGTCAGTGTGCCAGTGCTCCAGCTGCCCAGATCTCAGACAATTTAACTCTCTAATTCCCTTATAAAGAAAATACACAAATTGGTTCTGATTTTTGACATTTGCAGAGGTCATCGGAAAAAAAAACCCAATCTACTTTGTTGGGTATTTATGTCACTTCAAATTGAGTACATGGCATTGCATGCCCATGATGGACTACAACTCATATAGTACTCAGTGAGATTCTGGATTAAACTTGTGAGAACATAAGTTGCCCTCAAAAGCATTGAATACATCATATACACTGATTAGCCACAACATTAAAACCACGTGTCTAATATTGTGTAGGTCGCCCTCGTGTTGCCAAAATAGCTCTGATGCATTAAGGCATGAACTGGCTGGCTTTCTTTGCCGGCATTTTTTATATTTGGACTATGTGGATTTTGTGAGGGAGAGGCAGATGATTTACTGTGGTCTGAATGGGTTGAACTAGGGCTCTTGCTTCCCTCCTTAGGACTCATGGGGTTTATCCTGGTCCCAGGAATACGCCTACACCTCCACACTGTAATCTTACCTACCTTGACGTTTGCTGCCGACAAGAATGATATTGGCTCTCCTGTGTCTTTTCAGCACCTCGTTGATGGACCGTTACCGGTCCTAAGATTGGGTATTTTCTAATTCTCCATCACTTAAGTAGGTGCTGTTTCTTGCAATAAGTTTCAATTATCGGTTTCCATACACAATCCATTTTTCTTTCTATCACTTTTTCAGCATAGTTACATTTCTTATATTATTATTTTGTTTACTTTAAAAACAGTGGAATATTTAAATGTTTGGTTATTTTTGTATACATTGGCACTAGTGATTTTATACTGGCATACTTTCACTGTATGCATGTACGGGGTAAGGCAAACTTTAGAGTATGAATTGACAGTAGTTACATTTTAACGGAGTCTTTGGAGATTCATCATGGGTAATGAAAGTGTTAATTTATGTTTAATGAGGCGCTGCGTCAGTAAGCATCTCCTCATAGATATGTATCTTTTTGGGAAAAGGTCAGCACCTCCATTCAGAGCGTGGAGACACTCAACATCAGTGCTGCACATACAGGACGCGCATCTAGTGGCCATCTGGGTACTGTGTAATGTGTGGGAGAGGGAGATGTGTGTGTATGAAGGTGATGTGTGTGAGGGTGATGTGTGTGAGAGTGCTGTGTGTGAGGGTAATGTGTGTGTGAGAGTGTTGTGTGTGTGAGAGTGCTGTGTGTGTGAGAGTGTAGTGTGTGAGGGTGATGTGTGTGAGAGTACTGTGTGTGTGTGTGAGTGTTGTGTGTGAGGGTGATGTGTGTGAGAGTGCTGTGTGTGAGGGTGATGTGTGTGAGAGTGCTGTGCGTGTGTGAGGGTTATGTGTGTGAAAGTGTTGTGTGTGAGAGTGCTGTGTGTGTGAGAGAGTGTTGTGTGTGAGAGTGTTATGTGTGAGAGTGATGTGTGTGAGAGTGATGTGTGTGTGTGAGGGTGATGTGTGTGTGTGAAGGTGATGTGTGTGAGAGTGCTGTGTATGTGTGAAAGTGTTGTGTGTGAGAGTGTTGTGTGTGAGGACGATGTGTGTGAAAGTGCTGTGGGTGAGAGTGTTGTGTGTAAGAGTGTTTTGTGTGAGGCATTATTTCCCCCTTCCCTTCTTACCTTTATCCTGGGAGGGGGGACCGTGCTGCTATCCCTGGTGGTGCTAGTGGTGAGTGAACTCTAGCCTGTGGGGCTAGTGTTTACTCTTGCGAGATCGGGGAAGTTGCCATGGCAACGCTCCAGATCTTGCGGAAGGAACACCGCAGAGCTGCGAGATAGAGCTCCGCAGGGTCCCCTCTCCCTCCCCAGCCACATGTCTGTACAAGTGAACGTGAGGAAGATCTTTGATCTCCCCTCCACCCATGGTCATTGCAGTCCAATCCGGGCCTGGCCCCTACTCTGGTGACCAGGGACTTTTTAGCCGCAAGGCAAACAAGGCATTTGCCTTGGGCGGCATTTTCCAGGGGGCGGCAAAAAACGCCGTCCCAAATGCCCAGGGCAAATGCCTTGTTAGCCTTGCGGCTAACAGACATGCCGGCGGGCTGCTGGCGGGCGGGCGGCTGGCGAGGGAGCACTTCCTCTGAGCTGTCTGCTCAGCTCCCTCGCGCGCCGCAGAGTGAGGCTAGGAGCCGGAATATGACATCATATTCCGGCTCCCAGCCTCACTCTGCGGCGCGCGAGGGAGCTGAGCAGACAGCTCAGAGGAAGTGCTCCCTCGCCAGCCGCCCGCAAGAGCCGCCCACCCAGCAACCACTGGACCACCAGGGAGAACGAGAACCCCCCCCAGCATTCCCAAAGGTAAGGAGGCGGGGGGCAGCACAAAACCAGGATACACCACTGCTGGTGACTATAAACCCTACTCTGACTTTTGGCCAACCCTGTATAAGAGCTACAACAACAAAAAGTCTTTATACCTAGTTCAGAGCTGTATAATTGAAAAGACCAGTTAGAGACAGCAATCTAGCATTATATCTGAAATATATACTATTGAATAAAACCTTGGCAATCACCTATAACTAATTGAGATGCTCTGTTTTCATTTGAAATTGCATAAAAGCTTTAGCAACTGACATCACAAGCCGGTTCAGACAAGGCAGAGCCAGGGCATACATTGCAAAGGAAGAGGAGTAAGCAAAACATTGTTTAATTTCTCCTCTTCTCTTTTTGCTTACTCTGCCATTTGCAAAGGCCAGAACTTATCAGATAAAGCTCACAGCTCAGAAAACATTATTGTTAGCTACAGGGATAGGGATAAACATAGTATTAAAAATAAAAAACAAGAGAAATCAGTGTTTTAGTGATTAAACTCCCGTGTTTATTATGGAAGGTTGGCACAACATGGTGGCACCAATCAGTCACTGAAGCCTAAGAATCTGCCTACTAGTAACTAGACAGAGACAAAATAAAAATGTGTTGGAAGGTTATTAGTAATGATAAGACTCAAAGGCAGCCGTTCATCCCAGAAGCCCTATAAAGCCTTTAACCAGACAATAATAGTATATCAGTCCTTGTAGTAGAGATTCCACTATTTACAGTAATAATAAAATATATACAAAGTGGTGTTGAAAGTATTGTTTTCTTAATCTCTAAGGCCAAGTAACCATGGTAACTTCAGCCTGTGCTGGACTCTTGTTGACAGCCATTTTGACCTCCAATATTTCAACTGCTCCTATTTGCAGGGAAACCCACAAGATTCAGAATATGTTTACCCTTATAAAACTGGAGGATTCTACTATGTTTCTTTCCTCCTGTGAGGTCAGGCCAATTCGAACAATGCAATTATCAATATATTTAAGTAAATATCCAGAGTAAAAAAATTCTCCTGCATGTAAATAATTATTTTAAGATTTTATAAAGCTCTTTATTTTCTTTAAAAAGAAAACTATATATGTATCAGAATGCCTTAAATTACGGTGGAAGAAACACATGGCACAAATTCCAGGTTTTGGGTTAGAAGTTGGATAATTGCCTCTTTGCGTGTGTGCCCTTTCCCTTATTTGTTTGTTCTGGTTTTCCCCCATTTGTTTCTTCCTTTTTTGTTTTTCATGTTTTTTTCCTGCTTTATCCATTGTTTACGTTTGTGCCTCCTTTTCCTCTATATTTGTATTCACTTTCCTTTGTTAGATTATGTTTTTTTTCTCTACCTTTTATTTGTTCCACTGTTTGTCTACTGTCCGCTTTTTCCATATTTATAAATATTTCTTCGTCTTGGCCTCCTTTAGCTCATGTTTATTTCTCACTGTCTCTCGGTTGTTTGTATTTGTTGCTCCCTTTGGCCTCTGTGGGTTGTTCTTCCCCCACTTTGTTACCCTTATCCCCTCTTTATTATTGTATTGTTTGCGTGAGATGTGTATGTCTATGTTAGCCCTCACTCTTCGCTTTTTCTCTTAATTGTCGGTTCAGTTTCTCCTTTTGTTTTTGTCATCCATTTGTTTGTCTTACTTCAGCAAAAAGCAGAGTAAAACGTAATGCATACTGGCAGTGCAAAAAATGACAGATGTGCAATTCTCAAACTGAAATCAGAACGTTCGAGAATTAACACTTTGGCTCTTACACTTGACAGTTCTTAAATGGTACAAAAAAATCTGAATTGCTTTCAGTAAAATGAAGAAAGCAAATTAAGCAGTTAGACACTTGACAAGAACTTTACTGGTTCTCATTATTGGTGACTATATAAAAGTGTCCTGCACTGTACCCATGGGTGGGGTTATTTTCAATTGGAATTGGTAAAATGAAGACAGCAACAACCAGCTTAGACAACAGTTCTAAATGAACAGGAGATGCAGTCACAGGAAGTGGTCATGGGACAACCAGACAAATAGCCTCGCTGGATGTATCATCTCATGGGCAACTTTTCTGCAGTCTGGACACTTGACATTCTTTTTCACACAATTAGCAGCATAATTTTAAAGGCGCACAAAGAGACACTAACAAGGGTACACATAACATGTATAACATGTTAAACTCAAGCAATCACCGCAGATAAATTCATGATGTCCTACTGGTAACTGAGTGACATCTCATAATGTTCAGATTCAAATGTATTGACCAGGTACTGAATACTGTATAATGATCAGTATACAAGATTAAAGAACAGTCATTTTGCCACTCATCTTTTCCCCCAAGGATTAAGTACAAACAATGATCTGCCAAAATCCATGTTTAGGTTAAACTCTGGAGGTTGATGACCCTTTTATTAACCATATCTAACTTGGGAGAGGTCCTCAGCTTCATGAATGATTATTGTTATTCTTCTAAAAAGCATAAACTGCATTTTGTTTTCATTTATAGTGGTTTTGAGAAACTCAAATGTATTGGTTTTGTAAAAAAATTTTTTTATTATAAACTTTTATTGTTTACATAGAGGGAAATCACAGGAAGACATAGTGGGGGTGATTTACATTTCTCATAGATAATCTGTATGCATCATTGAAGGGGACCCACGCAGTACAGCAGTACATAACAGTTAGAAATCATGGTGGTTAACTGTCAGGCATCTACTGCCAAAAAGGGTTGCGTTTTGCTCGAAAAGGTATGTGTGTTGACCTGGGGGATATTGCCTAAGCGGTAGGTGATACCCGGGTCTCTAGTGTTGGTGTCACTTTTACCATGCTGTGGTAGTAAGCATATTACATAGTGCAATATGAACCATGGTCGTTGTATCCTCTAGTGTAGTGAAGTGAAGGTACTTGAGGAATTGCCCTACTAATGTGGCTTCTGAACGGGTTGCATTTTCCCCCCACGCTGAGTTATATAAGCCTGGCGAATCAGGAGCCACTCGTATTACAGTGGGTTTTATTTGTTGTCAGTTGTTGCCTGTTGTTCAAGGATGGTATGGATAAGTTCAAGTTTGTCTATATGTGTTGGTTGTGAGCCAGGTTCCCGGTCAGGTGCTGGTTACTTGTTCGAGATTCGGCTAGCTTAGGTCAAGTAGATATTACAGTGGGGGTATCTAGCTTTTGGGCTGGCTGCAGGAGTTGATTAGCAGTGAGCGGTATCGGCTTATTGTAGTAAGAAGCTGGTAGTTACATGTGTCTGCCTGTGAGTGAAGAGTCAGCAAGTCATATCGCAAAAAGAGAGAGAAAGGGGAGAGAGGAGGGGGTGAAAGGGAGAAGGGGGGGAGGGATGAGGGAGGGGAACCCCGAGAGGAGATCCAGAGGGGATTTATGGGATCATTTAGGCAGTTGGCATTCTGGCTGTCTTGTGGTCTGGTGTGTGGTGGAGGGGTTCCAGGTTGCGGAGTCATGGGGCATTTTTAGATTGTGACAAGAATCTTGTCCACGGCTCCCACACTTCTTCGAAGAGGGACAATTTGTGGGTAACAGAGGCCTGTATGTTTTCCATTATTTTAAGCGCGTCTACTCTGTGAATCCATTCTCTGATCGTCGGGGTATTGGAGTTTTTCCATTTTACTGGAATGAGGATGTTGGCTGCTGTGAGGAGATGGGTTACCAGTCTCTTCTGCGTGTTGGTGAGGGTGTGGGGTAGCAGCAGGAAAAGCAGAGTGTGTAGGGTATGGGGACGTTTTATTCCTGTTATTGTCGCAATCATTGTCTCTATGTTTGTCCAGTATCTTTGGGTTTGAGGGCAACGTCACCAGATGTGGGCCAAGGACGCACCTGGTTGGGCACATTTCCAGCAAACATCTGGGGTGTTGGGGAAAAGCGTGTAGTTTAGCTGGGGAGTAGTGCCACCTGGAGATTCTCTTATATCCGCTTTCCTGAATTGCGGAGCAGATAGATGTTTTATGTATTTGGTTAAATATAGATGTCCATTGTGCTGTCGTGAATTGTGTGTTAAGGTCTTCGGTCCATGAGACAGTAAACTTGGGCGGGTGGGCAGCGTGGTCCACCTGGATAGTTTTGTAGAAGGCCGAGAGCTGCTTAGTTTTAATGTTTAGGGTTTTGCAATGTGTTTCGAAATCAGAGAGGGGTCTGGTCCCCCTGAGGAGTCGTGTGTCTGTCTCTAGGAAGTGTCGTAGTTGAGCATAGTGAAATGTTTGCATTGTCGATGGAGCAGTTGAGTGTATAAGGTCTGATAGCGGGCGAAGGGAGTTACCATCTAGAATAGATCCTAAAGTAAGGTACGTCTGGTCATAGGCATCTTAGGAGCCTCAGTAGTTTGCGGGAGTCAGTCCCGGTTGGAAGTGCGGGTAAAAATTGGGTACAGTGGGGATGGGTGTGGGGATATGTTTTCACGCAGTCTATCCCATTTCTTGAGTGTGGGAGGTATCGTGGGGTGTGTGTCGTGGTCAAGGAGCAGCTGCTCGGGGTGAGCTCTTTGCCAAGGGATCGTATGGATGGGGAGTTTAAACATAGCAGCTTCTATTTTTGTCCATTGGAGGTTTGGTGAGTGTTGGGACCATTCGTACACTCTCGTTAGCATCGTAGCTTTGTAGTATTTTTCCATGTGGGGCAGCCCCAGGCCTCCACAGGACTTGTGTCTAGTAAGCACTTTGTATGAGAGCCTGAGTTGCTTGTGCGCCCAGATGAATGAGGTAAAGAGACTTCTCAGCTTGGCAAAAAAGGCTTTGGGCTATAGGTAGGGTTTGGAAGAGATATAGTATTTTCGGTAGTGTGTTCATTTTGAGGATGTTTATTTTGTAGAGCCATGAAAAGTGTGGTTTTTGCCATGCCTGTAGGTCCCTGGATATAGATTGACATAATGGCTCATAGTTTAGATTGTAGATGGACGTTAAGTTGGCTGATAGATGGACACCGAGGTATATAATGGATTTATCTGCCTATGTGAAGGGGAATTTAGACTTGAGGAGTTTACGCGTCTGAAGGGTCATCGTCAGTGGTGGTTTTGTAACATTTTGTGAAGAACACCATAAAATTGTAATTTCAGTATAGAGAGTTTAAAAGAATGCATGTTAATTAGTGATGTCGCAAACATAAAATTTTCCGTTTGCGAATGGCGAACGCAAACTTCCGCAAATGTTCGCGAACGGGCGAACCGCCATAGACTTCAATAGGCAGGCGAATTTTAAAACCCACAGGGACTCTTTCTGGCCACAATAGTGATGGAAAAGTTGTTTCAAGGGGACTAACACTTGGACTGTGGCATGCCGGAGGGGGATCCATGGCAAAACTCCCATGGAAAATTACATAGTTGATGCAGAGTCTGGTTTTAATCCATAATGGGCATCAATCACCTAACATTCCTAAATTGTTTGGAATAACGTGCTTTAAAACATCAGGTATGATGTTGTATTGATCAGGTAGTGTAAGGGTTACGCCCGCTTCACAGTGACAGACCAAACTCCCCGTGTAACGCACCGCAAACAACCGTAAACAGTCCATTTGCACAACCGCAAACTCCCCATTTGCACAAGGTTGGATACCAAGCTAGCCATGTCCCGTTCCTTGTCCTCACTGATGTCATTTAAGGGCTCTTCCTCCACCCAGCCACGTACAACACCAAGGGTCCCCGAAAGGTGACAACAAGCCCCCTGTATGTTTTTTTTAAATGTACACTACTGTTACACCAGATATGAGTTGCACTGGTGTGACACTGTGCCCTGGCAGGCCCTGAAACGCACACGTGTGAAGGAAACTGACTGCTATTATTTCACAGTCAAATTTCTAGTTTTTTTTTTTTAATGTACACTACTGTTACACCAGATATGAGTTGCACTGGTGTGACAATGTGCCCTGGCAGGCCCTGAAACGCACAAAACTGACTGCTTTTATATTACAGTCAAAAAAGTATTATTTTTTTTAAATGCAAGCTATTGTGACACCAGAAATGAGTGGTGGCACTGGGCATTGGGCACAGTATACGCTGTGAGCCTGACACACACGCTAGCAGGCAGGCAACTGCAATTAGATTACACAGGAAAAAAAAAAAAAAAGCAGACTGATGTTCTAGCCTTTAAAAGGGCTTTTTGGGGTGCTGTCCTTACAGCAGAGATCAGATGAGTCCTTCAGGACTGTAGTGGACACTGAATACACTAGCCTAGCTATCGATTTCCCTATTAAATTAGCAGCAGCTACACTGTCCCTCCTCTCACTAAGAATGCAGCTTCCGGGGGGCGGGGCCTAGCTGACATGGAGGAAAGACGCACTTTGTGTGAGCTCCCTCAATATCTCACTTTAAGCAACTATCAACAAGCGAATTTTACCCCAGAAGGGGATGACCCAGCAATGTTGCTCCTACCTGACCGACCCGACATGCTTAATAGCGGTCAGCAACTCGACAGAGTCTTACTTACCTCCGCGTGGCAAGTGTGGCCTGGTGCTCACCGGGCGGGAGAGGCGGCCGATCTCCCGATCCTGGGATGCCCAGGAGCAGCTACTTCCCAGCAGGAGCTCCGTTACCCCTCCCCCCCCCCTCAGACCGGTGGGGGTTATCCCGGTCCACCCCTGAGAGGCTGTCTGGAGCTAATGGACGCACAGAGCACAGCCGCCCAGGCTGACATACTCATCTGCGACTCTCCCAATATGGCTGCAGCCGCGTGTCCTCCTGGTACCAGCAAAGCATGGCAGGATATTGAGTCTAAGCTGGACAGACTCTTTAATCAATTTTGGAAGCAAATAACGAGCAAGAAGCCCCAACAAGCTCCACCACAGCCCCAACAAGCTCCACCACAGCTAAGCGAAGCAGTCCCCATTAAAATCCACCATTGCATAAGGCGTCGAAGACGGGACCGGAGGCACAAACAGAAATGCAGAGCCTGCCCCACGTCAAGCACTCGCCTCCACCTTAAGCCACCACAATCCCACACCGGACGTGAAGCACCACCGGGACAGATCCGACCACCCGACAAAACAAGCTTCCACCACCTCAAGCCGCGTACCTGGCACTCAGCCAGAGACTTGCCTTTGTTGTTCCAGGTATCAGGGACTCCCAGGGTCTGCACCTGGCGCCCAGAAGGGATCGGATGAGCACAAGCAGTAAACAGCAGCCTGCCAAGCATGTCCCACTACAGGGAGTGCAGAATTATTAGGCAAGTTGTATTTTTGAGGATTAATTTTATTATTGAACAACAACCATTTTCTCAATGAACCCAAAAAACTCATTAATATCAAAGCTGAATATTTTTGGAAGTAGTTTTTAGTTTGTTTTTAGTTATAGCTATTTTAGGGGGATATCTGTGTGTGCAGGTGACTATTACTGTGCATAATTATTAGGCAACTTAACAAAAAACAAATATATACCCATTTCAATTATTTATTTTTACCAGGGAAACCAATATAACATCTCAACATTCACAAATATACATTTCTGACATTCAAAAACATAACAAAAACAAATCAGTGACCAATATAGCCATCTTTCTTTGCAAGGACACTCAAAAGCCTGCCATCCATGGATTCTGTCAGTGTTTTGATCTGTTCACCATCAACATTGCGTGCAGCAGCAACCACAGCCTCCCAGACACTGTTCAGAGAGGTGTACTGTTTTCCCTCCTTGTAAATCTCACATTTGATGATGGACCACAGGTTCTCAATGGGGTTCAGATCAGGTGAACAAGGAGGCCATGTCATTAGATTTTCTTCTTTTATACCCTTTCTTGCCAGCCACGCTGTGGAGTACTTGGACGCGTGTGATGGAGCATTGTCCTGCATGAAAATCATGTTTTTCTTGAAGGATGCAGACTTCTTCCTGTACCACTGCTTGAAGAAGGTGTCTTCCAGAAACTGGCAGTAGGACTGGGAGTTGAGCTTGACTCCATCCTCAACCCGAAAAGGCCCCACAAGCTCATCTTTGATGATACCAGCCCAAACCAGTACTCCACCTCCACCTTGCTGGCGTCTGAGTCGGACTGGAGCTCTCTGCCCTTTACCAATCCATCCATCTGGCCCATCAATACTCACTCTCATTTCATCAGTCCATAAAACCTTAGAAAAATCAGTCTTGATATATTTCTTGGCCCAGTCTTGACGTTTCAGCTTGTGTGTCTTGTTCAGTGGTGGTCGTCTTTCAGCCTTTCTTACCTTGGCCATGTCTCTGAGTATTGCACACCTTGTGCTTTTGGGCACTCCAGTGATGTTGCAGCTCTGAAATATGGCCAAACTGGTGGCAAGTGGCATCTTGGCAGCTGCACGCTTGACTTTTCTCAGTTCATGGGCAGTTATTTTGCGCCTTGGTTTCTCCACACGCTTCTTGCGACCCTGTTGACTATTTTGAATGAAACGCTTGATTGTTCGATGATCATGCTTCAGAAGCATTGCAATTTTAAGAGTGCTGCATCCCTCTGCAAGATATCTCACTATTTTTTACTTTTCTGAGCCTGTCAAGTCCTTCTTTTGACCCATTTTGCCAAAGGAAAGGAAGTTGCCTAATAATTATGCACACCTGATATAGGGTGTTGATGTCATTAGACCACACCCCTTCTCATTACAGAGATGCACATCACCTAATATGCTTAATTGGTAGTAGGCTTTCGAGCCTATACAGCTTGGAGTAAGACAACATGCATAAAGAGGATGATGTGGTCAAAATACTCATTTGCCTAATAATTCTGCACTCCCTGTATAGCCGATCCTCCAAACCATGCCTTTGATCACATGAACTGCTCTCTGCACATTAACTAATCGTAAAGTAGCAAGTGTTTAAACATGTCATTATTTCACCACCTAAAGAGTTTATTGTCGTAGTTCCTTACATGCCTTTACCTTAACCGTTCATGAATTATGTTATTCACTAGTCTCATCTCATGGGGCGACTCACACTTGATTTATGGCTGAGGGTGGTGGGGGTGGTGAGGCTGAGGGTGGTGATGAGGGTGGTGAGGCTGAGGGTATTGGGAGGGTGGTGAGGCTGAGGGTGGTGGGGGTGGTGAGGCTGAGGGTGGTGGGGGTGCTGAGGGTTGTGGTGAGGCTGAGGGTGGTGGGGAGGGTGGTGGGGAGGGTGGGGAGGCTGAAGGTGGTGGGGAGGGTGGTGAGGCTGAAGGTGGTAGGGAGGCTGAGGGTGGTGAGGCTGAGCGTGGTAGGAAGGCTGAGGGTGGTGTGGAGGGTGGGGAGGCTGAGGGTGGTAGGGAGGGTGAGGAGGCTGAGGGTGGTAGGGTGGCTGATGAGGCTGAGGGTGGTGGGGAGGGTGGTGAGGAAGAGGGTGGTGGGGAGGGTGGGGAGGCTGGCTGAGGGTGG
This sequence comes from Pelobates fuscus, assembly GCF_036172605.1. Lineage (NCBI taxonomy): Eukaryota > Metazoa > Chordata > Amphibia > Anura > Pelobatidae > Pelobates > Pelobates fuscus. The sequence continues at coordinate 46,822,719 of NC_086322.1, read as the reverse complement.
TAGGGAGGGTGATGAGGCTGAGGGTGGTAGGGAGGCTGAGTGTGGTGGGGGGTGAGAGAGCCTACCTTTAGTCCCTGGTGGTCCAGTGGACTCCATGGTGATCCGGTGGCCACTGCTCCCAGTCTGCAGCTCCGCAGAGCTGCAGACCATATAATCTCACGAGACCATCAGAGCGTTGCCATGGTAACCCGCGGCAGCGCTCTGATTGGCCGGTTTTCGCTAGACACATGGTCTGCAGCTCTGCTCACTGCGGAGCTGCAGACCGGTGTCTTCGGTGGCTGGCCGGGCAGCCGGGAGGGGCCTCGCACCCGGCGGCATACTGGGCAAGCCGCCGGGCCCCCTCCTGGTGTCAGGTCCTCGGTCAGTGACCGAGGACCTGACAGTCTGCCCACGGGCGGTTTAGGCGGCCGCGAGGCCTCAGCCAGCGCGAGGCCTTAGGCGGCCGCCTAAACCGCCTAATTAGAGAGTCGCCTCTGACGTGCAAGCTACACCCTAAACATGACAGCCATCTTTCACAACAATGTACTGCTATATACTCATACCCTCAGTGCAACTAGCCATGATATACGCACGTTCAGCCTGGCATGCTCAAATATAACACACTTCTGTCTAAAAAAAATAATAATAATAAAAAAAAATACAAAAAAAGAATGCAGCGTCAGAATTAATCTAAATTGTATGCTGTCTAGGAGGTGGGAGGGTCTGGGAGGAAGGGTCTGCTGCTGATTGGCTGGAATGTGTCTGCTGACTGTGAGGTACAGGGTTAAAGTTTTCTCCATGATGACGAATAGGGGGCGGACCGAACATCGCATATGTTCGCCGTCCGTGGCGAACGCGAACAAGCTATGTTCGCCGGGAACTATTTGCCGGCGAACCGTTGGGACATCACTAATGTTAATATGTGTGTGCGTGCTTGTGTGTGTGTACACAGAGTTTAAGTATTTAAATATACAGCTCGGTTTCAACCTAACATAATGCCTGAATATGCAGTGATATTTTATGGTAATGTTCTAATGTGTGATACTTTTAACACCTTGTAGCTAAAGGTTTTTTAACCTCCCCTTCTGGGAACCACTGTTGGATGGTTTTCTCTAATACACATCCTAATTCTAACTGTAAAACGCTTTATAAATGTATGATATTATATCTCTCCAAGAGTGCTAGATGTATAGTCATATTATAAGTTTTTGTGTTTTAGTTCTGTTTTAGCTGCCCTTAAAATCCCTTTGCTGACACACACAGTCATGCTACTAAGAGACTCAGTGTCTGCAGAACGCAGCAATAACCCCAGGTACACAGCAATGAATTACAGTATCACAAGAATCTCAAGGTATACTGCCTATCCTACATTTCCTACATTTTTATGTATTATGTCACACAGAATAGTTTCAGATGTTCATAATATGTAATCGAAGACAAAGCAAATCCACGTGAATGCAACATTAGCTTTGTATTGATAATTTTACTAATTGGCTCTGTAGGAAAAATAATTTCCCCAATGACACATCGTAATATTTTGGTAAACAGCAGGCTTCATGGTTCCTTTAACCCCTTAAGGACCAAACTTCTGGAATAAAAGGGAATCATGACATGTCACACATGTCATGTGTCCTTAAGGGGTTAAAGGGACTCTATAGTGAGTGACCAAAGCAACCTTAGCTTAATGAAGCCGCTTTGGTGTATAGATCATACCTCTGATGTTTCCCTGCTTAATTTACTGCCATTTAGGAGTTAAGTCAATTTTATTTGTGTCCATGCAGCCCTAGCCTCACCACCCCTGTCTATGACTGACACTTCCTGCATGAAAACAAAATGGTTTCATTTTAAATCAGATGTTATCTTACTGTAAAACAACTCCCATGCTTTTTTGAATGAAATAGAGAGCCAGAGAATCATGGGAGATGTAGTTCAGCAACATCTGGAGGTCCAGAGTTTAGAGAACCTTTTAGCTATCTCTACGCTGATGGCAATATAATCATGCAAATAGAACTCTCACAGCACTCTCCGTCTGGCCAACCTTAATGTGCCGGCCAGCATTATTGGAATCAGCCTGGTATGCATTCATGCTAGATGGACCTGGCCCTTCTGTGGATGGGGCACCCCTATTTATGTGCAAGGCAAGCCCTCACCTTTACATGCTGGGAAGTATGTTCTGTGGAGATAACTGACATAAAACAAAAACACAGAAAGCACATCACACCCTAGTCAAACATGATGGTAATAGTCTAAACGTGTAAGGTTGCCTCAGGACCAGGAAGAGTTAGTATCATTAAAGGGACACTACAGTCACCAAAACAAGTTTAGCTAAATTAAGCAGTTGTGGTGTATCATGCACCTGCAGTCTCACTGCTGAATTATCTGCCATTTGGGAGTTTAGTCACTTTCTTTGTGCAGCCCTAGTCACACCTCCCTGCATGTGACTTACACAGCCTTCCTAAACACTTCCTGTAAAGAGTCATCTAATGTTTACACTTCCACTAATGCACTTCCACTAATTATATATTCTGTTTGATATACAATTTCTTATCTCCTGCTGATTCCAATAATGCTGGCCGGCACACTAGGGTTGGCCAGACTGAGAGTGCTGTGACAATTCTCTCTGCATGATTATATTGCCATTAGCGTAGAGAAAGCTATAGGGTTCTCTAAACTCTGGCCCTCCAAATTTTGCTAAACTACAACTCCCATGATTTTTTGAATGAAATAGAGAGCCAGAGAATCATGGGAGATGTAGTTCAGCAACATCTGGAGGGTCAAAGTTAGGAGAACTCCGCGCTAGCGCATCTAATCATGCGATCACACTAAACTCTCTAGGGTCAGTTCCCCGGTGTCTCCAAAAGTAGTACACCAGAGATCAACCCAGGGACAGCGGACACAACCCGAAATTGGGACAGTTGGAACTTGGAAGTCTTGACAGAATATTATCCCAGAAGTAGTGGGGGACATCAATGTGAGCACGGATGTTTCTCCTAGTTAGCTGTGGTTTGGGCCTTGGAGTACTCACATAAATTAAAATTTTGTTCCATCTCATTCATTTGTGAAATTCTGAATAATGACCATAGCTTAGAGGGACTGTGGTTTTCTGACTTTCTGGATGGGTCTCCACTGTGCCTTTGGAGAAATGTTGGTAGAAAGACTCTGGTTCACTGCCTTAAAAATGGCTTAAAAGTGGCTTTGTAACTCTTTCCATACTGATATATTGCAACATTTCTTTTTTTTTCTCATGTCTCCTGTAATGTATTTTTGTTGCTGCATACTGTGCTGTTTGTTGAGATATTGTAGCCTATTTTGCATTGTTTGTGAGGCCATGTAAGTTCTATTTAGATTTAGCTAGGCTGATATCCATCAAGCTTTGATATATCTACTTGAATTGAATCTATGCAGCAATTAAACTCAGGGCTGATTGAGCAACTCAGAGGACAATTACTTTTTCAAAGGTGGCCAGTTGATGTTGAATAGCTTTTTCCCTTAAATTAAAGCTGAAATGAAAAAAAACAGTTTTTGTGCTTTTTTCGAGTTCCTTTTGCCCTATATTACACTTTGTGACAGTCTGGCATCATCTGGGATGACAAATATTAAACAGAGAAAAGCTGGAAGCTGGAATACTTTTCCAGAGAACTGTTTGCCAGACTATATTTATTACCTGCTATGTGTATGTGTGTATATATATATATATATTGTATATTGTATTTTTTTTTAAAAAAATATTACCGTATATACTCGAGTATAAGTCGAGTTTTTCAGCACATTTTTTGTGCTGAAAAACCCTCACTCGACTTATACTCGAGTTAATGTCTGTATTATGGCAACTTACATTGCCATAATACAGACAAGGACCGCCGGGCTCATTACAAGCCCGGCGGTCCTGTTGGGGGGCTGGCAGAGAGCATTAACTTACCTTCCTGCAGCTCCTGTCAGCTCCCTTCTCCTCCGTGCAGCTCCTCTGTCAGCTCCCACTGTAAGTCTCGCGAGAGCCACGGGGTCACCGCGGCTCTCGCGAGACTTACAGTGGGAGCTGACAGAGGAGCTGCACGGAGGAGAAGGGAGCTGACAGGAGCTGCAGGAAGGTAAGTAACCGCTCACTGTCAGCCCCCCCTCCTACACAGCCCATACACTGGACCACCAGGGAGTGAGAGCCCCCCTCCCTGGCAAGCTAACAAGCAGGGAGGGGGGACGAAAATTAAATCAAATATAAAAAAAAATACAATGAAAAATATTAAAATAAAAAAAACTTAAAATATTAAAATAAAATAAAAAACTTAAAATATTAAAATAAAAAAATTATAATAAAAATGCCCTCCTCCCACCCAGTACACACACACACACACACACACACACACACTCTGCATTCTACACACACTCTGCATTATATACACACACACACTCATACAAACAATCTGCATTCTACACACACTCATACAAACACACACTCTGCATTATATACACACTCATACAAACACACACTCTGCATTATATACACACACACTCATACAAACAATCTGCATTCTACACACACTCATACAAACACACACTCTGCATTATATACACACTCATACAAACACACACTCTGCATTATATACACACACACTCATACAAACAATCTACATTCTACACACACTCATACAAACACACACACACTCTGCATTATAAACACACACACTCATACAAACAATCTGCATTCTACACACACTCATACAAACACACACACACCGCATTATATACATACAGTGTGTGCGTATATAATGCAGAGTGTGTGTGTGTGTGTTTGTATAAGTGTGTGTGTAGAATGCAGATTTTTTGTATGAGTGTGTGTGTGTATAATGCAGAGTGTGTTTGTATGAGTGTGTATATAGTTCTAAAAATCACAGAATTTCATAGCCCCAAGTTTTACCCTCGACTTATCCACGAGGCATAGCATATTTCACAATTGTTGGTCACAAAACTGCCCTCGACTTATACATGAGATCGACTTATACACGAGTATATACGGTATATTGTACCCTATTGTAACAATGCAGTGTTTGTTGGCCCAGGACATACTTGAAAAAGAGGGAAATCTCAATGTGTCCTTCTTGGTAAAATATTTTATAAATAAATACATATCAATGCTCTCCGAAGTTAAGCTAGAGCCGCAGACCTTCGAGAATCTTATCCTAATTGACCAAAACCTTGTAAAATATGTTGCCAAATATGACCTGGGCAGACAGGACATCAATGAAGTATTCCTGGCGGCTAATATCTGTCCAGTGGACCTTCTTTATAAGGCCTTTTAATACGATATGGAAATATGAATTTGACAAAAAGATAATCACACTTCAAAACATGATTCAACAGCCACAATGTGACATCACCCATAACGAATTGCATGAGGTAGTCGAGGAATATACTAAATCTGAACAGTTTAGAAAAGTATATAACATTCTGACAGTAAGCTGACAGTATGATTAACTTGTCTCAGCTGCAATTTGCAGGGATTAAAAAATAAAGGTATTTTCAGCAATGAGTTAAGACGAGTGATTCATTGATTCCATTCCACCAGTGTATTTTCACAGAAGCTGGGAGGTAGACGAGAGCAATGTGACTGTGTCTATGACTGGCAGTAACATGGGAACCAACTTGAAAAATGTAGGCTAAAATAAATTGAGGAAAAAAAAAATCCATAGAGGGTAAATTTGAGATTTTATTTAACTAATTTGTTTCAGTGTATATTTTGCTAAACATCTATAAGTACTTTTGGCTTTCTGTAAAAAAAACAAAAAAAAAAACGGCATTTTAGATTGCAAGCTCAATTGGGCAAGTCCCTCTTCACCTGCTGCTCTTGTATGTCAAATATGTTTTGTTAGAATGATTTGCTTGTCCTTTGATTTACCTATTGCACTGCGCTGCGGAATATGTTGGCGTTATATAAATAATTAGAATTGTAAAGTGTCCGTATTCCAGTTGTGACGCTGGTAAAGGTTTTGTGTTCTGACGAGACAAAAATAGAGCAACGTGTAGTGCAAAACTAACAAGGGGTACAGTGGTAAAGGATAATTGCATATTTGCATATTGCAAATTGTATAATGTAAGCAAACATGGTTAATTCTCCAACTCATCTATAGTCACAGCTTGGCTATTATAGACTATATGCTGCTATTTCGGTTTTTATATCACTAGAATCTGCTATATAGTGACAAAATCCATAGTGATGTTATCGTCTGACAAATTATTGAGAGGTAATGTTGAAGGAAGCATCGTGCTGCTCACATGCTTCTCAGCAGTAACATTTTGTGCATACTGTGAAAAGTATTCAAAGCCACCAACCACTAATTTCTAAAAAAAATTCTGTGCAATTTAATGCCCATTACTATATGAATAAAATATCCTGAAAGTATGAATGCCTATTTTGTAGAGGTTTTATTGCACTTGCTGTAATTCACATTCATAAACTATCTAACAGCGCTGTATATATCCATTTTATCCATGGCAAACGTAAAAAAATATATCATTTTCTTAAGAACTTCACTTTATTTCCTTATTATTTTATTCCCACGTAAAACGTGGATGAATATCATTGAAAATAATCTAATACCTGAAAGCTCTGGTTGTGTGAAAGGTGGTTTTGTAGAAAATGATTAAGAATATAAAAGATGCTTTTAATCCAGAGTATTCGTCATGAAATAGAAATTGTCTACTAAATATTCGGTTAATTATTCTTTTTGGTTTCCATCTGTACAGAAATGTGCTTATAGAAATTACAGTCTAATGGCATCCAATTAATGTGCAAATTGCCTGGGAGTCCAACACGTTTTACTAATAACAGGTTGCAAATGAGGCGGTGAAAGTGGATGGACATGCAAATACAGTGAGCAACACGAATATCATTGATGGTTTTAGCTGGATATGCATACTGTGAGTGTAAGGGTACCAACGGTTGGAGTGGTGGGAATGTAGTATATAGCACTTAGAAGTAAGGAAACGTGTATCCCCTGGCTCTATAGTATATAGATTATAATTGTGTTTTTAATACTGTCCAGCCATATTGATTTCACCTAGTGCAAAGTATGCAGGGTTATTGCAACGTCAAAACTGGTCTAACACAAACCTAAGTAGAGGTGGGTCCCGGGCCATAGAGAGGCCGAGTTAGCACCAGAGACAGATAACAAAATGTCTGAGCGCAGACAAAGAATAAACAAATAAAAAGCCAAGGTCAGATAACAGAAAGCAATAATATTTGGATAAGAATAGCCAAGCAAAATAGACAAATGTAAAGTACTCGCTCTCAGGTATACAGAAACCACAACAGGGCGCAGAGTGGTAATCATAAAGGCAGTACAGAGGCTCAGGAGTACTGCAATTAGTCTGTATGACTCATGTTGTATGCTCCATACATTAGATGGCCTGGTCACCTAGGTACATGTCTCCCAGTCACCATCTTCCCCTTAAAGAGCTATATCATCACCTTTTTTCCAACTCCAGCCTGTGCTTCCCAGCCCAGCACTCTCTTTCCATGGTGCAAGAGGCCGGTGAGGGAGCTGCTGAGGTACCCGCAACTCTCCCGAAACTCCTGACCGGGGTCGCGGAGTTCCAGTGGTCCATTGAAACCACTGGACCATGAATCAAGACGCTTTCTGGAGGGGTGACAGAGGAGGTGGCGAGGTATCCAATTACACAAGGACTTCAGGGACGAAAAGCGCCATAATTTAAGGTGACCAGGGATCTCTACTCAGTGCCATGGAACTCTGCGCTGGATAGGAGGCTAGCCGCGACCCGCTGATTGGCATGCCATCAAATTAGGATGTTCTCGTGGGACATATACCATGGCATTTCACCATGGTATAGGCTTCTTCAGATCGTTCACCATCTGGTTTCACAATCTTTACTTACACTGCACTTATTTCCACCCTCCTCAAGTGTTGCTAGGCAACAATACACTGCAATCACAGAAGAATCTCCCATACTTTAAAACCAATCTAATCAAACCCATATTCTCCAGACCAATTAAAGGATAGTCGATAAGTCAATGGTTGTATGTATATGTAAGTATTACACTCCTATATTCAATAGGAGAAATATTTGTGCAAATTAGAGACAAATATTTATACAACTGCACATGAAAGAATATTCAGTGAGTTAAAGAGATATGAACATACAGTAAAATATTAATTGTAATAAAAATCAATACATATTTAATATAAAATGCATGACATCTAAAATCACAGTAAAATAATTATAATATAAACATAACATAAATATTAATAATGCAATAATATAAAATAATGATAATAATACAATGAATAATGATCCTTTAATAATTAAATGCAATAAAATACATAATTTTTTTTATTAAAATTCAATATTTAAACCATGTTTTTCTAATGTCTGACATAAATCAACCCAATTCATTTCCTATATGGTCACCCACTCTCCAAGACCTCCTTGCAACCTGGATACATAAAAAAGTCAATTCTGTAGGGTCCTATATTCTATGTAGGGTCCTATGTTTTTTATACATTTCTTAAATGAGCTGACATGCTGTGGTGATCGTATCGTTTAAAAATGTTTTTAACATGTTCATTTATTCTTTTGTACAGAGGTTGGAATGTGCAGCCTATATGCTGTAAGTTGCACGGACATATCAAAAGATAAATTATATTACTTAAAAAAACTCCTTATCCCTATATTTAGACTTATATTTTATGGATATCGTTCAACCTTTTATTTCTACTGAATTTACAATCATGACATTTTCTACAGGAGTAAAAACCTTTGTTTTCACTTACTTTTTTTTATTTCTTTTAAAACCTTGAGTTAAAATAGTTTTAAAATTAGGTGCCCCTCTAAAAGTAATAAAATGTTTCTCAGGGAAATAAACAATTGCCTATCCTTATTTAATAGCCCTGTGTGTTTATAATTATCATTATTTTTCACAAATTCACCTTAAAATCAAATAACATTAGAATCTTATTAGCAGACTGAACCTCTTTTACATCATTCTTAGATATAATTAAATCACTTTGTTTAGTTTTCTTAACTTGTTTAAATGCTTTCATTTCCAAATCTTCAGAACATTTTTTCTCTAAATTTATTAGAAAGTATAAGAAAAATTATCTTTAAAAGGGTTCTGTTTGAGACAGGATACCCAATACCGTTAGCTACTCAGTGGATGCTTATGGCATGCTTTAAGTTATTATTGTTTTGTTTTTTCGTTTTATTTTGTTTATTAAACTATGATAAAAAATAAACATCTTACAGCACTCATATAGTCAATCTAGGGTCAGGATTAATTAAAAAGGAAGATGACTTTGCCAAGAAAAGCAGGACAGGAATGTTCATCCTCCCTCCAGATTGTTCACTACACTGACCTAATTGTTATCCGTATATTGGGAATCATTTGATTATCTGCATAATGTCTTGCCTGTCAACTGTCTTGTATTATGGCTGTTCTAAAATAAAGAAAATTGTCATCACCTTATTTTCAATATATATTTCGTAATCTAAAATGTTATATTATTGGTATTTTATTGGCTTGTAATTCAATTTAGCTATAAAACAATTTAAATGGTGTACATGAGTGTTCCAGATAATAAACAGGTCATCTGTACAATAAAGGTAGGTGACTAAGTTCACTTATCATTCTTGGCTAACATATGTAAAAACATCCTCTCAACGCAACATAAACAAACAGGCGTAGCTGAGATCAAACCTGGCCCCCCTAGCTGTCCCCTGAAGCTGTACATGTGTTTTCTCTCTTTTCTCTTTGTTCTTCTTTTTTCCCTTCCATTGCTTATTTCTCACTTGATTTATGAATTAAATCAACATTTAATAATTTAGAGCTATTCATCTCTTTTTTTGGTGCCATGGGTGTGATTCTGAATACCAAATCAAACAAACATGTTCAGCAGTGCACTAGTTGTTTGCTTGGTTATACATCCATATGGTGCTTTGGACATACAGAGTTTGGCAGAACAGTCAATTGGCCCAAATGTACAAATCTACATATCACACAATGTCATCGATAGTTTTACATGATGTTTATTTTTTCTCCATAAATTGTTTTATATGGGAAACCTGCCTAATGATGCCTACGTTAAATGATGTCTGGCCTCAGCTGACTTATTCCACTGTCTATGGTCCTGTTTTCAGATCCAAACATTTTTGAACCAGATACAATTTTACAGAAGCCCTTATCTCTTGCCTACCTTATCTTCTATGCCTGAATATGACCTTTGGAGCATTTTGGTACTATCATTTTCACACAAATCAGTTCTCCAACATTCTGATCCATCTTACTACCCTATCACCATCTCTGTGGAAAACCACACATGCATTGCCTGGAGACATTATAAAATAATGATTCCTTTCCCCGTAAGTGATTTCAGTTCGAAAAACATGTATGCATGTATACATACTTAGAGGCATAACTAGAAACCATCAGCCCCTTCATGTGTCTCATTCCCCCAACCCCAGTTCCTCCATGTGTCTCGTTCTCCCTCTAACCCCCCATGTCTCTCCAATCCCCCATGTGTTTCTTCCACCTCCATGTGTCTCTCCCAACCCCAGCATGTGTCTCACCCACCCCACAACCCCTCCATGTTTCTCTCCCACACACGTATGTGACAGACACACACACTGACAGACACATACTCACTAACAGACACACACACACACACATTCTCACTGACACACACATGCACTGATAGACGCACACACTGACAGACACACACAAACTGACAGACACACACACACACACTTACAGACACACACACAAGCTGACAGACACACACACACTGACAGACAGATAGACACACACAAACTGTGAACACACACACGCACTCAAATATTCTTGCACACTCTCACAAATGAATTTTACTTTTTTGAGGTCCAGCCAGTTTCACTACCTTTGGGAGAGCTGGACTGGATCAGTGCTCCCTCGCCGCCGCCTGCCTCCTGTCCTCTCCTCCGGTATATATCGGCAGACCAGGCCCCTATTATCCAGGTAAGCAGGTGCCTACTCTGCCTTACTGGATAAGCGCAGATTTGGGGGTGCCCTAAGGTGACAAGGCTCCTCTCAGTGCCCCCACCTTCCGGCGGCCAACGGTTGCAGGGGTCAACTTGATGTACCTCCTTAGCAGAAAACTAAATGAGCCTTCCAAATTACCCCGTGGTACATGAATAAAGTCCCCCTGGGTAAAACGCCTATGCCATAGACAACTTTTTTATGTAGACAACCTCATGAAGAACCAGAAAAACAAAAGTTCTGATATATATTAGGTCCTACAATGGCACTAGTTAAAAAAAACATTGACATACATACAGTGAATACATTAATTACTAATGGTCTATATGCAACTTCTCAGGCTTCTGTGACTGATATTTGATGTCCAATGCTGTCTAAAACTATTAGATCACATGAACACAGAGCATTGACCTCTTAAAATCAGTGTCAACTTGTCCAAGATCCAGTTCAGGGTGTCAAACTGTCAAATGCTAAAATCCTTTGACAAAATTGAAAGGTCCTTTATTTCATTTTTCCGTATGCTGATGTAACGCTATTCTGTTCATTTCACCCTAAATTCACCTCCAGATACATTAAAAGCATCGAGGGAAAATACTGAAATAGATCTGAAAAAATCCATTTTTATAACCTGTATTACAGCAGCTGTCTCCGGAGAGTGGAAATCACTGCCAAAAAAAGGAACTAAATAACTGCTGGTTTAAGTACATTAACGCCACATTTGGCAAGGCTTTGAGTATTTCCATTGAACAATGCATTATTCTCTGCTAAACCTGATTCCTACACAACCTTGCCCTCGTAAGTACAGCTGTGTTACATAAACATAAGAGCACTCAACAATGTATATTAAGCCTAATTAAAACATTGAAATAAAACCACTTGACGTATGTTTATTGTGATTTTGTACACTCTCTAAAAGATTTATTTTATATCCGTTACAATTTTGTTCATATCAACAATAATTTTACTCTTCTGTCACAAACACTTGCTGTCAAAAGCTAAACACAACTTAACTGGAGATACTGAAATATACAACACGATCACCTCTCAATTCTGACAGTTTTATTTCCAAGATACAAAGTGGCAGTTGGCAAATGACTTAATGCTGACAATGCAACCTAATGCATTATTTAGTCTTACTAAGACACCTTGAAGGCTTAAAAGGGATACTATAGTACTATGAATACAAATCTGTATTCTTAGCACTATAGTTCTCTCTGGCTCTCCCCCCGTACCACAGGCGTTAAAAAACCCTTACTGTACTCTCCCAATTCCAGTGCCAGTCTTACTTGGCGCTAGGTCGGTGCTTTGCCTCCTCCAGTGTCACCAGACGGAGGGGTGGGGGAGAGGCTAATTTGTATGTGCTGCAGTGCTGCAATGCTTTACTTTTAACTGATGCAGGATTTCCTCATAAAGAGAGTGAGGTCGTGTAGCATCAGTTAGACCATCAAAAGTTGCCCAACAAGGAGGAAGTGCCTCTAGTGGCTGTCTGATTGACAGCTACTAGAGGCAGTCTTAGTCCTACAATGTAATTATTGTAGAGTGTGGTGGACCTGGCATCATTCCTGGGTTGCCCGAACCCATATGTGTATTTTTCCCGAACAATCCCGTATTCCCCTGTTCGTGGACCGAACAGAACTTGTGAGGTCCTTCTCTTTAATTCACTCAGAACACCGACCACCCCTGGCTGTTTAGAATTAACTCAAGAATTAACTCAAGTGCTTTCCCTGGGTTCGGACATTTTTGCCTCCCGAACACGGGCAGCAGTGCTTGGTCGTCGAGCGCGTGAAACTCATTTCGGCATGAAGCCCAGCAAAGATTGTACTGCTGCCCGTACACTTTCCCGATGAACTAGATGAACCACGCTCGGGAGATAGGATCTACCAACTGGGGGGAGCATTCACTACCTGAGAGCCAAGGGGAGCGTTCATACATGAACTCCCGAACAGAGAGCTGCCCCGCCCTCCCCGCTACTAAATCCCAGTCCTACCCTTATACTAAATCGCCACACCCTCTACAAAACCCCGGCCTATGTTTAAAAAAACCAAAACAATATTAGCCAACAAGCAGACTCCACTCACATCGCCGCTGCCAGTATGCGACTTCGGAGTCCAGCCTCTGGTATACCCCCAATGACGCCGTCTGCACCCTGTGCCAAAGCTACTCCTTGAAACCATGTGAAGGTGGAGCACGTTGACATCACATCGGAATGTGACATGGCATTGCGCGCCCCCGTGCACCTCCAGGTCATCCACTGTCCAGCCGCGGCCATCGCAACACTGACCGACACACACACACTCACTGATACATACTCACTGACAGACAGACAGACACACTCACTGACAGACACACACACTCACTGACGGACGCACACTCACTTGATGACAAACACACTGACAGACACACACAAACACACACACACACATTTACACATTCTTGCACACATTCACAAATCATTTTTTTAATTGCTAATTACTCCCTACCTTTGGAAGCTGGTTTGGGGCCTCTACCCGGGGTCCAGTGGGGATCTTCTCTCTGCAGGTCTCTCTTCTGCTCCTCACTGCTCTCTCACGCACGCAGTTTAGTGATGCCGGACCGGAATGACATCATATTCCGGCACCCGGCAGCACCACAGAGAGCGCGTGCGAGCATTGAGGAGCAGGAAAAACAGAGTGCCCTCGCTGCCACCAACTTCCTCCTTCCTCTCCACCAGCCTGGTAAATTTTAGCAGAGTAGGCACCTGCAACGTGATAAGAGCAGGTGCCTACTCTTCCTTAACAGTAAGCAGTAACATATTTTTTGTTCTTGTTCTTTTAGGTTAAGATCGAACAGGGTTCCCAGCACCATATAGAGGTCAGAGCATAATAAAAATGTTATGGTATGGGTGTCCATTATTGTTATGGATCTCCTATGTCAGTATGGGAGTCCTGAGGACCGCTAGTGGTAGTTTTAGTGGTAGTCTGTATTACACACATGCATTCGTTGCATTTGTCTTTATACAAATCGTATTGTTTGCTGATTAATTGATCTAGCCGAAACAAAACCATTCGATTCATTAGATCAATAGATGAAACAGTTGAGCTATTTTCTAACTAGGCAAAAGGTTTTCAGAACAAATCGATCCATTAAAAAACAAATCAAAGGGGCTTCTGTTTTCTACGAACTGATTCTTGTCAATTTATTCACTTAAGGACAAATTAACTGTAAATCTAAACATATTAATACAAAGTCCAGTAGACGTTTTATTATAATTTTCCGACTGAAACAAAAAATTAAACATCACTCTAGTGAATAAACATTGCAGAAATAAAGCCAACAAACTCAAGGTTAGACTGAAACATGAACAAACTTTAGTGGTAAATGGTGACATATGGCTCTGTAAATGTGAATGTAGTCCTGTAGAACAAATATACAAAATAGCAATACAGCACTCATTTAGGTAAGTGAACACGTTTCACGGCACTACTGGACGCTTTCACAACATAACAGTTTACGGTAAATGTCTTGTCCCTCAAGTTGCTTGGTATCATGATGTTGAACATAAAGACCTTCCAATTTTCTATTTCAATCAGTCTGACTGCCACTAGAAAAGAGTTCCCTAACAAATGTAAACATTGCCATTTCTCAGAAATGGAAATTGTGGAATATTTGATTTTGTTGGAATTTTTATTATATGCGTTTCACATTTAGACATAGTTGATCTTGAGTGACTTGAACAGATGATAATAAGCATTGCAAACTCGTTTCTTTTTTATGAATGTGCGTGGAACATAGGAATTACCGTATATGGGTTGCCAATAGAAATATTGTATCAATAGTATTACCACTACGATGATAATATATCTTTGTGCACTCACTCTTGTTGTTTATATGTAGAATGTATTCTAAATGTAAGAAGATGCACAGAACACAAAGGGCAGGGTGTCTCCAAGTAACACTGAAAATCCAATGGTGACCGTTTAACATTAATGAGTGTAATGGGACACCCAATCGGCGTCTTGCTAACAGCCTTCCCTAGCCGCTGAGGTATAGTGGGCATGACTGGGAAATCTTATTCCAGATCGGGGGCTAGCCACGTCCTGGTGAACTTTGGACTTCCACCTAATTCTGGCTAGCGATATCCGATCTGGGCGCTTTTCGGACACAATGGGTGCTACACGAAGATCTGTCTGGGGATGTATGGCATGTGGGGGTTCCTACATGTTTTATATGTGTTTTTGATGTTTTATATTTTTATGCTTAGTCATGCTGACACAAGAAATTCAGTTTATATTTTTATGCTTAGTCATGCTGACACAAGAGATTCATGAATAGGAAAAAACAAACACAACAAAAATAAAATACTTATCAGTAAACAGAAAAACAGGTTCCCACTGAACACCTCCCAAGTAGTGTTACGTCTGAACAAGCCAAGAAATACAATATGTGTGGGATTTAGCTGATTAATCTAAAATCAAATGAAATAAAACATAGCATAATACAGTTTTAGAAATGCAATATTTCCTGCTATAGATTGCACTCACAGGATTTTGAAAGTATATGCGCTCCCCCGATGTTTTGGGGGGCTAGTATTTTCCCCTTAGGCTCAAGTATCACCCGGTATCAGGAACCATTCAGTATAAAAAGTATAAAAAGGATTGGTCTTACGCATTTCGTCCACCGGGGGACTTCCTCAGAGACCAGTATACAGTAAAACACAGTGAGTAGATAATGCTCCCAAAAAAACAGCAGCCTAGTTCCACCCTCCCATCAGTCTCCTTAAATAGGGCTAGTCCCTTGATTAGATTCATGAGCTGAATCCCACACATATTGTATTTTTTGACAAGAGATTCATGGACATGTTGTGGGAGTGTTCTGGGTGTGGCCGACTTACCCTTGCTGTGTATATAAGTGGGCCATCTACTCATAATAGATCGAGTCTTCTTCACCCTTCACTAAGTTTCGACTAGTGTTTGGGTGATACCGAGGTAACCTGTGCAAGAAGCTGGAGTTGATCACAGCAGGAAGGGGCGACCTTGGCGATAGTAACCCATCTTCAGGAGGGTATGCCGCCACAGCGACGAAGTAAGACCTAACTTCGTATTTCTGAAACAAAAAGAATAAACCTGTGTTCATAGGAAAAGTAAGACTGATTGCATTGTCTTTTTTATGTAACACAAGAGAGCATAAGTATACAAAACAAGGTGAGCCAAGTTTGCCAGAAGAAACAAAAAGTATTACAATCAAGTCATACTTTAATTTATTTTAATTTTTTTTTTTTTACAGCAATGATTACATTTGTAGGAAGAATAGATTAAGTGGTTTTGGTACTTTGAGTGTTTATTTAATTTTGACGGAAAGCCTTTCCTTCTCTTACTCATTCTTTCCATTTCTTGGCCCTCTTCCAGATAAAAGGTTAGATATCACATTGACTCTTCAACTTTCCTTTACCACACACATTACACCACCCTCTCTGTCTTCAGTCTCATTGGGAGCTCAGCCCACAACAGCACATCCTGTACTTAGATTCTAATAGAATGTCCTGACCATTTGCTACGCCATGGTGCCAATCCACTGCCAAACGTGGCTGGTACTTCAACAGTTCTGCATTCTCTATTTGCATTAAACTATAATACATGCAACAACTCTGCCAAGTTACTCAAAAAAATAAGTCATAACCTTTCATAGGATTGAGATATTTTAATATATTAATATTTATTCCCAGTGAGACGGGAGAGTTGAATTCAATACGCACCACTAAACTTTAAGTGACTTAAGGCTTTGTTTTTGGCTTGATTCAGTATTGCGAAACCGTAGTCTCACTGTTGAGAGATTTAACTTTTTCAGGACCAGACATTTGTGTAATATTTTGCTTATTCTTCTGGCCCGGAGATGTTTTCTTAGGAACTATGTTACAGATTGTAATATTATGTCCTAGCTTAGCTAATGTTCATAAGAAAGTAATAAAATAATTATAAAAACAAAACAAGAGACCTACAGTATATGTTTATTATAAACTATAGAAGGAAAGATTGTATGAGCTTAAGTAAAAAAGCAAGAACCGCAGGTGTGATCGCATAGACGGCTAGGGATGGGGAGGGGGAGAGGAAAAGGTGGAGGGAAGACAAAAATTATCATGTCAATTAACTTTTCTATTTAAAGCATTAGTAGCTATTATTGTGTAGCTGCCTTCTTCTCCATTAAAGAACAATTAGCATTTAATAAGTGAAAAAATAATAAAAAAAGAGCAAAATAATAACTAATAAAATAATGTAAAATAATACCGCAATTAGCAAATTAAACTTAACTATCTACAGAATTGTGCAGGATGTTTCCCTTAGGATTCCTCCACCCCTATTCTTCTTCACAGAAAGCAATAAATACAAAAATATAGGTTACAGCAAATAAAAAAGGCAAACAAAGAAAAAACAAACAAACACATACATTCCAAGCCTATAACCTTGTGAGTATGATACTAGCCATATATACAGAGTTATGCAATGGGATGTGTTCTATTTCATTTTTTAACTTTGCTGTATTCCTAAAAATTTCAACTCTAAAAAGCACATAAGAAGGTACGCTTACCCTCCTCCCCCACCCCCGATCCTCGCTTTCTTCTTCAAAACACAACAACCTGAACACACTTAGAGGTAGAAAGCACACAAGACATTAGCCATGCCTCCTTTTTGCACAAAATGTATGATTGACCTCAGCATCCACCAACATCTGCAGATTTACTGGTATTCATCATTACTAGTGACCACATTTCCCCTGATTTTTGGGGGTACTATGATACCGTTTATTTTGAAAGGAGTAAGATTTATAAAAGGAGGAGATGCATCAAGGAAGGGGAACAAGACCTGGAAATATGGCACCGAATAGTCCTGCAAACAGATGTTAGTGAACTTCAGCTCACTTCTGATGACAGGTTCACTTTAAGGAAGAGGACACTTGGCTAGATATAGAACTTGAAGTTTAAGGCTAGATAATCTTAGTTCTTTCTCAAATCCCAGGTTGAGAAACTTAAAAATTTTGGGAACTGATACGGAAACCGAATTAATTTTCTTAGATTCTCAACTTCTGACAAACTGATATCAGACTCTTTGGTAGATGCTTCCTGGTTGACTTTGTTGTTGCTTGAGGCAGAATAGAAATGAGTTCCTCATTAGGACCTTGGCCTACTACGATGTAAGTTTCATCACCTAAGCTGTTTAATGGCCTTCTAAATATCCTAAAGGATTTCTGCCTAATGGTCCAGTTTCCAATACCTTTCAGAATATATCTGCATATCTTCCATAAACCGCATCCCTCTTGGTCCAGAATGTTAAACTTCACCTCACTTCATTTTTTGCACATCATGACACTTCAAAAACTGTGTGCCCCTACATTCTATAAAGTATTGACTCCATGGCTAAAACACTAACTTCAATTAAGTATTAATACTTAAGTGGCCTCCTCTGATCAACTTTGCATACACCCTCGTTCTCTTATTTCTTTATTTTCTTCTCTTTTTTTCCCCTCTGCGTTGTCCTTTTCTCTTCTTCTCTCCCCTTTCTACCTCTTATGATTGAGAAGTTATTAATTAAAAGAAGACTATAGTGTTAAGAATACAAACCTGTATTCCCTGTATCCAGGGCCGGTGCAAGGATTTTTGGCTACACAGGCGAAGATGAATTTTGCCGCCCCCCCCCCCCCCCACATGGGGCAGTAGAGTGGGGACAGAGGCTATAGAGGGGCTGTTAAGGGGCAGGGGTAGTATGGTGGGGCAGGGGCTATAGAGGGGCTGTTAAGGGGCAGGGGTAGTATGGTGGGGCAGGGGCTATAGAGGGGGCAGGGGCATAGAGGGGCTGTAGAGGGGGCGGGGGCAGTATGGTGGGGCAGGGGCATAGAGGGGCTGGGGCAGGGGCAGTATTGTGGGGCAGGGGCTATAGAGGGACATAGAGGGGTGGGGGCTATAGAGGGGCTGTAAAGGGGGCAGTATGGTGGGGCAGGGGCTAAAGAGGGGCTGTAAAGGGGGCAGGGGTAGTATGGTGGGGAAGTTTGGAGGGGCAGGGGCTGTAGAGGGGGCAGGGGCAGTATGGTGGGGGCAGGGGCTATAGAGGGACATAGAGGGGTGGGGGCTATAGAGGGGCTGTAAAGGGGGCAGTATGGTGGGGCAGGGGCTAAAGAGGGGCTGTAAAGGGGGCAGGGGTGGTATGGTGGGGAAGTTTGGAGGGGCAGGGGCTGTAGAGGGGGCAGGGGCAGTATGGTGGGGGCAGGGGCTATAGAGGTGTCAGGGGTAGTATGGTGGGGGCTGGGGCTATAGAGGTGGCAGGGGGAGTATGGTGGGGGCAGGGGCTATAGAGGTGTCAGGGGTAGTATGGTGGGGGCTGGGGCTATAGAGGTGGCAGGGGGAGTATGGTGGGGGCAGGGGCTATAGAGGTGGCAGGGGGAGTATGGTGGGGGCAGGGGCAGTATGGTGGGGGCAGGGGCAGTATGGTGGGGGCAGGGGCAGTATGGTGGGGCAGGGGCACTATAGTGGGGGCAGGGGGACTATAGTGGGGGCAGGGGCTGTAAAGGGGGCAGTATGGTGGGGCAGGGGCTATAGAGGGAAATAGAAGTGCTGTAGAGGGGAAAATGGGGCAGTAGAGGGGGCAGGGGCACTATGGTGGGGCAGGGGCTATAGAGGGGCTGTAAAGGGGGCAGGGGTAGTATGGTGGGGCAGTTTGGAGGGGGCAGGGGCCATAGAGGTGGCAGGGGTAGTATGGTGGGGGCAGGGGCCGTATAGTGGGGGCAGGGGCCGTATAGTGGGGGCAGGGGGAGTATAGTGGGGGCAGGGGGAGTATAGTGGGGGGCAGGGGGAGTATGGTGGGGGTAGGGGCCGTATGGTGGGGGCAGGGGCCATATAGTGGGGGCAGGGATAGTATAGTGGGGGCAGGGCTGCCATCAGAAATTTTGGGGCCCCTGACAAAGCACAAGGTCTGGGCCCCCCCCTCCCCCTCCCACCCCTCCCCCTCCCTCCCGGGCCCGCCCACGCCCTACCTAGTCCGCTGACAATGATGCGGGACTGAATGTGGTGTGTATAGTGGAAGTGAATTAGAATGTGTGTAATGGATGTAGTATTTGTGTGAATTAGATAATGTTTGTGCAGTGAATGCAGAGTGTGTTAGTGTAGCGGATGCAGTGTGTATAGTGAACGCAGAGTGTGTTTGAGTAGTGGATGTAGTGTGTGTACAGTGATGTAGTGTGTGTTTGTGTAGTGGATGTAGTGTTTGTATGTACTAGATGAAATGTGTTTAGTGGATGCAGAGTGTTTCAATTTGTGGTGGATGTAGTGTGTGTACTGTGAATACAGGATGTTTGTGTAGTGGATGTTGTGTGTACAGTTAATGCAGAGTGTGTGTCAGTATAGTGAATCCAGAGTGTGTGCATAGTTTAGTGAATGCAGAGTGTGTGCATAGTTTAGTGAATGAATGCGGAGTGTGTGTTAGTGTGTAATGAATGCAGAGTGTGTGTTAGTGTGTAATGAATGCAGAGTGTGTGTTAGTGTGTAGTGAATGCAGAGTTTGTCAGTGTAATGAATGTAGTGTGTGTGTTAGTGCAGTGAATGCAGAGTGTGTGTTAATGTGTAGTGAATGCAGAGTGTGTGTTAATGTGTAGTGAATGCAGAGGGTGTTTTAGTGTGTAGCGGATGCAGAGTGTGTGTTAGTGTAGTGAATGCAGAGAGTGTTTGGGTAGTGGATGTAGTGTGTGTACAGTGATGTAGTGTGTGTTTGTGTAGTGGATGTAGTGTTTGTATGTACTAGATGAAATGTGTTTAGTGGATGCAGTGTCTGTAGTGGATGAAGTGTGTGTATTAGACACTGTCTGTGTATAGTGAATGCAGAATGTTTCAATTTGTGGTGGATGTAGTGAGTGTAATGTGAATACAGGATGTTTGTGTAGTGGATGCTGTGTGTACAGTTGATGCAGAATGTATGTTAGTGTAGTGAATGCAGAGTGTGTGTCAGTATAGTGAATCCAGAGTGTGTGCATAGTTTAGTGAATGCAGAGTGCGTGTTAGTGTGTAATAAATGCAGAGTGTGTGTTAGGGTGTAGTGAATGCAGAGTGTGTCAGTGTAATGAATGTAGTGTGTGTGTAAATTTGTAGTGAATGCAGAGTGTGTGTAAATTTGTAGTGAATGCAGAGTGTGTGTTAATGTGTAGTGAATGCAGAGAGTGTGTTAGTGTGTAGCGGATGCAGAGTGTGTGTTAGTGTAGTGAATGCAGAGTGTGTGTCAGTATAGTGGATGCAGTGAGTGTGTTAGTGTGTAGTGTATGCAGAGTGCATGTTGTATTAGTGAATGCAGTGTGTGTATTGTATTAGTGTATGCACTGTGTGTGTTAGTGTATGCAGTGTGTGTTGTATTAGTGTATGCAGTGTGTGTGTTTGTGTATGCGGTGTGTGTTGTATTAGTGTATGCAGTGTGTGTTGTGTCAGTGTATGCAGAGTGTGTTGTGTTAGTGTATGCAGTGTGTGTTGTGTTAGTGTATGCAGTGTGTGCCGTGTTAGTCTATGCAGTGTGTGTGTTGTGTCAGTGTATGCAGAGTGTGTGTGTTGTGTCAGTGTATGCAGTGTGTGTGTTGTGTCAGTGTATGCAGAGTGTGTGTGTTGTGTCAGTGTATGCAGTGTGTGTGTTGTGTTAGTGTATGCAGTGTGTGTGTGTGTTGTGTTAGTGTATGTGGTGTGTGTGTTGTGTCAGTGTATGCAGTGTTTGTGTGTTGTGTTAGTGTATGCAGTGTGTGTGTGTTGTGTTAGTGTATGTAGTGTATGTGTGTTGTCAGTGTATGTAGTATGTGTGTGTTGTGTCAGTGTATGTAGTGTGTGTGTGTGTGTGTGTTGTGTCAGTGTATGCAGTGTGTGTGTTTTGTCAGTGTATGTAGTGTGTGTGTGTGTGTTGTGTCAGTGTATGTAGTATGTGTGTGTTGTGTCAGTGTATGTAGTGTGTGTGTGTGTTGCGTCAGTGTATGTAGTATGTGTGTGTTGTGTCAGTGTATGTAGTGTGTGTGTGTGTTGCGTCAGTGTATGTAGTATGTGTGTGTTGTGTCAGTGTATGTAGTGTGTGTGTGTGTTGCGTCAGTGTATGTAGTATGTGTGTGTTGTGTCAGTGTATGTAGTGTGTGTGTGTGTGTTGTGTCAGTGTATGTAGTATGTGTGTGTTGTGTCAGTGTATGTAGTGTGTGTGTGTGTTGCGTTAGTGTATGTAGTGTGTGTGTGTGTGTGTTGTGTCAGTGTATGTAGTGTGTGTGTGTGTTGTGTCAGTGTATGTAGTGTGTGTGTGTGTGTGTGTGTGTTGTGTCAGTGTATGTAGTGTGTGTGTGTGTGTGTGTTGTGTCAGTGTATGTAGTGTGTGTGTGTGTGTGTGTTGTGTCAGTGTATGTAGTGTGTGTGTGTGTGTGTTGTGTCAGTGTATGTAGTGTGTGTGTGTGTGTGTGTTGTGTCAGTGTATGTAGTGTGTGTGTGTGTGTGTGTTGTGTCAGTGTATGTAGTGTGTGTGTGTAAATGTCCAATGAGGAGGGGGAGGGGGGGCATTTTAACATTATTTAAAAAAAAAAAATTTAATTAAATTGTTTTTCCCCCCTCCCTGCTTACCTGTGTCTAGGGAGGGGGGAGATTCCATCCCCGGTGGTCCGGTGGTCCTGTGGTCCGGTGGCATGGTGGGGCCCCCCGGGTTCCATGTTACCGCAGAGGGGGCCCAGGCAGCACACTGCTTCTCCTCTTCTCTCCTCCAATAACTCTCGCGAGACCCGCGGAGCGTTGCCATGGCAACCGGGTCTCGCGAGCGTTATTAGCAGGGAGGAGAAGAGAAGAAGCAGTGTGCTGCCTGGGCCCCCTCTGCGGTAACAGGGAGCCGGGGGCCCGGGGCTGCACACATAGATAGCGATATTCGCTATCTATGTGTGCAGGGAGGGAAAGTGGGGCCCGAGCAGTCCGGGCCCCCCAGGGCCGCCGGGCCCGTGACAACTGTCACGGTTGTCACCCCCTGATGGCGGCCCTGAGTGGGGGCAGGGGGAGTATAGTGGGGGCAGGGGGAGTATAGTGGGGGCAGGGGCTGTAGAAAGGGGCTGAAAAAAAAACTTTTGATTTAAAAAAAATAAAAATAAAAATGCTTCTTCCCCACCCCCTTCCCCTCCCAGAAGCTTACCTTGGGCCAGGAAGGGAGAAACTTTCAACTGGTGGTCGGCTGGGAGGCTGGAGCTGCAGTCAGGACCGCTGGGGAGTCTGGGAGCAGTAGAAGTCCCGCCCCCTTCTGACATCATCAGAGGAGGACGGTTGACTTCACTGCCAGGCTCCTGCTGTGTGCTGGCTGCAGGGAGAGAGGGGAGTTTACAAATCCGAGTCTCCAGCCAGAGGCAGGAGATTCGGATTTTTGCGCCCCCCATCTCTGGCGCCATAAGGCGGCCGCCTGTGCCGCCTTATGGACGCGCCGGCCCTGCCTGTATCTAACCTATTAGGTCTCTCAGCACGTTGACAGAATTAATGGTGTAAACTCTTAATTCCAGTGTCAAGGGGCAATGTCTCCTCCTCACACAACTTCAGTGTTTATCTGCTTTTTTATTTTTTTTATTTAAAAAGCTGTTTGTAACAAGCAGACCACAAGCTGTCAGGCTTGATAAAGACAATAAAACAGTTGTAACATTGCGGTTTTGTCACTAATACATTCAGAGAAATACTGGACCCGTTTATGTATTTGTTTATTTTTATCTTGAGAATTTTGACATATCGTCACTGGATAGATGTCAAACAATTGCCCAACCCATGTCATGAAGGGGTTATTACTGGAAGAAAGTACCGTATTTCATGACACACTATATGTTTCCTTCTTTTCATTTACTGTATGTTTGTAAAACATTTAATGGTACTTTTCCATGGAACTCCCCGCATACCAAGACAAACTGTTAATTTAGATAACATAGTATCCAATATTCACAGCTTGAGATTACAAGAAAAGCAAATACACAACTTTGACAACAATGTATTTTTTTTTTATATACGTAGCTGATGGAATCTTTTGTTTGCGTATCATAGGAGGGACAGTAACATTCAGCCTCCAGTGAGTCATTAACAAAAGATAACGATTATAATTATAAAGCATGGTTTTTAATGCCAAGCAGAGAAAAAAACTAAAAAAAAGCAGAAAGCAACACGAATAGTGATTTTAATTTGCCCATTCATCAATTAAATGCTTCCAAATAAACCAGAATAATATAATACAAATCACTCTGTGGCAATATGGTTGATGAATTACATTTTAGTGGGAATTTTAGTGGGAATATGGTTGATAAATGACTTTTAAAAAAAAATATCAGTAGTAAGTAAGCCTTGTATGAAAACAAACAATGCAAATTGTTATGTAAAAACAAAGTATGTGCAATACAATGGGGTTAATTACTAAAGTCATAATTCAAAGTAAATTCAAAGTGAATTTCACATTTAAAGGACCACTCCACACCCGTAAAGCGTTTTCGTTTTTTGAAGTGCTTCATGGGTGAGGAGCATCCCGTAATCATGACAGTTTATAAAAGTCAAGCAAACAGCCATAGAGGTTTCTTTTGATATCTCCCCTGAGCTAATGGAATTGGAAGGTGCTCTCTGCTTGAGCGTGCTTGCCTCCCCCTGCATACCTCAGACCAGCGTTGATGACCAGCGCAAAATTTGATGTACGCACTGAGGAGATGCACGTGAACAAGCAAGCTCAGAAGGCTCTGATTGGCTATTCGCCCATGAAGAGACTGAAAGAACTGCAGCTTTTGCAAACTGTTTCAGCATATACACCCCAATGAATACATACATGGGAATGGGGGTAAATCTGCTAAACAGTGGTTTCTAAATATTTTTCTAATATTGGTAATGGAGTGTTCCTTTAAGGTCAAAATAGCTGAAATGGGAAAAAAATATCTCCAAGTTAATTCTGGTTTTAGTTATGCTATTTTGGAATTAAATCTGAAATTCACTATGGATTCCTGGGAATTCTCACTGGCATAACCCTGTTAATGAATTGCCTTTCCCACCCAATTCAAGCAAAAACTAGTGGAAAAAAATTATAATAAAATAAAGTGTGCAATTAAAGGTTACAATAAGCAAAAGAGCAAACATACTTTATTTTAACATATGTATTTACATGAATCACTCAGATCAAGATATGTATTTGACGTAGCTGCTATATGAATATGTAGTTCGGCCTGAGTTTTGCTATTAAAGTACACTTTGTGCTTAGAATCACTTACTTTAGTGAGAGCAGGCCCTATGTTTAAGTGCAACATTTGGCACAAATGTGAGAGCAGGCCCTATGTTTAAGTGCAACATTTATGGCCAGACCGTGGTTCTCACAGAAGTAATTAGGATATAGAAAGTGTATAGAAAATCAGCTTACCCGTGGGTGCTGAACAGTTTAAGGGGTGCCGCCATTTTGAATAATTAATGTTTACACTTTTCTGTTCATGAAAATCTGCTTACATTTCCATTGATTTAGTTGAGTTCAGTAGTAAGTTATGGAAACTCAGATAGAGCAGTGTCCTACGCACAAAATCTGGTCGTCACACCTTGTTTATTCCACACCTGCCTTCAGTCTGTATTTTTTCCCATGTTTGCAGTTTATTTCATTTTTTCCCTCACCATTCTCTCTCTTTCATCTTTTTCTCAGTCTCAACTTTCTGTCTCTTTTCCCGTGTCTTTCTTCCAGTCTCCCTCCCTTGTATGGGAAAAAATGAGCGTGCTGTATGTGTAGGGAAGGCTATATGTGTTCTGTGAGAGGGGGGCAGAGGGGCTGTGTGTGTTGTATGTGGGATGGCTATGTTTGCGTTTTGAAGTCATTTTCCTCACAAAATTATATATAAAAGAAATGTTATGCTCCTCTCCTGCATATTTCCGGGGCAGGGAGGGAGAATATAATCCCAAGTGGTATGACAATAATAAGATCGTCGGGAGGGGGAACGTGGTCTGAACTTCCAGGGAGTGTAGACCACCATAAAAGCTACTCTCAAGAGTGACATAAGGCTTTGTGTGGGTAACTAGACTTCAATATTTTCAATCATTTAGAAGCACCGTGGTAGCCAGGGAGCACAAGCTTTATGTTCTAAAAGTGCACACCACACATTCTCTAATGATAGTGAAGAAATACGGGGCTGGACAGATAGATATTTTGAACTAAGTTGTGTTTAAGGAAATGGCCCTTTTGACACAAGATGAGTCATGAATCATGGGCAATGTAGGTAGATTTGCATTGAATGCCCAAGCCATGCCTTTTTAAAGGATAAATGTGACATACAAGACAGTGAAATTATAAAATGAGAGTCTTCCTATCACAAATGTGATTTATCCAGTCAGTGTCTATACATTAAAGTTAAACCCGTCGATAAAATGTGTGGAAGGCAAGTTCCCCTGTATGAAGTTAAACATTTAAAGTATGTCTTGTGCTGGAAAATGTACAGATTAAAGCACATGCGTTACTGATCTTCCACATTAAACACAATGTTCAGAAATGGATTGGGTGGCATTATGCGCAGCGTGGCACAATAATTAGCATCTAGGGCATTAAAGGAGCTGGGGTGCATGCAAGATGCAAGAAAGATTAAAACAGCAGCAAACATTATTATTACAATAAACACATTCCAATTTTTTTTATCCTGGTTAAGATGTAAACACTGAATGAATGAAATTTAATTACAGAATGAAAAATGAAAGGCGCAAGAAGTGTATTGGCAACGATAATAGCAAAATAACCCTCTGTAACTATCCTCATTTAGATGTTCAGTTTATATTTGTATTTAAGTTGCCGAGCACTGTCATAACCATAGCACACAGTTTTTAAATGACCATATTTGTAAGGTCTCCATGCTAATGTACAGTGCATTACGTGACATTCTGGGCCAGAATCCCATTAGGCAGAATTGCCATCTACCTACAGGCGCCTGTCCTGTAGGGGGCGCCTATTTACAGCACTTTTATGGGGCCTTTTTGGAGCATAGGTGGGCTGGTGAGTGGAGATAAATACCAGGAGTGTAATTCAATCGCTTTTCTGTGTTTTCCAGACTGATTGAAATAAGTCCTTTATGTTAATATCTTTTTGGGTTAAAGGCTCGCTAGGTTGATACACACTTATATTAACATATAAGTATTATAACTCATATTATATTAACCAAAAGTAATAATACTCAATCAGACTTACGGTTTCTTCAGGTTTATTCTTACAGTTACTGATACACAATATATTAGATGGATGTTTAACAGCAGATGGTAATTGCTGGACTACTGAAGGTAGAGTTAGACTCTACATAGTTAGAGAACAGCCGGACAAAAAGAACCTTGTGGTCCTTTGTTCACTATTCTATATATATATACAGTGGCGTACACATGACCCATGGGGCCCCGGTGCGAAAATTGATCCGTGGGCCCCCCCCCCGCGCGCTTACTCTGGCGGGCCGGGGCCGCAACACATTGCGGCGGGCACCTGGTCGCAGGGGTTGCAGGGCTGCGACCACAGTATGTACGCCAGTGCATGCAGATGCACACACACTTAAAAGACCACTACAGACACCCAGATCACATTAGCTGAATGAAGTGGTCTGGGTGTCAGGTCGCTCTAGTTTTAACCCTGCAGCTGAAAACATAGCAGTTTCAGAGAAGACTGCTATGTTTCACTGAGGGTTAATCCAGCCTCTAGTGGCTGTCTCACTGACAGCCGCTAGAGGCGCTTCCGCGATTCTAAGACACTGAACATCCATAGAAAAGCATTGAGTAATGCTTTCCTATGGGCGGTTTGAATGCGTGCGCGGCTCTTGTCGCGCATTCGGAGCGGAGAGGGATCCCCTGCGCCAAGGGAGTCCGGCGCTGGAGAAAGGTAAGCGCTGAAGACACTAGGGATCGACCGATATTGAATTTTTAGAGCCGATACTGATACCGATAATCTTTGAACTTTCAGGCCGATAGCCGATAACTTGCCGATATTCTGTACATTTACCATTTTGAAAAAATAAACTATTTCTAACGGTAAATGCACAAAATATACATGCCACATGTAGTGGATGAACTGTATTTAGACAGCGGAGCTGTGTGTGTAGTGTATGCAGTGTGTATTTGTGTAGTGTGTATATATAGTGTATGCAGAGTGTATAGTGAATGCAGTGAGTGTTTGTGTAGTGTGTATATATAGTAAATGCAGAGTGTGTGTTTGTATAGTAAATGCAGAGTGTGTGTTTGTATAGTAAATGCAGAGTGTGTGTTTGTGTAGTGTGTGTATATAATGCAGTGTGTGTGTTTGTGTAGTGTGTGTGTTTGTGTAGTGTGTGTATATAATGCAGTGTGTGTATATAATGCAGTGTGTGTGTTTGTGTAGTGTGTGTATATAATGCAGTGTGTGTGTTTGTGTAGTGTGTGTATATAATGCAGTGTGTGTGTTTGCGTAGTGTGTGTATGTTTGTGTAGTGTGTGTATATAATGCAGTGTGTGTGTGTGTATGTAATGCAGTGTGTGTGTGTATGTAATGCAGTGTGTGTGTGTGTGTGTATGTAATGCAGTGTGTGTGTGTATGTAATGCAGTGTGTGTGTAGTGCAGTGTGTGTGTAGTGCAGTGTGTGTAATGCAGTGTGTGTGTATGTAATGCAGTGTGTGTATGTAATGCAGTGTGTATGTATTGCAGTGTGTGTGTGTGTGTATGTAATGCAGTGTGTGTGTGTGTATGTAATGCAGTGTGTGTGTGTGTGTGTGTGTATGTAATGCAGTGTGTGTGTAATGCAGTGTGTGTGTGTTTGTGTAGTGATGTAATTTGTGTAAAATGGGGGGGGATTTTTTTATGTTAATTATTTTAAAAAAAAATTATATTTAAATTTTTTTTTTTTTCTTTTGGTCCTCCCTCCCTGCTTCTTACCAGGGAAGGGGGATATAGTATTCCCTGGTGGTCCGGTGGTTTAAGTACTGGAGGGGCCGGCAGCAAGCGCTGACTTACCTTGCCAGCAGCTCCTGCAGCTCCCCAGTGTAAATCTCGCGGCCCTTAGTGCCGCGTGGAGCGTTGCCATGGTAACCCATGGCAATGCTCTGCGGCCGCGGGTCTCGCGAGATTTACACTGGGGAGCTGCAGGAGCTGCTGGCAAGGTAAGTCAGCGCTTGCTGCCGGCCCCTCCAGGACCGCCAGGCTTGCAATGAGCCTGGCGGTCCTAGGAGGTATTATCGGCAATATCGGTAGCTATATTGGCCGATACCGATATTGCCGAAAATACCGAATATCGGCCGATAATATCGGTAAAACCGATAATCGGTCGATCCCTAGAAGACACACACACACACACTCTCACGAACAGGCGCATACACACTAGCTAACAGACACACACATTTACTGACAGAGACACACTCAGCGACAGACATACATACACATATACATACACACTACATACATACATACACACTCACTTACAAAACATACACTCACTGACAAACACACACTCACTAACAGACATCAAACAGACTCACTAACACACAAACACACTCAGTAACACACTCACTGACACTCACTAGCAGACACACTCACTCACTGACACTAGCAGACACACACACTCTAACACTCACACTCACACACACACACACACAGTAACAGACACACACACAGTAACAGACACACACACAGTAACAGACACACACACAGTAACAGACACTCACTGACACTCACTAGCAGACACACACTCAACAGAAACACTCACACACACACTCACACACACTCACACTCACACACACTAACACTCACACACTAACACTCACACACTAACACTCACACACTAACACACACACACTAACACACACACACTAACACTCACACACTAACACTCACACACCAACACTCACACACACACTAACACACAGTTTTTTTTTATTGAATCCCCTTACCTTTTGGGATTCCCTGGGGTCCAGTGGTGCTGCTGGGCTCCTGGGCGGCCGGTCACTGGGCGGGCAGTCAGGCGGGCGGGCGCGCGAGGGAGCACTCTCCCCTGAGTGCTTCCTCTTCAGCTCCCTCGCGCACCGCGTAGGGATGCCGGCGCCATTAGATGACGTCATCTTCCGGCTCCGGTATCAGTGCGGTGCGCGAGGGAGCTGAAGAGGAAGCACTTAGGGGAGAGTGCTCCCTCGCGCGCCCGCAGGACCGGCCATGGGGTAACAGCAGGGCCAGCCTCGGGGGGCCCTGAGGTGGCCGGCTCCAGGGCCCCCCAGGAGAAGAGGCTGGCCCAGTGGCTACATACCGGGTCGCAGGGGCGGCCGGGCCCCCTGGTGGGACGGGCCCGGTCGCAGCCGCGACCCCTGCGACCCTGGTATGTACGCCACTGTATATATATATGACCATAATTCCATCAGAATATAACCCAAGCTATATAAGAGACAGGACCCTCAATTGCCACGTTCCAGAGTTCTCATGGTACAGCTTAGCAAACATGTAAATTCGGCCCTGATGGCATTTTGGAATTTTTCTACAGCTTAATGGAAATCACTTGAGTTCAGTGGGGACACCAAAGGGACGGGCACTTTCAGATGATTGGCTTAATTGTAGCGACATATGAATGATACATGCTTCAATGCACTTTACGTGTACCACCCAATGGCAATGGCCCCTTTCTTCCCGATGGACTCGTGTCTACATAGTCAATCTGTGGTTATCGTGTCTAAGTAGTCAATCTGTGGTTATCCACCTATATTTAAACCAAACTAACTCTGTGAGTCTGTGTATTAATAAAAGGTTGCTCACATCTTGTATTTCATGATTCAGCAGCGAGATTTGTGGCAGTGACAAATTTTATAACAGGAGACAGGACAGTGATGACGACAGCACAGAGAATGAAGTGGTTGGAGGAGAACACCAAAAATAATCTGGTATGAGGCTTTACTCTTGCTACTGTTGCTTATTGATACACAGTGTGAAATAGTTTACTAGACATTTAAAAAATGATAGGGGTGACTCCTAGCAGTAGTGGAAGGAGTGAGGGTCCTCTTGCGCATACCCCTCATTTGGGACTAGGAAAATGTGAAAGTTAAAAGGGATTTAAACCACAAAGATAGCTTCTGACGGTGCTAAATTTGTGTGTTTTGTTTCCCATTAAAGCCATGCCTCCCAACTGTCCCGCTTTTGGGGGAACAGTCCTGATTTTAGGGAGCTGTCCGTTTTCACGCTTTAGTTCCCTAGTGTCTTGTGGCAGCACAACGTTGGCAAATCATTAGATGCGTTCCCACTGTGCACGGGCACTAGGACCATTCAGGGAGAGCTTCATAACCTGCATGGTCCTGAAGGCTTGGGGGCCGGTGAGGCTGACTGTCAGAAGAAGACCATGCATTAATTAGGTGGCCCCGTCCATTGTGGGCATC
This sequence comes from Pelobates fuscus, assembly GCF_036172605.1. Taxonomy (NCBI): domain Eukaryota; kingdom Metazoa; phylum Chordata; class Amphibia; order Anura; family Pelobatidae; genus Pelobates; species Pelobates fuscus. Next base: position 46,791,385 of record NC_086322.1, on the reverse strand, counting down.
GCTAGTGACACGGTTTGCATCACCGGTGACTCCTCCTTAGAGCTCCCCGATTTCAAGAGGAACAATATTGGGAGTTATGCCACAAACCATAAACACCTCTGATTGAACTGGCAGAATGCAGATCCACATGGGAAAACTAATGTCAGCCTCTCCTGGTATATCATTCACTCTTGACTGGAGGCCTGGCCTGGAGGCTGTCAGTTCACACCAAGGCTGACTTCAAATTTAAGGCCAGAGTAGCCGAACTGAAAATATTCTCTCAAGTCAGCTATGCTTTCCATTTAACTACTCTGGTCTTCAATGTGAAATTCACTTCAAATTCACCTTGGATTCTCACTTTAGTGATTGACCCTGATGTATGCAGCCCCTGCAGCATTGCAAATGAAAACAGCGCTGTTTCTGAGAAATGGTACTGTTTACATCCTGCAGTTTCCATGCCAACTAGTGACTGTCAGTCCTACAGCTACGAAGGGGCTTCAAACACAAAAATTACTCAATGACTGAATCTGACGTCCAGTGTCAGCATAACAAAGTATGAGAAGCATCAGTGTTTAAGAGGCATTGGATTGGCAGATTGTGACAATTGCCATGCATAAACTGTGTGTCTTCAATGCTGTGAATGGACAAAAATAATTGGGATTGAGCTCCCGGCACTTGATTAGAATTTTTATTTATTTATTTTAAGGAGTGCATTATGGGAATTAATTAAACTTTATAAAGGACCACACGTATTTTTAAAATATTAATAAAAATTTATGTATGTATATATATTTATTTATTTATTTGTGTGCTTGCTCCTTGAAATAATGTTACGTTTTATATAAAACCGTGAAACCAGGTCCAATGCCCGTTCCTGTGTATAATCAAGTACCCCGTGACATTTCTATAAGGACTTTGCTAAAGTCCTGTCCTCACATGCCCACAAATTAGCTGCTCCACCTGCCGTGGTCTATATGCTCAGAGTGAGAATCACAAGTGGTCTGAACGACCTCGTTACACCACCAGCTAATTGAATGCATCCCATAATGCCATGCGGCTGCTATGACTATACTGTGAGTTAAAAGTCAGATATCCCCTCGGCCAGCCCAAGCAGAACGCAATGGCACAGAACACACCGGCCATGGAACACCTCAATCTGTGGAATCTGCACTTCAATGCTGCCACTAGGAGTGTTTGGAGGGTGAACAGGATCACTGAACTTCCTGAAGGTAACTCATGTACCCCATTATCTGGATACCCTTAATGCATTAAACACATTCTCCTGTATCTGCTGGCTGTGCAGTTGTCTATCTGTTCATGGTATAATGGCTAATTCCTGGTCATATTTGTTACTAACCTAAAGTATTTCCTCTTCTATCACATTGAAGACTAAGTGCCATGTTTAGTGCCCTCTCCTTAAACACGAGCTGTGTTTCGATGAACATGTTAAAATATTTAGGGATCCGTACATTTTTTATATATATATATATATATATATATATATATTAATTTTTTTTTTTGGGACATGTGATTGTCTGAATGCAGAAAGGCTGTAAATGGGGGGAAAACTCCTATACAATACAGGGTTATTTACTATAGTGAGGGTTGTCAGAAATTCAAAGGGAATTTAAATGTTTAGGCCAAAGTAGCCGACTTGAGAAATTCTCCATTGTTGCTATGATTTCAATTCTGCTATTATGGCCTTACAAATTTGAAACTGACTTTGAATTTGTGAGAACTCTTGCTTTAGTGAATAACTTTGTATAGTATACTTTATTGGTATGCCACACCAAACTAGACAAACTGTATATTAGCTTCCCCCTTCAATGGGTCTCCACCCTGGTTTCGTATCGGTTTTAACTCGTGTGCCGTTACAGAGAGAATCTTTGCCTATTCCTTATCCGGATGATCCAGATCTGAAATGCCAACAGGTTCCCTCTGCAAGAGTAATACAGCAACCCCTGACCTGGTCACTAAAGTGACAATCATCTGGAATTCAAAGTCCATTTACATTTTGACACACTTTATTTTTTTTAAGGCTATAATAGCTGAACTGAAAAAATCTACAGGTCATTTTATCCACCCAGTTCTTCTATTTTGGCCTTAAATTTGAAATTCACTTTGAATTCCTGGCAACTATTTTGGTGAATAACTCTGATAGTACTTAATCAGTCTGAATGCCTCTATTGGTTGAAAGACCACTTCACACACACACAGCTCACATGCTGAGGTTCTTTATGTGCCTGGATTCTGTCATTTTTAGGACAGTCTATTAAAGTGCTGATTTCCATGGAAACTATCATTTTTATAACGGAGGACAGAAACACCTCCCTGGCTGCCATTCAGATATCCAGGGAGGTTTACTCCCTCTTCCATTAGCTCTGCAGAGTTAATGGAGAAAGGCCAGCGCATGCCTGCTTGCCCTCACCGTTAGAAAAGGAGTCCATGTGCGCTCACAGATCCAGCACAGTCAATAAGAGGTGTCTGCAGAATATTGTTGAAATTAAGAGATCTCACAGTTACGATTGTAAAATACAACCTCCGGGTTGTAGACTAAAATATTAATATTTATTTACTGAATCTAATTTTGTATAATGAAAGTTATGACTGCAGCTGAGCTGGAGAACTTTTGTTTACAGCACAACTACTTAAAAGAAGACCCTGTCCTGTCAGTTGATATACGTAACATGCTCCGTATGAAAAAAAAAAAAAAAAAAACTACTGTGCTACAATTCGAAATCCACAGTCAAATTCAGAGTTCAGCAATAAATCTTCCAGTATGTATCTGACTGCACGTCACTCCTCCCAGCTAACACACAGACCGCGCGGGAGGGAGTCAGAATGGGAACTCTGACTCCCATCAACCTGAGCCACCACTGGACCCCAGGGAAAGTCACTCTCCTGCACCTTAAAGGTAGGAAACAGGAGGGTGACTTAAACATTTTGTGTGTCCTTAAATGTGTCTTTGTATGTGTGCCTGTCTGTGTGAATCAGTTTCACACCGGGGCCTCGTGGCTTGTGTGTACGCCACTGAAGGGAAGGCTTCTTCTGATCTGTGTATATCTAGCAGTGTGTGTGTGTGTGTGTCTGTCTTCCTTGTGGTCCAGTAGAGACCAAGCTGGTCAGGTACAGGTGAAAGGCAGGAGTTGTGATAGCTGCTGTGGGCTGCTCTACTCCAGTGTGGATTCCTCTTTTTGCAATGCGTAAATTGAGTGTTGCCCCTCGCCAATCTGCAATCACCGCTTTGTTTGCACTAGCAGATAACTGAAGTCCTAATAGAACTCCTGAGAGGGCAGAACCAGTTTGTCTCTGGCAGCCTTGAGTGCCGTGCAAAGCCACCTCAAATGTCATGCATGGCACACGTGCCATAGATTGCTGACCTCTGAACTAGGCTATAGTCATGACACTTGCTGCTTCTAGCACTTTTTTTTTTTTTTTTTATATATATATTAATTTTTTTTTATCTTCAAGTTCATTTACAGGTTATGATAACTTATGAACATTGGAGCACCAGCAGAGATGGTGGGCCTAGGCTGAGGCCTACACATGAGAACTGTGTAATAATTATAAAAACAAAATGATAATGGACCTATTTAACCACGTGGTGTCTCTTTCAAAAGTCTGCACCATTATACAGGCCACATGCTGTGGCCATAAATAATCTTTATCTGTGTTGCCTGCTTGGTGTTTAAACCGATATGACTTGGCTTCAATACTGTTCCATTCTCTGAGATCTGCTGCACCTACATATTGATAATTAATAATAAAAATGATTTCATATTATGGGATACTTTCTGTTGGAATAAGCTTCATGGTAATATGGCTTTAGCGGTAATGGTATTTACTGCTTGAAAGTGATTTAGAAACTGGATTTAACTAATAACGCTAACAAGCTGTTGGAAGAGAAAAATGACACAGTAAGGAGCCGAAAACTGTAAAAACGAATTATTATTCTCAAATCAAAAGCATATTTTTCAGTCAGCATTTCTGTTAATTTTTGTTGCTATTATTTTGCTTTATGCTTTATAAAACACGTTTATAGACTGTCAGCTGTGTTTGTATCCTGGTGCCTATTGCACGATAGACCTGCGGTTTATCACGCAACGCCAGATGTGCTCAGTGTGTAATTTAATCTTCTGCTTGGAAGCATCCTATTACTTGGGTATCGCAGAATTATTCTTTAATAAAAATGTATGCTTTGTGCTCTATATTTTATTAATTTGGAGAGTCGTTTTATTGATTCACAGATGCCGCGTATGTGTAATTTGTCACAGTTATTGGTTGAGTGTCAGGGTTCTACTAGCTCTGGAGACATTTTTTATTTATTTTTTTGGGCTGTGGAGGGCACCTTATCAATAACTCTGCATCACTCTACTTGCAGATTTGTGTAATTTGGTATGGTATCATTTCTTTGTGTTCCATTGGTAGAATATGAAAATTATCAAAGCAGTCTAATGAGGGGAACCTTTTATTTTCTACTCTACAAAAAATATATCATTTGTGCGTATTTGTATATAAAAGATTGTGATGCGGTCAAACCCAACGCATCTTTCCACAGTACAATTAGAAACAATATTGTTATGCATCAACTGCATGGCTGACGGAGGACTTTGGAAAGTCCCCCCTGGGCATAGAAGCTTGAGAAATCAATGGTTCCTCAACTATTCCAGAATTCCCAGCCACATATGCAAATGAGCACAGACAGGCATTGTGATTTAGACCTAATACTGCATTTTTGCCATAGAAATGGCCAATTTTTTTTTAAGTTTTTTTTTTTCTTTTTTTTTTTTTAACATTTATTTTTTAAAATATTTTTTTTTAATCCCCACTCTGTGAATGGAGATAATTTAGCTTTTCACTTTGATAAATAACCCTGTACAACTCGTCCTCTGCTCCAGTGCCAGTTGAAACAGGATTGCCAGACCCGCCTTCAAGGCAAGTTTTATTTATACCCCCCTTCGTTCTTCATAGTTGTGTTTTGTAGTGTGTGTGTGACCTGTTGTGTTCTGCTACTCTACTATGTCCTGAGTGATCGTAGCTCCTGGGAGCCCATCTGTTTAGTTTTGCCAGAATACCTCAAACAGCGATCGCCCTGTACACGCAGATCCCCCTGTGTGTAGATGTTGACTCCAGTTCTTTATAATGGCTTGAGAGATTTGACGAATGTGACTACCTGGGGAACACCAGAGACAACTAGCAAAAGGCATGTACTGGGATTCGCAGTTTCCGCATGCAATTCTATAACAGTGGCCATCCAATACCTGGGGCATGGAGCTTGTGGCAGGTATCTGATGGACTTCTACTGAAATACCTCACTCAGAGTGCATACAGCAATAGCCATACCTTGCTGCAATCATAGAGACCTGACCTGCAACTATAGGAGTGTACATTGGTCGTTGTTAAAAGAACACTATAGAGTCAGGGATACAAATGTGTATTCCAGACCCTATAGTGTTAAAAACACTGTTTAGATGGGTGCCGTCATCTGTTGAACCCGTAACACAAATTAAAAAAAAAAAAGCTGTAAAGCACACCTTTACTACAGTGCCGTGCAGGTTTGCTGGCGCTGGCTTCACCCGTGTCTGCCTACTAGGCTGAGATCATCAGAATTGACCATCTTGGCCAATCCAATGCTTTCCTGGATTGACTGAGTAAATTCTGATTAACTCTGCTGTGGGGGTGGAGCCAGACACTGCGCTGGCTGATCAGCATCTCCTCATAGAAATGCATTGAATCAAGGCATCTCTACGGGGAAAGTTCAGCATCTACATGCAGAGCGTGGAGATGCTGAACTTCAGTCCTGCACATTGTGCAGCAGTGACCCAGGAAGCACCTCTAGTGGTTGTCTGAGTGACTGCCACTGAAGGTGTCCCTAGGGAGCAATGTAAACACTGCCTTTTCACTGAAAAGACCGGTGTTAACATGAAAATAGGTCAGGAAAGGCTACAGGGAAGCAGCGCTTTCCGGGTGTCCTCAAACTCTGACATTTTGAGAGAGCCCCTTTCGGTGAAACGCGTTTGTTTTTATGTTGTTGTTTTTATTATATTTGTTTTAAATAAAACTAGTTTACTTTACATGGACCTTCCTGATTTAATCCCTGAAGATTCTATCTGGTAGGAGCCACACTTTCTACCTCCTTGGTGTGGAGGAAACCACCTCTGCTACACTGGATTGAGCAAAAAATGAATTTTTGCTCTCCTTTTATGCGTATACCTCCTTTTTTATAACGACAAAACAGAGAGCATTATTTTTCTGTTTTTGTTCTCATTTTATGTATTTGCTGAATATCTGTGACACTGCAATTTGGAGGGAAATACCCGTGAATGCATGACACACTTTAACTGGTCCTTGACCCTGACCTACCATCTAAAAGGAACCAATCAGAGTGACATATTCAACTAATTAAAGTAGTCTGGGTGCTGTGACCCTTTTGCACTTAGTGCTGCAATGTAAAACATTGCAGACAAATGCAATATTTACTTTGCCGATCTAAGTCTGACAGCCATTAGAAGGCTTCCTGAATCCAAACGGATTTTTGGTCCGTTATCTGATCCTGGACATTCTCACGGACCTCCGGTGTCAGATTTTCCCCATAGGAAAGCATTGAATTGTTTACCGTACATGCGCATTAGGTCTCCCCCACCGACGTGAGCGATATCGGCACCGGATTCAGGTAAGTGGCTGAAGGGGGGGGGGGGACCTATAAAACATATAGTGCCAGGAAAATGACTTTGTTTAAGCTGTAGTTGTTCTGGTGACCCTAGTGTCCCTTTAAGGCTATTGGTTATGCAGGACGCCCTCTTTAAAAGTTCAAGACTTTAAGAAATTTCATATACAAAACACAATGTAAGATAGTTAAGAAAACCTTCCTAGCATATTTGACATATAAACAGTGTTTTATGAGCTGGTGGGTTAGATCTATTTTAGAAAATCATTATTTTATTTTTTTCTTCTTAGATTTCCTAGTCTAATCCATCTAGCTACTTGTTGCTTTTTTTCACTGTATTATTATTTTAAGTAACCATCCACTTTCAATTGAAGACCCATCAATCTAGTTATTAGCATGTGCATACAAACCACACACTTATCTTGCGTTATGGGGTCTGTGTCCGTTCCCAACTCGTGGCCTTATGTTGCCTGTAGGCTCAGAATTATCTGGTGATGCCTTCTTTTTCTCAATGCATTTGATATTAATGTCATTTTATTTTTATTTTTTTTAAATAGCGCCAACATATTCAGTAGCGATTTACAATTAGAATGAGGAGGTATAATGAAAACAAATCGGAAACAATTCTAAATAATTAAAAAGAAAAAGGATAATGCCAAAAGATTTTTAAATGTTGAGTTTCGCAAAATCTCCACATAACAAACCAGGAAGCCACTGTCGTCATAGCCAAGTCTGTACGTGTGTAGCAAGAGGTTCTGTGAGTAGTGATGTCCCGAACGGTTCGCTGGCGAATAGTTCCTGGCGAACATAGCTTGTTCGCCACGGATGGCGAACATATGCGATGTTCGGTCCGCCCCTATTCGTCATCATTGAGTAAACTTTGACCCTGTACCTCACAGTCAGCAGACACATTCCAGCCAATCAGCAGCAGACCCTCCCTCCCAGACCCTCCCACCTCCTAGACAGCATACAATTTAGATTAATTCTGAAGCTGCATTCTTTTTTTTTTTCTTTTTTTTTTTTGTTTATTATTCATTATCCTCCATAGCCAGTAACCTGTGTTTACTATACATTATCCCCCATAGTCATTTATCGTTGGACCTAGGCAGCATGATGTCTTAGGCCGGCCCAGAGAGTGAGTGAGTAAGTGAAAATTATAATATATATGTTCAGAAACATATTAGTAATATATGTAAATCAGGTTCATGCAAAGAGGGTGAAAAGGTATTAAAGAAAAACACACTTATTGCATCAAATTTACAAAGCCAAACTTTTAAAAGCTTTCCTCATTTCTTTCTCGGGATGAGGAATATATCGGTTGTAGACTGAGGATTTCCATCTGCCCAATCTTTTAATAATATGCACTGGAGTGTCAGTGTTGAAGGAGACCGAAGCTGCCCCTATTCTAAATGAAAGACCCGAGACATGGATACAACCCAATCTTAGGAGTAGTGTTCTGATGTAGAAGATGAATTTAGCCGTAGTCAGAGGGATTCAGTGAGAGTAGTGATGAAATGTGTGTGGCATGACTGAGTGTGGGTAAGTAAGAGTCAAGTATTTTAACTGGGCACTAGTTCTAGGTGGGATAAAGTGGTATAGCGGATGGATGAGTAGTTTGGTTCGTTTTAGAGGTTTGTAGAGAAAGTATATAGTGATCATGATTTTTTAGCGATATCCAATATTTTTAAGGTGGTCTCAAACAAACATAAAATGCTATATAAAATTTGTGGGAATATCGAATAGTCGTGTACAGTAAATCAGAGAGGGCTCAGAATATCGAACCATCGATCGGTAACCTGGATGAAGTAGGGGGTCTGTTTTATAAATATGCGGTAATATGCTTTTAATGGGATAGGACGTTAGGAAAGGTGTGTGTGTGTGTGTGATTGGGATAAGTGGTTGTGGCTGTATTTACCTTATCCTGGGACCGACCTGGCTCCTAAGCTTGAGCCGCGAGTGGCTGGATCACTCCTGCCTCCACACGAGCCGCATGCGGCTTGATCTCCTCTTCTGACTTAGCTGCGTGCACTGACCGCAGTGATTGGTCACGTGGCCCGCCTGGCACTAGGAGCACAGCTCGAGTCACGAGCTCGCTCTTAAAGGGGCAGTGGGAGCCAAAAGTTGATTCAGGCTCCCATTGGTCCACGTTATTCCAGCACCCCCACACACAAATGTTTTGGGGGCACAATAGCTTGCATTTAAAAAAAAACAAAAAACTTTTTTGACTGTAATATAATAGCAGTCAGTTTCCTTCACACGTGTGCGTTTCAGGGCCTGCCAGGGCACAGTGTCACACCAGTGCAACTCATATCTGGTGTAACAGTAGTGTACATTTAAAAAAAATAAAAAATACAGGGGGCTTGTTGACACCTTTCGGGGACCCTTGGTGTTGTACGTGGCTGGGTGGAGGAAGAGACCTTCAATGACATCAGTGAGGACAAGGAACGGGATATGGCTAGCTTGGTATCCAACCTTGTGCAAATGGGGAGTTTGCGGTTGTGCAAATGGACTGTTTGCGGTGCATTAAACGGGGAGTTTGGTCTGTCACTGTGAAGCAGGCGTAACCCTTACACTACCTGATCGATACAACATCATACCTGATGTTTTAAAGCACGTTATTCCAAACAATTTAGGAATGTTAGGTGATTTATGCCCTTTATGGATTAAAACCAGACTCTGCATCAACTATGTAATTTTCCATGGGAGATTTGCCATGGATCCCCCTCCGGCATGCCACAGTCCAGGTGTTAATCCCCTTGAAACAACTTTTCCATCACTATTGTATTACACAATTTAAAATTCGCCTGCCTATTGAAGTCTATGGCGGTTCGCCCGTTCGCAAACATTTGCGGAAGTTCGCCATTCGCGAACGGAAAATTTTATGTGCGCGACATCACTATCTGTGAGTTGTAGTTGTTCGAATTTTATACTAGTATATTATAGTTGGTATTTTGTACAGCAGAACTAAACAGCTGCCAGACTGATTTCAGTTTTAAAACCAAATGGCCAAACTAAACACTGCTTTAAATTTTTTTTTTTTTTTAATAATTAAATTTATTTTTAACCTTTTTTTGCAGTTTTGGCTGTCTTGCATTAGAAACTTACTTTGATTTTCCACTTTAGTGTTTAACCCTGGAAGCATGCAATTCTGAGAGAGAGCTAAAAAGTGTAACAATTAGCAGTTGTGTGTCTTTTGGTTTCCATGGTGACTGTTTCTATTTTATAATCCGGTTGAAGAAGCCACATTGCAGTGGCGAAACGCGTTCCGGTTTCTTATTGGACATTGAGCCATTTTTATTTTGTATTGTACTAATACATAGAACATAGAAACATAGAATGTGACGTCAGATAAGAACCATTCGGCCCATCTAGTCTGCCCAATTTTCTAAATACTTTCATTAGTCCCTGGCATTATCTTATAGTTAGGATAGCCTTATGCCTATCCCACGCATGCTTAAACTCCTTTACTGTGTTAACCTCTACCACTTCAGCTGGAAGGCTATTCCATGCATCCACTACCCTCTCAGTAAAGTAATACTTCCTGATATTATTTTTAAACCTTTGCCCCTCTAATTTAAGACTATGTCCTCTTGTTGTGGTAGTTTTTCTTATTTTAAATATAGTCTCCTCCTTTACTGTGTTGATTCCCTTTATGTATTTAAATGTTTCTATCATATAATACATTTTATTTTATTTGAGATACTTTATCCTGGTTCCAGAATTTATCCATTTCAACACGGGAGTGCAGTCCCTAAACTGCACAGCGCCTATACATAGTCATTAGATACTCTCTGTTTGTAAGTACCCACTTGGGATTTTTATGTACTTTCTCATATAACTTTAGACAATACTGCGCAATCGTTTGCCTATTTGTGTTTCTCCAGGACAAGATACTCGTCTGGAGGAGGTGGGTCGCCCATACGGACCCAGAACCGATTTATACCAGAGCTGGGTCCACAGCTCTCTGTTTGTATGTGTGTGTATGTGTATGTATGTGTGTATATATGTGTGTGTGTGTATATATCTCTATCTATCTATCTATCTATCTATCTCTCTCTCTCTTAGAATTCCATATTATTTAACCCTGTACTATCTATACTATATTTGGTTGTCTCTTATTGATATTCACTAAATTGATGATAAAAGTGGGAACTTCCTCCTAACTAAACCAAAAGGTGATCATTTATTTATTATATAAGCGCTACATTCTTTTCGATTATCTGTAAACCATAATCATAACCTGACACTATAATCAAATTAAATCCTTTAATAAACACACACACTTCAAATACAACACTGCATTCAGATTGTACAGCGCTACGGAACTTGCTGCTGCTATATAAATAATAATAATAAAATAAATTAAAAATATATATATATATATATATATATATATATATATATATATATATATATATATATATATATATATATATATATATATATATACACACAAACAAACGGGGGGAGGCTGCACTCACCTGAACATGCATAAATGGGGTGCTGCTGGGGGCCAAATTATACAATACACAAGATCCAGCGCACTCACCTATCCACTAAACGGCAACTTCAATGTTGACAGATTGTATTAGTTTTTTTTTTTTTTTTTAAACACCTAATCCAAGTAAAAATAATGGGGGTTTAGTTACATTATATGATCATATACTGCATACAGGGGCGGGCTGGGCCGGGGGGCAGGGAGGCAATTGCCCCCCAGGCCGCCCTAAATCCAGGGCCGCCCACATCCAAAAAGAAGAGTTTCCCCCCCCCCCCCCTCCAGTGGCTAAACTACCGGGCTCGGCTGCTCTGTAGACCCTTGCTGGCAGGACTGGCTCCCCTTGCAAAACTGCTATTTAGTATATTGCTAATTCGGCAATATACTAAATAGCAATTATCCTAGCTCACTGATTGGCGATCGGCCAGTAACCTCAGTAAAGGGCAGAGTGGAGTGCAGATGGAGGTCCCGCTGCATTCATTGTTTGTGTGTGCCGCGGAGGCACACCGGAACTCAATGCCTACCCTCACCTCTTCCTGGGCGGAGTTCTGGCAGAGATGCCTCCATATCCTGCCTGCAGGCCCCTCCCTCAGTTTCCAGGATGCCAGCACTTAGACAGCACAGGGGAGCTCAGAGCAAGCCCAGCAGATCTAAGGCCCCCAGAGATCCCTGTCCCAGCTGGCAGCAGTGGCACACAGGATCAAGGTGAGTGAAATACTCTACCTCACCTCTCCCTGCACACATCCAAGGCTGTCTCTTCCTAGCTCTACTTCTTTCTGTGTGTCTCACTTTCTTTCTGTCTCTCTCTAATTTTTTAACTGTCCCAGGCTCTCCTTTTCTTGTGTCACTCTCTCTCTATAGCTTTCTAGCTGTCTCTGGCTCTCCTTTCCTTGTTTCACTCTCGGTCTCTCTATAGCTTTCTAGCTGTCTCTGGCTCTCCTTTCCTTGTGTCACTCTGTCTCTCTCTGGCTCTCCTTTCCTTGTGTCACTCTCTGCCTCTCCATATCTTTACATGTGTAGGTCTGTCTCCCTTTGGTTCTCTGTCCCTCCCTCTCTGTGTTCTCTGGCACTCTCTATCTCCCTCTCTGTTTCTTTGTCTCCCTCTTAAACAGCCACAAATACAATCACACTCAGCCAGCTCTCACACACCCACACAATCACACTCATCCAACTACACAGATGCATGCAACACTCACTCAGCAACAGTACAATCACACAAAGAAACCATACACATTTCAACCATGTGTATTGCTTAGTGGGGAGTGACGAGGAGTGAGAATATGCACAAGGTAGAGTGACAAGGGGGCCCAGCGGTCCCCAGTTACGCCCCTGGTTCCCCCCCATGGGCCCGTGGTGCTGGTAATGCGGTTGCACTGGGGCCCACACACTAAGGGGGACCACCGGGTGGCCCATACACAGCAAGCAGAGCCAGACCCCAACTCCCAAGCACCCTAGCCAGCACCTTAGGAAAGGTAGGAAGCTGGCTTTAAAAGTGTGTATGAGTATGTCTGTGTTTGTCTGTGTTAGTATGTCTCTGTGGGCGTGCCAGTTTGTCTGTGTGGATGTGAGCCAGTATGCCGGTATCTTTGTGTGTGTCATTTTGTATGTCTGTGTGAGTCAGTATGCCTGTAACAGTGTGTCTGTCAGTGAGTGTGTGCATGTGCCAGTCAGTGAGTGTGTGTTTGTTAGTGTGTGTCAAATCAGCAAGTGTGCGCGCCTGTCAGTGAGTGTGTCTGTTTAGGTGACTGCCCCCCCCCCCCCCTTTCAATCACATGCGATGGGCCACTTGACTGGATTTGCCCCCTAGGCCTAATGCTGCCAGCCATCCCCTGATTGCATAAGCCAGCCACAACGTCAATGTACCCAATCCCAGGGTTCTATTTAGCCTTGTACTGCAGAGCCCCAGATGGAATTTCTCCCCCCCCCCCCCCCCCCCCCCCCAAGTAAGAGGGTTAATCTCATAAGAGCAGACATTAGGCTGTTAGTGTCGGACCTGCCATGGGGTACATTGACGTTGTGGCAGGCCTATGCAATGTATGATCATATAATGTAACTAACTAAACCCCCATTATTTTTGCCTAGATTAGGTGTTTAAAAACAAACAAACAAAAAAACCTAATAAAATCTGTCAACATTGAAGTTGCTGTTCAGTGGATAGGTGAGTGCGCCGGATCGTGTGTGTGTGTGTGTGTGTGTGTGTATATACACACACACACACACACACACGCACAATTATATCACCAAGATTCTCACACACAAACACTGATACTCTGTGTGTGCCAATGCAGGTATTTGTACTGATACTAATCAGCTTGTTCTTCTCAATTGCTCAGTATGGGTAAAAACAACTGCTAAAAATCCAAATCTCCTTGGCGAACATGTGGTACTAGTTTAGAATGAACATTCCCATTCCCCACTCAATGAAGTTATTATGGGAACAGAAATGCCTTGGTGCAATTAAACCTTATGGGGATAAACTGTATTTGAACAGAAACTCAAATATTGCCCATCCAGCCCTTGCCAGCACTGCATCGAACAGTCTTCCTCCGGCCTCTGCACTGATTGAGAGATTTATACATGGGCAGCTGGTGATAGGTTGGGTGAAAAATCAAACCACCTTGCTTGCTGTAGGAGGCTATCATGCACCCGCAGAGACCACTTTGAGGTTACACTATTCAAAACATTTTTTAAACGATAAGGTATCATGGCACATGGTGACTCTAGCCCATAACAGCTTAAATTAAGGTGCTCGAGCAGTCGAACTCAACCTAGAATGTTCGTTTTTTTTTAAAAAAAATCCTGAAATACTGAATTCAATAGATATATATTCTCTCTCTTCTCTCTATTCAATTTTATAATTGAGGAGAGAGAGCTTCTAAGCAAGCGGAGTGGAGGTAATTAAGTCGAGGAGTGGACCCCAGCTAATTAGTCAAACTGTTATTAAATGGCACCATAACCACTATAAAGCTTTGTGGGTTTTTTTTTTGTTTTTTTTATGGTGCTTAGTGTTCCTTTTTAATACATTCCTGTAATTGACTTCAGCTCCGGGCCCTAAATTCAGCATTGTCTTTACATACCTACCAACTGTCCCTGTTTGGAAGGGGCAGTCCTTATTGTGGGCCAAAATCTATTTTGTCCCTCTTTTCTATTCTAACATCCCTCTTCTAGGAGCTTAATATTGTTTAAGTATAACAGAGCTCCCATGCAGTAATGTGGTTTTTAAACTACTTTTAGATTTGCCTAAAAATCAATACAAGTAAATACGATGCATTCCATAGATTGCTAAATCACTTAAACTCTCTCACATCCCTACTGGCCACATCCCTACTCACCCCCCCCTAAACTTAGTGTCCCTCTTTTTTCCCATTTGAAATGTTGTGAGCTATATTGGCATAAAGCACTAGTACTATGCAACAGACCCATGTAGGTCTGCTATAAAGTGGTCAGAACTATAGAAAATCTGTTGGTAGCGGTAAACAAGCCTATATGTATTGACAATGTATGTTCACCACCAAGCAGGTATACATGTAGCGTTTACAACCAAACCTGAAGATAGTTTGCTTTACCTGTAAGATACCAGCAAGGCTGAGAAGCGGATTTAATAATAAAATAAGGCCTCCTGATTTTTTATTTTTTATTCCAGTCCTAGGTTTGTTCCCTGGTGTCCTACTTCTGAGGACACTGGAGAGCTTTTCCCAAAAAGCAAAGCATGAGCGTTTCATTAGACGCACTCACACTACATTGGGCCAGACTGCTTGGTGCATTCATGCCAGGCTGACCTTCCATTTATTTTCCATGCAGGCAGGTGATAACATTTGCAGCACTATAATCCCTCCATCTGCATTTTCCCTTCTAAGGTGTGCACACGCGTATTACCTGTAGCGCATATAACAAAACCATGTGCACACAGGCTGTGGCTGCAATGCTCTGTGAATCTTGGCCACGCAATGGAGGCAAACTGAAATACATTTGGGCAGTGTGAAGTGTGCATAATATAGCGTGCAATCATACGTGTATTATAATAAAACATGGCAATACAGCTTCATTGGTCATGACAATTATCTTGAAACCATTTTAAGTTTTACTTTTGCAAAGGTATTCAAGACGCACGTACGTTTTAACAGGAAAATAAATAAATATACATTTGTAAGCTAGAGTATCTGCTGCCTTTTCCTGCCAAGTGAATGTCCGTCTGATTTTCTGGGGAGAGAACTCCCACCATAGACATGTACTGACTAGCACACTAAACTACTCCCGCCATAGGTGTGTACCAAGTAGTTCACTAAACTACTCCCGCCATAGGTGTGTACCAAGTAGTTCACTAAATTACTCCCGCCATAGGTGTGTAGTACACTTCATTACAGTGTGCATATAAAAAAACGCATCATGAAAGCATTGCTTACAGGGCCCCTCCAGGCACCATAATAACTTCTGACAGACTTGCCTCAAATGTGTGCTTTAACCCCAAGGTTTTAATGCATTCATTCATTATGTCCCAGAACTTCTGCTCAATCTCACGGCTACCATCCGAAAATTCTGGACTAGGTACCGCTGATAGACTGAGAGTGTCGGCTGATGCTTTCAGTTTATCATTCGCTTCCTAGTGAGAAAAGAAAGTAAGAGGGGTGTGTATTGTCCAGGGATAGGCAACCTATGGCAAGCCAGATGTTGTGGACGACATCCCCCATAATGCTCTTACACCACAATGCTGATAAAGCATCATGGGAGGTGTAGTCCCAAACATCTGGAGTGCCAAAGGTTGCCTATGCCTGGTATAGTCTTTTACTCCCACCCCACCCCCCACCCCCTTTTTTTTTTTTTTTTTTTTTTTTTTTTTTTTTTTACATAAAAAAAAAAAATTGTGGTTATAGTAACCGGAGTGCCCTAGGGTGCAACCCATTGAAGTAGTTAACTGTTTTGGGACCTTGTGCCACTCTACTAATGACAGTGAGCCAGATACTCTATTTGAGCTTAACATTACAGTGGTGTGCTCGTCTCACGAGACCTAACGGAGGTGTGGCGAAACCAACTTCGCCACTGTGAACTGGAGAAGCCTGGTTGCTAGCCTCCTGCCCTGCGACTATGGCCCCTGGACATATTGTACTGTAAAAACTATATTTGGGCATGTAATCATTTATATTACTGCTACTGGGCCTTTAAGAGCCATCCGTGGACCTATTGGGACTTTTGGGATACTGTACCTTTAAGACTGTGGAGCGTATTACAGTAATCCTGCCTTTAATCCTTTAATGTCATGTATGTATTTATGTGTGCAGTTAACCTGGGTTATATATATGCAGCATTCATCTGATTGTTCGGTAGAATCACTCCATTCATTGTATTGAGGAAACTACCGAACAACCAGACCACCCAGGACTAAGTGTGCCTCCAATTACCGTTTGCAACAATGTTGCAAACGGGTAATTGGCAATCAGTGTAGTGTGGTCTTTGTCCTGTGGGTGGCCGCCATTCGGGAAACGAACACGTGGCGGCGGCCATCTTAAACTACCGAACAGCGGTGTTTTGCCGTCGAGCGTCTGGAACTGAAAACGGACACTCGACTAGGCAAACACCGCTGAGACCTCCAGACTTCCAGGATTTCGTGGGGAAACTACCGAACGGCCCGCCGTTCGGTAGAAAGAAACGCACGAACTAGGGGATTCCTGCGAATCCCCCTTAGGCTCCATAACCCAGGCGATTCGTCTGTTTCGTTCCCTTTTCTGTGACCGACCGCAGGGCCAAAATGCATGGAACTGTTTTCGGATACTTAACCCATGCGGTCGGTCAAAACTTTGCCTGCCCATAACTCCCGAACGCTTTATCCGAATGGGCTGATTTTAACATATGTTGTTCCTCCAGACTAGGGCTATCTGGAGATATTGGATTTGTGGATGTACCCCAAGTATTTAGGGTACATCCAAAACTTGGGTAAAACTATGTCCCTGTTAATTGTGTTAACAGATATGTTGGAGGGAGGAGATGTGTGGGTTGTACCTTAAACTGGATTGGTGTACTGTAAACCCCTCCCTTGCATGGGAGAATCTCATATAAGCCTGTGTGTGAATAAATCAGTGTTGTTCCTGTTTTACCCTCAAAGTGATGTGTCGTCTCATTATTGGGGGGAAGGGGACTGTATGCCGACTGCCAGGAGTGTAAGCTGTTCGTATTGCTTTTCCTGTTCGGCTGCTCCCAGGGTTCGTGTGTCTGCTGTTTGAGAGTTGGTGAATTCGTGCAGTTTGGGAGTTCGGGAAGTTGGTGATTATAGTAGCTGCTGGTCTATCTAAAGGGGATTATCGCCTAAACTGATTTTTCCCCTTTTATGCTGAAACGGTCTGCAACAGGAGGCTCCTGCTTGTCGTCTGTAGTCCAAATTTAAAAATGGTTTGACTGCTTACAGTGGGAGCCGCCAGGGCACTTCCAACATCATAACAACTACATTTAGTCATACTGATGATGGTGCTTGGATTGTTACTTTAAAAATCCTAACTTGAGGATTTTTTTTTTAATTTTTGATTTTATAGATTTAGTTTTTTTAAATGTATTTCTTTTTTGCAGACATGAGATACAAAATATGTATTGCTTTAGTGATCACTAGGTGTATACAGAGGATGCGATTTTATGTCTTGATAACAAAATCTTCTGAAGTGTCAATAGACCTAAATAGGACTGTGAGAAAAATTGGGCTCTGCATTCGGGCGTACCTGAGACACCTGTTACACCAAACTCTCAACATTATGCTGACTAATATGGCTGCACAGTGTAATCCCCTTGCTCAATTTTATTTATTTTCTGTTATATGGCTGTGGGGTCTGAATATTTATACATATATTTATAAGTTAATAAAAATGGAGACACTTTAAGGTCCCTGACCCACAGAGCATACACTCTAAATACAGCTTGACTCTCCATCTTTTTACACTGTTATTTATATATTGTCACTTCCACACTGCACCTTCAGCTGCTGAGCCCACACCCCCTCACCACATTACTTTTTTTTTTTTCCCTGCAATGTCTGAAGCATTCTGAAATGTATTTATTTATACTTTCCAATCTCTCCCCCTCTTCCCTCCTCCCATCCCTCGCTCGCTCGCTCTCTCTCTCTCTGCTTGTGTGACTGAAGGCTTAATGCCATTGGCCAAGTTCCAGCGGTGGCCGGCTGGGATTGGCTGGCCTGAAATGCTTGTACCCTGTGATTGGTCAGTTAATTCTCAGCCTGGGATTCTCCCACACCCCTAGCATATTCTGCTTGGATAGACCCCTTAAGGTGCAGAGATGCAAGGTTTGTAACATTGTGCATCCTTTTTATTCCATTAATCACTGCTGGCAACCTAATGTCTTTGTGATGTGCTTGTTTGCTGGGCTGCTGGTTCCATCCCTGGGTGCAGTTCAATCTGTGCATGGGGGTATGGGTGGGGTAGCTTTGATCCCATGCTGTGTGTGTCTCTTGTAAGAGGATTGTTTGGGGATGGGAGGTTTGTGTATATTGTAAGCCAAGGCAGAAGCTGTTTGTGCATTGAGCATTGAAGGCTCCCCAGCAGAGGCTGAGCTGTAGCAATCTCAGGTGTACTGATTGCTTGTGAGCTAAAAGAGTGCAATTTTTAATATTTGCAAAGGTTGAGTGCAGCTTTGTTTACCTATTGATGTGTTCCTATAGAAAGGATATTTTGTATCTTTTATTTTATTGTAGTATAAGTTTTTTTTTTTTTTTTTTGTGCTGATGGCATCCTTAAGGGGTAAAAGAGGTCACTTTCCAAAAATAAACAAATCCCCATTCTAATAACAGACAGTCTGGGAATCTGTGTTAAAGCCTAAATGCAGCCCTCTCTTCATTACAAGAACCTGGATGACTGCAGCCTATATGTAATCACCAACCTATATATAATCTGGCATTTGTGAGCAGGGCTTACTTGGCTGGGCTTACAGCTCCACTGAGTAATATGAACTATGTGCAGCTATTTGGTACTGTCCCAGTAGACCTCCAGCACAGAACCCTTCATACTGCTAAAAAGAAATTGCTGAAGTCTTGTGGCACTGAAAGGGTCAGCGACCACATGCTGTCAAGGTTACTTAGTAAACCTTTTAGGCCAAACTATCCAAGCTGCGGGGGAAAAAAATATATTTTTGAATTTTTTTTTTTTTTTTCAGATTCTCTATTTTGCCCCCAAACGTATCAATTTCTAGCAATTTAAGATTTCTTGAATAATCCTATTAAAGTGACCGGGTGCATTAGTGGTTTTGTTTTTTGTTTGCGCCAGCCAAGGAGTTAAATCTCCACGATTTTTCTTATTTCCTTAAGCTTCTTGATTTAGGAGCGCGCTGCTCTCATTACTGTGAACAAGTAGTATGATCAATGAGTCTGTGTTTTATTTCTTCCATGCTGCTCTAACGAAATGTGCAAGTCTTTCACCGGAGTACTTGAGAAAAATCAATGAGGCTTGTGTTTTTAATGTACATCTTTTGTTTCAGTATTGTTTGCTCTATGGCTTTATTTATGTTTTAGATATTTGTAATTTGCTTCCTGCAAAGGTGCTATTTGAAAGCCCTGGTATTCAAAGATGTTTTGTTCTGGCCAGAGTTGTATATTTGTATCTGTTTTTTTATTTTTTATTTTATTTATTTTGTTTATGGGGGTGGGAGGGGGGGGGTGTTAACTTTTCAGTTGTGTACATAATCGAGTGCTTATGTGACTGAATTCGTTTGAGATTTCACTAATTATAATAACGTAATCTTCGATTTCAGGTGTATGTGTGGGGTTTGTTTTTTGTTTTTTATTGTAATGGCTATGGAGCAAAAACCTGCATATTCACCTTTTCTAAAGTGAGCCATTTTTTGTTGTTGTTGGTATACCCATCCTCTCACATCTTACAGAAGTGGGGGATGGAATGTTGACTTTCTAATTTAGCCATCCAAATATTGTATACAGTAGTGGTTGAGTATCTTCATATATGCTAAAATTCCATGTAACCACGATGCTGCCATTTTGTAATTATTCTCTACATACTTGTAAAATGAATGGGCAAAGTGGGAATTTCCAACGTGTCATGTTCTTCTTCACTCTGGTTTGAAATAATTAAGTGGACAATGCTAGATCCCCCACCAACCTAAACTACATTGCTTGGACTTTGATGCACAGTTTAACTTATTTCATTATTTACTTTTTCCTACTTTTCTGTAAAAACTTTGAATGACCAAGCTGAAATATCACTTTAGACAGGACATTTGACAATCTAAATGAGATTTTAACCAAATTTCTTTTTCATACAAACTGTATTATCACCCCAATTCTAATACCAACTTTAAATTTAGGGCTTAAAGAGTGTTTTTATTTTTTTTTTTATTTTTTTATATTGTTCACTTGTTTTATTTTGACAGGGACTTATTGGGTGCATGACATTCTGCTGATGAAATAGGTTGGAAAAACACCCTTGCTTAGACTCTTCCCAGTATCAAAGGGAATCCCACGACACTGGGGAACACAACTATGCTACACTATTCTGGCCAAACTCCTAAGACCTTATGAATTTTATGGGCCTGTTCCAACCATTAGGGACTAACCGAAATAACTTAGCATGGGGCCCGAGTTTGGGTCCTGACCCAAGGGTTGATAACCAGAGTGTTATTAATGGTGTGGAATTTTTAAGCCACTCTTTGACTTGCTGTTATAAGTGGGTAAAATAACTGAACGAAAATTACATGGTTTTTAAAAGTTTAATTTCTCATTCTTGCACTAACCCTAAAGACTAGATATACAGCAATGACCTGACATTTAAATATGGCATAAACTAAACTAAAATGATGTATGTATCAATAAGTGTGGATGTGCAATATATTCTTAGACTTGGACTCTGCATGTTTAGCAAGCTGGCTGTAGTCTCAAAAAGAGGTGGAAGATGGCGCTAAACTCTACTACACCTTCTATACTCACTTCTACCTATACCTTTAGTTCATGGCACTTTTCATAAAATATATATATATCCGTGCCAACTTATTCTGCAGATCTTTACAATATTCTAAAAGGGGAAATGCAACAATAGATGAGACCGTTACAGGAACAATTGGTTAATGATGAGGACCCTGCTCAAACAAGCTTACAGTCTAGACGCAGAGGTGGGCAGGCTGCGGCCCTCCAGATGTTTTGGACTACATCTCCCTTGACGCTTTGCGAGCATTATGGGAGATGTAGTCCAAAACATCTGGAGGGCCGCAGATTGCCCACCCCTGGCTAGAGTGAAGTCAAAACCTGGAAATAAAGTCCTTTTTGCACACACAGATAAGATGTGAATGTTGGAATCTTTAAAGGCCTAAACATGACGTTCTGTAAAGAAAACAATTCAGAAAATCTGAATATAATTTATAACATTGACATTTGTATGACTATAAAAGACTTTCTAGTGCATGTTGCAACATAAACCCAGATTGTTAGGAAAGGTTTTTTTGTTTGTTTTTTTTTCGATCAATAATCCGAACTTCCATAAAAGCTCTCTCTATTTTTAATGTCTGTGGTGCCGGCTTGATAACCCAAATTGCAGAATCTGTTTCCTTCTGTGAAACATAGAAATATACAATAACCTTTAGAAATACATACTTTTATAATGTGTTTTGCTGCTTCCCTGGAGCTGTTTTTTTTAAGTGACTTTACAGCTACCAGACAGATGGTGATATTTGGTTTCCTGTCAGTTTTAATGAATTTAGATAGAAAAGATAAGAACATTTGCTTCGTTTAGCAAACTTCCTTACGTAGCTCTTAATTAATGATGTGCTTGCTGAAATACTGAATACACGGGCTTCGTTCTTGCTGTTCTGAGTTAATACAATGAAGCTGGTACTGCTACCTCCTGATACACTGTAACATCTAATGGCCCTGGCTGTGTAGCCCAGTGACTTTATACAACACGGATTGGATGGCAATGATATCTTAAAGTACTTTAGCTTGATGAAAGGCTTTGTGTGAAGTGTCCTAAATTTTGTTTTAATTTGGCAAAAAGGCAGATTTGAATAGATTCACACTTTTTTTTTTTTTTGTAAATTTAACCTTGTTGGGTCCATCTGCCTGTCAACCAGACCACCGGTCCGGTTACTTCTTGGTTTGGCTGGCTCAGTGGAGCTAAACTCAAACTGCAATTTCACAGCACACCTGCCTTAGAAAGACTTATTTTACCCTACTATTCTTAAGGTCCTTCCCTCCCTCACACAACATTGAAATAAAGTTCTCCTTGAAGTTTTTAGTTGGCAAGTGGATGGGGGGAGAGAGAACTTATGGGAGGGCTGCATTGGGAGAGGGAGGGGAGAGGCGAGATTTCCCTTGCATTTTCAGAGAATGTATGTCACCAGCGTGCAGTGCCACCAATGACCGTCTTAACATATTCACAGCATTGACTGTTCAGGGCAGAGTTCCGGGCAGCCAAAGTCATGTGTCCTGGGATTGTAACTAGGCCCCAGCACACGCGTGCAAATATCTGTGAATGTTCAGTGTCAAACCTAAACACTGCACATCCAGATTCCTACCACTATGACCACTTCAAAAAGCAGGCGTGATCAGGGAAGTTAGTTTGACATGCTGATCTGAAAGTTTATTTCCTCATTCAGAGATGTAACAGAGATCTGACTGTAGGCTCAGGCTATTTTACCTAAAGAATTCAAGCCACACACACTAAGCTTGATAACCGTACAGCTCATTGTAGTGGCTATGGTAATGTGTGCCTGTCACTTTGGTGGCTACCTACATTATGTATGTAGTAGTATTCCATACTAAAACCAGAACAAACTTGAGTCTGCAAAAAAAATAATAATCCATTATTATTCCCATCACAGGTGTCTCCAGTATGCTGTGAAAGGCAGTAGCAGCTAATCTATTGTGGGCAGTTGCCTGGGGCCTGATGGATGCCTTTCAACCATTGGGGACCAACTAAAATAATATGGCGACCCAATTTTGTCTTTCTCCTTTCTGCTTACACAATAGCAGAGATGGCGAATATTGGCACTTGACTATTTTCGTACAATTGCTTTGCCAAGCTTAACACTGTATTGTGTGTAGTGTTTAATTACGTTTTTATATTTGTTACGTCTTGGGAATTCCAAGTGAATTGCAAATTATAGTCTAAATTAACCAACCTGGAAAAATAAAACCTCCAATGTTTTCAGTTCAGCGAATATTTTTTTTTTTTTTCAAGCAAACAACGAAGCACCAAAACAAGTTTTAGCCTAATTAAGTGATTTGGTGTGTGTGTGTGTATGTATGTATGTATGTATGTATGTATGTGTCCTCAAAGTCTCTTTCTTCAGTTCTGTCACTTGTCACCCCTTAAGGACCAAACTTCTGGAATAAAAGGGAATTATGACGTGTCAGACATGTCATGTGTCCTTAAGGGGTTAAGGGTTAAATTGCTTTGTTTTTGCAGCCCTCGTCATACCTCCTCTGGCTTTAACTCGTATGGCTTCTCAAAAAAAACTAATTTTTTTTTTTTAGTTATTTATTTAATTTTTAGCATCACTTACTGCACATTGTGTTTAATGTAGAATTTCTCATCTCCTGCTCTGTTTGGCTGCATGAGCTTACAGCAGTCTCCTGTGTGTGATGCAACTAGTAATGTGTAAACACTGTGCTGTAAAGACTTAACTTTTTGGATTTATTTATTTTTTAATATCTGCATATTACTTGAACAATAAATTACTGGTTTATACATGTGACTACAATTTATTGAAGTGATGGTGGTCATTTGATACAGTTCAATAAAGTGCAAATTGTTCAAAGACTTATTGACTGGAAGAATTTTTCCAGTTTGCTACTTTGGCCTTAACTTCGAAATTCACTTTGATTTCTCAATTGAGTGTATATTAACCCTGTTGGAATATACCTGGGATGTTAATTTCCCTACCCCTGGATGGCATTAATTCCCTGGAGGGTGCCAGGTGGCCTTGACTCAATCAATAACCCCTGCTTCATAGTGGATCTTGCACATCACTCTGGAGATTAATTACCTGGTCAGGCTCTTTATTAACTTAGCAGGCAAGCTCCCAGCTCTGACCTTTTTTGATTTACTCTCATGAGTAATTTTCCAGTTTGTCAGTCGTGGCCCTACATACTGTTATATCGGAGGGTTTTGCCGCATTCTGTGTTTAAGGCAGCTACTTAGTAAATTTTTTTTTTTGCTTAGTTTTTTTTTTTTGCCTAATTTTTTCTTTTTATCCCCCCCCCCCCGATTAAAACCTCCATCATTCCATACCTCACAAGTATTCCTATTTATGAGACCATCCCTGTTTTGGCAAAAAATTTTTTATCTTTTTAAAAGTTCCACTTTATTGCAGTGTGTGTAACAGAGCTTCACAGCAATAATACTCACAGTAATGTGTCTTTAACCCCTTAAGGACCAAACTTCTGGAATAAAAGGGAATCGTGAGCTTCACAGCAATAATACTCACAGTGATGTGTCTTTAAACTACAATAAATGTGTTCAGAAATCAGTCTGTGTAAATTAGATACGTTGTTGTTGTTTTAAATTACTTTTTAGTTCAGTGATAGCTAACTTTGACACCATAAATGGTTTCTGGACTACATTGATGCTCAGCTAGCTTTTAGGAAATGTAGTCCAGAAACCATTTATGGTGTCAAGGTTAGCCATGAGTGTTTTAGTTGCATTAATTTCTCAGAGCAGCCCAACCTCAAAAATTAAGGTGTCCCTCTATCTATTAAAAAATTTGGGAGGCATGTCATTCAGACTCCTTGACTTATGGGTGGTTTAATTTTATAGG
Organism: Pelobates fuscus; assembly: GCF_036172605.1. Taxonomy (NCBI): domain Eukaryota; kingdom Metazoa; phylum Chordata; class Amphibia; order Anura; family Pelobatidae; genus Pelobates; species Pelobates fuscus. The sequence continues at coordinate 46,766,495 of NC_086322.1, read as the reverse complement.
GATGCCACGGCTTACTAAGTGGTTTCCTGATCGTGATGGGCATTGCATTTTAACAATTACTGAATCCTTACATGTTTTATAACTCTGCTATACAAGTTACATAATGTTTACCAAAAAATACATTTTTTTTTTTTTTTTTTTTTAAATAGTTTGATTCTATCTTAAGCCTATGAGGGGGGTTGGACCAATTAAATGGTTTTTGGAGTGATTTCCTGTGAATACATTGTGATAGTGCACAACATGTTCATTAAGTAGTTTGAGAGATGCACTATGGGAAATTCCTTTCTGCTGTAAGCAACTGGTCCATGAAGGTCAAGCTGTATCGGAGGGCCGTGCAGAAGATTCAGCAGACTTTTCCCTTCTCCAGAGGATGAGCACAGTTTTACATCTGTTCCAAAGTGGGGACATTTTGGTTAGCAGATGCTCTTTGAAGATGCCTTCTGCTTGAACGGCTGGCAAATTGATTTTGACATTGTAGGAAGAAGAGAAATCTGTTCGAGATCTGAAAATGCCATTTATGTTTTGAAATCCTACCTGATTCTATTTGTTTCTCTGTTTTATTCTTAAGCAGAAAGGTCTGTACTTTGCATGCTGATCTATCCCTTTACTGCGGGGACACCTGAAAAGGACTAATATAGGGTGGTGCTATAAAGTTGTGGGTTATTTTCTTTGTTTGTTTATTTTTATAGGAGGGGTTATAATTTCTCTGCTTTTTTTTTTTTTTTTTTCCAACGCCCAGGATGTAACTGAAATTTCAGTAGCTTCTGGTCGTCCCACTATTATCTATAGTAACCCAACACTCGTTTATGATACTTTTTGCTGCACATTACAGGCAGGTTATGATGTGTTTAATAATGTAAATATAAAATCAGCTGAAAACGTTTAGCCAATTCCCAGTGTAGGGTTCTACGTGCACTGCTTCCCTGTGGACTGCCACATGATGGCCTCAACAATTCTTAAACATTCTTAAACAAATGCATACATTGAAAACTGCAAGTAAAACAAATCACGTGTTTCGACTGAAGATGGTCTTCCTCAGGTGCATGTTAGGTCCCCATCTGGTTCCTTCCTTCTATAAACCTGCTAATGACCCACATTAAGCACAATTGTATGCTTACGTTTACTAAAGGTGAAGTAATATCCGCTCTGCCTAGATACTTCCATTGCAGTCCGAGGCCCGAATCTAGAAGCGTTGGACTGGGAGCCGGTACACTAAGAGAAGCAACCAACCCTCGCAGCCTACCAACAGCTCTTAATCCACAAAAGCGAAGAAAAAATATCTTTTGGCAGTCAGCCAATCAAGTCTTCCACTGGGATGTCTCCTTGAATAATTCCTGCATCATTTGATATCTCCGTACTTGGAACCACTTATCTAACACTTGCATCATTAATGCCCAGAAAAACACTGTGAATCTCGCAACCATTAGATTTATTGAAAACGTCCCAAATAAGTGAAGCTAGTCCTTCTAGGTAATTGGGTAAATGAAAATGCTGAATTTTTTTATGTATTTCATTTGAATAAACTAGGTGCAAAACCTCAAGACACCGGACCACCCTTAGCCGCTAAAGGGCATGGGCTGGGACTCATGGCTCTCTAATACAGACCACCGTTTTGCAGTATTTTCATTGTTTCACTTTGTTTTTGTGCTTAACTGAATTATCCTCCCTTTTAAACTTGTTTACTCATCCAGGGCTCCTACTATTCATAACACTTGCTCAGCACTACATGAGCCTTAAAGGGACTCTCCAGTGCCAGGAAAATATCATCAGTTTTACTGGCACTGCAGGACCCTGCAGTGCCCCTCTCCCTCCCACACCCCATCCCATGTTGCTGAAGGGGTTAAAATCCCTTCAGTGACTTGCCTGAATCCCAGGCTCCGCCCACGGTCCTCCCTTGTCGTCAGCCGGCGGGGGAGACCTCCTGCGCGACATTATTCAATGCTTTCCTATGGGGATGCCGGCGACGCTGGAGGTCCTCATGCATAGCGTGAGGCCGTCCAGCGTCGTTTAAAACACTTTTCGTGTTCTAAGAACAAGGAAGTCCCTCTCTGACAGCCAATAGAGGAGGACTTAACCCTGCAAAGTAATTATTGCAGTTTATCTAAAACTGCAATAATTACACTTGCAGGGTTAAGGGTAGTGGGAGTTGGCACCCAGACCACTCCAATGGGCAGAAGTGGTCTGGGTGCCTGGAGTGTCCCTTTAACCGTTAACCCTCATGTTGATGCAGAAATATAACAGCATGTATTGGTCACACATTCTTTTGTTTTACTCATTATTTCTCTTGCATCTCGATGTTGCTTACATTTACTAACCAACAAATGGGATGTAACGCTGTGACACACTACATTATTCTATAAAAAAGGGCAGTGTTCTCTAATGCCATACAACTGGTAATCTTTGATATGCTTACTCCAGCTGTTGTGGCATTTGTAAGCTTGTATGTATTATCTTCGCACAACTAAAATAATGAATTTCTAAAACATATCTTATGTGAAAGTGTCAGCGCTGACAATAATAATTAGTTGACAAACTTCATAAGTTTAAAATGGAGTAAGTGCCTGGCTTGTGTATCTATTTTTTTTTTTTGCAGTAGTAATTTGGCAATTTTGTCACTAGTAAATTGCATTTTATTGCACTTTTAAACCTTTTTCATAGTTCTAGTATTATGCTAGTTGTAGATATATATATATTTTTTTTTATCCCACATAACGGGTCCTTCTGTCTTGGAATCACTTTTATTTTGTCAGCAATCCTAATTGTCACGCATGCATGTCCTTTTTCAGTACTTGCAATTTTTGCTTTAATTTATGAAGACCGAGTGTGCTTGTATGACAGGATGTAGAAAAATGGTTTCACACTTACCGTTATTTAATTTTCCTATTCCTTATACATGGCAGCATTTACTTATAGGTAGCTCCCCCCTCACAGAAAAATTAGACAATCATCATTATTTTTATTTTTCTGTATAGGCTTTCTATTTTATTGTATAGGCTTTCGAGCCTATACAGCTTGGAGTAAGACAACATGCATAAAGAGGATGATGTGGTCAAAATACTCATTTGCCTAATAATTCTGCACTCCCTGTATGTGTGTGGTGCCTGTGTGCAGTGAGCTGTGTAGGGTGAGTGTACTCCCCGAGTAGGGGTCGACTATGGACTAGACATTGCTCACGGTTGGTACTGCAAAACATGGTGTTTGGCTTGCATTATAGTCCGTAATTCTTCGTGCCTCCGACTTGTGGGGGGTGATAGTCTCTGCGGCCCAAACAGGGTAGTTTGCCGCAGGCCTTAGTGTGTACGTGTCCGGGTTACTTCACCCAATGCCCGTTCTGGTGGTTCTGCCTCTGCGGTTGAGTGGGTGTCCCATACTGGATCTCTCCCTGGTGGGCCTTGAGAGCTCTCTTCGCTGGTATCGTCCGTCCGCTTTCAGTCTCTGTGCATCTCGATCAGCTTCACAGCTAGCTTTGTGCTTATTTGTTTGCAAGGTTGTGCTTCGCTGGTTGATGGTCGCTGGGACCGGTGAGTGTGAGGTGGGTCGGGTCCCGCTCAGCGGCTTGAAGTCGTGAGTGTCGTCGTGTGAGGAACCCGGCTCTGTTTCCCGCTTTTGTGATCTGCGACTCCGTTTCGATCTGGAGGGTGCTATGAAGGTGCTAGGAGAATTCCAGTGCATTTCGCGCCGGATAGCCGGGCGGATCCACGCCGCCACCTCTCTTTGCCTGCTTGTAGGGTTGTCTCCGTCGTTTGGGCCTTACCCACAGGTACATACGCATCCGGGAAAGTCCAGCGTAAGCTTGGGTGGTTTAATAAATGTGTGCTTGGTTATCGGCTTTGTCCGTGCCGCCATTTTAGTTGGGCCTTGTAAGTCCCGTGTGCTTGGAGGTTTTGCCGCTTGGTCAGGAAAGTAGGTGGGGGTAATCGTCCCCAGCGAGGACCGGGATGACCCCCGCCGGTCCGCCGGGGGAGGGGGGGCAGCAGGGCTGAAGTGGGCTTCTGCTTATGCTTGTGAGTGTGTTGGCTGTTTCTCTCTCTCTCTCTCTCTCTGGCCTCAGGTCCTGCTCGGGTGTAGGCCGCAAGTTCAGTTTGAGTGTGTCTGCGGCGCTCCGGTGCCGTACTGATACCGTTGTGTTCTGCGTCCGTTCCCAGGTACCGCTTGCCGCTTGTAGCAGGAGCTCTCAAAATGTGCATCCGGCCATCTTCGCTGTCAGGCCCCGCCCCATCATTATTTTATTTTTACATCTATTTACCTGTAGTTTTCAAAAATACAAACCATATCTGCACGTAAGAAAAGACCAAGCCTAGTAGAGAAGTAGGAGTTTGCTATTAAAACACTGCAACATTGGCTACATATTGCAGCTATTAGACTATCAGCTACATCTTGCTGTAAATGGAATGTACAATAAAGTAATTATCAGTTACGGGACCAGTAGAATCCAAAAACACACATATATTGGATATTACCAGGCAAAGGCTAGAAGGAGCACATCATCTAGATAGTAGTGAAAGAATATCGTCATGAACCATAGAAATTGTGGGAAATTTAGGCCAACAACATCAGGACATATGTTCAAAGTTAAAAATACTGCAAATAGTATAAATTATACCAAACATTAGAATCTAAATGATTAAAGACTGTGGATCATTATAGGTAGGTAATTTTGCAATGGGCAGGGCATCAATGCAGAGGATCCATTGTGCCAACAGATGCATAAATAAGCAGAAGAATTGCTAAAGATATTAACTTATCCATATGAGGGGAAAAAAGCCCACATATTTAACCTGACCTTATCTTCAGATAGCGATGAAGGACTTACCGCAGAAACCTATGGTGATTTTTAAGATCCTTGTGCAGTTTGTTTTATCTGCAAAAGTATTAACACCAGTCTACGTATAAATTATAACATAATAAGCATATAATTTACAAATATTACATCAATGCAATGTTAGGAGTGACCATCCTATATACACAAATCTAGGTACAAAGACCATGTAAAACATATCGGCCAAATGTTCATCACAAACCAGCTACAATATCTTAATATACATGATGACTCCACAGCTTAAAGCCACACATTGGCTGCAAAGTCCAGGTCGCAGGACACCCTACAAGAATCCCCTTGAACATCAGGACATGCCACAAGTAGTGGGATCTCCCTGTTAAGGGATTCCCCCTTATTTATTTTGTTTGGGGATCTAGTGAAATATTGCATGAACTATTCAACCTGGAGACTAAAGAGGTCTTCCTCTGGTAATTCGGACAATTGTAATACCCAGCATCAATATTACATGGAGAATTTGAGATGAAACATTATTTACATTATTAAATGAAATTTATAATGTTCCACTGACAAACCCCAATCCCTTAAAAACAAAGCGCACGCCATTTCTGACAAACATTAAAGTGACTGCCAAAAATAAGGTCCCCAAGGATCACATGGCAAAATACTGAATAGAACAAATAGAATATTCTCTCAATCATACAGATTATGCATTAAGAAAATTCACTCTGTTTTTAAAGGAATTTCTAAACCAACTCCAGTGCACTGAGACTGAATAGAAATTTATAAGCCAGGAGTAGTGAATTTGCACGGTAGAATCTTACAGTAATTCTAAATGATTACTAAAGTTGGTGGTGATACAAATGGCTAATATTCACAACGTTTAAATCAAAATAAAGCTTCCTTCAATGAACACAGTCAGGTAATTGCTTCATAGCGCTAACTGCTCATGAAAGTCAATAAATATCCCATGCTGTGTACCTGTTATCTGTACTACAGGATGGGCCAAATTCAGTAGTTTTAAGAAGCCATTAACTTTTTGTTAATGACCCAATTGCAATGATATTGTATACAATTAATGTTTTAATGTATGGAAATTTGCTTGAATTGGCACAGATTCTACAGAGGATGAACTCCATTTGCCGCCTCGCAATGACACACTTTCGATTGCATTGTTCAGAACGTTAGTCTATGTTTGAGACTTTATTACTCAAATCTCTGCACTGTCTCCTCATATACTAAGATTGAGTCCAATAAATTGAGGCTGTGTTTTCACACCACTTCATACACAGATTATATCACTCCCATAAACTGAAGCTGTGACGAACAGCAACCCATACGCGCGGCTTGTGTTATACTTATATATTGAAGCTGTCTTTACAACCGCTCATACACAAAGATTATATTGGAACCCTATATTGAGGCTGTTTAGATATCATTCCCATGTACGGAGGATGTGTTTTCACACCAACTTATACCTCGAGCATACTGAGGTTGTGCCTCACACACTCTCATACATTGATGCTCCGCTTCACACCAGCTCACATAGAGCTAATATCAGTCACATATTCTGATGCTGTCTCTTTCCACCGGCTCATAGCGAGAGGATATCTTTTTCTCTTTTTTTTTTTTTTTATTTATTTTTTTATATTTTTTACATTTTTTTTTTTTAGATAAGCGAGAAGACCCAAACAATATTACATTCCACTCTCTGAAAGAAGCGGCTTATGTGCTAAAATGCACAGGTAACAGACATCAATGCCGCATGCCTTGATAGGAAGTGTCTGCGTAGACATAGAGCTTCCTTTCAAACATCTGTTCTATACAAGTGTGTAGTTCAATCGGTCACCCAGGGAAGCTTTCTCTTACCATGGGTATTGGCTTATTCTGTCTATAGGACTGTGGTATTCAGGCAGACTGAAGCCTCTCAATGCTTTCTCCAAATCTCTATATATTATATTATACTCCAAGCCAAGGGGACAGAGAGGGTGGGACTAACTGCGACTGGACCCGCGTGTTGTGGGGGGGAGTGCATAAAATCGCCTTACTCACCAGTGGTAAAGGGGGGGGGGAGGGGGCAAATAAAAGGCTATTTAGACCTATAGTGTCTGGAATATGTTTTTTTTATTCCTTTCACTAGTGTTAATTTAATCTAAATTAATAATGTACTTACCTGAGCTGAGAACATACTAAACAGCCATGGTGATAGATGGACATGCCTGCATTTCTGTGGCAAATGTGGATTTGAACAACTGACAACCTGGTGGTATACATAAAAGCGGCATGCCCAGGTAGTCACTTTATGTAAGGGCTGTTTACTGTATCTTTAGGGAGTTGGGTCAGAACCCCAGTTACTAAAGGGGGTACCCAGGCTGGCTATTGTTACATGTGTGCTTTTTGCTGCATTTTCAGGGTTTAGAGGCTGAACCCTGACTGGGCCTACAAAAATATTGGCCTGTTTTAAATAAAGCCTGCTTAAATTAATACTATAGTCAGGAACATAAACTATTCCTGACACTATAGTGTAAAACTGACTAGGTGGTTGGCCCCCTTTATTCCCCTTAAAAAGGTATATTACTTATCTTAATAACAGCACTGCTGGCACCACCCCTGTCCCAAATCTGCCTTCTTGGCTGTCATCATCAGAACTGAATCAATGTATGGAGAACGTTCAGCGTCTCCATGCTGAACATCATGCAGCACTGACACGGTAAGCACCCTCTTGAGTGACTGCCACTAGATGTGTCCCTAGGGAGCAATGTAAACACTGCCTTTTCTCTGAAGGGGAGTGGTTCTATTTATACCAATTTTAAAGTTCTATTTCCTGTCCTTCTGTTGTGACCGGGGGAGCTCGCCCATAAGCAAATGCTGCCATGTTTGATCAGGAAATGTAATTTCAGTAATTCTCTGATTTTTGTTTGAATTGGAGAGTGTTTTATAGAACATTGGCTTGTGATCTTAGCCGGTCCTTAGGCTGATGAGAATGCTGCTTCAGAAGAATTAGGAATCTGATTTGCTGCTAAAGACACAGAGGTGCAGCATCTCATTTTACGCACCAACACACAATTATAAAATAAAACGAGCTAAGAGGGCAAAATATCAATTTAGTTTTGTAGAAATTTTATATTCTGTTTCTGAAAGTATTTTAAGACCTGTACTATGCCCACTTAAAAGCAATGGGATTGATTTGCTGTATCAATGATAGTTGAATATAAATTTGTTTTGACTCCTAGATATTGTCTGTTTTTAACTGTCAAGTTTTGTGTGTGTGTGGTTGTTTTTTTTTTTTTTTGTTTTTTCCTTTTGCAGTTGTTCTGCCTTGGACTGAAGAGCTTCAGGTTTAATATCCTGTCTGCTGTATGCTTATACTTTCTATTCTTTGAGACGGCTTAGAACGGTTAACAATAGCTTGTTGTTATCGCTCTTCACATTTCCATTCCACCAACCAGTTTCAAATTGAATAGTTCTTTATATGTCCATCCCTGTCATTTGTAGCACACCGTAGGAGGAAACGCCTACTGCTTGCCTTCATAATCATAAATATGACATTGCAGCTTTTTCTTTTCTGACATATTGCTTAAAGAGGAAGTCTACTTTTATGCCAGTATGATTTTATAAAAGGCGCAATGAATATAAAATTACCATAAAATTTGCAGTGAAGCTGAATTTCATTCCTGTCTGAGAATGCATATCTTAGAACAGTCCTGGATCTACGAGGGCTGAATACTAGTATTTGAATTTAAGTCACAGAGTAAAGTATAGGGGTCACTTACCTGATTTATTTTTATTTTTGCATAACCACATGGCAAATCGTTATTTTCTTATCTCAACACATGCACTAATATGCAATTAGTCTGATGCTATTGTGGGGGAGGAAAGTCGCTTAGTTTGCGTAAGTACAATAGAGTTAAGTCAACTTTTTACATACCGCCACCTCTTTTCTCGATGGCATATTAATTTAAAAAATAAAATGTAAATAATAAACACAGATTATCAGGTGTACATTGACATCCAGGCTTTCACCCCTGACAGAATTCTTATACACTGTTTTATTTGTTTTTGAATTTTTTTTATTTTTTTTACAATCTTTATTTTGCAATGATATTTGAACAGGTAACTTGCATACAGAAGAGGGCAAAAAAAAACTATAGCTGGGGTTCATTAGGCAAGAGAAGAGAGAAGGTCAGAATGCAGATGAAGAAAAGAGGGGGAAAATGAGGGAGTGAAGTGGAGAAGGACCAGCCTCTGTTCAAATTTAGCTCCTTGCATTCGCTTTAACCAAAAAAGAAATTGATGGAAAAGGTCACTTTAACTGTGTTTTTTTTTTTTTTTTGTAAAAGTAGTTGTCAAATGGATCAGTAAATCCCTTAAAACGCATCTTTTAAAGACTTACAAATTCTTCTCCTATGAATTTATCACGCAAACTCCATATCTGTGTGTAGAAACATTGTTTCTCCTACTTCAGTGGTTCCCAACCCAGTCCTCAAATACCCCCTAACCGTTCAGGATTTAGTAATAACCCTGTTGTATCTAAAGTGCTTTTTAGAAAGAGGGGGGAAAAAATAAAAACTTTAAACCAAACAGGGCAATCCCTAAATCCTGGACTGTTTAGGGTACTTGAGGACTGGGTCGGAAAACCCTGTTCTCCTTCTTCCATTACAGTGTTCTCTAGAGACACAACACTTTTTTTTTTAAATTTTTTTTTTTTTTTTTTTACTTGGTCCTCAAGAGATGAGGCCTCTGATCTGAAAGGACCTGGATAAATCATCAGCCATGTGTATTTGAATTGCAAAATTTGACTAACTTTGATTTTAATAAACCGTTTACTTTTGGTAAATGTCCTGCTTTTAATATAGCTAGTGGTGACAATGCAGCTTGCATCACTTAAGGGTGACTAACGTACCTAGTGTTCGTGTGATTGCAGCAGGCTTTCAGCCACCAACACAAACCGCCTCATTTCTACAAGTAAATAACCATATACAGGAACACTATTGATCACTTGTAAAAATAAGTATCCCAGCAAGAACAATGAATTTTCCCCTTTTTCCCTGGGATGATGTAACCATTACAATCCAATATTTTTAACCCACAAAAAAAAGTAAATATAAAGATGTTTTATGGTGCGAACTCTTAATATATCAATAAATTAGTCCTAGATTTATATATTGCATTACCGTAGACTAAGGTACAGTAACTGTACTAGTTGTACAATGTATAAATATATAGCTATTCAAGAATTCATTGGTAAAAAAAAAAAAAGGGGGGGGGGGGGGGGGGGGAGGGGAGAAACCCTGTATGGATATTGCATTCTCATTGTCCTAAAATTCTGTGACTTTGTTATAATGCTACACCTGCAAATCTACACTTTGCTATGCGGTAACACAATGAATCATTGGCCATGCAACATGATTCTTCGGACTGCAATTTAATATTTTTCTTCCCCCCCCTCCCCCCCCCCATCTGATGGTTTCATAGCCGTCTCTGTGCATTCTAAACTGACACATTTCACATTTAATCCCTGCTTAACTATTTATTATGCGTAGGTCATAACTCAAACTGTTAAAGTCACTTCAAGGACCAATCTTGTATTTTTCTGCTGCCACTCTGTAAATAAATAAACATTTTCTGTTCACTCTTGTCATGCTTATTCAATGTCATTATGTCTTTCTTCCTTCAAGCCTACGCTACTTTCAGTCATCCTGGAGGTAATTTGTGTCCGTTCACTTGACTCAAATGTGCGATCTTTAAAAAGATTGGATACAAAGGAGGGATGCAGTTTTAACTCTCCAGAGTCAGAGAAGGACCGTTCTTTCACTTTTTAAGGCCTTGGCCAGATGTAGGAACTTGAGGTGATGGAGTAATTGGAAAAAAATGGGCTCTCAATATTCCTGTTCTCTCTTACTTCTCTCATCCCATATGTTATTTATATCTCTATAGATTATATTATACTCCAGTACCTTTCTCCATCAGAACCTCCTTAATTTTTGGTTGCACCTATAATTGCCTCTTCTTTCTTAAAATCAATGAACACCTGCTCTCTCCTAAACAGAATGTTCTTTTAATTCTAAGACTTTCGTCAGCCCTAACGAGCTCTGCGCCTGTAGTCTTACCTTCACTTCCTACAACTCTTCACAACTTACTCCTTCGTCCGTCCTTAAACTTTCTTCCCGTTTTCCTTTCCTATCTGACATAACCCAATTTTCCAGCCGTATATGATAACTCCTTAAAAACTTACTTTTTTTAGGGATGGATATACCATTTGAGAAATTCCGTGTTTCCTTTTTTTTTTTTTTTATATAAATAGAACAGTGTGTATAACTGTATGTGAGACACAACACTGTGTATACATACACTACAATTCTACGCTTTTTTAAATTTACTTTTGTAGTACAATAAATACACGCAATTTGTCATGCCCCAACAGCTAATGACAGTAGGTACAATATACATCGCTTGTCTGTATGAAGGCATATAGAGAGAGATGCACATTTTTTAAAGGTATAAGGAACAATACGAGAAACTTGCTAAGTAACTTTTGTATGAGTAAAAGTGTTATAGTGGCATTTCGGTGGTGGTATATAATATACCAAGTAAATCGTTATGTAAAGCATCTCATGGGTCATGTTATTATATTGTGTGTATATAACCCGAGTAATTCTGGGGTACAACACTCGGTTGGGTCTGTAGGGAACGTGCCAACGTTACGACTAGGCGTTGTGTCTAGGCTTTCCACTCTGGATTAGTATGGTAAGTAGGAGAGTATTGGGCTGTGTGGTCTGTCGTATGCGACTATGTCAGGAAGGTATCTGTATGCGGCCTAAGTATGGCTGTGTCATCTGCCCTTAGAATGTGGTGTGGTCGTGAGTGCAATGTCCAGTATGTGAGCATGAGTCTTAAGTTCACTGCCCCTGGAGTGGGCTAGTGGGTGAGGAGGGGGGAAGGGGTCCGTCATTATTATGTCCCGGGTGTGGGCTTCCGCTTATTCTCAGCTGTCATGGTGTGCGGTGTTAACGCGTCGATTCCTGTCTAACATTACGCAAGATATGAGAAAATAAAGATTTGCGTCATCAAAGTGTTATTAACTGTAAGCCGCATCAGGGGGCTTCTTGGATAGGCCAGGGTGGGAAGTCCAAGGGTCTCTTAACCCGGGGTATTGATTGCCGTGGGGCATAGTAGGGTTAATGAGGGGGTTGCAGAGAGTCAGGGTGAAGCCCCCGTTATGCACGATTCTACACAATGTGTGTGGGGAGGTGTAATTGGTAAATTGTATGTTTTGGTTTCCCATGGAACATTACTGGATGATGTTTGTACCTTTTATAAGGAAAGGGGCAACTATATATCCTAAATAAAGGGGAACAGGGTCACTTGCCTCTGAGAACCATCCCAGACAGATTTACTTGCCCTCATGGAAAGGTTTGCTTTGCAATGGTACAAGTTTTTTAAATTTATATTTCGGTAGGGGGAGGAGGAAGGGGCATGGGTGGATTTTCCATACAACAATGGGTTTTGATTGTCATTAGAAGCAAATACTCTTTTTATCCCAGTAATAGTCATAGCTCAGAATTGCTAGTACTTTGCACACCTGCCAATTGTCACTATTTTGGGCCCAAATCCCTATATCCCTCTTTTTTTTTTTTTTTTTTTTTTTTTTTTTTAGGATCTCCATATGGTTGGTGTGTCCAAGAGTATAACACAGTATATAAATGCAATAAATGTATTCAGAAACCAGCCTGTGTAAATAAGATACATTGTTCATGTTTTAATTTACATTTTATAGTTGCATAAATAGTCAATAGTAAGTCACCTAAAATTTCTTTGAACAGCCTCGTCCCTGGCCGTACCCCTAGATTAAAGTGTCCATCTTTAAATGTTGAAAGGCCTGGCAATGCAAAACAGGGATGTGTATTGGGACTAATATTTTCTAAACTAATTTGACTATATTGTTGTCGTGGCCGTGACTTAAATATGAATATTAATATTTTAATTAATATATGATAATTAAGCAGTAAGTAACATAAAATTTTTTTTAATAGTTTGTGGTGTTATGGTCGACTATGTGGATAGAAAATACTCCAAACGTTCTAATATTAAATGTATATTTAATATAATTATAATCAGTAAACCGATGCTAGCAGAATGTAAATTTACTACACTAATTATACAATATAAAACTATGAGACCAAATTCAACACACCTCCTCCCCATTCACACCTGAGAACTTGTAACACTAGTCACATGACACTGGGGAGGGAAGATGGCTAATTGGACCCAATGTGGACATTTCCACTTAGGGGTGTACTCACTTTTGTTGCCAACGGTTTAGACATTAATGGCTGTGTGTTGTTATTTTGAGGGGACAGCAAATTTACACTGTTATACAGGCTGTACACTTACTACTTTACATTGTAGCATAGTGTCATTTCTTCAGTGTTACATGAAAAGGTATAAAAAATTGTCAAAAATGTGAGGGGTGTACTCACTTTTGTGAGATACTGTATATAAACTTTTTTCCCAATAAGGTAGGAGAATTGTGTAAAAGAGGATGCTGGACAAAAGCCATTGTGTGCTTAAATTACAAATGGAAGGTGAAGCTAAAAGGAATTTAGTTCAAAATCTTGAGCTGCGTGTATCTTTGTGGGTTGGTTTATTTTTATTTTTTTTATCGTATTAATATTGCTTTACCCAATATATAGAGGTCTGTTAAATAGGCAATTGTATGTCGGTCACAATTTGTCCTGATTTTTATGAATATTCAATGAGCGCTTCAGTGCATTATCATCATCAAGGAAAAGCTTGCTTCTCAATCTTATTTAGTGTGTTGCTATCTTATTGCTAGAGGCATCATTGCTCATGGACTGATGGAAGGTAATCTTAAAGTGACAAGGATTTATATTGAACTCTGTTTTGTGGAGCGCTTGATTTGTTATATTCTAGATATAACCATTTCATTTCAGATTATGCTAATTTTTGCAACTGTAAAAAAAAATCGTTTTTAAATTATTTTAAGAATTCTGAAGCCTGCTAGGTCTGCTAGGTCTGAGGTTTAAACTAGTTTAGCGTATTAAATTAATTAGACATATATTTACTTAGGCCAGTAGTGTGTTTGTATGTCTTTTGCATACAATACCAAACCACTGACTGTACCAAGCTGGAGTAACCTCTCATTAAATATTTATTTTTTTAAATCTATAATTCTCTGAAAAACGGCTAAATGCTATTTCATATGGGGGGGTGGGGGGGAATTCCTGCTTTTGAAGGCTTCCCACAGAGACCAGGATGTACCGGCCATCTCTTGGCCATTCCTGATCCTTCTGTTATCAGTATGAAGTGTGTTGGGTCAGTCAGTCCCTTACCATGCTATTGGTGGTTTAGAGGTTTCCATTGACTTGTTTTGAAATTTATTTTGAATCGTCTGTTTTAAAAGGGAACTGTGACATCTTTGGAATTTACACCATTTTATATTACATTGAATATTACCTAGAACGTGGTTTTGTGGGTCAAATACACATTTGTTAAATAGAGGAACACATGGAATAAAAGTTCTGCTTGTTTGTTTGTTTTTATTGTACGTGTGTTTTTTGTAATTCTTTTATTTTTGTTGTGCACAAATCACATTAACGGCATGCCTTGCCACAACAGCATAAGCACGCATAAGAAAAATATGATCTTGAAAACAGTGTGGCTGTGGGTCTGCACAATTTTTATATTTCGTTAGAGCATAACATGAGAGAGACATGTTAGGAATCAGGTAGATCACTGTGTGTCATGTTAGGTAGGGAGAGGACAGGCTGCTACAGGATATCTATAGAGTGTGTCAAAGAGTGGTTTTCAAGTTACGTCGTTGGTCTAAGAAAGTATAGTTAACAATCCTAACAGGGAGGGTCCACCGAAGTGTTGAGAGAGTAGCGTCAGCATATAAGGTTTGTGGGTAAGATGAACATGAAAATTAACAGGATTCGCATTACAGGCGTGAAATATGATCAAAACCTACAACAAAGTGGTACTGCCCTGTTGGGAATGTATCAATGAGACTTGTGTATGCATTGTTTGTACGTCAGTTTTTTTTTTTGTTTTTTATATATCACTGTGCTTTGCATTCTCAACGTTCTCATTTTTTTTTGTTTCCTAATGTGCTGGATTTTTCTTTTGCCGCTAGTTGGCTAATTGTCAACTGTTTGACTATTGTTTCATTTGTCTTTGTGAACAGTCATTATTCCATGCAGAGCTCAACTGGGTGCCCCTCTTCTTATATTTGTATTTTATTAAATAGTAAGTAGCTCAAAGATCCAGTATCATGGCCACAATGTTCAATTTGTTGACCAAATAACCCCAATTTTGTTCTTCCCGCAGCGCGATGTCCATGGAACAATAAATTAACATTTTTTTTGTAAAAAACATTTTTTTAAATCAAACTCTTCTCCCTATAAAATTAATGCATTTAAACAGGGTGTAGAAATATTCAAAGAACACTCCGGACACTGTAACATCCCTGGTGTCTGCTCACATTTTTATTTTTTTTAAACATTTTATGAATGGGGAGCTACTTACTGTTTTAAGCCTCAGATTCAAACGGATGTGGAGGGGGCGGAAGAGCTGACCAGTGCCAGACAAAAAAGAATAGAGGTTAAACCGTTTAACATCGAAGGTCAGTCGGTGCCGGGGTCCTCCTGGCACCATAACAACATAAATGGAATGAAGTTGTGATGGTGCCCAGTGTGTTCCTTTTTAAGTGAAATACTCATGTTAACACTGGTTTTACCCTCACCCTCCAAATAAATACATTACATAAAAAATGTCTGTATATCAAATATAGAGTCAGAGTGGCAAATATATAAATAGATTTCTGCTTTCGTGGAGGCATGAGCGGTGTGTTTCCTGAAGTTGACATTAGACCCTAATGGAATCCTTATGTACGAATACATGTTGGCCACATTTGATATTCCTCATTAAAAGATGAGCCTCTGCTTTTCTACCTACCAGTAAATCAATATAAATGGCTTGAATTCTTTATACACCCTTCCTAAACACATTCATTCTCTGCACAAAAATGTCGGTTGGATCACCCAACAATCTGGATTTTATTCATAAACGAATCATTAGGCAAATGTCTCACTGAACCATAATTAGCTATTTAGCATTTCACATCAAAATTGGCAGAAAAAAAACGAAGGTTATTTGGGCCTTTTGTTGCCCTCTTTCCTATTTTGCAATAGTTTCACAAATAAATACATTTAAAATGTGTTCATTGTCTAAGGGATCACTTCTACCGTGTGGGGTTTGATATGAAGTGGACTGGACAGTTATTTACCGGTATTTATTTTTAACCAATTTCCCCAATGCAATTGAAAACTGCAAAATAAAAACAAAACCGGGAATTGTGGTGAATTGAGTTTTTAGGTCAAAATAGCGTTATTTAAATTTTTACTTTTTCAGCCTTATATGTGTGCTTGAATTCTCTATAATTGCTAGTTTAGTTAATAACTTTGCACTTGGCATATAATGTGTGTGTGTGTGTGTGTGTATATATATATATATATATATATATATATATATATATATATATATATATATATATATTTTTATTTATTTATTTATTTATTTATTTTTTCAGTTTGGGCACCAAATGGATTAATTTGAAATTACAATAGACATTGGAGGGATTAGTAATTGTAGTGTTGTGATTTTTTTTTTTTTTTTTTTTTTAAAGGAACTCTAGGGTTTGGACAATCATATTTAAAGACTTGTGCAGGTTTATATTCCTTAGTCCCTCGGTGATGCTGCCAACTTCATGTCCCATGACATCTCTAGCTGATGATGGGTCAATCCAATGGTTCATATAGAGTGCTGTGTGTTTGCATCCAATCAAATGATTCTCATAGGAAAGCATTGAATTTCTTTGAGCTGCATTTGGTCACATAACAGAGTTATACTCCGATGTGCAGAGAAAGCTCCTCTGTTGACTGTCAGAAAGACACCCCCTAGAGTTGTGTTTAACCCTACAATGTAATCCTTGTTTTAAGCTTGCAGAGCCCTCAACTAGAGTACTAAACAGTGACTACGGTACTAAAGCGTTAGAAATTCACATTTTGTACTGCCATTGTGAAAATGATTCAAGAAACCATCAATATCTCCATGAGATGTATTTATTTTTTATTTTTTTTATTTATTTTTTTACTTCTTTCAATGGGAGCTATAATAATGAAAATGATTTCAGTTTGTGCCTAAGTGCTTTGTGGTTTTGTATTTTGGATCCACTCCAGGTTTGTATTGCGTGCATGTATGACTGTATCAACTGGATGTATCCATGTTCTAGTACAGAGCTAGGTTGTCTTATTGGACCACTCTAGTACAATTACAAAATTACCAGCACTGACGTTCCTATTACGAGTCTGTGATTGGACGTACTAATTTACCAGCCAGCTTGCTTCAGGCTCACTGTTTGCAGCATATATTAAAACCTTAGACAACCTATCCCGTTGCTGCTGGAGAGAAAATTGGCTACTGGCTTCCTATAGTGGTAAACTATAGACGAGTCTATGACCAGGGTGGAACAAGACCATTAATTCTGGTTTTAAGACAGACAGCCTTTCTAACGGCAACTGTGCAAAAAGTAGAGACCAGATTCATAACACACGACACCGGTGCGATTATACAGAATGGGAAAGTTGAGGTTGAATGACTACTGGAGACTGTGCAGTAGGAGAGGAACATGGCTGTGTATGTGGTAGGACTGTTGAACCTTGTCTACATTTTTAAGAGTAAAAGAACTCTTAGAAAAAGTATTCCACAGACCGTTTAACTTTGACCCCTGGCTGTTTCTGTTTTCTAGGACAATGGAGGGCCTGACTAGTAAAGAACAAGAACTATGCATAAAGCCAAACCCTTTGTCTGTCAGATTAATGATTTATGAAAATTTCCTAATGGACCAGTTAGCGGCAACGGTCTGAAAATTCCTCCCACCCTTCTATAAGGTGTGGAAACCATGGCAGGCATTCAAAGATGACCAGGAGATTATATATATATATATATATATATATATATATATATATATATATATATATATATATATATATATATATCTATATATATATATCTATATATATATATCCCCTTCCTCTCCCTTTTTTCATCAAAAAAAAAAAAAAGGATATAGTTTTATTTTAATTTTTTTTTTAAAGGATGTTATAAAATAGTCTGTACTAACGATTTATATCTACATGGCAAAACTCTTCTCCTTTGCACCAACGAGCAACTTCTCCATCCTTTGTTTTGATGTACAACTCTGTTACTTCTCCTCAAAGATGTACTTTATACTTATTCATGAGATAATCATGTACGGACTGCAATAAATAAAGCCTAAAAAAAATAATAATTTTAGCCCTGGTGAGTGTGCTAAGGCTTGCAATGGCGAGTGATTTTTAAGGCCTAGAATCAGGGATCGGCAACCTTCGGCACTCCAGATGTTGTACACTACATCCCCCATAATGCTCGTACACCCATAATGCTGGCAAAGCTCAAATGCATTTATGCTCTTTTTGGTAATAAGGGTATTCCTAGAAGTAGCAGCACCTTTCTTCTATTTAATGGAATCTACATTGGCCCTCAGACTGGTATTCATTACACTCTCCATACAGTGCCCAATGGCCAACATGCCCTCCCCTCCCCCTGTCTATGTCTTCTGCTGAGAGACTAGGGAGTTTATGCAGAAAATGCAGCAGATTGCTGTAAGTGGAATGTTTCCAGGCTACACATAAAAAGTGCCTTTCTTCAGTTAAATGAGTCTGGCTGTGTAAACTCTGTAACAAAATAAATAGAGAGAATAATGTGATATCTTTTTACTGTTTTTATTGGGTAGCACTTAACAGCCTAGGGAGGGTAACGGCTCGACATGCAGAATTGTGGGCGGACTGGCATTAGAGATTTTTAGCAGTTCTTTAAAGGGGATTAATCAAACTTGTTTTTTTGTATTTTTCTACTTTTTTTTTTTCTGTAAAATAGTGTTAAACTTCTTTTGTATTTCTTTTAATTCCACCAAAATATGTACCTTGTCTAAACAAGCCTAGAACGAACACTGCCTGTGCTTTCTACCAAACCTATAACAAAGAAAAAATGCTTTCTAGGAGAATACAGAAACATACTATTTATAGTTTTATTGGCTAGTTTATGTATCTAAAACCCTTTGGATTTTATCTGGAGTTTCTAAGTTTGGCATCTAGGTCAATAGAATAGTAAAACAGCTTTTCTTTTAAAGAAACCGAGGTATAAAGCGATATCCACCGGTGTTGGAAGCCTGTATATTTAGGTAGGTACCCATGAACTATCAAATTATGGATCTGAGCTGCCTATAAAACGGGGAACTGTTCTATAGGCAGCCCAGATCCGTCATTTGATGGAACTACCTGTTATGTTAACCCCTTGAGGACGCAGGACGGTTCAGGACCGTCATCGGCATTTTTGCGTTGCCGACCGACGACGGTCCTGAACCGTCCTAAATTTAAAATGTACTTACCCGATCGCCGTCGTTCCCCCGGCGGCGATC
Organism: Pelobates fuscus; assembly: GCF_036172605.1. Taxonomy (NCBI): domain Eukaryota; kingdom Metazoa; phylum Chordata; class Amphibia; order Anura; family Pelobatidae; genus Pelobates; species Pelobates fuscus. Next base: position 46,747,179 of record NC_086322.1, on the reverse strand, counting down.
GGCGTTGCTCCCGGTGTGGGGAGACTGCCTGCAGCCCAGACAGTCTCCCCATGGTGGTTTAGGACCCCTGGGGCCATGTGATCGCCCAACAGGGCGACCACATGGTCACAATAGGTGTCCATGTGTCTGCCTGCAGGGGGACTGTCTGTGCTGACAGGCAGTCTCCCTGCCAGTGTAAAATCATAAAAAAATGTAAAGTTATAGTTAATAAAAAAATATATATTATTATATATGTGTATATATATGATATATAGACATATATTATACCTATATAATATGTCTATATATCATATATAATGTCATGCTAAGTGTATTTTTATATTAATATGTACATATATTAATATAAAAATACACTTATAATTAATTTGCACACGTATATATATAATATATATAATAACTATATATATTGTATATATATATTATTATAAAATACGAATAATAAATCATTTAAATTAAATTAAAAAAATTAAAAATAATAATAAAAAATTGAAAAAAAATTATATATCTATACGAAATTTTATTCTAACTGTATTTTGATATTAATATATATATATTTATATCAAAATACACTTAGAATGAAATTGTATATATATATCTATGTATATTTAAATAAATAAAAAGAATGCGAACTATTCATATGTCGATATACAAAATTACATAAATAATTATATAAATATACACGTAGACTTCAAATATATAAATATGCATATATATTTAAATTCTACGTGCGTATTTAGGTAATATTTTTACATAATTAAGTTATTTTATTGATTGCAATTTAAGGGACCTGCCTGCCAACCCAGGCCGAAAGACCAGAGAATTTAATTTGCTATCACTGTATTTTACCCTGTAACGTTCTACGACACCCTAAAACCTGTACATGGGGGGTACTGTTTTACTCGGGAGACTTCGCTGAACACAAATATTAGTGATTCAAAACAGTAAAACATATCACAGCGATGATATTGTCAGTGAAAGTGACTTTTTTTGCATTTTTCACACACAAACAGCACTTTTACTGATGATATAATTGTTGTGATACATTTTCCAGTTTTGAAACACTAATATTTGTGTTCAGCAAAGTCTCCTGAGTAGAACAGGACCCCCCATGTACAGGTTTTATAGCGTTTTTGAAAGTTACAGGGTCAAATATATAGGTCAAATATTTTTACATTGAAAATGGCCAGGTTGGTTACGTTGCCTTTGAGAGCGTATGGTAGCCCAGGAATGAGAATTACCCCCATGATGGCATACCATTTGCAAAAGAAGACAACCCAAGGTATTGCAAATGGGGTAAGTCCAGTCGTTTTTAGTAACCACTTAGTCACAAACACTGGCCAAAATTAGCGTTCAATTTAGTTTTTTACTTTTTTCACACACAAACAAATATGAACGCTAACTTTGGCCAGTGTTTGCGACTAAGTGGCTACTAAAAAAGTCTGGACATACCCCATATTGAATACCCTGGGTTGTCTACTTTTAAAAAAATATGTACATGTGGGGTGTTATTTAGCAATTTATGACAGATAACAGTGTTACAATGTCACTATTGATACATTTTAAAAATGTATGTTTTGAAACCGCAATATCCTACTTGTACTTATAGCCCTATAACATGCAAAAAAAAAGCAAAAAGCATGTAAACACTGGGTATTTTTGAACTCAGGACAACATTTTGAATCTATTTAGCAGTTTTTTTCATTTGCTTTTGTAGATGAGTAAAAGATTTTTCACATAAAATTCAAAAAACGTGTATGTTTTTCAATTTTTCATCATATTTTTTCATTTTTTTTTAAATTAAATTAGATGAGATTATATAAATAATGGTATGTAAAGAAAGCCCCTTTTGTCCTGAAAAAAACAATATATAATTTGTATGGGAACAGTAAATGAGAGAGCGGAAAATTACAGCTAAACACAAACACCACAAAAGTGTCAAAAAGATGCCTGGTCGCAAATGTACAACATCGCAAAAAAAGTCCAGTCCTTAAGGGGTTAAAGTAGCACAAAATGCATTAAAGGACCACTCTAGGCACCCGGACCACTTCAGCTTAATGAGGTGGTCTGGGTGCCAGGTCCTTCTAGTGTTAACCCATTTTTTCATAAACATAGCAGTTTCAGAGAAACTGCTATGTTTATGAATGGGTTAAGCCTTCCCCCTATGTCCTCTAGTGGCTGTCTCATTGACAGCCACTAGAGGCGCTTGCGTGCTTCTCACTGTGATTTTCACAGTGAGAGCACGCCAGCGTCCATAGGAAAGCATTATGAATGCTTTCCTATGTGACCGGCTGAATGCGCGCGCAGCTCTTGCCGCGCGTGCGCATTCAGCCGACGGGGAGGAGAAGAGGAGGATCGGAGGAGGAGAGCAGAAGGAGATCTCTCCGCCCAGCGCTGGAAAAAGGTAAGATTTAGCCCCTTTCCCCTTTCCAGAGCCGGGCGGGAGGGGGTCCCTGAGGGTGGGGGCACCCTCAGGGCACTCTAGTGCCAGGAAAACGAGTATGCTTTCCTGGCACTAGAGTGGTCCTTTAAAGCTTGTTTTCCCATACTGGTTAGGGAGTTTCCATAGCCACCACAGCGCATGCGCGGAGATTGCTATTGGATTAGAGCAGAGGGACCTGTCCTAAATTCAATGTAATTTATTGTGTTTTAATGTTGCACCTTGCACTTTGATTAATAATAAAATATTACCGTTTTGTTCTTGCTCTTGAGCTCAGCTGTTTACAAATGTACTTGTGTTTGATGAAACAGTTTTTTTGTTTTTTTTAATTCTTTATTTTTGTGTGCATAGAAAATACTTTATAAAGCGGCTCACTTGCCACAACAGCACAACGGTAAACATAGTATAACATTTCGGCATTGGTGCGTCAGTGCACATTTGATTTTGTTTAAGAAGTGGGCTTATGGTGAAGGTGCGTGTAGTCAGATGCGTCGTCTTGGGGGTGGGAACTCCTTACGGCGGTCACCTAAGCTGTAATGTGCGGGTACTTGGCTAGTATAAAATAAAATTGTAACTGATGATCCTCAAAGAAATTAAAACCATTAATGCGTTAAACAGGAGGGGGGAGTGGGTTAGCAGTGTCTCGGCGAGTGTGTCCTGTGGGTGGGAAGTTAAGAGAGGGTTATATGAGCCCCTTGCTAGGCTGAGCTGTCATGCTGCAGTAGTAGTAGTTGGCACTGGAGTTATTCTGAGTTGCGGAGGGGGTTATGGTCAGCTGGTAGTCGGGTAGGTCTGGGCCTATGCCTGCATGTGGTCTGGTGTGAAAAATGTAACCCAAATTAAAAGTAAAGTCTTAACGTTCGAACAGTATGTGTGAAATTATTAAATCTGTATATGGTGGGAGAGTGTCCCCGTCAACTTTCTGTGGTACTCAGCCCTGATTAAAGTCGTGGCTGCGGCAGAGTTCTGCAGGAGGCCGTCATAGCACGAACTCCGGAGCACTGGCTGTGTCTCGTCCGAAGGAGCGTATGGGCCTTGCTGATGGCACCGATGGATTAAGTGCGTTAGGGCCCAGAGCCCTCGTGGCCTCCTGCAGATCACATATCCTTTGATGTGCAAAGTATGAGCTGGACCCCAGCGGTCCTTCATGTGTTGCGTTTGCAGTAGTGAGGTGAATTGTCGCAGGGACCTTCTCCACACCAATGTTGAAACTGGTCCTTTTTACCTGTCCTAAAGATACATGGTGTATTCAATGTAATATACAGATTTACTCCCTTTTCCTCCGTTCCAGCGAGGTCCTATGCTCAGCCTTGCCTCCTCAAAGGAAGTATTCTTTCATTTGGCAGATCTCGTTCTTAACATTGGCCGGCTGGCTTCATTGCCAACTATAAGCACTGGTTAGGGAGTTTCCATAGCCACCACAGCGCATGCGCTGAGATTGCTATCGGATTAGAGCAGAGGGACCTCCTGTGAGGGAGGTGTTTACATGCTGGATGCTGAGGCATTGACTGAATTAAAAAAAAAAAAAAAAGTAATTCCCCCCCACCCCCTAATCTATACATTTCCTAGCACAATCTAATGAACATAAGTTGTTTTAAAGCTTGACAGGTGCCCTTTTAATGTATGTGATGTGGATAGGTAATCTCCCCAAACTTTTTGTTTAACACTTAAGTTTTTTGGTGAACTACAAGGGTACAAAAAGTGCAAACTGACTTTGCATGCTGATGAGTGAATTTTAATGCCTGTATATGGGAGAATAAAGAAGATTAACATTATTACTTTGAAATTCGGTTGCTGTTATGTGCCTAACGTGCATTCATTTGTGTGGTTGGACCACGACATCCCATACAGCAAAGGATTGGGGTAATTGCAGAAACATAAAAAAAAAAAACAGGTATGAAGTCCCTGTGGATATAAGTCCTGTTTGTATATACTACTCAGTTTGTGGATAATTAAGTCCCTTTAAGCAGGACAGCCAGATATTGTGTTGCTTTCAGCTTTGTTTGGCATTTTGCTATTGAAAGAAAGTATGTTTGTGTTGGGCCCTATGCCTACTACAGCCGTTACCAGCAGTGGTTGGGGTACCCACAAATCATCATGCCTTGACTCCCTCCTACGCTCTTACACATCAAAGCACATGCACTTTGGTTAGATAATGTTAAACTGATTGTCTGAGAATTACGTGATCAGTGTCTGCTTCCTTCCTGCCAAAACCACACATTGATCATATCCTATGACTTGGCTTATACCAACATTGATAAGTCACTGTTATGAGTGTAATGGATTCTTCTTCATAGTCATCCTGAATTCTCTTAGGGTCACTGTTACACAGGAAGCATGGAAGGTTTAGAAGGCATCAGAGATGACTATATTGGAGCCCTCGTTCTTGCTCTAAGAAGCATGGATCAGGTGGTGAGCTTCTCAAACTTACTTGGGAACAGGTTGAAAATGGAACAGTTTGTCATATTGAGTCCTTCATTTTTTATTTTTTAAACTGCCACCCTTTTACTCTATACTCTTTTTACTCCTCTTATTAAATCTTATTGGAGTGTGTAATGAAAGGAGTTTTGCAAATGTGGGTAGTATAAAACCCAATACCATGTTTGACATTCTGTGAAATAAGTGATTTTTGTTTGTGTCTTTTTTTTATTTATTTTTTTACAGTAAGAACTATAATGATATGGAATTCTCTGCTTGAAGAGGTGGTTTTATCAGTCCATACAGATGCTTAGCAATTGGATAAATACTTTCAAAAACATAACATACAGGGATATAATTTCTAATAAGTGGGGTAATGGCTGCTTGATCCAAGGAGATATCCAACTACCATTTTGGGGTCAAGAAGGAATTTTTTCCTAGTTGGTTGCAAAATTGGAAGCGCTTCAGACTGGGTTTTTTGCCTTATTTTGGATCAACATCAAAAACCTATGTGAGGAAGGTTGAACTTGATGGACGCAAGTATCTTTTCAGCTATGTAACTTTGTAACTATGTAACACGTGCATGACCACCATAATCTTTCTCATAATTTTCTGCATCATTTGAGTTTACATGGATGCCTGAGAATTTGCATATTATGCCAGACTGTGCCAGAGTAACATATGAAAATCTGAGGAAAGTAGGAGTGTCCTCATCGCAGACTTTATCTTTGGCCAGCATAACTTGAAGTTGTTTTATTGTGACTTAAATTTTCCTGGTCAGGTTTCAACTGTAAAGCTGAGTGTTGATGGTGGGTCTTCATGATCTACATTGAGAATATTTCCTATGATTGGTCAGCAAAAAACATTTGTCATTATTTTTGTTTACTGCACTCTCTGCACTCTCTCCGTTACTGTAACATGGGTCTACTTGAGAGTTGTTCTATGGCAGACTGTCTTTCAGGCAGTTCACTTGGGTATGAACAAATCTGATTCCAGTAGACAGGCATGCTCTCACCCTCCCCCACCCCATGCACTGTTATAAAAATCTGTCACTGTTGAATGTCCGTTCTTTATGAATCTCCTATATCTGGATTGAGAAGTCTTGAAGATTGGATTCCGAAGCACAGTTCTTGTTGCGTTGTTGGAAAAAAGATTTTTATCCATTCAGTCTCGCCACCAAATTCAACTAAAATTGACTTTTTTTTTTTTTTTTTTTTTTTTTTTTTGTGGCCAAATAGTCAGCTTATTAATAAATCATTATGCCAATTACACTGTAATTTTTTCTTTGTTTAAGCCCATGCACAGCTACCTACTAGCAATCAGAAGGGCAATTTATGTTCGTTTAGATCCCTGTATGCAAAACGGTATGATGAAGAGCTGATGGTCAAAAGAATTAATGCTTAATCCTAACACATTAAATGGTCGGCTGTTTGATAGCACATCCTTTGAACACATTCTTGGCTATAAGACTGCTCTGGCCTGGGGGTAATTTGAAGTGACCCAGTTATCTAGAGAAATATGCCACAGACACAAGAGTTCCAGATTGTTGGACTAATTGTTTCGAAGAGCACCCTGGCGCTACAGCATCACTCCACCTGGCCTCAGGCCACCCTGCGATTGGTAAACAGTGGGGAAAATATATTCTGTTATCAGTGGTTTGTTGCAAAAATGAGAAGTTACATTATTTATTTTTTTATTTTTTTTATCTTTTCGTATGTTAAATTATTCCATTTAATGCACTCAAGCCATTTTTTTAGTTTTCTTCTCAAATCTATTTATTATCTTGGGCATCAGGAAGCTGAACAATAAACAGAAAGATTAGGTACCAGTCAACTATGATCTTGTTCCGATCAAAAAAATCTGTCAAAATAAACCTGTGTGGAAAAAGACCGGTTAATTCAAGGCATGTGTTCATCATGATCACAGAAAACATTTTGGGTCAGAGGGCTAAATGATGAGACATTCTATCAGTTTCCATGGTGATTACTCCTTGGTTAACACTTTGGCCCACAATATACCCTGCAATGTCTTATATGAAATATACCTATTTATTGTGAGTACACCGCATGCAAGTCTAAACCATTCCTTTGTCAATTCATCACAATTTACTATTTAGTGAAAGCGAGCCAAGTGAGATTTCTATGGGTTAACATGCAGTAGACATTTAAAAATTAAACTAATCTGAACACTCAGCAAGCCGGGAAACATTCGTGTTAATTCGTATACTGAAAGCTAAAAACTGGACACAAATATATTTTGTAATCCACATCCAGTTTTTGGTACCGAGATGGTAGTGGATAATTTTATCTGTAGTGGCGTTGTTTGGAGTTCATGAATAACTGTTTGTCTTTATTGTGTTGTCATGCCTGACAAAACTGGGAGGACAGTATGACATAACATCACTGGTGACACTTGTCAATTGTGTCATCCGGACACGTTACAATTTTTTTTCTAAAATATGGCAATCTTTTGGAGGGAGATTTATCAAAGGATTTGATATGTTAAGTGGTGCAATGGTGAAAATATTGTGCTTTGTGATTCTGTTAGTTTCCATAGTGATAGTCCCACTTCAAACTTTACAGCATTCTTTGGGTCACGATACTTTAAAAGATCCACCCCTCGCCTCCCCCCCCCCCCTTTTGAAAAGGATCGTACTAGGTGCTAAAACGTGAGCTTTCTGCTTTAGTGAGCAGACACTCTGCCATTCTATTACCCTTCAGGAACTGCTCATGGTTTGCATAGAGTGAAAAACCTTGTGTGATTTACAGTAAAAGCAGCATCTTTGCTCAAGGAAAACGGAAATGGAAAAGGCAGGAGTGCAAGTGAAAATCTTTAATGGAGGATTTATGTCTTTTAAAATGATGTATAGATTGCTCTGTCATAATTCTCAAATGACATGTTCGCTTAAAATGTCTTTCCTCCCTCTGTTCGCCAGCTAAGCTTTTCCAACTGTGCGGCTTTCTCTGCTATGGTGGTGAGCTAATAATATATACATTATGGGGATGTGGAATCTCTGAGAGATGGGATCTTTGCCATGACCCTGTCAGGTGACCCGTTCACCTTCTGACTGTAAAGTGACATGACCGCTGCATTGAGTGACTGCCCATCCTTGGGGATCCTTGTAGTAGGTTCTCTGCTTTATAGAGAGGAAATTCGCTGGTAATTGTTTTGAAAGGTAATATATAGCTTGTGCCTTGGGAATACAGGATTCTGCTTGAGTGTTTCATGCCTGGCTGAAGGAACGGAATATTCATGTACAAAGAATATGTACTTGATCTTCATGGTTATATATGGGTTAGGTTTTTATTTTTATTTTTTTATTTTTATTTTTTAACATTTTTTATTTGTCTTGTGTAGTTTAGCAATACTATGTTGTCTGTAAATTTCAAAGCAACCTTGTTTCATAAAAATAGAAACTTTCTCATATACTCACATTGACTGTGTTGGAATGTCATTGAAATACCAAAATCGTCAAGATATCGTAAGCTTCCGATGGCAGATATTGAATGCTTAAAAGGGCTCACTTTGCATTCAAATGGTGCATAAATATGGTTAAGTACCTAGGGATTTGGCTAATGAGATCTCACCCAACTTTACCAGGAGAATTTCAAGCCTATCTTCCGGACACTGTAATCAGAGTTGTGTTTTAGGACAACCTGTGCGTTTCGTGGTTCGAAATAAATGCTGTAAAAAGTAACTTTTCATTATTTCTTATTAAAGACTATCCCGATAACAAATCCACAGGTGATTTTTCAATCCCTTTGAGAAGTAATATTGCGGGTCGTTTGGGGAGGAGGGATGCCAACCCGGAATTAAACTCGCTCAGCTCTCTTTACCAAAATGACTTAGGTGTGTGTTTGCCCTGAGGAAATGAAGTAGTTAAAATGCCTGAACTGAAGGTAATAGATTGGCATGTGCAGGATACACAAACTATTAGGTTTGAAAACGCGTAAATGAATATCCGGCTGAACCCTGAATAATAAGCAAGGCCGCAATCACCTGTTTGGCGCTACCTTAAAGGTGTGGTGCTCACTTCGGATTAGACTGCAACTCATAACACGACTGTAGCTGGAGGCTGACATCTAAAGACCTGAGTGGTTTTGCAGTATCGGATTGGTTGGATCTACAAAAGTAGAGCTCCAATGGGGAGTTGATACTACTGACTGACATGCTTACGGCAGACAACATAGCACTGCATAGATTTCGTTACCTCCAAGAGCAATGATTCTGCACATCCCTCCAGGGACACATGCCAATCAGTTAATTGAGGCCTATTCCATATTTCTATCCTGTGAATGATGACTACGTTCTTGTAACTCCTGATTGTATATTTTTTGCCTGTATATTTTATCTAGGCCTGCTACTTTCTTATTCTACAGCATGAAGTTGACCAAACTTGATAATGAGGAAAAAAAAATAGTGGAGTGTCCACCATCAAAATCTGACTTCTTTTCAAATAGTGTGAGACTTGTCTATGAAGGATCACGTTGGATGATCTTTAGACCTCAATGTTGTGGTGGTACATGTGTATGAGTAAAGCACAAACTCAAATTCTGCCAGATGAACTGCCTGGAGCTGATAAAACAAAATGGCAGTGCCCACGGGGACCACCTTTAGGTAATTCTATCTACCGTACACTACATCCCCGGGCCACCGCACTCAAAGTAAGGATTTCACCATTGCAAAGTTATACAAATCATGAGCAACCTCCCAGCGATACAGATTCAATTACCCATAAAACACAGGCATTTTGAAGACTTGCTAAGCATCATGGGAGTTGTTACGAAGTTTGGGAGTTACCTGCTAAGCTGGCAGGAAGTCTGTGATGTACCAAAAATGTATTCTAATAAAGCTGTGTGTCTCTGCATTGATAGCTGGAGCAGAAACACACTCTGATAAGACATTATAAAGCGACCTTGTCTATTGTTTCCATTCCTTCATGCACCACTAAGCAAATATAAAGCTCTCCGTGGCCCATGGATATTTTTATAGTTTTGCATAGTTTTTTTTTTTTTTCTCTGTTTTGACAAGTTTGTAACTTGCATTTTAAAGCTGTGTGCTTGTGTTTGCTCGAATATACATCTGTGCTGTTTAAGATAATACCACAATCGGCATTAGGCAAACACATTATCCATTATCCGGAGGAGAAAATGCTACTCTGACCAAGCTAGGTGTGTTTAAAAAAAAAAAAAAAAAAAAAAAAAAAAAAAAAAAATATATATATATATATATATATATATATATATATATATATATATATATATATATATATATATATATATATATATATATATATATATATATATTTATATATATTGTGTGTGTATATACATACACCAACAAGAAGAAAGGCTTCTCTCCGGACTTTAAAACAAAAAAGTTTATTGGATAATGTTAAAAATTACGACCAAGTCCTATTTTTGACCCTGAAGAAGGTCCCGAACGGGGACCGAAACGTTGGTCGTAATTTTTAACATTATTCAATAAACTTTTTTATTTTAAAGTCCGGAGAGCAGCCTTTCTTGTTGGTTTTTACATGTCTTGGAGCTCTGGTGGTGCGCCCGGCATTGGACTGTCCTGTCAATTCTGTTTAACACCGATAAAAATTAATTATTAAGTCCTCTGGAGTGCGCTTCTTATCTTTTTTTATGTTTATCCACGCTCTGCAGCACCGAGGCTATTTTCGGACAGTAACTTTAAGGTAGAGTGCCAGACTCTGTGTGTGTGTGTGTGTGTGTGTGTGTGTGTGTGTGTATATATATATATGTATATGTATATGTGTGTGTATATTTATTTATTCTTTACTGCTACAGTTCAGAAATCTAAACGGTTTGTTTATGCTGCCTTCGTCAGGGTTACAGGGATAGACTTTGTTGAAAGAAAACATAAAATGTGTTTAGGTGGGAGTTTGGTGTAGCAACAATCTGACCACTTTCCAGATACAGAACTAATAGAGGACGGGAAAACTGAAATACTGTTGGACCACGCTTAGAAAAGACAGGGTGCAGACATGTACACAAAAGGGTCTGATCCTTGGTGGCGCTTTTGTCCCTGTATCACAACACTAATAACTGTGCAGAAAACCTCCTGTTTGATGCTGTTAGGGTGTTCTGTCCAGATGGTGCATTCACCTGGTCAGACTCTCGTGAAGGTTATTATTTATGAAAGTGGGAATAAAAAGTGAATTTTCAGAGTAGCCAAACTGAAAGCATCGCTGGCTTACAGAAGTTTTCCATATCGACTATTTCGACCTTCGATTTGACATGCACTTTGAATTGTCACTTTCTATGATTTCACAAGTAAAATTGGTGTCCCCGCCATAGAAAAAACTACGAAGGGGAATTATTGCTCCATTTCAGTTTCTTTTGTCTGTTCCCTTTCTTTTGTAGTCGCTGTGATGTCTCTACATGGAAATATTTGTTTAGTTTTTTGTTTTTTTTTGTATGTGGTATTTTATTTCTTATGGATTTATAAGCGTGACTGAATTTTACAGGGCCGAGTAATCCTTGTAAACAAGTGTTTTCTACCTCCTAAAACAAGCTCCCTTTTAAAAAGTTAGCTTGGCTTTCCATATGTCTGCGTCCTGAAAACGAACGCCCGTCTTTGGAGAGGATTTTGTTCCAACGTGTCAAACTTTGACAAATCTATCTTCACTTTCCTGGATGAGGGTTATTGCTCAACTGCTCTAGGATTTATGTAATTTCTACAAATCTGTCATAGATTTGTGCAAAGTTTTTACTGCTGAGTAAGTCGAGCAGAACACGTTTTCACCTTTTGCAGTTGCACTTAATCGAAGTTCCTGGTATTTTGGGAAGGTCCCTCAACCTGGATCTGGATTCTATGATTTGCTTAGTGCCAACCGCTGGATTTATTTATTTTAAAATGTCCAGAGTTTATTCCGTGAAGATTCCGGAGGCAGTACGTTCCTGAAGTGCTGGTTGGAACTGATATTAAAGAATGCAGAAAGTTCTGCAGCCAGCTCGCTCTTCCTCTGGGCATGTTCAGCATTTGTTTCACTTGTTAATGTGTTCATAGATTGCTTTCCAGTTGTTAGTCTGTTTAAGGCCATTCTCCATTGATGATGCCTACATTTTAGGCATAATCCTAATTGAACAATAATTATATGTACAGGCACTCTTTTATCCGTATTGGTGCAAGGTATCAAGGTAGCCCATTTACCTCCTAATAAATATATAACAACAAATAATACCGCACTCAATGATTATGAATATAATGCTCTATTTAATAATTAATTTTATAAATATAGAAATCTTTTGATATATACAAAAAAAGAAATAAGAAAATATTAATTTAATGGAAATAGTATATCCTGTGACAACCAATGTTACTCCATGTATAAAAAAAATCCCTACAGTAACCGACTTACTTATGAACAATAATGCATTGTTATATTTGAGAGCCCAGATTGTTGTAAAAAATCTTTTTGAAAAAATGGAAAAACAACAAAAAATAAATAAAAACGAAAAAACGCAAAATAATGTATATACAGTCCCAGTGTGTACACACTATAATATTTAGGTGGATCTCACCAAAGTCTTTCGTTGAAAAAAGTCCTGTTCCAGACAAAGTGGTATTGTACACAATGAACTGTCCACAGTATAATCCTGTTGTTTCTTGCTGAGTGAGGTACTGGGCGTCTTCAAGAGTTAATGTAGGGTGCCGAGCATTATATTCATAATCATTGAGTGCGGTATCATTTGTTGTTATATAATCCGAATTGATCTGTATTTAGATGTTCCTTAAAGGAAAACTATAGGCTACGAATATAACTCTGTAGTGCTCTTTCTCCCCCACCCCCAGCGCATAAAAGTTTTTAAGAATTGCCGCAACCACATTAGGACAACCCCATAGGAATCAATGCTTTCTTATGGGCTTTTAGCTGAAACTGGATGTACTCATGCAGTGCGTGAGGAAGTCCAGTGTCTGTTGGGCCTTATGATCCAGAAGTGTCTCTAGAGTTTAAGTAAACCCTGCAATGTAAAACTGACAGGAGCACTCCACACAGACCACTTCGATCAGCTGATCAGTTCGATCAGTTGTCTGGGTTCCTAGAGGGGAAATGAGCTCACGTGGTCTGGGTTCCTATAGGACCAATGAGCTGACGTGGTCTGGGTTCCTAGAGGGGAAATGAGCTGACGTGGTCTGGGTTCCTAGAGGGTTAATGAGCTGACGTGGTCTGGGTTCCTAGAGGGTTAATGAGCTGACATGGTCTGGGTTCCTATAGGGTTAATGAGCTGATGTGGTCTGGGTTCCTATGGGGTTAATGAGCTGACGTGGTCTGGGTTCCTATAGGGTTAATGAGCTGATGTGGTCTGGGTTCCTATAGGACCAATGAGCTGATGTGGTCTGGGTTCCTATAGGACCAATGAGCTGATGTGGTCTGGGTTCCTATAGGACCAATGAGCTGATGTGGTCTGGGTTCCTATAGGACCAATGAGCTGATGTGGTCTGGGTTCCTATAGGACCAATGAGCTGATGTGGTCTGGGTTCCTATAGGGTTAATGAGCTGATGTGGTCTGGGTTCCTATAGGGTTAATGAGCTGACGTGGTCTGGGTTCCTATAGGGTTAATGAGCTGATGTGGTCTGGGTTCCTATAGGACCAATGAGCTGATGTGGTCTGGGTTCCTATAGGACCAATGAGCTGATGTGGTCTGGGTTCCTATAGGACCAATGAGCTGATGTGGTCTGGGTTCCTATAGGGTTAATGAGCTGATGTGGTCTGGGTTCCTATAGGATTAATGAGCTGATGTGGTCTGGGTTCCTATAGGGTTAATGAGCTGACGTGGTTCCTATATGGTCCCTTTAACTTTTCAAAATACTGTTTGTTTTTTTTGTTTTTTTTTTTTGTTTTTTGTCTCCTCATAAAACCTGTTGCTTCTTACTGACACCCCTTTTCCCATGCTTTTGCTATGTTTTGATGCACTCTCACACAATGCAGCCATTGTATCTCTCCAATTACCAGGCACCTTACAAGTCAACCCAGATCATCCCCAATCCTTACACTTCATGACTGCTACCTACCAGTCTGTTCCTGACTCTACACCCCTACACATGTCCTAAATCATTGACACACCATGCAGGTGGGAAGTATGTGTCCCTGAGCATCTTTACTGTTAAAATATTTATCTGCACAAAACGCACTCTAGGTTTATGTAGTATTAAAATAAAATAAAAAACAAATAAAAATGTAAACTCTCTAAAATCTTCACAAGTAAAGTGCATTCAATTAAAAAAAAATGGCTAATTGCAAGTTTTATGGAAGGGACATCACTGTTGCTTCAGGTACATTGCACAAATATCTTAATGACATTTTCTGTGCAACTTTTAACTTTCAATATAACACCAGAACTACAAATTATTTAACCTAGCAGTGCACAGAGTTGTAGGATATGCACATCTCTCTCATTGAGAATAATGGTGCTACAATTGGCTTCCTCAAGTTCTGCAATCGCTTCCTCAAGTTCTGTATGTCACTGCAGAGCTTGTGAATCCTGGGGTTTTGCAGTACATGCAGGGTTTTATTAATTCAAATTTTAACCTTTTTCAATGAGGGATCTTTTTAAGTGGTTTAAATTCTTAATATTTAATATTTATTTTTTTGTATATTCTCCCCACAGAATGGAATGACATTTACACCATGTAGCCCTCTGTTATGAGGGTGGATTAATATGGTGTGAAAAGTAAACACTCTCAGCTTGTCTTAACACATTTCTGTGTGGTTCTTTTAAACTGTGCTTCCAGCTTTTGTGAAACGTGTTTGTTGCCAAACCTGTATAAATACTACTAGTACTCCCTCCTACGTGTCCTTGCCGTCTGTTTGAGATCTGAAGGTGTGCTTGCTCTTTAAAGATTCTGATCCCATGGTAAAGAAACGCTATAGTGTTGGGAATATAAACCTTTGATTTGGACTTTTTTTTTATTTTTTATTATTACTTATTTTGGAGTCCCCCCTGCAGTGTGAGGGTTTGGAAAGGGATATTTACTGACCATTCAGCCCTCGCTGCCCCGTTATCCACAATGCCGCTCCACCTGGTTTGTCCCCATTGGCTGAGATCATTAATGTTGATGATCTCAGCCAATCCATTATTTTCATGTGGGGAAAAAAATCGAAATCATCTTCAAATTTCTGCCTTGTGATTTTTTTTTTTGATTTTGATTTTTTATCTAAATGAGGTGTTTTTCTTGCATAGATCCTTCCCTTGTAGCCTTGCATTTGAATACTGTGCAATTTCACATTCAGAGGTTCCACAACTGTTTCAGTCATGTTTACATTTTGCAATCCCCATACCTTTTTGGAGGCTGTCTGACAGGTGGCCACTTGGAGCTTTGGACTAAAATAGATTCAATAATTTACATCCAGTGTCCAAGCTTGATGATCTCATAAAGGGTGGATTAGTCTGTAGTAAGGAGTCTGTTTTCGTGCTATATTGTAGTAAATTTAAGGGTGATTTTAAACTTTAATTTAAACCAGAGCAGGATTAACAATGATACCGGAGAAACTGACGGAAGCCAAGCACAGAGAGATGGACACAAGTTTCTTCAGGAAGGAAGAGATTCTTTAATGGATCACCGATCGGGACTCAGAGGGACTAATGTCACCAAAATACAGCAAGTTCTGAGCCCCGGACAATAGTGCAGGCTCCTTATATAGGCACATAACTCCTCCCATATTAAGCTCCACCCGCACATTCTCTTGACCAATCAATACAAATAAGAATTAACTTCCTGCTTGACCGCATGGCCTGTCCGGCACAATGGAGGAGGGGAATACTACATCCTGTATTCTTGCACATGCTCCGTACACTACTGATCGTATCTTGCCTCGTGCAACCGACTGATCGATACGTCAGCATATGCACGTACACATGCCACGTGGTAATCTCGGCCTACTAAATTTAATTTTACCGAGATTCCACCACATTCCCCCATTTGATGCCTCTTGATATTTCACAATTACTTGAGGCATCACTTAACCTTAGTTTGCATACACCGCAAGTTACCTTGAACCAGACCAGACTTATCTTATGATGTGAATCTTCAACACTCATCTTCCTGCATTGGTTCTCCCTGATCTAGAGCCTTATATTTATAAATTGCCATTATCTGTGCAGCAGCCTTCCTCTCTGCTATATTTTCTATCAGGCTTTGCACAGACCTAACTACTAAGGGTATAAGACACGGCAGGAGTAGACACAACATTAAAATCAGTAGGACTCCACCTACCACTGCCTTAAGCCCTCCAAACCACTCATACCAGCTACCAAACCAACTGCTTGGATTATACCCTTTCCATACCTGAGTAGGCACATGCGCTAGTTTAACCATATGGCTAGTAAGCTCAGCTATTGCTTGCCCTTCGTCATCTATTTGAAGACAGCAATTGCTCAGGTTAAACTTCCCACATACACCTCCCTCTACTGCCAAAAGGTAATCCAAGGCTAATCTATTTTGGTATACTGCTGTCCTCATCCTGGTATTATGCTTCGCTAGAAGATTGAGCGCTTGTGATGTCTCGTTGGTAATGATCTCAACCACTGCCTGTAATCTTATAATACGGTTGAGCATATAAATAGGGGTTCTATAACCAAAGGTACCATCCTCTGCCCACGTGGCTGGCCCATAATAATCTATAATACGCTGGGGAGGCCATTCATTATCTTCCCAGGCGCCTATCTCTATGGGTCCCCTTTTCTTCCTATGATTCACATCATACACTTTAACACCTAAAGTCTCACCTGTTTCAATAGGTAACAAGAAGAAGGATGGTTTGAGCATACCCAACACACATGCCCCTTCCCAGTCCTGTGGCAACTCCGAATAGGCTTTCTTACCACAGATCCAGTACAAATTTGCTGGGGCTCTCCAGGTAGATGTGATGGACAAATCAAACCACACATCCTTTAAATTGTCGTATCTAGCAAACGGGTTAGATGGTTCTGAGACATTTGAAGCCGACCACCAAGTTGTATTCTTTGTATCATCATCATAAGCTTTTTGCCCTAGACAAGTTAATTCTCCTACAGAAGTATTATACATCATTCCTTTCCTCGCTATGCAAACATAACCTATGATGGAGGTCTTTAATCTCCACTCAGATTTACCTCTAACACTCCTATGATAATCGGCTTCTGTAGATATTAATTGGTCAACTGCCTCAGAACCGGACATTACCTCCTTGAATGGTATACTTGATGAGTCTGGGAGGATACCGTATCAGTCTCTATCCCTATAAACAATACTGTCCCAGGATCTAAACCCGTCCCATATATTTGAAACCCAAATAAATTACCATATTTATCTAAGAACTTGTCGGGGTTATTTATAAGTATATGGATGGGATTGCATTCCATAGACTTACAATATGGGCTGGTAGGCAACTTAGTCACAATCATGTCCTTGTCTACTGTCTGTCCCCAAGTTGCCCACCCCACACAAGACCAATATTATTATCAAAGTTATAATCTCTATTTGGGCATCTAGGACTCACATATTTATTTTTACTACTGGGACAAATATATTTATCGTTAGACCCATACGTCCTCTCCCATCTAAGATCCCCACATACATTCCACGGCTTTCTACCACTTGATATCGCCTTACACGCATCAAATAGCAGAACACCTGAAGAATATACGGATTCTAATACCGTCTTATTAATTAGGGTCCCCTGAGGATCTCCATTCCTGAGAGTCAACCAAATTGTACGGGGTTGATACTCTGGACTGAAGCACTTAGGTTCTCCTACTCCTAAATGGCACACACTATATTCTATATTTAGGTATCTACATCTTGATACATCTCCTTTACACTCGTATTGTGAATGCCAAATTAGGGTTTGGGAAATATGGTTACCTGTTCTTGTAGTCTTAATGCATACCTCACAGCTAGGAGTGTCGGTACCTCTACCTTCCTGAATATAAAAATACACATAAATAAACATTATTAAGAACACATCTTTCGTCGTCATCCTCAGTCTTCGTCCGTGCGAAGGCACCTCAGCTTCCAGGATGTAAGGGCTGCAGGGAATGGAGTTCTGTTCGTCTTCACAGGGGTCCCTTCGAGACTTTTCCTGGCTTATATACTATACGTCGGTGAGCGGACAGGCTTTATTATGGCCTTCTCACTCACTTACCAAATCTCTGAAACAATAAAATTTTGTAATCCACAAAGTTCCTCGTCACTCCGACTGAGTCGTGCGCTTTAACCGGATCTTGCAGGGATTCTCTGGATCTGCTGTAACTTGCCAAGAATCGACTGCTGCTGGTTTAACCCTGGAGTGATGTATCCACGGAGTCACTTCGGCTACTTTTATCGCTGTAGGGGTAGACAAAAGAACAACATAAGGACCTCTCCACTTGGGCCCTAACGGTACATTATTCCACTCTTTAATCCACACTTGGTCTCCTGGGTGGTAACTATGAACTGGGGGATAAATATTCACAGGTAATCTATCTTGTACCCATTTCTGTACCTCCTCCATAGTCTTACCCAACTCTACAACCTGCTGCCGGGTAATTCCTTCTCCCAACTGACTCAAATCCCCCCTTAAGTTACCAAGTACGGGAGGTGGTCGCCCATACATGATTTCAAAAGGAGAGAGGCCCATCCTTCTGGTAGGTGTACTGCGGATTCGCAATAGAGCTATGGGCAAGAGAACGTTCCACTTAAGTTGGGTTTCCTGACACATTTTAGCCAACTGATTCTTAATAGTTCTATTCATTCTCTCTACCTTACCAGAACTCTGGGGTCTATATGCCGTATGAAGCCTCCACTTTATACCAAGCATATGAGTCAGTTGTTGTAGGCACTGATGAACAAAAGCTGGACCATTGTCCGATCCTATAGAGCAGGGTAGTCCATATCGGGGTATTATTTCTCGTAGCAGGAATCTCACAACTTCTCCTGCTTTCTCTGTACGAGTAGGACATGCTTCTACCCAGCCTGAATAGGTGCACACAATTACCAGCAGGTAGCGATGTCCACCCGATTTAGGCATCACTGTATAGTCTATTTGTAAATCGGACATGGGGAGTCCCCCCATAAACTGGACTCCTGGTGGCTTTACTGGTCCTTGCCTTGCATTATTCTTGGCACACGTTACACATCTTCGTACAATGGCCTGAGTCAAGTTGGACAATCTTGGTATGTAGAAATGTTTTCTGAGAGATTCTTCTGTGCTGTCTCTCCCAGAATGTGTCCCGTTGTGATAGTTTTGGACAATTTCTACCGCTAGTGATGCTGGAATGACTATTCTTCCATCTTCTAACTGATACCATTTGTTCTCCAAATACTTTCCAGGTTCAGTCTTTAACCACTCCTCTTCTTGAGCTGTATAAACTGGAGTCCATTGAGACAGTGGAGTTGGTATAAGAGCAGCTATATGCCCCACATACTCCTGTCTTCCCGATTCAGCGGCACGCTTAGCTGCACTATCTGCCATCCGATTTCCTTTGGTTACATCACCATCTCCTCTCAGATGCGCTCGACAATGTATAATACCAACTTCTCTCGGCTCCCACACTGCTTCCAATAGTTGTAGGATTTCAGCTGCGTACTTAATTTCTTTGCCTTCTGAATTCAATAGTCCTCTTTCTTTATACAAAGCTCCGTGGGCATGAGTGGTTAAAAACGCATACTTGGAGTCCGTGTAGATGTTCACTCTTAAACCTTCAGCCAATTGTAACGCTCATGTCAGTGCTATCAATTCTGCCTTTTGTGCTGATGTTCCTTTTGCCAGTGGCCGAGATTCTATCACCTTGTCTATCGTTGTTACTGCATATCCTGCATAGCGGATCCCTTCTTTCACATAACTACTGCCGTCGGTGTAATATTGAACATCGGGGTTCTGGATGGGAAAATCACGAAGATCTGGTCTACTTGAAAATACTTCAAGGCAAAAGGGTAGCTGGATTCAAGGTGTTTACAGTCTCTAAATGCACTCTTGGGTTTTCACACAACATTGCTTGATACTTGGTCATACGGCTGTTGCTAAACCAATGATTTCCTTTGTAATCCAACAACGTCTGTACTGCATGTGGGACTCGTACATAAAGTTCTTGACCCAGAGTGAGTTTATCGGCTTCAGCTACCAGCAGGGCGGCTGCAGCTACGGCTCTTAAACAAGGTGGAAGTCCGCTGGCCACTGCATCCAGTTGCTTAGACATGTAGGCAACAGGTCTTTGCCATGATCCCAAGTACTGTGTCAATACTCCCACAACCATTCTTCTTTGCTCATGTACATACAGGTAGAATGGTCGTGTGTGATCAGGTAGACCTAATGCTGGGGCACTCATCAAAGCCTTCTTCACATCTTCAAATGCCGTTTGCTGTTCTTGAGTCCATAAGAAGGGGTCGTGCTCTGTACCTTTGATAGCTGCATACAGAGGTTTTGCCAGTATCGCGTAGCTGGGAATCCATATCCTACAGAAGCCTGCTGCCCCCAAGAATTCTCGCACTTGTCTTCTATTCTTGGGTATCGGTATTTGGCACACAGCTTCTTTTCTCTCTGGCCCCATAATTCTTTGACCTTCAGAGATATGGAATCCCCGATATTTGACAGTTGGCAAACACAACTGAGCCTTCTTTCTAGACACCTTGTATCCTGCCTTCCAGAGAATGTGTAGTAGATCGTGCGTCGCTTGCTGACATATTTCCTTTGTAACTGCTGCTATCAACAAGTCATCTACATATTGTAACAATACACACTCTCCTGGGATGGACTCGAAATCCAGTAGATCTTGACTTAGAGCTGAACCAAATAGGGTAGGTGAATTTTTAAACCCTTGGGGCAGTCTTGTCCAGGTCATTTGGCGTTTTGAGCCCGTTACAGCGTTTTCCCATTGGAAAGCGAAGATACATTGACTTTCTGCGGCAATTCGGAGGCAAAAGAAGGCATCTTTGAGGTCTAAGACTGTAAAATAAGTAGCCCCGCCCGGAATTAAAGCAAGCAGGTTATATGGATTGGGCACAACTGGATGTATACTAACAACCGCATCATTGACTGCTCTCAAGTCCTGCACAGGTCGATACTCATCTGTACCGGGCTTTTGAACAGGCAGCAATGGGGTGTTCCAGGGGGAAGTACAGAATTTTAGGATACCATACCGTATGAACTTATCCAGATAAGATTGGATGTTCTTCTTAGCCTTCTGCGGGATGTGATATTGTCTTAGGCTCACTGGATAAACCCCAAGTTTTAGTTCGATTTTAATAGGTGGAATATTGCGGGCCAGTCCTGGTGGGTTGTTCTCTGCCCAAACTCCTGGTATGTTGAATAAGGATTCATCACTCCTAGGGTTTTGGCTAGTCAACGCTGTATAAAGTCGCCACTCTTCTTCCTTTGGTACGGATAATGTCATAATACCTGAAGGTCCATTAAACTTTAAGGATGTTGTTCCATTTGGTAGGAACGTAATCTGCGCTTGTAACTTAGATAGCATATCACGTCCCAGCAATTGGACTGGACATTCAGGCATATAAAGGAATTGATGTTTTACTACGTGGCCTCCCAATGTACAGAGTCGACTTTTAAGAACCGGTTTTGCAGCACTTCTTCCAGTTGCTCCTATTACAGTAATAGTTCTTCCAGATGGAGGAGCAACTAGGTCAGTCACCACCGAATGTTCAGCACCAGTGTCGATCATGAACGCACTCCTTTTTCCCCCTATTGATACATCGACCATAGGCTCCGCTCGACCAAGGGGGATGGAGCCCGGTCGGTATCAATAGTCCTCCATGACCGTGTCAGCCAATCCTACAAAGTCCCTACCTTCTCTATCGCGGGACCTTTGCGCTGCTGAATAGTACCTATCTTCCCTTACACTTCCTCTGTTCCCATTACTCCCTCTATTACCATTGCTCCCTCCGGGGCCTCCTCTACCTCTCGCTCTGCCTCTAAAGTTTCCGTAACCTGCCCTGGGTTGGTCTCTCTCGTACTGCTCTCTTTGTGGACACTCGTTCCTCCAATGCCCTTCTTCCTTGCAATACGCGCACTGATTCCTACTCAAAGGCTCCCTATTCCATCTACTATCGCCTCTATCTGGGCCCCGTCTATCTACGCCTGCGATCGCTACCGCTAGCATATCTGCCTTTTTACGCATCTTGCGCTCTTCCTCTTTCTTACTTTCTGTTTCCCTATTCATATACACTTTATTCGCTACCTCCATTAGTTGGGTGATAGACATACCTGCAAACCCTTCTAACTTTTGTAGCTTGCGCTTAATATCTCCGTAAGCTTGGCTGACAAAGGCGGAGTTCACCATTCGGGAATTATCTGCGTCTTCCGGATTAAAGGGGGTATACAAGCGGTATGCCTCCAATAATCGGTCATAAAAGACACTGGGCGCTTCATCACTTTTCTGAATCACCTCAACTGTCTTCGACATATTAATGGCTTTCTTCCCTCCGGCTTTCATGCCAGCAATTATAGCGTCTCTATAGGCTCTGAGTTGAACCATATCTGCGCCATTTACATTCCAATCGGATCGGATCGGTATTGGGGTAATGTGTTGCGGCCCATGCTGCTGGATTGGCTTGATTCAAAGCACGGGCTCTATCCTCTAGTGCTTTAATGGCCGCTTGATTAATCCTTGTCCTTTCCTCATTATTGAACAATGTCATTAATAACTGCTGGCAATCAGCCCATGTCGGGTTATGTGTCTGAACTATCGAGGTGAACAGATCGGTCATAGCTTGTGGTTTCTCAGTGTACGAGGAATTGTGGGTCTTCCAATTCAAGAGATCTGTAGTCGTGAACGGGACATATACGAAGACTGGGTCAGCATGTGCCATTTGACCTGCGGCATCGATATAAGCTGACCCGGGATTCAGACGAAGAGGCATCTGATAATGTCTAAGTTGTTGGGTACCGGTCAGTTGTCGGGTTAGTATGGGGCTACGTGGAGGGCGTCAGTTAGAGGTTCCAGTCGGGGGGAAATAGGGCATGAGGATGTGGGAGCTTGATTTTGGGAAAAGTTAGTAAATAGAATACTCCCAGCCGAGCTAGAAGAAGCTTGACCGGAAGTTTGAAGTGGCGCCAAATCAGGATATTTAGATCTAACGGGGGTTGGTTCTGGTTCCGGAAGGGGAGGTTTAATACGAGGAGGGGTGGATTCTGTACTAGAGGAGGAAGCGGAAGTGGATGAGGGCATTGAGGGGAGGGGTATAGAACTTCCTGCATTCGCGTTGCCTCTTCCTGTAGGGAAGTAAGGGGGCGGCAAAGGGATCTCGGACTCAGGGGGCGTGTCCAAAATGGGCCTAACCACAGTCCTAGTGGACAAACAAGTCCTAGCCACCATGAGGCGACATTGCTCCTTGTGGCATATCTGAATCCATTTTGGCGAGTCATTTACGGCCTGTCTCCAACAATCAATATATGGAAACTGCCCGTAAAGTTCAGGCCTACCTGACACAGCCACGTGTACACGCTGTATCAGGGTTGGATCCAAACTACCACGTGGCGGCCATGCCGCAACCAAAGTAGGCCACTCCCTAGTGCACAAAGTAACCAAACGTACAGGAGACATTTTAACCCCAAAATCACATGTTTTGAATCCCTTTTTAAAATTCTTTACCATACAACCTAAGGGATCCGGAATCGTTGACTCCGACGCGCCCATACTTATCAATGGAACGTCGTTGACAACGAATACTATGCACGCGTACTATTCAACAGTCACACCCATTTCCTCTGGCAACAGCACCACGTGGTACGGTTACCAAGTGAAACGTACACAATAACACAAACACTCAGGGAATTCCCGTACACACACAGCTGTTACACCAGTCACTAGATAATCAATATTATGCCCTTTGGCGAAACTATACAGTCACCCACGCTATAATTCTCTATATATGAATTACCCGTCTATAACACACCCCAGTAACATCGTCTTTTACTAATAGCGGTTACAGTACGGTTAGCATAGGTCAAAGCACAATTTAAGGTCACAATACAGTTATTAGTGGTTATGGTGTTAAACATGCAATGGACGACAGTGATTAGTACTTATATACAGTGTCAGTAAATATACAGGGTTATGGTACCGTGCACTATGATACAGCAACACACTATTAACACTCTCGCTAGACGGCTGAGCTTGCGCTATCTAATAAGATATACACGCTACTAAACAATCTTTAACACATTTACAATCCCAACTAAACTATTGGCCAGTACCTTGAATGGACTACCTAAAACTATCTACATCCGTTTTGGTTAGCCACACTGCCCAAGCACCACATATAGCGAGCTAGAGGACCGAATTTACACAGGCGCCTCTTAGTCGATTACTATCAAAAATCTAGTGGGTTCCAAATTTACACGCCTTCCCACTTAGCCAAGATAGGTTGAGAGCTAGCGAACCGAATTTACACAGGCGCCGCTTAGTCTCCCGGTCCCTCCGACCTAGCGAACGTAATATACACCCTAGAACGCTAGTCTAGACAAGACACCGGTGTCCGGCTAGGGCTATTTACACCAGAACCCCGCCTGACTAACCAAATCAAACGGTCTTACTAAAGACCGTTCGATTGAGCGGTGCGCCTTCGCTCCTTCCCTCCGACAGAGGGGGCAGATTCCATACACAATTCAAACCCCTTATGGGCCTACCGCACAATCGGTATACCCCTAGTGGGTCTGCCGTCTAAAACAGTAGTTGTCTTACCTCCTCGTTCCTGAACCTGAGTTCACACTAATCGACGGGGACACCCCAGCACTTCTTACGTAGAGGCCGATGATCTCCTGGACAACAGACCAGTGGCGCCGAGACGAAGGGAGGTCCACGCAGAAGTTCAGGGGTGCAGCCGTAGAGAACGTGGGCAAAGATAGACAGTCTCACGCCTCTGCCTCTCAGCTACCGTTGAACGATGAGCTTCCCGGCCAATGCACCAAATGATACCGGAGAAACTGACGGAAGCCAAGCACAGAGAGATGGACACAGGTTTCTTCAGGAAGGAAGAGATTCTTTATTGGATCACCGATCGGGACTCAGAGGGACTAATGTCACCAAAATACAGCAAGTTCTGAGCCCCGGACAATAGTGCAGGCTCCTTATATAGGCACATAACTCCTCCCATATTAAGCTCCACCCGCACATTCTCTTGACCAATCAATACAAATAAGAATTAACTTCCTGCTTGACCGCATGGCCTGTCCAGCACAATGGAGGAGGGGAATACTACATCCTGTATTCTTGCACATGCTCCGTACACTACTGATCGTATCTTGCCTCGTGCAACCGACTGATCGATACGTCAGCATATGCACGTACACATGCCACGTGGTAATCTCGGCCTACTAAATTTATTTTTACCGAGATTCCACCACAACACTACTTTGATCATAGGAAGCTGCCTAGTGTCCATGGGTTAGATAGGGGCCGCCACTTTGCCCCATTCCTCATTTCTATGTGAAGAATGATGTCAGAGCCCCAAACCATTAATGTACCTAGAGACGTATGGGCTCTTAATCCTTATTTAAGATAAACATCTTAAAACTTTAACATAGTTGAAAAATGGTTTTCTTTTTGCGAATTTCTAACATTTCACATTTTGTTATTTTAAATTTTCATGGTTTTTATACGGATTAAATTTTCTAGAGTAGATTAACCCCTTAAGGACCAAACTTCTGGAATAAAAGGGAATCATGACATGTCACACATGTCATGTGTCCTTAAGGGGTTAAGGGCCCTTCTAAAAGTCTAAACCTAGACTTACTACACAGAGAAAGAGCTAGTCCTACATCTTGCATGCTGCACTATTCTGACCTCACATGGTGAATACCTTATCTTTGTGATCATTCATGAAAGCCGATTCCTATGCCATGAATATGCGTTTAAATAAAGATGGCTTGCGTAAGCTTGTATTTGCTTTACCTACCTTCGTTGTGTGCCGAGACCTTCTTGCTTTCTTCGGAAAAGCAATCTTGGCTTTATTCACTTAAGAGTGTCTTGGGATGACCCAAATTGCAAACTTCTGGCTAATTGGAGAAAAACATTTTTTCTTTAACTTTCCTTTCCATGTTGATGCCACAGCTCCCAGCTTCCACGATGTCGATGCACTATGTCAAAGGGTTCCACGGGAAAAACCGGGAACCCCTGCCTTAGACTAAATCTCTTCTAGTCTAGATGCTGGACCTTGTGTTCTCTGTATAGTCCTGCTTATGAATAGATTTCCAGACAATGGTTTTGTATTGCCCCAATCATGTCCCTGTTGAGCAGTTTTTCTTAACTAAACCTATTTCATTTGTTAATCTTTCTTCATAACTTTGATGTCCCATTTCTTTTATTAAAGGGAAACTCCAGTGCCAGGAAAACGATCCGTTTTCCTGGCACTGGAGGGTCCCTCTCCCACCCACCAATCCCCAGTTACTGAAGGGGTGAAAACCCCTTCAGTCACTTACCTGAGGCAGCGGCGATGTCCCTCGCCGCTGTCTCCTCCTCCGCGATGCTCCTCCTACTGGCTCCATCGGCCGGCCGGCGAGACTGATCCCGCCCACCGGCCGAGGAGACCTAATGCGCATGCGCGGCAGGTCTCCCCATAGGAAAGCATTGAAAACGAATTTCAATACTTTCCTATGGGGATTTGAGCGACGCTGGAGGTCCTCACACAGCGTGAGGACGTCTAGCGCCGCTCTAGCACAGGTTTCCTGTGCTATGGACCAGGAAGAGACCTCTAGTGGCTGTCTAGTAGACAGCCACTAGAGGTGGAGTTAACCCTGCAAGGTAATTATTGCAGTTTATAAAAAACTGCAATAATTACACTTGCAGGGTTAGGAGTAGTGGGAGTTGGCACCCAGACCACTCCAATGAGCAGAAGTGGTCTGGGTGCCTACAGTGTCCCTTTAATTGTGTAGCCTGTCTCTGCACGTTTTCTAGTGCTATAATATCTTTCTTTAAAACAGGTGCCACAGCATATATTCAAGGTGGGGGGGGGAGAAGGGTGTTAAAATAGCTTTATGAAGACGCAAAATTATATTTTGATCCCTAGAACTAATGCCCCTTTTTTTTTTTTTTTTTTTTTTTTTTTAACACCTAATGCCTTACTGGACTTGGCAGCTCCGAAGTGCATAACTTTGCATTTTTCTACATTAAATTTAATCTGCCATTTTAAATCTCACTACAACAGAGTAATATCCTGTTCACATTGTATTGTGTTTCAGTGTATACAGAGTTTTGTGTCCTCTGCAAAGTGACTTTAAATGCCTGTTTCAAGATCATTTTATGAATGTATATATGTTAAATAGAAGTGGTCCCAGAGGGACATCACTAATCACTTTTGTCCAGCTTGAAAATGTATATTAATGACTACTCTCTGTACTCTAGCTTTAAGCCAATGCTCTATTCAAGAACAGGAATTTTCATCTAGACCAGTTTCTTTTAGTTTAAACTCTATATCGAACACATTGCCAAAAGTAGATCACATCCACTGCAACACTGTGATATATACCATTTCCTCGTAGAATGAAATGAAGTTGGGGCTGGACTCGACCGCAATGCTGGATGGACACGTCTTGCAAGAACTCTGGGCATCTAATCTGATTACTGGCTCTTACCTATGACTTGGCAGCTCAAATATTCACAATCCTAGCCCCTTGATATTTGGAAGGATTCTGCAGGCTCTGACAACGAAGCCCATGCAGAAAATCCACAGATTCACACACCAACACACATACAGATATACACACGCGGACACATGCAGACACACAGAATGATGCACATTTTCTTGTCTATTGCACCATCGTGTTTATATTGAATGACCGTGTATTAATTTTATAATATTTTTAACCCCTTAAGGACCAAACTTCTGGAATAAAAGGGAATCATGACATGTCACACATGTCATGTGTCCTTAAGGGGTTAAACTTCCAATTCCAGACATGGCTATACGCATCTTTGTTTTTTCCATATAAGTTTTACCACCCATAGCTATATGTTTTATTTGTTTATTTTCTATTTTTCTTTATTTTAAAAGAAGGTCTCTGTGCTCTCTGAGTGACATAATGTGTTTCCTCGTGTTGATATGTTTTGCATATTCATTACATGTCTGTGTATATTATGGTCACCACTGTTTAAACATATTTCTAAGCTGTCACTCATTAAAAATTTTGATTGACGGGCCGCGGGACTGACTCCTGACCCCCCTACCATCTACACAAGCGGTGAAGTCCTCTCTACACCCCAAGCGGTTAACACACATAAGCTGAGCTTCAAAACTATACCTAACTTGAACTATCAAAGGCCAGGTTCGTTGCTGGTACATAAAATGCAAACCTCTCGCCTGGGCACATTTAACCCTCATAGCGCTGCTTTGTCTAGTGTAGCCTGACATGTTTAAGCTCTCTGTTCTTTTATTTTTTTCTAAGGATCCAAAGCGACATTGAAGTATACTGGCGCAAATGCTTATTATTAACCTCATGTATGCTTGTATTACCAGAATCAATAGCTTAAACTCATATCTTTAATATAAAAATGTGCTGTCATATCGCATGCCATGCTAAATCTAATGTTCCTAATATACTTGCTAATGCTGTTGTGGCATCGCAAGAAAATGTAACATGTCTCTCCATGCACAAGAAAAATAAAGAATTTAAAAAAAATAAAAAATTTTGATTGACATAAATATAATTCAATTAAGTTTGACATGACCTGTGTTTCATAAAATACCTAATGCTGCTTTTTAGCCAATAACCATG
The DNA here is from genome assembly GCF_036172605.1 of Pelobates fuscus. Classification (NCBI taxonomy): domain Eukaryota; kingdom Metazoa; phylum Chordata; class Amphibia; order Anura; family Pelobatidae; genus Pelobates; species Pelobates fuscus. The sequence goes on along the minus strand of NC_086322.1, from coordinate 46,718,610 downwards.
TTCTTCCCAATGAGTTCCTGAACATTCTTTTAATAACCCTTCAAATACTTTACAAGCCATACAAACCGTGCCTAAACCTATCCATCTCCCCGTTTGTTTTCCATAGCAAATTATTGCATATTCAAATATAGTTTTGCTGATGTAAACTCCCCCGCCTCCCCCCCCCCCAAAAAAAACCCGGCATAGGAGATGTGGCAGGAACAATGTCCTGCATGACTAAATACGAATTGACCCTGTTTGCACACATTCCAAAGCTGCTTTTTAGGAATATTTATGTATGTGGATTAAGATGTGATGAAATGTATATTCTGTAAGAGGCAGTGTAGCAAATTGCTTAAAATTGTAAAATAAAGGAAGAAAAATAATAAAATATATATAAATGTATTCATATTTTTGTTTTATTTCTTTGAGGACTATTATTTATATAGGTATTATAATATAGTCCGTTTTGACATAAGATTGTTTTGGGTTAATACACTTGTTGGATCCTGCGTGACAGGCGATGTATTCTTTCAGCAGAGCAATATGTGTAAATTTTGAATGGGATTGTTATCTGTTATTATTATTATTATTATTATTATTATTATTATTATTATTATTGCCATTTATATAGCGCCAAACGGATTCCGTAGCGCTTTACAATATGAGAGGGGATTTAACTATAAATAGGACAATTACAAATAAACTTACAGGAACAATAGGTTGAAGAGGACCCTGCTCAATCGAGCTTACATTCTATAGGAGGTGGGGTGTAAAACACATTAGGACAGGAATTTACTAAATACCAGGAGCAATCCGTTTGTATTCTGACATCCACTTACTGGCCTATGCCAATGTCCTGTAGATATAGCAAGGCACACTGTAACACCAGCACTCTCGGCCATCACTAACTACCAGAGCTGGATGGCTAACCCTGTTTTTTGTCAGACTGCTCAAACAGTTTGACGTTAACCGTAGTATCTACAATGAGCTGTAGTGGTTATATTGCTTGAGTGCCCCTTTAAGAGTCATAACATGCCCACTCTGCAATAACTGATAATTGAAGGAGAGAGGAAGCCAAAAAATCATGACCGTGGGCGAGTGTTTCCTTTCTTTTCAATGTGTGACCCCAGACCTAGTTTACCCCTCTTTCAAAAATACATGTCTGTTGCAAATTAAATTTTGTAGCTTTTCCGTGGTCATGTGCTTCATTGATTCGATCAATCTGTGCCCAGGAACGTACTACTGACTTGTGTACTCGTACTGAATTATATCTCTTTAAGGTCGGCTTGATAATTGAAAAGGGAGAATAGGTTAATATCCTGTACAGTAATAACTACAGCTGCAAACTCCCCTGAGAGTGTCAATATCACATGTTTTTCCGTGTATTTATCAGAATAACCGTTTAATTTGTCCTGTTCCACATCTGTGTAGAATTTACCAAAAGTCTATAATAAATATACGTTGTTTTTTTTTTTTTTTTTTTCTTTTTCTTTTTTTTCTTCACTTTTCTCCCATGGGGTTTGTTATAAATTAAAAGTATGGCATATGCTGTTTTAGTGAGTCAGTTTGGGATGTGTGTATACTGAATAATTTTCAACCACCCTCCAAAATTCCATAAACGCCACTCATCTCCCACGGTGTAAGTGCCAAAATACTTTAATGACAGGCTGACTCCTATGGAATGGGATTGGACCCCCTGCATTTTCATCATGTGTCAGACAACGTGCAACTTATTATAGTGATCCCTTAACCAGCCGTGCATGCACACTATAGCTAATGCCATCTATTGGCTTTCCTCTGATCGGAGTACATTCCTGCTAAGGTTTTAGAATGGCTGCCATTTCAGAATGGAATAAGTGTTTGTTTTCTTAGTTTTTTTCTGAATAGAAAGTATTTATCAAAATGGCTTGATTTTAAAAGATTCTTATTTTTCTTCTTTAAAAGGTATGCTAGCAGATCTATAGGTATATTAATACAACACGCGGTCTGTACTTGCTACAGAGATGTTAACAATTTTTTTTTATTATGACCCGGAGATCTGTGTAGAATGCTGAAGTACTAATGGTTGCTTGGATAAGCAGAGATACTTTGAGAAGCACATCTGGAGCCTACAATATCCCCGTTAATTAGTTTAGAGTAAATCTATACTCTGAAATTTGTAAAACGTGAATCGGCAAATACATTTATTACTGCAGATACCAGGCATGTCAAATAACCACTCCTATACATGTGTCTCTGGATCTATAGAATACTAGGTAATGGCATGGGTGACCTTTAAAATACAGGAGTGATATGACCATGGGCATGATATATTTCTGTAACCAACAGACCCAGTGTTCTTCCCAAAATGCTCAACACACACTTGTGGGATCCCCTTAACCCACACGAAAATATCAAAACAAAGAAACCGTTCCATGTACCTATTTTATTAGTACACCTGCGCTATCGTGCCCCCCTCCCCTCTTTTCTTTCCTTATAGGACAGAGAAGTGTAGTTTTTATTGCTGAAGCTATTGTTTCCTTATTTCTGTATCCAGCCAGACGGAGATTAGCATGGTGAAAATAACGAACATACGATGTGTCCTACCAGCCACGAAAGAGGCTTGTTAAATGCCAAGCGCCCTGTGTATGTGCGTGGTACCGGCAGGTATATCAATAGATCGTGATGGGTAATAAATGCTATCACAAAGTATCCATTTTTTGTAACAAACAAATGCTAAGTAATCTTAAGCATGCCAATACAAAGTGGGATATTAGCTTGGCATTGTGCAGATAGTGACTGGTTTGTGATAAAAGGCAAATAGCCTGCATTTGAAGTGACAGAATGTGACAGATTGAATGTAACTAATGGCACAGTGCGTACATTGACATGTATGGCAACTTAGTGAGTAATAAATAGCATGTGACTTGTATGTGATAAGACACATGTACTCTGTATTTATACTGACATCGTGATGTTAAAAAATCAGTCTCACAGTACATTGACATGTGTAGACAGCAATGTGTATGTAATAATTCCTACTGAAACCATAATTTATTCAGATGGACAAGAATGTATTAAAGGAACAATATAGTGTTAGAATACAAAACTGTATACCTAACACTTTAGTGCCGTCTGCCACCCAACCTCACTTGCCTCCCTTACCCCCGGCTGCAAATAAAGGGTTCAAACCCCTGTTTAAACTTTAACGATTCCAGTGCTGACGTCCTTAAGCACTAGGTCAGGATCCTCCGCCAATGTCACAGCGACTCGGGGACCCAAGTGCATGCACACAAGCATTTCTAGGCCTTCCCCCTAGGAAAATATTGAATTAATGTTTTCCTATGGGGATTTTCTGAAGGGCTTGAAAGTGCCTCTTCTCACTGTCTGGTAGACAGCCTTGCGATGTAAACCTTGCAGTTTATCTAAACCAATGAGATGAAATGGTCTGGGTGCCTATAGTGTCCCTTTAAGGAACCCATTACAATGTTATAGGGTTATTTACTAAAGTGCAAAGTTGCCTGTATCTTCAAAATGTAAGCTCATCTTTGATAAGCTGTTTTTCTTTTAGAAGAAAAAAAGCACTGAAAATACATTTGGTCCCAAAGTTAAAGGAACTGCATGCACCATAACCACTCCAGCATTTTGTTTTTATGGTGATCCTCTACCATTATAAGTAATTTAAACCATGTTAGAATGGTTTGTCTTCCCACGTGGGTTATGCCGGCACTGCTTACTGAATTTTACTGCTCTTTTTGCACTCTGTCACTTTCACGGGTCTTGGCATATTTTGCTAATGCACTCTGAGAACTCAATGAGTGAATGAGCAAATGCCTCTGAAAGAAATTAAACTTGCCCAAAGCGCTCTTCCATAACCTTTATTCAGCTCCTGGTGCTTTATCTGGAAGGATTATACGTCACTGATGCATTCACGAGATTACTACACAGATTTATGGCCTGCAGGATTCCCCACGCCAACCTTCATGATATGCAATAAGATGGGTAACAAATATGAGGAAGGCTGAACTTGATAGATGCAAGTCTCTATTCAGCTATGCAACTATGCGTACTTTCCACAAGTCACCAGCATAAACTTCACCTATGGTCATCATGCATTTTACACAGAAGACAAAGTAGACCATTCTTTGTCTGGTATTTGATTGTGTTTGAATTTCCTTGAAACTCCAACACCATCACATGAGCATTTCATAAAGATTTTATCTATACAAAATACTCCTAAAGTGACCAGAAATGCCAGCCACGTAATGGGTGTAATTAAAGGAAAACTATAGGCACAGAGATCTCTCACTTCATCTCAATGGAGTGATCTGGGTTCAATGCCCCTGTCGTTCTAATACTGTAATGTAAAACATTGTCTTTTTGGAGAAATGGTAATGTTTCAATGGAGGGTTAAACACCCTCTCTAATGGCGATCTTCCTGACATTTCCACTGCAGTAACTGTTTGGACTCTGTTCTTCAATCACATGCTTCTTGTTCCCATTGCTTCCTATGTAAAGCTTTGGGTTAGACCAGAACAAGGAAGAAGTCAGCAGGCTTCATGAATAACCAGAAAGCTGAGCTCGACGCTGGAAAGAAGGGACGTAAAATTCTAGTTGGCTTTACTTTCTAAGTAAATGGGATTTACAGAGGTCACCGCAACTGAAGGGAATTTGTAATGCAGAAAAACATATATTTTCTTCTTCTCCTGGATAGTGGTTCTAGGTTTTGTGTGTATTTAAAAGTAAATCTGATTCTTGTAATCGGAACACTTACAAATATCTATTCTGTCATACTGTACAATAGTTTAACAAGACAAACACAACATTCTAACAATACATGATTGCCACACTGGAACTTTGGGTGGCAAGGGCCCTGTCCAAACAAGCTTACCATCTGGTCTAAAATACGTGATTTATTCACTAAACTGGGCCTTGTGGGGAGCGCACAAGAGAAGTCTAAATTATAGCATTGGTCAACATAATTTTGTTTTTTTTGTTTTTTTTTGGCATAACATTTGTTTGCTATGATTTCTGGGAAGCTTTGTCAGTGGAACAATTTGCTTAAGTTTACCAAGGTCATGAGAAGTTTAAAACACAAAGCTGCTTATTATGGTAGCGTTTGCCCAGTACCCACAGGACTGATGTGGGCAGAGCGAGCCTTACAGATTTGCAGCAGGACTACCAGCCTGGCAGGGGGCAGGTATTTTAGTGTTTTGACAAATGGCAATAAAATAATCTGCTCAGAGCAAGTCCTTTAACTGAACCCTCTGTTACTAGAAAACTTCAATCATGTGGGTAATGTTTGTTTTATTATGTGTTTAAGTTTTTTGCGGATGATAATGTAATGCTTTTAATTTAAACTTTATCTTCTAATCTAGTTTATCTGGATTAATAGCCAATGATTTTTCTATACACCCATGACTTTTATATTAACCATTTAATGACCAGATGGCTTTTTATTTTATTTTAATTTTTTTTTTTTTTAATTTCCTGGTCAAGTTTCTAAATAAAAGGTGAATTGAGTGCTTTATTTGGGTTTTAGGATTTGGATCCTGCCATTGTTAGGATTTGACTTGTGTTGGTTTGTCCTGTTTGGTTTTTTGTTTTTCTAGGTGCTGTAGTGGTTATTGTGTTGGGACTACGGTATTCTGGCTTCCTCCCAGAGTAAGTAGTCGGATACTTCCAAAGAAATCTACTCAACACTTTAATTAGAAATAGTCTCTCTCTGAGGGTCATTTACTAAAAATGAATGTCCCAGCAATTCTCCCATTCGTGAATAACCCTTTCTGTCTTGCTGCCAGACAGCTGTAATGGAGGGTGCTGTAGCACAAAGATAGAAGAGCTTCTCATTGAGAAGCATTGAAACCACATATCCTCTAGAAGAATCCCTGAGGTGGCTGGGAGGTTATCACTACTGTGGGAGCCTTTTGCCGCTAGGTTAGAGGTAAGTGAGCCATTGAAGGACTATTTATTTCGGTGTGAATCACAATTAGACATATTTTTTTCTTCCTGGTGTGTGTGTGTGTGTGTGTAATATTATCATAATTTGCTTATTTTATAGAATACTTTTAGACAGATGAAGAATCAATGTGACTTTAGGACAGAATTGAAAGTTACATCCCAAATATAGGACACAATGTGTGCTTAGAAACTTCTGTCTCATACATTCCCCTAATGCTGCTGTGGAGTCCCACAAACATTGCTTTACCAGCAGTCCCAGATCTGTTGAGCAGTTGTAACTTGACTCCTGGAGTATAATTTTCATTTTTAATTATTTTTTTCTCTCTCTGTACTGTGCAGTACTCCAGTTCTGATGGTTTTTATATTTTTATGGCATCTTTTTTTAGTTGCAGAGGTTGTAAGACATTAGGTCATAAAGCCTTTGCTGCTCTGTGTTTTTTAAACGTTCAAGTCATTCTATCGTGTGTGTGTGTGTGTGTGTGTGTATAGAATACGTTCAAGTCTTGTCCTGCCTAGTCTGCTACACATTGTTATGGCACACTTTAATAAACAATTTTAAAATGTCTTGGATGATTTACTAAACCGCACGAGACATTGGTGTACTGTAAGTGATGTCGTTCCTGGCTTTATGCAACATATGCTTTCATAGAGCAAACTTCTTCCTCTTCCTCACAAACAAAATGGCAAATGCAGAAAACCAAAGAATGAGAGAGAACTAATTTGCAACAATTGAATTGTTCCAACAACTGCAAATGTATATGTTTGCTTCATTAATTTTACAGCATCCCTTTCCGAAGGGCACCCGGAATCTCCTTTTTTTTCTTTTAATAGTTTGTTCCAAGGGGCTCTATATGAATGTCTTTCAATCTTCTCCTACAATCCAGTATCATTTTAATAGAAAATGCATCTTTCTATTTTTCATGTTTCCTTGTTTATATTTTTTCTTTTAAAACAATTCTTGTAGCCGGTGTGTACAACAAAGCATATTTAATATTAAAGGACCACTCTAGTGCCAGGAAAGCATACTCGTTTTCCTGGCACTAGAGTGCCCTGAGGGTGCCCCCACCCTCAGGGACCCCCTCCCGCCCGGCTCTGGAAAGGGGAAAAGGGTTAAAACTTACCTTTTTCCAGCGCTGGGCGGGGAGCTCTCCTCCTCCTCTCCGCCTCCTTTCCTCCCCGTCGTCTGAATGCGCACGCGCGGCAAGAGCTGCGCGCGCATTCAGCCGGTCGCATAGGAAAGCATTCATAATGCTTTCCTATGGACGCTTGCGTGCTCTCACTGTGATTTTCACAGTGAGAATCACGCAAGCGCCTCTAGCGGCTGTCAGTGAGACAGCCACTAGAGGAAAAAGGGGAAGGCTTAACTAATTGATAAACATAGTTTCTCTGAAACTATGTTTATAAAAAAATTAGTTAACCCTAGCTGGACCTGGCACCCATACCACTTCATTAAGCTGAAGTGGTCTGGGTGCCTAGAGTGGTCCTTTAATTTCCTTTGAAAGAAAAACTGATATGATTTTATTTTTTCATATCCGCTTATATCAAAATATAATACAGCACAAATTCCTCTTTTTTAAAAGATTTTGCTGAAATTCCAACCCAGTCAAGAGAGATCCAGAGACAAAGTAGGGACTAGTTTCTCTCTGTATCGATCCTTCTCCTTTCACTTCTAGACACTGGCCAGATCGCACCATCTAAAAGTGTCAATCCACTCTGATGGCTGCAAGGATTTATTATAATTTTTTTTTTCTTTCTATGGAGGGTCTGGAAGGGTCTCTTGCTGTGCGAGAGTACAGCAGTGACGTCTGCTCCAAGAGCTGAAGAACATGATGGTGCCCAGGAGGGACAGACTTGGTTAAGTAGGACTCACCTTTGCCTGCCCTCACCCCCCCAGACTCCCAGCTGTAATGTCAATTGTGGGTAATTTGCACATTTTGTAAACTAAGAATATAGTGACTGTTTGCTTTAACGAAAGTTTAAAAATATTAGGACTGATACTTGTTTGGATATGGCTCAATGTTTACAGATTGTTCCTCCTATTTTAAATGTGTGTACAAATAGGGTGCATTTTATGTCTTGAGGATCACGTGACAACCAATACAATTTTAAACTTCTTAAAGGGATATGTGGATCACCAAACCATTAAAGCTTATTGTAGTGGTTATATACCTAGGTCAAAATATATGTACAATACAAGCAAGCATTGTCTACTAATTCAGTGCAATGAACACTGACTGGTATGTAGTAGAACTTAGTCGTGTTGAATCACTCTAAAAACTCAGATGGACACCTAAGAGGCCTTCTTGACTGACAAAATAGCCAACAAAGCAAGGCTATTTTTTTGAGGGTCCTGTATTTAGACTGGGATCTACATACAAACATGTACAAACAAAAAACAATACTGACTATTTAAAAAAAAACCAAAAAAAAAACTACCATCTCAGTGCCCCAGGTGTCTTCCTCTTGTAATGTAAAACATTGCTGTTTTGGGAGATAAGACGATGTTTTCTTTTTTTTTTTAACTTATTTAATATTTTATTCTTTTTCTTATTATATAAAACATATACAGCATAATATGCATTACCATTTTCTCATATTGCAATTACGTGATAAAAAAATTCAAGTGTATACATATCTAACATACAAAACATTGACTATACATTAACAAAGATAAACAAAAAGTCCAGACTGAGGGCTCTCATGAGTCAGATTAGATTTTAATTTAGTAATTTTACATTCCTATTATAGCATCTAGCTATCTTTATATCAAATGTAAGCAGGGTTTATCTATAGACTAATTTTCCTGTATGATACCTAGCCAGTTTTTCAAAGTACTTGGTTCTTTAACTATCCCTATCTCCATTTTCAACTGATAGATTAATTGTGATTTTACTTCCTCCCATATTGGGATTTCTCTGGCTTTCCATTTCCTAGCAATTGATATTTTAGCTGCTAACAGTGTATGGATTATCAGGACAACATATTGATCCAAATTCTGAGACATATATAGTTGTAACAGAAATAACTGTGGTTTCCTGTCGACCTTAATTCCTGTCCATGATTCAATATTCATAGTTACCATATCCCAAAATCTTTTTATCTCACCACATTCCCACCATATATGTAGCATTCCTGCCTTATGTTCCCCGCAGCGCCAGCATTTGTCCGATGCATCCGGGTACATTTTAGCAAGTTTATCTGGCGTTAAATACCATCTATTCATGATTTTGTATTGGAGTTCCACTAAGTTCAGACAGTGTACATTTTTTATGGTCAAATTCAGTGCTTTCATCCAGTCATCGTAACTTATGTTATTGTCTATTTCCTTCTCCCATTTTGATATCACTAGGCCAATAATTTCTTCCGGGTCAGTTTCGATTAAATTAAAACACTTTGAGACTAACTTTTTAATAATAGTATGGTCTTTTAATAATTGTTCCAGTATTAAATGTTTCGCTGAATAATTTTTTATTAAGTGCTCTTTAAGATACCCCTTTATTCTCATATAGGTAAATATCTCTTTAGCTTGTAGCTTATATTCGTCTGTTAAAGTATTAAAATCTTTTATCTTACCATTATCTATTATATTGTTGATTTTGTTAACCCCTGCATTGATCCAGCTCTGGATGTTTAGATCCATTATATTTTTTTGCAGCTGTCTAAAATCAATGCTAGTAAGCAGTTTGTCTTGTAAGTCTAGATCTTTTCTTAATTTATACCATATGGGGATTAAATTGTTTAGGATCAAGCCCTTATCATAATTACCCTGTCTAAGGTTTTTTCTATGGTCTGTCTTCCAGAAAAGAGAATATATATCCTCCTTTATTTCATCGTTAAGTAGACTCTGTTCCATTTTAAACCAAATTTGTTCTTTTGCTAAATCGGATTGGGTTATTATTGCTTGTGCTATGTTACAAACTCTCCAAGTATTATTTAATTGTGGGATTCCCAGTCCACCCGATTTTATCTTTAATTTTGAATGGTTTCTACTTAATCTAGGACGTTTTTGACCCCAAATAAATTTATTAATAATTGATTGTGCTAAAGATAGCCAGCTTTCTGAACAGTAAAGGGGTAGCATGCGGAAGAGATACACCCACTTTGGGTATATATAGAATTTTATAATATTTATTCTCCCCCACCATGATACTTCAATTCCCTTCCAATTATTCAGGGTTTTTGCTGTATCTTTCATTAGCCTTAAAAAATTTTGTTCCATCATATTATTCGGTTCATTAGTAATTTCTATGCCCAAAACTTCCATGGTTTTTTTTTTTCACAATTAAATCCGAATTTGTCAAATAACTTTTGTTTGATATTCAACGTGAGATTGAATGAAAGTGCTGTAGACTTGCTTAAGTTTAATTTATATCCTGAATAGAATGAATATTCCTCTATGGAATCCATGACCTTTTCCATGGATTTCACGGGGTTTCTCAGAGTAAGTACCACATCGTCTGCATACATTGTAAGCTTTAATGATTCCTTCTCTAGTTCTATTCCTTTTATAGAGTCATCCGCTCTGATTTTGTGTGCTAATGGTTCAAGACTAATCAGGTATAATAGTGGGGACAGGGGACAACCCTGTCTTGTTCTATTTGTTAACTGGAACCATTCGGAAGAAAATCCGCTTCCCACTACCCTAGCCGTTGGAGTTGTATATAAAGCCATGATAGCCCTGGTGATATTACCTTGAATTCCGAAGCTAGATAGGGCTTTCTCCAGAAACTCCCACCTTACCCTGTCAAAGGCCTTTTCGGCATCTAATGACAGTGCAAGGAGGGGGATCTTGTGTCTGGTTGCCAAATCTGCCACATCTATCAATCTCCTAATATTAGAAGTTGGGGCTCTACTGGATATGAACCCCACCTGGTCTTGATGAATAATACTAGTTATTACGTTAGATAACCTGTCTGCTAGAACAGAAGAGTAGATTTTAATATCGCTGTTAAGTAATGAAATAGGTCTATAATTTATTACTAATTCCAAATTTTTCCCAGGCTTTGGAATTGGAACTATGTGGGCTTTTAACAATTCGCTGGGGATATTTCCATATGACATAAAGTCATTAAATAGTTTGGTAAGAGGTTCTATTATATTACCCCTAAAGGTTCTATAAAAGCAGTTACTAAACCCGTCAGGTCCTGGTGCTTTTTTTGATTTTAATTTTTTAATTGCAGATTCTACTTCATTTTGTAAGACAGGTTCATTTAATACTTCCAGTTGAGCCTCTGTTATACATGGGAGTTTGAGTTCTGTAAAGAATTTGGAAATATCATCAGTACTGTTTCCCCCGGGTAGATTATATAGTTCTGCGTAATATTTTTGAAATGCGTTACCGATCTTCTCTGGCGACAGGACTACTTCTTCTCCGTTTATTTTTATTTTAGAAATAATTTTTTTAATTTTTTCCTTTTTTAATCTATTTGTTAGTAGTTTATCCGCTTTATTCCCTTTATAATACCAGTTTCTTCTTAAACGTTCTAACGCAAGGTTGGATTTGTTTATCAATATATTATTAATACTCTCCTTTATTTTTTTTAATTCTTTACTTATTTCAAACGATATTTTTTTTTTTATTCTGTTTTTCCAATCTATCATGATCTATATAAAGTTGTGCCAAGTTTTGTAAGTTTCTTTTTTTTCCCTCTGTGCCCATTTTTATAAAGCTTCCCCTGATTGTACATTTAAACGCACACCAGAGCGTAGATAAGGAGATCTCAGAATTATTATTTTCTCTGAAATAGTCTTCTATAGCCTTTTGTATTGTGTCCACATTTTGTTTTTTTTTTAACAAATATTCATTCAATCTCCAGTTAGATCTAGTTTTGGCAAATTCTTCTTTGATTTCCAAAATTAGAGCATTATTATCTGACCATGGGATATTAGTGATCAGAATTTTCTTGACCCTTCTAACAATATTTATTTCTGTCAATATGTAATCTATTCTTGAATATACCTGATGCGGGAAGGAAAAACAAGTATAATCCCTTTCCATAGGATGCCATACGCGCCAAATATCCATAAGACCTGCCTTTTTAATTACCTCGTTAAATTTTTGGGAGGATTGTTCTAACTGTCTCTTGTTCTCATTTGTTTTTAATTTATTTCTGTCCATATCAGGGTCTAGTATACAGTTGAAGTCTCCCATATATATTATTTTCCCTTGTTTAATTTTTTCGACTTTATTCACCAGTTTATTTAAAAACCTTATGGGAGCTTTATTGGGGGCATATAGATTTACAATTGTATATATCTGATTGTTTATCTCTCCAATTATTATGAGAGTCCTTCCTTCGTCATCTGAAACTTGGTGAATTAACTTAAAATCTATCTTCGCAGAAATTATAATTGCTACTCCTCTTTTCTTGTTCTTGGGCATAGAGGATCTAAAAATATGTGGGAACTCTTTTGAGCTAAACCTATCTTTGTCATTTTTTAGCCAGTGTGACTCTTGTATTCCACATATATGTATTGACTCTTTCCTAATAAAATCGGTGAGGATAACTCTTTTCTGCGGTGTATTTAACCGCCTTACATAGAGAGATGCTATTCTAAGCATACCTTAATTCTATCTGACCCCTTTCCCCTCAGTCTGGACAACCAAAAAATAACATAACATACAAGACATTGCACCCCTACATTTAACATTAAAATAAATGGTTCCTTTCCCATAGGAGCCATAACTATCCCTGCGTTCCTTCCCCCTGTATATCAGGAGGGAAGAAATTTACAGATTAACCACCATATATGGTTAGATGATGGGATATACTAACAATTCTATCAAACATGTAAGAAATCTGCGAGTTACCCTGAGTTCAAGCGGAGATAATAATATGAGAAGAAAAAAAAAAATTGCTTTACATTCTTTACCAAAATTCCTTCTCTCTCCTCTGTCTTTTCCCCTGTATTATTTATCTTTAGTGCTCATGTCCAATATTATTTACTTAAAGTGTAATAAACTCTCTCTGTTTATTATTTATTTAATTTCCCTATCCTTCTCCCTTACTATTTATACTAATAATATCTATTTTTCAGTGCTCAAGTGCTCCCCTCCCTTGAATTTTACTTCTTTTTACCTGGAACTACTATCATTTATTTGTGTGATATTCAAAAGTATCTTGTATTCCTTCACTTCTAACCCCCTTTGTCTTACTCATCCTCTTCCTCTCTATTTCCTTTCTTTCTATATATTCTTTAATATTTGTGTGAATTATTTAACCATATGATTTTCTGTTTCTCTAATTGTGTTTATCTCAGTTCAATTCACCTCGTGTTAATTTCTATAGAGAAAATTATATTAGCTACCCTACTTTCCTAATTTTCTTCTTCTTTGTTTCAAAACGCGTCTTTGTATAGACTGCTTATCAATGTTACCAACCATACTCTCTCTTCAAGGGAAAACGATAGAGGGGGAAAGACAAGAAAAAAAAACAAAAAAACCTTTATAGGGCTACTTAGAGTTACCTCTTCCCGACCCCTGTTCATGGGGAGGGGGAGGGGGAAGTCTAATGTAGACCCATACATCTATTATTTAAAGGTTTCCTGAATCCATTTTTGCAAACTCTGAACTTCTCTAAACATTTCCACTTTTTCTCCATACGTGAATCTTAATCCAACTGGGAACAACCAAATATACTTAATTCCCATTTCTCTCAATTTAACAGTGCAGGATGTGAAATTTTTTCTAGCCATTCTGGTACTTCTAGATAGGTCGTTAAATATTTTGATGGATTCATATTTAGGGTCCTGTAGGGACTTGGATCTCATTGCCCTCATAATTTCTTGTTTAAGTCTATATGAGTTTAAAGCTGCAATGACGTCTCTTGGATGCTGGGCTGGAATATTGCTTGGGTTTGGGATTCTATGTATTCTTTCCGTACAAAATTGGCTATTGTTCTGCTGGACCCCCCAAAATTTACAAAACTCTTTTAGGAATTCGTCAAGTCCTCCTGAAGTCACTTCTTCTTGGATTCCTCTTATTCTGATGTTGTTTCTCCTTGCTCTATCTTCGTTATCCGAAATCTTGGCTTCCATTAACGCCATTTTTTTTTCCATCTGTATAATTCTTTCTTCATTTAAACCTTGTTGTAGTTTTATATGATCCATTTTGTCTTCCATTAGATTTATTCTGCCCATTATTTTGGCTATCTCTGTTTTAAAATCCCCCATCATTAGGTGTATCTCTTTCTTTATATTTTCTAGTTGCGCTTGTAAGCATTCATTCAAGAGATCTTTTCCAATCAGGCCAGCGTCTTTACTTAGAGAGTCCGACATTTCATGCTCGGGGTTTGTTTGTATTATAGATTGCATTATGGGTTGGGCTGCTCCATTTATACTATTTCTTCTTTCTGCCTTCTCCTTATCTTGGGGTGAGAAATAGTTTGAGAGTCTTTTTTCATTTCTTTGGTCGAGTTTTTTTTCTCTTTTGTTTCCCAGCTTAAGTTCACTTTTTTTGTTTGCCATTATTGCACTTTCTTGTATGGAGTTAATAAGAGCAGGATAGTATGTATCAAAAAGTATATATCAAAAAAAAAAAAAAAAGTTTTTTATTTGATTGTTCCGTCTTTCTTTCGCTTGATTGTGTCCGGTATCTTGAGTTCAGGGACTAGGGTCTCACGGCGTTCCACGGCTTTCAATTGTTCTCTGGCATTTTATTCTTAAGCTCCAGTTATCTTAACATTCGTTCTTAACATCTTAACATTCAACAAGTGAACTTTAGAGCTTTTAGAGCATTTAGAAAGAAAAAAAATATATAATTTTATCCAATTAACCCACAGCTCTCCAGATGGCTCCAGGCCATTTACAAAATAGTAATTTTCCCTCTTGAATGTCTATTTTGAACGTGTACATGGGACTTAACAATATTCCATACTATTCCATATATTCTGTGTTATTCCATTTTTTTTTTTTTCCGTCTTAGCTATTTTATGGATAACGATTAAGTTAAGCACGCTTATCCAGGAAAGAACTCTCTCAGCCAAAATTCGTTTGGAACCTTTGCACGCTCCTGTTAACGGAGTTTTCAATAATAATAATAGGTTAGACACATATCTCCAGTGGGAACGAGTCTCACAACCGGGATTAATTTGGAGCCTTTTCCACGCTCCTATTAATGGACTTTTCCTTAGGTCTATATATCAGTATATATCAACTGAAATTAGTTTGGAACCTTTGCACAACCTTTGCACACTCCTATTGGTGGAGTTTTCAGTAAGTCTGTATATCTGTATATATCCAGTATTTATCAAGTCTACGTTCAATATGCCCGTGAAAGGGATAAAATAGTTTTCTGTTGATTATGCAGACATTGTTCAGCTTGTTTATATGCTTTTTATATACTTGCAGTTAGATTGTCTTCTGCCTGTTATTTATGCCATTTTTTAGGCTTGCTGCCGTACTGGATGTTCCGAATTGCTCATCTGTCCGTCCACCACGTGTATCTGCACGTTCGTTCCCCTTTACTGCATTGACACTAACTTCAGTCTTCACTGTCCTGGATCTCTATGCCACCGGAGACTCTCCTGTGCTATCTGGACACTGTCAGCCGCGTGTCCACTCATCCGTCGCCAGCTACCGTCAACTGCCGCCATAGACCCTCGGCCTCAGGTACCTCGCAGCTTCCTTATCTTTTTCGCGGCTTTTCCCCTCACCTTCCGCGGGACGTGACCGGCGTGCGTCGTCACGTCATCGCCCCTCCCCTGTCGATAAGACGATGTTTTCATTGCCACACCTGTAGGGGCTGTTACACTGATTGCCAATAAATGATTCCACTGTGAGGACCATACTTTGTTCTTAACATTGGATGTCCTTGTGCTTTGCATAATGTTGAATGTTCTATCTGTGCCTAAAGAGATTCAATGCTTCTCTGTGGGAAGAATTTGATTGGACAAAATACCATCCATTCTGATGACAGAGATGGATCGAGCTGTTCAGTAGAGGCAGTCTCTGCGTTGGATTCCAGGGAACTAAAGTGTATTGCTTTATTTAATATAAGAGGGGGGCCTGTGCCTTCTCTGAGTAACTGGGTTGGATTTACACATAAGATTAATTTAGGATTCTAGGTGAGTGTATGAAGCTTTTTTGTAAATGCATGTGGGATAAAAGATTGTTAGAAGTGATTAGGGTAAAGGGGAGAAGGGTTGAGGTCAGAGAGGGGTTAATGTCAGATTATATAGGGATTAAGTGTTAATAGGATGAAATGCTAGGTTTATAGTTGTGGTTTAAAGGGCTTTGTAGGATTATTGTGTTTTAGTGTTAGCGACGCAAAGGTTGAGCGGTATATTGTACAGGGGTGCTTGGGAAACCAGAGCCAAGGGAACTTCTCACATTTTACCAAGAGCATCCTGAGGAAATCGGGTATTGTTTATTAATCATTGGCAATGGAAGATCTCGCTCACCCATTACCTTTTGGTACGTAGCCATTTTTATAGTGGATGTGAGCCAGATTAAACCCAGTCCTTGAAGCTATACTTGCCTTGTTGTAGTTGTGCCAGTTTTAGAAATCGTCTTAAAGGACCACTATAGGCACCCAGACAACTTCAGCTCAATGAAGTGGTCTGGGTGCCAGGTCCATCTAGGGTTAACCCTGCAGCTGTAAACATAGCTATGTTTACATTAGGGTTAATCCAGCCTCTAGTGAGAAATGCTTTCCTATGGACTGATTGAATGCACGCGCGGCTCTTGCCGCGCATACGATTCGGCGGATGACGTCGGAAGAGGGAGGAGAGTCCAGAGCGCCGAGGGAGCCAGGCGCTAAAGAAAGGTAAGTGTTTAACCCCTTCAGCCCCCTAGAGTCCGGCGGGAGGGGGGCCATGAGGGTGGGGGTGGGGGACCTATTAACACTATATTGCCAGAAAATTTTGTCTTGTTTTCTGGGCACTATAGTGATCCTTTAAGTGTCCTTGACACTTTTCAGATTGTAACATTTTCAGTGAGGATCACAAAGGGTCGAGGAATTATTGACGTTCATCAAGCTGTGAGGTTATGTGCCTGTCCCACCTATCAGACTATCAACATTTTTAAACTGCTAGATACAACTTTGATTCTATCTTAAAACTATTTAATTAAGCCAGGTTTAACGTGGGGACTCTTAATTAATTCTCTTTTACAGAAAAGAGCTTAAAACCATGCTCTGCAAAGTGGACATAATAGTGAGGGAAATTAGAAACAAATTAAAGAAAATGGGATGGGGGAGGTAAGAAAGTAGATCGGTGGGAGGGGGGGAAGAGGGCTGAAGTAATTACAGAATAATTATCATTCGCTAATTAACAAACCTATAAGCATAATCCACCTTTAAAGCATTTTATAAAACAACTTAAATAGTGGCTTCTCCACTTGAGATGATTAAATGACTATATATACAAAACAGTCTGCATTATGTATTAAAAAAGTTTTTAGGTAATCCTAATACAGCATTTTTTCCTTTTTAAATATGATTTTTTTGTAGCACATATGCAATTTCTTATTCACTATATGTATTTTGCTTATCTGACTACATATGTCATGAAGTAAAATTTGGCTGAAAATAGAGAATAGGGAACTACCGCCTCTGAACTATCCGAAACGACCACATTTACTGGGTTATTCGCGAAAGCTGCTCTTGACCTGGCTCAGTTTTAGAATGACATCCGTTTAACTCAAGAATTGATTAATCAAAAATGCTAAATAGAGGGGGAGCTCCCTCCGCCCCCACCCCAAAATTTAAAAACATAAATATCAGTGTGGATACTTAAAAACTGATAACGTGCACAGTCCAACTATATAAAACCTGAATACAGATGGAGGCCTGGAAAGTTATAAAAGCTGTGCACAGACTCAACATGCTTTCTATATGAAGTGCTACATCTAGGGGCATTCACATTAACCACCCATCACTTGGTACCCCTGTTTTGCCATCTATATATATGATCTAAATATTATACAAGCGCAGCTCCCTATTAGACTTATGGATTCTTTATTTTATTTTTCTTCTTCGAGGTGGAAAAATTAGGTCTCCTACTTGCTCACAAGATGTTCCCTTTGATCAAGTATCAGGAGTGATGACAAACAGATATAACCAATGCTAATTCTGTTGCAATTTGCATATTTTCTCAGTGTTGGGGTTCTGTTTATCTTTGTAACCCAGACCGTAGTGTTGAGGCTCAACAGTGCAGTTAAACCTCTGAAGACCACATTCCCAAAATGCTCAACCAGAGCAAACTTCAGAAGTCCTTAGGTTCTCAATCATCCATGTAGACTCCCCTCTCTGCAATCTGAATTAAGGTATAAATTCTCATTGTGGATTGTAGTGCATCTAGTTGAGGACTGATGGGGCAGATTAGAAATGTTTATTACAAGTGATGACAGATTTTTAAATATACTGTTAATGCAATTGTAACATGCATTATGGAAGAGCTTCAGAAAACCCCTAATCCATCTTGGCACCTCTATAATTGCTATTCTTGATTAGTTTGTGATATATATTCAGTTGTCTACGTCTGTAGATCCCAACAGCTTGACTATAACAACCGTGACATAGTGAATCACATACAACTGAATAAAAACTGCCTATGAACATCACTGTAACCCGAGGCTGCCAGCTGAAATTGAGGATATTGTGTCCCTCGTGTATTAATACTACACATTGTTCTAGCCGGGCAGGCCAAGACAAATTAATGTGTTTTCTATACGTTGTTCTAGATCTGTGTTCCCATTTCTGTAGATTTATGTATATGTACATCTTCTATTATGTATGTACACGACGTAACCCCACGCATCCCGAGTCCCATGCTGCAGTGATGTCTCTGTCCTATATACACGTACAAGAAACCTGGGATCTGTCCTAATGCATTCATTGACATGTGTGCCCCAGGGTGAATATGAATCAGAATGCCTGCTGTCCAACCATTTTCTAACAAATGCATCAGTTGGAAGCAGAGTAAATCTTGAACAATACAAAGAGAGAATGCCATTCAGAAAGGTTTAAGATATTGCTTTTATCTTGTAACCAGGGTAGTTTTTTACAATGTCGCATTTGTATGGACAGATCTTTTAATGTAAAAAAAAAAGAAAAAAAATTAAAACTAAAATGAAATAAGTTTGAATCATACCATATTGTTTTTAAAGTAGCATTTTAGTAAATGGGGTTATGTAAATTGCTATGTTTAGTAAGTATGTAGTGTTTTTTTTCCTTGCTGGGACGTACTTTTTAAGTTTAACTATGACAGTATTTGAATAAAAATTATTAACCAATTACTAACTGAAGTGGGTAAAAAAAATAGTGGAAGAGAAGGCAAATGTGGCTCCTGTAGTCTCTGGTAAAACAAAAATGCACACTTTAAAAAATAAATATATATATATATATATATATTTTAAATGTAGTTTTATTAGAACAGATTTTACTTTGTGTACAGAGTACACAGAGTGTACTTTGAAAGAGCCTGCCCTGATTTTGTTGTGACTATTAGATTTGGTCTTGCTGGTATCTTCTACATGGGTCTAGTCACAGCTAGGTTTTTTATTTCATGGGAAGGTAGAAGTGACTTTGTTTTTTTTTCTTTGGATGCTGGTGTGGGTGTAACTGGGCCGCTGATAACCGTGATGGTGGTCTTTGTGGTAAAGATGAAGGTCCCTCCAGGTTCCTGAGTGAAACCAAAAGTAGTACTTTTTAGAAGAAGCCTAAGGTATGAATCCCTAGACTTGTGGGGGTTATCAAGCTCTACACTCCCCTCTTGGATCTTCAATCTTTGGCTAAATCATTATTGTAGAATCTCATGGCTTAACTTCTCCCTCCGTATGTTGTCAGAGAAGGGTGACGTGAAATGCGGTCCATCCGAAGATGTCTAACTGAAGATGAGCCATCTCAACTTGATCTAGCCTCTCACAAATGTCGAGCTATGAATTAGAACAGAACTGGAATGAACTCCAACCAAAACATCGCTGTAAAGCCTCTGCTTGTCCAGAAGACTGGGTCATAACCATATATAAAGACAGGTCCTAGCCAACAGAATATGCTGGGCTTAACAGTCCTAAATAGTGATGTCGCGGACATGAAATTTTCCATTGCGAACGGCGAACGCGAACATTTGCGGACCGCCATAGACTTCAATAGGCAGGTGAATTTTAAAACCCACAGGGACTCTTTCTGGCCACAATAGTGATGGAAAAGTTGTTTCAAGGGGACTAACACCTGGACTGTGGCATGCCGGAAGGGGATCCATGGCAAAACTCCCATGGAAAATTACATAGTTGATGCAGAGTCTGGTTTTAATCCATAAAGGGCATAAATCACCTAACATGCCTAAATTGTTTGGAATAACGTGCTTTAAAACATCAGGTATGATGTTGTATCGATCAGGTAGTGTAAGGGTTACGCCCGCTTCACAGTGACAGACCACACTCCCCATTTAACGCACCACAAACAGTCCATTTGCACAACCGCAAACTCCCCATTTGCACAAGGTTGGATACCAAGCTAGCCATATCCCGTTCCTTGTCCTCACTGATGTCATTGAAGGTCTCTTCCTCCACCCAGCCACGTACAACACCAAGGGTCCCCGAAAGGTGACAAGCCCCCTGTATTTTTTTTAAAATGTACACTACTGTTACACCAGATATGAGTTGCACTGGTGTGACACTGTGCCCTGGCAGGTCCTGAAACGCACACGTGTGAAGGAAACTGACTGCTATTATATTACAGTCAAAAACATATTTTTTTTTAAATGCAAGCTATTGTGACACCAGGTATGAGTGGTGGCACTGGGACCACCTTAAAAATATTGGATATCGCTAAAAATCATGATCACTATATATACTTTCTCTACAAACCTCTAAAACTAACCAAACTACTCATCCATCTTTTATACCACTTCATCCCACCTAGAACTAGTGCCCAGTTAAAATACTTGACTCTTACTTACCCACACTCAGTCAAGCCACACACATTTCACCACTACTCTCACTGAATCCCTCTGACTACGGCTAAATTCATCTTCTACATCAGAACACTACTCCTAAGATTGGGTTGTATCCATGTCTCGGGTCTTTCATTTAGAATAGGGGCAGCTTCGGTCTCCAACACTGACACTCCAGTGCATATTATTAAAAGATTGGGCAGATGGAAATCCTCAGTCTACAACCGATATATTCCTCATCCCGAGAAAGAAATGAGGAAAGCTTTTAAAAGCTTTTAAAAGTTTGGCTTTGTAAATTTGATGCAATAAGTGTGTTTTTCTTTAATACCTTTTCACCCTCTTTGCATGAACCCGATTTACATATATTACTAATATGTTTCTGAACATATATATTATATTATTCACTCACTCCCTGGGCCGGCCTAAGACATCATGCTGCCTAGGTCCAACGATAAAGGACTATGGGGATAATGTATAATAAACACAGGTTACTGGCTATGGGAGGGATAATGTATAATAAACACAGGTTACTGGCTATGGGAGGGATAATGTATAATAAACACAGGTTACTGGCTATTGGAGGGATAATGTATAATAAACACAGGTTACTGGCTATTGGAGGGATAATGTATAATAAACACAGGTTACTGGCTATGGTAGGATAATGTATAATAAACGCACACAAAAAAAAAGATGGGGAAAAAAAAAGAATGCAGCTTCAGAATTTAAATTGTATGCTGTCTAGGAGGTGGGAGGGAGGGTCTGTTGCTGATTGGCTGGAATGTTTCTGCTGACTGTGAGGTACAGGGTCAAAGATTACTCAATGATGACGAATAGAGGGCGGACCAAACATCGCATATGTTCGCCGTCCGTGGCAAACGCAAACATACAATGTTCGCTAGGAACTATTCGCCAGCAAACCGTTCGGGACATCACTAGTCCTAAATCACAAAGTGGTGATGTAAAATGATATCCTGGAGACCTGAGTGGAGAAGACACTGTGTTATTTTAGCTTCTTTTTTTATTTGTTTTTAATGTAAAGAAACTAAATGAAAATTTATGATGAGAGAACATCCAAAAAGTCTTAAATATGTACGCAAAAGGAGCACATATATTTTTGTCCACCATCATATCATCCCATTTGGCTGGGAAAATTACTTTGCAATGAAGTCCATTTCTCCTTTTTTTGATTGGAGATGCTTTTCTGGATTGATAAGGAGACCTTATGATGCAGCAGAACCAATTTGCAAAGTCATGGCTCAGAGTGTGTTTGGCTGTATAATTTAATCCATTGTCCTGCCAGAATTACGATCACCTGCAGAGTATTTTAGAATGAATATACTCAAGTGGAATTTTTTCAGGATGTTGACTGTCATTCTAGCATGGCCAGACTGTCTGATGTTTAGTAACATACAATGGACTGCTAATAGCAAACGTAGCTCAGGCTGACCACCTATACAAAATAAAACTATACACTTTCTATACAATTTTGTCGCATACAAATATAGGTACGGTGGCTGCCTTGCTGAATAGTGATTGAATAAGCACAATTGTTTGTGGTGGTGGTTTTTTATTATTATTATTTTTTATTTTTTTTAATGACCTTTAGATTTTTAAAATCTTGTTCTGCAACAGTTGCCTTAATGAAGTCAATTTCAAATTGAAGGTGTTTTTTTTTTGTTTTTTTTCTTAAATCTGTATTTGCTGGGATGTTAAGGTTTTTAGTTTTTTCTCTCTCCTGAATAGTGTATTGAACATAGTGACTTAACAATAAGACAATGAAAAGGGACATTGCCTGCTCCAGTTTCCGCTCGTCCATCAAGGTTTGATTGAATAACTTTAGAATGGCAAAGGATTTCCCCTAGGAAAGTTTTAAACTCTGACCTTGAACGGAAATGACCCTTTAAATTGGCAAAACAAAAAGGTCATAGATGCGAAGGTGATGGATAGTCTTCTCTCACAGCTTGTACAGTGGGATAGGACTAGATTGTGGACAGAAGAGGTCTATGCAGTGAACATGTAAAACACCAGCAGGTGGTGCTGTTTAGTAAAAACGGACTACTACCAGGTGACTTCAGTGAATATAACAACCTGCGGGCTCCACTTCGTGCTAAACCTAACTCACCGAGACGACTGTCTGTTCGTCGCATGCTCCCAGTGATAGTGTGGGTTGTTCTGGAGCGATTTACAGTGAGATACTCTGGGAACATCAGAGGACCAAGGAAACCTCAACTTTAGCACCATCTCTGAATTACAATATTGATATAGCGCCAACATATAATGCAGCGCTGTACAATAAGCAAAATAAGACAAACTATTCATTCCAACAAATAAAGATTGACGTACGATAACCGTAGATGAAGAGGGCTCTGCCCAACTGAGCTTACAATCTAAAATAATCAGGGATAGATAGAGGTAAAAAAGGCAATTATATGTAAATATCTGGAAGGATGTTTGGGAGTAGGAGAACAGTAGATGGGAGACAGCAGAGGTAGGTTGTACGAGATATGGGGAGAGCTGATGGGATTCTCTGAAAAAGTTTTATATTTAATTATTTTTTTTGGGGGGGGGGGGGGGAAGCCGGGTACTGCACAGATAGGGAGAGTTAGTATTATTGCCATTTATAAAGTGCTAACAGATTCCGTAGCGCTTTGCAATATAATGAGAGGGGGGGATATAACTATAAATAGGACAATTACAAGAAAACTTACAGGAACAATAGGTTGAAGAGGACACTGCTCAAACGAGCTTACAGTCTATAGGAGGTGGGGTATAAAACACGTTAGGACAGGAATAGCAATCAAACAAGGTGGGAGAGAAGCAGAGCTGGATGAGAAGGTAGAGTGCTGCCCTTTAGGAGAAAGCAAGAGACCGGTATGTGAGGTAGAGGCTAGTCTGGGAGGCCATAAGCTTTCCTAAAGAGATGGGTTTTAAGGCACTTCTTAAAGACTAGGGGAGAGTCTGATGGCGGTAGGCAGGCTGTTCCATGGGAAGGGAGCCGCCTGCAACAAGTCCTGCAAGCGTGAGTTGGCCATACGGGTGCGAGTAGCGGACAGGAGAAGGTCACGCGCAGAGCAGAGACTGAGAAAGGGCATACCTATGGATCAGTGAAGAGATATGAGGGGCTAGACTTGTTCAGTGCTTTATAGGTATGGGTTAGCAGTTTAAACTGACTCCTATAGGATACAGGAAGCCAATGTAAGGACTGCCAAGGGGTGTGACAAAGTGCCCTTCGCCACTTTGTCCTGGAGAGGCCTGCTTGCCTGCCTCCTCCCCTGCGACTATGGCCCCGGGACATATTGCACTTTAAACACTATATTTGGGCATATGGATTTGTATTAGGCTGACTCTAGCCCTTTAACTATGCTGTAGGTCTGGACTGCTAATATAACCGAACAGCCGGGGGATTTATACGAATATATATTGCATGGAAATACCATTACTGGAGAATGCAGCCGTTCGTATGATTTCACACGAATTCTTTGTGCTCTGAATAGGTGGCCGCCATTTCGGGACTTTACATTTCGCGGCCATCTTGCGCACGAACAGCGGTGTTTGCCTGTAACCGCATGGAACTAAAAACGGATACGCGAACAGGCGAACACCGCTGAGTCCTCCAGACCTCCATAAATTCGTACTGAAACTACCGAACGTCCCACCGTTCGGTAGAAAGACTTAATGGACTATGGGGAGTCTAGCGACCATAAAGATTCGAATGGATGGCAAGATTTTCGTGTCTTTTCACCGTGCGAACGGAGACCGACCGCAAGGCCAAAACTCATGGAACTATTTTCGGCTAGTTGGTCTGTACGGTCAATCAAAACTTTGGAACCCGGAATCTCCCGAACCATTTATCCGAATTGACTGATGTTTAGGTATGTTGGTCCCCTGAACAAGGGCTATCTGGGGATACCAGATTTAAAGCTGTACCCCCTGTTTTGGGGGTACATTCAGAACTTGGGTAAAATAATGTACGTTTTAATTATGTTAACTGGTTATCTGAGGGGAGGGGATGTGTGGGTTGTACCCTGTACAGGATTGGTGATTTTATGCCTCCCCCTGGGTGTGTTCTTTCTGTACTGAATCCTAATAAAAAGCAGGCTGGGTGTTCCAGTCCTCAGTTCTTCTTGACCCTTCAAAACGTAGCCTCGTCTCGTTATTGGAGGGAATTGCTGTATCATACTGGGGATTGCTATGCTCTGCATATTCCCCTGAGCTTTCAATCACTTGGCTCTTTTAAGAGCTTATTCCTGTTACGCTCTCCTGGAGGAGAGGTCTTCCCCACACGGTCCTGGAGGACAGAAGCCGATCCAGGGTGGAAGGAAGACGGCGCGGCTCCAGTTAAGCTACGGCGGTTGTGGAGCCTGCGGTGGTTGTGGTGTCGTCTGCAGTGCTTGGAGTCCTCTGAGAGCGCTAGGAGCATCCATCAACGGAGGGTACTCGGTCGGAGTACGCGGAGCTCCGTTACAAGGGGGAAGGGGTGTGAGAGGACCGACTAGAGAGGAAAATCAGTTTGGCGACAGCATTCATTACAGACTGTAGCGGGGCAATATGACTTGTGGGAAGACCAATTGGGAGAGGGTTACAATAATCCATGCAGGAAATTACTAGAGCATGGACAAGCTCCTTTGTAGCATGTTGTGTAAGAAAGGGGCGGATGCGGACTATGTTTTTAAGATGGAATCTACAGGATTTGGCAACATACTGGAGTTAAATGTAGTGTGGGAGAGCATTCCATACGGAGTGGACAGCCCTGGTGAAGTCTTGTTGGAGAGTGTCTGAGATGGAGGGGAGGGCTGGCAGCCTTAGGCCTGGGGGGCAAATCCAGTCAAGTGGCCCATTGCACCAAGAGGAGAGTAAAAATGCCTTTCCCATGTGATTGAAAGTGGGGGCAGTCACCTAAACAGACACTCACTGACAGGCGCGCACAGACACTCGCTGACAGAAGCAGACAGGCATACTGGCGCACACACACGCACACTTTTAAAGCCAGTAGACATGGGCCGAGTAAGGGGACATGGCTGTATTAGGGGGCTAGTGGCTGTAGTGGGGGTATGAGCTGTAATTGGGGGGTTATGAAATGTAGTGGGGGATAGGAGCTAAAGTTTGTTGATGGCTACAATTTGGGAAAGGGACTGGTGTGGGTGATGGTGATCAACTGATTATTGGTTTTGCCGATATTCAAATTTATTTTATTTTTGAAAAATGTATTCTTTTTTTGTAAATATCGGTATCGGCCAATAATCACCGGTTATACCAATAATGAGGTGGGCCGGCGAGTCCTTAAGGCGGCACAAGCGGCCGCCTTAGGGCGCACCAGCCCAGGGGGTGCTAGAATAGTGACCGTCAGGAGGTGGGTGCACAGCGCTCCCTCCTGCCAGGCACTCTGTGTAGCATGGCCGAGCGGAGCAGTGCGCACCGCGGTACAGGAACTTGTTTCCTGTACCTGGCTGGACTGAAAGGAAGTGCTCACTGAGAGCTCTTCCTGTCCGTCCGTCCGGGTACAGGAAACATTCATGTACCACGGGAGACACGACTGTGGGGGGTGAGGGGGGAGGGTGTGACACACTATGGGACAGGGGAGGGGGGGGGAAAGAACACTAGGAGGGAGGGAGAGGAACATTAAGGGAGGGCACTAAGGTACAGGGGGGGGAAGGAAAAAGGAACATTGGGGTGGAGGGGACCACTAAAAGAGAAGGGAGAGGAACATTAAGGTGAATGGGGACACACACTAATAGACCGGTAAGGGGGAGGGAGAGTTCCTACCGCACATATTTATAAACATACACTGCATTTACTAATCAAATACTCACTGCATCCACTACACACAAACACAAATAGTCTTGCAAACATACAAGAAATGTGACTGGCATGTATATTTTGTGCATTTACCACAAAAAAAAGATTAAATAATAATCATTTTCACTGATGTCAGGAGGAGGGGGGCGTGACTTCCTCTGCTCTTTATCCAGATTTCCCAGCGGTCCAAGGAGAAGATCAGTAAAAGTCACACCCCCTCCTCCTGACATCATCATCAGGAGAGGCTGGCCTGCAGGCTGCAGGGAGAGACCGGTAAGTTGAGAAATCAGAGGCTTTTTTTCTGGATTAGGACGGCCCTAATCCAGGGCGGCCTGGGGAGCAACTGCCTCCCAGCCCGCGCCTGCTGAGATATGGGTGCAATAACAGGGACAGTAACAGGGTATTGGTGAAACAAAGAGGCTGGACTGGAACATACCTGCTAATAAGGGAGGAGATCTAAGCAGATGTAGACTCGTGAAGAGCATTGTAAGTAAGCATGAGAACTTTAGACCAATTCTTAAATGAAATGGGAAGCCAGTGCAGAGACTGACACACAGGTGAGACTTGCTGGATGTAAGGTGAATAGGTCTGGCAGAGACCTTTATTATTATTTGTTGAGTAGCAATCAGGGCACTTTTTTAGGCCAATAAGTAGATGCTAAAAACAATCAAGTCTAGAAACAATAAGATAATTGATAAGCATTTTGGGTATGTCCAGAGTGAGAAAGGGGCAATCATGAGAAGTGTTGAGGTGATAGAAACAGACCTTTCCTTCACCCCTTATATAAAATCTTTCACAAAATACTGAGTCCATGACAATGTGCCTGCGTGATAGTGGTAATGATGGCTTTGTTAACCTGGAGTGAAATGGACAGACGTAGCCCAGGAGTTCTGTCTTGGACGGTTTCAGGAAGTCAGCCGAGATAGAAGATTGGCAGTTGATGACATAATCCAGCAGACTGGGAGAAGCTCAGGTGATAAGACGTAGATCAGAGTATCAGTGATATTGAAAACCATAGGATATTAGGTCCCCAAAAGAGACCGTGTAAATTAAATAAAGATATCCCGGTACAGAGTCTTGAGGAACTCCAACCAAGAGAGTTATAAAGGGGGAGGAGAAACCAGGGAAGGACACTAAACAAGTGGTAAAAGTTGGGAAGAGACCCACGTAAGAGTGGTGTCACTGTGGCCAAGTTTCTAAGTCCTGAGGAGGAGAAGCCAGTGGTCAGTAGTGTCGAAAGCAGAAGATAGATCAAGAACAACAAGTAAGAAGTAATTGGCTTTGGATTTTGTTGTTGACAAGTCATTGGTCACTTTGTTCAGGGCAGTATCTGTATTAGGAGAGGAAGCCTGCCTGAAGCGGGTTAATATTAGGAGAGGAAGCCTGCCTGAAGCGGGTTAATTAAGGAGTAGAAGTTGGAGTTAAGATCATTTATACTTGGAGGCAAAGAAAAGAGCGATGTGATGGTAGATAGACAGAGGAAACAGAGTGAAGATTTTAGTCACAGATGGGACAATGAAGTGAGTAAAGTACAAGGGAATGGGTTCAAGAGGACATGTGGTAGGGCAAGAAGAAAGGAGAAGTGCAGAAACTTCCTCTTCAGATGCAAAGTGTAGAGGAGGAGGAGGCCAGGCAGAAGGTCAGAGTTGAGAGAAATTAGTGAGGTTTTTATCATTTTGGATGTTGTTAACCTTTTCTGGGAAATAGGATGCAGGATTGACAGCATTGAGATTAGCAGATGTGTGAGGTGATGCGGAGTGAAGAGGGTTGACCACAAGTGCCCATGGGCACACATAAGTGTCAACAGGGCTCAAAATGTCCACTTTCTGCTAGCCTTTGGTGAGTAAATATTGGCCTTGGTAAATGTGCCTCAGACCATCCAGGCTTGCAGTGGCAAGTAACTTTTATGGCCTGGCCAGTAGTGTAGGACTTAAAGTTTAAACCCTAGTTAAACTGTTTGAAAATTATTTGAATCTTAATATATGGACAGCCCCGATGGACTCCAGACACATAGTAGTAGTTGTGGTGCCTAGCCCCTTTAAGTTTTGCATATTGGGACAGCTCATTCGTGTCTGGAAAGGATGCCGGCTGCACATGCTTCCTGGTTTAATCATTGTATTTTATTATAGTGACAAAGTAACCACTAGCCAATACCAGTGATAGCTACGGGTGCTCCAGTGGGCTTTGGCAACCTACATCCCCATTCCTACCAAACCCCATAACAGGGTTCTCCTGACGCACCAGGTAAAATTCTACTTATAGTCTGATTCACTGTTATAATTCCTGTATGTGATCCTCAATATGCATAGCTTGACTGATGGGCAACTTTGATGGGAGTCAATTTTCAATCTAAAACACACTCCAGTGACCTACTTGCAAATATATTTAACTTCTGTGTGACTCCCATCACCTACAGACAGCTGTAGCATGTATATCAGGGCAGTATAATAATATGCATACCACAACAGCTTAAAATAGTTACCATCCCGTGACACATGCAACATCTTTTTATGCAAGAAATTAATGCTTCTGGCTAAGATTGTAGTCTTGTCTTACCAATAATGTAGATGCAATATAGTGTTGTACATGCACAGAGCAGGAAGCTGCCTTACAGAATTTGATAGTATTGGCTGCCAGCCAGGATTACATAGTATGTTACATTTCCCCAAGCTTCCACTGGAAGGGAAAGTTCAGTTTTTGATGAGCTAGCATTGTGTGACAAGAAGAGTGACAGAAGAAGCAGGTTGTAACTGTAGCTCTCTCTCTACGGATACAAGAGTTAATGGGGAGCCCTTTTGGATGCTAGTCTGGGGCTTGATCTCATATTGGAGGTCACGAGCTAGGCTGCTATGGAAACCAGTCCATACACTAGCTCTATGCTGGACCTTATTTTGTTGATTTTTGTAAAAAAAAAAAAAAATAAAGAATATTCTGCATTTTCAACATCTGTTTTTACATTCTATAACAAAATCATTTCAAATTCTAAATCAGTCATTCCCATATCCTTTAAATCAATACATGGGGAAGGGTGTAGTGAAGCATAACCTTTTATTCTTACAAGCCAGAGGCTACCTCCTGTGTGGTACATGTTTCATGTAAATTGTACACAGATGTGTAATAGTAGAGAAAACATAGACCACACAAGTCCCCTGCACTAAAGGTGTCTACATCGAAACTGAAACCACATCTATAGGGACAAATTAAATTGAATCTGGAGTTTTTGTTAATCTTGTGCATTCTACCATGATGGCATAAATACAATGTCTGTAGACTGGCATTTCAAAGTGGCTCCTATAATAATGGCTTTCGTGACTATTTTGCTTTTGTCCAACCCTGCATACAGGAGCCCACACCTGTTTTTTGTTCTTTTATTTAAACCAAACTCCCAAGTCCATAACCACCATGTCATTTAAGTTGTAATAAGGGCAGGAGAGTCCTAGTGTCTTCTTGCCTTCAGGGGTTAAATTATTGGCAACGGTTTAACCCCGCAGGTGGGGCTGCAGTACTTCTGCCTCCTGGCTTCCGTTCCTCTCTGCACTACAGTAGGAGGAAGGGTTAACAGGGTCCCTGGCTGCTGTTAATTGATGCTCTCAGCCTGTCTGAGGCCAGTCGACTAATCCTTGATCTGGAGAGCGAAATGGAGGCAGAAATGCCAGGCACCAGAACCCAAACTTCAGGGTGAAACAGTTGCCTACACGCCTACCCCCATAACAAATTAAATACGCTTTTGTTATGGGGATGGGAGTGAGTTGAGTGGCATTTTGTAGATAACATTTAAAAAAAAAAAAATAATAATAATTCAAATGGGACAAAATTTGATGGTAAATTGTAAATTCAGACTTGGTTTTCATCTGTCTGGAGAAAATCATTGTATATATTGTTAGTAACTTGTATCTGTAAATGTTATTACGTAATTTAAGCTACATTTAATGATATCTTCTTCTACACAAAGTATCTCTTCCAGTTACTGAAGAGTAGCCCTATTTTTTTGAGAATTTGAATTCCATAAAATATAGGCCATCATCCGGGCCAGATCAAGATCCCAGTGGGCCTGGTGCTGACAATCATGAGGGGCCTAAGTACAGAATCTTATCGACCAAAAACACTAAAAAAAGTCATACCTCTCAAGCGTTGTGTATCTGGTGGAGATGTTGCCAGAGGGAAACTCCTAGGATGCAGCTTTAAGAAAAATCAGATTCTCTTAAAATATGATAGTCTCTCTCTAATTCATGGTTTCATTTTTAAAGTAAATCCATACCCCCCAACAGCAGTGTCCAGTGCAGCAGGAAGTCAATGGCCGGTGTAAAAGGGTGGGCATTGACACGCAACATGTAACCAGAACTCCCAAAAGGGACGAACATGCCCAAAAAGGAGGTGTGTCTGCCCAACGAATTGGAAAGCTAGCCTGGCATGAATGCATGTCAGCCTGCCTGCCATTCATGCATGCTGGCCAACAGAATCCTGCCTATTTCCAGGAGAGGGGGGGGATGAGCCAAAATTCAATGGTGTCAAACTGTGTTTGTTTAATTGGTGTGCCTGTTTCCATAAATGCAGGGTGTCTGTGTTGGGATGTGTTTGTACAGAGTGCTAGAGAGTGTGAATGCAGGGGTAACAACTGATGGTCTGTACACAAGTTTTGAGCTGGAAGTCATTGTGTGTGTATGTTATATATACATCTCTGGGTGTATTATACACCAACAAATATGTATAATACACAGGTGAGTATATAAATAGCTGACTTAAGGTATTGTACTAAAAAT
Source organism: Pelobates fuscus (assembly GCF_036172605.1). Classification (NCBI taxonomy): domain Eukaryota; kingdom Metazoa; phylum Chordata; class Amphibia; order Anura; family Pelobatidae; genus Pelobates; species Pelobates fuscus. The sequence continues at coordinate 46,687,235 of NC_086322.1, read as the reverse complement.
AGCCAGCTCTAAAACGTCCGTCAAAGACATTGCATTAAAGAACATTTTTTTTTCATCCTTGTGCAATTTTTAAGCAAAAACCTCATGTTGAAAAAGATTAAGATTTTTTGTTTGTTTTTTTTATAAATACAAACGTGACTTTGCTTCCTCTTCTCAGTCCGCGGCAGCCTTGAAATATTATGCTAATATAATGTGTGCATTTGCTTGATGAGGCCCGCTGTGTCCGATTTTGCAAAGGACTTGTCCTTGTACTGCTGGGGCCATGGTTACAGTTCCTGCCTATAAGGCGTGATTAGGCCATTATTTAGGACTGATTGTTTCCTTGATAGATGTCTCTTGCATACAGTTCAGTGTGTGCTGCATGATCTGAGTCAGCTGACCAAGCCAGCCAACCTATTTTGCACAGGAAAAAGACAAATCTTTGTTTAAGGTTGCCGCCTTCACTTTTTTTTTCTCTCTCCTCTTTCTCTGAGCTTTGTAGAAATAATAATAACAAAGTATTTAACCAGGAAAGGTACATTGAGATTACTCTGGTTTCCAAGTACGTCCTGGGGATGTTACCTTAGCCCAACATCCAGGGGTTGTTACTATCACCCAATTTAATGGTACTCATATTTAAACACCTAACTTCCTCAGAAGCAATTAGACTTTTACATTGACCATTTAATCTCATTGTAGTGATCTGGGTGCTGTCCCCTTAACCCTGCAGCTGCACACAATGCAGTTTTTGAGAAACTGCAAGGTGTAAATTACAGTGCAAAGACTGCCTCTAGTGACTGTCAATTGGACTTCTCACAGATTTGAACTCTGTGAAACAACATTGGACATCCTGACTCTCTGCATGAGGACATGCAGCATCTATGAACTCTCCATAAGAAAGCACTGACTGCGCATGCACATTCAGATCCCCCATACGGAGTAGGAGACTGTCCCAGCGCAGAGAAACCTAGGTGCTGGATAGAGCCAAGTGGAATAAAATTGAGGTTTAACACTTTAATCACTGGGTATGGGACTGTGAAAGCAGAGGGACACTATAGGGTTCGGAATATAAAACCGCATTTTGAACGCTGTAGTGTTCTTTTAGGAATCAGTGTTTACTATTTTGGGGTGTGATAACTGCAGGAACAGGGCTACTGTTGCTAAATAAATAGTGCATTCCATGCTTGTGTTGGATCTTTAGGAACTAGACTATGACCGCACAATGTAGCATTTCAACCTTAAGGGGTTAAAGAATATGCTTAGGGCTGTGCCTGTTGCTGATCCTGTTGCTAAGTAAAATGCTCTGCTTTCCCTAGTGTTTTGCAGTGGTTGTGGTTCTTGGAGTGTGTATGTGCAGGGTTTCATTTAGAAACACTGCCCATGATGAGATTTTCTGTTGCCAATGGAGGTGTAACTCCACCTCCAGTGATATCATTAACATTCCGGATGGTTGACGTCCGTTATATGCATATTCCTTGCTCAGAGAGATTCAGGACGCTCACGTTCTCGGCCAATCAATGACCGGCGGCATTCAGCGTCTGCAGCTCTTCATTAGCCATCGAGGAGGCTTGGAACCTGGCGGGTTCCAGGTAAGAGGGCACAGCATTGCCAAATGTTTTGCTACAAGGTTACTCCTGGCCAATGGCGTACACACAACCCATGGGGCCCCGGTGCGAAAACTGATCCGTGGGCCCCCCTTCGCGCGCGCGTTTACTCTGCGCGGGCTGGGGCCGCAACACATGGCGGCGGGCACCTGGTCGCAGGGCTGCGACCGCGGTATGTACGCCAGTGCATGCATAAACACATACACTTAAAGGACCACTACAGACACCCAGATCACATCAGCTCAATGAAGTGGTCTGGGTGCCAGGTCTCTCTAGTTTTAACCCTGCAGCTGAAAACACTGAGGGTTAATCCAGCCTCTATTGGCTGTCTCATTGACAGCTGCTAGAGGAGCTTCTGCGATTCTCACTGTGAAAATCACAGTGAGAAGATGCTGAACGTCCATAGGAAAGCATTGAGTAATGCTTTCCTGTGGTTGGTTGGAATGTGCGCGTGGCTCTTGTCAGGCATGCGCATTCGGAGCTGAGAGGCGGATTGGGGCGGAGAGATCCCCAGCGCCAAGGTAGTCCGGCGCTGGAGAAAGGTAAGTGCTTAAGAAACACACACACACACTCTCATGAACAGACGCACACACTCAGTGACAGACACACACTCAGTGACAGACACACACTCAGTGACAGACGCACACTCAGTGACAGACGCACACTCAGTGACAGACGCACACTCAGTGACAGACACACACAGTAACACACTCACTGAGACACACACACACTCACAAACACACTCACACGTTTGTTTTTTTTCTAAATTTAATCCCCCCAGCCTCCTTACCTTTTGGAGAGCTGAAGAGATTCCCTGGGGTCCAGTGGTGCTGCTGGGCTGGCGGGCGCGCGAGGGAGCACTCTCCCCTGAGTGATTCCTCTTCAGCTCCCTCGCGCGCCGCTTACTGATACCGGAGCCGGAAGATGACGTCATCTTCCGGCTCCGGTATCAGTGCGGTGCGCGAGGGAGTTAAAGAGGGAGCACACAGGGGAGAGTGCTCTCTCGCGCGTCCGCCTGGTGATACCAGGGCCAGTCTCGGGGGGGGCCCTGAGGTGGCCGGCTCCTGGGCCCCCCAGGAGAAGAGGCTGGCCCAGTGGGTACATACCGGGTCGCAGGGCGGCCGGGCACCCTGGTATGTACGCCACTGCTCCTGGCATCATGGCCACCACAGACCGCTGCAGTGGTTATTCTGCTTAAAGTAACATTTTAACACCTTTTGGATGTTCTTTGTGTCAGTGGCTTGCATGTGCACTATTGCAGTGTTTCCCAACCCAGTCCTCAAGGCACACCTACCAGTCCAGGATTTAAGGATTACCCAGTTTTGTCTAAGGTGTTTTTTCTTTTTTTTCTAAAAACACCTTAGACAAAACTGGGTAATCCTTAAATCCTGGACTGGTAGGTGTACCTTGAGGACTGGGTTGGAAAACACTGCACTATTGCATAGTAGCCAAATGCCACAATAACTCTCTGGGTTACTTGTTAATTTTTGGTTTATTTTTGTTTGTTTTTTTTGGTGGTGGAGGGGGATTCTGGTTTCTTTTTTTTCATCACGATACATTGTTTCAAATCAGAATTTTTTTTCTAGGTTTCAGAAAGCTTATACAAACAGGAGACCAGATTACAGGAGATCCACACACTTTCAAATCTTCCCCAAGCCTAAAGTCCTTTGAGATCCCTCCTTACATACCTCAAAGCAGAATGCACCTGTCATGGTTGATTATATAGATAGCCTTCTCGTTCTATGTTAAATTTTGTTTATATTGTGTATTAATATTATTTTTGTATTTGATTGTACCATAATGTATCAATGCAATGTTTTGTGGACCCAGGACATACTTGAAATCGAGAGAAATCTCAATGTATCTTTCCTGGTAAAATATTTTATAAATAATACATAATTTGTTTCTTATAAAGTGGTAGGAAGTAGTGAAGTATTTTACCATGCTCATGTGAAAAAGAATAAATGTATTTAGTGTGTGTACATTTTTATTGTCCTTCACCTTCGAGATAACTACCTCTGTTGCGATTTTATAAACTAAATTCATACTTGAAACTATATAGTTAGCTAGTTGGACGGTAAATAAGAGTTAAAAAGGGGTGAAGAACCACATCTTATCTACCTCCTGCCCCCATCACACTCCATCCATTTGAATCCGCATATATTTTCATCTCCGATCTACAAAATTGCATGCACCGTCATTTTATTTTTGGCTTTCTGTCCTACGTAAAATAATAATTTTTTTTTAATGTGGAAATGAGTCGTGGTGGCTACAAGATAGTGATTCTCAATCCTCTTAATATGTATAGAAAATATAGAACGTAGCTTTTAGCTAGGAAAATAATTCACGACCTTTGCGTTAGGAATGCAACAATTTTTTTATTTTTTTTACATTTTTTCTTTCTTTTTTTTCTCTCCCTTCCACTCCCTTTTCCCTGACTTTCTTTACCTAGAAACAAGACTTTTTTTTTTTTATCCTTCTGACTTCAGAAGGCTCCGCCTTTCTGCCTCTCCCACAGTCAGTCGCATTTGGGCTGTGTGTGTGTATACCCCCTGTATGTGTGCATGCGCCTGTATGTGTCTTACTTCTGGCAAAAATTGAAGTGGCGGCCATATGCTTGGGATTAATTTTACATATCTCACTCATTTTTAGAGAGGCCGGACACACACCTCAATGGGAAGTTCACACTTGCTAAACAAGGGTTTGCCTCTAGGTAATGTTTTTAAACTCCTTATGCTGGTATTTATTATTTTCACTATATAAATATATATATATATATATAATTTACCATTTTTCTTTTTATTGTTGGAGACAGACTAAAAGCTTGATGTGTGTGCAGTTCTCCCATCCCCCTCCTTTCCCCTGGCTTGATTTCTTCCTGGCTTTGTGTGTGAGTTAATGAGCAAGAGACAGCATTTTTTTTTTTTTTTTTTTTTTTGAAGGCTTACTGTGGAATAAAAGGTTTATTTATAAACCAACTGTTCTGATGGAGCCCTGTCCACTCCATGAGCGAAGGAGCTCAGAGACTTCCAGCGTGCTGCGTTAGTGGCTTTTAAGATATTTCGCTTTTATTTATTTTTTTTTCCCCCTACATGGGTAAATGTGTTCACTTTTCATCATATTTTTGTTTTATTGTTTTTATTTATGCAACGTAAAATAGAATGGATTAGTTTTTGAAAGCAAGTTGATTTCATTATTTCCACTGTCGAAGCTCTGACACAGTCTTTTTTTATTTTTTAATAATTTTTTGGGGATTTTTACTTTTTTTTTTTTTTTTTTATAATATATATATATTTTTTTTAATTTGATTTGTTTTTTGAACCGTGGATTGCAGGTAAATAATTGAACTGTTTGGGGAAGAGGTGTGGCAAATGTGATTTATGTGTATTTTTGTGTTTGTGTTGGGGGGATGTAACTGATTGCAATGTCTGATGTGAAAAATAATCATTAATGTGTTGCCATAGATGAATAGCTGTTGCTTCTGGTCATATTTTAGCAATCTTTTGGCAGCATATGCGGTTAGGGAAATAAAAAAAAATTCAGTTTTTACGCTAATGCTGACACATGTTGGTTTCTGAGAAAATAGGCTAATTTAAAAAAAAAAAAAAATTCAGGCAGGGAGCTAGGCTGAAAAGGGAACTCATTCTGTACTCCCTGCCCCCACCCCTTGGCCCTAGAAACACATTGAGTTGAGATCATTATTCCAGCAATGAAAAAAAAAATAGTTTGTGTGGCTATGGGATGATTTTTTTTTTTTTTTTTTTTTTTTCCTCTAAAGAACTTTCAAAAAGAAGGGAAATAAAATCTGTCCTGGTGAAGGGAATATTACTGCTGGGATCAGCAAAAATATATGACTGCAGCAGCTGATGCTGGGAGAGGAAGCTGCAGACAAAGTGTACTTTTTTATATTACATTTTTTTTTTCATTTATTTTATTTTTTATATTTACCGTATATCTTTTTTTTTATATTTTTCTTTTTTTTCTTTTTTTTTTTTCTGTGGATTTTTTTTTCCTCTTCCCTCAATTCTCGAGATTGTTATGGAGCTTTGGATGTGCTAACATGTACCCTCTATGCCACGTCTGGTCGGTAAATTCTGCAGTGATTGAGATGAGTGGCTGTCTACGATAGGATCGCAGCTTGGTTTGCTGTTCCAAAACGTGGATATCTGGGGGATTTTTTTTCTGTCGCAGGAAAACACGGTAGGGCCAGTCGTATCTGTTTTTGGGCCTCCTGGACATCAGGGGACATCTCCTTGACTTTTTGAAACCTACCCTGTGGACTCCAATTGTGCAGAAGGAAATTGCCTCTAGTGGTGTTAGTAGGTGCTTAGAATGCACGCCTGGAACTTTTTCCCTTTGATGGCTGAAAAATGTAAGTTGTTCTTCAGCCTTCTTTGCAAGAGGCATTAACACATTAACTCTTTAGTTACTAAGATATGTTGGTGGCAAGTGGCCCAAAAATCTATTGCAGGTTACTCTTGTGGTACAGGTATGGGGAGAGTGTCCATCAACGTATAAATAGCATGTTAATAGCTTTTTGTGTCCTCCCCCCCGCATACTTGAATTGACTGCATACAATGTGATGATCCATAACTGATGTTACTGTAATATTGATGAGAACCAATTGCATTATCCATTTGTGCTGTTCTTGAGTAACCACTTCTCATTTTCTACAGCATTTACCTAGAGATTGAGACGTTATGTGCTACGTTTGTTTTGTGTAAAATGCTTGTGCGTGTGTTTTTCCTCTGTGATTCATCTCTGATTATATTTAATTGGTTTTCGGAGTGCTAGATGAAAGTATTCGCTACGTTGCGAATGTGTGGAAGTAAAACCCTAGGTTTCCGTATGTCATTTTTTTTTCCTTCTTTTTCTTTACTGAGGCTTTACGAGCAAAATGTTGCTAAAACACCCAGAGTGTGTTTTTGTTCTGATAGCTAATGGTATGGTGTCATTTCTGGGTGTACAGCTGTTTTGCGTGGAAAAAGATCAAAGACGAGGCTGATAGCATTTATTGTGGGCCTGTAGAGTTTTTTATTTATTTATTTTTAAATGCCATTGTGCAGTTCAAGAGCGGATTTGGGACATAAAAGGTACATTTTGTTTCCAATGAAAGGACCGAGCACAGTCTATCTTAAGGACTGATTTGTATTTAAAGCTGTGATTGCAAAGTTATAGTAACACATTTCAACTCATTACTGTAGATATGCATTTGTGGAATTTTGGGATTTAGATTGTCACACTGTGTTCAAGAAAGAATGCTTAATGATGTAATTGACTGTGTCTTGTCTGAAGCAGTGCTGTCTGTTTAATGGGTAGGCAATGTGTCATTCAAAAGCTGGGGTGGAGTGGAGGTTCCTTATCCCATTAACTTATCCAATGGCCAGTCCCCCAGTTTGAGACCTGTACCTTTTTTTTATATGGTACTTCTGGTGTGTCTTCAGTACAAATTTTAGATCCAAGGAATGGTGTTTAAAGCAAACATGAAAATACTGCTCTTAATGCTAGAGAACCTAGAGGTTTGTTTTAACCCCTTCACAACCTGTTGACTAGTGCTAGAACACAGGATTTGCCTAATCCTGGTCCTGCGGGGATTAAGGAAGACTTTGAAAGGCACGCTCAAGTGCCACTTGGAATTTTTTTTATTTTATTTTTTTAAATGTGTGTTTATTGTATTTGGTTGATGGACTAAATTCACTGTTTTACTTAAACTATTCTCAAAGTATGCATATATCCTTTAGAAGAATATTGCATTTGTTTCTGGCTGGTATTTGTGTAGGTTAATTCACTTTGCTTCACAAGCTTTTTCCACACATAACAATATTGAATGGTTTATACAATTCTATAGACATGTCTGAGCTGTAGTCTGCTACAAAAGCAAGGTGGCTGCTCACTGTAGTGTATATCATTGTTATACTCCAGGGTTATATAGAGAGGATTGAATCAAATAAAGGGTCAGACAGTGCTGTAATAACCTGCTGTAGTGTACCACGAAAGAAGCATTAGTTGTAAAATACAGTAGAACAGGCTTTAATTAAGAAAAAAATTATCTGAAGTGGTTGTGCAGTTTTAAAGATAACTCCATTAGAAATGAATACATTTCCATGCCATCAGAGAATCACAAAGTAGGGACAATGCATTTTTTGTCAAGATATGCCAAAGGACAGAGTATCCACTACTGCACTTTATCTTCCATCCGTTGTGAATAGGCATCTTCTCTTGTAAAGTCATTGCGCATGTGCAAGATCTTTGTGGAAGATTCTGCAAGAACGTGATCTATATATTTAGACTCCCATTTCTGTAACCTTGTGAGAATAAAACGGTGACAATCCTTTAGTAGTCAAATTTATTAACCGTGCAAGAGGTTTTTTTTTTTTTTTTTCTTAAACACTGCTTCACGGGAACAGCAGGACTTTCAGGAAAATTCTGTCCTCTTCCTACTATTTTCAAAAATCGTATCCTGACCTGTAAATCTACATTTTTGAAACCGAAAGGGAAACCATACAGGGAGGAACAAAAAGCATGAGCTTAGTGGATCAAAACGTGTTACATTGTTTAAGTTATTGTCTTTATTTATATTTTATAATATGGGGGGAAAAAAAAACATGCGCCACATACTTAACAAATATAACCTACACACTGCACCCAACATGTCTACAATAGAGTTTTGTGAGGCTGCATTCCAGATATAATCCCAAACCTTCTCTGTGAAGTTTGTATTCTGTTGGCTGCTTGTTAGTAACGTATTTGTTTTATACAGTGAGCGTTTGTATTCTGTTCTAGATCCACACATACATGATTTTAGTAATATCACTGATAAATTGATAAACATAACTCCTCCACCATTCATTTGAGGTCAGATTAAACACAGTGGCTTTAGGTGCCATTCTCTAATTTCTGTTGTATTCCTTTTATTTATTTATTTTTATTTCGGTTTTAATTTTGCCATTTTGCACTTTCCAGTCTGATCCAATTTTCCCTGCTTCCTTTTTATAATGCAAGTTTGCCTGCTCATCCCGTTTTTGAAAGCTCATTATGACGTGCCCAAAGAAGCTTTTCAATGCAGCTGACAGTAGATCTGAAATGCTTTATCTGAAATAAAGTATTTTCCTCAAGTCAGTACTTTTATTTGTAGATTCTTTTAGCAAATATGTCAGAACCCCCCCCCCCCCCCTCTCCCCCTCTCCCCCTCCACACCTTAACATAAATTGATACAAAGAACTGTTGTGATTTTTCTGCTTTGTTGAAAGCGAAGTGAAATATTACTGGTTACTGGAACAGCCTAGGATTTGCATCTCTGTGGCCTGTTTCAAACCAGTTTAGGATACTTTCCAGTGGAACCTTCAGACTGTCCCACATCCCTATTTAGAATCTTGAATAGCAAGGCAGTAAAAGGGTTGCTGTGTGGAGTGGGGCTCTTTGTAGGCAGATGGGGGTGTATTAGTTTGATTATGGCAGAGATGTGAGCAGGGATGCAGCAGGCTGTTGTTCCTGTATGGACTCTCTCTCACAGCTGTGGTGTCCCAGCAATTACTGCTGTGCTGTTGGGATTACGGAGCAGGAGGCTGGATCGAGTGACAAACAAAACCACCCAAAAAAATAGTGCTCAAGCTGGTTTTATGATCTGGGTGGGACTTGGCGTCCCAGTACCCAAGCTCTTTCACTAGATTTCAATTATATACCATTTCATACAGTCTTAAATTTCGTAAATATATATATTTTTTTTCTTTCATTTAATAAATATTTAAAAAAAAGATGGATATAAAAATAAATAAAATAAAACAAATATATATAATATAGTATAAAACGATGTCTGAGATGCTGGATGAGTAGAATAGTTTATAAACGTTCAGCTGCAGAGGTTATGTAGAAGGTGTGTGAGGGGCTGGGGGGACAACGTGTTTCTCATGTGTACTCTATGGCAGTGTGATGCTACGACTGTTCAGATTTGGGACCCATGGCCTCTTTGGTTTGCCAGTTCTCAGGATCACACCTTTGGCCAACAAATTGTGTTGTGTAAAGGATAACTCCTATTTTACAATACCTGTGAAAAGAAGCAGATTGCGAGAGCCCAAGGGACTTGGTTAAGTATTAGTTGACCCTAAATAGTGAAATGGTGCCAGGGGACTTGGGGCACCATAACCACTACAGTGGGTTGTAGGGATTATGATGCTTAGAGTGCCCCTTTAAGATCGTCAGAGTAATGTGGGAGTCTTTAGAGGTTGATTTAAAATAAATAAAAATCTATTTTTTTATAAAAGTAATGTTTATCCTTTGTAGATATGTAGAGGAAAAAGGACTCACTTGTATGGCATTCACCAAATACATACAAACCAAACTTATGAAGGATGTTCGTTGCGTCTTCTGCAACTATTTTGGTCTATCGCTTCCTTTTTTTTTTAAATATTTTTTTATTTAAAAGGAAGTACTGGTCTTCAGAAATAGATACAATCTCTGCTGAACAAGAAATTATAAAATGACTAGAAGTTCCTCAACCATAATTTCCCTTATCTGTTAAATAGTGGGTCTAGGTAACTTAACATTTTTCTTCGGTTCTATTAAGAGTGGATCTTGGAAACAGAGTCGTAGGTGATAGTAGGTTCATGGAATCTTTTAGGAAGGATGTGATTGGTGTCTCTCCTGTGGGACTGGGTAATTCATTTTAACCCGGTTTTATTTCTTGTGTGGTTATTTTTGGCCAAGGAATATTTTCAGCCCTTCGCTATTTAGCATTTTGGGGTGGTGGTTGGTTTTGTGTGTTTTGTGTCTTTGCATTGTGGTATCTGTGCTTTTTAAGTGGAAGCATTTTTCCTCCACGCACCCGCCATGTTCCCATATCGTAGATCTGTTAATACCTGATCTTTATTTTCAGTGGGACTATGGTTTCACCAGGGTAGAAAATAATTGGAATGTATTTTTCAGGACTTAACAAGAGTTGAGAAGTCGGGTAAACCCATTCAGAAGTCTACGTAGTATTCTATGTTATCTGCTGTAGTGGCAAAGTAAGCCTTCGCAGGCCTACATGATGGATGGAATGCATTGCCTTTTACCTATAATTTCTATTTACTTTCCTTGAAATGTTTCTTTTACTGAGATTACAGTGCTTAAAAGACATAGCAAGCACCTGCAGCCATTAAAGGAACACTACAGTGTTAGGAATACAAAGCTGTATTTCCCTCCCCCTCCATGGCTCTCTTCAGCCATGTAAAGGGTTAAAAACCCCTTTAAACACTTACCTGATTGCACCTCGTTACTGGGTTGTGATCATCCTCCACCGTCGGCACGATTGAGAAACCAAATGCGCATGCGCAGCGAGTGCCACATGCGCATTAGGCTTTTGTCATAGGAAAGTATTTAATCACTTTCTCTAAAACTCCGTTTTACATTGCATGACTCAGGGGAACAGGGACATTGCACACAGACCGCTGCATATTGTGTCCCTTTAATATCCATCATAACTTGACATTCTATATAATATTAACGTAGTGAAGGATTGCATTTCTCCAATTTACTTATCGAGTCTTATATTGATATTGATTTTTCCTTGGCACAATAAACATTGTTCCAAAAGCACAAAGTCTGTTCACTTGGTGTTCATCTTTACATCGCTCCAAGTGTGTTATGTTTTGAAATGAATAGAAATGTTTCAGATAGGCATATTGGAGAAAGTTATGTTTGTTTTTTGTTTTTCGTTAGAACTTGTTGCCTTAAAGGAACACACTGGCACCATAACCACTACAGAGTGCGGTAATGGTTATTGTACCTGCCCCATGTACATAGTAAATGTGCAAAAATTTGTTTCAGCCGGTTCAAATTCCTTTTAATCCACACACAACCCAGTCAATCAATTTGGGATTTACCTGGGGTCCACTGGTCCCTGCCAGAAGCCAAGCCAAGTTTGTTCAATGCCAAGATACGTCCTCTGTTATTTTACTCCTATATGCGGACCGTAATAATTGTTTTTTAACATTACAGGAATGGCCATATTTAACGCCTGCTTCATCCTGAAATGGGAGAAAATGCTGTATTATAAACACCGCATACAAATAATTGTTATATTTTATTTGATATGTTTGTATCTACTAGCAAACTAGATAAAATGCAACTCTAAGTTTTTTTTAAAGGAACGCTAGCGCTATGAATATGAGTGTGTTTTCCCAACTATATAGTGTCCTAGTCATCGTTTTGACTATGCCACTGCCGGCAGGGTTAAAAAGGTGGATTTACTTACCTTCTAGCCCTCGCCATGTTGGTCTCCTCTGTGAATCTTTGGCTAAGATAGAGATTGATAATCTCAGCCAATCCAATGCTTTTCCCGTATCAAAACGCTGCACTGCGCCAATTAAGTGGTCTCTATGAGCAGAGTTTTGCGCAATTTACTGAAGAACCATTACACCCTGTAATAAAAACATTGCTGTTCTGTTTTCAGCTGCAGGGTTAAAAAGGGAGGCACATGGCACCCAGACCAGTTTATTGAAATGAAATGGCCTGGGTGCTTATAGTGTTCCTTTTAAGGCTGGGTAATTGGTCACCTCTGATGCTGACATAGTAAATATTCTCGCACTAAGAAGGCCTGGAGATGGACAAAACTGCTAATCACCTCCAGCATCTGGAATGCCACTGCTTTCCAAATATTAACAGTTAACCGGAGTGATGGGAGTAACAATGTGTAACAGCGAACATTCTGTAGGTGGCCTGTTCTATCTGGCTATCTGGTTTTTAAGTTGTAATTCCTATTGATTTAATCAATACTGTGTTGTAATGTGCTAACTATTTAGCGGTTTGGATTGTACAGGACTATTCTCCTTGCAATGCACGTAGCTGAACAATTTAATACGACTAGGCAGCTGGTGGAAATGTGCTTATTTGTACTGATTTTAAATAATATATGATCTGACGTTACCATACATTGGTTTTCTTCTTCCCTTTTTCTTTGTTAAAGGGAAACTATAGTGCTCAGAATAGAAACATGTATTCCTAGCACTATAGTAGCCTATAGCGCCCCCCTCCCGTAGTTATGACCAGGTTAAAACCTCTTATGTCACTTGCCTGAATCCAAAGCCGATGTCCCTTGACGCTGGGTCAGGCTCCGCCTCCGCTCCTCCTCTGACGTCGGGAAGCTGATGCGTATGGCCGGCAATCGCTTTAGTACAACCCCTTAGAAAAGCATTGAAACAAAATGTTTTCCCGTGAAACTTTATCTGATGCTGGATGTCCTCATGCAGAACGTGCGGATGTCCAGCGTCAGGTGAACAAGTCGCCTAATGACCTAGAAGCGCATCTAGTGGCTGTTTGCTAGACAGCCACTAGAGGTGGAGTTAACCCTGCAATGCAATGTAATTGTGGTTTCTCACCATTACCATTGCAGTGTTAAACAGACAGGGGCACTGCACCAAGACTACTTCCATGAGCTGAAGTGGTCTGGGTGCCTATAGTGGCCCTTTAAATTGGGCTGTGCGGTTGACCTGGTTCTCAGCCGTCTCTAGACCACTCTGCTGTTCTCAGTCATGGTCCTTTTAACTAATCCAGGCCTGAAGAGTCTGATTAGAGCCACAGTATTCTTCGGTGAATAGCCAAATCCTTGACTTGCTGGTCTGTTTTTTAATTTTTAATTTTTTAATTTTTTATTTTATTACTTCTCTAAAATGTGAAGGCATAGTCTATTTTAAAAGATATGTTCAGTTTGCCTTCATATTTAGTAACAACCCCTGGATGTTGGGCTAAGGTAACATCCCCAGGATGTACTTGAAAACCAGAGTAATCTGAATGTACCTTTCCTGGTTAAATACGTTGTTGTTGTTGTTGTGAGTTATCACTTCTTCACATGTAGCGTACTAGTTAACATCCTGGTGAAAGAATGTCCAACTGTATTATTTGTAATACTTAAACTAGTTATATAAATGAAATGTGCCAAAGCTTTGCTTTTTTTTTTAAATTTTCAATGTATCTAATCTTTTCATCTCCTTGTCAGCTGCACTTCACACTGTATATCCTATTTATTCTACCCGGGAAGACTTGGCAGCTATTTTGTCTTTGCCTTCTCCAGTGATTTCGTCCTTTGCTGAGAGCCTTTTGTTACATAATAATCTCCAATTTGAAGATAGGCGGAAGAGACATGGCCACTGACTTTGTGCTTTACCAATGCATTCTGCCTGCAAGCATCCTCTGTAATGACAACTTTTGGTTTTTTTCCTCTGTTAAAGCAACAAATTGGGATGTCATCTTAACCCTTTCGGAATGTTTTGCCCTTTTGCAGAATTCTATTAAATGTCAGGCAGTCTCGATGGCGAGAATATGGCGGAGATTATGGGGGCTTGCTGACATTTTTCTGCTTGTTTTGGAATTTGCGTAGGTTTATGTGTTGATTAATCATGTTGGCTATTTGTCTGTCAACTTTGGAATTTTGCATCTCCTGTATGCAGACATTTTAAAAAGTAGTTACTAGGGATCCACTGAAATTTTTAATTTTTATTTTTGTTAAATGTTTTTTTTTATTATGATGGTATAGTAAAGGCCCTCTATTTTTGTAGTGCATAGTTTAACAGACATGTTAGCATTGTTCACTATGGGACAGGAGGGGGGGAGATCACTATGGGACAGGAGGGGGGGGGGGGGATCACTATGGGACAGGAGGGGGGGGGGGATCACTATGGGACAGGAGGGGGGGGATCACTATGGGACAGGAGGGGGGGGATCACTATGGGACAGGAGGGGGGGGGGGGATCACTATGGGACAGGAGGGGGGGGGGGGATCACTATGGGACAGGAGGGGGGGGGGGGATCACTATGGGACAGGAGGGGGGGGGGGGGATCACTATGGGACAGGAGGGGGGGGGATCACTATGGGACGGGGGGGGGGAGATCACTATGGGATGGTTTTCATTTTAGATTCATTACATTCATTAAAAAGTCTTATATCAATAAAATTATAGAAAAAAAAAATCACTTTTAAAATCATTTTGGGGGAAAAGTCCTTTTCGGCCAAGGGCATCCCGAATATTCGGTTTCGGCCTAGAATTTTCATTTTGGTGCATCCCTAGTAGTTACCGTGATTATTGTAACTGAATTTAAAAAACTTTTTTTTAAATTTATTTTTTTAAATAGCTATAATTGCATAAACAGATGAGGAAGATTGAAGCTGTAACGTTACTGACTCATATGGTAGACAGCTGGACTGGTCTTCAGATGGAATTGGTAAAGGTTTTTTTTTTTGTGGGGGCTAAGGAGGGAACGGACGGACTCTATATTACAATAGCTTGTGGACCTTTCCTTATCTGTAAAACTGGCTCAGCAACTCATTCCAAAATTGTAATATGTAACACAGATTCAACAAAACAACTTGGATTTTAACAGTTATTCACTTATTCAAATGTGAGTTGTTGAATTCATAGAGAATTTCAAATTTAAGGTCAAATTGGCTGAACTGGAAGCATAGCTAACTTTGTTTGGCTCTTTTGGCTGTACATTTTAAATTCACTTTGAATATACTAGAATACTAACTTTTTGCAATCTCAATTTCCCGAGGCCAAGGAGTCCTGCTACAGTAACAAATGTTGTTGTGGACAGCTGCCTGTGGCAAAGTACGATGGGCCTGTTCGCAGCAAGGGGATCCACTGAAATAGCATGGGACGCAACTTGGGTTCTGTCCCAGACATTAAGAACCGCTGTTATAAAGAAAATGTGCGGTATTTGTATGAGCAGTGAGCTTCGGAATTAGTACGAGATATCAAAATGAAGAATCCTCACTGGCCCACTTATTCTTTTTATTTATTGTGACAATGTTTCTATGTTTCAGTCATCACCATCTATTGGTAGACATGTCCCAGGATGTTATCCGTTCAAGGTTGGCTTCCTGTCAGGCACAGACGTGGTCCTACAATTTGCAGTTGTTTTCACTTGACTCAATCTTCTTCATTGTGGTTTTGTTTGGTTTTATTTGTAATAACCTAGATGTATGTATTTACCTGTAGTTTGGTGTTTTGTTTTTGTTTTTATTATAAAATGTCAGAACAACTGAATTCCTGATCTAAAGGGGCGTGTCAAGGTATCAGATTATTTAAAAAAAATTATATAGATGTTTTTTACATTTCTGTTCATTTGTAGCAGAATCTTCGTGTTCAGCCTTGTTTGCGGTACATTTTAATTGTAAATGTTCCAGTAATAAAGGTTGAGGAGGAATAGCCATTTTGGAGGGAAATGCACACAATCTAAGCTGTTGGTTAACCCCCTCTGCTGGATATGTCCAAATGAGGAAGTTCTCTTGTGTTTATCTGTCCAAAATTTTTATATACTGTGAGCACATATATTGCAAGCGTTCAGAACCATTTTACAAACAACGAAATTACTTCACGCATAGCTTCCTAGCATATTTTATTTGGATTTGCATCAAATGAAAGGATTTTATGGCACAGCCTGGCCTGATGTAAAGTCCACATTTTCGATGACTCCTTGTACTACGCTTGAGGCTGGGCACAC
This sequence comes from Pelobates fuscus, assembly GCF_036172605.1. Taxonomy (NCBI): domain Eukaryota; kingdom Metazoa; phylum Chordata; class Amphibia; order Anura; family Pelobatidae; genus Pelobates; species Pelobates fuscus. The sequence continues at coordinate 46,671,177 of NC_086322.1, read as the reverse complement.
AGGGTATCTTCACGTTTTCATATCTCCTGTTTGTTTTTGCACAAGTCCATTTGCTTAGGATCTCCCATAGTTAAAATGGTAATCCAGACGTGATCTCCGTGCTCACAGTTCCTAGGGCGGTATATGCTACACCTTACTGATTAGGGCCTCATTATGCCGAAACGATCATCCACGGTTGCCGTATCTCTTGTAGTGGAAACCTGCGGGGATCTGAAACATCCCTGTAATGACACTTGAGAACAAAGACTCAGTGGAGACTAACCGAAGGGCAAGCTAAAATGTTTTTACCCATTGTCCATGGTCTCATATCTTCTGTTTGTTTTTGCTTATCTGCACAAAACTATGGCGGTACCGAAAGCCCAGAAGTACAGAAGAAGAAATGGTTTATCCTTACTGCCTGTAAAACATAGCCTTTCAGTTTAAAATCGGAGATCCATTTTAGATCCATAATACCCTATGCACTATGCCATAGAAAAATATTCCCCTTGCAAGCTATATAGCCAACCACACTAACTTCCTGTAAATGCATATTGGTAAAGTATTGATATACATATTTTTTAAAATAAAAACTGTATAAAATGGAGAGCTGCTAGTGAGTTGAATATCAACATTGAGGACGAAATGACAGGTTTTTCTGAAACATGAAAAGTAATTTGAATTGAAAAAAAATCTCCTCGTGTGATGTTTGTACAATTACATTTTTTTTTCTAAAAAAGATGCATCTAATATGGCTTGTTGTTGTGGTTTTGGAACTTTCAGCATGATGAGTTATAAACTGAACACTCCTGTGAGTGAAATGAATACGCCATCATGACTTAGAACTACTAATTTTGCACAAAGCCTTGTACAGGTACTCACTTACCGACCTGGTTCAGTTCCTACGACCCGGTCGTAGAACGAATTGGTCGTTAAGTGAGGAGTTTAGGGATTCTCTGGTCTGGTGCGCTTGTCTATGTTCAGGGGAAATTTCCCCGAACATGGATTAAAGGGATTCACTTCTCTGGTGCGCATGTCTGTGTTCAGGGACATTTCCCCGAACATGGATTAAAGGGATTCCCTTCTCTGGTGCGCATGTCTGTGTTCAGGGACATTTCCCCGAACATGGATTAAAGGGATTCCCTTCTCTGGTGCGCATGTCTGTGTTCAGGGACATTTCCCCGAACATAGACGAACGCAGCAGATCAGGGAAATCCCTCTAATTCCCACGACAGCTTCCACTTACCACCCTGCGAGAGAGCTGGTTTTAAGTGCGAGCCGTCGCAAAACGAAGACCACCTCTATCCTTATCTACCTGGCTGGTAATCCTGTGCAAAAATGGAATTGCAAAAAGGGATGGTGTTTGTATACAGAGAGGAAAGAAAACATTGTTGACTTTTTAGATTATCCCTGAATGTGGTTTGGTTTTATAACTTTATTATTATATATATATATATATATATATATATATATATATATATATATATATATATATATATATATATATATATATATATATATATATATATATATATATATATATATTTGCATGTTTGTGATCTGATGCCCTGAAAGAATGTACAACGGATTCTTAAGCAGTGATCTTTAAAGGGACACTCCACTGCCCAAACACAAAATAAACAAAAAGCACTGTTTAGTAGATATACCCTATATCTACCCCCATGAAAACATCCATGCATTTAATTATGCATTATTTTCATTGGTGTTTTATCTTTTTTAAAAAAAAAAAGCTTGGAAAAACTGCAGATTTCTTGTTCTCGTTCTCTCCCCTTCTAATCTAATCCTTAAAACCATTTATTCATCAAATCAGGTAAATATTTGGGGCTTTCCATGGTATAAAGTGTAAAATACAAAAGCAAACCCACCCTGGAGTAGTGAAAGTTGGTGCAGATTTTGTTGCATTGTTGTTCTGGGCACCTTGCCAGAAAAGTAGGCTACCTATAGCTTCAATTTGTCTTACCAGTGTAGATTTTCATGTAGGGCAATCTGTTTTGTGTGTCCTGCTGGCTTGATTTATAGAAATGTGTAGATATGGGCTGATGTCAGGCAGTACCACTGTGCGAAATTGATATTGGCCTGCTCACAGCTTTCTATTTTATAGCCCTAGAATTTCAAGGTAGATAAAGTGGAGGGACCCTGCACTCCCTTGTAGGCCAAACCTCAAACGATGGCTCAGGCACTCTCCTAAAATCAGCAGCAGCAACATTTCAAACCTCAGGGTCTTATCAAGCTTGATAAGGACCTTTGGGATTAAAACATTGCTGCTGATGTACTTCCTACTGTTGATTTTAAGCCTTGAGTGCACAAACCATAATTTGCTTTAAAAATTAGAATTGCAAGGTAGCACAAACTATCTCTTTCCTCTTTAATTGTGTGTGTCGGTGCTTCATTGCAGCACTTTAACCCCTTAAGGAACAGACTTCTGGAATAAAAGGGAATCAGGACATTTCACACGTCATGTGTCCTTAAGGGGTTAAAAAGATTCCAAGCATAAAGGCACTCACTATTGTAACAAGATGTTTGATGGACTTTCCTGCAGTTGACCGTTCCTTCGACTACTTGCTTATTTAAGTACCATATCATTACGACATGCCCTTATATTGATGTACATTTGTATTGTATTTCACTACTGTTATGCTTTTTGGTGCCTTGCCTTGCAACAAATAAAGAATTAAAAAAAAAAAAAAAAAAAAAAAAAAAAGATTCCAAGCTGGGGTTTACCTATATAGAATGGCTTATGCAGACTAAAGTAAAACAAAAACAAAAAATAAACATAGTTTAAAAAAAAAAAAAAAAGTAAAACAGAAACTCACATTTGGCGTTTCTGTATTTCCTGCGTGCTTAGATATTGTGCTGCTAATGCAGTGAGTCACCAAACCAGAAAGGGAATATTGCAGGAAGATAACCGGTAAACTACAGCTCTCACACTGAAAGTCGTGACCTCATAGAACAGCAAAAAGTGAAACCCTCCAGGGTGGAATTTAGGGGCCGGTAGGATGGAATTATGGAGCAAAACTAATATAAAAAAAGCTTTAAAAATCCCCACTCAGCATAACAAAGTGTAACCTAACCTACACGTTGCTCACGTCAAGCTTAGGTGTACCCAATATAGCGATCAACGTTTTTCTGGAATAAGGCATGCAGTGGGGCATAAAGATACTCTTCTGCATGCAGGGTTGTTGTGCCTTTGCATTTTAATTTGCATTAAATTATACATTGTTGTATTAGATACAAATGCAAATTATTTTATGGAGAACAAAACCGCATAATTAATATGTATGTTACTCTTTAACACTCTGTTAAAAATGTTTATATCCTTCAGTGTTTAGATTGAGGGCAGCCCCCTAAAAATTGGGGGGGGGGGGGGGGGGGGGTTAATAAAAGTAAAATTGAACTGTACTCCAGTCTCCTCACAGCAAATGCTCTTACCAAAAGATTATCACAGATCCTCAATCCATTGCTTCTATATGCGAAGCATTTAATGTGTTCAACGTGATCATGCTGTGTTTGACAAAGAGCATGAAGGTCCTGATGGGAGAAGTACCGGACGTGGATGTGTGACGGCTACTAGAAGAGGGCTTGTACAAATAACACTGCCGTTTGTCAGCTAAGATATCATTTATGAAATGCTAAAAAGGGTCAGTGCTGATTGAAGATCTTGGTTAGGCTGGGTTTAGCTTAGGGTCGGGTTTCACCTCTTGTATTCCCTAACTGTTCTTAATATAGCAGGATTTCCCTGGTTTGACTGTATCACGTTTTCTATCGCCACTGCCAGATGCTCAGGGCTCAGTTGATCTAGTACTATGCATACTAAACTACTGATACATGTCTATCCACTCCCTTTCTCACAGGTACCTTTACTATCAAACATGACGCGCAGCTCATTATATGTATTTGTGTGTGTAATATGAAATCGCAACAATATAGCCAGCACTTACAGGACGTTTATGCAAAAAAAAAAACATTTTTTTTTTTAGCCACAAAAGACATTTTGGTTGTCCACCAGGGACTTTCATTAAATCAGACATGCCCCTCTCACATGTAATAATGAAACAGGAGGTGTTACACCCTAAAGGTTCCCCAGTGAGATGTAGGAAACTAGAGTTCCATTACAAAAAAAAATAACTCAAGTGCTAACTTTCAACACCAACGCAAAAAAAAAAAAAATCAAGATAAATATAAAATAAATTATACAAAGTAATATTACATTTGTCAGCAATCCCATCTCTTCATACTACATTTTAATACTTCATATTGACTTTAAACCACATTGAACAAAGTGTAAAACCATTATGTTGGCTATTTCATCATTTCAAATCAACCCCCTAAAGGGACACTGTAGGCCCCTAGACCACTTCTGCCCATTGAAGTGGTCTGGCTGCCAACTCCCATCACCCTTAACCCTGCAAGTGTAATTATTTCAGTTTTTAGAGACTGCAATAATTTCCTTGCAGGGTTAAGTCCTCCTCTAGTGGCTGTCTACCAGACTGCCGCTAGAGGGACTTCTGGCTTCTTAGATGACTTTTTTGGTTGTCTAAACGACGCTGGACGTCCTCACGCTATGCACGAGGACCTTCAGCGTAGCCGGAATCCCCATAGGAAAGCACTGAATAATGCTTTCCCATGAGGAGGCCTAATGCGCGCGTGGCCATTGCCGCGCATGCGCTTTAGGTCTCCTCTGCCGGCAGATGGCGGGGGAGGAACTTGGGCAGAGCCGGACCAAGCGCCGAGGGAATTCAAGTAAGTGTCTGAAGGGGTTTTAATTTCGGTGAAATGGGATGGGGGGGGCACTCTAAGATTCTACAGTGCCAGGAAAACGGGTTTGTTTTCCTGGCACTAGAGAATCCCTTTAAATTGTTGTGGTGCATGGAGTGTTTCTTTAAGCCTACAGTGTAGCTATATTAGCTGGTTAGGGCAGTGATAAAGTCATGGCCTTAGAAGTGGGGAAACTCGAGTTCAAATCCCAGTCCCTGGGACAGACTCAAACAATGTTTCTGCCTACTTCTAATCCTCATAGATTGTAAACGTGTTTGAGCAGGGCCTTCTTTACCTCTATTATCCCCCTTCTTTAATTGTAAAGCACTGCAGAATATGTCGGTGATAACATAACTTACCACAATTTCTACTGCATCATAAGAAAAGCCATCTCTGACTATCATTCTCTGCAGTGAACTCCTAAAATATTCACCTTCTGCTGTGATATCTGAGGAAACTGGAATTGACTGAGCTCATCAGTCATTCTTTCAGTTTCATCAGTGGGGAAAAGGTATCTAGCAAAATTAAAGGTTAACATGTTTGCTACATGAATTTCCCTTTGCATATAAGTTTGGCAACAACTCAGTTGCTGTACACACAGACGCATGTTTAATAGTAATATTGACACGTGTCCCCATGCTGCAATTTAAAATCTATATATTATTGTATTTATTTTTGAAATCGGCAGTGATTGCATGTAACCGGATTCAATGCCCCGGTTTTGTTTTACCATCAGACTAATGTTTGTTTATTCCTTTCATTGTAAAACTCCAATTAGAACAGCAGCATCTAATTGACAAACAAATAATGTTTGCGGAATTCAGATACACTTGCTTTCTCTCAGCTATACACAGAATGCAGCAACCATTTTGTTGTTGTCATAGAGACCGTTTACATGTGCTGGTTTGTACACATTAATCCCTTTAGGCATTCTCTGTTCAGAAAATGCGTGGGTAGTAAAACCATTTTCTTTTTCAGTTATTTTTTAAAAATTTTTTTTAATAATTGGTATTTATATCACAAAGTGTAATTGGTTCCCACAGAAATTTGTCAATGAATTACTATCTGCTTACCCATCCTGTGTGGTTTTTTTTTATTCATTTTTTTTTTTACATTTATTTTTTAAAGCTGGTGCCTTTTAGTGCTTTGTAAACTTGGCTTGTGTTTTATTTGTCTATTTAAAATATTTGACTAATGCAGTAGTTGTCATGGACTTTATAAGTTTTAAACTGTAGTAAAACTGTGATGCCTAATGCTATTTCCCAATATACTCAGCAAGCTTTCAAGCCTAGCCTACAAATTACATCATTGTCGATCTATGGATGTTGATCCTTAGTGTCTTATCTGACATTTCATTCATTTCCTCTGTTAAATATTAAATGAGAGTTTAAATGGCTACAAGCTCTATACTTGCCAATTAATATACCACTATGGTAGAAAGACCCAGGGCTGTGTTGTTGGATGACATTACACCACAGCTATATTTTTTAAGGGTGGCATTGACCGCCTCCCTTCCTTACCGCATGTAATGTACATATTGACAAACCCATTTACAGCTACAATTAATCAGATGGAAATGCAAACCATGGACCCTGTTAGAGACTGCTCTAGCCACCTTAGGACTGTTGGCATCTGTTTAAAAATAAAAAGTTGTAGAAATGAAAGCCAAGATTAGAGATCATCACTGATGTACAATATTAAAATAGTCCTCTGGGTTGTAATTTAGACATGTTTATATTTTACCATGCCACAATATTTTTAAAACTATTAAGCAAGTGGTGCAATCAAGCAACATTTAAGTAATTTCTAAAATTCAGTACCCTCTTCCGTCAAGCAACCCGGATTCTCTATTTATCACAAGATTTCATACATAGTCTTTGAATATTCCATTTCTATAATTCCCCAATCAAACTGATGTTTATGGGTCACTGAGATTTGCAGTATTTCTATACACTGTGCACTCATTACTGCTAACCCCTTAAATCTTAATTTCCATAAGCCTAGTCTGTTCTGTAGAGCTGCACTCAGTGAGCCAGTTATTCCATGTTAGGGTGGTATTTTAGAAGAACAGATTGGTATGGCACTTTAGACACTAGGCTAAAGATGGCACTCCAGATGTTTTTGCTCTGAATGTCCCATGATACTCATACAAACATCTGGGATGTCAAGTCTAGCCATCGCTCACTTAGTCACTGACTATGCTCCACCAATAATTCTGTAGCAAAGAAACCTGCCATTGTGTTTTTTTTAATTAAATTCTTTAAATATTTTTTAAAAAATTGTATTTCTGTGGGAAAAAATACATATTTGATGGAGAAGGTAGATAGTTGCAACTTTAGTAATTATTAAAATTAGTTCTACAAGTATCTTTTGTATGGTTTCAAATTGGATACAAGCAAAATTGTATGTGTTCTACTTCCTGTGAATGAACATACTTTTAAATTTGGTTTCCCTACCATGAAAGGTCTACATCCATTGGACAGCCTTAGTGATGGCCAGGTTCCGTTTTAAGATCATGTTGGGCCAAGTGCCACGGAAGACTGTTAGACAGGCATGAGTGGCTTATCTACAGATAATTGTCTACTTGAACGTACACCCCTTGTTGTTTTGTCCTATGGTTTAGCGCAGGGTTCTCTAAACTCTGGCCCTCGCTCTAGATGTTGCTAAACTACAGCTCCCATGATTTTTTGAATGCTATAGTTAGCCAAGGAATCATGGGGATTGTAGTTCAGGAACATCTGGAAGGCCAGAGTTGGGAAAATCCTGGTTGACATATAACCTCTGTTAGAGGAAATTTTTCTATAAATTGTAGAACCAGTCAGGTGTTATATCCTAAACACGTGTGTATGTATTTAAATGAGATCCTGTGTCTAGCAGAACACAAGCTATTATTTTAATTTAGTCCTTCTGCCTTTGGGTCAAGGAATAATTCGGGATAATTCTAATTTAGTGACCGAATAATCTAAATTTTATTAAAGACAGGAGACGAATATTTGCTTATCTTCCTTTACTGTAACTCCCAGCAGCAAAGAAACTGTTGAGAATCAGTGAAAAGTTTAACCAATCAGAATGTATATCAGCATATATATATTATCAAATACAAAAAGAGAAGTCCTGCGCTTAGTCCCATTCCTGCTGGGCCAGCAGCAACGACTACAATACACATCAGCCCCAATATATAGTAAAAAACAAAGAAAAGAAAATGTTACCTGCGCTTTCTCCTTAATCCCTATGTATATTTAGACAAATGGAGGTCATTTAGTTGCTCCAATGGCCATTGGAGGGAATGCCCGCCTGCCAACGTCAAGGCAGACCCCCCTAAGCGGGTCCTAACACTGACCCTTCAGCCTGCTTCCTTGAGCTTCTGGCAAAGATATCTCTAATGAGACAGAAAGGGGTATTTTTTATATACACCCCTATACTTATTAACCCTTAATAGGGAACACATGGGATGGGCAGCAGCATTGTAAACAGGCTGTGTGATACAAAGTAAATACAAATACAAAAATAGAAGTCCTGCGCTTAGTCCCATTACTGCTGGGCCAGCAGCAACGACTACAATACACATCAGCCCCAATATATAGTAAAAACCAAAGAAAAGAAAATGTTACCTGCGCTTTCTCCTTAATCCCTATGTATATTTAGACAAATGGAGGTCATTTAGTTGCTCCAATGGCCATTGGAGGGAATGCCCGCCTGCCAACGTCAAGGCAGACCCCCCTAAGCGGGTCTGTAGTAGTGCGACCACGAAGATCCACCTCCTCTAATAGATCCTCAAGAGGGGAAGAACTGTTTGTGGTGGAAACGGGTATTGCCGAGTTCTAAGTATCCGAGTGTTGAGGCCTGTAGCCTGTGAAGGCAGCTCTGACAGTCGCTCGGCCTCTGCAGTGACCAGCTCTCCCAGAAAAACGTTGGGTCCTAAATACCTTGCGGATGGAAGACTGCGCTTTAGTAAGCATTGTAAACACAGCGACTTATTTACTTCGTTCCTTAATAAATTTGTCTCCAAATAAAACTCTTTGAGCCTCAGGACCAAGTTCTTTAGTGCCCAATTTGGGAAGCTTGGCATCAGTTTTAAACTATACGGCCTTCCGCCGTTCAGTTGAGATGGCGAAGTTGACATTGCCTAAAAGGCATGGTGCCCTCTGTACCCATTCTCGCACCATGTGTGCGTTGAAAGTGCCCCCTGCCAAAGCCTCATCGGCAATAATAAAAATCTGGATAAGTGGACCCGCAATATCCATCAATTTATCCTGAGAGGCCTTTAAGCCTTGTTCCAAGCTTTTATGGGGGTCTTTGTCTGATTTGTTAAAATAACCAGTAAAGGGGTCAAACTCAGGTGTAATGGCCACATTGTCTGGTATAATAGGACGTGGGCATTCTGCCCTTAGTTTGGCTCTTACTTTTCTAAAGGTCTACGGAGCCACATCCTACAGAACTTAGCGAAGTGGTCTGGTGGCGTCCACTCGGCAGATCGAGGGTGCCTGATACATCTAGGGTCAAATAAAGGGCAGCCATTGGCATCCAATAGGACATCATCTGAGTGATCTAATTGGGTTTCATCGTGAGATGGGAGAAAAGACTCATTGACAAATTCAGAAAGGGAATGATCACGTGAAACCCTGAGGTGGGAGGTACTAATCAGAGTACCCCGCACAATATTCATCCACCACTTGGAGGTGGTAGATGGCCGTTGAACCCTCTAATGGGTCTAAGTTGTTTTGGGGGTTAGGCTCCTTAAATTTTTGGCGAGATCTCGCTGCTTTGGCCAGTGCTTTGCCTTTACCGGCGGCAGCACAATAACCCTTCCAGGGGCGTTTGCGGGGGGGGAGGAGGTTGGGGGGGGCTTCATCTTGGTCTGAACCTTTAGAATCATCAGTCTGACAGCTGTGTAATAGTGACTGTTTGGGCTGGAACGGTCTGTTCTCAAAAAGCCGCTATGGCTTTGGGTATAGACTCAGTGATGGCGTTGTTTAGCCATGCCTTGAGTTCAGCCGAGATTTTTGGTTCTGGTAAGTCAGACATATTGTCAACTGCAGTGATAATAGTGGGGTCACCACTGTAATTTTTGTTTTATCTTTTTTATATAAACCATATACATCAGCTAATAATATAGCAGTTTGGTTCAGTCACTTGAACTTGAACTTTGTAAAGTGTTGATTGGGCACAATTGAAACTGTGGTTCACCGAGTAGAAAAGGAAAAAATTGTCCAGGATCAAAATCACCCTTAGGAATGATACTAGAGGGGATCACCCTCTTAAAAGCCCAGGATTTGTAAATGTTTAGATCTGCAATAAAGAAAAGGGTTCTGTGTATAAGTATCTATTTCCCCTATTATCTACTAATTTTGGTGTACAGTGAGAAAACAAATGTACTCAAAGGGACTCTCCAGTGCTAGGAAAACAATCCATTTTCCTGGCACTGCAGGTCCCTTCTCCCTCCCACCACCCATCCCGGTGACTTATCTGAGACCCCTGCCGATGACCCTCGGCAGTGGTTTCGGGTCGCCGCCGCTCCTCCCCTTCATCACATCAGCTGGCAAGGGAGACTGATCCCGCCCGCCGGCTGAGGAGACCGCATGCGCATTAGATCTCTCCATAGGAGGGAATTGAGCGACACTGGAGGCGCATGCGCATTAGATCTTTCCTATGGGGTATTGAGCGACGATGGAGGTCCTCACACAGCGTGAGGACGTCCTGCGACGCTATAGCTCTAGCAGACAGCCACTAGAGGAGGAGTTAACCCTGCAAGGTAATTATTGCAGTTTATGAAAACTGCTATAATTACAGTTGCAGGGTTAAGGGCAGTGGGAGTTGGCACCCAGACCACTCCAATAGGCAGAAGTGGTCTGGGTGCCTGGAGTGTCCCTTTAAGTGATGATCAAGTACCACCGGAGGGGAGCTGATCGAGCAGCTGAAATCAATACTACGGGTACTCCACATGAATGCACCGGTAAAGCGCGCAAAACTGGCAATTGGCCGTGGATCGGTGAAAGTTGGGACGTGTCTTGTGATGATGCGTTAGAAACTAAATATGCAGGTACTTAGAGAGGGAGTACCAGAGGGCCGTCCGCGGGAGGAGGTGTCAGCGGGCCGCGATCGGAATCGCGGCTCTGAAGTGCGGACGGGTGACCTAGAAGATGCAGCACTAAATGGAAGTGCTGTGGTAAAACGGTAACAGCTTAGTAGAAATAGCTAGAAGGTTGCTAGGGACAGAATCACCACAAATTACTAAATAAAAGTGAGTCACCTAGTAAATAAAACACACATCCCAAAAATGAATATTGTATACCAATTGAAGGCGACTATAATTAGAATAGACTCACCTGGGAGGCTAAGCCGCAATGAAAGAGGATTTGGGAGGAGCCTGCTGACAATATATATACTGATATACATTCTGATTGGTTAAACTTTTCACTGACTGTTTCTTTGCTGCTGGGAGTTACAGTAAAGAAAGATAAGCAAATATGAAGCCTCCTGTCTTGCTATAAAATTATACATCCTCCCCCCACACCACCACCACCACCGAGCAGATTCCCTTACGCCACCCTTCCTTATAGTAACATGGGAAATTATTCCCCGGGGCAGCTGTATGTTATATCTTAGTTTGTATAACCCTTAGCATTGTTAGCGGCATAATAAACAGGATGTTGGTGAGAGTGACCTTTCTCTGCCCCTCTGCAGTCATTTCTGTTAAAGCTTCAAGCTGTGTTTGGCTTTTTAAAATTTATTTATATATCTATATATAAAAGAAAACGTATTCTATTTTCAATCCTAGTTCCTTACTTTAAGATTTAAAAAAAAAACCCGAAAAACTAAATGTAATTTTTGAAACCTGTTAAACTGCTCTCTCCTCCCCAAATTATTCTACTTCCTGATGTTTTTTTGTTTGTTTTTTAGAAAGGGGTGAGTGGGGGTGTGAACCCTAAATTCATTACCCCATGGATGTGGCCTCCTCATGGTTGATTCAATAGAAATTCATGTTTTTTTATCTGGTCCCTGTGGAATTGGACCTGATGGGTCCCACTATTGAGCTCAGATGGTTCCGCTCTGGATTATTTAATGTATAAAAGGTGCTGCAGTATAGCTTGTTGGAAGTGACCAGTCATACGTAGTATTGCTTTATATTACAGCATGTTGATCTGAGAAAGACAGAGGTACAGTAGCAAAAAGGAAGGGGCCCCTGCACGAACGATGAAAAAAGGCTGGATTTTAGTACTCTGACCACCATAAACTCGTGGTGTGGCTTTGTTATAGATGTCACTGCAGAGACACACGCTTCCATCTCCACCACAAGCCCAGAGACCCCGCGCAGCTTCGTTCTACCATGTTTCTCATTAATTCAGGTATTTTATATTTTTTATGTTATTACACCAGGCTAGCAGTAAACTAATTTTGGTTGCAAGCATAGTAGAGCACATTGCTGAGTGAACTACTTAAATAACCTGTTTTTACTACAGTCATGTGCTTTATTATGGAATGATTGGTTTTCTTTTTCACCTGCAATTATTTATGTGCACTGCATTCTTCCACCGCAGATAACACTGGATTTATACTGCTATCAACATTTTGATATTTAAAGGAACACTATAGCATGAGCAACACATGTTTGTAATGCTTACGCTATAGAAATCGCCTTACTATTTAGATGCTGCCCACCCATTATAATTAAGATTTTAAAAAAAGTTTTACTTGCCTTGTGGCCCCTGCTGCGCCTGCCTCAGTCTGGCTACCCTGCCTCCCTGCCTGGGATCATCAATCTTGATGATTTTAGCCAATCCCCATAGGAAAGCATGCGCAGCACATAACTGTGCCAGTCTCTGTAAAGGCAGCATGAATGCATGCAGCTCCAGATAATATGTCCCAGAACCACTACACTAAGCTGTAGTGGTTCTGGTGACTATGGTGTCTCTTGAAGGTAGGCACATAAAGTAGCTTTGCCATTTTTTAAATGGACACCATTTGTTATACAGACAGTCTGTATCGTGCATTTTATTTGTACAATTCTTTTTTTTTTTTTTTTTTTTATCTTCAAAAAGGTGGCTCTACTCATGTAAATCACCAGTCTCTGTCCCATTGAAACAGGCTGACCCATCTTAAGTACAGCTGATTTGATTTATATTCAGAGTATTAAATTAAATATGAATAATATTATTTATTTTTTTGGCATGCACTTGAAATGTGTAACTATTAACCTGAGGTCGCAATGCATGTTGGCCAATCTCCAATCAGAGGCGAAATGCTGAGATGATTTATTCTCACAATAGATGTCAGAGCCAATTACTAAGGATTACACTGGATGACAAGGCAAGAGCCAATCTGGGAAACCCCTGTGGCTGGGGATGGGGAGGGTACATGGGACTTTCTTCTGTTTGCAGGTTTATTGGTTTTGCTATTGTAAAACCTGGATATAATTTATGTAGCGCCAACATATACAGCAGCGCTGTACTATAGTAATAGAATTCTAGAGACAGATCTTTGTGGTTTGGCAGGGATATATTTTGATGTAAAAACAGCACAAAATGATGGGATTTTCCAGCTAGCCAATAAGCAACTATAAACTCGGTAGCCAATGTTAGTCACAGTGTGAGTAGGACTTCTATTTGCTGTCAGGCTGATGCCAGAATCTGAAGTGAGAGGTTGTTGCAGGGTCCTTTACATAGAAAAATGCAGAAAAATTTGTATGGTTAACAATGGGGTTTTACACTTTCTTACAATGTTTCATTTCCCGAGTTTCTCACTTTACACTTTGCATGTAGACTGGACCATGAGGTGATATGTGGGAGGGATCCCTGGAAAAGGTTTAAAATAGAGGCAGACCTACAGAGCAATAATATCTCAAGGCACAGGTCTGATGCTTTACGGAAAAGCCATGCAATGAGTTCTATTCCAGATTTGTGTTTTTACCATTGTAGTGCATTGTAGTGTTTAGTACCCGAATTCCGAAGACTGGGAAATATTATTTAAGGAACTCTCTCTAGACCCTGTCCTCTCCATCTTGTTGAAGTGTTGCAAGTGTCTCGAGTCTCCTGGCAACATTCTCCTGGTATAGTGTTGAACCATTTTTTAATTGTTTAATGCTAAATGAAAGTTCCTGGCAGCCAGTCCCCTGTGTGCTGCTTAGACTAATGAGGCTTTATTGGCCCAAGTAGCTATGGGTGGCTGTTATGGGCAACTGGCACCTGGCCAGTCACAGTGGCACATTGCCGGTATGAGTTGGTATGACTAAGGAAATGTGTAATCTCTGTGTTAGTCATGCCTTCTGTGAGTGGTCAGGAACCCTGATTCAGTGTTAAACTGCTTGAAAATGGTTTGGCACTATAACCTATTTTTACCAAGATTGCTTATAGTGTCTAGACCAGGGGTGCACAAAAGGTAGATAACCGGATGGTTTACAACTACAGCTTCCATGATGCTTTGTCATTCTGAAGGCATTTTATATCTGGGGATCTACCTTTTGGACACCACTGGTCTAGAGTGTCCCTCTTGGGTAGTATTTATCATATTATTCAGCTTCAATATTCTAATATTTTTTTTTGTCCTTCTCATGTTTTAAATAAATAAATGATATTACATGATCTGTATTCTTTAAATAATCATAGTTACTGCTTGTGCCAGTCCAGTCTCAGTGTTCTCCTGACCATGTTCATTGCTGGCATACGTGAGTCTTTACAATGAGAATTTTCAGAGGAGCACTCATCACCTTAGAAACAAATGGAATGTATCTGCTTATTGGTCAGCATTTGGGACTTTCTACATATTGTATACAGCTTTGTAGCCTTGTGGTGACATTCAGTGTCACAGGTGGGGTTAATTTCCAAAAATCTGACGAGGAAAGTTCTAAATGTTACATGATCCGCCCGTTAATTCACCGGACCGATTAAGGTTTAATTGTTCCGTACTGGCAGGTGGTAACATCATTATTCCTTCCCATACTGGATGGGTACTAATGCAGGGATCGCTGTTTTGCAGTCAGATGGAACTGGTCTCTGGTAGTACTGTGATATAAGTGTTCCTGTGTGCCCAAGGTTAATGGAAGTTACACGTCTTGGGTAACACTTAATGCCATTTTTATGACTGCAGCTCTAATAACTACTATCTGGGTATCTTCGATTTCATTTGTTTTATTATGAGGTCTACAAAACTCATTGATGGCAATATTTTCCCAGAGTGTTATGCATAATATAGGTTAATAAAATCCATTACATTAGCTTATTTTTATATATTTTAGTGAATTGGAATATGCAATTTTTAAAACAATCTAGGAAGATATTTGAATCAATTGGTGGTTTTATTAAACTGTGAGAAACATGGACTTTTTGACATAAAATGTATTGGCCTATCCATGTATACAGTGTATTGCAGTGGTTATGGTTCTTGGAGTGTTTCTTCAAATACGGATTTTCAGAAACTCCACAGGCTTGTCTGAGACGCCAAACAGAACCTCCCGCGTTTTCTTTAATGCTAGAATGTAGCTTTGAATCTCTGTTCAAGGGACACCACCATTTGCTATCCTTGGGCACGGCGTTATCTGGTGATTCAGTCCCTGCAGTGAGGAATGCGTACAATCTTATAGTTGTCTTTGCGCCGTAAGCCCACCAGAATGATGCACGTGTATGACACACAATCCTGCACTATTTTATTAGTTAGAATTAATTTTTTGAGAATCTCACCCAAATATATGATCCTATTCACTGTGGTTTAAGCACTTGTGTTTTGTAATACATCCATACACAGAACATTACTGTGAGTTTTATTGCTGTCGGGCTCTGTAATACTCATACTGTCCATCGCACGTTAATGCAAGTTTTACGGCAGTTGAGCACTGTCCTACGCTCCACACTCATTACTAGAAGTTTGTTGATCTGGAGCTCTTTGATACATTCAAACACCCAGCACATACTGTGAGTTTTATTGCCCTAGAACTCTAATATACTCCTACACCAACACACTACTGTGCGTTTTAATGCCGTGGAGCTCTGGAATACATCTGCAGTACAAATACTATACTGTAAAGGGCGGTTTTGCTTGCTAAACATATCCTAAAGGAAAATCTTAGCTCATTGGGTCACCTGGGGTTAAACCAGACCTGGAAAGTGAAAAATTATGATATAAATAAAACGTATACTGTAAAATGTTGATGTTAAACTATCAAAGGCAGTGTGATTTCTGCTTTTATCACACCAAAGCACATAATTGTCCTTGTGTTTACACACTCTCCAAAAAGTGTTTATTGAAACCAGTCATAATGTGTTTTTTTTGTTATTTCTTTACATTTATTTTTTTTGCATCCATCCACGGTTCAGGCTTTTGTCTAGATTGGGATTGGGCAATTGGCCACAGGTGCTGTATCCTACATTATATGGCTGCTGTGCCTCAAAGTGATCTTGGACAGCAAGGAGTGTTTTTGTATAGATGACTGCTTGTGTAAATACGCAGAATACTTCATAGAATAATGACCTGTTAAGTTGCTGTTAAACAGCCAGTGGTAAAGATTTGTAATGAGACAATGTATCCTGCCGATGGTGGAAATCTGGGCTGTGTTAGAAGTGATGTCACGCTCTAAAATGAGGAGCTCCACAGACACGCCTTAAAGGCATACTGTCACGTTGCTGGAATTTACACATTGAATAAAATACTGAAAATCGCTAATATATTTTGTTCTATTTTCCATGCGAAGCTCTGTTTTTGTTCAGATGTATTTAAAAGCTTTAGCAAATGACATCATAAACCAGTCCACACAAGGCAACGTCAGGGCAAAAATTGCAAATGAGGAGAAATTAAAAACTGTTTGTTTCATTTCTCATCGTCCCTGTACGCTCTCTCCATGCTGACTGCTAGCTGTGAAAGGCAGAGCTTGTAACAATGACTGACAGGGAGCTAAGATGGAGGTGTGGGGTCGCAGCCTTCAGAGGTGTGGATTGCTATTTTTTTACTTTATTTTGAACACTTCACAAATCTGTCAAATACAGCGATAATTAAAATATGCAAAATCATGGAAGAGCTCGTTCCCCTTTAAATCCCAAATAGTAACAATTTGTTTTATTTGCCAACATTCAGACCCCGTTGTCAGGAAGAAGGCATTTTTTTGAGGGGGACGAGCATAGTTATTTTAATAGCAGGAATGCTGTGTTATATGCTGGCACTGTTAATCCTTAATTTGCATGACGTAATTAAGAGTAAATATCAAATATTACCCTGAACGTGTCTCATTTTGCTCTTCACAGCCGTAGGTTTCTTAATGAATCAAACACCAGGGTTGCAGTTTCGTAACCTCTTGCTTTCCTCCGTTATAGACAAGACGTTCAGGTTTGCTGGCTTCACCAGTCTGAATAAAAATAGTAACTGAAAATCCTATACGTTCATCACCGTCTGGCACCACAGGTGTGTGTTCGCTGGTGGCTGATCCCAAGCTATGTAACCAGGGGGAGAGCAAACAGATTTGTTAACAAACACCAGTTTATGGGCTGCACGTCCTTTTAAATCTGGTTAGGCATGACTGCTGACCCGGCCAGAAAACCCACCACCCGTTGCCCAACCACTACACCTCTGCCCGGGAACTGGTGAGTACCCTCCCCTTTCCCTTCTTTTTGTAAATCTTTCTTTTATTATGGCATATGCGTCATGGGGTACAGAAGAGAGAGAGGAGGCATTGTGGGGTAACACGAGTATATGATAACAAGATGGTGAACAATACCTCTCTAAGAAAGACTGCCAAATTTTTTGTTTTTTTTAAACACGTCATGTAAACAGATTGATACAAGCTTGGTTAGTGAAATAAAAATTAAAGTAACACTAAAGGTAACTGTTGCTTAACATTGCTAGATCAGCTAAGTAGCTAGTCAGTATATGATTCAGAGAGATGTCATTATTATGAGAAGAACATGCTAGTAAACATTGTTTGCGGAACATAACATACTAGAGTAGGTAGAGTGAATACAGTAGTGTTAAGTTTTTCCCATGTGGGGTTGCTGTGTTGTATGTTGAAGTAAGTCGCTTTATCCAAATAGCTGTGTAAGGCAAGGCAGTAGGGATTGAAAAGGCAGGCTGTGTACAGCGCTGTGAGCCTGTAGGTTAACATGTGTGAGGATTACGTTTAAGGCTCGGTGTTGCGATTAGAAGTGCGTTTTAGACATAAGATTAGATTAGAGGCAAGTGTCATGAAAAGCCACTGAGCACATCTAGTGAAAGGCGGATGGTATAGTAGGACATACATTGCCTGGTTATCCTGGTCAGTTTGCTAGGTTTCTTCATGTGGGTATCAAATAAGTATGCCTATACGTGTCTATCATGCAAAGAAGCAGGCTGCATTATAACTTTAAGTCAGATATGGCAACGGCAGACTAATAACATATAAACAGTGACATAATCAACTTGCTGGAGCATTGAAGAAATAGGTTAATTTACGCTTAAGTCTGTATTTGTCTCGTCCCGCCAGACGGCTCTGCTGCAACGGCTGTTCACCGCTGGAGCCACGGGGGCTCGGTGAGCTAGTGTCAGTGTCCCTTTTAACCAACGCCTGTGGATGGGAGCATGTCGGTGCCCTCTAGTGGTACACGGTTCGGATGCGTCGTGTGCCTGGTCTCCTGCCGTTCGGCTATGCGGCCCTCCGTAGGCTTGGTGCTCCGTAGTGCGTAGGAACCTCGCGGTGTGGGCCACCCCTTGCGTGCGTTATAGTACCTCTGTGGAAAAGCTTCTCTCCGGTCCCCGGGCGCTGGATAGGCCTGCACCTTCGTTCCACAGACTCGGTTGCCTCTTGGGGCCGTGTCTCCCCTTTTTCGGGTGCCTCTGGAAGCCCGGATGTTCTGCCGCCGCCAGCGGCGGTCAGGCTTCGGGCGTTGTGGTTGGTGCTTTGGAGATAGTCTCCGGTTGGCCTTCCTCCCAGGTAGGCCCCGAGGGCGGACAGCAGTGGCGGCTCCACGTGCGGTGCCTTGGTGCGGCCCGGACTCATGTCGTCTCCTACTCCGTGTGTGATGTTCGCGGGGGCGCTTCTTAGGGGGAGGCTTCCACCCAGTGTTCAGGCAGGTTGTAGCTGCTGCTCGTTGGGCAATGCGGAGCCAGAAGTTATGGCAGATGGCTTTAAACCTGGCCTCAAATCGATCTTCCCAGGGAGTGTTCTGTTCGCCGGGCTTGGTGTTCCACGTGGCGGCCATCTTGGTCGCGCCATGGGTTCCCTGTCGGGCGGTGCCCTCACACTCCGGTGTTCCTGGGGTGCTCATCCGTCTGCCTTGAGTGGACCGGGATATTTTTTTTTCATGTGGATCGATGTACGTCATTCTGTTAAGGGGTATTAGATTTTCTTAAACTTCCTGTGTTCTTATGCCCATGCCAGGAACATTCCATTGGTTTCCATGGTGACTGCTTCACTTTTAACACTTTGACCCAGAATCCCACTTTCTACATAGCTCCCAATGTGTTTATTATATGCGGCCGAGTCCTGAGCATCCACAAACCTTGTGAACATATCATTTCCTTGTGGTTTCAGCAAAACTGCAGCACAGTTATTTTTTAGTGTTTGCTTTTTCTTTAATTGTGATTATATGTAACTCGATCATCCCAGCCAAGCCTTTCTCTGTTGTGTTTGGAGAGGAGTGTGTTATTACTGGCTTAATCTCAGTCAACCACTCTTTTCTTTTCTGTTTTTCCCTGTGTTGTTCTATATCCTGTTTCCTTTGCCTTTCCAGTGAACTTTCTTTCGAACTTGGGTTCCAGTATCCAGTTGTTGTTAAAATTCATCAGTTGTGGAAATGTAATAGTGTGTAGTTTACAACATATGTGAATTTACTGACCTGTTTAAACGTTTATATACATTCTCTAGACAAACTTTTTGTTTTAACTAGTATTTTATTCTTGCATTTATATTTGCTGTGGGCCGTGTTTTTTTGTTTTTTGTTTTTTTCCTGCAGAAGTTTAATTGAAAACAAACACATTTATAACCTTGAAATATATTTGAAATTGTTATGAAGTATGATTTTATATTTAAAGATCTTTTTCAGATTCCACCTCTGGCCTTCTTTTTACGCGGCTGTTATTACCATGGTTTAAAGGAACATTACAGTGTCAGGAATAAAAACATTTAATCCCACCACTATAGTGTTAAACTAGCTGTTTAGGTTACCGGCCCCCTCTCTGTGGAGTGAAAATGGAAAGTTGACTTACTTTATCTCCATCACGGTGCCAGTCTCGCAATCTTGATGATTTAAGCCAATGCAATGCTTTTCCAAAGGAAATCATTGGGAGGCTATAGCGCATCAGCTCATTGTGATGCATCAAATGAATACATCTCTATGGGGAGTGTTCAGTGTCTTCACTGACTGTAGGTGCTGCACGCTGTGCAGTACTGAGATTGGAAGCACCTCTACTTACCGCCTGAGTGACTGCCCTAGAGGTGTTTCTAGGTAGCAATGTAAACACTGCCATTTCTCTGAGAAGTCTGTGTTTACATTGAAAAACCTGCAGGGACAGACTATAGACACCAGAACCACGACATTAAGCTGTATTGCTTCTGGAGACTATAGTGTTCCTTTAAGTCCAAACTGTATTCTTCATCATGTCTAAAACTGTAAATCTGCCAATCCGACTTTAATTTCAAATGGGTCAAAATGGTTTTTTGTTTTTTCGTCTCTTGTTGCAGCCCCCATAGCCAGGTTTTTCAGGTGTTTTTTTTAAATGCATCCCATTTTTTTTATTTTCCATAAATATTGAAACGTCTGTATGTATGTGATTCCGTATGTAAGCTACTTTTTATTAAGCATTTAGTAATCCTTCCAGTATAGCGCTGCTAGAATCTTACATGAATTAGATTGTAAGCTTCTTTGAGCGGAGCCCTTGCTACCTATTGTTCATGCAAGTCAAATTTGTATTGTTACATTTTATTTGTCTCCTCCGCCCATTGTAAAGCACGGCAGAATGTTTTCTCTTTTATACATATGTACAATGTGATATTGTGAGTTCCTCTGAGTATGACATTGTGAGTGCTCAATCAGAGGTTTTTAGGTTTCACAACAAGTAAGGCACCATCTGGACAGACTAAGGAGGGTACATGGGGGGGGGGGGGGGGGGGGGACAGGGCTGTTTCTCTACAATTGTTACATTTGATTTAGATTAAGACGTCACTCCCATCCAAGCTGTCGAGGGTTCCACCTGAACATACGTTGGCTCTTATAAAAAGGCAATTAATTCTACATGTTCTGAAATAGTATTCCTTGAAGACATCATCTTTGTTTATATTTATTACAGGCATTTAGATAAAAAGTTGCTTAACCCCATCTTGGCTTAACTTTGGTACTGCTTTGGAATAAAATTAACTTAATTTCTTACCTGCTTTGAATGCCCAAAGTGTATGTTGCAATAAAAAATAAAAATAAAAACATGAGTTTAGGAAACACAATCTACAGGGATTTTAATCATGTTTTGCATGTGTTGGAAAAGAACAAATACTACTTGTAATTATCAGGTCTGGGAAGAGCAGGTGGTGGGGTGGGGCCTGGGATAAGTTCACGTAATTACATGTCGTATTTATTCTCAGGGAAGCATGTACAATGGATAACGACAGTGGGAAATCCAATTGCAGTAAGTGTATTCTCCCCCCACCCCCCTGTCCAAACATCCATAGCCTTCCCTGTGAATAGGAACTCCCAATGTTTATATATGAATAATGGCAAAATCCATCGTCGGTGGTAAATATAGCATTTTAATGCCAGTCTGCCGTACTAAGACTGTCACTACCTTCTGAAAGGAATCTCCATGTGTCCTTTCCTACTGTACATTTGTTAGAACAATCCCTTAAAGGGTTAAAATTGCCATCTATTCTAGTCTATATGTAAATGCAGTGTTCTACTCGTCTTATCCTCCGGAAAGCTGCATAGATCAATCGAGATATCCCATGGTGGCACAGGGTCTTTGCACACAAGGTTGTCGTGACGGTGAATGGTCATTGGTCCTTAAGGGGTTAAAGCGACCCACTATAGAGGCTGCCTCGGTGCATTGCGCACACCGATAAATAATTTAGAGAATCGCTTCAGTGTGGCGCCAAACCCCACGGCACTTACAGGGAGCACTTCCTCCGTGGAGACCCTGATCTATTTTATCTTTGAAGCTTACTCAGCAGGCTTCCTATTAGACTGCCTCTGATACCCCCTGGGAAAGGCCTTCACCTCCATACGTTTTAAGACTACACAGTTAGAAGCCAGATAAACTGGGATTATGAAGGAGGGAGTTGGTATAGATGCAATAACAACCGATGAGCTGTGAAATGGCAATTACCAACTGGCCTTATTCTCAGACTGCAGGCAGCTTTCAAGCCTTAAACCTTGCTATTATCGCCACTTATTGATACGTGATTTGCATTGGAAATCACAAAAAAGTAACACAACTTTCTTATTGGTTCTGTGCTGTTCCTACTCTGACTGAGAAGAAATGTGTACTCTGCCAGTCCACGCGGTTTGTAAAAAGGCACAATCTGCATACCTACACCTATCTGTTTATTATGTGAATTTGTACATTGGCAAGTTTTAAGTTGACCACATACAGTAGGTCAATGTCACACATTATGAATGTGTAGGAAGAGTTGCCTGTTGAATCTTCCCTTCCCTTTTAGGGAGTGAAGGGGTTTAGTCCAATCTAATACAGTTGTTGGGTCTCTCTGTGGCATTTTGATTATGATATAAAAGGGTTCATATTTTGAAGAATTGTCAGGGCTAGTCATGTGGAATGTTTGCACATTTTGAGTGCGAATTACATTTTTGTATAATATTTATTAGAATATTTTATTTATTTATTTATTTTTAACTTTCATCTGGACAAGTTTTAATAGTAAAAGTAACATTTGAAGGTAGGGTTTCCTTATTTTTAAATTTTTTTGAGCTAAAATCTATTGAATACAGAGCCTGGTAAACGCCCTAAATTCTGTTGTTGTCATCAATCAGGAATTAATGTTTGTTGGGTGTGCCTCAGGATTTAAAATGCTCTGCTTCTAGCCATTCCTCTGTAAAACGTGAAACTTTTTTACAGGACAAACCAGGCTACTGAGGCAGTAATAGAATTTTTGGCAAAGAAATCCATTTTACGGACGTTGTACTGCTTTAGCAGCAGAGCGGACCAAAAACTTGCATTATTTTGTTTCTTGCATACTTTAAGGGTAGGGTTTTGTTTGCTTTTTACCTCGGTGGAACTCATTCACCTCTTTTCTGATTACAGTCATAGTGAATGAAATCTGACCTTGTGGGTTGGATAAACTGAAACGGTTACATAAAACAAATGAATTTATTTATCCCCTCCCCCCCCGTAACTCGTACACAATGGATAACCACAAGTGTTGGGGCGCCTGTAATTGTGAACACCGGCGTTTCCAACATTTGACAAGTTTTCCAGAAACATACACACTACACTTGATCCACACTGTTTAGACGTGAATATTTGTTTAAAATGAAATCCTGTGAACATTCTATACTGTTAGGAGGCTGAGTTACATTGATATTATGAATCTATATTTAGAGTGTTCTAAAAAGCATTACCGGGGCAAGGTTTTTAAAGATTGAGCAATCGCCTTGGAGAGTTTTTCTTTAGATTCCTCCACTTTTTATTAGAATTTGATAGTGTTGTATGTGTATTTTTTTTATTTATTTTTTTATTTAGAACCTCACCCAACTGAAAATCTTATGAACTACTGATAAAAATAACTTTATCTCTCAATCTATATTCTCTACTCTGACGTTGTTTGTGAACATAGATTAAATTGGATTCCAGTGGTACCTGGGAAAGATGGGGTTAATGTGACAGGGAGGATTATGATAGTTGAAGGGGTAGTTAGATGTGCTGACTGGCAGTTCTCTGCATTGGACTGATAATATAACTGAATGTGCTCATCGTGTTGGCTAATCGATTAGCAGCTACAAGCTAGTATTATCCAATACCAGACCGGTCTGTAAGAAACATGGTGTGTAAAGTCCTAATAACTCTGATACCAGTAAAATACACCTAAGCTTTCTTGCTGCAGTATGTCATTAATACTTACATTTCTGATCACCTATATATGGGGTTGGCAGAGATTCGTACCCATACCCAAACCTCAGGGCTTCACATTTTCCACCATTTTAATAACCAATAAAACCATTTTTTATATTGTGTTTTGGTGTTTTTGCATCCTTATTTTGTTAAACTAGGATCAGCAAAGAAATTGTTTATTTTTGTTCAAACAGAACCGTTGTGTAGCTTAGTTAAATTTTATAACTTTTAGTTCGCTTTTAGTTGTGGTAAATAATTTATTTTATTTTTTTTCCTACCTGGTTTGATGGACATATGGCCGATTATGTCAATTACGGTAATTCTTGCAGTGTCATACATACATTACATACGTACTTGCAACACTGCTGGAGAAAATGTGGAGTGCTGAATTTGTCGTAATATGAAAAGTTACATGTTTTTTTTTGTTTGTTTTTTTCATTTTACTTTATAGACACAATAGTGTTTTTTAACTGAAAACTTCATTAAGCTGGGGGCTTTCTCATGGGGTGAGGACATAGGCGCAAGACGAGTAGATTTGTAGATTTTGTCTTTTGCGTGTTTTAGTTGCATATTTCTATAAAATTAAGATCCAGTTTGGTGCAAGGGGTGAGGATATCAAGGAAATAAATGCCTTGGCTGTGGAGCAGATGGTGGTAAGTGGAGTCGGGGAATGTGTAATAGAGATAACATTTTGACATATGTACAAAGAGTGGATGGGATTGAAGAGCGAGAGATGCTAGGTCATCAAGCAGTTAGGCAGGGTGGGTAGTGGGACAGATGGCTGTAGGAAGATTACAGGTTAGATGAGAGATTTGAGGACTTGAATGAAGAGTCGTTTGGGGAAAAGAAAACAAAAAAAAAACAGTTTTGCAATAAAGAGGACATATAAAGGTACTTTTGAAATTGACTTATGTGGGGAAAATTACAGTTATGGTTGGTGATACGGAGGTCTTATTTCTGTATTTAGTATTCATTTTTTTCCCTCTTGTTTCAGGCATTCGACCTCCGATAATGAATGGGCCCATGCACCCGCGACCTCTGGTAGCCCTGCTGGATGGAAGGGATTGTACAGTAGAAATGCCGATCCTCAAGGATGTTGCCACTGTGGCTTTCTGTGACGCCCAGTCCACACAAGAAATTCACGAAAAGGTAATTCTCAAATAATTTTTTCTGACGTTTGATACACTAAGTTTTATATTGCCGAGCTATTCTGTGTGTGTTGAACAGTAGGTTAGAATTATTTGGAATTATTTATTTTCCCCCTTCAAAAGTTGATATTTGAGCTGCTTATATGACTGCTCTTGGGTTTTCTGTATGTATGTTGCAGTCCAGGAGTCCTCTCATCCCGTTGAAGGTGTTTTTTTGTTTGTTTTTTTGGTCCCTCACCCTTTAAAATGTATGTATGCCCCCTGTTTCTTTGCACGTTCTTGTTGTTTTTAAAGAGCTGTCAATGAAGTTCCATATTCCGATACTCGACCTCGTCATTAAGCACTGTATACTTGTTTAGACCACTCTGTTCATATTTTGCTTCTTCTGAATGTAAACCTTATATTGTGGAACACCATTGTCGTAATTATTGCACTTTATGCTAACCTCAATAAAATTAAAATGTAAAAAAGGCATATATTTTTAATTGTGGATATTTGCAAGCTTTCTGCAGCATATCAAAGGAAGATCATCTGTAGGACATGGATGATGCTGTAATTGGATTTATAATCTATTTAATACATTTTCTAATGTTCCTACTTTAAATTTGTAATTTTCATATTTTGGTACTGAAATGTTTTTTGTGTGGGGGGAGGGCAGGTTCTACGTCTTCACGATAACCTACACAAGTTTATCAATTTAAATTAATTGTCTGTAAATAATACTGTTGGTTAATTACTAGAGCAAGTGTGCCTGTATAATGGGAGTTATGTCTAAATAATGTTTGTGTTTCAGCAATTTCTGAAAATCTGAGGAGGACAGTTCTTTTTACAGCATTCATCAACCTAGTTTCTTATTTTTATTGTCAAATTATGGATAATGGAACCAGTGCTGCCATCAGAAATTTTAGGGCCCCTGACACAGCTCAAGATCTGGGCCCCCGGGGCCAGCCCTGAATCCGCCCACAAGGATGAAGTGTGTGTATAGTGGATGTAGAATGTTTGTCATGGATGCAGTGTGTATAGTGGATGTAAAATGTGTGTAGTGGATGAGGTATGTGTGTCATGGATGCAGTGTGTATAGTGGATGCAGATTGTACGTTTTGTGTAATGTATGTAATGTTTGTATGCATGCATTAGATGCAGTGTGTGTGTGTGTAGTGAATGTAGTGTGTATAGAGCATGTTGTGTGTTTGTAGTGTGTTTAGTGAGAGCAACGTGTGTATAGTGAATGCAGTGTGTGTTTGTGTGTAGTGCAAAGTGTGTTTAGTAAATGTTGTGTGTGTAGTGCAGAGCGTGTTTAGTAAATGTAGTGTGTAGTGAGTGAAACTTGTGTATAGTGAATGTAGTGTGTGTGTAGTGCAAAGTGTGTTTAGTGTTTGTAGTGAGTGCAGCTAGTGTATAGTGAATGTAGTGTTTGTAGTGAGTGCAGAGAGTGTATAGTGAATGTAGTGTGTGTGTGGTGCAAAGTGTGTTTAGTGTTTGTAGTGAGTGCAGAGAGTGTATAGTTAATGTAGTGTTGTAGTGAGTGCAGAGAGTGTATAGTGAATGTAGTGTTTGTAGTGAGTGCAGAGAGTGTATAGTGAATGTAGTGTTTGTAGTGAGTGCAGAGAGTGTATAGTGAATGTAGTGTTTGTAGTGAGTGCAGAGAGTGTATAGTGAATGTGGTGTTGTAGTGAGTGCAGATAGTGTATAGTGAATGTAGTGTTTGTAGTGAGTGCAGAGTGTGTTTAGTGAATGTAGTGTGTGTGTGTAGTGCAGAGTGTGTTTAGTGAATGCAGTGTGTGTGTAGTGCAGAGTGTTTGCTTGTAAGGATTCAGTGTGTGTGTAAAATAGAGGGAGGGGAGTATTTTTTTTATTATTTGTGTATATTTAAATTTATTCCCCCCCTCCCTGGTTCTTACCATGCCAGGGAGGGGGGAGATCGCATTCCCTGTTGATCCAGTGGCATGGTGGAGGGAGCCAGCCGCGGTAAATTGAATAGGGGGCCCAGCAGCACACACTGTCATCCTTTCCAGCTCCTCTTTGACTAACTCTCGCCAGACAGGCCTGCGTGCTGTGCGGAGCGTTGCTATAGTAACCCGTGGCAACGCTCTGGCGGCCGCAGGGCGCAGAAAAGTTAGACAGAGAGCAGCTGGAAAGGAAGACATAGTGTGCTGCTAGACCCCCTCTTCATTGTACAGGTAGCAGGGGGCCCTCTGCGCACATATATATATATATATATATATATATATATATATATATATATATATATATATATAGCGAAAATCATAAGCTATATATATATATATATATATATATATATATATATATATATATATATATATATATATATATATATATATATATATATATATATATATATATATATATATGTGCACATAATGAATGTGGGGCTCGGGCCCCCCAGGACCGCCAGGCCCATGACAACCGTTATGGTTGTCATGCCCTGATGGCGGCCCTGAATGGAACAAACCCAATCCCTTTGCTTTGCACACTTTCTGAAAAGTGCTCTGTATTAATTAATTAGTTTTTTTTAAATTTGAAACTAAAAAAGGCAATGAATGCTTTGCTTTGCTGAAAGTGAATGGGAACTAGCTGCATTCGAAACACTGGTTCTTCGTTGGCTAATTGGTTCTAAAAGATTTTATCTGGTTTTATTGGTTAATTGTTTCACTGGCAGATTGTGCAGTGCATCGATGGTGATGTCATCCGTGCAATTATTTCCCATAATGAACTGGTAATAATACACAATTAACATCCATGCAGCCTGGCAGTCCTAAACGAAGATAAAATGAGTCTCCCGAGGATAGTGGGAGTTACACTTCCAAGCAGTTTAAGGGCAGCAGATGTAATAGCTACAGCTCAGGACTGTAACTCCCTCTACCCTCAAGCAGCATTTGGAAGGACTACTAGACTACAAAACACCATCACTGAGCATTACCTCTTTCACTGCAGTGTAACTAAACATAAACTCCTAGACTACATTAAATAATAACCCACTGCATTATCACTGCTGTTAGTTTATTGCAATTTCTCCAGAATCCCTCAAATGCCATTGTTTTTCTATATGACATAGTTCACCGATGTGTATTCTCGGTCTGTGTGTCTGTCTATTGCAGATACATAATGGATTGTAATGCAAAGCAATGTAATGCAGGGGCACATTATTGCATCCATTTTTTCAATAAGAGACTGTGATGGAACTCTCAAAGTGCACCTGCGATAATATACATACATTTATTAAATGATCGAGGGGAAGAAATAATCTATACATTGTTCCAGCATAAGTCAAGCAAGTAGTTTTTCAAATTTTTTTAATTAAATCTATAGAATTATATTGTCTCTCATTTCAACTGTCAACCAGGTTTTTTTCATAGAGGTCTCTGCTGCTGATCGAATGACAGGAAATGTCAGGAGAACCCTTCTATAGGAGATTCTCCTGCTCTGTTACAACATCCTTTGTCCGTGTGTCTAATCTGATTAGACTTTAAAACCGTTTTTTTATACCATCTTTATCCTTTCCACAGAGTTATACATGACAAAAATACACAAGTTGCCGTAGAAACCAATTAAATATTTGTGTGGGTACTGTATATTGTTAAGCCATTCTTTTATTTGATTGAAATAAAATAAACACAGGAAGAGGGAAACTTGCCTACAGATCAGCTGGTGGCGGATTGATACCCACTCTGAAATTGTAAGCTGTGACCTGATGAAGATTACACAGGTTACGTCACTTGCTTTAATAGGGGAGCCGTTGGATGCACATAGACCAAGTGGGCTGGAAAATCTGTAAAATGTCCTAGGTACTTCTCCCTTGCTTCATACACACTGGAGTTCTCGGCATCTAAGTGTGCAGGATTCAAGTAAGAAAAATCGTCAACGTTCCAAGTAACCTTGAAACAACTAGTCTGTTGAATATAACCCAACATTCTATCCTCTAGTGTGATAGTCATAGACTGAGTATACTAGCAGGGCATTGGAATTCTAATTTGGTTTATCCGGTTCACATAATATAAGAAGGCTTAATAACCTATAAAAGGTTTCATTGTACGGAAGTACAGAACCACCACTATTTTATTTCTATATATTTTAAGGAGGGATTTCATTTGGCATGGTTGGTTGATCTTAAGAGACTCTGGTAGAAGGCTATAGACTTAGAAATTGTAATTGCTGAGAATTTGCTCCACATTCTCACAAGACTTGCTCATTGCTGATTATTTCTGTATTCGTATCACATCTCCTTTACGGCTTTTTCCAAACTGCATAAAAGAGTGGCGTTTTCTGCTCACCCATTATTTGGGGTGTCTTCTTCCCTTTTCCAATATGTGGGCTCTGTAAATTGAGCAAGAAAATGGCTCTGGCCTTATGCAGATTACTTGTCTCTTCCCCCTGCTGGAGTGAAACTGGGCTTTCTTCCAGATTCATTCTTTTTTTGGGAGCCTACACTATTTGGAGAAGGGCCAAAAACCATGGTGTGTGCATGTTTGCGGTCAAAAGAGGTCCATTAATTTGTGAGGACTGGGAAATCTAGTCTACCTTGAGGTGCCGATTTGGCAAATTGTCCAGCGTGCTGGTTTCTGAAAGCATGTAAATATAATTGCATTGATTCTTCGCTCTTGTCACTCCAATTTTCACTGCCTTCTTTTAGCTCAGTGTGAAACCGGGCTGGGATGAAGGTCTGTAGGCACACAGATTAGAATGAAACATATCCTACGGTAAAGGGTCGTTTTGTCCATGCATAAGTAAGAATACAACCAGGACTAATTAAAAAGCAAAAGGGGATGTCTTTGCAACGGAGTATTCTTATTAAGTCGCGTAATACGGAAAATAATGATGCGCTTCACAAAACTCTGAACTTAAGGGTATCTATCAATTGTGATACCTCCTCTGGTTTATGGCCTTAATTAACTACTAATTTGAATAAGTTTAGATTGCTCTGACTGGGAAATGCACTGCTGGGTTTTAATTTATGCTGCTTCTAAGATGAACGTGGCCTTATTTCTTTAATTCATGCGATGCATTGTAGAATTTCTGGCAATCAAAAAAATAAATAAAAGATGGACACTTGGTTCTATAAACCTCAAGGGCATTTTGAAAGGATAAAAAAGTTTTATCTCAGAAACAAGTTTAACAATAAAGTCTGTGATTGTAAGACCGCAACAGTAGTCCCACTCCCGTTTTTAAAACAAATCAAAAGAAAATACGTTTGAACACTCCCGTGGGAACACTGTTTTGTGCTTGCGTTACAAAGCATTCTGTCTGTGTTGGACTGGCATTACAGAGCGCCCATTGTAAAATAGTTGTCAAAGTGAGGTCCTGTGCTGTGTGACATGGGTCTCGGCAGTTGAAGGGAACATGAAAGGCTGTATCGAGTGAGGAGTATGCCTCCCCCATTGTTGCCAGTACTGCAAATGGGAAAGGGGTGTAGTGGGGGCAGGGCTTGGCATAGAGGCATGCCAGTGACTCCCACTGTCATGAGAGAGGCATGTCATTCTGGCACACATGTACACCAGGATGATGGGCAGCCAGCTTCTAAAGTTCTCTCATAAGAGCAGAAAATCCCTTGAGAAACAGTTTGTGAGTGAGTTAAAGGGGAAATGGTACGCTGAACAACTGGAGAATTCACGCTGTGCATTCTGTAGTGATTGCATACACTAGTGGCTTGTGAGGCTGTTCCTCCTTTTAAACGGGTGCTGAAGAGAGCCGATGTATATTGCCCAGTCAGTCCTGGCCTCCAATGGGTATGCAGCTTATGGGATCTGTGGTTGAGCATTTGGCTGCAGCTTCAACACAAGCTCTCTTGTGGAAAGTTATTAGAGGAGGTGGCCGTGTGTAATCCATCAACCTGCTGTGCGGGTATACCACATAATGCACTGTAATACATAGATAAGTCTTGGAGACTCCAGTAACATGCAACAAACCACCAAATGTGTCATGAAGTAATGCAATAAGGGAGACGCACACAGGGGAGTTCTAGCAAGGTCTGGTGCAAGGAATATGCATTATGTTGCAGTTAGTATCATTAGAAGAATGATTTTTTGTTTTGTTTTTATGTATTGCCCCCCCCCCCCCCCCCCTATTAGTTTTATATATATATATATATATATATATATATAATACCTAGCAAAGACTCTTTGCAATATAAAGTCCTGATTTTGCATCCAAGATCCTTGAGAGAGTATGTCTGATTGACTGACTTCCTTGAGTCCAAAACAGAACTTCTGGTCTTTCCTCCCTCCATGTTAACGGCGCTGCCATCTGCTCCACCTCGCAGGCTTGCTGCCTAGGTGTTCTCTTTGACTCCGACCTCTCCTTCACCCCTCATGTCCAGTTGATCGCCAAATCCTGCCACTTCCATCTCAAAAACATTGCACACAAACATCCCTACTTAACGCCAGATGCGGCTAAGGTGCTGGTCAGGGCCGGACTGGCCCACCGGGATACCGGGAAATTTCCCGGTGGGCAGCGGCACCTGGGGCCGGGCAGATAGCCCAAATCATGAGGCTACTGTAATTTAAATCCTTTTACCCTCGTACTGTGCCAGCCTGTGTCAGTCCGAGGGGAGTAAAGAGGGAGAAGCTGGCGGCAGGTGCGGCCGCAATTAGGCTGCCAGCGCCTGGAGGGAGACCTGCACTATTTACCTAAATCTCCTCCTGAATGGAAGTTTTACCTCCTGTGCAAAGCTCTGCCTCACACGCGTGTTGCTGGACCTCTCTGGGAGGAAGATGTCACTAAATGGCAACTTCACCCACCAGTGCCAGGTATGCTTCAGCCATGGCTGTGTGTGTGGCTGCTAGTGAGTGAGCTTGTGTGTGTGTGTGGCTGCTAGTGAGTGAGCTTGTGTGTGTGTGTGGCTGCTAGTGAGTGAGCTTGTGTGTGTGTGTGGCTGCTAGTGAGTGAGCTTGTGTGTGTGTGTGGCTGCTAGTGAGTGAGCTTGTGTGTGTGGCTGCTAGTGAGTGAGCTTGTGTGTGTGTGGCTGCTAGTGAGTGAGCTTGTGTGTGTGTGGCTGCTAGTGAGTGAGCTTGTGTGTGTGTGGCTGCTAGTGAGTGAGCGTGCGTGTGTTTGGCTGCTAGTGAGTGAGCGTGCGTGTGTGTGGCTGCTAGTGAGTGAGCGTGTGTGTGGCTGCTAGTGAGTGAGTGTGTGTGTGTGGCTGCTAGTGAGTGTGTGTGTGTGTGTGGCTGCTAGTGAGTGAGCTTGTGTGTGTGTGGCTGCTAGTGAGTGAGCTTGTGTGTGTGTGGCTGCTAGTGAGTGAGCTTGTGTGTGTGTGGCTGCTAGTGAGTGAGCTTGTGTGTGTGTGTGGCTGCTAGTGAGTGGGCTTGTGTGTGTGTGGCTGCTAGTGAGTGAGCTTGTGTGTGTGTGTGGCTGCTAGTGAGTGAGCTTGTGTGTGTGTGTGTGGCTGCTAGTGAGTGAGCTTGTGTGTGTGTGTGGCTGCTAGTGAGTGAGCTTGTGTGTGTGTGGCTGCTAGTGAGTGAGCGTGCGTGTGTGTGTGGCTGCTAGTGAGTGAGCGTGCGTGTGTGTGGCTGCTAGTGAGTGAGCGTGCGTGTGTGTGGCTGCTAGTGAGTGAGCGTGTGTGTGTGTGGCTGCTAGTGAGTGAGTGTGTGTGTGTGTGTGTGGCTGCTAGTGAGTGAGTGTGTGTGTGGCTGCTAGTGAGTGAGTGTGTGTGTGGCTGCTAGTGAGTGTGTGTGTGGCTGCTAGTGAGTGAGTGTGTGTGGCTGCTAGTGAGTGAGTGTGTGTGGCTGCTAGTGAGTGAGTGTGTGTGGCTGCTAGTGAGTGAGTGTGTGTGGCTGCTAGTGAGTGTGTGTGGCTGCTAGTGAGTGTGTGTGGCTGCTAGTGAGTGTGTGTGGCTGCTAGTGAGTGTGTGTGGCTGCTAGTGAGTGTGTGTGGCTGCTAGTGAGTGAGCGTGTGAGTGTGTGTGGCTGCTAGTGAGTGAGCGTGTGTGTGTGTGTGGCTGCTAGTGAGTGAGCGTGTGTGTGTGTGTGGCTGCTAGTGAGTGAGCGTGTGTGTGTGTGGCTGCTAGTGAGTGAGCGTGTGTGTGTGTGGCTGCTAGTGAGTGAGCGTGTGTGTGTGGCTGCTAGTGAGTGAGCGTGTGTGTGTGTGGCTGCTAGTGAGTGAGCGTGTGTGTGTGTGGCTGCTAGTGAGTGAGCGTGTGTGTGTGTGGCTGCTAGTGAGTGAGCGTGTGTGTGTGTGGCTGCTAGTGAGTGAGCGTGTGTGTGGCTGCTAGTGAGCGTGTGTGTGTGGCTGCTAGTGAGTGAGCGTGTGTGTGTGTGTGTGTGGCTGCTAGTGAGTGTGTGTGTGTGGCTGCTAGTGAGTGTGTGTGTGTGGCTGCTAGTGAGTGTGTGTGTGTGGCTGCTAGTGAGTGAGTGTGTGTGTGTGGCTGCTAGTGAGTGAGTGTGTGTGTGTGGCTGCTAGTGAGTGAGCGTGTGTGTGTGTGGCTGCTAGTGAGTGAGCGTGTGTGTGTGTGGCTGCTAGTGAGTGAGCGTGTGTGTGTGTGGCTGCTAGTGAGTGAGCGTGTGTGTGTGTGGCTGCTAGTGAGTGAGCGTGTGTGTGTGGCTGCTAGTGAGTGTGTGTGTGTGTGTGGCTGCTAGTGAGTGTGTGTGTGTGTGGCTGCTAGTGAGTGAGCGTGTGTGTGGCTGCTAGTGAGTGAGCGTGTGCGTGGCTGCTAGTGAGTGAGCGTGTGCGTGGCTGCTAGTGAGTGAGCGTGTGCGTGGCTGCTAGTGAGTGAGCGCGTGCGTGGCTGCTAGTGAGTGAGCGCGTGCGTGGCTGCTAGTGAGTGAGCGCGTGCGTGGCTGCTAGTGAGTGAGCGCGTGAGTGAGCGCGTGTGTGGCTGCTAGTGAGTGAGCGCGTGTGTGGCTGCTAGTGAGTGAGCTAGTGAGTGAGCGCGTGTGTGGCTGCTAGTGAGTGAGCGCGTGTGTGGCTGCTAGTGAGTGAGCGCGTGTGTGGCTGCTAGTGAGTGAGCGTGTGTGTGGCTGCTAGTGAGTGAGCGTGTGTGTGTGTGTGGCTGCTAGTGATTGAGCGTGTGTGTGTGTGTGGCTGCTAGTGAGTGCGTGAGCGTGTGTGTGTGTGTGGCTGCTAGTGAGTGCGTGAGCGTGTGTGTGTGTGTGGCTGCTAGTGAGTGCGTGAGCGTGTGTGTGTGTGTGGCTGCTAGTGAGTGAGCGTGTGTGTGGCTGCTAGTGAGTGAGTGAGTGAGCGTGTGTGTGGCTGCTAGTGAGTGAGTGAGCGTGTGTGTGTGTGGCTGCTAGTGAGTGAGTGAGCGTGTGTGTGTGTGTGGCTGCTAGTGAGTGAGCATGTGTGTGTGGCTGCTAGTGAGTGAGCGTGTGTGTGTGTGGCTGCTAGTGAGTGAGCGTGTGTGTGTGTGGCTGCTAGTGAGTGAGCGTGTGTGTGTGTGGCTGCTAGTGAGTGAGCGTGTGTATGGTGAGCATGTGTTTCAGTGTGCTTGACTGTAGTGAGCATGTGGGTGTCAGAATTTGTCTGTACTAAATTTGTTTGTGTACCAATAAGATTGTCTGTCAGTGAGTCTGTTTGTGTGCATCAGTGAGCTTGTGTTTTTATGTCAATGAGCGTATGTATATCAATGAGACTGTCTGCCTGTGCATCAATGAGCTTGTGTCAGTGAGTTTGTGTCTGCATGTAGGTATGCTTACTGTATAATTAAATGTTTTACTCTGAAAGGACCAATATTTTGAATTAGAAAAATAAATATACCAATGAATATTATGCAAGTCTTGCCACCCCAGATGATTGAGTAATATAAGTGTGTATGTATGTGTGTGTGTGTATATATATATTGTGTGTGTGTGTATATGTATATATAAATATTTTACACACAATACATGACACAATGACTTATGGGGCTTATATAAACATTTTTTTTTATATTTTATTTATTTTTCTAGGGCTGCTTTGTATCCCCAGTCCGGACCTGGTGCTGGTCCATGCCACTGTCCTCTCTCGCCTTGACTATTGCAATCCAGTTCTCAGCGGTCTTGCGTGCTCCTGACTTGCCCCGTTAGTCTATAATGAATGCGGCGGCGGCGAGGCTCATCTTCCTGTCTGCCTGCACCTCCCACGCCTCACCTCTCTGTCCTGCATTGGCTTCCCGTAAGATATAGGGCTACATTTAAAATTCTGATTCTTGCTTTCAAATCTCTGCATAATGCTGAGGACATATCTAGCCTCCCTAATACAAAACTATGTCCTGTCTAGATCCCTGCGCTCTGCCGAAGACCTACGTCTATCCTATGTTCGTACTCCCACCCCAATGCTTGCCTTCCAGACTTCTATAGGGCTGCACCGTTCGTATGGAACTCCCTTCTCCTTAGATGCTCACCCAGTCTTCACTACATCAAAAAAAAAAAATTAAAAACTTGCTTCTTCACAAAAGCGTATCAATTAAACTGTTAATGGCTCCCAACTGATTTCTCTCCTGCAACAGTCATTTAAAAACAAAACAAAAATACACAGTCTTCAGTGAATACTATTCTACCAATCTACTTCCCTAACTTTTTGTGTCACTTTACCCCACTCCCTCTAGCATGTAAGCTCATTGAGCAGGGCCCTCAACCACTCTGTTCCTGTACGTCAAACTTGTCTGGTTACAACTACATGTGTGTTAGTCTACCAATTGTAAAGAAGTGCAGAATTTGTTGGCACTATGTAAAAATTATGATAACCAGGCTCAATGTGACAAGTTATATAATGTACAATTACAGCTTTTAGGCGCAGTCCTTAACTCTGACCTGGACATGAATTTCTATCAATCCTCCCAATCACCCAACATATTGCTTCTGTTACCCATTGTCTGTTAAAACATGGACTACAGTGCATGTTTAACCAGACGCACGCAGCACCGCTTTTGATAGATTACAGGACCTTTAACCCATACGCGAGCGTTTCAGTAGTGCTTCACATATGGACGTCCCTGATTGACCCTTTAAGGCATGCATCCCAAAATTTCAAATGGATAAAGAGTGACATTTTTATTTTATGGATGTGGATGGAGGTGAGGCCAAGGGTGTGGCTGTTCTGAGAAATTTTAAGTCACTGACTAATTTATGCAATTAAATTGTAATTTAGAAGAAGAACAATGTATCTTGTTTACACAGACACATTTATCGTAGTTCAAAGACACATTACTGGGAGAATTATTACTGTGGAGCTCAGGCACACCTACAATATGGAGCTCCTAGAAAAGAGCGACATTAAGGTAGAAAAGAAACTGAGATTTAAGCCCGGAATAAGGGCAGTGTGGTGGACTCCATCCTCCTTACTGCAGGAGATTAAGCAGAAGAATAGGTCTGTCCCTCATTGGGACTGATCTGACTTTGTCTATTTATAGCGTTATGCTACATCTTCAGTATAAGAATGGTTTTGCATAGTTTTCTTTCATATTCATCCGTTTAAAGGGCTTCATGCTCACAGACTTAATAAATAATGCATTGCACATCCCTTATTTATTTTAGAAATATAACCTGTGATGTTTGAGCCTTCTTATATTATATTACTATAGAGTGTTGGGAAAAACTTGTATGCCTAATACTATAGTGTCCTAGCGCATTGTTAGTTTTAGCCTCCCCACCTCTTTTCCTGGTTAAAACCTGGGAGGGGGTGGGTGTCACTTTTTTTTTTTTCTCTTTTCTCCAGTGAGCTGATGGTCCAACCCCGTGTTGCTCATAGAGGAGCATTGGAGACTGATGCACATGTACCGCAAGCGCCACACGCGCTTCCAAGCCTCCCCATGGGAAAGTATTAAAATGCTTTTCTGCGAGCTTGTCTGTCACGTGACAGAATTTCCCGGTCGCGGCAATGGAAGCGCCCGTATGAAAGCTGTCCGTATGACCGCCATTAGAAGTGGATTGGAACCTGCAATGTAAATATTGCATTTTCTTGGGAAAAAAAAATGTACATTGTAATTTTAAAATGACAGGACTACTGCACCTAGGCAACGTCACTGAGATGAAGTGGTCTGGACGTCTTTAGTGGTCCTTTAAGTTTAAATGTGTTTAGTAGGATTTGTGGACCAATCTGAAACATAGAATGTGACAGCAGATAAGAACCATTCTGCCCATCTAGTCTGCCCAATTTTCTAAATACTTTCATTAATCTCTGTACTTATCTTATAGTTAGGATAGCCTTATGCCTGTCCCACGCATGCTTAAACTCCCTCACTGTGTTAACCTCTACCACTTCAGCTGGAAGGCTATTCCATGCATCCACTACCCTCTCAGTAAAGTAATACTTACTGATATTATTTTTAAACCTTTGCCCCTCTAATTTAAGACTATGTCCTCTTGTTGTGGTAGTTTTTCTTCTTTTAACCCGTTAAATACGGAGGACGTACTATTACGCCCTGCAGGAGCCGGCTCTAAGCGCCGGCGGGCGTAATAGTACGTCCTCGCTATTATGGCTGCCCACGTGGCCGTCGGTATTCTCCCGCTGCAGATTGCGGTCGGGGGGATGCCTGGCCCCCCAGGCAACCCCCCCTGTGGCCGGTGACCGTGATCTGCAGTCTCTGATCGCAGTGACAGGCTGTCACTGCGATCAGTATTCAGCATGTGTCAGCCGATTTCAAATCGGCTGACACATGTGGCCGGCAGCTTTCCCCTTGTGCAGATCGCAGTCGGGGGACTTACCTGGCCCCCCAGGCAGTCCCCCTGGGGTCAGTGACCGCGATCTGCTAAGTCTGAGATCGCAGTGACAGGCTGTCACTGCGATCTCAGAGCGCTCTGATCGCAGTGACAGCCTGTCACTGTGATCAGTGTTACATGTGTCAGCCTATTGGCTGACACATGTAACTGGCACAATGATCCCCCTGCAGATTGGAAGGGGGGAGTGCTTGTACCACCCAGGCACTACCCCCTGTGGTCAATTACCCAATCTGCAGGAGGTGATCACAGTGACAGGCAGTCACTGTGATCACTGATCCTGTGTGTCAGCCAGTGATGTGAAATCACTGGCTGACACGGTCTCTGCCCCCTGTCCTGTAATAAAAAAAAAAAATTTGTTAAAAAAAAAAAAAATACAGTTACAAATAAAATCTTAGATCATATATATTATATATATATATATATATATATATATGATCTAAGTGTGTGTATATATATATATATATATATATGATCTAAGTGTGTGTATATATATATATATATATATATACACATACACACACACACACACACATACACAAAGTGTATTTAAATATTAATATATATATATATTATCAAATTACACGTAGACTGATACTGATTAAATATATATATAATTATTGTTATATATATATTTATATATAATGTAAAAAAAATATATGTAAATACGTAAAAAAATAAATTAAAAAAATATTTAAAAATAAATAATGAAAAAATATTTAAAAATAAATAATGAAAAAATATATAGATGTGTTATTTCATTCTAACTGTATTGTGATATTAATATATATATTTATATCAAAATACACGTAGAACGAAATAATATATATATCTATATACATAAATATATACGTATATATCACTATATATATACCTATATATAAATAAAAATATTTTAAAAAATTAAATATATATATATATATATATATATATAAAAGGGGAAAAACCTTGCACTCCTACTTACAATATTAATGACCCGGTGCTCGATTGCACTATTCAATATGTATAAAGGATAATCAGCACTCCCAGGTTTTGTAGAAAAACAAACTTCTATTTATTCCGAAATGTCAACGTTTCAGTTCCTCTAGGGAACTTTCATCAGGACAGCAAGCAACAAACAAATGATGCCCAAACTGAGTTTAAATAAGAACAACAATCAAAATAAACTTACAGATCAGCTGTGTATGGGGGCCGTCCATTCCAATCAACGGACATATGGGCAAACACCATCTGAAGTCCATGTCTCATTGCGCGTTGTGTACTTCCGTATGTGGGCTGGTTGCCAAGGTGATTATGACGCTAAAGCGCCTGCCTTTCACTCATTGGCTTATTCCCCAAGCGCCAGCGTTACTTGTAACTACGGAGATTCGAGCGCATGCGCATGAAACATAGAATTCCGATATAGTGTTAATTCCCGGAACGGATCAGAAATATAGCCTGTTGCCCGACCAAATACCTAATCGCTTCATAAAAACAGGGATACATAACAGCCCTAAGCCCTTCTCCCATCTCTGGCTAAGTGTAGTGGTACCATATACATAATAAAACCAACATGACTAATCTATTTCGTGAGAACTGTGTATTATCGAGACTGTAACACCGAAAAATCTGCTGGGCACAAGGTAAAGCCTGACCTCTCTATGGGCAGGGGTGTTCCTATAAGAGTACCCTGGTGTACCTAGGATACATTATATGATCAGGAAAAAAGAGTGTAATACCGGACAACCTGTCCTTGGTATAGCTGGAGAGAAAAAGAAACTAAGTGAATAAACTTATAGCACTGACTTTTGGTCAATATTGTTAGCACATGTTATAGCACCAGTAGTCTATCATAGACATATTTTGTCACTGTTTAAATTTAATTCACATTTATTCACTTAGTTTCTTTTTCTCTCCAGCTATACCAAGGACAGGATGTCCGATATTACACTCTTTTTTCCTGATCAT
This sequence comes from Pelobates fuscus, assembly GCF_036172605.1. Lineage (NCBI taxonomy): Eukaryota > Metazoa > Chordata > Amphibia > Anura > Pelobatidae > Pelobates > Pelobates fuscus. The sequence goes on along the minus strand of NC_086322.1, from coordinate 46,631,681 downwards.
ATAATGTATCCTAGGTACACCAGGGTACTCTTATAGGAACACCCCTGCCCATAGAGAGGTCAGGCTTTACCTTGTGCCCAGCAGATTTTTCGGTGTTACAGTCTCGATAATACACAGTTCTCACGAAATAGATTAGTCATGTTGGTTTTATTATGTATATGGTACCACTACACTTAGCCAGAGATGGGAGAAGGGCTTAGGGCTGTTATGTATCCCTGTTTTTATGAAGCGATTAGGTATTTGGTCGGGCAACAGGCTATATTTCTGATCCGTTCCGGGAATTAACACTATATCGGAATTCTATGTTTCATGCGCATGCGCTTGAATCTCCGTAGTTACAAGTAACGCTGGCGCTTGGGGAATAAGCCAATGAGTGAAAGGCAGGCGCTTTAGCGTCATAATCACCTTGGCAACCAGCCCACATACGGAAGTACACAGCGCGCAATGAGACATGGACTTCAGATGGTGTTTGCCCATGTGTCCGTTGATTGGAATGGCCGGCCCCCATACACAGCTGATCTGTACGTTTATTTTGATTGTTGTTCTTATTTAAACTCAGTTTGTGCATCATTTGTTTGTTGCTTGCTGTCCTGATGAAGGTTCCCTAGAGCAGTGCTCCCCAACCTTTTTATCGCCGCGGACCGGTAAACGTTTGATAATTTTTCCGTGGCCCGCTTGTTTTGATTTAATAAGACAAAAAAAAACCAAACAGTCACATATATAAAAAAAAAACACGCAGACACATACATAGTCAGAAAATCACAAACACAGTCACATAAAGACATAGACTCAAAATTGTGTGTATGTGTGTGTGAGCGGTGCAGTGTGTATGTGAGGGTGGCAGTGTATGTGAGGGTGGCAGTGTATGTGAGGGTGGCAGTGTATGTGAGGGTGGCAGTGTGTGTGAGAGTTGCAGTGTGTGTGGGGGGCAGTGTTTGTGGGGCAGTGTGTGTTGTGTGTGTATGGGGGAAATGTTTGTGGGGCAGTGTGTGCAGTGTGTGTATGGGGGCAATGTTTGTGGGGCAGTGTGTGTATGGGGGCAGTGTTTGTGGGGCAGTGTGTGTAGTGTGTGTATGGGGTAGTGTGTGTATGGGGTAGTGTGTGTATGGGGCAGTGTGTGTATGGGGTAGTGTGTGTATGGGGTAGTGTGTGTATGGGGTAGTGTGTGTATGGGGTAGTGTGTGTATGGGGCAGTGTGTGTATGGGGCAGTGTGTGTATGGGGCAGTGTGTGTATGGGGCAGTGTGTGTAGTGTGTTTATGGGGCAGTGTTTGTGGGGCAGTGTGTGCAGTCTGTGTATGGGGCAGTGTTTGTAGTGTGTGTATGGGGCAATGTGTGTAGTGTGTGTGGGGCAGTGTGTGTATGGGGGCAGTGTTTGTGGGGCAGTGTGTGTAGTGTGTGTATGGGGCAGTGTTTGTGGGGCAGTGTGTGCATGGGGGCAGTGTTTGTGGGGCAGTGTGTGCATGGGGGCAGTGTTTGTGGGGCAGTGTGTGCATGGGGGCAGTGTTTGTGGGGCAATGTGTGTAGTGTGTGTATGGGGCAGTGTGTAGTGTGTGCATGGGGCAGTGTTTGTAGTGTGTATGGGGCAGTGTTTGTGGGGCAGTGTGTGTAGTGTGTTTATGGGGCAATGTGTGTAGTGTGTGTGTGGGGGCAGTGTGTGTAGTGTGTTTATGGGGCAGTGTGTGTATGGGGGGTAAGGAGGCTTTTTAAAAATTTATTTAATTAAAATTAAGATATTCATGTCCCCCCTCCCTTCTTACCTTTACTGGGAGGAGGGGGGACATTTCTTAGTCCCTGGTGGTCCGGTGGTGGTGAGGTGAACTCTAGCCCAGTTACAGGGCTAGAGTTCACTCTCGCGAGATTTGGAGCGTTGCCGTGGTTACCGCGGCAACGCTCCAAATCTCGCGAGAGGAGGACCCGGAGGAGCTGCAGGTAAGAGCTCCCGGGTCCTCTCTCACTCCCCTGCCGGCTGTCAGCACAGTGCCTGCAGACCGGGGAGGGAGATCTCTGATCTCCCCTCCGGTCCGCAGGCACATTGCAGGGCTGGCACTTGGGCAATGCCAGCCCTGCATTAGCCGGCAGGCTCGCACACCCCACACCCCTGGGCGGCCCGGTACCGTTTGATCCACGGACCGGTACCGGTCCGCGGCCCGGGGGTTGGGGAACACTGCCCTAGAGGAACTGAAACGTTGACATTTCGGAATAAATAGAAGTTTGTTTTTCTACAAAACCTGGGAGTGCTGATTATCCTATATATATATATATATATATATATATATATATATATATATATAAATTCTACACATATATTTATGTAATAATTTTACATAATTAGGTATCCTAATTAATTACAATTAGCGGGACCTGCCTGCCCACCCAGGCCGAAAGTATAGGGAATTTAATTTGCTAGCACTATATTTAACCCTATAACTTTCCAAGACACCATAAAACCTGTACATGGGGGGTACTGTTTTACTCGGGAGCCCTCGCTGAACACAAATATTAGTGTTTCAAAACAGTAAAATGTATTACAACGATGATATCGCCAGTAAATGTGACGTTTTCTGCATTTTTCACGCACAAACAGCACTTACACGGACGATATTATTGCTGCAATACTTTTTACTGTTTTGAAATACAAATATTTGTGTTGAGCGAAGTCTCCCGAGTACAACAGTACCCCACATGTACAGGTTTTATGGTGTTTTCAAAAGTTACAGCGTCAAATATAAGGCTTGTTTCATTTTTTTCACATTCAAATTCGCCAGATTGCTTACGTTGCCTTTGTGACCCTATGGTAGCCCAAGAATGAAAATTACCCCTATGATGGCATACCATTTGCAATAGTAGACAACCCAAGGTATTGCAAATGGGGTATGTCCAGACTTTTTTAGTAGCCACTTAGTCACAAACACTGGCCAAAATTGGCGTTTTTTGCATTTTTCACACACAAATACTAACGCTAACTTTGGCCAGTGTTTGTGACCAAATGGCTACTAAAAAAGACTGGACATACCCCATTTGCAATACCTTGGGTTGTCTACTATTGCAAATGGTATGCCATTATGGGTGTAAATTTATTTCCTGGGCTACTATACAGTCTCAAAGGCAACGTAACCAATCTGGCGAATTTCAATTTCAAATGTAACACGCTATATTTGACCCTGTAACTTCCCAAAACACCATAAAACCTGTACATAGGGGGTACTGTTTTACACGTGAGACATCGCTGAATACAAATATGTGTAATGTATTGCAGTAAAAGCAAACAGTATTTTGACATACACAGTTAAAATGTCACATAGAATTTAAAAATTATTTTTTTCTCCCATTTTTTTATATTTTTTTTTATATTAAATTATGTTCCATACCTAAATATTTGATGTTAAATGAAAGCCCTGTTTCCCCTGAATAAAATGATATATAATAAGGGGGGATGCATTTAATATGAAAGAGGTGAATTACGGTTGGACAAATGCCAGGTTTTGTTTACGTTTTGTTTCGTTCACAACTTGTACATTTGGCTGCGGTCTTAAGGGGTTAAATATAGTCTCTTCCTTTACGGTGTTGATTCCCTTTATGTATTTAAATGTTTCTATCATATCCCCCCTGTCTCGTCTTTCCTCCAAGCTATAAATGTTAAGATCCTTTAACCTTTCCTGGTAAGTTTTATCCTGCAATCCATGAACCAGTTTAGTAGCCCTTCTCTGATCTCTCTAAAGTATCAATATCCTTCTGAAGATATGGTCTCCAGTACTGCGTACAATACTCCAAGTGTGGTCTCACCAGTGTTCTGTACAATGGCATGAGCACTTCCCTCTTTCTACTGCTAATACCTCTCCCTATACAACCAAGCATTCTGCTAGCATTTCCTGCTGCTCTATTACATTGTCTGCCTACCTTTAAGTCATCAGAATTAATTACCCCTAAAACCCTTTCCTCATATGTTGAGGTTAGGACTCTATCAAATATTCTGTACTCTGCCCTTGGGTTTTTACGTCCAAGATGCATTATCTTGCACTTATCCACATTAACCCCTTAAGGACACATGATATGTGTGACATGTCATGATTCCCTTTTATTCCAGAAGTTTGGTCCTTAAGGGGTTAAATGTCAGTTGCCACGACCATTTTTCTAGTTTACCTAATTTGTTTGCCATTTGGCTTATCCCTCCTGGAACATCAACCCTGTTACATATCGAAGTATCATCAGTAAAAAGACATAGCTTACCATCGACACCACCTGCAATATCACTATAAAAATATTAAAGAGAATGGGTCCAAGTACAGATCATTGAGGTACCCCACTGGTGACAAGCCCATGCTTTGAATATACTCCATTGACTACTCTGCATCAGTCACAGTTTAGCTGTCTCAGCCTAAATTGTATATTTTTTTTTCAAATGACTATGTTCTGTGTTTAGTGAATAAACCTTTGCAAATCAGGAAACACAATCCGTGTGGATAATTTAACAAACATAGAAAATAGCCTGAATGTTATAATTTAGATTCCAATGGGCTGAAATAGCTGAACTATGACTATAGCACAGTTCTACATTGACTAATTTTGCCTAAATGTTGCTGTTCTGTTTGGTGAGTGCACCCCATGTTGTTTAACACCACAAAGTGAGATTTCAATGTGTGAGTACGGATTGCAGAGCAGTTCAGAACAATGGGGACTCTGGATGATCAGGGACACTAATAACCTCCTAGGAGAAGCTAGTGTGGCCATCAGTTGTTTGCAGATTACATGCCAACATCTTGTAGCCATTTAAACCCAGTTAATGTTGGAATTCATTTCAGCGGGAGGCACCGAGCGAAAAGATTATTTTACTTTGGAATGATGAGCTTTTCCTTTTGGAATGTGAAATCTTGCAGTTTTACAACACAAGACTTCAGCTGTGATCACACTATATGCCTTTTAGGGTTGGAGGGTCTTGTAAAATTAGGACATTTCACAAGTTCAGTGCAAAATGGCCAAGCTTGTGTTGCCGCATTCGGTTTTGAAATGCACTCCAGAATTAAACCATTGATGTATATCATAACCCCCAGAGACAAGAAGGACAAGTCTTTAAATAGGAAATATTTTGAAATTATATGAAGCAAAACACTTCCACAAAAACATTCATTTAAGGACCATTTAAGGACGGGTTGCTTGGTTCCAGAACCACCTGAGCTTGATTCCAAAGCAAAACTTTGAAGAACCGTACAGTAACACAGGTGGGAATGTCAAGAATCTTATATTGCAACCTATAAGCAATGTGCTATTGAGAATCTCATGGATCTCCATAAAAATGTATAGCCAGGAACAAGCCTATGCTATGCTGCCAGTTGTTCAATGCAATCCTAACTAATAGAGGGGTGTGCTGCAAAGGTATGATCCCTATCCCCCGTTCTCAAGATACGAGGAGCACCACTGCCCCCACCACTCCCTAGTTAGTAGCCTGGCAGCATTTTGCTAAAAACAAGCATGGCTGCTTTTTGTAAAAATAAAACAAACTACCTGTTGAGCTACAGGGCTGATGATTCCAACATCAGGGGCTCCGGGCCCCCAAAGCCCCCTCCCCTGCAGTACCCATGGGGACAACTTTGCTGAAGTTAATGGATCATAAAAGAATATGCGATTTCTAAGAATTTGACATATTGTTATCTGTGGGGTTGAACTGTAACACCTAAAAATGAAACCTAGTGGTTTGGTAGGTGCATGAGAAATCTGCCAGTACTACTGTAATACTGAATTATATTGGATTACCAGCAAAAGGGATTATAGCTGGCTAAGCGTGCAGGGGCATGGGGGGAGGGGGTGTCAGAGGAAAGATTTTGTACGGAACCAAGGTTGTGATAGGAAGAAAGAAGGGATTCAAAGCTGTTTTTCTTCCCTTAAAGGGACACCCTTTGAAGATTTGTCACATTACCTTTAATAAGTTTTATAAACCAGTTTATTTTTACGTTACTTGGCCCTGAACATCTCTTATAAAGGTTTCACCTGCAATATGATCCTGTGATTCTGTTTCAATCCGTGAATCCCTGGTCCCTCCTAGAATGCTTTGGGAGAATTAGTGATCACGCACACATGCATGTAATTAAATTCAGGAATATGCCATCGGGAACCTTATTGAGCAATGCAGTGGTAAACAATTATGGGCTGTATACTTGTCTGTATCCTTCAAATAGCCACGCTCCACCCTACCTGACCAAACAAAAAAATAAATAGATGTGGAAATTCACAATGCTGTGTTTAGCAATGGCTTGGAAGCGAGTCCCTCTGTTTTGTCACCTGTCAATCACTGTTATAAGTCTTGCCTTCTTCTTTTGTCATATAAAATAGTATTTGGAGGTGAAGAAGAGACAATGGGGGGAATTTATCAAAGTGTTGCAGTCAAGGTGTTATTATTTTTGTGCGGTTTGTATTTTATTAAAGAAACACTCTAAAACTAATTTTGGTATTCACCTTCTGAATGTTTCTTTTGCTATGCTAGTTAACAGACGCCTCAGGCCCCACCCATATACAAAAATGTTCACTTTTACCTTTTTTTTTCCAATGGCGAGTCCTTTTTTCACCACTACTTAATGGTGAAACTCTGACAACGGTCTCCCTTGCTCACTGGACAAAGTTGGCACAGTTGTGGTAATTACCCAATGGAATGCTTCTCATAGGTAAGCATTAGACTCCCTAATCGTTCAAGGTGACTGAAACAGGAAGCCCTCTTGGCTGTCAGCTTGATGGCTGTGGGGCCATTCCTAAATAATTAATAAAAGTGCTGATTTCTTTTGAAATAGTGACAAATTAATCTTTGTGTGTCCCTCCCCCACCTGAAAAATAACAAATTCCAAAATAACTGCCTATGTGCCAATATATGAACTTATTTTTATTTTTTTTCTACCACTTTAAATATGGCTGTGTTTCCTGAAATAGAATTTTCTGAGATAAAAGCAGAATTTAAGGAGAGAATATAAAAAACTTTTTAGACTGATCTCAGAACAATTTTTATTAAATACAAACTGATCAGAGACCATAAATAAGACTTCCCCCTAACCCCCACCAAAATAAAACCACTTTAACACCCTTTCTCCCCTACATTGAGACTGTTCCCTTTTTTTTTTTTTTTTTTTAATTGATAAGCAAATTCAGGAGTACTGGCAGGATGTGCACCCAATTATCCATATTCTAACTAGCAATTATATTGGACAGATGCATTGTGTTTACTACCTCAGTTTTATTGGGCTGAATTGATATTCGGATACATTGTATGTGTTTTTCTATTTATTTATTTATTGCGATTTATGGCTTCTGTACTCCTTATCCATCAGTCTTTGAGTCCACTGGTTCCATCAAAGTTTAGAGCACTTAATGTTTCTACCACAAACTAAAAAGATTTTGTATTGGTAAATCTGGGATTAAAGTTAAGAGCTCTAATCTGAAATAAGCGGTTTAAAAAACCAAAAAACATACACACACACACAAAAAGTGTAAGGAGAAATGGCCTCTATTGTGAAGGTGATCTTTAGGGATACCATGTGTCAAGTTATGAGAATGACCGTGTTGGCTGTAATACAGGCCAAGTATATAAACCCATTATTTGGTTGTATTATTCTTATGTCATTAATAATTTTAATTTTGTTGAAAAATTGCCATTTTTATGGCTCACAAAGTATTATGATTTTTCTATTTTCACAATGTTTTTCAATTAAAAGATTGTATTTTACATTGAATTGATAAATCCTGAATGCTATAAATATGAAGCAATAAATCAAACACAAGCCGTTACTCCTCAGAAAACCAGATGGTCACAGGAAATAGAAAAATCTGCTAACTTATTCTGCCCATTATGAAGTTTCATATGCATGTTACTGGTCCTGTCTCCAGAATAGCCTTTCAAAGTATTGAATGATCTAAGGATGGCTATTCCTGCCATCAACTACCATGTAATCGTCACATGTTTTTTTTTTTTTTGCTTAACTATTTGTTAAAAATGTATTTTCCCTTCTAAATACCACCAAAACACAATGATTTTTGCTTTTCATTTTAGGTACTAAATGAAGCTGTGGGTGCGCTGATGTATCATACAATCACTTTAACGCGAGAAGACTTGGAGAAATTCAAAGCTCTTCGAATAATTGTCCGAATCGGAAGTGGCTTCGATAATATTGATATCAAGTCAGCTGGAGATTTAGGTATGGTTTGAAACACCCCCATTTATTTAGTTTTGATCTAATATGTGCAAGAAAAGATAGTGTTTTAGATTAAATGCACAAAGGAACACTATGCCCCAAATTAAGGCATAGAGGTTCTGGTATCTCAATATATTGTCACAGCAGGCGTAGCAGGTTAAATGCTTGCTTTTCTGATAAAAGGCATTGTTTATATTGCTTCCTAAGGCCACTCCATCCGAGTCTAAAATTACTCCATAGTTGAGGTCCTGTATATTCAGCATATGCCAAAGCTCCCATAGACCTGCAAGGCATCTGTTCATACCTATTTGGAGAAACTGACTGGCACAGTAACGCGATTGCCATGCATATGCAATAGCCTCCCAATGCTTTGCAAATGCACAGAGAGACGGGCATGCTGGGAAAATTAAAGGACTACTCCACAGCCTAAATGGAGAAACAAATAAATAAAAAAATTAAAAAAGTATGATTAACTGCTTAGTAGATATACCCAATGAATAAATTTTTCATGCATATATTAATTGGGAAATAAAACCGCGACAGAACTACCGGAGCCTGCACGCTAAGGGAGCTCATTGGGTGGCCCCTGCACTTAGGGCAAATTGGTGGGCATGTGTACTCCTTGTGCATTGTGGCCCTTTAACAGCGTGACCGGGCCCCTTCATATTGGCAGCCTGTGCTGGGAAGAAGTGCGAGTGTGTCACTTACTCCCAGCTTAAACAGAGCCATGAAGGAGGGATGGAGAGGAGGGGGCGCGCAACAGCCTCAGTCAGCAGAAGCCACCCTCCTGCAACCATAAGGTCGGAAACAGTAGGCTGGTTAAAAAAAATGACATGCATGTGTCTGTGTGTTTGTGTATATGTGCATGTGTGTCTGTGTGTGTGTGTGTGTGTGTGTGTGTCTGTATATCTGTATCAGTGTGTCATTGTTTTGATACCGGAGAAACTGACGGAAGCCAAGCACAGAGAGATGGACACAGGTTTCTTCAGGAAGGAAGAGATTCTTTATTGGATCACCGATCGGGACTCAGAGGGACTAGCGTCACCAAAATACCACAAGTTCTGAGCCCCGGACAATAGTGCAGGCTCCTTATATAGGCATATAACTCCTCCCATATTAAGCTCCACCCGCACATTCTCTTAACCAATCAACACAAATAAGAATTAACTTCCTGTTTGACCGCATGGCTTGTCCAGCACAATGGAGGAGGGGAATACTATATCCTGTATTCTTGCACATGCTCCGTACACTACTGATCGTATCTTGCCACGTGCAACCAACTGATCGATACGTCAGCATATGCACGTACACATGCCACGTGGTAATCTCGGCCTACTAAATTTATTTTTACCGAGATTCCACCACAGTTTGTCTGTGTGTATGCGCATACATCCCTGCATTTAAACGTCAACACTACATACAAACACACCTCTGTATTAAAACACCAACAATATATACAAACACAACCCTGAATTCAAAAACAAACATGACACGTAAGTATACCACTGCTTTCAAGTGGCAACTGTACATAACACTACATACAGAATTACTCCTACATTCACTCACACATACTCCATACAAAAACAAACTTACATTCAAACACACAAACACTGCTCATTGCTAAATACAAACCTGCAAGGATGGGCAAATGGTAGATTCCCAACTGGCAAAGCATTGTGTGACTTGTACAACAGATGGGATCTACCTTTTGGTCATCCTTGCGATGGGGGGTTTTGCCATTAGGAAGAAACATCCCTGGCTGTCTAAATTAATAAAATACCCACCTAGTTGTTGTTTATAGAACTATTGAAAATAATCCCGTAGTGTGCGCATGCTCTTTTATATCACTTTTTAACCAAATGTCTGAGAGCGGACTTGGTTTCTAGGTCCATACATTTCCAATACTCTGAGGAAGTAGACGTGTAAATTACTGGCCTAGGCTGCAAATCTACTCCAGTAAACATTTCAATGGGGAAGGAGAGTAAATTGTCATTATCAGAGATGTGGCAGTTCCTCTTTTAGAACAGTCCGTTTCTAGCATATAGTTGCTTAAAGGCACAACTGTGTCACAACATTTTCAGGATAAAGTAGGAAGCTACTTCTGGTTGTTTTTTCCCACTGCTATTAAGCATTCTACAAAGTTAAAAAAATACCTGTAAGCAATATTTTAACGTCATAAATATTTTCGGAGTCAGTGTTTACATTAAACATTATTGTTAAAAGGGTATTTTCAGCCCATCTGTCATTCAATTCAAGATGAAATCAGTAGTGATGATGTGTGGTGCCAATGCGGAGAGTTGCTGCAGTGGGGGTACTGGACACATGTAGTAGTATAGTAACACATGGGCGCCGTCCTGCCCAGTTCCCATGCCATTCATGTAGTAGGCTGTCTCTGATGATGATGTCATAGAAGTGATGTAAGTTGCTTCCCAAACGACTTACTTTTTGTATATGTTGATTTGCAGGTTATTTGGCCATCATTCATATTTACATAACTGTTAAACTTTCCTATGATAAAAATAACTTTCTATTGATCTAGAGAAAAATAAATGCATTAACTCCTTATCTGGCAACCATATTGATAATGCATCGTTTATTTGATTTTTTTTTTCTTTTTCTTTTTATGGGTTCTATCAAACTGTTTCTTGATCTTTAAGGTATTGCTGTATGTAATGTGCCAGCCGCTTCCGTAGAAGAGACGGCGGATTCTACAATGTGCCACATTTTGAACTTGTATAGGAGAACCACGTGGCTGCACCAGGCATTACGGGAAGGCACACGGGTGCAGAGCGTTGAGCAGATCAGAGAGGTTGCTTCAGGAGCAGCACGAATTCGAGGGGAGACATTAGGCATCATAGGACTGGGTAAGCACCTTAATTGCTAAGCACCTTAATTAATTAAGGGTAATTAATTAAGGGTAAGCACCTTAATTGCTATGTGTGTTTTTTTTGTTTGTTTTTTTTAATTCAGGATTTTTTTATCTGATCATTTGTTCATACATACATACACACACATGCACTGTATTAATGGAACACTCCAAGCACCAAAACCATTACTGCCCACTGTCATGGTGCCGTCCCACGTTAAGATGTAGCATTGTTGTGGCACAGGTGGTCAGATTATCAACTGCCTCTGGTTTCCTTCAGCAACAGAATCCAAATTGCTCTGGTGAGCCGATGTAGGACCACGCTTAGTGGCTGAGAGCTCTCAACTGACACCCTTAACCGGTTATTGCATTTCTGCATTGTTCTAAGCAGTGACATTTTGTTTCTGTTGGAGCTAAGAGCTGGATTTAGCTCTGGTAAATGTGATTAATATCTACATCATTAATATCTCAATATGATTTTATATACCGTACATACTGTACCATTGGAGTCCTTCTCTCTGCTTTTTTACATGTTCTACTGGACCCCAAGTTATGTTGGATATAGGAACTGCTATCAACAGTTTGCTATTTATTTTAAAGTCTATTTAGATTATTTTATCTGGACATTAAAATTACCTTCTTCTCTCTTTGAATAATTATATATGTGACTGTTATATGGCCACTCCTGTATATACCATCACTGGCTCATACCACTAACATTTTAAAAGAACAAAGAGGGACGCTTTACTTTTAGGGGTGTGAGTGGGAGGTATAGCCAGGGGCGGGGCTGTTCTGAGGAATTTTAGATAACTTTCCAAAAACAATTTATACAACTAAAATGTAATGAAGCACAGGGACAATGTATGTTATTTACACAGACGGATTTATAAACACAAGTATTGTTGTTTAAAGACACATTGATATGAGTATTATTGCTGTGGAGCTCTGTTACACACTCACACACCTACAATATGGAGCTATTAGAAAAGAGAAACATGAGCCTAAAATAGGGACTGCCTCTCTTAAATAGGGACACTTGCTAGGTATGCAGTTGGGGGAGGGGGGCAGTTATTCAATTTAATTTGGTGACCAGCTTGCAAGACTTGGGAAAGCAGGCCAGTTAAAGGGGGTATAGTTTTTTTTCTGCGCCCCTATTTAGGCATAAATTGTGTTACACTAACTGAAAGCAACTCCTATTTCAATAAACGCCCTCGAGCTGTATATATTCCTTGTCTAGTGCAAGTATTTCCTTTCATGATAAAATGACAAGTTGTATTTTTTAAGCAATACAACTTAATTCATACATTGTGCTAGGTGTAATTGTTTCCAAAAGCATCCGTCCACTCCCCAATGCTGCCTGCAGCACAATGTACAGATATAGATTACATTTCTATACCGGTTTCATCGGCCCTTGTCACCCACACCTGATGATGACATTTTTCGCTGTAATGTAAAGTATGAAATCTGAAGATTCTTTCACATTTTAAGAGATACTTTAAGACTGTTCTCAAGCTTTAACCAGAAAATCGCATTAAAAGGCGCAGCTTTTGTTAATTTACAATTTCTTGACTTGTTACACTGTGGAGCCTGTTCTATCATTACATTTATAACTAGAAAAGCTACAATTTCTGGGGAAATTGTGTGAAGTGTTCTTGCCTCCACCAGTAGTCTACAACTGGAGTGGGCGGAGTAACTGTTATTTATTTATATAGCACATTTAATTGCAACGTTGTTGCCCAAAGTGCTTCACAGTTACATTAAAACATACATTTATAAAAACATTAGCAGGTGTACAAAAGGCCCTGTCTATGACATCACGTGCTGCTCCAGACTGGCACAGGTCAGAGTATTTTGGCGGTTGCCATCTTCAAACGGGTGTGTTTTAAAAACTATACATCCTACAGTGAAGAACTTTATATTGTGAGAATCACAAGACCCAGACCTACATTTTAATGCATAGTATGTCTCTGAAGTATTAAAAATGAACACAGTCATAGTTTAGAAATTGCCCTTAAAGTTTGAGCTGTCTAGAATGGAGTTTCAATGAATGTCAAAGGACGGCGTGAGTTGCAAACAAATGGTCATATTGTGAAAACTATCAGGGCTATGGCTTAGCCGTAGTTTTTTTTAATTTTTAGTGGCAGCACGGATAGCTGAACATTTTGATATAAGATTTGTGTAGATGGGCTTGAAAATGAGGGAGTGGTGGCAGTTTAGAAATCATGTCCTGATTTTTCAGCTTTTGCCAGCTCCCACTCTAGCTTTGAACATTTTGCCATTCATTCCTATGGGACCAATTTTGCCGCAAGAACGACGATATTCCGTGAACCATTCGGCAAAACGTTCCACAAAGTAATAGCAATCCCATCGGGACCAATCCGCACATTTCGGTATATTACTGTCTATGTAGTGTAAAAACTGTGGGAGGAGTTAGGGTGGTAAATTTGGCTAGAATAATATATATGAGATAACATTAAGTGGTCTTGCAATGCAAGAACACTTACCGTATATACTCGAGTATAAGCCGACCCGAATATAAGCCGAGGCCCCTAATTTTACCCCAAAAAACTGGGAAAACTTATTGACTCGAGTATAAGACTAGGGTGGGAAATGCAGCAGCTACTGGTAAATTTCTAAATAAAATTAGATCCTAAAAAAAATATATTAATTGAATATTTATTTACAGTGTGTGTATAATGAATGCAGTGTGTGCGTATGAGTGCAGTGTGTGCGTATGAGTGCAGTGTGTGCGTATGAGTGCAGTGTGTGCGTATGAGTGCAGTGTGTGCGTATGAGTGCAGTGTGTGCGTATGAGTGCAGTGTGTGCGTATGTGTGCAGCGTGTGCGTATGTGTGCAGCGTGTGTGTATGTGTGCAGCGTGTGTGTATGTGTGCAGCGTGTGTGTATGTGTGCAGCGTGTGTGTATGTGTGCAGCGTGTGTGTATGTGTGCAGCGTGTGTGTGTATGAATGCAGTGTGTGTGTGTTGCAGAGCTTTGGTGGGGGGTGGGCAATGTTATTATTTTTTAAATTATTTTCATATTTTTTTTATTATTTCTTCTTATTATTATTTATTTAATTTAATTATTTTTTTATTTTATTATTATAATTTTTTATTTTTTTTTCGTCCCCCCTCCATGCTTGATCTATGGCAGGGAGGGGGGCTCTCCTTCCCTGGTGGTCCAGGGGCATTGGCAGAGCTGTCATTGGTTCAGTGGGGGGGAGGAGGGGGGCTGGCAGAGCTGTAACTTACCTGTCCTGCAGCTCCTGTCAGCTCTCTCCTCCTCTGCGCCGTCCGTGCAGCTCTTCTGTCAGCTCCTAGTGTAAATCTCGCGAGAGCCGCGGCTCTCGCGAGATTTACACTGGGAGCTGACCGAGGTGCTGAACGGACGGCGCGGAGGAGGAGGGAGCTGACAGGAGCTGCAGGACAGGTAAGTAAACTCTCTGACAGCCCCTGTCTGTATTATGGCAATGCAAATTGCCATAATACAGACTATTGACTCGAGTATAAGCCGAGTTGGGGTTTTTCAGCACAAAAAATGTGCTGAAAAACTCGGCTTATACTCGAGTATATACGGTAAATATATATATATATATATATATATATATATATATATATATATATATATATATATATATATATATATATATATATATATATATATATATATATATATATATATATATATATATATATATATAGTGGCAGGGTCAGAGGCTTTCTATGTTAGTAACAGATTGGAGCGCTCTCTATTCCCAGCATGATAGGGTTAATTGGCGGAAGTCAGCCCTTTCAGGTGAATGTAATTAACCTGCACTAGGGGTTTAAAAGGTTAGCCTCTGAAGGCATCAGGGAGTATAACAGCTGGGAGAGAGGAGGCAGCTGACCCTGAGACCCTAAAGGAAAATGTACTGTGTAAAAGCCTGCTTAAAGTGCTGTTTAAATTGTTTAAAACTGGGAACTGGATTAGCTGGCCAGTTGGATACTTGGGAATACTGTTTAGTAAGTCTCCAAGATGGAGTAGGATTTATTTTCTTTTTGTTTTATTTATTTCTGTGAAGCACATCATGGTATAACGTGTGGAAAGTGCAAATAAACTGCATACTATTTTATCATAATGCTTGCATTTGAAGTTTGTCAAGAGCCTGGCCATCCTGCCACAAGTGATGTTAGAAGTGGGGTTAGTGTGTTAAAGGCCGTGCTGCATGCTACCACAGTGCAACAGGAAACCAACCGGCTGATAACTACTCAAATGGGGCAGATTGTGCAGCAACTCTCTAAACCTACCACAGAGGAGCAGAGCAGCGGTTCAAAGCCAATCCATGCAAATCAGTATGTGCAAAAGATGATGCCGCAAGATGATGTGGAAGCATATCTCATTGCTTTTGAGCGAACTGCTATCAGAGAGCAATGGCCTCATGCTCAATGGGCTGGCATAGTTGCACCTTTTCTGCTTGGTGATGCCCAAAAAACTTACTTTGACCTAGAGGAAGAGGCGGCTGCAAGCTATGAGATACTTGCAAAGACTGGCGTGACTCCAGTGATCCGGGCCCAAAGGTTCTACAATTGGAAATTCCAGGAACAGAAGGCACCCAGGTCACAAATGTTCGACTTGATCCATCTGGCAAGGAGATGGTTAAAACCAGAGAGCTCAACACCTGCACAAATAAATGAGACATTTAGTATTGGATCGTTTCTTGCGAGGATTACCCCAAGGCCTGCCACAGTGGGCAGGGTAGCCCTGCCACTTATGATTCAATGGTGGCGCTGGTTGAATGATGTACAGCAGTGAGAGAATTAAAATCTAAATCATCACCTACAGTACAACAGAACCAAGGACTGATTCCAGGCTCAAGGGCCTCGAACTATGGCACATTTCAAAAGCCTTTGATCCAAACCAGAGAGGCCCCGTAGTTTCCAAGGAGGGGGAACAGGGACTATAAACCCTCAAAAGGATTACAGACTAGGAGACCCCCAGTTATCTGCACTGAGTTTGGGGAGCTAGGACACGAAGGCTGTGTCCACATTTGCAAGAACCCATGGAATGTGGGTATAGTTATGTAAATGAGAGCATTTGTGGACTGATCTGTTTGGTGGGAAAACAGACTGAAACATGCATATATGATAAAACTATTTTGTTCAATGTGAAGGTAACCTTGGCTCTTGTGGACTCTGGTAGTGATATTACACTAGTGACAAGCAGTTTGATTCAGCCTTCTCAATTGATCCCAGAAAAGAAGATTAAGGTACTCTGTGTGCATGGCTGTACTGTATCGTACCCTACTACCTCTATAAATATAGGCTATCTTGGCCAAACATACCCAGTATTGGCAGCAGTTGTGCCTTAATTGGCCCATGCTCTTATTCTTGGGCGCAGTTTCCCAGGCTTGGAAAACCTTATTCAGACCCAGTGTGAATCCATAAGTGAGAGCCCTTTATGTATTTTTCCATTTACACACCCTGACTTGTTTTATGATCAATGTAAAAGGCGCAAGTCAAGGCGTGAACGAAGGGAAGATAAGCATAGGGGAACTATGAATTTACAAATGGCTTTGATTAATGAAGCTGAGAGTAATGGAGGTGTGGTCTTATCTAGTCCAAGTACTAATTCCACACCTTCAACTGAAATATTGATTGAACCCCATGTCCAAACCCTACAAAAGGTTAATATTGAGGACTTGGGCATTGGTTCAAGTCAATTTGGAAGGGAACAAGTTAATGACGTAACATTGCAAAATGCCCGTAACCAAGTTATAGAAATTAATGGTACTATGGTTGATGGGAAATCCAGAGAGATGTATCCC
Organism: Pelobates fuscus; assembly: GCF_036172605.1. Classification (NCBI taxonomy): domain Eukaryota; kingdom Metazoa; phylum Chordata; class Amphibia; order Anura; family Pelobatidae; genus Pelobates; species Pelobates fuscus. The sequence continues at coordinate 46,614,842 of NC_086322.1, read as the reverse complement.
CGTTTCATTCTTAGAAATGACTTGCTTTATAGAGTGAGTAAAGAGGATAGGCTATAGATTGAACAGCTCTTGGTACCCAGATCTTTCAGAAGGAGGTGTTGGACCTGGCTCATTCTCACTTATTTGGGGGACACTTAGGGGTTGGATAGTTAGGAATACTGCCAATACTGCTGTTTAGTACGTCTCCAAGTTGGAGTAGGATTTATTTTCTTTTTATTTATTTCTGTGAAGCACAGCATTGTATAACTTGTGCAAATAAACTGCAGTACTATTTTATCCTGACGCTTGCATTTTAAGTTTATTGTCAAGAGCCTGGCCATCCTGCCACAGAATGTTATTAAACAACTTCATGATAGACAACATGCCAGTCATACAAAATTAAGTCCTGCGCTCAAACTCCCATTACTCCTGGGCAGCAGCAATGATTATAGTACATTACAGCCCCTATACATACAATAAATACAATAAAAAAAACAAAGGAAAATTGTTACTTGCGTACTATCCCAAACCCCTACACACATTTAAATAACTGCAGTTTTTTTTTAGTTTCACTCCAATGGCCTTGGCATAGCAGGTACACTTTAATGGCCACTGCAGTGATACTAAAAAACCCTCCAGTTATTTTTAAATGTGCATAGGGATTTGGGATAGCGCACAAGCAACTTTGTTCTTTATTTTGCCATAAAGGGTTTAACAAGCTTATAGGCGCGCAGGTGTCTTAGTTACTCTGTAGCAGTGATGGTTAACCTGTGCAAGCTAGATACTGCTTTATGTTTCCAGTGATGCTCAGTCAGACTAATGTTTATCTGATTATCATGGGAATTGTAGTTCATATTTCATTAGCGGTCATTGTTTTCAGAAGGGCCAATTTGTGACACACGTTTATTCTTGTTTTGTGTCTTTGGTAATCATCTTACCCCAGCCTGAAATGGTTCATTCATTTCCTGTTGATATGAGCCGTGTTGGAATATGGTGCAGTGTTTAATCGTGTTTTTGTGTGACATCCTGTGCAATGCATTAACTCGAGCTCGCACATTTTGTAATCCAGCAAACAGAACCGCAGGGTGCCAAGTCCTCACTTAGTAACTTCTCGTCTTCTGTGATGGATTCATGTTGGTGTTTTCAAAGCTCTATGTATCCTTTAATGTCTCCTAAAGTAGAAACCTATTCCTGCAAACCCGGGAGGGAGATGGCACTTAAGAAATATTCAGTCTAGCTACTTGGGTTTTTTTTCTAGAAGGCTGTTCTGTATTCTATATATTGGATTCTGCCAGGCTGGTCCTGTATTGGGTCTCTTACAAATCCAGAGGAGTTTCATCTGCTAGTGTTTACTCTTTGTGTTGAAAGTCCACCACAAAACAATGTAAGGGTTGAGCATAATACCTGTGCACCGTAGTTTGAATGGGAACCAGTAGCATAAAATACCGCCCGCCCGCCCGCCATGTATAGTTATGAAGAAGTTGTAAGGTGCTGCAATGCATACAGATATGGTCAGAGGGAAACATTGACATTCACAAATGTCTGACTTTGTTGTTGTTCCTTTTTGTAATCTTCTGATTCTGCCGTTTAGTTTTCTTCGAAAAGTAGAGGAAAATGACTAATTCTAGCAAAAGTAAGAAATAAACTTTGTTTACAAATGGCGTATTCCCTGGGGTTGGTTACATTTCACAGGTTCTAGTAGGGGATGTCCCTAGCTCATGTCTTATAGGCTTGTACCAGGCTTGGTTTTCCTTTTAATGGATTCTCACCCAGTTATTAGCCAGGCCTGTTACCATTCGTTTTAAAAATGAATATATTGAGAACTGTGTATATACATTGTAATGGTTTGAAACATTATCATGTGTGTGACGTCACACGTGTACTTAACCAAACTGTTTTTGTAAATTAACAAATAAAACCTTCCAAAAACAAAAGGGGCACAAGTACATGTATGCTCTAGAGATTACCAGGTGCATATAAAAGATAATAACGTTTTGTGATCTTTATCTGCAAACCTATAGAGCTAACCCAAACTGTCTGTATTGAAGAAGATGCAATCTGTTTGTTAATCCCCTTCCTATGTACTTATTGCGTTCTCCTGCCAAGGTTCAGCTAACTCCCTGGTGGTCTTCTGTCACTCATCTGTTTTTGTCATATGATGTATGGTCCCCTGTTTGCGTCTTCTCTTCATCTGTCTATTGTGGAACCCTGGTTAGTTTGGGACTCAATTCACTTAAGCCTTTTTTTTTTTTTTTTTTTTTTCAAATAATTTTTATTAAAGTTTTACATATTTGTACAACAACACGAACATAAACATTGTATTGGGGGTAGGAAGGGAAGGGGAACTTGGAAATGGAAAGGAATAACCATCCAGCATTAAAATAGGCATAACAGTGTATATGGCAAAAAAAAAAAAATGATGTTTTTACATCAATGCACTTTAATAAGAAATATGTCAAAGACCATATGCTGTTTTGATTTTTTCTTCCCACTTATCCCAATTGTATTTTAATATTGGGAAATCACGCATATTGGCTCTATGCGATAATTCGTGTGCCTTGTTTTCTAGAATCAAATTAAAAACTTCCCTGAGAGATGGCACATTTTGGGACTTCCAATGTCTAGGTAAATGTGGCCTATGATAATTTTGTCTGATCTATTAATGGACTCTGGGAGTTTTTTAAATAAGGCTAGTTCCGAGGTTAAAATGCTAATGGTTCTGTCCACTTTAATAATTAGGTCGTGAATCATTTTCCAATATTTAGTTAATTTAGGACACTTAAGCCTTTTTGTACACCCCTGTGTTGTGTATATAATCGCATTATATTTCTGTTCGATATAACCTTTTATTTTCTTCTTTTTTTCCCCCTTTTCAAAAAAAAGGGTTTGACTTTTTCAAACTAGATTCCAGACCTTGGATCCAAAGTTAGAGGGGGATGAGGGGGGCGGGGGGTTGAATCAGAATAAGGGAACATTGTACTATTTCCATTTAGACTGCGGTGGCCAAAAACTGTCAATTTGAGCTGTGCATCTTCCAACTTGTAATGGAAAATTTGGCACAACATAGTGCACTGAGTTAGGAAGCCGAAACCTGCCAAGTCTGAGCTGTCGCAGTCCCAATATGTGCTCTCCATCAACAATTAGACACTACATAAATTCCACACATGTGTACACATGTACCATACAGGGATCTGCCGACAAATAATAAACCAAACCAGCCGCTGCCCTTAAGAACTTAGTGTTATACAGGGATGCAAAAACATGCCCTCCCTGGTTATTTAAAGATACACCAAATCACAAATACAAAAATAAGAAAAAAAAAAAAATCACTGTTTAATAGATATACATGCATTTAAAGGGACACTATAGGGTCAGGAATACAAACATGTATTCCTGACCTTGTAGTGTTAACACCACATATTAGGCCCCCGGTTCCCCCTTAAAGAGTTAAAACGTACCTTTATTCCAATCTCCTAGAGCTGCATTGACTTGTTGTGCAGCACTGACACAGAAAGCACCTCTAGTGGCAGTCTGAGTGACTGCCACTAAATGTTTTCCTAGGCAGTAATGTGAACACTGTCTTTAGTCTGAAACTTTTTCTGCACTTTTTTTGTAAAATGGAAAAAAGAGGACATGCTCTTAATACATAAAGCTTCATCAAGCTAAAGTGCTTTATGTATTTGGGTTGTCCCTTTAAATCTACAGTCCCCATAATTTCCTAATGACCGTGATTTAAATTAATCATAATTTAAGTCAAACAGCTGGGGTGCATAGGTATTTGACTTATGAGTAAAGATAATAAAGTTGTGCATTTGCATAATATCCAAACATTCTCTGTACACAGTGCAAGCTAAACAAATAATCTAAAATAAGGTTTTCACTTGGCTGTATCCTACCACCACAGTCACATGTTTTGTTAGTGCAGTCTTCTACTGTAGAACGATGATCAGGTTGCAGATACATCCATTGGAAGCCTACAAAATTAACAAGGGGAAAGGAAAATGTTAAATATGAAAGCCATGCACTTTATTATTTTAGATCAATAGGCATCTTAGAAGTCAGGTAACTTTACAAAAATATATTATTTTGTTATAAATACAAACATTATAAAAATATACAGGACCAAACTTATTGTTTGGTAACCAGCGAATTAACTCCTTCCTGACCGAAGACGGAAATTTTCTGTCAGCCTTGTCCTTGCGTTAAGGACCGTTGACGGAAAATTTCCGTAATTAACTAAAGTTAACCCCAGACCGAGGCAGACCGGGAGCACCGGATCACGCTGTCCCTGCAGCAGTGATCGCTTTGGAAGGCTGTCAGAGCGAGCACATGTGCTCACGATCCGCCTCCCCGCTCTTCCACGTGCAGGGAGACGGATCACTGTTAAATCCCACCCCCCTTGCCCCTGCTTTTTTTTAATAAAATGAACCCCTTCCCTGCCAATTGATCACTGGCCACAGTGATCAATTGGCAGGGATTACATTTTGCTTGAGAAAGCCCCGAGAGGCGGGGCGAAACATGTAGCACGCCAAACCCAGAAGTCACTACATGTGGATGGAGAGTCTGTTATCAGCTGGAATACACAGTGTAATAGGACTTGTATGGTTTATTCACTGATACCCAGGACTATATTTGATCTACTCCTACACCACTTTTTTTTATTATTTTTACCATTGATATATTTGTTTATTTGACAATTAAAGAAATATTTTTGTATACTTCAACTATTCGGCTGAGAGTGAGTTCACCTTTGAATTTGTATTCTTGATTTCTTGGAGGTTATTTATATCAGAACTCCTTGTAGGTTGCTGCATCATCATAATATTATTTTATCATTATTTAGCTGATTCCCTATTGCGCCAACTTATTCCTTACACCATTTTTTTTTTTTTAGGGATTACATTTTACTGTCATCTGATTTTTATTTATTTATTTTTTTTTTTTAATCCCTGAGGGTTATTTTTTTTTTTTAACCCCCTCAGGGGTTAAATTAATTTTATTAATTAATTTAAATATTTTAAAATTATATATTTAGTTAGCTGGGATGGGTGGAAGTTAGTGAGGAATTGGAAATTTGGTGTTAGGCTAACTAGGGGTTAACGTTAACATTTTTAAAATAAGCTTTAAAAAGTTAAACGATACTAAAACATTTTTTTTAAACTTTAATTAAAAAAAATACAAAAATACCACCCCACTTTACCCAGTCCAAATAAAAATTAACCCCTTTCCTGCCAGTTGATCAGTGCCTACAGTGATCAAAATACAGATCACAGTATTATACTGTGATCTAATTTTTTTTTAACCCCCTGAGGACTTATATTTATTTTTCAACCCTCAGGGGTTCAATTATTTAATTAATTTAAATGTTTTATAATTATATATTTTGCTAGCTGGGTTGAGTGGGAGTTATGGGAAAGTGGGGAATTTAATGTTAGTTCTGTTTACTGCTAGTTAGGGGTTAACGGTAAAAGATTATACTAAACGCCGGGGGGCAGCATAGCACGTCCCCCTACCTTCCATTCCGGCCCCCCTGGGCCATATGATCGCAAGGTCCTTGCGAGGACCTCGCGTTCACACGGACGGCATAGCCGTCCATAGCAACACCAGCAGGGGGCGTGCCTGTAATGACAGGTACTCCCCCTGCTGCCTGAAAATAAAAATAAAAAAAGTTAATAACTGTTTGAAATACAATTATATATACTTAGATCATATATGATCGAAGTATATATAATTTGCACACCCACTTTAATATTTATATATAATTATATATTAAAATCAAAATACACGTAGAATATTGATTAAATATATATGTAAATATGTTAAAAAAATAAATGTGTAATTTCGTTCGAACTGTATTTTTTTTTTTTTTAAAGATTCTTTATTTTTCATTTTTCATTCTTCATAAACAAAGGTTGATGAACGTTTTACAGAAAAAAAGAGGTTGGTTAGTCAGGGGGTAACAATGATACGACACATGTTTATTTACACATAACTCTGGCATTGTGTTTGGTATCTCATACATTATATTTCCTTGGGGACTTGAGAGTTGGGAGGTTCGTGTGTATGACCTTACGGGTCATGTTCTCTTTGGTCAGCTGTTGTTGCGGAGGTTTAGGTCGGTTATGATGTTTCTGACCAGGTAACGGTCCCGAAGTTTGCCAGTTAATAGAGACAAGTTAGGTTGTAGGCTTGTTGGGTCAGGTATTTTGATGACGGTCGTTCTATTGTTGGGGGAAGGGGGAACATTTGTCTTGGGAATTACGGCCTTTGGGTCGTTTAGTGACTGTGGCGATGGCGGCATGGCCTGGTAGGTGGGTTGGGTGCTGTGGGGAGGGGGAGTGTTGGGTAGGTGGGTTGTTAAGGGTGGGGAGAGGGTTGTGAAGAGGGGGGTTAGAGGCTGCTGCCCTCCTGGGTACCCCCCCCCGAGCCCAGGGTGGGTGGGAGTGGTGTGGGGTTGGCTGGTTAGGTGTGTGTCTTCGCATTCGTTCTATGTTGGTGGTGTTGGTTGTGTGATCTGGTAGATCACCATGGAGGGTTACTGTGGCCTTCTAGCCATGGGTCCCAAACTTTGTGGAATGATTTAGGGGTGTCGTGTATCTGTGCTGTCATTCTGTCCATATCTATACTATCTGTGATTTTTGCGTATATTTGAGGGTGGGTGGGTATACGTGATGTGGACCAGTGTTCTGCAATTGCTCTGCGTGTGGCAAGGGTCACTCTTGCTATGAGTTTATTTTCATTGCGGGTGAAGCTATCCAGCGGTTTGGAGAGTAGAAGAGCCCATGGGTCGAGGGGTACTGGCTTGTCCAGTAGTCTGGATAGGAGGGCCGTTATCGTTAGCCATAAGGGGGTAAGTTTAGGGCACGTCCACCAGCAGTGGAGGAAAGTGCCTGTTTCGCCACATAATTTCCAGCAGAGGTTGGTGGGGCACTGTTTCATGGCTTTTAGGCGGTAGGGAGTGAGGTACCATCTGAAGAGCATTTTGTATGCCTGCTCTTGATGGGTGACGCATATTGAAATGGATTTGGTAGATGCCCAGATGTCAGCCCAATCTGAGGGGTCTTCGGGGGGTCCCAGGTCTTTCTCCCAGGCCGTGATGTATGGGAGGGATACCTGTGTATGGTGTGTGGTTAGAGTCTGGTATATGGTTGATATTTGGCTCTTTCTGAATGGTGAGTGGAGGGTGTCCCTTTCAAAACTGGTCAGGGATGAGGTTGCTGCTAAGCGGACTGTGTCTGTTGCTGCGAAGCTTCGAAGTTGGAGGTAGCGGAAGTAGTCGTATGTGGTTAGGGTTTCGGGGTTGGGGATGTCGGTGTATTGCAGGGGCTTTCCATTGGGGTAAAGGTGTCCTAGTCGAACTATGTCGCGGTCTTCGAAGTGGGCGTAGTCTTGTGGAGTGAGGCCTGGTGGAAACATTCTGTTGCGGAGGATTGGGGTGAGAGGTGATAGGCCCGTGGACAGCTCGAATTTGTCGCTTAGGTGGTCCCAGAGGTCTAGGGAGTGGGTGATTGTTGGGGAGGTGGGGGGTGGCAGCGATCTGTATTTTTTTTGGAGCCACATGTATTGGGAGGGGTGTTCTTTACCAAAGATGAGATGTTCTAAGTCTACCCAACGTTTGTGTGAGGGGGGAAGGTGCCAGTGTTGAATTTGGGTGAGGTGAGCCGCATGGAGGTAGAGTGTAAGGTTGGGGAGGCCTAGCCCTCCGGAGGGTTTGGGTACGTATAGTGTGGATCTACGGACTCGGGGTTTTTTCCCGTTCCAGATGAATCGGTCTATGGCAGTTTGCAGTTGTTTGAGGTCTGTTTTTTTACAGGGGATGGGTAGTGCTTGGAAGGCATAGAGGAATTTGGGTAGGAGGTTCATTTTAACCGATGCTATTCTCCCTAGCCAAGATATGGTCATCGGTTTCCAGCGTTCCAGATTTAGGAATGCTTTTTGGAATAGTGGGGGGTAGTTGGCTGTGTATAGGGTAGAGGTGTCGTTGGTGATTTGGACCCCTAGATAGGTGATCGCTGATGGGCATAGTCTGAAGGGGAAGTCCCGTTTCAGGATGTGGATAGTTGATTCCGAGAGGTTAAGCGGCATAAGGTCTGATTTAGTGGCGTTGAGTTGATATCCGGAGATTTTTGAGTAGCTTTGTAGGGTTGTTAGGAGGGTGGTTAGGGTCGGGACGGGGTTAGTCAGGGTAAGGAGGATGTCGTCTGCGTATGCTGCGATTGTGAATGTTTCGTCCCTGATCCGGAGCCCTTCTATGTGTGGGTCATTACGTATGGTCTCCAGCAGGGGTTCAAGGGAGATGGCGAATAGTAAAGGGGACAGGGGGCAACCTTGACGGGTTCCATTCAGTATGGGGAAGGAAGGTGGGGTGATGTTGGGGATTAGGAGGTGTGCGGTCGGTGTGTGGTACATTGCTTTTAGAAAAAGGGTGAATTCTTGTGGGAATCCGAATTTGTGGAGTACTGTAAAGAGGTATGGCCAGAGAAGGCGGTCGAAGGCCTTCTCGGCGTCTAGGGAGAGTATCGTGGTGGGGAGGCGTTTATGATTGGCATACCAGATGAGGTCTATAGCTCGTCTGGTATTGTCTTGTGCTTGTCTTTGAGGGATAAAACCTACTTGGTCTGGGTTGATAAGTTTTGGTAAGAGGGGGTTGATTCTTGTCGTCATCACTTTGGTCAGGAGTTTTAAGTCTATGTTCAGGAGTGAGATGGGGCGGAAGTGGCCTGGGTCTTCGTGGGTCTTACCGGGTTTGGGTAGGAGAGTAATGTTCGCTCGCGTCATGTCGGGGGGTAGTGGGGTGCCTTTGAGCATTTCGTTAAATACTTTGCATAGTCGTGGGGTGAGTATGTCTCCAAATGTTTTGTAGTAGATGGCTGTCAGGCAGTCAGGGCCAGGGCTTTTATTGGGTTTTAAGGTTTTTATAGCTGCTTGCAGTTCTTCTGGGGTGATGTCTGCGGAGATTATCGTTCTAGCTGTGTCTGTGAGGGAGGGGAGGGAGAGTGTTTTGAGGAAGTTGTCTGTTAAGGTTTGGGTGAGGTCGGTTCGGGGGTTCGGGGTGTGGTTGTAGAGGGACGTAAAGTAGTCTTGGAATGTCTTCCCGATTGTGTGGGGGTCTCTACTCAGTGTGCCGTCTGATGTACGAATCTTGGAGATTCGTTTCGAGTCCGTTAGGTGCTTGAGGCGTTTTGCTAGCATCGAGTCTGCTTTGTTACCCTTCTCGTAGTATTTTTGTTTGGTCCATGTGAGTGCTTTAGCTGTGGCTGAGAGTGAGAGGCGTTTGAGCAGGGTCCTGGCTGCTGAGAGCTGGTCAAAAAGAGAGGGAGTTGGGTTTTGTTTGTGTAGAGTTTCTAGACGGCCTATTTCAGAGATAGTGTCCATGAGTTGTCTGTTGTGTTGTTTTTTGCGTGTCGTTGCAATGGCTATTAATTTGCCTCTTATGACCGGTTTGTGGGCCGCCCAAAGGGTGATTGGGGAGGACACAGAAGGGTCATTCAAGGTGAAGTATTCTTTTATGTTTTCTGCCAGGGACATGGTTACGAGCTTGTCTTGTAGGAGCTGTGAGTTGAGCTTCCATGTCCACGGACGTGTCATGTTGGGAATTGAGAGGGTGAGGGAGATGTCGGCATGGTCCGACCATGTTATATGGCCTATGGAGGTGTGTGTGATTCTGGATGTGATGTTTGGGGAAATGAGGAAGTAGTCGATACGGGAGTAGGTGTTGTGGGGATGGGAGTAGAACGTATAATCTCGAGTGGAGGGGTGCTGGGCTCTTCATATATCCAGGAGGTTATGTGTGTGAAGGAATTGAGAGAAAGGGGCGTCGTTGTGTGAGGGTCGTGGGTTCCCTTGAGATTTGGATGTGCGGTCCAGGGTTGGGTGGTGTGTGGCGTTACAGTCGCCCCCTACAATGGTGAAGGTTGCCTTGAGCGTTGTTAGGTGGGCCGAGAATGTTTGCCAGAAAGCTGGGTCTGGGGTTGTGGGGGCGTATAAGGAGGTGATAGAGTAGGTTGAGGGTCCTATTTTGCCCGTGAGCGTGCGGTATCTACCTTGCTTGTCCGGGAAGGCTTGGACGTCGGTCAGAGGGCAGGTTGTTTTAAGTATGACGGCTACTCCTTTAGTTTTGGCTTCTGGTGAGTTGGCATGGAAGCTGCGGTTGTAGTGTTTGTTCCGGAGTGGGAAGTGTTTGTGAGGGGTGAAGTGGGTTTCCTGAACGAAGAGAATGTCTGCTTTTTGGCTGTGGGCCCATCGTAGTAGGGCGTGACGTTTTTTGGGGTTGTTAAGGCCTTTTGCGTTGATGGAAACACAGTGTAGCTTGAGTGTCATGGCCGGGGTTGAGTTGGTCAGGTGCTGGGGTGTGTCTGTGTGGTGTGGGAAGATCTAGAGATTGGGTATCGGGGTCTGGGTATTCCCAGGAGGGCAGCAGGGGGAGGAGGGTATGGCGGGACGGGTGAGGTATACGGAGGGGGTATAAGTGCTGGTCTTATCTCAGTTGCCAGCAAGGGTGGTCTGTGGTGTCTGGGGTCTCTCTGGTTGGAGTGGTCAGAGACCGTCGACACAAATCAGGTCGTGTGGGGGGAAGAGGTCGTCTGTCTAGGAGTGGGCGGCAAACAATTTTGCGATTGTAAGTGGGCAGTCTGGTAATAGTGCAAAACCTGGTGTAATGGAACCTGGAGAGTAACTTTTGGAACTATTTACAGCAGTGTGTACTTCTTGCCGCGCCTCGATGCGACATTGGGTTGTTTGGTGTGTTACGGCTTAGGTCTCTTCTGTGTGGGTAATACGTCGTGGTTTAGGGGTCACGTCCCCCCGGGCCCATGTCTAGGGTGGAGGGCCAGTGGAGCCCTGAGGTCGCCCAGGGCCCCCATTGCTGCCTGAGTATCTCATATCCTTGAGGCTCAGGGCCGTCGCGGCCCCCCGCCTCCCCCGTCCCGAAGGCGGGGGGAGGGGAAAGGCCGCCAAGACCCAGGCCGTGTCCCCTCCCGTCCCCGTCCCTGACAAAGTGGCACCGTGGTGCGGCACCCGATCTCCGGACCGTCGCGGCCCGCCGCCCCCCCCCGCCCCCTGGGGGGAGGGGGGGAGGGGAGGGCCGCCAGAGCCCAGAGGTATCCATCTCTGAGGCCGAATCAGGTGTAACCCGTGTGATGCAGTGCCCGCCCCAGCCGGGACCGTCGTAGTCCACCGCCCCCCCGTCCCATGGGGGGGGGGGGGAAGACCACCAGGGAACCGGGACCTCCCTCCACCCATCTCAAGTATAAAACAGAAGCTTTCTCCAGAGACCGTGTCCCCCACTCCAGCATCATACATAAAACATAAAACAGAGATTGTCCCCATAGAGCCCCTACTGTATTCTCAGGGTTCCCAGAGTTTTGTTGGTCGCGCCGGAGGCGCCGCGTCCACCCCGTGCCCGGGCCGTCGCAGTCCGCCGCCCCCCCCCCGCCCCCAAAAAAGGGGGGGGGGGGGGGGGAAGACCACCAGGGCCCCGGGGCCTCCACCCCCAGCCCCAGGTGTAGGACAGCGGCTGTCCCCATGAAACCATACCCCCACCCCAGCCCTGGGCATAAAACAGAGAGTGTCCCCATAGTGTTCTTACGGTATTCCCAGAGTTCGTAAAGTTCTTGGAGATCGTGTTGGTCTTATGGGTCGGTGTCTAGCCTCTGGGTGTTGGGGTGTACTTTAGGTCGATCAATAGCTGAGTGGGGCCTTAGGCATATACGTCCTGGGGTGCTATGCTGTATTCCTCGAGGTGTTGTGTGGCCCCGCTGGGGTCTCCTAGGGCCGCGGGCAGAGGCGTGCCAATCCGGGGAGGCCCAGCGCCGCCAACGCGGGGATCGGTGCCGGAGTGCAGAGTTCCCAGGGGGGGTCTCAAGAGTGCTGAAGTGTTCGTGCGGTGGCGGGGCGAGCGCGACAGCCAGGGTCTCGCGCCGGGCCCCGGGGTTTGCGGTCAGGTCTCTAGGTTGGTTTCAATGCGGGTACCAATCAGGGTTCTTCTGTACATGCAGCTGGGTCTAGTGTGGCGGGAAGGGTCCGTGTGAAGTAGCTGTAATTAGGGTCGTTGTGGGTTCGGTCGAGGCGCGGCAGCCGTGCCGGTGTGTGGGTTTAGGCTGGGGGCTGCCTGGGGCGCTGTCTTCTGTCGCGCTCCCTTTGCGGCTGTTGGTCCCATGTTCGGTGTTGGGCTGCAGGTTGTTGCGAGTTTGCGGTTATGTCTCGGGCAAGGTCCTGGAGGCCTAGTTGTTCGGCAAATTCCTGGGCTTCTGATGGCCTATACAGCGTGTATGTGCGGTTGTCGTGTCGCACCATGAGTTTAAATGGATGGCCCCAGGAATAGCGAATTCTTCTTGCTTGTAGTGCTTGGGTTAGAGGTTTCAGCTCTCTGCGTTTGCGGAGGGTTGTAGGCGCTAGGTCCTGGTATAATTGTACCGCATGGCCCTCTATTTGAAGTGGGGTCTCTCTAGTTGCGCGCATTATTGCTTCCTTAATGTGGAAGTAGTGGCAGCGGACTATGATGTCCCGTGGTTGTGAGGCAGTTGCGGAGGGCGGGCGGAGGGCCCTGTGCGCTCTGTCGAGGAGAAGATCTGACGGTGGAGCGTCTGGCAGCAAGCTGCTGAAGGCCTCATGAAGCATGGCGTTGAGGGCTTCTGGTGCGGAGGATTCCGGCAGACCTCTTATGCGGATGTTATTCCGCCTGGATCTGTTGTTCAGGTCTTCTTGTAGGTCCTCTAGGTATGCTATTTGTCCCTGCACTTCCTTGAGTGTGGCCTCATGGCTGGAGGTGATGGCGGTAACGTCGGCCATTTTGTTTTCCAGGGTGTGAGTGCGTTTCGTTAAGTCAGTCAGGCCCTCTTTGAGTGGGGCTAGGTGTTTTGTCAGCTCATCTGCCACTAGTGATTTCATGTCAGATAGTAAGTCTTTTAGGTCTTTCCTTGTAAGGGGCGAGGGCTCCCTTTTGCGGCTAGTGACGCTGGTGTCAGAATCTGAATCTGAGGCCTGCAGGCTGTGTGTGTCTGGCAACTCTTTGTCTGACCTGACTTTGAAGATTGGCGCTACGGCTGCTCCGGTTCTGGATTTTCGTCCCCCTCCCATCTTAACGCGTTCCGTTGTGGGTCGGGGTCGCGGAGGTCAGTTTTCGGGTGTCTTTGTGCGGTATTGCCCCTAATGTGCGCTGATAATTGTATTGCCGCCACGGAGCTCTCCTACAACGCGGCCATCTTCGTCGGCGGTTAAGCTCCGCCCCCGAACTGTATTTTAATATTTATTCATATCAAAATACATGTAGAACGAAATATATATCTATATACACAAGTAATATGTGTGTGTATTTATATCTATATATAATATAATTCTATGTATATATGTATGTTATAATTTTACATAATTAGGTCATTTTATTAATTATAATTTGCAGGACCGGCCTGACAACCCAGGCTGAAAGTCCAGGGAATTTAATTTGCTAGCACTATATTTAACCCTGTAAGTTTCCAATACACCATAAAACCTGTACACTGTTTTACACGTGAGACATCGCTGAATACAAATTTGTGTATTTTATTGCAGTAAAAGCAAACCGTATTATGATATTCACAGTTAAAATGTCACGTAGAATTAATAAAAATCAAAAAAATTGTATTTTCTCCCATTTTTATATTTTATTCATATTAAATTATGCTTCATAACTAAATATTTGATGTTAAATGAAAGCCCTGTTTCCCCTGCATAAAATGATATATTATATGAAAGAGGTAAATTACGGTTGAACAGACATTTAGTCAAATTCAAGTTTTTGTTTACATTTTGTTTTGATCACGTGTACATTTGGCTCAGTCCCTAAGGGGTTAAATTGCAAAATTGCTCTGATTAAAACACAGACCTTCTTCCTGGTGCTATTAATTTACATATTCCAATACTTTTGGAGAAATATACACTCCATCCATAACAATGCCTCTGTCACAATATGTTAAAGGTTGGGCTTGTCTTTTTGTTTTGCTTTTTCCTGATTCCTTATGTTTTGTAGGGTTTGCAGCCTCTGATGTATGTAAAAACCTGATTGGATGCCAGAATCTGATGGCAATATAAGTAGATGGGTAACTTCACAGGACATTTTAGAAAGGCACACAACCCCACTCTGGAAGCAATGGGAAGGGTTAAAACGGTTGAGATAAATGTTTTGGGTAATTTAGCATTTTTGTTATGTATTGTAAATATGGCTAAGCTGCACCTTTGCGTTGATCTGTACATGGAGATTTGTAATTTTAAGGGACACACTTCTCATTTAGGGACGTATAGCTTGATTTATTTACAGATCTGTCAGCTTTGGCAGGTCTGATATTGGGTGGACCTGGCAATCTGCATTATGGGAAAAATGTCCCTGCCCACACAGGGGGTCATGTAATCCTTGTGCGCATGATTGACGCAATAACAGGCGGTCCAGATGGAATTTCTGAAATTGCTCCGTTAAAAACAAAACAAAAAAAACACCCTCAAATTAGTGGTGAATTTTACAAAATTTTACAAAATTTTTTATTTAAAAGAAGTATATATTTTTAATGTAATGGGAAGCTGATTTACTATAAAGTTGCTAAGAACATCAGCCTATTTGATTAGTTACCAATTTAACATGACAGATGCTTGGACACGTGGAGAAAATGGCTTTCTTGATATTCTACCATTTTTTTTTTCTTCCCCCATGTATTTTGCTAGAATTTGTTTCCTCAATACTTTTAAAGTAAAATTGTGAGACTTTGTTACTTGTATGATTCATAACCGGCAGTAATATTACATTAGCGTTCGGTAGTTGTTAAGGTTAAATTGTTAAATTAAGCAGCGTGGTCAACAGGCCTGTCAGTACATTTTTTTTTTTTTTTTTTTATGTTTATAGTAGTGTACAGTTGGGAGTACTTAATTTAACTTGGGCTCCTCAGTGTTTTGTTTAGGATTTCCATTGCTCTAATCCCACTTTGTGGATTCTGTTAGGTGCTGCATCGCAATCCCATAGGTAATAAACCCCGTTTTAAATCCAAAGGTTACAAAAAACACACGTACCAGAAGGGACTGCGAATAGGTCATGCCTTGAACTTTAGCCTTTTAACCAAGTCCCTCTGATACGTTTCACTTTGACATATACTTTTCTGAACTTCCTTTCTAGAATTGTGGTCGTATAGATAACCAAAGTATATGTGAAAATAGTGCATGTCCTATCTTAATTTTCAAATGTTCAAGCTAATCATTCTGGCCTAATCCACAATCTATAGTGTGCCTAATACAAATAGGGCACTTTTTAAAGAAGTTCCTAAAGTCACACCTGGAGCATTAAACTGACCAGGGCATGTAAACGAGTATGTTAACGTTTTAAGTATGTAATGCAAGCATGTCAAACTCGCGGGCTACATGCGGCACACAATGAATATTTTTGCGGACCGGCGAGCCACGAGTTTGCCATGCTTACTAAAGCAGAGTAGGCACCTGCGCTCCACACGTTGCAGGTGCTTACTCTGCCAAAATTACACGGCCGGTAGCAGCCACCCGTGGTTGCCATATTTTTCTCCTTGCTATCCTGTATTGCACCTTTTATCTTCATGAAGTGTTTTGGTGTATAGATTATACCTCCAGTTTCACTGCTCAATTCCCTGCCATTTAGGAGATGCATCATTTACAGGCTTGTTTACTAAAGTGAGTTTCAAAAGTTATGCCAAAAGTATCAGAATGTTGAAAAAATGTTCAAGCCCACTGTTTTCTATTGAGCTATTTTGATCTTTAAAGGGACACTATAGTCACCAGAACAACTACAGATTATTGTATTTGTTCTAGTAAGTATAATTATTCCATTCAGGTTTTTTTGCTGTAAACACTGTCTTTTCAGAGAAAATGCAGCGCTTGTGATAACTTCACTGGCCACGCCTCAGAAGGCTGCTAGATGTGCTTCCAGGGGCAGTGCTGCACAGTGTGACTGCACGCAGAGGGTGGAGACACTGAATGTCAGACACTAAACTTTCCTGATAGAGATGCATTGAGAAGATGCTGATTGGCCAGGCCTGTGTTTGACTTGTGCTGGCTCTGCCCCTCATCATCCTTCTTGACAGTCTCAGCCAATCCTGTGGAAAAGCATGCTGATTGGCTTTGAACAACACTTCTGATGTCAGCCAAGCAGACAGATCAAGGACGGAGCCAGCAGCAGCAGACTGCAATAAATGTACAATTTTGCTATATTTAGGGAGGCAAGGGGAGACAGCTGGTGGTTTTAACACTATAGGGTCAGGACACTCCACCTCCTTAGACTCCGACTCATACGGGACCTAATGCTACCAGATAGCCACCAAAGGGTCTTGCGGATTATTGGGAATCATTTGGGACAAAGGAGCTTTGTTTTCCTGGTACTATAGTTTTCCTTTGAGTAGGTCAAACAGAGAAAGCTGCAAATTAAATCTAAATTATATATATGTTGGTAGTTTGCCAGCACATTGTATAAAATCATATACTGTGTAACAGGCATTGTGCTACTTTTTCTATGAGTTGCAGATTAACATCTATAGAAAGATAAATCCATTTAACTAGCAGATCTAGAGCATATTACAAAGTGAACGCTAACAGTCCTGGATTTAGAGAGAGCCATTCAGTCCATGTGCAGTGTGCTTCAATTGTGGAATAGTTCTGTCCTGAGAGTGCATGTGAATCCATTCCTTGAATAGCCAGTAAACTAATTGTGGTTTAGAGAACAGTGACATTCCACAACAATTTAATATATACATAGATCTAAAACTGCAAGTACTGGACAGACTAAAGTGTGGTGACAGATGCAGGAGTTAGAGGGCCTTGCTGAACAGAATATGCATATAGTTTAGTGTTTATGTATCTATCGTATTCCTGTCTGAGTAAAGGGGGGATTTACTATAGTCAGCATATCAACATTGCCTTGATGTTTAAAGACTAGATGAATGTATATAAATGTATGTTTGTATACATTTAAATGCATACACAAACTGGAGTGTACATGTATTAAATACAATTTATTGCAGGGGTTGTCTTTACACTGCATAGCATTGGGCCGTGTGCGAATCCAAAACATGTTTCCAGTGTACGTCATCAAAGAGTCAAAGCCAAAGGATGTGGGGGAGAGGGGCATGTATAAGACTAATAAAGGGTTTAAATCATTTTTAAATGTCCCTTTTTAAAATTTGTTGTTTTCCCCAGGGAGTATACTTTTTGTATTTTTGAGCATTGTGTGATATAGCTCAGAAACAGCTCACTGCGTCTTATAGCAGTCTTTGTATCTCAGATTTTTGAGTTGAAACTTAAACGTTTCACACATCCGAAAAAGTGTGTGTGTGTGTGTGTGTGTGTGTGTGTGCTTATGTGGAGAGGGATATAAATACATAAAACAAGTAGTATGTGAAAATGCTTTTGCTCTTTTAAATAAAAAAAAAAAAAAAATAATGAATGCAGTGTAAATAGTCTTAAATTAGAGGGGCAAAGCTGTAAAAATATCCGGAAGTATTACTTTACTGAGAGGGGAGTAGATGCATGGAATAGCCTTCCAGCTGAAGTGTATATAGACTGTAAGCTAGTTTGAGCAGTGTCCTCTTCAACCTATCGTTCCTGTAAGTTTTCTTGTAATCTGATAAGGCCAGGGACTAATGAAAGTATTTTTTTTTAAAAATTGGGCAGACTAGATGGGCTGAATGGTTCTTATCTGCCGTCACATTCTATGTTTCTATGAAACTTGACAAAGTATAAATGAGTTCAAAGTGTAAATGTTATGGGAGTGGCCCTGTTTGTGGTGATTTTCTTTTTTTTTTCTTCTTTTTTTTCAAACAAAGTGTCAGATTTCCTAAGGCTGTTGTGCTTTGCTTGTTCTGCTTGGCTAATATCATTTGGGCCACACCTCAGACCTGTATATTGTGCGCCTAGTATGAGCTAAGATAATTGTTCTAGATAAGTGTGCCTGGCTTGCATCACTCTGTGGTTTAAACATTGTTCTTTTATCATTTCCCAGACCTGGAGAGGACAAAGGCTCTCTATGGAGTGTTCCATTGTCTTAACTGTGAGATTCCACTCACGCAGACACTAGTCGCGTTAGCCAGTCTGTATGTAAGTGTGTGCCCCACATTGCTGACCAGTGTTCGCTGGTTAATATTGAGCCATCCCTGGTAGCCGTACTTCCACTCTCTCGGTCAGGAAGTCTGGTAGTGCTGTAATTTATGGTTACGCTGCCAACAGCCAGGCAAAGTAAAATTATCTGTTTTAGCTCTTTCTTTTGTTACATGTGCGGCTGAGCTTTCATGATAAGTAACTGGGTCGCAAAAGGATAAAAAAAAAAAGAAAACGGTGAAATTCAGTGTGAGAAGCCAAAATCCAATATTTTGTGATAGCAGCAAAAGGGGATAAGCACTTCTCATCAGTGGAAAATAAACCTTCTGCCTTGCAAAAGGTTTACTGCCATACTGATTGAATTGGGTTTCTATCTAAAATAGGTTACTTTTTCTCACACTAGTTTCTCCCCCGTTCTCTCCTCTTTTCCCCCATCATCACTTATTCCAGGGGTGCCCTATAGGTAGATCCCCAGATGAGAGCCTACAACTCCCATGATGCTTTGCATGCCTTTAGAATGACAAAGCATCATTGAATAGTTTTTAAAACATATGGGGATCTACATTTTAGGCACCCTTGACTTGCTTTATATCTGTCTCTATAATTATTATTTTCTCCAACTTCCACCTACCTACTCCACCCTTCCTTTTCCACTTCTCTAACCTTTTACCCGGTTCCCCTTTCCCTTTTAGTGTTACTTTCCCCTTCCCAATCTCCCTCACTAGTTAAAATTGTATTTGTATTTTAGTTTGACATTTAAGCAATGGTTGGTTCCGCAGGAATCTGATCATTTACAGCTAAGCAAGGGCTTCTAATAAAGCGACTCTCTGGGAAAAGTCCTGCATGCGCTCTGTTTTTTTTTTTTTAATGGATTACTTATCCCAGCCCAGGTGTCAGAGGAAGCTGTAGATCTGATAAGGTTTGGGCTGGACTCATAGAGAACAGCCTACTTGCTGCATCCTGGGAACTTTTTATTTTCTTCCTTCCCCAAAAGAAAGTGCTGTATTTGTTTTTTAATTTTTTTTTTAATTTCTTCCCTCTCTCCATCCTCTTTAAACGTTTTTTTGAAAATTTTATCTAAAAAAAATCAATAAAATGAGCATTTTTTTTTTTTTTTTTTTTAAATGATCGGTTTAAGTGGTGTCTGTTTTTGACTGTATTGAATGTATTTTCCTCCACAGGACGTGTGGGACAAGCAGTCGCCCTACGTGCTAAGACTTTTGGTTTCAGTGTAATTTTCTACGATCCGTACCTACCGGATGGGGTTGAACGTGCACTTGGTCTCCAGAGAGTCACTACTCTACAAGACCTGCTGTTTCATAGTGACTGTGTAACCCTTCACTGCAGTTTAAACGAGCACAACCACCACCTCATTAATGACTTCACCATAAAACAGGTATATCTAATTAAAATAAAAAAAATGATTTAACTTTATTTTTTATTAACAATTGCAAATTAAGAAATCCATGCATAAGAGCCCAAGTGCTTTTATTTCGGCATGGCAAGTATAGTTGATCACTATGGATGCTAGATTGCTAAACTTTCTGGGGTTTTATTCAACGGTGGGCTTGGGGAACAAAAACCACTTTAAAAAAAGTAAATAAGATTAATAAAATACCCACTCGGCCTAAGTAACTGTAACCTACTCTAGGCTCCCCTCGTGAGTGTGCCATGGGCCATCCAGTCTTTCAGTGGCAAATAACTTTTATCTTTTGGCTAGTGGTTCTTCCCCACATAGTTTAGAGATTTAGATGTGGGTGCCTGGAAGGCCTCTTTAAACTTCACTCACAGACTTGTGTTGAGATTAGAATCCCAGCAAGGACAGGTCTCCTAGAAAGGCATTGGCAGAGTTTGGGAGTAGAAACAAGAAACGCATTGTTTAGGAATATTTCCACCAAATTCAAGCATATAAAGCAGGCCTTTGTATGTCACGTTTGTTGTCATTGTATATGGTAATAGAAATACAATTATTTGGTTTTTAATTGGAAATTAGGATTTCAGATGGAAATTTCCTAAACCTTTTTTTTTTTTGTAGAGATTTGAACCAGATGTAAAACGGAAGCGTTAATCAAAAAATGTTATGTTTTAGTTGGTGTCAGCCATAAGTAATTATCTGTTCCACAGTGATGGTAATTTGCATAATATTATGAATTTGCCTGCCGTTCTAATTAGAATGTCATTCATGTGACGGCGCGGTTCTCCAGTTTTCGTCTCATCCTGAACATTGCTTCTTTGCTGTGTTGTCTAACCTGTGATACAATGGTAGGCTGTGATATTGTTAATTAGCTGATGGTGTGGACAACTGGATTACATTAATCCGTAGGTGTGTAACCAAACCTCCACACACTCAAGTGATTCATACGCTGAGAGAGACTGTAGAAGAAGCAGGTAGTGAAGATAATTATTTTAACTCCTTTCGGCTTGGAAAAGCTGAACATTATGCTGAACAAGACGCACCGAGAAGAAAGAAACGTCATGTTTTTACATTCGCTTTAAATTTTAATGCGCTGTAGTGTGGGTTGTTTTGGGATGTTTTGTTTGAAATCATTTTAATTTATATTCACAGATGTAATCCACTCAAAGTCTGAAATAAATGCACCCTATTATACAGTATTCTGTATACTCTTAATGAAGCTATTTTTTTAATGTACATGTCAAATACCATTATACTTAATGACTGCATAACATAAGTATATTAGGAAAGCAATATATGCAATAATGGTTAGAATTGTAATGGTACATTCTATAATTTTACAATGGAGTCCTGCTATACCACAACATTATTGAATAGCACTTTGCCACACCGCCCCACACTTGGCATGGCAGAGTGAAGCCTTGCCAATACTTTATTTTTTTTAGATGTGTGACATAAAATATCTGCATTCTATGTGTCTTTACATATTCTAAATTACATTAGTTTACATTGGCTAGTATTATATTCCGGTAATAATGAATAAAAACCAAATATATTTCCTAAGCACTATCCCAAGTCTTATGCACAGTTAAATAACCAGAGTTTTTACTATCACTCCAATGGCCATAAAAGTGTAAGCTCACCTGCCACGCCAAGGCAGACCTCTTACGTGAGTCCTACACTAACCGTTCACTTTACTTGTCTGGTGCTAAAAGACATTATTTTTCTAAACCCATTCATACTTATTAACCCTTAATAGGGAACACATGGGGTGGACGGCAGCACTGAAACATGACTGTGTAATACAAAAGCAAACACAAACATATATAAAACTAAGACCTGTGCTCAAACTCCCACTACTCCAGGGCGGCTGCAATGACTATAGTGCCCATCAGCAGCCCCAATACATAAACAACAACAAAAAACAAAGAAAGTTACTGTGCACAATCCCAAATCTCTAGGCACATCTAAATAACTGGATATTTTTATGTCACTCCAAAGGTCATTCATAATTTTTATTATAAGTTATATTTACAAAGATCGCATTTTTTAATGAACTATGGTGTGTTTTTTTTTCCTGTTATCATGCCATGTCTTGCTTTTCTAGTAGCACCTTTAATTGCTAGAAAGACCAGCCATTCATACCATTTATATGTGTACTTCCTATATTTATATTCTTTGTGCTGTGTAATTGGCGGCAAAAACAAGCCTGCATGCAATGTGTGAAGTCATACACGCTGTGCTCTACAGCTCAATGGATCTATTGTCTTGACTTCCTGTTACTATATTAGCTCTATGGCTAACTTGCTCCCTCTTGTGGTTAAATGTTATAGCAGTGTGATCTCCAGTCACTAACTGATTTAGTGTAGAACCATTTAGGGTTAGTTTATTGAAATTACATTGTTGTGTTTTTTATTTCTATCCAACATTTTTCATGTTGGCATGGCTTCACTATAGGCTCAAAACTGATCAAAGTTATGGAGAGAAGCAAAACTTAAACTTTCGTAATATTTCGACTCAATCCCCCATCTACACTTTTAGTCTATCCACTATTGCTCCCCATTATCATTCCCTCTATTGTCTTCACTCTCACTTCATCCCATTGTCATGTAATCCTCATTTCTCCATTATTTCACCATTCTTTTGGTTTATGGTCCCGTATATCATATGCCTTTCATTTAATTTCCCCACTCTACCTGCCAATATGATGTGAATTAAAATATAAATATGTGATGTTGGTAAACTGCAGTTTAAGCACTTGTCGAACGTCCTTTCTTATTGAGTGTTTGACTAGTGTGTCTATATGATATTTTAAATTCTGCAAAAAAAAAAAATGTTTGTGTTGTTTACCACACAGATGCGACAAGGGGCTTTCTTGGTGAACACGGCACGAGGTGGGTTGGTGGATGAAAAAGCACTTGCTCAGGCCTTGAAGGAGGGGAGGATACGAGGGTCCGCTTTAGATGTACATGAATCTGAACCTTTCAGGTATGAATATTTAATGATATGGATTGGATAAGGGAATGCTATTCTAATTCCTAGCATTGCTGTTATGAACCATACTGTGAGGTTTTTAAAGTGGAACAATCTCGCATAACGTGAAGTTATTGTGCCAATAAAATCATGAGAGAATTTTTAGATTCCAAGAACTACATCCCTAATGTTCGCTTCTGCTACACGCAATATGTCCTACCCTGTCTGCTCTGTCTCCTCAGACATGCGATCGTGCAGTATGCCACAATGCCTGGCCTACGGACTTGAGGCTTACTGCTAGCAGCGCTTGTTGGTTAGTGGATGCTCACACTCGCTCAGTCTGTATATGTTTTGGAAAATATTCATAATGGCAAAAAAAAAAATATTTAAGCTATGAATTTCCTAGAAATACTGTAGCGCTACGTATGCACTTAGAGATCCTATAGAGCCAGGAAAACCCCTTAAGGACACATGACATGTGTGACATGTCAGGATTCCCTTTTATTCCAGAAATTTGGTCCTTAAGGGGTTAAAACCCCTTCAGCCACTTACCTGAATCCAACGGTGATGTCCTTCAGCGCTGGGTCAGGCTCCGCCCAAGCTCCTCACCCGCCGACATCAGACGGCGGGGGATACCAAATGCGCATTAAACCTTCCCATAGGAAAGCATTATTCAATACTTTCCTATGGGGAAAATCTGCTGCTGGAGGTCAGTGAGGATGTCCAGCGTCAGATAACGGACTAAAAGTCAGTTTGGATTCCGGAAGCCCTCTAGTGGCTGTCTGGTAGACAGCCACTGAGGGCAGACTTAGAGCTGCGATGTAAACATCGTAGTTCTCTGGAACTGCAAAGCTTAATATAGCAGCACTAAGTGCAAAAGGGACACCGCACCCAGACCACTTAGATTAGCTGAAGTGGGCTGGGTGCCTACAGTGTCCCTTTAAATTGTATTTACAAAAAAATTACATTATGTAATAATGCTGTTTTCTTTCAGATAACCCAGTCTCTAAAATACATCCTTTACTGGCAGCAATATTTTGTGCAGAGGTCCTATTAAAATCAGTTTTCATTGGAAAACTTTAATAAGATGTGGCTTTTTTAAAAAAAATGTTTATTTAAATAATATTTTTTGTATGTCTGTCACGTTTCACCTCGTTTTTCCGTGGGTCCCTGCTTGGGAATTGATATTACAGAATTAACCTTTCAAGAGTATACATAGGCAATTTTTTTTTTTTTTCTTTGAGCAAATTCTTTAACTGCTTTTTAATATATATATATATATTTTTTTTTATGGGACGATACACAGCTTTTCCCAAGGCCCATTGAAGGATGCCCCAAATCTTATATGCACGCCACACACAGCTTGGTACAGTGAACAAGCTTCCATAGAGATGCGAGAAGAGGCCGCAAGGGAGATCCGTAGAGCTATCACAGGTAGGTCCTACAGATTCTTTAAAAAAAAAAATAACATTCTCAACATTTGAGTTCCAGATTTTGCATATCCCTAATGCTTCGTTCTAAGCAAACTAGGAATGAGCTGCCATGTGTCAACCAATCTGAGATTTACTGATCTAGTGCAGCTCCTAGTAAAAGCTCCATTCTCCAGAGAAGATTAAAGAAAATGAAGAAAAAAACTGAGGTCAAAGTGGATAGCAGGAGCATTATGGTTGCTATCGGCTTACTGCCACATTGATTATTGTGTAAATATTATCACAGACC
Source organism: Pelobates fuscus (assembly GCF_036172605.1). Classification (NCBI taxonomy): domain Eukaryota; kingdom Metazoa; phylum Chordata; class Amphibia; order Anura; family Pelobatidae; genus Pelobates; species Pelobates fuscus. The sequence goes on along the minus strand of NC_086322.1, from coordinate 46,590,682 downwards.
TGGCTGGCTTTGGCTCTTTAACACACAGTCCCTTTAAAATTTAGTGGTCTGACATGATTTTGGAAATGTAGTTCACTCAGATCAATGCAGATATTTATACAGAAAGCATGTGTTTAATTTTATATTAAATATGTATTTCATTGAAAAAAAGAAGAGGGGGGGGGGGGGGGAGGAAGAAGAATAACCCTAAATAGAAACTAAAATGAATAAACAAAAAATAGTGTATCGAAGAGCAGGAGGGGGAAAACTGGGAAAAGATCAACTCTAATAAGAGTTTCATCTTACCACCATATAATGGGAAATAAAATAAAAAATAAATATTATTAATATATTACAAACGTGCTTCTGTACAACAGGTGAGTGGTCAAACAGTAAATAGAAAGTCGTAGAGACCTGTCTCTACAGAGAATCTAAGAAAAGGTATTCTGATCGTAGTTGCCAATATGGCAAAGCAACCTGTTCGGGAATTCTGTAAACCGAAACGAATACTGGTGTAGATATTACCCTGCACATGTCTGTGTCAGGGTATATAACCGTAAGAGACGACACAGAGAAGTACTGACCGTAAATAACGGGAGGGATGGAGAGGTAAACTAAACGGTTGGTTTTTCCGTGTACATGATAAAAGTAATTATACACTGGTGAGTTCTCGATCTGTCAGAAGAAATGACCAATATCCATATGCTAACTGTAATAGTAGATGTATTAAGGGTTAACTGGACAGTATATTGCGTATATCAGGTCTAGAGTATTAAAGTAATAACCGTAAATATCCTTGGTGCTAAAGCGGCACCTAAAACCTAGGTCTTGGCAATTAGTAATAACTGTAGATTAACCTGGTGCTAAGATGTCATCCAATGTCTGGACCACCAACATTTAAGTAAAAAGGTAAAGAGATTTGTTAATTTAATATTTAGAAAAAATTGCCTGATTCAGCTGTGCATACAATTGCGGTACAAGATTGCCCCACTAGTAATGAGAAACTAGGTCCTCACACAGTGTGAGGACGTCCAACGACGCTCTAGTACAGGTTTTCTGTGCTGTGGACAAGGAAGTGCCCTCTAGTGGCTGTCTACTAGAGTGGCTGTCTACTGTCTAAAAAAACTGCAATAATTACACTTGCAGGGTTAAGGGTAGTGGGAGTTGGCACCCAGACCACTCCAATGGGCAGAAGTGGTCTGGGTGCCTGGAGTGTCCCTTTAATAAAGATCAAGGTAAACATGAACAAAATAAAGTGAAATAAAAAACAAAAGCGTGGTAGCGAATCTGTGTGCGTCAAAAATAAGTGCACTAACAAGACCCCTGACGCGCGTTTTTCGCCCCACCTGGCTCATCAAAGGGGAACCGGCCGGTACAGAAAGTTGCGTTAAAATATGGTAAGGTTGATTCTCATTGGTTCCAGGGCAAAGAGATATCTCATTGGATGGTTTGAAAAACGTAATTAATGACTTGATGAAGCTCCTGCTATTGAGTGTCTGAATGAATGGTCAATAGTGACGTTATTCAGCACCCCCTGTTGGGCGGAGAATAACTAATGCTAGAGAATTAACCCCTTACAGTGGTGGAAGGAGGAGTGGAAACGATGGTAGACTGGCTTTGGTAGAAAAGGCAGTCTAACGTAATTAAGGGAGTATAGTAGTCAGGGTCATATTCATGATCGTTAATTCAGTTAATCCAAATATTTTAATAGAAATAAAGTTTAAGTTGAACAGTTGAACTAATGAGAATCAACATTACCATATTTTAACGCAAATTTCTGTACCGGCTGGTTCCCCTCTGATGAGCCAGGTCAGGTGAAACGCGTGCGTAGGGGTCTTGTTAGTGCTAATCTTTTTTTGACAGCACACCGATTCGCTACCGCGCTTTTGTTTATTTCATCTTATTTTGTTCATGTTCACCTTGATCTTTATCAAGCGATAATGCTTAATACTTTAGGGTTCTGTACTTTTTCACCTCAGTGGGACTAGGTATAGGTGCCCTCGAAGGCAAGGGAGGGAAGTGTTAGAACTTTGAGGCATTAGTTCCTTACATCATCATGGAGTTTAGAAATTTACTCGCCATCAACTCAGGCATCACTGCTAACTAAACTTTTTTCAATCATCTTTCCAGCATTGTCTTTAGCTCACTGCGTAAGGGTTTAGGTAGAGATTCAGAGACCTTTTTACCTTTTGACCCAGTGTCTCATTACCAGTGGGGCAATCTTGTACCGCAATTGTATGCATAGCTGACTCAGGCAATTTTGTCTAAATATTACATTAGCGAATCTCTTTACCTTATACTTAACCCCTTAAGGACCAAACTTCTGGAATAAAAGGGAATCATGACATGTCAGACATGTCATGTGTCCTTAAGGGGTTAAAGGACCACTATAGGCACCCAGACCACTTCAGCTTAATGAGGTGGTCTGGGTGCCTGGTCCAGCTAGGTTTAACCCTATTTTCTATAAACATAGCAGTTTCAGAGAAACTGCTATGTTTACAAATGGGTTAATCCAGCCTCTAGTTGCTGTCTCATTGACAGCCGCTAGAGGGCTTCTGCGCTTCTCACTGTGAAAATCAGTGAGAAGACGCCAGCGTCCATAGGAAAGCATTAATAACTTTCCTATGGACTGGCTGAATGTGCACGGGGCTCATGCCGCGCATGTGCATTCAGCCAAAGAGGAGGAGAGGAGGCGGAGAGCTCCCCGCCTGGCGCTGGAGAACGAGGTAAGTTTAACCCCTTCCTCCCCCCAGAACCCAGCGGGAGGGGGTCCCTGAGGGTGGGGCCCCCCTTTAGGGCACTATAGTGCCAGGAAAACGAGTGTGTTTTCCTGGCACTATAGTGGTCCTTTAAAAGTTGGTGGTCTAGACATTGGATGACCTCTTAGCACCAAGTTAATCTACAGTTATTACTCTAATAGTTAAGACCTAGTTTTAGGTGCCACTTTAGCACCAAGGATATTTACTGTTATTACTTTAATAGTCTAGACCTGATCTCTGCAATTTAATGCTCAGTTAACATCTACTATTACAGTTAGAAGAAATAGCCAAGATCCATATGCTATCTGATAAAGAACTCACCAGTGTATAATTACTGTATCATATACACTGAAAACCAACAGTTTAGGTTACCTCTCCCTCCCGTTATTTACTGTCTGTACTTTTCTGTGCCGTCTTACAGTTATATACCCTGACACAGACATGTGCAGGGTTACATCTACACCAGCATTAGTTTCGGTTTACAGAATTCCCTAACAGGTTGCTTTGCTACCCTACAGCAACCAGTAGTATGATATTCCACATCGACAACTACAATCAGAATACCTTTTTAGATTCTCTGTAGAGACAGGTCTCTACGACTTTCTATTTACTGTTTTGCCGATCAGACCACTCACCTGTTGTAGAGAACCACGTTTGTAATATACTAAATTTGTTTTATTTATTTTTGATTTTATTTCCCAACATATGGTGATAAGATGGCACTCTTATTAGAGTTTCTTTTCCCAGTTTTTCCCCTCCCCCCCCGAGGTACACTATTTTTTTTTGTTCATGTATTTTATTGTGCTTTGTTCAGGACCCTTTTGATTTTGTGATCCTGCCCAGAGGTAACCCAGAATCCATTATACAAAGTGAGAAACCCTAACCAATAGTTAATTTAATATGACATACATGGGAGGTTCAACATTTCCATTTACAGACTGGAGTTTAATTATTATTCTATTTACCATTTATATAACACCCACAAACGCAGCAGACCTTAATGCAGTTCACAAAAGGGATTCAAAAAGCAAACATGGGTGAGACAAACAAGTAAATACAGTATGTTTTCTGAACACTGCAAGCTTAGTCTTTTATGGAGATTAGGGTGTTCATTCAGTGATGCGTGGTAAGTTGTGATATAACAAAACCTTTTTGTTGTTGTTTTTAACTAGAATTTTTTTTAAATGTATCATAGAAACAGAATGTACTGTATAGAGAGGGGTAAAATTCTGGGGCAGGAGTCTGCGACCCCACCGTCTTAAAACTTCACCAGCCGCCACTGGGTTAAACAGTTACGAGACCGAGATTTATTCACTAAATGGAAACGTATTCAGTGGATAGTGTTGTTTTTTTGTTTTGTTTTGTTTAGCTAGAATTTTTTCACCCAATTTGTTTTTCAAAATGTATCATAGAAACATAGAATGGTTCTAGGAAACATTTTGAAAAAGACCGGGTTAAAAAAAAACCACTGTATCCACTGAATACATCTTTCCATTTAGTGAATAAAGCTCTGGATGTGAATAAGTAGAGTAAATGCGTAATCCAGTGGTGACTGGTGAATTTTTAAAATCCCCTCTCTCAAAAACAAAGCATCATTTTTTTATTTTTTTTTATTATAAAAGAATGTGTAAAACTCATGATCATTTGATTTTATAAGAAAAGCAGGCAATATTCTAGTCTCTAATCTATTACAGATTAGACCCCCTGAATCTGTTTGGTTAATCTGTGCAGTGCCTTACATTCAGTGTGCCATATCTCATAGTGTGTTTTTTTTTTTTTTTTTTTCTTTCTGTGTTTAACAGGGCGTATTCCCGACAGCTTGAAAAACTGTGTTAATAAGGAGCATTTAACTGCAGCAACACATTGGGCCAACATGGATCCAGCTGTTGTTCATCCAGAGCTTAATGGTGCAGCCTACAGGTAAACAGAGATCAGTCCTATGCTGAAAACGAAAACACTCGGAATACAATGTATTTAACCATCTGCTGTGCAGCACAGCCAAGATTTGGGACGCTTATTCCTGAGTGCTAGTTAAAGTGCAACCCTGATTAATCTGGCAAACGGCATGACTTGTTTATGCCATTGATGAAGTGCATTCCTGGATTTTGCTAGTCCTGTGGTTCTTAAAAAGAACATTGCAAGCACAATAAGCACTACATCTTGCTGTAGTTATGGTGGCAGGGGGCCATGGTGCCACCCTAGTGTAATCTGTGAAACCAACATAGTTTGACTCTTATCTGTGCCCTGCTGGTGTCTGCCCTGTATGTGGCCTTCTCAGAGCTGGAGAAGTGGGATGTCAGCCAGCGAGTTAAATGTTAAAACAGACATATCAAACCAGGATGGCGCCAGGACACACATGGCACCATAACCACTACAGTGCACTGGAGTGGTGTTTTACCCCTTGAGCCAGTACCCAAAACTTACTGGAACTGATGCCTTTTGGTAAATGTCCACTATAACGTCATTACAGCAGAAGAGCAGAGATTATACCTTAGGTGTTTTGAGAATTTATATTTTTGCTTATTTCATGTTCTGTTTGAAGAACGAGTTGCTAAGCTCATTATAGAATGTTTATTCAAAAAGTATATTTTATATAAACATTTGATAGGGATGTTTAAACAGAATGTTCAAGGATATAATTGATATGTTTAAAGAGGTTTTTGATCCAAGGAGAAATCTGATTGCCATTACCAAGAAGGATTTCCCCCCCCCAATTATTGGGCATAATTGAAAAGTGGCTACATTCGGGTTTTTGGATTAACAGCATAAAATAATGGGCTTTGTTATTGAACTTGATGGACTCTAGTCTTTTTTAGAAGCTAAATATTCCACAACATATAGTTACATAGTTGTCTAATTCTATGCCATTGTATAGGAGGTATAAAATACAGATCCGCTCGTATATTTGAGTTCTTGCACTGGTTTATTTCCATTATACTATACTAGGGGTGCAGATTTTTTCTGGTATTGTGTGTGATTGACCTGCAGACTCTTTTATCAAGCCTCCTCCTCTGGCCGGGCATTGCATAATAGAAATTTTATTCTAATCCCAAGATACAGGAAAAGAGTGTTCAGGTTAATAATGCCACACATGTAGTGTTACCTGAATATTCCAATTATTTTTCAGATTTATGGATTCAAGTTACAGTGTGGTGACCAGTCTGTTTTAACTATTGGTATACATGTTTATAGCTAAACTTGTCACCCCCGATGTTATTTATTTCTGCATCTTCCCATGATAGTGGGGCAGGATTTAAGGACAAATCGTATGGGATACCGGGATACGAATGTTCCGGTGTTACCTCAATACTAAATGAACATTAACTGTAGCCCTCTCACCATCATTTTTGAATGAAACTATTTAATATCAGACATACAGAGTGTAGAATGTTTTAGGAAATACTATTAACATGTTCTGTAGACATTTATAAACCACTTGGCCATCAATCTCATTGTTTATTGCGATGTCTCAGTGGTATTACTTTCCCATAATAGAGGCTTTTATTTCAGCAGCCAGGACATGGTTTCAACTCTACTTTGCACCGTGTGTCGTCACATTGGCATTATTACCATATTGTGCAGTGAAACGTGACTCTGGGCTGACTGCCATTATCACAGTCACGCTCCTGGTTGCCATACTTAATTTTGGCTCTCTATGGGTACTAATTTGATGGACGGGTGGCTACTTAGGGAGATTCTAGGATTTATTCACTAAACAATAAGCTTGCTGTATCATATTTAGTCACAGTTGATTGGCGCCATTCTCTTCAAATTGGCACTTGAAAAAAATAAATAAATAAACCCCCCCTGAAATTCACTTTATTCTTTATGAACCAAATTGCAATCTGATTGAGCCGGGTGGGTCTTTACTATTTTCAAATACTTGTTATTTAGCAGGGAGGTTAGTTTGACAATAGCTGCAGCCAAACAGTATCTTAGAGGCAGCTGGAATGTCTTTGCAATAGGAAAGAAGGGGGTGTGGCGGGAGGGGTAAGAGTAGCACAGGGGGTGGCATTAGCATTTGGGTCTTGGAGGGTAAGGTGAACTTGGGTGCAGCATCAGAGTGACTAGTTTTAAATGCTGTTACTCTGGTTTCTGTCTGGGGGTTTGGGTTAAAGAGTACCTTGCCATATAGGGTTAAAACTGCTCAATTTGGACAGCCAAATGCCATTCTCCAGCTATTTGAGTATCTCCCTAACACCTCTCCAAGCATATCTGTAATTGGAGAGGGAAAGTGCTAATGATGGCAGCCTCAAAAGAGTGTGACTCCATCTATCTCATGTATGTACTGCACTGTAAACATACTAGGGGTAGCAGTGTGGCTCTGTGTATCTGTGTGGATTCCAATCTCTCGCACCCCAGCAGCTGTGAAATAGAATTCAGCATTAATAAAAATAAATATTCCTCTGCGCCCTTGGTCTGTATGCTCTGGTGCAGATATCGGACAAGCTTAAAAAAAAAAAAAAAAAAAAAAAGTTAATCTCAGAGTTCCATGCCATGATGACACTTCCTTGAGTGCTTTATTCATTTTTTTTTTTTTAATTTTTAGATATCATTTCTATGTATCCGATGAACCCATCACAATCATAGAATTAAAAAAAAAACTCTAGCCTATTCTTGGCATATAGTAAAATGTTGCTATAAACACACGCTTTTTTTTATTTTTATTATTGGTATTTATATAGCGCCAACCTATTCCGCAGGGCTTTACAATTTTATGAAAGGGTGACATTTCAACCATAAGTGATGCCATTACAAAATGATACAAGAACATTAGGGAGATGAGGCCTCTACTCAGATGAGCTTACATTCTAGTCTAGTACCCAACATATAACTCTGTATAGCACCTTTTAAAATGTTAGCAGTAGAAGTGCCTTGGTTCCATATTACTCACTTTATAAAGAGCGTATGTTCTGGATTAGGAATGTGCCAGGCCCAAACGTACAATGTGCCCCTGAACCGTAACAGTGATTCTCCTTGCCTTAATTGTAAAGTATAGATTGGGAGCGAGCGGCGTCTTGCAGGCATAAATCTCCCCCGAACAGCTCTCAGCTGATCCCATTTGAATTAATTTTTCGTGGCATTTTCGCTCTTATCTTTACTTGCCTGTGCAGTATTATCACTCGGCTCTGCACTCTTCCCGTGTAAATGGGATTTACTGCATAGCGTGTGCCAGAGTTGTAACCTCCACATGTAACTGCAACTTGAGATAACAGTTGAATTGATCACTTACATGTTTAGAAATGCTAATAGACTTTGTGCAGAATGGAACCCTTCTGCTGTCGCTGTAAAATGCCATCATGCAGAGCTGCCTTGAAAATGACTGTGCATGCAAGCCCATTTGTTTGTCTTATCCATAAGTGTCACACAGTTAAAATAGAGCCCAGTGTGTGATTAGGTGACTATATAAGGGCTTCTTATCTAGTCATTTATCGGGTTTAAATCTCACTCCTTCCTGTAAAATTACATTTATGCCTGTTCAAACAGGCAGTAGCCTTCAGCAACACTTTCTGTTCTATAGATACATTTTTGCAATCGCTTTAATATTCAATAATTACAAAGATTTAGGTCTGCATTTAATGTTATGGAATATCGATCTAGAATATCTGCTTGTTCCCTCGGAAAACCTGCTGCTCTGACACTGTTCCTAAGGCAGGTCTTTGACAGCAACTGTGGGGATTCCGTTTTTTTTGTGTTTTTCTGTGTGCATGTGCCTGGTTTCAGTCGGGTATTCTGTTGTTTAAAACAAATTAGAGAGATAAGTATTGAATTAAAAAAAAAAAAAGAATTCTAAATAGAAAAGAGCTGTACTGAAAAGTAATTCAATTACATCATGACCATGACTCTTGGTGTAGAAAATAAACCCTTTACTAATAATTAAGGGAATGTAGCAAAATAAGAAATTTCAATAAAATTGATATTTGTTTTTTGTTTTTTATATATATATATTTTTATATAGACCACAAATGTTGCTTGCTCTTAAAGGCACAGTTAAACTCAATTTTGTAGATAAAATAAAAAAATGTGTTCTGTTTCCAGAAAACAAAGCTAATGTCTTTAACACATGGTTCTTCAAACTCTGGCCTTCCAGATGTTGGTGAACTACAACTTCCATGATTCTCTTTCATTCAAAGAATCATGGAACTTGTTGTTCAGCATCATCTGGAAGGCCAGAGTTTGGAGAACCCTGCTTTGTTAACACACAGCTCTTGAAAAACGAAATTAGCAGGATGCTTTGTTATGAAAATAATGTAACCACCTCCCCTCTTCTTCCCAGCAGGTACCCTCCAGGTGTTGTAAGTGTGGCATCTGCGGGCATTCCGGCAGCAGTAGAAGGAATAGTACCAAATGCCATGCCCCTATCACATGGCCACCCTGCAGTAGCTCACCCACCGCACGCCCCTTCTCCTGGCCAAACAGTCAAACCAGAAGCTGACAGAGACCACCCAAGTGACCAGTTGTAGCCCTTATAAAAGAGAAGCTCTTTCACTGCATCTGCAAACTGAATGCCAGAGATTGTTTGAGAAAGAAGAAAGGAAAAAAAAATGGAGAAAAAAAGCATAATCAGAATTTTGAAGAGCGGCAAAAAAATAAAATAATTTACAAAATTAAAAAGGAAAAAAAAAAATCTGAACTTGCAACCAGACCATGATTTGTTTTTAGAAATTGGTCCAAACATACAATATTATTGGAGAAGAAGAGAGGATTTTGGGAACATTTTGCCCTCCATATAAAAATGTAGTTTGTCCCTGTCCCGTGGACTGATTTCACTGTTCTGTGTCCTATTGGGTCCTTTGTTAAAGCAACAGAAGTTAGTAGTTAATTATATCATGAATGTACTTGTCTGTGTACAGTTTTTAGAACATTTAAAAGGGTTTGTTTGCATAGCTATCAACAGGGGAATAGCATAAGGGAGGCATTCAGCAAACCACTTTTGAGATAACATAAAAAGCTACAAAAAAAAAAGAAATAAAAAAAAATACAAATATTTTCTTTTATATGTTGAAACATGCCCAATTAAGAAGGCAGTTGGCAGACTTCTCAGGATAATACATTTCCCGTGTTTTCTTTCTAAACCACACAGTGCATTGTTTTTTTTGTTTTTTTTTTCTACCTGCTCGTCTTATATATATATTTTTTAACTAATTTAGTTAAAACAATTTTTCCCCCCCTTTTTTTTTTTTATTCATTTTTTTTTTAGCATGAATTTATTATTTCAGGTAATCACAATATACCAAGAAATTTTTGAGGAGTATAAGAATTTCTTTTCCAACAAACATTCTGCTTCTTGTCACCAGTTACAAGTATATATTGTTGGTGGTATGCGGGAACTTAAAACACTGCTGGAAAGTAGTAACATTTCATTGCCTACATCGATTCCTTCCTGGTAATGTGGTAGGCTAGCAATATTTTTATTTTTATTTTTTTTATTTACTTTTTTTTTTTGTTAAAAATCATGTTTGTGAGTGTAACCATTTGTATGAATTATTTTAAAGAAATAAAATTCCCAGGCAAATACTATGCTGTATTAATTTATTTGAATAAAATCTAAATGAATACTATATACATTTTAGTATTATAACAAAATCAGAGCTGTTTATTCGCTAAGCCAGGAATCATAAATTGACCAGGTCATTTAAAGAGACACTCTACTACCCAAATACAATTAAAACAAAATCACGGTTTAGTAGATACAACCTCAATTTTAAACATGCAAGTATTTATGCATTTTTTTTTAAAATAAACTTGGAGGTCTATCTAAAAACAGCATGCAAAATCTGCAGATTTCTTGTCTGTAGCCTTTGCAAACCCTCCCCTTCTAACCCTGCCCAGACTTTTTGTGACTGACCAATCACTCTCAATGCAGCTCAATGAGAAGTCTTTACAAAGCAGGTGCCTTTCTCTTTCGTTTAGCTCCACTGAGCTAAACTACCAGGAATTAAAAGGACACTATAGTCACCAGAACAACTACAGCTTGATGTAGTTGTTCTGGTGTCTATAGCCTATCCCTACAGGCTTTTTATTGTAAACACTACCTTTTACTGCCTAGTAACACCTCTTGTGACAGTCAGCCAACCACTAGAGGTGCTTCCTGTGTGCAGCACCGATGTTCAGCGTCTCCACGCTCTGCATTGAGACGCTGAATGTTTCTCACAGACATACATTGATTCAATGCATCTTTTTTAAGGGTTTAAATATTTCCCCCCTTTTCGAACAGAAACTGTAGATTCATTTATGGTGTGTAATTGTATCTTGAGGCCCCCTAGCGTGGGCACTAAAACAGATCCAGCTGCAGAAAAATGCACTAGACCAGTGGTTCCCAACCCAGCCCTCAAGTACCCACTACCAGTCCAGAATTTAGGGATTACCCTGTTGTATCCAAAGTGGGTGTTTTTTTTTTTTTCTTCTTGTTCTAAAAACACCTTAGACACAACTGGGTAATCCCTATATCCAAAACTGTTAGGGGGTACTTGAGGAGTGGGTTGGGAACCACTGCACTAGACCATTAGATGGCCACCAGATTTTATCTTTCAACTGGACCATGGTCTGATTAAGAACTACACCCTTCCAGCCACAGTATTTGAGGCTTGTTTGAAATTGCTAAACTGTAGAAAACTACTTGACACTCCTGACGAACAATTTTTTTGTAATGTTGCTACCAGGAGGCTGGAATGTGGCAATGGAGGCTGCAACCAAAGGCATGGTTTTTAAAACTTCTAAGCATTTCTAAGCCCTTGGTTGTCTTGCTCTGTGAGGAGTGGCATGCCACTTTACAGTTGCGTTCTCATGGCCTCTACACATTTCCACTTCACATAAGTTTCAGTTGACCAAGGTAGCTATAGCGGAATTCATTCTAAAAAAGGGACTTTTATTAGACTCTGTCCCACCTCGGTCCCAGGCCTGGAGCTCTGACTCTGAATGGGTCCTCTTTCAGCAGGCAGGGAGATCAAACTAAATCTTCTAGGGTTCTAGGAGCAGGCCCCAACCTGGTACTCTGCCTTGGCGATCTGAAAGGACCACTAAAAGCACAAAATACCATTTTGTCTCAATGCAGTGGTCTGGTGCAGTAGCCCTGTAGTTTTAACAAAGTTTTGTAGAAGCTGTATTGTTTACATTGCAGGGTGAAACACCTAAAGTTGAACAAATGCTTCTCTTCAGAGCAGTGCATTTACACCTCATCCTCAATGCTTCTCTGAGGAGCATTGGACTGGAGAAGAAGTCTTCCAGATGATGTTGTATAAGGCAGAAAGTTTTGGAGCTGGAAAAAAGGTAAACGCCATGTGCGCGTTTAAGACCTCTGGTTCACTGTTTACCCTGAATCAGTCAACCTCTCTACCAACAACTTTGCAATTTACTGTAACAATTCTGTTGAAGGAAATGGTAATCTCTTCACTATTTTATACCCTGGGATTAACCGTGATTTGCACACGCTCTGACCCTGTGTGTGAATTTAACTAAGGCTGCACTGTTCTTAAATAATATCTTTACATAACCTGAAATATTTCCCATAGTATACTGTCTTGTAGTGTGTACCATAGCATTTCCCCAAAATATGAGATTGGCTTTGGTCCTAAAACAAAAGTACAAATTGACATATAGAACACTTGATAGGACTACTTCAAAACAAACACACACACACAACAAAACACATTTGCCAGGGGTGTAACTAGCACAAAATTGCAAATATCTGGATGGGCAGTGTTTAAAGCAAAATATGCTGCACTTACAGATTCCTACCATTTTGGCAGAAGTAGTAAAGTAGTAATGATGTTTGTAGTAACCCTCCTTTAGCCCTCTGCCCTCCTGTGCTCTTCTTTTACCCCCACTCCCCTCCTGTGCCCTTCTTTTGTCCCCTCCCATTCTGTGCTGCCTTTAGCCCCCTCCCACCCCCCCCGTGCCTGCTTAGCCTCACATGAGGCGGGTGGCCTGCAGTAGAGGAGCCTCTGTTTCCTGTACTCAGTCTGTCAGGAAGCAGTTCTGTGCTCTGTCAGCACTTCCTGTTGGACCTGGTAGAGAAAAAGAGGCTCCTCTACCAGGGTCCTCCTGCTGGCCACTCTACATTCTGTTACCGGCAAGAGGGGAGCGCTGTGCAGTGTGCTCCCCTCCTGACGCTCATGGGCACCCCCCTGAGTGGCACTAGGGGCAGACTGCCCACCTTCCCCCCAACCCTGCCTTAGTACACCACTTTAAGTTAATTCCATTAACTCCACTGTAACTGGCTATTTCAAACCCTCCCAATAAAAGAAGCGGTATGCAAATTCTCTATAGCGTGATTCAAGTCCCAACTGAAAAACAAACAAAATATAACCTCCAAAACTCCTCCTCAAGTAATATGGCCAGCAATACCCAGAATCTGCCCTTAGGGTCTTTCAAAGAGATCTCTGAAATCTACCCACACTATGCCCCCTCTGTCCCTTAACAATTATTACCTATGCAAGCTCCTTACACCTTAATACCCTTGGGCATAAATAGTCCATCAATAAGCTACTTTATTTATTCGCTGTTTCTCAGATTAGCTAAAGGTCAGAAACTTTGTGTTCACGTTAAAAAAACAGCAGTTCTCTTCAGGACTTCTAACCAACTGCAACTATGACATTGTGATACTGTCTGAGAAATAGTGATGTCGCAAACATAAAATTTTCCGTTCGCGAACGGCGAGCGCCAACTTCCGCAAATGTTTGCGAACGGGCGAACCGAGCGAACCGCCATAGACTTCAATAGGCAGGCGAATTTTAAAACCCACAGGGACTCTTTCTGGCCACAATAGTGATGGAAAAGATGTTTCAAGGGGACTAACACCTGGACTGTGGCATGCCGGAGGGGGATCCATGGCAAAACTCCCATGGAAAATTACATAGTTGATGCAGAGTCTGGTTTTAATCCATAAAGGGCATAAATCACCTAACATTCCTAAATTGTTTGGAATAACGTGCTTTAAAACATCAGGTATGATGTTGTATCGATCAGGTAGTGTAAGGGTTACGCCCGCTTCACAGTGACAGACCAAACTCCCCGTTTAACGCACCGCAAACAACCGCAAACAGTCCATTTGCACAACCGCAAACTCCCCATTTGCACAAGGTTGGATACCAAGCTAGCCATGTCCCGTTCCTTGACCTCACTGATGTCTCTTCCTCCACCCAGCCACATACAACACCAAGAGTCCCTGAAAGGTGACAACAAGCCCCCTGGGACGCCTGCTGTGTTTGGTCTTCCACCTCCTTAAAGCCACCTTCCTCCTCTGACTCCTATTCTTCAGACTCCTCTCTCTGCGTTGCCTCTCTCTGCGTTATTATAAGGTGTGTTAAGTAGTACAATTCCTATCAGTTTAATCTCTGTTACGTCCCCTATAAGGGGATGTGTATATGGCATTGATTTTAGGAACCGGGAGATGGAAAAAGATGCTTGGTCGGTCCTCCTACTTCAAATTTGGGGCACTGCGCGTGTAATCTAATGTGCCACCAGATAGGAGTGGTGTGTTAAGTAGTCCCCCTCATCAGGCCTTTTTTAGTCTAATGTATCGCCCACTGTCAGTCCCTTCGGGATCCATCCCTCATTCATCTTAATAAAGGTGAGGTAATCTAGACTTTTTTGACCTAGGAGACTTCTCTTCTCAGTGACCATACCTCCTGCTGCACTGAAGGTCCTTTCTGACAGGACACTTGAAGCGGGGCAGGCCAGAAGTTCTATCACAAATTGGGATAGCTCAGGCCACAGGTCAAGCCTGCACACCCAGTAGTCAAGGGGTTCATCGCTCCTCAGAGTGTCGATATCTGCAGTTAAGGCGAGGTAGTCTGCTACCTGTCGGTCGAGTCGTTCTCTGAGGGTGGACCCCGAAGGGCTGTGGCGATGCATAGAACTTAAAAAGCTCTGCATGTCCTTCATCAACAACACGTCTGTAAAGCGTCCTGTCCTTGCCGGCGTGGTCATGGGAGGAGGAGGATTACTTTCACCTCTTCCCCTGTTAGATTCCCGTTGTGCTGTAACATCACCCTTATACACTATGTAAAGCATACTTTTTAATTTATTTTGGAACTGCTGCACCCTTTCCGACTTGCGGTAATTCGGTAACATTACAGGCACTTTCTGCTTATACCAGGGGTCTAGTAGCGTGGACCCCCAGTACAGGTCGTTCTCCTTCAGCCTTTTTATACGAGGGTCCCTCAACAGGCACGACAGCATGAAAGACCCCATTTGCACAAGTTTGGATGCCGAGCTACTTATGTCCCGTTCCTCGTCCTCGGTGATCTCACTGTTCTTCCCCCCAGCCATGTACAACACCACGGGTACCAGATAGGTGACAACGAGCACCCTGGGATGCCTGTTGTGGTTGGTCTTCCTCCTCCTCCTCAAAGCCACATTCCTCCTCTGACTCCTCTTCCTCACAATCCTCTTCCAGCGTTGCCGCAGGTCCAGCAAGCGATGCTGATAAGGCTGTTTCTGGTGGTGATGGTGTCCACAACTCTTCCTCTTCCTCTTCACGCTCATCTACGGCCTGATCCAGCACTCTTCGCAGGGCACGCTCCAGGAAGAAAACAAATGGTATGATGTCGCTGATGGTGCCTTCGGTGCGACTGACTAGGTTTGTCACCTCCTCAAAAGGACGCATGAGCCTACAGGCATTGCGCATGAGCGTCCAGTAACGTGGCAAAAAAATTCCCAGCTCCGCAGAGGGTGTCCTAGCACCCCGGTCATACAAATACTCGTTAACGGCTTTTTCTTGTTGGAGCAGGCGGTCGAACATTAGGAGTGTTGAATTCCAACGTGTCGGGCTGTTGCAAATCAAGCGACTCACTGGCATGTTGTTTCGCCGCTGGATATCTGAAAAGTGCGCCATAGCCGTGTAGGAACGCCTGAAATGGCCACACACCTTCAAGGCTTGCTTCAGGACGTCCTGTAAGCCTGGGTACTTAAGCACAAAGCATTGCACGATCAGATTACACACATGTGCCATGCACGGCACATGTGTCAACTTGCCCAAATTCAATGCCGCCAACAAATTTCTTCCGTTGTCACAAACCACTTTGCCGATCTCCAGTTGGTGCGGAGTCAGCCACTGATCCACCTGTGCGTTCAGGGCGGACAGGAGTGCTGGTCCGGTGTGACTCTCTGCTTTCAGGCAAGTCAACCCCAAGACGGCGTGACACTGCCGTATCCGGGATGTGGAATAGTACGTGGGGAGCTGGGGGGTGCCGTTGATGTGGAGCAAGACGCAGCAGCAGAAGAGGACTCAGCCGAGGAGGTTATGGAAGAGGATGGAGTAGGAGGAGTAGAGGAGGTGGCAGCAGGCCTGCCTGCAAGTCGTGGCGGTGTCACCAACTCCTCTGCCGAGCCACGCATTCCATGCTTGGCAGCCGTCAGCAGATTTACCCAATGCGCAGTGTAGGTGATATACCTGCCCTGACCATGCTTTGCAGACCAGGTATCAGTGGTCAGATGGACCCTTGCCCAAACATTGTGTGCCAGACATGCCATTACTTCCTTTTGCACAATCGAGTACAGGTTGGGGATTGCCTTTTGTGCAAAGAAATTTCGGTGTCCCAATAGTTAAAAATTTTTGGAACGCCTCAGACTCCACCAGCTTGTATGGTAAAAGCTGACGGGCTAAGAGTTCAGACAACCCAGCTGTCAGACGCTGGGCAAGGGGGTGACTTTGTGACATTGGCTTCTTACACTCAAACATGTCCTTGGCAGAAACCTGACTGTGGGCAGATGAGCAGGAACTGCCCAAGGCGAGAGACGGAGTGGCGGATGGTTGAGAGGGGGCAAGGAGAACAGCAGTGGTTGACGTGGCTGAAGATGCTGGAACAGGAGGAGGATGGCGGCTTTGAGTTTGTGTGCTGCTTGTACTCATGTGTTGATCCCATAGGCGTTTGTGATGTGCGATCATGTGCCTTCGCAAAGCAGTTGTACCTAGGTGGGTGTTGGACTTCCCACGACTCCGTTTCTTTTGGCACAGGTTGCAAATTGCATCGCTGTTGTCAGAGGCAGACACACAAAAAAAATGCCACACTGCTGAGCTCTGCAATGACGGCATTCTGGTGTTGGCAACAGCATGCGTTGATTGGCGTGCTGTCTGGCTGACCCTGGGTACCGATGCATGCTGTCTGACTGTGCCACTAGCTCCTTGCGACGACCTCCTCATGCTTCCAACTCGTCTCCTCCTCCTCTCTGTCTCCCCATCTGAACTTTCCCCCTGTTCTTCTTCTCTTCTAGCGGGCACCCACGTGACATCCACGAAGGCATCGTCATCCTCAACCGCTTCACTTGTATCTGACAACTCAGCAAAGGAAGCAGCAGCGGGTACAACATCATCATCATCACACCGTACGTCCATGTGTGTAATGCTGCCTGACTGAGACATATCCCTGTTATCTACATCCTCTGGCAATAATGCTTGCACATCACTCATTTCTACCAACTGATGTTGGAACTCCTCTGACATATCAAGTGAAGCGGCTGTGGTGCTAGTGTTGGTGGTGGCGGCAGGCGGGCGAGTGGTAACTTGAGAGGTGCCCGAAGCTAAGCTGGAGGAGGATGGTGCGTCAAGGTTCTGAGCGGAAGCTGTAGAAGATTGGGTGTCCTGTGTTAGCCAGTCAACTATGTCCTCAGAACTTTTCAAGTTCAGGGTATGTGGCCTCTGAACACTGGGCATTATTCTTTTTTTTTTTTTAAATGTACACTACTGTTACACTATTATATTACAGTCAAAAAAGTTTTTGTTTTTTTTAAATGCATGCTATTGTGACACCAGATATGAGTGGTGGCACTGGGCAAGTGGGCATAGTATACGCTGTGAGCCTGACACACACGCTGGCAGGCAGGCAACTGCAATTAGATTACACAGGAAAAAAAAAAAAGAAGACTGATGTTCTAGCCCTAAAAAGGGCTTTTTAGGGTGCTGTCCTTACAGCAGAGATCAGATGAGTCCTTCAGGACTGTAGTGGACACTGAATACACTAGCCTAGCTATCAATTTCCCTATTAAATCAGCAGCAGCTACACTGTCCCTCCTCTCACTAAGAATGCAGCTTCAGAATGAATGTAAAATGGATGCTGTCTAGGAGGTGGGAGGGTCTGGGAGGGAGGGTCTGCTGCTGATTGGCTGGAATGTGTCTGCTGACTGTGAGGTACAGGGTCAAAGTTTCCTCTATGATGAAGAATAGGGGGCGGACCGAACATCGCATATGTTCGCCGTCCGCGGCAAACGCGAACAAGCTATGTTTGCCGGGAACTATTCGCCGGCGAACCGTTCAGGACATCACTACTGAGAAACAGTTTTATGGGTGACCTTTGCTGGCAGAACCCAATGGACATTAACAGGGTTATTCACTAAATTGTGAAATTTGGGAATTTAAAATGAATTGTCAACTATAGGCCATCTATGAGGAAAAAGCTCTCAGAGTTGGCCAAGTATTCAGTTCAACTGTCTTTGTCTGAAAATTAAATTTGTCTGAAATTTAAAATTCATTAAAAATTAATTTTAAAATAATTTTTAATGCCTATAAATTAGGACCAATTTTATGAGATTATCCTGGCTTAACCTTCTCTCTACTGGGTGGCTATGTTTAAGTCTGAGTTGGTCAGAGGTCACTTATTCTTCAGGACCGTGTTCAATTGTTGTCTTAAACTAACCAGAGTGCATATTTCTTAGATTCTCCGTGCTTGAAGCCGGGTTTTATGAATGTGCACAAGCAGTTCGCTATCTATACCTGCTTAGATAAGCAGTGCTTTTAACTAAAGAGCGCTTAATTAAAGATGGCTACTCCCACAGAGCAGAGGTAGATTAGGATATTGACTGAAAACAGGCGTTTGTTTGTGTATGCTTTATAAAACAGAGACTATAATACTTGTAATATTTTATTTCAAATAACACAATATGACCATTTTGCTGTTAGGCCAGAGTACCTGAGCTGGACATATTGCCGTCTTAGATATTTGTACACATTTTTTCTCTTTTGGCCTTAAATTTTAAACTGAATTTGCAGCTACTGCCATTAATTGTGTCCCTCTCCCTTTCATGATATGCATATTAAAATGCAGGAGAGAGTGAGAGGCCATGTCTGCTTCACATCCTGACCCTCACCAGCATATAAACTAACATGAGCGGGAGAAAATTAATGGTGGCTTTGAGGCATCCACAAATGTTTATACATACGCACACTGTGTGTATGTTAGCATATCTCTTCTCTGTTTGTAGTGTAGAAAATAACCAAGAATAGCCTTAGCCTTGGAAATGTCTGTATCTGCTCTGAGAGAGTATTCTGGGTGACGTGGCCTTCCTTCCATACAGCACAGTGCGAATGAAGGCCTGCACTTTCCCAACCGAACGCTCGACAGGTACGGTTTCTAGGAAACTGAGCCCACACATAGCTATTAATAAATATAACTTTTTTGCCGGCATCATATTGCAATGAAGGAAAGAGGCCAGAACATACATTTTAATCATTTTCTGCCAGTAGTCATTATCTCATTAAACAGCTGCCAGAGGTAAGATTGAGTGTGGTTTATTCCTCCTGAGGCTTATTGATATCTATATAGTGTGAATAATTGGGAACCATCAAACATTCTGAAACTGTTTATATCTTTATGTGTATTCAACAGTGCCAGATCCTCCACATATTATTGGACATATTTGCCTTCTTCATGCTGGTGTGCTGCCCTGCAGTATGTGGTATTTGTATGCTGCAAGATGTAAATCGCTGTACTAATCTTTTTTTTTTTTTTTTTGATCCCTCCTTGGTTAATTTAAATTACTTTCTTCCTGTAGCTTCTAAATGCTGCATACTACGGGGTAGTGCTTTTCACGTACTTACCATCTTTATTTAGGAGTAATGTGAGGTAGCGTGTACATTGGTCTCCTCATCTACCCTCTAGGTAGTCATGGCTATAGTATTAAAGGAGCAATTAAAGCACTAGAACAACTACACCACACTGCAGTAGTTATGGTGCCACTGCCAGAAGGGCCCTGGTGCCCCCTTCCTACCCCCACCCCTCCGCCCCCATGTAAGTAGTCAAACGATTCTTGAACAGCTTGACATCATAACTGTGGTCTGCTGGGAAACCTATCAAAAGCTCATAAGCAAGAGCTTCCAGTTTTATTGGTAACTGAGAGGAGGCAGTGGGTGGATTCCAACAGACCCCTGGTAAGAAGATGAATGTTTTTTCTCCTTACCATGGAGGTTGCCATGCCACCATAGCCACTACTAATGCAGTGGTTATGGTGTTTGTAATATTATTTTAACTAAATTGACCCTGCTTATGTAAGATTCCTCTAGGTAACTGCATTACCTCTTTCCCTATCGCTGACCTCTCTACAAGCTATAGCTGACATTTAGCGGGTTGTTACCATGGTTTTTTCTATAGATCTGAGAATATGGAATAGATCAGCATTAATCCACATTTCCTGACATTTGAAAACATTGTGCAAAAGATTCTAAGAGATATAGTTCTAGCTGTACCAATCACGTTAGTATTCTTTTCTCTCAGAAGTCTAATATGAGAGTGGGGGCAGTGGACCAATGAGTTTAGCATTTTTGCAATTTAAAGAAACAAATGACAAAATAAAGATTTGGCATCACAGTTAAAATCAACATGGTTTATTACATGCATTGCGGTTTGTAGTTTAACCCCTTAGTGACCAGAATGTTTTAAAATTTTCTTACCGTTAAGGACCTGGGCTTTTTTTTTTTTTTTACATTTCTGCGGTGTTTGTGTTTAGCTGTAATTTTCCTCTAACTCATTTACTGTACTCACACATATTATACACGTTTTTTCTGGCCATTAAATGGTCTTTCTAAAGATACCTTTATTTTCATCATATCATAGAATTTACTTCAAATATTTTTGTAAAAATATGATGAAACCTTTTACAAAACTACACTCTTTAACTTTGACCCCCAAAATCTGTTACGCATCTACATCCGCCAAAAAACACCCGTGCTAAACAGTTTCAAAATTTTGTCCTGAGTTTAGAAATACCCATCGAACGTGTTCTTAGCGTTTGTTTTGCAAGTTATAGGGCAATAAGTACAAGTAGCACTTTGCTATTTCCAAACCATTTTGTTTCAAAATTAACGCAAGTTACATTGTAACACTGATATCTCTCAGGAATCCCTGAATAACCTTTCACATGTATATATATATAAATATATATATTTTTTTCTTCAAAGACAACCTAAAGTATTAAACTTGGGGTATTTTGATTCTTTTCATGCAACCATTTTACCACCAATCTATGCCAAATAAAAAAATAAAAAAATTTTTCACACACATAGCAATTTAAGAATACATGTACTGAGAACTTTAAGGGTTACTGCCAAAGAACACCCCAATATGTGTTCAGCAACATCTCCTGAGTACAGTGATACCACCCATGTATAGGTGTGTCGGGTTCTGTGGGGGCTAAAAGACCTTATTTGGAGGGTGCGCATTCCAGTTTTCCAACTTGGAATTTTCACAGCTGGTCACCATGCTCCCATGTCCTATTTGGGACATTTTTGAAGCCGGCCAATGTAATTTACCCCCATCAAACCATATATTTTTGAAAAGTAGACACCCTATGGTATTTCAAATGGTGGTATTTTAACACTTTCCATGCACTAATTCTACCACCAGTCTTTGTCAAACTTTTGGGTAGTAATTGTTTTGTGTTTTATTTCACACACATTGTACTTTAGGCATGGATTCTCCTGTTAGGTGTTACTGACAAAGAACACCCCAATATGTGTTCGGCAACATCTCCTCAATACAGTGATACCACCTATGCAAAGGTTTGTTGGGTTGTTTGGGGGGTGAAATGCCAAACTCCTGACATTAGTTTTTCAAATTTGACATATCTTCTTTGCCTGTCTTCTTTTTGGGGGCCTTTTTCCATATCCCAATGTATTTTCTTGCCATGAGCGTGCATATATTTTAAAAGTCGACACCCCGATGTATTGTATATAGAGTGTTTTGATGCCTTTGATGCAACCATTTTAGCCATAAAAATTGGAGAAATTGTGTGGTGGTTATTTTTGAATTTAAATTTTTACTCACACATTTGTATATGATTTAGGGGAGCCTGTTGTTGTTTTTTTTTCTTCAAGAAAACACTCCAGGTTGTTTTCTACAAGGCCTCCTAAGTACACTCATGCCCCCATGCGTAGGTTGAACTTGATCATCAAAATAGTCTGGCGCAGTAAAAGTTAAAAATAACAAACTCAGGAACAGTAAACGTAACAAAAAAAAATGAACGGCAAATGTAAAAAAAAATTAAAAACTGACCAGTGTGTGATATCGCATGAAGCAGTCCCCAATGCAGAGTCCAGGCTGTCCAGGGCAATCAGGACAGTAAAAGACGGTGTCCTTTCTCTGCCCCCTCTTGTAACAGACTCTGCATCTTTTTTGAGGATTCTACTTTGCCGCTGTAGGGGGGATTTTAAAAATAAAGTGGGTAGCCCAGACTCTGCTCTCTCCCATCACTGCCCGGGGAGCAGGTGCATCTTGGTACAAAATCCATTAAATGATCTGGAGCTGAAACAACAAAAAAGCGTTGTGGGTTGCAATCTGCATTAAGTAAATCGCAACCTTTTTGTACCAGGCCCTGGTCTTCCGTATAATTAGGTAGGACTGCAGCCAGGGCCGTCTTTAACATTGATTGGACCCTAGGCAAGCATTTGCTTGGGCCCCCTGGATCCTGCCCTTCTCCTCCAAACACTTCCACCCCCTGGCATGCATTCATGCCCTCCACCCCAACACAGTGGCAGAACTAATGTAGAGAAGGCCCTGGTGCAAGACAATTTTTGGGCCTCCCCTCTAGCACAAGAATGGAGAAAAAATAGATCCTCATCTATGTCAGCTGGGGTTCTACCATTTGGCCATTGCAGGGCTGTATTTGTGAGCAGTGTTTGTACATTTGAATGTGAGCATGTTGTTGTATAGAGTATGTGTGCACTGTTCATCAGGGGGAATATCAGGTTCTAGACAATCTTGCCACTGGTTCCCATATATTTTGGGCAACTCAGGCCTTTGCCTCGTATACCCGGAAGGCCTGAGTATACCCAGTCTCGCTCTTACAAAGCTTATACACCTTTACACCATACCTAGACCGCTTGGAAACATAGAATGTGACGGCAGATAAGAACCATTCGGCCCATCTAGTGTTCTCAATAGATAGTTGGATCTTGAAATCCCCATCAATATGCCTATCAGTTGATGAAATTAACAGTTGTTTATGACTTTCCATCGGTATTAGGTTGGTATTAAGGAACATTATTGTGACGGTAGTCACCATCACTGGGGATGGAAGGCAGACACTATATGTAGGTCCCCAAATTCCTTTTGGTCCCCCTGCGTCCATTATTGGTGCAGGGTATGTTGAATATATTGCTTGTTATGTGCCTCTTCTCCTCCCCCTTTTTTCTGTCCTATTGTTTCCCCAGCAGGGTGTTGTCCCATGGACACGGCCAGACCAGTTTAAACTAGCTGCTGTCACGGTTCTCACCACGGCAGACAGACGGCCAGACGTGGTCGCCCCAGGAGTTCCCCACAGGGGATTTGAACCGTGGAACATCTCTGTGCTGGTCCTGCTTCCTACCTCTGAGCCACAGCAGCTTTATGGAAGGAATATACTTCATCAGGGATTCATCCACGTATATATTCCTTCCAGGTGTACAATCCTCGGCAAACCTGGCAGCGAAGTGAGTAATCAAGGGGTGGATTTTATACAGCCTGTCAAACTGGGAATGCTCCATAGGGGGGTGGGGGGGCACAGGCTGTTATCGCTGAAGTGCATAAAATCTAGAATCATTTCATACCTATTCCTCGACATACACTGGGAGTAAGTGGGGGTAGAGTGAATGGAGAGCTTCTTTATGATGAACATCAGCATAGTCAATGCCCAGAATTTTTGCTGCTTTGCCAAAAAAAGAGTCAGGCTTTGAAGCCCGGAACTGATGGGCATATAAATTAGTTTGGGCGACAATGTTCCCCAATACATCATCGCCAAGAAACACCTCCATAAACTGTTGGGTAGTGATGTACCGAACTGTCCGCCGGCGAACAGTTCCCGGCTAAATTAGCGTGTTCGCGTTCGCCGCGGCGGGCGGACACATGCGCAGTTCGATCCGCCCCCTATTCGTCATCATTGGGCAAACTTTGACCCTGTGCCTCTCGGTCAGCAGACACATTCCAGCCAATCAGCAGCACTCCCTCCCTTCCACACCCTGCAACCTCCCTCCCAGCATCCATTTTCAATTCATTCTGAAGCTGCATGCTTAGTGAGAGGAGGGAAAGTTTAGCTGCTGCTGATTAGATAGGGAAATTGATAGCTAGGCTAGGGTATTCAGTGTCCACTACAATCCTGAAGGACTCATCTGATCTCTGCTGTAAGGACAGCACCCCAAAAAGCCCTTTTTAGGGCTATAACATCAGGCTGCTTTTTTTTTTTTTCCCTGTGTAATGTAATTGCAGGTGCCTGCCTGCCAGCTTCTGTGTGAGGTTCACATTGGATACTGTGCCTATTTGCCCAGTGCCACCACTCATATCTGTTTTAACAATAGGTTAAGCTTTACATTTTAAATAAATATTTATTTTTCACTGTAATAGAAGAGCAGTTGCCTGCCTGCCAGCTTCTGTGTGAGGTTCACATTGGATACTGTGCCTATTTGCCCAGTGCCACCACTCATATCTGTTTTAACAATAGGTTAAGCTTTACATTTAAAATAAATATATTTTTTTCACTGTAATAGAAGAGCAGTTAGTTGTCTGCAAGCGTCTGTGTTTCAGGCCTACTTCAGCGTGTGCTCTGCAGACCTGTGCCAGCGTGCTTTGACAGTTGCCAATCATATTTGGTGTCTCTTTAGCGTGCTTTTACAACCAAAATGTGGTTTCCACTGTAATAGAAGAGCAGTTGCCTGCCTGCCAGCTTCTGTGTGAGGTTCACATTGGATACTGTGCCTATTTGCCCAGTGCCACCACTCATATCTGTTTTAACAATAGGTTAAGCTTTACATTTAAAATAAATATTTTTTTTTCACTGTAATAGAAGAGCAGTTGCCTGCCTGCCAGCTTCTGTGTGAGGTTCACATTGGATACTGTGCCTATTTGCCCAGTGCCACCACTCATATCTGTTTTAACAATAGGTTAAGCTTTACATTTAAAATAAACATTTTTTTTTCACTGTAATAGAAGAGCAGTTAGTTGTCTGCAAGCGTCTGTGTTTCAGGCCTACTTCAGCGTGTGCTCTGCAGACCTGTGCCAGCGTGCTTTGACAGTTGCCACTCATATCTTGTGTCTCTATAGCGTGCTTTTACAACCAAAATTTTGTTTCCACTGTAATAGAAGAGCAGTTGCCTGCCTGCCAGCTTCTGTGTGAGGTTCACATTGGATACTGTGCCTATTTGCCCAGTGCCACCACTCATATCTGTTTTAACAATAGGTTAAGCTTTACATTTAAAATAAATATTTTTTTTTCACTGTAATAGAAGAGCAGTTAGTTGTCTGCAAGCGTCTGTGTTTCAGGCCTACTTCAGCGTGTGCTCTGCAGACCTGTGCCAGCGTGCTTTGACAGTTGTCAATCATATTTGGTGTCTCTTTAGCGTGCTTTTACAACCAAAATTTTGTTTCCACTGTAATAGAAGAGCAGTTGCCTGCCTGCCAGCTTCTGTGTGAGGTTCACATTGGATACTGTGCCTATTTGCCCAGTGCCACCACTCATATCTGTTTTAACAATAGGTTAAGCTTTACATTTAAAATAAATATTTTTTTTTCACTGTAATAGAAGAGCAGTTAGTTGTCTGCAAGCGTCTGTGTTTCAGGCCTACTTCAGCGTGTGCTCTGCAGACCTGTGCCAGCGTGCTTTGACAGTTGCCAATGATATTTGGTGTCTCTTTAGCGTTCTTTTACAACCAAAATTTTGTTTCCACTGTAATAGAAGAGCAGTTGCCTGCCTGCCAGCTTCTGTGTGAGGTTCACATTGGATACTGTGCCTATTTGCCCAGTGCCACCACTCATATCTGTTTTAACAATAGGTTAAGCTTTACATTTAAAATAAATATTTTTTTTTCACTGTAATAGAAGAGCAGTTGCCTGCCTGCCTGCCAGCTTCTGTGTGAGGTTCACATTGGATACTGTGCCTATTTGCCCAGTGCCACCACTCATATCTGTTTTAACAATTGGTTAAGCTTTAGATTTAAAATAAATATTTTTTTTTCACTGTAATAGAAGATCAGTTAGTTGTCTGCAAGCGTCTGGGTGTCAGGCCTACTTCAGCGTGTGCTCTGTAGACCTGTTCCAGCGTGCTTTGACAGTTGCCAATCATATTTGGTGTCTCTATAGCGTGCTTTTAAAACCAAAATTTTTTTTCACTGTTATAGATTGAATAGCAGTTACTTGTCTTCAAGCGGGTGTCTCAGGCCTACAGTGTGTGCTCTGCAGAACTGTTCCAGTGCACATTGCCAATCATATCTGGTGTCTCTATAGCGTGCTTTTAAAACCAAAATTTGTTTTTCACTGTTATAGATTGAATAGCAGTTACTTGTCTTCAAGCGGCTCTGTCAGTCCTTCCTTCAGCGTGTGCTCTGCAGAACTGTTCCAGTGCACATTGCCAATCATATCTGGTCTCACAGTAGCTTGCACGCATAGTACCACTAATCCCCAAAAAAATGACAGGCAGAGGCAGGCCACCCTGCAGGGGCCGTCGTGGTCGTGGTGCTGTGATTCCCTTTTGCCCTAGAATAATGCCCAGTTTTCAGAAGCCACGTACCCTGAACTTGAAAAGTTCTGAGGACTTAGTTGACTGGCTAACACAGGACACCCAATCTTGTACAGCCTCCGCTCGGAACCTTGACGCACCATCCTCCTCCAGCTTAGCTTCAGGCACCTCTCAAGATAGCACTCACCCGCCTGCCGCCACCACCAAAACTAGCACCACAGCCGCTTTACTTGGTATGTCAGAGGAGTTATTCACACACCCGTTTGAAGAAATGAGTGATGCGCAACCATTATTGCTAGAGGATGTAGATAACAGGGATATGTCTCAGGCAGGCAGCATTAAACACATGGAGGTACGGTGTGATGATGATGATGTTGTACCCGCTGCTGCTTCCTTTTCTGAGTTGTCAGATACAAGCGAAGCGGTTGATGATGACGATGCGTCCATGGATGTCACGTGGGTGCCCGCTAGAAGAGAAGAAGAACAGGGCGAAAGTTCAGATGGGGAGACAGAGAGGAGGAGGAGGAGACCAGTTGGAAGCAGGGGGGGGTCGTCGCAAGGAGCTAGTGGCACAGTCAGACAGCATGCATCGGCACCCGGGGTCAGCCCGAAAGCACGCCAATCAACGCATGCTGTGTCCACCACCAGAATGCCGTCATTGCAGAGCTCAGCAGTGTGGCATTTTTTTTGTGTGTCTGCCTCTGACAACAGCGATGCCATTTGCAACCTGTGCCAAAGGAAACTGAGTCGTGGGAGGTCCAACACCCACCTAGGTACAACTGCTTTGCGTAGGCACATGATCTCACATCACAAACGCCTATGGGATCAACACATGAGTACAAGCAGCACGCCTACTCTAAGCCGCCATCCTCCTCCTGGTCCAGCATCTTCAGCCACGTCAACCACTGCTGTCCTTCTTGCCCCCTCTCAACCATCCGCCACTCCGTCTCCCGCCTTGAGCAGTTCCCGCTCATCTGCCCACAGTCATGTGTCTGTCAAGGACATGTTTGAGCATAAGAAGCCAATGTCACCAAGTCACCCCCTTGCCCAGCGTCTGACAGCTGGCTTGTCCGAACTATTAGCCCGCCAGCTTTTACCATACAATCTGGTTGAGTCTGAGGCGTTCAAAAAAATTGTAGCTATTGGGACACCGCAGTGGAAGGTACCCGGCCGGAATTTCTTTTCACAAAAGGCAATCCCCAACTTGTACTCAATTGTGCAAAAGGAAGTCATGGCATGTCTGGCACACAGTGTTGGGGCAAGGGTCCATCTGACCACTGATACCTGGTCTGCAAAGCATGGTCAGGGCAGGTATATCACCTACACTGCGCATTGGGTAAACCTGCTGACGGCTGACAAGCAAGGAATGCGTGGCATTGCAGAGGAGTTGGTGACACCGCCACGAATTGCAGGCAGTCCTGCTGCCACCTCCTCTACTCCTCCTACTCCATCCTCTTCCATAACCTCCTCGGCTGAGTCCTCTTGTGCCGCTGCTTCTTGCTCCACATCAACGGCACCCCCCCCAGCTCCCCAGGTACTATTCCACATCCCGGATACGGCAGTGTCACGCCGTCTTGCGTTTGACTTGCTTGAAAGCAGAGAGTCACACCGGACAAGCACTGCTGTCTGCCCTGAACGCACAGGTGGAAAAGTGGCTGACTCCGCAGCAACTGGATATCGGCAAAGTGGTGTGTGACAACGGAAAAAATTTGATAGCGGCATTGAAGTTGGGCAAGTTGACACATGTGCCGTGCATGGCACATGTGTGTAATCTGATCGTACAACACTTTGTGCATAAGTACACAGGCTTACAGGACGTCCTGAAGCAGGCCAGGAAGGTGTGTGGCCATTTCAGGCGTTCCTACACGGCCATGGCTCACTTTGCCGATATCCAGCGGCGAAACAACATGCCAGTGAGGCGCTTGATTTGCGACAGCCCTACACGTTGGAATTCAACACTCCTAATGTTCGACCGCCTGCTCCAACAAGAAAAAGCTGTTAATGAATATTTGTATGACCAGGGTGCTAGGACAGCCTCTGGGGAGCTGGGAATTTTTTTGCCACGTTACTGGACGCTCATGCGCAATGCCTGTAGGCTCATGCGTCCTTTTGAGGAGGTGACAAACCTAGTCAGTCGCACCGAAGGCACTATCAGCGACATCATACCATTTGTTTTCTTCATGGAGCGTGCCCTGCGAAGAGTGCTGGATCAGGCTGTAGATGAGCGTGAAGAGGAAGAGGAAGAGTTGTGGTCACCATCACCACCAGAAACAGCCTTATCAGCATCGCTTGCTGGACCTGCGGCAACGCTGGAAGAGGATTGTGAGGAAGAGGAGTCAGAGGAGGATTGTAGCTTTGAGGAGGAGGAGGAGGAGCAAGACCAAACACAACAGGCATCCCAGGGTGCTCGTTGTCACCTATCTGGTACCCGTGGTGTTGTACGTGGCTGGGGGGAAGAACATACCTTCAATGACATCAGTGAGGAGGAGGAACGGGAAATGAGTAGCTCGGCATCCAACCTTGTGCAAATGGGGTCTTTCATGCTGTCCTGCCTGTTGAGGGACCCTCGTATAAAAAGGCTGAAGGAGAACGACCTGTACTGGGTGTCCACGCTACTAGACCTCCGGTATAAGCAGAAAGTGGCGGAAATGTTACCCAATTACAACAAGTCGGAAAGGATGCAGCATTTGCAAAATAAATTAAAAAGTATGCTTTACACAGCGTATAAGGGTGATGTCACAGCACAACGGGAATCTAACAGGGGGAGAGGTGGAAGTCATCCTCCTCCTCCTCCTCCCACGACCACGCCGGGAAGGACAGGACGCTTTACAGACGTGTTGTTGATGAAGGACATGCAGAGCTTTTTAAGTCCTATGCATCGCCACAGCCCTTCGGGATCCACCCTCAGAGAGCGACTCGACCGACAGGTAGCAGACTACCTTGCCTTAACTGCAGATATCGACACTCTGAGGAGCGATGAACCCCTTGACTACTGGGTGTGCAGGCTTGACCTGTGGCCTGAGCTATCCCAATTTGCGATAGAACTTCTGGCCTGCCCCGCTTCAAGTGTCCTGTCAGAAAGGACCTTCAGTGCAGCAGGAGGTATTGTCACTGAGAAGAGAAGTCGCCTAGGTCAAAAAAATCTAGATTACCTCACCTTTATTAAGATGAATGAGGGATGGATCTCGAAGGGACTGACACTGGGCGATACATTCGCTTAAAAAAGGCCTGATGAGATGAGCTGCCTTGGGCTAAAAATGGTCCACACGCTGCTGTATTTTAGCTCTGAATGACGTTTGACTTGCATGACTTATCCGCCACCAACTAGGGTTCAAGCCGCCATGTTTTAGGGCACTTTCTGCCTGTGAAACAAACATCATTTTTTCTGGCCGCTGCTACAGCAGCGGCTGCAACAATACCACATTTTTCAGGCATGTGTACATGCCTAATTTTTAGGCCCACTGGTGCAGCACTGTGGCTTCAAAAACCAAACCAAAAATTAAAATCCTCCAAGATGGCACCAATATACCAGTGGTCTAAGCATCTTCCCACCTTGGCCTAAAAAGGGGAGGTGATTCAACAATTAAAAATCTCTGCCATTTACACGTCCACTGATAGGAGACGCGGAAGGTATTAAACTGATATGAACAATACTCCACTCCTATCAGTAGGTCCGTCCCATTGTGATTTATGCCCCCCACCCACCGCGCAGGGATGGGGGCTGGGGGGAGGAAAGTAGGCCCCCCCATTGTGATTTATGCCCCCCACCCACCGCGCAGGGGTGGGGGCCGAGGGGGGGAGGACAGTAGGTCACCCCATTGTGATTTATGGCCCCCACCCACCGCCCAGGGGTTGGGGAGGACAGTAGCTCCCCCCAGTGTGTATCAGGGGCTTTGAGGACAGGTGTCAATCCATACCTGCCAAGTGACCCTATGTAGGGGGAACAGTCTCTATTCTGCTCTGTGTCAGTGTGTATCATGGTCTCTGTGGACGGTGAACAGTCTCTATTCTGCTCTGTGTCAGTGTGTATCATGGTCTCTGTGGACAGGGAACAGTCTCTATTCTGCTCTGTGTCAGTGTGTATCAGGGGTTTTGAGGACAGGTGTCAATCCATATCTGCCAAGTGACCCTATGTAGGGGGAACAGTCCCTATTCTGCTCTGTGTCAGTGTGTATCAGGGGTTTTGAGGACAGGTGTCAATCCATATCTGCCAAGTGACCCTATGTAGGAGGAACAGTCCCTATTCTGCTCTGTGTCAGTGTGTATCAGGGATCATTAGGATAGGTGTCAATCCATATCTGCCAAGTGACCCTATGTAGGGGGAACAGTCTCTATTCTGCTCTGTGTCAGTGTGTATCAGGGGTTTTGAGGACAGGTGTCAATCCATATCTGCCAAGTGACCCTATGTAGGGGGAACAGTCTCTATTCTGCTCTGTGTCAGTGTGTATCAGGGATCATTAGGATAGGTGTCAATCCATATCTGCCAAGTGACCCTATGTAGGGGGAACAGTCCCTATTCTGCTCTGTGTCAGTGTGTATCAGGGGTTTTGAGGACAGGTGTCAATCCATATCTGCCAAGTGACCCTATGTAGGGGGAACAGTCTCTATTCTGCTCTGTGTCAGTGTGTATCAGGGCTGGGCTTTGAGGACAGGTGTCAATGTTAGGTGATTTCTGCCCTTTATGGATTAAAAGCAGACTCTGCATCAACTGTGCAATTTTCCATGGGAGTTTTGCCATGGATCCCCCTCCGGCATGCCACAGTCCAGGTGTTAGTCCCCTTGAAACAACTTTTCCATCACTATTGTGGCCAGAAAGAGTCCCTGTTGTTTTTAAAATTCGCCTGCCCATTGAAGAAAATTTCGGGTTCGCGACAACACTACTGTTGGGTCCTAAATCCTGCGACATCCACATTGATGCCAGGATTTGCGGTGAAGGGTGGGATATCTGGCCTCTGGAAATGAGGCGCTACCCACTCCTCAGCAGCACAGCCGTCTCCTTCTGGCAGGGGGCCTAGCAGCCACAAATACATCACTAGCAGCAGACACTGTATCTAGTGATGTACCTGAGCACCTGGCAGGGTCAAAATTAGGGTCGGAGTCAGACTCTAACGCAAGTATGGCATACGCCTCCTCAGCGCTATACAACCTCTGTGATATGATCACAATCACTTGTCACAAAAAAAATCACTAAAAAAAATTAACCCCTAAAAAAAAATGCACAGACAGCAAAATAAGTGCTGCTGTGCAAGAGCCAGTGATCTATACAGTGATCACTGGCAGGACAGGGGTTAATCGTTCTGAAAAGAGCTTTTGGGTCTCACAATTTTACAAATCCCTACCTAAAACTACCTAAATCTCTCTACCTAAACACAGATCTTTCTCTCTTACTAAAACACAAGTGAAGAGAGGAAGGGAGATCCACACTAATCAGAGTCAATATTTACTAATATTGACCTGACCAGACAAATGGAGATCATAGTAATAATAAAGCAAAATACACTATATGATACAGTGTAAGGTATCCAGGAGCTAGTTAGTAAAATGGATGAATGATACATAGAAACATAGAAACATAGAATGTGACGGCAGATAAGAACCATTCGGCCCATCTAGTCTGCCCAGTTTTCTAAATACTTTCATTAGTCCCTGGCCTTATCTTATAGTTAGGATAGCCTTATGCCTATCCCACGCATGCTTAAACTCCTTTACTGTGTTAACCTCTACCACTTCAGCTGGAAGGCTATTCCATGCATCCACTACCCTCTCAGTAAAGTAATACTTCCTGATATTATTTTTAAACCTTTGTCCCTCTAATTTAAGACTATGTCCTCTTGTTGTGGTAGTTTTTCTTCTTTTAAATATAGTCTCCTCCTTTACTGTGTTGATTCCCTTTATGTATTTAAATGTTTCTATCATATCCCCCCTGTCTCGTCTTTCCTCCATGCTATACATGTTAAGATCCTTTAACCTTTCCTGGTAAGTTTTATCCTGCAATCCATGAACCAGTTTAGTAGCCCTTCTTTGAACTCTCTCTAAGGTATCAATATCCTTCTGAAGATAGGGTCTCCAGTACTGTGTACAGTACTCCAAGTGAGGTCTCACCAGTGTTCTGTACAATGGCATGAGCACTTCCCTCTTTCTACTGCTAATACCTCTCCCTATACAACCAAGCATTCTGCTAGCATTTCCTGCTGCTCTATTACATTGTCTGCCTACCTTTAAGTCATCAGAAATAATCACCCCTAAATCCCTTTCTTCAGATGTTGAGGTTAGGACTCTATCAAATATTCTGTACTCTGCCCTTGGGTTTTTACGTCCAAGATGCATTATCTTGCACTTATCCACATTAAATGTCAGTTGCCACAACTCTGACCATTTTTCTAGTCTACCTAAATCATTTTCCATTTGGCTTATCCCTCCTGGAACATCAACCCTGTTACATATCTTAGTATCATCCGCAAAAAGACACACCTTACCATCAAGACCTTCTGCAATATCACTAATAAAAATATTAAAGAGAATGGGTCCAAGTACAGATCCCTGAGGTACCCCACTGGTGACAAGCCCAAGCTTCGAATATACTCCATTGACTACAACCCTCTGTTGCCTGTCACTCAGCCACTGCCTTACCCATTCAACAATATTGGAATCCAAACTCAAAGATTGTAGTTTGTTGATAAGCCTTCTATGTGCAACAGTGTCAAAAGCCTTACTGAAATCGAGGTAAGCAATGTCTACTGCACCACCCTGATCTATAATTTTAGTTACCCAATCAAAAAAATCAATAAGATTAGTTTGGCATGATCTCCCTGAAGTAAACCCATGTTGTCTCTGATCTTGAAATCCATGTGTTTTTAGATGTTCAACAATCCTATCCTTTAACATGGTTTCCATCACTTTCCCCACTACTGAAGTTAGGCTTACTGGCCTATAGTTGCCCGACTCCTCCCTATTACCTTTCTTGTGAATGGGCACAACATTCGCTAACTTCCAATCTTCTGGGACTACTCCTGTTATCAATGATTGGTTAAATAAATCTGTTAATGGTTTTGCTAGTACACCACTAAGCTCTTTTAATAGCTTTGGGTGTATTCCATCAGGTCCCATTGACTTATTTGTCTTTACTTTTGACAGTTGAAATAGAACCTCTTCCTCTGTAAACTCACGTGTAATAAATGACTCATTTATCCTTTTTCTTAACTGAGGTCCCTTTCCTTCATTTTCATCTGTAAATACCGAACAAAAATATTCATTGAGGCAGTCAGCTAGACCTTTATCCTCATCTACATACCTTCCTTCTTTTGTTTTTAATCTAACTAATCCTTGTTTTACTTTTCTTTTCTCATTTATGTATCTAAAAAAGGTTTTGTCCCCCTTTTTTACTGACTGTGCTATTTTCTCTTCTGTGTGTGATTTGGAAGCTCTTATAACTTGCTTAGCCTCTTTCTGCCTAATCTTATAGGTCATTCTGTCTTCCTCACTCTGGTTTTTTTTATAATTACTAAATGCTAACTTTTTGTTTTTTACTATTTTGGCTACATCTGTGGAGTACCACAGTGGTTTCTTGAATTTTTTGCTTTTACTGACAAGCCTAATGCAATTTTCTGTTGCCTTCAGTAGTGCAACTTTTAAATAAACCCATTTCTTTTGGACTCCATTTAAATTGCTCCAGTCTGATAATGACTCCTTTACACATATTCTAATTTTGGAAAAGTCTGTTTTTCTAAAGTCTAAAACTTTTGTTTTTGTGTGGTGTGACTCAGTCACTGTTCTTATATTAAACCACACTGACTGATGATCACTGGATCCTAAACTTTCACCTACAGTAATATCTGATACCAAATCTCCAAATACATTGATGCTTAATATTAATAAAACGTATATGAAACACTCGGATGTCCCAATAACAGTATAAGTCCAAAGCAATATAGAGTGAATATTTATGGTATAAGTACCCCTAACCCTGCTTATGAGAATAATACAGGGTGGATGGTACCAATGCCAGGATATATACTTTTAATAGTAGCAATATCGCTGAAACACTAAGAAGTGAGAGAACAACTGGAGATATAAATAAAACCAGTTTACTAGTTAAAATATAAAAATGAAGATAAAAATAAAAGCACTGTGTAAACCAGTCTACAGGAGATGGAATAAGCAAGAAAACCCTAAAACCAGACCATGATGGATGAGGATGATGTGATCGGTCCTCTGTATCCATGTGATCTCTACCTAAACACAGATCTTTGTCTCTCACTAAAACACTCTAAAAGTGAAGAGAGGGAGGAAGGTTCACACTGATCAGAGTCAATATTTACTAATATTGACCTGACCAGACAAATGGAGATCATAATAATGATAAAGCCCAGCAGTCAGGAGAGGCATTGCAGGATGGCTCGACATCGAGGCATCGCTCCAATACACTTAAAGCGCCTGGAAGCGATCATGGTCACTTCCAGTGCTCATATTTGCAGCGGGCGTAGTAGGTACGTCCGCAGTCCTTAAGGACAGTTTTTTCTCGGACATACCTAGTACTTCTGCGGTCCTTAAGGGGGTTATTAAATGATTACAAAAACTGCAAATTTTTTGTTAACAAAGGTAGGAACTTCAAACGGGAGTATCAATTTTATTTACTTTAATGCATTATCTATTTTATGCAGTAAAAATGTGAGTCATATATATCCCTTGTATATATTATGAGAGAACAAATTGTATGGAGTAATTTCTTGAGCACTGACTGTGGATGCATGGCAATGTTCAGCATCGGAAGTCTGCCCGATGGCTTCCGATGCTCTGCTACACTGCTGGGCGCCACGTGGGGCAATCCGAAAGTGATCGCTTCTGGGGAGCGATCACTCGGCAGAGAGGTATTGCAGGATGCCTTGACATCGAGGCATTGCTGCAATACCCTTAGAGTGCCTGGAAGTGATCACGATCCTTAAGGACCATTTTTTGTCGGATGTACCTAGTAGTAAGGTCCTTATGGGGTTAAAGATTCTCTTCCTAGTCCTAGTTGAGGCACACCAATAGTCCAGCATTTAAGAAATTGTCCTTTACCGTATTCATACACTGTATGCAATTACTTTTCTTTTGTTGTGTATCAGGACTGAAACCGTTAACAGCTAAATATTCTGCTTTATCCTGACTATAAACTAAAATTCTGCACTGAAAGCAGTTTCCATTAGTTTTTCTCTTGTTCCAAATATGGTGATTGCCAAACAAAGCCTATTTTTTAAAGAAATGACAGTGATGGAATGACAAGTAAAAACACTGCTAATCATCCTTAATTGAATCATTTTATAATCTTCTTCTTGGCAGCAAAAAGATGCTCTTCTAAAATTGCTGATTTAATCAAAATGAGATGTGCTCCGTGAGTGGCAGGCACTGAATCATATAACTCATTACATTACAATGCATAGACTGGGCCTGACTGCTATTATAGGGGTGAAATTAGGAGAGAAAGCAGTCAGAGGGGCCGTACGAATACTGTATGTTATAATTGATAGTTGAATTATCATTCATTTAAGTAGCATTGGAATATATAGTCACAGGAAAAAGATAGTACACCCTCTTGGAATTCAATGGTTTGACGTACAAGGACATAATAATTTGTTCCTTAGCGGATCTTAAAATTGGGTAAATACAACCTCACAGCACATAACATATTATACCGTGTCATGAATTATTTAGGAAGAATAAAGCTAAAATTGAGAAACCATGTGTGAAAAACCAAGTACTCAATAACTGTGAGGTTCCCATGTCCTGTGGCTACAAAACAAGCCCAAATCATCACCCCTCTACCACTGTGCTTGATAGTTGGTATGAGGGGCTTGTGCTGATATGCTGTGGTTGGCGCCAAACGTAGCACTGAGCATTATGGTCAAACATCTCTGCTTTGGTCTCGTCTGTCATAATTGCATCTGACGTCTTGAGATTTGTTGAGATGGAACTTCGCAAACATAAGCCATGCTGCCGTGTTCTTTTTAGAGAGAAGAGGCTTTCTCCTGGCAACCCTTCCAAGCAAACCATACTTTTTCAATCTTTCGACTTGTGCTGTCATGAACTTTAAAGGATCACTATAGGGTCAGGAACACAAACATGTATTCCTGACCCTATAGTGTTAAAACCACCATCTAGCCCCCTTGGGTCCCTCATGCCTCCATAAATATAGCAAAATCTTACTGTATTCAAGTCTGAAGCTGTAACTCTGCATGCTGTTTGCCTCAGAAAAATAAGTAGTCTGCTGACATCATCAGAAGTGGTAGCCTGATCCAATCACAATGCTTCCCCATAGGATTGGCTTAGACTGACAAAGAGGCAGATCAGGGGCAGAGCCAGCATGATTCGAACACAGCCCTGGCCAATCCGCATCTCCTCATAGAGATGAATTGAATCAATGAATCTCTATGAGGAAAGTTCAGTGTCTACATGTAGAGGGTGGAGACACTGAATGTTTGAATGCATTTTAGGCAGCCATGGCCTAGGAAGCACCTCTAACAGCCATCTGAGGAGTGGCCAGTGAAGTTATCACTAGGCTGTGATGTAAACACTGCATTTTCGCTGAAAAGACCGTGTTTACAGCAAAAAGCCTGAAGATAATGATTCTATTCACCAAAACAAATTCAATAAGCTGTAGTTGTTCTGTTGACTATACAGGTGATACTCGAAAAATTAGAATATCGTGCAAAAGTTCATTTGTTTCAGTAATGTAACGTAAAAGGGGAAACTAATATATGAGATAGACGCATTCCATGCAAAGCAAGATAGTTCAAGCCGTGATTTGTCATAAGTGCAAAGATTATGGCTTACAGCTCATGAAAACCCCAAATCCACAATCTCAGTAAATTAGAATATTGTGAAAAGGTGCAATATTCTAGGCTCACAGTGTCCCACTCTAATTAGCTAAGTAAGCCATAACACCTGCAAAGGGTTTCTGAGCCTTTAAATTGTCTCTCAGTCTGGTTCAGTAGGAATCACAATCATGGGGAAGACTGCTGACCTGACAGTTGTGCAGAAAACCATCATTGACACCCTCCATAAGGAGGGAAAGACTCAAAAGGTAATTGCGAAGGAAGTTGGATGTTCCCAAAGTGCTGTATCAAAGCAAATAAATAGAAAGTTATGTGGAAGGGAAACGTGTGGAAGAAAAAGGTGCACAAGCAGCAGGGATGACCACAGCCTGGAGAGGATTGTCAGGAAAGGGTCATTCAAAAGTGCTGGGGACTTTCACAAGGAGTGGACTGAGGCTGGAGTCAGTGCATAAAGAGCCACCACACACAGACGGATGGATCCTGGGCATGGGCTTCAGATGTCGTATTCCTCTTGTCAAGCCGCTCCTGAACAACAAACAATGTCAGAAGCGTCTTACCTGGGCTAAAGAAAGACAGACCTGGTCTGCTGCTCAGTGGTCCAAAGTCCTTTGTTATGATGAGAGCAACTTTTGCATCTCATTTGGAAACCAAGGACCCAGAGTCTGGAGGAAGAATGGAGAGGCACACACTGCAAGATGCTTGAAGTCCAGTGTGAAGTTTCCACAGTCTGTGTTGATTTGGGGAGCCATGTCATCTGCTGGTGTTGGTCCACTGTGCTTCATTAAGTCCAGGGTCAATGCAACCGTCTACCAGGAGACTTTGGAGCACTTCATGCTTCCTTCCGCAGATGAGCTTCATGGGGATGCTGACATTTTATTTTCCAGCAGGACTTGGCACCTGCCCACACTGCCAAAAGCACCAAAGCCTGGTTCAATGACTGTGGGATTACTGTGCTTGATTGGCCAGCGACCTGGATAAGGATATTATGGCACTGGAAAAAGTGCAGAGGCGGGCTACAAAATTAATAAAAGGAATGGAACATATCAGCTATGAAGAAAGGTTAACATATTTAAACCTATTTAGTTTAGAAAAACGTCGCCTGAGAGGGGATATGATAACATTATACAAATATATTCGAGGCCAATACAAACCATTGTGTGGAAATCTATTCACAAACCGGACTTTACATAGGACACGAGGTCATGCGTTTAGACTAGAAGAAAGAAGATTTCGTCTAAGGCAAAGGAAAGGTTTTTTTACTGTAAGAACAATCAGGATGTGGAATTCTCTGCCTGAAGAAGTGGTTTTATCAGAGTCCATACAGATGTTCAAACAGCTACTAGATGCACACTTGCAAAAACAGAATATTCAAGGATATAATCTTTCAATGTAGGGTAATAACTGCTTGATCCAAGGATAACTCTGACTGCCATTCTGGGGTCAAGAAGGAATTTTTTTCCTAACTTGTTGCAAAATTGGAAGTGCTTCAGACTGGGTTTTTTTTGCCTTCTTTTGGATCAACAGCAAAAAACATATGTGAGGAAGGCTGAACTTGATGGACGCAAGTCTCTTTTCAGCTATGTAACTATGTAACTATGTAACCTCACCTGACCTGAACCCCATAGAGAATCTATGGGGCATTGCCAAGAGAAAGATGAGAGACACGAGACCGAACAATGCAGAAGAGCTGAAGGCCGCTATTGAAGCATCCTGATCTTCCATAACACCTCAGCAGTGCCACAGGCTGATAGATTCTATGCCACGCGACATTGAGGCAGTAATTGCTGCAAAAGTGGACCAAACCAAGTACTGAGTCCATATATATGCATGCATATACTTTTTAGAGGTCTGATATTGTTCTATGTACACTCCTTGTTTTATTGATTGCAATAATTGTAATGATTGTAATATTCTAATTTACTGAGATTGTGGATTTGGGGTTTTCCTGAGCTGTAAGCCATAAACATCGCACTTATGACAAATCACGGCTTGAACTATCTTGCTTTGCATGTAATGCGTCTATCTCATATATTCATTTCCCCTTTTACGTTGCATTACTGAAATCAATGAACTTTTGCACGATATTCTAATTTTTTGAGTATCACCTGTATAGTCAACAGAACAACTACAGCTTATTGAAATAAATTAACTTTGGCACAATATTCTAATTTTTCGAGTATCACCTGTAATTTCCCTTTAACATTTAACATGCTAACTGAGGTCTGTAGAGTCTGAGATGTAACTCGTTTTTTGAAATCTGCAGGGACGTCCACTCCTGGGAAGGTTGGCAACTGTCTTGAATGTTTTTTACTTTTGAAAAAGTTTTCTCACTGTAGAATGGCCTTATAACCATTCCCAGTTTGATAGGATGCACCAATTGCTTCCTATCGAACTGGAGGGGGGGGGGGGCACGGGCGCCGGCCGGTAGCAATGCAGAGTAGGCACCTGCCTTCCCCAAATGGCAGGCGCCTACTCTGCTTTCACATTTGCTACCTGCAGTACCCCACCCCCTGCACACAGCACTCCTCCCTCCCACACACACAACACTCCTCCCCCCACACACACACTGCACTCCTCCGCCCCACACAAAGCACTACTCCCCCCACTCAAAACACTACTCCCCACACACACAGCACCCCGCACACACACACACAGCACTCCTCCCTCCACACAGCCCCCCACACACAGCATGCCTCAGACACACACAGCACTCCACACACACACACACACACACACACACACACACTCTCTGCACCCGTACACACAAACACATACACTGCACCCCTCAATGCAATGTGTGTGTGTGTGTATTCAGCAGACTGTGTGTGTGTATGTATTCAGCAGACTGTGTGTACTCAGCAGTCTGTGTGTGTATACTCAGCAGCCTGTATATGTATTTAGCAGTTTGTGTGTATTCAACGGACTGTGTGTACGTATTCAGCAGTTTATCTGTATTCAGCGGATTGTGTGCAGTGGTGTATTCTGGATTTGTGCTGCCCTAGGCATGACAAAACTCAGGCACCCCTACAAACCGCCTTCTAAAAAAACATACACACTCATTGACAGACACACATACACTCCATGACAGATACACTCTCACTAATAGACACACACTCACTAACAGACACACACAGTCATTAACAAACACACTCACTAACAGACAGGCATATACACTCACTAACAGACACATACTAACACACTCACTAACAGACACACACATAGTAACACACTCACTCAATTTTAATTCAATCGTTCCTTTGGGAGTGCTGGGGTGGATTCTCGCTTTCCCTGGGGTCCAGTGGGGCTGCTGGGCGGCCAGACGGTCACTGCAGTAGGCGAGGGGGCACTGATCCTCCTGTTCAGCTCCCTCGTGCGCCGCGTAGTGATGCCGGGTCCGGAGTGACGTCATATTCCGGCTCCGGCATCACTGCGGTGTGCGCGAGGGAGCTGAACAAGAGGATCAGTGTTCCCTTGCCACCCGCCCGGAAAGTGCCGCCGTGGGCAGCCGGCCAGCTCCTGGGCCCCCCTGGACAAGAGGGCCTTGCCAGGGCAATTGGGAGGTGGCTTTTTTTTAAAAAAAAAACAGAAAGTGCCACCCAAGACAAATGCTTTATCAACCTTGCGGTAAATACACCCCTGACTGTGTGCATGTATTCAGCGGACTGTGTGCGTGTATTCAGCAGTCTGTGTGTGTGTCGCTGTGTAAATGTGTTCAGCAGTCTGTGACTGTATTCAGCAGTTTGTGTGTATGTATTGTATGTATGTATTACATTTGATGGAGATACTAATTAATATAAGCTTAATTTTATATATAATTTATATCATTAAACTCTGTTGATGTGTTCTTTTTTTAAAAACAAAAGATGTTAATTAGTTCGGACAACTGTAAGAGTTTTTTTTTTTCTAAACGTAAACCTCAGTATTCAGGTTTAATTGCCGTGTTGGCACTTTGAGGAAAAAAACGTTGGCATATATTGCGGTTTGGGCACTCGGGCTCAAAAAGGTTCGCCATCACTGATCTAGGACATTTGACTAGCAACATATATCTGCTACTTAACCTTAATTCAGCAAAATATTGGAATATATCGGAGCGCTAAACAATACTTAGGTGTGAAATGGCAAAAATAAAATAAAAAGGAACCTAGTGCCTATCTTATTAAAAACAATAAGCAAATCATAAGATATGATTATAATTCTGCTATACACTTCAATGGATTCCCGTCACCACATCTCACAGCATAGTTATAGTCAATAAGAAGTGGAGCGATGTTTAGGTGAAAACCCACATACCATACGCACAGATAGAAAACAAATAGCAATAATACTTATGTTGAATCCCAAATTCAGTGTTATATAGTACATGTAAGAAAAAATTGAGAAATAGCAATAATAGTGCCGATCTGTTGGAGGTAATTGACTGCACATACAGTGATCAGAATATAGTCAGATCCATTATAAAAGCGGGTAAGCTTATGTTAAAATAACTATTTCATTCAGACATAAGTTAAAAGATCTTGATAGAAGTGCAAGTCAACTATCATAAAACAAAGTGCAAACAGGCTGCCGCTTATGATGGTACAGTTACCCGTTACTCACAGCCCACGCTCAGTCACAATGGGAGTTACCCATGTGGATATGAAGTCTCTGCGGCTTCCGTCTTGTGGAGTTGCGGTATTAGCTGCTCGAGTGCCGTTCGTCTTTCCCGGTCAAACTCAGCTCAGTCCACCTAGATGCGTATTGCGTCACGTCTAAGCATTTTGCCGTGCCGTCCTTTAAAATACGGATCTGCATTATAATTGCTCAAGGATAAGGATTTATCAAGTATCTGGTAAGCTGTGAATGAGATGATGTGATGTGGGAGTGGGGTTAAAGGGCATCAGGTGTTTAAAATGCCACCTTCAAATTAGCCTAAAAAAAAACAAATGATTTAAACCTTGAGTCTCTTGACCCCCTATACCTTTGTGTATCTCTTAGTCTGCCTCCTGTTATTCCTTGTGTGTCTCTTAACCATTTTACCTTTGTATTTTTTATTTTATTTTCTACAAGCATCCCCCCACATGGTTGCTTCCCCCTACTCTTATACTACCATTTCGGTAGCGAGGCTGTGGATCAAACAGAGGTAGGGAATGCAGTTGGTATAAGACTATCCCACCACCCCACACTTACACAACAGCTTTCCGATTGCAGAGCAGACAGAGAAACACACAGAGCCTCATCCTCTGCCTTAGTTCACTCGGTTGCTCTACAATTAGTGATTGTGCGGAGGAGAGCTTTGTGGAGCGCCAACACACAATATGCACTAAAAAAATAACATGGAATAATACAGCGGGAAGGACAAAGAGTGCTGCAGATAGCGTAGTAACATAAAAACCTGACAATATTTATTAAAACTTTCACATAAATTGTTAAAGGGACACTATAGTCACCAGAACAACTACAGCTTATTTGTTCTGGTGAGTATAATCACCCTCGGGCTTTTTTGCAGTAAACGCTGTGTTTTCAGGGGGAAATTATTTATCTTCAATGTCTGAATGTTGCAGTTCAAATAACCACAGATGGACCTAGACTGATTTTACATGACTGCTGTCTAGATGACTGTACCACCCACCCGGTGCCCCCTTTCCCAATGACACACAGAGACCGTATAAAGTTGGGTAAGGGCATCGGCCACAGCTTTATTTAATTTTTCCATGCCAGCAACATAAATACTGTCAGCTGTTGGGGTTATTGCCCAACAGACAGATCTATCCCCACAAACCATGAGTCCATGAGCAGCCTGCCTCCGCCATCAGCTCCCGCTGGCCAGGACTCCCGCGTGCTGTGACAAAACAAGAAAAGACAACCAACAACAAGCACCAGAAACAAAACCCACATTCCTTCAATAACCAAATGTCCTAAGGGTGGGAGGGCGGGAAAGTCAGGATCCCTGCACTTCCAAGAGCTGACTGGTAAGTCCCCTCCCCTAACTGTCCTTATAACTGTCTTCCATCTTAGCAACTATGTATCCATATATCCCCCTCCCATCTCCTCTTCCTTTAAGACTCCTTATCCTAGCCGCAGTCATGTCCCCCCTTCCTTGTCAGTCCAGGGAGGTGTCTTGACTGCTGTCTAGATGACTGTACCACCCACCCGGTGCCCCCCTTTCCCAATGACACACAGAGACCGTATAAAGTTGGGTAAGGGCATCGGCCACAGCTTTATTTAATTTTTCCATGCCAGCAACATAAATACTGTCAGCTGTTGGGGTGATTGCCCAACAGACAGGTCTATCCCCACAAACCATGAG
Organism: Pelobates fuscus; assembly: GCF_036172605.1. NCBI lineage: Eukaryota > Metazoa > Chordata > Amphibia > Anura > Pelobatidae > Pelobates > Pelobates fuscus. Next base: position 46,547,153 of record NC_086322.1, on the reverse strand, counting down.
TCCATGAGCAGCCTGCCTCCGCCATCAGCTCCCAACAGGCTGCGACTCCCCAAGCCTCCTCGGCAACTCCATCACTTCTGCCTGCGCTGGCCAGGACTCCCGCGTGCTGTGACAAAACAAGAAAAGACAACCAACAACAAGCACCAGAAACAAAACCCACATTCCTTCAATAACCAAATGTCCTAAGGGTGGGAGGGCGGGAAAGTCAGGATCCCTGCACTTCCAAGAGCTGACTGGTATGTCCCCTCCCCTAACTGTCCTTATAACTGTCTTCCATCTTAGCAACTATGTATCCATATATCCCCCTCCCATCTCCTCTTCCTTTAAGACTCCTTATCCTAGCCGCAGTCATGTCCCCCCTTCCTTGTCAGTCCAGGGAGGTGTCTGGACTGGTATTCAACACTCAGGGAATGTCCATGTTAACTGTGGGCTACCTAAAACTGAATTTCAGGTTGCAGACTTAAGCCTAAAATCAGCAGACTGTCACTAGATATCTGGTGATTTTTAAGTCTGCTACTTTGGCGTAGATTGTGCAAATCAGATTTTATTTTATTACAATACTACCCAATGCAGTTTAATGATTTGTCTTTCCAAGGCAGGGGCAGGCTCGGGGTAATTGACTCTTGAGTTTAGTTCCACTGAGCTAATCAAACCAGGAAGTAACAGGACGTGTTGCCTGATTAACAGCCTGAGGGGTGTAACAAGGTTAATTTATAAAAGTGATTTTTGTAAAATGAAAATAAGACGACCCACTCTTTATACATAAAGCAATTCAGCAAGCTAAAGTGCTTTAGGTGTTTGAAGAAGTGTCTCTTTAATTGTGCACATGGACATTAGAAACTGAAGCAAGCATTTCTAAATCAGCTCCTTTGTAATATCTATAATTTTTTTTTGGTTTGTTTGATGTCTCATTTATTTATACATTAAGGGCTTCATTTAAACTAATGAGGCGTTTCCACTTTAAAATAAAACTCTAATATGAATATTATTGCATCTTTTTTTTTTATATTTGTCTCCGCAGCTCAACATTAACACTATATAATCACAGTAATATTTCGCATGACAAATCAGTGCAGACACTCGATTTATGCTCAATGTATTCTGCGAATGGGCAAGGTTAATGTTTTCCTTCGGTTCTAGATTTTATTTATTCTGCTTTTATTTGCTTTATGTTCAGCGGGTACCTGTAAACTAAAAAAAAAAATAGAGAAGGTTTATATCTAAATAAACAATGTCTTGATGTAGTCGCAGAAGCCGATGTAAAAGCGCCTGACACACCAAATAACTTTTATGAAGTTCATCACCGGTTTTATGCCATCGCAGTAAATTGAAAAGCTTTTTATTAACAGCACATCATAAGGAATCTCGCTCTTCGTCACCGAGCAACCATCACCTGGCAATTCTCCAGCTACCGTGCCCACTTCCCAAAGCACAAACAAGAATACTTTGTGATCCGTGATATTATAAGTAGCTTACCTTCTCATACAGAAGGCAATTGAAATTTCTAACTATAGATCACCTTCGGGATTCCTATTTTAAGCTACGGCGCGGAAATATATCCTGCGATTCTTCTAATAGAACGGCAGTTGAAACCGTGTAAGGGAAAAAAATGACTCCATTTAATAACACTAGCTTTAAATGAATATTGGTTTGGGCACAGGTACAATTCTATTTTCAAGTACAGTCAAGGATATTTGCGTAACCCAGGAAGGTGTACAATTTTTTTTTTTTTTTTTTTTTTTTTATATATATACTGTTTATGTATTCTGAGTCCGACCCCAAATTGCCCTTGTGCTTGTCAAGTCAAATCTATTTTTCATCACAATAAGATACATCCCGATGTTAAATGCACTGCTAGCTACACTGGTAAAATAGAAAACACAGCCAAGAGACCTTTTTGATTTCACTAGATTTTATAATCAAAATGTACTTTTTGGAAGGGCGAATATGCAAATAATTAGGAAAAGGCACAACAATCACAGAAGGGAACCACATGCAATTCTTCACCTTCCTGTACAGCTCTTTCAGTTTTTTTGAGAAGGAGATGATGTTGCAGCTGTATGCATACTCAGTCAAGTAAGTGGGTGAATATAGATCATTCATGTAAACAATGGCTGGAGTGTTGGTAAGCTCATAGCAACCACATCTGCTATCCATTTGGGTAACAATTTCATTTGCTTATTCGGTAATATAATTGTTGCTGAGTGCTAAACTGCGTAGGCTGTAAACCAGGGGGCTATGGGAAATGTCCAGTGTACAAAAAAATAAAAAAAAATGAGATGGCTCATAAGACCTTTCTGTCAGGATCGGGACAGGGATCCAACACGCAGAGTACAAAGAGTGGAAAGGTACGTATACCGGGCCTTAGAATGGCCGGACTAACGTACCGAGAGTAAAGAATAGTCAGAGACAAGCCGAGGTCGAGGGAACGAGAAGACAGATAAGCGAGAGACAAGCCGGGTCAAAGGATAACAGAGAAACAGGGTAGTACAACGAGCCGAGTCAAAACCAAAAGAGCAAACTAGAATACCAGAGCACTGAGTGACTAGACAAGCTAGAACCACGACAGGGCAATGAGCTGAAGTAAGGAGTAAGCTTAAATACCCTGGCTCTGGATGGAAATCACGCCTCTGACAAGTACCGATTGGATATCGGACACTTGAGTGACAGATTGCTCGTGCTAGCGTCATGACGTCACGTATTGAGCGTCCTGCTAGAAAAGGACGTGGATTCCTCGCGGCCGGTGTTTAAGTGACTGGATGAACCGCGAGGAACGGAGGAAACAGCTCGCCTGGACGGATACACCACCAAGTCTCTACCTCCCTTAGAGGTAGAGGCCTCAGGTACCCTGACAGTACCCCCCCTCTCAGATACGCCCACCGGGCGGAATGAACCGGGGCGAGATGGGAAGCGGAGGTGAAATGCTCTGCGAAGGCGAGAAGCATGGACGTCCTCCTGAGGTACCCAACTCCTCTCCTCAGGACCATATCCCCTCCAGTTGACCAGATATTGCAATTTTCCCCTTGAAATTCTGGAGTCAATGATGGAGCTGACCTCGTACTCCTCCCGACCCTCCACCTGAACAGGACGAGGCGAGGGGACCTTAGAGGAGAATTTGTTGCAAATGAGGGGTTTCAACAAGGAGACATGAAAAGAGTTAGGAATGCGTAAGGCAGGTGGCAGAGCAAGGCGATACGCAACCGGATTGATACGAGTGAGAACCCTGTAAGGGCCTATGTAGCGAGGAGCAAATTTCATGGACGGAACTTTTAGGCGAATATTCTTAGTACTCAACCATACCCTATCCCCAGGAACAAAAACAGGAGCCGCTCTTCTATGTTTGTCAGCGTGTTTCTTGAACAGCGAGGAACTATGTAATAGAATTTGTCGAGTCTGATCCCATAATTTCTTCAGGTTGGCGACATGATCATCAACCGACGGTATCCCCTGAGAAGAGGAAACCGAAGGAAAAATCGAAGGATGAAAGCCATAGTTCATGAAGAAAGGGCTAGAGCGAGTTGAATCGCAAACAAGGTTATTGTGTGCGAACTCCGCCCAAGGAATCAGACCGACCCAAGCAACGCAGATACTGTTCGATCTTTTGATTAGTACGTTCAGCAGCTCCGTTAGACTGAGGGTGATAGGCAGAGGAAAAGTTCAATTTGATGCCCATTTGAGAACAAAAGGATCTCCAGAAACGTGAGACAAATTGAGAACCTCTATCAGAAACAATCTCTGAAGGGATCCCATGTAGGCGAAAAACTTCTCTCGCAAAAATCTCCGCCAATTCAGGAGAAGTCGGAAGTTTAGGTAATGGCACGAAATGGGCCATCTTAGTAAATCTATCCACCACCGTGAGAATAACAGTCTGTCTTTTGGAAGCAGGCAAATCAACGATAAAGTCTATGGACAAACAGGACCAAGGTTTCTCAGGAATGTCCAAGGGGTGTAACAGGCCACATGGGGATGCATGAGGTAGTTTAGTCTTGGCACAAGTCTCACAAGCTGCGACGAACTCCTCAATATCCTTTCGAAGTGAAGGCCACCAGAAATCCTTGGATATCAGAGAGTATGTCTTGCGAATACCAGGATGACCAGCTATTTTACTTTCATGAAAACATTGTAAGAGCTCCAGTTGAAGTTCAGGAGGAACAAAGTTTCTTCCCTCAGGAGTGTTTCCGGGAGCTAGATGTTGTGACTTCAAGATTTGGTCAAGTAGCGGAGAATGAATTTTGAGACTGGTATTAGCAATAATATTGCATTTGGGTACAATGGAAGACAAAAGTGGTTCAACTGAAGCAGAGGGTTCATATTGGCGAGATAGCGCATCGGCTTTAGAATTCTTTGACCCAGGTCTGTAAGTCAGAACGTAATTGAAATGGGTAAGAAACAACGACCAACGAGCCTGCCTGGAGGACAGACGCTTGGCCTCTCCGATATAGGACAAGTTTTTGTGGTCTGTCAGGATGGTAACAGGATGTAATGTACCTTCCAATAAATGTCTCCATTCTTTCAAAGCCTTGATAACCGCTAGTAATTCTCTGTCACCAATGTCATACCTGCTTTCAGTACCGGTCAATTTTTTAGAGAAAAATCCACATGGATGTAATGGTTTATCAACACCCAACCTTTGAGATAGAACAGCACCTAAACCAGTCTCTGATGCGTCTACCTCGAGCAAAAAAGGCAGAGAAGTGTCAGGGTGAACTAAAATTGGAGCGGAAGCGAAAAGCTCCTTGAGAGTCTTGAACGCAAGGAGAGCTTCAGTAGTCCAATTCTTAGTGTCAGCCCCCTGTTTGGTCATGTTAGTGATAGGTGCAATAATGGAAGAATAGCCCTTAATAAAGCGCCTATAATAATTGGAAAAACCAATAAATCTCTGTATGGCTTTAAGACCTGTGGGTAAAGGCCACTCTAGAATGGATTGGAGCTTATCCGGATCCATCTTAAATCCCTCCCCAGAGATCACATAGCCGAGAAAGGTTACCTGGGTTTGATCAAAGCTACATTTCTCCAACTTGCAGTACAAGCCATGCTGGAGAAGCTTGTGCAAAACCCTCCTGACTTGCTTGTGATGAATCTCAATGTCACTAGAATGAATGAGTATATCATCTAGGTATACAATGACGCACTCTTGCTGAAATTCCCTAAGAACCTCATTAATCAGATCTTGGAATACCGCTGGCGCATTGCATAACCCAAAAGGCATGACAGTATATTCATAGTGGCCATATCGAGTATTGAATGCCGTCATCCACTCATGTCCCTGCTGGATTCTCACCAAGTTATATGCCCCTCTGAGGTCTAACTTGGTGAAAATTGTAGAGCCTTTCAAACGATCGAAGAGTTCGGTGATCAAGGGAATCGGGTAGGCATTTTTAATGGTTATCTTATTCAAGCCTCGATAATCAATACAAGGTCTCAAAGAACCATCTTTCTTTTTAACAAAAAAAAATCCAGCCCCGGCAGGGGAGGAGGACCTCCTGATGAATCCCTTGTCTAAATTCTCGTGAATATATTCCTCTAGGACTGAGTTCTCCTTTATAGATAATGGGTATACATGACCTCTGGGAGGCATGGTACCAGGGAGTAGGTTAATTTTGCAATCAAAGGACCTGTGTGGGGGTAAGGTATCGGCTTTCTTTTTGTCAAATACTGCCTTTAAATCTAGATACTGAGGCGGAATTTGTGTCTCTGTAGGATTGTCAGAGGTATTCGATGTATTAGTTAATCCAAGAGGTAAGACCTTCCGCAAGCATTTTTCTTGACAATTCTCTCCCCACGAAACTATCTCCCCTGATTCCCAATTAATAATAGGGTTGTGTCTCCTCAGCCAGGAGTACCCCAGGACTATGGGAATAGACGGAGAAGAAATGAGCATTAAGGATATATCCTCTTTATGCAGGATGCCAACAGTCAAGTTAATCGGTATGGTCTCATGGAAAATAACAGGCTCAAGTAACGGTCTACCATCGATGGCCTCGACAGCCAGAGGTGTCTCTTTTAACTGGGATGGAATAGCATGCTTGGCAGCAAAACCCTGATCTATAAAGCTCTCAGCAGCTCCAGAATCGATTAGTGCCATAGTCTTAACTACTCCCTTCTCCCACTTTAAAGAAACGGGTAACACAAGCCTGAGCTCCTTGTAGTTGTGAATAGAGGACAAAGTAGAAACACCCAAGGCCTGTCCTCTAGAGGAACTTAGGTGCGAGCGTTTCCCGAACGATTGGGACAATTTAGGCGTAAATGACCCCTGACTCCACAATACATACATAAACCCTCCCTTCTCCTGTACTGTCTCTCCCTTTCAGTGAGATGAGTACTGCCTATCTGCATAGGTTCAGGAATACGTAAGTCTTCGAACTCAGAGATTTGAAAGGTAGGCGCTAGTTTAAAGGAGGGTCTACGGGTCCTATCTCGAGTGTTCTGCCTCTCTCTTAAGCGTTCATCAATACGAGATATAAAAGAAATTAAATCCTCCAAATTTTCAGGGATTTCTCTAGTAGCGACCTCGTCAAGAATTACATCTGATAACCCATTCAGAAACACATCTATATAAGCCTGTTCGTTCCACTTAACTTCTGCCGCCAAGGATCTGAACTCTAGTGCATAATCCACAAGTGTTCGATTGTCCTGTTTAAGGCGCAACATTAATCTAGCTGCATTGACCTTTCTGCCAGGAGGGTCAAAAGTTCTTCTAAACGCAGCTACAAAGGCATTATAATTATAGACTAGTGGATTATCATTCTCCCATAAAGGATTGGCCCATCTCAAAGCTTTTTCAATGAGCAGAGTAATAATAAATCCAACCTTTGCTCTATCTGTAGGATAAGAGCGGGGTTGTAATTCGAAATGGATGCTAATCTGGTTTAGAAAGCCACGACACTTCTCCGGTGACCCGCCATAACGTACTGGTGGGGTAATACGGGAAGAAGCACCTACAGTGGCTACCTCTAGACCTGAGACTGCAGGAGAGATAGAAGGAGTACGTGTCTCCTCAGGTGGATTACTAGCACGAGACAAAAGTGCCTGTAGTGCCAAAGCCATCTGATCCATCCTATGTTCCATGGCGTCAAACCTGGGATCCGAAGAACCAAGCTGACTGTTTGTACCTGCAGGATCCATTGGCCCTGTCGTAATGTCAGGATCGGGACAGGGATCCAACACGCAGAGTACAAAGAGTGGAAAGGTACGTATACCGGGCCTTAGAATGGCCGGACTAACGTACCGAGAGTAAAGAATAGTCAGAGACAAGCCGAGGTCGAGGGAACGAGAAGACAGATAAGCGAGAGACAAGCCGGGTCAAAGGATAACAGAGAAACAGGGTAGTACAACGAGCCGAGTCAAAACCAAAAGAGCAAACTAGAATACCAGAGCACTGAGTGACTAGACAAGCTAGAACCACGACAGGGCAATGAGCTGAAGTAAGGAGTAAGCTTAAATACCCTGGCTCTGGATGGAAATCACGCCTCTGACAAGTACCGATTGGATATCGGACACTTGAGTGACAGATTGCTCGTGCTAGCGTCATGACGTCACGTATTGAGCGTCCTGCTAGAAAAGGACGTGGATTCCTCGCGGCCGGTGTTTAAGTGACTGGATGAACCGCGAGGAACGGAGGAAACAGCTCGCCTGGACGGATACACCACCAAGTCTCTACCTCCCTTAGAGGTAGAGGCCTCAGGTACCCTGACACTTTCCTAATTTGACCAGAGCACCTAGGGTTTGCCATCAAACACAGGAACTTTAGAGTTGAGTCTACGTTTTGTTGTATTTGCATATATTTAATAAATTATTTATATAAATCATCTCCATCCAGCACTATCCCCATAAGAATTATTTTAGTGTCCCTTTACCTCTCACACCTCTGCTGCCTTTAAAAATATATATTATTAAAACTCCTTAACATACCTTTGTAAAAAAAAAAAAAGAATGTTCTATTTCTGGTATTGAAATTTAAATATTAATACTGTAATTTACTGTAGATCAAGCTGTACTCTGCCTTGAGCACTAACCATACATAGGCATTTTCCTTGAAAGCGTCAAGCATTACAGAACCAAATCTGAACATCTTATGCATTGCATCCATGTCCGTTAGCATACGGGTCATTCCATTTACTGGGACTATGCAATTCTGCCTTCACATGAAGAAGAAGGGGAGAGATCTCCAGGTTAGTGTAAAAATGCACTAAGCCCCTAATTACTAATCTAATCCGGTGCTAGTGCTTACACTATCAATCTGAGTTACCTATTAATGTCATCAACTGCTCAGGGTACTCACAACATAATTATACTGAAAACGGTTATGCTTATTGCTCCCCACTGCCTGGGGACATTAGAGTCCTTTTGAAAGGAGGACCAAGTCAAATTTAAAGGGATACTATAGTCATCAAAACAACTTTAGCTTAATGAAGCAGTTTTGGTGTACATATCTTCCCTCTGAAATTTCACTGCTTAATTCTCTGCCATTTAGGTATTAAATCACTTTTATTTCTGTTTATGCAGCCCGAGGCCCACAGCCTGCTTGGAAAACAATGGTTTCCGTTCTGAACAGATGCAACTTTAAAAGTTTTTAACACCTTCTCTTTAAACTGAACTTTAATTACATACAGGAGGCTACTGCAGGGTATTGCAAGGTATTAATAAATTCTAAAGTAAACAGAATGTGCAATAAATAAAGTAATAACATTAGATGACTCTTTACAGGAAGTGTTTAGGACAGCAGTGCAAGTCACATGCAAGGAGATGTGGATAGGGTGCATAAACAAAGTGACAACTTCTAAATAGTAGAGAATTAAGCAGTGAGGCTTTAATGGCATGATCTATACGCCATAATTGTTTGACTATAGTGTCCCTATAATTGGGGTGCTATAGTCCTAAGAGCCAGTGGAGGTCTAACATATTTTGGCCTGGGGACGAGTGAAGGGGAGGTAGAACAAACAAGGCCATTGTTTTTTGTTTTTTTTGCACGAAATGACCTGCACAGCATGATGGGACATTCACAAAGATACATGCATAACTTCAGCTCCATTGCCACCAATAACAGTTGATATTACTCATGAATAGTTACTATCATCAATCATACACACTCCATAGTATGGCAAATATGAATATGCAACACCTACTAGAGGCCAAGAGCAGGCATAGTGTCCCTTTAAAGAAACACTTCAGGTACCATAACCACTAGAGTGCACTGTAGTGGCTACGGTGTTACCGCCAAGAGTGCCGGAGCATCCTCCCAGAATAACGTGTCAACCTGTTTTAGAACCTTTTGACAAATTTCTCTGGGAGAGTACCTGGGTAACATTATAAGCAGTGTGTGGTTAAAATGCTGGGAGTGTTCCTTTAAGTATTATATCTAGAGCCAAGTGGCATTTAATGAATTGCTCCAGTGTAAATTGTCCCTAGTTCTTTTACAGAAGCAGCGTGTTGCTCATACAGTTGAATTCCTGGATTATCTGCGTGATTCTCGTAGTCATAGTGTATTTTCGTTTTGCTTATATTAAACTAATCAGAATGTTTGCAGCCAAGCAAACACTGTATATGACACAGGCAGATGGTATTTACTTTATATTTTGCTGCTGGTGTGCTAAAACTTCTCAGACTATAAAAAGACAAACATGATTTGTGAGAAGGAATTTGTGCCAAGCATAGGAAATGGAAATAAAAAAAAAAATTCTTAATGCAATCAAAGTTCAAAGGAGAAAGTTAATATAAAAAAGTGTTTCCGAAATTGTGCAAGATATTAAAAAATAGGTCACTTACTAACAAACTTTTCCTTAATGAGCACACTAAATTCTATTACTTCTAATAATGTGTTATATTTTCATTACTTTGTGCGTGGTGACATTTCGGAGCATGGCACCAAATATACACTGGCATTATTATGCCAATAACTTTGTGTTCAAAGTTGGGTTTATTTGCTATAGAGTGAAAAACTGTGAAATAATAAAAAAAAATTATAATAATATTGAAAGCAAAAATAATAAATAAAATAATAATAATAATAATAATAATATTGAAAGTTCAGATTATAGAATTATTAAGTTATTGATTTTTATTTATTTAACTTTTATAGCTGTGGCATTTTTAAATCAGCTTGTCTCTATGGTCTTTCTGACTTCACTCCCTGTGCAGAAACAAGGAAAACCAGCAAAACCATAGAGACTGTCAGTTTTCAAACACTATCTAAACCAAGGTGTATGGCTGAGGGCCAATGTAATAATCATCTACTAAAGGTTTTTTTATATATACTTCATTTAAAAAAAAACCTAAAAATTATTTCCTTTCAAAACTTGAAGAAAGTATTATTATATTAAAATAATTTTGAGGCGACAGTTGACCTTTAAGCTTATTGTTTCATATACATCTTTGAGTATAAAACTGAAAGATGACCATTCGATGTGCCATTGCACTACATAATGCTACCTCCCTCCTTTTCTACATGGGAATTGGAGAAGGAATGATAGTTGCGTGCCCACTGCCATATATACCTTTTGGCTGTGGGCAGTGATCTTTAGCAGAGTGGTAGGGCAGAGATAGAGCAATTTAGATAACGAGGTGACAGGGCAAGGACGTGGGGGATATTGATCTAATGTCTAGATAGTTAAAAGGCCATGTTGGCTGATCAGTGAGGCATAGTATGCAAGTTGGTGATGGGGCATGGGTTTGCTAGCTGGGGAAAGACAGACATATTGACTGGGCAATGAGGGCTAGGTATATATTGACTAAGAACACCTGCAACAAAAACACAGAATATGAGAACTCTAAGAACGGACAAAAGCTTAGAGAATCTCCGTAGCTTGTCCTTCGGTAAATCCCCTTTCAGGTCTCAAAATAGGCTTTGAGTTCTCTTTGCACAAAGGACAGCAACCCCAGACAATCGTTTTGCCCTTTTTTGGGCATTGTCAGTGAGGTGTTTCTGATGTCCCTCTAGGATTACCCTTTTAACTTTTTTTAACTTGGGCAAAGCCTCACTGACGAGGCAGAAACAATTGTTTGGGGTTGCAGGCTACTTGAGCTGTTGTCCGTTCTCAGTACCCTCTTGCACCTTGTTTTTTTGCTCTGACAAACACCTACCTGATCTCACAAACAAGCCACTGATGACTTGCTTCTCATAGTTATGTAGAAACTAGAGGTCTCCCGCACTTACTTTACACTCAAGGTGCTTAATTGGATCTGAGGTGGACTAAACCTCAGTCAAATAGTAGAAAAACAGAATGGTCCTACACTCAAACTTGACAAAGATCCCAGTGGAGGTCAACATTTTACTGTGTTCTCCAATAATTCTGCCTGATGTACATACCTTGAGTGCCTGGATCATTCTGGTTTTCAAGCTGCTCTTAGTTGGCACAACCTTGATTAAAATGAGGAACAGTAAAATTGGCATGCCAACAGACAAGCTGGCTTAGAGCCGTGAACATCCTAGCTAGGCAATAAGGAGACTTGATATAAGCACATTGGCTTGGCAGGAAAACTATAGTTATGCTGGTTGGGGAGGGATCTTGATTTGGGAATGCTGGTTTGGTAGGTGGTTATGGGCACACTGGCTGGGTATGGATTGTAACCAGGGCCGGATTTAAATGTCATGCGCCCATTGGCACAACATTCCGCAACCCCAAAGAGGAGGATAAAGTGAATATAATGCATTTATTAACTAGACATTGCAGGCCTAAAATATATAAAATGAAAATAAAATAAAGCCAAACATATATTGTTATTTGACAACGGCATATATAGAAATGTATGTATGTGCATATTTCTGCTCTGCTTGTAATGTATTGTGTTCGATGCTGTAATTATAGTGAGTGTACGCAGCTGTGTAAATGTGTGAAGGGTTACAGATAATGTTCGATGTGGGTATGGTAAGTGGGGGTTAAGGTTAGAGAGGGTTTAATGTCATAGTTTGTATAGGGTGTTGATTTTGTAGGGTGTTTAGTGTTAAAATGATTAAAAGCTTGAGAGGTGTTCTAGTTGTAGTATAAGGGCTATTTAGATTATTGGATTTTAGGTTAGATTGGGGTTAAATTTAGCATTTAGGTACAGAGAGGTGGTTTAGGATTCCTGAGTTTAGTGTTAGAATTGGGTTACATTTAGTATTTAAAAATGTTTAGTATTGAGTTAAACCCAAGATTAAAACTTATTGTCTGGTTTAGTCTTTGAGTGCTCACCCTCGTATGTCTTCTGTAGACCAGTCAGCTCCTGCAGCCCTAATAGCATCAATTATAGAAGACTGTTATACAGTGGACATCACTCAGAGCTCCCATGCTCCTCCTGCAATGCATTTCCTGTGTGAGAGGCAGTTAGTAGGCAGATAGGAAGCGAGTCCTACCACTTCCTGTCCAGCCTCACACACAGACACTGGAGGAGATAGAAGAGGAGATAGAAATGGTTGTTCAGGGAAAGTCGTGGCGGGTGCACGGAAGCATCAAGAACGTACATTAACATCTAAACAGAACTATCTTATGGCAGAAAATGTTGGCAGATAGACTAGGCATATACATCATTGAAAGGGTTTGTACTACACATCCCTTCTCTCACATAGATTTAATAAAGTTATTATCTTATTTATATTGTTTAATAAACCATCTGCAAGAGCTAAAACAGTGAAATGCAGGGCACAAAGGACACCCAGCTCTGGACAGCTGTTGCTTAATAATTTGGATCCCACCACTACATAATGTTAGCGTAGATACCATTATCTACAATATTATTCCAATCTCAGTAATGTATAATACTTCTGTCTCTTTGAGTTCCTGGAAGAAAGAATAGTGATATTATTCAATATGAATAGATTAATTTCTTTGTGTACAATATGAATCAAATAGACTTTGTGATATTTAATACTGTTTGCACAAAGCAATACATTCTTATATTTTTTTCCCTGGTCCCCTAGATTAAATATATTCCAGGTCTGCTGTAATTTTTCATATTGAGTGGAAATAACAAAGCTGTTTTTCACCGCTATCTATGTAACAGATGCGCAGCGAGCTTAATCTGCCTGTGTTGTTATAAAGCTTTTTGTCTGAGAAATTCATGTTTTTCTCATTTAAACAAAGAGAGGGCACACACTGTTGAGCTTACAATGAAAACACTCACATTAACATATTAAGCAAAAGCATAGACAACGTGGTCTGATCACACGTAGAAATGATTAGATATTTCACATAGAATAATTCAGGTATAATTTTTATAATACCTGAATTTTTTTAGTTAAAATTTCCATTCATTTCAATGCAAATTAACATGCATTTTGGAAATGAAATACATTTAGATTTGTGTATTATTTAGCATTTTATCACTTAGAGGGTCTTTACTTATCATAGGTCAGGGAGGATAAATCCTGCCTCACTTGTTGGATTACCATATTTGTTGATTAGTATGATAAAATATTTTTTTCTGTTGAATAGACATAGTTGTTAAGGGTGCCCCATGGTAACCAATGATGATGTGAACATATTAGGTGACTTTTTCCAAATGATGTTATAAGTCATATTATATAATGTAAAATATTAAATAGTAAATACTCTGTTTAGTAAAATATCTTGTTTAAAGAATTATCTAAAAGGTCAACTAAAACAGCGTGTATCCAAGAGACACATTTCCAGGGACCGAAAAAATTCAACTCTGTACTTGAATATGTTTCCTATACAATATGATTCATGCTCAGGTACAAAAGATAAGGGTCTTCCAGTTTTGATTGGAAAAGACAGGGCTTTCATTTTTCATAAAACAGTGGTGGACAGCCTGGACAGGCTGCTAATGGTAATTGGAACATTGAATGAGGCCACTACCTGAGAATCTTGATCCCCCAGGGCTCTTAAAGTGAGAGTGACACACAATCCACTCAAATGCAGTGAGTTTGACACCATAAGATTTTATCTCATTATATGTTATTAGATATTCACTAGATGTTCAGATATTTTTGTCTTAAAGGTTCAACACAAGGAATTATAAAAGAACGCTTCATATAAGTACCATCAAGTTTGTTTTAATTATCTCTGCCATCATATACACACTCCTCTGCTACCTCCTGTCTCTTCTCCCCATTTTACCCTTTAGATTGTAAGCTCACGGGCAGGGTCCTCTACCCATTGTATTGGTCTGTTTTTATCTCAATTGTACAGCCCTGCAGAATATGTTGGCTATTTCTATTTATAAATGCCAAATAAACTGCAATAATTATATTTGAGGGTTAAAACCAACTCCCGTGGGACTTCCGCGTTGTTAAGGGACTTTTGGTTGCCTAACTGACGCTGGACGTCCTCATGTTATGTATGAGGACATCTAGGATCATGCAAACCCCATAGGAAAGCATTATACCTGCTTTCCTACAGGGGAAATGTTAATGTGCATGCAGTCATTGCCGCACATGCGCATTAGGTCTCCCCTGCAGACAGGGCCGGTGCAAGGATTTTTGCCACCCTAGGCAAAAGAAAGATTTGCCGCCCCCCTCCCACCCACCCACCCCCCAGTGACATCGCAATGCCCCATCCATATGATCTGCCATATGAACTAATGCCAGTGCTGCACAAAGTGTGTGTTTATACTAAAAAGCCTGCACGGACAAACTATAGACACCAGAACCACTTTATTAAGCTGCAGTGGTTCTGGGGACTATAGTGTCCCTTTAATGTGAGGTAAATTATAGATTAGTGTTACTAATAATATACTAGATTGCCTACTTACAACCAGATGAGGATGGTGATGGGCTCTGGCTGCAGTCTGGCTCCACTGGTCTGGTGTAGAACAGGATCTCTGGAGGCTGTTTGTAACTGTGGTCACAAAATTCAATGTTCTGGGAGAACAGCAAGCAGCTCCATTGTTTTGGGGCCCCTTACACAGATCAAGGTCTGGGCCCCAGGGCCTGACGGTGAGTATGCCCATAAGGCCCACCCATAAGTCCACCTACATGTTCCACCCATGAGTTCGCTCACAGGGAGTGGAGTGTGTAGGGGATGTTTTATGTGTTACTGTAGAGCAGTGGTAGTCAACCTTTTTTTACCTACCGCCCACTAATGCATCTTTTTGGTTGAAAAAATGTCCTTACCGCCCACCAGTTTTCGCGCAAATGCGGAATATTTTTTAGAAAGGAGGGTGTTTAAAAAAAAATAATAAAAAAAATATATATATATATATATATATATATATATGTACGTACATTTATCTTTTTATTTCTACTTAATGCAGGTTTATAAGGTTTTAACTTTATAAAGTTTAATGAGAAAACAATAAAGTAAATTGAAATTACCTTTACTAGTGATTAATGAGATCCTTGAGGTTGATGCTGCGAGACTAAATATTTGATATCTGGTTCGATTTTCGTAAGGAACAAACGAAGGTCTCTTTCAGTGATATTCAGACGACTTCTCTGTTTGCGCATAATATGATTTCTCATTTGTGCGTCAGCTCATCTCCTCTCCCTCCTCAATTCCCCTCCCCACCTTTTTTTTTCCCTTTTTTCCATTTTTTGACCTTCCTTGTAGCAATGCCCAGTAGGAAGGCTGAGCTAGGTAGCCCACTATAACAGACAGGCACACATACAGACACACACACACGACACACATACAGACACACACAAGACACACACACATATACATACAGACACACACACACACAAGACACACATACATACACACACAAGACACACATACATACACACACATACACATACAAGACACATACACATACATGCACACACACAAGTCATACATAGACACCCACAAGACACACATATATACAGACACACACACATTATATTTAAGTCTCCCTCCTGTTTCCTACCTTTAAGGTGCAGGAGGGTGACTTATTTTTATTATTTCACTTTTGATAGGCTGTGTATTGCGTCATCGAAAGATAGCACTCCTCTGGTCATTTTTATTTTTAATGACTGTGTTTTTGTATGGCTTTTAAGGCTTCTGGTTATTGTCTGTCCCACAGTGCAGGCGGGCTTTTACTGCAGATGGAGGCACAGAGGTTATCTATGACAAATAAATGTTCTAAGATGTAATTTCTAGCAAAGCAGACATATCCAAGAGGTTTATATCAGAATGGCGTTGACAATATGGCTGGAATAATTCACATTTTTAGGTTGTGAAAACTTCTAGACGAGGCATGCGTTTGTGATTATTTCAAATGGAAATTCATTGGAATTTCTTAATTTAAAACAGAAACAGACACACACACACACACACAAGACACACATACAGACACACACACACAGACATACAAGACACACACACAGACATACAAGACAGACACACAGACAGGCACACATACACACATACAGACACACAAGACACACATACATACACACACAAAGACACAGACAGGCACACAGGCAGGCACACATACACACACACACAAGACAAGTACATACAAACAGACAGGCATGCACACACACATGCAGACACACAAGACACACATACAATGACACATACATACAAAGACAAGACACACATACATACAGACAGACACATACACACACACAAGACATACATACAAAGACACATACAGACAGACACACACACAAGACATACAAAGACACACACACACACAAGACATACCTACAAAGACACAAACAAACACACACACACATTATATTTAAGTCACCCTCCTGTTTCCTACCTTTAAGGTGCAGGAGGGTGACTTTCCCCGGGGTCCAGTGGTGGCTCAGGTGGATGGGAGTCAGAGTTCCCACTCTGACTCCCTGGTCTTCCTCCCGCGCGGCTCTCAGTTTTAGCTGGGAGGAGTGACCGGGGAATCACTTCCTCCCAGCTTGTGATGTCATCACAGGGGGCCCGGTCGCGCTGTTAAAGCGCCCAGCGCTGACCGGGCCCCCTCACAATCCACATCCATCGGGTGGCCCTGACAGCATGGGCCACCCGATGGACCCCTCCATATGCGGCCCCGGCGGTTTGCCGCCAGGGCCGGGGCCGCAAATGGTCACGGCGGTACCCAGTCGCAGGGGTACCGCCGGCTGGCACCCGCCCGCTCGGTCGTCAAAACCTGGAAATCCCTACCGCCCACCTGGAATCCTAAAACGCCCACTAGTGGGCGGTAGGGACCAGGTTGACGACCCATGCTGTAGAGGATCTAATGTGTGTGCTTATGGGATGTAGGGATACCAGTTTGTGTAGGTGATACAGTGTGTTTGTGTGTAGTGGAAGCAGTGTGTTTTTGTGTAAGGGATAGAAAGCAGTGTGTGTTTGTGTATAAGGGACGTATTGTGTGTTTCCTGTTGTGTGTAAGGGATGCATTGTGTGAATCTGTGTTTGTTTGCATAAGGGATGCAAAGTGTGTATGTAAGGGATGCAGTGTGTGTGTAAGAGATGCATTGTGTTTCTGTGTGTGTAAGAGAAGCAGTGCGTGTGTGTGTGTGTGTGTAAGAGAAGCAGTGTGTGTAAGGGATGCATAGTGTGTTTCTGTGTATATGTGCAAAGGATGCATTGTCTTTACGTGTAAGGGTTGCAGTGTGTGTGTGTGTGTAATGGATGCATTGTGTGTTTCTCTGTGTGTAAGGGAAGCATGTTGTGTTTCTGTGTGTATAGGGAATGATTTGTGTGTGTGCGTAGTGTGAAAGAGCTCCTTGTCCTGCCCCCTGTCCTATAGACCTCTCCCTTCCATCCCTTAGAGATCTCCCCTGCCCCTTAGTGGTCTCTCCTCTCCCCCCCCACCTCCCTTAGTGGTCTCCTTTTCTCCCCGACTTTCCATTATTGATCTCTCGTCTCCCCCCACCCTTCCCTAGTGGTCTATCCTCCACCTCCCTCCCTTAGCGGTCTCTCCTCACCCCCCCCCTCCCCTAGTGGTCTCTCCACCACCCCTCCCTCCTTTAGTGGTCTCTCCCTCCCCCACGTTCTCCTCAACCCCCCACTGTGTTCTCATCTCCCCCGTGTTCTCCTCTTATTCCCCCCATCCCTGTAATCTCTTCTTCTCCCACCTGTAATCTTCTCTTCTTCTCCCCCCTCCATGTAATCTTCTCTTCTTCTCCCCCCTCCCTGTAATCTTCTCCCCTCCCCCCTGTAATTTTCTTTTCTTCTCCCCCCCTCCCGGTAATCTTCTCTTCTTCTCCCCTCCCCCCCGTAATCTTCTCTTCTCCCCTCCTCCCTCCCTCCCTGTAATCTTCTCTTCTTCTCCCCCTCCCTCCAATCTTCTCCACTCCCCCCTCTTTCCCTGTAATCTTCTCTTCTTCTCCCTCCAATCTTCTTCACTCTCCCCTCCCTCCCTGTAATATTCTCACTCTCCCTCCCTGTAATTTTCTTCACTCCCCCCTCCCTCCCTGTAATATTCTCCCCCCCTGTAATATTCCCCCACCCTCCCTGTAATATTGTTCCCCCCTCCCTCCCTGTAATATTGTTCTACACCCTCCCTGTAATATTGTTCCCCCCTCCCTCCCTGTAATATTCCCCCCCACCCTCCCTGTAATATTGTTCCCCACCCTCCCTGTAATATTGTTCCCCCCTCCCTCCCTGTAATATTCCCCCCCACCCTCCCTGTAATATTCCCCCCACCCTCCCTGTAATATTCCCCCCCACCCTCCCTGTAATATTGTTCCCCCCTCCCTCCCTGTAATATTCCCCCCACACTCCCTGTAATATTCCCCCCACCCTCCCTGTAATATTGTTCCCCCCACCCTCCCTGTAATATTGTTCCCCCCACCCTCCCTGTAATATTGTTCCCCCCTCCCTCCCTGTAATATTGTCCCCCCTCCCTCCCTGTAATATTCCCCCCTCCCTCCCTGTAATATTCCCCCCACCCTTCCTGTAATATTGTTCCCCCTCCCTCCCTGTAATATCCCCCCCTCCCTGTAATATTGTTCCCCACCCTCCCTGTAATATTGTTCCCCCTCCCTCCCTGCAAAATTCCCCCCATACTCCCTGTAATATTCCCCCCTCCCTCCCTGTAATATTGTTCCCCCCTCCCTCCCTGTAATATTCCCCCCTCCCTCCCTGTAATATTGTCCCCCCTCCCTCCCTGTAATATTCCCCCCTCCCTCCCTGTAATATTCCCCCCACCCTTCCTGTAATATTGTTCCCCCTCCCTCCCTGTAATATCCCCCCCTCCCTGTAATATTGTTCCCCACCCTCCCTGTAATATTGTTCCCCCTCCCTCCCTGCAAAATTCCCCCCATACTCCCTGTAATATTCCCCCCTCCCTCCCTGTAATATTGTTCCCCCCTCCCTCCCTGTAATATTTTTCCCCTCACCCTCCCTGTAATATTCCCCCCACCCTCCCTGTCATATTGTTCCCCCCTCCCTCCCTGTAATATTGTTCCCCATCCTCCCTGTAATATTGTTCCCCCCTCCCTCCCTGTAATATTGTTCCCCACCCTCCCTGTAATATTGTTTCCCCCTCCCTCCCTGTAATATTGTTCCCCCCTCCCTCCCTGTAATATTGTTCCCCACCCTCCCTGTAATATTCCCCCCTACCTCCCTGTAATATTGTTCCCCCCTCCCTCCCTGTAATCTTCTCCCCCCTCCCCTTCCCTGTAGCGTGGCCGAGCTCCTCTCCGGTCCACGACCCGCTCGGACTGACAGTGCACTTCCTGTCAGTCCGGGCGCGTCGCGGACCGGAGAGGAGCTCGGCCACGCTACAGGGAAGGGGAGGTGAGGCAGTGCGGCAGCCGCCTGAGCGCTCTCTATAGAGCGCTCAGGCGGCTGTGGCATTTAAAGGGCCGGTGATGGGGGCGCAGGGCGCCCCCTCCAATATGGCGCCCTAGGCTGCTGCCTAGTTCGCCTTATAGGAAGCGCCGGCCCTGCCTGCAGACGTTAATCCTTTAAACCAGGGATTGATAAATTTGTTTCAGTCACTTAGACGGCCACTAAAAGTGATTCCTGGGTCAGTGCCGCACAGTGTGCAGCACTTGTGTAGAGTATCTCCACGCTCTGCGTGAAGGTGCTGAATGTTCCCCAAATAGATACTGTTAATTAATGCATCTCTATGAGAAGAACCCTATGAACAAGGCAGTTAAAGAAAAACTATACATTTTAGAATGGGCTTTTATTGTGGTCAGCTCAAGGCACACCTGTGCAAAAACCGTGCTGTCTAATCAGCATCTTGATCTGCCACACCTGTGAGGTGGATGGATTATCTCGGCAAAGGAGAAGTGCTCACTAACACAGATTTAGACAGATTTGTGAACAATATTTGAGAGAAATAGGCCTTTTGTGCACATAGAAAACGTCTTAGATCTTTGAGTTCAGCTCATGAAAAATGAGGGCAAAAACAAAAGTGTTGTGCTTATAATTTTGCTCAGTGTATTTATAATACATTGTTGGTAAATTAATTACATTAACCCAAGGTAAGCAAGTTTGTGTGTGCTGAGATAACATGCACTTTCACAGCAAAGATGTTATAAAATAAACATACAAAGTAAAGAAAAATGTATCTTATTTTTATTCTGCAAATATTTGTAGAAACAATGAACAGCTTAAATCGGCATTGTCACGCTGTACTTACCTCTTTCCTACACAGTCGTTCTTTTTTCACTTTTCAGCTATTTCTAAATAAAAACATTATATAAAGCTAAAGTAGGGACTACTTGGTCTTATGTATTTTTCCTACGCCTGATACTTCTAGACACTGGCCGGAGCTACCGCCATTTAGAAGTATCACCCCAGCTATCCCCAGTGACAGATCCCACAGTCTCAATGCGAGAGTACAGCAGTGACGTTGACTATAAGAACCTAATAAGACACACTAAAAGCAGATAGTGGTACCCACAAGGGACAGGTTCAGGCAAGTAGAACTCACCTTTTCCTGCAGCCCCGGCTACAGGACTCCCAGTGACGATGTTACTATCAGGGGCTTTGCAAATTCTGTAAAGTTCCCAGATTTTTCTATATATTTCTAAAGGTATACAACAAAATCAGTTCTGAAGTAACAATCACTGCTTCATCTGGTTGCAAATATTAAAGATAAATCATGATTTAAATCAAATTCACACTGGGCCAAATAAACAGTTCCCCCTCCCCCCCCCCCCCCCCATGAAGTGTATAGCAGGGCTCGACAAATCACAGGCGCCAGGTTGTGGGATATGTGAGCCCGTTCCCTCCAAGGTGGGCGACCGGCTGCGAATTGCGTAGGCTGGTGGCGAGGGAGCTGCAGTGTCCCTGCTCTGCTCCCTTGTGCACCACTTTGTGATGCAGAGACTGGAATATGATGTCACTCTGGCCCTGGCATTACTACGCTGCGCATTAAAACAAATAATAATGTGTGAGTGTGTGTGTCTGTCATGGTATGTTTGTCTATAGTGCATGTATGTGTCTGTCTTGGCACTTGTGTCTGTCAGTGTATAGGTTTAGGTGACCAGACCCGTCCGATCGCATGGGAATGGTATTTTTACTCACCTTTTTGAAATTTAATGATCTCATAGGAATGTATTAGGAAGCTATTGCGCATGCGCTGCAAAATGTTGTGCCAATCAGCATCTCTTCATAGAGCTGTATTGCATAAATGAATCTCTATGGGAAATGTTCAGTGCCTCCATGATGTTCGTGGAGGTGCTGAATGAAGTTGCTGTACACTGTAGCTAAGTTGAAATTCACATTAAATTCGCTTTGCAAACCAAGATTTCACATTTTACAGGGTTATTTATTAAAAAACTAATTTTTTAAATGATATCTGAACAACGAAATGGTTAAAGTAGCAGATTTGGGGAAATTCTACAACTTGGCTATTTCAGTTTACATTTTACCATTCATATTTAACTCACTAAAATATTGTGTTCACTGAATAACCTGGTAAGTGAATAAGCCTGTGTGTGTTAGAATACGTTTTTTAAAGAGATTTTGTTTCCTTTGATGTTGGCACAGATTAAAACGTACCAAACTTTGACATTCTGAAAGCAAAGAAAAACTGTGCGGAGATGTGTATTTGAAATAAACAAAGAGGTGCGATTCACTGTTTGTTTCGGTAGGTGGCGATATTGCCCAGTTCATTGCGACAACTATATCCATAATGTAGCTCCTACATTTGGGAGTTTACAGTATTGTGAAATAGAATCATTTTAGATACATTTATTGCTAAATATACAGAGAAGACAGTAAAAAAAAACAAAAAAAAAAAAACACACACACACAAAAACAACAGAGACGTATATAGACATAGCTGAAACTGGGAACCTACGTTTGCAACTCAGCCATGAAATGTGATAGCAAATTACACAAGAATGGTGCCAGGTGTGCCCAGAAGGTATAAGGCAGGGCCAAACTGACCTCTATGTCCCTGTCCCTTACTTCTTTTGTCACTTTACCCCACACCCTCTGTTTTTGTGCATCCAGCTTGTCTTGTTGCCAGGGCCAGATTAACATAGGGGCTGATGGAGCTGCAGCTCCATGCCCAGGCCCATGGAATAGGCCAATTAAAAAAATATATATATTATTTTTTATTTTTACACACTACTCTTAGATTTGCCACCTGCCTGGTATTTTAAGGCACTGCCTGGCCATGACAGTATTGCAGTAATACCAGCAATACAACAATACAAATGCAAATATTTTTCTCAATATAAACGGAGATTACTCTGCAATACCAGCACCGGCCAGTAGGGGTCTGGTGTCCCCATGTCTATGTCCACAAGTGCCCCCAATTGTCTGTGTCCACATGCCTCCCAGTGTCTGTGTTCCCATGTCTCTGTGTCCCTAGTGTCTTAGTTTCCCCAAATGTCTGTGTCCCCATGTATCTGTGTCCCTAGTGTCTGTGACTCCATTTCTCCCAGTGTCCCCAAATGTCTTAGTGTCCCCATGTCTCCCAGTGTCTCCATGTTTCCCCATGTCTGTATCCACAAGTGCCCCCATGTCTCCTAGTGTCCCCAAGTGTCTCAGTGTGCCCTGGTCATTCAGTGTCCCCATGTCTCTGAGTGTCCCCTAGTATTCTAGTGACATGGGACACACAGACATGGGGACACTGGGAGAAATAGGGACACAGACACTGAGAGACTAGGGGACTGGGTGACATGGGGACCCTGACACTGTGATACATAGGGACACTGATGCCAGGCTGGCCTTCCAATTCTTTGGACAGACATGCCCCCTTTTTGGGCATGTTCGCCCTTTTGGCAGTTCTGGTCACGTGATTTGCATCAGTGGCCCACCCTTTCACCCCGCCCATTGACTTCCTGCTTCACTGGACACTGCATGTTAGGGGGTATGGATTTATTTGAGAGATGAAACCATAAATTATATAAAGAGATTAGCATAGAGTATGTGTTTTCTCATAGCTGCATCCTTTGAGTTTCCCTCCAACACCATCTCCATCAGATACATGACGCTTGGGAGGTATGATTGTTTTAGTGTTTTTGGTCGATAAGACATTGTAACATCATCATTATATTGTTAACACCCACTCATGTTTTGGGGTGTGGCTATCAAGAAATCCTGAGCTTTCAAGTCCCTGGACTTTCCATCTGTTTAATGCCTTGTTGTGGTTTACATGTGATCCCAATAGAGTCTTCTTTATTCTGAGATTTCCTGGTTTTCTGATTTGGTTTGTATGACTACTCCATTATCCGTACTCCTGGACCCGGCTTGGCTTCTCGTTATTGTGTACCTCTGGAATCCCTGACCATGCTTTA
This sequence comes from Pelobates fuscus, assembly GCF_036172605.1. NCBI lineage: Eukaryota > Metazoa > Chordata > Amphibia > Anura > Pelobatidae > Pelobates > Pelobates fuscus. Next base: position 46,523,581 of record NC_086322.1, on the reverse strand, counting down.
ATCCATGACCTTGCTATTGCGCCTTCTATAGGCATGGTGTCACGCTAGGCCACCCTAAGATCCTGTAATACACTGCTATCCTTTGTTTCTCCATTTGACTAGCATAGGTTTAAGCTCTGTGTGTAGGGTTGATATACAGTGAAGGAAAAAAAAGTATTTGATCTCCTGCTGATTTTGAATGTTTGCCCACTGACAAAGAAATGATCAGTCTATAATTTTAATGGTAGGTGTATTTTAACAGTGAGAGACAAAATAACAAACAACAAATCCAGAAAAACACATGTCAAAAAAGTTATAAATTGATTTGCATGTCAATGAGTGAAATTAGTATTTTATCCCCAATCAATCAGCAAGATTTCTGACTCCCAGGTGTCTTTTATACAGGTAACAAGCTGAGATTAGGAGCACTATCTTAAAGGGAGTGCTCCTAATCTCAGCCTCTTACCTGTATAAAAGACACCTGTGCGCAGAATCAATCAATCTTTTTCCAAACTCTCCACCATGGCCAAGACCAAGGAGCTGTTCAAGGATGTCAGGGACAAGATTGTAGACCTACACAAGGCTGGAATGGGCTACAAGACCATCGCCAAGCAGCTTGGTGAGAAGGTGACAACAGTTGGTGCGATTATTCGCAAATGGAAGAAACACAAAATAACTGAGTCTCCCTCAGCCTTGTGCTCCATGCAAAATCTCACCTTGTGGAGTTTCAATGATCATGAGAACGGTGAGCCTAGAACTACACAGGAGGATCTTGTTAATGATCTCAAGGCAGCTGGGACCATAGTCACCAAGAAAACAATTGGTAACACACTACACCGTGAAGGAATAAAATCCTGCAGCGCCTGCAAAGCCCCCCCTGCTCAAGAAAGCACATGTACAGGCCCATCTGCAGTGATACAGGGAGGATCAGGTACTAGCAAGCAGTGATACAGGGAGGGTCGGGTACCTGCAAGCAGTGATACAGGGAGGGTCGGGTACCTGCAAGCAGGTGAGAGAGGGAGGATTATGTACAGGAAAGCAGGTTATAAGGTACTGGCAGAGGGTCAATGTGGTATTTTAAACTGATATGGCCATTAATCTGTTAATCACTTGATTTTAGATGGATTACAGGCTGCTAATATAGATGTAGGCTTGGTGTATTTGTTTGCCCCCTTTGATTTCTATAGTGTACATTCTAGAGGGCGACGTGTTTTGTGGTGGGATCAATGTATCTTTTAGGGTACCATGAAGCCGTAAGTGTGGATATTTTATGAGTCCCTGGTTTTAACATGAACATGGCTATCTTAAAGAGTCTCTATAGGCATGCAGCAGTGGACGTCCCTGTGCTATTATCCCTGCAATGTTAAATATTGCCATTTAGTAGATACTGAAATAATGACATTAAACACACATATAGCGGCTGCCTTCCTGAGAGCTACTAGAGGCTGTTAGAAACTGTGAGTAAAAGATCCGACTCGATTCTTACATGTCACCTCCTCTGAATGCTTCTCATAGACAGCATTCAATTGGTGAAGCACATGTGGTTCTCTTTCTCAATGGGAACCATTAGATTGGACAAGAAGACTAAGAAACAACGTCTGTGGGATGATGTTGTAGGGGGCGGAGTGGACAGAAGCACAGAGTGAGTCATGGAGCTGGTAAAAAGGTAAGTAAAAAAACTGTTTGCCATTTTTAAATTTAATTGAGGAGGAATCATGAATCTAAATAGGGAAGAAAACAGTGTTAGGAATACACGTTAGTGTTAGGAATAGTGCTAGGAATACATGTTAGTGTTAGGAATAGTGCTAGGAATACATGTTAGTGTTAGGAATACATTTATTTATAAAATATTTTACCAGGAAAGATACATTGAGATTTCTCTTGTTTTCAAGTATGTCCTGGGTGTTGATGCTAGGAATACATGTTAGTGCTAGGAATACATGTTTGTATTCCTAATGCTTTACTGCTCCTGTAATTTCACAGCTGGGATCACACTGTAAAGCCACAGCTGACTTTGTGATTAACTATTACTATGTTACTAGTTTCTTAAACTAGACATCTCTACCCTTTCTCTATCTCTATCTTTCTGCAGTTTGCTTAGAACGCAGATTTCCAGCCATGGACAATTCCTGTAGCTTTATTCCTTCTTTAAGAAGAGCCTCCCATTCTGATCATGAATTGTAGATATATGTTGGTTTATCTTTAACAGCTTGCCCATTTTGTAAGATGGTCACACATAACACATGTATCCATGCACGTAAATGTTGGAACAGAAGATATGTTGGAAATCATCATAGCATTTTTTTCACAAACATATCAATTCTGGAATGAAGGGACATGACTAGGGACAGATGTGCCACCGAGACCAAATATCTCCCTCCCTGGCCATCCCATTCTCCTCCTGTGTGACCTGCAGGGCAGGGCCAGAGCTAAAATAGAGACTGTTATAGGTCTCTCTTGCCTGCACAGTATTACCAAAGCCCCTATAACCCCACCGTAGTCACTATTCCCACTCTACATCCATTGTCCTCCCACTACAGCTACTGTACTCCAACTACAGCCCCTATACTTTGTACTGAATTTCAATTTTGTTTCACCATGATGAAACAACACCTTATGTCCTTATGTGTCACCAAAAACTTTCTTAACCTTCATCTCCTTGTTTTATTATTTATTAAGACATTTAGTCTAAACTTAGAAAGTGTTTTGAGATACATAGCTGAGATGCTCTTGCATATAAACTTGTGTAGCTTTCTTTGTTTTACATTCCGGTCTAGCTTTTCATTTCTTTTACTGGTGGTTCTGAGGCATTTGAATATATGTAATGGGTCAGATGTACTGGTAGAGAAGTCAACTATCCAGCCTTGCCTTAGGAATCTTTAAGGCCCAAACAAAGAACTAATGTCTTGGCTTATTATTTCCCAATTATTGATTCTCTTACCATATGACAGATGTTCAAACTCCATTAATAGTTCAGTCACTGAATGTCATCCCAGATGATTAGATTACATAGTTCCATAGTTCCATAGTTCCATAGCTGAAAAGAGACTTGCGTCCATCAAGTTCAGCCTTCCTCACATATGCTTTTGCTGTTGATCCAAAAGAAGGCAAAAAACCCAGTCTGAAGCGCTTCCAATTTTGCAACAAACTAGGAAAAAATTCCTTCTTGACCCCAAAATAGCAGTCAGATGTCTCCTTGGATCAAGCAGCTATTACCCCACTAATTAGAAATTATATCCCTGTATGTTATGTTTTTGCAAGTATTTATCCAATTGCAGTTTAAACATCTGTATAGACTCTGACAAAACCACCTCTTCAGGCAATGAATTCCATATCCTTATTGCTCTTACTGTAAACAAAACTTTTCTTTGCCTTAGATGTAATTGTGAAGTATTTACTCCACTCAACCTGTTCCTGCACCTCCCCAATTGGTGTCATCTCACAGGTATAACAATTATACACACCAACACAAAATTTTCAAGAATAACTGCATTAAATGTTGATGGAAATAAAGAACTATAAAGTAGATAATTTAATGAAAAGACTGAATCACAGGCATAACGCCATCTCCAATGAATAAAATACAAAAAATGTACATATTACTTAATGCAATTATTTTAAATGTATATTAAAGGTTTTGCAACTGACATCCAGTTCAGTCTAGGAACAGCCAAGGCGCATACATTGCACTGAAGGAAGATAAATAAAAGCATTGTTTCATTTTGTTTTGCCTTTGTTCAATGACGATAAAAAAATGGAAAATAGAAGAACTCATGTTCCAGGTTAGAGCTAAATACAGTAATGTGGATTTCTACATTTATTCTTATTTTTTTAGACCTCACAAAACACATATTTATTATATATAGGAGACAAATAAATACAGCATTGAAATAAATTCTGTGAAATGTCCCCCCTTTAAAAGGTGCACATAACGAAATCCACAAATTCTCCTACATGAATTGTAGAAATGGTGGTATTAATAATACATGTAATTAAAGCCTACAAATCCTCCTAGTTTTTTTCTAATTACAAAACAATTGCAGATAGCAGCGGCAATGCGTTTCCAAACGCTCCCTATTCATTACATAGCGGCTTTAATCAATATTCTGCCAGTGGAAACCTTGTCAGAAGGTTATTTTGTTCTTTCCTCCTGAATTTAATTATGTCAGTATCTCATGGACAACAAATAGGAGGTAACACGCCGGGCAGTTTACGGTGCTGAAGAACTGCCATTAATTCAGTTTTCTAATTTTCAAACGCAGCAGTTCAGCTTTTTTATCTCTTCACATGAAAATACGTGTAACATATACAAGACAGATGTTACAAGCTCCCCCCCCCCCCCCCCCCAGGACTAATGAATATATAATTAACTTAAAGATTCAGATGGGGCAGACTAGTACAGAGAAGATGAAGAGATGCTCATCACGTTGCAAGCGCTTAAAAATAAATAAATAAAGGATTCATTCATATTTTTGGTGGCTTAGTATATCTATACGGCAAATCTATTTTCATGCCACTAGCTTATACAAGAGATTTAATACCCTTACAAAGTGTAACCGACGTTATTCTTAATCCATCTCGACATTTTATGTTTGTCTATAAGATATCATTTGTAAAAACCGCAGTAGGTAACCAGGGATGACTGTATTGTACTCTGCCTCTCTTCCTGTTTCAATGAGAAGTGCGATTCTGGAAGATCAAGATAAAAAGGATGCTATATTTAATATGACTGCGTAATATAGAATGCTGCACTTTAATAAGTCACAGTTCAAATGGTAGATCATTTGTACCCTCCTATAAATCATAAGGATTGTGCAAGAGTTCCATCCATTTAAAGTAAGTAAACAAATAAAGGTAGGACAAAAACCAGCAGAATAGAGAATTGATCTGCCTGTAAAGCTCCTTCATAGGAATTATGTTTTGAAAAAGTCAAGGAAAACTTGGTCCTATGGGTGTTAGCTCTGTTGGATTATGATAGGCCTCCCGATTTTGGCAGGACAGTCCCAATTGGAAGATACTGTCCCGCCACTCCTGACCTGTTATAATGTAAACACCAGAAACCATGTGTTCCATATATTTACTTTTTGTCATATACCTTGTGGAGAACACTGCAAACCACAAGTATAACATTATGGTGCTGAAATAGAGCATGTTAGGGTTTAGGCATGGACTTAGGGCATTGTATAGGACTGGTTTTAGGAGGGACTTAAGTTAATATATGTGTTAGGGGCCATAACATTTACACTTGGGCTGAAACGATTTTTATTTTTTTTGCCACCTGGCAACACTGCTGATTCATGACCTGATACAATGTTATCACCAGACAACATTTATTCTGCATCCTTACCCCTATCATATACTTTGTGGATCTAGACTTTAGACCAGCGGTTCCCAAACTGTGTGCCGCGGAGCGAGGTGCACACAGGGGTGCCGCGGAATATTTCCCCGGTACTATGATTATAGCACCGGAGAAACATTACTGCTCAACAGGGACCCGGTCAAGTGCCGGGGTCCTTTAAGACAGCGACCGGGCCCCTGTAATGTCGGCCGGCTGGGAGGAAGTGACAGCCTGTCATTTCCTCCCAGCATCCTATGTCAGTGTGCTTATGTGTCTGTGTGCACGCACACATCTGTGTATGTGCATCTGTGTATCAGGGTAGGTGTTTTTATGTCGGTGTGTATCTGTGTCATGGTGTGGGCATGTATCAATGTTTGTGTGTGTCAGGGTGCATGTTTGTATATATGTGTATCTATGTGTGTGTATGCGTCGGTGTGTATCTATATGTGTGTATGTGTCAGTGTTTATATGAATTTGTGTGTATGTGTCGGTGTATTTATATGTATCTGTGTGTTAATATGCCTGAATATCTGTGTAAGTATGTATGTATGTATTTATGTATGTGCATACATCCAAGCAGTCAAACACCAGCACAAGATACAAGTACAAACACACCCCTGCATTAAAAAAAAATATATATACAAAGACACCCCTTCACTCAAACACAAATACTTCACACAAATGTAAATCCACATTTAAAAGTAACATTACATTCAGACAGACCCGTGCAGTCAAACGCAAACATTACATACAAACACACCACTGTATTAAAACACAATAAATGTATACAAGCACCAACACTGTACATTACACTATAGCGCCAGTAGATGCGGCAGCGCTGTACAGATATACAACCTAGACATTTTGACTTGGGGTACTTTGGAAAAATACTGAAATATTAAGGGCGCCTCGAATCTAAAAAGTTTGGGAACCACTGCTTTAGACTGTCATAGAATAATGGATGCTACTTGTTTGTTTTTTAAATATTTTCGATTGCTTCATCTTGACTCATACCAGCTGAAGTACAGCCACATAGCCACACCACGAAGGGAATTAAGAAAAAAAAAATCTGGCCTACTTGAAGCAGAATCAGGAAAGCATATAATAGATATAATGAGATAATGATCGGAAAAGCTTTCGTATGCCTCTTCAATTTTAATAATGCTGTACAGTAAGTAAGGCGAGAGCTATGTTACCATGATCTTAAAGTCTATTTAATCATTGAGATATATCAATTATATACATTCCCAATAGAACTGTATGGCTCATGAACTTTAGTGTTAAATAAAAGTCTATAAAGTATTTACAAAAGAAGCTAATATTAAATATCATGCCATCTCTGAGCTGCCACTCCTCGTCACTCTATACATTAACCCCTTAAGGACGCGGCTTCAGAAGCTGGACAAATACTTAAGGAGATAATCAATTTTTGCATTTCTTTGCTGTTTGTGTTCAACCGTAATTTGCATCTCTCTCATATATTGAACGAACACATATTATATACTGTTTTTTAGAAGACAAAAAGGGCTAGTTTGATGTGACATATACATATATAAATTCTCATAAATTATAAAAAAAAAATGTTTTTTTAACCCCTTAAGGACACATGACATGCATGACATGTCATGATTCCATTTTATTCCAGAAGCTTGGTCCTTAAGGGGTTAAAAAAGCTGTTTTGGCAATAATAATGTGTGCATTATATGTCCAACTTAGGAAAAGTAATTCAAAATAAATTAATTTATGTGTCTTGATTTTTAGAGTACATAATATATGTTGGGTTTCAGTTTATTTTGAAAGTTACCGTTCACAAAATACAAGGTCTAAAAGAAAAATTCAGTGTGAAACAATAGTTGGTATGTTAGTTTAATAGCCATCACAGAAAACAAAACTGCCTCACAAAAGTATATATTTAATAAAGTCGACATCACAGGCTATTTACCTAGGGTTATTTTGACACTTTTTACGTAGCCATTTTTCGACATACACACATATAACAAGGTGGTTTTAATGTGTATTCCGTAAAGCTTGTGTGTGCTATTCCTGTACAAAACTCCATAATGTGTTCAGCTACATCTGCGGAGTACAAAATGTTTGGGAATATTTTAGCAGGCTGCTGATTCCAACTACCCCACATTATAGTACATTACCATAATATATCTCAATTACGTTTTCAGGTTATTGACCATGTGCCACCACTTAGGAGAGGTGGTAACCATCAAGGCTTACTTAAATAGGAGTCCTTTTGGATTCATATGTTGGACACCTTATGGCCTAAAGGGTGACTTATTTATTTTCTGTAATTTTATATGCATTCATTTTTTATTATTGAGATTCTTTTTTCTCTGTTAGTGCAATTCAAAGCGAAGTTGTATCCTCTTGTGCCCACCTGGGTCGTGGCGGTTATACATGAGGAATATTCTGACTTACCTGTAATATATTCTTTGCATTTTCTATATTATGATTATTTATCCCATATATTTATTTCTCGATATTATTTATGTGTTTATATAGACACTTAATTTATTAGGTGATATTTGCTGACAATATGTCAGAATATATATAAACAGATAAAATATCAGCTAAACGGTTAATTCTTTATTTAAGGCCGATTTGTCCTCTCATTTATGGTCATTTTCATTATAGTAGTCTTATAGTATAGTAGTCTTTTGGCTCATTATCCAGTTCTGACTTACTGCCGATTTGTACAATTAAACAGGTCAATCCTCTGTTTTTCCAAAATGCCACACTGATTCATATGCAGTATTATACCTTTAAGATGAAGTTGGTTATTTTACCTTTAAGACTATGATGTACTATTTAGGATCTTTGTAAGACTCCATGTCATGTTTTAGAGTTTATTCCATGTATGTGATTGATAGACATGTTATGTAATTTATCAGTTAGCTTAATTGGGGTTGGGAGTTATTTAAGCGCTTTGTAATTTTGTATCCCTTATGCATGATTAAGGCTCTGGTGAGCCGAAATGTCACACTTTGCACTTTTATTAGGTGGAGTACCCATAAATAAACATGCCTTCTTGATCCTGGAGTGTTGCCTGTGTTCTTCAGCTCTCTAAGCAGAGACCTGTCTGACTTTATTCTGACACCTAGTAAGATGACGCTATTTATTTCGAAATATGTGAGTTTCTCCTATTCTGGAATCAGGTCGTTAATGACCAACTGTTGCCAAATGTTGCCTTTTTTTAGAGTGTATTTCGTAGTTTAGCACCAGTTAAACCAGGCTTTATGGGAAGCATTGCTGAGAACCTTGCACAAGCGGCAATCATCTGATGGTTTACAGTAACCGACAGCCCCTTATTAACGCTAATGATTTACTGATGTATGCCCTCAACAAAATTCTGTAGCTGTGTGGAAAAAACTCATAAAATGGAAAGTAAGAATGAGACAGGGGATGTATGATATGCACAAGTACAAAAATAGGTTTGTGTATTGACGCTGCCCCATTATCATTAAAGAAAATTCCTTGAAGGTCCGTTCCAAGAATAATTTCAAATGTTGCCGTTGTGTACATAAACTACAAAAAGTTTTAGTTTGCCTCCTTATTCTTCTTGTTATATTTAATGTGAGAGATTGGTGCACAGTAATCGCATTCTATGGTAAATAATGGTTTTTAGCCCAGTCTGAATAAATTCTATTTAAGCAAATTGGAATCAGAATTGAAAAATTTAGTTAACCCCATTAATGACCAGACCGTTTTGCAATTTCTTACCGTTAAGGACCAGGGCTGTTTTTACATTTCTGCGGTGTTTGTGTTTAGCTGTAATCTTCCTCTTACTCATTTATTGTACCCACACATATTATATACAGTTTTTCTCTCCATTAAATGGTATTTCTACAGATACCATTATTTTCATCATATCATTTAATTTATTGTAAAATAATAAATTTATTGTAATATTGTAATAATTTATTGTAATAATAAAATATGATGAAAAAAATAAAAAAACACACCTTTTCTAACTTTGACCGCCATACTCTGTTACGCATCTACAACCGCCAAAAACATCTACAAATAGTTTCTAAATTTTGTCCTGAGTTTAGAAATACCCAATGCTTTTTTTTTTTTGCAAGTTATAGGTCTCTAAGTACAAGTAGGACATTGCTGTTTTAAAATGTATCAATAGTGGCATTGTAACACTGTTATCTGTAATAAATCTCTGAATCACACCTCACATGTACATATTTTTTTAATTAGACAACCCAGTGTATGCAATATGGGGTATGTCCAGTCTTTTTTAGTAGCCACTTAGTCACAAACATTGGTAAAAGTTAGCATTTATATTTATTTGTGTGTTAAAAATGCAGAAATCAATTCTGAACGCTAACTTTGGCCAGTGTTTGTGACTAAGTGGATTCTAAAAAAGACTGCACATACCCCATTTTCAATACCTTGGGTTGTCTTCTTTTGCAAATGGTATGCCATCATGGGGGTAATTCTAATTCCTGGGCTACCATATGCTCTCAAAGGCAACATAACCAACCTGGCAAATTTCAATGTGCAAAAAATTGAAAATCAAGTCTCATATTTGATCCTGTAACTTTCAAAAACACTATTAAACCTGTACATGGGGGTACTGTTATACTTGGGAGACTTCGCCGAACACAAATATTAGTGTTTCAAAACAGTAAAACGTATAACAACAATAATATCATCAGTGAAAGTGCCGTTTGTGTGTGAAAAATGCAAAAAAAACTTCACTTTCACTAACAATATCATTGCTGTGATATGTTTTATTGCTTTGAAACACTAATATTTGTGTTCAGCGAAGTCTCCTGAGTAAAACAGTACCCCCCCCCCCCCCCCCATGTACAGGTTTTAGGGTGTCATAGAAAGTTACAGGGTTAAATACAGTGCTTAAATACTCTCGACATTCGGCCTGGGTTGTCAGGGAGGTCCCTCAAATTGCAATCAATAAAATTACTTAATTAGGTAAAAATATTACATAAATATGCACTTAGGATTTAAATATATATACATACATATTTATATATTTGAAGTCTACATGTATATTTATGAAATTATTTATGCAATTATGTATATGGATATATATATATATATATATATATATATATTATTATTATTATTTTTTTTATTATTTTTTTTGAGTGCATGAATGAAACAAGACAGCTTACCTCGCCACAATAGCGTTCGTAAGCACAAACAGATCACAGATATTACAATTGTGGCATTTAAACAGTGCACATTTTTTATGTATAGATGCATAAACAGATCTTGGATTAATATTGGTTACTCATTTCAATGGTACTTACTGGCTTAATCTGCGCTTTTTGTGAAGGGTGTGCATGCTGGATTAGTACAGTGCTTGCAGGTGAACAGTGTGTAACAAGATGTGTGAGCGCTGCTAAGTGTGCAAGGTTATGATATAGGCCTTGGATATAGGTTGGCTTTACAGATAAGCATGATATGAGAGGCTAAGGCATGCCGTCACTAGACAGGCTAATCCACACTATAAAAACATATAATAACATTGCTAACAAGTGTAATCAGAACGAGTGTTACATTGACAAAACGATTGACCAGGGTAATAGACATTTGAGAAATCATGCTTATTCTAAGTGTGCTAAGTTTCGTCTATCTCAGGGATGCATTGCTTGAAAGTATTGCGGGACAAAGTCCTCCGTGGCTGGATGGACGTGGTGGCGTGGCAGCAGTCCGGGCCGCCGTGCGGCAGTGAGAGTCAGTGGAAATCAGCCTATTCCTGTTATCGGCACTAGCAGGGCACATATCAGAAAATCCCGTGGGGCCTCTGTGTCGCGGAGCATGGAAGTTGGAGGGGCTCTGTCGCTGCCATCCGGTCCTGCGTGAGTGCCTTGGGTGGTGAAGGTGTGTGCTCGGTGGTGTGGGAGTTTCTCTGCTCTTCGTGTTTTTTGGTGAGAGTGAGTCTCTGTATGTCCCTTCAAAGTAGCGGCACAGCTCTCCGGGGTGCTGTTTGCGGCAGTGTCTCGCTGCTTGTGGGTTGAGCGTCGGCAGTTTTTTTTGGCTTCGTCTGGTGTAGACTGGGCATAGGCCCCTCGAGTGCGCCATTTTAGTTTGTGGGGCGGCAGGCTGTGTCTAGTGGCTCTCCGAGTCCGTCGGTACCCGGGCTTGCGGTATCGGGTGCTTGGTCTGCGACTGTTAGAGTTAAGTGAGGCTCTCGTTGCCTTCTGCTGCTTCATGTTGGTCGGTGGCATTGTTATATGTTTCTGCGCTGGTACCCTTGCAGGGGAGGTGGCGGACAGTTGGGTGACCACTGTGGTTGCTTGATTTTGTGCCAGTATGGTTTGCCACCGTGTCCAGAAAAGGTTGAAGGCTGCCGCTATGCGGTCCTCTTGAGGGTGCCCGCTTGCCAGCTGCGTTGATAGAGGCTGGGCCGGTAGGGGCCTAGAGGCTCGGTCGGCAGCCGCCATCTTGGCCTCTGGGTATATGCTGCTTGCAGTTTTGGAGGTTTGTGGGGCTCTGTAGCCCTGTGAAGTCCGGACCTGGATAACCCCCGCTGGTCCATGGGGGGGGAAACAGGGGCCCGCAGTTTTCGTGGTGGCTAGTCGCAGCAGTGGTATACCGGTCATCCCTCCTGTGCTCGCCACGTGAGTAGGCCTCACTTGCTCAATCGGTGAAAGTCGCTTGTAATGCCGTTTGTGGGGTATCATTCTATTCTGCTTAGTATCCCCTTACAGTCAGTGGCCTTTGTGGCCAGATTAGTCGCCTTTTGGAGCAGAAAAATAGCTTTTAAGTGTAGCTTTTGCAGGAGCTCGTGTGGTTCATGTCTTTCCAGCTCTGCTGTCAGGCCCCGCCCCCCATATTATTTTTTATTTAATAACATTTTTATTTTATTTCTTTCAGAGCGATCACATGGCCCCTAATTTGCCCAATGGGGACTGTCTGGGCTTTCAGGCAGTGCACCCAGACCGGGAGCAACACCGATGGTCGGTGTGGGAACGGCAATGATCTGGTAAGTAAGAAGGACTGCGAGGGCATTCTAGGTACGTCCGCGGTCGTTAAGGACCGTTTTTTGTCAGACATACCAAGTACGTCCTCGGTCCTTAAAGGGTTAAATAATGAGTTGATCTCCAAATATAGTCACTGCTTTTTACATTATGTCATTCAGATTCCATAGTTCAGAATTTAGAGTTTCGAGAATAAGTCTCCATGCTTTCCATTAGACATTGGTGGCTTAAGCAACAGTTACATCAGTTTGCAAGTTTTGAGAAATGTGACAAAGATACAATGGGTTACCTGTGTATTGTTGGGAATTGAGCCCCCAAAATGCAGATTTTATGCAAAATAGCCACAAATTCTCCAACTCCACTAACCCCCCCCTTTGATATTAAAGGGACACTATAGTCACCAAGACAACGTTAGCTTAATGAAGTAGTTTTGGTGTACCGATCATGCAGTCTCACTGCTTAATTATCTGCTATTTAGGAGTTAAATCACTTTTGTTTATGTCCATGCAGCCATAACCACATCTCCCTTGACTTTTACTCACACAGCCTGCATGAAAAAAATGGTTTCATTTTCAATCAGATGATAATATACTTTAGAAGTTTTTACCTCGTGATCCCCATTTTGAATTTCTTACTCCGTTTACTGTATTTTATTCCCCCTTTAGTGTGTCTGTTTTAAGGGGCTGAGAGGGGGCACAGGGGCTGTAGAAGGGAGGACAGGGGCTGTTTAAGGGGGCACAGGAACTGTAGAGGGTGCCAGGGGCTGCTTACATATTTTAAAATGTTTTTTATGAAAAGGTATATTTAAAAGTATATTTCCCCTCCCTGAAGCTTACCTTATCCCTCGTGGTCGAGTGGGACTGTAGCTGACAGTGAAGTCAGCCAGCTGCTTCTGATGATGTCAGGAGGAGGGCGGGACTTCCACTGCTCTACTCCCAGACTCCCCAGCTCTCCGGTGATGTTGGGTGGGTACACGAATTGTATTTTAACCATTGCATAGCCAGAAGGGGGATGCACAAGGGAGGTGCTGGGCAGAGGGACACAATAGCGTATGGAATATACTTTTATATTCCGGAAGTTATAGTGTTCCTTTAAGTGTTCTGTGAATGACAGAGTCGTTTTAACTATCCCCCCTTAAAACTGAATACAAAAATTGCAAACATGGATACTATCAATGCATTAATATCCATATCTTTTTCTAAAGTATCTGCTATCCAATTTTAGTATTCATTTCTCTTGCCCTCAGGTGGATATAGATTGCACTGTAGAGTTTTCATCCCGTATTGTTTAATATAATTGTAAAGAAATCCTCCTCCCTTGCCTGTATTATATTTCATTACTCAGCTAGGTAGTGATTTGTTTGTATGAATAGCAATACCTGCTTTTTATTGTTGTCTGGAAGCACACTTTTCTGAAGCAGTCGATTTGCAGTTTGCATTTGCATGTAAATGGGATTCCTAGATTTAAGTTCTACCTGGGTTTGTCTTTGATGTGTTTTAAAGCTGTAGCTGTTTCTGCTGTTAAATGAATACCCGTAATGTTTCGGGATAGCGTGCTCATATAATGCATTCAAATGCAGTGTATAATAGAGTGTTTATTCTTGTCCTGCTAAAATTAACCATGCGCACTTTGTCTCTGAATTCAAATCTTCATATTATACAACAGGAAACAACTACCCATCCCTTCTGATGGGTTAATTATAAAGGGGCCAGACTTAGCCCAGATTTGGCTTATTTACACAATGAACTGATTCTATACATCTTGATCAATCATAAGGCAGAAATGGACTTTAAATGTGAATTGCTGCTAGATGCATTTCACTGGTGCTTGTTATTCTTCATCTGAACCACTACAGTATATCTCCCAGTTAGAACATAATTACCTCTTGGTATGTAATTGTCCATTCTTCTCGCTTCCATTTTATGGGTTTCTAGCCCAAGGCCCTAATCACACAAGATTCTTGACTTAAAGGAAAACTATAGGATAGGAACACATTCACGGCGAGCGCTGCAAGCACATTAGGACAGCCCCATGCATAGCGTGAGGACGTCCACTGTCAGGTGACCAAAATTTGCCTTATTACGACCTGGAAGTCCCTCTAGTGGCTGTACATCCTGTGGATAAACCCTGGATAGTAATTATTGCAGTTGCTCAATAACTCTAATAATTACTATTGCAGGTTTAAGGGGACTCATTGAGTTGAAGTGGTTTGGGTGCCTATAGTGTCCCTTTAACTTTGCTCTCTGCACATCTTGTATTCCCCCCCCCCCCCCCCCCAATGATATGGTTAGTAGTGTTGTATATAAAAGGATAGTTGGTTTTGAGAATTGCTACAGCTGATGGTCCTGAATTATCTGAGTTTTCTGGAACACTCATGGAAATGAGCCTTCTATGAATATTTCAGGCACTCCCTTTTACTGCACATATGTTCGGAGTAGTGAGATTGCAAGAAGTGGTCCGTACTGTTACTTTCTGCAAAGGAGTTGGAATTAGTAATATTAAAAAATAATAGAAAGAGCTATAAACTTGGGAAGTAGTTTTATTCATCTTACCAGATTAACTGATCTGCTGCTTAGCGCCGAAATACATATTCCATGAAGCTCTTCAGGGCAGGGATTCATTAACTAAATGTAGCTTTGAAAACACTAGGAATGTTATGAGTGGGTGACAGATACTTTCCTACATTCTAGTTCGGGCACAATTTACTTAAGGAAACTACTAAAAATTGAGAATTGCAGCCAACCTAGAAACTTTAAAGTAGAGTAGATATTCAGATACTTTTTTCTTTGCTTTGTTTAATATGTTCACAGTTTTATTTATATATTTATATTCTTGTATATTTTATAATAATGCTAAGTAAAAAATATCACTATAATGCATTTGCAAATGAGGCACAATCCCACCCCTTCTAGGTTCCAATTCTACATTCTAAATCAAGCATGTCAAACTCAATGGCTAACATGGGCCAAATAAACTAGGTTTAAGTTTATGTGGGCTGCACAAAAAAAACCTTTAAATTTTCATAGAACAACATTGTTGTTTCATGACTGCTGACCCCCAACATATATATATATATATATATATATATATATATATATATATATACATCATTTAATAATTCAAACATATTTATTTATTAGTCCCTTTCAATCTTTATTAAAGACTATAATAGAGTCTAATAGAGCCTGGATGGAGCCTTATTGGACTGTTGAGCTTGAAATTTGTGGTGGTGACTGATAACCCCCCTCCACCCGGCACATTTACAATCTGCTGCCCACCCATCCAATTTCTACTAAATCCCCTCAACTAAATCCCAGCACCCCCCTCTACTAAACCCCAGCATCCTCTCTACAAAACCTCAACACTCCTGTACAAAACCCCACCCCCCGTACAAAACCCTCAGCCCCCCGTACAAAACCTTACCCCCTGTACAAAACCCTCAGCCCCCTGTACAAAACCCCAACTCCCATGTACGAAACCCTCAACCCCCTATACAAAACCCCCGACCGCCCTATACAAAACCTCAACACTCCTGTACAAATCCCCAGTCTCCCTTTACAAAACCCTCAACCCCCTGCACAAAACCCCAACCCCTCTGTACAAAACCCTCAGCCCTCCTCTACAAAACCTCAACACTCCTCTACAAATCCCCAGTCTCCCTGTACAAAACCCTCAACCCCCTGTACAAAACCCCAACCCCTCTGGACAAAACACTCAGCCTCTGTGTACAAAACCCCAACCACCCTACACAAAACAGTCAGCCCCCCTGTACAAAACCCTCAGTCCCCCTGTACAAAACCCTCAGTCCCCCTGTACAAAACTCTCAACCCCCCTGTACAAAACCACAACCCCCCTGTACAAAACTCCATTCCCTGTTTTAAGAAAAAGCTAAACCAAAAAAAACAATATTAGCATCCAGACTCATACTTTACTCACCTTGTGTATCTGGTGTCCTGCGTCTATACCACCACTGGCGCCGTCCGCAGCATGTGACACAGCCGAAACTCCTTGAAGGCGGACCCTGCAGACGTCACATCAGGACGTGACGTTGCGTACCTCTGCACGCCTCCATTCTCTCCTGAAAGGCCTCTGCCTGCCTCCACTCTCTCCTGGACCGCCTCCATTCTCCCCTGGCACGTCTCCATTCTCTCCTGGACTGCTTCCATTTGCTCCTGGACCGCCTCTGAACGCCTAAATTTTCTCCTGGAGTGCCTCCATTTGCTTCTGGACTGCCTGCCAGCCTCTGGACCGCCTCCGCCTGCTTACAATTCATCTCCGCCCGCCTCCAGGTGACCGGAGCAATGAATATCATTGCTGGGCCGTAAAGATATTCATTGTGGGCCGCGAGTTTGACATCCATGTTCTAAATTATTTTGAAGAATGGATATTTTCCCCTCTGTCGCCCTGCAGCCTTAGAGTGTAAAGGTAACAGAGTTTACATGTGTTGTGTAAAGGAGCATGTTGGATGTGTTATTATTGTGTGTGTATAAATTGTATGGATATTGCCAGCCCAGATTTATGTGTGTTATTAAAGGTACACTATAGGTACCAAAACAACTTTACCTTAAAGGGATTCTATAGTGTAAGAAATACAAAGTTGTATTCCTTACACTATAGTTCCCTCTGCCACCCCTCCCTCTGCACTGCAATGATTGGAAGAAAAAAAACAAGTTTTTAACACTTGCCCAATTCCAGCACCAATCTCCCTCAGTGCTGGGTCAATACTCCACCTCCTCCAACATCACCAGACAGATGGGAGGGCGAGTGCTTTGAGCACACTAAGCCCACCCATATTTAATGCTTTCCTATGGGGATTTAGCAGATGCTGGATATCCTCATGCTGAGCGTCAGGATGTCAAGCGTCAGTTAGGAAGTGCCACTACAGGCTGTCTGATTGACAGCCATTAGAGGCAGTCTTAGTCCTGCAATGTAATCATTGCAGTTTCTCAAAAACCAAGTGGACACTGTACCTAGACCACTTCAATGAGCTAAAGTGGTCTGGGTGCCAATTGTATCTCTTTATTGAAGCAGTTTTGGTGTATAGATCATGCCCCTGAAGTCTCACTGCTCAATTCCATGCCATGTAGGAGTTAAATCACTTTGTTTGTACAGCTCTGTTGACCAGTTATTGTTTTTTATTTTTCTATGTTAATATTTTCTGTATTACTATTTGTTGTATTTAATATAATAATTTAATGTTCATGTTGCGGTCAGAAGATTTCCAATTTCTTACTGTTTGTTTCTTTTGGCTTAACTTCCATTAACATAAAACACAGGAAATTGTCTCTCCTCCTGAAAGGTTGAGAAAACAAGTTCCAAAATACATTGACGTTGCTACCTTGGTAAATTCAATGCATGATCTGTGTAATGAGTAAAGATGACGGATTTAACTCTATATAAGAAATAAAACAAAATGTATAACCATGAAATAGATATAAAAAAAATGTACTAAATATGGTTAGTTTTTAATCAGTTATTTTAGTGAACAATATTCTTCATTAAAAATGTTAAGGATGGTTAAAGCTTAGAACACTGTTATACACAAGGAGGCCCATTTACTCAAGAATACGTTGTGGCATCTTGCCAAGTGAATTGGAAAATTTAGGACACAATAGCAGCACTGAAAAATGATTTAATATTTCAAAAAACTCACCCTTGATTCTATATAATATTGTTTGGATTTTTTTTGAAGGTATATTTCTGGTGGTTTCCTAAACATTAGAACCACTGATTGTATTCACACACGACGTCTAGTATAAAACATAGAATGTGACGGCAGGTAAGAACCATTCGGCCCATCTTGTCTGCCCAATTTTCTAAATACTTTTATCAGTCCCTGGCCTTATCTTATCTCCAGGATAGCCTATTCCATGCATTTACTACTCTCTCTCAGTAAAGTAATACTTCCTGTTATTGTTTTTAAACCTTGATTTAACCCCTTAATGACGAGTGACGGACCAGGTCCGTCACTCAGGGGAATGCGTTAATGACGAGTGACGGACCTCGTCCGTCACCCGTTAAAATTAACCCCAGATCGCCGCAATTGCGGCGATCGTGGGGTTAATGGTGCTCCGGTCTGCCTCTGCATTAGAGGCAGACCGGGAGCACCGGATCCGGCTGCCCCAGCACATGTGCCCGCTCTGACAGCATGTCTGAGCGGGCACATGTGCTCTCTATACTCACCTCCGCCTCCCTGCACTTCCGGGTTCAGTGTGAAGTGCAGGGAGACGGATCAGTGTTGATCCTGCCCCCTGGTGACAAAAAAATAAAGTAAAATTAAAATCCCACCCCCCTTTAATAAAAAATTAACCCCTTCCCTGCCAATTGATCACTGACTACAGTGATCAATTGGCAGGGATTACATTTTAGTATGATCTGATTTTTTTTTAACCCCTGAGAGTTAATTATTATTTTTTTTAACCCTCAGGGGTTAAATTTATTTTATTAATCAATTTAAATATTTTAAAGTTATAAATTTAGCTAGCTGGGGAGGGTGGAAGTTAGTGGGGAATTGGGGGATTTAGTATTAGGCTAACTAGGGGTTAACGTTAAAAAAAGTTTAAAAATAAGCTTTAAAAAGTTAAAAAAAAAGTTTTAATAACGTTTAAGTAAAAAATTAAAAAAAATAAACCCTTTACCCAGTCCAAATAAAAATTAACCCCTTCCCTGCCAGTCGATCACTGCCTACAGTGATCAAAATACAGATCACAGTATTATACTGTGATCTAATTTTTTTTTTAACCCCTGGCGATTAACTTTTATTTATTTTTTAACCCTCAGGGGTTACATTTATTTAATTAACTAATTTAAATATTGTATAATTAAATATTTTGCTAGCTGGGGTGGGTGGGAGTTATGGGAAAATGGGGAATTTACTGTTAGTGCTGCTTACTGCTAGTTAGGGGTTAACGTAAAAAAAAAAGCTTAGAAAAATGTTAAATCTGTAAAGAAAAGTTTTACGAAAGTTTAGGAAACTTGAAAAAAATTAATAAGCAAAACAAAAGTTTAAAAAATAGTTTTAAAAAGTAAAAAAAGTTTTAGAAAGTAAAAAAATACATTTAATAACGCTCATTACCACTACACCTGGTACAAGCTAGCGGAAAAATGATCCCACGCTAAGGTTCAAAATTTGCCTTTTGAAATACCCTGGGATGTCTTCTTTAAGAAATGGTATGGCTTTATGGGGTATTTGGTTTATATAGCCTGGTAAAATACTCTAAAATGGGACATGGGCACAGCGTAAAAATGTAAAGTTTGAAAAAAAATGGAATGGCTGTTTCCCAAATGTGCCCCTCCGATGTCCACATATACCTGGCAAAGGTACATACGGGGGTATTTTTGTATTTAGCAGACATAGCTGAGCAACATATGAAGTATTATACAGTGGTAGTACACATATGGTTGGCAAAATATACTGTGCAAACTCACTTTGTGTGTCAAAAAGGCAGAAAAAAACGCTTATTACCACTACACCTGGTACACGCTAGCGGACAAATGATCCCACGCTAAGGTTCAAAATATGCCTTTTGAAATACCCTGCGGTGTCTACTTTAAGAAATGGTAGGCCTTTGTGGGGTAGTTTGAATTTAAAACCTGCGAAGATGCTTGGAAATTGCACATAGGCCCGGCGTCAAAATTCAAAGTTCGGTAAAAACTGATATGGCTTGGTCTCCTATATGGCACTGTAGCTTCACAAAATAGTGCCATAGACATACAATGGGGGTGTCCTTTTACTCAGAAGACTTAGCTGAGCATAATTTGGGGGGTTTGAACTTAGTGGCACACATGAAATATACAAAATGCCCAGCAAAAATGCAATCCGTATGTAAAAAATGCACAAAATTATTTTTTACCACATACTTTGGCATGTAATGGTAAAAAAATGGGGGCATGTTAAGGCACAATATGCACCTTATGAGATACCCTGGAGTGTCTACTTTTACAAATGGTAGGCCTTTGTGGTGGTTTTTGAACAGTCAAACTGTTATAATACCCCAAATGGAAGCATAGGCTCATTAAATCCGTCTCTCAAAATTCTACTGTGAATACTGAAAAGGACAGGTCTCCTATATGGCACTGTAGCTTCACAAAATAGTGCCAAAGACATACAATGGGGGTACCGTTGTACTCAGCAGAAGTAACTGAACACATAATAAAACTTTGTACAGGAATAGCACACACCAACTTTACAAAATACACATGAGAAGTTCTTTGTTATAAGTTTGTGTGCGAAAACCCCAAAAAAACACAATTTTACTCCAATATTTAGCAGAGGTTGGCGGTAAAATGGCTACGTAGAAAGTGTCAAAACAACCTTAGGTAAATAGCCTGTGGTGTCTACTTTATATAAATATATACTTTTGTGTGGCAATTTTGTTTTATTTTATGGCTATTAGGCTTACAAGACAAACATACCAAATTCTAAAATCGCTCCACATAAAAAGTTTATTTTACTCCTTGTGCTTTGTGACCTGTAACTACCAAAAAAAAACGTAAAATCCCAGACACATTATATATTCTGTAAATCAGAACAACTAAATGAATTTATTTTTAATTACTTTCCTTAACCTGCACTAATTATGTACACATTATTATTGCAAAAACTGTAAAAAAAAACACACAAAAATTATTATTTTTTGCATATTTCTGTATTTTTTTAATAATAAATAAGCATTTATATATATATATATATATATATATATATATATATGTGTTACATCAAATTAAAGCCCTTTCTGTCCTTTAAAAAACGGTATATAATATGTGTCGGTGCAATAAATTAGTAAAATGCAAATTGCAGTTGAACGCAAATAGCAAAAAATGCCGTTGTCATAAAGTGAAAGACAAGCTTCCGAAGCTCTGTCCTTTCTATGTCCTCTTGTTGTGGTAGTTTTTCCTTCTTTTAAATATGGTCTCCTCCTTTACTGTGTTGATTCCCTTTATGTATTTAAATGTTTCTATCGTATCCCCCCTGTCTCGTCTTTCCTCCAAGCTATACATGTTAAGATCTTTCCACCAAGCTATGCAAATTTCCATAAGATATCTTAGTAGCCAGGGAGGTCAGACTGTGACCTGTATAATTGTGGCCCATTCTATCAATGAATAGATTGTTGCTAATTAGGGACATATTCATTCATAGACCGACAGGGCCGGCGCCACCTGTAAGGCGACCTAGGCAGCCGCCTAGGGCGCAACTTACCAGGGGGCGCCGGATCCCTGTCCCCGCTGCGCCTCCTCATGCTGCGCCGCCTGAGCGCTTTAACAAGCCCCAGGCGGCGCAGCACTGCTGCATGGAGGGCGGCCGGGTTTCAGTGACCGGCAGGAGGGAAGCGCAGAGCGCTCCCTCCTGCCGGTCTCTCCATGTAGCGTGGCCGGGCGGCGCGGAACCCGGGACAGGAACCTCTGTTTCCTGTACCCGGCCGCTGGCGGACTGAAGGGAAGCGCTCACTGAGTGAGCACTTCCTGTCAGTCCGCCGGTGGCCGGGTACAGGAAACAGAGGTTCCTGTCCCGGGTTCCGCGCCGCCCGGCCACGCTACATGGGGAGGGTAAGGACCACTATGGGAGGGGGGGAATAACGGACCACTAAGGGGGGGGGGAATAACGGACCACTGGGGGGGGGAATAACGGACCACTAGGGGGGGGGATAACGGACCACTGGGGGGGGAATAACGGACCACTAAGGGGGGGGGAGAATAACGGACCACTGGGGGGGGAATAACGGACCACTAAGGGGGGGGATAACGGACCACTAGGGGGGGGGAATAATGGACCACTAAGAGGGGGATAACGGACCACTAGGGGGGGGGATAACGGACCACTAAGGGGGGGGGGAATAACGGACCACTAGGGGGGTGGGGATAACGGACCACTAGGGGGGTGGGGATAACGCACCACTGGGAGGGGGGGGAATAACGGACCACTAAGGGGGGTGGATAACGGACCACTAAGGGGGAGGGATAACGGACCACTAGGGGGGGATAACGGACCACTAGGGGGGGAGAATAACATGAGGGGGGGGGAAAGGACCACTAGGGGAGGGAGGTTAAGGACCACTGGGGGTGGGTAAGGACCGGGGGGGGGTAAGGACCAGGGGGGGTAAGGACCACTGGGGGGGGTAAGGACCACTGGGGGGAGGGAGAGGGGGGGATAAGGACCACTGGGGGTGGGTAAGGACCACTGGGGGTGGGTAAGGACCACTAGGGGAGGGAGGGAGAGGGGGGGGATAAGGACCACTGGGGGTGGGAAAGGACCACTGGGGGGGGTAAGGACCACTAGGGGAGGGGAGGGAGGATAAGGACCACTAGCGGAGGGAGGGAGAGGGGGGGATAAGGACCACTAGGGGAGGGAGGGGCGGGATAAGGACCACTGGGGTGGGTAAGGACCACGAGGGGGCGGTAAAGACCACTAGCGGAGGGGAGGGAGGATAAGGACCACTGGGGGAGGGAGGGAGAGGGGGGATAAGGACCACTAGGGGTGGGTAAGGACCAGGGGGGTAAGAACCACTGGGGGGGGGTAAGGACCACTAGGGGAGGGGAGAGTAAGGACCACTAGGGGAGGGGAGAGTAAGGACCACTAGGGGAGGGGAGGGAGGGTAAGGACTACAAGGGGAGGGGAGGAGGGAGGAAGGAAGGACCACTAGGGGAGGGGAGGGTAAGGACCACTAGGGGAGGGGAGGGTAAGGACCACTGGGGGAGGGGGGTGAAGGAACACAGGGGGAACGGGGGTGGGAAGGTAAGGACCACTGAGGGAGGAGGAGGGGAGGTCCACTAGGTGTTTGGGAGAGGGAGGACAACTAAGGGGGGGAAGGACCACCAAAGGGGGGTAAGGACTACTAAGGAGAGGGAAGGAGGATAAGGACCACTAAGGGGGGGAGATTACCACTAAGGGGGTGGTGGGAGTAGGGGAAGGTCTACTAAGGGGTTTGGGAGAGGGAGGACCACTAAGGGGTTTGGGAGAGGGAGGACCACTAAGGGGGGGAGAGGGGAGTGAGAAGACCACCAAGGGGGGACTGCAGAGGGACAGGGGGCCAAGGGAGAGCACTAAGTGACACACACACACAGAAACATACAATGCATTCCTACTCACACACAATACATCCCTTGCGTTCTCTTACATAATGAATGCACCCCTTACAGACACACACTGCATTCAATTACATACACAGAAACAAACCTTGCACCCCTTACACACACACACACACACACACACACATAAACATACAATGCATTCCTTACACGCAAACACACACTACATCCCATATAAACACACTACATCCCTTAAACAAATTGCACACATAAAAAATCCCCAACTCATGGATGGGCCATGTAGGTGGATTTATGGGTGGGCATTGTAGGCGTATGCCCCCTGGGGGCCCAGACCTTGAGCTGTGTAAGGGGCCCTAAAAAATGGAGCTGCTTCCTGTTCGTTAATTGTTGTGAGCAAGGTTAAAAACAATCTCCAGAGAGCCTCTTCTACACCAGACCTGGGGAGCCAGACTGAGCCCATCATCAGCCTCTTGTCCTCATCTGGTGGTAAGTAGGCAATCCAATATATTATTAGTGGCACTAATCTCTAATTTACCTCACATTAAATTGATACTATAGTCACCAGAAGCACTACAGCATAATGTAGTGGTTCTGGTGTCTATAGCCTGTGCCTGTAGGCTTTTTAATGTAAACACACTGTCTTTTCAGATAAAAGACACTTTGTGAAGACTGGCGTTGGCCCATATGGCAGAGCATATGGGCGGGGCATTGTGATGTCACATGGTGGGCAGGACATATGGGGGGGCGGCAAAATTTGTTTTGCCTAGGGCGGCAAAAATCCTTGCACCGGCCCTGTAGACCGAATTGTTTGTCGATGACTAAGAGCAGGTTTATGTACCAAACATGCCAGTGATGGTGGTCCAAACACATAGAATTTTGGTCATTTTGCTAGAAAGTATTTTTTTTAATACCGGAATAAATGATCAGTTTTCTACCTCCGATCTTATTTGCTTGATTGACTCCTTTCAGGCTTGCATACAAGTGTTTTTTTAAGTGTTTCTGTACACTGCACAGCGAGTGCTCCGGTTTCAGCATTCATGAACTAAGCTGTGCATTCTGCTATATGATTACATTGCCTGCAATTGATATAAGTGCTACAATTTGTACTACTATTTCATTGGCCAACATGTCCTAAGGTTGCAGGATCTCAACAGATGACTGTTTCTCCAACCGGAGGCATCTTGTTGCAAGCTGCCTGGGAGGGTCTTCATAGTGACCCACACCAAGTTTGTACAAATGCTGTTTTTTTAAAATCTTAAATCCATCCAAAATGTTTGCTAACTGATGTGAAGGACTTAACTATAAAACTTGCAGGAATATGACCGGTATGTGACAAAGGATGACTGAGACCTGCTTTTGGCAGCCCTATACTACTACACTACTATGATGAGATGATCATCATGAATGGGATGGATGTTGCTTGTGGACTGAAGTGGCAAAAGGGGAGGAAATGTAAAACTGGATCAAGGGATATGGCAAGGAAGGGATGTAGAATAAGTGATGAAATTAAAGAATTATGGCATGAGTAAGGCATGTTTACATGTCCGTACACGGAATGATGGTCGAGATGGAGTATTGGAATGAGAAGGGAAAGAATGGTGGACAGACACTAAATATCGGTTGCTGTGTCTTATCTCTCTAATGATAAACGCTAACCTTGCCACGACATCTGTGAACTATATTTCCTATAAAGATCTGGAGGTGCAGAGTTAGTCATTCATATATATACACTGATCAGTCACAACATTAAAACCACTGGCAGGTGAAGTGAATAACATTGATAACATCTTTACAATGGCACCTGTCTAGGGATGTGATATATTACTCAGCAAGTGATCAGTCATTTTTTATTTTAATCTCATGTCTTGGAAGCAGGAAAAATGGTCAAGAGAAACAATCAAGGTCAATTACCCGAAAACACAAACTAAGGAGCTCTACACTATACCCAAACCAAGACGTAGTACTGAGCCTGACAACATATATAGATTTACAGAGAGAGTTATAGAATAGTTAGACAGGCCAAGGTCAGGATTGGAGAGGAAAGGATAAACGTAGAACAAAGTCAATCGTCAAAGATACCAGAACGAGAAACAAAGCCAAAGTCAGATACCAAAAAAGTCAAAGCTGAAGAAACGCACTCTCGGGCTACAATGACCACGACAGGGCAAGGAAGTGACGTCAAAGGAAGGTATAAATAGACCTAAGTGTGTGTTGATAGAATAGGGAACCAATTAGGGTAATTAGTGAGCAGTTATAACAGGAGTACTTAGCTCAGAAGTAACATGGGCTACTTTCCCTTTAAGGGACCAAAGACAGATAAGGTGAACGCCCCCTAGCCGTTAATTGGTTGCGCGTGTGTGCACCTGCGATGTCGGCCGAACATCGGGACACCGCAGTAGAAGAGAGACGGTGTCTGCATGGATGGCGGGAACAGAGTGCCCTGGGCCAAGAGGAAGTATGACACAATCGGAGTGAGGGTTATGTGCAGACTATGCGCTATGTTAGCTATTGCATGGCTTGGAAAAACTTTCATTGCCACATGAGTAACAGTGCTCTTACTCAAATTGCATACCCCCATTTTGCTGCCCCTGTACATTTTAAAGTGCCTGCTGTGTGTGCCTGGGCCACCTATGCACATATATATATCGATAACCACTACATATATATTATATATATGCAGTTCTGGGCCCCCGCTACCCTGTCCTGTGGAGAGGGAGCCCAGAAGTCTGCTCTTCCCCTCCTTCAGCGTTGTTATCTCCTCCTCACGCAAAATGCAAGAGCGTTGCCGTGGGTTGCCATGGCAATGCTCCGGCATGCATTATGTGCTGTGCGGAACGTTGCCATAGCAACCCGCGGCAACACTCGCGCGCTTCGCAATAGGAGAAGACATCAAGCTGCACGAGGGGAAGATCAGATCTCTGGGCCCCCTCTCTACAGGACACAGCATGGTGTGTCACTGGACCACCAGCATTTTATCATTTGACCCAGGCAGCACAAAAGTCTTGGGCCGGCCCTGCATACCCCCATTGTTAAGTAGCGTGAACAATGTCTGTATTTTGTATGTTGTATGTTTTTTCCCCATTCGGTACAGGGCCATTCAGAATTTAGTGAATACTAAATGTATCTGTATAACTCACAACGGTATGGGTACAGAATTCCAACAAGTATTTGTGCTGTACGTGATACTCTAACACGTAGGTGGGGTCCCCTTAACCATCACCAATATCTGAAATCACAAATATATACAAGGTGGAGTATCTTGTACATAAGGGAATAGGTATTTTTGGGTCTTCTCTTACAATAAAACATACAGAGAGACAAAAAATAGCGCAATATATCCTGTAGTATGTATTAAAGAGCCAAAGTGAAATTAGGTGCACTCCATGTGTTTTTAGATGTTCAACAATCCTATCCTTTAACATGGTTTCCATCACTTTCCCCACTACTGAAGTAAGGCTTACTGGCCTATAGTTGCCCGACTCCTCCCTATTACCTTTCTTGTGAATGGGCACAACATTCGCTAACTTCCAATCTTCTGGGACTACTCCTGTTATCAATGATTGATAATGATTGAATAAATCTGTTAATGGTTTTGCTAGTACACCACTAAGCTCTTTTAATAGCTTTGGGTGTATTCCATCAGGTCCCATTGACTTATTTGTCTTTACTTTTGACAGTTGAAATAGAACCTCTTCCTCTGTAAACTCACGTGTAATAAATAACTAATTTATCATTTTTCTTAACTGAGGTCCCTCTCCTTCATTTTCATCTGTAAATACCGAACAAAAATATTCATTGAGACAGTCACCTAGACCTTTATCCTCATCTACATACCTTCCTTCTTTTGTTTTTAATCTAACTAATACTTGTTTTACTTTTCTTTTCTCATTTATGTATCTAAAAAAAGTTTTGTCCCCCTTTTTTACTGACTGTGCTATTTTCTCTTCTGTGTGTGATTTGGAAGCCCTTATAACTTGCTTAGCCTCTTTCTGCCTAATCTTATAGATCATTCTGTCTTCCTCACTCTGGTTTTTTTTATAATTACTAAATGCTAACTTTTTGTTTTTTACTATTTTGGCCACATCTGCGGAGTACCACAGTGGTTTCTTGAATTTTTTGCTTTTACTGACAAGCCTAATGCAATTTTCTGTTGCCTTCAGTAGTGCAACTTTTAAATAATCCCATTTCTCTTGGACGCCATTTTAATGACTCCTTTACACATATTCTAATTTTAGAAAAGTCTGTTTTTCTAAAGTCTAAAACTTTTGTTTTTGTGTGGTGTGACTCAGTCACTGTTCTTATATTAAACCACACTGATTGATGATCACTGGATCCTAAACTTTCACCTACAGTAATATCGGATACCAAATCTCCATTTGTTAACACTAAATCTAGTATAGCCTCTTTACGAGTTGGCTCCTCAACAACTTGTTTTAGAGACAATCCCAGTAGGGAGTTTAGAATATGTGTGCTCCTGGCACAAGCAGCTATTTTTGTTTTCCAATTCACATCAGGAAGATTAAAGTCACCCATGATGATAACTTCCCCCTTCATTGTCATTTTAGCTATTTCCTCAACTAGTAGATTATCTAACTCTTCAATTTGTCCTAGGGGCCTATAAATCACACCTACACGAATTACTGTGTGATTACCAAATTCTAACGTAACCCAAACGGACTCTATGTTCACCTCACTAACTTTTATTAGGCTAGATTTTATGCTATCCTTCACATACAGGGCCACCCCTACCCCTTTCCTGCCTTCCCTGTCTTTTCTATATAAAGAGTACCCTGGTATTGCTATGTCCCAGTCATTTTTCTCATTATACCATGTCTCAGTAACAGCGACTAAATCTACACTATCAGTTGCCATTATTGCCACAAGTTCATGGATCTTATTCCCTAAACTGCAAGCATTTGTAGACATGACTCTTCCATCAGCTGTTAAAAATATGTGAAAAGTATCCCATCAACAATGGTCATTAAGCATTTACAGGAATTTACAACAAACAAAAAATAAATTTGCAGTACAGATGTGAAAATGCACATACAGTTTATTTAGCTCCAGTGGCTCTACAGAACTCTAGAAAGCCTTTGGCATTCTGTGCCAGAAAAGGGGTTTTATACATTGTTAGACTAGTAAAGTGCACCACTGATATTATATTACGATTGTGCTATATATATATATATATATATACATATATATATATATATATATTTATTCATTCCATTCCATTCCATACATTCCATATATATATATATAAGGAATGAAAAAAGAGATGCACTCTTAGGACTTTTAAAAATAAATAAATGAGAATTTATTTCAGATAAAGGTACTACATTAAATCCAATTGACGTTTTGACCCGTTGAGAAAGACCCGAACAGGTCGAAACAACGATCGGATTTACAATCCCCCCATTACCTCAAAGCTAAGAATATTGTAATCTGCGTTACTAAAAAAGATTGACAAAATAAGACTGCGAATGTTTACACTCTCTATCTCGTCTTCTCCCTCTATCTTTAACTTATTTTTCTCTTCTACCCTAACCATACTTTCTCCAAATACTGTACTCTTGCACACCACCATCACCGAAGTTCATCCACCTGTGTTCCATCCTTAGTGGACATGTTAAATTTGCATCATGTCTGGTATCTACCCAACGTCTTTCAAACAAGCCAGTAACCCTCTCCGTTCTATTTCTATGGCAAACTACAGTCCAATCTCACAGTCTCCTTCATCATGAATCTTCTCATTGTATATAACATGCCCAATTAACTTCATCGATTCCAACTTTCTGCTGGACGCTCTTCAATTTAATTTCTCCTCTTAGCGATCAAATAAAAACAATGTGACCAAGGCTTTTTGTTGCTAACCCCAACAGGAGTTACTCAATACAAATCTTCTTGGCCACTTCAGCATTGAAATTTCGTGCTCTGGAAGAGGGAAGGGCTTGCAAAGGTTGCAGACAGGAGTTCTGGATCTTTTGCAAGATTTTTTTTTCATATACTCCACCAAAAAAGAAAAAAGAAAACATGCATGCATGTTTTCTTTGGTGGTATATCTTCAAAATTAGAAGAATTAATATATTTTAAGTAGAGTGTTCCTTTAATCATATCAATTAAATTGTTAAAAGCAATCGCTAGTTTCAAATTAATATTGTGTTTTTGTTCTGTAGCAATCATCCCGTGCTAACGAAAATCCATCTGACATTTACTATTTTGATTTATACCTAAATTTAAGCTCTCTTGAGAAGAACCTCGTTGAAAACACCCTATCCAGCTGGACTAAATTATCAGCTTTATCCTTGCCAAACAAAAGAGCTTAATCCCCAGTTCATGGATCTTCTATAAATCTGAGCTCTAAGTTTTTTGCTGAAAGATTCTTTGTGAATTAAATCATAACTTGTGAAACAGCTAAATGCATGAAAAAGTCATCTTTAGTTTGGACCATGCTTTAAAAATGCATAACCATGAACAAAAAATATTCTCTAGCTACTGAAAAATTTGAGTTGCCTTATTACCTGGTTAACTTTATAACCTTCATATGTTCCAGTAAATGATAAAATGAAATTAGCGTAATTGTTACACGATGGACATAATTATTCCACCAATTTTACATAACAAGCCTTTTCCTGTACTTATAAATGTGATGGGGTACAGGATAGTGTGGCGTTACCTATAACCAGGTGGGTTTATGACAAATTGGGATGTTCTGGGAATAAATTACCAAAGAGAAAACTGAAAGAACAGTTCATCGAATAGCAAATACACCCCAAAGATCAGACCTATTGTTACTCTACTGTTACTGAATCCATTTTATTTCATATCTTTTCTCCTCAACTTTCTCATTCCTTTGCGTATTTTACATTGTGTTCTATTGGTCATGTATATAGTTCACTAAAGAAATATTTTATCTCCTAAGCTCTACTTTCTCCTCCCGCTCACACCCTTCGTTATGTTGTCATCTCCTCCACCTGATCTCTTGTGTATGCTTCCCTTTCCTGATTTGTTTAATGCACACTTGGTTTGAATTTGATGATAATAAACCTGTGGCTATAGAATAATGTGGCCATGTTTTATAACTGCATTCCACATACAGCAACCAGAGCATTAAGAGTCCCACTGCTATGAAATACACCATAAATAGTAGAAAAATATAAACATAAAACATGGCTCCCATTCATCACTTGGTGTATCACAAACGGTATATTTAAGATAACGAAGAACAATGGGGAGTGTTATATAAGAGAAGAGAGATAATGCAAACAATGCACGTAGGCTTATGTATAAAATGCACATGCAATGATGTATTTCTGTGTTTTGCCGCCCTAGAACCAGCCAAGTCAATGCACCCTTAAAACAGGTCTCCCCCAAATATATATTATTATACAAACACGTATACATGTGATCCTTGCTACTACATATAATGTGTGTAAAGAATATATAGACGTGTAGATAAAAATTGAAAAAAAATATCCATGAATGTAATGTGTGCATATGTTTGTATGTGAATATATATGTGTGACCTACTAATTTTGCCACAGTAGAACTTTGTGAATTACACTTCTCCTGGGGTTCAGTTCCTGTACGTCCAAATTGTTTTTGTAATGAATTGCTTTTTAGTCCACCTATTGAATATACTGCAGAACATGTTGGCACATTATAAATAATGATAATAATATGTGGTAAAATATTATTTTACGGTAAGGTTGGCTATCTAGCATTTGGGAAATAAGATACATCATTCCAACTTCAGTGCCTGTCCATTATTACTTTTCTTTGTGTTCCATGTCCACTACTTCATCCCACACATTATTCTATGCTTCCCACTTTCATGTGCTTTTTTTATTCCGTGCCCCTTCAATTCATACATACACATATGGTTAATTTTTGTCCACTTAGGTTACATTCAAGAACCTCTATTATAATTGTATTCCAGTCCTCACCTGTCAGTATTAAACTGCAGATCCTACTGTAAACAAAATTGATATAGGATAATTTCTGGACAGTACAATTTATATAATTTTGATTTTATCTATTTTTCTTTATTTTTGTGTTTGTGTGTCAGTATGTTCAATTGATATATTTCTAGCCCTTAAATTGAAGGGTTTTTTAATTATTAGATTAAAAGTTACGTTTTATTCTATATATTTCTTCATCCAGCATACCACCTAAGTTATTCCCTGTTTTTTAAAACTATTCAGTACTGTTACCTCCAACTCTCTTTCTCTTTATTCGACTTTATACAGGGGTTATCGCCCACACGGAGGTGCCAGTCATTAAAGGCTCCATCTTTTCTCTTTTCTTTCTTTGTCTTATTGAAGCATACATATACATATCTTCCATTCCATGTCACTTGATTCAATGGCTACTCTTTCACCTTCTTCCCGACCCATTTGAATTATCTCTGCACAAATATGCAGCATGGTACCTCAGAGTGTAAAGGAATATGGAGGTAAAGAGTATATGAAGATATTCCTGTGTGTTCCATAATAAGCCTACAGAACAGGCAGGTGATCAAAGGAGACATTGTGGATAGATATTAAATAAAAGTGCAGTGGGAATCCAAACTGGCTGGGGGCCACAATGAAGACCCTGCCAAGGCGCATGCAGTCCACCACTTATGCTTCTCTCAGACAGTGAAGATAAATTAGGTTATATTTATATGGAGAAATGTACTTGCAAAGAACTTCCAGTCCCTTATTGATACATATTGATTCATAGAGTCCACACCCAGTCTTCCTAATGTGTTGCTCAGTCCCCTATTTTATTTATGACCCCTGACCCCTGTACATGCCGGCTGTGTCATGGCTTTCTCCTTTACATCCATACCAAACACCAACCAGGCCATACTCATCCCATTTATATCTACAGCTTTATTTCATCCACCACCACCACTAGTCACATTTCTTTATATAGAAAGGTTAATTTTCCATAGTGGAAGGAAGCCTGTTTTTAGTATTTACAGCACACAGAGTCCACTCAAATTATTTCCTCATATGTTCTACACATCCAAATGATGAGAGGTTTTCCAAGTTATTACATCATTATATCTGGCTTTCTAACTACCCACAAAATGCTGGAACATACAATGGAGCAATAAGTGTGGCCTGTGTCTCACCAGACTTTCCGGTTTAGTGTTCGATTTGGAGCCGAAAAGTTGCGATGTGGTTTGGGCCAATAAACCTACTTGCCTTCACTGTGTAGTCCTTTTGTTTCTTTGAAGAAAAACCTAGAATGTATATAAACTCATGGAGCTCAATGCTGTGAAGATCAATTAATATCTTCTGATTTACTCAACTCTCTTAGTTGGATTCAGTACATACAAGGGCTAGAGAAACCTTCAACCTGCTTGTCCGGCTTCTCCCATGGATCCCTGATTGGCCTCTTATTGGCGAGTAAAATGTGATTGCTACATAGCTTATAAGATAGAGATATAGAAGGAAGTGTAGATGAATGAAGGATGGCAAAAAGGATGAGAGAAGATATCTGTAAAAACAGGTATGAGAACACGACACAGATTGAAATCAAATACAAAATGCGGCTTGTAAAAAAAAAAAATATATATATTTATTTGATTACCAAAATAAATGGTTTTACACAGCTTAAGCCACAATTAAAATGATACCGTTGCATAATTGTAAGTGTTATAATTCTTTTTGTACAGACACAAAACAAATCTATTTGAGTGATGATTCTTTTTCCCTGATAGAGCATTACAGTGTTGTTTGGGAAAATTAGTTAAGAATGGAGCTATATGTTTTGCATTATGGATGTCAGTACAAGTTAGCTAGTCGACACTGAAACACACCAGTGAATTACAGAATATGGCAGACACAGTGTTTCCAAGTGATTTATTCTTTGAATTTTATTGCTTTATGCATGATGGGATACATCTTTGCTGATGCTCAAATAAGTCACTGCAAATATTTCTACAATGGAAGCACGCAAGCAAATAACGTGATTTAATATAATCAAGAATGCAGGTGTAATTAGATATTCAAACTAGTCTAACCACATTAACGCTTTCAAACTGAAACAATACTGTCTTTCTTTATTTGGATTTCACTTTGAATTCACATTATTCACATGTAACATCATTTTAAGAACACTATGAATGTGCCAATAAAAAATAAAAATAAAAAAACAGATGAACAGGGGCATTGGCATGGCACAATACCACCTGGTCCCTTTGTAATTAACATGCTTAATATGCCTCTTGGCGCACACACACACTCAGATATACATACGCATGTATACACAGGCAGGCAGACACAGACATGCACAAGCACACATTGGCACATACACACAGCAAAGCCACACATAATCGCATACACAGGCATAGATAGGCAAACAAGTGCGTAAAGACAGGCACACACAGACGAGCACTGACATGCACACTCAGGCACAGAGAGGTACACACAGGCACACTCAGACACACAAAGACAGGCACACAGGGATAGACAAAGAAAGGTAAACACAGGTGTACACAAAAACAGGCACACACTGAAAAAGACAGGCACACACACACACATACACAATATAAAATGATGGCTCTGTACCTTAGAGACTGGTTGAGGGTAAGGCAGGTGGCCAGTCACTTTTCAGCGGGGATGGCAACTGCAAGTATTTTATAGGAAGAGCACCCAGACAGAGTGTCACAGGTCCTGCATTTCATTGGTCTTCCCTGCTTGTCGGGCTGCTCTGCTCTCCATGGCTGCCAGTCACCTTGGTGAGGCTCAGCCAGGGAAGAAAGAAACACAGCGATAAAGAAACACATTTGACACTATCAGAGTGTTTCCCAAACCAGACCTCAAGACCCGCAAACAATCCTGATTTTGTCAATATCTCCACGGGAATAAAACAGGGAAATACATAAATCCTAGACTTTTGGTGGGCCATGAGGACTGGTTTGGGAGCCACTGTTCTATCATATTCCCTGTGTATCTCTATCACTGTGCTGCTTTTGCTTCTGACATACTCCTAGACTCACTAAGAAGTTAGGGCACTGGGCAAGTAGTGCAGAGTAGGTTGGAACAAAAATATTCGGGGCTTTAGGGCTCCATGTTTGAGCCTGTAGCCCTCCAGGCCTTCTACCCAAAGAAGCCCCTCAAGACAAATGTAAAAGTTCTAAATGTGAGTGAAGCAAATCATTATATATGCATCATAAATTAATTTTATCAAGGACATACTGGAAAATAAGAAATATATCTCAATGTATTATGCAAGATAAAATATGTAAAATAAATATGATATAGTCTTACTTATCTTATGGACCTCCGTTATGTTCCTTATTCTGTTGAGTAGTATATGAAGAATTAATTCATATTTGATAACCTCTAATTCATTAACAAACCAATATCTAACTCAACAGAATGTGCTATTGGTATATGACTGGTTAGGAAAATGTATATTGACCCTCTCTGTATCATGTGATATGTGAATTTCAAAACACAAAAAAAGAAAGACAGTACTTCACTAAAGATAAACCTCATAAGATGATAAAACAAACAACAATTACTGATTAAATAGTTACACAGACAGAGAAAAAAGACCTGCAAATTCAGCCCATGTCACATCAGTTTTTGTTGTTGACCCAAAAAAGGCAAAATAATCTAGTTTGAAACGCTTTTCAATTTTGCAGCAGGTATGCAAATCTTCTCAATCCCAGAATGGCAGTCAGATCTCTCCAATAGCTCAAGAAACTGTTGCCCAACATATTAAAAAATATATCCCTGCA
This sequence comes from Pelobates fuscus, assembly GCF_036172605.1. Lineage (NCBI taxonomy): Eukaryota > Metazoa > Chordata > Amphibia > Anura > Pelobatidae > Pelobates > Pelobates fuscus. The sequence continues at coordinate 46,488,510 of NC_086322.1, read as the reverse complement.
TTTTATGTGTTTGCAAGTATTCATTCATCTGTACTGATTAATTTAATGGCAAGTATGTTACATTCCCAAACTGAGTTAAATATAATTTACTACAATATTTTTTTACTTTTTAATTTTTGTTGTGCAAGAGAGATACAAACAGGCTTACTATGCCACAATAGCACAAGTAAGCTTTCTAGAAACATCCATAACATGGCATGTGATAAAATGTCAAATTTTTCTTTACTAATACAGGCTAGGTAAGCATGTCTAGGATTGAGTCATAAAACAGGATGATTGTCCAAGAGACCGTTTTAGACATGAGGGGCAGATGACATATATGTGAATTGAGCTTATATCAATGCCTGTGGGGGCGGGGCGGGGCAGGAGGGGGAGTAGGTGAGTCGCGTTTGTACATGTCTTGGTGCAGTGGGAAGAAATGCTGCCGCGGCTTCCGATGTACCAAGGCTTCGGGTCAGGTATCAAAAGTTGCATGCAGGAGTCCCCAGTGTATAGGGCGCCTTAGAGTGAGTTTCCCCGTATTGCATCCCAAGAAAACCCCAGGTACACCGCTCCGACAGCAGGAGCTCATGCGAGACACCGATTTATTTCCAAATATTTCCTCAGCATATTGTCATTTCCTGCCTGTGATAATATAGTATACAGAGTTTTAGACCTTAACGATGCCCATGTATGCCATAATTAATTTCCATAAATGTCTTAAAGGTACAAAGTCAGGGCTGTATTTGCCGCAAGGCAAATAAGGCATTTGCCTAGCGTGGCACTTTCAGGGAGCGGCAAAAAACGCCGCCCTAAGTGACTTGTATGCCTCACGTCCTGGGTGGGAGCAAGAGGTGGCCGGCTGGCTCAGAGTGTAGGAAGGCGGTGAGGGAGCGCAGTCCTTCGAGCTCCTCCTTCTCCCTCGCGCGCCCTCTATGAAGCCGTGAGCTGTAATTTGACGTCCCTCAGGCCCTGGTGGCGCGCGAGTTAGCAGAACAGGAAGAGCTTAGTTCCCTCGCCACCTCCATTAAGCTTTTGCCCGTCCACCCAGCCAGCCGAGCCCGCAGCCTCAGGAGTCTGTCTGCCCAGCAAGGAGCCCAGCCAGCACCCCCCCCCCCCCCCCCCAGCCAGGCCAGAAACAGTCAGGGACAGGATCCCCTCCAGCTCTACCAAAGGTAGGGAGGCTGGGTGGATTTAACCCCTTAAGGACACATGACGTGTGTGACATGTCATGATTCCCTTTTATTCCAGAAGTTTGGTCCTTAAGGGGTTAAATGTAAAAAAAATAATAATAATTGGTGATTGTATGAGTGTGTGTGGTGTGTCAGTGAATGTGTCTCTCAATGTGTGTGTCAGTGAGTATGTCTGTGTATGTTAGTTAGTGTGTCTGTCAGTGAGTGTGTCTGTGTCTTTTAGTGCCTGTTACTGTGTCTGTCTGTCTGTCAGTGAGTGTGTGTGTATGTCAGTGTGTGTGTTTTTGTCTGTCAGTGAGTATGTCTGTCTTTCAGTGAGTGTGTCTGTCAGTGAGTGTGTTTCTGTCAGGAAGTGTGTGAGTGTCTGTCTCTGTCAGGGAGTGTGTGTGTTTGTGTGTGTCTGTCAGTGAGTGTGTGTCTGTGAGTGAGTAAATGTGTGTGTCTGAGAATGTGAAAATCAGTGAGGATGTTTGTTTCAGTGTGTGTTTTTCAGTGAGTGTTTGTCAGTGTATGTGTATTTGAGAGTGTGTGCCTGTCAGTGCGTGTGTGTGTGTGTGTATGTGTCTAAAGTGAAAGTGTAGGTTGTTTAAACAGTGTGTGTGCCAATGACTGTGTACCTGTAGGTCAGTGCATGTGTCGATGAGGGCATGTGTCTGTCAGTTATAAAAGTGGCCTTGACACGAAGTGGTGGTGCACATTTAGATTAGGGGGGGTGTCTGAATTTACTTGTGCCTAGGGCAGCACAAATCCAAGATATACCACTGGACACAGTAGGCAATAAACTGTCTCATCTCACTGAAGTTGTTATAATCTGTGGAGTCCCCTGTTGCCTTCCTGACATTTAGCATTAAACGGGTTTTAAAGGGTTATGCCAAGCACCATGACTACTAAAGTGATCTGAAATGGTAATTGTAGCGGGACCTGGATGGTTATCCCCTTTGGTTAGAGTAGGTCAGACCCATTTTCCACAGTAACAGGACGGGACACAGTTCCAGGATACAACGTTTGACAATGTTTATTGGGCACACAGCTTTTTATGCACAGGCCCCCGCAAGGGGGTCTCCATCCACCACAACACAAAACGCATACAGGGGACAGATAACCATCTCCCGCTCTGGGAGATACTAACAGGACACAGGGACACGCATGTGTACACTTTACATACAAGGGGGTGAACTTTGGGACTCGGCACCCAGGGATGGGAAGGGGGTGCAGTGTTACATTTTATATGGGTGAATAGCCCCGGGTCCCATCTGGGATCCCTGCAAAAAGTAAGGCGATCAGATGTACAGAGGCAGAGATATCAGCGTCAAAAGTCTGGGGTTCAAGGCTCTGTACATCCCCGGAATCAGTTCCATGGTGATGCTTGGTTTAGTGCGGTGAATTCAAACTTTGCACCTAATTCAAGCAATGACCAATCAGCCGAAATGGCGCAAACCAAATTGCGCCAATCAGCGTTAGGGGGAGGAAGGAGTTTCGCCCAAATAGATGGAAGTTTTTTAGTAAAGAGTTCCGCCCAAATAGATGGAAGGGCGTGAAACCCTGTTTGAACAAGCGCTCCTTCTCGGATTGGTCGCTCGCTCCTTGCGGCGACCAATCAGCGCTTTATTCGTGCCCGCCAACCAGGAGAGTGGCGCGAACCCAGTTTGAATAGGCACTCCCTCTCCCATTGGTTGGCACGGACTTCCATGTGGCCAGCTGGAACCCTGGGGCCATGAGATCTACTCAATGCCCCAGGGACTCTCTGAGTTGGCGCTCTTCCTGGTGGGCAGCCACGCAGCTCCCAGGTAAGGGACAGGGATGAGGGATTATAGCTCCGTTGGAGAGTGGGAAGGACAAGGAAAGGGAGGAGTAATTATAGCTCTGTTTGGAGCGGGTAGGGTGATCCCTGACACCGGGGTCAAATAAAGTGTACACAAGCCGGTTCGGGAGACGAATGCTCCCCCTGGTGGGTGTTCGGTAATACGAACCGGCGGCCACCCAAGGGCAGCATGCACCGCTCATTCCCCAGTGTTTTTCTCACCTCGTTAGCGAGGTGTGAACGTTCAAATTGGAGTATCAGGGTGGTCCAGCACTGTTCGGGAGACGAATGTTCCCCCTGGTGGGCGTTCGGTAATACGAACCGGTGGCCACCCAAGGGAAGCACACGCTGCTCGTTCCCTTGCGGTCTGTGGTTTTCACACCACATTAGTGAGGTGTGAACATTCTAAGTAAACGTTCTGACTGAGGTGCCTGCGTGGCCTGGCGCACGGGGCTCCGTGCACCGGAGCGCCCCCGGTCGGTCAAAACGTGTAGTGCAGGATTTTATAGTCAAAATTATAGAAAAAGGAATAGGAAAGAGGGGAAACAAACATTCTAGTAGGCACATCCACACACAAAAGAAACAAGGCAATTCACAGTTTAGTCAATCCCGCCACACAAATGTTATCTGTATGTGAAGCTTTTGGTATTAATTGCCACACATACAGAGATTAACCCCTCTGCTGCTGGGGGTGTATCTCCACCTCTGTGCAAAATTGGCATTTGAGACAGTCAACCTCTGTCCTCCTCTCAGTCTTTCCTCCACCTCTGTCCTCCTCTCAGCCTCTCCGTCTCTTCTCCATCTCTATCGAGGGGGAATGATGTCAGTGGAGAAAGATTGGCCTGCATGGAGAAAATGGCCTTGACACTGCTACAGAGGTTACGTTTTTGCTTTGTTCAATTTTTTAAGGGTGGGGGGAAGGGTTACTCTGACCAGGGTTTCTTAAAACACATTTTTTTTAGTTTGAGTATCCCTTTAATATTTTAATGCTAAATGGGAGTTCCTTACAGCTCACCCCCTTGATCTTTAGTCTAAACAGTAATGTGCAGTTGTGACTGGCTGAGATGGTCAGCTAACCAGCTTGTGCCTATTACAGCACCCAGCTGGTATGATTTGGTATGGCTAGGAGGAAGTGTGTAATCTCTGCATTAAACTTATCTCCAGTGGTGGCCAGGGACCCTTATTTAGTGCTAAAAATATTTAACACTGAATTGAGATACAGTGCCATGAAGCTGCAGGCACTATCGGAGACAATGGTTAGAGAGCCTACTGTGCCTTTTAATCATTCCTACGCAATTGTGGTTGATACTTGTTTCACACAGGCATACATTGCCTTGACTGCCATTCACTTCAACTGCCTGAAAGTGATTGAGATTCTCCTGATTTGGGAAATTAAAGGTATAATCACAGTATAAAAATCATTTGTCTGTACTAGAATATTTATGTATTTAGATAGTGTTTTACCACTAGCATTTGTTACAGGATTGAGTTGATTATTAAGTGAGTCATTTTCAGAGATTGTAAGTTTCTGGAGAATTTGATATTTTTTGAAAAAATACATTTAGTGCTAAAAATGTTATATGTAATAGCTCAGAGAATTTAAAAATTAACGTTAAAATAAGCAATATTATTTTTTTCTATTTTCCTGTGTCCTTAATAATCTAAAGTATAAATTTGAACGCAAAATAGTTAATTGCAATTATTGATTTAATCTCCACTCCTGTCTCAGACCAGACACAAAACCACATTTCTAAATTGTATCTAACCATATTCAATCTGTAAGCACCCCAGGGACTGCAAGCCAACAGGTGTGGTAAAATGTCTGGTTCTATTTGTATTCTTCAGAACTGGGGTGGGCTGATTAAATATACAAATGCTAAATGCCACAGGAGTTTACACTTTGTTTTGTATAATTTGTTGTAGTTCATGTTTGCATTTCTGTCATCTAGTTGACGTAACAAAATTGCCAACATCTGTAGAGACGATAACAAATGGAAAGAACTAATTGATCAAAACCATTTTTACAGAAATTGTCACATTTAGTTTGCTCTAGCTCTGGTTAATGATGGCAATATGGCTATTTGAGAATATTTCGTAAAAGAAATAATGTAAACAAACTCAAATCTAATTGCTTTTTAGCATGCTTTACTAAAAGATCATTCGTAGTTTAACTTTAACCCCTTAAGGACCAAACTTCTGGAATAACAGGGAATCATGACATGTCACACATGTCATGTGTCCTTAAGGGGTTAAAGTTAATGGAAGTTCTAGCTTTCTTGGTGACTTGTGTAGGAGGTATTACATTGTCTATAGTGGATCACGATATGTGTCACATCTGCATGTTTATATTTAATCTTACTGGACAAGAAGAGAAGGGCAGACATCTCAAACTTAATATTGAACAAAATTCTGTTTTAGCATCTTAATTATAAAAACAGCCATGAATAAAATATGGTACCAAATACTAAATATCTGCTCCTGATGATTATCGCCCCCCAACTGGACGCTTTTGCTCACAGCATGACAACTTTAGAAAGCCTTGTATTATATGGTCTTGGCCTCGATACGGTGGTGAATTATAGACTGGTTTGTTTAATGTGGACTAGTATTAAAGATTAATTTGCTTGAACCTTGAAGGCCCTTTTTATGGAGCCAGCAAAGCTAATGATGGCATTCTACTGTGAGCTTTGCAAGTTGGCTAAAGGGAGGCTTTGCTATGGTCTATACTCTATACTAAAGATACAGTCACAGTACCCTATCCAAAATCCTGTACACATTACAAACACTACCTACTGCCCTCCCAATATCCTTTTTTACTGGAGTACATTAAAGTGCTTTTTACCTCCTTCCTATGGGTGCACAAACACCCCAGAATCTCCTCCAATGTACTAATGGGACATAAGTCTCAAGGGGTTCTGGGCTTCCCCAATCTGGAAGCATATGTCAGGGTCTTACCTGAGTTGAGAGTCTGTAGTGCAGATATGTTGCTCACCCTTGCAAATAGCCACAGGCCAAGGTGGTCAGGTAAGAATTCACCTGGCCTGTGGATCTGTGCACGGGGGCTGTGCAGGATGAAGTTCCAAAACGCAGCACAGGCAAGGACTCAAACAGCAGGATAGTCAAGGGATAGGCGAGGTCAAAGGATGCCAGAGGTCAGGAACAACGAAGAATAGCCAGGGTGAAAAGGGATGCCAGAGGTCAGAGTAAACTATGCCAGGAGCCGGGGTCAATATGAAGCAGAGAATCAATAGACAGGAACACTGGTACGGAGCACACACAACAGGATCAAAGACTTGATCCAGATCACAGGGCGGGGCAGTTTATATACCCTGCTGATATCTGATCAGGATCAGGTGAAGCACGGCTATCGACAAGGGCCATCCCCCCAGTGCTGCAGACAAGCCAGGATCAATAGAACTGAAGTAAGAAACAAAGCTGCTGTGGCTCAGAGGTAGGAAGCAGGACCAGAACCGCCAAGTACCCAGGTTCGAATCCTGACAGCATATTACCAAGCGGTGATCCTTACGAGAATATTTGAATGGGCGGGATCCAACGGCAACCATCACTGGTTGCAATTGGAGGGACTGGGATTTCAAGTACCTCTCCATACTGTCCCATAGAGGGAGGGCTGCAAGGATGTTCTAAACACTCTATACAATAAACACCCCTCCATTGTGCGGTCATTGATGACATGGCACCAAATCAGGCGCCTGCCAAGCCTGTCAGTTACCCATTAAACTACAACCCCCAGTTTTGGGTCCACATTCCCAATACCAATGGACTCCCATTACTCAATGCACAAGGGGTTAAGCCAATTGAGGAAATATTCGCTATTCGCCACTGCAATCTCTCAATTGCAAACATTTCGCTACACCCGACTGAAACATTTCATAGTTTCCCATCACTTAATGTCCAATGGGAAGAGAGACCTAACTCAATTTGAAAAACTTTGTACAGGCCGCAAGATTATTACTATTATGTTATTATTTATATGTGCCAACAAATTCTGCAGCGCTTTACAGTGGATGGACGAACAGACATGTAGTTGTAACCAGACAAGTTGGACACACAGGAAGAGAAGTGTTGAGGGCCCTGCTTAATGAGCTCATATGCTAGAGGGAGTGGGGTAATGTGACACAAAAGGTAAGGAAAGTATTAGATTAGATAGTATTAGATTAAAACCAAACACCTTTCACTACTGTATAAACTCATACTACATGACACGTCACCCCCTCAGCCTAAGTGTGTAGACGCATGGTATATAGAATTAAATATATCCTTCACCAACGCAGAGCACCACAAGCTGCTCTCCAATATATTCCACACATCCATTAGCAACTCTACCCACAAAAGCAATTACAAACAAATCTCCAGATGGCAATATACGCCTGTAAGACTCCACAGACTTTTTCCCACTTCCCCGGACTCATGCTGGTGATGTGGAACCCACACGGGTACTCATGGCCACATATGGTGGTCCTGTGAAAAGATTCAACCAAACAGGCAGAGACTTAACACTCTAATACACTCCATAATGGTTATTGGACTTTCCACCTCCCAAGAAAATACTTTTGTTCCTACACCTACCTCGCGATATCCCCAAGCCAATGCAAACACTGTTGTACCACCTTATCACAGCAGCGAATTTGTTAATCCTAATCTTCTGTAAAAAAAGAATGCACACCAACAATCAGGAATTAGATTCAAAAAGTTGAATCCATTAGATTGATGGATGACCTGACCTCATCTATATCCCAAACCTATTTCAAATACCAACATATCTGGGCACCATGGTTGGAAAACATGCGCTTTTTGTATGAGGACTAGTCCCTACATTTTAGGCTTACATTGCACAGACTATCACCTGTCTGCCCTCCACATTACCTAAAAGAGGTAGAGTACTAGGAAGGCTATTGTTACATCCAAGTTTGTTTTCCCATTCCCCATGACTTAAGGTATTAACATCATTTGTGGTTACTTCTGAAAGCTTTTCGAATCAATCACGCACCGAAGTTACTGTTGTTCACGCAAGCAATGCTCCCATACGTACGATGGACCGATATGAACATAACCCTGCAAATCCCCTAACACAACATATAACATACCACTTACCCTATTGTGGCGTTAGAAAACTTGAGCAGGTGACCGCAGACTGGGGACAGTCTTCTAACCTTATTAATGACGTGCCCACAGGGCAGTAAAGTTTAAATGACACAACCGTTGAGGTTCTCTACCTAGACAAAAGGTAATACAGTATAAAGTACTAGGTATCGACCAACTGATCACAGGTTCATCCAGGCTTAACACCCTACCTATGTGAGCCAAGAGCCAAAATAGCTCCACCTTAGACAATTTGTATACCAACATTATGTATACACAACGTGAAATCTTCTCAATGCTAATTGTGTTATGTTTATCCATCCACTTGTTATATATGTTAGCCCTCACACATGGTATATTTATCCAACCATCTGTGATGTGTTCATGCATAAGCAATTGCGGTACGTCCATCCAAATATTGCCTTTGTATCTTTATTATTTAAGCTTGTACCATTGAGTGACTTTGGAACGGTTGTAACTTTGTGAACATGTTCAAATAAGTATATATAAAAAAAAAGATTCCGTCACAATTTTTACTACATGATTTGTAGACATATGACAGAGGCCACCCTAGCTTGTGAGAAGATTGGTTTATGCCAGTAATAGCCTTAGTGTGTAAGACTATGTAACCACATTTTGCATACTTCCAGTACTCAATTTCCTGTCCTGTTAGCTTAGTGTGTGGAGAGATCAGGGAAAAACAAGTAAGGGGTTGGGCAAAAGATATTTTATTGTACAAGTGCTACAACCTATCATTCTTATTTTTGCTCTATGTTTAGTCTGGATTAGTGGACGGTCATTTCAAGTTGGAGTGAGACTAAATCAACTTGGAACACTAAAGACATTCTTGGTGTGGGCGCACTTTTCACCAGATTTCATTACAGTGACATCAATCTATATTTCCATTAACTCAATATAACAAAGCATACATTTTACAGAGTCTAGTGACAAAACAGCTACATGAGACATGCTTTAATGCGCCTAGTGAAATACCCTGAGTGGTCTGATTAAAAAAAATATTTACATTTGTGTGTTTTGTAGGTGTCCTTGGAGACCGCACAATTTACCTTCTAATAGTTGACATATTAGATGGACATCTTATATGGAGAATTAAATTAATCGTGGAGTATTTTCATTCAACTCACTAATTAGAAGCAAATCACCACAGAAGAAAAATATACATTCTCTTTTCTATACATATTATTTTTTTTTTATATGGGAACCAACTGTGGAATTTTAAATATTAGAGCTGGAAATATAAGTAAAGTTTTTAATTATGGCTATTTTGATCCAAAAATATCTGATTGTCTTGGTTTAGTGATAACCCTTTAAAGCAGCACTGTCATGGCCGAATCCTGTTTTTTTTTTTTTACCCCCTCCCGACTCCACTACATCTAATTGTCCCCGTAGTCACCCCCAAGTGCCCCTAAGCCCCCATATTACCTATTTTTTCCATGATGTCCCCGTGGGACAAGCCATCTCCCCACACTAGACAGCGCTGTGAAATTTCCGCACATGCCCAGTAAAACACTTGGGCATTCGCTACGGAATTTTGTCTATTTATTCAGAAAGACGAATGAATGAATAGAAATTTCAGACGAACAAACAAACGCAGAATATCTGTGTTCGTTCGTTCAGTTTATTACACGAGGGGGCTACAGGCGTGCAGCTCACTCCTTGTAAAATGTAAAAAAAGAAGCGGCAGGAAGCAGTGCGCCCTGCCCCTTCCTAAGCACCCCATGTCCTCCCTCACTCTGTGGGGGTCAATATAACCCCCATATTAGCATAAGGGAGATTAAAATCTCCCGAATGCTTCTACTCGCTATGCCACAAGTAGGGGCATGTCTACTAAATCGTGAGCAGTGGCTGCTCACTGTTGTAAACCCCGTCCCATTCCTCCATCCAACAAGCCCCAACGGGGCATCTACTAACTAGCAGGAGAAGGGGGGGACACGACATAGTGTCCCATTTGGCCCCCACCCATCGCTCGCCCTAATTGAAAATGGGGGGGACGGGGAGACCTATTGCCCTCTCCTCGCCCCCACCCATGAGCAGCGCATGTGGGCTGTAAATGTGGGGGTGACCTATTGTCCTCCTCCCCCTGGCTCCCACCCCTGAGCGGTGGGTGGTGGCCCTCAATTACAATGGGGAGGATCAAATAAAAACAACATAATACCTGTCGAACTTATTAAATAAAATAAAAAACCTGAGCGAAAAAAAAAAAAAAATCCCAACGCTTAAAAAAGAATCCATCTTCACCCAGTGAGGGCACTGCGCAGACTGAGTTCCGCAGGGCGGGGAAAGGCTTATAAAGCATTCCCACACCCTGCAATTTGGCTCAGAGCGCTCTAATGAGAGTGCTCTGACAGTTAAATGTAGCAACTGACAGGTAAGTATTTACACTTACCTGTCACATCACTCTGAATTGCTTGGAATCCAACCGATCAGAGTGCTCTGAGTAATTTTACCCTTAATTTACCTCTTAGAGCACTCTGATTGGATGGCTTAAACCAACCAATCAGAGCGCTCTGAGAAAAATTGCAGGGCATGGGAATGCTTTAAAAGCCTTTGCCCGACCTGCAGATCAAGGACTGCGTGGTGCCCTCGCTGGGTGAAGATAGAATATTTTTTGGGGCGCTCGGGTTTTTAAAATTTTTAGTAGTTCGACGGGTTTTATGGTTTTTATTTGGCCTTTTTGGGACTGAAAAAATAAGGTTTTAGCAAAAAGAAGACATAAAATGGTATTTTTTTTTATTTACAAAGATTTAGTTTTATTGTCTCCCCCCTCACTATTTTTAGGGTGAGGGGGGTAGGTAGGACTTTAGTTTTTTTTAGGTTGGGGGGGGTGACTAGGGGCTTGGGGACCCCTAGTCACCTGGGGGGCGGGGGAGTGTATTTTGAAATTTAGCCTCCACCCATCGCTCATGGGTTGGGGCCGAGAGGAAGACAATAGGTCCCCCACATTGTCATTTAGGGACCCCACCCGCTGCTCATGGGTGGGGGCTGGAAGGGGATGACATTAGGTCCCCCCTTTTTATTTAGGGCCCCCACTCGCCACTCAAGGGTGGGGGCCAAGGGGGGCCCTATGTCCCCCGTTTAGTTGAATAGCCTCCACTCGCGGGGCACGAGTGGGGGCTCGGGGGGACATTATGTCCTCCCCAGGCTAGATAAGAGATGCCCCACCATGGCATCTTTGTCTTTCAGCCTTTTGGTAGATAGCTCCCTAATACCGTTGGATTTCATTTGAATGAAATTCTGATAAAACAAAAGTCCCGAATTTCATCCTAACACGAATGGATGAACTGTTCTCATTCTGTTAGGGCGAAATTCAGTAGTTTTGGAGGCGTTTGGCAATAGGGAAAGGAGGCATCGCGAGAACATGGAGGAAAGGTGAGAATTGTGGGAAAATTACTCTGACCACCGGAAATGGAGCACACTTGGCTCCTCCGCTGATTGTAGATGATCAGGCATAGGAAACCTACATAAGACAAATAGTCCCTACTTTGTCTTATGTTTTAAAGAAAACTAGAGCAGACAGGAAGAAATGAAGAACAGATCCTGAGAGAGAAAGAGAAGAGGAAGCGATTACATGACAATGCCGCAATAAATTGTGTGTTATCCATAATGATACACTATTTGATGTTTATTGTGTAGATATAATAAATGGGAAATTTCTCTTTCACATAGTAAAATTGAATAAAAGCTGTTGTATTTTACGGACAAATTAATCTAGATTATGTTTGTCATTAAAAATTTATATATATATATATATCAGGGGGCGGGGCCTGACCAACATGGCCGACAGACGTGTGTGTGGTGAGCTCCTCACACAAACTACGCTAAGCCGGGCACAAAAGGGGATGTTCACCCCAAAACAGTAGCCAACGATTATGCATACTGTACCTGACCGATGGGAACCTTTCCCAGACGATCCCGGAGACTCGCCCGCCGACCTGCGGTCGAGCGCAGCTTCTGAGGCCTACTCTCATGGAGGTACTCATGGGGGGAGGAAACGGCTGATCCTCCACCCTGGGGCCGCCGAGCTAAAGCAAGCAACCCCCCCCCCGCCTCTGGACCGGTGGGGGTTGTCCCGGTCCCTGCTGGGGAAAAGGCAGCCGAGAACGTTACCTTAAGCCACGCCGCAGCCTCCAGCTCTTGGGCCGCAACCAACATGGCCGACGGAGCAAGGGAACACCCTGCAACGACTTGGGAAGCCAAATTTAATGCAGACTTCGACAAGATATGCGCAGCATTCTGGTGCCGGATCGCAGCCCGAGCAGAGCAGACGCACCCGCCTATTACCCATACCTCACAGATCCAGGCAGCAGCTCTCTTAGCGACCAGTCCCACCATACCAACAAGCCCAGCCACCCGCATGGACGAAGCTGCAGTCTCAGCCGCTTACCCTTCTTCTGGGCTGAGTACTCACCTGGAGGCACCTCTCCTACGCCAGCCATACACCCAGCCATACACCCAGGGAGACATCTGTGAACCAGAGATACCCTGGGCCCATGACCCTCAAAACGGGATCCATGGCAAGATGGCAAGCAGACTCCGCCAGTCCAGGAACCGCTGGAAACAACCAACAACCAAGCCAGCCAAAAGACTCCCTGCCAAGGAAGGATTACCGGGAGAAGTACTTCTGACTCTTAATCGTGAGTGGGATACAAAGGGTCCCCAATTGCGGCCTGATAACCGGGCCCTCCGAGACCATCGCGCTGTCTCGCCCTGCGGAGTGGGCTAAAGACACTTACCAACGCTCACGCCCAGGTCCACAAGGACACACGCACTGTCGCCAGTAACCCGCCTGGACCTGATGGTATTAATCGCACTGTGTTTATATAAGACCCCTGTTCAGCATGCTTGTTAATCTAAAGTTATCTCTTACGCATCTCTCAATCTAATCTTGTGCTCTAAAATGCAAACGTGTCATAGGGTCCACTGTAGCCCACTCGCCTAACCCAGCGGATAACCCACTCTGCCTCTGCATTAATCTGTTCATCACTGTCTTATCATGTTATTTTCAGCACTGTCTTATTACTATTGTTTTACTATTGATGTCTTGCTGCGGCTCCTGACCACAGTGACCTATGGGCCTAAGAGCAGCATGTTTAGACCCAGCAAACAAAGTAAAAATGTGTATAGCATAGCAGGGTCTCAGACTGCACAAGCTAGCGCGATAAACTCCTGTTTATAACTAATAAGTGCGCGGGTTGGGCGTTTCACTTGTCCCCCTCTATTTCACCTATTTCACTAGCTCACTGTGGCACGATACACCTGCATAAGGTGCTTGTTCTAATCAATAAGAAGTACCCAGTAGCATTTTTTAACTAAAGGCATACCACCACCTAAGCACGCGAATATGTCTGGCACACGTCACCCTGTGTATTGATAACACTGCCACGAAAGACCAAAAGGCGATATTTACCAGCAGATATGTAACTTCGGCACTATCTAACCACGTAACAGGCCTGTTTTAAACATAAAAATGTGCCATATCTCTACTCCATCTTGTTCTACACTACCTATGTTTTCATTTTTTTGTTTTTCTTTATAATATAAAATGTTCAAGTTATTCCTGAGGGCCATGATGCATGAAAATTGTTCTTCCATACCTAGCCTGTTCAAGTCATACCGGTGTGCCCAAGCATACTTAGACTGTCTAAGCTCATAACACATTGTTCTGACTTCTCAGCAAATATGTCACTATGTATATTTAAAGATCTTGCAAATGCTGTTGTGGCACTGCGAGTTATGCTGTTATATACCATACATTGCACAATAAAATAAAGATTTAAAAAAAAAAATGTATATATATATTATGTAGATAAATAGTTTCCATTGCATTCAGATTTGATTAAACACCTTGGTGATCATATTTTCTTTTGTTATATTTTAACAGTTGAGAAGTACTACTATGTATACCGAGTTATTTTCTATAAAACTCAATAAAACAATACACATATATATATATATATATATATATATATATTTATATTATAGTTATAAACCTAAAACTATATCAATATAACGAAAATATCAAGTAAATATTTACAGATTCTGTACATTAACCATTGTATGTCATAAAGTCAAAAAAACATTTATGGATCATAAATGAATCCATCACCCATACAGTCAGACTTCATCTGGAATTGTTTTACTTGTAGCTTTATCAAGTTATTTTACACATATGTTCTGGACTACATTGTATGAGCAATTCTGAAAGATTGCATAAAACTGAGCTGTCTACATTTAAGCAATTTAAATGTGTATCTCAAACTTAAAACATAGATGCACAGATGAATAGATAGACAGATAGTGTTTTGTAATTGTTATCAATTTTTACAAATTATAAACTTCTGTGGGTTTTGTAGGTGTACTTAGAAACAAGATACAAACTACATGGATAAACAGCGAACGTAAAAAAAAAAAAAAGGAACAAAAACCACAAAGTGTAAAGAGAGTGTAAATCAATCTCAGAATATCTGGATGGAATAAATGCTTGTCCGTTTTTTTGTATTTTCCCACATATGTACTTAGAAACATTACAGTCTATTATACTGTATTTGCTTTGTAATTACCAAACAGATGGATATATTATAAAGAGAAGTAAGTAAGAGAGTTATTTACTAAAATAAGAATTCAAAGTGAATTTCAAATCCAAGGCCATCGTAGCCGAACGGATAGCGTAGCTGATTAAGCATATGTTTCCAGTTAGGCTATGTTGTCCTTAAAATTTAAATTCACTTGGAAGTCTCACTTTAGTGAATACTTTTTTTGTAGTATTTTCCTTCAACATTACTAATTATAGGTAAATTATCAGATAAAAGTTGAATATCTTTTTTCCAATTTTTCATGTCATTGATACTAAATTGTGGGTAGTCCATACATAAAATGAAGTCCTATCTGTGCTTAATATACATGCTAAAGACATAATAAATGAGGAGGGTTGGATCTGCTAAACATTTTTAATGTTGAGATATAATCTTGGTTATGTTTGTCAAATTGTTTAAAAACAAAATAAATATTCATAGTTCATTTAACCCCTTAAGGACCAAACTTCTGGAATAAAATGGAATCATGACGTGTCAGACATGTCATGTGTCCTTAAGGGGTTAAATAACCATTAAGTGAATCATATAAAAATACTTATATATTCTAGAAATAAACATTCCAATGTCATATAATGTAATCCACTGCCATACGGTAATCACTTTATCATTCCCCGGGCCTGCAAAGTGATTGGTGACATACTGTACACTCAGGACAGTAACTGAGTTTGAGATTCTGTAACTTCTGTAACTTGCGCAAAACAGCAAAATCTCCAATTTTTTTGTAGGTCATTGTTACAGGTAAGTCCCCTTATATTTATATGCTAAGTCAGGTACACCACGCAAAGCATTCTTTTAGTTAACCCCTGCAGAAGTGTACTGTTGGACAGAACACCCAGCACACATTTACTCAGTAGATGCATGGACACGCATGAGCATACCCAAGGCACCATGTTCATGTACTGAAGTGCACTGGAGGTAGGTAGGATTTTAACTTACCTCTACTGCTGTATTGACCCCAGTAAATGCTGCAATTGCTTTTCTTGGGGTGGGCAAAGAAGGAACCGTCACTTCTCTGGAAATTACACTTTTGCTTTATAGCGTAGGCGTTATGGTAACCCATACATCTGTAGTTATTTATTTTTTTGCCAAAAATTGTATACGTATTTACATTTAACTTTTTCGACTCATATGCCTGCAGTTGTGAGGTAGGTGCAGTCTATGTTTTCATTAAAATGTCAAACACAATCAACTTATACTACGTAAGTTAGATCGGTACAGTAAGCACAGATTGGTACAGTAAGCACATCCACAAGCAGGATAAAACTTTATTTTTTACCATTACATTTAACTTTTGTTTACATTTTTGAGCTAGAAGTGGCATGTACTGCAATATAATTAAAACACAAACAAAAAAAATCCAAGACAACGGGGAGTATTAATTTTGTCTGTCTGGTAAACATTAAAGGAACACTATAGGGTCAGGAACACAACCATGTATTTCTGACCCTATAGTGCAATTCCCACCCTTAAGTTGCCCCCCCCCCCTTAAAAGCATGAAAAACTCACCTTATATCCAGTGCCGTGCGGGTCTGCCGGCACTGTCCCTGCCCTCTTGGTGACATCAGAATTGCCGAATTTTAGCCAATCCAATGCTTTCCCATGGGGAAAGCATTGCATTGGCTAAAATCGTCAAAGGAGGAGTGGGGGAGCTGTTTTGGCCAACCAGCACCTCCTCATAGAGATGCGTTGAATCAATATATCTCTATGAGGAAAATTCAGCGTCCTCATGCAGAGCGTGGGATGCTGAACGGCAGAGTTGCCTACTGTGCAGCACTGAGCCAGGAAGCACCTCCAGTGCACCTCCAGTAAACACTGCTTTGCATGAAAATGCCTGAAGGCAATGATTCTACTCACCAGAACAACTACATTAAGCTGTAGTTTTTCTGGTGACTATAGTGTTCCTTTAAAGGACCACTCTAGGCACCCAGACCACTTCAGCTTAATGAAGTGGTCTGGGTGCCAGGTCCTTCTAGGGTTAACCCATTTTTTCATAAACATAGCAGTTTCAGAGAAACTGCTATGTTTGTGAATGGGTTAAGCCTTCCCCCTAATCCTCTAATGGCTGTCTCATTGACAGCCGCTAGAGGTGCTTGCGTGATTCTCACTGTGATTTTCACAGTGAGAGCACGCCAGCGTCCATAGGAAAGCATTATGAATGCTTTCCTATGTGACCGGCTGAATGCGCGCGCAGCTCTTGCCGCGCGTGCGCATTCAGCTGACGGGGAGGAGAAGAGGAGGATCGGAGGAGGAGAGCTCCCTGCCCACCGCTGGAAAAAGGTAAGTTTTAAACACTTTCCCCTTTCCAGAGACCGGCGGGAGTGGGACCCTGAGGGTGGGGGCACCCTCAGGGCACTCTAGTGCCAGGAAAACGAGTATGTTTTCCTGGCACTAGAGTGGTCCTTTAACATATGACTAAAAAAATTTTTATGGAGACTATTAAGAAGTTTGCCTTCTTTTTAGCATTTCAGATTTTGAAATAAATTACAAACTAAAATTGAAGATGTGGCAGTAACCCATGACTGTAATGAATTACACATGTTGGAAACTGTGAATCCAGCAAAACGACAGGCACATCAGTACCACTGCACATTTAACATCCCTGCACATTATATTATCAGTTAGAACCATTGTTATACATATTTCCAGAGCAGGTTCTTTTCTAAATTTTCTTCAATATAATGCAAATGTAAAGGAAAACTTACCTTAAAATGTTATTGTTTTCTATAAAAGTTTATTGAAACAAATACAGGGCATTCCAATAACTGTCCTGACCTCTTCATGTTCAATTTCTGAGTTATGTCATTTTTAGTTATTGTTGGTAAGAAGCAGCCCTTAAATGACTCAAGACTTCACTATTTGTCAACAAATATTTAGATGGGTAAGTGGATTTGACCCTGTTAACCCCACGAACTGGGGCTAAGCAATGCTTACATTATTTCTACTACTTTTTATACATTATTCAAAGGCCTTATTCACATTAACCTTGTTTGTGTTAGTTATGCTACTCTGATTCTCATTTTATGTTTCTGTTTTATTCAAAGAATGGAGCATAGACTCTGGTAACTTAAGAAAAGTCTATTACCTTCTTGTTCAGTTTGAGGATTTTTGGCCACCACCACAAAATTGTTGTCTGTCAAGATTTTCCAAATGAACATTAACAGGAGGCAGAGTCTACTCTACAGTAAGATGCGGTTGGATCTATGGGCAACATTTTAACCATAACTGGACCAACCCCCACTCATGTTTTTATAGTTTCACTGAGTGAAAAAAAAAAAAAGTTTACAATGATCATGTTGTGAAGTCTTTAGGGAATATATGCATTTATTGCATGTTATATTACAATATGTGGCAGACTTTTTTTGCCAGGACTTACAAAAATGTAACACAAGTGTGTCATACAATGAAAACGGTCAATTTCTTAGTTGTAAGAGATATATCGAGAACAAGGTATGCAGGTATTACCAATATAATATTGAGAATTATTTCTTTAAAACCTTTGCAGTTGCTTTATTTTATGTATTGTATGGTGAGCTGACATTTATAATAATTTCCAGGGTGGAATATTTTTTCTTTCCTTAAGTAGTGGTACCACATCTGCTTTTTTACCAAGGGCATCCCTCCAGATGAAAGAGAGTCCTTGACATTTAAAGAGTAGCCAAGCAATTACTCAGTGAAGCTTGACAATGCCATGTGGTCCAGGTGCCTTATTAACCTTAATGTCTTGGCTTTGTTTTGTGGCAGCCAATGACAAGCTAATGGAAATGTTGTGGGCTATACTTTTGTTTCCAAGTTTTTAGACATTAGATTAAAAATACAAAACTATATACTGTATCTAGTCAGTTTTGGACTCTTCTTCTCTCTTTTTTGTTCTTTTTATTTAGGACCTATTCTCCTGCATAGTTTTACTTAGAATGTATATAGGACAATGGGCTTTTAACAGGCATTCCTACTAATGTCACTCAGCAAAGAGTGATGTCCTTGAAAATGGTGATGGACTTCAAATGTTACCAAAATATATATCTCAACCATGCTTGACAGGATGTTGTTCTAAGGGTCTTCCTTTTTAACTGCACTTCTCCCTCCACAAGGGAGTACAAGCCATGCAGCCAAATAAATATGTCATTGTACTTAAATATAATTTTCCAACTTAAGAGTGAAAGATTGTGCTTTAGGTTGATTAAGCAGGAAAAAAAAAAATCAACAAAGTTACAAACGTTACCCTGTTCCCCTGAAAATAAGACATCCCCCGCCCCCAAAATAAGCCCTAGCTAATGCTTGTAATCTAAGCCCTACCCCAAAAATTAGCCCTAGTCGCTAGTTGGCTAATCTATGTTCTGGGAATTTTGCCCGAACATAGATTTGCGGGATTCCATTTGCGAGTAAACAAATCTATGTTCGGGAAAGTTTCCCGATCATAGATTTGCAGGATTCCATGCCCTAGTAACTTGGTCTATGTTTGGGGGAATTCCCCTGAAAATAGACTTGCTTTTGTAGCACATGCTTGTTACCGTTTCCCCCCGAAATAAGACATTACTTTGAAAAAAAAGAAACCTAGTGTGTTTTTTGGGGGAAGAAATCAATATAAGATCTGGTCTCGTTTTTGGGGAAAGACAGTAAGAAGCAAATTATACCATCGTACAGATTTCAGTTTTAAGTGTACAGGAAAATCATTGGGGACATTGGGCATTCCTGGAAGCAAGGAGCTACAACATCACTTGCAGAGAAGTAAAAGGACCTCCCGTGACAAAGCAGTATAAAGCTCAATTTTATTTCACTGCACTTCCACTACATATAGTGTTCTAAAATGACACACAGATGGCCTAAAT
The DNA here is from genome assembly GCF_036172605.1 of Pelobates fuscus. NCBI lineage: Eukaryota > Metazoa > Chordata > Amphibia > Anura > Pelobatidae > Pelobates > Pelobates fuscus. The sequence continues at coordinate 46,468,997 of NC_086322.1, read as the reverse complement.
AAAAATAAAAATGGTATAGTACCATAGTATCATTGTGATCTCAGACTATATGGTACGAAGCAGTAGGTAAACATTTGTGGTACAAAAACATGCAAACGTGTATATTCTACGCAAATAAAAACAATTATATAAGTAAGCAGGCTAATTATAACGTTTTAATTCTTTATATAAGTATAATAGTTATGTATATTAAGGCATTCACTTGATTGTAGGGTACTGGAATATAAAAGGTACTTCCCTTGAGACCCATGTAAGGCAGTAAAATATCATAGGCATGGACAGCACGTTAGGGTGTGCACCAAGTGAAAATCACTATGTAATATATAAAATACTAATTGAAAAAAATAAAGTTGAGATACGAATTTTTGCATCAGAGATAACAAGGTGAATACAATGAATTCCTTCCAAAACCCAACAAGTGCGAACGCATTCAGATGTATCAACAGGGACCAAATCAGGGGACCAGGAGGACATGTATGCCTTGAATTAGGTGTGTCTGGACATGCCTTCTACACCACCTGTGCATGTATATGTAAAATATATGATGATAACTTCGCACTCCGATTCTTCAGTGAAAGTTTTGTATTCAAATAAACATCCCTAAAATTCAGCCTTGCCATGTTTAAAAAAAATAATGTTGCATTTCACTGAGGAAATATAAGGTGGAGTTATCATATATTTCATTATGTATAGATGGAGACCATTACAGTCATATGTTTAATAATATGATAAATCATCCATTGAAAATCTCCAGCCCTAATCTGCCAAAACCGATTTCCAGATGTCTTTTTAGCAAGAATAAAAAAACAGATACTTGGTATTGTACGAAGCCAAGAGGTGAAACATGGAAGTGACCATTTCCAGAAAAGGATTAAGAAAGGAACATGAGAATGCCGAATAAAATATGTTACATGAGAACCTGTTGGAAAGTCATGCTGCATTGAGCTAAACAGAATAATAAACAGTAAAGTATCAGAAGACATGAGTGTGATAACGTGTGTGCAATGCTGACAATGCTTTAATAGATAGCAAACTAACGTACTAGTAACGTTCTAGGTTTGTTCAGTAAACTGCATATTGAGGTAAATTTACAAATAAATACATAAACTATAGGACCAGGTTACTGAATAGCCATACCCCATTCTTGTTTACTTAAGAACTTGCTAAACAACCTAGAAGTTAGGCTGACAATGTTCTATCTTAGAATTTGACAGCAAACTCAGCAGCTGTAGTTTTCTATAGAGCTAAGCTGATATAGCAGGTGACTTGGGGAAAATCTGCACCCCTACTTTATATTTCAAATTAGCTTTCCATAAACCGTCGGTTTCAATGTGCTTAAAGTCAATCCTACTGCTTTGGATCCCGAAATGAGGACATTTCACATTGTTATTAAGAGTGTAAATTAAAAAAGAAATTAGCAGTACCTCACGGACTCTTTCTTTTTTTAATATGCTCTACGTTTCAGTGTTAACGTTATGGTCAAGGTACACAATATGCAGTTATATGTCACAACTAAGTGCACCAATCCTTACATGCAAATAAAGCAAATTCCATAATACAACACAAATAGCACAAAAAGGAAACAGTAAACTATAACAATATCAAAATATTAAAGGACCACTAGAGTGCCAGGAAAACATACTCGTTTTCCTGGCACTGTAGTGCCCTGAGGGTGCCCCCACCCTCAGGGTCCCCCTCCTGCCGGGCTCTAGGGGGTGGAAGGGGTTAAACTTACCTCTTTCTCCAGCGCCGTGCGGGGAGCTTTCCTCCTCCTCTCCGCCTCCTCTCCTCCTCTTCGGCTGAATGCGCATTTACAATGCTTTCCTATAGACGCTGGCGTCTTCTCACTGTGATTTTCACAGTGAGAAGCACGCAAGCGCCTCTAGCGGCTGTCAATGAGACAGCCAGTAGAGGCTGGATTAACCCATTTATAAACATAGCAGTTTCTCTGAAACTGCTATGTTTATAGAAAAAAGGGTTAATCCTAGCTTGACCAGGCACCCAGACCACTTCATTAAACTGAAGTGGTCTTGGTGCCTATAGTGGTCCTTTAAATACATAGTGTATACTCACTGAATGGTTAACATATGTGACAAGTGTAGCGGAGCCCTAGTCCTAACAGGGACTCTCCTCCGCTGGTACATCAAAATACAGTCAGGAACAAGCAATATAATCCAAGAATCTCCCAACTCCTCCCCAGCAACTGGATGACACAGCTCTGGGGGTATATCTCTGCGTACGTGTCCCATCTTCTTGCATGTGTGGCACTGGATGTGGCCCTGTGGTTGCAAGCGGGGCGGTGGGGCATTGCGGTACTAAAATGCCTCGGCGGTGCTACTGGTCCAGGAGGGGCTGTGCAGATCTGATAAAGCGTCTAGGTTGGACCGACCTGCTGTTGGCGGGCATCCAGGTACAGGGATAGTGCGGTAAGCCACTGATGCCATCCCTGACCGTCTGCTTGCCAATAAGGGTACCCAGTCGTCTGTATCAATCCTATGTAGGGCACATTGTCTCTCAAAATCCAGGAGGAATGCATCAATATCTTCCTCTGCCTCCACAAAGTTTTTAAATGTCCCATATGGTATTTTGGTCTTTTGGTCTTACCCTCTGGTGCTAATGTCACTGCCTGGGTTCGTTCGGGAGTTTGTTGATCTTTTTGCTTCAGGACGAACTCTTGTACCTCCGACATGGTTCAGGCAATAATGACTGTGGATGGTTTTTCTCCATAAAAGGAAAACCAAAATTGCAGTTCCCTTTGAAACTTTGTTGGCTCTTGTTCATGCACCGAACCACCATCCGCTCGGTACTCTGCCATGATTCGCCAATGAGGGTAGCCTTTTTCTTGTTGCTTGCTGTTTTCCCTCTTGCCTCTAGGAGATCCTTTACCGTTGATTGTTTCGGGACGGAGAAGTCCATCTCCATCCACAATCTGATACTGCTAAATCCACTCGCTCTTGTTCCTCCATGAATTCTGGATACCGATGCTGCCAGCCAATGTAACGGAGCTCCCTAGGTACCTCTGCCAAGGACCGCTTCTTAGCTGGAACAGGGGACAAACTGCAGTGCTTCTTCTCCCCAGTCGCCGTGACTTGACTGGGGTCCTGTAACCTCTCTGTGTCAGGAATGTTCGGGGATCCTACACGCATAAAAGGAGGCAGGGTTATCGCGCCTGGTGTGAGATTTGCTGGGGACAAGCTGAGAGTTGGTAGGAGTGTCCCCAATAGCCTGCAATGTGATGCCAGCCTGTGACATCCCCCTGACTGATACACAAGGTAACCTAACACTCCATCCAGGAGCAGGCTAAGGGAATTGCTCTATCCACTCCAAGGAACTGGACATAGCCCAGTCCTGGGAGCTCTAGTCCTTACAAGGATTTTCCCCGCTGAATTATCCATGCTGAAACAAGCTGGATAAGTGATTAGTCCTTTCCCCTCTCAGTGACCAGACGACACATAGTTCTCGGAGTACAAGCTGGAATGCTTTAATCTGGCCAGATGCCCTGCTTTTATACATTTCAGAGTCACTGCAAACCAGCCCAAGACACTCCCACAAACACACCTACAAAATGTCCCCAAAGTGCAGTGTCACCATGACTCAGCGATAAAACATAAAATATGAAAAACACATCAAAATACATATTTCCCACATAGGAACCCCTACAGTCTATATATCCCTCGATAGCCTGGATCCGAGCACCCAACATATCCGAAAAGCGCTCAGATCCCACGAACACAGCCGAAACACCACCGGAGTAAAGTTCTGACCGTCCACACACATGGTCCTATGCCCAGGGCATTTGGTGCTTTTGCCGGTAAACTTCGGAAGTTCCATTTAAAAAAAATTCAGAACACACACTCTGGCTTGTTGGTAGCGTTTGTTCATTGGGTTCACACGAACAAACCTACCTAACGGAGCTCTACTGACATGTGTGGGGAAGAAGCAGGTGTTTGGGAGTTTCAGTGTGGTACCACGTGCTTCCAAACCAGCTCTGGAAATAGGAGACCTTATAGACTGATCCTGGGAAGAGATCCAGTTGGCTGGTGCAGATGGGACCGAGGTCTCTGCACCAGCCCTACAGGGATGCTGGGCAGTCTGCTCACATCCCCAACCACAGATGGGGATGCCGGGAGTGGGGACAGTCGGTCCCACTCCCCAGCGGCAGCATTCCATGCAGGAATAAGAGGCAACCGGTCTCTCTCTCCAGCAGCACCCGAAGATACCAGGAAAGCAGACAGCTGGTCCCTCTCCCCAAACACAGGGGGAGCGCATGGAGGTGGGGACAACCGATCCTATTCCCCAACAGCGGTTCCTGTCACCAGGAGGCAGGACACCGGGTGCAGATGGTGCAGATGGGACTGAGGTCTCTGCACCAGCACAACAGGGATGTTGGGCAGCCGTCCCAGATCTCCAACTGCGGAATACCGTCCAAGACGAGGATGCCGGCAGCAGTCCTCCCCAAGAGCAGGGTGACAGCCTGGGAGAAGAGGGGAATACCAGGGAGAGGGGGTAGTTGATCCCTCCCCCCCAGTGGCAAATTCCCAATTGAGTTCCGGGTGTAGTGGAGGGAACTGCGCTCTCTACTGACACCCTCCTAGCAGTAGAGCTAGCATCCGGGCAGAGCACAGCTGGCCTCTGCCCTACCTGTCCATTTGTTATGGGGCCTGACGGAAAACAGGCCAACCCAATGTAAATGCTGGCCTCTGCCCACTAAACCCCGACAGCTCCGTGACCGAGAGCAAGAGAGACACCGGGGGTGATGGACGTTAATCCCAGGTCAGGCAATTGTTTGTGGGTGGGCTTCCCGACTAACTCAGGCACCGACCGATAGGAGGTCAGGTATGTGGTTAGTCTCCAAATTGCGGGGGGAGATATGTGACGAACGCCCTTTGGTCTGGTCATTCGCCACAAGCTCCTGGAGGAGCCTGCTAGCCAGCCTCCTACCCCAGTACTATGAACCATGGAACCGGCTCATAAAAAGACTTGGTTCGTGGGATATATTTGTTCTGTTCAGGAACCGAACCAACTCACAAACTGCGGACCACATCTGTGCTTGTTAACCCCTGTTAACCTCTCCTGACACTTCTATCATCTTGGGTTCTAATTGTGCCATCTTGTTCACGAGAATGCAGGCAGTGGTGTTTGGGCGTCGATGGCATGGAACGCAATCGGACACTGAAACTCCTGAACACCGCTGAACTTTGACAAACGCCTACTTCTTCCCCACACTTGTCAGGAGAGCGTCATTTGGTAGTTTTGTTCGTATGAACCTGACGAACAAACGCTACCAACAACCCTGAGTGTGCGTTTGGTATTTCTTTCGCATGGAACTCCTGAAGTTGACCGGCAAAAGCACCAAACACCCTAAAACTGTTTTGGGCATAGGACCATGTGTGCGGCCGGTCAGAACTTTACGCTGGTGGCGTTTCGGCTGTGTTCGTGGGATCTGAGTGCTTTTTCGGATATGTTGGGCGCTTTTTGGATATGTTGGCAGAAGCGCTGCGGTTTGTCCCCTGTTCCAGCTAGGAAGCGGTCCTTGGCGGAGGTATCCAGCCGGGGTACAGGGTGCTCCGTTACAAGAAGTAACTGTCAACATGATGTATCCCCCATCTCTTCCTAAATCTCTCCTTCATCTCTGTTACACAAATTTAAACCTATTTAGTTTAGAAAAACAGCACCTCAGAGGGGATATGATAACATTATAGAAATATATTCAAGGCCAATCCAAACCATTGCCTGGAAATCTATTCACAAACAGGTCTATGCATAGAATAAAAAGGTTATGCGTTTAGACTGGAAGAATTAAGATTTAGTCTAAGGCAAAGGAAAGGTTTTGCTTTTTTACCGTAAGAACAATAATAAGAATTCTCTGCCTGAAGAAGTGGTTTTATCAGAGTCTGTACAGATGTTTAAACAGTAACTGGCTGCATACTTGCAAAAACACAATATTAAATTAGATAATTTTTCAACTGTAGGGTTATAGCTTCTTGATCCAAAAATAAAGCTTACTGCTTTTCTTGGGTCAAGAATTATTTTTTTTCTAGTTTGTTGCAAAATTGGAAGTGCTTCAAACTTTTATTTTTTTTGCCTTCTTTTGGATCTACAGCAAAAAATAGATAGACTGTACGCTCGTTTGAGCAGGGCCCTCTTCAACCTTTAGTTCCTGCAAGTTTTCTTGCAATTGTCCTATTTCTAGTTAAATCCCCCCCTCTAATAATATTGTAAAGTGCTACGGAATCTGTTCGGTCTATATAAATGGCGCTAATAATAATGTGATGAAGGCTGAGCTTGATGGACACATGTCTCTTTTTAGCCTGTGTAACTATGTAATACCCTTAAAGTATTTGATACTGATTAAACAAACTTTTATAATATGCATGTAATCAACTAACCTGTGATCAAACTTGTTACCTAATGTAAAGTCAGGTTTAGCTTATTAGTGCATTTTCTACAATACTAATTTATTCTGTATGTCGTTGGATCCCATTTCAGTATATTTTTTAGATAAATCCATATTTTAGATTTATAGATTTCCTTTCTTGTATTTATTGTATCATTAGAGATCACAAACTGGTTAACAAAAGCTACAGCATATTATGTAATAACAACGGTAAAAACCATTGCTGCTAATAGATGTTTTATTTGCCATTTCTTTACAGATATATATTCTATAAAATGCTTTATATTGCACTTTGAAAAAGACACTTCCATATACTTGGCATTGCCATAGGAAACAACAGAACAGCTTTTTAAAACACACTTGGAAAGGTGAGTAAAGGATTAGTGGTTTGAAAAAAGAAACCTTTTACTCAACATGAAAATCAGATGTGCTCTTAAAAACATCGTATTCATTTAATTTTTATATACAACTCTGGACTGAAGGAAAATAAATGTTTCCTGGAAGAAAAATGTTTCAATGTAGGATAATGGTCAATTTCATATATTTTGGATTGCAGAACATATCTAGAAAGAGATTATCTTAACTTACCCAGAAGCCTCTTCTTCCTGTTATAATCTAATTGGAAGATGGTTTAGCATTTCATGTAAAATCCATATAATTTGCCTAATTGGTTTGTAACATTTGAGAATAGACGGTAATGGGGAAATAAGCTCAAATGAAAACCATGACATCATTTCCTGAAGAACTTTTCTAGATATATTGAGTAAAAATCCATGAAATATGTTACATTATTGTAAATTCCAACATACCTGACTTGCAAAACTTTAAAAAAAACTATATTACAGGGACACCAGGATGAATTTACTGACCCATCTCTTTTAATTTTCTATAAAGTCCGAGAATGTAAGCTAGATTAGCAAGGTCTCTCTTCTTGCTACTCTCAGTATGTCACTGCTCTAAAGATGCAAGTAGTAATAGGTGATAATGCATTGGATAATGTTTTCAAAAAGCTGAAATTCTGAAAGAAACTGTTACTACCTCTACCACAGCTAAACTCAAGGAAATCGGTCTAGATGAAAATGCTTGTTCTTGGGTAGAACGTTGGCTAAAAAATAGAGTACAAAGAGTTGTCAATAATGGTCAATTTTCAAGCTGGACAGAGGTGGCAAGTGGTGTCCCTTAGGGTTCTGTTCTGGGGCCCCTTCTATTTAACATGTTTATAAATGATCTTGAAAAAAGCATTGAAAGTCATGTTTCAGTGTTTGCAGATGACACAAAACTCTGTAAAATAATACAATGTGAGCAAGATATTACGTTGCTGCAGAGGGATTTAGATAGACTGGGGGACTGGGCACTCAAATGGCAGATGAAATTTAATGTTGAAAAATGCAAAGTTATGCACTTTGCAGTAAAGAATTCACAGGCAACGTATACCCTTAATGGAAGCGAATTATGGATAACAACACACGAAAAGGACTTGGGAATTGTTATAGACGACAAACTATGCAACAATGTGCAATGTCAATCAGCAGTGGCCAAGGCCAGTAAGGTATTGTCATGCATGAAAAAGGGCATTCATTCTCGGGATTAGAATATAATTTTGCCTCTTTATAAATCACTGGTAAGACCACATATTGAATATGCTGTGCAATTTTGGGCACCTGTTCTAAAGAAGGATATTATGGCACTAGAAAAAGTGCAGAGGCGGGCTACAAAATTAATAAAAGGAATGGAACATATCAGCTATGAAGAAAGGTTAACAAATTTAAACCTATTTAGTTTAGAAAAATGTTGCCTGAGAGGGGATATGATAACATTATACAAATATATTATACAAACCATGGTGTGGAAATCTATTCACAAACCAGACTTTACATAGGACACAAGGCCATGCGTTTAGACTGGAAGAAAGAAGATTTTGTCTAAGGCAAAGGAAAGTTTTTTTTTCTGTGAGAACAATAAGGATGTGGAATTCTCTGCCTGAAGAAGTGGTTTTATCAGAGTCCATACAGATGTTCAAACAGCTACTAGATGCATACTTGCAAAAACAGAATATGCAATCATATAATCTTTCAATGTTGGGTAAAAACTGGATCAACAGCAAAAAACAAATGTGAGGAAGGCTGAGCTTGATGGACGCAAGTCTCTTTTCAGCTATGTAACTATGTAAATATGTAACTATGTAACTATGTAACTGTTCTTCTTTTGCATTGTGTTCCTGGGATCCAATCCGCTCCTTGTGTTTATCACATAACACAGGAAATGGCTTTGCTACGACAGCCAATCCTTTGTTAATTGAAAGCTTGATGAGGGTGTACGAGTGTCCCCAAGTTCACATTCTTGATGAGCTCCCACAAGGGACCATCATAATACCATTAATGTGATTTTATTATATTCAATAACTTGTCCAAGAATGTTTAATTCATTTTGTTTTAAGAAAGAAAATATTGGCCATAGCTTCAATGCACAGGCACATTACATTGTTAAAGTTTTCTTCTGGAAATAAGTAAACAGACTTTTACACCTTACACTTCTTGCACCTGTCCTAGGGGCCAATGAGGATGTTGGGTGGCAACCAGCAATCCTAAACTTCTGCATTTGGCTTCCTACGAATTGTGATTAGTCTGAAGTTTGGACAATCAGTGGTTTATTCAAATCCAAGAGCTCTGAAATGCTATATGGATGAATCATGAGACAAACAAAACGGTCAGTGGACAAAACCGTTTAATTTGTTTTGCGATTCATAGTTTCACCGATGGCACCAAATATAGATGATTGATGGCTAGGGGACAGCCACTACATTTTGATTTTATTCATGGATCAAGTAAGAATTGAACAATAGAGGGAAAAAAGAGGGACACGAATACAAATGTATATTTATATATCTAATAAATATGTAATAATATATATATTGTTTTTACTGTTCCTCCTCTATTAGTTACTTTTTAACCCCTTAAGGACCAAACTTATGGAATAAAAGGGAATCATGACATGTCATACATGTCATGTGTCCTTAAGGGGTTAAAGGGAAACTATAGTGCTAGGAATACAAACTCGTTATCCCGGCACTATAGCTTCCCCTTCTGTCAAGGCCCCCTCCTGTAGGCTGCTGGCAGGGGAGACCTAATGCACAGGCACGCCTATGGCCGCGCGCGCGCGCGCATTAGACCTCCCCACAAGAAAGCATTATTCAATGCTTTCCTATGGGGATTCCGGCGACGCTCGACGTCCTCATGCATAGCGTGGGAACGTTGAACGTCATATAAAACACTTCTCGTGCTCTAAGAACACGGAAGCACCATCTAGCGGCTGTCTGAGAGACAGCAACTAGAGGTTGGATTAGCCCTGTAATCAAAACACTGCTAATTGTTAATTATTGTTGTAAAAGTTTACTTAAAGATACGGACACAGATTCACACACTGATGCCCATGCAAATACACAGAAACACACATACAGATAAACAGACACAGAATGACACACATTCAGATGCACAGACACACATAATGACATACAGATACACAGAATGACACACATACAGATACAAAGACACACAGATAGATACACAGGCACACATATAGACACACACTGGTTTTCTACCTTTAGGGTGCAGGAGGGTGACTACCCTGGGGTCCAGTGGCTGGCTGATCTCCCAGCCACCCTACTCTGTCCCTTCTCTCCTTCTGCATGGTGCTCGGTGTTAGCTGGGAGTATGTACTGGCTGTGGGCTGCAGTGCTGAGAGGGCCCCTCAAAACACATTATCATCGGCTGGCCTTAAATGCCACCCGATGGGCCCCCTAGAGCAGCCGCACTGACAGTAGTTCCGCCACTGGTCTGCTGGGTACCACTAGGTTGCCTGTGCACCAAACTGCTATGCAGCGTAAAGTGAAATGACATGCTTCTTCTGTGTTTCATTTATTTTACACGTCTTTTCTACCTAATGATGCAAAATATTGTTTTGTTTTTTTCCCCAGAAAGTCAACCTTGAATTGAACGAAAAAGTAAAAAATTGAGCTATGCATGTTTAAAAAGAATGTTAGCTGTTTAATGCAAATCAGCATATGTGACTTGAGAAAGTTTTCTTGCAAAAACAAATGGTATAAAAGAAATAGATAAGATGCCCTGAACATGTGCTCTTTCTTAAGAATAAAACAGTTGAGAACCTACATAATTTATGGTAAATCACTATATTGACCTACTTAATTTTTCCCAGCATTCAAAGCTGTGTAAACAGGGTAATTAAACATGCCTATGTAATACATTTTGATGATAGCGTCTCTTTAAACACTGGTTTGTTGTTGCATTTTATTTCTGTTTATGAACTACAGCTGGAAATATTTTCCACTGGTATTGCACATGCATATATTTAACAAACTATGGTATACATTATAAAGGTCAGGTATGTATAAGTCATTTATCTGCATGTTTGCACTGTCTGCTTTCTCATAACTATTCTTAGATTCCATGCGAGTAATACTAATACTGGGGTCTACTTGCATTATGTCTTTATAGGTGATGCACTGTTAGACTGTAACAGGGCTACTCACAAAAGGGAGAATTGCCAGGAATTCAAAGTCAAAATTTAAAGTCAAAATTGCCAAACTGGAAAAATACAAGTCAGTTTGAATTCCCGACAATTTACGACTCTGTAAATGTTTCTCCCCAAGGCAGTACAATGTCCTTATTGATTTTCCTAATCCATGCAATTGTATTTTTTTCATTACATTATTCTGACACATTTTCTGTTGCTACAGACATGGTATTTTATGAATGGCAGAAATGACATAGGTAAATTATTGGCAGGTCTGAGATCAGGAGATGGACGGGTGGAGGTTGGGTAGGCATGTGGGTCGTATCAGAGTTGCAATTAGCATCACCAATGACATGTCCGCTGGTAAAGGGGGCATTTTATCTTGGGAAGTATGGGTACTAGGATGACAGGATGTCTAGCAAGACAACCAATCAGGACTCCCCCTCCATACAGTGCTGCTGAAGCGTTCACATATCAGATCATGTATCCTATGTTTCATTTTAAGTGCAATGTGAGCTTGTTTAAAGAGAGACAATCTGTTGGTAATTGGAAAGACTGCTTGGAACTCGCGAAGAGATCGTGTGACTTGATGAGTCTGCATCACTGTGATATGTTGTAAAGTCTAAAACAAGCAATTAAATGCCAGATGTACCTTTCACATTACATCATTGGTTTACAACGACTTCTCTTGTAAGCTACGTTACTGTGTGATATGAGAAGCACGCTCAGACTGCTTTCTACAGTCCCTAGAACCCAATGGTCATTCCCAGCGCTTTACTCTACAACACTTATTACAAGGAAAAAGGCTGAGCAGTCTTATCATACAGAGCTGTATATCTCTGGAAAGAACTTGCATATCTTCCACCAGTTTGAAATCTACAATATTAAAAAATATGTCTGATTGCAACCTCACCGATGGTTGCTTGAGAGTGCACACACAACTACTGCTTAGAAATAAATAATGCAGCACAACGCTGTGGCTCAAAGGTCCTACTTCGGTGCAGTTCAGTGCTTAATACTATACTTTTGATGGAATTTGGAGCCTTAAGTGTTCATTTATATTAGTAGTTGTCAACATGCTCTGAATTATATTTGCACATGTGTGACTAATATAAACATCTGACCTAAAGAAAACATATAAATGGGCCACTAAATCTTCCCATATGGCTGCCCTACATATCTCTTCCATAGGTACCACCTTTACAGACGCGCAGGAGGCTGCCACAGATCTTACTGAATGGGCCTACTGGAGCTGTTTTTCCAATAGAAGAGTAGACTTTAGATATAAAAATCCACCTCCTTAACTTAGCTTAGAAGCAAGTTCACCTCTTCTAGTGCCTAAGATTGAGACAAAAAGCTTGTTAGAATTTTGTAAAGTCTTGGTTGTACTTAAATAAGTGTGGAGACATCTCCTAATGTGCAATTTGTTCCATATCTCCTCTTCTAGAAAAGAAGGTCCGTAACAAATGTCAGCAGAGAAATTTGTTGTTAAATGTGGAAATTCGAGACTACTGTGGGAAGAAAATCAAAAGATGGTTTAAGAATTACACCCTCCTGATAGATGACTGTATAAGATTCCTTACTGGACAAGGCTTGCAGTTTGGAAATTCTTCTGGCAGATGCAATAGCCACCTGCAAGATGGTTTTTAAAGTCAAAAGATAATCTGAGATATCTTCCAGGGGTTCAAAATGGATGCAATCACTTTGGTCCAAAGATTGCTTTTGTTCAATGAATTAGGGGCTTTCGGGGAAATACGTAACCCAGATCGAATGTCCAGGATTGTGTAAGGGCATTCTGAGCTTCTGCTTGTAGATTGAAACTGCGGGAGAAGAATATTGGGAACCGAGTAAGTGGATTAATCTCATAAGAGCAGGTTTAATTTGCTAGGATAGGACATGTCTAAATGGGGTACATTGGTGTTGTGGCAGGCTTATTCAATGTATGATCATATACTGTAACTAAACCCTACATACATATAAATACAAACTTTTAATGGATATACCTGTAACAATAACTTATATTAATATCAAGCATACATTAGCACTGTCTTTGCATTATACCTTGAACAGTCATCAACAAGGACAATCCTTAATCAATAAAACAACATCATAGATCGCTTAGAAACAGGGCCAAATTACTTTGTAATTCTCAGTACAATTGTAAAACTATGCAATTAAACAGATAACCAATTCACCAAATCCACAATTATTAAATATAATATCAGAACAACCAACAATATCATTAAGATGAAGTGGTCTGGGTGCCAGGTCCAGCTAGGATTCACCCTTTCTTCTATAAACATAGCAGTTTCAGAGAAACTGCTATGTTTATAATAGGGTTAATCCAGCCTCTAGTGGCTGTCTCATTGACAGCCGCTAGAGGCGCTTCTCACTGTGATTTTCACAGTGAGAAGACGCCAGCGTCCATAAGAAAGCATTGATAATACATAAAATACATAAATACATAAAAAATGAGTGTTCCACTTCATGGCCATTTTATCTGATTTTATTTTTATGTTCCATCTGCACTATATTGCCTTTTCTATTTTTTTCACATGTACTGCATATTAAGCTTGCTATCAAGTTATACTGGATAATTTTAGTCTAGGTTTTGACTATCTATCGTGCAAGATAATGCATTTTAGGCTTAAAAGAACATAGAATATTTGATACAGTCCTAACCTCAACAGAGCAGCAGGACATGCTAGCAGAATGCTTGGTTGTATAGGGAGAGGTATTAGCAGTAGAAAGAGGGAAGTGCTCATGCCATTGTACAGAACACTGGTGAGACCTCACTTGGAGTATTGTACTGTAAACTCACTGCCCACAATGAATATATTTGAAGCCGAGCGAGCTGCGAGTTTGACATGTTAAGGCATAGTAGGCACCTGCTCTCCCCACATTGCAGGTGCCTACTCTACTAAAATTTAACTGGCCGGGTGAAGAGGAAGGAGGATGCAGCGAGGGAGCTCAGTCTTCTTGCTCCTCACTGCTCTCTTGTGCACGCCCTCTGTAGTGATGTTGGGTGCCGAAATATGACGTCATTCTACCTCGGCAAAACTAAAATGAAATTGCTCATTATTTTCTAAGAATTTTCTTAGAAGGCTTTTTTCCCATTTCATATTTCTGTACGGTATCTTTCCACTTAAATAGCCCTATCTCATTTTTTATCTGAGTTGCTAATTGTTTCTCCCAGTGTTTACAATCAATTGCCGTAGAGTTTTTCCATCCTCTAGCTATCAATATCTCTACTGCCATAAAAGAGTGGCTGACTAGAAATTGTTGGTATAAAGGTAGATCAGGCCAGTGGAGATGTAGAAGGGCCGTAGTTGGAGAATGCTCTATCAGAATGTTATCCCAATCATACAATCTTCTGAAAACCTCATCCCAAAGTTTCTTAATTAATCTGCAGCTCCACCAAATATGGATAAAGCTTCCTATGTTACTACCACATCTCCAACATACCGTACTTTAGACTCATTATGATCTATTCTATTTAATCTATTTGGCACTAAATACCAACGATAACACATTTTATAATGTGTCCCAACAGAGTAGTATTGTGAACATTCCTTTTTAGCTGTATCAACATATTTCCCCAATTTATAGGGTCAATTTTTAAATTACATTCTTTTTCCCAACTTTTTATTTGTTTGGACCTTATATTTTTGGGGGTCGATCTTATCGAAGCATAGCAATTTGCCATGTTTTTCCTAGAGCTAGTATTTCCAAAAATCTGTTTTATAAGACTACTACTAATTATATTGCTCTTAGCAAGAAATTTACCTATAAAAGATTTTATTCTTAAATACCGGAAAGCCTCAGCCTGAGGAAGGCCAAATTCATTAGACAAAGTTAAAAAATCTTTCATTTTGTCTCTTATTATTATATCCTCCAGAATTTCAAAATTCAGATCCTTCCAAGAGTCTATTTTTAGATCTGGCATTAAAGCCTCCAATATTTCTATCTTCATGAATCCAAAAATATTTCCTAAGATTTTTAGTTTTTTTCTAATCATGATCCAATCATTCAATAAATGTCTTAAGATTATATTACTGATTTCTTTCCCAATTTCCGTGGGTTGCCAAATATACTTAATTAATTATTTTCCATTTAAAGCTTGGGTCTCTAATCCAAACCAGCCAGATTTTTCACGCGTGATGACGGACCGTGACGCGACGTGAGCGCGCGCACCAGGAGGTGGAGCTCAACGGGGGTAAAGGAACGGGAGGAAGGTGCAGCCACGAGGGAATGGTGTCTACCACGAACATGAACATACCGCCTAGGTGCAGCCACGAGGGAATGACGTCTACCCTAATATAAGTATAACGTTCTTTGGATCTTGGACAACTGGATAACCGGCTGATTATCTAGATATCTGCTGGTAAATACTCCATGAAATATTTTGAATAACAGTCTGGATAGTTTTGACCCAGTGGTTAACACCCCCTGATATAATAGCTCGAACTGCTAGTATACAGAGTGGAATTTAAACGTCTGATTTTCTTGACTTGTTTTACTTGATCCCATTTAAACAAACGTTTATATAAATTAAGATAGGATAACTAGCAGTAATGCAATAATGTAATAAGGGGTTTAATACTCCAAAAGGTCTATGATTACAAGAAAAAAATGATAAGGAAGGAGAGAGGAAAAGGGAGAAGAAGAAAAGAAGAGAAAAAGGAAGGGGAAAAAAAAAAGAAAAAAAGGGGGGATAAAGGAAAGAGAAAGAGAGAAGAGGAGAAACTTTAAGAAAACTGATAAAAACTGTTTAGAGAACTGAGAGAAAGAAAGAAAAGATAGAAGGAAACAGATAAGAAAATCTGTCTCCCGATTTCTGTCTATTGTGCCTAGTGTGATAAAACTAGTAAAGATGGCTATGCCAAAGATTCCTAAAAAAAAACAAGGAGGTCAAAAAAGACAATAAAAACGAAAAACTTGCTTCTAATTTTCTTAGTTAAAGTTGAAGAAAATCAAGAGCAAATAGCTAATCATTATAATTTAATTACAGAAGAACAAAGCAAGATGAAGGCGGAAATAGAAAATTTAGAAGATCGATTAAATCTGATGGAAGAAAGAATGAGAGCTAAAAATATAAGGATAAAAAATATTCCAGAAGCTATTTCTTACGATAAAAATTAAAGACTATTTAATTGGTCTGTTTGCAGCACTAAATTTACAACTCCGAGTTTCGGCAGCGTGCATGGAAAACATATACAGAATTAAAAACCCTCAAGGAATCCCGAACGCCTTTCCCAGAGCCACGATTGTCACCCTTCATTCCCTGATTTTCAAGCAGCAAATAATCAATGCAATAAGAAATAAAAAATTCCCAGAAGATGATAAATTTAAAGACATTCAGATCTATCAAGACCTATCCAGAGCAGTAAGAATCGGGAGAAAAATGTATTTTGATGCGTTGAAACCACTGAAAGAAAGAAATATTGGATATCGCTGGGGCCCAGACAAGGCTATTACAATAAATTGGAACGATACGAGAAAAGTTTTTTTGAACCCAAAAGAATTAGAACAATTTAAATAACAAAATATAAGGAGAGTAGAATGCAAGAGGATTAACTGACACAGATTTAAAGAGAAAGAGAAAAATGAAAAAATATATATATATATATATTTTTCTCCCTCTCTTCCTCCTTGGTGTGAGGATTTAATTGGTTTAGTGATTGATATTTTTGATAATAATGCACGGAGGCGAGAAATGATGGTAGAATAATTGTCTAAATGGGTTAGAGATGGGTTAACAAGAGAGCTGAATGTTATATCTGATATGTGATATGGAATAATTTATAAGTTAAAATGTGGGATTTTCTATGAAATATAAATACATAAGGTGAAATTGGAAAAGGGTTATATAATTTAATAGGTTATAATAATAATTTGTAAGGATAAGGTGGAGAGGGGATCACTGGCAAAATAATATACTAAATTAACTAAAAAGGGAAGTATATTATATTTTCACTAATTGAAATGAGAGATATTATATGTGGTTATGGTGGATATTGATGAGGAAAGTAGAAATACACAAGAGGAAAAAGAAAAGGGGTAATATAAATAAGTAGATTGGATACAATGTTGTTTACACAAATTAGAAAAAAAAATAAAAATTCAAGTGTATAATATCTTTGCAAAGTTTGGTTTGATCACCAATATGGATTGCAGAAGAATTTGAAAGATTATGAAATAATGATTTAAAGGAAAGGGAGAGGAAAGGAGGAAAGAGAGGATAAGGGAAATAGAGATAATAATGTAAATAATGAGAATATAAGTAGAATAGAAAAATTGGATGAATGGATGGATAAAAAGTTTTTGAAAGGGAGAAAAGAGGAAATATATAAAGGCTTTTTTTTTTTTTTTTGCGGCCCACATAAACTTAAACTTTGTATATTTGGCAGTGCAAGCCTTTGCATTTGACATGCTTGTTGTACGCAGTACTGGAGACCGTATCTACAGAAGAATATTGATACTTTGAAAAGAGTTCAGAAGGGCTACAAAACAGGTTCATGGACTGCAAGGTAAAACTTACCAGGAAAGGTCAAAGGATCTTAACATGTATAGCTTGGAGGAAAGACGAGACAGGGAGATAGGATTGAAAAATTTAAATACATAAAGGGAATCAACACAGGACAGGAGGAGACTATATTTAAAAGAAGAAAAACGACCACAACAAGAGGACATAGTCGTGAATTAGAGGGGCGAAGGTTTAAAAATAACACCAGGAAGTAATACTTTAATGAGAGGGTAGTGGATGCATGGAATAGCCTTCCAGCTATTCCAGTGGTAGAGGTTAACACAGTGAAGGAGTTTAAGCATGTGTGGGATAGGCATAAGGCTATCCTAACTATAACATAACTAAGATAACTAATATAGCTATAAGATAAGACTAAGGACTAATGAGAGTATTTAGGAAATTGAGAAGACTAGATGGGCCAAATGGTTCTTATCTGCCATCACATTCTATGTTTCTAACTATCTAGTAGTCCATCTTACTGTCTACTATGTTTTAGATTTTTAGATTTTTCAATCTCTGTGTAAGTACGTTGGATCAGATTCCTATTACTTAGATGGCAGTGAACAAACAATTGAAAGTTGCACAGTGCATTCCATTACCCCAGTAACCTTTCTTAAGGACAATGATTATGCTATAAAATTTAACATACAGGATACAACAAGCATGTTTTTCTTGGCTGACTGCTTGACCTCAATATACCACTGAATGCATCTAAAAAAAATAGAATAGTCAGCTAAACAAACAACACATTTCAGTTATTTTCTATGTAGTTCAGGCCTTCAACAACGCCGATATAAGTGACCACATGTAGACAAGCATTTACTAAAGTGAGAATTCAAAGTAAATTTCAAATTTAAGGTCAAAGTATGTGGAAGCATAGCTGCCTTGGAGAATAGGTTGTTGTGGACTTAAATGTGAAATCACTTAGAATTTTCACTTTAGTGAATAACAATAAAGGCAAATTTTAAGTTTACTGATAATATTGGATGGATGTCATGTGTGACAGATCGTCCGTCAATCGATGCTCCTAGCGCTTACCAAGAACCATCAGCACCGGACACCATAACCACCGCAGACTTCACGAACCGCCGTAGCTTAGTTGGGGTCTCGTCGTCTCCTTCCCACCCTGGTCCAACCTCTAGATCCAGGACGGTGTGGGAAGAACCTCTCCTCCAGGAGAGTATAGCTGTGGAAAGTACCTCTCTAGCATAGCTGCATAGCTGAAGAGAGCTCTTTCAAGTGCTAGCAGTGATATAGCAGTTATAGCTGTTCCCTACAACACGAGACGAGGCTGCGAGTTGAGGGTAAGAAGGCCTGGTTTATTGAGCACAAAGGCATTTCTTTTACACACATTTTCAGTCCAGAGGCACACCCCCTGGACCTGATGGAACACAGGGATAAAAGGGACACAAACCAATAGGAACAATAATTATCACATTAACACTCCCACCTACAGTCAGAAGGTGAAGGTAAAGTTCAGCGGTGTTCGTGTCGTCGCGTTTCCGATTTGAGTTCCATGAACTCGACAACCAAACACAGCTGAACGATCCGGCCACTATCCATAGTCACAGGGCAAGAGGCTGGCAAGCAGGCCTCTCCAAAACCTAGTGGCGGAGTGCAATTCGTCACATCATGTGAATCTTATCTATACCTGGGATCAACATCTTCTCTGCACTGTGGTCAGAAAAGGTATAAAGTTATATTGTGTGCATTTGGAAATAAAAATCTTTTGATGGGTAAAAGCTTAACACGCTTACATAACTAAAGATAATCCTTGGTTAGGACATTTTGTAAAAATTATTTTTTTACTATTACTGGACATATCCAAGCTGGTGGATACCCCATTCACTGAGCTTTTACGGGCATAATTTCACTTGGTATAATATGTTTATAAAGCTCATTAAATACCAGGGCAAATGGTAGCACTATTTACGTTTATGTTTAACAACATTTCTCATAAGTTCGTGTCTACCTGAAAGGATTTTTTCCATATCCATATGCTTTGAAGGTAAACTTTAATCACCAAAACAGCTACAGGTTAATGAAGTGGTCTTTGTGCATAGATCATGTCCCTGAAATCTCACTGCTTGTGTAGATGCTATGTAGGGGATAAATCTTTTGGTTCCACCTTTTAGAAAGAGAACTTTGATACATCTCCACAAATGTGTTGAGGATCTGTTTGAAAATTAAATGTTTTTTTTTCCCATTGGGATCACAGCCAGGAGAGGTATTCACTGCATAATATAGTGCATTTATACTAAACATTTTTTGTGTGTAATTGCCTGTTCTCCAACCAATGGAAACCCAATAAAAATATTAACAATCCAGTTAAACAAAAATGTAACATGCAGCAAGATGCTGTGTTTTTGTTTGACTGGATTGTTTTATATTCTTTTATGCTATTATTGGTTTCTAAAGAAGTCTATACATATAGCTGATGCATAGGCGTGCGCAGCCTATTGCATTAGGGTGTGCACCCTAAAGCACAAACACACGCCGCATGTATATGTATATATATACACACACACATATATACATACACTGCTGTGTGTGTGTGCTGTTAGTGTGCTGTGTGAGGGTGGTGTGTGTAAGGGTGCTGCTGTGTGTGTGTGTGTGTGTGTATGTGTGAGGGTGCTATGTGGGTGAGGGTGTTTGTGTGTGTGTGAGGGTGCTGTTTGTGTGTGAGGGTGTTTGTGTGTGTGTGTTAGGGTCCTGTTAGTGTGCTGTGTGAGGGTGCTGTGTGTGTGAGGGTGCTGTTTGTGTGATGTGTGTGTGATGGTGCTGTGTGTGTGAGGGTGCTGTTTGTGTGACGTGTGTGGGTGTCATGTATTTCTGAGGGTGCTGTTTGTGTGTGTGTGTTTGCGAGGGTGTTGTTAGTGTGCTGTGTGTGAGGGTGTTGTGTGTTTGTAAAGGTGCTGTGTGTGTTTGTGAGGGTGCGGTTAGTGTACTGTGTGTGTGAGGGTGCTGTATGTGTACTGTATGTGTGTGGGCGCTGTTTGGGTGCTGTGTGTGTGAGGGTGCTGTGTGTGTGCTGTTTGTGTGAGAGTGCTGTATGTCTGTAGGTGCTTTTTGTGTGTGGGTGCTGTATGTGTGTGTGTGTGCTGTATGTTTGGACAGATTGTGGAGGTGGGGGCAGATTAGTAAATATCCCCCCTCCCTTCTTACCTTATGTAGGGAGGGGGGATCTTTGCTGCCATGTGCCATCCCTGGTGGTCCAGTGGAGAGTGAACTCTAGCCTGCGGGGCTAGAGTTAACTCTCGTGAGATCTGAGCGTTGCCGCGGCAACGCTCAGATCTCGCCAGAGGAACCTGGCGGAGCTGCTGTCTAGAGCTCCCCGGGTCCTCTCCTGCCTCCCTTCATGCTGCTGTGGGCCGGTGAGGTAGATCTTTGATCTCCCCGCCGGCTAATGGAGGCTTAGAGCAGAGCCGACACTCAGCGCCGGTTCTGCGTGAGCCGACAGGGGAGAATAAAGTCCTGGGGAATAAAGTGTGGGAACCAAGATTCCCACCCCCCCAAAAAAATAATATACACTCCAGTGTGTGTATGTATATGTGTGTGTGTGTGTATGTATATGTGTGTGTGTGTGTGTGTGTGTGTGTGTGTGTGTGTGTGTGTGTGTGTGTGTGTGTGTGTGTGTGTGTGTGTGTGTGTGTGTATATATATATATATATATATATATATATATATATATACACACACGCACTGACACGCATACTCAAACACACACACATACACTCACAGACACACACACACTCATACATTCATAGACACACACATTCACAGACACACTCATACATTCACAGACAAACACATACACATTCACAGATACACATACACAGACACACACACACACACACACACACATTCACAGACACACACATATTCACACACACACACCCACATTCACACACACATTCACATACACACACATACACAGTCAAAGACACACACACACACACACAAACAGACACACACACACACAGACACACACAAATTATTATTTTTTTAATTAAAAAAATGTCCACCCAGCCTCCCTACCTGGAGTGCTGGCGTGGACTTGTCCCTGGGGTCCAGTGGGTCGGGCGGCTCTCTCAATATCAGCCGCGGCGAGGGAGCTGTGAGCTCTCTGCTCCCTCTCGCCGCGCGGGCTGTCTGCTGTAGCTGGGAGCCGGAATATGACGTCATATTCCGGCTCCCAGCATCAGCAAACAGCGCGCGGCGAGAGGGAGCAGAAAGCTCACAGCTCCCTCGCCGCGGCTGATATTGAGAGAGCCGACGGGGGGGGGGGTCCATAACCTCTTGCCACCCCCCCCCCATCCATGACAGGGGGGACATGGGGGGAGGAAGGGGGGCGCTGAGTGCCTGCAGGAACGGCGTTCCTGCACAAAAAAAGTGCAGGAACTCTGTTCCTGCAGGACTCAATCCATAGGCGTGCCGCGGGGATTAGGCACCCGGCACACCCCGTGCGCACGCCTATGAGCTGATGAAATGCATAGGACTTATATTTGTTCTTAATTGCGGAATAATTCCTTTTGAATTTGCACCATTACTTGGAATTTGGAACCGAACAATGACAAATGTAAAGTTGCTGCATTGTTCAGGTGTATATTAAATGTCACTTTGGGTATTTATTAATTGTACATATTAGTGTTTATTTGCTAAAGTGAGAATTAAAAGTGGATTTTCAATTTACAGCACTACTAAAGGCACCCAGACCACTTCATCTTAATGAAGTGGTTTGGGTGCAGTGATGCTGTGATTTTAACCTTTTTTTTTTATTTTATTTTTTTTATATTTATTATTTTTGCAGTGCATAGTTGAACAGACGCGCTTGTGCTGCCACAATAGCAGATGCAAGCAAAGAAATGTACATAGTATAAACATTTTGTGGCATGCAATATCTGCACTTTTTTTTGTTAGAAAAGTCTTGTTGGGTACATATATTATAATCGATATATACATTAACTTTGATAGCAGGCAACTAGTGAGGAACAATATGATTTATCAGCTAGGCGTAATTGTGCGGACAGGACATGTATGGTATACTGTATTAGTCTGAAATCAGTTACGCCTTTAGGCAAGTTAAGTTGCGTGGCTGGTATGCAAGTGTGATAATACCTCGTTGGCTAGAATGTAATGAACACGCTTTTCTGAGTGTAGGCTGAAGATAGTCACGTAGCTGCCGGTCGTTTGGTGTGGTCATGTCTGTTGTACGATTCTTGGCTATCGTCCCTTATGTTTGGTGAGCTATAGAGGGACTTGCCCTTTCCTAGTTGGGTTGTCTTAAGCCATAAGGGAGTGGAGTAGGAAGTTGGTGTGAGGTCAGCAGGACCCTTTCCCTGTGGGTGCACAGTAATGATCTAGCCAGTAGTGGTTTATATTTTAGTGCGGGTGTCCCGCCTAGGTTCGGTCTCTTAGGTTGGTGCCCCCTATGCCGGGGGGGGGGGGGGGTATGGGGAGAGTGTGGTCTTGTGTGTGTCTGTCGTGGTTCCCCGTGTAGTGAGAGCCTACGCTAGGGCCCAGAGGTGCCCCTATGCAGGGTCCCTGTGTCTAGCAGCCCTATGTCTAGTGTGTGTAGATTTAGAGCCCTTGGTGTACTTTCAATAACAATTAAACTAGAGCATTAAAATTATAAAACATTTTAACAAAATTATAGAAATCACAGTAATCATAACGGTAGAGCAAGTGGAACAGGAGAAGGTGGTAGAAGCTTGGATCGATAGACAGTTCATGTCGGGGCACCCGTCCTCTCCGCGCCCCTGGGGATGAAAGGTGCTGTTCTACCCAGGTCCCAGGAATGTGTCGCGGTAAAGGTTGCCTGTTGCCTTGGTTGTGTGGTAATCCCTAGGTTCTGCAGGAATAGTTCGGCATTTTGTAGTGAGGTGAGGCTGGTTGTGGTGCCGTCTTTAGTTACCGTGAGAGATCTTGGTAATGTCCATCTATAGGCGATGTTGGCTGCTTGCAGTTGGCTAGTGACGTGGCTTAAGGACTTGCGCCATAATAAGGTGTTCCTTGTCACATCTTGATAAAAGGTGAGGTTGGAGGATTCGAAGGAGAGTGGGGTTTTACCCCGGACTGCAGTAAGAAGCCTGATTTTGTCCGTTGTAGAGTGGCATCGTATGATGACATCTTGTGAGGCTTTAGAGGGTGCTGTTCTAGGCTTTCGGATACGAAAGAAGCCATCCAGTACCATTTTTTTCGCTTGGGAGTGTGGTAGGATCGTGGCTATGAGGCGCCTAAGGTAGTGGGGTAGCTCAGTAGAATCTATGGTGTCGGGGATCCCCCTGAGTTTGATGTTAACTCGTCTGTTGTGATCCTCTGACACATCCACTCTTGTATTGAGGGCGGTCTGGGAGGTTTGGAGTTGGTGGATTTGTTCTGTAAGCCCCTGTACCTCTTGCCGCAGGTCTTGTATGTTTTCCTCCGAAGCCTGCGTGCGCGCCGTCACTGCCTGTATTTCAGTCTGGAGCAGGTTAAAGTCCGCGGCATGTAGTCGGCAATGTCTTGTCTGGTGGCCGGGCCCTGTATGTCTCTGCCCGCTGGTGTTACCGCGGCCAGTTGCGCCCTAGAGGGCTCCGGTGGTTCTGCGGGGAGTCCCTCCATGTCTAGGGGGTTCCGCTCGCGGTCTGCTGAGGTCGCCATCTTGGGCATCGTCGGGCGTTGTAGCAAGGTCCCGATGTCTTGGGTATCTCTGCCGGTGGCCGAGGTAGGTTTCTGGGACCACCTCCCCATGTTGTGGGTGTCTGGTGTAGTGGGAACGCACTGCAGACTGGTGTCATAGGAGATTCCTGCCCCTCTTGCAATTAGGCCTTCGCGGCTTGCGCCTCGAGGTAGGCCCCGGTCCTCCTCCGGGATTTCCTGCCCGTATGTGGGAACAGGAAAGGCATCAGTATGTGGCTCTACCTTAATGCGTGCTTGTTGGAGTGATTGTGCCCATCGATGGCACTTTGGGACTGTCGATTAGTGTTGATTTCTCGTCGATTGTCAGGAGCTCTGTAAAAGTGCGGCCATTCAGGTCTAGCGTTAGGCCCCGCCCCCTCTGATTTTAACCTTTTTACAAGCTTTCCGTTTATGCCAAAGGAGATCCTTTTACATTCAAGGAGCGAGGTTGTGACCCACCAGCATATCAGGGGGAGAAACCCTGATATGCTTGTTAACCCCTACTTCTTGTGAGTGCAAATGGATGCATTTGGAGCATATTCACTAAACTAACACTTACCTATAAAGCTCAAACCAACTCCAGCCCCTGTTACATTTCTTCCTTTATTCATAGGTATGCCCTTCTCGATCTCTCTGCTCTGCTGGTGACCTTCTCCTGTCCGCTGCTCGCACCCTTTCTGCTAACTCGCGCTTGCAGGACTTTTCGCGGGCGGCTCCCTTACTTTGGAACAGCCTGCCTACCCCATCAGACTCTCCCATAGTATTCATTTGTTTAAGAAGTCCCTCAAAACACATCTGTTCAGAAATGCTTATGGAGTCCCAGAGTAACTTATCTTTACTTATCCAAATCTGTCTCTTGCTCTCCTAAAGAGCCATACTTCACTCTCACCTCCAGCTCTGCTACTTTTCCACCTTGTTTGGTGGCTGTCAACCCTTGCTGCCCTGTTGCGTATTTGTACCCCACCTCATCTAGACTGTAAGTTTGTTTGAGCAGGGCCCTCATCTACCTATTGCTCCTGTGTCACTGTGTAATAGTCTCATTTATTGTAAATCCCCCTTCCCCCTTCATAATATTGTAAAGCCTGCGGAATTAGTTAGGGCTATATAAATACCAATAATAATAAACGGTGTAATGCTATTATTGTTTAAAATGTTATACCTCAGCTGTATTCAATTTTGTATTTTTGAATATTTGGTTATACAAGAAACCATACAGGAAGGTCTAGCACATTAAAAGTTATATCCTACATACAATTAAAAGTGATATTTGTGAAAAAATTCTACATATTTACAAAAGAAAAGAAAGAGGAAAAAAGAAAAAGAAAAAATGTGAATAAATGGTGGTGTTATTAGCCATAGACTATCACATGGCGAAGAAGGCATAGATGTCCCCTTTTCTCCTGGTTTTATATATTATACTTATTTTGGTATATTTTGGGAAGGTTGTGACCACTGAAATCCTTAGCTGTCAGTGGTCAGAAACAGTAACTGTGGCCAGGGCCGGATTAACATAGGGGCTGATGGAGCTGCAGCTCCAGGCCCATGGAATAGGCCCATTGATGGAAAAAAAAAACAAACAAATTTTTGTTTTACTCACTACTCTTAAGGTTGCCAGATATTTCTCATGTATTTCTTATGGTTGTCAGGTATTTCTCAGAAGTATTTCTAAGGTATTTGAGGCTGCCTAGCCGGTGCCGATATTGTGTGGAGAGAGGCAGGGATAAGAAGGTACAGCATCTCCCTCCTTGCCTCTCTCTACTCACTGATCCACGGGGGAGCAGCTCTGCACAGAGAGGCCAGACAGCAGCTCAGAGCCTGTGAGACATGGGGATGGTGAGAGACTTGGGGACGCTGAGACATTGGACACTGGGAGACATGGGGACACTGGGGAACATGGGGACTCTGAGACACTAGGGAAACAGTGGCCCCATGTCTCCCAGTGGACCCTAGTCTCTCAGTATCCCCATGTCTCCCACTGTCCCTGGTGTCTCTCAGTGTCCCTAGTCTCCCAGAGTTCCCTAGTCTCTCAGTGTCCCAATGTCTCACAGTGTCCCCTAGTGTCCTAGTGACATTGGGACACTGGGAGACATGGGGATACAGACTATAAGGTACACTGGGAGACATGGGAATCCAAACACTAGGGGACACTGGGCAACATGGGGACACTGAGACACTAGGGGACACAGGGAGAAATGTCTACCAGCCAGTGTCCCTAGTATCGCAGTATCCCCATGTCTCCCAGTGTCCCTGGTGTCTCTCAATGTCTATAGTGTGCCAGTGCCCCTAGTGTCTCAGTGTTTCCTAGTCTCCCAAAGTCCCTGAGTCTCCCAGTGTCTCAGTGTCCCAATGTCTCCTAGTGTCTCAGTGTCTCCTAGTATAAAAGAGAAAATGTCAGACACTCACTGTGATAGATTTAAGCAGGTTTATTGGACACTGCAACATTTTGACCTTTACCCAGGTCTTTATCAAGTCTCCAGTGTCCCCTATGTATCAGAGTGTCTCAGTGCCCCATCTCTCCCAGTGTTCCTGGTGTCTGTGAGTGTCAGTAGTGTCTCAGTGTCCATAGTGTCAGTGTCCCCTAGTCTCTCAGAATCCCCTAGTCTCACAGTGCCTCCAAGTGTCTCAGTGTCCCCTAGTATAAAAGAAAAAAATCTCAGGCACTCACTGTGATAGATTTAAGCAGGTTTACCGCAATGTTTTGACCTGTACTCAGGTCTTTATCAAGTCTCCAGTGACCTTTATATATCACAGTGTCCCCTATGCATCACATTGTCTCAGTGCCCCATGTCTCCCAGCGTCCCCTCGTGTCTCAAAGTCACCCAGTGTCCCCATGTCTCCCAGTGTCCCCAAGAGTCTCAGTGTCCCCAGGTCTCCCAGTGTTCCCTAGTATCTCAGTGTTCCCAGGTCTCCCAGTGTCCCAATGTCCTAGGGACATGGGGAAACTGGGATACATGGGGACACAGACACTAAGGGACTGGGAGACATGGGAACACAGAAATGCCCCATTTTTGTGTAGGTTTGTCCCTTTCGGCAGTTCTGGTTATGTGATTTGTGTCAGTGGCCCACCCGTTTACCCCATCCATAGACTTTTTGATTTGCTGGACACGGCTGTTAGGGGGTATGGGTTTACTTAAACGCATGAGATTAGCATAGGGTATGTATTTTCTCATAGCTGCATCCTATGCAGAGTTTCCCTCCAGCACCATCTCCATCAGATACATGACGCTTAGGAGGTAGGACTGTTTTAGTGTTTTTGGTAAATAAGATTTTGTAATTAGGCCCATCATAATTGTCAGCACCAGGCCCACTGGGCTCTTAATCTGGCCCTGACTGTGGCTCCCTGTTGTGCAATCCTCAGAGATCAAAGAAGAGTTTAGCATAGTTTTTAATGGACTTTACAGATTTGCCACCTGATCAAATCTCACGTGGCTGCTCACACACTGAATTCCTTCCAAAGATGGTGGTATTAAAAGCATCTGGGATTTGGGCGCAGTTTGCAACCACATTGGAAAAACTGTGATCACTTTTTCTGCGGCTCACTAAATTGAGCTTTTTTTTTATGTTAAAATGTTGAAGAAACACTTATACACAATGAAAACTCGGCAGTGAATGGTGTCATCTGTTAGAGGAACACTATGAAGACAGATGTTTTCCATTGTAAGTCACAGGCAGACGCCTTCTGCAGCATCCCTGCTCATTAATTATCTGTCACCATCCATGATAACTACATACCTAAGTAATGATCCGTTTCAATTAAAATAATCAAATTGTTTTTGAACATACATGTACAGGTTTTAGTAACACTTTACAGGTTTTTATGGATTCGATTAATATTTAGATTGTGAATAAATTTTGCTCTGTGACATACAGTACAATTTACAGCCTAAAGTAGTACGATTTACAAAGATATATTTGTAATTAATGAATGTGTTGCCTTTTTTGCTGTGAATGATGATAACGAACATAAAATTTTATTTTTTAGGTATTGCTAGCTTCTAGTCTTAGCAATAAAGCTATTGGTACTTCATTTTTTTTTGCCTTACCAAAACATGAAGAATTTACCAGGATGAACCCACCGCTTAAATGAACACTATATGCACCCAGACCACTTCATTTAAATTCTGAGCACGCGCATAAGGTTCCCAATGCTCCTCTATGAGGAGCATTGGATTGGACATTGCGGACATCATTGGAGGAATAAGGACTTAATCATCTTGTTCCTTGGCGCTGCTGTTCATAGTAAATATTCATTTATTTATTTATATATTTCTACGTGGGCTGTGTGTTTATCTACCAGAAGTGGGGCTAGAAGGCAGAGAGTGTTGTAAATTTGATGCAGAATCGTCAGAAACAGAGAGTAGCATTACAGGTATTTCCTAATCCTCTGGCCAATTGCCTATTTATGAACCCAATCTTTCAAACCATATCAAGGAAGATAACACTTTTGTTTACTTTTGGAAGCATCACCCTAACAGTATGGTATAAAGACTTAAAGACCTACTAAATGACAGCAAATCTACAGGAAGTGCAGAATTATTAGGCAAATGAGTATTTTGACCACATCATCCTCATCCTGCATGTTGTCTTACTCCAAGCTGTTTAGGCTCGAAAGCCTACTACCAATTAAGCATATTAGGTGATGTGCATCTCTGTAATGAGAAGGGGTGTGGTCTAATGACATCAACACCCTATATCAGGTGTGCATAATTATTAGGCAACTTCCTTTCCTTTGGCAAAATGGGTCAAAAGAAGGACTTGACAGGCTCAGAAAAGTCAAAAATAGTGAGATATCTTGCAGAGGGATGCAGCACTCTTAAAATTGCCAAGCTTCTGAAGCGTGATCATCGAACAATCAAGCGTTTCATTCAAAATAGTCAACAGGGTCGCAAGAAGCGTGTGGAAAAACCAAGGCGCAAAATAACTGCCCATGAACTGAGAAAAGTCAAGCGTGCAGCTGCCAAGATGCCACTTGCCACCAGTTTGGCCATATTTCAGAGCTGCAACATCACTGGAGTGCCCAAAAGCACAAGGTGTGCAATACTCAGAGACATGGCCAAGGTAAGAAAGGCTGAAAGACGACCACCACTGAACAAGACACACAAGCTGAAACGTCAAGACTGGGCCAAGAAATATCTCAAGACTGATTTTTCTAAGGTTTTATGGACTGATGAAATGAGAGTGAGTCTTGATGGGCCAGATGGATGGATTGGTAAAGGGCAGAGAGCTCCAGTCCGACTCAGACGCCAGCAAGGTGGAGGTGGAGTACTGGTTTGGGCTGGTATCATCAAAGATGAGCTTGTGGGGCCTTTTCGGGTTGAGGATGGAGTCAAGCTCAACTCCCAGTCCTACTGCCAGTTTCTGGAAGACACCTTCTTCAGGCAGTGGTATAGGAAGAAGTCTGCATCCTTCAAGAAAACATGATTTTCATGCAGGACAATGCTCCATCACACGCGTCCAAGTACTCCACAGCGTGACTGGCAAGAAAGGGTATAAAAGAAGAAAATCTAATGACATGGCCTCCTTGTTCACCTGATCTGAATGTCAGGGTGGTAGTCCGGTGCCCGGAACCCAGACACAGTGTCCAGGTGGCGGGGCATGGACCGGGACCCATAATGCCTGATGAAGTGGGAGTCTTCAGCGTGGAGGTGGATTAGCAGGGTCTGGTGCAGGGTAACCGCACGCCCCCTGGTGTTGAGCACCAGCGTTTGTGCAGCCACAACCAGAACCCTGATTCAGCTTTTGCGGATCCAAGGAACTAGGAGCTAGGAAATAAGCAGACCTCCCAGGAGCTGTATAGGGAGGCTCTGCAGCAAGGGTGTATCCAGTACTAGAAACAAGACAAAGCTAGAACAGGCACCAAACATGAAAACAAGACATAACTAGTAGAACCCAGAACCAGAGAAGGATAGGAAGCTAAACCCAGAACATGACACAATACATAAGGGAACATTAACTAAACATGGGCATGACGGGACAGGGCTGAACATGGACAGGTATATACAAACTAAGACACGACAAGATAACATAGGCAAAACAAGAGGAGAAATAACTAAGTACTACATATGGAAATCATGGGGGTTTAGTCACACTATATGATCATACATTGCATAAGCCTGCCAACAACGCCAATGTACCCCATATCTGGCAGGTCCTACACTGCCTAATGTATGCTAAAACAACCACAGATTAAGAACACATATATAGCACTTACCTGCAAGAAAGGACAGAAGCTTTGAGCCGCTGCCTGCAGGAACTCCAACACATAATGAAAGCTGGAAACATAAGGGTGTGGCACATAAAACAAACATTTAAAGGAAACCTGGAGACTGGGAAATCCAGGGACGAACTATAGGAATGAACCCAGAAATCCCAGCATAAAGAAAACCAGACACAGAATAGAAAACCAAAAAACCAAGAAATATTAAACAAGAATAGCAAAAGGAGTACTGGATACCAGAAGCCATTACCAGAATGATCCGCAACCAGGAACAGAACGTGACACTGAACCCCATTGAGAACCTGTGGTCCATCATCAAATGTGAGATTTACAAGGAGGGAAAACAGTACACCTCTCTGAACAGTGTCTGGGAGGCTGTGGT
Source organism: Pelobates fuscus (assembly GCF_036172605.1). Taxonomy (NCBI): domain Eukaryota; kingdom Metazoa; phylum Chordata; class Amphibia; order Anura; family Pelobatidae; genus Pelobates; species Pelobates fuscus. The sequence goes on along the minus strand of NC_086322.1, from coordinate 46,438,285 downwards.
TGCTGCTGCACGCAATGTTGATGGTGAACAGATCAAAACACTGACAGAATCCATGGATGGCAGGCTTTTGAGTGTCCTTGCAAAGAAAGGTGGCTATATTGGTCACTGATTTGTTTTTGTTATGTTTTTGAATGTCAGAAATGTATATTTGTGAATGTTGAGATGTTATATTGGTTTCACTGGTAAAAATAAATCATTGAAATGGGTATATATTTGTTTTTTGTTAAGTTGCCTAATAATTATGCACAGTAATAGTCACCTGCACACACAGATATCCCCCTAAAACAAACTAAAAACTACTTCCAAAAATATTCAGCTTTGATATTAATGAGTTTTTTGGGTTCATTGAGAACATGGTTGTTGTTCAATAATAAAATTAATCCTCAAAAATACAACTTGCCTAATAATTCTGCACTCCCTGTAGTCAGTGAATTAGCACACTCTGTGCTCCTTGTTTTGTTATCAACTTGTGTTGGCTTTTTGTCAGTTTTATAGATGCACAACAGATAACATATTTTTTTTAAAAAATATTTTTATTAACCTGCTTTTAAATCAGTTTGAGGAGGTGGAATTATGTATGCAAGGGAGTTCATATGGTGGACTAAATTAGCAGAGGGAGGGAGAGAACCTCACCTTGAATCTGGGTTTACCACAAAAGGAATCAAACAAAGGGTTGTTTTAAAAAAATGTTTGTCTTGTCTTGTCTGTTAGTTCAGTAAAGGGACACTCCATTCAAAGAAAAGTACAAGAACAGGCACTCCGTCTGATACTAGAGGGTGTGCGCTCGCTCCCTGTGGTGAAAACTGTAATTGCAGGCAATTACTTTAGCTGTCGGGTTCACTTACCCTTGAACAATTGTTAAAGCAGAGTGAGAGAGGAAGCCCAGGGCGTTTCTCAACGCATTTTCTCTTCAAATCAGCACTCTAATAAGACAAGGAGAACCTCCTAATCATCTGTAAAGCTATAGATGATTCCAGTAAGCATGAACCATCTTGCATATCATGTTATGGGTATACACAAGGCAAAATGAGACAGCATCTTGGTCCAGATGAACAATGTTGTGACTTGAGATAATGACAGGACTATTACTCTTGATAGGCTTAAACGTATTACTAAATTGCAATCTTTAAGTTTGGATAAATAAATTGCAATCTTTAAGTTTGGATTCCAATATTGTGGTCTATGTCTTCAGTACAGAATCTACCAAAGGTACCACTTGGACTTTTTTATGATATACTGGACTTAATTTTATTGGGACTTTATCGTTGGGTCTGATCTGGCTTTAGACAGTACCCATATATAGATATTCTCCATACATCGTTTTACCTACCATTAGCACATAGATATATGTGCACATCTTTCCAATAAAGAATTGTTTATTTTTGAAAAGACGTCTTTTTTCATACATTACTTCCACCTAATCCATCAGGAAGCAGGATTGAGGACGTCCTGAAAGAGTCCTCCTGCGCTATTCAGGAGAGCCTTATGATTATATTTGGCTCCATGTTTGTGAGTATTCACTCTTGATTCTTTATAATTTTATTTTCTCTTACAATATTACTCTATGTGATATATTTTCTCTACAAATCCGCCTAAAGTGTTCCACCGATTGTATGTATTTGGATTCCAATATTGTTGAATGGCAGTGGCTGAGTGACAGGCAACAGAAGGTTGTAGTCAGTGGAGTATATTCGAAGCTTGGGCTTGTCTCAGGGATCTGGACTTGGACCCATTCTCTTTAATATTTTTATTAGTGATATTGCTGAAGGTCTTGATGGTAAGGTATGTCTTTTTGCTGATGATACTAAGATATGTAACATGGTTAATGTTCCAGGAGGGATAAGCCAAATGGCTAATGATTTAGGTAAACTAGAAAAATGGTCAGAGTTGTGGCAACTGACATTTAATGTGGATAAGTGCAAGATAATGCATCTTGGACGTAAAAACCCAAGGGCAGAGTACAGAATATTTGATAGAGTCCTAACCTCAACATCTGAGGAAAGGGATTTAGGGGTGATTATTTCTGATGACTTAAAGGTATGCAGACAATGTAACAGAGCAGCAGGAAATGCTAGCAGAATGCTTGGTTGTATAGGCAGAGGTATTAGCAGTAGAAAGAGGGAAGTGCTCATGCCATTGTACAGAACACTGGTGAGACCTCACTTGGAGTATTGTACGCAGTACTGGAGACTGTATCTTCAAAAGGATATTGATACTTTAGAGAGAGTACAGAGAAGGGCTACTAAACTGGTTCATGGATTGCAGGATAAAACTTACAAGGAAAGGTTAAAAGATCTTAACATGTATAGCTTGGAGGAAAGACGAGACAGGGGGGATACGATAGAAACATCTAAATACATAAAGGGAATCAACACAGTAAAGGAGGAGACCATATTTAAAAGAAGAAAAACTACCACAACAAGAGGACATAGTTTTAAATTAGAGGGGCAAAGGTTTAAAAATAATATCAGGAAGTATTACTTTACAGAGAGGGTAGTGGATGCATGGAATAGCCTTCCAGCAGAAGTGGTAGAGGTTAACACAGTAAAGGAGTTTAAGCATGCGTGGGATAGGCACAAGGCTATCCTAACTAAAAGATAAGGCCAGAGACTAATGAAAGTATTTAGAAAATTGGGCAGACTAGATGGGCAGAATGTTTCTTATCTGCCGTCACATTCTATGTTACTCCAAGTATTGCAAGCTAAATTCTTTTTTAGGTAAAATGAGCTGTAGTGACAGGTTCTGTCGAACTTGTTTTTCTACAAAAATCATTTAAAGGACCACTTAATGAAGTGGTCTGGGTGCCAGGTCCCTCTGGGTTTAACCCTGCCTGCTGTAAACATAGCAGTTTCAGAGAAACTGCTATGTTTACTTTAGGGTTAATCCAGCCTCTAGTGGCTGTCTCACTGATAGCCGCTAGAGGCGCTTCTGCGCTTCTCACTGTGATTTTCACAGTGAGGAGACGCCAGCGTCCATAGGAAAGCATTGAGAATGCTTTCCTATGAGACTGGCTGAATGCGCGCGCGCGCCGATGACGGGGAAAGGAGGAGGAGAGTCCCCAGCGCCAAGGGAGCCCTGCGCTGGAGAAAGGTAAGTGTTTAACCCCTTCCTCTCCATACACCTGGCGGGAGTGGAACCCTGAGGGTGGGGGCACCCTCAGGGCACTATAGTGCCAGGAAAACGAGTATGTTTTCCTGGCACTATAGTGGTCCTTTAACTACTGTCAACAGACTCACGCAAATCTTTAGAAACATATATTAGGTTGGTTAAAACTAGATAATGCAAAATAGATTAGTTATTAATTCATCATGCACAAAAATAAGTCCTGCCCTCAGACTCCCACTGGTCCTGGACGGCAGCAATGACCATAGCACACATCAGCCATACATACAATAAAAAACATATAAAAATGACTTGCGCACTATTCCATATCCCTATGCATAGGGATTTGGAATAGCGCGCAAGTAACTTTTTTGTTTGGTATTAATTTATCTACAATTATCTGTGAATGCATGGACTTCCTCAGGGTAACAACAATCCGTCTGTTATTCAGAGTTATGAATACAGACGGATTATTGTGCCCCTGAGGACGTTATGAATACAGATGGATTATTGTGCCCCTGAGGAAGTCCATGCATACGGAAGAAACGCGTAGGGCTTAAACTGAATTATATTATTCTTTCATTTGTTTTTTTTTTTATTTATTTTAAATATTTATTTACATCACCGTTTTTAATTTGTATGCTGCTGCTCCCGACCTTCTGAGGATCCTGCCCTGAAGGAGGACCCAGTGGTTATGGTGTTATGCCTATTCTTTTAACCAACTTGTAAGTAGATTCAATAAATTGTTCATTTTGGTTATAAGAAGATCTTATATCTATAAACTCTGTGTGTCCATTCTTCTCTCACCCTATGTATGCTTTGGATATGGAGTAAAAGAAAAGAGAAGAAAACCATATATCATTAAATTTTCTGTGAGTGAAACATTGAATAGCCTTTAAGCTCCCCCCTGACCTTATTACACTATTTTAGTTTTTTCTTGTTGTAGATATCCTTGTGTGTATAGAATCTGAAGCAGCCTGTTGTGCAATTGACATTCACCTAAGAGTGAATGAGACCTAAATGTTTTAAGTAAACACACTGCTTAAAATTACAGTTTTTTTTCATAAACTCTGCCCTGGCTGAGATTATCAATGACGACAGTCTCAGCCAATCTAATGTTTCTCCATGTACAGAAGTATTGGGGAACTAGACTACCATGCACATTAAACAATAGAGATAAGAGATACTCTCTCCCTATCATATAATGACTCTGTGCACATTAAACAATAGCAGTAACAATCATCTCCTTCTAAACATGCATTATTTCAATTTAATATTCATTTTTTTTCTTCTACAAACAATTTCCAGTAAATGTTTAAAGCAAATTGCTTTAAACAGAAGAAAAAAAAACCCTTAACCCCTTAAGGACCAAACTTCTGGAATAAAAGGGAATCATGACATGTCACACATGTCATGTGTCCTTAAGGGGTTAAACAAAGCTTTACGCAAACCTTTTCTCTGAATGTTTGCACATAAAATACAGGAAAAATACGGGAAGATTAGTACGTAGAAATGCCTAATTTGTTTAGTCAGCATTACAGCATTCCTTTTTATGTCTGGATTTTGAAAAAAAAATACTGGCACACAGACATTTCTAAAAAAAAAAAAAAAATCCAAGTAAATGGTTGTTGTGCTTTGTGTTTAACTGTGAGGTCTTAAGGTTACAATCATTGTTGGACTACAGGGATCATCTTGAAGCATAAATAGAAGTTCCTCCCTTTTCTCTTCACCAGAATAACTCGGCTGCCAGCAAACCCAGGTGCTCCGTAGACTAACAGAAGACTACAGGACACAAGCTGTAAGTATCAATCAAGTTTCTTATGTCTGTGTGTGTACAGAATATGCCTACATCATGCAATGGTACCATACGACTTTGCTAGTTTGTGTTTTAGTTTGTATTAAACACAGTTTTGCTTTAATTTATTTTTACAATCAGATCTCCAGTTTATTATACTGCACATTATTTATGGACTGTAGTTTTCAATAAATGCAAGATTTTAGGAGTCACGACTGCAAAAAATATATAGTAATTAATTGTTTCACTTATATATTTGCACAATAATAATTTTGTGGAACATTGTTTTCCTAACTCATTTTCACGGGAGATGATGATGCTTGCCATTCTGTTAACCAAATGTTTTACTGAGAGTTGATAATGTTTGCTCTGTGCGATGTTGAATTTTGGCAAGCTTACTTCTGTGAGTGTAATGTAGTAAAAGAAAAATATTGAGTTGTGTGTTTACTTTTTTTTATGTGCAGAAAATGGACAACATGATTCTGGTCTCTAACGTCTGCAGTCTTTTTTTGATTGTATTATCCATCGTGGGTTATTCCAGCTGTCTTCCTCGAAGTGAAGAATCTATTTGTACAGCAGAGGAGCTTGCTAAGTATAGTATAGTTTTTACTGGGAAATGGAGTCAAGCTTCGTTCCCTAAACAATATCCCCTGTACAGGCCCCCTGCTCAGTGGTCACCACTGCTCGGTAAGTGATTAATGCACGCAGATGAAAATGCACAGAATATTTCAAGATGTATGTGTAACTAAAGTAAGCTAAGAGTTAATTGTGGAAATTGTTAAGTAACTGGTTCCGTTCCATTCCAATATGCAAGACCGCAAGAGGAAAATTCATAGAAGGGCTCCTAGCTACAGCAATTACCATTTCAATCCTGATTACCAGGCCAATCATGGTTTTTCCAAGTACTGTCTCTGGGAATCTATATTGAACTGTTTGAGTATTAGAGTGGGTGAGGGATGCACCAAAAGATTAACTGTGAGAAAGCTGGCAGGGTTACACAACCTGTGGTTGCTTGCAATAAACTAATGTGACCTTTATTTATTGGGAATTTATCTTTTTATATTAATAAGCATAGGTATTTAACGTAAGCCTAGAAGGGAGATTACATTGGTTTCCTGCTATTTGCTTTCAATTTTGTGCAGTTTTAAAACAAATAGATCAATAGCTATGATTGTAAGTTAGAATTAAACTGGCTATTTTGGATATATAAGAGTGTCTGCATTGCTTGTGAAGATTTCTTTTTTTTATTAAAACAAGGGTATAAGCAGTGACAATGCTTCCCTGAATACAGCATCTAAGAAAAAAAATATGACTGTTCATGTGCTTCTTTAACTGTGTAATGAATCCCATCATGGAAATATATAGAATGATAGGCAAAGTCATATTATGTTAATGTTTAATGAATCCCATCATGGAAATGTATAGAATGATAGACAAAGTAATATTATGTTAATGTTATTATTATGTTAAATAATCACCCATGTGTTTTGTAGCTCATCCAGCCTATTTTTTTTTATCATGTTCCACTAACAGTTTGTATGTGTTTTATTATGCAAACCTGTTGATAACAGATATTTTAAGTGATTTGACCCATACATAAGCAGGGTGTGTGTATGTACAGTACACTGTGGGATCAGTTGTTATAGTCTATATGTGCCATACACCAGTTAGATAAGATCTGCTCTAGCAGATGTAATCACTTTGTATGACCTACATGTAATTACTCTGGCAGTCCATCAAAACCAATGTGAAAGCATTGCTGTAAGAAGCTGCATCCACTATTAATGATAGTGTTTAAGTACTGCAAGCACCAGGACTTCTGACAGTGTCACTGGGGTGTCATTAGCCAGCCCACAGCTATAGGCAGAACCACCATGTGCTGTACAAATGCAAGTCCAGTAACCTTGTAGGAGCCAAATGGCAAGTCCAGTTTACTGGCAACTCCAGAAACAATGTTTTAGGGCCATCGTAGCTATACATTGGCAAGCTCAGAAATCATTTTGCAAGACCTTCTTCGTGCACCTTACATTGGGAGACCCGGGAATCAAGTGGCAAGAACGCTCACAAATCTAAGTTGCTACATTTGTAAGAATAGCCTGCAGTTAGTTACATTGTGTGTACATTGAGAATCAAAGGAAGTGTGTAGGAATACATACATGAACTATAATATATGAACTTGTGAATTACACATCTGAAACACAGAAATTGAGCATTCAACCATATGCAAATGTACGAAAAAAGCCGAGCAGTTTAGATTACACGGTTTGTGTTATTGTGGATGCAAACTAGTAAACAATGAAACATGCAATGCACTGTGGTTATGGACATGTATGTTGATGACCTCAGACTTTTTCCAGCTGTGAAAAACTATTTGGAATTCTGACACACAGCTGGAAACTTACAAATTCCATTCAACATTTTTCCTTGAACAACAATCTTTTTTTCTGCTTGGTAGTTAAGAGATTAAAGTGTTACTTCAAGAATCATAACCACTACATCCCTGTGTAGTGGTTATGATGTGAGGAGTACCCTGGTCCCATTTCCTGGTAATGAGGCAAACTGTTTTGCAACAGTTAGCCCTCTTTCCCGGGTCCCTGCAGGTCAAGTGACCTGCTTTCAGATTCTACAGAGCTACTGAAGCCGGATGCCGTTGTCATTTATTGGTTGAGAGCATTAGCTGATAATGCCAATGAATGTAACTCAGTGCATAGAAATATGCACAGAATTGACTTCCGCCTAATGACGCAGCCAGAGATGGAGTTGGAGTTACACCTCCAGCAACAAAGTTAAACTCAGTATGTGCAGCATTTCATAACAATATACTGAACATACAGACTCCAGGCACCATGACAAATTTGAATAACTGAAGTGGTCATAGTGCTTGGAGAAACCCTTTAAATATTCCCATTTAGCTACTTCCATACTTTAATTAGGTCATTGTTAAGTTTCACTTAATCCACCTGACAGCAGCAACTTGTTTTGCCCCTATCTTGCTTGAGATACAAAATGACAAACAAGTGTCTTAGCCTCATTTTATTTAATCTACTAAATTTAAACAGATCGCTTACTATGTATTTGAGTATTGGTTTTTGTATCATATGCCATGAATAATTCTATATTATATGTAATGTGGCTATTTCTACTAAGTACGCATATAGTTAAATTGACTACTTTGAACAAAATCTCAAGTTCATGAACAGAGGGACGGAAACTATTATCAAACTGTTCAGTTTGAGAAAGCACAGCCCGTTACTTTTTTGGTAATATTAATATATGTGCCAATGTATTCCTACGACAGGAGCGACTCACAGTTCAGACTACCACATGTGGAAAAAACATGAGCCGGCCAGTAATGGAGTGCGTGAATTTTCAGAAAAAGGTGAAGCCTGGTCACTGATGAAAGAAATAGAAGCAGCTGGTGAAAAAATTCAAAGTGTGCATGGCATCTTTTCAACGGGTTCCATTACCAGTGGGACAGGACAAGCATCAACCGAGTTAGAAGCACATTCAAGACACCCATTTGTAAGTACAGCAGCCCACTAGTGGTGGCATTGGCTGGGCTCCTTAAAATATGCGTGTGTTTTCTAACGCAGCACCTCTCTTCTTAGGTGTTTATATGCTAAATTGTATATGCCTATCCTTATTCCTTAGCTGCAGTATGATTGCTGACTAGTGAAGAAACCTATAGGAAATCTGGGGTCAGTAGAAAAAGCTGTAAAATGCATTTTTGCTCATACACACGTTTCCCCATCACTCAGCCCATGAGCTTCCCTTCACTGTTACATTGCCTGCAGGGATGACTCAACCCTTTAATGGTTGGACACTTTATTGGTGATGCAAGTTGTGTCCGTTACACACCACCATGCAGCTCTGTCCTCGTCTCAGAATTACCAAAGTTGGGTAGTATGTTGCCTGTGATGTGTAAAAATTATGCTCTCTTGTCCTATTGGGTGTTCTGCTAGACACATGGTGGAGCACTAGCAAAGCAGTTCTAGTACAAAGTAGAACTGGACAAACATTTTAGTCATGTTATTGCCAATTTTAACCTCTTTTTCAGGGTTCAATCAATTACCATTATTAGCTTGATTGCCTCTTAAAGGAACACTATAGCATTAAGAAATATGTATTCCTAACGCTATAGAGCCCTAGTCCCCGTTTAGGTGACAAGGGCCCCGTTCCACTGGTGACCTCTCCTCCTCCATCAACGTCAGCTTCCAAGTGGAGCCGAATGCGCATTAATCAATGCTTTCCTATGGGGATCTTTTTTGACACTGGACTCCGTGAGGACGTCCCAGCTTCATTAAGTGTGATTTACTCCATGTAAATCGCGGAAGCGGCCTTCTCTGAAACTGCTATGTTTTCAGCTGCAGGGTTAAAACCTGAGGGACCTGGCACCCAGACCACTTCATTGAGCTGAAATGGTCTGGGTGCCTATAGTGGTTCTTTACTGTAATTGAAATATTTAAAATTATATTTAATTTTTAGTCATTAATGTGCACTCATTTTTCTCAAAGCTTAGTGCTGATTTGGACTCTCGGGATGCACCTGAGATGCCTACAGTAATTTGCTGGATTTCTGTTAATTTTACAGAAACACACAGAATACTATTACAGTGCATCACATCACAGCACACTGATTATTCTGTGCCTAAGGGGTCCTTTTACTGCAAAGAGAGTTGCAAGGAGTTCAGAACTGACTTGCAAATTAAGGTCAACAAAATCATCTTTGCTGCACAGAAGATATTCTCCCCTAATTCAGATATGTAAATGTTTTGTAATTTTACTTTATTGAAGTATTTGCTCATAGGACAAGACATGTGAACAATGTCAGCAATGTTATGTGACAAGATATGCAGTAGTAGCATAAATGTTAACTCATTCTTGAATAAAGTATAGAATCAAAGTGAATTGTGAGTACAATCTTAAGCAAAATAATAAGCATTAATTGTACTTCTCATAATATCATATCATACTGCGAAGATAAGTAAGGAATATCACTAGGTGCTAAGCACTAACGAAAAAGCTGAACATTTACATATTATGAATAGAGAGGCTAATATAGGCAAGAGCAATGTCTTTGGCAAAAACAGAGGTAGGAACTCAGCAAATGCCAACCAGGCAGGGTTCTCTACCGTGGTGAGATAGTCATCATATTGCACAGCAGGTCACCATCCAGTCCCAGTCTCTTAGAATCCAGCACACTATTCTCACAGTTTCAGTTGTATTTGGTGACCAGTGCAGGATCTCTGGGATTTCCCCCAAAGTGCAGCCACCGGTACTGATTGAGGGCCTCCTCAGGATGTGAACTGTGCAGAGGGAAATGATCCCATTTGGACTGCGGCCTAGTGGTGATGAAGCAGGTAACTGGTGCCCCAGTATAGGCGCTTATTTAGGTCTCTTCTGCCATGTCATGTCAGGACTATTCAGAACAGGCAATGATTGGTAGTGTGTTCGTGAAGATAAAGGCTGGATCGGCTTAGGCCCCTTCGCTCGCTGGCTTAGTGTGGCCTAAAACTGTGACCACAGTCTATCAAAGGCCTGTGTACGTTTCTCTTCATGAGTGGTCCAAATCACAGGAGCATGTGGAGGTGTAGATTTCTGAGCAGCATATTTTAAGAAGTAGGCCTCAGACGATCAACTTTTCATGGTTTCAAAAACACTCGGAGAACAGGAAATCCCCCACAGGTTCAAAGGGGGCGCAGGGCAGGGCCCAAAGAAAGCCTGGATGAACTCTGGGCTGAGACAATCTACCCATTAATGTGGCTTTGTTATCCTATACATTTAGAGCAGGGTTACATTTGATCCAAAAGAAACTGTTTGAAAATGTTGAAATTTCCCCAAGGAGCACCAGCTACAAACTTCTGTCTTAGATGGCAGTCAGCATCCCCCCTCTCCCCCACCCACAGTTCAGATATTTTAGTTTGCAAGTTAGTTAAAAGCTTATTCTGCAGTGAATACATGTGTTATTATAATATTTACAGAGGCTCATATAAGAAAACATGTCTAACATTGTACTTCTCCTAATGAACCAAAAAACTAAATTGCAGTACATGTATCATAAAGGGGACACTAAGCACCAGAACCACTACAGCTTAATGTAATGGCTCGGGGGCAAAGAGACTGTCCCTGCAGCTTTAGCAGTGACAAAGTTCCTTTTCTAAGTAAAGACATTGTTTGCATTTCTGCTGGATGACACCTCTAGTGTTTGTACCTCGGACAGCCACTATAGAGGGTCCTGGTTTCGGTCATGCTTCTCTGTATGGAAATGCCAAACGCTTACCATAGAGATGTAATTAGTCAGTGCATCTCGATGGGGAGGTGCTGCATGGCGCAGTGCAGCAATTGCCACACATGTGCTATGCGGAAGCATTACGGTTCCTGGAATCATCAGTAATGATGATCTCCCCCCCAGAGGAGGAGCACCAACTGCACCAAGATTGGAAGAAAGGTAAGTGAGGGCCCAATTATCAAAATAGCTAGTGTAACACTCCTAACATTAATGTGTTTCTATAAACATTTATTTTCCCTTTTGAAAGATTGCATTAACAGATTTCAACTGACCTTCAGCTGTAATTTCCCTCCTAAATTAGGTGTCCTTCATGGTCCGAATTGTGCCAAGCCCTGATTGGTTTGTGGGAGTTGATAGCTTAAACCTCTGCAATGGAAATCAATGGAAACAAAGTGTGACATTAGACCTTCATCCGTACGATGCCGGAACAGATAGTGGATTCACATTTTCATCCCCCAATTTTGCTACAATCCCACAGGGCACTGTTACAGAGGTGTGTTGTATTTAAATATCACAAAAATGCCTAGACCAGCCAACTTTGACACATCAGACCATTCCGGACTACATTTCTCTTGATTTGCATCTAGCCTCTAGACTGACAAAACACCATGAACAATGTTGTTCAATCTCACCTAAAGTGCAAAAATTAGCCATAACAGCCTGACATTGTATCTTTAGGTGACAGCATATTTATATTTCAATATCACTGAGAGTAAGCAATATTGGATATTATTAATAATTTTATACCATTGTATAGATATATAGTAAAGATCTTTAGAAGCATGTTATCCCTTTTGTCATGTTATGTAATTTGTGATATAAACAGTCTGACTTACATAAGTGATTACAATCCTTGTTTCACAAGTACAAATATACCAAGCCATTAGTGTAGGTGGTAATTAGTTGTGGTTTATCTTTTCTACTTATAATTACAGCAATCCATCTTTATGGATAAAATGTTTGAGCATGATTAATAATCAATAAACAAGAGTCTATTAATAAAGAGTTCACATTTTGTAGCTCAGAATGCAATATGAATAAAGATCGGATTGTTACAATTCTAGATTTCTGCATTTAACGGAATTACATAATTTAACATATCAAACAGGTGTCCACTTGGACAATATACTTTTCATTATTAACAAGTCGATTTAAAATGTGCATATTGATTAACCAAACTATGCATACATTGTTATCTTTCTTTTTGATTCATTCACAGATTACAGCTTCTTCTCCAAGTCATCCTGCAAATTCATTTTTCTATCCCAGGCTTAAGAATTTACCACCCATTGCAAAAGTGACATTTACTAAAATAAAGGGCAGGATTGTGTCCTTCCTGGACATACAATCTAATGTGACCGGAACAGGAAACGAGATAGAAGAGAATGCCTCAGGTAAATAATGGTATATTTTATCTGCCTAGGTGCAACTTCAGGCTTAGACATTAAAATAATGGTAAAAAGTGCACCGAGAATGCATGGGAATGGTGTTCCCTTACTATATTTGAAACACTTTTTTGTTTAAAGTGACACTGTAGGTACTGTAAGTCTTCATCTCATTGAAGTGGTTGTATTGTCTGGAGTCCCCTGTCGCTGTCCTTCCATTCAACATTTAACCATTTTTAATGTTTCAATGCTAAGTGAGAGTCCCCAGCAGCCCATGCTCCCAGTCCTCCTTGGGCTAATGACGAACTATTAGCCTGCGGGCAATGGAGTAATCTGATTGACTGACCGTGTCAGCTGACGAATTTCAGCTTATCACAGCAGCCACTGCTGGGACTAATTTGTATTGCTAGAAGAAAGTGTGTAATCACTGCCGTGGTCATACCTTTGGTGGTTCTACCAGTAAACAGGGACAGTGCAAGCGTACTCTGGCTACTATAACCAATTATTATTAATATATTTATATAGCGCCATCAAATTCTGCAGCGATTTACAGTGGGTGGACGAACAGACATGTAGTTGTAACCAGACAAGTTGGACACACAGGAACAGAGGGGTTAAGGGGCCCTGCTCAATGAGCTTACATGCTAGAGGGAGTGGGGTAAAATGACACAAACGGTAAGGATAGTATAGACTAGTGACAGTTGCAGAAGAGGAATCAGTCAGGAGCTATTAACAGTTTAATTGATACGCTTTTATGAAAAAGTGGGTTTTCTAATGATTTTTTGAAGGAGTGGAGGCTGGGTGAGATGAATTCAATGAATTCAATTCCATGAGATGAAATGGTTATATTGCCTACAGTGTACCTTTCATTTCTGGTGCTGACAAAGTGGCAGGCACCAAGTCCAGGGTTTGATTTTGAAGATAAACATGAGTAGGATAAGGAAAAGAAATACTAAGATAAGAGATATACAAATGGGAAGATGGGAGAGAGTGACACAAGAAAGTGAATGATACACAAGTCAAAAGGGTGGCTGGGGAAAAGAGATACAATTGGAGATTGGAGAAAATAAAATAAATGGTGGAGAAATACATAAGTATAGGAGATGTGGGACCGAGACACAAATGGTAATGGATATGAGAGAGCGAGACAACTGGGGGGGGGGGGGGGGGGGAGGGGGGGGATGGAGGAAAGGAAACAGGTTCAAAGATCCAAGTGGGGGATAATTTGAAATACAAGTTGTCAGAGGAGGAACACATGGGAATGAAGTCAGGTTGTTCAAGTTAATGGAAAACAAAAGCAATGATATTTATCACACTTACATACACCCGTGCAATCACACACTGTTCAAACAAATACATCCATTCTTTACACACTGACACCTTTGCTTAAAGCCCTGAGCTGTGCACAGTTTACTAGGTATGCTTATCAGTTTCACTGAAATAGTAATGACTAGCACAGGGTGCCAGACACCAGCTACTCATTAACCCCAGGTGCAACTCACAAATTAAATGTAATAATGCAAACACAGGAATTTCAAAGGAGGTCTATTTGTACATGACATTTTTTTATGTATTATATCCCTTTAAGAAGGCCAAGATGTAGATACGTTTCTACAATTATTTATTAGGACTTGAAGGGATACATTTTTTTTAACAGTGGCAAACTGTTTCCATACTGCAAAACCAGTAACATCTCACCTTCTCATATCCGAAATCTTTGGTCACTGAAAAAGAATTTAAGGGGATTTGTGCCACTTAATAACATGAAAAAAACTAAAACAATATAAACATGTAATTAGGACTCATTATTATATTCCACCACAGGGCAAAACATACAATGTGTATGGGTTTTCTATTTTAATTTGTTAAGACTGGGCTCTCCACTTGTGAACACACATCGTTCAAGTAAGGAACTCTACAAATATGTAACGGGGTTTTGGGGATGCCCCCTAGTGTCTTTGGGGTCCTTAAACCTAGTTAATTCACTATGCCTGACAGGCGGATCCTGAGCCTCCGCTATCTGGGAGCTTTGGTACATGTCTGCGGCAGCGCCTCCACCCAGTGGAACATCCGGGGTAGGGATGTGGGGTCCCACTGGGAACATACTTGGTGCAATAAGACTGACACAGCCTAACTGGAACTAACTTTATATGGTAAATAGCAATTGAACCGACACACATAGGAAAATACAATGGCGTAACAGATAACAATGCAAATGTGGATTTTCCCCACTCACCCACCAGCACACCTGTGTCCCACCCCCTGATCTTCGCCCTAGCGGCCGTTGGTGCACATAGGAGAGTTGGGGCCCTAATAAGTCCTGCTCCACAGAGTCACTGACACAGCCTCAGATGTGTAATGTCTGTACGGGACCTCAGAGTCTTTACTGTGAGTGAGAAGACAGGTGCCCTGTGGTGATACAGGGAGAGGTTTGGCTTACCCTCACAACACAATTAACCAGGTAGTCAGTAGCAGTCTCCTCTCACTGGATTCACCAAACGTCTGGGCTCAATACTTGTCTTTGCCAGCAGGTCCCTCTCTCATCTGGTGTGATCTTGGGTGAAACAAGTTCTCTCTGCCAGGTTCCATCTCTTTTTACAGTCTCTCACATGTCCTCCATTTCAGCTCAGCATGTCATCCTTCTAGAATCCTTTTAGGCCCTCCTTCCCCAGAGCTGTGCAGGAAAACCTCTCAGGAACTGATGATGCCACACTCCTCCCACTGATTTCAGCAAGTCATGTGATCAATGCTCTATGTTTTATTAACAACATACTGGGGCCATGTGCCATCTACTGGGCATTTCAGATAATGCAGTCTGTGTAACTTCACAGGGTTACAAATAAATAAAGCGGTTCAGCTTGCAGAAGTACTGTGTGTGGCTGTAGTTTTTCAAGTTTATAAAAATGCAGATTTCAACTGGGGCAGAAACACCTCCCCGGTTGTCAAACAGCCAGAGAGGCTTTCTTCCGCTTCTGTTAGCTCCAAAGGTGCGCTAGATTAGAGCATCCCCTGCCTTGCCCCTTCTCAATGAGCGGTACTACAGCTCAGTGAGAAGCATTGGAAAGCAACAATCATTGGTGAAATTCCTGGCACAGATTAAAAGTTTATTCCAGGGGATGAGGGGAAGGCTTAGAAAGGCATTAGGTGTGTAGCTTTTACTTTGTGTTTTTTCCTATACACCCAAAGTGAAGGAGATTCACTTGAACAGAAAAGGCACGCTGTGCATGTACATGCCACACAGTTACTTAGACGGCTCATCATCATACAATTACTTGGATGGATCAATGGACATTGTAGACTTCTTCATATAAGACAAAATGAAACAAATCAGTGAAAAGGCAGATATATAAAAGGAGAATTTGAAGGAACAACATTCTAGCACCATAAAGACCACTATAAACTGTAGTTTTATGGTGTTTGCAGTGTCCGTTTAATGAGCTTGTAATTTTGTCCTTGCTTCGTTATTATATACATTTGCAAATTTAGTTTTTAATTAACTGTTTAGTGAGCAATCGTAATATTTGTGTTTTAAAATAAAAATTGTTCACTTCAATGTAATAACAATGAGTAAAATGTAAACGTTGAACTTACTAAAGGACATTGCTTCTGTGTCTACCAACTAGCCCCAGGCTATTTCAAATAAAATACTACAAAGGTTGAACTTCAACATGGGCTTGATACCACATTTCTTTAGTTCATGGAATAGTCTTCTAATTGTACGCTTGCCTTTTGTTCTATTTTAGAAACACCGCTGGATTGTGAGGTCTCTGTGTGGTCCCACTGGGGCCTATGTAAAGGCAGTTGTGGGAGCACTGGATTTAAAAACAGAACAAGATACATCCGAATGAAAGCTGCAAATAATGGAACTGCTTGTCCAAAACTTGATGAACAAAAGGAATGTGAACCCGAAAACTGTGTATAGTTTGAATTTAACACTAGAACATAACTTATTTTTAAAAGTAGGATGAGTTTATTAGTTAAAAATAAAAGTACATTTAACGCAATATACCATGTGATACTGGTATTGCCTTTGACAAAGCTTCATGTGATAATAATCCCTTCTGGATTGCCTAACAATTTGATCAGCTTTGTCTTCCGATTTCATAAAATCATATGTAGCACCCTCTTGTGGCAGCATCTGGAACATTTTCAACAAGACAATTATCATACAAAAGTATATTACGTGTACAAATGTAAATTTATATGAGCTCAAAATACAGCCATCATGTCAATATTAAAGAACCATTTTAATTTATTCAGTTTTCAATATTATATTCAAAAGTAATGACAAACAAGCCAATGGGACCTGATGGAATACTCCCAAAGCTATTAAAAGAGCTTAGTGGTGTACTAGCAAATCCATTAACAGATTTATTTAACCAATCATTGTTAACAGGCGTAGTCCCAGAAGATTGTAAGTTAGCAAATGTTGTGCCTATTCGCAAGAAAGGTAGTAGGGAGGAGTCGGGCAACTATAAGCCAGTAAGCCTTACTTCAGTCGTGGGGAAACCATGTTAAAGGATAGGATAGTTGAACATGTAAAATCACATGGATTTCAAGATCAGAGACAACATGGGTTTACTTCAGGGAGATCATGCCAAACTAATCTTATTGATTTTTTTGATTGGGTAACTAAAATTATAGATAAGGGTGGTGCAGTAGACATTGCTTACCTAGATTTCAGTAAGGCTTTTGACACTGTTGCACATGGAAGGCTTATCAATAAACTGCAATCTTTAAGTTTGGATTCCAATATTGTTGAATGGGTAAGGCAGTGGCTGATTGACAGGCAACAGAGGGTTATTGTTAATGGAGTTTACTCGAAGGATGGGCTTGTCACAAGTGGGGTACCTTAGGGATCTGTACTTGGACCCATTCTCTTTAATCTTTGTATTAGTGATATTGCAGAAGGTCTTGATGGTAAGGTATGTATTTTTGCAAATTATACTAAGATATGTAACAGGGTTGATGTTCCAGGAGGGATAAGCCAAATGGCAAATGATTTAAGTAAAATAGAAAAATGGTCAGAGCTGTGTCAACTGACATTTAATGTGGATAAATGGAAGACCGTGCATCTTGGACGTAAAAACCCAAAGGGTAGAGTACAGAATATTTGATAGAGTCCTAACCTCAACATATGAGAAAAGGGTTTTAGGGGTAATTATTTCTGATGACTTAAATGTAGGCAGAGAATGTAATAGAGCAGCAGGAAATGCTAGCAGAATGCTTGGTTGTATAGGGAGAGATATTAGCAGTAGAAAGAGGGAAGTGCTCATGACATTGTACAGAACACTGGTGAGACTTCACTTGGAGTATTGTACGCAGTACTGGAGACCGTATCTCCAGAAGGATATTGATACCTTAGAGAGAGTTCAGAGAAGGTCTACTAAGCTGGTTCATGGATTGCAGGATAAAACTTACCAGGAAAGGTTAAAGGATCTTAACATGTATAGCTTGGAGGAAAGACGAGACAGGGGGGATATGATAGAAACATTTAAATACATAAAGGGAATAAACACAGTAAAGGAGGAGACCATATTTAAAAGAAGAAAAAATACCACAACAAGAGGACATAGTCTTAAATTAGAGGGGCAAAGGTTTAAAAATAATATCAGGAAGTATTACTTTACTCAGAGGGTATTTTATCTTACTATTTTATGTTTGTTTACAATAAATTGTTTTAACTTCATACTGAGTTCGATGAGCTGCAGCATTCTTTCCTGCTTCAAAAGAAGAGTTGCACCCTCTTAAAGGCACAGTGCTTTTTATTCTGAGAGCCCAGTTATCTTTGGCTCTCAATAAGGTGAGCAAGCATTTGCACCATTCTCTATTTTGTCATATATGTATTAAGGATAACACACTAGGAATTCGTTCCACTCTCCTTTCTCTTTTTCTGAGTATCTGGACGTCCATATAGAAGAAGTTTGGTATTATCTATAAATTCCCCTGCGTTTGTGACTTGAGCCTATCCTCCCTAGGCTCTAAGCCATGTGAGTTTGTTACATACGGACTTCTCTACTATTTACAATGTTTAGATATACTACACCATATTGTGCCCATTTATCTCTTTCTCTAGATACAAAAATATTTGTTTCCCTTATTTTAAGGGTAAGTGTTCTTAAATCAGCGCTCCACTGGGTTTTCTTTGATGTGACAGATTTCTTTCACTCAAATCACTCCATACTTTTCCATGAATTTGTGTTAAGTTTAGAGGTACTTACACGTGTGTTGAGCTGCTATACATCCTAATTTGGTTCTGTATTTTATCATCTTTAAGCGTTCCACAGTTAACTTTGTCTTTATTACTGAGAGGGTAGTGGATGCATGGAATAGCCTTCCAGCTGAGGTGGTAGAGGTTAACACAGTGAAGGAGTTTAAGCATGCGTGGGATAGGCATAATGTTATCCTAGCTATAAGATAAGGTCAGGGACTAATGAAAGTATTTAGAAAATTGGGCAGACTAGATGGGCCGAATGGTTCTTATCTGCCGTCACATTCTATGTTTCTATATTATTTTTAAATAGCTGGTATTACCTTTATCACCTTGTCACCATGCAAATATAAGATGCAAGCAGTGATTTTATAAATAGTATAAACATTCTAGGAATAAATCAATAAAAAAATAAATTTAAAAAATATACTGATTAATTCATTTCCTTTATGTAGCAGTTTGGTGTCACTTATTGTAATTATTAGTCTCCTCAATATATTTTAATTTTTATCATGCAGATCAGCCCACATCTAATGCTTGCAAAGTCATACAGAACACAGACTATCAATGAAGTGTTGTTTTGCATATATTGATCTTTACACTTGCATCACATACTGACAAGCGTTCTAGAATTCAACTAGACAGGTAAAGTTTGAGTATGAACTTTGATGTTGGCTTCAAACCCGGCCTGAAAGTTTGAAATTGATTTATCGGTTTGAAATTTGAGGTTCAATGAAGGAAAAGCTGTTACAGACTGAAAGGACGTTAGCAAGAAAGAAGTTGACATTTAGATTGAGTATACTGTTTTTAATTGACTCACCTGATGAATTCTCATCATCCTAGGTACTGCCTACAGTGATGAAGATACACTGACAGCAATGCAAATGACTCCACTCTACCCCCACTGATATAGAGAACTGCAGTATGCAGTGCATTATGCAATAAGAACCTGCTGGCTGCCACCTCCAAAGTGAGGTTGTTTTATTTGATTAACAATTGTGCATTTACAAGCAGTTCTCACAGTAGTCTGTGTGAGCCAGGGTCACGGTCTCTCTCAATCTTTTCAGTCTTTTAAACTGATGTTTGATTTTACAAATTTGTCAGGTTTAAGAGGTGGTCCTGTGTGAATTCCACCAGACTTCACACATGACTCTTCTCAAATGCCTTTCTTCCTTCCCTTCAGTAGACCTATCATTACATTTCCTAACTACAGATTTAGTGACCCACTTCACCAATATGATGTCGTTTCCCTTTTGAAGAACACAGTGTTGTTTGAGATGCCTTATTCTTGCATTTTTTGCATGTCGTGTACATGCAGGACTTGTCATTATCACTACACACACTGGCCTTTACAGTGTATTGGATAAAGCTACTTTATCCACTATTATTCTGGAGACAAGTGGTTGGGAGTGTGTCTGGGCTTACTAGACGGGCAATACTGCCGTATACGACAAACAAACATAAAGAAAGCACCTTGAAAAATAGCAGAGGCATGTGGGTACTACAGAAATTGTACTAAAGTATGGAGACTGTGAATCAGTCCTGCTGTAAATACTGTATTACAGATGATCGGAGTTGCGATGCCTGACGCAAATGTTTATATTGTTTATTTCCAACATAATTGTAAAAAGTGCACATATGCAATGCCTGTCTTACGCTCGTTGTAGTATTATGTTACATGTTGCAGGATATATCTATACGAGCTTTGATGGCTCGCGACTTTTGCAATGCACAAACCAAAATAAAGAATTATAAAAAATAAAAAAATTTAAAAAAAGCTACTTTATCTTCAAGCCAATGTTTTCATGTGCTTTGCAAGCACATGTTTCTCTGTCTCTTCGCTGGCCAATCTAAAATGGTTTACATTTACAGAATTAAGCAACTGAATGGTTGTGCCTGGGATTCTCAGATACAAATATTTTATGTGTCTATTAAGGCTCTCATGTGGAACATCTGGCCCTCTTTATAACTCTCCTTTATTATGGTGGAGACTGCATCATGAAGAAGGAAGTGGCTTATAAGTGTGTACATTAATCTTCTCTGGCTGTTATTGGGTAATGTTTTCTGGTTTCTGCTGGACCTCTCTGCCCTCTCTGCCCTACAAACTGACAATTACCTGCTTTCTATTGGCCATCATCTCAAACATTTAAAGTATTTTGATCTGATGGAAGAGAGATTTACCTGCTGAAGTGAGAATAGCTGTTCTCTTAATTAGAATTTTTCTTCTTGTTTATTTCAATTAGGTTCTTCCTTGATGGTATTGTGTTCAACACAGCTTTTAGCTTTCTTTCACCTATAGTACCTTTTTGAGTTTTCCCACCACTGTTTTTTCTTCTTTTCTTTATGTTTCTTTGCCAGAGCTAGTATTCTAGAGTTTTTGATATCTGGAAATAGAAAGGAAGGATTACATGAAATTTAGTAGAGACTGAATGGCTTACAGTGTGTGTGCATCCTACAATAGGGATTAAATGGCTTATAGACCGTGTGTGAGAATGTGTGGGTACTCATGTGGACTTCCTATAGACTATACAGCTGCAAGAAAAAGTATGTGAACCCTTTGGAATGATATGGATTTCTGCACAAATTGGTCATAAAATGTGATCTGATCATCTAAGTCACAACAATAGACAATCACAGTCTGCTTAAACTAATAACACACAAAGAATGAAATGTTGCCATGTTTTTATTGAACACACCATGTAAACATTCACAGTGCAGGTGAGGTGAGAATAGTGTTGCAGAGGATGAGGAACCTTAACATGTTTTGCTAATTATATAGAAGCCATGTTGACTAAACAAATGTTTACTCAATGAACGTAGACATTATTTGA
Organism: Pelobates fuscus; assembly: GCF_036172605.1. Classification (NCBI taxonomy): domain Eukaryota; kingdom Metazoa; phylum Chordata; class Amphibia; order Anura; family Pelobatidae; genus Pelobates; species Pelobates fuscus. The sequence goes on along the minus strand of NC_086322.1, from coordinate 46,416,673 downwards.
GTATATTTTCAAACTACCTGTATCAGTAATTATAATCAATACAGTTGTGTACACAGTCTGAAAAGAGAATGCTACCAGGTAAGCTTAAGAGATACGCTTAGCTGGTAGCCATCTTGAAGGTACTGGCAGATGTGTTGCTTCATACAAAATCAAACTTTATTTAACATTCTCAACGTGTGTAAACAGTCCTTTAAAAATGGTGCAGAGGACGAACATTAGTCATGAACACTGATTTTTCTGTAATTTGAAAATATCTAGAAAAAAAACTTCATTTTTTTTTCTATACCATTTCATTTTACTCTGTTTAAAATACAACATAACATACATTCAGCCATAGTAATGAGAACAGCAGAAAAATGTATTATACAAAAATATAGATCATGCCTCTTAAGGCTTTGTTTATGCAGCTAAAGCCACACCTCCCTGCATCTGACTTGCACAGCCTTCATAAACACTTCCTGTAAAGAAAGAACTTATATTTAAACTTCCTTTATTGCACTGTGTGTTTCATTTCGCATTTCTTATCTTCTGCTCAGTTAATAGCATGTAGGAGTCTTCAGTGTGTGACTAAAGTTCAATGTATAGTACAGGAGATAAAAACTCCTAAAGTAAGTTTCTGATCTGATTGTAAATGAAAAAAATGTTCTTATGTTGGCTGTGTGAGTCACAGCCAGGGACGTTGTGGCAAGGGCTGCATTAACAGAAACAAATGTGATCTATCTCCCTAAAGGCAGATATTTGAATAGTGAGGCAGGGGCATGATCTACACACCCAAACTGCTTCCCTAAGTTAAAGTTGTTTTGGTGACTATAGTGTCACTGTAAAATTACTGACTTGTTGTTTTTAATGGTATCATGAGAATGACTTCTTAACCCAATATGATGCCAAGCCTTATTCAAAACCAGCTGTATCTTCAATCATCAATAAAGGGAATATGTAAACTGCAGATATATTCATAACAGACACTTTGTATTTACATTTTCTTTGCAACAAAAAACAGCAGGAGGGGGCACATGACCCTATGGACAGCCACCACAAAGCTACTTTGTAAATACTTACAATTTTACCAGTTTTTAAATAGGTATAATATCGCCCATCCTACAATGTACAATGTACAAGCCAATAGCAAATTGTATGTTAATCATTAAAGAACAAACATCAACCAGATGCATTTTTCCCATACAAATCAATAGCTTAAACACTTAAACTACACAGAAGGTGTTTGTTTCCAGTCATCCAAGAGAAGTCTCCAAACTCACAAGCCATCATGAGAGCAATGGGAGCTCGCTTAATAATCTTCATGTTCTGCTGGTCTGCCTCTCTAGCAATGTATTTCCATATAGCAGAAAAAGAGGAAGCATGCCTAATCGAAGACATTCCTTCAGACATTTTGGTTACAGGTAAGATCACACCATGTGTATGTACAGTTTTCAGTGTGCCATTTTGACCCTAGAAGGGAGGTGGTTATGGAAGCAGCATGGCAAGTTTACTGTATATTAATAAACAGAGACAATTGTGAAGGTGATAAATGTCTGCAGGAGAATCCTAACAATTGCTTCGATGTCCACTGTGTATTCCTGGACACATAGCACTATTTTAAGCTGAGGAGTAGGACATGTAAAAAGCTTCCCCACAATATGTAGAGAAAAATATAATAATCAAAGTAGTAACTTGGGAGCATCATTTTGATTAGATAGATTCACCCTTGGATAATATTCATTCCACATACTGCAGAAAAGCATTTTCCATGTCCTTAAATAAATGCTTATTGTTTACCCTACCTAACTCATTTGTGAATTGCCAGTACAAGGAAAGGGGGTCAGCACTCCATTACTCCAGGGGTGCCCCCAATAAAATCCATTGATGTTTGAAAACTACAACTTCCATGATGCTTTGTCGTTCTAAAGACATGCAAAGCATTATGGTAGCTGTAGATCTGAAACCTCTGGGGATCGACCATTTGGGCACCCCTGCATTACTCTATAAAGGCAAATTCTAATGGAACGTAAGTATCTAGCAGTAGCTAAAAATTAGGAAAATGTAGCTGAAAAACTTAAAGTAGTTCTCTGTTGAATCATCAGGCGCTCAAGGATGATTTTCCTCCAGGCCAATGTACATGCTCAACAAGCCCTGCCATGACCGAAGTATGATTACAGTACTGGATCTGAAGCAGAGTTCTTCTTGTAGTCCAACAGTAAAGATCATAAGAGCATAATCTAATACAACAAGCATGTCAAAACTCATGGCCCACAATGAATATCTTTGCGGCCCAGTGAGCCGCGAGTTTGACATGCTTACTAAGGCAGAGTAGGCACCTGCTCTCCCCACATTGCAGGTGTCTAATCTGCAAAAATTTACCCGGCCAGGGAGAAGAGGTCACTGCTCACTTTGCGCATGCCCTCTGTGGTGATACTAGGTGCCAAAATACGACGTAATTCCAACACCCAGCATCACTAAACTGCACGCGCAAGGGAGCAGTGAGGAGCAGGAAGACAGAGCTCCTCAGAGAAGATCCCCACACCAGCTCCCAACAGTAGGGAGCAATAAATAAAATTATGTAAAGGTGTGCAAGAATGTGTTAGCGTGTGTGTCTGTCAGTGAGTGAGTGTGTGCCTGTCAGTGTCTGTGTGCCTATCAGTATCTGTGTGCCGGTCAGAGTGAATGAGTGTGTGTGTCTGTCAGTGAGTATGTCTGTCAATGAGTGTGTCTGTCAGTCAGTGATTCAGTGTCTGTCAAAGTGTGTGTGTCTGTCAGAGAGTGAGTGTGTGTCTGTCAGTGAGTGTGTGTTGGTCAGTGTTGCGATGGCCACGACTGGACAGCGGAGATGCATACAGGCACGCAACGCCACATCACATGCCGACGTGACATCAACGTGCTCCACCTTCACAGGGTTTTACATGGTGCGGACGGCGCCATTGGGGGTATACCAGAGGCTGGACCCTGAAGTCCAATACTGGCAGCGGCAATGTCAGTGGAGTCTTCTTGTTGGCTAATATATATATATTTTTTTAAAACAAGGGCTGGGGTTTAGCAGATTGGGGGAAGTGGGTTGCTGTTTTTTTTTTTATATACTGTACTTTTCAAAACAAACCTACGTTTCTATGAAAATGTCATCTTTTGGTTTTTTTTTGCCTCCCACATATAATTAAACCTAGTTTATTTGGCCCGTGCTAGCCTTTGAGTTTGACATGCTTGATATACAGCATTTCAGCATCAAACCTTAATAGTGTATGCTTGACTCCAAAGCATTTATTTCTTATACCATAAACCTCTGTTCAGCAATGTTTTATGGGATTTGTAGCTTAGCCCTCAGCCACAATTACAAACAATGCATGGAACTGTGAGGAAAGTTACAACTGCCCCCTTTTAAACTATCTCATTTTGCTTTTAACCCCATTATTTTGTAAAGCAATGCAACACTTGCATTTTGTATTCTGTGTAACAGTAACATTTTTATTTGTATCAAGGACGTTATAAGTTACAAAAGTGGGATATGCACAAACATGATTTCCTCCCATCTGCACCTGGACTAGGAATGTATGTCAATGTAAAAGCTCCGAATGATGAGGTAAGCAGGCTTTTATTCTCTTTTCACTTAAAATCCAGCAAAGTATTCAAAATAATATAATAAATAATACTGTAAAGTTGGCAGGGTGGTTCAGAAAACTAGTATCCAATAGCCACTCAAGCAATAATGTAACCATTTATGGACCAACATTCTATACTTAAGTGTAATGTCCAACACATTTAACATCTGCAAGGCTGTATATCTCTCCAAATGCAAAATAAGCAGTGTATTTCATATTAGCACAAGATATTTAGAGACCATATTGGGTTACTAAGGGGTTTTGTGACCATTTGTATTTATGTAAAGTGCTATACGTGATTAACTCTATTTTCTTTTTGTCTACAGACATTGTTATCAAAATTGTACGGGCCTGAAGGGAAATTTATGTTTACCTCACACTCCCCTGGAGAGCACACTATCTGTATCCAGTCAAATTCTACAAATCTTATATCTTTTGGTTCAAACAAGCTGGTAGGTTAATCACATGTTGCACCAGGAAATACACTTATTGAATTGCATATAAGCTGGCAATTTGTGGTGCTATAGGCTTTGCCAGCATTATGGGTGTAAGAGCATTATGGGGAAGTAGTCCACATCAGGAGTGCAGAAGGTTGCCTACCCCTGATATAGTACTCCTCCCCAACTCTGACTGTAGGAGTGGTGTTATCCATTAGGAATTTACTATTAGGAAAGAGAGGATGAGCTGAAATTTGTAGCACACTTGCAGGGCGCGGCAAGTGGCTTCAGGTAGATACATTTGTTTCTCTACAGCAAGCATGTCAAACTCGCATCCTGCATGTGACCCACAATGAATATTTTTGCGGCCCAGCAAGCCTCAAGTTTTCCATGCTTACTAAAGCAGAGTAGGCACCTTTTCTCCCCACATTGTAGATGCCTACTCTGCCAAAATTACCCGGCCGGAGAGGAGTGGTCCCTGACGGTAGCGAGGGAGCTCAGTCTTCCTGCTCTTCACTGCTCCCTCGCATGCACCCTCTGTTGTGATGCCGGGATATGACGTCATTCTGGCACTCGGCATCCCTAAACTGCAAGCGTGAGGGAGCAGGAAGACTGAGCTCCCGAGAGAAGATCAGGGAGAGGCCCCACTCTAGCTTCCAAAGGTAGGGAGCAATAAATAAAATGATGCAGGTGTGTGCAAGAATGTGTAAATGTGTGTGTCTGTCAATGTGTGTGTGTCCGTCAGAGAGTGTGTGTCTGTCTGTCAGAGAGTGAGTGTGTGTCTGTCTGTCAGTGTGTGTTGGTAAGTGTTGCGATGGCCGCGGCTGGACAGTGGAGGACCTGGAGGTGCACGGAGGCACTCAACACCAAGTCACATTCTGACTTGACGTCAATGTGCTCCACCGTCACAGGTTTTCAAGGAGTAGCAGGAGGATCCATTTAGCACAGTATGCGGACGGCTCCATTGGGGGTATTCCAGAGGCTGAACTCTGGAGTAGCATACTGGTAGTGGCAATGTGAGGGGGGTGCTGGGATTTAGTATAGAGGGGGATGCTGTTTTTTATTTTATACTGTACTTTTCAAAACAAACCCATGTTTCTATGAAAATTTAAGGTTTTGTTTTTTTTGCAGTACACATAAACTTAAACCTTGTTTATGTGGCCCGTGCTAGCCTTTGAGTTTGACATGCTTGCGCTACAGACTAGTAATCATTCATGGAGTATAAATGTGGCTGAATGAGACTTTCCGGGTTACATTTTGTTTTGCAAAGTATGTACAAATAAATGTGTTTACACTCAATTCTGGAACAGGGGTTAAGAAGTATAGATTTACAAATAGCATGTCAATGTGCTTCAAGGAAGGTGTAGTGCTGTAAACTTGTAGTAAAGTAGACCATACTTTTGAATGGCAGACATTCTATCTTCATTTAGCACAAACATCACATGGTAGCAACAGCACACCTATTGCAGCCTAACTCTATTAAATTAAATAATGTAGCATTTATAATAGCTTACTTGTCAAAATTTGTGGTACAGACATAAAATGTTTAGACCGAGATTTCATGGAAAAATATTCAAACACACATCCATTTAGAGGAAGACAATTTCACACTCCATTTTCCCAGGAGCTGTTATCCTGACTATGCTAAAGTGAATGCAATCAAGCTTCAGAAATATAAAACTGAACTAATATTGCAGAGACGTGCTGAAAAAAGCACTACTGTCTTGCATTATACTACTGCTGTGATGGAGAGGCCAGTAAAGACTGTATAGTAACCACATGCAATAAATAGATTTACTTCAGAATTAAACAGTTCACATTGTCTGGAGTTGTTGTCCATGTATTTAAAGGGACACTATAGGCACACAGACCACTTAATCTCATTGAAGTGGTCTGGATGCAGAGTCCCTGTCCCCCTTAGTCCTGCAATGTAAATCATTGCAGTTTTATAGAAATTGCCATGTTTACACTGCAGCACTAAGACAGACACTAGAGTGGCTTCCAGGATTTTACTGAACTTTAGTTTGCCTAACGGACACTTTGCATCAGGACATCCATCGTCTGTTAAAATCTTCATAGGAAAGCATTGTGTTGATGCTTTCCTCTGAGGAGGGCCCAAAGCGCTCACCATGCATTAGACCCCCCTTCAGATGATGCTGGAGGAGGCGGAGGGACACGGTAAGAGTAACGAGGGGTTTTTTTTTTCCGGAAGGGGAGGGGGGGCAGAGGGAACCATAGTGCTAATACAGATTTGTATTCCTAGCACTATAGTACTCCTTTAATGCAAATATTGGCAGGAGACATTTTCTGGTAAAGTCGGCATAGGTTCACATTCTAGATGTTTTTCACCCAAGAATATTATAGGTCAAACCACAATTTGAGCATTTATTTTTGCCACATACCATTCCTAGTGGAGAATGGATAAGAGACAAATATGAGGACAAAACAAAGAAACTGAAAACTATATAAAAAAAATCAAATCACTACAATTCTTGGTTTCTTGAGTTAAAATAGTTTTGCTCATATATTGGTGCTTGGATATCATCATATAATAAAAAATAATAAATATTTATTTCACTGAAAGGCAAGTGCAGATGTTTTTTTTTAATTTGCATTTGAAAGACCTTCAGCCTTGAAGAATTTTGAATAAGCTTTTCAAACTATTTCATATTTTTGGATAAACTGTTACACTGATTTAATATTATGAAAAAACTATTGACATTTTTTGATCTGTTGATAGATTTTTTTATTGCTATAATATCTTTTTTGATATTGTAATATTTTGAAAATGTTTTAAAACGGTCTTCAAAAGGATACAATTAATTTAAAAGGTTATCAAACAATATTAAAGCAAGGCCTTTTATACACACACACATTACAATGTAACACAAGCTCCTCCTATTCTTGTAAATGTAGATTTGTATTAGCCATGTGCTGCAGGAAAATATGACAATAGACACATCTGACAATTTGAAAAAACAAAATATAACCAAAATAGATTAGCACCCCAAACAACACATGAGCCACACAGCTATATGGCAGATCCATAATACCGCGGTTGCTGAACGCAGCCAAAGCGACCATCCCAATCTATTGGAAGCAGGCAAGCATACCACCGATATCAAGATGGGTGGAGGAGGTGGATAACACCAGGAAATACGAAGATATAAAGGCAAACACCCCAAAACTCAGAGACAGATACACCAAACGCTGGTTCCACTGGCTGAGAATAACCACATCAAACGACTTCCAACGACACCTGGCCCCGCAATAGCCGGACGGGTCGAGAGGCGGGAGAGAGCGACCGGGAGACCAGACGGGGAACGGAGAGACGTGGCGAAGGGGGGCAGCAGCAGGGGATGGAGACACGCATAACCCCCCCCCTACCTGAACCACACTACCTACCCCCCTCATACGGACACCAGACCTGACCCACTAACGCACCACACAAGACGGACACAGAAGCAAACCTAGACGGACAGATCTAAAACTGGACACCCCCGCTCAACACGACGGACGGGAGACACCGTACGAACGACACAACACTACATAATGCCAAAAATACCCACACCCGATATGAGTACACGACCAACCGTGACAAGGAGGGGGACACTAATGTAAGCCACCCAGGGAAGGGGGAAAAAAAAAAAAAAGCGCACAGGGTACAGAAACCCAACACTTCACAACGAAACACACACACATACATACAACTAAGCCCCGACGAACCTCACAAAGAGTGATACCAGGACACGGGAACGGGCACTACTCACCGAACATCAATAGGCACAAGACCTCGGCTTAGCCGAATAGGGAACAGCACACGGGAACCGAATCAGCCACATAGTCACACCACAATAGAATACCACCCAGGACTGTAGCAGCCACACTTGGCGGCGGAGATACCAATCCGCCTACAACACGCAACGACAGTCAGATACCCAAACAAGCTATCACAAAGCGGAACCTAGAGCCCCGCAGCGCCCAGAACACACAAACTACCGAGACACCCATAGCCGTAGTTAGGGCAACATAGCAAGACACACGCACAAACTACACCTATTACCAGACCAAACGAGATTAGGGTACAGCCAACCACAACCACAACACGACAAGAGACACAAGGCAATGGATGCTTGGCAGCACGGGCACCATACCAAAACACAAACTGGTGCAACACAAGACACGGTAAAAAGTTAGAGATAAGCCCCTCAGGAGGCACTGGGCGGACACACTGTACCAAAAGACACCAGAGCAGACTAGACAATGGTACGTCACGAGCACTAACAGGGTCAAGTGAGAACAACTAACCAAGTATACGCAAACGGTATTACACCAACATGAACCAGATGGCCTCCGCATAGGCGACGTAATGCATACTGACATAAGCACCGTATATATGCGCCCTAGCGTGGGCGACCTATGCATACCCATACAAGCAGGAGCCACACACACAAATGCTACGGCAACAATAAGTATACAACAAAACTATAACACAACTGTAATACTAATCTGAGTACATAGGCCAGTTGACAATATGAACCAATCCTTTATGTCATGTTATACAGGCTAAGACTAATTCGCTTCTGCGTAAGCGACAAACTGTTTATACCTTTACTTACCAATGTTTCGGCCCCTGCGTGGGCAAATATTTGCTTTAATATGACTCGGTTCGCTAAATGCGTTTATATTATGACAACAATAAAGATATTCAAAACAAACAACACATGAAAAACATATAAGTGGTTAAATTACCCTTATATAGTTGATTCGATTGTAAGAAGTATCCTCAAACCTTCTTAATACAAATACAAAATATATACAATCTAAAAATTGTGAAATAGCCTAAGGAAGGCATAAATATAAGTGAAAATGTGAGTGGCCAACAGGTTACTCACAAGGAATAAGTAAATAACAGGCGCATAAAGGTTTCTTTAGGGACTTGGTTATTGTTGTCACTTTCAATCATCAGCCATATATGCAACAGAAAAGAGAAAAGCAGAACACAGTGTGTATCTTTAAAAAAAATTATAACACCTTTTTATTCAATCACACTTAGAAGCTGGAATCGTCACACTGGCATATCAAAAATATGTTGCAGTACAAACTTCTGTGGTCAGCAACCAGATAGCAGTTTCAGATCCATAAATATAACAATAAAATAAATAAAAACATACAAAATTAAAAGTCACTATGTCTTATCTCCTGGCCCTACGCGTTTCGTCCTTTGGTCGGACTTCTTCAGGGGTGTATGGCAATGCTGATACTAATCCACGTCCTCGTTCCTTTTAAATGTCTCTATTGCGCCTTTTTGCCGAAAATCCTCCAATGCGGATTCATTCTAAGTTCGTGTTCACCTGTTTTACATACTGTGCGTCATATTCTTCAGACACTGTTCTACATCTGACAATTACCTACCCTAGAAAAAATAAACAAATGATACCACAATCCTCGAGTTCTGAGCAAAAATCTATAACACGTGCCATTTAATAGAAACATATGACATTGACAAGATCTTTGTCAAGCGAAGGTCAAAATGTTGCTGTAAGCTCTCGTTCCACACGCAGGTGGCAATGAACAATACTGGTTTAAAATTAAAATCTGAGCATACACCAGGCTACACAGCTGACATATTGTTTGCTGCAGCTTATCTTTCACCATTTTTTTTTAATTAATTTGTACAATTTTCCCCATTTATTCCATGATTTTTCTGCCCATGCTCTCATTTATTAATGCTTAGACCATAGCCTAACACGTAAAATGTGCATGTAAGATGTAAATACTCCTGCCTTGTTTAAATTGCCACTCCTGTCATCAGGTCTAAGACCAAGTCTAGCAACTTTCCCTCACTAGTTACTCCAGACTTATACTGTCTAGCCTGTTTAGCCTGCATGATGTATAAATTAACAATGTGCCCCTACTTAAACAAACTACCTTATCTTGACTAACTCGTGTTTTTTCTACAAAATTGTTGTTAGGCTTCATCGCTATTACTAATTTACTAATATGTCTCACGAATGCCGAGAAAATGTTTTACTTGTGCTGTATTTCAATCTATTTCTTTTGCTATAATTTACTTTCAGTCTAGACAGTACATCCTATGGTAAATATGCAATAGATGCGCAATCTAGACATATATTTCCAGCTCATAAGATAATCCTCCACTGTTTAAAAAAAGAAAGAAAATGTGCACTGTACATAAAGCCACACTGTTGTTCACTAGTGTTTATTGATAATATTGCACCAGCTATTGTGGCTGTGCAAATCTGTTTGTCAATCCATGCACAACATAAATAAAGAATTAAAAAAAAAAAAAAAAAAAAAATGTTGCTGTGAGGTCACAGGTTTGCACACATCTGGGGAATTGCAGGACCATTTCTTTTACATCTGGAGTTGCAGCCAGATTGGCGCAACACAGGTTTCTGTCCCCCTTTGCTACGAACGATAGTGGGTGCCTTATATTTTATTATGGGTGAAATACGAATTTGCAAAAAAAAATAATTCTACTTAAAGCGACACTCCAGGCAGCAATACAAATTTAATGCATTTGGTAGGTTTTGTAATATGCTGTAATCGTTATAGTTTTTGCATTAATTTATTAAAAAAAAAATTTAAATACTGTTTTGCATAATGCTGCTCTATAAGCCTCTTTAGCCACACCTCTCACATCAGAAAAATACTTCCTTATAAAAAGTATGCATACAGATCAGCCACTGGTAGCACTAAGTTGTCTGAACTACAAAACAACTTGCATTAGGAGGACAGGATGCCTAGGTGGACGTAAACTAAACCATGAATTATAAGCATCTCACTCAGTGCTGTTGAGCATCTGTGCATACCTTTGATAAGGCATGCAAGGGTATAGGAGGGTGCAGCATTCTGCAAAACATGTATTTATTTTTTCTGAGCAAAAACTATAAGACGCTGAGCATGCAAAAAAAAAAAAAATACAGCACCAAAATCTATCAAATGCATTAAAGTTGTATTGGTGCCCGAAGTGTCCCTTTAACTTGATGTGACAGAAAAAACAAACACTGATAAATCAAAAGTTCACAATGTATGAGTACATTTCTAAGTCTTCATACAATTACCATTTACATTAAATTATACACTATTTGATGATAAAACTACAAGGCTTATAAACGTACAAGAATTGGGGAGAACTAATTACTTATGTTAGGGCAAAATAGCTTTACTAGAAAACAAAATTCTCCAACTTTGTAAGACAGCTTTGGTGAAAAATGTGTATTCACCAGTCAGTTCTTCACGAAACCTAGTTTATTGAATACACCCAACCAGTCTTTACTATGTGACAAAATAAAATTAGACTTTGTGAATATGACAATTCTTAGTTTGAGATGTATGTGCTAAGTAACCAAGATTGATTATAGCTTTATTTTGTTTTCAGCGTGTCCACTTTGACATACAAGTAGGAGAACATCCTGTAGATTATGCAACCATTGATACCAAGGATAAAGTAAAGGAAGTTACATACGGTCTTGAGCATCTCATGGGGGAAGTCAATCATATAATTAAAGAACAAGAATATCAAAGAGTAAGTTTTCTCTATACTGGTTAGGACAACTAAAAGGAACTGTATGGGCACCATAACAACTTCCTCGAAATTAAGTTCTTACGGTGCCCAGAGGTCTCAGTTTCTTACCCGAATCTTACAGGTTAGATTCTTACGATCAAATAGCAGAAATGGAATAAAAGTGTGTTCAAGAAAGCACGGCTGCCATAAAAAGTGAAAAAACAGGCATTACACATATCCAGCTACTAAACAGGATCAGGTCACTGACTATTTATTTATACATCACAAGGGCAGGAGTTGCGACATGTCTAGCACAAACAAACAGATCGGGCAATGGCTAGAAACACTTGTGCACACGATAACTATAAAACAAAAAGAATGGAGCACGTTGTAAAAACTCAAAGTAGCACTGTCGCCTCCCCCCTCCTGCCTGAAAAATTAGTATTTCAGAAAGATAGAATCATAATACTCATTGGAACTGTGCTGGAATTCCAATGCAGTCAAGAGATATACTGAGACTACTTTGTATCTGTATATTTCTTCTAGCTGACACTTCTAGAGAAGTGGACAAAGCTACCACCGTCTAGAAGTGTCACTCACCTCAGCCGTGACCATCAGTTAAGAATTGGCTCTGTCTATGGAGGATCCAGCGGTCTCCTCCATAGCCCGCAGTGACGTAGGCTCCTGGTAGAACTCACCTTAACCTGCCCCTCAGCAATCAGCGATGATGTCAACATTAGGGGTCTTTGCAAATTCTGCAAAGTCCCCAGATTCTGACAGTGCCGCTTTAATGTCTGAGCTTAAAGGATCACTATAGGTTCAGGAACACAAACATGTATTCCTGACCCTATAGTGTTAAATCCACTCCCTCATTCCTCCATAAATATAGTATAAATCTTACTTGTATTCAAGCCTGAAGATGCTGGCTCTGCCCTGTCTGCCTCAGAAAAACAAGCTGTCTGCTGACATCATACAAAGTGGTAGCCTGATCCAATCACAATGCTTCCCCATATGATTTGCTTAGACTGACAAAGAGGCAGATCAGGGGCACAGTCAGCATGATTCAAACACAGCCCTGGCCAATCAGCATTTCCTCTATGAGGAAAGTTCAGTGTCTGCATGCAGAGGGAGGAGACACTGAATGTTTGGATGCATTTTAGGCAGCCATGACCCAGGAAGGATCTCTAACAGCCATCTGAGGAGTGGCCAGTGAAGTTATCACTAGGCTGTAATGCAAACACTGCATTTTCTCTGAAAATACCGTGCTTACAGCAAAAAGCCTGAAGGTAATGATTCTACTCACCAGAACAAATTCAATAAGCTGTAGTTGTTCTGGTGACTATAGTGTCCCTTTAAGATGAAGGAAAATTTGGCAAGGGTGTAGCTTGAAAAAATGCAAAAAAGAAAAGCCTTCTTCCTGGTTGCTTAGTCTGGCTGGGAAGAACTGTGAGTAGCCGTAAGAGAAATAAACTATGCATGACAAAACAAAATTGGAAAGACAAAGTACATGCAAATATGCAAAAATGATAGATACCTGTATTAAATCCCCTAAAACTGTCAGCAATAAAATTGTAACAGCTCTTGCTAAGTGGCTCTTGGAATTTGCCCAGTCTCCAATGGGCTTTACAAAATTAAACAAACATTTGCGATCAGGATTGAATGCTCCATAATAACACTGGACCAACAATGAATCTATGTAACAGACAAAGATCCACACATTTTAACAAACAGTTATAAAAAAACAATACACTATTATATTACAAATGTTAAATTTTATAAAGATTAAAGAAATTATACAAGAAACATTGACTTGATACATGCAGAAAATGTTTCCTTGCTTGGGACACAATATTTACGATTAACATATGGTAATAAAAATATATTACAGCCCTGTGCGTATGGTAATTCACACATACAATAATAGTGCCTTGATCTCCAAGACAAAATATTGCAATTAATAGAGTTGTATTCTTGTTATCACACAGCTACGAGAGGAACACTACAGGCAAAAGAGTGAAGACACTAACAGCAATGTGTTGTGGTGGGCGATTGCACAGACTGTGATCCTAACTTCTGTTGGAATCTGGCAAATCAAACGCTTTAAAGATTTCCTCATTGCAAAAAAAGTTGTTTAAACCACAATGGAAAATAAAAATGTTTTTGATAAAAGTGTATATTTAAAGAACAGAAACAAACATTTTCACATGTGACACTTGCAACTCGCCCATCCAGTATTTTCATTTCCTACCTAAAAATAAATAAATCTTATTTGTGAATTATATTCTGTCTTAAGCTGTCTCTTTTTTACATTTTCCATTGGACTCTACCACCTACCAAGATATTTTTTTATGATGCATCTACAACTCTTTCCACAAAAACATATTATTGGCTTTACTATTAGAGGAACTGTATAGATAATATATATATATATATCCTCCCTCACAACAGCAAACCTACTGTCACTAAACAGTGTAAAAATTTGCTTTAGAAGTACCTTTTTTAATCTTTAATTTTATCAGATTTTCTGCTCCTCCTCTGATTGCATTTAATTTCTCCCTTTGACTTTCCCCTGATTCCTGTTTTTCAGCTGGACCATCCACCAATGGCCAAGCTCCATTAATTCTTTATGAGACTCAGTTATGACACACCTATATAGGCATGCTGGAGCTTCTTGGTGCAATTTGCATCACTCAACACATGCCCACAATACTACAAATACAGCATTAGACACTAGAACTTTTATACCACATGCACTACCCACTGTTAACCCTTTCCCCCTTTAGCCCCTGTTAATCAACCGTCATACCCACTCTTAACCTCTTCCTTCCCAATCCTAGAGGGAGTGGGGTATAGTGACACAAAAGGTAAGGGTAGAAAAGTAGGTTGCTAGGTTAGTATTCACTGAGGGCTTAGTGTTTTGATGACAGTTGCAGGAGAGGAATCAGGGTGCTGGGAGGTTCACAGTTTAATTGATATGTACTCCTGAAGAAGCATGTTTTCAAATATTTTTTGAAGGAGTGGAGAGTAGGTGAAAGTCTAATAGACAGGGGAAGATCGTTCCATAGGAATGGCGCAGCCCCAGAAAAGTCTTGAAGGCAAGCATCAGAGGTTGGAGTACGAACAGAAGTTAGACGTAGGTCTTCAGCAGAGTGTAGGGGCCTAGATGGGACATATTTGTGTATTAGTGAAGATAGGCAGGTAGGAGCAGCATTGTGTAGAGATTTGTAAGCAAGTAGCAGGATCTTAAATTGAGCCCTATATCTAACGGTATAGGTAGCCAATGTAGGGACTGACGGAGGGTGGAGACGTGGGAGGTGCAGGCAGACAGTAATATATGCCTCGCCGCTGCATTCATTATAGACTGTAACGGGACAAGCTTGGAACACGTAAGAGCACGGAGAAGCGAATTACAGTCAAGGTGAGAGAGGACAGTGGCATGGCGTTAAATAGGGGCGGATGTGTGCTATGTTTTTGAGATGGAATCGGCAGGATTTGGCAATTGATTGGACAGGAAGGGTGAAGGAGTGGTCGGAGTCAAAGAGAACACCGAGGCAGCGAGGTAGAGCTGATGGTGGCACCACTGACTTGGAGGTAAACAGACAAGGGAGTATCAACACTTGAGGAAGGGAAGACCAGTTCTGTTTTGGACAGGTTAAGTTTAAGGAAATGAGCAGCCATCCAGTTGGAAATAGCAGAGAGGCAGTCAGAGACATGAGTCAAGAGAGATGGTGAGAAATCAGGGCAGATAATTTGCGTGTCATACGCATGGAAATTAAACTGGAAGCCGAAGGAGCTGGTGAGTTTACCAAGGGAAGCAGTATAGATTGAGAAAAATAGGACAGACTCTTGGGGAACACAAAAAGAGAGGGATTGGGGAGAA
Source organism: Pelobates fuscus (assembly GCF_036172605.1). Classification (NCBI taxonomy): domain Eukaryota; kingdom Metazoa; phylum Chordata; class Amphibia; order Anura; family Pelobatidae; genus Pelobates; species Pelobates fuscus. Next base: position 46,401,238 of record NC_086322.1, on the reverse strand, counting down.
GAGGCAGAGCCAGAGAAAGAAACACTGAAAGAGATCCGGGAGAGGTAGGATCCATCCCTCTGGTTACCTCTTCCCTGTTAGTCCCTATTTTCCCCCCAAGCCTCTGATAACCCCTTGCCAGGAATATATAGAGACCCATCACACAGAGTGGAATAGAATAGATAACATATACCGGACCTTAGGAATACACAATAAATATCACGCGCTTATTAGGAACCAAACTGAACCACAACAGGGCAATGATTTATGCCCTAAGAGCCTTTTGTTGCACAGCCTGGGTAACAAAACAAGGTACCATAAGACCCCTTCTCTGACAGCCCCTGTTATCACTGTAAAATATATATTTATTCTACAAAATATGGCAGTATTGAGTACAAAGTACACCATTAGAATGAGGGAGATAAATGTTGCCTGTCAGCAAGGAAGGGGGTTACCAGCGGGATAGGTGGATAACAGGGACTGGCAGGGAAGGGGTTAACAGTGAGATGAGTGGATAACATGGGCTAAAAGGAAAGGGGTTAACAGTGGGTAGTGAGGTTGGCCTGCAGGGCCTGGAGGGTAAGGGGTTAACAGTGGTTAGTGAGTTTGGCTGGCAGGGGCTTGTGGGGAGTTTATTACTTGCATTACAGGAAAGGAGGGAGAGGAGCACATATGGGGTAGCTGGAACAGGATAATATCAAAGAAAGGAGGAAGGGAAGGAGAACAGAATAAGGCTACATCTGAGCTATGAAATAAAAAGGAACTAAAGAAAACAGAAATGAAGGCAAAAGAGTAACAAAAACTTTATTACACACTGTGCTTAGCTCTAGCCAGATCTCTGTGGTGCAGTAGTCTGTACTGTGAGCATTCCACACTACAGAAGACATGTCTCAATTTTCATAGGCTGAAAAAGGTATCTTTCTTTCAAAGACTGGGCTTAACCCCTTCAGGACGGAGTCAATAGTGCACGTTCTGATCAAAACAAAACGTAAACAAAAACTGGAATTTGCGCTATATGTCTGTTCAACCGTAATTCACCGCTGTCACATTAAGTGCACCCACACTTATTATATATCATTTTGTTCAGGAGAAACAGGGCTTTAATTTTTCATTAACTATTCATATATGGAACATACTTTATTATGAATAAAATAAAAAAAAGTGAGAAAATAAGATTTTTTTTTTACATTTGTATTTCCGTCTGACATTTTAGCTGTGAATGTCATAATACTGTTACGTTTTACTGCAAAAAAATGCACATATTTGTAATCAGCGATGTCTCACAAGTACAACAGTACCCCCCATTAACAGGTTTTATGGTGTTTTGGAAAGTTACAGGGTCAAATATAGAACGTTCCATTTTCAAATTGAAATTTGCCAGATTAGTAATGTTACCTTTGAGATAGTGCTACGGGACGTTTTAGCCGCGAGGCAAACAGGGCATTTGCCTTGGGCGGCATTTTCCAGGGGGCGGCAAAAAACGCCACCCCCAAATGCCCAGGGCAAATGCCTTGTTAGCGTTGCGGCTAACAGACATGCTGGGTGGGCTGGCAGGTGGCTGACGAGGGAGCACTTCCTCTGAGCTGTCTGCTCAGCTCCCTTGCGCGCCGCAGAGTGAGGCTGGGAGCCGGAATATGACGTCACTCTCCCAGGCTCACTCTGCGGCGCGCGAAGGAGCTGAGCAGCCACTGGACCACCAGGGAGAAAGAGACCCCCCCCAGCATTCCCAAAGGTAAGGAGGCTGGGGGGCGAGGTTAAATTAAAAAAAAAAAACCTACCTAGGGCAGAACAAAACCAGGATACACCACTGGTGGTACAAATAGAAAAGGAAAAATATACTGGCGCTTTTGACAAAACCTTGATCTATCTAGTAGCCGCTGTATCACCAAATGTACCTTCCCAAATACACAAATTACAAATACCAAAAAAGAAAGGTGAAGCGCTACATACAATACTCAATTTAGTCCACACTTTTAGGAATATTCCCTTCCCAAAAGGTCGTAGGGTAGATGAAAATTGACACCCAAATGTTCTGAAAAACAAATTAAATCTTCATAGTGCAACTCTGTGATTTAGTATATAGATAATAAGCTTGTATATAGAACCACTCACATTTAGTTGAGCTTATAGCCAAGCTCAGGAGTGCACGCTTTCAGGTCCGTAAAGGCGACCTTTACCCTTCTTCAGTCCTCTGGTGGTAGCCCAGGAATGAGAATTACCTCCATAATGGCATATCATTTGAAAAAGTAGACAGCCCAAGGTATTGAAAATGGGGTATGTTTAGTCTTTTTTAGTAGCCATTTAGTCACAAACACTGGCCAAAGTTAGCGTTAATTTTTGTTTTTGTGTGAAAAAAGCAAAAAACTAATATTTGCCCAGTGTTTGTGACTAAGTGGCTACTAAGAAAGACTGGACATACCCCACTTGCAATACCTTGGGTTGTCTACTTTTGAAAATGGTATGCCATTATAGGGGTAATTCTCATTCCTGGGCTACCATGCGCTCTCTAACGCAACATAACCAATCTGGCAAATTTCAATGTCAAAAAAATGAAATGCAAGCCTTATATACGAGTCTCTAACTTTCCAAAACACCATAAAACCTGTACATGGGGGGTACTGTTATTCTCGGGAGACTTCACTAAACACAAATATTAGTGTTTTAAAACAGTAAAACATATTACAACAATAATATAGTCCATAAAAGTGCTGTTCGTTTGTAAAAAATGCAAAAAAATTCACTTTTACTTAAAATATCATCGTTGTAATACAATTTACCAGTTTGAAACACTAATATTTAAGTTCAGCGAAGTCTCCCGAGTAAAACAGTACCCCCTATGTACAGGTTTTATGGTGTCTTGGAGAGTTACAGGGTCAAATATAGTGCTTGCGAATTAAATTCTCTGCACTTTCTCCCTGTGTTGTCAGGCATGTCAATCAAATTTTAATTAATCAAATCACATAATTATGCTAAAAGATTACTTAAATATACATGTAGAATTTTAATATATATGCATTTATAGGTATTTAAATTCTACGTGTATACTAATGTAATCTTTTATGTAATTATATGTATTTATCTATATATATATTTGCGGTTATTTGCATTTTATATATAGATAGATATATATAGAATGTCATTATAAGTGTATTTTGTTACCAATATATATATATATTAATAACAAAATACAGTTAGAATGAAATTACATATGAATATATAATTTATATTAAATTTTGTTTCAATATTTTATTTATTTATTTTATTCTTTTATTTATTTATTATTGTAATTATATGTATATATATATATATATATATATATATATATATAATATGTGTATATATCTATTATATATATATATATATATATATATATATATATATATAGTATATATATATATATATAACGTCATTCTAAGTGTATTTTAATACTAATATATGTATTTTACAGAACTGCAGGAAAATTACACAGAATTAACAAAAAATAAACTAACCACAGGTATTTGTCACGGTAATATACCACAACACGCAAGAATAGTCCAGATAGTCTAGAGGCAAGAAAACAAGATACGTCTTACCGGACCTTAGAATGGCCGGACTTAGATGAGTACAAGAAAAGACAGAGTCCAGAACAAGCCGAATTCAAGGGAATAGAGAAACAGCGTAAAGTAGAACAAGCCAAGGACTGGTACACAGGATAGCAAACCGGTGGACTAGACAAGCAAGGATAAAGAGAAAGCGGAGTCAGGAACAAAGCCAAGGTCAAGCACCAAAAAAACCAACTGAACGATACAAGCACTAAAGGGAACTGAACAGAAACCACGATAGGGCAAGGTACTAAGGAACAGGTGAGTATAAATACCCTAGCGTTCACTTTGATTGGCCCCTGTCATATCCACGCCCCCAAAACGTGAGTGTATGGGGAATGTGGCATGACAGGGGCCAATGGGAGACCGTTTCAAATTTCGGCTCCCACTGTCCCTTTAAGAGCACGCCCGAGACACGTGGCGCGCTCTTAGAGTCAGGCGGGACACGTGACCGCTTCTCCTGATTTCGCCATCGGATGAGCCGCGCGCGTCTCGTGCAGAAGCAGGACCGCACGCGGCGAGAACAGAGGACCCCGGCTGGCCCCTGGAGAGGGTAAGTACCGCTACAGTATTTGAGCGTATTAGCTTTGATTTAAGCTTAACTTATTAAGCTGCCTGGAGTGTCCCTTTAAATTGATATTATAGACACCAACACAACTTTAGCCTAATGAAGCAGCTAAGGTGTATAGATCATGGCCCTGCAGTCACATTGCTTAATTCTCTGCCATTTAAGAGTCAAATCACTATGTTTATGCAGCCCTAGCCACACCTCCCTGCGTGTGACTTGCACAGGCTGAACACTTCTTGTAAAGAGATCTAGTATTTAAACTTCCTTTATTCCACATTATGTTTAATCTAGAATATTTTTTTTCTCCTCCACTATTAACAGCATTTTAGACCCTGCAGGCTTCTTTTTCTTTTAATTCTTTATCAAAAAACTTTTAACAACGAGGGGCGGAGCCTAACCGCTGAAACGAACAGACGCACACTGCAGAAGCTCCGATCGACAATCAAGAAAAAACCCTCTAAAAACGGAATATTTCACTCCTAAAGACAACCACACAACCAGGGGAACTACCCTGACCTCATGGGACGAAAGAATAGAAAACAAGGGGCGGACAAACCTGCTCCAGGGCTGACGATAGGAGACATGTGGCGGCAAACACGCAGCACGGGAGAATCCAATATGGCGGCCCTCCGCGGAGGCTGCTCGGATTTCTACTCGGACGACTACTCTGAAGGCGCAGAGGAGGATCTCCCCCCACCACCAGCCCCCAAGCAGCCGGCGAAACCTAACAAGCCCACAGCGGACAAAGATGCTGACCTGGTTACTACCGGGGTATTGAAGGCACTGCTAGCCGACCTACAGAGGAATATCCTCACGGACGTCACCGCACTGAGGGGAGAGCTGCAGGGCCTGACAGGCCGCATAACAACACTGGAGGCCTCCTCCCAAGATCACCAGCAGCAAATATCCTCCCTTCAGATGGCCGTACAGGACTTACAACGCCAAAACTTATTATATGAAAGGCGTTTTGCGGCCCAAGAGGATAACAGAAGGGGCTGTAATCTAAAGGTCAGAGGGGTCCCAGATGACCTGCCAGAGACGGAATTACCTCAAACGCTGAAAAAAATGCTGACGGCCATACAACCCGCCAGCCAAGCTACACCCATCACTCCAACAGACTTTTTCAGAGTCCCCAAACCTTCCGGGGCCCCGGCCACAGCCACCAAAGATACCATCCTCACCTTCCGAAACAAGAAGGACAAATCGGCGATCCTCACCACACTCCGAGGCAAGACCCCACTACAGTTTGAAGGCATGAGCCTGACATTCTACGCTGACCTGTCCGGGGCTACTCTGGCGTGGCGCAGGTCACTCCGTCCCTTCACAACATTGCTTCAGCGCAATAATATAAGGTACCGCTGGCGATCCTCCCAAATACTCCTCGTTCAACAAGGAGACAAAACACACCAAATCCACGACGCTCAAGAAGCAGCCAACCTCCTACAAACCCTGGGCCTACCACAGGTCACTCAAACCCAGGTGAGCGCCTACGAACCTACCTCCCCAAACCGCAACTGGGACCCGGCACGAATCCCCGCATTTGTGCCGAGAAATAATACACCGGACGCCTACGCCTCGATCACCACTTGAATAGAGAGGCACAGGCAATCCCACTCACCTCCATTGAGCAGCGAACTACCTCTCAGAGCTCAACACTCTTGGACGCACCACTTGTCCAATTGAGCTAAGTTTTGTTGTGTTTTGTTTTTGTTTTAAAGCCACTACTGGGACACCGACATGCATAGGGGGAAATCGGCCAATTAATGTACCTGGCCCACCTGTCTAGCCTTCAGAACCGGCATTGACTAATCAGGATGAACCGCACCAGAGACGGACTATGCTTCCACTAGTCCTGTGAAGATCTTTCTATATCTTTGACGGCATTTTTCCTTTTATGCCTAGTTTAAACGTTCTTCATTGTCTGGTTTGTACTAATATCTTAAGATAAGAACCTCATGCTGACACTTACTCACACAGAGAGTGCAAGTCTTAGGATGAGCAGAATCACTCAACTGACATCGCTGTATTACTGTATTATATTTCTACTGAAGTTTGTTTAATGTCTTCAGGTATCACAGCGTGCAGGATGCTTAGCACTCGGAGGTAGCATGTCTTCCCTGGGCTTACTATGTGCCCCAGCAAATTAGTTATGGGTTTAACTCCCCAATAACTTACTACTACCTTTTTTTTTTTTAGCCTACTATTGCATCCGTACAGGTTTTGAACGGGTCATCCCCCCACTGAAGTACCCAACACCCTAGCGTAGTTAACATGCGGGGCTAAGAAGCTTTAATATAGGACTTAGGGCAACTCACACGCCATGACAAGCGGAGCAGAGAACAAACTCTTTAGTTTTCTTCTTTGACAAAGCGACAACACTGTATACAAACCTGTGTAGCTTCATACCATACCCACCTAGCGTATACCCAGCTTAGTATAACCGCTCGATAGGCTGTGATAACTAGGTAAAACTGAGTAGCAGCATCTAAATCTCTAGAACTACTCTTCTGTTATTTCACGTTATTCATGTTATATAGTTAATCTTGTATCCTCCCTTTTTTTTTTTTGATGAGCTGAACAGAATAAACCAACTGTCAAGCGACCATAATGTATATAAACATGTGCAGAATCCTCAAAAACAAACAAAAATGTGTTATCCAACTGTATGCAACGACTAAGATCCACTATCTCTTCTTCAGCTACTGTCCCCACACGTTTGTGTAATCCATCTTATACAGTCAGCAAGTACCCAACCTGTTTTATTATTTACTGTATAAAAAATGTGCGCACTCACAAATGCTTAACACTTGTCAGTACTCTTGCATGTTTTATTACTTAAGAATGCTGTTGTGGCATTATAGTCATGTGATCGTTTATACATGCACATCAAAAATAAAGAATTTACAAAAAAAAAAACAAAAAAAAAAACTTTTAACAACAAAATGGTATACAACAGCAAGCATCCTTCTCGCTTAAGGTTATATGTATATGTATATATATATATATATATATATATACATACATACATGCATGCATAAGCACACGGTTATTTTTTCTTTTCCAACAATGTTATACAGATATCAACAACAAAAATGTTACGAGTCTGAAAGAAAAAGAAAAGAGAGAGAAAGATCAATACCCCAATAAAGGTAATATCCGTGACAAACATTCGTCATCATCATCCACTCCATTCTTTCACACCATACTGAAGAGGGCATAATAGCGTAAAAATATTTATTTTGATGATAGATTTTTAATTTTAGCTTTGAATATAAACGATAATGTTTTCTATAAAAGTCCAGACTTGACATTTGTATTTATTCCACTTGGACCACAGTTTGTCGTATTTAGATTAATGTCATTATTCAGATAAAAGCCTTTCTCCATAATCATTTGGTATTCCATTTGAGTAAAAGGAGATAAAAGCTTCTAAAGGATGTTAACATCTGATTTTTTCATTCAAACTGTGTGAGTGCTGAGGAGGTGTGGCTGCTTACAAACAAATAAAAGTGATTTAACTTCTAAATGACAGAGAATCGAGCAGTAAGACTGCAGGTGCATGGTCTATACACCAAAACTGCTTCATTAAAGGGACACTAGATATCAGCTTAATGAGGTTGTTCAGGTGAGAACTATAGCTCCATGCAGCCTCTCTCATGTAAACACTGTATTTTCTGTAATGTATACAGTGTTTACATTGAAAGCTAGGAACACCTCCAGTTACAGTCACTCAGAGTGAACCAGAATATGCCTCCATCCACTCAGATCTGCTGTGCACGAGCATCCTGTGATTCAGTATCTCCTCTGATTCAGTATCAATTAATTACAAGAGATATAAAAAACAAATAAAATGGGACACTCACAAATGTCGTGGCACAATTGACATTTGTGAGTGTCCCATTTTATTTGGTTTTTATATCTCTTGTAATTAAAAGTTTTGCACTATGATATTTTCTTTCTTTTTCCATGCAAGCCCATCATTCTCATCTCCTAGATCAGGGATAGGCAACCTTCGGCACTCCAGATGTTGTGGACTACATCTCCCATAATGCTCGTACACCCTTAATGCTGGCAAAGCATCATGGGAGGTGTAGTCCAAAACATCTGGAGTGCCGATGGTTGTCTATGCCTGTCCTAGATGGTAATTATATCCACCACTTTGTTTGTGATAGTGGCGCCCTACACTGTGTTTGACCTTGTTACTATACAGTTAATTTTTGCACAGACTCTCCCTCAGCAGCCATGACAGGTAGCCTCACCAGCCCAATGTCTCCCTCAGCAGCCATGACAGAGAGCCTCACCAGCCCAGCATCTTCCTTAGCAGCCATGACAGGGAGCCTAACCAGCCCAGCCTCTCCCTCAGCAGCCATGACAGGGAGCCTCACCAGCCCAGTCTCTCCCTCAGCAGCCATGACAGGGAGCCTCACCAGCCCAGCCTCTCCCTCAGCAGCCATGACAGGGAGCCTCACCAGCCCAGCCTCTCGCTCAGCAGCCATGACAGGGAGCCTCACCAGCCCAGTCTCTCGCTCAGCAGCCATGACAGGGAGCCTCACCAGCCCAGTGTCTCCCTCAGCAGCCATGACTGGGAGCCTCACCAGCCCAGACTCTCCCTCAGGAGCCATGACTGGGAGCCTCACCAGCCCAGCCTCTCCCTCAGCAGCCATGACAGGGAGCCTCACCAGCCCAGCCTCTCTCTCAGCAGCCATGACAGGGAGCCTCACCAGCCCAGCCTCTCCCTCAGCAGCCATGACAGGGAGCCTCACCAGCCCAGCCTCTCCCTCAGCAGCCATGACAGGGAGCCTCACCAGCCCAGCCTCTCCCTCAGCAGCCATGAAAGGGAGCCTCACCAACCCAGACTCTCCCTCAGCAGCCATGACAGGGAACCTCACCAGCCCAGCCTCTCCCTCAGCAGCCATGACAGGGAGCCTCACCAGCCCAGCCTCTCCCTCAGCAGCCATGACAGGGAGCCTCACCAGCCCAGTGTCTCCCTCAGCAGCCATGACAGGGAGCCTCATCAGCCAGCCCAGCCTCTCCCTCAGAAGCCATGACAGGGAGCCTCACCAGCCCAGACTCTCCCTCAGCAGCCATGACAGGGAGCCTCACCAGCCCAGTGTCTAACTCAGCAGCCATGACAGGGAGCCTCACCAGCCCAGCGTCTCCCTCAGCAGCCATGACAGGGAGCCTCACCAGCCCAGCGTCTCCCTCAGCAGCCATGACAGGGAGCCTCACCAGCCCAGCGTCTCCCTCAGCAGCCAAGACAGGGAGCCTCACCAGCCCAGCCTCTCTCTCAGCAGCCATGACAGGGAGCCTCACCAGCCCAGCCTCACCAACCCAGCGTCTTCCTCAGCAACCATGACAGGGAGCCTCAACAGCCCAGACTCTCCCTCAGCAACCATGACAGGGAGCCTCACCAGCCCAGCCTCTCCCTCATTAGCCACGACAGGGAGCCTCACCAGCCCAGCCTCTCCCTCAGCAGCCATGACAGGGAGCCTCACCAGCCCAGCCTCTCTCTCAGCAGCAATGACAGGGATCCTCACCAGCCATCCTCTCCCTCAGCAGCCATGACAGGGAGCCTCACCAGCCCAGTGTCTCCCTCAGCAGCCATGACAGGGAGCCTCACCAGCCCAGTGTTTCCCTCAGCAGCCATAACAGGAAGCTTCACCAGCCCAGCCTCTCCCTCAGCAGCCATGACAGGGAGCCTCACCAGCCCAGCCTCTCCCTCAGCAGCCATGACAGGGAGCCTCACCAGCCCAGTGTCTCCCTCAGCAGCCATGACTGGGAGCCTCACCAGCCCAGACTCTCCCTCAGGAGCCATGACTGGGAGCCTCACCAGCCCAGCCTCTCCCTCAGCAGCCATGACAGGGAGCCTCACCAGCCCAGCCTCTCTCTCAGCAGCCATGGCAGGGAGCCTCACCAGCCCAGCCTCTCCCTCAGCAGCCATGACAGGGAGCCTCACCAGCCCAGCCTCTCTCTCAGCAGCAATGACAGGGAGCCTCACCAGCCATCCTCTCCCTCAGCAGCCATGACAGGGAGCCTCACCAGCCCAGTGTCTCCCTCAGCAGCCATGACAGGGAGCCTCACCAGCCCAGTGTCTCCCTCAGCAGCCATAACAGGAAGCCTCACCAGCCCAGCCTCTCCCTCAGCAGCCATGACAGGGAGCCTCACCAGCCCAGCCTCTCCCTCAGCAGCCATGACAGGGAGCCTCACCAGCCCAGTGTCTCCCTCAGCAGCCATGACTGGGAGCCTCACAAGCCCAGACTCTCCCTCAGGAGCCATGACTGGGAGCCTCACCAGCCCAGCCTCTCCCTCAGCAGCCATGACAGGGAGCCTCACCAGCCCAGCCTCTCTCTCAGCAGCCATGGCAGGGAGCCTCACCAGCCCAGCCTCTCCCTCAGCAGCCATGACAGGGAGCCTCACCAGCCCAGCCTCTCCCTCAGCAGCCATGACAGGGAGCCTCACCAGCCAAGCCTCTCCCTCAGCAGCCATGAAAGGGAGCCTCACCAACCCAGACTCTCCCTCAGCAGCCATGACAGGGAACCTCACCAGCCCAGCCTCTCCCTCAGCAGCCATGACAGGGAGCCTCACCAGCCCAGCCTCTCCCTCAGCAGCCATGACAGGGAGCCTCACCAGCCCAGCCTCTCCCTCAGCAGCCATGACAGGGAGCCTCACCAGCCCAGTGTCTCCCTCAGAAGCCATGACAGGGAGCCTCACCAGCCCAGACTCTCCCTCAGCAGCCATGACAGGGAGCCTCACCAGCCCAGTGTCTCCCTCAGCAGCCATGACAGGGAGCCTCACCAGCCCAGCGTCTCCCTCAGCAGCCATGACAGGGAGCCTCACCAGCCCAGCGTCTCCCTCAGCAGCCATGACAGGGAGCCTCACCAGCCCAGCGTCTCCCTCAGCAGCCATGACAGGGAGCCTCACCAGCCCAGCCTCTCTCTCAGCAGCCATGACAGGGAGCCTCACCAGCCCAGCCTCACCAACCCAGCGTCTTCCTCAGCAACCATGACAGGGAGCCTCAACAGCCCAGACTCTCCCTCAGCAACCATGACAGGGAGCCTCACCAGCCCAGCCTCTCCCTCATTAGCCACGACAGGGAGCCTCACCAGCCCAGCCTCTCCCTCAGCAGCCATGACAGGGAGCCTCACCAGCCCAGCCTCTCTCTCAGCAGCAATGACAGGGAGCCTCACCAGCCATCCTCTCCCTCAGCAGCCATGACAGGGAGCCTCACCAGCCCAGTGTCTCCCTCAGCAGCCATGACAGGGAGCCTCACCAGCCCAGTGTCTCCCTCAGCAGCCATGACAGGGAGCCTCACCAGCCCAGTGTCTCCCTCAGCAGCCATAACAGGAAGCCTCACCAGCCCAGACTCTCCCTCAGCAGCCATGACAGGGAGCCTCACCAGCCCAGTGTCTCCCTCAGCAGCCATGACTGGGAGCCTCACCAGCCCAGCGTCTCCCTCAGCAGCCATGACAGGGAGCCTCACCAGCCCAGCGTCTCCCTCAGCAGCCATGACAGGGAGCCTCACCAGCCCAGCGTCTCCCTCAGCAGCCATGACAGGGAGCCTCACCAGCCCAGCCTCTCTCTCAGCAGCCATGACAGGGAGCCTCACCAGCCCAGCCTCACCAACCCAGCGTCTTCCTCAGCAACCATGACAGGGAGCCTCAACAGCCCAGACTCTCCCTCAGCAACCATGACAGGGAGCCTCACCAGCCCAGCCTCTCCCTCAGCAGCCATGACAGGGAGCCTCACCAGCCCAGCCTCTCTCTCAGCAGCAATGACAGGGAGCCTCACCAGCCATCCTCTCCCTCAGCAGCCATGACAGGGAGCCTCACCAGCCCAGCCTCACCAACCCAGCGTCTTCCTCAGCAACCATGACAGGGAGCCTCAACAGCCCAGACTCTCCCTCAGCAACCATGACAGGGAGCCTCACCAGCCCAGCCTCTCCCTCAGCAGCCATGACAGGGAGCCTCACCAGCCCAGCCTCTCTCTCAGCAGCAATGACAGGGAGCCTCACCAGCCATCCTCTCCCTCAGCAGCCATGACAGGGAGCCTCACCAGCCCAGTGTCTCCCTCAGCAGCCATGACAGGGAGCCTCACCAGCCCAGTGTCTCCCTCAGCAGCCATAACAGGAAGCCTCACCAGCCCAGACTCTCCCTCAGCAGCCATGACAGGGAGCCTCACCAGCCCAGTGTCTCCCTCAGCAGCCATGACAGGGAGCCTCACCAGCCCAGTGTCTCCCTCAGCAGCCATAACAGGAAGCCTCACCAGCCCAGACTCTCCCTCAGCAGCCATGACCGGGAGCCTCACCAGCCCAGTGTCTCCCTCAGCAGCCATGACTGGGAGCCTCACCAGCCCAGCCTCTCCCTCAGCAGCCATGGCAGGGAGCCTCACCAGCCCAGCCTCTCTCTCAGCAGCCATGACAGGGAGCCTTACCAGCCCAGCCTCTCCCTCAGCAGCCATTACAGGGAGCCTCACCAGCCCAGACTCTCCCTCAGCAGCCATGACAGGGAGCCTCACCAGCCCAGTGTCTCCCTCAGCAGCCATGACAGGAATGGGCGCTCACACATACGATAGGTGGGTGGTAAAGACATATACACAAATACATGGTACACAACACTCAATGATGAGTGAACATTAGATTATGGTAAACATTTATTTTTTTAATAAGGGATATTTTTCATAAATATAGAGTTAAAATTATAAAATGTATTTGTAACAGAGTTTGAGAGCAAGCTTAGAAGACCAAGTTGCTAGGTCCCTTACTCGGGGCATAGGTGCCCCTGAATAAAACAGTGATGTGGTCTGTGGGAGACACTCACGCTGTGGCAGGGCTGGTGCTAGACTATTTTGCACCCTAGACAAGACCAGATACTTGCACCATCCTCAAAAAACAAAAATTGCCAGCTTTGTGTGTTTCTCTGTCCCTCTCAGCCCCTCTGTGTGTCTTTTTATCCTCCAAGCTCCTGTATGTGTGTATTTTTCTCTCTAAGCCCTTCTGTGTCTGACACCCCAGCCCTTCTGTGTGCCTCTTTGCCCCCCTTAGCCTCTCTGTGTGTCTGTTCCCCCAAGTTTGTCTCTTTTCCCCTGCATGTCTTTGTCCCCAGTCCCTTTGTCTCTCTGTCCCCCCAAAGCCGCACTGTGTCGCTTTGCCCCCCCCGCAGCTCTCTTTGTCCTTCCATGTGTCTCTTTGCCCCTCCGTGTATCTCTTTGTTCCTCCAGCCCTGTGTGCCTTTATATCCCCCCAACTCTTCTGTGTGCCTCTTTGTTCAGCTCCTCTGAGTATGCTCCTCCTTGTCTCTTTGTCCCCGCCAACCCCTCTGTTTGTGTCTTTGCCCCCAAAGCCTCTTTGTGTGTCACTTTGTGTGCATCTCTTTGCCACCCCTGCCTCACTCTGTCTTTTTGTCCACCCTCAGTGCCCTGTGTGTCTCTTTGTCCGTCCCCTCTTTTTGCTGTCTTCCTCCTTCTGCAGTGCCAGCTCACCTACTTGTAGCGAGGTCGAGTGAACTGTGGTGGAGAATCTCTGTATCCACTACTCTGTCTAAGAGCACTTACGGTTAGACTGGGTAGAGGATACAAAAGATTCTCTACTGCGGTGCCTTGGCCACGCTACATGAAATGATTGGCAGGAGGGGAATGCGTGGGACAGAGACACGCTGGCTTTGCGTGGCTGGGAGAGAGACACGCTGCCTGTGCGTGGCTGGGAGAGAGACACGCTGGCTGTGCGTGGCTGGGAGAGAGAGATACACTGGCTGTGCGTGGGTGGGAGAGAGATATACACTGGCTGTGCATGGGTGGGAGAGACACACACTGGCTGTACGTGGGTGGGAGAGAGAGAGACACACTGGCTGTGCGTGGGTGGGAGAGAGAGACACACACTGGCTGTGCGTGGGTGGGAGAGAGAGAGACACACTGGCTGTGCGTGGGAGGGAGAAAGACACACTGGCTGTGCGTGGGTGGGAGAGAGACACACTGGCTGTGTTTGGGTGGGAGAGACACACTGGCTGTGCGTGGGTGGGAGAGAGACACACTGGCTGTGTATGGGTGGGAGAGAGACACACTGGCTGTGCGTGGGTGGGAGAGAGATATTTGCTGTGAGTGGCTGGGAGAGAGCAGGGCCGGCCCAAGAAGCCAAGAATGAAATGCTGCCCCCCCAACAAAAAGCTTTGCGCACGTCCATTAGGTTATACAGTGTGTGTAGTGAATGCATTGTTTATAGTGGAAGCAGTGTCTGTGTGTGTGGGTAGTGGATCCAATGTCTTTATGTTTAGTGAATGTAGTGCAGTGGGATTGGATAAGGGCTTTGAGGGGACAGTAGTTTTTTAAAAATATTTTTATTAATTTAGTTTTTTTCTCCCCTTCCCTGCCTCTTACCTGTTTCAGGGTGGGAGGCACACAGGATTCCCTGGTGGTCCGGTGGCACAGCATACGGTGTCCTGTGAAGAAGGGACCCAGGAGTGTAATATTGCACATCCTGTAGCATCAGGTCCTCTCTTCTCGCGGACTGTGTGAGTGTTGCCGCAGGTTGCCATGGCAACACTACGCATGGCATGTAATGCATGTTGGGAGCATTGCCGTGGCAACACTTACACACTCAATGAGGGGATGGGAGGGCAAGAGACAGACATTCACACTGAGTGGATGGGAGAGAGAGAGACATACACTCACACTGAGGGGGTGGGAGAGAGAGACACACACACACCGAGGGGATGGGAGAGAGACACACTCACACCGAAGGGATGGGAGAGAGAGACCCACTCACACCGAGGGGATGGGAGAGAGAGACCCACTCACGCCGAGGGCATGGGAGAGAGAGACCCACTCACATTGAGCGGATGGGAGAGAGACATACTGAGGGGATGGGACACCCACTCACACCGAGGGGATGGGAGAGAGACATAATGAGGGGATGGGAGAGAGACATACTGAGGGGATGGGAGAGAGACATACTGAGGGGATGGGAGAGAGACATACTGAGGGGATGGGGGAGAGTAATACTGAGGGGATGGGAGAGAGACATACTGAGGGGATGGGAGAGAGACACACTGAGGGGATGGGAGAGAGACACACTGAGGGGATGGGAGAGAGACACACTGAGGGGATGGGAGAGAGACACACTGAGGGGATGGGAGAGAGACACACTGAGGGGATGGGAGAGAGACACACTCACACTGAGTGGATGGTAGAGAGACACACTCACAATGAGTGGATGGGAGAAAGAGACACAATGACTGTCGGTGGGGATAAAAAGGGTTAATATATCATGCTATCAGAGAGAGTTGGGAGAGAGAAAGAAAGACAAAAATATAAAAGTCACATTAGGATCAATGTATTCTGTAAAACATAGTTGGACAGTGATTAATATATACAATTAAAGACAAAAAAAGAGATTTAAAATACAGGTTTTAACATAACTGCAAAATTATCTGGCAAAAAACTATATAAAACTATATAAATATGAAATAAAAGTGACTTCTCTTAAAGATCCCTTTTTTCTTCACTCTCCATAATATTCTCCATGTTCATTCTCCATAATATTCTCCATGTTCATTCTCCATAATACAGGTAGTTCACAACTTTACAAACTAATTGGTTCTGAAGCCTAGTTCATAAAGTGAGAGTTCATAAAGTGAGAACTAATTTCCCATAGACACAATGTAATAAACACAGGTTCCATTCCTGACCAACAGATTTTACCATTGAAAACCTAAATTATTAAGTACAAATACAATATGAAAGCATAGCAAATACATGTATGTTGTAGGAATTTTACCATATTGAAATCTTCTTTAAATTATCATCAATCCTCATACTATTCAATGAAGAGACATGCTGCACTTGTTGAATGGAGGCACCTTTAACCCCTTAAGGACACATGACATGTGTGACCTGTCATGATTCCCTTTTATTCCAGAAGTTTGGTCATTAAGGGGTTAAAGGGACACTATAGTCACCTGAACAACTTTAGCTTAATGAAGCAGTTTTGGTGTATAGAACATGCCCCTGCAGCCTCACTGCTCAATCCTCTGCCATTTAGGAGTTAAATCCCTTTGTTTATGAACCCTAGTCACACCTCCCTGCATGTGACTTGCACAGCCTTCCATAAACACTTCCTGTAAAGAGAGCCCTATTTAGGCTTTTTTTATTGCAAGTTCTGTTTAATTAAGATTTTCTTATCCCCTGCTATGTTAATAGCTTGCTAGACCCTGCAAGAGCCTCCTGTATGTGAATAAAGTTCAATTTAGAGATTGAGATACAATTATTTAAGGTAAATTACATGTATGTACGTAGCGGGGAATGTGGTGCGACTAAGAGTAAGGAGACTAACCCAATTCGCCCCCCAATAATGACAAACAACGAATATTGGATGAAACAGGCCACAGCATTTATTAAACTTACAACTGTAGGACTCATCCGAACTTTATTCTTTTTCTTTAATTCAAATATAAATAAACATATAAATATATACATATACATACCATAATTAACATATAAATTACACTTATTGCCCTACAGCCTCCAACTTAAATAACCGTCCTTGCCAACGAACTTAACCAGGTGCCTATGCACCAAAACTTTACCCACTGGTGTCTCGCCTCCCCCCTCGTCCAAACCAAAAATTCCCATCATCTTAAATGCTCTACCACCAGCCGGCTTTTTGCTCGGTGGGCACGTCCTATTCGGTAACTTAAAAGTTTACCTTACAGAGCAGGGGAGGTTGAGACCCACCATGTCCATCTCCTGACATTCCATCTGGTCCCCAACCCTGTTGGCAAGGACACGCTCCCCGCTAGCTGTGACGGAACAAAAACAGAAAATTAGGGTGGGTGGGAGGGAAGATGTTTGCTGGCCAGAATCCCAAAAGGCACTGAGGTAAGATGACCCCTGCCCCACTATAAACCCATAACCACTCCCCTAAACACATATAGCCAATTACTAGCACCATCCCCACACTCATACATGTGCCCTTGTCCTTTTAGCTATGCTGACTCCCCAGGGCCTTCTGTTTGAAAGGGAAACCAGTTTTTTTTTTCATGCAGGGTCTGTCAATCATAGCCAGGGGAGGTGTGGCTAGGGCTGCATAAACAGAAACAAAGTGATTTAACTCCTAAATGACAGTGAATTGAGCAGTGAGGCTGCAGGGGAATGATCTATACACTAAAACTGCTTTATTTAGCTAAAGTAATTTAGGTGACTATAGTGTTCCTAAACCCTCATACTTATTCATTTTCTTCATTATTACGTTCCCCCTCTCCTTTAGCACTTTTCTTTTAATCCTTTCATTTTTACAGCTCGCAAACTCTCCTCCTTCTCCTCTCTTACTTTTAAGCTTGCATCTCTTTTTTTTTTTTTTTAGCACTTTTCTGTTACTCCTTTTCTTTTTACAGCTCTCAAACTTTCTTCCTTCTTCCCTTTTTCAGGCTTTTCAGCCCTCCTTCTGCTCCTTACTATTGCCGCCTGCCAAAACATGGCACAATGGCAAACACACATACACACAGACAGCTATGTCAGACAAACACAGACAGCTATGTCAGACACACACAGACACACAGACAGCTATGTCAGACACACAGACAAATCAAGACAAATCTATACTCAATAGCACACAGTGCAATAATATTACAGGATCTGTAATGTATGAACATGAAAACACAAAAAGAATTCAGTACAATCTAAACCTGTTTTCAGACCTCCCTTTATCTGCAGGAACTGTGTTTCTGATCCTCATCTCTCTTCTTGTCTACTCCTGACCACAAATTCTTCTTCTTCTCTTCTTGTTTGTGCTCCAAAGCACTCTCCTCGGTCCTTATCTGTGGGCCACTGACACAAAATGGAGGTGAAACAAAATGGCGGCACATCCAGAAAAAAGTTCATAAAGGCAGGAGTTCATAAAGCGAGAGTTTATAAAGTGAGAAATGCCTGTATTCTCCATGTTCAGTCTCTGTAATGGCTGCAGTGTTCAGCTTTACAAGGATTCCCATACAGTGCATGCATTGCAAACCTGCAGCTTCCAGGCTGTCTTGTCAAATAAGATGTTTTGTAAAATTAAAATCAATGTTATATCAGAACTCTCACACCATCAGCAGCAGCAGGAGATCAGCACAGCTCAGTCCATTGCATTCATTTGGATTTCCCGCTCTGCTGCTTCCTGTAGCTCTCTGTACCATGTGACCAAGCAGTCACATGGTCTGGTGATGTCACCAGGGTCCTTCTCCTGGATAGGAACTAGCTGCTACCGTCATTCATCTCCCTCACAGGAAGAAAAAAAAGGCGGGAAATTTCCGCCAACATGGCGTCCTCGCTGCGCTGTAATATCTGCTATCGGTATCCGGCCAGGGAGGCTGCCAGCTTCTCTCTGACCAGCTGCGGCCATGTGCTGTGCGAGCTGTGTCTGCAGAGAGGTAACTAGACTGGGTCTCAATATGCAGATAGCTAGGAGCTGGGATTTACTGGCACAGTATAGCAGCATGGCCCATACATTGCTTATCAGTAAAATGTCAGGTTACATAGGAACCATAAATTAAAGGAACACTCCCAGCACCATAACCACTGCGCTGGGTGTAGTGGTTATGGTGCTAGCAGTGCCCTGGCACTCCCCCATCCCCCCAATGTATATAGTCTAACCATTAAAGGACCACTATAGGCACCCAGACCACTTCAGCTCAATGAAGTGGTCTGGGTGCCAGGTCCACCTAGGATTAACCCTGCCTGCTGTAAACATAGCAGTTTCAGAGAAACTGCTATGTTTACCTATGGGTTCATCCAGCCTCTAGTGGCTGTCTCATTGACAGCCGCTAGAGGCGCTTCCGCGCTTCTCACTGTGATTTTCACAGTGAGAAGACGCCAGCGTCCATAGGAAAGCATTGAGAATGCTTTCCTATGGACTGGCTGAATGCGTGCACTGCAAGCGCATTCAGCCGGTGACGTCAGAAGAGGGAGGAGAGTGCTCCCGGCGCTGGAAAAAAGGTAAGGGATTAACCCCTTCCTCCCCCTTCAGCGCCACGGGAGTGGGACCCTGAGGGTGGGTGCACCCTCAGGGCATTATAGTGCCAGGAAAATGAGTTTGTTTTCCTGGCACTATAGTGGTCCTTTAACCCCTTAAGGACCCCCTTAAACTTCTGGAATAAAAGGGAATCATGACATGTCACACATTTCATGTGTCCTTAAGGGGTTAATTGCCATGACTGTACTATTTTAACTTCTTACTTGGGCTCCACCAAGCACCGCTCCCTGCCTCTCCTCCAGCTGGAAGCTGGGCCAAACCTAGTAGTGCTGTACTAGAGTAGTTCTCAGTGCCAGAAGCAGGGAGCACCAGACACACTCCGGATAAGTCAAAACTGTTAGTTAACGTGTTGACTATTTACATTGGGGGACACACACTATAGTGATTATCTTCTGCCATTCCTTGCATGCGCATGCCCGGGCTTTCCAAAGGACCTGCTCTAACACGCGCAATCACTCAAAATTCAAGAAAGAAAATTCTGTCTGTTTCAGGAAGTGACTCAACGCTGGAGGGATGTGAGTATTGAATAAGATGTCCAATGAAAACGTTGACAAAGTATGTGGAGCTTATTTAAAACCCCACCATTTGTCAACTTTTCTCAAACAGCAGGCAACACACAAGGACAATGAGTCCATACTTTTCCACATGTATAACTCTGCAAATGAGTGTAATTTTGAGAACAAATGGCCAACCAAGGGAGCATTTGGACATTCCATTTGAAAAAAAATGTGAAATGTCTGCGCTAAGGGGGGCCCTTAGGGGTATGGGGTAGCTTTCTTATTTAGGACTAGGGGATTGTTACACCTATGGCTCTATCCAGCTGTGAGCTTTACTGTAATGGGATAAGTTGCATTTGGGATACCATAACTCTAGACTAGTTGTTTAATTAGGGGTCATTTTGACCACCATAAATACATATTACGGGGGGCGTGGCCTGGACGAGCATGGTGCAGGACGCACAGTGAACGAGCTCCGCACCCCTGGCCGAAAAATAGCGAGAAAATAGCTACAAACCGGGTGATAATGGTCCGGACTGAAAAGCACTTAGCTCCAGAGTCAGCAGGAGTTAGCTCCCCTCGCCGGTGCACGGGACCGATGGACGATTTTGTAGCCACACCGTCTGATTTCAGAGGATGTCACCCGCTTATCCGAGCTCGGAGAGTGCGGGTGAATCCCTGGTGGAGGATACCCAGGCAAGTGACTTTGAGCTGAACTTACCCAAATTTCCACCAACATGCTATCCAAGGCGGACACGGGCTCCCTGGTGCAGGAACTCCGGGCGGCGCTGTGTGAGGAGCTTGCTGGCCTCCGCTCTGATCTGACAGCGATAGAGCAACGGAGGTTGCTGTTACCAGACAGGGTAACATGCTCCTCACATTACGCAGACAAGCGGAAGACCTGGAAAATAGGAGCAGGCGCAATAACATAAGGGTCCGCGGCCTACCAGAGACAGGTACAGAGCCGCTTCACGCCACACTAATCGACCTATTCAGGCAGCTCCTGGGGGTACAAGCCCCTGACATGATACACCTTGAACGAGCGCATAGAGCCCTGGGACCGGCAAGACAGGATGGCAGCCCTAGGGATGTGATTTGCTGCATATCCACATGTGGACTGCGAGATAAAATAATGGCTACCGCAAGGGAGCTCCCCGACATCAGGTACCACGATGCGGATATCTCCCTGTACCAAGACCTATCCAGCCTAACGCTGGACGCCAGGAGAGCCCTGCGCCCAGTGACGGGTGCCCTCCGGGACAAGAGGATCCCGTACCGCTGGGGCTTCCCCTTTAGCCTCCAGACGAAGCACGGTAACACCTGGCTGACGGCCCGCTGGCCGGAGGACATACCGAGACTCCAAAGGACACTTGGCCTGCCTCAGATCAGAATCCGAAACTGGATCCTCGACGAAGCCATCACCTCAAGGAGAGACCCGCTGGCTCCTATGCGACCACCTGAAGCTGCACCTAATCGTGGCGACCCGCCGCGCCGGAGAGGGGGCCTGGAGGGGCCAGAGGAGTAGTCTAGCCAGAGCCTGAACAGGTCAGTGGGGGCCTGGTGAGTCCTATACGCACTCTTGGGAACTTGGGAGCCCACACGCAAATGGGGTCCTACGGGGGTAGAGGGGAAATAACCAAGACACTTGGGGAGGGGGGAAAGAGGCCGACCCTAACTTCGGCCACGACGGGGCCTGCTGGGGAAGAGGGGATCACCTCCAAAATTTGTAGACTCCTCTGGGAGAGTCTTGACCCACGGTATGGGCTGAAGCCGTCTGCCATAATGGGGCATGCATAAGCCGAGGAGGCCCAGGATGTCACGCACGGGCACTTGGGAGGGGGGCTCATCACGGGCACTTGGGAGGGGGCTCATGGGGGGAAGCCCACTTTGAAGGGCAGGGGTACAGGAGTGTGGCCAGCCACAGAGTCTCCCCAAACCCAGAAACCCTACAAGGTGGCGCAAGAGCAGGCTACACAGGATCTCCTAGAGCCTTCAATTTGTAATTAGGAAGCATTTCATAAGCCCCTGAGACGCTGGACATTTCTACTGACTTCACCGCCCATACCGGGACTGCGAATATAGCATCCTCACAACTAGAGGTGGATGGAAGAAATATGAGGCTGGGGGAGGAGGTGAACTTGGAATGGGAACGATGTTTGATATTGTTTTTTGGGAGAGTGCTAAAGCTAGGTTTATAACCCCCTCACGGGGCCCGAGACTACACACACGGAGGTCTTGCCTCATTCTAACGGGAGGGTAAGGACTAGGCAGCGTATTATGGGCACAGGTTAATAAGCTGAGTCTCAGATGGGAATGAGGAGGGAGACTAGGAAGGGCCCTAAACCACCACCCCATGCGGGTGTCCGACAGCGATATCCCAAGACCTCTTCCCCGCAGGCACTACAGCAGGCCTGCCAAATCCCCAAGACTAAACATAACAGATCATGTAAGAGAGAAAGGAGTATGTACAGACGATTAGGCCCACTTGGGACATGACAGGGGACACGACAAGCTCCTCCCACCCACGTCCCGACACACGGTTGCACCCCCGGACTAGATGGGCTGGGCCGGAGTCCCCCACGCACTGGCAGGCGTACAGCTAACGTTAGCTAAACTGACCATATAAGATCCACCGGTAACCTTATGCCTCCCGTAACACCTGAGCGCTCTCGGCCGGGGGGGGGGGTGGGGGGACACGGATCGTATGCACTACAAGTTTGTTAACTATCACATCCCTGTAGACAGGGTTCCATATTTCCTGCTATAGTTACCTTACCTCTACTAAATCACTGTAAATACACCAGTTGAATACTCCCCAACACAAATCATAGGCAAAGGCTGAGTCCTGTGCTAGTGCTCCAAGGGACCGGTATCCCCTAGATGGGCACCCTCCCAAAACTGGTGGGGAGGTGTGGGACACCCACTCTCCGTGGACCCAAACGACACCGCCACCACAGGTGCCGAGTCACTGCGAGCCCGCACCGGGTTTGACACATTCTTTTCTTCCTACCCTTGCCCTCTCTCCCCACTCCCCTCCCTTTCCCACCTCTCGTCTCACGAACCATGGGGACGGGGTTCGCGCCCGCGCCCCTCCATGTCTGGTCAAATAATATCCGGGGACTGAATGTGTCTGTAACGGACCGTTTCAGCATAAAAGGGGAAAAATGCGTTTAGGCGATAATCCCCTTTTCCATAGACCAGCAGCTACCATAAGCACCAACTTCCCGAACTCCCAAACTGCACAAATTCACCAACTCTCGAACAGCAGACACACGAACCCTGGAAGCAGCCGAACAGGAAAAGCAATATGGACAGCTTACACTCCTGGCAGTAAACATTCCCACAATGCATCCTGGTTTCCTCCCTTCTGCCCTGGAGATAATTGTAGAGGTAATTCAATTATCTCTCAGGACAAAGACAAGACTCCATTACACATGTGGGGATCTAAATACAGTATTATGCTTTAAAATATATAAAGTCACTTTTATTCCACCCAACACAGACATGTTACATATCCCCAGATAGCTCAGGTCTGGGTGCACATTATTAGGTGAATGGCACCCAGACTACACGAATACAGTTTAATCGCCATGGAGCCAAAGTCTTTAATCACACAAATAGGCTCCATGGTATAGCTATCTGGGTTACTACAATTCCCATAGAAATACCGAATTCCAGTGTTCGGTTAACCTTGTACGATAGGACCCAGGCGACAGACGGCTCAGCGGTGTTCGTGCAATTAAGTGTCCGTTTATAGTTCCATAGAATCCTCGCCGAACACCGCTGGTCTTTCGCACGATTAAAATGGCCGCTACCTCGTGGTCGGCAAACGAACAAAGGCCACCCAGCGTTCATCAATTAAGCTGCGGTTAACCGCAGCTTCTGGGCGGTTAATTGACGGCACACTCCATCTCCTAGGTGGTCCCTCATACGGTAGTTTGTTCGGTAGCTGGAATCTACTGAACACCCCGGCTGAAAGGCACGAATATGCCTTTCTGCAGGTAAAATAAAGCTTTTTAAAGTCTGGTCCATAGTCCAAAGGAAGCAGGCGAGCAACCAGGCTTCTCCAGCTCATAGTGGCGAGGTTGGTTTCGCCACACTTCTCCCCTTTACCAACTAGACTAACAGGGTACCTGACCTCCTGCCGGTCAGTGCCCTGGTTAGTCCAGCAACCCACCCACAAAACACAACTATTAGTACAGCCCCCCCACAATAACTGGGTACTACACCTGAAAAAATTACAAACTTGTCCAGGTCCAGGTGTCTCACCATGACTGTGTGGGGAACAGTTAGGCTGCCTTGGTGGGTTGCTGAGGGGGCAGAGACCAGCGGTATTCTGTCCTGGTGCCAGCACTACCACGGAAGTAGTCTGGTTGGAGCCTGGTTGCTGGAGACTGACTGTCTCCCCTTTAGGTGCATAGCTCGGCTGCCGGAGGGGGAGACCGACTGTCTCCCCTTTGGATACACCGCTCTGTGGCTGGGGGACAGGACCGACCGTCCCTACCCCTTGGGCTGTAAGTACAGAGACTACGGTCCCATCTGCACAGTCGTGGGGCTTAACATCTCCCCTTGGTGGGTTAGGCTGCCGCTGGAGAGAGGGTGTAACAAGCTCCTCTCTCTGGACGGTAAACTGCCGCTGGGGAGGGGGGTTAGCAGGCTCCTCTCCCTGCCACTCTCTCTGCTGGTGGAAAGGGGGACCAGCTGTCTCCCCTTTCATTCTCTTGTCCGGCTGCTGGGGTGCGAGACTGACTGTCTCTGCTCCCTGCAGGACACACTGCCGCTGGGGAGGATGGACGACACCATCAGCTCCCTGGGGCACACACTGCCGCTGGGGAGGGAGGACGCTGCTCTCCTCTCCCTTCGCTTCACACTGCCGTCTCGGCATCTCACTTTGCTGCTGGGGGGCAGGAACAACAACCTCTGCCCCCTGTAACTCAGCCTGCCGTTGGGGAGGAAGGACTGCACCTTCGGCTCCCTTGGACACACACGGCTGCTGGGGAGGATGGACGACACCATCAGCTCCCTGGGGCACACATTGCCGCTGGGGAGGGAGGACGCTGCTCTCCTCTCCCTTCCCTTCACACTGCCTTCTTGGCATATCACTTTGCTGCTGGGGGGCAGGAACAACAACCTCTGCCCCCTGTAACTCAGCCTGCCGCTGGGGAGGAAGGACTGCACCTTCGGCTCCTTTGGACACACACGGCTGCTGGGGAGGATGGACGACACCATCAGCTCCCTGGGGCACACATTGCCGCTGGGGAGGGAGGACGCTGCTCTCCTCTCCCTTCACTTCGCACTGCCTGCTTGGCATCTCACTTTGCTGCTGGGGGGCAGGAACAACAACCTCTGCCCCCTGTAACTCAGCCTGCCGCTGGGGAGGAAGGACTGCACCTTCGGCTCCCTTGGACACACACGGCTGCTGGGGAGGATGGACGACACCATCAGCTCCCTGGGCCACACATTGCCGCTGGGGAGGGAGGTCTGCAAACCCCCTGGCCCGCTCTGATTCCCACGGCAAGTACTCTCGCACTGCTTGCTTCACACGCTGCACTCTATATTCTGAGGGGTTGGGTCCGCATAAAGCCAGTATCTTGGTGACCTCTCTGTCATACGCCTCTTGAGTGTAGCTGGGTGCCATGCTTGCTCTGCTGCAGTTGGTTCCTTGTAGATAGGGGCGCTGTACGGGTACTGGCGTTGCCCTCACTTTGTAATCCAGGAATGGTGTTGTCTGTAGCTGTCCCTCTGGTTGTAGGAACGATCCCGCCGCTTGCCACCAATTGTAACGGACCGTTTCAGCATAAAAGGGGAAAAATGCGTTTAGGCGATAATCCCCTTTTCCATAGACCAGCAGCTACCATAAGCACCAACTTCCCGAACTCCCAAACTGCACAAATTCACCAACTCTCGAACAGCAGACACACGAACCCTGGAAGCAGCCGAACAGGAAAAGCAATATGGACAGCTTACACTCCTGGCAGTAAACATTCCCACAATGCATCCTGGTTTCCTCCCTTCTGCCCTGGAGATAATTGTAGAGGTAATTCAATTATCTCTCAGGACAAAGACAAGACTCCATTACACATGTGGGGATCTAAATACAGTATTATGCTTTAAAATATATAAAGTCACTTTTATTCCACCCAACACAGACATGTTACATATCCCCAGATAGCTCAGGTCTGGGTGCACATTATTAGGTGAATGGCACCCAGACTACACGAATACAGTTTAATCGCCATGGAGCCAAAGTCTTTAATCACACAAATAGGCTCCATGGTATAGCTATCTGGGTTACTACAATTCCCATAGAAATACCGAATTCCAGTGTTCGGTTAACCTTGTACGATAGGACCCAGGCGACAGACGGCTCAGCGGTGTTCGTGCAATTAAGTGTCCGTTTATAGTTCCATAGAATCCTCGCCGAACACCGCTGGTCTTTCGCACGATTAAAATGGCCGCTACCTCGTGGTCGGCAAACGAACAAAGGCCACCCAGCGTTCATCAATTAAGCTGCGGTTAACCGCAGCTTCTGGGCGGTTAATTGACGGCACACTCCATCTCCTAGGTGGTCCCTCATACGGTAGTTTGTTCGGTAGCTGGAATCTACTGAACACCCCGGCTGAAAGGCACGAATATGCCTTTCTGCAGGTAAAATAAAGCTTTTTAAAGTCTGGTCCATAGTCCAAAGGAAGCAGGCGAGCAACCAGGCTTCTCCAGCTCATAGTGGCGAGGTTGGTTTCGCCACAGTGTCCGAGCGAAGATCCCATCTGTTGCGCTCCTTATGGGCCGAATGGGTGTCCGTGGCACTCCTGCAGGAGACCCACTTCCGAGGCGACGTTAGCCCACAGCTGAAAGACACACGATACCCGAAGGGGTTTTTTGCAAATCACCAGACGGCCAAAAAGGCTGGAGTGGCGATCCTGTTCACAAACACAATACCGTTTGAGTGTGCGGCTACTATGGCGGACACTATGGGACACTATCTGTTTGTAAAAGGCACTATAGCCGACTCTTACACTTTCGCTAGCATCTATGCGCCCAACACCCGGCAACCTAGATTCATTAGAAAGATGCTGCATAAACTTGAGACATTCCGGGAGGGCTTCCTCATAGCGGCAGGCGACCTGAATGTTTCCTTAGAACCGAGGACTGACACCTCTAGGGGGACTAGCTCCTTCCTGTCTCAGGGCCTACAAGTCATACGAGAGGCGCTCCGAGGCTCCGGTCTCATGGATGGCTGGAGGGTGCTTCACCCCGGTGATAAAGACTTCACTTACTACTCCACGTTACACAAGTCTTATAGCAGGCTAGACTATATATTTATGGCCCAAGAATTTCTACCTATGCTACTCTCAGCAGAGATACGGCCGATGGGATGGTCTGACCACTCCCCGGTATCAGTAACACTTAGATCCCCCCTGTATCGACCAAGAGACCGTCAATGGCGGATGAATGAGTCAATACTCAACGACACACCAGTGACGATGGAACTCCGATCGACGCTAACCACATTCTTTGAGGAGAACGAATCCCCTGGAGATACCAGCCCTGACGATATGGGAGACACATAAATGCGTTATACGAGGGCAACTGATTAAGATATGTACCCATCGGCAGAAAGTACAGCGACAACGAGTGACTGAACTGACTGCGCAGATCTCGGCGCTGGAAAACACTCACAAGTCCACCCAGTCAGACAACAACTACAAAGCTCAACTGGAAGCCAGACAAGCACTGGGAGACATCCTGCACCGCAAACTGCAATACACTATACATAAATCACATCGTTGTTTTTATGAATACTCGGGCAAATGTGGCCGCCTTCTGGCCCGGACGCTTCAAAAACAACTGTCACGTTTACATAGATTGAGATGGAGCTCAACTGCAGATTTCTTAGGAATTAATTGATGATTTAGAATTATAGAATATAATATAGGAACTGGTAATTCAATGTAGGGAAACACTGGTACTGTATCTTTAATTGTTTGGTTGTAGGATAATACAGGTACTGTATCTTTAAATACTTCAATGTTGGTAAGCGGCTTCCTAATTGCAATCTAGTATATTTGCTGTTGCAATAATTAAGTTAATGAAGGAAGCTATAATGAAGGTTAAAACAATAGTGATTTGTTTTAAGGTTAAAGTTAGCAGTGTACGTTATCAGCTGGAGCCTGAATGTTTAACGAGCAGGCTGCAGCAGAGCTGTTTGGAAAACTTGAGAGCAGACCAAATAATGAATGCTCAGGAGTCCTTGAGAGGAAAGTTCGTGTAACAGATGAAACGATTAACTTAGCTTCCAGAGGGTGAAGTTCAGGTTCCAGAGTTCCCCTCCGGGGAGGTTCTTTAGGAGACAGGAAGAGAGAAGTCCAGATAATAGCCGTGGTCGAGGAGAGGAGAAGGCGGGTAGATGAGTTCAAGTCCGGGTCGGTACACAGGTAAGTTGTAGAGAGCTTTCAGTCAGTTAGAGTTCGCGGTAACGCTGTTCATTAATCCAGCGTCTTGTATCTGGCGCGGTCGCATTATATAGCGTGATGAGACCGCGTCAGAGAGGGGGTGCGGCTAAACTCCGTCAACCCGGAAGAGACAGGAATTACTGGTAACGGGCATGACAACAACGCCGACTGTGCCAAATCACAAAAATTAAAGACAGGGCACAGGTAGCCACGCAGCTCCCTGACAAGATAGCCGACGCATTTCACGGTTTCTATAACGACTTATATAACCTACCCCCAGACGGCAATGCAGATGACTGCTCCCACAGAGACATGCGAATTGGAAACTACTTTCATCAACATGTCACGAAAACCCTAAGCCAAGATGTGGCAGAAGAACTGGAAGCTCCGATTACACTAGGAGAACTTCAGGCTGCGTTGAAGGGATCCAAAGTTGATACGCATATATAGACAGTTCCTGTAGATTGTTCATAGTGCTTATACTGCCATTTACACAATAATATCAGACATATAACCATCTTGGCAACTTCTTAAAGTTACGTATTATTTATGTTTAATGTTGACTACAAATTATTCCTAACTGCATACTGCGGCAATGCTGTATTTCGAGTATTCAAACTCAAATAAAATACAAATTATAAAAAAAAAAAAAAAGTCACAAAAAAAAAAGAATGTTGCACACTGCTTTATTTACCATGTATTTGTAAGTTTGTTGCCTGCTTACGCTCTCTGTATTAGGTGACATCAAGAAATGCTGGTGTTAGTTTTAACTTATAAGTTAAATATTTTCCTGGTACTTCATATCATTTTAATATGTCATTCAGAACAAATGCTAGTAGCCAATAAAAATGTGTGTGTTTTTTTTTGGCTAAATGTTTGTTTTCCTTACAGGAACAAATGACGTGTGCACAGTATGCAAATCTGTTTGCCGGACAATATTACTTAACAACCAGGTTTTCTTTTTTAACATTGCTTTCATTGATTATGTGATGTATTTTTTAAATATACTGGTTTATTAATCGTTTCTCCCATTTTGCTTACATGCGTATCTCTTTGGTTTGTTTAGGTCTTTGTGTCTGTAAACCCCTCAAATATTATGTTTCCATTCTTCTTTTGGGTTATTAGTATTCTCATGTTCTATTGTCATTAACTGTTTTACAAAATCATTAGTTTTCTCATCCTGTGTTTCTGTGTAATTATACTTTTACATGACTAATTTGTATTGTCATCCAGCCCCATCCTTCTAATTTATGGCTCTTTTTTTTGTGATCACTAATGCTAAATTAACCATTGCATCCTCCACAGCAAATATCCTTTGCTTTACAGATCTACTGAGTCACATTTCCTATTCTCATTCCATACAGTCTTTCTATTCTTTCTTGCTACAGTAAAGAAATGCATATTTGAGTGTTTGTCTGTGACTCTGACTGAGTACCTCCACCAGGTCAGCTTTCTCGCTACTACCAGGGGACCATGGCATTCTTCAGATCCAGTCACAGAAGCTGAAAGTCCCCTGAGGACCTCTTCCAGTGGACCAAGCTGCAGCAGTTATAGCTCTGGAGTCATTCTCTCCTGTAAAGCAGTGATTATAGCCTTTCCCCACACACAGAGTGCCCTCGCTGTCCAAATAGTCCCCTAATTGGATAATCTGTGCCCGAGTTACAGCATGTTAAAATTTTACAGGGTTGCGGCTATTATCTGAACCGTCGAGGAGATCCAGGCGTGCGGCGGCTTAGTCCCAGTCTCCAAAAAATGGTTCCCGGAGCTCTGGCCTCTCAAGCCCCATGTATCCTCTGCTTCCTTGCCTCCCCAACCTCCCATCCAAATAGCTCTCTATTTGGAGGTCGGTTGGGCCCGGTGACACGCTTAAAGATTGAACAGAACTTGCAAAGTCCCGATCTGAGGAACAGTTCCAGAGTGGACCCATCCTCCAAGCAGGCATTAGGTAAGCCATGGCAGATCCAAGATCGCTCCCTAAGACCTAGACAGCTCCAACCACCGACACTCTCCACATGGTAGGCGGAAATAACTCCGGGGCATCACCGGATTCCTTGCCAGGCACTCCTCCTCACCAGACTCATCGTTGGTCCACGAGGTCCTGGACAACCGACCACCGGTCCGTCGGATGCCCCTGGCCACTGAGTGCGGGGCCTACAGTGTGGAGTAAGCGGGTCTCCAGGCTCCCCACAAGCATGGGTGACAAGGGCAGTTCGGGTCTCAATATGGGGTACAATTATTACTATTATTTGCAGAGCCACAGAGAGCATGCCCATAAGCCAGAGGTCACATATTACACCATAGGTTGAGGCTGATGCTGAGTGCTACCAGAACTTTAGAGCAAAGGCGATGGCACTAGTTCCATTCATAAAATGGCAAGGGACTGTGTAGTAAAGTATGACAGACGGGGCGCAAGCAACAGGGTGGGCCAAGAAAACCCCCCTATCCCAGAAGGGGGGGAGGAAGGGGCCACAGCCACCTCTATAAAGACCTCATTCTCTTGTAGGTGACATCTCTCAGATGTCCCCAGCATATCCAGCAACTTCAGGCCCCAGTGAAGCACTGATGAGATCGTACAGATGTAAGGCTGCAGGCATCCAGTATGCCGCAACAAGTCAGGGAAGAGATAAATAATCAGAGGGCAAAAATGGGCACATCAGTCACATCTAGAAGCATTCCGTTTTGAAATCCACTAATTTTGAAGTAGGTGGATGGGCTGTAAAAACAGTGATATTTGCTGGATTCAGCCAGGATAAGAGAGAGATGTGAGAAAAGCAGTCTGGCTGCAATGGCCACAGGCCCTGCCCCCCATATTCTCTGTGTTTGCATCCAAGTGTTTTTACTTGACCTTTTTATTTTTTTTATTGAAAAAAAGCACTTCAGAATGCTAGTATACAAATCTTTCTTTTATAGGTTTTAGTGTGAGGGTGTAGGTGGCTATATATTTAAATAAAAGGGTTCTGTGGGCTTGGGACAACTTATTACCTTAATTGGCTTTTAATGGCTAGGGATTAGGGGGACAATGGCATAACCCCATTTATTACTATTATTTGCTGTCTAAATTCCCCCGGACACATCTTGATGATTTTTGCATATGTGGAACCGGGGCATTCTG
Organism: Pelobates fuscus; assembly: GCF_036172605.1. Classification (NCBI taxonomy): domain Eukaryota; kingdom Metazoa; phylum Chordata; class Amphibia; order Anura; family Pelobatidae; genus Pelobates; species Pelobates fuscus. The sequence continues at coordinate 46,370,047 of NC_086322.1, read as the reverse complement.
ACTATAGTGAATAATACTGAAGGTCTAATTGACACAAAGTTAGACTTGCATTTTCACTTTTAATATGAGCTGCATGAGTCTTAGGGGTCAGGAAACAGTACAGAAGGCTGACGTTAGTATGGGTAAGGATTGCTTGAGGTTCTGCACACATAATGAGTTAAACTAATTGGTGGTAGGTAGCAATGCTGTGGATGAGACATTGCTAGTGTGCCAAATGGACAAGGAGGTGAAGTGTAAGTGTAAAAAATCGATATTTATGCAAGAAAGCAGGCAGGTGCTTTGCTTTAGAAGAATTTGTTTAGTTACACCTATGATTTAAATGCCCCTCCCTTAAATTTGCTGAGCTAGGCCTATTTAGTAAATTATAAATATGTCACCATCGGCTTGCATTTACTCTTTTTGCATAAATTAAATGTTTATTTACCCATCAATTGTCTAGAAAACACATTTCTTTTCACAGACAAGTCCTGATGTCAAATTACTTTTCGTGGATATTAATGTACTCTGCAAAAAGTTTTCAAAAGAATTTACTCAAGTAAGTATTTATTACTAAACTATGCTTAACATACATTATTCTAATAAGTTGTGGCCTTTCCTAATTAGCATGCAGCTACTACATAAAGTATTAACATGTGAGATTATTCTCTAAAATTCTTCTTGGATGCTCTAGGGCACAATTCAATATAGTGATAAATAATAAAAAAAAAACATATTACCAGAAAACTGCATTTGCCCTGTATATTTTTGTATTTTAGTTGGTAAACTCTCAAGATTATTCACTGAATTAATTCAAAGTGAATTTCAAATTTAAAACCAAAACAGCTAAACTGGATAAATTAGACAGCTTTGCTTTTAGTTCGAATAGTTGTGAATAAGCCTGAAATTTGAAATTCACTTTGAATTAACTTTTAAGATTATCTCCTGGTCAAAATTAAGTAAGTAGGATGCAGTTTATGCACATGGAAGACAAAAAAAACAGATGATAACAGTAAGTTGTAGAAGGCTGCAATGGCTTAGCAAACAGAATATAAATTGTGGCAAAACTCATTCAGACTGTGCATTGGAAATAAAACACCCCTGCGGGTCACATTAAAGGGTTTAGAAAACAGTTGGATTGTAGTCTAGGGGCACTATGTTTGGGACGATAGTCTCAGGTGAAGAACCCCAAATTAGTTTAGTCACTCAGCCAATGCCTCTTCGCGAGACTGACATCAGTGGTGTGCCACGTGAAGCAGAGGGGGAGCTCTTCCAGGTGGAGAAACTTCAGAGAAACAACCAGCGGGAGCTCCATTCAAGTATCAGTTCATAGAAGTAAACTTACCCCCAGAACAGTCCCTTTTGGGGAGTCAGAGTTAGGTGGGGCATGGCCCGCTCTGCTTTTTGCCTCCCGGACGCCTCCGGGGGTATCAAAGGGCTCTGTCTCAGCCCTGCGTGGTGTACCTCCATGAGCTTGTCTGGTAGCTCTGGCATAGGTTAAGTAGGAATGATGTTGGGCCAATTTGCAGGATCAGCGCCCAGTTCTTGTTTTTCGAGCTGGGATCCATACATTGCCTCTGCCGTTCCCAGAATGCTGCACATATGCTATCAAATGCTGACAGAAAGTCGGGGTGAGGCCTCACATGCTTCGTGGAGTTGATCTTTGGCGCCATTTTAGTTTCTATTGCTAGTCCCTTTGATCTTGTCGGAGTGTGCTCAGATCATTCCCAGTTCATAGGTAGGTTAAAGTTCCAGGGTATCCCTCACTGGCAGGGGTGGGAACAGGGCAGTCCACTGTGGCTTACACTGGTAGATTGTTGGGTGAGGGATCAGCTGCCTCCCTCACTCTCGTGTTGCCAGGTCACAGGATCGCCCCAGCGGTTCATCCAGCAAATGACTGGCTTCCATGATAGCAGAGTAGGAGCCCCAGGCATGAGATAAGTTAGCAGAGTAGTATCATACCATATGAGATAAAGTGAAGGCAGAGAGGCCATTTAACCCCAGGGGGAGTATATGTAGTTTGTGTGTTGCACAACACAAAGCTAGGTTTAGTTATGGGCCCCTGGGGTGGAGCATTTGGAGAGAAGGGTGGGCCAATGCTCCACTCCACATTTTAGTGGTTTTCCTGGGAGACATAGATCCAGGCCAGGGTTTTTTGGACTGTCTCCAACCCACTGCTCAGCTGCAGATAATCAGCTGTAGCAGTGGGAATAAACCCCTCCCTGCTAGGCAGGTAAAAAGGGGGGATTAATGGCTTCCTCCCAGGAAGCAGGTAGGAGAGAGGCTGTTCTCTCAAGAGAGAGAGTCAAGGAGACTAGGCACTGGGAGTGCAGAAAGGGAAGCAGTTAAGGCTGGCTTGGAGCACTGGGAGTGCAAAAGAAAAGCAGTCAAGGCTGGTTTGGAGCACTGGGAGTGCAGAAAGGGAAGCAGTCAAGGCTGGCTTGGAGCACTGGGAGTGCTGAGAGCGGACAAAGAACTAGGTTGGTGAAACCAATATTGTTTTGTTTTAGTTTAACCCCTGAGAGATAGTGAACCTAATGTTAGTTAGTGCTCAGACGAGCAAGGTTTTTGTTTATAGGGATTTGTGTTATATTTATGTTTTCATTTACTGCTTTCTCCTGTGTGGATTTACAAATAAAGTGCCTGGAGTATATGCAATTACAAGGACTGTGCCTGTTGTTTACCCTAGAGGACCGTGCTACCTGCAAACAAGGATCACACAAATTAGTGTTGACAGTGTCAACAAAAAGGTCAGGTCCCTCCCCCTTGAATGTGCTTTTTTTGTAATAATGCACAAGTTATAGCATCACCTAATGACAGACTAGGTTATTGTTGATGAGAGATAAACTATAATGTGAAATGCTTAAAAGTTGAGTTTACTATAGAAGTAAATCACCCTCGGTAGACTTACAGGATGAATAGATGTCCCACCTCTCTATAAGTGAATGTGAGCTCCTATATTGACTTATAAGGTAAGAATATTAAGGGTGATTTGATTAGTAACATATGTTAATAATTTTTAAAGATGGAATAAAAGTTGTTTTATCTATAACATATCCACAGCTTTTCTCTTTTTGTTCAGTCAAATTAAAGGGCTTAAAACCTTGAATTGTTTGGACAACTCTAATACTTTAGGGATTCTTTTTTTCTATGTATTTAATTTATCCTTACTGCAAGAATATGTTTCTGGTTGGTTATTTGAATGTTTTTGATTGCTAATGGTGTTACCAATTAGCAGCAATAGCTTTCATTGCTAGCAATGGAATACATCGGAAATATGTAGTAGTGATCAACCGGCTGTACTCTTATTATACCCTATACAACAAGACAAATGTAATGAGAAAAATGCATAGTTTGGATTTAACAAAACATATTTCCCTACTTTTACTGAGTGCGTGTTCCAAGATTGGGCACAGTTTGCATACAAGTATGTTATGTTATCTTGATCACAAGTTGAAGTGAGTTTAACATTAAAAATTATTTTGTATGGTGTATCTGTTATTGCTATTCTCTAATACATTGTGTGTTGTAGGTTCTAGAATTTCAGGAAAGTCACAGAAAAAGATTACTATCTTTTTACAAAGGAAAAGTAAGTAAAATCACACACACACACACACACACACACACACACACACACATATATATATAGTTATTCTATCTCAAGTGGTTTTAACATAGTTTGCATTTTTAGTTTATGGTTTTTTTTTTGGAATGATTTTTATTTTACTTGGTTTAAACACGGCAGCCATATTTGTGTCAATATTTCAGCTCAGGGTGATCTTCGCTCCTTAGACAAAAAACTTCCGTATCCGGGATGTGGAATAGCACCTGGGGAGCTGGGGGGGTGCCGTTGATGTGGAGCAAGACGCAGCAGCAGAAGAGGATGGAGTAGGAGGAGTAGAGGAGGTGGCAGCAGGCCTGCCTGCAAGTCGTGGCGGTGTCACCAACTCCTCTGCAGAGCCACACATTCCATGCTTGGCAGCCGTCAGCAGGTTTACCCAATGCGCAGTGTAGGTGATATACCTGCCCTGACCATGCTTTGCAGACCAGGTATGAGTGGTCAGATGGACCCTTGCCCCAACACTGTGTGCCAGACATGCCATTACTTCCTTTTGCACAATCGAGTACAGGTTGGGGATTGCCTTTTGTGCAAAGAAATTTCGTCCGGGTACCTTCCACTGCGGTGTCCCAATAGCTACAAATTTTTGGAACGCCTCAGACTCCACCAGCTTGAGTTCAGACAAGCCAGCTGTCAGACGCTGGGCAAGGGGGTGACTTTGTGACATTGGCTTCTTACGCTCAAACATGTCCTTGACAGACACCTGACTGTGGGCAGATGATCAGGAACTGCTCAAGGCGAGAGACAGAGTGGTGGATGGTTGAGAGGGGGCAAGAAGGACAGCAGTGGTTGACGTGGCTGAAGATGCTGGACCAGGAGGAGGATGTCGGCTTTGAGTTTGTGTGCTGCTTGTACTCGTGTGTTGATCCCATAGGCGTTTGTGACGTGCGATCATGTGCTTCCCACGACTCAGTTTCTTTTGGCACAGGTTGCAAATGGCATCACTGTTGTCAGAGGCAGACACACAAAAAAAAATGCCACACTGCTGAGCTCTGCAATGACATTGTGGTGGTGGCAACAGCATGCGTTGATTGGCGTGCTGTCTGGCTGACCCTGGGTGCCGATGCATGCTGTCTGACTGTGCCACTAGCTCCTTGCGACGACCTCCCCCTGCTTCCAACTCGTCTCCTCCTCCTCTCTGTCTCCCCATCTGAACTTTCCCACTGTTCTTCTTCTCTTCTAGCGGGCACCCACGTGACATCCACGGACGCATCGTCATCATCAACCGCTTCACTTGTATCTGACAACTCAGCAAAGGAAGCAGCAGCGGGTTCAACATCATCATCATCACACCGTACGTCCATGTGTGTAATGCTGCCTGACTGAGACATATCCCTGTTATCTACATCCTCTGGCAATAATGCTTGGGCATCACTCATTTCTACCAACTGATGTGTAAATAACTGATCTGACATATCAAGTGAAGCAGCTGTGGTGCTAGTGTTGGCGGTGGCGGCAGGCGGGCGAGTGGTAACTTGAGAGGTGCCCGAAGCTAAGCTGGAGAAGGATGGTGCGTCAAGGTTCCGAGCGGAAGCTGTAGAAGATTGGGTGTCCTGTGTTAACCAGTCAACTATGTCCTCAGAACTTTTCAGGGTACGTGGCCTCTGAACACTGGGCATTATTCTAGGGCCAAAGGGAATCACAGCACCACGACGGCCCCTGAGGGGTGGCCTGCCTCTGCCTGTCATTTTTTTTTCGATTAGTGGTACTATGCGTGCAAGCTACTGTGGCACTGTGCACTGGCAGAAGTTGGCAGAGTAGACGCTGTAGGCCTGACACACACGCTAACTGCTATTCAATCTATTACAGTCAAAATTGTATTTTTTTTTTTAATGTACACTACTGTTACACCAGATATGAGTTGCACTGGTGTGACACTGTGCCCTGGCAGGCCCTGAAACGCACACATGTGAAGGAAACTGACTGCTATTATATTACAGTCCAAAAAGTTTTTTGTTTTTTTTAAATGCAAGCTATTGTGACACCAGATATGAGTGGTGGCACTGGGCAAGTGGGCACAGTATACGCTGTGAGCCTGACACACACGCTGGCAGGCAGGCAACTGCAATTAGATTACACAAAAAAAAAAAAGCAGACTGATGTTCTAGCCCTAAAAAGGGCTTTTTGGGCTGCTGTCCTTACAGCAGAGATCAGATGAGTCCTTCAGGACTGTAGTGGACACTGAATACACTAGCCTAGCTATCGATTTCCCTATTAAATCAGCAGCAGCACACTGTCCCTTCTCTCACTAAGAATGCAGCTTACGAATGAATCTAAAATGGATGCTGTCCAGGAGGTGGGAGGGTCTGCGAGGGAGGGTCTGCTGCTGATTGGCTGGAATGTGTCTGCTGACTATGAGGTACAGGGTCAAAGTTTACTCAATGATGACGAATAGGGGGCGGACCGAACATCGCATATGCTATGCAAGCTATGTTCGCCAGGAACTATTTGCCAGCGAACCGTTCGGGACATCACTATTTATAACTGCTCCATAATAATAATGCAACCTTGAGCTTGTGTCTTTCCATTATAACCAAATCCTTTGTGAGAATGTGCCTGTGGCTTTCGATAAGCAAAACAAGTTATCATTTGGTTCATTGTCCAGTTAATTTGTCTATTGAATGGGGTTATTTGTTTTTTTTTACACTAATACTGATGGAACACATAAGTAAAACAACCAAAAATATGGAAACATATTGTCAGTTTTACTTATTTTTTAGGATAATTTCTGTATGTCACTTTATTAGCCTGTGTAGCTTTATTCATTTGACTTGTATGGTTTGGGTTTTTTTTCTGTTTTTTTTTTTTTTTTTTTTACATTTTGGCGTGATTTACTTCTTTTAACTTGTGTATTGCAGTTTAGACTTTCTGCCTCTTCTGTTGTGCCTGCTTGGAATATTCACCCTATCTAATATTAGACAGGACTTTGTATTAATGAAGCACATGCCTTACTGCTAACTCCTTATGAACAAATAATGGCCCTATCTGGAAACTCAAATGATAGTGCAACCTTCTTATTTATGCTTTACCCAGAATTCCTCTTTGTTTAGTGTAATTTATCAACCAAGGTTATAACGTTCATTTAGAGTATGTGGTAAAATTCTACAGGGAATAAAAACGCTTTGCTGGGATCAGTAGGGGATCCCAGCAATGCTTCCGCTCTTCTCAAGAGAATTACTAGCAATAAACAGGGCGTATGCAGATATATAATCAGATTATTTTTATTTATACCATGTTAAAACATACACTGACTGGTGAAACAGACAATATTGTGTTAACACAATGTAATAGTGGAGATCAGCCTCCCTTAGGGTTTGAAAAACATGCCTACATACATTATTAAGCTTTCTTAAACACAAGGAAAGAATATGCATGCAACATTATAACAGAAAATGTAAGCCTTTAATTCAACTTTAAAATTATGGTATTAATCAATGTGTAAAATGTGAATTATTATGTATTAATTAACATATAAAATAGATAAGGTATGCATTTACTAATACAAAAGGTGTGATCCTTTGTTTAAACTAAAGTATTACATTGTATCTCTGTTGAAACCTGCACATTCTAAGGGTCTCCAAATCGATAATTCATGTTAAAGGGACCCTATAGTCACCAGAACAACTACAGCTAATTTTAGTTGTTCTGGGGAGTATAATCAGTCCCTTCAGGCATTTTGCAGTAAACACTTGTTTCAGAGAAAAGGCAGTGTTTACTTTACAGCCTAGGGTTACCTCCACTGGCCACTCCGCACGTGGCTACTAGAGGTGCTTCCAGGGGTAGTGCTGCACACTGCAGCACTGCCATTCAGTGTCTCCACCCTCTGCATGGTTACACTAAACTTTCCTCTTTGAAGAGATGCTGATTGGCCAGGGGTGTGTTTGACTTGTGCTGGCTCTGCCTCCTTGACAGTATCAGCCAATCCAATAGGAAAGCATTGTTATTGGCTCAGAGAATCACTTCTGATGATGCCAAGCAGACAGATCATGGGCAGAGCCAGCAGCAGACTTGAATAAAAGTAAGATTGTACTATATTAAGAGTGCCTTGGTGGTGGTTATAACACTGTAGGGTCAGGAAAACGTTTGTGTTCCTGACCCTATACTTTAACTCCCGCTGGATTGCTCGAATATCTAACTATAGGATGCTAGAGTAATACCGATTTATTCTTCTAGATTGTAAAACTTGAAGAAAACATTGAGAAGTTGACTGAAAAAATACAAAGGTATGTTTATTATAGTTTATTTTTTTACTATCAACTCAAAGGATGTGTAATAGTTACAATTTGACTGAAACCTGGAACTGTCAATAAGAATTTTCCAAAACTTGCTTCTCCTCACTCACAGACTAATTATCCTGACCAGTGACTAGGTAATTAACATCTCATTTGATAAAAACCTTTTTCATTTTATATCCGACCTCTCCTATTTGTTTGTGCTATCCTCACCATTCCCCTTTCCATCTTTTCCCAAAATAACATATATTTTTCAGTTTATATTAGTTTACTATTTATTTAGGTCTTAAGTTTGAAAATTCTTCCAATCCACTTACAATGTTCTAAATTTTGAGGAGCATTGTTTATGCATTTTTACCTATAGAGAATTGAACGAAGTATAAAATGTTTTTCCCAGATCATATTTTCAGGCACAAATTTAATGTCATCTTGCAGTTGTTGTGTCACCCTAGTGTCATAAAATTACACATAATGACCTCTATTCACCAACTCCCCAGTCTGGTCAGCAATTATGGCTTTGGCGATTGATTACCAGGTCTGTGGAGTCAAAATTAGAGTTGTGGAGCAATTTTAAGTGGATTTGAAGTTAAATATAAACTATTTAAAATAAATACTATTTTATGAGGGCATGTAATGCAAATGCATTTTTTTTGCATAAAAATGATGTTAGGGGGCGGGGCCTGACCGCTGAGCTGAGTGGACGCAGGCAGCAACATCTCCTGTGCCACTCGACACTCTAAGCTTCATCTGCCAACACAGACACCCAAAACGCCATTTGGAAACTGACAATAGGCAGAGGAAACTAAGACCTACACAAAGATACCTCAAACGTTGATGTACCGCTCGGCACCAACATGCGGCCTACTCACACAAGCGGCATGGGAGAGACGGACGCTCTCCCGCCGCTTTTATACCAGGCTGACCTACTGCAGAGCCTACGTTCCCCCCCCTATGGACCGGCGGGGGTCATCCCGGTCCATATTACACAGGGTCACAAGCAGGGCCGGCGCTACCTGTTAGGCGGACTAGGCAGCCGCCTAGGGCGCCCCTTGGGAAGGGGCGCCGCCAGGAGCGCCGGCCCCCCTCAAGCTGCAGCCGCCCGAGCGCTCTGCAGAGAGCCTCAGGCGGCTGCAGCTTTGCCCGGGCTGGTGCGTCCATGAGGGCGCACCGCCCGGGCGCAGCATGAGGAGAGGGGCTGACAGGAGGGACTCACTGTAGCGTGGCCGAGCGCTGTATGGTCCGCGGGTACAGGGAGCATCTCTCTCCTGTACCCGGCCGGACTAACAGGAAGTGAACCCTGAGTGTGCACTTCCTGTTAGTCCGGCCGGGTACAGGAAACAAAAGCTCCCTGTACCCGCGGACCATACAGAGCTCGGCCACGCTACAAGAGAGGTGGGGGGAGAAAGAGAGTGAGGAGGAAGGAGGGGGGAGAAAGAGAGTGGGGAGGGGGGAGAAAGAGAGTGGGGAGGGGGGAGAAAGAGAGTGGGGAGGGGGGAGAAAGAGAGTGGGGAGGGGGAGAAAGAGAGTGGGGAGGGGGAGAAAGAGAGTGGGGAGGGGGAGGGGGAGAAAGAGAGTGGGGAGGGGGAGAAAGAGAGTGGGGAAGGGGAGGGGAGAAAGAGAGTGGGAGGGGGAGAAAGAGAGTGGGGAGGGAGGAGGAGAAAGAGAGTGGGGAGGGAGGGGGAGAAAGAGAGTGGGGAGGGAGGGAGGGGGGAGAAAGAGAGTGGGGAGGGAGGGAAGGGGGAGAAAGAGAGTGGGGAGGGAGGGAAGGGGGAGAAAGAGAGTGGGGAGGGAGGGAAGGGGAGAAAGAGAGTGGGGAGGGAGGGAGGGAAGGGGGAGAAAGAGAGTGGGGAGGGAGGGAGGGAAGGGGGAGAAAGAGAGTGGGGAGGGAGGGAAGGGGGAGAAAGAGAGTGGGGAGGGAGGGAAGGGGGAGAAAGAGAGTGGGGAGGGAGGGAAGGGGGAGAAAGAGATTGACATCCATCATGCAACCCTTACACACACAGAAACACACAATGCATTCCTTACAGACGCACACACTGCATCCCGTACATACACAGAAACACACCTTGCAGCCCTTACACGTACAAACACAGATTCACACAATGCATTCCTTACACACATATCAGGACATCCCCTACACACTCCACCCCCTGTGAACAAACTCATTGGTGGAACATGAAGGTGGACCCTGAGCTGTGTAAAGGGCCCCCAAAAAAGGGAGCTGCTTCCCGTTCTCCCAGAACATTGATTTTTGTGACCACAGTTACAAACAGCCTCCAGGGATCCTGTTCTACACCAAACCAGTGGTGCCAGACTGCAGCTAGAGCCCATCATCATCCTCATCTAGTTGTAAGTAGGCAATCTAGTATATTACTCGTGGCACTAATCTCTAATTTACCTCACATTAAAGAAACACTATAGTCCCCAGAACCACTGCAGCTTAATGTAGTGGTTCTGGTGTCTATAGCCTGTCCCTGCAGGCCTTTTAATGTAAACACGGCGGCACTGCAGCACTTGCGTTAGTTAACATGGCAGATCATATGGGCGGGGCATTGTGATGTCACATGGGGGGGGGCTAGGGAGGCAAAATCCTTGCACTGGCCCTGAGTCAGATCATATCCTCTTCCTCGTGGTTCCGGCTCTCAGTTAGTGAGTCGGAGCACAGGCTCAGAGATTCTCAGCCTGCGCTCTGACAACATTGAAAGTCAAAGCCGTGAAGGAGCGGGTATGGCAAAGAGCTACTGATCAGCATTACATCAATATCAGTTATAAAACCAGGAAAAGGTGGGCATGGATGGTGAACTGATTTGGTGGTGCAATGGGCCACTTGACTGGTTTTGCCCCCCAGGCCTAAGGCTGCCAGCCCTCCCCTGAACCGTGGCATGGACAATAGCTCATTTTTTTTTATTTTTTTTTAATAAATACAGGCTTATGTTAAAGATTTACGGACATAAAAGTTGAGTTACGGACATAAAAACTAGGTATTGCAGACTTTAGATTTTAATGTGAGGTAAATTATAGATTAGTGTCACTAATAATATACTAGATTGCCTACTTACAACCAGATGAGGATGGTGATGGGCTGCAGTTTGGCTCCACTGGTCTGGTGTAGAACAGGATGTCTGGAGGCTGTTTGTAACTGTGGTCACAAAATTCAAAGTTCTAGTAGAATGGGAAGCAGCTCCATTTTTTGGGGGGCCCCTTACACAGCTCAAGGTCTGGGCCCCAGGGCCTGACGGTGAGTATGCCCATAAGGCCCACCTAAAAGTCCACCTACATGTTCCACCCATGAGTTCGCTCACAGCGAGTGGAGTGTGTAGGGGATGTGTTATTGTAGAGGATCTAATGTATGTGCTTATGGTATGTAGTGTATAGGGATACCAGTTTGTGTAGGTGATGCAGTGTGTTTGTGTATAAGGGATGTATTGTGTGAATCTGTGTTTGTATGCATAAGGGATGCAAGGTGTGTGTCTGTAAGAGTGTGCATTGAGTGTGTGTAAGAAATGCATTGTGTTTCTGAGTATATGTAAGAGAAGCAGTGTGTGTGTTTTCATGTGTGTGTGTAAGGGTTTGCATTGTGTGTTTCTGTGTATCTGTGCAAAGGATGCATTGCCTTTGTGTGTAATAGATGCATTGTGTGTTTCTCTGCGTGTAAGGGAAGCATGTTGTGTTTCTGTGTGTGTAGGGATGCATTGTGTGTTTCTGTGTATGTATAGGGATGCATTGTGTGTGTGCGCGTGTAGTGTGAAAGAGCTCCCTGTCCAGCCCCCTGTCCTGCCCCTTAGTGGTCTCTCCTCTCCCCTAGCGGTACCTTCTCACACCCACCCACCCTCCCTGTGCTCTTCTCATCCCTCCCCTCCCCCCCCCAAACCTCTGGTCTTCTTTTCACCCTCCCTGTTTTCTTCTCACTCCTCCCCATGTGTTCTCCTCACTCCCCCCATGTGTTCTCCTCACTCCTCCCCATGTGTTCTCCTAACTCCCCCACCCTCCCTGTGTTCTCCTCATCTCCCCTTCTCCCCCCTCCTCCCTGTGTTCTTCTTACTCTCCCCTCCTCTCTGTGTTCTTCTTACCACCCGTGTTCTTCTTAATCCCCCACCCCCCTGTTCTTCTTAATCACCCCCCCGTTCTTAATTACCCCACCCCCATGTTCTTCTTAATCACCCCTCCCTGTTCTTCTTAATCACCCCACCCTCCTGTTCTTCCTAATCACCCCATCCCCCCTGTTCTTCTTAATTACCCCTCCCTGTTCTTCTTAATTACCCCTCCCTGTTCTTCTTAATTACCCCTCTTGTTCTTCTTAATCACCCTCCCCTGTTCTTCTTAATCACCCTACCCCCCTGTTCTTCTTAATCACCCCTCCCTGTTCTTCTTAATCACCCCCCTGTTCTTAATCCCCCCACCCCTCCCCCTTCTAAATCTCCCCCACCCCTCCCCTTCTTCTTAATCACCCCACCCCTCTTCTTAATCCCCCCACTCCTCCCCCTTCTTTTTAATCCCCCCACCCCTCCCCCTTCTTCTTAATCCCCACACCCTTCGTCTTAATCCCCCACTCCTCCCCTTATTTTTAATTGCCCCCACTTCTCCCCTTCTTCTTAATCCTCCCACCCCTCCCCCTTCTTCTTAATCCTCCCACTCCTCCCCCTTCTTCTTAATTCCCCCACTCCTCCCCCTTCTTCTTAACCCCCCACTCCTCCCCCTTCTTTTTAATCCCCCCACCCCTCCCCCTCCTTCTTAATCCCCCACTCCTCCCCTTCTTCTTAATCCCCCCACCCTTCTTCTTAATCCCCCTTCTTCTTAATCCCCCCACTCCTCCCCCTTCTTTTTAATCCCCCCACTCCTTACCCTTCTTCTTAATCCCCCCACTCCTCCCCCTTCTTTTTAATCACCCCTCCCCCTTCTTTTTAATCCCCCCACTCCTCCCCCTTCTTCTTAATCCCACCACTCCTCCCCCTTCTTCTTAATCCCCCCACCCTTCCCCCTTCTTCTTAATCCCCCCACTCCTCCCCCTTCTTTTTAATCACCCCTCCCCCTTCTTTTTAATCCTCCCACTCCTCCACCTTCTTCTTAATACCCCCACTCCTCCCCTTCTTCTTAACCCCCACTCCTCCCCCTTCTTTTCAATCCCCCCACCCCTCCCCCTCCTTCTTAATCCCCCCACTCCTCCCCTTCTTCTTAATCCCCCCACCCTTCTTCTTAATCCCCCCACTCCTCCCCCCTTCTTTTTAATCCCCCCACTCCTCACCCTTCTTCTTAATCCCCCCACCCCCCTTCTTTTTAATCACCCCCCCTTCTTTTTAACCCCCCCCACCCCTCCCCCTTCTTCTTAATCCCCCCACTCCTCCCCCTTCTTCTTAATCCCCCCACTCCTACCCCTTCTTTTTAATCACCCCTCCCCCTTCTTTTTAATCCCCCCACCCCTCCCCCTTCTTTTTAATCCCCCCACCCCTCCCCCTTCTTCTTAATCCCCCCACTCCTCCCCCTTCTTCTTAACCCTCCCACTCCTCCCCCTTCTTCTTAATCCTCCCACTCCTCCCCCTTCTTCTTAATCCCCCACTCCTCCCCCTTCTTCTTAATCCCCCCACTCCTCCCCCTTCTTCTTAATCCCCCCACTCCTCCCCCTTCTTCTTAATCCCCCACTCCTCCCCCTTCTTAATCCCCCCACCCTTCCTCCTTCTTCTTAATCCCCCACTCCTCCCCCTTCTTCTTATTCCCCCACTCCTCCCCCTTCTTTTTAATCCCTCCACCCCTCCCCCTTCTTAACTTCTTAATCCTCCCACCCCTCCCCCTTCTTCTTAATCCTCCCACTCCTCCCCCTTCTTCTTAATCCTCCCACTCCTCCCCCTTCTTCATAATCCCCCCACCCCTCCCCCTTCTTCTTATTCCTCCCACTCCTCCCCCTTCTTCATAATCCCAATCCCCCCACTCCTCCCCCCTTCTTCTTACCCCCCCCCCCTCCCCTCCTCTCCCCTCCCCTGTAGCGTGGCCGATCTGCTCTCCGGTCCGCGGTGCCCGGCCGGACTGATAGGAAGGTGCACGCTCAGTCTGCACTTCCTATCAGTCCGGCCGGTTACAGGAAACAGAAACTCCGCGCGGAACAGGCGTTTCTGTTTCCTGTACCCAGCCGGACTGATAGGAACTGCACACTGAGTGTGCACCTTCCTATCACTCCGGCCGGGCACCACGGACCGGAGAGCAGCTCAGCCACGCTACAGGGGAGGGGAGGAGAGAAGCAGCTGCAGCCGCCTTTACAGAGCGCTTTACAGAGCGCTCAGGCGGCTGCAGCATTTAAAGGGCCGGCCCGCCGCGGCCGGTCTTAAAATTATTTAATTATTTAAATTATATCGCCCCTGCCACGGTTTGACCTGTCTATGTACACATGTACGCTGTTGTGGCGTTTGTCGTTGTTTCTGTACTCACCTGCTCAACAAAAATAAAGAATTTAAAAAAAAAAAGGATGAGTTAAAGCTACTTATTGTGATTTTGAAACTAGGAGGTAGTGCACATTTATTGGTGGGAGAGCATACACACATCTCTCTCACAGCTCTATTGAATAAACAGAGGCACATCCAACAAGTTTAAAACAAAATGTTTTGTTTTTCAGCATAGGAACATCCATTCCTATAAAATTAAAAATACTATAAATACATATCAGAAATCCCACTTTTAATTCACTGCTACATACTGACCCTGTAACATTGAACCTAAATGTATTTGTTCAAATGCAGAAAAAACTGACCTTTCTTCAAAACTTGCCAGCTTTATTTTATGTAGCGATTTTTTTCGTTTGTACAAATTACTGCAGCCAATTATTTTGTTATTTATTGTTTTACAGTGTCAGCCAAAAACCTACCCCGTCGTCTTATCGAATTCAAGTTCCAAATACAGTAAAAACATCTAGCTCATGTAAGCAGACATCCACAAATTGTAAAATATGTAATTTTTGAGAGTATTTCATTAAAGGGACTAGATTTAAACCGTAAGCAGTGCATTCAAAATATGTAAAAACAATTAATATGTAAATAGTAATTCATACTTGAAGTTCCTGCATTTCCTGCAAAACTCTAAATATGCAATGAGCTCCCAAACAAACAGGAAGTGATTGATGTGTACTACTGAGCATAGACATAGAATACATAGACGCCGCATTCTCTGCTGAGCGGCGAGAAATGCGGCAGTCATCTTGGACCGGTCGCTGCTCTAATGAAGCTATTGAAGAAACCTTGCACTAAAGGTGAGTGAAGGACTTGGGGCACTTATAGCCATTAATGCCCCTACCCCTTGGTGCCCCTACCCCTTCCCCATGTCATTAATGCCCCTACCCCTAATCCTTAATACCCCTACACACACAGTGTTAATACCCCTATCCCAGCACTCATAGTCCTTAATACCCCTACCCCAGCACAGGGGTATTAACACTGTAGGGGTAGGGGTATTAACACCATAGGGATAGGGGTATTAAGGATTAGGGATAGGGGCATTAATGACATGGGGTAGGGGTACTAAGGGGTAGGGGCATTAAGGGCTATAAGTGCCCCAAGTCCTTCACTTACCTTTAGTGAGATGGGCTTTCCAAGGGTTCTTAAATAGCTTCAGTAGAGCGGTGACCGGTCCAAGATGGCAGCCGCATTTCTCACCGCTCAGCAGAGAATTCCATAGACGTGCGGCATCTAGGTATTCTATATCTATGCTACTGAGCTTATCTCATAAGAAGTGCCTTATGGGGAAAGCAATAGTTAATGGGAGTTGTAGTTTGAATGATAGTTTGTTTTTTACTGTAGAAAACGGTTGAACTGCAACTACAGCACTTCAGAAACATGAAATGTCATAACATCATGTACAACAATATGAAAAAGGGAAACACGGCATGTTGGGAAGAAAACACAGAACTGGGGTAGGCTTATGCATCATAGTTTAGTAAAATATTAGATGAACCCTGCAGTGATAATTATTGCAATTTTTTATAAACTTCAATAATTACCTGCCAAGGTTAAGTCTGTCTCTTGTGGCTGTCTACTAGACAGCCCTAGAGGGAGTTCCGGGCTACTTTTGGTCGCCTAACTAACGCTGGACGTTCTCACGCTATGCATGAGAACATCCATCGTCTCTTGAAACCCCATAGGAAAGCATTATATAATGCCTTCCTGTGGGGGAAGTCCTAATGCGGCATTACTTCCCCGGTGGGGGAAGAGCAGAGACGGAGCCTGAACCAGCACCAAGGGACAACAGCGCTGGAATCAGGTAAGTGACAGAAGGGGGTATTTACTATAGAAAACCTGCTCAACATAACTTAAATGAGCACTATAGTCAAACTATAAAAGCAAGAAAGACAGGTCCCCATGCCTTTATTCTTGCTTTTATATTATTTTTCCATTAAAATAAAAACAAATTTGAGTGCTTTTTATCATATAAACTTACCTCCATTCCAGCGCCGAGCTCGTTGGCAGGCCACGCCCCCTTTCCCAGTCAAAATAACAAAATAGCACTGCTCAATCAGACTCTCTTGGAGAAGCATCATCGCTCTCTGGTGCGCATGCATGGCTTCCCGCTGCACCAACCTCGTTCTTCATAGCGCGGCATTGAATGCCGTTCTATGAATGAACTGAGCGCTCTACCGCACATGTGCAAGTTATGCCCGTTTTTCTCGCCCCCCTCCTCCTGTAACTCTCCTTAGCCCAAAGTTTGTGTACAAACACTATATATAGAGATGTCTCTATATATAGTGTTTGTATACAAACACACACATTGTAAGTAAATATTGTAAACATACACACACTATATCTATCTATATCTATTTCTGTCTCTATTTCTACCTATCGATCTGACTCAGTCACTCAGGCTCACTCTCACACTCACTCACTTTTACTTACAAACACTCTCACTTTTACTCACTGTCACTCACACTTACTCTCTCTCTCTCACTTTTACTCACACTCACTGTCTCACTCTCTCTCACTTTTACTCACTATTTTACTAACTCACATTCACTTTCTCTCACTCTTTTACTCTCGCACGCTCTCTCACTTTTACTCTCACTCACACACTCACTTTCTCACTCACACTCTCTTTCCCAATCTCACTCTCACTCACTCGCACACTCACTCTTTCTCAATCTCATTCACTTATTTAAAAAAAAAGTGTATTTACTGTTTGAAGTCAGTGGATCCTCCTGTTCGCTCTCCTGCCTTCAGCCTGTCAGCCAGAGCCGGCACTGTTGAATTTGGCTGCTGACAGCCTCCGGGGTTACTACAGGACATAGCAGACGCGTTCACTGTTCCTGCTATGTTCTGATGGCACGTTTGATGTCTTCAACCAAGCATGAAAATGTCAAATGTGAGTACTGCGCATCAGGCAGGACTTAACTCGAAAGTCCCTCTGGTGGCCGTCTGAGTGACTGCCACTGGAGGTGTTCCTAAGTTCTAAGGTAAACACTGTATTTTCTCAGAAAATACAGTGTATACATGAAAAGGCCCGCAGGGAGCTATTGTGCTTAACTGAACAACCCATTAAGCTGAAGTTGTTCAGGTGACTACAGTGTCACTTTAATGTAAATTAGCACAAGGTTGGATACCAAGCTAGCCATGTCCCGTTCCTTGTCCTCACTGATGTCATTGAAGGTCTCTTCCTCCACCCAGCCACGTCAACCCCGAAAGGTGACAACAAGCCCCCTGGGATGCCTGCTGTGTTTGGTCTTCCACCTCCTCAAAGCCATCTTCCTCCTCTGACTCCTCTTCTTCAGACTCCTCTCTCTGCATTATTATAAGGTGTGTTAAGTAGTACTATTCCTATCAGTTTAATCCCTGTTACGTCCCCTATCAGGGGACGTGTATATGGCATCGATTTTAGGAACCGGGAGATGGAAAAAGATGCTTGGTTGGTACTCCTACTTCAAATTTGGGGCACTGCGCGTGTAATCTAATGTGCCACCAGATAGGAGTGGTGTGTTAAGTAGTCCCCCTCATCAGGCCTTTTTTAGTCGAATGTATCGCCCACTGTCAGTCCCTTCGGGATCCATCCCTCATTCATCTTAATAAAGGTGAGGTAATATAGACTTTTTTGACCTAGGCGACTTCTCTTCTCAGTGACAATACCTCCTGCTGCACTGAAGGTCCTTTCTGACAGGACACTTGAAGCGGGGCAGCCCAGAAGTTCTATCGCAAATTGGGATAGCTCAGGCCACAGGTCAAGCCTGCACACCCAGTAGTCAAGGGGTTCATCGCTCCTCAGAGTGTCGATATCTACAGTTAAGGCGAGGTAGTCTGCTACCTGTCGGTCGAGTCGTTCTCTGAGGGTGGACCCCGAAGGGCTGTGGCGATGCGTAGGACTTAAAAAGCTCTGCATGTCCTCCATCAACAACACGTCTGTAAAGCATCCTGTCCTTGCCGGCATGGTCGTGGGAGGAGGAGGATTACTTTCACCTCTTCCCCTGTTAGATTCTCGTTGTGCTGTGACATCATCCTTATACGCTGTGTAAAGCATACTTTTTAATTTATTTTGGAACTGCTGCATCCTTTCCGACTTGCGGTAATTCGGTAACATTTCAGGCACTTTCTGCTTATACTGGGGGTCTAGTAGCGTGGACACCCAGTACAGGTCGTTCTCCTTCAGCCTTTTTATACGAGGGTCCCTCAACAGGCACGACAGCATGAAAGACCCCATTTGCACAAGGTTGGATGCGAGCTACTCATGTCCCGTTCCTTGTCCTCAGTGATCTCACTGAAGGTATGTTCTTCCCCCCAGCCACGTACAACACCACGGGTACTAGATAGGTGACAACGAGCACCCTGGGATGCCTGTTGTGGTTGGTCTTCCTCCTCCTCCTCAAAGCCACATTCCTCCTCTGACTCCTCTTCCTCACAATCCTCTTCCAGCGTTGCCACAGGTCCAGCAAGCGATGCTGATAAGGCTGTGTCTGGTGGTGATGGTGACCACAACTCTTCCTCTTCACGCTCATCTACGGCCTGATCCAGCACTCTTCATAGGGCACACTCCAGGAAGAAAACAAATGGTATGATGTTGCTGATGGTGCCTTCGGTGCGACTGACTATGTTTGTCACCTCCTCAAAAGGACGCATGAGCCTACAGGAATTGCGCATGAGCGTCCAGTAATGTTGCAAAAAAATTCCCAGCTCCGCAGAGGCTGTCCTAGCACCCCGGTCATACAAATACTCATTAATGGGTTTTTCTTGTTGGAGCAGGCAGTCGAACATTAGGAGTGTTGAATTCCAACGTGTCGGGCTGTCGCAAATCGAGCGCCTCACTGGCATGTTGTTTCGCCGCTGGATATCTGAAAAGTGCGCCATGGCCGTGTAGGAATGCCTGAAATGGCCACACACCTTCCTGGCCTGCTTCAGGACGTCCTGTAATCCTGGGTACTTATGCACAAAGCGTTGTACGATCAGATAACACACATGTGCCACGCACGGCACATGTGTCAACTTGCCCAAATTCAATGCCGCCAACAAATTTCTTCCATTGTCACAAACCACTTTGCCGATCTCCAGTTGCTGCGGAGTCAGCCACTGATCCTCCTGTGCGTTCAGGGTGGACAGGAGTGCTGGTCCGGTGTGACTCTCTGCTTTCAGGCAAGTCAACCCCAAGACGGCGTGACACTTCCGTATCCGGGATGTGGAATAGTACCTGGGGAGCTGGGGGGGTGCCGTTGATGTGGAGCAAGACGCAGCAGCAGAAGAGGACTCAGCCGAGGAGATTATGGAAGAGGATGGAGTAGGAGGAGTAGAGGAGGTGGCAGCAGGCCTGCCTGCAAGTCGTGGCGGTGTCACCAACTCCTCTGCAGAGCCACGCATTCCATGCTTGGCAGCCGTCAGCAGGTTTACCCAATGCGCAGTGTAGGTGATATACCTGCCCTGACCATGTTTTTCAGACCAGGTATCAGTGGTCAGATGGACCCTTGTCCCAACACTGTGTGCCAGACATGCCATTACTGCCTTTTGCACGATCGAGTACAGGTTGGGGATTGCCTTTTGTGCAAAGAAATTTCGTCCGGGTACCTTCCACTGCGGTGTCCCAATAGCTACAAATTTTTGGAACGCCTCAGCTTGTATGGTAAAAGCTGGCGTGCTATGAGTTCAGACAAGCCAGATGTCAGATGCTGGGCAAGGGGGTGACTTTGTGACATTGGCTTCTTACGCTCAAACATGTCCTTGACAGACACCTGACTGTGGGCAGATGAGCAGGTGAGAGACGGAGTGGCGGATGGTTGAGAGGGGGCAAGGAGGACAGCAGTGGTTGACGTGGCTTAAGATGCTGGACCAGGAGGAGGATGGCGGTTTTGCGTTTGTGTGCTGCTTGAACTCGTGTTGATCCCATAGGCGTTTGTGATGTGCGATCATGTGCCTTCGCAAAGCAGTTGTACCTAGGTGGGTGTTGGACTTCCCACGACTCACTTTCTTTTGGCACAGGTTGCAAATGGCATCGCTGTTGTCAGAGGCAGACACACAAAAAAAATGCTACACTGCTGAGTTCTGCAATGACTGCATTCTGGTGGTGGCAACAGCATGCATTGATTGGCGTGCTGTGTGGCTGACTCCGGGTGCCGATGCATGCTGTCTGACTGTGCCACTTGCTCCTCGCGACGACCTCCCCCTGCTTCCAACTCGTCTCCTCCTCCTCTCTGTCTCCATCTGAACTTTCCCCCTGTTCTTCTTCTCTTCTAGCGGGCACCCACGTGACATCCACGGACGCATCGTCCTCATCAACCGCTTCACTTGTATCTGACAACTCAGCAAAGGAAGCAGCAGCGGGTACAACATCATCATCATCATCACACCGTACGTCCATGTGTGTAATGCTGCCTGACTGAGACATATCCCTGTTATCTACATCCTCTGGCAATAATGCTTGCACATCACTCATTTCTACCAACTGATGTTGGAACTCCTCTGACATATCAAGTGAAGCGGCTGTGGTGCTAGTGTTGGTGGTGGCGGCAGGCGGGCGAGTGGTAACTTGAGAGGTGCCCGAAGCTAAGCTGGAGGAGGATGGTGCGTCAAGGTTCCGAGCAGAAGCTGTAGAAGAATGGGTGTCCTGTGTTAGCCAGTCAACTATGTCCTCAGAACTTTTCGAGTTCAGGGTACGTGGCCTCTGAACACTGGGCATTATTCTAGGGCCAGAGGGAATCACAGCACCACGACCACGATGGCCCCTGAGGGGTGGCCTGCCTCTGCCTGTCATTTTTTTTTGATTAGTGGTACTATGCGTGCAAGCTACTGTGACAACAGATATGAGTGGCACTGTGCACTGGCAGAAGTTGGCAGAGTAGACGCTGTAGGCCTGACACACACGCTTGCAGACAACTAACTGCTATTCAATCTATTACAGTCAAAATTGTATTTTTTTTTTAAATGTACACTACTGTTACACCAGATATGAGTTGCACTGGTGTGACACTGTGCCCTGGCAGGCCCTGAAACGCACACATGTGAAGGAAACTGACTGCTATTATATTACAGTCAAAAAAGTTGTTTTTTTTTAAATGCAAGCTATTGTGACACCAGATATGAGTGGTGGCACTGGGCAAGTGGGCACAGTATACGCTGTGAGCCTGACACACACGGTGGCAGGCAGGCAGGCAACTGCAATTAGATTACACAGGAAAAAAAAAAGCAGACTGATGTTCTAGCCCTAAAAATGGCTTTTTTGGGGTGCTGTCCTTACAACAGATATCAGATGAGTCCTTCAGGACTGTAGTGGACACTGAATACACTAGCCTAGCTATCAATTTCCCTATTAAATCAGCAGCAGCACACTGTCCCTCCTCTCACTAAGAATGCAGCTTTAGAATGAATCTAAAATGGATGCTGTCCAGGAGGTGGGAGGGTCTGGGAGGGAGGGTCTGCTGCTGATTGGCTGGAATGTGTCTGCTGACTGTGAGTTACAGGGTCAAAGTTTCCTCAATGATGATGAATAGGGGGCGGACCGAACATCGCATATGTTCGCCATCCGTGGCGAACGCGAACAAGCTATGTTTGCCAGGAACTATTCACCAGCGAACCGTTCGGGACATCACTAAGAAACAGCTTTCCCTTCCAATGTACTGTTAGAAGCACAAGGCATTGTCAGCATGTATTTGGAAATACATGTTTTCAATGATAAAATGCGCTTGATTATAAAAGGCAACAAGCTTATAAAAATGTAAATATTTGGAAGAATATAATTTACTATGGGTTTGGGATGTGAATTTCACTTTAGCACCTTATAAATCAATTGGTGACGTCACTGCCTTACACATGGGAAACCAATGTTTGAGTGCTGTCTCTTTTCTATGATTGTAAAACGAGGCGGAATATGTCGGCGTTATATAATTGCTAATGAAAAAAGCAAACCTTATCTTACAGAAATTTTGGGAAAAAAAAATATACATAGTTCAACTGTTTTTGTAAAATACTATCACTACTTTTCAGTCTACATTTTGTAGCATATCAATGTTAGCACTCTAACAGTATCAAGGGCAGGGGTGTATTTGCCGCGAGGCAAACAAGGCATTTGCCTTGGGCGGCATTTTCCAGGGGGCGGCAAAAAAAGCCGCCCCCAAACGCCCAGGGCAAATGCCTTGTTAGCCTTGCGGCTAACAGACACCCTGGGCTGGTGGCTGCTGGGCGGGCGGGCGGCTGGCGAGGGAGCACTTCCTCTGAGCTGTCTGCTCAGCTCCCTCGCGCGCCGCAGAGTGAGGCTGGGAGCCGGAATATGACGTCATATTCCGGCTCCGCCTCCCAGCCTCACTCTGCGGCGCGCGAGGGAGCTGAGCAGATAGCTCAGAGGAAGTGCTCCCTCGCCAGCAACCAGCCCAGCAGCCCGACCGGCAGCCCCACTAGACCCCAGGGAGAGGGAGAACCCCCCCCCCCAGCATTCCCAAAGGTAAGGAGGCTGGGGGGGTAAATTAAAAAAAAAAAAAACGAGTTAATGTGAGTGAGTGTGTCTGTTAGTGTGTGTGTGTGTGTGTGTGTCTGTTAGTGTGTGAGTGTGTCTGTTAGTGTGTGTGTGTGTGTGTGTCTGACTGTGTGTGTCTGTTAGTGTGTGAGTGTGTCTGTTAGTGTGTGTGTGTGTGTGTGTGTGTGTCTGTTAGTGTGTGTGAGTGTGTCTGTTAGTGTGTGTGAGTGTGTCTGTTAGTGTGTGTGAGTGTGTCTGTTTGTCTGTTAGAGTGTGTGTGTGAGAGTGTGTCTGTTAGAGTGTGTGTGTGTCTGACTGTGTGTGTCTGTTAGTGTGTGTATGTCAGTGTGTGTGAGTGTGTCTGTTAGTGAGTGTGTGAGTGTGTCTGTTAGCAGCTAACAGACACACTCACACACTCACTAACAGACACACTCACTAACAGACACACTCACACTCACTAACAGACACACTCATACACTCACACACACACACTGACAGATACGCATCCATTAGCTAACAGTTAGCTAATGGATGCGTATCTGTCAGTGTGTGTGTATTTAGAAGGCGGGGGAAGGGTTGGGTGGGGGTGGCGGGGGGGGGGTGGGGGTGGGGGGGGCGCCTGAGTTTTGTCCTGCCTAGGGCAGCACAAAACCAGGATACACCCCTGATCAAGGGGCATAGGTTGTAAATTCAGAGAATTAAAACTTTAAGGCCAGAGCAGCCGAACTGAAAGTATAGGTGACGTAGAGGATATTTCTAGTTTGGCTATTTTGACCTTACATTTGAAATTCACCTTGAAATTCTGACTTAAGTGAATAACTCTAATAATTTTATTTTGACATTGGTATTGAGAATTTGATTACATGCCTGTCGAGAGTTCAAAAGATCATCTCTGACAAGTCTCCATGGTCTCCAAGGTTCTGCTGGGATTTCAGAAGACTTGTCTGTGCTCCACTTCCACTTCCTTAAAGTGCTTGATTAAAAAAAAAAAAAAAATACATCTCACACCACTGGCACTATGACGCAAGATATTGGGTGGTAGAGTAAGGGGAAAACAGAAGCTGCTACAGCATCAGAAGCACATACTCTGATTTGCTTTGCGTCTTCGCTGCCACTTCTATACTGTGAACGTCAGGGATCCCATCAAAAAAATCTTGGACCCATTACACACCCTCACACATACACACATACTCCTGGACACATGCAGATATACATTGCCAGGCAACACACATACAGCAAAGGAAAAAAGTATTTGATCCCCTGCTGATTTTGAACGTTTGCCCACTGGTAAAGAAATGACCCGTCTATAATTTTAATGTTGGGTGTATTTTAACAGTGAGAGACAGAATAAAAAAAAAAAAAAAAAAAAAAAGATTTCTGGCTCCCAGGTGTCTTTTATACAGGTAACAAGCTGAGATTAGGAGCACTCTCTCAGCTCGTTACCTGTATAAAAGACACCTGTCCACAGAAGCAATCAATCAGATTCCAAACTCTACCCCATGGCCAAAGAGCTATCCAAGGATGTCAGGGACAAGATTGTAGACCTGCACAAGGCTGGAATGGGCTACAAGACCATCGCCGAGCAGCTTGGTGAGAAGGTGACAACAGTTGGTGCGACTATTCGCAAATAGAAGAAACAAAATAACTGTCCGTCTCCCTCGGTCTGGTGCTCAATGCAAGATCTCACCTCGTGGAGTTTCAATGATCATGAGAACGGTGAGGAATCAACCCAGAACTACACGGGAGGATCTTGTTAATGATCTCAAGGCAGCTGGGATCATAGTCACCAAGAAAACAATTGGTAACACACTACGCCGTGAAGGACTAAAATAATACAACACCCGCAAGGTCGCCCTGCTCAAGAAAGCACATGTACAGGCCCATCTGAAGTTTGCCAGTAAACAACTGAATGATTCAGAGGAGAACTGGGTGAGAGTGTTGTGGTCAGATGAGACCAAAATCAAGCTCTTTGACTTTTAACTTAGCTTGCCGTATTTGGAGGAGAAGTAATGCTGCCTATGACCCCAAGAACACCATCCCCACCGTCATACATGGAGGTGGAAACATTATGCTTTGGTGGTGTTTTTCTGCTAAGGGGACAGGACAACTTCACCACATCAAAGGGATGATGGAGTAGCACCAAATTTTGGGTGAGAACCTCCTTCCCTCAGCCAGGGCATTGAAAATGGGTTGTGGATGGGAATTCCAGCATGACAATGACCCAAAACACACAGCCAATGCAACAAAGGAGTGGCTCAAGAACAAGTACATTAAGATCCTGGAGTGGCCTAGCCAGTCTCCAGACCTTAATCCCATTGAAAATCTGAGGAGGGAGCTGAAGGTTCGAGTTGCCAAACGTCAGACTCGAATCCTTAATGACATGGAAAGGATCTGCAAAGAGGAGTGGGATAAAATCCCTCCCGAGATGTGCACTAACCTGGTGGCCAACTACAAGAAGCATCTGACCTCTGTGATTGCCATCAAGGGTTTTGCCAGCAAGTACTAAGTCAAGGCGGTCAAATACTTATTTCACTCATTAACATGCAAATCAACTTATAACTTTTTTGACATGTGTTTTTCTGTATTTCTATAGGTTATTCTGTCTTTCGCTGTTAAAATACACCTGCCATTAAAATTATAGACTGATCATTTCTTTGTCAGTGGGCAAACGTTCAAAATCAGCAATTTTTTCCCCTCACTGTACATCTTGCAAATACACACAAATGTGCACTCCCAGACACACATACAGACATACACTATTAAAAACACACCCCAAGTACAAACACAGATACTACTCTACCACACAGAGATACATATTATATATGTAAAAGGCCATAGGCCTGAATTTGTGGGAGGAGATTTCCCTAGAAAAGCTCTACCCTCTGCTTACCTATGCTGGTTCCTGTTAGAGTGACCGTTGCCACGACAACCAGCACTTCCGTTTTTTCGGCCTTCCATTTTGCTCCAGCAGCAGCAACGGACTCTACGTCAGCCTCTGACCCGGCTTGCAGCTCTCCAAACCCGGCTCTGCTTCATTTGGGGCTCCAAATGCCCGCAGGGCCTCCTACCTGGTTCCCGTCTTCTGTAACCGGCTTCCTGCCGCGTGATGCAGCACGCTCACTTATGTACATGTGGGAACCCGTTCACGGTGTTCCCACGTTCGGGCCTAACATATGCTGGGATTGGCTCCCTCTTTTCGCTTTCTTATGCCGTTCGTCTAACTCCGTTCGTTTACATTACATCAAGTTAATGCATTCGTTAAAATGGTCATTCGTTTACATTTTTCATTTAATTCAATTCATATGAACCCATTTCGTTAAAATCAATTCGTATGAATCCATTTCGAATGAATCCAGTTCATTTATATCATTTCGTTAAAACATTTGTTTCAAAAGCCTTTTGTTTAAATTCCATTCATGTAAACCCTTTTGTTTAAATTCCTTTTGTTCAAATCCATTTAGTTTAATACTATTCATAAAATATTTTGTTTAAGTCACGGAAACTGTTCCCCTGTCTCTTACACTTGCATTAGGTCAATTAAGCCGCACGGTGTACACTATGTTATTCATATGTTGGCTATATCGTATGCCGTTAAAAACCCTAGAATATTTAAAGACTACCACTGTTATTTGTTTCTGCTATTTGTTGGAATCTGGCATAAGTCACAATTTATGTTGGGTAATTCACTTATTTGTGCAATTTAACTATTCAGTCTAAGCTATTCCTAAATATTAAATAAAATATCACAGACACTTCAGTTTGTTCTTGCACATATTTGTAGGTTAATTCCCTGGATTTTACGAGCCTGGCCACTGGTTCAGAGACGTGTGGCCTCAAGAGGCACTTGCCTTACCGACCTTCAGGGAAACTTCATCCCTTTTCGAGATCTATCCCATTGTAACAGCAGCACATACTTGGGGTCATCTGTGGGCCGGTATGGCATTTATGTGTTTCTTAGACAATTTGGCGGCTTGCGATATCATTAATAAAGGGCGCTCTTCCTCCTTAACCATCATGCGGTTAATACGGAGATTGAAATGGCTGGCCGCCAAATTACAATTCTTTCTAGTTTGTGAACACATCCCAGGCATCCCATTGTACAGCGCTACGGAATTTGATGGCGCTATATAAATAATAAAATAATAATAATAATAATAATCCAAAATACACCATCTGACGCATTGTCCCGATCAAACTTTCACGCATTCTACAAGGTGCACCCCTTCGCCAACCAGCTCTCATCCAGGATACCGACTTTTCCAGAGTTAACTTTGGATTAACTAAATTATTGACCCATGCACGGTCACTCTCATGAAACAATCTGTCTACCAGTACCAAAATAGCCCACAACAGGGCTTTGAGTGAGTTACACGTGTTGAGCCTCTTTTTTGGCCACCTACACTTAAAATTAACATATCACTATTAAATCACATCTTACAGGTTTACAGCACTACGTCCTCACAAATTTCCAATCACCCACCTTTCCTTCCTCAAAGGTATCAAGAATAGATCGACCTCCAACTAAGAATAGCTTACCCTTAGACTGTACCATATTCAGGTACAGGTCAGAACCATTGAATAACTCCTTTAATGTCCAGACTAACTCGGTCATCTAGTAGCCATTAACATCACACTCTACGGCCGCCTCAGACTCCGAGAGTCCACTGTGGTCTATCAATGGATGTCAGCTCCGGTTTTAAAAACTATCTAACAGAACCATACACGGTTACCACCACGTTAGTTCTTGACTCTCATCCAAACCAACCACACAACTACCTACCTACAATTCCTCCGTAACTACAAAGAATCTCTGGGTCCTGGTTATATACTCAACTTATTTCTATCCCTAACACTTCAAAGACCGGGAAGATAGAATCCTCGGTTTACAGCACTTTACTTCACCTCCTGAAAAGAACTCAGGAAGCCTTTAAATGTCTAGCATTGTAATAAATTATGAATAAAGTGTGTTTTCTGCAATATCTTTTGCCCTCTTTATTACAGGCCTACCCGTACGTTGGTTTCGGCACACCACTACCAACTTTTCCTCTTCCTTTTCATACAAATTAAGTTCCGACTACAAAAATATATATATATTTATATATATATATATATATCATTAAAGACACATAAAAATACACTGCTAGACACACAAATGCACACTGCCAAACACATGCACAGATTTATACACAGTCATACGTACACTGCCAGTAACTTACCGATATACATTGCCATACACGGAAATAAGCACTGCCACACATTGATGCAGATAGATACACTAGACCAGGGGTAGGCAACCTTCGGCTCTACAGATGTTGTGGACTACATCTCCCTTGATGCTTTGCCAGCAATATGGCTGTAAAAGCATTATGGGAGATGTAGTCCAAAACATCTGTAGAGCCGAAGGTTGCCTACCCCTGCACTAGACCCATCAGTAAATACAAAGTGCCACAAATACACTCTGCCATGAACAGATACACACACCCACTGCCAGCCACACACAAACATACAGTTACGCATGTTTTTAGACTCCCTCCTTCTTATCTGCCTTTTAGGTGGCTTCCAATTTTTCAGTAAAGCAGGAGGTGTTTATAATTGACAAGGAAATTGTCAATTTCAAAATTGTATATTCTCCAATTTAGCCCTTTCGGTTTAAATGTTGTAATCATCTTCATTCAAACCATTCTTATACCATTTAGGCCTGTAATTGATGTTAATATAGAACCAGAAAAAAAAACCATCAAAATGTTTCACAGTTCAATAGATAAGTATGAGTTTATTGTTTCCTGCCTTCTAACAAGAAACCAATTGACTCTTTTTTTAAGTTTCTTACTCTGTCTACTTTTATAAAGGTGTTATTAAATCATATCACATTGTGTATTGTAGTAAGATGAATTGTTCACTGCTTTGCAATACTGTTACTTTATAAGCCTTTTAATAATAGTTCTTTTTTTTTTTTTTTATATGCAGCTGCACAATCAGAAATCAAGTCTGGTTATTCTCCCTATTCTCTTCCATTCCCAAGGCAACCTGCTTTTCATAAGTATGTATGTGAAGTGGTAGAGAAATATATTATTTGATGCTATTTCTAAAATGGCACTTTCTTTTCCATACTGTAATTTATGTTATTTATAAAACGGTGTTTTCTTTTTTTTTAATACATACAATCCAATTATGGGCTTTTTCCCAATCTTGTCACTACTTGTAGCCACTATTAGCATGTAGCGGCTGTATACAGACTGCAAACGTTTACCGGCAGCAGCAGGGAGTTACGTAGTAGGTGAATAGCTTTAAGTAGTGGCTAATGACTTCCATTATTCTCTATTGGAACTGCTACAGTTTATGACTGTTCTCCAACCCTGTCCCTACTGCTAAATGATTGCTGCTAACCTTCAAAACATGAGTCAAGAATTTTGCCTTGTACAAAGAAGTTAACCGCCAACTCCCTGATACATCCTGTAGGAAAAATGCATGTTCGCTTTATGGCTTTCCATTGAAACCCTAAACACATATAAGATCATATTAACCCATATCAAAAAGCTGTAAAATGTCTGCTCATCACTTAAATAATTTAAAAAAACAGTAGTTAATTAACGAAAAAAGCAGACATAATATAAGACATAAAATTATTCATATAAATTAATTTAAAAACTCAGTCTACCTACCCTCAACCCTTAAACAGGGGCTAATATATTTAAAAACCTTTATCCCCTTAACCCCTTAAGGACACGTGACATGTGTGACATGTCATGATTCCATTTTATTCCAGAAGTTTGGTCCTTAAGGAGGTTAAACAATTATACTCCCCATCACCTTACTTCTGCTCTTCAGTCTCAAAAAGGGGCAAATAAAAAAATAAAAAATGCCTGGCGCAACAAATGAAAATAAAAAAAATACTTGATGGGAAAAAACAAAACACCAGAAAAATTCGGAACCATTTCTCAATAAAAAGTAATCCATCTTCACCCATGGAGTGCTCCCCACAGACTTATATAGGCTTACACACGCTATCTAAGCTATTGCAAAGCGTGGGGAAAATTCCCACGCTTTGCAGTATGACCATGAGCACTTTGGTTAGTAAGTAAACCATTCAGAGTACTCTGACAGCCAAGCCTTGAAAGAAATCTCACTTCTATCAAGTCATGAACTACTGGTAAATTTGTAACGTCCTGGAATCAGTTAGACTGTCCCAAATCCAGGGTCCTGTCCCATATTTGCTCTCTGGTTTCCCCAGATGTTGACAAAAAAAGGTATTGAGCCAAACAGCACTGAGTAAGGCTGGTCAGCTTGGCTATTTGTTATCCTGGTCTGCATTTGTGTCAGACATGCCTATGAAGAACAACGTCCACCAGCTTTCTTCTTCATAGGCCCACCCTTTGTGACCGTGTAGAATAGGTCCTTATTTCCTGGAATGTTTAGTTATTTTGCTGTAGCACAATAAACCTGACCACAGAATGTTTGTGTGTGGTTGGACTTTCAAACCCAGTTTTCTGACCATGTGAATGCTAACTGGTTGGCATTCATAGGGTTAACATAACGGTAACTGATTTTATCTTAAAAATTAATTGTGTTTGACTGTATTGTCTGTGTATACATAAGCACGTGTGTATATTATATACGTTACTCCATTTTAATTAAAACTGGTCTAAGTAATATTAATATATTTAAATTATATTTAAACAGAGCTGGCATAATGGCCGTTGAACCAGATACATCGAAAAAGAACGTAAGTATATTTCCTTAATTAAGCTTGTTGAGATTCTGTGTCTTTCCTCTTGAGTTGTGAATTCAACTTTTAATTGTTGGTATAATGTGAAAGTATCCTCTAAATAAAAAAAAAAGTTTTATAGTATCTTAGTAAACTAACTCTTCGAGGTTACCACCTCTAAATAAATCTATGCCAACATGAGTGCTTGGCAAATTAACCGTGTAAAGGTGCAGAGGTAGTTGATTCTTCGCCCATGGAAAAGCAGAATTGCAGATTGACAAACAATAGTTTGTTTTAGCTATAGAAAGTATTATTATTTTTAATATTATCATTGCCATGCACCGCTTTACAATATTATAAAGGGGGAAGTTTAACAGATGAGGCTAACTGCTTCAAATTTGACAGGAAAAAGATGTTGATGAGGACCCTACTTGAATGAACTTACAATCTAGTGAAGGTGTTGTATAAAACACAAATGGAAGGGCAGCGTGGGGTAGAGCAACCAAGTGACAGGGTGGGAAAACAGTAGAATTAGAAGGTTGGAGTGAAGAGATAGGTTTGAGGATTGACGGGTATCCTGGGAGACCATAGCATGTTCTGAAGAAATTGGAAATAAGGCACTTGTTAAAAGTCTATAAAATATAAGCCTGGCAGCAGCATTCATTATGGACTGTAAAGAGACAGTATGGTTTCTGTAGAGACCATTTGGAAATAACAGTGTTTTGCACAAAAGAAAAACCATTACGTTTTTGTGATTTTGTTTAAAAAATAAGAGGCAAAAAATATTGTAGAATACATTAAAATAACATTAAAGTTAATTCAAACATAGCAACCCTATACCTACTCCTCACCTGGTTGCCACTTGGTTGCATTGGACCACAGGACATGGTTCCAGTAATCCATGTCCTTAGTCTGCGTGTCTTCAGCAAACTGTTTGTGGGCTTTCTTGTGCATCATCTTTAGAAGAGGCTTCCTTCTGGGATGATAGCCATGCAGACCAATTTGATGCAGTGTGCGGCGTATGGTCTGAGCTCTAACAGGCTGACCCCCACCCATACGTCAATTTCTCAAAGACAACCTCTGGATATGACGCAGAGCACGTGCACTCAACTTCTTTGGTCGACCATGGCAACCTGTCCTGTGAAACTGCTGTATGGTCTTGTCCACCGTGCTACAGCTCAGTTTTAGGGTCTTGGCAATCTTCTTATTGCCTAGGCCATCTTTATGTAGAGCAACAATTTCCTTTTTCAGATCCTCAGAGTTCATTGCCACGAGGTGCCATGTTTTAACTTCCAGTGACCAGTATGAGAGAGTGAGAGCGATAATGCCAAACTTAACACACCTGCTCCCTATTCACACGTGAGACCTTGTAACACTAACGAGTCACATGACACCAGGGGGGAAAAAATGGATAATTGGGCCCAATTTGGACATTTCCACTAAGGGGTGTACTCACTTTTGTTGCCAACGGTTTAGACATTAATGACTGTGTGTTGAGTTATTTTGAGGGGACAGCAAATTTACACCATTATACAGGCTGTACACTTACCCCTTTACATTGTAGCAGAGTGTCATTTCTTCAGTGTTGTCACATGACAAGATATAATAAAATATTTACACAAATGTGAGGGGCGTACTCACTTTAGTGAGATACTGTGTGCGTGTGTATATATATATATATATATTCATATTGTTTAAATGAGGCATCATGATATTTTGATTTTCTGTAGC
The DNA here is from genome assembly GCF_036172605.1 of Pelobates fuscus. Lineage (NCBI taxonomy): Eukaryota > Metazoa > Chordata > Amphibia > Anura > Pelobatidae > Pelobates > Pelobates fuscus. The sequence continues at coordinate 46,337,901 of NC_086322.1, read as the reverse complement.
ATGAAACTGTCACTGGAGCAACTAGAATGTCACTGATAAGTCCACCACAAGATGGACGTATGGGTAAGTCATCTACAAAATCAATGTTTTATTTTTTTTTATTTTTTTGTCAATCTTTCTTTTATTAAAGGCATTTAAGATGGGGTACATAAGAGAAGTCAGGAGAAATGTACAAGTGATTTACAGTATAGGGTTCATACAGCAATCAGCATAGTCAAATTACATTTCAAGAGTTGCGATGCCTCATTTTTTAAAATAGATTTTGTCATTAAACTTTAGTGTGAGAATACAAGCTTTGGATCCGAGAATCCGGCGAGGAACAAGGAAATTATTAACATAACAAGAAATAACATGCCAGCTAGAGGTGACCAGGGGTTCATCACATCTCTCATTGAGTATGCAGACAAAGATATTAGCTTAATTTTACGCAGATTAAACATATAAGCATAACTCGCTGTCATACCATTTCCTGGTACCGGCTATTCACAAACGTGTGCCCATTTCACAGTGCACGCAAGCTACTATAATGGCAGGTTAAGAACAGGCATTATTCACAAAAAAAAAAAACAGATTCATGCTAGGTCACACTGTGGCTGATTAGGTATCGGGCTGTGGCATATGGAAGCTGTACATGGTGTTAGTGGCGGATGCCGGTCAATTTTGCGTTTGTCTCCAGTATTGCGTAGGCATTGTACCTCAACAGCATGTCTATCTGGTAAATTCCGGCAGCTGCTACCCAGCCTATTGTGCATTTACATAGTGAGTGTAACGTCTTAACAGTAGGAGTAGAGTGTCTTCAGTGCAATAGCAGGCGTAAATAAAACAGATGTGTGAGAGTAGCGGTCAGTCACTTGTAAGTATGCTGTGGATATGTGCCTCTCTATCATGTCGTGTACCGGCCAGCCTGTGCCAGATGTAGCCCTGTAAGCTGTACCCGTCGTGTGTGCAGTGGCTTACGTGATATGTTGGTGTCAACCATCTGGTGAGACTGAGGGCTTGTCTGTGCTCCTCGAGACATGTGTGTTGTGGGTGGTAGGAGTGAGGGTGTGCGGCACATATTAGGTAAGCATAATTTGCAACAGTAAGCATTAAGTAGAGTGCGATCATCGAACAAATTAACTCTCCCTCCACCTTCCCTTTGAGATCAGATGCTGTATAGCATTTGTACTACTGAGCAAGAGAGGTTGGGGTGAGCTACCGGGGCATGGCGAGCATTCAACGTTTAACCTGCTGTGTGCTGTTAAGGTCCTAGTCCGTCGTGCGAGAGGCTCAGTCTGTTAATGGTGGGGCCAGAGGTAACCCAGGGTAGAGGGTGCATGAATAAAAGTCTCAGATTGGGTTTTACTTGCTTGGCCTTGCAGCCCAACTGCACAGCGTCCATTGGTGACTGTGTGGAAGTAGGCTGCCTGCAATCCGCCGGGTCATCCTATGCCTTTGAGCGGGAGCTGCAGCGGTCGTGTCAGGTATGTCCAGATGGTGGCGAGTAGCCAGGGAAAAGCCGGGTTCACCCCCCTGCTCCGGGTTTGTGGGAAGGCCAGTATCGTTGCTCCACGGGCTCGGGGGCTTTCAAAGGCCGAACCCTTTCCCTTTGGGGTAGGTCTGGAGGCCATGGTGGTCCACCGCCTGCGGCGTATGAGCCTCCGCCTTTGTGGGGGATACGTCGGGGTTTCACCCCTTAGGGCCTTCAGCCCGGATGGGATCGGTGTTTGAGTGGTCGTCAGCTTAGTCAGGTGTATGCCCGGGGGTCCACCAGGCCCTCTCCGGCTGTTGCACTCACGTGTCTGCTTTGCACCCGGGTTCGCCTGTGCCTGGTTCTGTGCTGCAGCATGTTGGGCTTCCACTCTCACCCAGAAGTTCTCTAGAAGCTGTTGCAGGCGAGTGTTTAGAGATTCGTCTGGGCTATGCTGGCATTCTGGCAGCGCATGATCTGTGTTAGGCTGAGCATCCGCCATTTTAGAACTGCCTGCGGCCTGCTGGTTCGGTACGTAGCTGTGGTCGTCGCCTTCGTTTGTAGGCTGTGTGAGCGTACAGGATTTGTAGATTGGGACCGGGATAACCCCCACCGGTCCCAAGGGGGGGGGGGGGCAGCCCGATACTGCGGGTGCTGCATGCTTTAGAGTACAGGGAGAGCGGCCGCCTCTCCCCTGCTCTGTGAGATGTAGGCCTCAATCCTCGATTTCGGGTTCCCTGCAAGTTATCCAGTCGAGTAAGGTATCCCCCGGTTCCTCAGCTCCTGTGGCACAGGGTGAGGCAGACTGGGGTTCAATATTAGGCGGGTTCCCCTTGTTTTGTGCAGATATTTGTGTTCAGGATCGGGAGCTCACTGACTTCGTGTCTGTGCAGCTCCCCGGTCAGGCTCCGCCCCCAATGTTTTATTTTTTAAGAATTTAGGAACTTCACTGAAGCTCATGGGCTCACGGAAGCACTTTGTTAAGTGAAGTTCCTATGTTCCAGTTTTTATTTTCCCAACATGAGTAGGGCTATTTTATTAACTCACCTTAGGTGACAAAGTGATCTAGAAACTGGAAAATAATTTGTAGTGTTACATAATTAATCTTGATTTAACATTAGTTAAGTGATATAAAAAAAAGTTACTATATTATAAGTCTAATAGGATGGGATAAGTATTACACAAACACAAAATAATATATTTTCTGTGTAACATATTAAATACATACAGGTTTTTTTTTTAATTCTTTATTTTTGTCATGACAGAGAAAGCGACATGTCAATATTATATGACTTGTGCAAAAGCCGAGTAATGGTAGTCACATCTTCTTTATGATACAGAAAGGAAAATCATTAAGTGTTCAGTTTTACTCATGTGATTGGCATGGCCGCCATCCGTCAGAGTTTTATAATTGATATACACAACAGAGATAATTAAACACACAGAAACTTAATTAAGGGGAATACACATGAAATAAATGTAGTAAATACAGGGACCAGTACCCTTCTTAAGAGCCTAGGCAATATCAGACACCAGAGCTGTGGTGTTATCTGTCGGGTGGCGCGGACCATACCTGCAGGCATCCTCCGTAGTAATACATACAGTTTTTACCACTGTTAGAGCAAGACATGTGAGCTGACACCTTCAATGCTGGAAGAATTTAAGTGTCATAAAAACATAAGTGAATGCTGCTTGTTCAATACCAAGATTGTCTGAAACCTGTTTAACCCCTTAAGGACACATGACGTGACATGTCATGATTTCCTTTTATTCCAGAAGTTTGGGTCTTAAGGGGTTAAAGGGACATCTCATTGAAGTGATCTGGGTGCAGTGTCCCTGTCCCCTTAACCATGCAATGTAGAACATTACATTTTAGAGAAAACTGTCTGTCTACTAGAGGACGCACAGCGTCTCCAAAAACCACATAGGAATGCATTATTTTCAATGCGATCCTATGGGTGAGGACTAATGTGTGTGCGGCGCTCGCCATACATGCTCATTAGGTTCCTGAATCGCTGTGACGTTGCCAGTGGTGAAGACTGATACTGTGCCGATGGACATTGGCGCTGGAATCAGGTAAGTGTAAAAAGGCTTATTAACCCTTTACTCGCGAGTGGGTGTAGCAAAGGATGGGGACAGAGAGACACTAAAGTGCTAGGAATACAGATTTGTATTTCTAACACTATTGTGTTCCTTTAAGCAACTAAAAAGGTGTACTTGGCTGAAAGAAATATTTTATTCACTAGTTACCAAATAAATATAAAACAGTAATTGTATTCTGAAATTCACATAGATAAAAAAATATATATATTAAAGGACCACTATAGGCACCCAGACCACTTCAGCTCAATGAAGTGGTATGGGTACCAGGTCCATCTAGGGTTAACCCTGCCTGCTCTAAACATAGCAGTTTCAGAGAAACTGCTATGTTTACATTAGGGTTAATCCAGCTTCTAGTGGCTGCCTCATTGACAGCCGCTAGAGGCGCTTCCGCGCTTCTCACTGTGACTTTCACAGTGAGAAGACGCCAGCGTCCATAGGAAAGCATTGAGAAATGCTTTCCTATGGACTGAATGAATGCCCACGCGCGATTTTAACCCCTTACTCCCCCTTCAGCCCGGTGGGAGGGGGGCCATGAGGATGGGGGCACCCTCAGGGCAGGAAAACGAGTTTGTTTTCCTGGCACTATAGTGGTCCTTTAACTGGAAGGACCTAAATTAAACACTTTTTTTCCTTAATTGGATGTGCAGCAGTGGCACAACTCACCTGATCAGTGTGGCGCTCTGATCTTCTCCTGTATGCTAAGCGAGTCGATCGAGTGGATCCTGCGCGAGATCCACTTCCTGATAGTACTGTGGGCACTGTTCGCGCATGGAGCACGTCCTTAAAGGGATACAAGGCATGCTGTAATGCTGTACCATTTCGACGTTGTCCATATCACTTGGAGTACCTTGTTCCTGCACGTTTTGAGGTTGCAGACATGATGTATACCAATCAATAATCACCTAACGCTATTTAAAATATTTTTGCCTTTCGTGATTTCTGTTTTCAGTACCTGTTTAGCACGTTCCTGTAACTTTGTCTGTATTTTTGGTATTGATCTTGGCTTGTTTTTAGATATTTAGCACCTCTGTAGCCCTTATTTGACTGGTCTATACCTTTTGATTAATACTGATTGATACTGATTTTTCTATTTCTGACTGCATTAGCTATGCTTATTCTGTCTCTCCGTTACTCTGACCTTGGTTTGTATATTGATCAGAATCTCTCTCTTTTGCACATTAAACCCTGCCACTATGAGGTCCGGTAATACATTTATTCTATTTGTCTCTATTCTTTGTTCTGTATTATAGAGCTTACTTACCGTGATAGCAGCTACCAATCACTGCACAGCAACCATCACACTGTGAAATTTCCTCAGTTAACTTTGATTTTATTTACTTTAAGAGTGGAATACTCATTCTGAAGGTCTTTATTCACTCTTAAGAAAAAAATATTTTGTCATTTGAAGCAAAAATTATATTTAAAAATGTTTAAATGAGCAAGAATGTTAGATAATCTGGAGCTGTATGATTTCACAATTTGCAGGACACATTTCAGGCAGAACTATTCCAGGTCCATTAAGGTAAGAAAACTGTTCCAAATTAATTTTTGGTAACTGCTGCATAGTTCTTTCAAAATTTTAAAAATCTGTGTTTAAGTAATACACCATGCTGCCAGTTTGACTTCTTACGGGGGGGGGTCTGCCAGGTACTGATCACTACCTCTGCGCATGGAGCTTCCATTAACTCCCCTGAGTTAAACCATGCTTATTGTTTATTGACGGAGAGTGTCAGCTAAGCCATCTACTTCCAGGCTTGGCTCAGAGCAAACAGCTTCCAGCTGTCATGGAGGCATTATTGACCAACGTCCAACGCACCCTGGGAGGAAGTCAAACTATTAGCAATTGGTTTAACTGCTTACATTGTCTGGGAGCCAGGGCCCAATACTGTCTAATTTTCTTCAAAGCCAACTTTATCGAGACTGTTTTTTATATATTAAGAGATTATATATGGGGTAGATAAAAACAAAATGTGGCATAACTTGACTGCAGGAATGTCTTTTTGGGCACTGATTAGTGCTCGCAAGACACATCAATTTAAAGACATATATTGACTTAGAAAACTAGGACATTAATGAGAGCCAAAAACCCTCATTGCATAAGTTCAGTTTTACTAAGATTATTTTGACAGTTTGTCCATGCTGCAGCACAGGAATAAAAAACATAGATAAATTATATTAAACAACAATACAGCTCAAGGGAACCTTTAATGTGACCTGAAAGTGATTAGCACTAATCACTATTTGACCGACTGTAACAGCTCAAGGATCTGCAACATGAGAGAGAGATTTACCTATCATGCTGTGATCACACAGTACAGAGTGCTCATGCATAAGTAGCAATAGTTTGCCCTTACTGGAATACATATAAAACTGTGGAAATAAAATTATCCAAAGCAGTTTACTAGATTTCCACAAGGTGGCACACTTCTGTAATATAATAATAAATATACTGTTTTTGTCAATGTTTAAAAGTAGCTTGTACCAAATGTTTCAATATTAAACAATGACACTTGCCCTCTATCACAGAATGGCCTAAAACATACATACAGGAGACTGCTAGAGGTCAACACCTGAACTATGAAGAAATAAAGAAGAACATACTATGGCAAAACACTCTAAAGAAAAGATTATTAAACTTTTTTTTTTTTTTTTTTAAAGGGACTCAAGTGATTTACATATGTTATTTGTAAAATGATCTCATTGACCTATTTGTCAGTCGAAATATAGTATGTGGCAAAACGAACTTGTTTAGACCATCCACCATTTTTCCAGGGTTTTCCACAACAATGAGCAATGTAGAACAAACTGTTGCGATCACTTCAATAGGATCTGTTAATTATGACAAACATACCTTGGAATCCCATTTCCTTTTCCCAACAAAGAATTTAAGTAACACTTATATTAAAAAAATAAATAAATAAAAAGTATTTCAAAGAAAAATGTTTTTTTTTTTTTTTTTTTTTTTTTACAGGTCATCTAAGTTAGGAAGCTCACAACAGATAAATGCCCTCCGTCAATTTTCACAAGACACATTGCAAACAAACAAAACAGTCGCTTGGGACATGTCTACACAAAGGACACCTCAACTATACCAGCGAACACCACAGTCATCGCAGTCAACTGTAATAAAACACCCCATAAGTCTCAGTGGTTTCTTACAGAAACGCCCTTGAAGTTCAATATTCTTCTGTATTGTAGGTGAATTACTATCTTTTTGGATGTTTAGAGTATTAAGAAGAGATTTAATAAATATGTTATGTTACTGTATTGCTTTTGGGTTTTTGTCATTAGACATTTTAAATAAACTTCATTGGAAACTGTTCTTTTCATTTGCTCTCATTTAAATGTATAAAACCCTTCTAATATTAAAGGTCCTGTTGAGTCACAGTTGGAGCTTCTGAAAACCTAGACTTGTTTATCTACTGTGTTATACTGCGTGAAATGCAGAGTATTTACTGAAGTGTTATGTGAATGTAGTCTCTAGATAAATCACTGTATGTGTTGATTGCTGACTCTTTGAACAGGTTACTTTATACCTATTCTGAAAAGCTCTATATAGGCTTTCATATCCATTCTGCTATTTTTGTGGATGATACTAGTTTTGCCATTATTCTCATTCTTAAGCGCTTTCACAGGGCTACTTTTTGTAAGATTGACCAATTTTACTTGTATTGTATTTCTGTTAGCAGAGGACACTACATCTGTATTCCATAAATGTTTTCTTTAAAGGAAAACAGTCACTTCTCTGGAAAATACACATTTGAAAATCACTTACAGCTTTTGTATGGTGTCCAGTGTCACATAGCAGATAGTGTATTCAGTATTCCTCTTACTCTGACTTTCTGATGCTCAGTGGTCAGTCGTTTAGCAAACTAAAACTGTTACAACGTTGATGCCACAAGATATGACACATACATATATAAATTGTAATTTACTAAAAAAGAAAAACAACTTACAGTTTTTTTTTTAAATAATAATGTGTGGATAATTAGTGCAGCTAAAGAAAAGTAATTCAAAATACATTAATTTGGGGCGGGGCCGGACCGCCGAGCTGAGCGGTCGCAGGACAGCTCGGCTCCTGCAAATATGTCCTGCTAAGCCTTAAAAACGAGCCTCTGGAGGGGACAAACGACCACCGACTGCGACCCTCACTACCCACGGGCTACCGGAGCTGAGGTGAGGCTTGCCCCAGGGTGTTAGTCCCTCAGATGTGGGGTCCCTGCGGCATCAGGCGAGACCTTACATGGCGGTGAGTGGAGTGGACGGCCGCCACTCCACTATCCTGCCCGTCGGAGCCCGCAATCCGAGAAAGCCGGCGGATCCGGCCCTGATCCCCCCCCCCTGGACCGGGGGGGTGATCCCGGTCCCCACCAAGCGGCATCACAGCCACGCGAAGATTCAGCGCCGCACAGACCGACAGGATTGGGGCCTAGATCAAAGATGGCGGGGGCCATGTGAGCGGGAGCCGAGCCGCGGTGCCCGACAGCAGACTATGGACACAATCGGACTTGATACTAAAAGCGACTAATGCCAGCAACCCACCCCCACACAGCAGCCATTAAGCCTGGAAACATGCTGGGCACTTGGCGCCAATATCCCATGACGAAGCACCACCCCTATGGCATGGGACACCGACGGGACTGCTTGCCCTTCATCTGAGCTGGGTGCCCACTGGGAGGATTCCCCCACAGCCTGCCATACCCCCAGGGAGAGGATTGAGACCCATCGGAACCCTGGGCCCACGATCCTACTGACGGGATCAATGGCGAACAGGCACAAGCACCCATCAAGGCCTCAGGCCGAAGATAGGCGGTCCCTGGAAGCAGTGACACCACAACCCCAGACAGCAACAGCATCTAGGTGAACCTTTTACAGGACTTTGAACCAGCAGGGACTCAAACTGATTCCAGCGTGAGCATGACAGGGGTACCTTCCTAACGTGGGTCTCAGGTCCCCTATGGAGGCAGCGGAACGGGTGCGCATCGACCCAGGCCCAACACGCAACCCGGAATCAGGGTTTCCGCAGGAACATAGCCACACGAACACGGTGCCACATGTCCCCGGATATGGTTCCATGCAAGTGTCCAAGGACTGGTACTGCCTTGCCTTAGAACCTGTCAGGTTGTAGACATTCTTCATTGAGGACTCTGTATTTTTCTTTTTATTTTTCTGTCTCGCTACGTTGCCTACCGAAACAGGGTAGCAACACGGCGTTAAAACCCACAGACAGTCAGACCGCAACTATAACCACAGCAGGTACTCATATATACACAACACCTAGATCGCACCCTACAGTCTGCACTAGAGAGTCTCACGGGCTGGACACACCTGCGAGCATGGCCCCCAGTCTGACACACATATACTAAATCTAGAAGTACCCTAGCCTAGCCACACACGAAAGCTTACCGCCTTCTCTAATAAATCTACCCATAGGAACACACTAGTAAAGCTAAGCGAAGCTCAAAAGTTAACCTTAAATGTGCCGCACAATCTAGATCAAAACTCCAGCAGGTTAACTGCTAGCAGTGCCTGCCTAGCCTCTCTGATCGATACTAACTCATACATATCCTGGATTAGAGGCGTATCAAACATGAACACTAGCATGACTATCAACACGTTTAACTAGTTAAGACCTATTCAACATGAACACTAGCACGATTATTGTTACGTTAAACTTGTTCGGGCATGTTAAACTTGAACACAAGCATGATTATTATCACATTTAACGTGTTAAGGCATATTGAACAGGAACACAAGTATGATTATTATTACATTAAAACTGTTGTTAATCTTCTGTAACGCTTAATTTAAAATATAAAAAACGAGGCTGTTATGCGAAGGAGATGTTGTACCACTATGCTCCCAACCTGTATGAGAACGTACATCCCTTTTTCTTCATTCTGTACCCCTGGGACTCTCAAATTATATATGTTGAGGTACCATTATTTTTAATATTTTGTTCAAAGTGTGGTGCTAATTTTTATTTTATATTTTTTTACATACACATTGTACTTTTGCTGCATATTTTTGTAAATCTCATACATGCTATACTAGTAAAATTCCCTAAACTATACTCCGCTACAATTTTTGAGTATAACAATGCCCACTTTGTATACATTTGCAATGTTTATGCAAAAGACACAGAGCCAAATTAGTAACCAGAATATTTTTTTTTAAAACATAAAAGTGAAGATGGGTCTATGTCATCAACCAACATGTAATATCCAGTAAAGCATAGAGGACATGGAACACCAACTCTTAATCCATTTATTAATATTTTCACTCAGAATCTAAGATTCCTACCCTTTTTGAGGATTTAATAAATAAAAAAATAAAAAATATAAAATATATATATATATATATGTGTGTGTGTGTGTGTGTGTGTGTTATGGTGCCTGGAGGTTCTGTTTTTTAATCTTTTGACTTCTTATCTAGTCGGCTTGGTGCCACTCCCCACCTCGACTGATTAATCTCAGTCAATGAGCTAATCCATGCATGCTGAGCTTAGTTCAAGAGAGCCAACAGAATGTGCCTTTCTTGGGTGATGGTAATAAGAGGCGCAGAGCAGCTATAGGGAATCATTGGGGGGATAATGCACATGGGCATCAATCAGCATCTAGTCATAGAAATACATTGGCTCAATACATACCTGTGGGGAACGTTCAGTGTCTTCATGCAGAGTGTGAATATGCATAACATCTGTCCTGCAAAGATTGCAGAAGTGCACCAGGAAGGGCCTCTAGTTGCTGTCTGTGTGACAAAAAATGTGTAAGTGCATTTCGTTTTTTCCTTATACACCAAAAACAGAGGTCCTACATACTACACTATATTTGCGTCTTTTCCTTTCTTCCTCCATGTCGTTCTGAGCGTGGAAACATCACTACAGGCGCTGCTTCCTGACACTATCTTCTATACTTATATCTTCCAAGGCTACTTAAAATCACCTATCGTAGCAAACAAACATAGGGATTTATTTCCACCATATAGCCTTATTGTGTTAATCCCAATAATCAAGATTGATGATCTCAACCAATCCAATGCTTCCTCTTTTCCATTAAGCTGAAGTGCTCTGGTCGCCATTGGTGTTTCTTTAAAAAAATAACAGTTCCCTTTAATTGCCATTTTTTTTTTTTTTTTGCTTTTCTGCAGATCTTTTCTATGGAGAAATTTTCTCACTATGTAACACATCTTTTCCATGTGGTACATACATGCTTGGGTGAAACTATTTTAGTGTTATGCAATGCAACATTATTTACCAAAAAGCATCACATATCACATGCCTGTGAACTAGCACATTCCAACCCGTGTTTACTGGAGATATTTTCGGCACACGTCTTAGATGACCATTTACAAAACAACAGATGCTAGAGATGATCCAATATGAAATCACCTGAGCACATAATTGGATTTCCCACAAAATATATATATTTTTTTATTAAATCATTTCCCAGAAGAGAGACATAAATGGCAATGACCCATGTTATTTAAATCTATCTCTTGCCTACCATTTGTTTTATGGAAAACCATTCCTGAATGTATTATGCTTTTTTTTTCTTTTAAGAATCACTTTTTATTGCCCTAAAAAGTCAGGAATAACATGGTTACGTAAATACATAGTATTGCACAACTCTTCCAAATTTTACAGGCATGAATTAGTTAGAGATATAGAAAATACATATACATATGTAATAGAATGGAAAAAACACACGCTTGCATGTTTGTCTAAATTAACTCTCTAGCTATCAGTGAAACGCAAGTGTTTAATAGGCAAAACACAATTCACCATACATGTACTATTATCCCGAATGTCTCCTGTGGTCAATCCATGCACTCAATTCATCGTCTCTGCAAAAACTATCTGCAGAGAGAGAGAAAAATAAATGGACTTACATAAAATAAGATGACTTTTTTGAAAACTGATTAGTTATCTGGAAAAAAAAATACAATTGAATAGAACAGTGAAAATAACGTGTGTTAACCTTTTTTCCCTGTGATGTTCTGTTTACGTTTACATTTCTATGAAAGATTTAGCTATGACATCCAGGGCCGGCGCTACCTGCCAGGAGCGCCGGCCCCCCTTTTATGCTGCAGCCGCCCGAGCACTCTGCAGAGAGCCTCAGGCGGCTGCAGCTTTGCTCGGGCTGGTGCGTCCATGAGGGCGCATCGCCCGGGCGCAGCCAGAGGAGAGGGGCTGAGCGCTCCCTCCTGTCACTCCCTCACTGTAGCGTGGCCGAGCCCTGTATGGTCCGCGGGTACAGGGAGCATCTGTCTCCTGTACCCGGCTGGACTAAAAGGAAGTGCACACTGAGTGTGCACTTCCTTTTAGTCCGGCCGGGTACAGGAAACAAAAGCTCCCTGTACCAGCGGACCATACAGAGCTCAGCCACGCTACAATAGAGGTGGGGTTGGGGGGATGGAAAAGAAACAGAGAGGGAGGGGGAATTGAAAGGGGAGGGGGGGAATTGAAAGGGAGGGGGGAATTGAAAGGGGAGGATAAATTGACAGGGAGGGTGGGTAATTGAAAGGGGAGGGGGTGAATTGAAGGGGGGATAAATTGAAAGGGGAGGGATAAATTGAAAGGGGGGGAATTGAAAGGGGGGGGGAGAATTGAAAGGGGGGATAAATTGACAGGGAGGGTGGGGAATTGAAAGGGGAGTGGGGGATAAATTGAAAGGGGGGATTAAAGGGGGGGATAAATTGACAGGGAGCGTGGGGGGATAAATTGAAAGGGAGGGGGGATAAATTGAAAGGGAGGGGGGATAAATTGAAAGGGAGGGGGGATAAATTGAAAGGGGGGATAAAATGAAAGGGGGGAAATAAAATGAAAGGGAGGGGGGGAAGGAATTGACAGGGAGGGGAATTGATGGGGGAGGGAGGGGGAATGAGAGTGGGGAGGGGAGAAGAGAGTGACAAGGGAGGGAGGAGAAGAGAGGGACAAGCAGGGGAGAAGAGAGTGACAAGGGAGGGGGGGAGAAGAGAGGGACAAGTGGGGAGAAGAGAGGGACAAAGGAGGGGGGGAGAAAAGAGGGACAAGGGAGGGGGGAGAGATTGACACCCATCACACACACACACAATGCACCCCTTACACACAGAAAAACACACAATGCATTACACACACAGACACACACACACAAGCAATGCAACCTTTACACACAATACATCCCTTGCACACACAGAAACACACCATGCATTCCTTACACACACTCAATGCACCCCTTACAGACGCACACACTGCATCCCGTACATACACAGAAACATACCTTGCAGCCCTTACACATACAAACACAGATTCACACAATGCATTCCTTACACACATATCAGGACATCCCCTACACACTCCACCCCCTGTGAACAAACTCATTGGTGGAACATGGAGCTGCTTCCCGTTCTCCCAGAACATTGATTTTTGTGACCACAGTTACAAACAGCCTCCAGAGATCCTGTTCTACACCAGACCAGTGGAGCCAGACTGCAGTTAGAGCCCATCATCATCCTCATCTGGTTGTAAGTAGACAATCTAGTATATTATTCGTGGCACTAATCTATAATTTACCTCACATTAAAGAAACACTATAGTCCCCAGAACCACTTCAGCTTAATGTAGTGGTTCTGGTGTCTATAGCCTGTCCCTGCAGGCCTTTTAATGTAAACACGGTGGCACTGCAGCACTGACGTTAGTTAACATGGCACATCATATGGGTGGGGCATTGTGATGTCACATGGGGGGGGGGGGGGGGGCGGCAAACTTTTGTTTTGCCTAGGGCGGCAAAAATCCTTGCACCGGCCCTGATGACATCACAATCCAGTTAAGACAAGGCAAATACATTGTTTCATTTCACCTCTTCTTGGTATTATTATTATTATTATTTTATTATTTATATAGCGCCATCACATTCCGTAGTGTGATGTAATTCCAGTAAAATACAAGTTTAGCAGGCTAAGATTGCCACAAGGCATATGTATGTATATGTGTTTGTAGTATCAGTTAGTTAATAACACGTAGCTAAGATACTGTCATCACTGTACTGACCAGGTGCAGGAATGTAAGAACTGGAATTACGCGTCCCTCTCCTTTGTATCAGATGAGCCACGTGGTTAGACCGGATGGATGAGTTTAGACTCTATTCATTAAATAGGTTAAGGGTATGTGTGGGTGTAGTTAATTGTGGGAGGAGCTACAGTGCTATATAAGGAATGTACTCTATGTATTCAGTACTCAGACTTTGCTGTATTTTGGTGACGCTAGTCCCTCTGAGTCCCGATCGGTGATCCAATAAAGAATCTCTTCCTTCCTGAAGAAACCTGTGTCCATCTCTCTGTGCTTGGCTTCCGTCAGTTTCTCCGGTATCATTTGGTGCATTGGCCGGGAAGCTCATCGTTCAACGGTAGCTGAGAGGCAGAGGCGTGAGACGGTCTATCTTTGCCCACGTTCTCTACGGCTGCACCCCTGAACTTCTGCGTGGACCTCCCTTCGTCTCGGCGCCACTGGGCCGTTGTCCAGGAGATCATCGGCCTCTACGTGAGAAGTGCTGGGGTGTCCCCGTCGATGAGTGTGAACTCAGGTTCAGGAACGAGGAGGTAAGATAACTGCTGTTTTAGACGGCAGGACCCGCTAGGGGTATACCGATTGTGCGGTAGGCCCAAAGGGGTTTTTGAATCTGTATCTGCCCCCTCTGTCGGAGGGAAGGAGCGAAGGCGCACCGCTCGATCGAACGCTCTTTAGTCAGACCGTTTGATTTGGTTAGTCAGGCGGGGTCCAGGTGTAAGATAGCCCTAGCCGGACACCGGTGTCTTGTCTAGACTAGCGTTCTAGGGTGTATATTACGTTCGCTAGGTCGGAGGGACCGGGAGACTAAGCGGCGCCTGTGTAAATTCGGTTCGCTAGTTCTCATCCTATCTGGGCTAAGTGGGAAGGCGTGTAAATTTGGAACCCACTAGACTTTTGATAGTACGACTAAGAGGCGCCTGTGTAAATTCGGATCTCTAGCTCGTTGTATAGTGCGACTAAGAGGCGCCTGTGTAAATTCGGTTCTCTAGCTCGCTATGTATATGTGGTGATTGGGCAGTGTGGCTAACCAAAACGGGTGTATATAGTTTTAGGTAGTCCATTCAAGGTACTGGCCAATAGTTTAGTTGGGAATTGTAAATGTGTTAACGATTGTTTAGTAAAGTGTATATCTTGTTAGATAGCGCGAGCTCAGCCGTCTAGCGAGAGTGTTAATAGTGTGTTGCTGTATTATAGTGCACGGTACCATAACCCTGTATATTTACTGACATTATATAATAAGTACTAATCATTGTCGTCCATTGCATGTTTAACACCATAACCACTAATAATTGTATTGTGACCTTAACTTGTGCTTTGACCTATGCTAACCGTACTGTAACCGCTATTTGTAAAAGACGATGTTACTGGGGTGTGTTATAGACGGGTAATTCGTATATAGAGAATTATAGCGTGGGTGACTGTATAGTTACGCCAAAGGGCATAATATTGATTATATAGTGACTGGTGTAACAGCTGTGTGTGTACGGGAATTCCCTGAGTGTTTATTGTTATTGTGTACGTTTCACTTGGTAACCGTACCACGTGGTGCTGTTGCCAGAGGAAACGGGTGTGACTGTTGAATAGTACGCGTGTATAGTATTCGTTGTCGACGACGTTCCATTGTTAAGTATGGGTGCGTCGCAGTCAACGATTCCGGATCCCTTAGGATGTATGGTTAAGAATTTTAAAAAGGGATTCAAAGTTTGTGATTTTGGGGTAAAGATGTCTCCTGTACGTTTGGTCACTTTGTGTACTAGGGAGTGGCCTACTTTGGTTGCGGCATGGCCGCCACGTGGCAGTTTGGATCCAACTCTGGTACAGCGCTTACACGTGGCTGTATCGGGTAGGCCTGAACTTTACGGCCAGTTTCCTTATATTGATTGTTGGAGACAGGCCGTAAATGACTCGCCAAAATGGCTCCAGACATGCCACGAGGAGCAGTGTCGCCTCATGGTAGCTAGGACTTGCTCGTCCACTAGGACTGGTGTTAGGCCCATTTTGGACACGCCCCCTGAGTCCGAGATCCCTTTGCCGCCCCCTTACTTTCCGTTAAGAAGAAGTGACGCAAACGCAGGAAGTCCTGCACCCCTTCCCTCATTACCCTCATCCACTTCCGCTTCCTCCTCCAGTACAGGATCCACCCCCCCTCGTACTAAATCTCCCCTTCCGGAACCAGAACCCACCCCCATTAAAAATGAATATCCTGATTTGGCGCCACTTCAGACTTCCGGTCAAGCTTCATCTAGCTCGGCTCGAAGTGTTTTATTTACGACCTTTTCCCAAAACCAACCTCCCACATCCCCATACCCTATATCTCCCCGACCGGAACCCATGACTGACGCTTCCCTACGTAGCCCCATCCAAACCCGACAGTTGACCGGTGCCCAACAATTGAGACACTATCAGATGCCTCTTCGCTTAAATCCCGGGTCAGCTTATATCGATGCCGCAGGTCAAATGGCACACGCTGACCCTGTCTTCGTATATGTCCCTTTCACCACTACCGACCTTTTAAACTGGAAGACCCATAATTCCTCGTATACTGAGAAACCACAAGCCATGACTGATCTGTTCACCTCAATAGTACAGACACATAATCCGACATGGGCTGATTGCCAGCAGTTATTAATGACTTTATTTAACAATGAGGAAAGGACAAGAATAAATCAAGCAGCCATTAAAGCATTAGAGGATAGAGCCCGTGCTTTGAACCAAGCTAATCCAGCAGCATGGGCCGCAACACATTATCCCAACACTGATCCCGATTGGAACGTAAATGGTGCTGATATGGTTCAACTCAGAGCCTATAGAGACGCTATAATTGCTGGCATGAAAGCCGGAGGAAAGAAAGCCATTAACATGTCGAAGACAGTTGAGGTGATCCAGAAAAGCGATGAAGCGCCCAGTGTCTTTTATGACCGATTATTGGAGGCGTACCGCTTGTACACCCCCTTTAATCCGGAAGACGCAGACAATTCCCGAATGGTTAACTCCGCCTTTGTCAGCCAAGCTTACGGAGATATTAAGCGCAAGCTACAAAAGTTAGAAGGGTTTGCAGGTATGTCAATCTCCCAACTAATGGAGGTAGCTAATAAGGTCTATATGAATAGGGAAACAGAAAGCAAGAAAGAGGAGGAGCGCAAGATGCGTAGAAAGGCTGATATGCTAGCGGTAGCGATCGCAGGCGTAGATAAACGGGGCCCAGATAGAGGCAATAATAGATGGAGTAGGGAGCCTTTGAGTAGGGATCAGTGTGCGTATTGCAAGGAAGAAGGGCATTGGAGGAACGAATGTCCGCAAAGAGAGCAGTACGAGAGAGACCAACCCAGGGCAGGCTACGGAAACTTTAGAGGCAGAGCGAGAGGTAGAGGAGGTCCCGGAGGGAGTAATGGTTATAGAGGGAGTAATGGGAACAGAGGAAGTGTTAGGGAAGACAGGTATATTCCAGCAGCGCAAAGGTCTCGCGATAGAGAAGGTAGGGACTTTGTAGGATTGGCTGACACGGTCATGGAGGACTATTGATACCGACCGGGCTCCATCCCCCTTGGTCGAGCGGAGCCTATGGTCGATGTATCAATAGGGGGGAAAAGGAGTGCGTTCATGATCGACACTGGTGCTGAACATTCAGTGGTGACTAATCTAGTTGCTCCTCCATCTGGAAGGACTATTACTGTGATAGGAGCAACTGGAAGAAGTGCTGAAAGACCGGTTCTTAAAAGTCGACTCTGTACATTGGGAGGCCACGTAGTAAAACACCAATTCCTTTATATGCCTGAATGTCCAGTCCAATTGCTGGGACGTGATATGCTATCCAAATTACAAGCGCAGATTACGTTCCTACCAGATGGAACAACATCTTTAAAGTTTAATGGACCTTCAGGTATTATGACTTTATCCGTACCAAAGGAAGAAGAGTGGCGACTTTATACAGTGTTGACTAGCCAAAACCCTAGGAGTGATGAGACATTGTTTAACATACCAGGAGTTTGGGCAGAGAACAACCCACCAGGACTGGCCCGCAATATTCCACCAATAAAAATTGAACTGAAACATGGGGTTTATCCAGTGAGCCTAAGACAATATCACATTCCGCAGAAGGCTAAGAAGAACATCCAATCCTATCTGGATAAGTTCATACGGTATGGTATCCTAAAATTCTGTACTTCCCCCTGGAACACCCCATTGCTGCCTGTTCAAAAGCCCGGCACAGATGAGTATCGACCTGTGCAGGACTTAAGAGCAGTCAATGATGCGGTTGTTAGCATACATCCAGTTGTACCCAATCCATATAACCTGCTTGCTTTAATTCCGGGCGGGGCTACTTACTTCACAGTCTTAGATCTCAAAGATGCCTTCTTTTGCCTCCGAATTGCCGCAGAAAGTCAATGTATTTTCGCTTTCCAATGGGAGAACGCTGTAACGGGCTCAAAACGCCAAATGACTTGGACAAGACTGCCCCAAGGGTTTAAAAATTCACCTACCCGATTTGGTTCAGCCCTAAGTCAAGATCTACTGGATTTCGAGTCTATCCCAGGAGAATGTGTATTGTTACAATATGTAGATGACTTGTTGATAGCAGCAGTTACAAAAGAAATCTGTCAGCAAGCAACGCACGATCTACTACACATTCTCTGGAAGGCAGGATACAAGGTGTCTAGAAAGAAGGCTCAGTTGTGTTTGCCAACTGTCAAGTATCTGGGATTCCATATCTCTGAAGGTCAAAGGATTATGGGGCCAGAGAGAAAAGAAGCTGTCTGCCAAATACCAATACCCAAGAATAGAAGACAAGTGCGAGAATTCTTGGGGGCAGCAGGCTTCTGTAGGATATGGATTCCCAGCTATGCGATACTAGCAAAACCTCTGTACGCAGCTATCAAAGGTACAGAGCACGACCCCTTCTTATGGACCCAAGAAAAGCAAACGGCATTTGAAGATGTGAAGAAGGCTTTGATGAGTGCCCCAGCATTAGGTCTACCTGATCACACACGACCATTCTACTTATATGTACACGAGCAAAGAAGAATGGCTGTGGGAGTATTGACACAGTACTTGGGATCATGGCAAAGACCTGTTGCCTACATGTCTAAGCAACTGGATGCAGTGGCCAGCGGACTTCCACCTTGTCTAAGAGCCGTAGCTGCAGCCGCCCTGCTAGTAGCTGAAGCCGATAAACTCACTCTGGGTCAAGAACTTTATGTAAGAGTCCCACATGCAGTACAGACGTTGTTGGATTACAAAGGAAATCATTGGTTTAGTAACAGCCGTATGACCAAGTATCAAGCAATGTTGTGTGAAAACCCAAGAGTGCATTTAGAGACTGTAAACACCTTAAATCCAGCTACCCTTTTGCCGCAACCTACTGAAAGTCAACATGATTGTTTGGAAGTAATGGATGAAGTATTTTCAAGTAGACCAGATCTTCGTGATTTTCCCATCCAGAACCCCGATGTTCAATATTACACCGACGGCAGTAGTTATGTGAAAGAAGGGATCCGCTATGCAGGATATGCAGTGACAACAATAGACAAGGTGATAGAAGCTCGGCCACTGGCGAAAGGAACATCAGCACAAAAGGCAGAATTAATAGTACTAACACGAGCGTTACAATTGGCTGAAGGTTTAAGAGTAAATATCTATACGGACTCTAAGTATGCGTTTTTAACCACTCATGCCCACGGAGCTTTGTATAAAGAAAGAGGACTACTGAATTCAGAAGGCAAAGAAATCAAGTACGCAGCTGAAATCCTACAACTATTGGAAGCAGTGTGGGAGCCGAAAGAAGTCGGTATCATACATTGTCGAGCGCATCTGAGAGGAGATGGTGATGTAACCAAGGGAAATCGGATGGCAGATAGTGCAGCTAAGCGTGCTGCTGAATCAGGAAGACAGGAGTATGTAGGGCATATAGCTGCTCTTATACCAACTCCACTGTCCCAATGGACTCCAGTTTATACAGCTCAAGAAGAGGAGTGGTTAAAGACTGAACCGGGAAAGTATCTGGAGAACAAGTGGTATCAGCTAGAAGATGGAAGAATAGTTATACCAGCATCGCTAGCGGTAGAAATTGTCCAAAATTATCACAACGGGACACATTCTGGGAGAGACAGTACTGAAGAATCTCTCAGGAAACATTTCTACATACCAAGATTGTCCAACTTGACTCAGGCCATTGTACGCAGATGTGTAACGTGTGCTAAGAATAATGCAAGACAAGGACCAGTAAAGCCACCAGGAGTCCAGTTTATGGGGGGACTCCCCATGTCCGATCTACAAATAGACTTTACAGTAATGCCTAAATCGGGTGGACATCGTTACCTGTTGGTAATTGTGTGCACCTATTCAGGCTGGGTAGAAGCATGTCCTACTCGTACAGAGAAAGCAGGAGAAGTTGTGAGATTCCTGCTACGAGAAATAATACCCCGATATGGACTACCCTGTTCTATAGGATCGGACAATGGTCCAGCTTTTGTTCACCAGTGCCTACAACAACTGACTCATATGCTTGGTATAAAGTGGAGGCTTCATACTGCATATAGACCCCAGAGTTCTGGTAAGGTAGAGAGAATGAATAGAACTATAAAGAACCAGTTGGCTAAAATGTGTCAGGAAACCCAACTTAAGTGGAACGTTCTCTTACCCATAGCTTTATTGCGAATCCGCAGTACCCCTACCAGAAGGATGGGCCTCTCTCCTTTTGAAATCATGTATGGGCGACCACCTCCCGTACTTGGTAACTTAAGGGGGGACTTGAGTCAGTTGGGAGAAGGAATTACCCGGCAGCAGGTTGTAGAGTTGGGTAAGACTATGGAGGAGGTACAGAAATGGGTACAAGATAGATTACCTGTGAATATTTATCCCCCTGTTCATAGTTATCATCCAGGAGACCAAGTGTGGATTAAAGAGTGGAATAATGTACCGTTAGGGCCCAAGTGGAGAGGTCCTTATGTTGTTCTTTTGTCTACCCCTACAGCAATAAAAGTAGCAGAAGTGACTCCGTGGATACATCACTCCAGGGTTAAACCAGCAGCAGTCGATTCTTGGCAAGTTACAGTAGATCCAGAGAATCCCTGCAAGATCCGGTTAAAACGCACTACTCAGTCGGAGTAACGAGGAATTATTGTGGATTACAAATTTTATTGTTACAGGTGTGAGTGAGAAGGCCATAATAAAGCCTGTCCGCTTACCATCACATAGTGTATAAGCCAGGAAAGTCTCGAAGGGACACCTGTGAAGACGAGCAGAACTCCATTCCCTGCAGCCCTCACATCCTGGAAGCTGAGGTTCCATCGCACGGACGAAGACTGAGGATGACGGCGAAAGATGTGCTTTTGATTGTGTTTATTTACATGTGTTTTTATATTCAGGAAGGTAGAGGTACCGACACTCCTAGCTGTGAGGTATGCATTAAGACTACGAGAACAGGTAACCATATTTCCCAAACCCTAATTTGGCATTCACAATACGAGTGTAAAGGAGATGTATCGAGATGTAGATACTTAAATATAGATTATAGTGTGTGCCATTTAGGAGTAGGAGAACCTAAGTGCTTCAGTCCGGAGTATCAACCTCGTACAATCTGGTTGACTCTCAGGAATGGAGATCCTCAGGGGACCCTAATTAATAAAACGGTGTTAGAATCCGTACATTCTTCGGGTGTTCTGCTATTTGATGCGTGTAAAGCGATATCGAGTGGTAGAAAGCCGTGGAATGTATGTAGGGATCTTAGATGGGAGAGGACGTATGGGTCTAACGATAAATATATTTGTCCCAGTAGCAAAAATAAATATGTAAGTCCTAGATGCCCAAATAGAGATTATAACTTTTGCCCATATTGGTCTTGTGTGGGGTGGGCAACTTGGGGACAGACAGTAGACAAAGACATGATAGTGACTAAGTTGCCGACTAGCCCTTATTGTAAGTCTATGGAATGCAACCCAGTCCATATACTCATTAATAACCCCGACAAGTTCTTAGATAAGTATGGAAATTTATTTGGGTTTCAGATATACGGGACGGGTTTAGATCCTGGGACATTATTGTTTATAGGAATAGAGACTGATACGGTATCCTCCCAGACTCATCAAGTATACCATTCCTTTTACGAAGAGATGAGTATAGATAATAAGATCCCCCATAATGCTAAAAACCTGTTCATCGATTTAGCTGAAAGTATTGCCGGTAGTCTTAATGTTACCAACTGCTATGTGTGTGGAGGTACTAACATGGGAGACCAATGGCCTTGGGAAGCAAAGGAGGTAATGTCCGGTTCTGAGGCAGTTGACCAATTAATATCTACACAAGCCGATTATCATATGAGTGTTAGAGGTAAATCTGAGTGGAGATTAAAGACCTCCATCATAGGTTATGTTTGCATAGCAAGGAAAGGAATAATGTATAATACTTCTGTAGGAGAATTAACTTGTCTAGGGCAAAAAGCTTATGATGATGATACAAAGAATACAACTTGGTGGTCGGCTTCAAATGTCTCAGAACCATCTAACCCGTTTGCTAGATACGCCAATTTAAAGGATGTGTGGTTTGATCTATCCATCACATCTACTTGGAGAGCCCCAGCAAATTTGTACTGGATCTGTGGTAAGAAAGCCTATTCGGAGTTGCCACAGGACTGGGAAGGGGCATGTGTGTTGGGTATGCTCAAACCATCCTTCTTCTTGTTACCGATTGAAACAGGTGAGACTTTAGGTGTTAAAGTGTATGATGTGAATCATAGGAAGAAAAGGGGACCCATAGAGATAGGCGCCTGGGAAGATGATGAATGGCCTCCCCAGCGTATCATAGATTATTATGGGCCAGCCACGTGGGCTGAGGATGGTACCTTTGGTTACAGAACCCCTATTTATATGCTCAACCGTATTATAAGATTACAGGCGGTGGTTGAGATTATTACTAATGAGACCTCACAAGCACTCAATCTTCTAGCGAAGCATAATACCAGGATGAGGACAGCAGTGTACCAAAATAGATTAGCCTTGGATTACCTTTTGGCAGTAGAGGGAGGTGTATGTGGGAAGTTTAACCTGAGCAATTGCTGTCTTCAAATAGATGACGAAGGGCAAGCAATAGCTGAGCTTACTAGCCATATGGTTAAACTAGCGCATGTGCCTACTCAGGTATGGAAAGGGTACAATCCAAGTAGTTGGTTTGGTAGCTGGTATGAGTGGTTTGGAGGGCTTAAGGCAGTGGTAGGTGGAGTCCTACTGATTTTACTGTTGTGTCTACTCCTACCGTGTCTTATACCCTTAGTAGTTAGGTCTGTGCAAAGCCTGATAGGAAGTATAGCAGAGAGGAAGGCTGCTGCACAGATAATGGCGATATATAAGTATAAGGCTCTAGATCAGGGAGAACCAATGCAAGAAGATGAATGTTGAAGATTCACATCATAAGATAAGTCTGGTCTGGTTCATGGTAACCTGAGGTATATGCAAACCAAGGTTAAGTGATGCCTCAAGTAATTGTGAAATATCAGAGGCATCAAAGGGGGGAATGTGATGTAATTCCAGTAAAATACAAGTTTAGCAGGCTAAGATTGCCACAAGGCATATGTATGTATATGTGTTTGTAGTATCAGTTAGTTAATAACACGTAGCTAAGATACTGTCATCACTGTACTGACCAGGTGCAGGAATGTAAGAACTGGAATTACGCGTCCCTCTCCTTTGTATCAGATGAGCCACGTGGTTAGACCGGATGGATGAGTTTAGACTCTATTCATTAAATAGGTTAAGGGTATGTGTGGGTGTAGTTAATTGTGGGAGGAGCTACAGTGCTATATAAGGAATGTACTCTATGTATTCAGTACTCAGACTTTGCTGTATTTTGGTGACGCTAGTCCCTCTGAGTCCCGATCGGTGATCCAATAAAGAATCTCTTCCTTCCTGAAGAAACCTGTGTCCATCTCTCTGTGCTTGGCTTCCGTCAGTTTCTCCGGTATCAGTAGCGCTGTACATTGGGATGATTTCTCTATGCTGACTGCCAGATGCAAAGGACAGAGCTTCTAACAATGACTGACTAGGAGCTAAGATGGAGGCACCCAACTGCAGGATAAAAAAGTGTTGATTTCCACATTTCATTTTATTGTTAGACTCTGTAAATACATGTGTGTTAAAGCAGCAATGGCACTGTTTGGGGACTTTACCAGATTTGCAAAATCCCCCGACGGTGACATCGCCACTGGGGGTGCTATGGCCAGGGGAGCAAGTAAAGGTGAGTTTACTTACCTGAACTTGTACTGCGCGGGCACCGCCATGCTGGTCCTGAACCTCCTTGGTGCCGTCGTCGCGCCTGCCATACCATAACTGCATGTTGACCTTACACATAAAGTTCATAAATAATCTATCATGAATATGGCTAGGAACACTTATCCCCAAAGGTCACCAGTAATCTAAAACAACAAAAAAGATTAGCTGCATTCATAGCATGCACCTGGAAGTATAAAGGATAACATTTGAAATGCCCAATTTAAAGGATATTATAACGTATGGACCTTTTTGGAAAAATTCTCCAAATCAGCTCTCCTTCCTGTTTAACTAGTTTGGATAAACACTTCTCAATTTAGTGAATGACCTTTACAAGATTCAGACTTTTCTGTAATTTGCAATGTATGTTTCACCCAGCAGAGGGCACTAAGTAAACACAATTGTTAAATAAAATAAAACAGTTCGACTTTTATCTCATCAAATCAGGCCCGGACTGGCCATCGGGCACACCGGGCAAATGCCCGGTGGGCCGCGGTGGCCATGGGCCGAGGCCGGCAGGGGAAGGTCCCAGGATCTCCCCTGCCGGTCTATGCAGGGCCGGCACTATCCGAGCGCCGGCCCCGCTGTTTTCAATGAAGGGCCGGTGAGGAGATCATAGATCTCCCTCACCGGCCCCCTTGGAGACACATGCGGCTGGGGAGGGAGAGGACCCGGCGGAGCTCTATCTTGCAGCTCCGCCGGGTTCCTCTCGCGAGATCCGGCGCGTTGCCATGGCAACGACCGGATCTCGCGAGAGTGAACCCTAGCCCTCAGGCTAGAGTTCACTCACCACTGGACCACCAGGGATGGTGTCGGAGTGCCGGTCCCCCCCACCCACTCACCAGCATGCCGGTCCCCCCCTCCCAGGCTAAAGGTAAGAAGGGAGGGGGGGACATAATGCCTACTATTTTATTTTACCCCCCCAACACTCAATCCATTCTAACATTCACACACAGCACACACATCACTATCACACACAGCACTCTCACTCCCATCACACACAGCACTCTCACACCCATCACTCTCACTCCCATCACACACAGCAGTATCACACCCATCACAGCACTTTCACACACAGCACTCTCACTCCCATCACACACAGCACTCTCACTCCCATCACACACAGCACTCTCACTCCCATCACACACAGCACTCTCACACCCATCACTCTCACTCCCATCACACACAGCAGTCTCACACCCATCACAGCACTTTCACACACAGCACTCTTACTCCCATCACACACAGCACTCTCACTCCCATCACACACAGCACTCTCACTCCCATCACACACAGCACTCTCACACCCATCACTCTCACTCCCATCACACACAGCAGTCTCACACCCATCACAGCACTTTCACACACAGCACTCTCACTCCCATCACACACAGCACTCTCACACCCATCACACTCAGCACTCTCACACACATCATCCACAGCACTATCACACTCGGCACTCTCACACACATCACATTTAGGACTCACACACACATCACACTCAGCACTATCACAAAACACATCATACACAGCACTCTCACACACATCACACTCAGCACTCACGCACATCGTCCACAGCACTATCACACTCGGCACTCTCACACACATCACATTTAGGACTCACACACACATCACACTCGGCACTATCACAAAACACATCATACACAGCACTCTCACACACATCACACACAGCACTCTCACACATCATCCACAGCACTATCACACTCGGCACTCTCACACACATCACATTTAGGACTCACACACATCACACTCAGCACTATCACAAAACACATCATACACAGCACTCTCACACACATCATACACAGCACCCTCATACACAGCACCCTCACACACATCACACACAGCATCCATCATACACACATACTGCACCCCTCACATACACACCGAACCTCCCCAACATACTGCACCACACACATACACAATACTTTCAAATATATATATATATAATATATATATATATATATATATATATATATATATATATATATATATATATATATATATACGCGCACACACACACACTACATTCCTGACATACACACTCTGGATACCCTATACACACACTAGATTCCTTGTAAGCAAACACATACTACACCCCTAAACACACACTCTCTACAAACACTACATCACATATACACACACACACACACACTATAGCCTGTATGCAGACACTTGCTACATCCCCTATACACACATTCTTTACAGACCCTAGCCACATATGCATTACATTACACCACAAACACAACACGACTAAAACCGACCTTATTACACAATACCACACCACAATCAGTTCACTCTATACACACACACAATCCCACAAGCAGGCTCCAAACACAGCACGATACTCTTTCCTGGCATTTTTGTCTCCTGGTATCCATTTATAGAGACACCAGAGACAAGTTGCAAGGAAACACAGTGCAAGCATGTTATTAAATTTGCTTGCACTGTGCAGAACAAATACAGGGCTTTTTTCTCATGCTAGAGCTCTTTAGCAGAGCTCTGCGCATGGTCTGCCCTGGCCTGCACTTTGAGAAGGGGGCGTGTTTGTCGTTAGTGACGACAAAACACACCCTCTCTGCACCGCCCCTTCTTAGTGGGCCGCTGTGATAAAAAAATGCCCGGGCCGAATTTTTATCCCAGTCCGGCCCTGCATCAACTAGTCATGATAGTTCAACTGTTGTGTTAGTCCAGCAATGTAGATGCTAGTTAATGCTTTAGACTTGATAAAGGGAGTATCCCCAAAAAGCTTGTCACTGCAAATTTCTATTAGTAAAAACAAAGCTATTCAACGAAACTGCAATGGTTAATTATCACAAACATGTATTCCTGACCCTATAGTGACAACCCACCATTTAGGTGGCTTGCCCACCCCTTAGCCTCCTCAGAATGGGTTAAAACTCACCTCATTTCCAGCGCCGTACGGGTCTGCCGGCACTGGCCCCGCCACCTTGGTGACATCATCAAAATTGCCGATTTTTAGCCAATGCAATGCTTTCCCATGGGGAAAGCATTGGATTGACTAAAATCGGCAGGGGGCGGTGCCAATCATGGCCAATCATGGCCATTTTGGCCAATCAGCATCTGCCTCATAGAGATGCATTGAATCAATGCATCTCTATGAGGAAAATTCAGCATCCTCATGCAGAGTGGCAGGGATGCTTACTGTGCAGCCATGAGCCAGGAAGCCCCTCCAGTGGCCATCTAAGGAGTGGCCACTTGGAGGTGTCCCTAATGGCAATGTAAACACTGCCTTTTCTCTGAAAAGGCAGTGTTTACATGAAAATGCCTGAAGGCAATGATTATACTCACCAGCTACATTAAGCTGTAGTTGTTCTGGCGACTATAGTGTCCCTTTAACATTTATTTTAGCACATTCAATATACTCCAGAAACATTATGTAAAATAATTGCTGGACTTAGATTGTTTTAATTGATACAATTAACTTACTTAATATTTGTGTTTTTTTTGTTTTATTTTTTTATTGGAATAAGTAATACCTATTTAAATCGGATAGAAGGGTCTCAAAGTACCAGCCCTTTCCATTTATATCATGGTTCGTCAACCTGGTCCCTACCGCCCACTAGTGGGCGTTTCAGGATTCCAGGTGGGCGGTAGGGATTTCCAGGTTGATCGGGCGGGCGGGTGCGAGCCGGCGGTACCCGTGCGACTGGGTACCGCCGTGACCATTTGCGGCTCCGGCCCGCCCGGTAAACCGCCAGGGCCGCCTTCCAAAGTGTCCATCGGGTGGCCCATGCTGTCAGGGCCACCCGATGGATGCGGATTGTAAGGGGGCCCGGTCAGCGCTGGGCGCTTTAACAGCGCGACCGGGCCCCCTGTGATGACATCACAGAGCTGGGAGGAAGTGATTCCCCGGTCACTCCTCCCAGCTAAAACTGAGAGCCGCGCGGGAGGATCACCAGGGAGTCAGAGTGGGAACTCTGACTCCCATCCACCTGAGCCACCACTGGACCCCAGGGAAAGTCACCCTCCTGCACCTTAAAGGTAGGAAACAGGAGGGTGACTTAAATATAATGTGTGTGTGTGTCTTTGTAGGTATGTCTTGTGTGTGTCTGTCTGTATGTGTCTTTGTATGTATGTCTTGTGTGTGTATGTGTCTGTCTGTGTATATGTGTGTGTGTGTGTGTCTGTATGTGTCTTTGTATGTATGTCTTGTGTGTGTGTGTATGTGTCTGTCTGTGTATATATGTGTGTGTGTGTGTGTCTCTGTATGTATGTGTGTCTTGTCTTTGTATGTATGTCTTGTGTGTGTGTGTGTGTCTGTATGTGTCTTTGTATGTATGTCTTGTGTGTGTGTATGTGTCTGTCTGTGTATATATTTGTGTGTGTCTGTATGTATGTGTGTCTTGTCTTTGTATGTATGTGTCATTGTATGTGTGTCTTGTGTCTGCATGTGTGTGTGTCTATGTATGTCTGCATGTGTGTGTGCATGTCTGTGTGTCTGTTTGTATGTATGTGTCTTGTGTGTATGTGTGCCTGTCTGTGTCTTTGTGTGTGTATGTATGTGTGTCTTGTGTGTCTGTATATGTGCCTGTCTGTGTCTGTATGTATGTCTTGTGTGTGTCGTATGTGTGTCTGTATGTGTCTTGTGTGTGTGTGTATGTGTCTGTCTGTATGTATGTGTGTCTTGTCTTTGTATGTATGTGTCATTGTTTGTGTGTCTGCATGTGTGTGTGTGTCTATGTATGTCTTATGTGTGTGTGCATGTCTGTTTGTATGTGTGCCTGTTAGTTTGTATGTATATGCTGCGAGACTAAATATTTGATATCTGGTTCGATTTTCGTAAGGAACAAACGAAGGTCTCTTTCAGTGATATTCAGACGACTTCTCTGTTTGCGCATAATATGATTTCTCATTTGTGCGTCAGCTCATCTCCTCTCCCTCCTCAATTCCCCTCCCCACCTTTTTTTCCCCTTTTTTCTATTTTTTAACCATCCTTATAGCAATGCCCAGTAGGAAGGCTGAGCTAGGTAGCCCACTTACTATAGTCCACTATAACATACAGACACACACATACAGACACACACAGACACACACACACACAAGACACACACACACAAGACACACACACACAAGACACACACACACAAGACACACACACACACAAGACAGACACACACACAGGACACACACACACAGGACACACACACACAGGACACACATACAAAGACATAGACAGGCACACATACGTGTGTGTGTGTATGTGTGCCTGTCTGTGTCTTTGTATGTGTGCCTGTCTGTGTCTTTGTGTGTGTGTCCTGTGTGTGTGTCTGTATGTTATAGTGGACTATAGTAAGTGGGCTACCTAGCTCAGCCTTCCTACTGGGCATTGCTATAAGGACGGTTAAAAAATAGAAAAAAAGGGGAATAAAAGGTGGGGAGGGGAATTGAGGAGGGAGAGGAGATGAGCTGACGCACAAATGAGAAATCATATTATGCGCAAACAGAGAAGTCGTCTGAATATCACTGAAAGAGACCTTTGTTTGTTCCTTACGAAAATCGAACCAGATATCAAATATTTAGTCTCGCAGCATCAACCTCAAGGATCTCATTAATCACTAGTAAAGGTAATTTCAATTTACTTTATTGTTTTCTCATTAAACGTTATAAAGTTAAAAACCTTATAAACCTGCATTAAGTAGAAATAAAAAGATAAATGTACGTACATTTATTTTTTTAAAAAACACCCCCCTTTCTTAAAAATATTCTGCATTTGCGCAAAAACTGGTGGGCGGTAAGGAAATTTTTTCAACCAAAAAGATGCATTAGTGGGCGGTAGGTAGAAAAAGGTTGACTACCACTGATTTATATGATGATAAGTTTCAAATGCCTTCTGAATGAATAAAGTCAGCAAAACATAAATATTTGAAGTATCTTCCTGACAATTACAAAAGAGCTTAAACTAAAAGAGTTTTTCTTTGTGTAGTATTGATATACTTTTAAAACATTGCTGCTAAAATGCGCCTTTTAAATTTGGGGTTTTGTCTGAGAAGCTCAGATATAGTGCTGTACTTTAAGTAGTACTCTGCTACTATTGTGCCATAGATAATAGTGGTGTATTTAATTAGGCTGTTAGGTTTTAGGCATTGCGTTAGGGTTAAGGATTAATTCATAATGACATATTGTGGTTCTCAGCCTGGTGAGCTTGTATCTGGTTACATAAGTGGGATGATAGGAGATGTGTTACAGATTCTGAAGCGATTGACATGTTTTCTTCTTAATATGCTGTCCATAAGTGTTAGGATTTAGATTTAGGTAGAATACAGCAATGAAAGCTCTTCTTAGAAGCTCAAATACACACTCTTCATCCTTTGGAAGTGGTCAAACAAGTTAAATCTGTAAAGATTGTTTTGGTTATTTGGCTTGCACTGCGTATCAGGCTTCCCCAAACTCCGGCCCTCCAGATGTTGCTGAACTACAACTCCCATGATTCTATGAATGAAATAGATAGGCTGAGAATCATGGGAGTTGTAGTTCAGCAACATATGGAGGGTTGGAGTTTGGGGAATGTTGGATGAACATTATGGAGAAGGAGTTGTTCATAGAGGTGGGGTAAGCAATGTGGAGGAGAGGCTGTGGTGGTGACGGGTATAATGGGCTATAAGAGTGGAGAGATACAAGCAGCCTAGGGCTTGCTGTACAACTGGAAGGCATTTGTAAATGGAATGCTGTGAACGTAGAAGTAAGTAGATATTTTGATATATATATTGATGAAAATGTAGCTAGCTGCAATTTAAATAAAGCTGCAATTTAAATAAAGGGCAAGCAATAGGGGGTTTCAGCAGACTAGCTTGGTGAAGACGTGGGAACATACAAGGATCCTTACACAGGTGGAACGAATAGTGGATGTTCTTAAAGAGCTATCAGCAGTTACTGCAAACCCTCCCATTTATGGATGCTCTACATCTTGTGAGTGTAAATTTTAATACTTTACATTTTAATCAATGCGTTTAATGCGCTAATGCGTGGACTTTGTACCTCTGAAATTCTTATTCTTTATTCCTTAAATAATTTATTACATAAAAATAAAATGTGTTGACACATAACACATACCTCCCAAGTTTCCCAACTTAATAGGGACAGTCCCTATTTTGTGCCCAAATCCTTCTCGGGATAAGTGAGACTTGCTGTCAGAGTGCTCTGACTGGTTAGTTTAGAAAAAGGGGTCATATTGCAAAAAGGGGTTTGCCTGCTATGAGTGCTCATTGTGCAGTGAGCCCTCCATGAGTGAACATGAATTTTTTTTTGTTGTTCAATGTTATATTATTATATTTTTATTATTATTTAATTTTTTCCAGAGGGTAATTTTTTTGTAATCAGGCAATTTTTTATTTTAACACATGGTGTTGGTTATTATAGATTTCTATTTAGAACCATTTTAGGGTCCCCATCAACCCGCCTGCAGCCCCTCTTTTATTATAACTATTATGGCCCCTCCCGCCAACATGGGTGAGAGTTGGGGAGGGGACAATAGGTCCTCCTTTTTGTTATAACTATAAAGACACCAACCTACTGGCATGAATGTGGGCCTGGGCAGGTGCCATTTGTTCCCACCTTATTATTACTATTAGGGCCCCCACCAACCAGCATGGCTAGAGGCCACGGGAGGGCATAATAGGTCCCCCCCTTAAAATTTAAAGTAGCCCCCACCCGATGCCCAAAGCTACCCAGTTGCTAGTTTTTAATGTTTAGTAGATATGCACCCTCCCTGCAGGATGGCAGGCAGGGGCATATGAAGGGACATTATCGCCATTATAGAAATATGGGGGTTCTTATTGATCCTAATAGGATTTAATTATTTTTGTGCACATTTTTAATGCAGCAGCTGGCTAGCAAGCAAATGATTGATAATTTGCGAACATGCATCCTGTCTAATAATTCAGTTTATAATGCGGTCGTTGATAAATCTCCGATTCCAGTGCTGTAAATTGGTTCAGGTGCGAATTTTAGTTATTTTCCGAACTCATCTGTACCGAAGTTACAGAATCAATTTGGCCGAACGAATCCTGACCGCATTTGACTGCAGTAAGTCTGAGGATTGCCAACGCAGTCTGAATTCAGACATTTTCACCATATTTTATCCATTTGGACAAAATAAAATGTTTAGTGAATGACTCTGTAAAGTGTCCCGCTTTGTCCATTTGACATGTTGGGAGGTCTACTTAAAATAGAATTCAGTATTTTCCAGATATAGAGCAGGGGCTGAGCATTCTTCAAATTACATGAAATATTGCTTTTGCTCTTTCATATGTGACAACATCCGTAAGCTTGTTTCATTCACCAGCAATTAACAATTATTCATCAAGATTTTCTGTTCCAATCTCATTTGCTCCACTCATGTCTATTTTTTGCTCAAGACTTTTTTTTTTTTTTTTACGTCCGACTGTATCTGGAATTTCTCTTTATCAGGTTTATATTTTGTCACTGACTTGGCAATGACGTCTTTTCTAATTCATATTGTGCGGTAAATATTTATATTTCTGATCGTCATGGAATTCTAAGCTTGTGCAACTTATATTTAACGAACACTCATTGCCGAACACTCATGTTTATAACTTTGCTTTATACATGTATCTGCTTCCTTAACAGATAAATATAAAAAAATCCTCTGAGGTTTGTACCAGTATCTGTCAGTTTATAGTCTCATCCCCTTACCACTTCCAGAAATTATTCTTTGGACTGGCTACAAAGCTTTTTATATGTAATGTTAATAGCGTCATTAATTGAAACTATGCAGCAGTCATTTTTCCTATAGTTTGTTTCCTTACATGGTTTGCAAAGACAACTGTTAATAGCATATGTGGCTCTTCGTGTACAGGCTCTGAAGGGTCACAGATGTATCAAAGACAAGTTCACATAAAATTAGATTGTTTGAAAAAAAATTAATAAACCTCCAATAATAGCACACACTCTGTTATAAACATTTTAGCTTCTGCATCCATCCTTGCTTTTAATTTTTTTTTTTTTTTTTACAAGAATTCATCCCTTTAGCCAGGAAGTAATTTAGCTGCTATTGGTCAAAATGGTGATATACTAAAAAATATTTCATCTATATAAAAAGAAACAAGTGATGAGCTCTCCCAATTAAATATTTGGTGGTTTCTGGAAATAAAGTCATTGAGTAAGGCTTTATTCTGAAAAAAAGGAAACGTCATTAAAGATTTTCACTTCTGAGCTTCATTGTTTGAAAATATTAAACGTATTTGGAAATGTATATATCTGAGGACCAGACAGCAAGTTTCTGGCATAGGCGTGCGCAGCCTATTGCATTAGGGTGTGCACCCTAAAGCACAAACACACGGCGCATGTGTATATATGTAATATATATTTTTATATATATATATATATATATATATATATACACATACATACATACATACACACATATACACACACACATACACTGCTGTGTATGTGTGTGCTGCTCGTGTGCTGTGTGAGGGTGCTGGTAGTGTGCTATGTGGGTGAGGGTGTTTGTGTGTGTGTGTGTTAGGGTC
The DNA here is from genome assembly GCF_036172605.1 of Pelobates fuscus. Classification (NCBI taxonomy): domain Eukaryota; kingdom Metazoa; phylum Chordata; class Amphibia; order Anura; family Pelobatidae; genus Pelobates; species Pelobates fuscus. Next base: position 46,304,508 of record NC_086322.1, on the reverse strand, counting down.
CTGTTACTGTGCTGTGTGAGGGTGCTGTATGTGTGAGGGTGCTGTTTGTGTGATGTGTGCATGTGATGGTGTCGTTTGTGTGATGTGTGTGGGTGTCGTGTATTTGTGAGGGTGCTGTTTGTGTGTGTTTGTGAGGGTGCTGTTAGTGTGCTGTGTGTGAGGGTGTTGTGTGTTTGTGAGGGTGCGGTTAGTGTACTGTGTGTGTGAGCGTGCGGGCTGTATGTTTGGAGGGATTGTGGAGGTGGGGGCAGATTAGTAAATATCCCCCCTCCCTACCTTATATAGGGAGGGGGGATCCTTGCTGCCATGTGCCATCCCTGGTGGTCCAGTGGAGAGTGAACTCTAGCCTGCGGGGCTAGAGTTAACTCTCGCGAGATCTGAGTGTTGCCGTGGCAATGCTCAGATCTCGTGAGAGGAACCTGGCGGAGCTGCTGTCTAGAGCTCCCTGGGTCCTCTACTGCCTCCCTCCATGTTGCTGTGGGCTGGTGAGGTAGATCTTTGATCTCCCCGCCAGCCCATGGAGGCTTAGAGCAGAGCCGGCACTCAGATAGCGCCGACTCTGCGTGAGCCGACAGGGGAGATCCGGAGATCTCCAGTGAAGTCCTGGGGAATAAAGTGTGGGAACTCTTTTCCCACCTCCCAAAAAAAATAATATACACGTGTGTGTGTGTGTGTGTGTGTATATATATATATATATATATATATATATATATATATATATATGCGTGCACACACAGACTGACACATACACAGACACACATATATACGCGTGCACACACACACATTCACAGACACCCACACACCTACAGACACACACCCATACACACACTCACAGACACACACACTCAGACACACACCTACATTCACAGACACACATACATACATTCACAGACACACTCACTCACAGACACACTCACTCACAGACACACACACACACACATACATACATTCAAAGACACTCACTCACAGACACACAGACACATACACACATACACACAGACACACACACACACATTCACAGACACACTCACTCACAGACATATACACACAGACACACACACACACATATACACATTCACAGACACAATCACTCAAACACACTCACTCACAGACACAGACACACACACACATACATTCACAGACACAATCACTCACAGACACATACATACAAATTATAATTTTTTTAATAAAAAATGTCCACCCAGCCTCCCTACCTGGAGTGCTGGTGGACTTGTCCCTGGGGTCCAGTGGGTCAGTCAGGCGCCGGTCTCCACTCAGCCGCGGCGAGGGAGCTGTGTGCTCTCTGCTTCCTCTCGCCGCGTGGGCTGTCTGCTGTAGCTGGGAGCCGGAATATGACGTCATATTCCGGCTCCCGTTATCAGCAAACAGCGCGCGGCGAGAGGAAGCAGAGAGCACACAGCTCCCTCGCCGCGGCTGAGTGGAGACCGGCGCTTGACCGGGGGGGTGGGGGTCCTTCACCACCTGCCCCCCCCCCCCCCTTCATGACAGGGGGAACATAGGGGGAGGAATGGGGAGCTGAGTGCCTGCAGGAACAGCGTTCCTGCTCAAATAAAAGTGCAGGAACGCTGTTCCTGCAGGACTCAATACATAGGCGTGCCATGGGGATTAGGGTGTGCCCAGGCACACCCGGCACACCCCGTGCGCACGCCTATGGTTTCTGTATATCCTACTATTCAGCATGTAAAACAAAAGTACAATTTAAGTTTACAGGACGTGTGGAGCAGACTGAGCTGGTGGAAGGATGGACGTTATCAGATATCGCTATTTAGACAATTTAAAATTGCATTTATTCATCAAAATCGGCTTAACTTCCCTATTTAATGCTCCCACCGACAGAATGGAAAAACAAGAAACCAGAAGGAAAAGATTAGCAGCTTAAGTTTCTGTTTATGCAGATCCATTTCTAGTCCACAGATCACACTTTGATGGTGTCTCTGGGTCACACAGGGCCGGATTAACATAGGGGCTGATGGAGCTGCAGCTCCAGGCCCAGGCCCATGGAATAGGCCCATTTAAAAAAAAAAAAAAAAAAACATTTTTTTTTTTTTTTTTTTTACTCACTACTTTTAGGTTTGCCACCTGACTGGTATTTTACTGGCACAGCCGGTATTTGAGGCTGCCTGGCCGTGCCGGTATTGCAGTAATACTGGCAATACAAATGCAGGTATTTTTCTCAGAATAAATGGAGATTACTCTGCAATACCAGCACCGGCCAGTAGAGGTCACTGTGTGTGGAGAGAGGCAGGGATAGGAAGTTACAGCATATCCCTCCCTGCCTTTCTCTACTACTCACTGATCTGTGGGGGAGCAGCAACACAGCACAGAGTCCAGACAGCAGCTCTATAGCTCAGGTAAGTGAGGGATGGGGGGAAAGGCAACAGGGACACATGGGGACACTGAGACACTAGGGGACACATACACTATGGGACACATGGGGACACTGAGACACTAGAGGACACTGAGACACTAGAGGACACTGAGACACTAGGGGACACTGGGACACATGGGGATGCTGAGACACATGGGGACGCTGTGAGACATAGGGACATTGGGAGACATTGGGACACGGAGACACTATGTCCCCATTTATCCCAGTATCCCCATGTCCTCTCTGTGTGTCTGGGTCTCTCAGGGTCCCCATGTCTATCTGTGTCCTCGGGTCTCTCAGTGTCCCCAGTATCCTAGTGACATGGGGGCACACTGAGACATTGGGACACTGGGAGAAATGGGGACACTGAGACACTGGCAGACTAGAGGACTGGGCGACATGGGGAAACTGACAATGTGATACTGTGGTGGAATCTCGGTAAAAATAAATTTAGTAGGCCGAGATTACCATGTGGCATGTGTACGTGCATATGCTGACGTATCGATCAGTTGGTTGCACGAGGCAAGATACGATCAGTAGTGTACGGAGCATGTGCAAGAATACAGGATATAGTATTCCCCTCCTCCATTGTGCTGGACAGGCCATGCGGTCAAGCAGGAAGTTAATTCTTATTTGTATTGATTGGTCAAGAGAATGTGCGGGTGGAGCTTAATATGGGAGGAGTTATGTGCCTATATAAGGAGCCTGCACTATTGTCCGGGGCTCAGAACTTGCTGTATTTTGGTGACATTAGTCCCTCTGAGTCCCGATCGGTGATCCAATAAAGAATCTCTTCCTTCCTGAAGAAACCTGTGTCCATCTCTCTGTGCTTGGCTTCCGTCAGTTTCTCCGGTATCAATACATAGGGACACTGAGACACTGGGTGACTTGCGAGACTGAGACACTGGGAGCAATCCATCTATACAGCAGAATAAAACTGTGAGTAGTTTGTTTGTGATTTTACAGAATTTTCTCTGATGTCACTCCTTGTGATTATACAAATGATTAAGGCTGGTATTTTTTTCCAAGAAAGGTGGCAACCCTAACTACTCTTCACATACTCTTGCTTAAAGGAGCACCATAGGGTCAGGAACACAATCATGTATTACTGACCCTATTATGTTAAAACCACCACCCTGGCCCCTTCTTCCCTCCCTAAGTATAGTAAAATATAACTTGTATTCAAGTCTGCAGCTGCTGGCTCTGCCTCTGAACTGACTGTCTGCTGACATCATCAGAAGTGGTGGTCTGAGCAAATTACAATACTTCCCCATAGGATTGGCTGAGAATGTCAACTAGGCAGATCAGGGGCAGAGCCAGCACAAGTCCAAGATAGCCCTGGCCAATCAGCATCTCCTCATAAAGATAAATTGAATCAATGCATCTCTATGAGGAAAGTTCAGTGTCTGCATGCAGAGGGTGGAGACACTGGATGGCAGTGCTGCACACTAGGCAGTACTGCCCCAGGAAGCACCTCTAGCAGCCATCTAAGGAGTGGCCAGTGGAGTTATTTTCTCTGAAAAGACAGTGTTTACTGCAAAAGGCCTGAATGGAATCATTCTACTTACCAGAACAAATACAATAAGCTGTAGTTGTTCTGGTGACTATAGTGTCCCTTTAAGTTTGGAAGCTTAAGAGGGATGTATGGGAACATAACTTGTACTGGACTGGCTGACAATAAAATTAGTTTAAGTAATGCAGACGTTGGTCTCTCTAACACCGTGGCATGTCCCCTTTATTTTACACTTACTACATACACCTTTTCTCTTTCTCAAACTATATACCAGGAACTTCTGCCTGCTAGTAAGAAGGTAAGGAGACAAGTGGACCAGCGAGTGCTAGGGGACAGTCCTTCGAAAGCATGGACTGAGCGCATCATTAGACGTTTATGTCAAGCTCAGGGTGCTGCCTGCATAGTATGCCCTTAGTTGGACAGCTTGCAGGATTGGCGGGCAGCCTGACATGCATTCATGCCAGGCTGTCCTTCAAATTCTTTGGACAGACATGCCCCCTTTTTGGGCATGTTCTCCCCTTTTGGCAGGTCTGGTCACGTGATTTGCACCAGTGGCCCACTCTTTTACCCCGCCCATTGACTTCCTGCTTCACTGGACACTGCTGTTAGGGGGTATGGATTTACTTGAAAGATGAAAACATAAATTAGTGAGAGATTAGCATAGGGTATGTGTTTTCGTATAGCATCCTATGAGTTTCCCTCCAACACCATCTCCATCAGATACACAACGCTTTGGAGGTATGATTGTTTTAGTGTTTTTGGTCGATAAGATTCCGTAATTAGGCCCATCATAATGGTCAGCACCAGGCCCACTGTGCTCTTAATCCAGCCCTGGGGTCACATAAGAGTTCCATAGGACTTAAGAGGACAAAGGGATCGTGCATTGTAGTGCCAGTACTCGTGCTTGGATGGCAATACAACACTCGTCACCAAGGATGACATTAAAGTTCTACTCGGAGACATAATAGCAATGTTCTGAATGTCTGAATCTCTTTTAATTTTTCCTTGGCACTCTTGTTTTCATAAAAGACATTCAAAAAAACAGTAGCGACTACTTTTCATTAGGTATAGCAGTCAAACTGACTAAATATGACAAAGGCCAGAGCTTAAAGCGAGGTTCTATTTCAGTTCCCAATCACATTTACCCACAATTCACCAGTTCAATAAATCCCACAGAAGGGCAAACAGCAGACATCATGGGCAGAGGATAACAAAATGGATGCGCCCAGGTATTAAGATCCAGCATGAGGAAGAAAATATAATAAAAAGGAAATAAAAGCAAATGGCAACATGGGTAGTATTATCAGTAAGATATATGGACCAGAGGAAGGGAAAACTGAAGGAAAAAAAACATGTTAGGGTCAATTTAACCTTTTTGTCTTGGTAGCCCCTAAATGGGTAACCATGCAATTAAAAGTTGCTTGTCGTTGCTTGGAATCGGTATATCATATACAATAAGCATTTCTATTCCCTCTGACTCCTAATGCAATAGAGAACCATCCTGAAACTGTTGAGAGCAGTGGTGTATTCTATTTGGTACCATAAGCACTTTGAACAGCACAGCACAAGATTACAATATATTGGATTATTGAATCGCACATTGATTGAAAACACTTTATGAGTACATTTGCACAGATTTGTTGGGAAGAATTATTCATCTTTATTAAGCATGTCCTTGGGGAACATTTTCGGTTCGGTTCGGCATTCCGAAATACGGGACTTCCGCAATTCGGGAGTTCAACAATTCGGCACTTCGACACTTTGACACTACGGAACTTCGCTACTTCGGCCTTTCGGAATTTCGGGACTTCGGCATTTCGGCACTTCAGGACTTCTCTTGCAGCCACTTAGTAGATAACTCCTTAATTCCCACGGTATTAGGGAGTTATCTACCAAAAGGCCGAAAGACCAAAATTGTTCTTTTAGCCAAATTTACTAATACTAAGTAAAAATTACTTAGCATTAGTAAATTTTGCCCCTATTTGCTATACCGCGAGTAGGGGCATGTTAATAATAAAAAAAAAAAAAAAAAGGACCTATTGGCTCCCACCCCTGAGCGCGGGTGGGGGCCCTAAAGTAAAATAATGGGGAGGGGGACCTATTGTCCTCCCCCCCGGCCCCCACCCCTAAGCGGTGGGACGGGGCCCTAAATCAGAATAAGGGGGGACCTAATGTCCCCCCCTGGCCCCCACCCCTGAGTGGAGGGTGGGGGCCCTAAATAAAAATGTTACCCCTTCAGGTGACTAGGGGTCCCCAAACCCCCAAAAATTAACCCCTACCTACCCCCCTCACCCTAAAAATAATGAGAGGGGGACCTTTAACTAAGTACCTGTAAAAAAATATAAAACTTACCATTTGATGTCTTCTTTCTTCTAAAATCCTATTTTTTCATTCCCAAAAAAGGTCAAATAAAAAATCCATAATAACCGACGCACTTAAAAAAAAAAAAAAAAAAAAAAAAGAGCGCAAAAAAAAAAATCCATCTTCACCTGGCGAGGGCTCCACGCAGACTGAGCTCTGCAGGGCGGGTGAAGGCTTATAAAGCCTTGCTCCGCCCTGCAATTAGGCTCAGAGCAATCTGATTGGTGGGTTTAAGCCATCCAATCAGAGTGCTCTGACAGGTAAATGAAGAGACTGACGGGTAAGTCTCTACATTTACCTATCACAGCACTCTGATTGGTTGGCTTGAAATCCACCAATCAGAGGGCTCTGTGTCATTTTACACAGCATGGAAAAGTTCTTTGGAATTTCCCCATGCTGTGTAATTTGACTCATAACTCTCTGATTGGTTACTTAATCCACCAGAGTGTTATGAGTCAAATTACAAAGTGTGGGAAAATTCCAAATTTAGGTCTTTCAGCCTTTTAGTAGATAGCTCCCTAATACCGTGGGAATTAGGGAGTTATCTACTTATTCATTCCTGTCATTACATTGACAGGCTAAGTAACTTACATTTTATATGAATGTATGTTACTTGATTGTTGTAAGTGTTGCAAATGCTTACAGCTGAATCCTGTCTATGTTTCTATACTTTTTATTTAAAATTGTATACAGTGTAACATTCTTCATTCTTCCACTGGGTAAGTATATTAGTTATTAGGCAATACTGTGCTTCGTAACTTCGGCAACTTCGTAACTTCGGCACTTCGGAAATTCGGTAATTCGGTATTAAAATACACTTTAATATTTAGACTGTATTGGATGCATTTTACTAGATGACACTTGTTTTTTGTGTGCACATTTTAAATGTATTGTTGTTTACACAATTATGGTTACAATCACAATGGAAACTGTCACTTTGTATGGGCTTGGCACACACATAACTTAATCAACTTATAAAAGGAACACTATAGGGTCAGGAACACAAACATATATTCCTGACCCTATTGTGTTAAAACCATCATATAGCCCCTTTGGTCCCCTAAACATTGTAAACATTGTACCTTTACTCCAGTCTAGTGCTGCTGGCTCTGCCATTGCTCTGCCTGCTTGGCTGACATCATCAGAAGTGTTTATCACAGCCCATCACAATGCTTTCCCATAGGATTGGCTGAGCATGTCAAGTAGGCAGATCAGGGGCAGAGTCAGCACAAGCTAAACACAGCCCTGGCCAATCAGCATCTCCTCATAGAAATGCATTCAATCAATGCATCTCTATAAGGAATGTTCAGTGTCTGCATGCCAAGGGTGGAGACACTGAATGTCAGGGCTGCATACTAGGCAAGACTGCCACAGGAAGCACCTCTAGCAGCTATCTGAGGAGTAGCCAGTGTAGTTATCACTAGGCTGTAATGTAAACACTGCATTTTCTCTGTTTCAAACAGTGTTTGCTGCAAAAAGCCTGAAGGCACTGATTATACTCACTAGGACAAATACATTAAGCTGTAGTTGTTCTGGTGCCTATAGTGTCCCTTAATTAAAATGGTTTAAATTAAATATGGTTTAGGGAGGAGATTAGATTGCTTGATAAAGACACGTCGAAACGTTGCTGCTTTGCCACTAAAGGGATATCCTTTTTCACAAGGAGTGGCGGACATTTTTTCTACCTATTATTGAATTTTCTTTCTGGAAGGTGGAAACTCTGCACTCTTATAGACGGAAAACTGGGGCTATTTATTACTCGGGGCTATTTAAATTGTATTTATATTTTAGTTATTATGTAAAAGAAACTAAATAAAAGGAGGGGCTTCATGCTGTTTTTGTTTTTAATGCTTGTAGTGGTGAACCCTGAAGAAGTCCACACTTTGGGACAAAACACGTAGGAGCTTGTTTGAAGGAGATGCACTTGACTTGCCATATTTGCACTTTAAACTGCCGAAATAAATTTTATTTTCAGTTTATAAAAATATATAGATTTTTGGCTGAAGTCCTTATGCTGATTGACCAGGAGTCCAGTTTCCGGTGGGAGTGAGCAATTTGGCCCCCAGACATAATCACAGGAGGGACCCTGACGCCCTACTTCTTACTTACTCGGGGGTTTCTTCATTAAAAGGTGTTACGTTATTGTGAATATATTTGTTTACAGGTTTCTATCCATTTCTCTTTGTTTGCAAAAGAGCTTTGAAATGTGTACTAAATATCCAGGGGAAACAAACATTTTCTTTGGAAATTAGAATTAGGTAGAACAAAAAACAGAATTCTTGACAAAGGGTCTAGAATGAGAACTGCCAGTGAATTCGCTCACAATAATCAATAACAGCCAATGTTAAATCGTGTTTCGGGTAAGTGTGGACTTATGAAATTCGAAACACAAAATTGACATATACCGTAAATGGCTCCGTTATAAAGTTAAAACACAATCATAAAATCTAGACAAACATGCTTTCCAGATATTTTTACACTACATTAAAAAAAATGAAGGCATAGACAATTTAGCGGAATTATGACCTTTGCATGCCAATTATTGAATGTTCAAAACAATCTCAGTAGGTTTTGAATAAAACATTAGCAACTGTGTTCATTTATACAGATTATGATCGAGTATTTGAAAAGAAAATTAATCAAGCCTTTTTTTTATAATTCTGCCAAATTCCAACTACTTTATAGAAAACTGCCAGTAAAATACGCATAAAAACGATTGTTCTTTGTATCCTGCATATATTTGAATACATGTGGGACATAATACATGTTTTAAGTCACATTCTGAGAAGAAAAAAAAGAATTCATAAGAAAAAAGAAATCACTGCTTTTATTTTATAGAAGGATCGCCTGTTTTCTCCAACAATCTGGTTGGAATCTTTAACCTTTTTGGTGGTTTGATTAAAGGGGCCTTCTAAACACCATGTCTACTAAAGCCCATGGTAGTGTATTTGGTGCCTGCACGGCCCTGTGTCAAACTGTCACCAACTGGACTGAGCCATGGGAGCCCATTACCCAGCCCTTGGCTCTTCACATTTATTTGGCTTATGTTGGACAGCTTTCATTGGATGAGTGTCATTGTTAGCTATTCCCTCGTTAACAGGAGTGGACACTGGGTAGACACCCTTAGCATTATAGCAAGAAACTAAATGTTCTTGTAGACAATTCCTTCCTGACTAATACGATGTCTAAGGGGACTTATTTTCCAGTTATTTCGTTTTTCTTAGCATGTCATAATTGTAGAAATGTATTTTATAAGCGGAAGGGATATCCGGTGTAGCGCTCTAATAGTAGTGGATATATAGAAATAATGAAAAGAAATCCTAACTGTACCTTAATAGATCATATACACTTATGAGTAGTATCACTCTATTCAGGGTAACCTTAAACAAAAAACACAAATATACAGAACATAGTGTAACCTGTATACAGGGTGTAAATAAAAAAAAAGGAAGTGCGTAGATTACTAACTCACACTTTCAAGAGCTATCACACTAGCTCAGGTATATGCGCCTTAGGGTCCGTAGAGGCGACCCTCACCCTCCTTTCAGTCCAAGTTTTCTCCAGGTGCAATGTCCTAGGTAATGGGTATAGGAGGGAACATATAGCGTAGTACAGTCTATGTATTTAGGAGATATAGTACGAGGTAATGTAGATATACTCACAAACCCGTAGCCAATATATCGGCTCGCTTCATAAGGTGTATGTGGTTAAGGACCACATTCCTTCTTTGTAAAAGCAGGTAGAAATAAAAGCCGTAAGTGTGAAAAATATATATATATAATTTATTATAAAAAAATATAGTATAACATGTAACTTTTAAAATAGTATGTAGATCAAATAACACTAGTGGCTATAGTCCAAAAAGCAATTCTGTCTGCTCACTGTTCATCCAGGACGCGTTTCACCAAATTGGCTTCCTCAGCTGGAAAAATGTTCAGAAGATATTGTGGACTCCTTCCTGCTTATATACCTTTGTTAATTAAGGGCTTCAGGCTTGTATTTCGCGGGCAATTTCCATGGGAACGGAGATGCCCTGCGTTTCAAGCCTCCTCTTCGTTTAGTTACTTCCGGGTATGATCACTTCCGGTTTCGGCTCCATTAGCATCATGCGTTCCACGGTGCGTTCCACAGTGCGTTCCACCGTGCGTTCCACTTGTATGGCCGTGTTAAAACTGTCCTGTGCCATATTTAGTGGATATAGTCCTCGGAAAATTTATAAAGTTGCATCAGAGAGAGTGGCAATTCATCTAATGACAATACATTAGCTTATATATCCCTAGTGAGCAATATGTATATGTATATATATTTATAACATGTATGGCTATTAATTTATCTATATGGCAGAGTAAAAGAGACAGGCAATAATCTAAGAATATAAAAATTCTATAAATTTAGCTATTTAAAAACCCTAGTGATTTCCACACTAGGTAGAAACATACAGGGAATATGTAAAACCAAGAGAATAATTTGAAGAGTGGGTGGGAGCAACCCTATATGGAAAAAACTCCAAGGGCAATGGATGAACCCCAGAACAATTTAATCTAAAAGAGGAGATATAATGGAGGCTTAACAGAATATATATACATATATACATATAAAGAACTAGTAAAATCACAAAAAAAAGGTGGCTTAGTAAAACCAATAGATACCATACACAACGCACTTACTAAATGAAAGAGAAATACTAAGAGGAGTAGATAAAATCAATCAGTAAAAAAATGGCACATTTCAAAATCTGAATTAAGACCGTACGGGATAAGGCTATTTAATTTAAAAATCCATTCCATTTCTATTTTGCTGAGTTTTAAATTAAAATTACCTCCTCTCCAATCTTTAGATATCTTATTAATTCCCAGAAAAATTGTACCTTTTATCTCACAATTATGATGAGTTTTATAGTGTAATGACACGCTGTGTTTTTCAAAGCCTTTACTTATATTTCGACCGTGTTCTTCTATTCTTATGTGTAGAGCTCTTGTGGTCTTACCTATATATTTTAGCCCACATGGGCATTGTATGAGGTAGATAAGGTTTTTCGAATGGCATGTTATGAATTCTTTAATCGGATATTCTAGCCCTTCGTTACATGTGAATTTTTTTATGTGCCTTTTTTTATTTTCTGTTCTTTTGCAGGCTAAACACATCCCACAACCAAAAAAAACTTTTTCTGTGTTTAAGAAAGTCATACCAGTATTGGGTTTGTCTTTAATAAAGCTGGAAGTTAGGGACTTCTTTAAATTATTGACTCCTCTGTGAATGAAGCGAGGTTTCTCCGGGAGAAAGGTCTTTAAAGCTGGATCTTGGAGGAGGATGTGCCAGTATTTTGACACAGTCTTCCTTATTCTATGATTATTAGAGCTATAGCTGCATATAAACGGAATTCCATTATTAACAGGTTCCTCTTTCTTTTTGTATTTTAAGATGCTAGTTCTCTCTATTTCTTTAATTTCCTGTCTTGATATTTCTAATTTCGTCTCTTCATATCCCTTTTCTATGAAATCTGATTTGATTTTATTGGACTGAATTTCGAACATTTCTACATCTGTGCAATTCCTTCTTATTCTAAGGAATTGCCCCTTGGGGGCATTTTCTAACCATGGTAGGAAGTGGCAACTGTCTCTTCCTATAAAGCTATTGGCTTCAACAGTTTTGAAATGATTTTTAGTTTTAATAAGACTGTTCTCTATATATATATGTAAATCTAAAAAGATTACTTCTTTTTTGCTCCAGTTACTTGTTAATTGGATCCCCCATGTGTTGGAATTTAAAATATTTAAAAAAGCAGATAGATCTTCCTCTGGTCCCTCCCATATAAAAAAGATATCATCTATATAACGGCCATAGGTAACCAAGTTCTCCACCCAGTCATGCTGGCCATAAATAAAATGGTCTTCCCAGAATGCCATAAACAAATTGGCATAACTGGGGGCGAACTTGGTTCCCATGGCCGTGCCTTTAATTTGGAGAAAGAATTCTTCATTATACCAGAAATAATTTTTGTTTAAAATAAGCTCTATAGCTTCTAAAATAAATTGTATTTTTGTCGGGGTAAGATCTGAACGATGTTCCATAAAGTGTTTCGTTGCTTCATATCCGTACTTATGTGGGATGTTACTATATAATGCTGTTACATCACAGGTGACTAGAAAGCAATTATTGTTCCATTTACATTCGTTTAGAAGTTTCAACATCATCATAGTGTCTTTAATATAGGATTTGGTATTTTTGACTATGGGTTGCAGATGTATATCGACATATTGAGACAGCCTACTGGATATCGAATCTATTCCCGCCACAATGGGTCTCCCCGGGGGATTTTTTAGATCTTTGTGGACTTTCGGTAGGAAATAAAAGACAGGTATTTTGGGATATAAATTATTTAAAAATTGGAATTCCTTTTGATTTAAAATTTCTAGGTTCAGCCCTTTGTTAAAAAAGTTTACAAATATTTTATTAATTTCGTTACTCGGATTATTGCTTAGTTTCTTGTACGTTTCTGCATCGTTTAAAATTCTTTCAGCCTCCCTATGATAAAATTCTTTAGACATTAGCACTATACTACCCCCTTTATCCGCAGGTTTTATAATGAGGTCTATGTCTTCTTTTAGGTCCTTTAGAGCCTTCTTTTCTTGTACACTTAAATTTTGGTTGAACGTTTTTATTTTATCTAATTTTTTTATGTCTGTCATAACCATGGTCTCGAAAGTGGTCATTTTTTCCGAAATCATATGTTTTGGGTAAAATTGTGATTTTGATTTTAAATCTGTATGTGACCTATTTTCGGATTCAATTTGAAGTTCTATTGGGTTTTTCAGGAAGAATTTTTTTAGGCACAGATTCCTCTTGAATCTATTAAGATCCACGAAAAAATCTAATTTATTCAGAGGTTGGTTAGGGGCAAATTTTAATCCTTTACTTAATACCTTTTTATGGTCTTCTGTGAGGATTTTATTGCTTAAATTGTGTATCCCTTTCATTGATGTTGAGTTCTGTATGGTTTCTCTCGTCTCTCTTTTTTTGGTGTATTTTCCTCCTCTTGTGCCTCTATACTTAAATCTCTTCTCCTTTTGGAGTGTGTGGTATTTAGCTGATCTTCCTCTCGTTTGTGCCTTTCTTTTCCTTTGCTCCTCCAAAAATCCTCATCCTCACATTCATCTAGTATTTGGAATCTATTACTAATATTAATTGGTTCCTCTTTTCTATATTGTTTATAGGTATTATAAGGTCTATATTCTCTTTTTTCTTGTCTGTATTCCTGTCTCCTCTCTTGTCTTCCATCCCTATATCCTCTTTCATTGTCTTGTCTCTCTCTAGCATAGAAATCCCTTCTCCTCTGTTCTTTTTGTTGCCAATGTGGGACTCTCACCTTTTCCCAATCGTCATATGGTCGTCTATTCTGGTAGTGTCTTAAAGGGTAATTTCTGTATTGGTCAAATCTATTTTCTCTTGGTCTTGGGTGATAGTTTCTAGATGTCTGTGTGTGTTTAAAAGGGGTCCCTTTTAGTTCCTGTCTTTCAACTTTTTTGGGAGTAATTGGTCTTTCCTCTAGCTCTGTTCCTCCTCTTTTCTCATAGAAAGTTTTTTCCGTATGGTTGTGATTATATTTCGAAAAAGTTCTGACCTGTTTCGTTTTATAATCCCTGATGTCTCTATAGTATTTGTTTTTTTTAGTTTCTATTACCTCTTTTTCTATTTTATCCAGATTATTTTTGATATCCTCTGTTACATTGTCAAATTCTTCTTGATTCAATGAATTAAGTATTTCATTTTGGCATCTATTAATCTCTAGATCTAATTCTTTTATATTCTCTTTTCGTCTTTTGATAATTAGGTTAATGGTCGTAATGGAAAAACCTTCTAGCATGGTATTCCATTCGTCCATAAAACCCATGCTATCCTTGTCGAAAGTGGGCATTTTAAAATATCTTAAACCCCTTGGAGTGATTCCGTCTTTTAGGTATTTTTCTAGTGTTGCTATTTCCCATTTAATTTTTAGCTCTTTTTGTAACAGTTTTTCAAGTTTATCACAATTGTTATCATATTCTCTTTTCTTTCTATCTAATGGTTGGGGATTCCAATTGGCCAACTCATTTTCCATATTCACCAAAGTATTTTTCCTTTTATCAAATAATGACATATTAAAACCAAAATAAAAATTAGCTGCTGTGTACAAGAAGTAAAAAGATAAAAAAATACTTAAGAACAAATAGAATAGGAAGTACAAGCGCTTATGTATATAGGTTTGTAATCTGGATAGTTCCAAAGATATATATTTTTGTGAGCTGCTATGCCACCGTGTTTATCTTTCTATCAAAGATAGTGGAAAGTGGAAAGTGGAAGGGATATCCGGTGTAGCGCTCTAATAGTAGTGGATATATAGAAATAATGAAAAGAAATCCTAACTGTACCTTAATAGATCATATACACTTATGAGTAGTATCACTCTATTCAGGGTAACCTTGAACAAAAAACACAAATATACAGAACATAGTGTAACCTGTATACAGGGTGTAAATAAAAAAAAAAGGAAGTGCGTAGATTACTAACTCACACTTTCAAGAGCTATCACACTAGCTCAGGTATATGCACCTTAGGGTCCGTAGAGGCGACCCTCACCCTCCTTTCAGTCCAAGTTTTCTCCAGTTGCAATGTCCTAGGTAATGGGTATAGGAGGGAACATATAGCGTAGTACAGTCTATGTATTTAGGAGATATAGTACGAGGTAATGTAGATATACTCACAAACCCGTAGCCAATATATCGGCTCGCTTCATAAGGTGTATGTGGTTAAGGACCACATTCCTTCTTTGTAAAAGCAGGTAGAAATAAAAGCCGTAAGTGTGAAAAATATATATATATAATTTATTATAAAAAAATATAGTATAACATGTAACTTTTAAAATAGTATGTAGATAAAATAACACTAGTGGCTATAGTCCAAAAAGCAATTCTGTCTGCTCACTGTTCATCCAGGACGCGTTTCACCAAATTGGCTTCCTCAGCTGGAAAAATGTTCAGAAGATATTGTGGACTCCTTCCTGCTTATATACCTTTGTTAATTGTGGGCTTCAGGCTTGTATTTCGCGGGCAATTTCCATGGGAACGGAGATGCCCTGCGTTTCAAGCCTCCTCTTCGTTTAGTTACTTCCGGGTATGATCACTTCCGGTTTCGGCTCCATTAGCATCATGCGTTCCACGGTGCGTTCCACAGTGCGTTCCACCGTGCGTTCCACTTGTATGGCCGTGTTAAAACTGTCCTGTGCCATATTTAGTGGATATAGTCCTCGGAAAATTTATAAAGTTGCATCAGAGAGAGTGGCAATTCATCTAATGACAATACATTAGCTTATATATCCCTAGTGAGCAATATGTATATGTATATATATTTATAACATGTATGGCTATTAATTTATCTATATGGCAGAGTAAAAGAGACAGGCAATAATCTAAGAATATAAAAATTCTATAAATTGAGCTATTTAAAAACCCTAGTGATTTCCACACTAGGTAGAAACATACAGGGAATATGTAAAACCAAGAGAATAATTTGAAGAGTGGGTGGGAGCAACCCTATATGGAAAAAACTCCAAGGGCAATGGATGAACCCCAGAACAATTTAATCTAAAAGAGGAGATATAATGGAGGCTTAACAGAATATATATACATATATACATATAAAGAACTAGTAAAATCACAAAAAAAAGGTGGCTTAGTAAAACCAATAGATACCATACACAACGCACTTACTAAATGAAAGAGAAATACTAAGAGGAGTAGATAAAATCAATCAGTTAAAAAATGGCACATTTCAAAATCTGAATTAGAATAAGAAGGAATTGCACAGATGTAGAAATGTTCGAAATTCAGTCCAATAAAATCAAATCAGATTTCATAGAAAAGGGATATGAAGAGACGAAATTAGAAATATCAAGACAGGAAATTAAAGAAATAGAGAGAACTAGCATCTTAAAATACAAAAAGAAAGAGGAACCTGTTAATAATGGAATTCCGTTTATATGCAGCTATAGCTCTAATAATCATAGAATAAGGAAGACTGTGTCAAAATACTGGCACATCCTCCTCCAAGATCCAGCTTTAAAGACCTTTCTCCCGGAGAAACCTCGCTTCATTCACAGAGGAGTCAATAATTTAAAGAAGTCCCTAACTTCCAGCTTTATTAAAGACAAACCCAATACTGGTATGACTTTCTTAAACACAGAAAAAGTTTTTTTTGGTTGTGGGATGTGTTTAGCCTGCAAAAGAACAGAAAATAAAAAAAGGCACATAAAAAAATTCACATGTAACGAAGGGCTAGAATATCCGATTAAAGAATTCATAACATGCCATTCGAAAAACCTTATCTACCTCATACAATGCCCATGTGGGCTAAAATATATAGGTAAGACCACAAGAGCTCTACACATAAGAAT
Organism: Pelobates fuscus; assembly: GCF_036172605.1. NCBI lineage: Eukaryota > Metazoa > Chordata > Amphibia > Anura > Pelobatidae > Pelobates > Pelobates fuscus. The sequence goes on along the minus strand of NC_086322.1, from coordinate 46,287,816 downwards.
AGAAGAACACGGTCGAAATATAAGTAAAGGCTTTGAAAAACACAGCGTGTCATTACACTATAAAACTCATCATAATTGTGAGATAAAAGGTACAATTTTTCTGGGAATTAATAAGATATCTAAAGATTGGAGAGGAGGTAATTTTAATTTAAAACTCAGCAAAATAGAAATGGAATGGATTTTTAAATTAAATAGCCTTATCCCGTACGGTCTTAATTCAGATTTTGAAATGTGCCATTTTTTAACTGATTGATTTTATCTACTCCTCTTAGTATTTCTCTTTCATTTAGTAAGTGCGTTGTGTATGGTATCTATTGGTTTTACTAAGCCACCTTTTTTTTGTGATTTTACTAGTTCTTTATATGTATATATGTATATATATTCTGTTAAGCCTCCATTATATCTCCTCTTTTAGATTAAATTGTTCTGGGGTTCATCCATTGCCCTTGGAGTTTTTTCCATATAGGGTTGCTCCCACCCACTCTTCAAATTATTCTCTTGGTTTTACATATTCCCTGTATGTTTCTACCTAGTGTGGAAATCACTAGGGTTTTTAAATAGCTCAATTTATAGAATTTTTATATTCTTAGATTATTGCCTGTCTCTTTTACTCTGTCATATAGATAAATTAATAGCCATACATGTTATAAATATATATACATATACATATTGCTCACTAGGGATATATAAGCTAATGTATTGTCATTAGATGAATTGCCACTCTCTCTGATGCAACTTTATAAATTTTCCGAGGACTATATCCACTAAATATGGCACAGGACAGTTTTAACACGGCCATACAAGTGGAACGCACGGTGGAACGCACTGTGGAACGCACCGTGGAACGCATGATGCTAATGGAGCCGAAACCGGAAGTGATCATACCCGGAAGTAACTAAACGAAGAGGAGGCTTGAAACGCAGGGCATCTCCGTTCCCATGGAAATTGCCCGCGAAATACAAGCCTGAAGCCCACAATTAACAAAGGTATATAAGCAGGAAGGAGTCCACAATATCTTCTGAACATTTTTCCAGCTGAGGAAGCCAATTTGGTGAAACGCGTCCTGGATGAACAGTGAGCAGACAGAATTGCTTTTTGGACTATAGCCACTAGTGTTATTTTATCTACATACTATTTTAAAAGTTACATGTTATACTATATTTTTTTATAATAAATTATATATATATATTTTTCACACTTACGGCTTTTATTTCTACCTGCTTTTACAAAGAAGGAATGTGGTCCTTAACCACATACACCTTATGAAGCGAGCCGATATATTGGCTCCGGGTTTGTGAGTATATCTACATTACCTCGTACTATATCTCCTAAATACATAGATTGTACTACGCTATATGTTCCCTCCTATACCCATTACCTAGGACATTGCACCTGGAGAAAACTTGGACTGAAAGGAGGGTGAGGGTCGCCTCTACGGACCCTAAGGCGCATATACCTGAGCTAGTGTGATAGCTCTTGAAAGTGTGAGTTAGTAATCTACGCACTTCCTTTTTTTTTATTTACACCCTGTATACAGGTTACACTATGTTCTGTATATTTGTGTTTTTTGTTCAAGGTTACCCTGAATAGAGTGATACTACTTATAAGTGTATATGATCTATTAAGGTACAGTTAGGATTTCTTTTCATTATTTCTATATATCCACTACTATTAGAGCGCTACACCGGATATCCCTTCCACTTTCCACTATCTTTGATAGAAAGATAAACACGGTGGCATAGCAGCTCACAAAAATATATATCTTTGGAACTATCCAGATTACAAACCTATATACATAAGCGCTTGTACTTCCTATTCTATGTATTTTATAAGCAATAAAGAAATTTTTACATGAAATATGACTATTGCATTCCTTTGCACCAGACCAATCTGACCTTTGCACCAGACCTGTCTGGAAAAAAATGTCAGGATACATGTAGATTTTTTCCTGTGTGTGACATCTTAAAACCAGCAAATGGGCAGTTTTTAAAAAAAAAAACATTTAAAACTTCAAATTGTATTTATATTTTAGTTATTATGTAAAAGAAACTAAATAAAATGCAATTCCACCAACAATAGAATAGAAAAAGCTCAAATGTTAGCTCTTTCGGCTGTTATATTGCAGACTGTGTGTACATAATGTAAAGATAATATATAGTGTGATATAGAGTTATTTATATCAAACTGGAAAACCATACATTGAGTTATATAAAGTTGTGCACACAATGATTATTTTCAAATCTACTTCCAGGAGACATATACTTGATAGTGACCCTCCATAGCATGAGTTCCACAAAAATAAATATTATCCTGAATCCATTTGAACACTTATTCGCAGACAAATGTTGTTTTACGGAGGGCATCGGTACAGTACATTCACTATATGGCCCATAAAAACATAAATAGAGGACTTAAAGGAATACTTTGGAAAATAAACTTAAGCTATGAGGAAGTCCTTGTTCCAAACATATAATTTATATATTTGGCTTATTTTCTTTGGAGTTCATGCAACGTTCACTATTGTTTTGACAAGTCCTGTGTCTCTCAGCTGAAGTCCTTAAGGACCACTAACAAATTAGAATGTAAGTGTATCACTGACTGTTCACAGGTGGGCTAGTTTAAGTGATAGGACCCCTAATGCACAAGTCTAAGAGGGAAACCTTAAAACATGTTAAATTCATGTTGTTTTCAGCATTGGAGTTGAGAAACTTTAGATGATCTCCAAGCCAACTTTCATTCACCCATGACTGCCTTTCTTTTTTACAACCATGTGATTGATATTGTAAAGCTACCAAATGTTACTTTAAAAAAAGATTACACCCTGTGGAATTTTGCAAACATCAGATACATCAAATTAAACAGAAATTATGATTACAGTTGTAATCTCCTGCATATTAATATCTTATTTTGGCTACTTGTGTTGCTAACATCTTGTAACATAGCAACAATGGTTCTTAACTTCTTTTAATTTCAAATAATTAAACTTTTTTTTAAAACAACATGCTTTCAGAAGATTGAATTTCAGAGCCGCTCACCTAGCAGTAAGACAAGAGTATTTGGTTTCATTAAAAGGAACTGTAAACTATTAACAAAAGTAAGTTCACTTTAAATTATTATCCCTCCTTAAAAGAAAACTCCAAACAACATTACATCTTGCTACAGTGCCCTGGCAGTCCCCATCCCCCATTGTACTGGGTCAAACCATTGTAGAGCAGTATAACTTCTGATCTGAAGTCCATGGGGTGTTGTTCCCCACCTGTACTACAGTCAGTGAGTGATTGAAGGAGTAAAGCTGATGGGCGCTGGATTGAAAACGCTGGGGTAAACACACTGAGGTAAGCCATCACTGTGACCTCCTTGACCATGACTGCAGACCACTTACATACCCGTTGCCCCCCCAATAACGACAAGACACCTGAGTATTGGATAAGGGCAACGGCCACAGCTTTATTATACCAACATATCAACTCAGCCAGCTTTATCACCACCTGTCGGCTGTTGGGGTGACTACCCAACAGACAGATATACCGGATAATTCCAAGAGTCCGTACAGTCTGCCTTCTGCCATCAGCCCTGGCAGCTGCGACTCCCCAAAGCCTTGTCTTGCATTACTTGCGCTGGCCAGGACCTCCGCCACCGCGGTGCCGACCCTGATCTCCATTTGTCGGCATCGCGCCCCCCGCAGACAGCGCCGTTTCAATCCCACTTGCCCCTAAAAAAGGCCCCAAAACCGACTGACCCAGACGCATCAGTGAAGAGATTCAGCTCTGAATTCGACACCGCTTCATGCAACCAGCACGACCGCCCATTATATTTGCTTAGGAAGGAACTCCATACCTGTAAGTCAGCCCGCAGCTTGGCCGTGACTCTGATGTAATGATGTGGCTCCCTGATACCAACCGTCGCCAACGACAGGCGTCGACAGAAAGCACGACCCATAGGTAGAACGCGACAAGCGAACGCTAGATGACCCAGCAACACCTGTAACGTTCTGAGCTGGACCTTCCTAGCCCCTTTTACCAGATCTACCATCCTCAACAGAACCACTAATTTTTCGTCGGGAAGGCGAAAAATCATACGAATTGAATCGATTTCGATACCCAGAAACGACAATTTGGTAAGCGGCCCCTCTGTCTTCTGCTCCGCCACCGGCACACCAAACCTGTGCGCCACTGCCCGGAACGCCGACAATAACTGGGCACACTCCACCCCCTCCCGAGGACCCACAAACAAAAAATCATCGAGATAATGCGTAACTGACGCAATACCTGAGAACTGAACAACTACCCATTCCAAAAATGAAGCAAACATTTCGAAATAGGAACAGGAAATGGCACAACCCATGGGAAGGCACATGTCATAAAAATATGACCCTTGAAACTGACAACCCAGAAGGTGAAAACATTCCGGGTGAACCGGCAATAACCGGAATGCCGATTCAATATCAGATTTTGCCATGAGTGCCCCTACTCCCGCTTTTCTAACCAGCGACAGCGCCCGATCAAAGGAGGCATACCGGACCCTGCTGAACTCTCTGTCAATGTCATCATTCACTGAACTCCCAGCCGGGTAGGACAAGTGATGAATCATCCGAAAAGTGCCAGCCTCCTTTTTTGGGACAAGTCCCAAAGGGGAGACCCGTAAGTTAGAAAAAGGGGAAAAATCGAATGGCCCAGCCATGCGACCCATCGCTGTCTCCTTAGCCAACTTTGCGCCCAACAGGGGCTCCCTGCCCTTGACTGACCGGAGATTGTCAGCCCAACGTGGCTCTGGGGAAAAAACAAAAGGGATCCAAAAACCCACGGAAAACCCTTCCCCCAGCACCACTGCGTCGTGGCGTCTAGGGTAAAGCTCGAGCCACGGCAACATCCTTGCCACGCTCACTGGGGTCTTCCCCCTTTGACCCGTCGTCTCGCCCCCCCGCCTTAGGCACAGGCTGCCTCGCCTTCTTAAAGCACCGCATAGCGGGGTGAGCCCCTCCACAATGCGAGCACTCATGCCTAAAACGGCAGGAGGAGTACCACCTGCAGTGGCTCTCGTTAAAGAGCCAGCACACTCCTTTCTTTGGACCAGCCGGTGCCCCTGAAGGAGCCCCGGCTGCTCCTGAAAAGGGGGAAGGACGACTGGGAGTCATGATCAGCAGCCATAGGCTACCATCCTGGGTACTAAAATCTAACCCTGGACACGCCGCCATCTTTTGGCGGAACTGCTGGTCATACCGGTACCAGCTCTGACCACCATAAACCTTATATGCACCCCAAATAAGGTCTAGGTAGCCGAACAAGGCAGGTGCCCGGTCTGGAAAACTCTTGGTCAGGATAGTAGCGAACACGGCAAAACCTTGCAACCAATTCCCAAATGTCCGTGGGAGTTGTTTGCTCTTCTCCGTGTCCTGGGGATCGCCACGACGTGGCCTATCTACAGAATCCTTCTCCGGAGGGACCAGTGAGAGAAAATCTACAAACTCTCCTTTTAAAATTTTATCACATGTCTCTACTGGGACATGCATGCCCAACGGAGACAATTCACAGCCAGGTAGCGGAGGGCGGAACACCCCTCCCCATGCCGGCGTTGCTGGGGCCTGCACCCCCAGGCCCCTATGTGTCTCACTGTGCGCAGCGGGTGGTAACCTAGGTACCACCTCCCTATGGGTCTCACTGTGCGCAGCGGGAGGCAACCTATCTACTACCTCTCTAAGCAGGCGCAACAAGTCCCCTTGCTCCTGATGTGACCCCCCAACTAGGCTACCCCAAGCGCTAGCGCAGGCCAACTCACCGCTGACAGGAGCTGCCACGTGAGCCCGCTCTCCAGGGCAGTCGCCACCATCTCCTTGCTGGTCCTGGTCATCTGATTCGTGGGATCCAGACTCCGAATCCTGTGGGTCAGCAGTACTCCGGCCGGTCCGCCAGTTGCTGGGTCCACTACCAGATGGGTTGCTGGTAGTGACCATTCTGCTGCTTCCTCCACGTCCTTCAGCAGCCAGGGGCCGACCCCCCGCCATATTGCCTCTCCGGTGCCTTCCTTCACCTATTGAGGCTCTTTCCTGGCTCTCCCGAGCCTCTCTGCGCCGACTTTGCCCCACTTCCGGGTTCCTCTGCCCCACTTCCGGGTTTCGCGGCACTTGCGCGCGTGACGTCATCACGCGCGCGCCGCCCGTCACTGCCGGCGCGACCACGCTCTTTCCCGCCATCCTGAGTGAGCGCGTCATTTCCGGTGCGGCCGGAAGAGAAGGAGGACTCCTCGAGCGCTCTTCCCGCGCTCCGCCATGTTGGGCCCGACTCACCGACATCATTGCAGCCCGCGGCCGCCTCCTGGCAGCCCGGGATCCACCGCTCACCACGCCATCAACGATCCTGGTGCTTCTCCCGACCGGAACAGCCACCTCACCGCCACCTCGTCTCACTGGGCTTGGAGAAAGACGAGTAGGAGGCCTAGACCGCCTAGGCCTCCTACCACTCGCCAGCGATGGGCTCTCAGCATCCAGCAGGTCCTCTCCTCTCACCTCCTGGGGTAAACCGGCCATTACTTCAGCCAGAGAGCCAGCTCCATGAGACGAACGGTAAGCCTGCAGCATCCCAATCAGGGCATCCTTAGACACTGCAGCCATCTTAAAATCAAAAATCAGGTAAGGCAATAATAAAATCTGAAATTTTCCTTTTTTTTTTTTTTTTTTTTGTGTAGTATATGGAAAGAAGGGAAACAATAGGGAAAAACCTGTTCCAGCCTTCTTTCAGGAATGGTGAGTACCCTCCCCTAGCATACATACTTATACTGTCCCCCATATTGCCACAATTGTATCCCATCAGTCCACACCCCTTACTGTGTGGCAGCAGTCATGCCTCCCCTTCCTTACAGTCCAGGGGATCCCTTTCCAACTTAATTCTGATGAAGTTGTTATGGCGCCCAAAGTGTCCTTTTAACCAAAATTAGAAAATCAATTAGATATATTCTTTCTTTATTATTTTTATATGAAAAATACTTAAAAGGTCCAAAAACGTGTTCATGTGTCTCGGACAACCGACATTTTTACATAAAACTGCACAAATTTAAAAGACTAAATCAAGTTTTGACAAATAATGTAATATCAAAGGAAATCTTTAGAGATAAGCTTACGTTCTATTCAGAAATAAACCACAAGGAAGTGGATTTCATATGTATCACAATATATACTATATATTTATATTACTCATGTGTTTAGTGGATAGCTCTTTGTATTGTCTCACCCCTCCTTTTTTAATGTATTTATTTATTCATATTTAAAATTCTTTTTTTTTTTTGTGCGTAAAAAGACACCAGAGCTTATGATGCCACAACAGCAATAGTAAGCATATGAATATCAACAAAGGAAAGCAGTGGTATGGCATTGATATTACAGCACAATTTTTTAAATAGTTATCTATTAACTGATAGAGTGTGTCAGCTGTTGGTAGCAGAGAGTATATCCCAAGAGGGTAAGCAACTGTCACTGGGGCGCTGAATCAATATAGTGCATATCGAACTGTCTAGGTGTGGCCGCCAACTTAACAATTGTAGATTATACTAGCTTTAGTGTAACTATAATCTTAATTTTATTAATGACAGGAGGCGAATATTTGCTTAAGTCTCTCTTTACTAGAACTCCACAGCAGCACATTAACATAGAGAGATAAACACCAAAGACAAAAACATAAGGTATCTATATAAGGCTCCTCCTAAGCCACCATTTCCTCTTTCACGCTGCGACAACGTAACGTACACAACAATGACAATAACTAAATAAAGAAAAATTCACAACATAACGATGAATGTCATCTGGAAAAACTTCGGATAATGGATGAACTTGATCTTTATCCCGCCAAACGGCCGATCCTATGAACTGAAGTCGAACCATTAAACTGAAACGAAATAAACAGAATCGAAAACACTGATTAGTGAACGAAATGTACTGATAAAACATAAATCCCACGATCCAGTACTGATAGAATAAAGACACGAAATCCATACTAATGACCGTCAATACAGTATAACATGCACTTCCCACAACATCACCCCAGACTAACCAACCTAGCCCAGATAATCAGACAAATCAACAGAAATACAATCAATGCAATCCATTCAAAACAAAGGGGGGAAGAAATCAAATTGGGTGGGAAATATTCGCCTCCTGTCATTAATAAAATTAAGATTATAGTTACACTAAAGCTAGTATAATCTACAATTTTATAGCATTACAGGAGGCTTCATATTTGCTGTTTTAACGCTCCGACAGCAAAGCAAAAGAAGCATGTTCCGACGGTCTAAAGTAAAATAGGCGAAAAAACTCTACACGGGACCCGTCCGCCGGACGCAAAATGTCCTGAAGGGAAGCGCTCGCCAAAAAAGCTCCGGAAGCTGCGGCGCTCCTAACCAAAAGCGATCCGAAGGTCGCATCCACGCCCGCCAGAGCCAAAAGACATCTTATCCATCGCGCCAGTGCCTTCGCTACGCGAAGCTTAGGCGAGTCCTAGAAGTAAGGGCATGATACAACCATCGATTCCGACTTGGTACGTCTAAGCACCTTGACGGAGATCCCCTCTGGAGAAAAACGAGAAAGCGCCGACATCGAAGGCCCGGACATCCGAAACACGTCTGAGCGAGACCATACACAACAAGAGGGCAAATTTCGCTGAAAGCTGGCGAAGAGAAAGGTCCTGGTTATCAGGCCAATTCCAAAAGAACGCCAAAACCAAACGCACGTCCCAGAGGGAAGAATACTTGGGCGCCGGAGGGCGCACCAGTCTCATTCCACGCAGGAGCCTGCAGACTAGCGGATCCTGGCCGATGGGGAAAAACTCGAAGCGGGACATGTGCCGTCGAGATAGCTGATCTAACCACGATAACCGAGCGATATGACCGACCCAGGTCAAAGAGATGAGACAAGAAATTCAGCACGCTAGATACAGGACCCGTAAAGGGATCGGTATCCCGTTCCAAGCACCAGCGACACCAGGAGCTCCATGTTGAGAGATAACACCTCCTCATCCCAGAGGCCCAGGAATCCCAGAGAAGGCCACTAGCCGACTGCGATAATGCCTCGACATTCCAGGCACCCCTGAAAGAGTCCAGGGTCATCCCGAATATCGCCTTGCTGTTCCAGGCGGATATATGCAGGAGGCACCAGCTCAATCCGGCCTGCACGTCCGAGGCCAGGGAGATCATCTGGTCCTAAGAGGGTCTCTTGCGTAGAGAGTGCGCCTTCAGCCGCTGCATGGCCTTGTGATGTAGTGGGCCCGGGTAGAATGCCTGTATCGAGGCCAAGAGGAGACCCACCACGCGAGCCAACCTCCGGAGGGGAGTCCGGTCTTGTCGAAAACACGTCTGATCTCCTTCCGAATGGCCGTTATCTTCGCCACAGGCAGGCGGAGAATGCTGTCTTGCGCAACGACTACGAAACCCAAGAATTCCACCGTCTGCGCAGGCTCCAAGGCCGATTTCTTCAGAATGACCACGAACCCCAGGCATTCCAACGAGGAAAACGCAGAGCGTGTCCGAAATCTGAGCCCGGCAGGGTCCTCGCAAAGATAAGCAAGTCGTCCAGATAGATGATGCAGCGTACGGCCTCTGATCTGAATTGGGTGACCACCGGTTTCAGGAGCTTGGTGAAGCACCAAGAGGCCAAGCTGAGGCCGAAGGGGAGGCATGGGAATTGGTACGGACTGCGACAGGCCCCGTCCACCGGGACGGAGAGGTAAGCGTCTTCTAGGTCCAGTCTCATGACCCAGTCTACTGGCCAGAGAAGGCATCGAAGAAGGTGAATGCCCTCCATCTCGAAGTGGTTGTATACCACGAAGGCGTTCATTTCTCCTAAATTGATCACTGGACGGAATACTACAGACTTCTCCCTTACCAGGAGAAAATCGAGCTGACGAAACCCCCCAAATCCGGGGCCTGTAGAACCGCGCCTTTGGCTAGCGGAGCTCGAACTTCCACCTCCAACAAGGGCTGTTGGCCTCTTGTGATGACGGGGATCCTCGGGCGTCCAACCTGTGTAGGGGAAGAGTGGAAGTCTGTGACATAACTCCGCACTGTCCCAAGGACCCATACGTCTGAAGGTAACCGTGGGCGGAAGACCTTTCCGATCGAAGACTTCGCTTTATCCCGGGAGGTAAACAGAATAACCTGTTTCTGCAGTTCCTCAACGAAAGGCTCCCTGAACAGCAGACCTTTAGCCAGGGGACCCACATCTTCGGCTCCCAAATCCGACAGCTTGTTGTCCATATGGAAGAGTGCAGTCTTCCTGGGTTCCGTGCAAAGGGCCACAGTGGCATTGCCCAGCAGGCAAATGGAACGAAGTGCCCAGTCCTTCATGGTGGCTGGGTCCAGAGCCCTACCTTCTGTGAAGGCCTCGTCTGTTAGGGCCAACATCCGGGGTAACCGCCACCCTGTCCGGCAGTACCGGTCTGGGGCATTCCGCCCACAGCTTCTTGCAGGCCTCACTTCCAAGGGGTCTACGGACCCAGCAGCGCACGAATTGTGCCAAGTGGTTGGGCAGTGACTAGTCCGAGGACCTTGGGCGTCTGATAGATTGAGGCTCTAACAGAGGTTCTCCAGTAGTGCCCAAAAGGGTATCGTCCCCCAACATTGTCGTGGGGGCCCTAGTCGGTGGCGCGTCTTCCTCTTCCCAGCGTCCACCGGGACCCTCGCCAAGGTCCTCAACCCAAACATCTTCTCCATCTGAGGGAGGCTGGCCTGCCCGCCACACATCCAGCGAGGCCAAGGTGGGGGGGTAAGGAGGCCTCCTCCCCTGCGCCCGATAGGCGGTGGCGCCTGGCCGGCGAGGTTGTCAACCTCAAACCACGTCACTTCGCCGGAGTCTTGCCTGTCCGGGAGCGTGGTGCAGGGTCTTCACCCTTTCAATAGCGCATTCGCGCACTTGCCTGCTCTCGCACCTGAGAGTCTGACTCATCTGAGTCTTCTGCCAAATGAGGGGTTCCACACACACCCCTGTCCGTATGTGGTTGAGGGAGGGCCCTAGCCAGGGCTTTTTCAACAGATGCGGTCACAGCCGCATTAAGTAAAGCCTGCAAATTCTGCTCCTGTGCAGAGGCGTCCATAAAGTCTGAATCTATGATACTTGATACCTACGAAGCTAGAAAACAGGTATCATTAGCAGGCAAAAGGGGCAGCACCCCTAGTGTTGGCAGAGGCAAGTAATAATGCATGCAGGCTCAACAAACCGTTATCCAGGGTATGGAGCCACCAGTCCAATAGCATGCATAGTATGGCACAGACAAAGCAGGCCAATCATGGGGCACAGACAAAGCAGGCCAATCATGGAGCACAGACAAAGCAGGCCAATCAAGGGGCACAGACAAAGCAGGCCAATCAAGGGGCACAGACAAAGCAGGCCAATTATAACGGCACAGACAAGGCAGGCCAGTATAAGGGTACGGGCGGTACCGACCCAGAGGTATAATGCAGGCGGAAACCCAGATCCTTTTAGACAAGTAGTAGAATCTTGACTATTAGGGTGCAGGGTAGAGACGAAGCTGGATCCTTATAGGCAAGGTACTTCAAGATAGCGAAACACTTTAGTTTTTATATGGTTGTGCCTAATCCATTAGGCCACAAAACACGAGTGCCATGCTCAACCACCCAGATGGGGCCTGAACCCACAATCCCTGGCTTTGGACGCCAGTGCGACCTCCATCAGGCAACCGAGGCTTGATTAGAGCAGTCCTAGTTCAATAAGTGGGTAAGGACACCAGGCAGGGACACCTGCAGGAGGCACGCAGTGCCATGTGGAAGTCAGGAAAACCAGTAAACCGTAAAACCATGTCCATAGAAAAACATGCAGGGCAAGCACACATGCAAAGAATCGAAAACTAAAGTCTATTGCTTAGTTACTTGGGGAGGTGAGGGGGATTGAATCTGCGACCCTCATATATTTGGCATAATTTATGATGCAAGGGCTCACAGAGCTGCCTCACATGGACAGAAAAGAAAGCTTTAATAAGGCAGTGACGCGCGCGGCTAACACAGTGGAGAGCCGCGCACCCACTGCCCGACCACGCGGTCGCGGGGAAGGTGACCGGGAGCGGAGGCTCCCGCGGCAAATGAGTAGATCCCTGCTCCGTCCCCACTCTGATAACAGTGTTAGCGAGTGAGCGGGGACGCGGGCAGGGTAAAGAACAAAACGGGGATTCCCGCTCGGCGGACGAAGCTGGCGGGCGGGAATCAAAGGCAACACACGAGGGACCGCAGGAGTCTTTCTCCGCGGTCCCGGCGGTCGGCACGGGGAGCGGTCGGAAGACCGCTTCTCGGCGACCACCACGGCCAATAAGCCAGAGGAAACAGAACAAACAATAAAGCCAACAGGGTAAAACAAAACTCCCAAGGAGAAAACAGGCACAAAGAAATAAACACATGGCAAACTACCAGTAATCTGTATAACTAAACACATGGCAAACTACCAGTAATCTGTATAACTAAACACATGGCAAACTACCAGTAATCTGTATAACTAAACACATGGCAAACTACCAGTAATCTGTATAACTAAACACATGGCAAACTACCAGTAGTCTGTATAACTAAACACAAGGCAAACTGTCAGTAATCTGTATAACTAAACACATGGCAAACTACCAGTAATCTGTATAACTAAACACATGGCAAACTACCAGTAATCTGTATAACTAAACACATGGCAAACTACCAGTAATCTGTATAACTAAACACATGGCAAACTACCAGTAATCTGTATAACTAAACACATGGCAAACTGTCAGTAATCTGTATAACTAAACACAAGGCAAACTGTCAGTAATCTGTATAACTAAACACATGGCAAACTGTCAGTAATCTGTATAACTAAACACAAGGCAAACTGTCAGTAATCTGTATAACTAAACACATGGCAAACTGTCAGTAATCTGTATAACTAAACACATGGCAAACTGTCAGTAATCTGTATAACTAAACACATGGCAAACTGTCAGTAATCTGTATAACTAAACACATGGCAAACTGTCAGTAATCTGTATAACTAAACACAAGGCAAACTGTCAGTAATCTGTATAACTAAACACATGGCAAACTGTCAGTAATCTGTATAACTAAACACATGGCAAACTGTCAGTAATCTGTATAACTAAACACATGGCAAACTGTCAGTAATCTGTACAAATAAACACATGAAAAAAAAAAAACTATCAGTATTGTAAAGCAAAGATTCACCAAAGAAAATAAAAGAGCCAGAAAGGCACATAAATCTCACAACCAAGCATAGTTCATAACAATCATAAATAAATCACACTAAATCCCAGAGCCACCCACAAGAAGCAGGAGGCAGAGGTACTCTGACCTGTACTGATGCAGAGCAGCAAAGAAAGAGGAAATGGTGGCTTAGTAGGAGCCTTATATAGATACCTTATGTTTTTGTCTTTGGTGTTTATCTCTCTATGTTAATGTGCTGTTGTGGAGTTCTAGTAAAGAGAGACTTAAGCAAATATGAAGCCTCCTGTCATGCTATAAAATTAAATATGTGAAATAGTGAGAAGTTTCTCTCCTTGAGCTCCTGTGCTTACCTCCCAGCCAATATCTACGTGTAACCAATGGGTGAACTCTGGGTTTAAGGCGGAGTGTCAATGTATTAATTTGCCTCTGGAGCTTGTGTAGTTAAGCTATAGAGGCAAGCGGGGTAAGAGGGTCTTTATCGACTCAACTGAACGCATAGTACGCCGTATCAATAATAGAAAATAACAGCCAAAGGCTTGGAGAAAATTAAACAAAGTGAAGATAAAAACCAAGAGAACAACTATGTGAAGTTCCGGTCAGTTAGGTAGTGCGAAACCCTGTTGGTGGTATGAGGTCTCAAGTAGGGGCCGTAACATAAGTGAATAGGCCTTCTGAGGGATAAACAGTGTGACCTTCATGGTGTCCCAGACCTAGCTGCTGCTCGTGGTCCAGGCTGCGGCAATGAGTCTTGCTAAAGGCCCAGGGTCTCCAGCAGAGCAGCCATCACTGCAGATCATGAATAGAGTGAGTGGATTAGCCGTGTCGGACCAGTAGAGTCCAAGGGGAATGCCAATGTGGATGCCATGGTCTCGGAGTAAGGCAGTGAAGGAGTGTAGTTTTCCGTCATTGTAGCGTGTCACCTGACAGATCAGCATAGATGGTTAGTGCGAAAGGAATAAGGAGATGTCCCTTTTAAGGCTGTGTAAAATGCTGCCTTATCTCTGTTGTTTTGAAAGCGCACCAGCAGTTCTCTGGGTTCTGCCTCTGGGGTCTTCGGTTGTTTAGGGATTCAAAAGATGTCACCGAAGGTAACATTCTTGACCTGCTTTGGTGGCAGTAGGGTCATCATCAATTTCCTCATAAAGTGTGGAAGCTCCTCTGCCGGTATCTCCTCCAGCACACCTCTAATTTTGGCAAAGCGTTGCTCAAAGACTGGGTGCTATTTCTTTAGGGCTTGAACCTCTTGTTCAAGGGTAAGTATCTTCAGGACATGTGACTCTGAGACAGTCTCCACTGAACACAATCTGTCCACCAGGCCTGTGGGGTCTGCCCGGAGTGCCGCCACACCTGCTTGTCTGTTTTTTTGTAGTTCAGATAAAATTTCTTTTAGGGTCTTCGCCGTCACCTCGTGGGATCAACTAAGGTTGTGCTGGAAGTGGTAAGACAGTGCTCCTTGTGCTCAGCGATATTTCCTCCGAGGAGTCGGAGTAAGAGTCACCTTGGGCTTATACGCGCCGTGCGCCTGCTGGAGCATATCCTCGGTGTTCATGCCCGATCTGGGCTTATTGGGTTTTAGCTTCTTCGTCTTGCGACCCATGGTTACCGCAGCTGCAATATTTGGTAGTTTTAGGCTGTAAAAAAAGGACGCTTTATTTTCTGTGATTATCACAGAGCCCTTCGTTTGTGCTTCTAGTGCTTGTCTCTGCCCCTTAACCCCTCTTCTTTAATTGCTTTTGTTAAATATCATTATTTCAAAAAGATAGGTAAAAAGTGATGTCATAACTATAGGGTGCATTCATTCAAATAGAAATTTCATGCAATTGACAACTAGTTAGTTGTTTTTTGTTGATTTAATATTTTTGGGTGAGCTTTTCATTTGATTTAATATTTTTTATTTTCTTTTTTTAATGATTTGATATTTTGAAAAATATAAAAATATATTATTATTTTTATATATTTATATTTTTATATATGATATTGTTTTTTATATTTTTATAAAACCGTTTGGCCACTCTTGCAGTAAGGGGCCCCCCAAAAATTATTGAATTAGGGCTCTTTCTACTTTATTTCTTCCATTGCATTGGGGTGGATGGCGTGATTCCATGTCAGGGAGTGGGAGGGGGCAGAGTCCAGGGGGCCCAGGACAATGGTTGCACAGGGTCCGGTCAGGCCCTGGTGCTCCGAGCAAACTTATGGTCACTCCAACATCTGCTTCAAAAATGGTGTTCAAACGTGTTCAGGTGTTCCTTTGATATATCTATACACACATGCTTTTTTTACATTTTGGAACAGTTTCAGCTCATTCAGAAAACATTACGCAATTGGGTTTTATATTTAACACAATTTACTGTTTAGTGAATAAGCCTCTTTGTATGTGTATTCAGGATCAACGTAGAGAAATTAGTGTCAGGAAGAAGAGGTATTAGCTTGTGAAACTGATAGTTATGTGGGCTCCACTTTGTATGACAGTACAGAATCAATTTTAATCATTTTAATGACCACAATTCAACGAGTGTATTATTTATTGTAAGTAGTTGCATATTTTTACTGTCAATTAAACTACCTTAAAATCACACGTATTAACCCTGGGGTAATAACAGTAATTATGTCGTATTCTGAACACGGAATGTCATTTAAATGACCCTGCATAATTTAAGCCAGACTTGCTAACATGCTCAGACATGTAACAGTCAATTTAATATACTACATACTTTATATCCCCTTCCTACCTCCCTGTTTCTTTTCACACTCAATTTAAAGTGGAAAACAAAAACTCTTCAGTGTTCTCAAATACAGACAATATACCTTTTGTAGCATGCTTTTTTTTTGCAGAATGTCTGCCGTAGTTAAGGTTTATATCATAGTCTAGAAAAATATTAGGGAAATCAGTAAAAACTGGCCAAGGTCATTTTTTTTTCTAGTAATATTTTTTATAATTATTTCCTAGCATTTAAAAATGTACTAATTATCTTGTGTACCCTGACAGTCCGGATGGATCCTTGTTTTTTTTTTCATGTTCCACTTTCCATGTGTGATGTTGGGTAGGGAGGGTTTTTTATTTCAATTTTTATTTAAAAAAACAAACAAAAAAAAAAACATTTTTGGACAGGTTAGTGCATTAATGTAGAAACTTTTAATTTTAATGTCAACTGGTCATTAGATGAGAATAGACGTGACAGAGGGTAATTATATGACTCTGTGGCTTGCCAGTGCACATGCAGCTCAGTCCTGCTATTCTTTAATAAACACATGGCATGGCCATTGACTACATTTAACCTACATTAGAACTTCAATAGTGTTCTACAGATGTGTGTGAGTCCCTTAACGGGTGCCTCCTTCACTAACCACCTTAAGATTTTCTGTAGGGAAGGCACGCTATTTTTAATTATTTTCTTATTTTGCGCCCAGGCCCTAGCCTCCACGCCCTATGTGCATCAATGAGCCTTGGGCGCCCATGATCCTGATGCTGGTTCACCATTTGTCCTTCCTTGCACCACTTTTGGTAGGTAATAACCACTGCATACCAGGAGCATCCCACAATACTTGCCATTTTGGAGATGCCATGTTGTCTAGCCATCACTATTGGGCCCTTGTCAAAATTTCTGACATCTTTTCACTTGCCCATTTTTCCACTTCCAACACATGAATTGAATTGACTGTTCACTTGTTGCCTAATATACCCCACCCCCTGACAAATGCCATTGTAACAATATAATCAATGTTATTTACTTCACCTGTCAGTGGCTTTAATGTTGTGGTTGATCAGTGTAAATTTCCTAGATGCAATCTGAGCAATAATAATTTATACACAGGGGCGGACTGACAGTGTCCCGGGCCCCCGGGCAAAATTAGGACCTGGGCCCCCTGCAGATATAGATATATAGAGAGAGATATATTTAATACAATATTAAACAAAAATCTGCACATGAGTCAAGCCATAAGAATTGCTTTTCCCACAGAAATCACAAATCTGCAGTGATGTTACTACCGCAAAGGATTCTGGGTGGGCAAAAGCAAGACTTATTTAATAATAACTTGTTTAATATTGTATTAAATATCTCTCTCTATATATAGTGCCAGGAAACCCCTATAGTCTCCCTTTAAGTAGATACAAAATATACCTGTAATGCTTACATGAATTTAAATGGAAAACAACTGCAGATCTCTTAGGATTTAGATTGATGACTAGGATATTAGAGAATAACACAAGTACTGTATCTTTAATTAAGTGGATGTTTGTTAAACGGAGTAAGCAGCTTCTGGTATACATGCAGTATAGCAGATAGGAGTTTGCCAGTCCATGGAAACGGAGCAAAATAAGAAATGAAAGTTGCAGCAGGAATGATTAGTTTTGGAGTTAGAGGTAAGTAGGCTTGAGAGCAGGCTGCAGTAGGAATGATTAGTTTTGGGTTTAGAGGTAAGCAGGCTTGAGAGCAGGCAGTCTCCTATTACGGATTCAAAATATGACTTAGCTTTCAATGGTGGAAGTCCAGGTTTCCCTAAGTTCTCCTCCGGGGAGGGAAGAGGTTAAGCAGGAAGAGGAAGATCCAGTTACAAGCCGTGGTCGAGGTTAGGAGAAGGTGGGTCAAATAGTTTTCCAGTCCGTGTTCAGTGCACAAAAAGGTTAGAGGAATCTTGCTAGCCGGTTTGATTTCGCGGTAATGCTTTTCAATAATCCAGCGTCTTGAATCTGGCGCGGTCTCATTATGTAGCGTGGGGAGACCGCGTCAGAGAAGGGGGTGTGGCTAAGCTCTGTCAACCCGGAAGAGACAATGTAACGGCAATACCGGCAGTTAAGACATGACAGTACCCTCCCTGTAAGGAGCACCCACAGGGTGCTATCAACATTGTTTAGACGGATAGCGTTTGTGGAATGCGGTAATTAACCTGTTAGCATGGATCACAGAGGAGTTTTCCCAAGTGTCCTCATCAATTCCGTAACCTTTCCACCTAATGAGGTACTGCAGGGAGCCACGATGGATCTGCAAATCCAGAATCTTTTGGATCTCGTATTCCTCTTCACCTTGTACCAAAATAGGATCAGGAGTAGTAAGTGCATCTCTATGGAAAGGGTCAGAAAGGTGAGGTTTGAGCAAGGAAACATGGAAGACAGGGTGAAGTTTCAAAGTAGGTGGAAGCTTCAATTTCACAACGTTACGGTTGATGATTGACAATATTCAAAAAGGACCAAGAAAGAGGGAACTCAGTTTCTTTGAAGGACGGTTGGTGGACATGTTTTTTGAGGAGAGCCAGACAAGATCACCAATTTTATAAGCTGGAGGAGGTTGCCTCTTAGTATCAAAAAACTTATTTTGATTAGACGATGCGAGTTTAAGATTTTCATGCAATTTAAGAAACAGGGAAAACATTTGAAACGGTGGGGCTGGAAGAAGGAATGGTATGAGTGGGAAACGAAGAGGGATGAAACCCATAATTTGAGAAGAAGGGAGTCATTTTACTACTGGTATGAACTGAGTTGTTGTATGCAAATTCGGCCATAGGCAACCATGTGATCCAATCATCTTGTAGGTGGGAGCAATAACATCGTAAATATTGCTCTAAGCATTGGTTAACTCTTTCAGTTTGCCCATTGTTTTGGGGATGATAAGCTGAAGATAGTTTGCGTTGAATATGGAGAGAAGAACATAATGCGTTCCAGAATTTGGAGGTGAACTGGGTTCCTCGATCTGATATGATTTCATCAGGAAGTCCATGAAGTTTCACTATATTATCGAGGAATACTTTAGAAAGTTCCGATGATGAGGGTAATTTCTTCAAGGGGATAAAATGGGACATTTTCGTGAAGCGGTCCACTACTACTAAAATAGTGGTATGATGTTGAGAAGGAGGGAGTTCTACCAAGAAGTCCATAGAAATGGATTGCCAAGGCCTTTCCGGAATTGGTAGATTCAATAATTGACCATATGGTTGATGATGTTCAGACTTGGACCTTTGGCAGGTTGAGCAAGTTTTGACATAGGATTCGATGGTGTTGTCCTGGCGAGGCCACCAATAATATCTCTTGGATAATTCTAGGGTCTTTTTTATTCCAGGATGACCAGCCAAAGGAGAATCATGAATTAATTTGAGTACTTTATTTCTGTATATGGGAGGAATGTAAATCCTGTTATTGAAATAATAAAGACCATTTTTCTTTGATAGTTTGGTTGACTTGGGAAGTTCAAGAGCATCTTCGCTTAGACCTTTTATGTCATCCAGAAGGGAAGTTATGATTCCAATGACTGTATGAGGAGGAGTTCCAGTTACAGGAGGACCTCTCAAGTCAAGATCTTGGTGAATTCTGGAAGAGGCATCCACCTTTTTGTTTCTGCATCTGGGTCTAAAAACAATTTGAAAATTAAACCGTGAGAAGAAAAGATTCCATCTTACTTGCCTAGCAGAGAGAGTCTTGTTGGAGTGAAGATATTCAAGGTTTTTATGGTCAGTATATACCATTATAGGAGTTTGTGTTCCTTCAAGAAGATGTCGCCAGGTTTCAAAGGCTGCTTTTATACTCAATAATAATTTTTCTCCAATAGGGTAGTTTTTCTCAGCAGGAGACATGGATCGTGAGAAGAAGGCAACTGGATGAAGAGGATCTTGAGGTGTTTTGTGTTGAGAGAGGACAGCTCCGATGGCTGTCTCTGAAGCATCGGTTTCCAGGACATAGAGAAATGTGGGGTTTGGAAGTTGAAGAATAGGAGCAGTTGTTTATCTTCTTTTTAATTCATCGAAGGCTGCTTGAGCCTTTTCATTCCAAGTGAAAGGATGCTTTTTGCTGTTAAGTAGATTAAGTGAATGAGCTACGTCAGAGTAATTTTTAATGAATTTTCTATAGAAGTTGGCAAACCCCAGAAAACGTTGTAATTCTTTTACATTAGAAGGAATGGGCCAGTTGAGGATACAGTTGATTTTGGAACTATCCATGCTTATCGAATGAGGTGTAATAACGTATCCTAAAAAGGTAATTTCATTAACGTTGAAAATACATTTTTCTGGTTTAACGTATAATTTGTGAGTTCTGAGTCTGGATAACACCCATCTCACGTGTTTCTTGTGTTCTTCGGGAGTGTTAGAGTATATAAGAATGTCATCTAAATAAATAATAACACAAACATCTAGAAGATCCCTGAAGATGTCATTTATAAAGTGTTGAAAGGTTGCGGGGGCGTTACAGAGGCCGAAAGGCATCACAAGATACTCGTAAAGGCCATATCGGGTCCGGATAACAGTTTTCCATTCATCGTTAGCCTTGATTCTAATAAGGTTATATGCCCCACGGAGGTCAAGCTTGGTGTAGATGGTAGCAGTTTTTAACCGTTCAATCAATTCATTTATCAGGGGAAGAGGGTAACGATTTTGAACTGTTATTTTGTTTAAAGCTCTGTAATCTATGATGGGACGTATAGTCTGGTCTTTATTTCTTACAAAAAACATACTGGAAGCAGCAGGTGAGCTGGAAGGTCTAATGAACCCTTTACGGAGGTTTTCATCCAAGTATTCCTTGAGGATTTTTAGTTCTGATTCAGAGAGAGGATAGATGTGCCCAAAAGGGATAAGGGCACCAGGTATGAGGTCTATTGGACAACCATAGGGACGATGAGGTGGAAGTGTCTCAGCTTCCTTTTTACTGAATACGTCTGAAAACTCAGAATAACAGGAAGGTATAATTGGTTCTTGAATAACCTGAAAGATTGGAATATGTTGTAGGCATGTTTCTTTACAATAAGCAGAGCTAAAGGTGAGAGAGAAGGGAGACCATGTAATTTGTGGGTTGTGGTTCCTTAACCAGTTGATTCCCAGTATAACCGGATAAAGAGGTGATGAGATAACATCAAATATAAGAAATTCGGTATGAGTATTGTTAGTGGTTACTCTTAAAGGAATGGTTTCGTTTAGTATAGGGCCCGAGGATATTAAGGAGCCATCAATCACTCTGACAGAAACAGAAGTGCTTTTGCGAACACAAGGAATTTTATTTTTTGTTACAAAGGATGAATCGATGAACACCCCGTTTGCACCAGAATCAATAATGGCTTCAGTCGTAATTCTTTCTTTGTCCCACTGCAATATGAGAGAAATAGAGGAGAATTGAGTGGATGACTTTGAGGGAAGTGCACTTAGTATAGAAGTGATATGAGCATGCTTACCGCCTTTTGGACGTTTCAATAAGGGGCATTCTGGGATCACATGATCTTGTGAGACACAATACATGCAGAGGTTTAATAGTCGTCTTCTGGTTTTCTCTTCTAGAGTGAGAGGACTTCTTATTACCCCTATTTCCATAGGTTCTGTTTGTAATGATGGTTTTTCAGGCGTTTTTGAAGGACTGAATGGTTTTTTCCATAATGAACTCGATAGAGCTTTTTCGGCCTTTCTTTCTCTAAGCCTTCTGTCAATGCTGATTGACAGTTGAATCAGAGCATTTAATGTAGTAGGGAGTTCAGTTCTAGAAAGTTCATCTTTTACTGCTTCGGATAACCCAATTCAGAACTGGTTGCGTAGGGTTATGTCATTCCATTGAGTTTCTATTGCCCATCTTTTAAATTCAGCAATGTAGTCTTCGACGGATCTATGTTTTTGATGTAAGGTTCTAATGGTTAAATCAGCTGTAGATTGTTTATTGGGATCTTCATAAAGAAGAGACATGGCTTCAAAAAATGCATCCAATGAGTCTAAGATGGGGTCATCGTTCTCCCAAAAGGAATGGGCCCAGGCCATAGGTTCACCTCTTAGAAAGGAGATAACTGAACAAACCTTAGATCTTTCAGTGGGATAAGATCTAGGTTTTAAAGCAATCAATAATTTGCAGGAATTAAGAAACTCCCTGCATTTGGATCGATCTCCAGAAAACTTTTCGGGATTACAGACAGCAGGGTCGCTAGCCGAGTGCATAACAGTATGAGGAGTATGTGTTTGTAAGTCTCTTACATAAGTAAGAATCCATTCATTTACAACCTGTAGGTCTTGCATGCCTTGGGCGAGTGTATCAACTCTTTGATTCAACACAGTAATTTTAGAATTGAAATCTGCTGGATCCATTACAAGGGCTGGATTATTCTGTAATGCTTACATGAATTTAAATGGAAAACAACTGCAGATCTCTTAGGATTTAGATTGATGACTAGGATATTAGAGAATAACACAGGTACGGTATCTTTAATTAAGTGGATGTTTGTTAAACGGAGTAAGCAGCTTCTGGTATACATGCAGTATAGCAGATAGGAGTTTGCCAGTCCATGGAAACGGAGCAAAATAAGAAATGAAAGTTGCAGCAGGAATGATTAGTTTTGGAGTTAGAGGTAAGTAGGCTTGAGAGCAGGCTGCAGCAGGAATGATTAGTTTTTGGTTTAGAGGTAAGCAGGCTTGAGAGCAGGCAGTCTCCTATTACAGATTCAAAATATGACTTAGCTTTCAATGGTGGAAGACCAGGTTTCCCTAAGTTCTCCTCCGGGGAGGGAAGAGGTTAAGCAGGAAGAGGAAGATCCAGTTACAAGCCGTGGTCGAGGTTAGGAGAAGGTGGGTCAAATAGTTTTCCAGTCCGTGTTCGGTGCACAAAAAGGTTAGAGGAATCTTGCTAGCCAGTTTGATTTCGCGGTAACGCTTTTCAATAATCCAGCGTCTTGAATCTGGCGCGGTCTCATTATGTAGCGGGGGGAGACCGCGTCAGAGAAGGGGGTGTGGCTAAGCTCCGTCAACCCGGAAGAGACAATGTAACGGCAATACCGGCAGTTAAGACATGACAATACCACAGTCAAAACTGGGGGTAGGAGGAGGGGGGGCTGTAGTGGGTGCAGGGGACATGGGGGTGGCAGTGGGATAAAGGCTGAAGTGGGTACTGGGGGCATAGGAACATAGGTTATTGGGGCTGCAGTGGGGGCAGAGGCTGTGTTTGGTATAGAGGCTATAGTGCGGGCAGGCGGTAATAGGGGCTATAGTGGGGGTAAGAGGAAATAAGGGCTATAGTGGGGATAAGGGGAAACAGGGGCTATAATGGGGATAGGGACTGAGGCTGTTGCTGGGGGATAGGAGCTGTAGTGGGTGCAGTCAGCAATAGAGGCAGTAGTTGGTGCAAGGGAAAAGGGCAGTAACGGGCATGGGGCTGTAGTGGGTAGGGGGATATTAGTGCTACTGGAGGAAGAGGAATATAGGGGCTGTAGTGGTTAGTGGGTAGAGGGGTTGTAGTGAGTAGGGGGATATAGGGGCTGCTGAGGGTAAAGGGATATAGGGCTTTAGTGGGTAGGGGAATATAGGGGCTGTAGTGTGTGTAGGGGGAGTAGGTGCTGCTGGGGGTATAGGAATATAGGGGCTGTAGTTGGTATAAGGTAGAGGGGCTGTAGTGAGTAGGGGGATACAGGATCTGCTGGGGGTAGAGGGGCTGTAGTGGGTGGGGACTATAGGTGTTTTTTGGGGGTAAAGGGATATGGGGCTGTAGTGGGTAGCGGGTAGGGGGATATATTGTCTGATGGGGTAGAGGGATAGAGGGGCTGTAGTGGGTAGGGGAATATAGGGGCTGTACTGGGTGGAAGGTATAGGGGGTACTGCTGGGGGTAGAGGGAATGTAGTGGGTAAGGGGATATAGGGGCTACTGGGGTATAGGAATATAGAGGCTGTAGTGGGTAGAGGGGCTGCTGTGGTTAGGGCTAGATAGGAGCTACTTGGGTATAGGAATAGAGGGGCTGTAGTGGGTAGGGAATATATGGACTGCTGTGGGTAAAGGGTTATAGGGGCAGCTGTGGGTGGTGGGTAGGTGGATATAGGGGCTGCTGTGGGTAAAGGGATCTGGGGCTGTAGTGGGTAGACGGTATAGGGGCTTGCTGTTGGTAGAGGGGCTGTAGTGGGTAGGAGGATATAGAGGCTGTAGTGGGTAGGGGGATATAGAGGCTGCTGTGTGTAGAGGGGCTGTAGTTGGTAGGAGAATATAGGGGCTGCTGGGGGTAAAGGGATATAGGGGCTGTACTGGGTAGGAGGTATAGGGGCTGCTGGGGGTAAAGGGGCTGTAGTGGGTAGGGGGATATAGGGGCTGCTGGGGGTAGAGGGGCTGTAGAAGGCTGCTGGGGGTAGAGGGGCTGTAGTTGGTAGGGTGATATAGGGGCTGCTGGGGGTAAAGGGATAAAGGGATAAAGGGGCTGTACTGGGTAGGAGGTATAGGGGCTGCTGGGGGTAAAGGGATATAGGGGCTGTACTGGGTAGGAGGTATAGGGTCTGCTGGGGGTAAAGGGATCTGGGGCTGTAGTGGGTAGACGGTATAGGGGCTTGCTGTTGGTAGAGGGGCTGTAGTGGGTAGGAGGATATAGAGGCTGTAGTGGGTAGGGGGATATAGAGGCTGCTGTGTGTAGAGGGGCTGTAGTTGGTAGGGTGATATAGGGGCTGCTGGGGGTAAAGGGATAAAGGGATAAAGGGGCTGTACTGGGTAGGAGGTATAGGGGATGCTGGGGGTAAAGGGATATAGGGGCTGTACTGGGTAGGTGGATATAGGGGCTGCTGTGGGTAAAGGGATCTGGGGCTGTAGTGGGTAGACGGTATAGGGGCTTGCTGTTGGTAGAGGGGCTGTAGTGGGTAGGAGGATATAGAGGCTGTAGTGGGTAGGGGGATATAGAGGCTGCTGTGTGTAGAGGGGCTGTAGTTGGTAGGAGAATATAGGGGCTGCTGGGGGTAAAGGGATATAGGGGCTGTACTGGGTAGGAGGTATAGGGGCTGCTGGGGGTAAAGGGGCTGTAGTGGGTAGGGGGATATAGGGGCTGCTGGGGGTAGAGGGGCTGTAGAAGGCTGCTGGGGGTAGAGGGGCTGTAGTTGGTAGGGTGATATAGGGGCTGCTGGGGGTAAAGGGATAAAGGGATAAAGGGGCTGTACTGGGTAGGAGGTATAGGGGCTGCTGGGGGTAAAGGGATATAGGGGCTGTACTAGGTAGGAGGTATAGGGTCTGCTGGGGGTAAAGGGATATAGGGGCTGTACTTAGTAGGTGGTATAGAGGCTGCTGGGGTGGAGGGGCTGAAGTGGGTAGGGGGATATAGGGGCTTCTGGGGGTAGAGAGGCTGTAGTGGGTAGGATGATATAGGGGCTGCTGGGGGTAGAGGGGCTGTAGTGGGTAGGGGGATATAGGGGTTGCTGGGGGTAGAGGGATATAGGGTCTGTAGAAGGTAGAGGGGCTGAGCCTTACCTTTAGCCATAGAAGCCCTGGTGGTCCTGAAGTGCTGCCTCTAACACAGATCAGGCAGCTCCGCACGACTCCCTGAACTTTTTACACATGATGTAATTTCCTTTTTAATGAGCTGCACGGAGCTGCCTGATCTGTTGCAGACAGCGCTCCTGCTCTGCTCACCAGTCAGGCACAGTGAGAGACAGCATAGTGGGTCTTTAGGAGGGCCCTTCGGCTGTCTCACACTGTGCCTGGCCGAACAAGGGGGAAATGTGCCGTGCGGGCCCCTGACTGACTGGAGAGATTGTTTAACTCCCCAGCCAGCTGTTCCTTTCCTGCTCAGCAGTCGGGCTCCCAAGAGCCTCGGGCCCTCGGTCCATGACTGATTTGCCCGAGTGCTCAGTCCGCCCCTGTGTATACAAACACGTAGGATGCCCTCACAGGATTACTGTGTCAGCAGTGTTACATAATGGTACCTGGGTACCATGTGTCATACTCCACGGATGGGGTAGGAAAATGTAACAATGCATTGACATTCCCATTCTACATTTCACATCCTGGTGCATCACTGTTGAGTGCTAGATCTTTACTGCTGAGGCTAGCTAGCTGCTGAGGGGAGCTGTTTGCCACGCTGTT
Source organism: Pelobates fuscus (assembly GCF_036172605.1). NCBI lineage: Eukaryota > Metazoa > Chordata > Amphibia > Anura > Pelobatidae > Pelobates > Pelobates fuscus. The sequence goes on along the minus strand of NC_086322.1, from coordinate 46,261,844 downwards.
GGAGTGTTTTCAGTTGTCTACCCAATAATATTAGAGCAAGCTTGCTCCTTCTGCTAATACTACCAAACCCTCTGAGACAGCATTTAACGTGTACATTGCAGAGAATGCATCATCAGCTAATGGTATCCCCACTTGGCTGCCTGCAGCCATGCCCTCTGAATACTTTCCCTGCAAGGTAAACAATTTTCTTTGATTCTGTATTCCCCCCCACCACCCCTATTTTTACGTTTAAGAAAATGTTGGAGTTGCATAGAGAACATGGTATTGAATTTGTTTTTATGATACAATATTGTATGGTACAAAGTCACCACTGTGCATACATTGTATCAGCCATTTCATCACTACCTCATGTAACATTTTAAATTGACATATCTTTTATTGACCTTCTCATTTGTCCTCACCACAATATTGCCAAGTGATTCCACTGTGGGACATTAACTCCTACCATGGACATGCATTGGTATCTGCGTGTTCCTGGACCTTCCTACTGTTGGTAGAGGCAATAGGTATCATTCTAGCTATCTTGGCATGGGGCAACATGTCCTTGGACCCAGGCAGTCAATTTTTTGGCACTACTTTACTTACAACAGAGCAGTGTCCTTAGGTTTCCGTGTGACGTTTTTTTCAGCATTGGCTGTAAGCGAGTCTCCTATGTATGTCCACAATGAAGTTGTGTATAATATTTGTCTATATCTTAGATTACACAAGGCATCACTAAGTGTGGTCTAGATTAAGTATTTACATGGTATGTGTCTATGAATACCGAAGTCTCATTTGCCAAGTTACATTATCGTCACTTGCCTCTGACGTCCTGTCCCCTCAGGCATGAATAAACACCATTTTAGAAGGATAAAGTTATAACAGCTGCTTGTGTAAAATGGTTACTGTCCACTTTACAAAAGGTTCTTTGCTAAAAAGTAAATAGTTGTTAATAAAAAAACAAAAAACTGAAAATTATTGGCCAAAATAGCAAGCAGTTATACAAATACGGTCGAGATTTTTTTCAGTCTTTTATATTTTGATCTAATAGTTGCAGTTTAGTTTAATTCATTACAATTCAGTGTGATGTTGATGGTGAGCATGTTACTTTAATGTCTCTGATTTGCCAGAAAAATATTATCTACTGACATTGCATGACCAGCTTTGTGCCCAGTTGTTTTACCTCGAAGTTTGGTTGAAGTATTTTGAGACCGAAGCGTGGATTTACCGAAGGGCAAGCTACTGAGTTTCTCTTAGATACTTTTCTGTTCTATAGTTTTTATATTCTCTATTTTTGCTTTAATACTTGTGCATAGGAGCTTACTAAGTTAAAAAGATAAACCAGACTTGTACATTGTAGTTACTGAGCCTAGAATGATATCAGCTACACCTCAATGACGAGACCCAAATAGAGCAGAATCATTTGTCTGGGGTTGCTATATCTTTCGTGCAGAGGGAACTTGCCAGCATTTCTGATCTGGACTACCCCTATGGGCAGAATCAGTCTGATATGCTAACGGTATGCATTCTCTCTGTAATGGCACAACCAAATATAACTGTTTTGAGATCTGAGCTGGGATTTACCAAAGGGCAAGCTACTGAGTTTCTCTAAGCTTATTCAGAGTTCTCAGATTCTGTGCTTTTACATTGTTTACAACTTCTGTAAGTGAAACTGCCCTTGGCTGATGTTTTGATTAGGGACAGTATAGGCACCCAGATCACTGTATCTTATTGACGTGGTCTGCGTGCAATGCCCCTGTCCCCTTAGCCCTGCAATGTAAAACACTGCATTTTTAGAGAAATGGCAGCGTTTCCATTGCCAGGATAAGACACCCACTAGTACAGTGGTGCCCAAAAAGTAGATCCACAGACGTTTTAAAACTGCAACTTCCATGATGCTTTATCATTCTAAAAAATTGCAAAGGCATGCAAAGCATCATGGGAGTTGTAGTTCTGCAACAGCTGTGCATCTATCTTTTGGGCACCCCTGCTCTAGTAGTTTATATGAGGATGTCCAGCATCTAAAAAAAGTCCTATAGGAAAGCGTCAATTCAATGCACATTAGGTTCCCCCTTCGCCCTGACCTCGGAGGAGGTGTAGACCAATCCAGTGCAGAGGATCAGGTAAGTAAAAGAAAAGGTTTTAACTCTTACATGATGGGGGAGGGTGCGGAGGTAGAAGGACACTATAGTGCTAGAAATACAGTTTTGTATTCTTAACACTATAGTGTTCCTTTAATGCTTAACAACGTCTGTACAGTGTTATTTACTAATATGTGAATTCAAAGCAAATTTCACATTTATGGAGAGTATAAAGTTGCGTTAAACTCAAAGCACAACTGATTTAAAAAATGTTTCGATTTTGATTATTTTGATATTAAATTTGGAATTCTCACAGGTATTTCTGGCCCCTGCACCTGGTTATTCACCCACTTGTAGCTTTATAGTCCATTTCTTAATAAATAAATAAATGGTTGATGGAAAAATTGTAATTAGCAGATTAAGAGAACACGCTTAGTTTGGTCCTTAGGAGACAGCATAGGGTTTTTTTTTATAACATATTCATTCCTTTAGATAATTACCTTTTTGGCATTACATCTGTTTATAGTTATAGATATAGTCATCTCTTTGATAGCAAAGTGTGTGTTTGAGTTTCCCAGCACAATAAATTTTTGAGAAAGAAACATATAAAATATGACGTTTTGTTTTTAGTAAAACAGTGGAGAAGTCTAAACACAAGTAATTGTAAAGAATGCACCATTTAAAAAGTTAATTTATAAAATCAGACAATTACAGGGTTTTTTTTTAAGTAAAAAAAAAATTAACTTTTTAACTATCTGCATAAGATAAAAATGGATAAGGAAAAATATTGCTGTCTTAGTGAGCAATTCTCTAACGTAGTAAGAATTGTTTATCCTCTGTTGATTCATATAACGTTTTCCCTCGGTTAATGCCCCTTTTAAAATGTATCATAAGCAGAGATTTTTATAGATGCTGATGTAGATGAAATGTATATCCAAAGTAGTTTCAAGTAATCTCTCTGGCAATTCTGATTCATGAGAAATATTTATTGGCAGTTGCCGACTATTTTGAAACGTTTATACAAATTTCAGAAGTCAATTTTACTTTGTATCATGACATAAAAATAAAATAAAATTACAAGTCAAACCACAACTGGAAAGAAAATATCAATCTGTTGTTTTTTTTTACATGGATTTAAAAGCATTCGGGAAATCATTTTAGAAATGGAAAACATATCTTGCATTCCAAGGGGAAATAGAATGCTGTATCGCTGTCTTTAAAATCTCCGCAAACAAGATTCTCAAGAGAACGTAGCAAACATCCGACTTAATTACACGTCCTTCTGTGAATTCATTTATTTAGCAACTTGTATTTTCTATTCATTTCTAATTAGTTTTCGCAGTGAATAAAACATCGTTTGTTTAAGTTACTCTGAATCAATGTGATCCGATCCTCGAAAACAAATTCTGTACATCAATGGCAACAAAAGCAATTTCCAGTAACAAACAATGTAAAACTGTTAAAGAATATAATAAATACATGTAGAATTATTTTGTTACAAGACCCTAGTAGTATTATTAGTCATTTGTTGTTTTTTTCAATGCAAATATTTCATAGCTGTCAGATGTAGTACCCTGTGTCGAAGTGATCGGTGGAAAAATGCAAATGATCAGATGGAAAAAATACTGCCTGTTTTGCGTTAGGAAAATAGAGTGTAGATACAAAGTGACAGTTAACCATTATTTGCCTGGGCAGAAAAATGTCTCCTTGTAGCTTTTGGCAAATCATTTTGTATTTAACAATATGACACTAAGACAGCTAACAGTAATGTAGGCTTAATGTTAATACACTGTAGCCAGGGTCAAACGCACGCCAAAATATATGAGAAACAAAGTGTTCTTTCAACTCAAGATGGCAAATGGGGCCAATTCTATTTCGGCAGCTCCCTCTTGGCTATATTCTAGGTGCCATATTTCCTGTAACGAGGGCTGTCTTGTGTTAAACATGATTAAAAATAGTACTTTTATGTCACACATCGTTCACAGGATACTATGGCTCCGATGACAAAATAAACTCTCTCTTAGATTTTTTTTTCTCCTCAGTTGCTGTCTTTTTTTTCGAGAACCAAGAGAAACTCCATAAAATGTTTATTCGCTGTAAATCTGATTTAGTTGACCCAAGTAATAGGCAAGCTATCAAAATGTGTAACTCTACTCAAAGGAAACACATTCTAATACAAGAAAGAAGGTGAAAGAATATGTCTAGGAATGTGTTAGGTTCCATGCTTGCCAGTACATATTTTTCACACTCCAGGACTTTGCTACGTAAGCAGTAATGAACCAGGGGTTATTTAGCAGTATAATGGATTTTACTGTATATGCAAGGATACGCAGATTTTAAGCAAAAAAGGAAACTGCCCTATCAATGCGGATTCTGCTAGAAGGCTGCTCTAGGTACCTAACACCCCTTTTCTAAAGTACTGGTTTTGTCACCTAAACCCAAAATTGAAGCTTAAAATGATATATTTTTGATTGTTACATCCCTGCAATATATTATTTTATTTAGTGCATTTTACATAATTACTATGTTGATTATTATTATGTTTTATATCTATATTATACATGCACTCAGTGTACACAATATTGGAAACCCCAGGACATTAAATAAAATAAAGATACAGTGGGAATATGATTGAAAGCCGTTTCCATTTTTATGTATAACCCACTTCAAGCAGTGTAAATAAAGCGAGTAGACTACTTAAAAAAAAAAAAAAAATGATTTTTAAGTACTGACGTAAAGGATTGCTGTAAGCTTTCTTAAACTTTTCTTAAAGTAAAGTTAAAATGCCATTTTGGGCATTACTTATTGGTTTGCCTCCGTTTAAAAGCTTCCAAAAAGACTTCTAAACTTACCTTGAATCCAGCGCCTTGCGAAACTCTCAACATTGATCTCCCTCCTCTGTCTGATGTCAACAGATTGCCTCGCACGGTCTAATTACAAATCCTTCTCATAGAGAATGCGCAGAATCTGAGCAGGGGAGGGGGACAATTAATTGCAAAATTTAATGCATGAAGCGGCAAGTGGGGTGGGCTGAATAATGTGAGTGCTCTGCCTGCAAGGGTAGAAGTTGAGCATGTCTGTCGCCAGCGTGCTGTGTTCACTGACGATGGAAGTAAAATATGCACAGAATTGACATTAGGCAGATTGAAACAGAGTTATAGGCCGCCTAAGTCACATGTGCTGTTGGTGTAACTAGTCCCTGGCACACAATAACTTGTATATGCAACGTTTCAAACTGAAATGCTACACATACAGACCCCCTACTACTATGACCACTTCTAATCAGCGAAATGGTCATGGTGGTTGGAGTAACCCTTTAAGCGAATGGGAGATGTTTGCCAGTCAGAGGTTAAATAATCTATACAAAAATAAAGATGTGTGCCAGTCTGCAAAATTCCATAACTGCATATCTGCCAGGACCATTATACCCAACTTCAATGTTGTCCAACCTCCTTCAATGATTGACAATGATACAGCAATGTTTTTTCTTAGAAGAATGAAATGTTGCTAAGGGGTTGACTCAAACAGTACAGAGCGATTGGATGGCTACAGTTAATAATATGATAATCCAGCACAAGGTTGGAGCCAGATAAGCCATGGAAGAATGTACAACCAGTCAACCCTTGGCGTGAATGAGAGATAACATCAAGAAAGCAATTCACTTCTTTCAGTAAAACTAAAGGCTAAAATATGAAAGCTTTGGACACTGGAGAATAGCCCAGATGGATGAATCATTAATCCTGATTTTAAATGTTGCTGGCAGATATCACGTACAGGGCAACTTGACATACTGTGTCAGTAGAGTGAACATAGGCCAGTTGTTTCGAAACTTTGTTCTGAAAGTAAAGGTGGTTTTGTTCTAGTGAGACAAAATATATGTCAATATATAGATAATTGTGGACTGGAGTCAAGTGCAAAACGATTTAAAATATAATAATTAAATATATATATATGTTCACCTGAACATTCAGTACACCCCTCACATTTTTGTAAATATTTTATTATATCTTTTCATGTGACAACACTGAAGAAATGACACTCTGCAAGTGTACAGCCTGTATAACAGTGCAAATTTGCTGTCCCCTCAAAATAACTCAGCACACAGCCGTTAATGTCTAAACCATTGGCAACAAAAGTGTGTAAACCTCTAAGTGGAAATGTCCAAATTGGGCCCGAAGTGTCAATATTTTGTTTGGCCACCATTATTTTCCAGCACTGCCTTAACCCTCATGAGCATGGAGTTCACCAGAGCTTCACAGGTTGCCACTGGAGCTGGTGAATGTTAGAGATCTTGCGCTCTCCACCTTCCTTTTTGAGGATGCCCCACAGATGCTCAATATGTTTTAGGTCTGGAGACATGCTTGGCCAGTCCATCACTTTTACCTTCAGCTTCTTTAGCAAGGCAGTGGTCGTCTTGGAGCTGTGTTTGGGGTCGTTATCATGTTGGAATACTGCCCTGTGGCACAGTCTCCGAAGAGAGGGAATCATGCTCTGCTTCATAATGTCACAGTACATGTTGGCATTCATGGTTACCTCAATGAACTGTAGCTCCCCGGGCCTACTACACTCATGCAGGCCCAGACCATGACACTCCCACCACCATGCTTGACTGTAGGCAAGAAACACTTGTCTTTGTACTCCTCACCTAGTTTCCGCCAGACACTGTTGACACCATGTAGCGGAATGGACCTTACTACAGTACCCTTATGCCTGCTCTGGGCTGTCTGTGCCAGTTCTCCCCTCCCCATTGTCCCCTATGTCTGGGGCTTACAGTCCATGTGTGAGGCATATTTCCCTCTTATTGAAAACCCATGCTTCTCCCCTGTTTCGGCTGTCTGCTCGTTCAATTCTGTTCCTCTAAGTTGTTCCCACAGTTCTGGTCGACAACCAAACAAACTATCAAATGGTAGGCCACCCAGATGTGGAGTGTGCAGCTCATTAACACCATTCACACCTCCACAAACCGCAACTACATGAACATTACAAGCGGTCGGCTGGGTGGTCGCTGTTCGTATGTGCGAACACGTGGCGGCGGCCATCTTAAGTGTGTGTGTTTGTATACAGCCACAGCACAGATACCAAGGAGTCAATGTGGGTAGGTAGATTTGGGAGACCCACTTGTACACTAATAGAGAGTTAAATATTATTCATGGGAGCGTACATCAATTCTGAGAAAGCAGAATCTATCATGGACTATCTATTAAGATTTTGGTGCAATAGTCTCTATCTAAGGTAATTTTGTTAAATCTTTAACCTTGGTTATATCAAATCTTAATATTTTTGTGATGGGGAAAGGTATTGAGAGACAAGTTTACCTATTTAGCAAGGCAGGAATGTGCTCATTTACAGACCTTAATTTAAAATTTAAGGCCAGAGTAGTTTAATTGAAAGTATAGCTGGCTAAGATATTTTTTTCTCGTTCACCTATTTGGACCTTAAATTTGAAATTTACTTTGAATTCTCAGTCTTAAGTAATTAAGAGTGTTTTAAGTTCATGCAAATTGAGAAACTTTTAACAATACATTGTTGACTGCTAAGCAAAAAAGACGATACATTTTATGCAACAGAGAAGTCATGCCAAAATCCCGAATGGTCAAAACATGCTATTCGGCTTTAATAATTCCGAATTAAATCATCTCAATATGTTATAGGGCTTTAATAATTCCTAATGAAATTATAAAATTGTAGATGCAAAAATGGAAAAAACAATTAAATGCAAATTTCAATATGGACAAATGGGTAAGTGCCTTAAATACTTTAAATACATTTTCTAGATAAATGTCTTATTGAAACAAGATTTAGCGTTGATAGTATATGACTTCTTGCAGATTATCGAACATTTTCCCGAATGTTTCGGAACCTAAATTGGAAAGAATGCATTTTGACGAGTGGATAGACATTTGAATCTTGGTGGATAGGCATTTTAGAAAGAACAGAAAGTATAATTTCTTTTAGAAATGACTTTTAGAGTTTTACCCGCAAGATATCACGAAGCATGAACTTAGTAAATCAGGTTTTAATAGAAACAAAAATAATGATAGAATGCAAGTGGAGGTCTGCAGAACCTCTGAATAATAAACAGACAATTTAAAATATAACTTAAAATAAAGTCATGGAAAATATGGTTAATAGAGTAACAGGATCATTCACTAAAGGGAAAATTCTAAGTAAATAAAAAATTTAAGACAAAGTAGCTGAGATGAAAGAATATCTGAATTAGATCTTTTTTCCAGTTCGGATATTTTGAACTTAAATTTGAAATCACTCTGAATTCTCACTATAGTGAAAACCCCTTTTAAATGATTAGAACTAAAATACGACTAGAACCAAAATAAAATGGTATCCATGGCATATATTTTTGGCAAATAAAAGCAACTAAAATTATATGCAAACTGGAACACAAGAAGAATTATTCTAAACTAGGATTTTTGGTCTCTTACCCGTGGGGAAGGGTAGGATTGTAACAAAATGGCTTAATTAAATGTAATAAACAAGAAGTGAGTGTTATATATTGTTTATTTCCATATCTGTAACCTATTTAAAATGTGCAAGTTTATTTAACAGTAAAAAAAATGTATCTAAAACAATTCCATCTTTTCTGATGCTAAATTTAGTAAACTACTGATCATCAGTACAGTTAATCTACAATAATTTGTTATGGTCTGCCGGAGGTTTTAAACATATAATAAGTTAATAAATATGTACCTGTAGCTATATATTTGAGCACTTGGCTGATGGTCAGACGAAGCAAAGAGTCCGAGTTTCTGATATTTATGTTGAAGAGCATTAAGAACTAACTTGCTTATCATTTCATATCAATTCTGAATATAGATTTGCCAGCCTGTCCTACTAGAGTCATTGCCTGACTTTTTCCAGTAGGTGGCAGTGTATCCTTTAAATATGTGCTGTAAAATATATAAACTATGTGTACAGAACCAGACTGAGGGATCGCATTGGAAAAGTATCATTATGTAAGTATTTATTTGTTCTGCCTCAAAAATTACCTAAAAAATATGAAAACACTTTTTGTTGCTCGCTGTCAAAAATCTAAGAACAAATATACTATATATCATATATATGTATACTGGATGTCCTCCCGCTTTCTGAAATTCAATCTCTCTAAAACTGAGCTCCTTGTCTTTCCTCATCCTAATACTGATCCTCATCTTTCGCTCTCCCTTCAAGTTAGTGGTAACCACATCAGTCCATCCTTGCAAGCGCGCTGTCTTGGCGACATACTTGAATATAGCCTCACCTTTGAGCCTCTCCTCCAGTATGTTGCCAAATCCTGAAGATTTCATCTTAAAAACATAGCCCCCATCCCCCCCTTTCTTACGCACGATGCTACCAAGGAGCTTGTCCATGCTCTAGTAATTTCCTGCATGGATTATTGTAACCCTCTCCTAATTGGTCTTCCCAAAAAACGTATTTTCCTGCTGCAGTCTGTAATGAATGCTGCCACCAGACTGATTTTCCTCTCTAGTCGGTCCTCTCACACCTCACCTCTGTCAGTCCTTACATTGGCTTCCTGTATCCTACAGGAGTCATTTCAAAGTGCTAACCTATAGAGCACTGAACAATTCTAGCCCCTCTTATATCTTTTCACAGGTCCATAGGTATGCCCCTTAATCTCTCCGCTCTGCCCGTGAACTTCTTCCGTACGGCCAACTCATGGTTGCAGGACTTCTCGCGGGCAGCTCCCTTCCTATGGAATAGCCTGCCTACGACCATCAGACTCTCCCCTAGTTTAATTGTTCAATCATTTAAGAAGTGCCTTAAAACCCATCTCTTTAGGAAAGCTTATGGCCTCCCAGAGTAAGCTCTATCTCACATACCTGTCCGTTGCTTGTTCTCTCCTAAAGGGCAGCACTCTACCTTCTCATCCAGCTCTGCTTCACTCCCACCTTATTTGATTGCTATTTCCTGTCCTAATGTGTTTTATACCCCACCTCCTATAGAATGTAAGCTGGTTTGAGCAGGGTCCTCTTCAACCTATCGTTCCTGTACGTTTTTTGTAATTGTCCTATTTATAGTTAAATCCCCCTCATAATATTGTAAAGCGCTACGGAATCTGTTGGCGCTATATAAATTGCAATAATAATAATAATAATATGGAGTCTCTTGGGATAATATTGTGGTATAAAATCATTTTGGGCAATAAATTAAATGTAAACATTTTTAACACGTTTTTTGGGATCAGGATTAACGCAGCAATATACTGTTTAGTGCTGGGCTGGCCTTGGTGGGATCAGTCTGATGTGCAAATAATATTCATTCCCTCAGGAACATTTATGCTAAACCTTGGGTGAGACCTGAGCAGGGAGGGTCCAACACTCCAAGTACACTAACAGCCAGTATGGCTGTATGGCAGGATTTGCAGGAGCATCAGTTACTCTGGAAGGTGGTTACAGCAGGTGCCTGGTTGGACCCAGGTGAGTTGTCTTAAATAATTTGACTGCTTACTCTGGGAGTGTGGTGTGGAGTTTTTTTGCCGATTCTCTGTGTTTTCATTTATTCTGTTATGACTTACTTGTACATAGCTAAAGTCCCCTGAAATCAAAAGCATAATCAAAATGTGAAAATATTGCTAACTCTCCTTAAAAAAATTACTACACCTCCTACATAGTGACGAGGTCCAAAGAAGACAGGCATGACTTTCTCCGCTGCTGCGTGTTTTGTGTAAAGGGTGACCTACTGAAACGTTGGTACTGTACTGCCTTTCTAGGTGAGATGTGTCTTATATGCAAATGTTATGTGATCCTTCTGTAATACACAAGCAAGCTTGAACGTGTGTAAGCTCCTAGGTTTTTCTTGTTCTCATAAATGTGATGCTTAGGCTCATTGGGATTAAAGTGGAATTTTTTTTTGATAGTTTCAGCCTATGACAATAGCTGCACAAATTTTGTTAATGTTTAAAGTGGCTCTGTAAGCGTCTGATGTCTTTTTGTAAAGACTACTGATGATGACTGCTCCTCTTGCAGTGCGGTGTCCCATGGGGTCAAGTAAATAAAGTTTGGTCTTCCTGGTTATCTTCATCTGGTTGGTCTTCTTCAGCTACTGGCTCGTCAGTGCTTTACACTTGCGCATGCGTGAGAGTACAGCACTGAGGTCTATCCTACAATACAGTCTTTTTACTACAGCTGTCACTAGTGACGACTGGGGTAACTGACAAAACTTGACAGCGGTAGGAAAATTATGTAGGACAAAGTAGCACTTACTTTCTATTATGATTGCAAAAAAAAGTATGTGAACCCTTTCGAATGATATGGATTTCTGCACAAATTGGTCATAAAATGTGGTCATATCATTCCAAAGGGTTCACATACTTTTCCTTGCAACTGTAGCTATTACATTTAAATGTAAATGATGTGAGTAAATTAGTTGCAGATGCAAATTGCATGTTATGTCCATGATACATTGGTATGGATGTGAAAAGCAACTATGTTTAGTGCAATCTGGTGTAAATGATTGCTTACGCGTTTTTGATCTCTTTAATTATGACCTTAGCTAGCTTCTCATTATTTACAATTTCCCTTGTCCAAGACTTATTCACTATTTACAAGGTCTTGCATTTTTAAAACTGAACAAAAGAGAAATAAAAACTACAACTTTATTCAACGTATATTATGTACGTTTCAAACAACGTGCCATATCAAATCTGAGGTTTTCTATTGGCTGGGGTTTAGTTCTCCAGCTCCCAATATCCAGTAAACATTCAGCGACTTATGTTCCTGTAAAAACCACAATAGCCCCTGGTGGTCATCCGATAGCCATGGCTGTATGCCACAGTGTTCAGATACTTTCTGCCACATTGTTGGTGTACCTTGTAGATCGTGGCATGTATCAGCTCATTTCTCAATGTCTCAAGCATTAGACATCCAGGAACAGCTTTGAACGCTGCAATAAATTGTCCCAGTGTTTAATGCCTCAAACCGATCTGTACCTTGCACTCCCCAAAACTGATGCACCTGCGGAATACAGCTGAATACAAATTTGGAGGGGGGGGGGGGTGGACGGGGGGGGGGGGGGGGGATAGGGTTAATGTAGTTATACATTCCCACCTTAATTAAATTGTTAGTGAAATGTCCAGTATTTGTAAAAATAGAGTTAAAAAGACAACAACTCTTACAACCAAACCTTCAATTTGAAATTGTCTGGAGGTCTACTATTGGAAATGGTATTCCATTGCTATTCTACCCCAAATGACATGTGTGCCCAGCAGATGAATCAGATCAAATTATCCAAATCTAACCCATGACTTCACCCAATCCAGACTAAGGTATATCGACACTTGCATTTTACTGCAAAATATACAACTGGGGTCTTTACTGTAAGAACACATAAAGCCTCTGAAATTCACCTAAAACTTTCAAAGATTGGAAACAATTTTTACTGCTAAATTCAGTTATAGAAATTGATGATGACATAGTCACTCAAAATACTCCGTAAGTTTTCTTCTTTTGCAAACTGAATGCCATCATGGGCTTATTTTTCAGTAGGAGATTGCGGTTTTGCCCTAAAACCAGCATGGGCCCAGTAGATAAATCTGTCAGAAATTCTGAAGTCTAAAACGAGCAGTACTTCATTTAAATCTATAATAACTTCACTGATATTTGAACCTATAACTTCAAAAATATTTGACAAATGTGTACATGGAACTAATGATGCATTTGGGCAGGGGTTCCCAATTATTTTTTTCCTGTGGAACCCTTTGACATAGTGTATCAACATCGTGGAACCCCCCCACACCCCCCAGAAAAAAAAATTAAAATTGCGCCGTTTTTTTCTTTTTTTTTTTTATGTGACGGTGTGTGTCATAAAAACATAGAAACATAGAATCTGACGGCAGATAAGAACTATTCGGCCCATCTAGTCTGCCCAATTTTCTAAATACTTTCATCAGTCCATGGCCTTATTTTATATCTGGGATAGCCTTATCCCTATGCCTATCCCACAAATGCTTAAATTCCTTCACTGTGATAACCTCTACCACTTCAGCTGGAAGTTTATTCCAATGTGTCAAAGTGTGTATATCTGTGCTTGTATGTGCCAGTTGTATATCTGACACACAGATACACACTCACACACTGGCACACAGATGCACACACAGTGTGTGTGTATCTGTGTGTGTGTATCTGTGTGTCAATGTGTGTGTATCTGTGTGTCAAAGTGTGTATACATACTCTTTTACAGACACACATACAAACACATATACACTATTATTGACAAGAACAGATACATTCTCAGTGACAAACACATACACTCACTGACAAGCACACATTCACTCTCACTGACAAACACACAAACACATACAAACTCCCTAACAGAAACACATACAGCTTATTTTTTTTTTTTTATATTTTACTCCACACAGCCCCCCTACCTTTAGGAGTGCTGGCATGGAGTGCCTGGGGTCCAGTGGGGCTGCTGGCATAAAGTCCCTGTGGTCCAGTGGGGATGGCTGCAGCTTGGCAGGCGGCAAGGGACAGACAGGTGAGCGGTGGAGGCGGGCGGCGAGGGAGCTCTGATCTCCCTGCTCAGCTCCCTCGTGCTCCTCTTAGTGATGCCGGAGCCGGAATTACGTCATATTCCGGCTCCGGCATCACTGCTCTGCGGGCGAGGGAGCTTAGCAGGGAGATTACTGCCCACTGCTCCCTCGCCGCTTGCGCCCATTTTATTTTCATTTTTTTTGGCGGAACCCCAATTTGTGTAACACCAATTGGGAAATGCTGCATTAAGGGAAAATAGCAGAGTACGAACCTGGGGTTTTTACACTGGTAGGAAAATGATTACTGCTAATTTTGACAGTAATTCATGATGAAATGGCCACATAGTAATAGTCCAGATTGCCTAATTTTACAAATGGTATGCTATGTTGAAAAATGCAAAGTTATGCACTTCGGCGTAAAGAATACACAAGCAACGTATACCCTTAATGGAAGTGAATTAGGGATAACAACACACGAAAAGGACTTGGGAATTGTTATAGACAACAAACTATGCAACAATGTGCAATGTCAATCAGCAGTGGCCAAGGCCAGTAAGGTATTGTCATGCATGAAAAAGGGCATTCATTCTCGGGACGAGAATATCATTTTGCCTCTCTATAAATCACTGGTAAGACCACATATTGAATATGCTGTGCAATTTTGGGCACCTGTTCTAAAGAAGGATATCATGGCACTAGAAAAAGTGCAGAGGCGGGCTACAAAATTAATAAAAGGAATGGAACATATCAGCTATGAAGAAAGGTTAACAAATTTAAACCTATTTAGTTTAGAAAAACGTCGCCTGAGAGGGGATATGATAACATTATACAAATATATTCGGGGCACTACAAACCATTGTGTGGAAATCTATTCACAAACCGGACTTTACATAGGACACGAGGCCATGCGTTTAGACTGGAAGAAAGAAGATTTCGTCTAAGGCAAAGGAAAGGTTTTTTTACTGTAAGAACAATCAGGATGTGGAATTCTCTGCCTGAAGAAGTGGTTTTATCAGAGTCCATACAGATGTTCAAACAGCTACTAGATGCATACTTGCAAAGACAGAATATTCAAGGATATAATCTTTCAATGTAGGGTAATAACTGCTTGATTCAAGGATAAATCTGACTGCCATTCTGGGGTCAAGAAGGATTTTTTTGTCATAGCTTGTTGCAAAATTGTGCTTCAAACTGGGGTTTTTTTTTTTGGCCTTTTGGATCAACAGCAAAAAACAGGTGTGAGGAAGGCTGAACTTGATGGACGCAAGTCTCTTTTCAGCTATCTAACTATGTAACTATGTAACTATGTTGTGGGTAATTTGCAGTTTGGCTGCTATTTTGCCACAAAGATAACATGGACCCAATATGCCAGTCTGCATGTTCTGTATTCATGGGATGTGGCCGGGTAGAATTTTTTTTTGCCTTCATCCATGCACATTAGGATGATCAGGGATTTATAGGAACATGCAAAGTTTTGCATACATATGTGTAAAAAATACAAAAATTAAATGTAACCAGAAGATTTAGCGAAGGTCAGAGATATAATGGTTACATGAAAAATGTCAAACTTTCACTTCATGAATAAACTGGGGGGAATCTACTCTCTATGGATACACAGCTTTGTGAGCTGTGAGACCTGATTTGGAGACTGCTATTAGGGGAATGGTGTGAGCACTGTAACAATTTCATCAAAATGAAGTTGTTATGGTGCCAGAATGTTCCTGGTGCTTTAGGGGTTAAACTGTTCATGAACAGTTTATCCAAAAAGTCTGTGCTCCAATGTCATTCTACTCTTCCCCCCTGTCTTTCTGCTTCCTGAAATTCTTCATAAAAGAAGGCTCGGACATCATTTGGCAGGGGCACCGCTGATTAATTTAAAACAGTCAGAATGTGCTCTAAGCCAATCAGTAGTACCCCACTAAAAATATGGCTTAAAAAGGTATATAAGCCAGGGCTAGTGCCAGCACCAGCGCCAGCGCCAAAGTTCTCCTGGCACCATGACAACTTTGTTTCAAGGAATTTGTTATGGTGCCCGAGTGGTGATTTAAAGTTGCAATCTCAGCATTCCAAAGTTAGCAAATGTTTTTGCTCTTTGTAATATTTTTGTTTTACAACTTAATTGAAATCCTAGATGTATGGAATATTTTAACAATCAGGACTAAGAAGTTTATCTATTTTGAGTTTTTTTTCCCTTTAGTTTCCCTACTTATGTAGGTGATTTGAATATTGTGTCAAAAGCCACTTCACCACTGGGGTTTGGAGGGGACTACTTGCCAGCAGTTTACCCTGTGACTATGGCCCCTTTAATTTATTATGGTTAAAAAAAACTATTTATACTTATGATGACTTTGGACAATAATTATTCGAACTTTCGAAGCGGCACTTCGGACTCCCGAAGCCATTTGAAATACCATTCGACCATGTGGTGGCAGCCATCTTGTTCGCATGGACCAAAAGCGCGAATAGACTTCAGGGGGACTTAGCCGCGAATGCCCTGGAACTATTTTCGGCATGAAAACCTCGTGGTTCCCGGACGGTTCTCCAGCGGCACTTAGCCGCGATTCTATGGAACTGTTCTGGGCATGAGAAAACTATGCCAAAACTATGACTTCCATAAAATTTCTGAACCCCTGATCTGATCTAGGTGATTTTTGGATATGTTGTTCACCCAGGACTCTCAGGGGATATAATATTTATGGGAATATGTTTTGTTTTGGGGTACTTATGGGACTTTATATAAAATGTGTTATTTCTGCCTGGAGATAATTAAGTTAATGCATTATCTGCCTTAATTATCTCCCAGACAGAGGGGAGGGATTGTGTATACTGTATGGGAGTGTCTCACTGTATAACGCTGTTTTTATTGGTTTGTTAACTTTGTGTCCCTGTGGCCAACAAGGTCCACGTGGGTGTCACCCTTGTTGGGAAACTTGAATAAAAGGCCAGTGTGCCTCCATTAAAATAGAGTTCCTTCTTAACCCTCAACACGTAGCCTCTCGTGATTGGAGGGGAACTGCTATATTCACACTGGAGATGCTATACTCCTTATACTCCCCTGGGTTCTAATCACTAGCTCTTGTAAGAGCTGTTCCTGCTACGCTCTCTGGAGTTTGAGAGGTCTTTCCCACACAGTCCAGGATATCAGAGGTTCGTCCAGGGTGGGAGGAAGACGAGATTCCAGCTAAGCTACGGCGGTTGTGGAGTCTGTGGTGCTTGTGGTGTCCGGTGCGGTGCTTACGGTCCTCAATGACAGCCAGGAAGCATCTGTTGGCGGAGATGCCCAGTCGGGGTTCCAGGTGATCTGTCACAAATGTATATTTATATAAATAAATAAAAAATTTCATATAGGGAGAGTATTGGAAGAAAGCTATATATGTCCTTTAAAAAAAACAATATATCATATGTATGAGTGCACATTCTTTATTCGGAATCTCTCTATTCATGTCTGTAACGAGTATATACCCCTACACGCAGGATCCAGCCTAACAGAAGACAGTACAGAGGAGAGATACGTCTACCGGACCTTAGAGTGGCCGGACTCGACGTAATAGGATAAGACAGAGTCAGGAACGATCCGAGGTCAAGGGCACAAAGAGACAGCGTAAACGAAAACTAGCCGGGGACTGGTACACAGGAATCAGCAAGCCGGCAAACAGTACAGAATAGGATAAAGCGAAAACGAAGTCAGAATACAAAGCCAAGGTCAAATACGGAGAAACACAACTGAACACAACAAGCACTAAAGGGAACTGTAGCAGAAACCACGATAGGGCAAGGAACTAAGGGAAAAGGGTAAGTATAAGTAGCCTTCAAACTAATGTGATTGGCTCCTGTCACTTCCACTCCCCCAACAGGTAAGTGTATGGGGTGATTGGCATGACAGGAGCCAATGGGAGCCTTTTTGCAATTTAGGCTCCCACTGTCTCTTTAAGAGCGCGCCCGAGATTCGCGGCGCGCTCTTAGCTGCAGGCGGGACACGTGACCGCTTCTCGCGGTCACTGCCCGCCTTCCTGTCTGAACAGTCGGACGAGCCGCGCGCGGCTCGTGCAGCCGCAGGACCGCGCGCGGCTTGAAGAGAGGACCGCGTCCGGCCCCCGGATAAGGTAAGTACCGCTACAGTACCCCCCCCTGAGGACACGCCCTCCGGGCGGGCAGGACCAGGCCTGGCAGGAAAACGCGAATGGAAAGAACGTACAAGGCGGGGAGCATGAACAGCATCCGCAGAAATCCAACTGCGCTCCTCAGGCCCATAACCCTTCCAATGTACCAAGTACTGAAGCCGACCCCTGAGAAAACGAGAGTCAATAACAGCAGATACTTCGAACTCCTCATGACCCTCCACAGAGACAGGAGGGGGAGGGGGAGTATGCCGGGTATAGCGGTTGCGTACGTAAGGCTTCAACAAAGAGGTGTGAAATACATTGGGTATACGCAGATTCTTAGGCAGACCCAAGGCATAAGAAACGGGATTAACCTTATGTATAATGCGATAAGGACCAATGAAGCGGGGAGCCAATTTCATAGAAGGCACCCGGAGGCGAATATTCCGTGTGGAAAGCAAAACCCTGTCCCCCACAACATAGGAAGGAGCCGCTCTGCGATGCTTGTCAGCCTGAGCCTTCTGGCGGGCAGCAGAGTCCACCAAAGAACGCTGAACCTGCTCCCAAGTATTACGCAAACCAGCCAAATGCTCATCCAGAACTGGCATGCCCTGTGAGGAGAATGCAGCCGGAAGAACAACGGGATGCTGGCCATAGACAACGTAAAAAGGGCTTTTGCCGGAAGAATCATGAGTGGCATTATTCCGAGCAAATTCAGCCCAAGGAAGCAGGTCAGACCAATTGTCCTGATGGTGAGACACAAAACAACGGAGGTACTGCTCAAGAGACTGGTTGGCACGTTCAGCAGCTCCATTAGACTGGGGATGGTAAGCGGAAGAAAATGAGAGGGAAATACCCATCTCCGAACAAAAGGCTTTCCAGAACCTGGAAACAAATTGGCTACCCCTATCGGATACAATAGATAAGGGAATACCATGTAATCGAAACACTTCTCTAGCGAAGATAAGAGCCAATTCCTTGGAAGTGGGCAACTTGCGAAGAGACACAAAGTGAGCCATTTTGGAAAACCGATCTACTATCATTAGGATGACTGTGTTACCATTCGAAGGGGGTAATTCAACAATAAAATCCATTGATAGATTAGACCAAGGTCTCTCGGGAACGGGCAACGGATGCAACAGCCCACAAGGAACTCTACGAGAAGTTTTCATACATGCACAAGTAGTACAAGCACTTATATAGTCAGTAACATCCTTACGTAAGGTATCCCACCAGAAATACCGAGAAACGGCTGACACTGTTTTGGAAATACCAGGATGTCCAGCAGTCTTAGTATCGTGATAAAGTGACAGAATATCCCGTCTCTCGGGAATGTCAACGAACAATTTATCATTAGGCCTCTCGCTGGGTGCCATGCCTTGTTTCGCTTGTATGGCCTGCAAGAGGGACGAGGAAATAGACAATATAGTAGTTGCTATTATCCTGTCTGGGGGAATGACAGGAGTGACATCAATCTCCTGTTTGTCAATAGTCTCGAATTGTCTGGACAGAGCGTCCGCTTTGGTGTTCCGGTCACCTGGCCTATAGGTGATTATATAATTAAAATGAGACAAGAACAGTGACCACCTAGCCTGCCTTGAAGACAATCTTTTAGCTTCGCTAAGGTAGGATAGGTTCTTATGATCTGTAAATATGAGAATAGGATCCTTAGTTCCTTCTAGCAAATGTCTCCATTCTTTGAGTGCTAAAATGATAGCAAGGAGTTCGCGATTACCCACATCATAATTCCTCTCTGCCTTGGACATTTGTTTAGAAAAGAAGCCACAAGGATGCAATGGCTTGTCAGGAGACTCTCTTTGGGATAAGACAGCACCTACCCCTATATCGGAAGCATCAACCTCAAGTATATATGGCAATGAGGGGACAGGATGCTGTAAAATAGGGGCAGAGGCGAACGTAGTTTTAAGAAAGTCAAAAGCCTGAAGTGCCTCAGTAGACCAGACACGTGTATTGCCATCCTTTTTAGTCATACGAGTAATAGGCGCTACTATAGACGAAAAACCTTTGATAAAACGTCTATAATAATTAGAGAAACCCAGAAAACGCTGGATGGCTTTCAGACCTTGCGGCAGAGGCCATTCTATGACTGCAGCGAGCTTCTGGGGATCCATCCGAAAACCCTCGGCGGAAATCAAATACCCTAGAAACTGGACCTCGGACTGGTCGAATAGACATTTTTCTAATTTGCAATAAAGACCATTAGCAAGAAGGGTCTTCAGAACTGTCGTAACATGTCTGTGATGAGTGTGAATGTCTGTAGAATATATTAAAATGTCATCCAAGTACACAATAACAAATGAGTGAATAAAGTCCCTTAAGACATCATTAATAAATTCTTGGAACACTGCTGGGGCATTGCAAAGCCCAAATGGCATGACGGTATACTCATAATGACCTGACCGAGTGTTAAAGGCTGTCTTCCATTCGTGGTCCTTTTTAATACGTATCAAATTGTATGCTCCTCTAAGATCTAATTTGGTGAATACCGTAGCATGTTTGAGCCTGTCAAACAATTCTGTTATTAGAGGTATAGGGTAAGCATTTTTGATGGTGATCTTGTTAAGACCTCTATAATCAATGCAAGGTCTTAAATCACCTTCTTTCTTTGATACAAAGAAGAACCCCGCTCCAGCCGGAGAAGAGGATCTTCTAATAAATCCCTTGTCTAATGACTCTTTAATGTATTCCTCCATGACACGGTTTTCTTGAACCGATAGGGGGTACACCCTGCCCTTAGGAGGTATAGTACCAGGCAACAAATCAATAGCACAATCGTAGGGTCTGTGAGGCGGTAATTTGTCAGCTTCTCTTTTATCAAAGACAGTCTTTAAAGTTAAATACTGAGAGGGTATTGTCGTAGATAAAGGAGGAACAGTAGGAACGTTAATAGAATTCACAGGCGTGACTTCAATAGTACATGACTCATGGCAGGCTTCACTCCATGATTTTATCTGCCCTGTCTCCCAGTCAAAAATGGGATTGTGGGCACGTAACCATGGATACCCTAACACCAACTGTGAAGAGGGAGAGGTGATGACCTGGAACCGAATGGTTTCATAGTGTAGAACCCCTGTGTACATGTGTAGCGGTGCAGTCTCGTGAGTAACAACAGGAGATATCAATGGTCTACCATCTATGGCCTCCACGGCCAAGGGTATCTCCTTCTCTCTGATGGGAATATTGTTTCTCTTTACAAAACCAGAGTCTATAAAGTTCTCGGCTGCCCCAGAATCAACCAGGGCGTCTATGTTTTCAACTATACAACTCTCTCCCATATGTAAAGAAACAGGGAGAAGCAATCGGTTAGGAGGCAATGTAGGAGACTTAGAAATCACACCCAAGGCCAGTCCCCTATAAGGTCTTAGGTGCGAGAGTTTTCCGGGAGCAGAGGACACTCCTTTACCATATGGTCTCTCTTACCACAATATAGGCAGAGTCCCTCCCTTCTCCTATGTAATTTCTCAGTATCTGAGAGTTTGGCAACCCCTAATTGCATAGGTTCCTCTTCAGATACTTTAACACTCTCCGGTATATTAACTCTGGGTTGAATAGGTGTAACAAAACGTCTATTCCTGTTCTTAGTATAGAGCCTGTCACGAATCCTATTATCTATATCGATGAGGTAGTCAATAAGGTCCTCTAAAGCAATAGGAAGCTCCTTAGCTGCTACCTCATCCAATATAGAGTCTGATAAACCTTCCATGAAGGCCGTAGTTAACCCATTATTGGTCCAATCGACCTGTGAGGCAAGGGTACGAAACTGTATAGCGTAATCAGCCACAGACCTAGAACCCTGTTTAACCCTCATTAATGCTCTAGCGGCATTCTTAGACCTTTTCATAGTATCAAAAGTTCTGCGAAAAGCTGTTAGGAAACTGTGAAAGTTATGCACCATAGGTCCATTAGCCTCCCAAATAGGGTTTGCCCATTCAAGTGCTTTGTCGGTAAGTTGGTGCATAAAGAATCCAACTTTAGACCTCTCTGTGGGAAATGAACGTGGATACATTTCAAAATGAAACTCTATTTGGTTAATGAACCCTCTGCATGTCTTAGAATCCCCTCCATACCTAGGAGGAGGCGTTAAATGTGCTGTAGCGTTAGGCATAGTCGATACTTCAGGAAGCAGGGGTGCAGGAGGGTTAGGTGCGGTTGCTGGAATGGTTCTAGTTAAGAGCGTCTGGAGAGCCTGAGCTATTTGATCCATACGGTGATCCTGCTCTACAAATCTAGCCTCATGGGTCGCCATCTGTTGAGCTAAATCTGCGGGGTCCATGGCCCTATCGTAATGTAACGAGTATATACCCCTACACGCAGGATCCAGCCTAACAGAAGACAGTACAGAGGAGAGATACGTCTACCGGACCTTAGAGTGGCCGGACTCGACGTAATAGGATAAGACAGAGTCAGGAACGATCCGAGGTCAAGGGCACAAAGAGACAGCGTAAACGAAAACTAGCCGGGGACTGGTACACAGGAATCAGCAAGCCGGCAAACAGTACAGAATAGGATAAAGCGAAAACGAAGTCAGAATACAAAGCCAAGGTCAAATACGGAGAAACACAACTGAACACAACAAGCACTAAAGGGAACTGTAGCAGAAACCACGATAGGGCAAGGAACTAAGGGAAAAGGGTAAGTATAAGTAGCCTTCAAACTAATGTGATTGGCTCCTGTCACTTCCACTCCCCCAACAGGTAAGTGTATGGGGTGATTGGCATGACAGGAGCCAATGGGAGCCTTTTTGCAATTTAGGCTCCCACTGTCTCTTTAAGAGCGCGCCCGAGATTCGCGGCGCGCTCTTAGCTGCAGGCGGGACACGTGACCGCTTCTCGCGGTCACTGCCCGCCTTCCTGTCTGAACAGTCGGACGAGCCGCGCGCGGCTCGTGCAGCCGCAGGACCGCGCGCGGCTTGAAGAGAGGACCGCGTCCGGCCCCCGGATAAGGTAAGTACCGCTACAATGTCAAGTCAAATATAATATTTACAGGATCATGGAGGGAAAAAAAAACAAGCCTATTTAATATGGTACAAGGATGAGTGATTTCTGTGATTTCTGTACACTGTCCTCTTGGATGGTCTGCTTGCTGATAAAAAGAGTTTGAAAAAAAGAAAAAGTGCAGTAACAATCCGTATAAACCGAGACTCGATTTAAGTTTTTGTTCGGAACCTATCTATCTTGGTAATATCAATAGTTGGAGTCAAATTGTATAAAGTGGGAACTTAAAATCTATTCTCAGAGTCAGCCAGTAACAGAAATTGTCCAATAAAGTATCCAGATGATTTGTACAGGACACAATTTAAGGAATGGAAACATGACCTCTGAGGAGGTCAGTATCCTAGAATGAGGACCTACGTTTATTCCTCAGGTACAAGAAGAATGGAGAGAGACCATTTTACAAAGAATGGTTTTGTAAATATGTCTTCACACAGTGATATTTCTGAACAGACAAAGTAAAACACAGTTGATAAATGAATAAAGTCATGAGTGGTGATTATCTATGGTGTTAAAATATTCTCCCTATCTAATTAAAAAGTGTCTTAGTACCCAAAGTGTGTCTTCAAAAGGTAGATAGGTGAGTTTATTTTACATCAAATACGTTGGTAACAAAACAAAATACACTTATCCAAAATTTAGAATCATGGTGGTTCCAAAAACAGTATAGTAAATGAATTTTCCACAGATAAGTGGTCATTGTACAAATATCATTAACAGTATTCTGCGGTTCCTGGAAAACCCAGATGCAAGCCACCAGTCTCTGCATATGGGAATCTTTTTTTAGAGTTGTATGGATTTGAAAGTAAAGAAAAGAGGTAGTGTGAACCAGAAAAATTTGCTTCACTCCGACCCAACCACGAGAAGGACCCTACCCCCCCTTTCTCTCTCTCTCTCTCTCTCTCTCTCTTCCTCTTCCTCTTCTTCTTCCTCTCTTTACTATCCTTTAGTTCCTAGACTCTCCAGGGAGAGTAAGCCTAAACACAATGCACAAGTCTACGAAACGGAAGTAGACCGATAGAAAGCAAACACAATAACTCTCCTGGAAACAGTTAAATTGTTAATTGTTAATTGTTACTGGTTAAGAAGAATTTAGAATGAACTAAACTGAAGTCGTCAGTACGCAAGCTACCTCTCACAGGGGCAAAGCATCACAACAAAGTAAAACAGGAAAGGTTTCTGCTTATTTTATTGCTGTACGTATTGCGTATGTGTTCCTACCAAATGTATAATGTATCACACCGACTTACCAAAAATAAAGAATTAAAAAAAAAAAAAAAAGAGGTAGTGTGTGTTGATGTATGAGAAGCTGGTGTTGTGTTGTTGAAATTATGGTCACAATCTGAATGAAGAGAGGGGTTTAGTTAGCTATAGGCACAACTCATGAAATTACGTGGTTGTAACTAGAGTGGTGGCACTCATCGATAGTGGTCATCTGAGAGAATGTTGCTCCAATCTCCTTTCATGAAAGTTAGAGTTTAGTTAGAGCTTATTGGGGAAAGAAAAAATATATTTTTATTTGACTCTCTTAATTACAGTTGGACACTAATTTATTAAGCTGTCTTTGAAACTAGGGGAGCAAAATAAATATCTTGAAAACATCTATAAATCCTCAGGACTCCACCAAGATTCTAAATATTTTCCGCTAATTGCAGGAGTACCTGCTGGTTTTCAAAGAGTCAACTTTAGTAAGTAAATCTGAAAATCAATCACTGAGAATTTTCTGAAAACAAGCAATATATGGCTTCGGTGCACATGAAACAGGGGCCAAAACGGTAATAAATTAAGGCATGTTATTTTTTGACTGAGCATATGTAGTGCACTTTAAACATAATACTCTAATATAATAGTGTTGAATAAAGCAAGGTTTCACTTACATTCTGCAGAAACTTAAAACAAACTATAAAACGCTCAATGAGTCCTAATCCACACAGCACAAGGCACAGGAAAAATATGAACAGACAATATTTTTATAGAAAATGTTTATAGAACAAGTAATGCCAAACTAATCGCTACCTTAAAAAATCAGGAGAGGCAAAACTGATGTTTATTCTTTGAAAGCAGCATTCGATTTCTGGGTAATATCACACTGAATGTAACTCTGAGGGATCGTGCTTACACAATACATTCATTTATAAGCCATATTGGGAACTCATGTCATCGGAGGGATATGAGACACATAAATGTACCAGACCTTGCTTTCTCATTCTTGTACGGCTAAGCTAGAAAATGAAAAATGGATAGTAAAAAAGAGCAAGACCAACTCAAAATATAGTTGTTGTTTTTTTACATTCATTACCGGCAAAATTAAAAAAGAAAAATGCTGGTCTATTGAAATCAGAAATGGCTGGATTAGTGAGGAACAGCAAAAGGTGGACAATTGAATTACTGTATTGTGCAAGGAGGAAGGGCCGAAGGTTTAGAAAGGTTTAGAGATCACTATTACCAAAGCTTTACAGCAAATGGGATTGGCTGAGAGATACCTCAGTATTGTGATGATTGGTAGAATTTACTTCAGTTAATTAATTGATTTATTTATTTTTTCTCCATCTCCTCCAGCTTTGCAACAAATTATAGCCAAAGGATTTTCCTACATAAACAAGAGTCTTTTAATTACATCTACTTACTCAATTTAACCCCTGAGAGCTTGAGTACTTCCCAACAGGATTTCCTTGTAGACCTGTGGCTACTGTAGAGGTGGATTGATTTAAATGTGTAGTGCTTCTCCCTTCTAATACTATATCCCGTTCACTTGAATTTGATATCTTGTTAGTTTTGATACATACCAATCTGGGATATAGCTAAAACGTAATTTTAGTAGCTCACACTGTTTCCATTTGTTACTACAATGGACACTGAGCTACGCAGGTTCCCCTCCTTTTTAATTGATTGTGATTATCACTTTTCACTTGTTGTTGCACTTATTTTGTATGTCAATTTATAATAAAGTGTATTACCTATAAGATGATCTTTTAATCTAGAGGTAATTCCGGTGTAGTACAGCACCTCCCTTTTTTGGGGGAGCCATCTGACCTCATTAGTTGTATTCTTTGGCTTAGAGATATATAGCGATTAAGCAATTAAATGAAGTTAAGATAAAACGTACCCCTGGGCCAGAGAGTGTTCACCTTCCAGGTTGGATCCAGAGCTTAATATCAGGAGAGGCACAGCTATATCATATTGTGGAGGACACCTAAGAATGCTGTGTGGTACACACAGATCAACGGCACCATATTGTGGAGCTCTTAAATACACTCATATACACTGCCATTAAAGTGACACACAGGCAGGATTATGGTGAAGGAACTAGTGTTATACCTCCCAAAAGTCCCTATTTAGGAGGAACAGTCCTGATTTTGAATTTAAATCACTCTGTCCCTGTTTTCCTAATGTCCCTCTTGTCTATGAGCTCCATATTGTTGGTGTGTCTCAGTCAGACTAACAAGGTTCCACAGTAATAATACTCACAGTAATATGTCTTTAAACTAAAAGTGTGTTAAGAAATCACCCCGTGTAATTGCATAAATTGTTATTAGTAAGCCACCTAACTTTTCTCAGAGAAGAGCGGCCCATACCTCTAAAACTAAAGAGCCATCTTTGCCTGTCTGAAATTTTGGGAGGTATGTAATAGATGGGTTTGTTGAAAATGTTATATATTGGGATTGTTGGGGTGAAGAGATATATAAGGCTGTATTTGTTAGGAGACTTCATTGGGTTTGGTAGAATGTGCATACATTCTATGCATCTAAAATAGAGTGTGCATATGTATACATATAGAACCATGTGTTCACTGGTTATAAGTGAGAGCAAATGTGCATTTATAAAGTTAAATGTAATCATTCATAAAGAACAAATGGGCAGGAACAATGAAAGAAAGATGTAAACATGGTCACCTTCCACTGTAGCCATCAAATCACTAGCGGCAAGGTCCAACTTCCAGTGAAAAGGAAGGAAAACATGGCAAGAATGGGCTTTAAAGGGTTTCTCGAACATATGTTGCCCAGGTCCCCCAGACCCTAGTGGTGGCCTGTGTGGATTGGGATAGTTCCCTGCTTAGACCTACATCACACTTGGGTTATCCATTAGTTTGGCTGTAATCCACATTTCAGATGTATTAAGCCCCATAAGATACTTGCATTAGTAAATCTATGCTGAAATTGAGACGTACGTACCCTCGCACGTATGTATATGTTAGTATGTGTGATTGCATATATTGTGAGGCTAGTTTACAAGTTTATACCCTAATGGAGAAATTAGATTACAGCGTGACAGTAGGCATTTTTGTTTTCATTCACAATGGATAGTTAATTTCATTGTTATTATTATGTTCCAAATAGTAAATACAGGAAATATAGAAAAATACACATGTTCCTGGTTTAGCAATTTACGTAAGTAATTTTTTTGTGTGTGGAGTTTGCTGTAGCACTATATTAAGGCAGGCAGCTGCAGGACCGGTGACATCATTTGAAATAACTTGGCTGGATCCTTTTAAACATTTTATTGACCATAATGCCACAGTTTCAAATAAACTGAACAGTAAACTTGGTAGCGTTAGTATGCGTTTTTTCCAACAGTTTGCTCCAAAACACAAATTTGTCTTCCAAGATAAACTGATAAATATAGCATAGGATGATCTTATACAGTGTCATGCTATTACAAAGTGATTAACTAATTAATAGTAGCAACCTCAAAGGGATATGTTCATAGAATGACTGTGTGCTAGACCATGACAACTGTGTACGTCAGTAATCTGATCTCTTATTGTTTTATGTATTTATTTATTTTTTTCTGATCGAGAATTACCTATTATCGACTTCTATTACATCTATTACCTGGAGTGAGAATAAAAACAATTATATTAATTAAAAGTATGTATGTTTTTACCAACATGGTCTGACAGGTCGGTTCTCCGCTGACTGCAAATGCAGGTATATAAAATTCAAGTTTGTTTTCATCTAACATAAAATCATCTAGGAAACAATGAACAATGCATGAATCAACAGGGCCATAGAGGGGGAAGAAAACAATAAAAATGATAAATAAATGAACAAACAATCCAGCATGGGGTGAGTTTACATGGATAATTAATCTACACTCGGCTAAGTCCAACAATAAATGGACCAGAAACTCTTGACAATTGATGGAAATGTCTAACTTAATATGAGATCCAGGAAGATAAACATTTAACTCAATAGTACCGTGTTGGAATATAGAATTTATTTGACTTTCGTGTGTGGGCATTATCCATCTAGTTTCAACCATTTTATTGTACTTTTACACATTGGAAGCCGTAGTGTTCGTCTAACAAGAATTATGAGGATTTTTGCTCTTGGTTTTGGGGTGCGATAAATGAGATAAATGATTAAATTCTAGAAAGAAACCTAAGCAATGTATAGGTAGTTCCCTGGAGAAGATTGGGCTTGATGTGTTATGTCACAATTAATAGAAAATGTTTTTTTAGATGATCATTGTCTTCTAACTGCATGTCTAAAACGGCATGAATTTGTAAACCATGGCAACAGAAAATGATTTTTAAATAAAAGAAGAGTTATTTCAATAAATACCACATTGGATGAGTGTATTTCACGGAGTGCATTGTTCTTCACAATACATGCCGAATGCTGATGGAATACAAGGTAAGACAATACCTACTACAATATCTACTAATCCCCAAAGGAAAAACTCTATGATAAAAATAATCTCCTTTTTAAATAACACCCTAGGTGGATGTTAGGTCTTTTTAGCAATGAGTATGATTCAGTGTGACCTTCACTGTCCACTATGCCTCCTCTTCGAAAACTTCTTCATGTCACTTCCTATGTTCAATAATCACTTCCTATGTTCAAAAAAAGTAACATACTTCTCGGTTCATCAGATCCTATTCTATTAAGAACTTCCCAGAATTCATGTTGTAGGTTCAGTTGCTTTGAATGGGTCATAGAACCAAGGGGATGAATAAGTTGTAAACACTGCTACAGTTTATATCAAATAATTTTGGCACAATATATATGGATATGCCGGTGTTCTTTAGTGAAATGTCCAAATTGGGTGTAGAGAAAAATTGGCCCAGGTATAAAGAAGGCAAATAGAACCTTCTCATTCTTCTTCACTGTATCTCAGTTTGTGAAAATAACAGGTTTTTAAAGGTGATGCTTTTAATGACCGAGCTCTGGACCTACGTAAGTGTTAACAACTGAGTAGTCTCCATTGCTTCTGGCATATGATGCCTTTCCCTGGAAACACACACAGGAAACTTTCCAAAATGTTTTCTTCCATAAAGCGTTGTCTGGTCCCTTCTCCACGTTTGGAGCCAATCCCATTATAGGACCAGCAGTGTGATTATACATCTCAATAAAACACTAATAAAAACGACATAATTTATACAATGGAACATTCTTAAATTAGAACAAGTTTTCTGTTTGGATTAATTTTAGAGCAACATAATCTCGATATAAATTTCAGGAGTTCTGTAGTCTGGTGTTTGACTATTTAAGTCGGGCTGTCCTCTAATTACTTTTTTTAACATACAAGTCTGAAGTGCTCATTGTTTAGTTTTCATTTCCTCTGCTTTTACTGTCTTGCAGTATGCCATTTACCTATTCATAGCTGGCAAAGTTTTAGCCCTTGCTTACTTTATATTCTCTACACATCAACTTCCCACTAAATCATCTGGGTGGAAAATATCTCTGCTGGGTTCTGGAAGTATCGTAGACTACCCATACACAACATGCAACACTTGGAGAATCATTGTGCCAGAATAGCAATCACACCATAATTACTTTACTGCACATGAATAAAGACAAAGACACGATTGTTTAACCCATACTTTTAACATTTTATTTCTACTTGCTACATTTTGTTTAAAGAAAAGTTGTACTAAATTTGAATGCATTTAGAAAATCGTTTATCCTCTGGATTGCCTTAAATAACAAGTGCTCAATATATGGGTGTTGCCTGTTCTTCATCATTCTCAAGAAAGTTTTCTCTTGCATTTCAGAAAACTGTTTTATATGAGATTGGTGCAGGGTTTATGAGAAATGAAAATGACAGCACGGATGGGGAGTTCAAGCAAGAAAGACTATCAAAGAGAGTGGACTGGGTGGGAGGGAGACGCAAGGGCAGAAGAGAGGAGAGAAAAGGAAAACAAGAGTGGGAATGATAGAAAGATTGTAAATAAATGAATATACAAAGAAGTACAAGTGGAGCGCTTCAAAAAGTAACAATCAGTATACAGAAGGGTGACATAGGTGTTTCCCCCACACCTAAATAGAAGTACAAACCAACAAAAACACCACAAGTGTAAGGAGTCACACAGAGTAGAGGTGAACCCTTCAAACTGAAAACAATGATACAATAAAAATACTTATATATATATATGAGTGGCAGATAGATCTTCACAATGTCTGTAAAATAATAATATAAAACATAGTGTGTACTGTTTGTGTAAAATGGATAAAGAACAGTAAGTGGAACAACTCACAGATTACAGAGCCATACCAGGCTCTGTATTATAAGCCCAAGGGTGCCTTTCCAGGCTAAAAGCGAATCTCCATAGGCCACTGGAACCAGATGGACCACGGAACAGCAGATGAGGATATAGTAGGAAATTAAGTGTAAAAATGTATTGAAGATAAATAAAAACAAATATAGATATAAAATATAACATAAAAATCTTCTATCAAGTAATAGCAGAAAAAGACGCGTTTCGACTAGTTAAAGTCTTTCTCAATGTCTCTGCCGGTATGCTGATGACCTGCTGCTTAAATATCCTCTCCATTACAGTAATCCTCTTCACTTGTGTGAATTTCTGTCCGGCGTGTGATGTCACTTCCGGTCCGCGTATGAAATACGTCACAGACTGGAAAACAATGCTAGACTATTACAAGAAAAATTCCCTTATAGATGGGTTAAAGATAAACTCAAATACTTAGGTATATATATATCTCTGATACGTTACAAAAACGTTATGAATTTAACTATCTAACTTCACACAAGTGAAGAGGATTACTGTAATGGAGAGGTCATCATTAAGCAGCTGGTCATCAGCATACCGGCAATACACCATTATCTATATTGAAATATTTAAATTCTCTTACTATTAGATTGATTAATGCAGCTAAAGTCCTGATTCCCAAATATTGGAGACAAACTATAAGGCCTCCTATAAACGAATGGATAAAGGCAGTGGATGGAATTTATGAATTGGAGCAAATACTATTTTTAAGTAAAGGTAAAATTTCAGAAAATAATAAAATATGGCTACCCTGGTCTAGTTATAAAGAAAGCTTAGAAAAGAAGAACCAACTAATTTGATGCATAACTTTGAGACATTAGTGTTAGATGACAAGAGGAAGGGGAGATATATAGAAAAGAAGAAATATAATAAAGGGATTTTTTGTTGTTGTTGGGTGTGCAGCATATAATAGGCACTTTGTGGAAATTGAACTGTCAGAATTGTTAAATGTAATATATGTAACTCAGTGCATAATTGTATGTTTTTATTAGATACATGTTGTATCGTAATTTTTGAAAAACTTTTTTGTGTACAAAAGAAAACTATAATAAAGAGATGTTAAATTTTTTTTTTTTAAATTGTTTTTATGGGTAGATTTAATTCTGGGTTCTCCCTTTTTCCTCTTTTAAACCTTCTCACCCCTTTCCAGTTCTTTAATATCATAGAATATTACCAAGAAAAAAAAAAAACAGAAAAAAACTCATATTCAGTAACCAATCCCTCCTATCATCATGATTTTCCTTTACACTTACACTTTATGTAGAAAATATGCTTTCATCCAGTGTTGGTTCACTTTATTTTTTCTAGTATGGATATCTAATTGTCCCAGTATTCTATCTCGATAAATCTATTTTTGTGGTCATTAGTATACTCTTTCGATTTAGCTTCTATATAACTGGTGAGCTGAGCTCTTGGATATTTGAGATCTTTACATGTTTTCTAATGGTATGTGATTAACAATTTTGTATCAGTCTTTGAATTATTTTCTATTTTAGGACAATTAAGGTTTAATAAGATAATTCCAGGCTCAGGTTTACGTCTAACTTTCGTAATTAGTGTTGATGAATTAGTTTTATTATTTACTTCCGATAGTTGTTTATTTTTTCACACCACCACCAGATATCTACTAAACGTCCAGCCTCAGAATTACACCACCAACAGTTAGCAGAAATATCTGGTGATATCTGCCCGGAGCTTCTGTGTCAAGTACCACCAAACATCAACACATTATGCCATTAAGTTTCTACAATTCTCTACTTCTAAAAGTTGGATACGTTTCAGTATTTTTTTCCTCACTGTTTTTAATATTATGTGTAGATATAAGTTCATTGATTCTCAAGTACTTAAATATTTATTTATGTGGTATAGAAAATTCTTCTGTAAGTTGTTGAAAAGATTTAATTATCATCTTTAATTATCATCTTAATGCCCAGATTTAACCAATAATTTAAATTCATGTTTTCTTTATTGTCATCAATGACAGAGATAGGTAGTGAAACACCTAATGTGTTTATAGTCCCAAGCTCTCTTTTTAGTTTACATCACCAGGTCATTAAATCTCTTATAATGATATTTTTTAGCAATTGATTCTGTGATTGACATTTTATTTATGTCTAAGGCCCAAAATAGTGAGATAAGATTTTTTTTACTCCCGATCTATCTTTCTCTATTATATTCAACTTTTTTTATGACTAAAAGAAGTATTTTGAGTTTACATTATATGTAAAAGCTTGCTACGTAGGAAGCATTGATGTATTTCTGGACATCCCATACCTCAATCTTGCCTTCTTTTAGCCAGCTGTTTCATTTTGACCAATGGTTTCCTCCCTCCCTATGCAAATTGTCTAAACGCTGTATGCAGCATTGATACCAAACTCTCTGGAAAGTTAAGTATCATCATCCTCTATAAATAGAGCCATTTTGGCATTATATATGACTTTAGATGTTAATTCATCCTGACCATGAGAAGCCCATTCCCCTCCAGTTCCTCAGATCTCTGGTGTCTGTTTTTGGTAAAAGTAGACAATTTGCTTCCACCAGGTTCCTCAGCTCTGGAGTGATAATTATCGCATTCCTCCCACACGAGTGTCCTCAGCTGCTCTTACCACTAGGATACAGCGGTGTGCTATTTCATTGATCCCACCCTTTGATTAAAAAGGTAATGTTAGCATTACATGCTTGCATTTACAGCTCTGCACAGGTCAATCAAATTATGTTATGCACCCTCTCTCCATGCTTCTATGACAAGAGAAAAATGAAAATTAAAAAAATTTAGGAAATGGTGTTAGAAGGGAATGATGATTTCTCTAAGACTTTCCAACGTAACCAACCCTCACACCTTCATATATATCCATTCTTCATACCCAACAAACTGGTCTGGTTAAAATTCCCCTAAATGTATCTCTCTTTTGATCCCACTGATGAAAGAAAACTAACGATGTCTGACCATTAATGTCTGATTATCTGGACAGATTTACTGAGGTATAATTAGCCTCACCTCTGTGAGAAGTAGAATTTAAGACTTTTTTTTTATTTGACTTAATGGGATAGGGTTAAAATTGTTATCAGTGCCCATAGATTACATTGAGATTGACGTATGTATTTCTGGACAAGTTGGTTTT
The DNA here is from genome assembly GCF_036172605.1 of Pelobates fuscus. Taxonomy (NCBI): domain Eukaryota; kingdom Metazoa; phylum Chordata; class Amphibia; order Anura; family Pelobatidae; genus Pelobates; species Pelobates fuscus. The sequence goes on along the minus strand of NC_086322.1, from coordinate 46,228,549 downwards.
ACCTGATATTTGTAGAAATGTTGACTGATTTGCAGCTATTTTCATGTGAACACCAGGAGGGTCGAACACATTATGCAGAGGAAGGTAATAAAAGCAAAACGTTATAAATGCTTACCTTGGTCATAAAAACACAAAACATTTGCTAACATGTTGGGGGAAGGAGGGTGCACAGTGATCTATCCACCCTCATTATTTAATTTAAAGTCTCCACTCGATGGACTCGATGGTCATGGGTGGGGGCACAGATGGGACCAGCTCCATGCTGTTATTTTACAATGCCCCATCCCCAATGCAATGGATGCTCAATTGCTATTTTTAGTATGTTTAATATACATGCCCTCATCCTTCACAGAATGCACGGCTGCTTTGTATCTATAATGGCAAATGTAGGAGACCAATATATTTCGGAATACAACCTTAACATAATTAAAAATATAGTTCCAACATGCATGTGGCACGTCAAGGCTACACACAATTTCCTTAGAGAGGAGCTTCGTTTTTGTCTTTCTAATTCTTTTTATATGTCTTGATTGCCCACTGTACAATGTGGCAGAATATTTTTAAAAGTCAAAACCAATCATAAGGAAGTGACACTAATTAACCAATTAAATGGCAGAGGGATTTGTAGGTAAGATTTTAAGGGATAGGTAAACGTACACATATTAACTCAGCCAGGCAATCTTTAATTAAACTATTATACAAGCCACAATTCACCTAATTTGCACACATAATTAAAAAAAAATCTTTCAGTTAGTCAAAATTCCGAAGGCAGTTTGTTTAAGTCTTGATCATGTACCAGCCTATCATCTGCATTTCATTAACTTCGGTAGTTACTATATTACTGGGCTTTCTAAACATTCTATTGCTTTTCCGTCTGCTGGTACACAGTGTCTCAAAAATGTACTGTGTCATGTAAAACAATAGCACAGCCTAATATCCTAGCAAAAGAAAATCGCATGCGGTTGGTGAAAAACAAAAAATAACTTGGCAATCAATGGAAGAAAGACTCCTGGAGACTTGCACAACATTGCAGTGTAAACATGGTTCAACAAGATGCCTTATACCAGTATTACGCCAAGACTGGCGTTAAGTAAAGGTAACCAGATTGGCAACTGGGAGGCTATATATATATATATATATATATGGCGAGAGGTTTTTGCTGCCTATATCTAACCCCCTCCCAGTAACCTCCTGACATTCTGCCAACATTGGGGATTTCGTTGCTAGGTTACTACACACAACTTCCAGTTCGCAGGTTTCCCAGCTTAGGATGGCGTTCATCGGTGGAAGAGAATTTGTTACACTATTACACTGTATTGTCTTCTTGGTTTTTTTTTCGTTACATATATTATATGAATGGAACAAGTTTTGTAAGTGAATTCTAAGCACTTTGAAGTAAATTTTTGCACCACATGTTTGATGCACTTTTGTATTCAGTGTGTTTTCCCCTAGCACTTTGTCATATATGTGTATGCACTTTACAATGAACTGTGTGTACACCAGTGTTTTGCACTTTAAACACTTGTTTTTTTTTTTTTGCACTACCCTTTCTTCATTTTAAAGGTATAGTGCACTTTATATGTGAGAATACTAATGAAAGATTTTTAAAGTTACAGCACACCTTAATTTTGTTTCGTCCTATATTTAGCATCCTATATTTGACTTCGTAGTTGAGCGAATTTCATTTTCAAACGTTTAGTAGACGTTTTGGATCCAGTTCAAAATGAATTATTATTATTTCAAGCAGCTCAATGACACCTATACTAAATTAGGTGTTGTTTGTTAATAACGGCTGGCTAAGTTATACCTCAAATTCATCAGTAACTCCTACTCTTTAGTACTGCAGTTTAAGCTTCTACTTCTACTTCTACTAAGCCATAATGCGACATAATACTCTCGTGCATGGGAAGGCAGTTACGCTGCACGTTGCGAGAGGAAGGGGGCGAGGAGGGTTGTCGCATTGGAGCACTGTCGTACTCAGCGTCACTGCTTATTCCTGTTGGTTTTGCCGTTGTGGAACTCTGTGATACACATATGGAGTGTGCATTGTTGTCCTAAAACACACCCACAAAACAGTATGACATGATTCTCATCAAGATCAATAGGGTTGCAGGGTAATAATACTGATGCCTTTAAATGTTCTGTAATTCCTTTCACATCATTGGTTTGTTGCTTCTTAACCACATGCGTTTTCTTTAAAAGCTGAATCCAGCCTGGATGTGTATTGTTCTCAGCTACCTGCTACTTGAGCCCCCGACTGACTTGTCCCAAACAAGGGATTATGATGTCCCTGTTCATAACAACAACATCAGCAGTGATATTTACAATCATAATTTCTCTCTGTTCAATTTATTTCACTTATTTGGCAAGTGCTGTAAGTAGCAGTCTGGTTTGCGTAGGAGTATGACGTATGCACACCTCATTGCTTGATCAGTATACCTGGTTTTGTTTGGTGGAATGTTATTCCCTCTTTGATGTGATGGTATATGTTACTTCTCAGTCCTCATTGCTATGTTTTATACTATGCCTCTCTGTGACAATGGCCAGTTGCTCCAAACTTGTGTCTGGTTATCCACAAGTCGATATTTTGTGTTTCTGTACCCTCGCCTCTTCTTAAATAAGTTAGAGAGGTTGTGATATTCATGTACAATGGCCACCTCCTTCGCGACTTATCTCACGTATATATATTCAAGAACATATTAGTACATCACGTCTCTTCATGTATGCTTCATACCGGCCATTAAATATCTGGGGCTATTTTAGCAAGTATGGTCAACTTACCCATTTAATACACTGTTCGATTTCCTTCGGTTTTTTCTTTTGGTAACAGCTATTATTGGAGTAGTTAAATCATTCTGGGCTCATTTTACTTGCTTTACCTAACTTACTGGCAATCACTTTGGCACATACTCATGGGTTAGTAACGTAGTTCTGAATTATGTACACTAAGCCACTTTCCTGATTTTGGTTCAGGTTGTGGAACCACTGTACACCTTTGGCCCTCCACTTTTCTATTCACTGATTCTTTCTGTCAACTCCTAGCTTTCTAGCTTTCAATCAATATTCCATGTGTATATCTATTTAGTCAAATTAGGTTTTCATTGTTTTCACTTTCACATTTTCAGGTCACCATGCAAGTGATTCGCATTTCTGAAAATACCTCCCTCCTGACTACAACCACTTGCTCTACAGACGGTCACGTTTAGCTTGGTCCAGTTGTTATACTACCTTAGTTGGCCCTTAATATTATGACAGCTCTTGTGACATTAGATAGCTGTCACGCAAGGCCAACTCCCATTGTCAACTTTGGAGGTATTTCTCCCCTGGGCACAAATCATAGTTAGTGCCGTGCATCACCACCTTCTTGGCAAAGCAGTTAGGGCCTCACCTGTCACAGTCAGTCTATTTTGAATCTCTTTGTTGTCACCAAGAGGCAAACATCCTGCCACAACACTTGGTGACATATGGCCCAACACATAGGTAGAACTTGTGGCAGCCACTTGGCAGCTATTTAGGTCTACCAAGTCACCAATCTCAGCTTAAATGTTTTGCGGCTTGGCATAACATACGTCAGCCAGTACATGGGTGTCATACAGTTTGTTCCACATACCATAATGGAGCTCATTGAAAAATGTCAGTATAATAATTTTCTTCTGTTTCAGGTATAGTTTTAACTGTCGTTAAAATATGTGGAGTGACAGAGATAAAGAAAAAGGGATTATGGGATGAGCATTCTGACGACCTGTTTTCAGGTCCAGTTTTGGATGAGGTACAGAGACACAAGCCTTGGGAAGAGACAGTATTTCCTTACAGCAGCTACTAAGAAGCAATGGTTATATCCAATACATTATGTTGTAAAGTAAAGTTTTATGTTTTCATCATTCCTCACTGGAGTACAGTATCATTTTTGCCCTGGGAATTGTTTGGCAGTATGTAACAATTGCTGAATTAGTCAAGGTACAATTAGGCATAATAATAGGGGGGGCTTTGTTGAGTTTGTTTGAGATTAGGTAGTATTTATATGTTTTGCCCTCTTTTTTTGGCTGACCAGTGCATTGCTTTTGGCACACCACAACCAACGTTTAGTGGTATAGCTGAAAGCTTATTGTATGCCTATAGCCTTTGTCCCCACTCACAAATAAATATATTTTCTGTATGTTTGTTGTATTCTCTTCTTGTCTCCTCTAAATGTCTGACCCTGTTTTCCTGTAATGCTTTTAATGTGATCATATATTTTATTTTTCTCCATTTTGTGTCCATTTATTCTTATACCCCTTCATCACTGTAGTATTGTATGGTGTAGTGTGTAATGCATGTGTGAATGCAGTGGAGTATTTTTGTGTACTGTTGGTGCACGTGGTGCCAGGGTGCATTTGTGTAAAGAGCACATGTTAGGGTGGATCTATGAGCTGTGCCAGATCTGAGTGAATGGGGTTTGTGTGTTGTTCAAGTGTTGTTTAGAGGAAGACTCATAAATATACCATATACCATATACCATTAAAATGGCACTGAGCCAGCTAACTAATAACCGAGCTGCAATGGCCATGTCCCCCCAAAGCCCCAAGCCATTGTTCTGTAACTAGTCCGCAGTTACACTACTAGTTGAGCAGATAACTATAACCAGGATAAGAAAATATGTCACATGGAATATTTACAATTAAAGCAAAGTAATAATACTTCAAGAATGGGTACAAGTATCCAAGTTTTCATATGATTAAATTCCCGCAACTTACACATGAAATAGTCAAATAATGAAAATATTTAGCAAACCTTATCCATTTAGAAACAGCACAAGTGGCTTGCCTTGTTGTGTTTGTATTACTGTCTTTAGTTTTTTTGATTTTGCAAAAAAAAAAAAAAAGAACTTTTGATTTCATTAAAGAAAGCATAAATCCAATGTTCTGCTAACCTCGGCATGCCACGTGTTGAATGAAGCCAAATGTAGCACATCATCATTTAGGCTTTATAGAAATAAAAGGCTCCATATTTGTAGCTGATGGCACTAAACCTCTTCGATCATTATGTAAAAGAGAATTATGTGAAAATGTTACTTTGCAAATTGAAAGGTTAAGAAAAAAGTGATTTTTCTACTTCAATCATTTACTGTTTTCTCAACATCAAAGTAATAAAAGATCCATTCAGATGTGATTTAGTACATGTTTAACGCATACATGGAAAATCTTTGGGGTTTCTCAGTAGCTTACTCTCATCATATGGAATAATTTCTCTAATCAGGTCAATAATTATTGTTACCCAAGAAGGGTCTTCACAACTTCATTGCAAACACTAGAAACTCTAACTTCAAGGTCATAATTAGTTACCGAGACAGTGTCCAATTAAGAGTCCAATTTCAAGGTCAAAGCTGGCAGCAAGCAAGAACAAAATATACCGTAATAGGCTTCATTGTTTTTTATGCCATGGTGATATGGAAACTACAGGCAAAATATTTGGAGAAACTAAGGAGCGCTTTAATTGCAATAAAAAGTAATCCTGGATCTGCTTATACAAATCCAATTTTGGTTAAGTCTTACTTATTAACAGATCATCCAATTCAATACCAAAGTAATGTGAATGGTTTACACGTAAAAAAATACCAGACAAGACTTTGTATTTAAATAAAGAACTATAAAACCTCTAATTCCATCAGTAGAAAGAATGTAGGTACTAGTCATTTAACAGGATAACAGTAAAATGTTTGAACTTATAGAAAAAGTAAAAAAAAAAAGGTCACCAGCAACCATTGGTTAGTTAGTTAAAAGTGTTTGTTATGCTAGCACTGCACTCACACCAAATAAACAGCACCCTCTTGTAGTGTTCTCAGCCAATCATTGTTGTCCAAAGTTGGTTGGAATTGGATGCATAATGTGAAACAGTACCATTTCCATCAATCGAGCTGTGGGAAAGGGTCAGGTTTTGGGTGTCGTAGAGATTTGCATCTGTCGGCAAAGTGGTCAAAAATGTTTTGACATTGATGGCACCATATGAGCATTGTACTATTGCCACCACAATGAGCTGTAGTGCTTATGGTATACAAGGATTTTATTAAAGGCCCATCAATTCATTAAATCCCTAAAAACCATAACTATGTATATTCATATATTTAGACTAAACCTCTTTAGGTAGTCCATAGTAATGTCAAATTCAAGTCCCCAGAAGAAGAACTGAAAGCATAGCTGACTTCGAGGATTAGTCAATCTTGGCTATTTTGACCTTACATTTGTAATTCATTTTGAATTCACCTTGAAGTCTCACTTTGGTGAAAAACCCTATAAGCCTCTTACTCAAACAGTTTATGCAGGGCTGTAGTACTGATTCTCTCCTTTGGAAGATTAGAGTACCATGAGTGTCAGCAGATGCCTTTGAGCTATTTCACCTTAAAGGACCACTTGTCAGGGTACCTGAAGTCTCTACCTCGGAGGAGGTTAGACTTCCCGACGGCCGTTCTCTCAGGGGGGCTGATTCATCCAATCCTCACAGCTCTCATAGTCATTCCCACGCCGGCCGCGATAGCCCCGCTTCCTTTTATGACACGACGCTCAGGAGCCGACGTCATGACGACAATCACATCCCGACCTGTCAATCTAGTTCGGAACAACGAATCAGGACTCGGCAAGGGCGGAGTCATCAATTAAAGAACCAGGGTATAAAAGAGGGATGTGTGTAATGGTTCATTGCCCTGTCGTGGTTCTAGCTTGTCTGGTTCCTCAGTGCTCTTATGTCTATTGTTCTATTTGGTTTTGACTCGGCTTGTACTATCGTTCCTGTTTACCTCTCGTGTCCTTTGACCTCGGCTTGTCTCTCGCTTACCTGTTCTCTCGTTCCCTCGACCTCGGCTTGTCTCTGACCATTCTTTGCTTTCTCCTTACGTTAGTCCGGCCATTCTAAGGTCCGGTATACGTACTCCTCTCCTGTTCGTACTCTGCGTGTTGGATCCCTGTCCCGATCCTGACACCACTCTAGGCACCCAGACCACTTCAGCTTAATGAAGTGGTCTGGGTGCCAGGTCCTTCTAGGGTTAACCCATTTTTTCAGAAACATAGCAGTTTCAGAGAAACTGCTATGTTTGTGAATGGGTTAAGCCTTCCCCCAAATCCTCTAGTGGCTGTCTCATTGACAGCCGCTAGAGGCGCTTGCGTGATTCTCACTGTAAAAAATCCCAGTCTTTGCTGTCTTTATTTTTAATTCTACATTTCATTATAGGGGTTGATGAAGCTTGAATTTCTTTGTATAAATCAAACTCATTCACCAACTGATAATTATTCCGTGTCTATCTTTAAATGACAAATTAAAAAAAGTAGAAAAAAGTAAACAAAAACTTTGGCCACACCCTCTGTCCTCAACCTTCCTATGCTCGTACGCTTGCCTCCTACTCAGATAGGCAAGCAGGTATCTCTCTGTCCACAAGCAAGAAAAAAAAAGAGAAAAAAAAAAGAAAAGAAGTGTGATTGACAGCTCCTCCATATGCCCAAAGTCGTGCTTAAACTGTTCACTTAACTGGAATTTACTTATAATGCGTTTACCGCTAATATTACCTCTGCTTTATGGAACCTACTACAATTGAATATTTTGTAAGCTATAACCATTTCGCTCTCACTGTTCGGACCTGCGTGTCCACTCTAAATATTGCATTTTTCTGCATTTCACATAATGTTATTTACCGTGCTCAATAAACAGCTTTGGAATAAATACATACTGTACAATAAAAATGTTAAATCCGAAAAAAGTAAACAAAAAAACCAAACAAACAACAACAACAAAGGATTCTATACTGGAATGGAATACCCATGTTGATGGTGTTATGTAACGTTACACAAATAAGCCATCTTCCATTTCATCACTTGCACTTTTTGCATAATCTACAAAATAAGACATTATAATATGTGACATAGGTTATCAGATATTGTATATAATACTCTGTGGATCTCCTTTACATTCAAAAAGGTCACATTTCATCTTGCATCAAAAGATTATTTTCTCGCTTAAATAGGTATTTAATAAACAGGTGTGCTTATTCATAGAAGCAAAACAGAATACTAATCCAAACTGTAGTCTTGAGATCTTCAATTCAATTCAGCAGAAACTGACTTCATTGTAACCAGAAAAAAACTCTTAAATGTCTATTCCGTGAAGAACACTACTAGCTATATCTTTTAACAAATGCTCAGACGTTGAAAAGGTTCATTTTGCAAACAAAGGTAAATTGTTATAATTTATTGTATTTTTGTGTATTCCAGGCCTATGTCTTTATTAAAAGTATTAGTATTGAGCAAATAGCCGGTAGGTTTTGTGATGTTGTATGCATTTTGTTTCAGAGTTTCTAGAGTGAATAGAAGTCGCTTTCTTTGCTTAACGGCATTGTCCACCAAGGATTAGTACATTACATTAAAGTCAGATCTTTGCATCAGGATTTATGAATTATATTGTTATTCATTTTTCGGCTGATATGAAAGATAGATTCCAATGATGCATTTTGCCAGATTGTTCTGGGGTTCTGGTTTGTAATTAGACACACCTGTCTATGAAATGCCTATTATGTCAAGTCAATTTCAGAACACAGTAAAAAAAATGTATCCCAAAAACTACTGTGTCTCTCCGAGTCTGCGCCCACCCCAGCCACCAATGGGTTAAAACCCCTTTTATTCACTTACCTGATTCCAGTGCGAAGATCCCTCAGCGTTGGATTAGTCTCCTCCTCCGATGTCAGCGGGAACCTAATGTGTATGTGTGCTGTCTCCATAGGGAAGCATTGAGTCAATCTTTCCTGTGGGAATTTGCGATACAGGGTTAATCTCTGGGAAACTGCAGGAAGCGCCTCTAGTGGCCTCACAAGGAATAGTAATGTAACAAGTAGTAGTAATATACAGGGGAGGGCTGGCAGCCTTAGGCCTGGGGGGCAAAACCAGTCAAGTGGCCCATTGCGCCACCAAATCAGTTCACCATCCATGCCCACCTTTTTCTGGTTTTATAACGGATATTGATGTTATGCTAATCAGTAGCTCTTTGCCATACCTGCTCCTTCACGGCTCTGACTTTCAATGTTGTCAGAGCACAGGCTGAGAATCTCTGAGCCTGTGCTCTGACTCACTAACTGAGCGCCGGAACCACGAGGGAGAGGATATGATCTGACTGCACCTACTGCTGGTGCGCACCAGTGGACCACCAACGCGTCGTTTAAATTAAATATGCTGGTGTACCCAACTTGTGAGCTGTGTTGGCCGCCGGGCGCCTCTGTTGTCATGGCACCCTGCGTGACCGCACAGCTTGCCCACCCCAACGGCTGGCCCTGCTGACACACACTGATGTTACTACTTAGACATCCCTCAATATTAATACAGAGATGAGAGTAAACACCAATAAACTGTGGAAACAGAGCTGATCCCCCCCAAATTTATAAAGGTTTGCTTAGAGGATTTATTCAAGATTAAATCATGCCTCCTCCTCTCTCCCCCATGCGCTGCTCTGTAGGCTGGGAGGAAGTGAAGAGTAATCACAGTCTCCCAACACAACGCCACCTTTGGCTGCATGGGGAACAGCTGTTTAATGTAATGCTTGCAGGACAGCCAGCTGCCGCAGAACCTCTTTGTTTCCGTCTCTGCAAAGGGCTCCAGGCACTGCTTGTTGTGAGTGTGAGCCACTGTAAATTAGGGGCAGAGGGCACTTGCACTGCGGTCAAGACGGGTCTGGGCAGGAGCAGAGTGCAGTGCAATCAGTGCACTCCCCTCCTGTGGGTCACCAGTAGACTGGTGCACCTGCCCAGGATCAGAGCCGGTGCAAGGATTTTTGCCGCCCTAGACAAAAAATAAATTTGCCGCCCCCCCATGTGACATCACAATGCCCCACCCATATGATCTGCCATATGAACTAACGCCAGTGCTGCACACAGTGTGTGTTTACATTAAAAAGCCTGCAGGGTCCAGCTATAGACACCAGCACCACTTCATTAAGCTATAGTGTCCCTATAATGTGAGGTAAATTATAGATTAGTGTCACTAATAATATACTAGATTGCCTACTTACAATTAGATGAGGATGATGATGGGCTGCAGTTTGGCTCCACTGGTCTGGTGTAGAACAGGACCTCTGGAGGCTGTTTGCAACTGTGGTCACAAAATTCAACGTTCTGGGAGAATTGGAAGCAGCTCCATTTTTTTTGGGCCTCTTACACAGCTCAAGGTCTGGGCCCCAGTGCCTGACGGTGAGTATGCCCATAAGGCCCACTCATCAGTCCACTTATATGTTCCACCCACCCATGAGTTCGCTCACAGGGAGTGGAGTGTGTAGGGGATGTGTTATGTGTTATTGTAGAGGATCTAATATGTGTGCTTATGGTATGTAGTGTATAGGGATACCAGTTTGTGCAGGTGATGCAGTGTGTTTGTGTGTAGTGGAAGCAGTGTGTATTTGTGTATAAGGGATGTAGTATGTGTTTCTGGTTGTGTGTAAGGGATGCATTGTGTGAATCTGTGTTTGTATGCATAATGGATGCAAGGTGTGTGTCTGTATGTGTGTGCATTGAATGTAAGAGATGCATTGTGTTTCTGTGTGTATGTAAGAAAAACAGTGTGTGTGTTTGCATGTGTGTGTAAGGGTTTGCATTGTATGTTTCTGTGTATTATTATTATTATTATTATTGCCATTTATATAGCGCCAACAGATTCCGTAGCGCTTTACAATATTTTGAGAGGGGGGGATGCAACAATAAATAAGACAATTACAAGAAAACTTACAGGAATAATAGGTTGAAGAGGACCCTGCTCAAATGAGCTTACAGTCTATAGGAGGTGGGGTATTAGAAACATTAGGATAGGAAATATCAAGTAGGAGTGAAGCAGAGCTGGAGGAGAGAGCAAAGCACTATCCCATAAGAGAGCAAGAGACAGGTATGTAAGGGAGAGATTACTCTGGGAGGCCATACGCTTTCCTGAAGAGATGGGATTTAAGGCCCTTCTTAAATGATTGAAGACTAGGGGAGAGTCTGATGGCAGTAGGCAAGTTATTCCATAGGAGAGGAGCCGCCCGTGAGAAGTCCTGCAAGCGTGAGTTGGCCGTACGGGTGCGAGCAGCGGTCAGGAGGTGGTCGCGGGCAGAGCGGAGGGTACGAGGAGGGGCATACCTCTGGATCAGTGAAGAGATATAATAGGGGTTGGAATTGTTCAGTGCTTTAAATGTATGGGTTAGCACTTTGAATTGACTCCTATAGGATACAGGGAGCCAATGTAAGGACTGGCAGAGGGGCGAGGTGTGAGAGGACCGACTGGATAGGAAAATCAGTCTAGCTGCAGCATTCATTACAGACTGTAGCGGGGCAGTACGGCTTTTGGGGAGACCAATCAGGAGAGGGTTACAGTAATCCATGCGGGAAATTACTAGAGCATGGACAAGCTCCTTGGTAGCATCTTGCGTAAGAAAGGGGCGGATGCGGGCTATGTTTTTGAGTTGGAACCTACAGGACTTGGCAACAAACTGGATGTGAGACTCAAAGGTGAGACCAGAGTCAAATATGACGCCAAGACAGCGCGCTTGTAGGGATGGACTTATGTGGATATCACTGACTTGAAGGGAGAGTGAGAGAGGAGGATCAGTATTAGGAGGAGGAAAGACAAGGAGTTCAGTTTTAGAGAGGTTAAGTTTGAGAAAGCGTGACGACATCCAGTCAGAGATGGAAGAGAGGCAAGCAGTGACACGTTGCAGGACGGCCGGGGAGAGGTCCGGTGAGGAGAGGTATATCTGAGTGTCATCAGCGTACAGGTGGTAGTTGAATCCAAAAGAGGCAATAAGTTTTCCAAGAGAGGCAGTATAAAGAGAAAATAGAAGGGGACCAAGGACAGAGCCTTGGGGAACTCCAACCGAGACAGGGCGAGGGGAGGAGGTATCCTTGGAAAAGGAGACACTAAATGAGCATTGGGAGAGATAGGAGGAAAACCAAGAGAGGACAGAGTCACAGAGACCGAGTGATTGAAGAGTTTGAAGGAGGAGAGAATGATCAACTGTGTCAAAGGCAGCAGAGAGGTCAAGGAGAATTAATATGGAGTAGTGACCTTTGGATTTAGCGGAGATTAGGTCATTAGTCACTTTGATAAGAGCGGTCTCAGTAGAGTGGAGAGGGCGGAAGCCAGACTGAAGAGGGTCAAGGAGAGAGTTGGAATTAAGGAAGTGAGACACACGGGTAAAGACAAGTCTTTCCAAAAGCTTTGATGAGTAAGGGAGCAGGGATATGGGACGATAGTTCGAGGGGGAGGACGGGTCAAGAGATGTTTTTTTCAGGATAGGTATTACAGTGGCATGTTTAAGGTCAGCAGGAACAGTGCCAGAAGAGAGAGAGCAGTTAAAGATGTGTGTTAGGATAGGCACAAGACAAGGGGAGAGAGATCTGATGAGGTGAGATGGGACAGGATCAAGTGGGCAAGTGGTGGGGCGAGAGGAATGGAGAAGTGCAGCCACCTCTTGTTCAGTAGCTGGGGAGAAAGTCTGAAGGGTAGGGAAAGCATGATTTATGTGTGGTTGAGAAAGAGAACGGCAAGGAGGGGAGAATTGTTTCCTTAGCTGTTCAATCTTGTCAGTAAAGTAATATGCAAAGCTATCAGCTGTAAGGTTAGTTTGGGGGGTGGCCACAGCAGGGCGGAGAAGGGAATTAAAAGTGTCAAAGAGACGTCTGGGATTGCGGGAGCATGAACTAATGAGAGAGGAAAAGTAGGACTGTTTGGCGAGGGCAAGGGCTGCGCTGTACGAAAGCAACATGAATCTATAATGAAGATAGTCTGCCTGGGTGCGGGACTTCCTCCAGGAGCGTTCAGCACAGCGGGAGCAACTCTGCAGATAGCGTGTTGATTTATTATGCCAAGGTTGGGGTCGTGTTCTCCTCGTGGTGCATGTTTGGAGTGGGGCTGCAGTGTTCAAGGCAGATGTGAGGGTAGTGTTATATGTGGAGATGGCCAGTGAGGGACAGGAGAGGGAAGGGATGGATAGCAGTTGTGAATCAATGTCAGCCGACAGCTGCTGGAGGTCAATAGAGTTAAGGTTCCTCCTGAGCTGAGGGGGGTTAGGCTGAGGTTGTTGGGTGAGGGGGTAATTGCAAATAATGCATTGTCTTTGTGTGTAAGGGTTGCATTGTGTGTGTGTGTAATGGATGCATTGTGTGTTTCTCTGTGTGTAAGGGAAGCATGTTGTGTCTCTGTGTATGTATAGGGATGCATTGTGTGTGTGTGTGTGTGTGTGCGCTTAGTGTGAAAGAGCTCCCTGTCTTGCCCCCTGTCCTATAGAGCTGTCCCTTCTGTCCCTTAGAGCTCTCCCCTGCCCCTTAGCTCTCCAATGCCCCTTAGTGGTCTCTCCTCTCCCCCACCCTCCCCTAGCGGTCTCTTCTCACACTCACCCACCCTCCCTGTGCTCTTCTCATCCCCCCCTCCCTGTGTTCTTCTCACTCCTCCCTCTGTGTGTTCTACTCATCCCCTCTGTGTTCTTCTTACCCCCCTCCTCCCTGTGTTCTTCTTATTCCCCCCTTGTTCTTCTTATTACTCACCCCTTCTTCTTACCCCCTTCTTCTCACCCCCTCTTCTTCTTCTTACTCCCCCCCTTCTTCTTCTTAACCCTCCTACTTCTTCTTACCCCCCTTCTTCTTCTTACCCCCTCTTCTTCTTCTTACCCCCTCTTCTTCTTCTTACCCCCACTTCTTCTTCTTAACCCCTTCTTCTTCTTACCCCCCTTATTCTTCTTACCCCCTTCTTCTTCTTACTCCCCCTCTTCTTCTTACTCCCCCCTCTTCTTCTTGCCCCCTTCTAATAATTACTCCCCACTCTTGTTCTTCTTACTTCCCCCCCTCGCCTCTTCTTACTCCCCCTCTTCTTACTCCCCCCTCCCCTCTTAATTCCCCCTCCCCTCTTCTTACTCCCCCCTTCTTCTTACTCTCCCCCCTCCCCTCTTCTTACTCCCCCCCTCTTACTCCCCTCCCCTCTTCTTACCCCCTCCCTTTTTCCTACTCCCCCCTCCCCTCTTCTTACTCTCCCCCCTCCCCTCTTCTTACTCTCCCCCTCCCCTCTTCTTACTCTCCCCTACCTCCCCTCTTCTTACTCCCCCCTCCCCTCTTCTTACTCTCCCCCCTCCCCTCTTCTTACTCTCCCCCTCCCCTAATCTTACTCTCCCCCCTTCTTACTCTCCCCCCCTCTTCTTACTCCCCCCTCCCCTCTTCTTACTCTCCCCCTCCCCTCTTCTTACTCTCCGCCCTCCCCTCTTCTTACTCCCCCCTCCCCTCTTCTTACTCCCCCCCTCTTCTTACTCTCCCCACCCTCCCTCTTCTTACTCTTCCCCCCTCCCCACTCTTTCCCCCCCTCCCCTCTTCTTACTCCCCCCCTCCCCACTCTTTCCCCCCCTCTTCTTACTCTTTCCCCCTCCCCTCTTCTTACTCTCCCCCTCTCCTTTTCTTACTCTCCCCCCTCCCCTTTTCTTACTCTCCCCCCCCTTCTTCTTACCCCCTCCCCTGTAGCGTGGCCGAGCTGCTCTCCGGTCCACAGTCCCGGCGGAGTGATAGGAAGGTGCACACTCAGTGTGCACTTCCTGTCAGTCCGGCTGGTTACAGGAAACAGAAACTCAGCGCGGAACAGGAGTTTCTGTTTCCTGTAACCGGCCGGCTGACAGGAAGGTGCACACTCAGTGTGCACCTTCCTATCACTCCGGCCGGGACAGCGGACCGGAGACCCGCTCGGCCACGCTACAGGGGAGGGGAGGGAAAAGCAGCTGCAGCCGTCTGAACGCTCTTTACAGAGCGCTCGGCGGCTGCAGCATTTAAAGGGCCGGCCCGCCACATCCGGTCCTAAAATAATTTCGGGCGACCTGGGGGGCAATTGCCTCCCTGCCCCCCAGCCCAGCCCGCCCCTGGTAATATAAACATTGCAGTTTCTCTAAAACTGCAAAGTCTTCCTTGCAGGGCTAGAACGACAGGGACACTGAACACAGACCACTTCATGAAGATAATAACAACAAAGTATTTAAGCAGGAAAGGAACATTCAGATTACTCTGGTTTTCAAGTACATCCTGAGGATCTTACCTTAGCCCAATATCCAGCCAGGATTTGAACCTGTGACCCAAAGTTCGAGCAGACTCTACTGATGATGCATTAGCCCACTGAGCTATCTCCCCAGCAAGATGTTAAGAGTTTGGTAAACAGATTTCCGTACACAGAGTTTGGTATACAGATATATTTCTCCTATGTTTAGAAAATGCAAATTGTACAAGTGACAAAAGAGAAGATTGTCTCTATGGATAAGCACTGAATTGGCATGAGATCATCCTAGTGATGATCTCAGAAGAAGGGGGCATGGTGGCTGTGGCATCTCTTGCCACTGGATGATAGGTAAGTTCACATTTACTGTTTTTCTTTGTAAAAGGAGTTCCAGTAATTTAAATACATTAAAGAGAAATAAAAGAGAGAACTTTAGCCCCCTTAAAATGCATTATATGGATAATATATTTAAAAAATAATGCAACATTTAAAAAAAAAAAGTTCCTTTCTTTAAAGTTCCCCGCAAATGCACTATTTAATGAGCCTGCCTCTAGGTATAGAGAGAACATTTCCTTTAACAGAAGGGCAATATGGGATAAGTACTTTATACCCCACAAATAAATTAATGTATCACATAGACAGGGGCAGACTGAGAACCCTCAGGCCCCACAGGCAAAATAAATCAAGGGCCCCCTTACAGGCCCCACCCTTGTCCCGCCTCCAGCAACACCCTACACAATCTTTAGACACAAGGAACAAAAGTGCAATGGGCCATGGGTCTTTCTAGCAGAGGCTATCTCAGTGTCCTTTAGAGAGTGTGTTAGAAAGAATCCCCTCCAGGCCCCATTAGAGACTACAATGGAGTCTAATAGGCTTGGAAGGGGGTCTTTCTAGCAGAGGCCATCTCAGCATCCATTAGATAGCCTCTGCTGGAAACAGTCGCCTCCAGGCCCCAGTAGAGACTACAATTGAGGGCTAATGGGCCATGGAGGGGAGGTCTTTCTAGCAGAGGCTATCTCAGTGTCCTTTAGAGAGTGTTAGAAAAAATCTACTCCAGGCCCCATTAGAGACTACAATGGAGTCTAATGGGGGCCTGGAGGGGGGTCTCTTCAACACTTTGATTCCTATTTACAATATAGCAACACAACATAGCTTGCTGATACCTAGGCCAAGTTGGCTCCTCTTACCTTAATTAATGTTGCTGGCTGGCAGTCTGTGGGCTTGCTGGAAGGCTGTGGGCTTGCTGGCTGCGGCTGGCAGGCTGTGGCTTCCCGGCAGGCTGTGGGCTTGCTGGCTGCGGCTTGCAGGCTGTGGCTTGCTGGCTGCGGCTGGCAGGCTGTGGCTTGCTGGCTACGACTGGCAGGCTGTGGGCTTGCTGGCTGTAAGGCTGTGGCTTGCTGTGGGTGTGTGGGCTGGCTACTGGCCTGTGGCTGGCTGCTGGCCTGGCTGGCCTGTGGGCTGGCTAACTGGTGGCCTGTGGGCTGGCTGGTGGCCTGGCTGGCCTGTGGGCTGGCTGGCTGGCCTGTGGGCTGGCTGGCTACTGGGGCACTTGTAGATTATTTAAAGAAATAATCCATGCACAATAACCACTGCTGCTCTGTGTAGTGGTTATGGTGCCAGGAGGGCCGGGACCCCCTCCCAGAGTAAGTAGTCAAACTGTTTAAGAACAGTTTGAAAACTTACCTGGGGTCTGCTGGGATATGGGGCTGCATTAGGGTATAGGAGCAGTGGTGCAATGTGTGAGGGGTGCAGTGTGTGTGTGAAAGGTTCAGTGTGTGTGTGTGTGGGGGGGGGGGGTGTAGTGTGTGAATATGTAGGGTGTGTGTGGCAATGTTAGTATGGGGGTCTGTGTGTGTATGGGTGGGCAGTGTATGTGTGTGTGTGAGGCAATGTGTGTAAATGTGTATGGTGTGTGTCACGATTCGGAGAACCAAACACGCTAACACACACACAGAAAAGGCACTGTACCGGACCTTAGAGTGGCCGGGCTAAGCACACAAAGAATAGTCAGGAGAAAAGCCGAGTAAGGGGAACCAGAAGAAAAAAATAACGAGAAGCAAGCCGAGGTCAAAGGGTAGGAGAAAGACACAAAGTCAGATAAACGAGCCAGAGAGTACGTAACCAGAAGCACAAGTTTCAGTAGCAATACTAGCAAGCAAAGACCACAACTGGGCAGGGAGGAACAGGAAAGGTAAGTATTTAAATCATAAGTTTAATTCTGATTGGATAATTTCCAATCAGAATTAACAATCACACGTGGGAGATATCTAAACCTCCCACTGTGATTGAGGCACTGTGCCTTTAACGCCGGGTCAGGTGGCTGACCCCGGCGTGTAATATATTGGGCGGTCTCCCAGCGTGCAGTGTCATGCATGCTGCCGCTGGGGGACGTAGAGGAAGACGCGGGCGGCATCCGAGGCAGGAAGGATGCCACTCGCCGAGCCCACGAGGAGGAGGGGACCGTGGACGGCTGGAGGGTGAGTACCACGAGCGGAGTGCAGCCTCCCCTCGCAGCCGCCCGCGGGATCCCGACAGTGTGTGTGGGGACAGTGTGTGTGTACGGGGTCAGTGAGTGAATGTGTATGGTGTGTGTGTGGGGGCAGTGTGTGTATGGGGCTAGAGTTCACTCTCACTCCACTGACCACCAGGAATCCCTCCCCTGCCGGCTGCCTGCACGGTACCTGCAGACCGGGGAGAGAGATCGGCTGTGTGCCTTTTTGTCTCCCCCAGTCCCTCTGTATGTTTCTTTCTCCCCCTCACTGCTCCTCTGTGTCCATGTCTCCCCTCTCCTTCCCAGTCTCTCTTCCCCCATCTGCCTCTTCCCCCCTTCCCTTGTGTGTCTCTCTCTCCTTTCTCCCTGTGTCTCTCATCCCCTCTGTCTCTTTCTCCCCCCTTTCCCTGTGTCTCTCGCTACCCCACATCTCTTGTCCCCTCTGTCTCTTTCTCTTAAAAAGTCATTGATATGGGATCTCTCCACCATGTATGTTATACCAGGGTTATGCACTAAAGTAAGGGCAAGACTTTAGAGTTTTGGGTAAATATTCATAGAATAACAGAGTATGTAAAGCCAATTCTCTCACTGGAGGAAATGCTTCCTAATCTGTCACACCTTAGTAAATATAAGTCACGTCATGACTTTTAAAAACACGTACACCGTGCATACGTATTTGGGTATATTTCCCGGTGTCTCTCTCTACCCCACATCTCTCTTCCCCTCTGTCTCTTTCTTCCCCCTCCACCATCTCTCTATTCCCCCTTTTTCTCCCCCTGTGTCTCACTCTTCCCCCCTGTCTCTTTCTCCCTCCTTTCCCTGTGTCACTCTCTCCCCCATCTGTCTCTTTCCTTCCCCTCCCCATGTCTCTCTATTTTACCACTGTCTGTTTCTTCCCTCTACCCCTGCCTCTATCTATTCCCCCCTCTCTGTTTTATTCCCCCCCCTCCCATTTACCAACAGAAGACTGAGGGGGCCGGCCGCGGTACACGCTGGAGCCGCTGGGCCGGGTGGCAGCCTCCAGCGTGTACCGCGGCCGGCCCCCTCAGTGTCCCACCGGACCGGCCACCCGGTGGCACCTACGTGCTCAGTCCCCAGATGCTGCAGACGCGGTGGGGCAATCCGGCCCATCCACCGGGCCCCCTGATGGCGGCCCTGGCGGCAGGCCCCCCTCCCAGCCGGTACCTCAGACCATGTCCGAAGTGCCCGACAGGTAAGTCCGCCCCTGCACATAGATGGTTACTCACCTGCCAACAAACATCCAGCTTCTATATGAAAGTCCTTCTGATGCTAATCTCTTCCTTAACAAACTGTTTTAGAGCAGTAGGAGTGTGCATCAATTTTTCTCTGCAGAATTTCCACCAAATACGTGGAATGAACTGTCTTGGATGAACTGCTACTTAAACAGATATAAACAGTATTGTAACTAAGATAAAACATACAAGGTGTAGGGTTTCACACAAACAGTCTTGGAGGGTTTCAATGAAGTGGCACCTTATAGAGTAAGAAGATAAAAAAGGATATAAAAAGGAATACAACCTTCAATGATAGAGGAAATCTGGAGTGCTGTCATAGTCCAGAGCTTCCGGTCGGACGCTACACGCTCTGCATGCGTGTCTATTTGTACGAAGTTGCGCAAACGTCATAAAGGCGCTACTCAAAGTGCCGAACCCATCGGTTCGCACAAACTGAAACTCCTGAATTTGGCTTTCGGTCGAATTCGGGTGTTTAGGCAATCTACAGTGATGCAGACCAATGGGATTGATTGCCTGGCTTTATAAAACAGGGCCTTTCAGTAGCAAGTTGCCCTGTTGTGCTTGTTGTTGACCCAAGAGTGTGCTTTATATTATATTTGGATTTCTTGTTACCGACTTTTATAGTTTCTCTGCTTTCTATGTTCCTGACCTTGGCTTGTCTTACCGTTTTTGCTGTCCTATCCTACATTTGATCTTGACTTTCTTCTTGACTACTCTTTACATTAAATACGGCCATTTGTTATACCTCTCCATTAGCAGATTGGGGTCTGTGTGTTTTGGGTTCTCCTACTTTAGCCGTGACAAGTGCCTAGAAAGATAAACTATACATGATGTAATACGTAATGATGTGTGAAATACACTCAAAGTGGGGGAGGGGGAGAGAACTCACTAGAGCCAGGGGACATGTCAGCTTATCACCCCTAAAAGGGGTATATGTAGATACAGGTACTTCAATCTTCTGTGTGGGTCTTCATAAACATGAAATAAACATAAAAGGAATGTAGTGCAGATAGGATGCACAAAGAAATTTATTATTAAAATTGCACTTACAAGATACTCTAATATGGGCATATCTCCACTTCCAGTGGATCAAAGAAGGAATCCTGAGCAGGTAATGATCCCAATAATGAAGGAGAATATCCCAAAAGCAAAGCCAAAATAAAATATAAGAAACGATATCGGACTACTCTCGTGTGACCCCTCAATGTATATGGTAGTGTTGATAAAAGAATCCTGTTCATCTGTGCTCTTCGTGGATGGTGTGTGTTTCACCGTGAAGCGATTTCCAACTTCCGAGTTTGTCGCCTTGTTCGTTACATCATATTCGTGCGCATGGGTCATATGCGTACCACGTTGGAACGCAACTTCCTTGACACAACTCGCAATCAAGTACTCAGATAGAGATCGTCATCATGACATTAGACTTCCCAATAAGACTTACATCAAAGGAAGTAGTGTAACTAATATTAGTTTTCCTATAAACGTGGGTTATGGCACACAAACAGACAAGGCAATTGCTAAACCAAACTGTAGTAGCCCCGTACCAGACTCAATTCCCTTTGACGGGAGCCACTCGGCCAGTGTCTGCTGCACATCCGGGGAGGTGAGTCCCTCCTGAACCGGGGCAACCTGGATTGGCCCATAGATGGGGACGGGGTGGGTGGGCACCTTCCGGGATAACACCATGCCCTATACGAGTGAAAAGGCTCTCAGATGACGGACCATGACGGCTCCCCTGAATAAGGCTATAAGTGTGAAGGCTGATATGTTTTTTCTGCCTATTGTTATTGGATTCTATTGATTTCGTATTCAATATTCCTCTGGGTAGGACACCGTTTTATATACACATGTTGTATCAATAAATATCTATTTAAAGCAAACTGTAGTAGTAACGTTGCTTAGAATATTTCTTTAAATATAAAATAATCTGTTATTTCCAGCCTGAAATGCTCCTTTAATTAAACGTAATAGGCAAAGCTATTGGACACTGCACAAAATGTCACACAAGCTTTAACTTATTTCTTATGATTTCCATCAATAAATCCCTTCTGGCCGATGCAACTATGCTAAATGATTTGTGGTCACGTCCAACATTCTGCCAGGCAGCTAACTTGTTCCCACTAATGCACATACTCTGGGCTGACTTTGTATAAACATTCAATAGGTTATTGGCATAACAAGCACATGTCTAATTTATAGACAATCCGGTCTGTTTGACTAATCAGGCAATTGCACCAACATGCAAGTATTGTATCTGACCACATCCCCTGCAAAGTAAGACTCTTAGTAGTTTATTTAGAATATTAAGTACAGCCGAGGGTCCACACAAACACAATTACACAGTCACTCTCCTATAAAGGAAAGGACATTTAGATACTTTACTTGTAATTGGAATGAGTCATAAATTACATAATTTTTTTCACAACTTTTAAAATTAACTTTAGGCATTGGGTATTATTGTTCCTTCTTACGTGGTTCCAAATGCAATGTCCATGTAATAGATACTAAACAGTTGGTGGAAACTTAGATCATGCTAGATCATAAAGAATGTCTAAAAAAGACACAGAGGCTTAATTCTACTGGACAAAATTAAATGGAGTTAATGAAAATGTGTGATTTTTCTAACTGAATGTTAATGCTAGAGTCGAATAATGACTCCCGTTTCACTCATAGACATGTTTAAGGTTTGTCACCAGGTCTGTTTAAACCATTGTGGAATCTACTATCTCAGTGTGCGTTAGACTCTATTCCTAAAACAGACATTTAGTGTATTTTATCTATTTTAATCTTTCAGACTTGGTCACTGGGGGAGGATTGGTCCACTAGTGGACTGATCTGGTATTGATCAGGCTGCTGAACTATGAGTATGTATACCGGTTTCCCAACTGTCTTGATTGGGCAGTACAAATGACACAATTCATGTCATTGGCTGATTCCCCTTTTACCCCACCTTCTGGTGTCCCGGGTTTGCAGGTCGATGTAGTTGGGTCTGTGCATGATGTCCGCAGAGGTTTTGATAAATGACCACAGTATGCGGAAACAATACTCATGACATTCTTAACACATGCCAGATGTCATTGGTGCCAATGGAATTTGGGAAACAGTTTGCGAATGTTATGTTATGCTGTGCAGTTCAAACTGATGGAGGTTGCAAGGGTGTATAATATCACACTTCACAATATCATAGCTTCCATATGTTAAGTCATGTATTGCATACTCTGTGTGACCATCTACACAAATAAGTCAATTTATTTGTGCTTGCCCCCATGCCACAAGTTGCAAGTCCTTCCCTTCTCTCAACATTCACTATCTCCATGGTGGTGGCAGCATCTTGCGGTAAGGAAGCTCTCTAGCAGCAGATCCTGGGAATCTTGTGAGAAATGAAGGAAGGGCGAAATACATGACAATACTGCAAGAAAAGCTTTTTTAGTTTGCTAAAAAGCTAAATATTGGGAGAAAGATCACCTTTCTGAAGAACAATAATCCTAAACACAAAGCAAAAGAAACTAAACAGTAAAACAAATATATATATATATATATGTATATATGCAGATAGTAGATAGAGCACTCCAGAGGTCTTGTTTTAAGATTATTTATTCAGTGTAGAAAAATCAACGTTTCGACCCTCAGGTCTTTATCAAGATACTAAAACATGTACAACAGTGACATTATATACCATAACCAATAAAGGAGTAATCACTAACCTGAAAAGAGCTGTGTATCCCCAAGCCATGTGTAACCGCTGATGTGTGATTGCAAAAAATGCCGTGGTGATCCTGTCGGTGAGTGATGACGTCACCAGAAGTGCGACCGGAAGAGATCGTGAATGTGCGTCTAGGTAACCAAGGAAACCACTTGTGAACTGACTTTTGTGTTGAATGTGACATGGCAACAGTTAAAAGAGTATGGAAATAAAAACTGGACTGCTAATGGAACTGGATATTACTGTGGAGATGTTTTATATGCAAAAGATAGCTAGCCGTGTAATTATTGATTATTGCAGGATACTGCATATTGTATAAAGAGGTGAACTTGGTCTGAGAGAGAGCAGTATGAGAAAGGTGTAGAAAAATAAGTGTGTTGTATGGGCTAGAGGTTTGTGAGAGAATCCTGATGGAAGGAGTGTGAAGTGAGTGGATCTGTATATATATATAAAAACAGAACGTGACCAAAACAGAACGTGTCCGCAACACCTAAATAAGTGAATAAACCGGTGAAAGATGATCAAGTGATCCTATGTACATGAATCAGAGTGAGTGCATATGAAAATGATAGAGAGGGTGAGGAGCAATGAAGCATGCAGGAGAAAGCTTAAGTAGGTAGACATTGAGCTAGGCCCACTACTAAGTGTGTAGTGGACGTGACAGAGTGAGAGAGAAAGAAAAGAAAAAATAGAAAAGTGATGAGAGACTAAGAAAACCTAATAAGCAAAATTAGACATAGCTTCCATATATGCAGCAAGCTATAAATACACAGAATGCCGTCCAGCAGTGCATAAGTGGCATGTATCAATGCCAAAAGAGTGATAAATAACATCATGGTGCAGAATTTGAGCAACTGGCTAAACAGAGAGATCAAAAAAAAGGCAAAACGAATTTCATGCTGAAACCAAAATACTACTTTGAAGACATAGTAAATATGTCCAGGTATAGGTAGATATGAGTTCACATCGGTTGTTGTATTTAAAGAACGTCTAAAGAATATATTCAAAAGATATTCGCCAAGTATAATGGACATGAGTTCAAATTAATTGAAGAACTAATCAAAAACCCGTATAGAAAATATACAAAAAATATATTCAACGAGTGTCCAAAAAGGCATGGAGAGAAACGTATTCATTGAGGCCCCTGGGATGTAAGGTATCCAATGTCTTGATCCAATATGCCTCACGTTGGAGCAGGACCCTAGATCGATCACCCCCTCTGGAGAGAGGGGGGATGTGATCGATGGCTATAAATTTAAGAGTGGGTAAACGGTGGTTCATCTCCAAGAAATGCTTGGCCACCGGTTTGTCTGTCTTGCTGTCCCTGAATGCAGTCATAATGCCTGAACGATGTCCTCGCATTCTGTCCCGTAGTGTAAGGTCGGTTTTACCCACGTAGTGGAGTCCACAGGGACAAGATATTAAGTAGACTACGTGGGTGGTGAGACAAGTGATGTAGTGTTTAATGGGGTAACGCTTCCCTGAGTGTGGATGGGCAAATGAAGAGCCTGTGAGCATATGGCCACAAGTAACGCAATTGGTGCATTTAAAGCAACCTGTTTTGCTGTAGGTTTTTAGCGTTCCATATTGTTCAGGACAATCATTTTTGACCAAAATGTCCCTGAGGTTCCGATTCCGTTTGAAGGCAATGCGGGGAGGATGAGAAAAAGCAGAATGTAATGTGGGATCGGAGGACAGCAAGTCCCATCTCCGACGGATGGCCTTGGCGATTTGATCACTAGCCGTGTGGTATAGCAGAGGTAGTGTGACAATCCTGGGTTTGTTGGAAGGCATCGTGGATTGTATGTCAGACTTATTGTAGATCGCCCACGCTCTG
Organism: Pelobates fuscus; assembly: GCF_036172605.1. Taxonomy (NCBI): domain Eukaryota; kingdom Metazoa; phylum Chordata; class Amphibia; order Anura; family Pelobatidae; genus Pelobates; species Pelobates fuscus. The sequence goes on along the minus strand of NC_086322.1, from coordinate 46,204,269 downwards.
TCAAAGGAGCGTCTCAGTGTTGGGTATGAATATCCCCTTTTCAAAAATGCTTGTTGCATCGAGGAGATCTGTGTCCTGGTGTTATTCGGATCTGAATTGTTCCTCAGGACTCTGAGGAACTGTGAGATCGGCAGTGATTTCTTAAGTGCACCAGGATGGAAGCTTGTGGCATGAAGGACCGTGTTGCGGTCCGAGCTTTTTTTGAAAAGGGTATAACCAATCGAGTGGTGGGACCGATAGATTTCCACATCTAAAAATTGGATCCTCTCGATATTGCAGCAATGGCTGAAACGTACCGGGGAATTGATCGTGTTGAGCTCTTGGATCATAGTCTCAAAGGATGAAGGAAGGCCTGCCCATAGCATGAGAATATCATCCACATATCTCAGATATAATATGAGGTTGGACTGGTATCTCGATAGGATGTACTTCTGTTCATATGAATACATATAACTATTGGCATAGTTCGGGGCTATGGCCGATCCCATCGCGGTCCCCGTTTGTTGAATATAGAAGGACTTCTCAAATCTAAAATAATTGTTACTCAAAGTAAACTCAAGGCATTCAAGAAGAAACTCAATGGGAGGTCCCTCGTATTGGTCAGACTGGATGAGAACCTGTCTCATGGCATCTACCCCCTCGGAATGGGGTATGATTGTGTATAAATTTCTTACATCTACAGTTGCCAGAGTGATGGGACCCTCCGGAAGGGTGACTTGATTAAGATGTGTGAGAAGATCCTGTGTGTCTTTAAGGCACGTGGGTATCGATAGCGTGGGCATTTTACAGTGATGGTCGATGAATTTGGCCAGCGGTTCCAATACACCTCGTTTGGCAGAGACGATGGGGCGTCCAGGGGGATTTCGAGCATCTTTGTGTACCTTGGGTAAGGTGTACAGTAGAGGAGTTTTGGGGTGTAGATCAACCAAGTAGTTAGCAGTTTGGTCGTCAAGCCAGCCGGCCATGACACCCCTGTTAACCAGTAATTGTAATTTTTGTGTTATGGTCTTTGTAGGGTCAAACGCAATTTTCTTATACGTAGTCGTGTCCGATAGTTGTCTGAGGATTTCCATGCGATAGGATTCGTAGTTCTGTATAACGATCGCTCCGCCTTTGTCGGCTGGTCTGATGGTGATGTTTTTGTCACCAGCAAGGTCCTCGAGTGCCTTATGTTCCTTCGTCGTTAAGTTGTATGAACCAGACTTGGACTCTGAAAAGATTTGGTGTATATCATTCTTTACTAGACTGGAAAAACATTTAATAGAGGGGTGGGACGTTTTTGGTTCCCATGTACTTTTCAGCCGAAGCTGGTTCTTGGACTGCGGGTGTGGGTTTTGTACTAATGTTTGTAGATTCAAAGTGCGTTCCATCTTATATAAATCTATATCTGTTTTGAACACATCAACTTTTGGAGTCGGGACAAATGTGAGGCCTTTGGACCGTACTTGGACATGTTCAGGACTGAGGATCTTGGAGGATAGGTTAAAAATAGGAGTTAAGTCTTCCTGTTCACAGTTCTTGGACGAGTGCCTATGTATCTTGCCCCTCTGTCCTCGTCTGCTGATTTTGGGTCTCTTAGATCTTTGCGCCCTCTTGTATTGAATCCTGGTGGATCGTTGGAGTGTTGGTCCTGGGGAAAAAAAGGAGGTCGTGTAGATTTTCTAGATGACATCACTGGTTTGTCCTGGGATGCTCCCGTTCCTTCAGTTTCAGATGTGGATTCTGCAGAGCTAGTGTCTATAGACAAAAATTGAGGTTTGCGAACCTTCTGTTTATATCTGGCAAAATTAGGTTTACGTCGCTCCCCACATAGCCAGTGGTAGACCTGGTGGTGGGTGTAATCAAAATTAACCCGTTCCAGTTTTTGTTTTTTAAATCTGATTAGATCGTTCCTGTATCTCATGATCTCATCTTGTAGTTTTACCATATACTGCGTAGAGGTTGCAGCTGTCAAAGTAGATGTATGTAGTCTCTCAAATTTGTTAATGGAGTCTTTGGTGAAGATTAGTTCACTCCTCACTTCCTCCACCACTATCAACATCCAATCTAATGAACATTTGTTCGAGATCCCTACAAAATTCCGGATTCTGGCGTCCAATCGTGGGGGAGTTACGGACCCTAAACCCTCTGGGAATACGTTTGGCCCGATAATAATCGGAAATGAAGATACCATGTAGGTCCAAATCTGTCTCACGTCTCTTCAGTTTAGTCAAATCATTATACAGATCTCTGATAGAGTCTGTGTGTATCAATTCTGTAGTAGTATTGGGCCATAGTATTTGATCTGCATCCTGTTCATTCAGTTGCAGGGTTTCTGCAATCTCAGATAGGGCTCCAGCCCTTAACAAAAAATCTTCCATATCCCTTTAAAAAAAAAAAGTATCCTGCAATAATCAATAATTACACGGCTAGCTATCTTTTGCATATAAAACATCTCCACAGTAATATCCAGTTCCATTAGCAGTCCAGTTTTTATTTCCATACTCTTTTAACTGTTGCCATGTCGCATTCAACACATAAGTCCGTTCACAAGTGGTTTCCTTGGTTACCTAGACGCACATTCACGATCTCTTCCGGTCGCACTTCTGGTGACGTCATCACTCACCGACAGGATCACCACGGCATTTTTTGCAATCACACATCAGCGGTTACACATGGCTTGGGGATACACAGCTCTTTTCAGGTTAGTGATTACTCCTTTATTGGTTATGGTATATAATGTCACTGTTGTACATGTTTTAGTATCTTGATAAAGACCTGAGGGTCGAAACGTTGATTTTTCTACACCGGATAAATAATCTTAAAACAAGACCTCTGGAGTGCTCTATCTACTATCTGCATATATATCCACGCTCTGCAGCACCGAGGCTTTTTTTCATTGGAATCTATTTAAAGGTAGAGTGCCAGACTTTGAACATTTTATATATGTATATATATATATTTGCACTCCTGGAATTAAGTTTCAATGCCCGGTGCTGGTCAGGCACAGAATTTAGAAAACAAAAGAAATGACCGCACTCTCACGTCTTTTGTGAAGTATAATAAAATGTAACTTTTAATTTACATAACTAAAAAGTTATGACTTTTTAGTTATGTAAATTAAAAGTTACATTTTATAATACTTCATAAAAGACCTGAGAGTTCGGTTATTGCTTGTTTATATATATATATATATATATATATATATATATATATATATATAGAGATATATATATATATATATATATATATATATATATATATATATATATACACTGCAACCACTCATTTAAAGTCCTGATCTCAAGTTGATGTATTAGAAAACCGAAATCCACAATCGCCACCAAGCCAACCTAGAGCAAATCTACCAAGAAGAATGGTCAATACCTACTTCCAGCCAGTGGACAAAGCTGGTACTTACAGGGTTAAAATGGAAAATAAATTGTAAGTAAATTTAACATTTAAGGCCAGATTAGCCAAATTGAGTTTGAAAATGTTTCCATTTTGACTGTTTTGAAAATTTGAAATTCACTTTCAACTCACCTTGCATTCTCACTTTAGTGAATAACACTATTACAGATATAATAGGACAAAAGGTGGGTTGACTAAATTTGAATATGAGAGATCCAGTTTCAATAAAACTATTGTTTGGATACTTGTGAGTGTGTATCATTTGTCATCCAGAAAAAAAATGTTCAAGTGTTGTGAATACTTTTGTAGGATAATGTAGCTTATGGATGGGTTTGTATGTTGTTAAGTTGACCATTACCCAATTAAAATACAAGAACAGCCGGATCTTGGTAGCACACAATGTAATCTGCCAGATGCCTTCTAAGGTCACAATAGAGGGATTTGTCTTGAACAAGATGATCGTCCTAGCTGTACTGTTTTGCAAAAATACATCCACCTGCTCAGAAGTGATAACTAAGGGAGTTAGTATAAAATTTTACGAGATGCATAATAACGCACTATGGTAAGCGCAGGCTTATTGATGGTATGAGTCAGTGTACCCATTTAAAAACTCTGAAGGAGATAAATCGAAGTATACTTCTAAGCGTTCTTTAATGGAGTTAAAAAATTTTCAATTCATGTGTTGTAATGTGTCCTCTTTTCTTTTTTGGATGTCCTGACATGTTTATGTGTTTCCGCAATTGTGTTGCACTAACAGAGCGCCCTTTTTCTGGTGTCACAAATGTGCAAATATTAATAAATAGAATGAACTACACAAAATGTAACACAAAAATCAAAAATGAAAGGCAAGTTGTAAATGTAAAAAAAAAAAAAAAAAAGTGGAAAAGAGTATCAAAATAGATAATTCATACCAGAAAAATAAGTCCTATAAACGGTTCAGATTATTCAGCGACACTTTGGTAGATCGTACCCTTAGAGTTCTAGATGGCATCCTCCAAATAAAAAACAGATTTAGAAAAAAGGTTGGAAAAAGGCGACTCAGCAGATCTTATAACTTGTTTTCCATTTCTCAGAAGTCCAAATTTCGTGTTCCTTACACCCTGTTATGCATTTTCGTGCACTGAATACAAGCAGCTTCCAAAGATTAGCCCTGCAATGTATTCCATCTTTTTGAAGTTCATGGTGTAGTCTTTGTTGACACTAGGTCAAAAACATTCTGCTTCAATATTGTGCAGCTTTGTAACCTGTGCATTCTGTAGGTATTCTGTGAAGGGTCTGTATGTCTCTGTCAACGAGCACTGTTTCTGTAGCTATTATTCCACGAACGTTTCCTTTTCACTTGAAATAAAAATACTTAAAATACAAACAATAGCTATTTTGTCATATACGGATTTATCCATTAAATATAATAATGTAGCGAGTTAAAAATAAATAAATTGTAAAAATAACTAAGCTGTAACTAGCTGAATGTGAGATTTTTTTTCCAATTCAGCTGGCTTCAGTCTGAAATTAAATCATTAAAATTCACTGTTACAAAGCAACACGGAGGGATAACAGACAGGGCTATTCACTACAATGTGAATTGCAAAGAATTTAAAGTAAATTCTAAGTTAGGCCACGATATCGGAACGGGATAAACATTCCAAGGCAGACATATTTTCCGTTTGGCTACTAGGGCTGTAAATTTGAAATACATTTAGAATTTCTAACTAATCAAATCCTCTCTGTTAATTGCTCTGTGTAGGTTAGAAAAATAACACAACAAAGTACTTATAGTGAAATCTCTTTATAGGTAATTGGTAATCAGCTTAATGTCCGTTTTTTATTTTATATGTATGTATGTATGAGAAAGAGTTCAAGGTGATGTCTTGGCCTCCAAGTTCCCAAGATCCCAATCTGATTGAGCATCTGTGAGATGTAGTAGAACAACCAACCTGATCTATGGAGGCCTCACCTTGCAACTGCAGGACACGTTCAGAGGTCTTGTGGAGTCCATGGTTTGATTGTGTAGGGGGGGCCTACACAATATTAGGCAGGTGGTTTTAATGTTGTGGCTGATCAGGAAAGGCCATAATAATGGAAGCACCACATGGATAACTAGCTAACTATAAAGTCAAATAAATAAATAAATAATACATATAATTTCTTTATTTGACTTTATAGTTAGCTAGCTATCCATGTGGGGCTTCCATTATTATGGCCATCCTTGCACATGCATATTCACGTTTTACAGAAATAAACTGCTTTGCTCTTTACAACATGATATTTTTATATACAAACATACATTGTTTTTATGACGAGGTCCTGTATTAAGACCCTAAAAGGTCCGTCTCTTAACCTGATTCCACAGCAGAAGGCAGCACAGCTTGACACTGGTAATATAAGATACTTGCAAAAAGGTGTCATATTATACAAGAGGCCATTCTCTCCTGCAAGTATTATGGCACCTGTTTATTAAACAAGAGGTGATAACAAAAGGATCTAGCTTAGAATACATTTTACGAGGGAAATAGCGTGGCACAGTGTTAAACAAACATCTATTCCCCACATAGAGTTGCAACATTTTCAACATACGTCAATTCATTTCCTGGATGGGTAATTAACACTATGCACAGATCACTGCTTTCCCTGTGACCGCTTTGCAATGTCCCTATTATTATTAGACTTGTGCATAGTGAGAAAATGATTTGGCAGAAATTGAATAATTATTTTCTGAAATTAAAACAAAATTCCAGCTGAAATAGTAAATTTAAACTAAACATCGCTTCGGCTCTGCGGAATTTATATACCGAAAAACTGATTTGGGAGTTCATTTTCAGCATTTTCTTCCCTTGTGGGTTAATCAACCCTATATTTAGGTTTCCCTTTAATTCCCTTTGATTACCACCACTATTACTATATGATATTTATCATGCAGTCTGACAAGGCCCATGACCTCTGGGTGCATGCGACCCCTCAGATTCCCCACCTTGATCCAAATACGGTCGTCATCGACCGCATCAAAGATTTTGACATCAAAGCTGGTAAATATCAAAAAAGAAATCAGACGCACGTTGGTGGTTCCCCAACTATCTCTCAAATATTTGGCGCGAGTCATCGGACTCCTAGCGGCTTCCATCCAAGCCATATTCCCAGGCCCTCTCCATTATCGGCACTTCAACGACTATAAGCCTCTTACCTCAGAGGCGGAGCATCATACAAAGACATGGTGATGCTCTTTTCATTGGTGGCTTCTCCACACGGAAGCCTGGAATGGATGCCCTATCTTCGGAATGACACCAGACCTGACCACAGAATCGGACGCAAGCTTGCATGGTTGGGGAGCGCGTTGTGGAAATATCTCCATGGGAGGCCAATGGTCAAATCTAGAATCCACACTACATATCAATTGCCTAGAGCTTCTGGCCCGATCCTTTGCTGTACGCAGCCTCTTTTTTTTTTTTCTCTTTTACAACTCAGGCATTCCATTTGTTTAGATTTAAATCGTTTGCTCACAGTTTTATTTAACAAAAAAAAGTCTTTATTTGTTTGTCTGAGGTTATTTCAGTTATTTAACAAGAGCATTGCAGGTCATACCAGCAGGAGATGCAGCTGTAGTTTGGCACCTCTGTCTCCCATTAATTTATAGTCTATCCTTGTATGTCTGCCAGAAACACATGTATTCCGTAAAGAGGTTACACTGTAGATCTTTTAAACGTGCATTTAAATGTGCTCCCTGTGGTGGGAGGGAGCCAATACGCCTCATATGCATGTACAGAATGATGTCATCTGGAAGAAAGTGGCTGTTATAGTCTGATCTAGGGTCACAATATTCCGTATGTTTTTTTAGATACTTGTGAGTATCACATAGATACTACATGAAAAGTGCTGCCCCACAGTATGTGTAAGAAATATGCTGCATGATGAATATCAATTACTTTATCACCAGAGGTGGGCTGGCAACTGTATAGGTGCCAGGGCAAACTTAAACTTTGGACCCCATGAAGTCCATGTACACATTCACCTTTACTATAATGTATTTTAATATTGAGTTAAAGTTAAATCCCTGAAAGAGCTTAATGACTCTCCCTGGCTTTTTCCCCTCCACTCCCATGCAGCAGATCGCTCTATTTTCCATTCCTGGGATTGCTATACGGGACTAGGGCAACTGCAACATGTCTAGCGGGACCAAGCGGAACTCTACATCGGACTTGTATGACGTTGCTGCCCAGTGCAACTTACACCCATTGCTGCTCAGTTACCCAGTCCACCCAGGAGACCACTAATTGGAAGGGAAATAAGGAAGGTGAAGAGCCATCAATGCACAACGAGAACCAGATGGATTCCCCTTCTCCGAAGTCAGAAGGACTCTTTTCTGGAGACTTCTGTAAAGCCCTCACTTGGATTTGGCTGCATAACCACAGACTAGCCCCCAAGAGCCTTGTTCATTCAAAGAGCTCTTTTGGGTTTCAATTCATGACATTGATTTACCACCTGTGGGATATGAATTCTACACACCGTAGAACAAACGTATGTGGAAGTGAGATATATTCAGGAAAGCATTGTGAATCTAACATCCCAAGCCCAGTTCCTTATCCTTAATTAGCTTATGTACTGGAAAAGAAGTCTACAAAGATGTCACTCCTGCCGAGAAGGACTCTAAATAGAGATCAGAGTACATCGTTTTTTATAAACTGTGAACATTTGTTTCCTACTATAGTGGATGTCTCTAGCAGAATTTTTACTGAAGTTGGCATACATGGACACCGGGCCAATGTAAATATTGTACTTATTGTGGAACAAAAGCTACTGTCATTTATTTTACTAAGCTGTGCGTTGACGACTAAGCTGCAAAATTTAGGCCAAAGACGACAAACTGGGAAAGAAAATCTGCATACTGTCAAAACGTAGATATTTTTCCCCAAGCTGACTGTTTTCAGCCCAAGTTTAGTGAATTCATAGATTTTTTTTCTTAGGACTCTTTGTGTATTATAAAATAATACCATCCTGGAAAGCTATGCCAGCAGCTTTTGGCATTTGAATGCCTAAGGCATGGCTTTGCTTTTGCCCTGAAAGATTAACAGTGTTTTGGAATATTTGCAGAATCCAAGACTGAAAACTGCAAAAAGCACGACCAGACTTAATCTCCAACTGTTTTTTTTTTTTGTTTTGTTTTTTTATCATTTTGTATTTTTTGTGCATGTTTGTATTTCTGACTATGGAGACCAAGCTGATTGTTTGCAAAACTACTGGGAAAATGTAACAGGGCTGAGATGCCTCTGGCATTTGCTGTGTTGTACTTGGACTAGTTATGATACAGATGTTGGGATAATATTCATGAATTTCAAGGAGTTGTTGGAAATGCAGAGGAATGCATACGGCTCATGAGAGAGGAAAAACATGTTTACCCAGGTATGCGCGTCAGCCAATTTACGCCACTTTGTGGTTTACCTTTTATTTCAAAACTACTCACGGTAAATTTAAAGAGTATTCTTTTGCCAAATAAGAAATTCAAGAACAGACTCAAAGAAAAAGGTAAAAAAAAAAGGGACATGAAAATAAGACCCAAGGTGTATGAAGTGTAAGATACAATTTTACATAGAGAACTACATAAAAAAATAAACAAAAAAATCAGTGGGGTTTACTGACCCCCACAATAAAACATCTTTACTTTTTTTTTTTATTATTCTTTATTTTTGTTGTGTATGCATTAACAACATGCTTGGATAGCCACGACAGCTATAGCAAGCTCATTAGTAATGAAGTATAACAATAGCATGGCATATTGAGTAACGGCACAATTTTTTTAAAAAATGGTAAAGATAATTTGCAGAGTATAACATAGAGTTAATGGTAATGTGTGAAAAGAGTAGTTTTCGATCTGGTCGTAGGGTTAGTTTTGGAATACGTGCTTGTGATCTGGCGTAGGTCGGACAGGAGAGAGGTGAGTATCTCCGTAGCAACCGGGAGACCCGCCGTTGGTTGTGTGGGTTTGGAAGGTCCCTTACAGCCCAATGTCTCAGGGCAGTGAAGGGACATGTCATTCGAGCTCTCAGAGTAATCCTCGAAATCAGCCGCCATGTTGGGTCCCGTCGCACCATGTGACCTCCTCAGCAGGTCGCCTATATCGGCCGTGTCTTTTTTTTTAATTCTTACCTGCTGTAAAGAGGTTGGGGTGAAGTTATTTGCATTGCAAGGATTAAGCTTGGGTGTAGCACACTCCTACTACTATTTTACTTCATTGTGCTGACCTAGTACTTACATCGAAAAAAAAAAAAACTGTTTGTGGAGAGATAGACTTGGGAGTCAGTCCTCAAGGCCACTCGTTTTATTTGTTATGTTGCTAGTTATGTGATCTGTGAATTGACCCATTTCTCCTGGAGAAGAGAAAATAGGATATTGGCTTTCCAATGCGAGACCCCTGATTTTAATAAACCCAATCCCAAAAGACACACAATGGGAAATATTTGTCACTCATGATAGATAGTTTGTATTACTTTAATTAAACTTAACCACCGTTGAGCAGCCTTTCCTTTAAAAAAAAATAAAAATAAAAAAAAAGGATAAATAAACACGTCAGGGGAAAAAGGCAGCATTTACCAGAGCAAAACTCATGAATTTCAAAACGGTGTTTTTAAAAAAAAGCAGCTCTTACAATATTTCATACCGTGTTCCTAAATTCCTGAAACATATGCTCTTAGCAGACTGCGAATTTCTACTAGTTTCACATTCATCACTATTAACCCTTACTTCACCAGCCAAAGTGTAAGGGTTCTCCTGTTCTGATTATCAGACGTAGGGGACTTTCATGTGTTCCTTTTTAAGTTTAACAGAATAGATTATTTATAGTATATTGTTTGATGTATACTGTTAATTCATTATAGTTTATTGTGTATTTATTGCATATTGTTACTCCATCAGAGGTTAATGTTTTTGAAAGAAATCTGGTGAGAAGGAGGAACATTGTACCTTATTTGTGGGAGTTGTTTTCTGCTTCCTTTTGTTAGAGGGGCTATCAATTTACCCAACACAGGGGCAACAAATGTTTACCTCTTCTTTATTTGCAGAGACAGAACTGCTTGCTCTGGGATGCCCAGCAGTTAAAAAGTTAAAAAACAACTTTAGCTTAAATGAACACTATAGCATTAAGAATACAAATGTTTATTCCCATTTAGGAGACCAGGCCCCTGCTGCAAGGGTTAAAAAGGTGAGTTTTACTTACCTTTTCTCACTCACTGTGCTTGTCTTTGGCGTTCCGCTTTACCTCGTTGGTTCACCCAAAGTTATATTTTCCCACAATACACTGTATATATACATGACAATAACAGCCATTATAAAACTTGTACTAATATGAATAAAACAATTGGACTCTATTAAAAACTTATTAAATTAAGATTCAGATAAATAAAAATGTGTTAAAATTCTGTACCATAAGTTTATTTCACTGAAAGATAAATGAATAAATTGCTGCACGCAGAAAATATACAAACAATGAATTGCATGCTACACAAAATTAATTTATGTAATTAATTGTTGTTAATTTGGACATTTCACTGCAAGGATTGAGGCAGGTTCTGTTAGTTCCCATTACTGCCAAGGGCTGGGGGCTGGCGTCCAGCACTGAGGGTAAGTGGGCAGGCACTGCTAACTGCTGCTGTGTGTGATACTCTGTATTTGAGGCAGTGTACTTTTGGCTGAGTAGGTCTCATGCATGCTATGCTGCAAGTGTCCATGCATGTAACAATGCATGTAGCACAAATAACCCACTGCCACTGACATATGTTGCCTTACTCAGTTCGATACATTTAATTGACTGAAAGCAACTCAATTTAAAACATAAATTGTCTTAAAATAGGGCAGGCAAAAAGAAGAGCCCCAAATATAGTGGCATTGCATCTCCCATGGTGCTTTGCAGGGCTTAGCACAGTCAAAGAGTTAAAAGTTATAGAACAGGAAGTACCTGACTGCCCATGTCTCACAATATGCTGATAAAAATAGTTTTTTGTTATTTTACAAAACTGAAACAAATATTATGGTTAATATTCCATTCTGTCTCTGTCATGTAGTGAATGATGCGTGGCCACCTATCTAAAATGTTTTAACAACCTTCAGTTAATTTGATTTTCTGTCTAATGTTTACCAAGATTGTCAAATTTTATGAGAGAACATGGGATTAACTACTAGTTGAGACAGAATTTTAAATATTGCCAGCAATGACAGCTCCCACGCAGTTTACCTGCCAGATCATGTGAACAGCTAGATTAATACATGAAAAATCACATGACACACACAGGTGAAGAAGAATTTTTTAAAGATTATTTTGGACTATAAATAATAACTTACAGTACAGTACAAATTAGCATACAGCCAAGATTAATTACTTAGCACTCCAATCACCAAAACCACTGCAGCTTGGTCATGGAGGACTCGGCACCACCCCCCCCATAAGTAGTCTACTACTAATCTTACTACTAGGAAGCAGACACACTTTGGGTTAAGTTAGATCATTCTTTTGGACAGAGATGGACCAGTGGCGGATCCAGAAGCTAGGCAGATCATTTAAAGAAACAATCCAGGCACAATAACCACTACAGCTCTCTGTAGTGGTTTTGGTGCCAGGAGTGCCGTGGCGTCCTCCCAGAGTAAGTAGTCAAACTGGTTAAAATACTGTTTGATAACTTAAGCGAGGTCTGCCGGGGTAAGGGCAGTAGTGTATATGTGTGTGAGGGGTGCAGTGTGTGTGAGGGTCGCAGTATGTGTATGGAGGAGCAGTGTGTGCATGGGGGGGCAGTGCATGTGTGAGAGGGGTGCAGTGTATGTATAGGGTAGCAATGTGTATATTGGGAACAGTGTGTTTGTGTGTAAAGGGTGCAGTGTGTGTGTGAGTGGTGCAGTGTGTGTATAAGGGGGCAGTGTGTTTTTGTGTGAGGGGTGCTGTGTGTGTATGGGGGGCAGTGTGTGTATTGGGGCTATGTGTGTAAGGGGGGCAGTGTGTGTATTGGGGGCTATATGTGTAAGGGGGAGCTGTGTGTATATGGGGAAGGCATTGTGTGTATTGGGGGCAGTGTGCGTATTAGGGGCTATGTGTGTATTGGGGGCTGTGTGTGTACTGGGGGCAGTGTGTGTATGGGGGGCAGTGTTATTGATATCTCCTGGAACAGGCAGTGTGTGTAAGGGGGGCAGTGTGTCCAAGGGGGGCTGTGTGTGCAAGGGGGGCAGTGTGTGTAAGGGGGGGCAGAGTGTGTAAGGGGGACTGTGTGTGTAAGGGGGACTGTGTATGTAAGGGGTTGTGTGAGTAAGAGGGGGCTGTGTGCGTAAGGGGGGGCTATGCGTGTGTAAGAGGGGCTGTGTGTGTAAGGGGGGCTGTGTGTGCAAGGGGGACTGTGTGTGTAAGGGGGGGCTGTGTGTGTAAGGGGGGCTATGTGTGTGTAAGAGGGGCTGTGTGTGTAAGGGGGACTGTGTGTGTAAGGGGGACTGTGTGTGTAAGGGGGGCTGTGTGCGTAAGGGGGGGGGGGGGCTATGTGTGTGTAAGAGGGGCTGTGTGTGTAAGGGGGGCTGTGTGTGTAAGGGGGGCTGTGTGTGTAAGGGGGACTGTGTGAATAAGGGGGAGCTGTGTGTGTAAGGGGGGCTGTGTGAGTAAGGGGGGGCTGTGTGTGTAAGGGGGGCTGTGTGAGTAAGGGGGCTGTGTGTGTATTGGGGCAGTGTGTAAGAGGGGGGCTGTGTGTGTAAGGGGGCGCTGTGTGTGTAAGGGGGGCTGTATATTTGTGTGTGGTGCAGGGGGTTATAGTTTCTGTGAGAGGATGGGCGGCAGGTTAAAGATATTTTTTTTAATTATTAAACAATTACAAAAAATATAGTTAATGTGCCCCTCCCTTCTTACTTTTGCTGAGGGAGAGGGAGACATTGCTTTCTTCCAATCCCTGGTAGTTCTAGTGGTTCTAGTGAACTCTACCCTGCAGTTCAGGGTAGAGTTCACTCTCGCGAGAATGGAGCGTTGCCATGGTAACAGCGGCAATGCTCTGTGCTCTCGAGAGGAGAACCCGGCGGAGCTGCAGGTAAGAGCTCCCCTGGGTTCTTTCTCTCTCCCTCCCCTGCCAGACATCCAACAATGTGTCTGTGGGCCGGGGAGGGAGTCTAGACCACCTCTTCTAGACTCTAAGTTTGAGCAGGATCCTCATCAACCTATTTTTCCTGTAACATTTTGTAATTGTCTCATTTATTGTTAACATTTCCCCTTTTATAATATTGTAAAGTCCTGTGGAACAAGTTGGCGCTCTATAAGAAATACCAAAAATAATAATATTAATAGTCTGCAGAGTTGCACATGGCTTTATTGCTTCTACTAGTGTTTTGATAACACGCATGGATCTTGAATCATAAGTCTTGGGTACAGGGGACTTACAGAGGCTACTTATAAAACAAATTTAAAAAATCAACTGAAATCTACTTGACATACTGTATGTATGGTCATCTTTTTTGGCATATGCTTAACAACCCCAAAAAAACACCCCACAAATACTCGGACACCTTGATTTGGGAAAATTATCACAGCTTTAATTACATATAAATAATATGTAGTGTAGATTGGATTAGCCGTAATAGTCCAGTAGACAAGATGCCAAAATACCAGAGTATTGCAGTATGCGATGAAGAAGAGAGGAAAACTCTTGAAAGCTTGTCTTTGAAATATTATGTTAGTCCAATAAAAAGGTATCATCACATACTGCACCCCTTATTCTAATTTAGGGCCCCCAGCTCGAGAGGGGGAAAACTTTTTTTTTTTTAACAGTGAGCAGCCATAGCCATAGGCTGCTCACTGTTTACTAGACATGCCCCTACTCGCGGTATAGCGAGTAGGGGCAAAATTTAATAATACTAAGTAATCTTTACTTAGTATTAGTAAATTTGGCTGAAAGACCAATTTAGGTCTTTCAGCCTTTTGGTAGATAACTCCCTAATACCGTGGGAATTAGGGAGTTATCTACAAAGCGGCTGCAAGACAAGTTCCGAAATTCCGAAGTGCTGAAGTTGGCGTAGTGCCGAAGTTGCCGAAGTTGCCGAAGTGCCGAAGTTGCCGAAGTTCCGAAGTGTCGAAGTGCCGGATTGCCGAAGTGCCGAAGTACCGAATTTCGGAATGCCGAATTGCCGAAGTACTGAATTTCGGAATGCCGAACCGAACCGAAATTGTTTCCCATGCACATGCTTAATGTCCACTATATATACTCCTCTAGCACTAACCCCACCTCCAGTTATACTAGCCAGTCCCCCCCACTACACGCTCCTATGCTGGTCTCCCAGCAATGTCAAGACCCATTCCTCTTAACTGCACAGCTCCATGGGCTACATTATTAAAATCATCCTAAAAAATTACAGTTAGCTCTGAGAATGTAGTATAACAGACAGAAATAATACATTTAATCCACTTGTCAGCACATCACACCCTGTCAGCAGTATGTCACAATATGACATTTATATAGTGAAACAGAATGAAACATAAACAATTGCTCAGCAATAATAAAACAATTATGTCAGTAGCTTGTACAGTACCAGTAGGTATAGAAGATGATTGTAGGTTATAAACTGTGAAGAAGACAAGTAATCAGCATGCGCATGTATGTAACACACGCTTCAGACAATCAGCATAATAATGACACCTTAACATCTGACATGACATTTACAGAACTGTCTGTTTGAATCCATTGTCTGTAGGACTTGGGCAGAGCAGAAGTTCCCTCGTTAGTTCTTTACAATATAAACATTATATGACTGGGGTTTCTTTTTCATGAATACACTTCAAAGTTTAGAAAGCAAATAAGAAGACGGGGCTCAATGTTCTACTGTCTTAACAGCTTATTTTTTTTATAATTGCAAGGTTCCACCCTGCTTCCAAGCTTGCATTCTGATGCATATCCAAATTGATTCTGTTTATAGAATCTTTTATGCCGGTTTCAACGCTTCTCCGAGCAAGCTTTCAGCATCCTATTAAGGCATTTAATGCAAATAATAATTAGATGTTTTTGATAACTGTTCCTGCATGTGAGCTGAATTAAAATATTAGTAACTTGTAATATTGAGTGAACAAATCCAGATCTATCACACTGAAATGAACACGCACCCTTGTGGTTGCTATTTATCAAAGAGAAAAAACAAAACAAAAACAAAAACAAAAAAATTTAATATTTTTAAGTGATTTAAGTGATTTTCAATTGTGCTCCAAAATAGAGAAAGTTTTTCTTTTGACAGGTGCCATTTTGATTGCTCATTGTACTAACAAGCTATTTATGATATACCTATTAACTTTAAGGGTCGGACTGGTCAACCAGGAAAATGGGAATTTTCCCATTGGGCCGCGCTACTCTGCTGTCGGCCAATTAATGTTTAGTAGCCATTACAGTGCACTAGGTGGCTCCTCAGCCACACCCTAGAGCAGCAATCTCCCCTGCAGGGTCTCTCTCTCCCTCAGTGCATAGCAGTAACTAATTAATAGGCTGAATATTCGTCCATTCCTAATTTAGGTGCCTATAGCTAGGTAAGGTTCCTGTTTCAATAGTGTGAATACATATATTCTCAACCCTCAGTGAAGTAGGTGAAATTGTAGTTTTATTTAGCCATAAAACATAGGTGGGCAAGACAACGTTTCCAGAAACGGATTCTATTTATTTACACAAATTAATTTGCTGCCTGGCACCGAATGTCAGCTGCTCTGTGTGTGGGGTTACTGTAATATCACCTCAGTGCTAGATTAATCAACTACAGCTCATTGCAGGCAGGCAGGCAATGCTGGGTAATGAACTGCCCCTGTCTGTGAAACTGAAGGCCCAGGGAGCAGGTAAAAATGTATACTCAGTGCATTGATCTCCTGCTCCTCCCCGAGACAGCAGGACATTAATACACAGCCGAACACCTTCTCCTGGTAAACTGGTGCGAGTACTTAAGTGTCACTGTGTGGGTAAGTGGTAGAGTGAGTGCATGTGTAAAATATTGTGTGTATGTCAATGAAAGTGAGTGTGTGTCTCAGTGAGAGAATGGTGTAATTGATGTTTTGTGTTTGTCAGAGAGAGTATCTGTGTAAGTGACATAGTGTATGTATGTCAATGTGGGTGTGCGTGCATGCCATTGAGTATATTTGTATGTCAGTGAGTAATGAGTCACACATGTGTCTATCCCTTAAAGGACCACTGAAGTCACCAAGACTACTTTATCAGAAGACGGGGCGTGGGTGCAGTGGTCCTCTCATTTTAACATTTCAAGGGTTAAATATGTCCCTTGTAGCTAACATACTGATTGCCACTAGAGGTACTACTGCTGCACTGACCTAGTTTACTGGAAAAAAATATTTATTTTCCTAACGCTATAATGTTCCTTTAAATATATATTTTATCTCTATGTATCTGTGCAAAATTCCTAGCAAGGTGCTTAACCCCTTAAGGACTGAGCCAAATGTACACGTTGTGAACAAAACAAAACGTAAACTAAACCTGGCATTTGCGCTACATGTCTGTCCAACCGTAATTCACCTCTTTCATATTAAATGCACCCTCCCTTATTATATATCATTTTATTCAGGGGAAACACGGCTTTCATTTAAAATAAAATATTTAGCTATGAAACATAATTTAATATGAAAACAAATAGGAGGAAATAAGAAATGTTGTTATTTTTTTAGTTCTACATGACATTTTAACTGTCAATGTCATAATACTGTTTGCTTTTACTGCAATAAAATACACATATTTGTATTCAGCAAAGTCTCACGTGTAAAAGAGTACCCCCTATGTACAGGTCTTATGGTGTTTTGGGAAGTTACAGGGTAAAATATAGCACATTACATTTGAAATTAAAATTCGCCAGATTGGTTACATTGCCTTTGAGACTGTATAGTAGCCCAGGAATAAAATTTACACCCCTATGATGGCATACCATTTGCAATAGTGGACAACCCAAGGTATTGTAAATGGGGTATGGCCATTCTTTTTTAGTAGCCATTTGGTCACAAACACTGGCCAAAGTTAGCGTTAGTATTTGTTTGTGTGTGAAAAATGCAACAAACGCCAATTTGCCCAGTGTTTGTGACTAAGTGGCTAGTAAAAAAGACTGGACATACCCCATTTGCAATACCTTGGGTTGTCTACTATTGCAAATGGTATGCCATCATAGGGGTAATTTTCATTTTTGGGCTACCATAGGGTCTCAAAGGCAACGTAACCAATCTGGCGAATTTTAATGTGAAAAAAATGAAACACAAGCCTTATATTTGACGCTGTAACTTTTGAAAACACCATAAAACCTGTACATGTGGGGTACTGTTGTACTCGGGAGACTTTGCTGAACACAAATATTTGTGTTTCAAAACAGTAAAAAGTATCACAGCAATAATATCATCCGTGTAAGTGCTGTTTGTGCGTGAAAAATGCAAAAAAACTTCACTTTTACTGGCGATATCATCTTTGTAATACATTTTACTGTTTTTAAACACTAATATTTGTATTCAGCGAAGTCTCCCAAGTAAAACAGTACAGGATTTATGGTGTCTTGGAAAGTTATAGGGTTAAATATAGTGCTAGCAAATTAAATTCCCTATACTTTCGGCATGGGTTGTCAGCCAGGTCCCGCTAATTGTAATTAATTAAGATACCTAATTATGTAAAAATCTTACATAAATATATATGTAGAATTAATATATGTATATATATATATATACGTATGTGTATATATATATATATATATATATATATATATATATATATATATAATTTTTTTAAAATATTTTTATTTATATATAGGTATATATAGTGATATATTCGTATATATTTATGTATATAGATATATATATTATTTCGTTCTACGTGTATTTTGATATAAATATATATATATTAATATCACAATACAGTTAGAACGAAATAACACACATCTATATATGTTTTTATTATTTATTTTTAATTATTTTTTTAATTTTATTTTTTAACGTATTTACATATTTTTTTATATTATATATAAATATATATTTATATAACAATAATTATTTATATATTTAATCAGTATCAGTCTACGTGTAATTTGATATTAATATATATATATATATATAATTATATATATATTAATTGTAAAATACACGTAGACAGTGTATATGTGTGTGTTTATATGTGTATATTTCTTTTTTTACACTTATTTAACATTATTTTATTTTATTTCCAGCCAGCAGGGGGACTACCTGTCATTACAGGCAGTCCCCCTGATGGCAATGCAGCAGGCAGCTAACCCGGCCATGTGATTGTGAGGTCCTCGTAAGGACCTCACTCTCACATGGCCAGGGAGGGCTGCAGGAGGACGGATGTCCCGCGGGGGTCACCCTGGGAGTCCTCCCAACCGGGTAAGTGAAAAAAAACGGAGGGCGTACTATTATGCCCTGCGGCGTTTAGAGCTGCTTAGAATAGGGCGTAATAGTACACCCTCCAGTTTTAAGGGGTTAATAAAAGTCCCATTTAGCACTGAAATATCGATCATATTTTGTCTCTTGATAAGTTTGCTTCAATAAACCCAATACACCCTCCAATAAACTATTGAAACACTTAAAAAATAAGAACTCTGAGTGCTTTATTTATTATACATAAATATTTTTTTCTTATTATAGAATTTCAATTTAAATATATATATATCTCATTTGAAATTCTAAATCAAGAAAAAAGAGGTATGCAATTTTTGAGAATAATAAGCACATATACATATATATATGTGTGTATATTAAAATGTGTATGTTATATATTATATCACTATATTTATTATTTGACTTATATTAATATATATGTATATGCATAACACGCTCAGAAATTACAGAAATGCATAACGTCGATGTACAGTAATGCAGGCTTAGTGTCCTTTCTTGTTGCTAGGGGAAGACTCCAGTCCAATAATATATCCAATGTGATAGAACGCATTCATAGGACTCCAAAACATCAAAAGAACTTTGTTTGATGCAGTTGTACACCTGCATATAGTCAACATTTCAGTTTCATCACCAAACTTTTTTTTAATACATCAAGGCAATAGTACTGAAATATGAATTGGAAGCTGCATAAAATAATGTGGTTCTTTTGTTAATTTTGAGATCCTATGAGCACCTTACTTCAAGCTTGGAATTTAAGTAAACACTCCAAACACCATAACCACTATAGCTCCATGCACCATAACCACAACAGCGTACCTTGGTATTCCCAACTGTAAGTAGCCATTTTTAAATGGTGTACACCTGGACCCACTCCCTGTCTCCTGTTTGTTGGTGACTTGTCTCCGGTTTCTCCATAAGTGGGACACAAACCAGGGAACATAAGAGGATCAGGGTTAAAAAAGGGTAGAGTGTGTACTTGTGTGTGTGGGGGGGAGAGTCTGCATGTGATGTTGTATCAGTTTGGAGTGCGCCAGCAAGGGAAAGCTTCAAAGTCCACTCCCTCCACCTCTCTCCATTTTGTTAAATTGTATGTGTTTTTTCTTTGTCAATGCTTAAAACCCACCACCCGCCATCCACCCTCCCTTCTTTCCAACACAGAGGGCGCGCATGCGCTCTTAACCCACAAGAATGCTTCTCTATGGCGCTGGATACCAAGGGGCCTAGTTAAAAATGCTCAATAGAGCATTTTACATTAAATAAATAGTTTAGGTCAAAAGGGTTGGAGTAACCATTTAACTACTAAAGTCCTGTATATCCTGCTTTGCCAAGCAAACAATAGGTTTTTACAGAGAATTCCATATAGCTGGTTTTACTGTACATAACCCTCTTCTTTGCTAAAGGTAAAATCTTCTTTCTTCAAGTCTCAACAAATGACCTCGGGTCCTCTAAATAAAGAGGTCACCATTACATTTCCTGAAATACCGTTATTAAATAGAAAGCATTGCAGCATCCAGAGAGTGCATGGTAGTTAGATACAGATAGATGTAGTTATCCAATTTTTAAAGCATCGTTTTCATCAATGTGATCATTTTAAACCGAATGACTTGTAATTTATTTAACAGCAATGTCAAATTATTATTTATCGATACCCCCAGCATGTGATTTTAAAATAATTAGGGAAATTATATCCAATATTTATCCACATGTTAATGGCCCCACAGCAATATTTTCAAGAGCACTTTTAGCTAGGCCAGTGAAACGAGGGCATTACGAAGCAGTCATGTTTTTGCAATCATAAACCTGTCGAAGAGGACTTAATGACCGTTTAATTGGAGCAAACCCATCACCTCTGATATTTTAAATATGTAATATTACTCTATTATGGTATTTGGTTAAATTACTATAAGGTCTGTACAATGGAAGAACGAGAGAGAAAATAACAAAAGAACACAAGTGATATTCACGTATCAATTTTGTGAGTGCATTTGGTATATCTCATCTTTATAGTGTATAAGAGTGCTACACTATAAGGGTTATTAACCAAAGTCACCAAAGGAACCGACCTGGAAACATAGGTAACTTCCAGGTGTATTATTTTCATCTTTAATTTGAAATTCACTGTGGATTCTGACGTTATTGAATAAGCCTGCATGCTTTTTTTTTTTCTCTTTTTGTATTTTGTTTGTTTTTTAGTTAATTCTTAGAAGAAGTGGTGTATAAAAGCCTTGAAGGAGACTCTAAAGAAGCCTATTAGGAAAGTAATTCTCTGATTGCGTATTTTGCACCACATTAATGTGATGACGGTATTAGGTATATTTAGATTACACATGTGACTTTATTCCTCAGATCTTCAGGAATCCAATAAAGCATTCATGCACTTTAACTGTCTTTAGTTGGGACTGAAGTGAATAGAAAAAAAGATTGCTCTTATATTATTATTGCACTTATTTTTGTATTTAAAATAGTATATACATTTAGTAGTTGTGTCATATAAGAGTATATTAAAGAGTTAATAAATGACTAATAAACAAAAAATATATTTACATAATAAAATAAATGACAAAATACTCGATTTATCATTATTATTATTATTTAGAGTGTGTCATCGTGACGTATTGACATACAGAATTAAAACAAACTAACAGTGACAAACAAGGTTAGGTAAAAAAGAAAAGAGGAGAGGAGAAATTACAAGTCCTAGAAAGGACGGCATAAGTACACAATATATCCAGAATATACTGTATGTATACACAAACACACGCAGACATATACAGCACATACAACAAACAAGTGAAAGATTACAGAATTGCAGTTTTTTGCCATACCAGCCCTAGTAATAAAGGTCAACCACGTTCTGTTTATGGGGACCACCGAAAGTCATATATATTTTTGTGAGTGTGTGTGTGTGTGTGTGTGTATATATATTTGAAGTATATTTGTTTCCCTTTATGTCTTTTTAAGATATAATATTTTATGCACTTTTTTTTCTTGTGCCATTTTCACTTCTGTTTTAATCTCTGAAAATGCACTAAAAATACATTTTAAAAAAATATTCCACGTTAATAATTTCTCTAGTAATTGCATAAGATTAATATGATAAGCAATGATAAATGCACATCTATGATAACGATGAAAATGAAACCGGTGCTGCTAATTTTGCTAACGCAGAGAAGGATTGTGAGCAGTAATTAGTTAATTTATGTTATGCTCTGTGATTAAAAATAAAACGAGTCAAATTCAATGAATTATTGAGAAGCGGATTGCAGGGTTATTAGAAGTGTACACATCCTTTGAATGGTCTCTGCTTGGATAATGTCAAATGCCACTGGAAAGACAGCTGAAGTGTCCAGGCCAAGTGCTTTGATCTTGTTCTGTGCAAAGAGAAAGCAGGCTTTTGAAGAAGACACGAGACATTTACAAGACCCTTCAAAGCTGGAGCTGTTATTTTCATAGGTAAAAAAATAATAATCTAAAATAGATTTTAACAGGAGATATAAAAGAATCAATTGTTACTTTTTTTTTGGAACACAACGCATTTTAATATCAATAATTGCATAGGTAGTCACATACACACACAAATATTACACACATGCTAACGTGTATATATACACGTTGGTTTTGCTGCTATCCTTTTAATATTTTCTGTTTTGAGAATGCAACTTTTGTATTTGTAAAAATTTATTAATAATGTATAAACGTAAGGACATTTTGTTTTACTGTTTTTTATAAAAAAAAGTTTTTTTTTCCTTTCCTGTTAAGTTACTTAAATTATATATTGTACTGTCTGCAACCTGTATCTCTCTTTTTACCAATTGTACAGCTCTGCAGAAAATGTTGGCACTGTATAAATTGTTATAATTTACATAACGTCTACATATTCCACAGTGAAAAAAACACCAACAGCAGATAATTGACAAACAAAATTAAGTTGACAGAGAGATCAAGAGACCTAAGTTCAAAAAGGTATATATTCTAAGAGAGAAACAAAATTTAAAATAAGTATAATGAACAGCCATACTGAGGATAAAACGGATTTGTGATTTTTATATTGTTATGTACTTGTTTTAATTGTGATTTAATTATTCTGGTGGGTTGGGGCATTATTTCTATTTTTATAATACTGAAAAATAAAAATCCAGCAAGTTAACGTTTGTAGAAGGATAATATGTGGTGCCCCAGCTATAACTGAGTTGTAACTCCTATCATCCCAAAGCTAGAATGCGAGCTGTTTTTTTTCTTCAAACAGTTGTGTGCCCTGATACAGACTCCAGCAGAGAAGCTGGCTTAACCTGTTCTGAATCTAACTCATTACATTCCACAGTGACAGCTCCGAGAGCAAATTCTGAATTTTCTTCCAGGAGACAGTTTTGTGGTTAGTCATTTGTACAATTAAAACATCCACCAGATGTTCTGTTCTCCTTTAGACAGTGGTTAAAATGTTGTGGTCTGGGCAATCACCATAGCAATTATTACTTCCACATCACTTCCAGAAACACGTATTGATAAGCAGTTTTATATCCTATGGTTTCTTTTCATTAAACAAACCAGTTGGGGCGAGTTGAAAATAATGATCTTAGAATTTAAGGTCACGATAGAATAACTGAAACGCAATATCCAGCTTTTCTGAAATAGCAATTGGATCCACTCTGGCAAATTTAGACAACATTTGATTTTTCACGTCACCCGAACTCACTTTTAGTGAATAAAATGATCTGTCATATAAGAATTCTGGACACAAATATCTCCCTTTTACATATTACCTGTGGCTGCAATTATCCTTTAATTCATTTTGGCCATCACCTCCAAATTCCCCTTGTAACCTCTTGTCTCAACTCCCCAGTTTAACCCTTAGGTTGTAAGCTCATGGGCTATCTAGCAAAGCACTTTGTTTAAAAGAGCTTTAATGGCTAGATCTGAGCTCACAGGTGGAGCCCTCTTTACTTTTTGTATTGGTTTGTTTATACTGTACATTCTTTTTACTAAACTGTACAGCCCTGTGGAATATATTGCCATTTTATAAATGCCAATTATATGTCAAATAAGCTGCATTAGAATTATAGGTAGGTTTCTATTTATAAGAAAATATAGATATCTACTATGAAATAATATAATATGGAAACAAAATATAAATGATACATTTTTATGGTTAGAAAAAAAAACAATAAAATTACAATTTATAAAACATATAAAAAATTGAGAATGTATAAATAGAGCTCATATTAAACAATAACTTTCAAATTGTATTAATTTTCTTAGTAGTCCACGTCTTGTATGTTAAAAAGTTCAATTATGGGTTATTAATTGATTAGATGCAATAACAATATAAAATACTATTATTAATACTACAAATATAAACACATTTTCATAATTTAATATAGTTCTTGTAAATATTTTTATTTTATTTTTTTTAAAGAAACATTTAAAAGAAAACCTCTTAGACCTGACTTAGAATATCAATCTCTTTTGGCAGAGGAATAATCGTTCTAGTTTAGAAGTACCAGGCCTCATTTTATGAATTTATAGAATTCTGTGTGATGCATGTGTGGAAGAATTCTGAATGGATCGTGGTGAATTATTTTGAACAGCCCATAAAATACAGACAGATGGCCAGCCTAGGACCGTTTTTCCTGCCAATGTTATTAAGGGCAAAGGTTTAAAGCACCATATCGCTTACTGATAATTTAAATTAAGGAATCATTTCTCCTTTGAATAAAAAACAACAACAAACGAACAAGCCATTGATTCTCTATATGTATTTACAAATTAAATAATAACTTGCAGTAATTAGGCAACAGTCTAAACCAGTTGTTTAGCAATCCCACAATTAGAAACGCTGACAAGGTCAATCTTTCTCCATGTAAATATTTGTATTGCGTGGAGAAATTTTGATTAATTGATTAATTTTACTTTGAAATAAACAAGAATTGTTGTTCTATAGCAGATAAATGTCCTTAATTAATTCATTAATTGGTATATTTTTTAACAGATCATGGAGTTTTTAAATGTCTCCCTTACACGATTAACTTTTTTTTTAACCATTTCATTGGGAATTTGTTTTAATACTTTATATAACTTTAACTTTATCTCATAGGCTAAGTTCAAAATCAAAATCCATATCCTCTAAAAAAAAATGGCTTACTTTCAATGTTAAACTTTTCATCATCTTAGTAAACAAAAATCAGTCCCATGAACACAGTTTATTCCAGACACCACATTTAGTAACTAACCTCAGTTTTTTTTTTGCAAATGCAAATGTTGTTGTCTACTGTAAATATTACCAATTCATTATTTAATATTGAGAGATTCAGGTACAAACTGGTAGTTTTAAAAGTTAGTGATTTTTAGCTAGTTATTAACTTTGCACACCTGGCACAGATATTCATAATCGTCTTTACTGCAATCTCGTTTGAATAGGTTCCTTATTAGCCTATAGCCCCTGTCAAATTTTGTAATGGTTTTTCTATTTTATTGTTAGATTTCTTCCCTTGTAACATTGTAAAGTGCTGCGCAAATACACATTATAAATGATAATAATATATAACTAAATAAATAATAGGGCATCTCTCTTTAGATGCCCAATTAAGTGTGATGATGTAGCCTTGAAAACTGGAGCTGTAAAAAAAAAGTATTGCTTCGATTCAATAAGCTTTTTAAATGATTTTATATTGTATAATATTTTAAAATTATATTTTCAAAATGTCAAAATATAAATAATTTTTCATATATAAAAAATATATCAATATATAAAAAAAAATATTAGTATATTTTACACAATATAAAATCACTTGAAAAAAGTATCGAAAAATATTAAATTGAGGCCTGTGGTTTTTACTTACTTCTGCTACAATGTTTACCATAAATTAAATTTACCCAACTTATCTTTTTTTTCTAGATTTGCAATCATTTCAGTTCTTCATTTAACTGGTTTGGTGAATAATTCAAGTAATATGCATATTAATGAATTGAATTTCAAGACCTTTTTAAGACCGTAATAATGCAATTTATAAGAAATTTTATAAGAATATAAACTGACACTATACACAGCAGAATTACATATACATCAATTGCGTTTAACTTGCGAGTAGAATATGAATTTAATTAAATATAAAAGTGCTTTGTGACTGTGTATAAATATTGACATAAATTAATAAAATACATGCCAAAGCCCTAATAAAGTATGTATAAGGAATAGGTAAGTGTTTCAGAAGTAAAAAAAAAGAGCATTATATTTTCTTAGGGTTAAAATGATTAGCACAGCATGGGCCCCAAAAATTATAAAAAAAAAAACTAAAAACTGGGAATATTGTATATAGTCACTTTTAATTTCACAATCATATAGAAGGTTATCTTTTGGGCAAAAACAGTTCTTCATTTTTTTGTAAAATATGCCTTTATTTTAAAAGAAGCAAACATATAGCAACGACACAGAAAGTATTGACAACATAAATATAACAAATCATCCATCATTTGTCACGAAACTCTAAATATATATTAATCATAAACTTCACCAAGTTATTGTCAGATTTTGTTTTAAACATTTATAGTTACTGCTTGGTAAGATAAGCATTTAAGTAACATTTGTTTATTTAAAATCATTCTGTCCCATCATACATACAACCAAATGACATTACCCAAGATAAATGTATTTAATTACTATATTAAACATATCTACACCGTTATAAACTGATATCTATAACAGGCTTTATTCGTTTCCCTAAAAGATATAAAATAATATATTAATTTTAGGTAAAATCCTAGCTACAGGTCACCAAGAACCCATTTTTAAAATGATCTTTAACTAAATAAAATTATTAATTTACATTGCTAGTCATTTTTTTTTTTTTTTTACCATTTTAGTTAACACGTTACAGTGTAATTTCCTGTGAATTCGCAAGAAAAAGCACAACTGACGATGAATATTGAGTGTAAAGGTTAAAGTAACCCTCTAAGCAACAAACAACTTTAGCAGTTTTGGTGGATATATTACATACCTGCATTCTCACTGCTAAACCTTCTGTCAAGGTAAGTGTGCCTATAGCTATAAAATCAAAGTGATTTAACTCTTAAAAGGCAGATAGTTAAACAGTGAGACTGCAGGGGGCACGATCTATACACCAACACTGCTTCATTATGCTAAAGTATATATGGCGATTTGAATGTCCCCTAAAACCCAACTTGGTACAAATATATTTGATTCTGTTTTTATCAGGTATGCATTTGCTATTTTTATATTTTATAAATCTAAATTAGTTAACAGACTTGTCACAGTATCTGCTTGACGTCCAAGGTGTATATAGTTAGTCTGGTTGCTGCACTATAGAGGTTAGCTCAATGTCACTGGACAAGATTATTTAGGCCTCTCGTTTTCCCGGTAGTCACAGTTTTAGGGTTTGGTGCTTTGTCTGTGTTTGTTGTATTGTGTGTACTTTTTTTAAAAAATGTTTGTTATTTTGGAACATAAAATATGACAGTATGCATGAGTAATACAGAACAAGTAAAACCTACATTTTATGAACACATTGTGGTGAAGGTAATATGTAATGTTACACACCATTTAGTATGAAAATGAATTTAATAAAAAAAAGTAAAACAGATTGCTATGAGTATAGTACAAAATTATTTAAAACTGACTGATTGTACCGTCTGCAATTTTTTTTTATTTGTCTATAAATTTGGGATTCTTTATTTGTTTCATTTTTTTAAAAATGCTTTATAGAAGTATATTGATGCAGGTACGTGGGAAAAATATGTCTTCTCGAATACATCATGGATTGTAACAAGTATAGATTAACAGAATATGAATAAATACATGGAAATATTGATCAGAGAAATACACAATAATACAAATAGAGTTCTAGTTGAAATTAAGAGATACACTCAGTTCGTGTATGTGTGTTCTGTCACGGTGCGAACGAAAAGGAGGTACTTGTATGTCAGACCCAGATACAACTAAGTGTATAGGTGATGTATTATCTGTGTAGTATGTGAAAACAGAGTGAGACAGCTTATCCATATGTGAGTTAGCTCTTTCGCTTGTCTCAAATATGTTATGAAATATGAAAGTAAAATATACTAAAACATCTAGGGAATAAAACAGAATACAAAACTAAATAATATGGCTCTATACGTGCCCTTCCGGCATGTCTTCAACAGGAAGGCGATACTCCCTACCGCTCCCATTCCTCCCTGGCCCATCTTCCGTGAGATATGTTCCTTCTCTAGCCCCTTGCTATTCCCCTGGGATATGGAGGGTCAGGATATGTGGGATAGAGGCGGAGTACGAGTGAGAGCTACTTAAGAGTGGAGCAAGATGAGAAGAAAAAAGGGGGATGGGTGCAGGGGATGGGGGTGAGGATTAGGACCTGGCTTTTCCCTGCAAGAATTCTAGCCACGGGTCCCAAACCTTCCTCTATAGGGAGTATTTGTGAGAGATGGAGGATCCCAGTTTTTCCATGGCTTGGATGGAATCTACTTTGTGAATCTATTCCCGGACAGTTGCGCTGCAGATTTTTTTCCAGTTTAAGGGCATCAGGAGGTTGGCTGCTGTCAGAAGGTTCACAAGTAACATTGTGGTGTCTTTAATGGTTTGATCAGTTTCGTTATGTGTTCCCAGAATTTTTTAATGGTCGGACATGTCCACCATACATGGGCTTAGGTGCCAACAGCCTGATTGCATCGCCAACAGTTGTCAGTTGTCATCAGGAAGAGGGTATGTAGGTGGCTGGCGAGTAGTGTACCGTCTGCTATTTGCGTTACGGTATACCACCTATTTTATCTCTTGCCTTTATTAAATACACTTTAGCTTATTTAGCACCAGCACTATTTAATTTGTGTAATTAGAGAAGAATCCACTAATATTGAGTTACTGTGAAGTAGTGGTGGGCATAACACAATATGGATATATGCAGGGCCGGATTAACATAGGGGCTGATAGAGCTGCAGCTCCAGGCCCAGGCCAATGGAATAAGCCCATTTTTTTTTAAAACACACTTCGCTTAGGTTGGCCACCTGACTGGTATTTTAAGGCACAGACGGTATTTGAGGCTGCCTGGCCATGACAGTATTGCAGTAATACCAGCAATACAAATGCAAACATTTTTCTCAGTATAAATGATTACTCTGCAATACCAGCACTGGCCAGTAGGGGTCACTGTGTAGGAAGAGTGGCAAGGATAGGAAGTTACAGTATTTCCCAGCCTCTCTCTACGCACTGATCCACGGGGGAGCAGCTACACAGCACATAGAGTCCAGACAGCAGCTTCCAACTTGCAGAGACAGACTACAGTTCAGGTATGTGAAGGTTGGGGGGAAAGGCAGCAGGGAGACATGGAGACACTTGGGGACACTGGGAAACATGGGGACACTGAGACACTAGGGGACACAGACATGGGGAACGCTGAGACACATGGGGACGCTGTGAGACATACGGAGACACATTGAGACACGGAGACACTAGGGACACAGCCAGTGTCCCTAGTGTCTCAGTGTCCCCATGGCTCTCAGTGTCCCCTAGTCTCCCAGTGTTTGTGTCTCCATGGCTCCCAGTATCCACATGTCTCCCAGTGTCCCCAGATGTCTGTGTCCCCATGTCTCCCAGCCAGTGTCTCAGTGTCCCCATGTCTCCCAGTGTCCCTATGTCTCCCAGCCAATGTCCCTAGTGTCTCAACGTCCCCATGTCTCCCAGTGTCTGTGTCCCCATGCCTCCCAGTGTCTGTGTCCCCATGTCTGTGTCCCTAGTGTCCCCAAATGTCTGTGTCCCCATGTCTCCCAGTGTCCTCATGTCTATGTCCACAAGTGCCCCCATGTTTCCCAGTGTCTGTGTCCCCATGCCTCACAGCCAGTGTCCCTAGTGTCTCAGTGTCCCCATGTCTCCCAGTGTCCCCTAGTCTCCCAGTATCTGTGTCCCCATGTCTCCCAGTGTCCCTAGTGTCTTAGTTTCCCCAAATGTCTGTCCATGTCTCCCAGTGTCTTTGTCCCCATGTCTCTGTGTCCCTAGTGTCTATGACCCTATTTCTCCCAGTGTCCCCATGTCTTCCAGTGACTCCATGTGTGGCGAAACCGACCTCGCCACGTGTCCTTGGAGGGGGCTGATTGCCCGCCTCTTGCCTTTGGACTATGGACCAGACTTTATGGGAATGTGATACCCCAGATAGCCATACCATGGAGCCTATTCATATAATGAAAGACTATGGGAAAGACTTTAGCTCCATGGCAATTGTACTGTGTGAGTAGGATCTGCGCGCTATTCGGTAGTTTTGTGCGTGCAGATCCCAGCTATCTGGGGATAGGTGAAATGTCTGTGTGTTATGTGTAAATGTGACTTTATGTATTTTAAAGTGTTTTATGTTGTTTTGCAACCATGTGGTTAATGGAGTCTGCCTTTAGTCCTGGGTAATTGGATTACTTCTCCAATTAAGTCCAGGGCAGAAGGGAGGAAACCAGGGTGCATTGTGGGGATGTTTTTCTGCCAGCCAGAAAGGAACAAAAGATACTTTTAGTAACTTTTAAACCCCTGGTCGGATTCATGCCATTTTTTAATATGTTGTTCCC
This sequence comes from Pelobates fuscus, assembly GCF_036172605.1. Taxonomy (NCBI): domain Eukaryota; kingdom Metazoa; phylum Chordata; class Amphibia; order Anura; family Pelobatidae; genus Pelobates; species Pelobates fuscus. The sequence goes on along the minus strand of NC_086322.1, from coordinate 46,173,965 downwards.
CTGAATGGATTGATTGTGGATATGTATTTTTATGTGAATGTGATGTATGGTTTTAAAGTTATGAAAGTTGTGTAAAAGTATATTTTACTCTGTATGAATAATGGGATTATGTGTCACACTAAGGGGAGGGGATGTGTGGGATGTAACATCTATGTCATTGGTTCTTTTATGCCTCCCCCTGGGTGTGGCCTGTATGTGTGAGTTGGAAATAAAAGCCAGGCTGGATGAGCCAGTCGAGAGTTCCTGTTTTACCCTCAAAGTGATGTGTCGTCTCATTATTGGGGGGAAGGATTTATTGAGTGCTGTTCCAGTTGACTGCTAGGAGTACAAGCCTATTCGTATGGTTCCTATTCAATGGTCTACAGCATTCATATGCTTGGGAGAATTTAAAAGGTTTCTCGGATTCGGTGATTGTGGTGTCTGCCAGAGTGCTTGGAGTCCTCAGGAAGCACTAGGAGCATCCATTAAACGGAGGTACTCAGTCGGGGTGCCAGGCGATCCGTTACATTGGTGGCAAGCGGTGGGATGGCGTCCTAGTGCGAGGAGAAGCAGCTCAGAGACACTGGTAACGTTTGGAATTACAAATTGAGGGCAACGCTAGTATCCGTACAGCGCCCCTGGCTACAGCAGGATGGAATCAGCTAGTTTTTGGACAGCGTTCCATGATGAGGAGGAGGAGGCGGCCGCGGACTACAGGGATGCAGACAGAAAGGAAGTCTGGTATGATGCCCTGGAAGACGCCCAGTGGCGGCGAGGTGAGAGTCTCCCCAGTGATGAGCAGCGGCTACAGAAGCGTGTGGCGATGCGCATGTATCTATTGGGAGAGCAGCCCCTGGATGAGTGGGTGACAAGACTAGAGACCCTGGTATGGCGAGAGATCTGGCTAGACAACGCATACCAGGCCCTCTGGTGGCATACCATTCGACTTACCCCCTGGACGGCCGAGCACGACTTACCGGAGGGGGATGATTATGATGGCCCGGGTTTATTATGGGATGCCTTGGAGGACGACATTGATCTTGGCAGCACGGAGGGGTCTAGGTTTTGGGACATCTACGACTACCGGATGGGCATGTATGTCTGGGCTGACGAATGCGAGGTGAGCAAAGACATGACCCACCTGGTAACAAGGGAGTGGGAGCTGGAGCAGGACTACCAACACCTGCTCAGCTTCGTGCAGCTCCAACCTACCCGACAAGCAGAACCAGACCTCATAGACTGGTCCTGGAGAGACCCACAGATGGCAGGTGGAGATGGGATCGAGGTCTCTCTACTGGCCCTACAGGGATGCTGGGCAGTCGGCCCAGATCCCCAGCGGCAGGTTACAGTTCAGAGAGAGGAGCTTGTTACACCCTCTCTCCAGCGGCAGCCTAACCCACCAAGGGGAGACCGTCAGCCCCACACCAGCGCAGATGGGACCGTGGTCTCTGCGCCCAAGTTACAGGGAGCTGAAGGAGCCGTCCTCCCTCCCCAGCGGCAGTGTGATTTGTTGGGAATTGGGAGCCCGGTCTCCATTCCCCAGCGGCAGAGTATCCAGCAGGGAATAGAGAGCCCATCCCCCTTTCCCCCACAGCAGGACTCTGTGCTGGGAGGAGAGACAGTCGGTCTCCCTCCGCAGAGACGGGAAGTATGCATGGGAGAGGAGATTGTTACCACCTCTCCCCAGCGGCGGATCATTAATGTACAGGGAATAGAGAGCCCAGTCTCCATTCCCCAGCGGCAGAGTGTTCTAATGGGAGAGGAGCTGGTTACCACCTCTCCCCAGTGGCAGCTTAATGTACCAGGGGGAGACTGTAAGCCCCACACCTGTGCAGATGGGACCGTGGTCTCTGCACTTCCAGCACAGGGGGTAGGGACGGTCGGTCCTGCCCCCCCACAACAGGGCTGTTTAGCCAAAGGGGAGACAGTCTGTCTCCAGCAGCAGAGCTGTGTAACTAAAGGGGAGACAGTCGGTCTCCAGCAGCAGAGCTGTGTAACTCAAGGGGAGACAGTCGGTCTCCAGCAGCAGAGCGGTGTAACTCAAGGGGAGACAGTCGGTCTCCAGCAGCAGAGCGGTGTATTTAAAGGGGAGACAGTCGGTCTCCAGCAACCAGGCTCCAACCAGACTACTCCCGTGGTAGTGCTGGCAACAGGACAGAGTACCGCTGGTCTCTGCCCCCTCAGCAACCTACCAAGGCAGCCTACCAGTCCCCCACACAGCCGTGGTGAGGCACCTGAACCTGGACAAGATTCTCCCTCACCCAGGTGTAGTAACTGTTTATTGTGGGTGGGCTGCTCTGCTGTTTCTGTCTTGTGGGTGGGCTGCTGGACTAACAAGGGCACTGACCGGCAGGAGGTCAAGTACCCTGTTAGTCTGGGGGGTAAAGGGGAGAAGTGTGGCGAAACCGACCTCGCCACGTGTCCTTGGAGGGGGCTGATTGCCCGCCTCTTGCCTTTGGACTATGGACCAGACTTTATGGGAATGTGATACCCCAGATAGCCATACCATGGAGCCTATTCATATAATGAAAGACTATGGGAAAGACTTTAGCTCCATGGCAATTGTACTGTGTGAGTAGGATCTGCGCGCTATTCGGTAGTTTTGTGCGTGCAGATCCCAGCTATCTGGGGATAGGTGAAATGTCTGTGTGTTATGTGTAAATGTGACTTTATGTATTTTAAAGTGTTTTATGTTGTTTTGCAACCATGTGGTTAATGGAGTCTGCCTTTAGTCCTGGGTAATTGGATTACTTCTCCAATTAAGTCCAGGGCAGAAGGGAGGAAACCAGGGTGCATTGTGGGGATGTTTTTCTGCCAGCCAGAAAGGAACAAAAGATACTTTTAGTAACTTTTAAACCCCTGGTCGGATTCATGCCATTTTTTAATATGTTGTTCCCCTGAATGGATTGATTGTGGATATGTATTTTTATGTGAATGTGATGTATGGTTTTAAAGTTATGAAAGTTGTGTAAAAGTATATTTTACTCTGTATGAATAATGGGATTATGTGTCACACTAAGGGGAGGGGATGTGTGGGATGTAACATCTATGTCATTGGTTCTTTTATGCCTCCCCCTGGGTGTGGCCTGTATGTGTGAGTTGGAAATAAAAGCCAGGCTGGATGAGCCAGTCGAGAGTTCCTGTTTTACCCTCAAAGTGATGTGTCGTCTCATTATTGGGGGGAAGGATTTATTGAGTGCTGTTCCAGTTGACTGCTAGGAGTACAAGCCTATTCGTATGGTTCCTATTCAATGGTCTACAGCATTCATATGCTTGGGAGAATTTAAAAGGTTTCTCGGATTCGGTGATTGTGGTGTCTGCCAGAGTGCTTGGAGTCCTCAGGAAGCACTAGGAGCATCCATTAAACGGAGGTACTCAGTCGGGGTGCCAGGCGATCCGTTACACCATGTCTTCCAGTGTCCCCATGTCTGTATCGACAATTGCCCCCATGTCTCCCAGTGTCCCCAGGTGTCTCAGTGCCCCCATGTGTCTTAGTGCCCCCATGTCTCTCAGTGTCCCCAAGTGTCTCTTAGTGTCCCCTAGTATCCTAGTGACACATTGAGACATGGGGACACTGGGAGAAATGGGGACACAGGCACTGGTAGACTAGGGGACTGGGTGACATGGAGTCACAGACACTGTGATACATAGGGACACTGATGCCAGGCTGGCCAATTCTTTGGACAGACATGCTCCCTTTTTGGGCATGTTCGCCCCTTTTGGCAGTTCTGGTCATGTGATTCCCGTCAGTGGACCACCCTTTTACCATGAACAGAGTTTGGTGTATGCATCTAAATCTAACTATAGGGAAGATAGAAGTAATAAAACTTGCCAAATATTTTTAAGATCTAATATTTTTAGGAACTAATGTGATTGGGTATAAACAGTTTTTATTGCTGACAAGGGTGGATCCAGAGCCTAATCTTCAGAAGGGCACTGGAAGATCTTTTCATTGCAATTTTACGCATTGTATATGTACGTGCGTGTTTATTTTTGAACTCAAAATGTTGTTCATTTGAGGGAAAACTGGAATGATATTGTATAATGAGCATAATAACAAGCATGCACAATGAAGCTCACTGACAGATAATCTAATTGACAGACAAACAAACACAAGTTCACTGAAATATACAGGCAGCCCACTGGCACACACATACAAGATCACTAACACACACAACCTCACCACAGAAAGTTCTCTGTCACAGAAACTCACAACACACAAGTTCACGGACACACACAAGCTCACTGAGACAAACACACAAGCTCACAGCCAAACTCTCTTTTGCTCTTGGTAAAAGCTGGCACATACAGGAATTTAACACATACAGGAAGACTTCACGGTGGGGGGGAGGGCGAGAGTTACTTGCAGTGGTGCTTCCTCTTTAGTTATGTTCCTGACTCCCGAGTGCGTTCATCTTCAGTGGAGTTGGTGGAAGAGTCTAAGCAGGAAATTAGTAAATAATATTCAATATAAAGGACTAAGTCTTACTAATACTTTGCAATATAAATTGTGAATAAATGAGTACATTCAATATATAATGTCTGTTTGATCTGTTTGATAACGTTAACGTTATCTTTTTTGCTATGTATTAGACTTACAAAGAAGACCCCACTTGGATCTGTCCTTCATATAATTATAGCATAGGTATTTATTTATATTTGTTAATTTGTGATGGATTCTCCATTTATGTATGGTTTTAACTTAGATTAGAACACGGGTTCTCAACCTATGCACACCATAAGCAGGGGTATGCCAAACCTGGCTGACTATCTTAGCATTCCCAAGTTGGCTGTGCGCTAAGGCAGAGTAGGCACCTGCTTACCCAGACAGTACTGTCTACTGTCACTGCAGGCAGTGGGAGCCGTATGGCAGTTTCGATGTCCCAGGCTCCACACCGCTCCGGTAAGGTTGAACGCCGCTCACTTGGTGACCTCCAAGTTAGAGGCCGCTGGGTGTTTATCTGCACGTCGGCGATCATGTGAGGTTGCCAGACCACCATGGCAACGTTTCATTGCCTACATGAGTCCTTAAAGTTACAGGATCCTGTAATGTCAAGTTAATTGTTCTAATAAAAGTTTAAAAGATCATATCAGTGGGACACATCAGCTACCTTTTTCAGGTCTCACTCCTTTATATGATTTGGTGAAGTGTGATGATACTGTCCAATAGTATTGCCGTTGTCCCTATACATACTTCCCTTTTTCTTAGGATCATTGCCCTGTCATGGTTTATTATTGCCCGAGAGTGCATAATGATTACTTGGTGTTTCCGGTTACTGCCTGGCTTCGTATTGATCATTCTTCTATTCTGTATATTGTATCCCGGCTTGTTTAATTGTTTTATTAGTATCTCTGGAATCCTTGACCTTGGCTTATATACTGACTCTGTATTCTCCCCTATCAAGGGCACACATTAAGCACAGACACTCTCAGGCTCAGTATACATATCTCACTCTTTCTATCTCTTTATTCTAACTATTGTTTCCCTAGTGGTTTTTGTGCCACTCTGACACCTACAATATTCGAACGTGCTATGCCCAGAGGAGGGAATGAAGGTGGGTAGCGAGGGAGCCTGGATGTTTTTGCTCTTCCAATACTGCTTTCTTGCGCTCCTTGCTGTGATGTCAGTAGCCAGTTTATGATGTCACTCTGGTCCCATGATCACTAAACAGCACACATGGGAGCAGTGCTGGAAGAGAACAACGATTACAAAAGCACCACACTGGACCTCAAGGGAAAGATCCCCTCTTAACCCCATAGAAAGGATCCACTCCAGCTCTCCCAAAAGTGGGGAGACTGGGTGGAATTAAATAGAAATAATACATAAATAATAATGTGTGAGTCTGCATGAGAGTATGTGTGTGTTTGTCAGTTGTGTCAAATCAGTGGGAGTGTCTATCAGTGAGTGTGTCAGTGTCCTCTGAGTGTAAATGTGTGTGTGTTTCAGTGTCCTCCTTGTGTAACTAACTATTATGTGTGTATTATATTTTCATTTTGTGAGTTTGAAACTTCAGATTATTAGTTCAATAACTCATCATTACATGCACAATATTCACATTATGTCACGTTAAGTTTACATTATGTCACATTATATTTATTCTAAAAATATTATATACTACATTTAATCTAGCTGGTTCTCCAATATGGGATTCATTTAAGTATCAGCGTCTACATGTTTCATATGAAATTTAAATCAACAGAAATTACTTTCTCGAGGCAGAGGTACTTTTTTTTAGACGTCCACGGGCACTTCTCCTTAAAAGGTTGAGAAACAATGGATTACATGATTAAAATCTGCATTATTATGGTGCTAATATTTTTTGTTGTGTTTTGCTTATATATTTAAGATAACACTAAATCCCAACCACACCATTTCAGGATGCCATAATTTTCTTTTTCATTTTTAGAAGTTTACTCCACTTTGTTTATTGCTGACCTATTTATTTACACATAAACATATATTTAGTTATCATGTAGCACTCAATATATGTCTTGTTCAGATGTTTGTTATGTTATGATCCTTACTGTGTGGCATTCAACCTTCGTACTGAATTCCTCTTTAATAAAAAGCATTATACAACAAACAACATCTTTCTGTTAGTCATTTATTTAAGTCTAAAAAAAGCTCGGCTCATTCTCTTTCCATATCCATTTCAGACAATTTATGTGACGGGAAGTATGACCTTTAAGCTCTTATAGTAAAAATAATTTGAACCATAAATACATTATTGTTTATTTGTTAACATATACAACAAAAATATCTTATCAGAAGGCCGTAAATCATCGGAATTAGCAGGCTTTGTCTAGAAAGGATGATTCATTTTTTGGTGAAATAAATAACTGAAAAATTACCCATTTAATTCAGCATATTTTCAAATATACTGGTTGCTCCACATCTGCACATCTTACATTTTATACAATATTATGTTTGACAAATGTAAAAATAAAGCATTATAGAGGTTCACTAAACTGAACGTTTTGGTGAAATAACAACCAACGTAGATAACATTGGTTAAAAAAGCAAAATTAGAAAATTATCTAAGTAATTTTAAACGTCCCAAATTAAATAAAACAGTTCCTTAGTTAAATCAGCTTGCAGATGTATTTCACAATTCTGGGGCATTTTGCTCTGGTTGGCTACCTTGGCTACCCCTTCAGCACCACGGGAGGGGGACACTGAGGGTGGGGGCACCCTCAGGGTACTCAGGTGTCAGGAAAACCGGTTTGTTTTCCTGACACTATAGTTATCCTTTAAAGTATTTTTGATTGTAATGAAGAAAGGGTAATATTTTTTTAAATCATACAAAGAAACATTAAAAGTGTTTTTGTTACATTTTGTAATTTTTTGTTAAATTCCCACTCTATATTATTGTAAAGCACTGTGGAACATGATGATGCCATTTACATGCTATTAATAATGATAATGATTTTACCCTTTGTCAATTATTAGTTTAAGTTTGCAAACATTTGCTCTGATGTCCGTTTTTACTATTGTTTTCCCCGTATTTCTAACTGAATTAATGTAATAATTTAAGTCAAACTCTAAATTCCAAAAGACAGAGATTATTGATATACTAGGTGTAATGGTACTTACTTGGTCCGCGTGCCGGCAGGGGTCCGCTGATCGAGCTGCGTGCTAGTTAATTTACCATCCTCTAAGGAGCTGTCTATGGTATTCACCAGGGAGGTGTTTAGATTACATGGTATACCTAATTCCATTGTGTCTGACAGGGGTAGCCAGTTTGTGTCCCAGTTTTGGAGAGCCTTTTGCTCGGAGATTGGTATTTCATTGTCCTTTTCTTCTGCCTACCACCCCCAGACTAATGGTGCTGCTGAGCGAGCCAACCAGTCCCTAGAACAATATCTATGTTGTTTTGTTTCCCACCACCAGAATGATTGGTCTGACCTGCTTCCTTGGACTGAATTCGCTCGCAATAACGCTGCACATGAGTCTTCTGGCAACAGCCCTTTTTATGTTGTTTATGGCAGCCATCCTGTTGTTCTCCCATCTGCATTTTCTTCACAGGGAATGCCGGTTCTAGATGAACATTTGGCTGGTATACATAGAACTTGGGAGCAGGTATAGCATTCCTTGGTGAAATCTGCGGCTCGGCAGAAGGTTCAGGCTGATAGGCATAGAAGTAAGTATTACAAAGCAATGACTTCCACAATTAAATAAAGTGCTTTTAGTGATCAAAGTGCAATTAATATAATGAATAAATAAATAAACTTCCCTTTAAGAACAGAGAGCCCAGTAGATTTCCTCAACAGAATCTTCAGGAATTATCAATGTATAAAAATAGGGGTTATCCTGTCAGGGAAAACATGGCACAACATAGTACAACACTGTATGTTTAAATTATATAAAATGTGTGTCAAATGGCCACTCACAATTTGTAAGAGATAAAAGGCCTTCAGTATATTAGATGTGGATGTAGATCTATTCGTAGTCTTGAGCTTTGAATATCTCAGAATAAGGAGAGACAAGGTGCAATCCAATTACAAGGCGACCAACATAAAGTGCACAATGGAAATGTATTAACTTACATCAAGGTTAGTATAAGTAGATGTATTTATCACCAGAAGGTCAAAAAGGTAAGTCCTGCACGTTTCGTCCCATCCAGGGACTTCTTCAGGGAAAAATCAATGTTGTTCAAACAAAATACGAAGTGCGTATGAACCATCAAAGCTCAAGACTGCGAATAGATCTACATCCGCATCTAATATTCTGAAGGCCTTTTTATCTCTTGCAAATTGTGAGCGGCCATTTGACACATATTTTATATAATTTAAACATACAGTGTTGCACTATGTTGTGCCATTTCTTCCCTGACAGGCTAACCCCTATTTGTATACATTGATAGGCATAGTAGGGCAGCTCCCTCATATGTTGTGAGGGATGAGGTGTGGCTTTCTACCCATAACATTCGTCTCCGGGTTCTTTCTATGAAACTGGTCCCCAGATTCATCGATCCTTTCCGTATTTTGAGGAAAATTAATCCTGTTTCGTATGCCCTTTATTTTCCTAGGAACATGCATACGCCTCCTTGTTGAAACCGCTCCTTTGTAACAGATACACTAAACCTACTCCTCCTCCTCTGACTGTTGAGGGCCAAGAGGAATATGAGGTGGCTGCTGAGCTTGATTCCTGTCTCCTACGGGGCCATCACCAATATGTCATCCATTGGAAAGGGTATGGTCCTGAGGAGCGTAGTTGGGTCCCTGCATGCGATATTCACACTCCTTTTCTTCTTTGTGCGTTTTATTCACGCTTCCCCTCCAAACCTGGTCCTTCCCGCTTGGTGGGCGGGTATTCAGGGGTGAGTAATGTAATGGTACTTACCTGGTCCGCGTGCCGGCAGGGGTCCTCTTGGCAGGCCACGTGCGCCGAAGAGTCTAATTGGGCGTGAGGCCCGTACAGTACGAGGAATACTGCTCACATCGAGAGCACGTTCTTAAAGGGGAAATGGGAGCCTTAACTTGCAGTCGGCTCCCATTGGCCCACTTTATTCCGGCGCCCCCATTCACGCACCTTTTGGGGCACAGGCATGACATGGACCAATCAAATTAAACATAGACTCATTTAAACTTGCCTGGCCCTAGATTCTGTGCCCTATTGTGGTTTCTGTTCCCAGTACCCTTTAGTGCGTTCCTTATGTTAATGTATTGTATTCTGGTATTGACCTTGGCTTTGATTCCTGATTCTGAGTTTCTTTTTAACCTTTGCCTGTCTTGTTTGCCCTTCTGATTATTATTGCGTACCTGACTCTGGGTAGTTCCCGTTTTCACTGTCTCTCCATTACCCTGACCTCGGCTTGTATTTTGACTACTCTTTATTCTATTAAACGATTAGTCTAGCCACTCTTAGGTCCGGTAAGACGTTTATATGTCCTTTGTCCGTTCCTTGCTATCCTAAACTCTGCATGTTAGGCTTATACTCCGTGACACTAGGGAACGGAAAAAAGAAATGTAAAACGAACATATAACACCAGAAATAATTTGCCTAAAAATAAATGAACAAACTAGGTAAGAGGTGTAGAACTCCAAATAAAATAATCTGTGCATAATCTATGAGTGTGAATGATATGATATGTTGGTGCTGCCTTAGACTATACAGTAAACATAGCTGGCATACCGTGTTGCCATCTTTTTCTGGTTATAACAATGACACATAGATCTTATATAGAATGATAGAGTAACATGTGTCTCACTACAAAGAGAATACATTACATTTTGCAAATTCCATACCATGCAAAAGCCATCCTTTGTAAATTCTGCTTTCTTTCAATCAATGCTTCTTCAGAACATATTTTCCATGCTATATGAAGTAAAATAGGAATCATTGTTACAAGCCATAGTCCAGGTGCAGTAATATATCTGCACTGTTAGCGTGTGCTGTATTAAGTTAATTCTATCTTTGGTTATGATTGGTTTCTTGGCTGGAACTTGAAAGAAATTATGTTCCCACTTTGCTTGCGCATGAGAAACATCTGGGCACATTAAAGGACACAACCTTATGTGCTTAATTGTAGCAAGTCATTGTTACTTAAGAGCTGTGTTGTCATCAAATTCCTACAATTCCTACAATTTGCGGGAGGGAAAAAATCCTTTATTGGATATGTTTTTTTTTTACATTTTATCTAAAATGACTTTAAAAATGCTATTATTAAAATATTGCAACTCTTCAGGTTTCCAACCCAATCCTTTAATAGATTAGAAGATGGAGTACATTGCATTTGTCTATTGTTTCAATGTAGTAGGCATGTGCATGGGGAAAATTTTCGGTTCGGTTCGGCATTCCGAAATTCGGGACTTTCGCAATTCGGCACTTTGGAACTTCGGCACTTCAGCACTTCGAAACTTCGGCACTTGGACACTTCAGAAATTCGTCAACTTCGGAACTTCGGCACTTCGACACTTTGGAATTTCGGAACTTCGGCATTTCGGAATTTCGGGACTTTGTCACTTCAAGACTTCTCTTGCAGCCACTTAGTAGATAACTCCCTAATTCCCACGGTATTAGGGAGTTATCTACCAAAAGGCTGAAAGACCTAAATTGGTCTTTCAGCCAAATTTACTAATACTAAGTAAAAATTACTTAGTATTAGTAAAATTTGCCCCTACTCGCTATTCCGCGAGTAGGGGCATGTCTAGTAAACAGTGAGCAGCCTGTGGCTGCCTGTGGCTGCTCACTGTTTTAAAAAAAAATAGGGCGATGCGCGAGTAGGGGCTTTTAAACTAAAGGGGGAACCTATTGCCCCCTCCAGCCCCCACCCCTGAGCGGTGGGTGGGGGCCCTAAAGTAAGATGATGGGGGGAACTATTGTCCTACCCCCTGGCCCCCACCCCTGAGTGACGGGTGGGGGCCCTAAATACTAATGGGGGACCTAATGTCCTCCCTCCTGCCCCCACCCCTGAGCGATGGGTGGGGGCCCTAAAAAAACATGTCCCCCCAGGTGACTAGGGGTCCCCAAACCCCTAGTCACCCCTCCCCCCACAAAAAAATATCCGCCTACCTACCCCCCTCACCCTAAAAATAATGAGGGGGGACCTTTATTTAAGTACCTGTAAAAAAATAAAAAAAACTTACCATTCGATGTTTTCTTTCTTCTAAAATCTTCTTTTTTCAGCCCCAAAAAAGCCAAATAAAAAACCATAATAACCGACGCAATTAAAAAAAAAAATATATATATAATCCATCTTCACCCGGCGAGGGCTCCGCGCAGACTGAGCTCTGCAGGGCGGGGGAAGGCTTATAAAGCCTTGCCCCACCCCGCAATTAGGCTCAGAGCACTCTGATTGGTGGGTTTAAGCCATCCAATCAGAGTGCTCTGACAGGTAAATGAAGAGACTGACAGGTAAGTCTCTACATGTACCTGTCACAGCACTCTGATTGGTTGGTTTTAAATCCACCAATCAGAGTGCTCTGTGTCATTTTACACAGCATGGGAAAGTTAGTTTGAAATTTTCCCACGCTGTGTAATTTGACTCATAACTCTCTGATTAGTTACTTAATCCACCAATCAGAGTGTTATGAGTCAAATTACACAGCGAGGGAAAATTGCAAAGAACTTTCCCATGCTGTGTAAAATGACACAGAGCACTCTGATTGGTGGATTTAAAATCAACCAGAGTGCTGTGACATGTAGAGACGTACCTGTCAGTCTCTTCATTTACCTGTCAGAGCACTCTGATTGGATGGCTTAAACCCACCAATCAGAGTGCTCTGAGCCTAATTGCAGGGCGGGGCAAGGCTTTATAAGCCTTCCCCCACCCTGCAGAGCTCAGTCTGTGCGGAGCCCTCGCTGGGTGAAGATGGATTTTTTTTTTGCGCTCTTTTTTTATTTGGCCTTTTTGGGGGCTGAAAAAAGAAGATTTTAGGAGAAAGAAAACATCGAATGGTAAATTTTTTTTTTTTTTTACAGGTACTTTTTTTACTGTAGGGCCCCCACCCACCGCTCAGGGGTGGGGGCCAGGGGGGAGGACATTAGGTCCCCCTTATTAGTATTTAGGGCCCCCACCCACCGCTCAGGGGTGGGGGCCAGGGGGAGGTCATTAGATCCCCCCCTTATTAGTATTTAGGGCCCCCACCCACTGCTCAGGGGTGGGGGCCAGGGGGGAGGACATTAGGTCTCCCCCTTATTTTACTGTAGGGCCCCGACCCACCGCTCAGGGGTCGGGGCCAGGGGGGAGGACATTAGGCCCCCCTTATTAGTATTTAGGGCCCCCACCCACCGCTCAGGGGTGCGGGCCAGGGGGGAGGACATTAGGTCCCCCCCCCTGTACTGATTTAGGGCCCCTACCCGTTGCTCAGGGGTGGGGGCCCGGGGGGAGGACAATAGGTCCCCCCCATTATTTTACATTAGGGCCCCCACCCGCCGCTCAGGGTGGGGGCTGGGGGCGCAATAGGTCACGTCGTGAGTGGGGGCTCGGGAGGGGGGACCTTTTTTTTTTTTTTTTAACAGTGAGCAGTCACTTCGGCACTTTGACACTTTGACACTTTGACACTTTGACACTTTGACACTTCGAAACTTCGGAACTTCGGCAACTTCGGAACTTTGGCACGGAACTTCGGCACTTTGACACTTCGGAAATTCGGTAATTTCGGAACTTTGGGACCTTGGCAATTCGGCACTTCGACAATTCGGACTTTCGGAAGTACCCGAATGTCCGAATTGCCCGAAATTCGTCCGAATTCATATTCGGACCGAAACGAATTGCACATGTCTACAATGTAGTAACTTAGTTTCATTTCACAAATTGTCCTCCTGGATTCAGTTGAGTTTTGTTGACTTCTTCAGGTACTTGCAGTAAAAGAGTAATGCATAATGTTCATTCATTCAGATGCTTTACTCAATACATCATTTTTTTTTTTTTTTAATTCTTTATTTTTGTAGTGCGTACGATGGTAACAAATGCTTAAGAGGTACCCCAAAGGCATTCCTCTAGCGTAGTATACACAGTTAAAACATAAGGGTAAACAGTAGATCTTGCACATTTTTTGGTAAGGAAGTTGACAGAATAGGTTTATGTTGTTTAGGTTCAAAAAGCAGCATAGATTCCATTTATATAAGACAATAAGTAGTACCAAAATTTTCATTGCGAAGTTTAGCAGTTTAAACAGTAACATTTTTGTTCAGCCCCTGGATAAAGACTGGTTATGAGACCTCGCTAGTTTGCAATAAACCTGCTAGACGAGTTAGCTATATGGCTATGTTATCTACATTGAAGTTTGTAGCTTGGTATTGGACAAAAAAAAAAAACAAGTTGCAAAAATAGTAACTGAACAGTAATGGTACATGTTGCCTGTGGTGCTGTGTGACCTGTAACTAAGTGTACAGGTTTGTATAGGGTGAATTTTATCCGTTACATCGATCCTGCTTGGTCTATCGTTGCGTCGCCATAGGTCCCCCTAAGGTGATAAGTTATGTGTAGTTATCTTGGTGTATCTAAGCATGTTCAACTCTGATTGTTGTACTACGGTCGCTTATTTCGTGTGAGTGAGTCTTAGTGGACGCTCTGGCGACACAGGTTTGTACCACACTACTCGCCTATGTATCCCTCATCCAGGACAATGTGGTTGGGTGTATTGTGCGTGGACTTAGGTCTCTCTATCATGAAGTTGTCCTGTGTGCCTTATGGGTAATTGTACAATGTGTGTGTGGTCTTTGACCCCTAACCTAGGGGGCCTCGGGAGGGGTGGGGGGGTGGAGCTATACTAGTGGTATATGAGCAGGCCCTAGCTTAACGGTTGCTTTTGTGGGTATTGCAGTGTCCGGTAATTGTGTTATTGGTATGTGGGTCGTCGCCTGCGAGTTGGCCCTGCAACTTTAGGAGGTGTTACATGGGTGTGTGCCCCGCTAGGTACCCTAATTGGTGTTAAACCCTTGGTATACAAGTAATCGTAGAACTGGTAAAAGAAAAACATTGTCAAGTGTCCGCTATCCGGATTTCTCTTCTCCTCGGTACAAAGGGTACGGTTCTGTTGGGGTCCCATGTATGGGAGCTGGTGGACTCGTCAGCTGGCTCTGGTCTCTGTGGGAGCTTCAGCGCCTTGAGGAAAGAGTCCACCTCCTGGGTGGAGGTGAGATGCAGGGTAGTGCCGTTGTGATTCACAGACAAGGTTTTGGGCGTTGTCCAACGGTAGATTATCTTGGCGTCTTGAAGGCGACGGGTCACTGGGCGTAGGTTTCGTCTCCATTGGAGTGTGGATCGTGTTAAGTCTTGGTAAAAGGCAAGACTTGCAGATTCAAAGTCCAGTGGCGTCTTGCCCTTTAGCGCTGCAAAGATGGCGTTTCTGTCCGCCTGTGTGTGGCACCTGACGATTACATCCCTGGTTGCTTGGGGGGGTGCCTGTGGTGATTTGCGGATGCGAAACATCTCTGCGATGGCCAGTTTTTTGGCCTGTGCGTGAGGCAATATGGTGGCTACCAGTCGCCTGAGGTAATGCGGCAACTCTGGCTGGCTGACGTCGTCGGGGATTCCCCTGATTTTTACATTGCATTTGCGGCTCCTCTCCTCTGTTGCCTCTAGTTTGTTGAGCAGAGTTGAGTGAGAGGACTTAGTTTGTGATACCGTGTCTTTAAGGCCTTTTATTTCTTGTTGTATGTCATTTATATCTTCCTCTGAGGCTTTTATGCAGTCCGTGACCGCTTGGTACTCCGTTTTTATTATTACCATGTCTGCCGCTGCCATTCGTTTTAGTTCCAGTAATAGGTTTTTAATGTCCAGTTTGGTGGCTGGTGTTAGCGCATCTGGGTCAGCATGTGTGTCATGGGGTGGTTGCTGGTCCAGTGTATCTCCCTCGGCATGATCCGAGCATGTGGAGTTAGTCTCTGGGTTAGGCGTGGCCGCCATCTTTGGGCCCGCCGGGCGCTGGAGCATGGCACTAATGTCATGGGTATCTTTGCACGCACCTGCCGCCGTCCGCTGGGATTTTCTTCCCATGGTGTCCGGATCGGTATGTTTGTTCTCTGCTGGCTGTGCGGGTATGGAGAGTGCCACGTTGTATAGCGCCGTTTCGAGGGCCCTATAATCTGCGTAGGCCTTGGCTTTGCGGAGGACTTTCCGACCCGTCTGCTGGAATGTAAAGGGCATCAGTCGGGTGTCTGCTTTGCTCTCCCGGTCTGTCTGCTGGGTTTCAGAGGTATGCGGGCTCTTTTAGTTTTATTTTCTCTTAGTTTTGGTTTCGTTTTGGCTGGAGCTCCCCGCGTGTGCGACCGCTTGGTTCCGTGGCTAAGCTCCGCCCCCCTCAATACATCATTTAACTTAAAAAAAAAAGAATCTATTTTGAAAAATCATATTCTAAAGATTTAATTTCCATATCATATTTTTTATACAACTACCTCTATAAGTCCTACTAACTGCTTATTTAGAAACTGTATTTGACTGTCAGAAAATGTTGGCTCCATTGCAGCCACCTGTCTATTTGTAAGGTCATGGCAAAAATGTGAGACAATTATGAATTGTGTGATTTTAATTTTTTTTTTGTATTATAACTTAGCTTCATTTTATAAATATAACACAGTTCCAGAATGGCTTGTTGGATCCTCTGCGCCAGAATATATTTATTTAGGTATTTTCAACTTTTCCCTTCTTTTGGCTGGTTTTTGGTTAAATTATCTTTTGAAAGCTGTGACTTGTATTGTTTTCTGAATATCTATAATAAACATTCTGTACGACTTGCTGTCTTTAAAAAAAAATTAAAAATAAAAATTAAAACAATATATGCTTTGTTTTATAAGGGCTGCAAATGATCTATATTTTGTTCTCATGGGCCTGATCTATGGCCTGTATGTACATCCAATTTGTGAATGCATTTTACACCTTTATCTTATTGTTTATTATACCATATTACATAATGTGAAGTGTACTTTGAATTTTGACAAACTTCATATCCTGTGACGATACTTAAGATGGCTACTACTTTTATGGGGTTCCTGTAGGCAGTTGTCTTGGCAAAAATGAGACATATCTCTCTGGGACTTTGACTTTTTTTTCACTGACAGACTTGAGAACTAGCATGCGCAATGGAGGCTATGCAAGTCAAGATAGACAAAATCTTTAATTCAGGAGGGCAGGTTCACATGAGTAAAGACACATTGCTCATGTGCTCTTTATCACCGATTGGGACATTTCTCAAGCTTATTAGTGACCTTACTGTTTCATTTTGTGGCACAAAACATGCCACTGACTATGGGGCGTCATCCGAAAATCACTACATGGGTGATTTTCAGTGATATTAGAGCTTTGCTTCAACAGCCCTTGCAACATGCCCCTCCCAAGATAGCCGACACAGGAAAAATACTTTTCTGATACACGGCTGGTACTAACTGCTCAAGGTTTGGATGATGATACTTCCTCAGAAAAGGCCAGTATTGAAGATTTGTAGAGGAAGATCTGGGGGGTACATAAGTGATGCAGATGACTACAGATGCTGCACTTAACTCCTGCAGAAAAAATATCTCCACTCCAAAGTGGATCAGGTATAGTTAAACAAGTCCCCAGCGTCTGTTTTACAGTTCACATCACTATCCAGCATCTCGGTCCCCTCATAATATTGCTGCTTATTATTAGCATCCAGCACTCGGGCCCTTTACTATATATGGATACAACCCATTCTGCAAAAAGAAGAGGATAAGAGCTGCAAAAGACAGAAGCTAATGCTGTTGCAAATGATTGATTGAGAGCATCAGCTGACCATACAAAAAAGTCACAAAACAGAAAACGGAAGTGACGTCCGAATACCCGGAATTCACATGCGTCTCAGCGTGACACTCACACGACGCGAACATACACCAGGTGGTTCCCTCAATTCAAGCGGGGTATTTAAATCGATACTGTGAGCAGAGGAGGAATATCCCTGAAGAAGTCCACAGGACGAAACGCGTAGGATACAGACGCTGGGGACTTGCATTGTTTAACAATACCTGATCCATTTTGGAGTGGAGATATGCCTTTTTATCTTGTGATCTTGTAAGTGCAAATGTAATACATTTATTATATTTTTATTTCTATCTGCACTATTTTTTGGTCTCTTTCCACCCTAAAGTGTAAGAAGACCCACTGTATTGAATCATGGGAATTTACTATCTGATCCTTTGCATTCCTACCCATTTGTATGTTTCAGAAAAAATATAAAGACTTAAGTACTCACTCGATGAACCTTGAGGATAGAGCAAAATACCCCAATGCCAGGCTTTGAGGCGTTCCTCAGATGCCAGGCTTTGAGGCGTTCCTCAGATGGTTTCCTCTGAGAAGCTACCCCACAATGTTCAGTGACTCGTGTCCATGCGGTTGTCCACTAGGCAAGCAAAGAATGCTACTGGTGTTCACTGTTTTTACCTGCCTTAGGCCACAAAGGCCCTTTTGGAGGTTTCCAATCATGTCCTTAGAAGGTTGACAGGGCTATGCTGTTGGGGCTACCAGTGAGTCTCCATCCCTGTTTGTTTGGGGGCTCCCAGCTATCTTTCTCTTGGGACCTTTTTAAAACCTTTTAAAAACATACTCTGGAGACAACTCCTTTGGGGTCCTCATAGCTTGTTGGCGAACAAAGGAGAAAAGACACATCATCTTACCCATCATACAGAAGCACTGACTTTTCTCAGCTCTCTGGGACTTTCAGTAAAGTCACTTATGGATTAATTTCACTGTTTGTTATAGGACAAGCTACAGCTGAGATAGTAGATGCTGCTGTCTGATGCTAGCCAAGTTCTGCTTTGTCTCATTGTACACTGTATATTTTTTTTTTTACTTTACTGGCCCCATAGGCTATGCCTTAACATCTATTCTGATATTTCACCCCCTCACCATACCTTCTTTTCCTTGAGTGATGATTTCACTAGTCTTGTCAACCTATGACACACTATGATTGCAGCATGGGTCTTCTACTGTTTGATAGTTAATAAAAATGTTCTGTTTTTGTAGGAGAACTTTTCTGTTTTATGATTCCTTACATATTCCACAAAACTTCAGTTCAGTTCCTACAGTTTTTTTATCTCACATCCCACTTGACCTGTAAATAAAATCAACATTTAGTAAATATTCCCTAGCCATATCTCTTTTTCCACCTTCAATCATCTATTTTTTTGGCCACACGTGCAAAATTCTGAATATTGTCTCCCTCGGATCATGATCAGTATTGCGCAGTTCAGTAAGTCCATAATTTGGGTATATAATTCGGCTTGGAATGTTGGATTTTGACTGAACATCCTATCAGTACAAATTCAGCTAAATTGCATTTCGGTCCAAACAAATCTCCAAGTCTAGTGAGCACATTATAATATCATTTATACGTTATAAACAAACATCTTTAAGCATTCTCAAGTTATATCTCCCCCGAGGATCCTGCTTTCCATAATGGCAACTAACAAGGTCTGTTCAATAGAACAACGCTAGTAATAACATTCTGATTTCTTCTGACCTACAAAGTAAAACATCTGCTTACTGTGAATCCGATGTTCACTCTGCACCTGCAAACCCAAACTTTTCTACATTTATATGTGTCTTCGCGAGAAGCAATGCGTTCTCATCATAAATTTAACATGTTAAAGGTGAAAGGTCTATTTAAAATATATATTAGAATAAGACAAAAAAAAAAAAAAACTATTTTACAATAGGAACGGATTAAAAAAAAAAAAACATATTGCAGAAGGTAAATGCCAAGAAATTAAACATCTATTCCTCCAAATGTCTGCAGATATGTTAACAATGTCTTTTTTTCATTATCCAATCACAGCTGCTAAACTGTGGACATGTAGACACTTTCCAGCCATCTTGGAATATAGAACAGCATTATTTAAACATGTTCACATTCCTTCCAATTATTTAATAATATTGCAGATCTTCTCTCTTGATTAAATAATTCCATTGTTGGCAAAACAAAGCAACGTTGCAAAGCTACGAATGATCATTGGTCATGCGTGATCTAGAATGAGGCTTGCCAGATTATAACATTATTATAACATAACATTATAACATAACATAATTAACATCCAATAATTTTTATATTTTATCTACAATATGGAGCAATCTCTCAGCACAGTCATGTATTCCTGCTTACTGCAAAGAAAACTGGCAGGCAGGCAGGCAGGCACAGGAACGATGTTGGACATTTAATAGCCCATGTCATGTTGTGATGCAAAACCTTCACAACATGACATGGGCTATTAAAATCAATTAAAATCAATTTTGTATCTTTGTAAGCGTGCAATCTAAGCTGAAAAGCTAGATTTAGTTCCACAGGGATATAGGTATAAAGAAAGGATAAACTACTAATTGTCAAATGTCCTAAGGAAGGAAGGTCTCAGAGCAAGTAGTGTGTCATAATGTTGACACCCCACTCCATCCCACCCCACTCCTCCACTTATAAAAAAAAAATATTGATAAACTTCAAAAAGTGAAGCCTTCTCTGAAGAGATATGTGGCTGAGACAAACTCATACCAAATACCAGCCAACTCGAGAGACAGCAAATATCATCAACAGTGTACACAAGAGATTAAACAAACAAGATATAATGAAGGTTACAATAAAAAATCAGGACATTTAAGTGAAGAATTGTTTTTCAGTGACATATATTAATTCATCATTCTTTGATAAAATCTGTGTGCTTTCACACGTTTGGTTTCAAAGCTCCGTTGCTGCAATCCAAGAGCAAACCACTAATATCTCAAGCATCAATGTATGAATGAAGTACCTTTTACACTGCTGATGGACAATGGGTGCAGACATTACCTTACCAATACTACAATACATTTATTGTATCCAAAGAAGGAAATCTATGGCATGCCAGACATATAGGTGATAATCGCAAAAGTGGACGTAATTTTCAACAAGTTTCATTTCCTCTGTTATCACCTATGAGTCTCGTTCTCTGCAGATGTCTGTCTTCAAAGTTCTAAGTGATATGTAGTTAAGAATCAAAACAAGTTTTGTCAGGTTCATTCTAATAAAAAGGCAAGATATTTGATATTTCTCACTTTGAAAGAGTATGTCAGCCAGCAAATAAAACCGGCAGTGATAAAGTCAACGGCTTGCTTATACACGCGAGGGATCTGACTGTGCGAGATTAGCTCAGCTCTAGAAGTGTTGTAAGTAGGCAAGAGACCTGTATTCTGTATCAGAGGATGCAGGTCATTGTATTACACAGTCAGATGAAGACAGATTACCTGACAGTGCGTTGATTATTACTGGAAAACAAATTCCACTTAACATATTAAAAGGTTTCAGTCATTGATAAATGATGCCATTAGCGAGCATCCCTTTAGAGTGATGTAAATGAAAAATGTATATTAAAAAAGTTTTTTGATTTTTGAAGACTGGAGCCAGGATCAGATTTATTAAAACAATACCATGACAAATTGTGACAAAGTATCAAAATATCTTTATGTAGTAAAAGTATAGTAATAGAGGTCTAACTACTAAACAAACAAAAATATGATAACTTCTCCAATTCAACTGAATTGAATATGCTTCCTATCTTAACTATTTTTCCCCATTTTACAAGTTGCTTATCAGTCGACTTGTGCATTTGGTTTTAAACGAATCACGATTTGTCTGAATTTTGACTAGAAATTCCTCAGTATTGAAATACTATATGGAAGAAACCTGATTTGCCCCATAAAAAAAAAAAAAAAAAAATCATTTCAGATAAACCATATTTTTTTTCATTGTGCTCAAGTATAGTTATAAGCTCTCTGTAAATTCCTATTTAGCAAAGAGACAGCCAGGTGTGAAAGTGATACACATATATGATACTGTACATATGTGGAAATGATTCCTGCATGACTGCATGGACAAAACCAGCAATGCCAAGGCTATATTTGCCCAGTATACAAGTTTGACATAATTGGTACTATAATTCAAAAACATTGGGGTGAACATTGCTATTATATAGGGAATGCCTTTTTGCATATAAATGTACATTCATATGATGGTGACCACAGATGCAGAAATTTGGCTTTGAGCTAGGATTAGGATTGCAATTCAGTTAAACTAAGGGCAGCACAGGGACATGTTTATCCTGATCTCCCAGAGATTGGTTGTAAGTAGCTGCTCTAAGATTAGAACCGCTGTACCACACGTGTTAATCAAGCCATGAATTTTAAATAATAAGTCGTAAACAATACAGCCCTCTTACAGTATGGAATCTAAAAATGAGACAGACAGACAGATAGAAAGATAGATAGATAGATAGATATGGAATGTTGGCTTGGTATATGGAATGCTGGCTATTTCAGGGTGTGTAGCTGATAATTTTACATTAGAAAGAAGGAAGCCAGAAGATATGTTCATGTAACGTGACTACAAAAAGTTATGTGACTACAAAAATAACAAAAAGAAAATGGTTTCGAAGAAAGTAGGTATAGTAGTGGTTGAGGGTGCTCTCTTTCTCTAGTCTTTCTCTGTAAAGATCTATCAGCCACCTAGAGCACAATTTCCCATAGTTGGGTTGCTGGCTGATTTTTGGGGGGTCGTACTGACCGACGCCGGGGACTCGGGAGACAGTCAGGTCCAACACTTAGAGGAGGCCCAAAGGCCTGCAATATGTGCTGCTGGGTGTGTGGCCCCTCTGAAGCAGGGAGAAAGCCCTGTGCATCCTCCAGTCTGCAGCTCTGCCTCCACTGCGGGCAGAGCTGCAGACCATGCAGTAACCGTCAGCGAGCTCGGCCAATTACGGAGCAGTACTGCGGGTTACTGAGACTTCACGTGCCAGAGCTCTCGGGACTATGTCTGCATGGTCTGCAGCCGGCGGAGGCGGAGCTGCAGATAGGACAGCAAGCACCACCGGACCACCAGGGTGGAAGGAGGGAGAAGAGACCACTGGATCACCAGGGACTTCTAAAAAAGTATTTTAATGGCTTTTACCTTCCACATACTGTCACCCTCACCTCCCACACTGTCACCCTAGCCTCCCTCCTACACTGTCCCCCTCACTCCCCCCACACTGTTACCCTCACCTCCCCCACACTGTAACCCTCACCTCCCCCACACTGTAAACCTCACCTCCCCCCAACACTGTCACCCTCACCTCCCCCTAACACTGTCACCCTTAGCTCCCTCCCACATACTGTCACGGTAACCTCTCTCCCACACCGTCACCCTCACCTCCATCCACTGTCACCCTTATCTCCCTCCTGCACTGTCACCCTCATTCCCCCTCCCACAGTCACCCTCACCTCCCCCCATACTGTCACCCTCACCTCCTCCCACACTGCAACCCTCATCTCCCCCCAACACTGTCACCCTCACCTCCCCCTAACACTGTCACCCTTACCTCCCTCCCACATACTGTCACCGTAACCTCCCTCCCACACTGTCACCCTCACCTCCCTCCACTGTCACCCTCATCTCCCTCTTGCACTGTCACCCTCATTCCCCCTTCCACAGTCACCCTCACCTCCCCCCATACTGTCACCCTCACCTCCCCCCATACTGTCACCCTCACCTCCTCCCACACTGCAACCCTCATCTCCCCCCAACACTGTCACCATCACCTCCCCCACACTGTCACCCTCCCCCTCACTGTCACCCCCCGCCACACTGTCACCCTCACCTCCCCCCACTGTCACCCTCACCTCCCCCCCACACTGTCACCTTCACCTCCCCCCCACACTGTCACCCTCACCTCCCCCCCACACTGTCATCCTCACTCATCACCCCTACACTGTCACCCTCACCTCCCCCAACACTGTCACCCTCACCCCCTCCCACACAGTCACCCTCACCCCCTCCCACACAGTCACCCTCCCCCTCTCTGTCACCCTCCCCCACACTGTCACCCTCCCCACACTGTCACCCTCCCCACACTGTCAGCCTCAACTCCTCCCCACACTGTCATCCTCACTCATCACCCCTACACTGTCACCCTCCCCACACTGTCAGCCTCACCTCCCCCCCACACTGTCATCCTCACTCATCACCCCTACACTGTCACCCTCACCCCCTCCCACACAGTCACCCTCACCCCCTCCCACACTGTCACCCTCTCCCTCTCTGTCACCCTCCCCCACACTGTCACCCTCCCCACACTGTCAGCCTCAACTCCTCCCCACTGTTCACTCAACATGAGAAAGAAAGGGACACAGCACTTCTGAATTTGTGAGTAACTGGTTGTATGCCTTTAAAACTGATTGCCATAATGTACCAAGTTGCCTCTAAACTGCCCTGACATGCCAAAATTATACCTCTAGAACTACCATGAGATCCCAGAATTATGCCTCTAAAACTGCCATGATATGCCAAAATGATGCCTCTAAATCTTCCATGATATGCCTCTTTTATGCATCTAAAACTGGTTGCATTAAAGTGCCATGTTTAGGCATCTAAAACTGATTGCCATGGTGTGGCCATTTTATGTCTCTAAAGCGGATTGCCATGGTGTGCTAAATGTATGCCTCTAAAGTGGATTGCCATGGTGTGCTAAATGTATGCCTCTAAAGTGGATTGCCATGGTGTGCTAAATGTTTGCCTCTAAAGTGGATTGCCATGGTGTGCTAAATGTTTGCCTCTAAAGTGGATTGCCATGGTGTGCTAAATGTTTGCCTCTAAAGTGGATTGCCATGGTGTGCTAAATGTATGCCTCTAAAGTGGATTGCCATGGTGTGCTAAATGTATGCCTCTAAAGTGGATTGCCATGGTGTGCTAAATGTATGCCTCTAAAGTGGATTGCCATGGTGTGCTAAATGTTTGCCTCTAAAGCGGATTGCCATGGTGTGCTAAATGTATGCCTCTAAAGTGGATTGCCATGGTGTGCTAAATGTATGCCTCTAAAGTGGATTGCCATGGTGTGCTAAATGTATGCCTCTAAAGTGGATTGCCATGGTGTGCTAAATGTTTGCCTCTAAAGCGGATTGCCATGGTGTGCTAAATGTATGCCTCTAAAGTGGATTGCCATGGTGTGCTAAATGTATGCCTCTAAAGTGGATTGCCATGGTGTGCTAAATGTATGCCTCTAAAGTGGATTGCCATGGTGTGCTAAATGTATGCCTCTAAAGCGGATTGCCATGGTGTGCTAAATGTTTGCCTCTAAAGCGGATTGCCATGGTGTGCTAAATGTATGCCTCTAAAGTGGATTGCCATGGTGTGCTAAATGTATGCCTCTAAAGTGGATTGCCATGGTGTGCTAAATGTATGCCTCTAAAGTGGATTGCCATGGTGTGCTAAATGTATGCCTCTAAAGTGGATTGCCATGGTGTGCTAAATGTATGCCTCTAAAGTGGATTGCCATGGTGTGCTAAATGTATGCCTCTAAAGCGGATTGCCATGGTGTGCTAAATGTTTGCCTCTAAAGTGGATTGCCATGGTGTGCCAATTTTATGACATGATTTGCCAATTTTATGCATTTAAAACTGATTGCCATAGTGTGCCCATTGTATGCCTCTAAAGCTGATTGCCATGGTGTGCCAATAGTATGCCCTCTATAGCTGATTGCCATGGTGTGACAATTTTATGCCTCTAAAACTGATAGCCTTCATATGTCAATTTTATGTATCTAAAGCTGCCATGGTGTGCCAATTGTATGCATCTAAACTAACTGCCATGGTGTGCCAATTGTATGCATCACAAACTGATTGCCATGGTGTGCCAATTGTATGCCTCTAAAACTGATTGCCATAGTGTGCCAATTTTATACCTCTAGAACTGCTTGCCATGGTGTGCCAATTGTATGCCTCTAGAACTGCTTGCCATGGTGTGCCAATTTTATGCCTCTAGAAATGCTTGCCATGGTGTTCCAATTTTATGCATCTAAAAATGATTACCATGGTGGCAATTTATGCCTCTAAAGCCGATTGCCATGTAGTACCAATTTTTTGCCTCTAAAGCTGCCATGGTGTGCTAAGTTTATTAATTTTGAAAATATGCATTAAAAGTGAGTGGGTCTCGAAAAATTATCATTTTCAAAAGTGGGTCTCTGCCCATAAAAGTTTGGGAAGCCCTGACCTAGAGTGTTATTTCATGCTCTTCAAGGACCATGAATTCCATTGGACTCTCTAAAATGGTCACTCCTTCCTGACACAACATACTTGAGTTGCCAATCCCAGGGCTGGAATACTACCTATCACATATCAACAAGCAAGTCCAAGGAATAGTGTACCGGGATCAAGAAATGTTAGGCCATTGCTGCTTGGAGTAAACTTTTTTAAAATGCTAGATTGAACTAGTACTAAAAGGGGGCTCTGTTTTACCAGTAAGACTCCTGGATATAGGTCCTACTGGGAGTGAAAAACTAGTCCCTATCCCACTATACCTTCAGCTGCACTTGCTGTTAGTGTAGAGTATATACACGGTTAGTATCACAAATACTTTAATCCCATCCCTGACTGTCTCTGATCACTGTCATTGTCATTCGCTAAAGCTTGATTTTCAGAAATTCAAAGTGAAATCAAAGGGAATCGCAAATAGTCTAAATGGACGAAATCATCAGTCAGCTGTTTTTAGCTACACTATTTCGGCCTTACGTTTGAAATTCCCTTATAACTCACTTTAAATCCATGACATTTCCAGCTTTAGTGACTAACTCTCTATTTGTGAGCTTTGGACTAATCTACTTTTACATTCCTGGTCTGAATGGGGCAAGAATGACCTACTTGTTTTACTGAATGACAGTTCCACTCCTGCCATGCCACATGGAAGAATGCCACCTCAAGATTCTATCTAATTCAGAGTGAATGAAGAAACACCAACAGTATTTTAATGGAGATTTCTTTTTTTTTAGGAGGAGTGGAAGGGTTATGGTAATTCTGTGCCTTCATGCATTTAAGATGCAAGTCTTGCCCTGAGTACACATGGTCATCCATTATATTTATTGAGATATTAAACATAGTGTGTTCCTTGGCTTTTTATGATAGGATTGTATCATTAATATATATGTACCTTTCTTCTGTTTGTTAACCTTTTAAATTGCTAATCTTTTCCTTTTATTTTGACTTTTACAACCCCTTTAGGCCCATTCGATACACATATATCACTATAAGTGCCTATTTATTTTTAAAATATCCATGCTGATAATCCATACTTGTTTAAATCATATACATATTCAACTTTAATTTATGTATATTCATTGCATCCCTATCATATCATCAAATAATTATCAAATATAATCAATCAATTGCAAAAACATTAAATTAAAATATCATAATGGCCATTGGAAATAAATAAATAAATATATATATATATATATATATATATATATATATATATATATATATATATATATATATATATATAAATCACTGATATTTTCCTTAATAAAGTGCAATACTATTATTTTTCTTGGGGCTTTTTTCTTTATATTTAACCAAGATTATTTTCATTACTATACAGCATTTTCTCTCCTGGGCTGTCAGCATTCCTCATAAACTGCTTTTATCCAAAATAGTATTCATTTTGGCTAGACTGACCTTACCATACACCTAACCAGGCTCTCTGTCTGTGTGTAGCGGTGTCTGCCAGTGCTTTAGTCTCTGCTTGGCTTGGCAGAACAGGAATTTTGATGTTAATAAATCCTATTTTTAACAAAGACTAAGTAAAGAAATTCAGGGAATTTCACCTGTATATGTCCTGTGAGCTGTACCAGATTTATTGGGGGAAAAATAACAAACCTCATTTTCCTTACCAACTTTTTGGATACAATTCAATTTATGTATCTGTTTTTTGTAAAAAAAAAAGTGAAAAGTATACTTTATTTTGTTACAGTGGCATGGTATTTTATTAGAACACTTTGTGCCTTGTAGATAAAAAAATAAAAAAAATAAAATTGAAATGAGACCATTTAAAAAAAAAAAAGCAAAAAAAACAACTCAGTGTGTTCTGCATTGCCGAGTCCAATTCTTATGATTCACCCCATTTATTCGAGCTCTTCAATTTCAACAAATAGTTACCTTCCTGAATACTTAGCAGTATTAAAAAAAAAAAAACTTGGGGAAGACTGTAATTAAAATTCCAGAACATCAATATTAAGTTTCATGCTAATGTTTAAGCTCATTTTCCTGAGAATGGGACATTGATAGCTCGGGCGGTATTTTGTTAAATCATTCTGAGCGGACACATGATCTAAAGCATGTATGTGTTCATTGTCAATTTACCTCTTTAGTGTAATTGACATGACATTGGCAGGGAATAAAAAAAAACACCCAATTCTTGGGTCAGTCTATAAAGACTATAATGTGAAAAAGTGTCTCTACAATTCCTCTGCTTCCGTTTGTTTCTCTGCTGACTAAATTAAGTTATGTTTAAAAGTGAGAAACTAAGCATTCTTATACGGAAACAACAGGGTAAAAGTGCAATGTAAAAATAATAGAATGCATTAAAAAGATAAATTTAAGAAATAAACCAAATGTACACACAGCAAGTGTCAGTAGCAGACAGACCTCTCCCTCATGAAGAAAAGGCTGCACCAACTAGCAGCCTCTCGTTCTAGTCTATAGGGTCTGATCTTATCCCATAATCTATTGTCCCAGCAGAGGTTTATGGAGTGGGAGGTTACACCCGTGACTGGCAATTGCTATCTGTCTTTATTTAGCCTCAGCTCTGTCATGCAAATAATATTTGGTGGATGAGGCTTACTGGCGAGCAGAGCAGACACGATACAGCTCCTGCATACAACCTTTTTTTATTTTTATTTTTTTATTCTTTATTTTTGTTTATATCACGTAAATACAGCATTTGGATGGCGCCGCATAGCTCTAAGCAGGCACAATGTAATATAAGCGACATATATGTTAAAATATTAGCTATATGTGCGTGACAACTAAAACTTCAGGTTGATATACGTGACATGAGGTTTTGATATAAAAATACAAGCTTAACTGAAATCTTTACAAATTCAAACTGTAAACAATACATCCTCCGCATTCAAAGTACTATGTACTGTCGGATAGCATTAAGAGGACTTATGTTGTGCTTAGTGTATGCCATGAGCCTATGCAAGGACTGGTATAAATGAGTCAGGTCAAGTAAGATATGAAGGAAACGAAAAGTTAGTTTACACAGTTTTAAGCGGGAGGGTCCGCCGGCACAGCCAAGGCTCCCCTTGGGACAAATGGAGAGATTTTGTCTATCGTCCATATTTTTCTGCTTTGTAGTGGAGGAGTTGAAGCCGAAACTCCTGCTTGGAGGAAGGCAGGTGCATCTTGAAGGTGTGTAAGTGGGAACCTCTTGCCGCTTTTCTCTGCCAGTAGGCGGAGTGGACCCCATCTGTACGGCATCTGTAGTGGGTGGGATAGGGGCTATATGGGGGGACAAGGACTTTAGTGGTGGGTTAGGGGCTGTAGTGGGGGATAAGGGTTGTAGTTGGGGTAGGGGATGTAGTGGAGGGATAGGGAATGTAGGGGAGGGATAGGGGCTATATTGGGGGCAGGGACTGTAGTGGGGAAATAGGGGCTGTAGTAGGAGGATAGGGGCTGTAATTGCAGGATAGGAGCTGTAATGGTGGGGTAAGGATTGTATGGGCTGTAATGTGGGGAATTTCTGGTGTGAGTAGCATGGGTGCTGCACACTCTAGAGTTAATCACGGGCAGAAGGTTACCTGCAGTTGCTAGGAGACATACTGGTAACACTCCTCTGCCTTCCTACTCAGTATTTGCCGAATTGAGACATGGAACAGAGCCCAGTGAATGCAGAGAATTGCTCCATCTCTGTTGCGAGCTGTGAGGCCTCCGGGTGCCTCTGTTGCTATTGCGCCCCATGTAGCTGCACGTTTTTCTTACACCACAAAGGCCGATTCTGTGTATGAATAAATTACATATAGAGTTCAAAGTCACCAGTCCATCTGATAAAATATGGAAAGGTTGTAAATAAAGGCCTTATGAACCAAGCTCTAGGGTCTCGCCCAACCCCCACTTTCTTCTGTTTACTTTCCCTCTCTCCCTAACCTCTGTGTCCTCCTGGATATTTCTTTATGGTAAATACCCCCCTTCACAGAGGTTTCCTGTACTGCATTGTAACTGTGCAAGGTGTACCATGCCAACTACATGCCATGTGCAACTTTTTAATAAATTAACCAAACATTTTACAGCTCTGTATATTACTGTTTTTATGCCCATGTGTATTATTTTTTTTTAAACTTCCATAAATATATATATAAAAAAATGTTTAGAATGCGGTAATGTTGGTGCTAAATAAATGCAATAATAACTGTAGCAAATCCCTAATTGGGTGTCATAAACTCAGAAAACCACTATTTAACCCTGGGCGTGGGAGAATTGGGCTAGAGTGGGCCTTTTCAACTTCAGCTTTGATGAAAATATAACAAAACGCATTTAGTAGAGGAACAAAAATTAAAAGCAATCAGCGCTTAAACGATCTTCCCTTTATAAAATAGATTGGGAAAAGAGCATGAAAAATAAAATTACTGAGAGGCCCAAAGTCAAAACTAGTATAAAAAGGATATACTCCAAAAATTGCAGGGGGTATAGTTTGGATAACACAAAGGTCTGTGGTGTTATTAGGTGGTTCCAATCTTCAGTCCAGGGGAAAGTATGTAGCCACCTTATAGACAGGAAAGAAACAAATATAGTGTAACACTGTTTATTGAAAAAAAAAAAAAACCCTATACAATCCCTTTGTGGAACTCTTACACAAAATAGTGGTGGTGCTTCTTTTTTAAGTTCCACAAACAATCATAAGGTGCAGTACAAATAGAGAGATGACAGAGTTACCACTCCGCTTGTCTGATGCTGTGGGTTGTTTCCGTGCACTGAAGCCGACCCAGAACTCATAAACCTCGGGAAGACTTCCTAGTCTTCAAAGTTTGAAAATGCCGCCAAGGCAACGATCCACACGTTTCGCCTGTGAGACCAGATAGGATGCCACAGGCTTTTTTGCATGAATCAAATTATCGTTGCTCTTAAAGGTACCTTGCTTATAAAAGTCCAGACAAAAAAAGATCCATAAAGTCAGAGATTGCAGTGTCATATCCACACAGGAAAAAATATTAATAACACATATAATTATATGGTGCCTTCTAGAAGATACATGCAAATGTAAACTACATATGGAATCAAAATTGTTACAAAAGGGATATAGTCTTTTGTTATTACAGAAGGTGACAGAAGGAGGTGAGACAGTATTATTACCTATACATATTCCTCATGTGGTATAATACTTAAATTCACCTCTGTAATAACTTAAATAGTTAAAAAAAGTTATTTATAGTGTCAATTCATGAAATCAGTGCAAATACAAAGATAAAAAGAGTTACGTAATAAACATCATTAAAATAAGGCTTAACATAGAATAAAATAGACAATTTTCAATATAAAAATCTTCAGATGGAATAAAAATAAGAATTAATAAATAAAGATTAGAATATCAGTTCACATTGCCCATAGAATATATAGAAAAAAGCCTTAAAAGATACAGGAATAAATTATATTATATTAAAAAGGAACAAATCCATACTGTTGATAGCATACTGTAGGATTCTATTTGAGGTGGTTATAGTAAATTTGCTAATTCTAGCTCTGCGTTAAGTCCAAAGGGAGCTAGAGTTTTCAAATTATAAATCCAAAAGGTTTCCCTGTATACTAGACTTTTAACCAGATCCCCCCCCTCTCCGTGGTACTCTAATCTGTTGGATACCACAGAAGGGAAGGATGGCGGGATTGCCATTGTGGTTTATTTAAAATGGTGGGATAGACTATGATTTTAAAATGTTCTTTTTATATTGTAGACGTGTTCACCTAACCTAGTTTTCAACATTCGTTTGGTCTGTCCCACGTATTGCAAACCACAAGAGCAGCTTAGTAAGTCGATGATCTGTTTAGAATTACAGGTGATACATTCTTTTATTTCAAACCTCTTTTTGGTAACTGCAGATTGAAAGTCTGTGGTTTTGCCAAACGGTGGGTCTACTACTTTGCATATACTGCAAGTCCCACATTTATAAAAATCTATATGGGAATTTAAACAGCGTTTTGTGGGGGTCGCTCTGATATAACTATGCACCAGTTTCTCCTTTAATGTGGGTGCCTCCCTAAAAATAATTCTAGGTTTCAAGGGTAATACTGAAGATAAAATCTGATCTTGTTTTAATAGATCCCAGTGTTTAAAAATACTTTTAAAAATAAATTGGATTGAGCACTAAAATGTAACACAATAGGACATGCAAAATCTGAAGAGATGTTGGTATTATTTCTAACGATAGGAACTAAGTGATGGGTTCTACAAAGAACAATTGAAGTTGCCTGCAGTTAATTAAAAAGTAGAAGGGCAAAAATCATCATATATTTTTGTTAAGTTCATTGACCCTTCAGTGTATCCTCATGGCCTGGTCTGCATCAGAGCTGTGATAAGACCATTATTTGCTGTGTTTGTGGAGACTGGACAGCTGGGTAAAAGTGTTTGCTTGCACCCTGTGCTCTGGCTTACCTCATTACTAAAGTTCCACCAGTCTGCAGTCTTGGGCTCGAACTTCAGTGCACTTGTCAGTGCACTTGGAGCAGGTTAGCAGCCTCCGGCACCTTCTAGTTCATGCCACAAGAACTGGGAGGCAGAGGGAGTGTACCTCATGTGAGCACTCGCATCTAGTTGTACAGATCTGCAGTCTCCATAGTAGAAGACAATTTGACAATTTAACTCATGGGAGTTAACTACTTTAAGTACCAGGTGCTATAAACCAGCAGAATACACAAACAAATCCAAAAATTGGTCAGCACTCCTGGGACTACTCATGTAAAGGGTAACTATTATTTATCAGTATCAACATTTCAGTTTAAAATTATAAACTTTCACCAGGACAAACACATAGTAAAAGACAGCCCTATATATACACAAACCATGAAGTACCCACCCCCCCAACAAGGCTCATCAGCGCTGCTTAGGTGCGCGTTCAAACTGGAGATATGAGCGGCTTGTGCCCTAAATCTTGTTCCCAACGTAATGGCCCACATCCATACCTCAGTTACATTGGTTACTAAGGCAACCGTGATGCTTGATGTTGCGGCAGATACCTGCGCATTGAAAAAAGACGAATTACATTAAAATCAGCTCTCCCCCATCTGAATATTATGTAGATAATGCTCTGCTGATTATTACATATGTTGTCTGCAGAATCTACACATTGGGGGTGCCTGCACCTTATCCGCTCCAATTACTGTAAACAGTAAACTGTACTAGTTAACCCCTTAAGGACACATGACATGTGTGACATGTCATGATTCCCTTTTATTCCAGAAGTTTGGTCCTTAAGGGGCTAATGAGCTCAAACACGTTATGCCACTAATTGTTCATCGGGCCATTAAATCCGGTTACTGTTGGTTTTTATACATTGCCATTTAAATCGTGGCCAGTTGAAACAAGCATCACAGGTTCATGTAAAACAAAATTCTTCTGCCAAATGTTTTTTTACTTGAGGAGACTTAAAGGGACACAATAGTCACCAGAACCTTAATGTATTGGTTCTGGTGTTTACAGCATGTCACTGCAGGCTTTTCAATGTAAACACTGCCTTTTCAGAGATGTCAGGGTAAGGTAAGTCCTTTCAGGTTCCCTTTAAAATCAAGTTCCAGACAATTCTCACTTTAGTGAATAACCTTGCTATTGTAATTTTCTGCTTAATAAAACATGTATTTAATCTGTTACCAAAGTTTCAGTACAGCTGATTAGACGGTAGTCTAGGTGACAGACTAAACACACTGTCCAGCCAGCAGACATCTCCGACTGCTTTATCAGTTACAGGGAGCATCTAGCACTGCTGAATCAGGGAATACACATGCACGTATATAACACACCAAAATGAATGCATTTGTTTTATTTTCGTTTTCTGTGTCTGGAAATTCAGAAAAAATTCTAACAAAAAAGAACAACACTTGTCACTCTTTCACTTTTCTTGACTGTAGTTGACTCATTGTATAGATCAGAGATAGGCAACCTTCAGCCCTCCCATAATGCTCTTACACCCATGATGCTGGCAAAGCTTCATGGTAGGTGTAGTCCAAAAAATCTGGAGTGCCGAAGGTTGCCTATGTCTGGTATAGATAATTATTTAATATATATATATCTTTAGTAAACGTGGCACACCTCCGATATATATGCCACTTCACATATGTCTTAGCACAAAGTAAAGTAATAATTGCATTGGCTATGTGTAAGTGATATTTTAATATACCTTATTACTTTCATCTTTTTTTATACCGTGGGGCACAATTATAAATTTGTAGTATGTGTTATTTTTTTTGTCGATTGTATAGTTGGATTTACTGTTCATTTATAAACTATACTCTACTTAAAAGGGATACTCCTACATTACGGTTCCTCTTTTTTGGGACTGTCTGGTTATTCGTTTGACTTGGCCTATGTTTCTAACATGTAGTCAAACGTGACACTCAACAAACCCCATTGCCGGCTCAGCTATTTCAAGTCTTCCAGTTCAAGCACACCTGGTGCAAGTAGGGGAATCACACCTGGTGAAGCCCTTGATTAGTTGCATTAGGTACGCTTGATACAACACCTGTTTTGCATTGGTGTGTTGTTCTGGTGGATTATATTCAGGGGGTTGAATAATATTGACACTAGAGAAGCCAATATAAGTTGCATTGTCAGTTGAATTTGGGGAAAACACTTGAGGCATTCATTGTGTTGAGCTATTTCAGCTGCTTTTGTTTGATTTGTTCATTGCAAACAGCTAAAAGTCTCTACATTTTGACGATAAACCTGATTTTCAATGAGTTGAATAATAACAGGTGCTGTGGTTGCTATGCATGGAGTGCAGAAGGACCACCTGCATGAGGTTTGTACTGTTCTCCCTGTCAATCAATTCTTCAGCATAGCGTCTATACCAAAGAATTGATTGACATCTAAGAGAAAGACTTAATTTTAAATAGGTTTGTTTCCCAATCTATACATTTGCTATCAAAACTGAAATGTGATGCTATTAAAAAAAAAAAAAAAAAAAAGCAAATGTAGTTATGGGCATGACAGGTGCCCTTTAATATCAATTTCACATTTTAAGCCAGGATAGCAGACCTCAAAGTTACTGGGGATTTTTTTTTCTTCCTGTTTATCTTCCTTGGCATAACATTTGAAAATCATTTACATTCCTTTCTAAACCATACTTTTACAATAACTTACTGGGAAATGTTCAACCATTCACCAACACAGAATCCTAACACAGCAATGAAACAAGTTCCCTTCTCTTCAAAGCTTCCTTTTTGCCTATTTGCAAATTCAAAATGATGTCAACATGGTTTTACCCCATCTGCAGGACAATGACTGCACTCACTCACTAGGTTCTATTATTTGAAACATTTCTCGACCTTATTACTCTATTAGATTACTCTCTGTCTGTGTTTGAACTGATTTAGATCATTAATTATCGACCAGTTGTATTCAAAAATTGACAACTTCATACCCAATCCTTTCCACATACTCACTGTGACTAATACATTTTTAAGCTATTTCCAGTCCTTCCATTCCAAGAGGAACATTAATGGACAGTACTATGTACCTACTTAGCACCTGACTTCCAAAACCTACTGTATTAGTCTCCAGTAAATGCCTGACATGTGGGAGGCGGGTGCTGATTTGTTCCACTGTTTTTAGCACTGTCCTCTTGTACTAGAATTCTGCAGGTAGGTTCAGGTTTATCTTAGTGCCACTGTTCCGGGAGCTGACCATTTTTTGGTATTTTTTTTTATGGCATTACACCCTAGATTTATTCAAATAATCCTCGCAGTTGCCAATAAAACCTTCCTTCATTCACGGATTTTTGGATAAGCTCTCCAAAAGATTTTTTTTCAAAATAATAAAATATAAAAAGCATATATATCATATTTTTAGATTATTTTAAAAGTTCATCCAAAAATATTAAATTATTTGAAAGAAAATATCCATAAAAATTGGTCTGAAGTAGGATATGTCTTAAGTTAGATTAGGTTGAAGCCCCCCCCCCCCCCAAAAAAAAAAAAACGCAAAGTCTTTAAATGTGTTATATATATATTAGGAGCCCAGTATGCTTTCTCTAGATACTCCACTTAAGGTTCTTATCAGAAAAATCTTCCAGTTCACTGACTAGTGCTCTTTGCGAATTCTTCAAAGGAATCCTCCACTTTTACCTGACTTGTTTTTATATGTTCTTGTTTGTTTTGTCCAGAATCGATGAGGATAATTATTGTACAAATATTATTAGGTTTATTTGTTACATTTTGTTTTGGCTTTTAAAACAACTACGTATTAGGTGTTCAGTAATGGAACCCAAACAACGCATTGAAATGTTTCAATTAAACATTTCAATGTTTAACCCCTTAAGTACCAAACTTCTGGAATAAAAGGGAATCATGACATGTCACACATGTCATGTGTCCTTGAGGAGTTAAGGGGTTAATCAATAATAATTCTCAACAATCCAAACTTTAGTGACTTTTTTTTAAAACTAAATAAAAGTTAGAATAGGAGTTTATACTTAAATGCACAACAAAAACCTATCTAAACCCTAATAGTTATATTTATCACGAATATAGGTCTGCTAAATATAAAGTGGTTAATGAAAAAATATAGCCACTGGACATTTTGAAACAAAATGAGATACAAAAAAGTGTTCTATTTAATTTAGTATGCTAGCATTAAAATTCTAAATTATATACATTTCTAAAGTTTGGAAACCATATTTACATAGAAAATATTTTCTTTGCAATAACCTTTGAGGTGAGAGCACCAAAGTGGTTTAAGAAAATGGTCGGGTTAGACTTTTATTTTTTTATTAATTATTAAAGATAAATATAAACTGGTGGGTTCCAAGCATGCCCCTGTTATTACATTCGGTGAGCCCAGGACCTGCTGCGTCGTGATTTAATCATTGGCTCAGAATACGCTACTATGTTTTTATTTCTTGTCAGTGTGGTGGAATGCAGAACAGCCAACAAAGGTCCAAAACAGATCAGAGATTGAAAGATCAGAGGGATAGAAGGAATGCCAATAACATGTGATACTCTGCCCATCATTGTAGCTTTCAAGTCAAGCCATACTCTTGCACAACGTTACATTACATCCTTCGGAGTTCCTTTCTAAAAATTATTTATATTATCAAATGTTACAAATGCTTTTGTGCCTTTGAGGCTTATTTTCAAAGAGTTGGTCTTTATCTCCATTATTAGCAGTCGAACATGATTCTACATCATCGACGTGACTTCAAGGGTGAAAGAGCTGTGAAGGAGTATCAGCAAAACAAAAAGTAATAACACAGAACAGCTGTGTCGTATCAATTTTGCTTGTTACTGAAAAGACCAGTAGTGTCAAGCAAGCAGCGATTTGATGCATCTGATAGCAGGTGCTCCAGAAGGATGTATAAATGTCAAGCAGTACACCAGTGAAGGACACAGGGACTTCCAGTCTGTGCCATCTGAAATCAGTTATGATCCGTACCAAAGACTGGACTTCGTAGGAAGTCTTCAGAAGTTTTGCACACAGCATTTCCATTTTATTGAGGCAAGAAGAGAGCAGAGATCTTACAAAATACCATAAATACTGTATGTTACAAATGTTATCTAACGAGCAACTGAGAATCGAGGGTCTTTAAGGTTTAGATCAACTAACAGTCGCAGAAGAATGTAAATACCAAAGTCTGGAACCCTGTCTTTCTGCATACATTTTTTTTTTATTATTGATGTGCTTTTTTTTTTTATATAAAGAAGATTCTGACATTGTGTCAGTTTGTTAACATTCTATAATTCGCTTTGACAATGGTATCTGAGTTCCAGCACTGGTTGGTAATGATAATAATAAGGATTCATTCACTAAACATTGATTGGAGTGAATTGAAAATGGAAATAGAAAAAAAAAATCTAAAATGGGCAAGCTGGTAAAATAGTTGACATAGACCTTTTTTTAAAATCAGAGTTGAAGGCAATTTGAAAAAAACAAGATGGCAGCCAAAGACTCTTAGTCACATGATAACATAATGATTCACTAAATTGTGATGTAATGGTTATGATGCTTTGAATGCACCTTTAAGGAGTGTGGGGAGATAAAGGAGTCAGTAATTTCATACATACATTCCCCATGGCTATTAACTTTTTTCCCCTTCCAGCTGCCCAGAGCAACTGCCTTGCAAAGACTTCTCACTGAGCTGCATTGGGCAAAAGGGCTTGTAATAGCTGCAGACAGCAGATCTGCAGCTTTTGCTAACTGTTTTAAGATACACCTCTAATGCATAAATAAATGCATGATTGTTTTTATTTGGGGTGTATCTACTAAATTGTCAAAAATAATGTTTCCATGGGAATGGTGTTGGGCAAGCTAATCAGCTTTTGAAATCAGCAGGGGATCAAATACTTTTCCCCTCACTGTATGGTGTTGAGCCCCTGACTACTTCAGGAATATTTCTTTATTAGGCCTTGATTTGAAGCATAAAATCACATCCTTGGGTGTCATGGAGTTGGTACTGGGCCGTCCCGGGATTCTGTAGAGTCCATCTAAAGAAAATCCCTTAGCCTGTTTAGGTGTTAAGATAGCAGAGCACAGCCTCCGTATGAATTGTGGCACTTCTGACGAATCCATAGTGTCAGGTATTCCCTGCACTTTCAGGTTGCGCTTTCATGTGTGGTAAATTCCCTGACTGCAAAGCCTGTTCAAAAACGCAAGGTCACAGGTTTAAATCCCAGCAGGGCCAACTCAGGCCTTCATGCTTCCAAGGTCAATATTATGAGTACCATCAATTGGGTAATAATAATATCTATTACTATTCAGCTGACGATTTGGTTAATTCCGAGAGCGTGTGCTGATAAGAGTCTCACTGGGAGAAAAGTACCATATAAATATTAGTTATTATTATAGAAGCCAGACCCAAAATGACGAAAAACTGTCACCCAATTCTCATAAACCCATCTAACTTTCTAAGTACATAATCTATCTTTAACGTTTTTTAGTGGCACGATTTGCTTCCTTTATTGTAATGAAACAACCCTTCCTAGAGTTACTAATGAAGTCTTCCCGCTAAACCTAAAGGACAAAACTCTTTTTTTAATTCTCCTCGACTTCTTTGTTGCCTCTGACACTGTTCACCACTTGCTTTTTCTTCAAATCCTGCACAGCCTTGGCCTCCATGATTCTGTACTTTTCAGGTTCTCGTCCTAAGGTTCTTAACACTTATTCAGTGTCTCCTTCACTGCCACCACCTCCACCACACTACCTATCTGATTTTGAGTCTCTCTTTTGAGTTTGTTCTCTATTTACATGCTCTGTCTTTGTAACCTTCTCAGCTCCTTTGGATTTCAATACTACCTGTATGTTGATACGTTGACATACCTAATTTCTCCAGATCTCTCTCTTGCCCTCCTGGAGTCAGGGCCGCCATCAGAAATTTTGGGGCCCCTGACAAAGCACAAGGTCTGGGGCCCCCGGGCCCGCCCACGCCCTACCCAGTCCGCTGACAATGATGCGGGACTGAATGTGGTGTGTATAGTGGAAGTGAAATGTGTGTAATGGGTGTAGTGTTTGTGTGTATTAGATACTGTTTGTGCAGTGAATGCAGAGTGTGTGTTTGTGTAGCGGATGCAGTGTGTATACTGAATGCAGAGTGTGTTTGAGTAGTGGATGTAGTGTGTGTACAATGATGTAGTGGATGTGTTTGTGTGTACTAGATGCATTGTGTTTAGGTGATGCAGTGTCTGTAGTGGATGTAGGGTGTGTATTAGACGCAGTGTCTGTGTATAGTGAATGCAGAGTATTTCAATGTGTGGTGGATGTAGTGTGTGTACTGTGAATACAGGATGTTTGTGTAGTGGGTGCTGTGTGTATAGTTAATGCAGAGTGTGTGTCAGTGTAGTGAATGTAGTGTGTGTAATAAATGCAGTATGTGTTAGTGTAGTGAATTCGGTGTGTGTTAGTGTGTAATGAATGCAGAGTGTGTGTGTGTTAGTGCAGTGAATGTATAGTGTGTGCCAATGTGTAGTGAATGCAGAGTGTGTGTGTGTTGTACTTGTGAATGCAGAGAGTGTGTTAGTGTGTAGGCAATGCAGTGTGTGTGTCAGTGTAGTGTATGCAGTGTGTGTCAGTGTAGTGGATGCAGTGTGTGTCAGTGTAGTGGATGCAGTGTGTGTGTCAGTGTAGTGGATGCAGTGTGTGTCAGTGTAGTGGATGCAGTGTGTGTGTCAGTGTAGTGGATGCAGTGTGTGTCGGTGTAGTGTAAGCAGTGTGTGTCAGTGTAGTGGATGCAGTGTGTGTCAGTGTAGTGGATGCAGTGTGTGTCAGTTTAGTGGATGCAGAGTGTGTGTCAGTGTAGTGGATGCAGAGTGTGTGTCAGTGTAGTGGATGCAGAGTGTGTGTCAGTGTAGTGGATGCAGTGTGTGTCAGTGTAGTGGATGCAGTGTGTGTCAGTGTAGTGGATGCAGTGTGGGTCAGTGTAGTGGATGCAGTGTGGGCCAGTGTAGTGGATGCAGTGTGGGTCAGTGTAGTGTAAGCAGTGTGGGTCAGTGTAGTGTAAGCAGTGTGGGTCAGTGTAGTGTAAGCAGTGTGGGTCAGTGTAGTGGATGCAGTGTGGGTCAGTGTAGTGGATGCAGTGTGGGCCAGTGTAGTGTAAGCAGTGTGGGTCAGTGTAGTGTAAGCAGTGTGGGTCAGTGTAGTGTAAGCAGTGTGGGTCAGTGTAGTGGATGCAGTGTGTGTCAGTGTAGTGTAAGCAGTGTGGGTCAGTGTAGTGTAAGCAGTGTGGGTCAGTGTAGTGGATGCAGTGTGGGTCAGTGTAGTGTAAGCAGTGTGGGTCAGTGTAGTGTAAGCAGTGTGGGTCAGTGTAGTGGATGCAGTGTGTGTCAGTGTAGTGGATGCAGTGTGGGTCAGTGTAGTGGATGCAGTGTGTGTCAGTGTAGTGGATGCAGTGTGTGTCAGTGTAGTGTAAGCAGTGTGTGTGTGTAAATGTGCAATCTGTGGAGGGGGAGGGGTGGGGAAAGTGGCATTTTTACATTAATTTTATAATTGTATATTAAATTAATTAAATGTTTCTCCCCCCTCCCTGCTTCTTACCTGTGTCCAGGGAGGGGGGAGATTCCATCCTTGGTGGTCCGGTGGCATGAAGGGGCCCCCGGCCCCCAGTTACCGCAGAGGGGGCCCAGCACACAGCTTCTTCACATTCAGCTCATTGCCTCCAATAACTCTCGCGAGACCCGCGGAGCGTTGCCATGGCAACCGGGTCTCGCGAGAGTTAATAGAAGCGAGAAGAGGAGAAGCTGTGTGCTGGGCCCCCTCTGCGGTAACAGGGAGCCGGGGGGCCCGCGGCTGCACACATACATAGCGATATTCGCTATGTATGTGTGCAGAGACTAAAGAGGGGCCCAGGACTGCTAGAGCAGTCCGGGCCCCCCAGGACCGCCGGGCCCGTGACAACCGTCATGGTTGTCACCCCCTGATGGCGGCCCTGCCTGGAGTACATGACTAA
Organism: Pelobates fuscus; assembly: GCF_036172605.1. Classification (NCBI taxonomy): domain Eukaryota; kingdom Metazoa; phylum Chordata; class Amphibia; order Anura; family Pelobatidae; genus Pelobates; species Pelobates fuscus. Next base: position 46,133,125 of record NC_086322.1, on the reverse strand, counting down.
TTGCCTCTTTTCAATCTCTAACTGGAGTTTCTCGTTTTCTTCAATTCAATTTTTCTAAAAACGGAACTTCTCATCCCTACCCCTTCAAATATCCCATCTCTATGTATCTCACTTCAGGTCAAGATCTTCCATTGCCCTCAACCATTAAACACACTTGAGGTTACTATCAATTCACATTTCACATTTCACCTTAAAAATATTACCGTATATACTCGTGTATAAGTCGATCTCATGTATAAGTCGAGTGCAGTTTTGTGACCAACAATTGTGAAATATACTATGCCTCGTGGATAAGTCGAGGGTAAAACGTGGGGCTATGAAATTCTGTGATCTTTATAATTATATACACACACATTCATACAAACATACACACTGCATTATATACACACACACACTCATACAAACATACACACTGCATTATATACACACACACTCATACAAACACACACTCTGCATTACACACACACTTATACAAACAATCTGCATTATACACACACACTCATACAAACACACTCTGCATTATATACACACACACTCATACAAACACACACTCTGCATTATATACGCACACTCTGTGTGTATATAATGCAGATTGTGTGTGTGTTTGTATGAGAGTGTGTATATAATGCAGTGTGTGTGTTTGTATGAGTTTGTGTGTATATAATGCAGTGTGTGTGTTTGTATGTGTGTGTGTGTGTATATAATGCAGTGTGTGTGTTTGTATATGTGTGTGTTTGTGTGTGAACTGGGTGGGGGGAGGGCATTTGTATTATTTTTTTTTTTTTTTAATATATCAATTTTTTTATTTTAATATTTTTAAAAAAATATTTTAGTTTTTTTTTTATTTTATCATTTAATTTTTTTTAATGTTAATAATTTCAGTTTTTTTATTATTTAATTTTATTTTCGTCCCCCCTCCCTGCTTGTTAGCTGGCCAGGGAGGGGGGCTCTCATTCCGTGGTGGTCCAGTGGATGGCTGTGTAGAAGGGGGCTGGCAGAGAGCAGTAACTTACCTCTTCTGCAGCTTCTGTCAGCTCCCTTCTCTCACCTCCGGTCCGGTCAGCTCCACTGTAAGTCTCGCGGTCTCTCGCGGCTCTCGCGAGACTTACAGTGGAGCTGACAGAGGAGCTGACTGGACCGGCGCGGAGGAGAAGGGAGCTGACAGGAGCTGCAGGAGAGGTAAGTTACAGCTCTCTGCCAGCCCCCAACAGGACCGCCGAGCTTGTAATGAGCCTGGCGGTCCTTGTCTGTATTATGGCAATGTAAGTTGCCATAATACAGACATTAACTTGAGTATAAGTCGAGTTTGGGTTTTTCAGCACAAAAAATGTGCTGAAAAACTTGACTTATACTCGAGTATATACGGTACTCATATTCGTCCTTCTATAATGCAAGATCCAACTAAAGCACTTTTTGATGCAATTATAATTTCATGACTTGATAACTGTGACTCATTAATTGGCCTTCCAAATACCCACAGTGCAACAATTCAATATAATGCATGTTGCTGCCAGGCTTATTTTCCCAACTTACCGCACCCCTCACGCCTCACCCCTTTGCCAGTACTTAATGGCTTCCCATACCACTGATGATCCAATTCAAATGACTGGTTCTAATTTGCAAAGCCTTCAACAATCCAACTCCTTTTAAAAAATCCTCTATAATTAATAAATACCTCTTCTGACTCCCTCTGCTCTGTGAGTGACCTTCTCTTTTCCTCAGTTACTAATAATAATACAAAGCCATCACTCATATTGCCTTCTTTGTATAGCTTTAGAAATATGGAAATACGTTTTTTGCGTTTTTTTATGAATTGCCTATTTCTACCACTTGAGGTGTTTCAATTACAGCAAAATATGTGCTAAAAAGTGACTTGTTAAAAATTCCAAGTGAATTTTAAATGTTAGGCCACAGTAGGTGAATTGGAAAAATGCTGCAAGTTAGCTAATTTGGCGTACATCAAATAATGATTTCATAAATAAATATTCTATCTCACACTGCCCCGATATGTTCCAACACTCTAATGCATAAAGAGTTAATCAATATCTGATTTATTATTTTATGAAGCCTTGCTCTGCATCGTGTGTGCTTTAGATGTCTATATTCCCTACTTCTACAGTCCATTTTAAGTTCCATCTGTTTTGGCAAAATAAATGAGGCAGAGACATAGAAAATATAACAGTTGCTTCCTTTGTCTACATGCCCTCTGTTCTATTTCAGATCAGACAGGCATGTTGGTGGTCTATGAAAATTATTTATGGTCCTACATGAACTGTAGTGTTAGACTTATTTGTTTTTTGCTACATCAGTGTTGTACTTCTGGCTGACTTTTTTGAAGCTCCCACAAATATTTAGCCTCAATAGTATGGTTAGAAAATGTAATGAGCTGTCTTGCTGACCTCCAATTGGCTGCCTATTGTTTTTGAATTATGTGCTGCTATGAAATAGGAAGGAGTCTAGTAATGAGCGTGATCCAAATAATCTACCACTAAAATGTGTCATGCCTCATTTCAGGCATAAAAGATTTAGAAAGGGATATATCTAAAAAAAACACATATCTTAGATCTCACTGCCAAATTTAAGGGCTGTGTAAACCGTCTAGGGAATGTTCATGGTATTCCACAAGTCTTATTTTTTATGATTGAATAGTTTTTATATTCTTAGAACCATGCCAAAATGAACTGAGTATCTTCAAATTACAAATAAGCAAGAATAAATAAGATGCTTCTGTTTTAAGTATTAATTCCACATGCCTCGTATACAATTTACTCACCTAGGAAAATACCCTAGATCAGTGGTGCCCAAAAGGTAGATCCTCAGATGTTGTAGAACTACAACTCCCATGATGCTCTGCATGCCTTTAAAATGCCTTTAGATTGACAAAGCATCACAGAAGCTGTAGGTTTAAAACATCTGGGGATCTACTTTTTGTGCACCCCTGTCCAAGATGAATTATGAAGTCACACTTTTTTTTCTGAACTTCAACATGGCTACACATATCCATCTTAGACCCCCCATAATTATTATTATTATTATTATTATTATTATTATTATTATGGCCATTTATAAAGCACCAACATATTATGCGGAGATGTACAATTGGGGGGAAAGACAGTACAATATACACAGACCAATACACAAGGTAAAGAGGGCCCAGTCTGTGAGTAGAGATTTCACAATTACAATTCTTTCTTTAATACAAAGTATCTAGTTAGCCCCTGAGCCTACAATCTTGAAGTTAAACTGGAGAATTGGGATAACAGCTAACAGGGGAATTTGAAGATGATGGGCAGAAAGAATTTAGAGGTAATTGCAGCCACTGGTTAGTTTTAAAGGGGACGAGGAGGTAATTGCAGTGGTGTATCCTGGTTTTGTGCTGCCCTAGGCAGGACAAAACTCAGGCGCCCCCCTCCTCCCCCCGCGCCACCCCCACCCAACCTTTCCCCCCGCCCCGCATTCTAAATACACACACTCGCTAACAGAAACACACACACACTAACAGACAAACACACTCACTAACAGACACACACTCACTCACTAGCAGACACAATCTAGCAGGCACACACACTCACTGACACTCACTGACATACACACACACTCACAGGCAAACACACACTAACAGACACACACAGTCACACACTAACAGACACACACACACTAACAGACACAGACACACACACACACACACACTAACAGACACACACACACACACTAACAGACACACACACTGACACACACTAACAGACACAGACACACTCACCCACCCACATTAACACATTTTTTTTAAATTTATTTTTAACACATTTTTTTTAATTTTTTTTAACACTTTTTTTTATTTATTTTTAACACATTTTTTTTAATTTTTTTTTAACACGTTTTTTTTAAATGTATTTTTAACACGTTTTTTTTTTTTTATTTAACACCCCCCCCCCCCCAGCCTCCTTACCTTTGGGAATGCTGGGGAGGGGGGTGTCTCTTCCTCCCTGGTGGTCCAGTGGCTGCTGGGCGATCGGGCGGCACTGCCTGGTGGCGAGGGAGCACTTCCTCTGAGCTGTCTGCTCAGCTCCCTCGCGCGCCTCAGAGTGACGCCATATTCCGGCTCCGCCTCCCAGCCTCACTCTGCGGCTGGCGAGGGAGCTGAGCAGACAGCTCAGGGGAAGTGCTCTCTCGCCGGCCGGCCGCCCGCCCGCACAGCAGCCCGCCGGCATGTCTGTTAGCCGCAAGGCTAACAAGACATTTGCCTTGGGCATTTGGGGGCGGCTTTTTTTGCCGCCCCCTGGAAAATGCCGCCCAAGGCAAATGCCTTGTTTGCCTCGCGGCTAATACGCCCCTGGGTAATTGTGTGAGATACGTGCTATAAAGTTAGAAGGGCCAGCGTGGGCAGGAGGATAGGTAGTGCTTAATGGAAATTGTTCTCGCTGTTGAATGTAGGCATAAGGACAAAGTTATTTAATGATATTTACTGCTAGAAGGGGCAAGAATTTGAAAGAGAAGGAGGGTGGGTACCGCAAACCATTTTGCTTACAACCAAATCCTAGCAGCCAAGATATTAATAACTGTATGTGCATGGAATATTGGGGAAATACATTCACTGATAATAACAATTCAAATCTGCATGGACAGAAAATTGCAATGGCAAATGGTAATATATAGTAAAAAAAATAATAATAATATGGTTAATGATAACTTGTACACCCAAGATAGCAGCAAATTATATTTTTTAGCTTTTTGTCTCTTTCACGTTCTTGCAAAAATAACTATCTCATTAGTTTAAATGTGTTTCAACCATTAAAACGTTTCATTCTAGCATCTGAAGATAATGGAATGATATTGGAATCTCTTTACAGTGACTTTGTTATGTTCTGAGCTGACAAGATTTTAGTCTCTGAAGTACTCAGTAATGTAAAATACTGGGAAATATTGCCTCAAATCCCACGTTCTAAATAGAGTAATTTCTTCTATAATTTCCCTTTTGATAAGATTTAATGAATTTCTTTCAGCGTCAATTTTAATTTGCTCTTGGATGGACTCAAAGTTGACTCAATTCACCATAAATCACAACGTTTCTACGATTTGAGCTGGACTGAAAAGGGGATATTTTCCAACGGGCTAGAAAATTCCTGTTACTAATTCCAAGGCCTTATGTGCCTTTTTCGAAAGTCTTGAGATAGTGAAACATAATAAAAAATTGCAGGTGCTATTGAGATACTGAGACATAATGAGAGTTCTGATCAAATACATTAATTGCAGTCCGGTTCTTCACAAACAGATTCCAACCGGTTTCATTGGTTTTGTGAAGCACTGAAGAAAGACAAAACGGAAGACAAGCAGACTGTAACGTTCCGCTCTCCCTGATAAACACGAGTTGATGTATAACTACCGCTAGATATACATCTTTGGATTTACTTTAAGAATTGAAAGATCTCTCAAGCAATGAACTGCTTCCACACTGAAATGCATGTATAACACTCAAACATTTTGGAAGAGAAGATTAATTTTTTTTAAAGGTCCATTTTAATAAGAAATGCATTGATTAGAAAGCCCGTGAATTTTTTTCTACTTCTCTGCTTTATATCTATATGATAATAATATATACGGAAAAAAGGGTTTCTTCCCGAACATCCGTCTGAATAGGGTTCTATTTAATAGCCTGTGATTTGTATTTAATACCCAGTAATGTTGTGTAATATGCGACCAATGATGGAAAAAAGGTCCGTCACTAACTTTTCCAGTGATTAAAAGTACTGAAAACAATGTTAAGATCATAAAATCCCATTTTCTCTGTAATATTTGTATATAGTTTGATATTATTCAGATGACTATTCTTATGTTTTGTGGAAAAGCCAAGCAGAACACGAACGAGTATTGTTTGTGGGGCCTGGCCTCAAAAAGTATAGAATGCATTAAAAGGGTTTATGTACACGCTGAACTAAAAACGTTACCGAATTCAAATGAATGCAGGGCATTAGAAGTCACTTTAAAAAATAAAAGGAAAAATTAGAAATTGAAGAAAAGTAGACAAATGCAAAATGTAATTCATTCAAATCAAAATCCCTTTAATCAACACCCAAACAAATCGATTCATCTGGAAAATTAAGGTGAATCGATTTGGTCAGGTGTGGATTAAAAAGCTTTTTAAATCGGTCGAATCTATTCGTTTGTTGATAAAGCAAAGCTTTGCACACAAGTAAACAAAACCACAAATCTAGATCACAAAGAAAACAGGGGGGGGGGGGGGGGGGAGTGACAAACTATACGTCATTCTATCACAGAGCGCACAGACTGGTAAAACTGAAATCACAGGATTATTCACCAAACCGAGAATGTTAAGGAATTCACATAAATGGATTAAATAGTCAAAAAAAAAAAAATTCTCCAAGTGAACTATGCTTCTTTTTCACCTACTCTGCTCTGAAATTTGAAATTTACTTTGAATTAATTTTGAATTTCTGACAATTTTCAATTTGTGGAGTAATCCTGACTGCTTGTTGCAGCTCCACCTAATGTTCGATCTGCCAACAATACCTATTCGATAGGATTAATGATGTTGGCATAAAACTATTTTGGTGCCAGATCACCTCTTTAAATAACTTGTGCTAGGCAACTGAACATTGTTTTTTGTTTGTATATTCACTCATGTTTTGCTCTGTAGTGATTTAGGAGCAATATTGCTCCTTACTTGATTCCATGTTGTGTTAATATTGCCATTTTATGTCTTTATGAACTGTTATGTTTCGTAAAACATGGAAAATCCTAGTTAAAAAGCAAAATCTACGTTGTAAGACCTCATTCCAGATTTGTTTACACTCATACTTTAGATTTTACTTGAAAACTGTATATTTATTGTTTAAAGGTTCAGAAATAATTTGTAAAAAAAAAACTAAAGCCCTCACACTACAAGTCTTTAAAACAGAGACGTCACTTCTCTAGAAAATATGCATTTGAATAAAACATTGCAAATCATCTTTACCTTGTATTAACATCTTTTTTAAAAAAAATAGTTTTTATTAGGTATTTAATACTATAATAAAATAAAAATAATAAAAATTGAATTAACAATAATAAAAATAAATTGGGGAAGGGGAAACTTGGGGGAAGTACCCATCCGAATTGACACAATGTTTTTGCAATATTGATATTATCGATGATAATAAAAACAGTTATAATATATCTGTGGCGAAACCAACTTCGCCACTGTGGGCTGGAGAAGCCTGGCTGCTAGCCTCCTGCCCGCTGACTATGGCCCCTGGACATATTGCGCTTTAAAGACTATATTTGGGCATGTACTAATTTATATTACTGCTACTGGCCCTTTAAAATCAGCGATGGACATTTTGGGACTACTGTCCCTTTAAGACTGTGAAGCATATCCTATTGTACTGCCTGTATATTGTATATGTATTTATGTATGCAGTTAACCTGGGTTATATATATATGCAGCCTTCCTCTGATTGTTCGGTAGAATCACTCCATTCCTTGTATTGAGGAAACTACCGAACAACCAGACCACCCAGGACTAAGTGTGCCTCCAATTACCGTTTGCAACAATGTTGCAAACGGGTAATTGGCAATCAGTGCAGTGTGGTCTTTGTCCTCTGGGTGGCCGCCATTCAGGAAACCAACACGTGGCGGCGGCCATCTTTAACTACCGAACAGCGGTGTTTTGCCGTCGAGTGTCTGGAACTGAAATCGGACACTCGACTAGGCAAACACCGCTGAGACCTCCAGACTTCCAGGATTTCGTGGGGAAACTACCGAACGGCCCGCCGTTCGGTAGAAAGAAACGTACGAACTAGGGGATTCATACGAACTCCCCTTAGTCCCTATAACACCAGTAATTCGTATGTTTCATTCACCTGTTTGTGACCGACCGCAGGGCCAAAATGCATGGAACTGTTTTCGGATACTTTACCCATGCGGTCGGTCAATACTTTAAAGTCCCATAACTCCTGAACCATTTATCCGAATGGGCTGATTCTTGCATATGTTGTCCCCCTGAATAAGGGCTATGGAGGTGTAGCATATGTATTTGGGGTACATCCAGGAATTGGGGAAAAAGGTGTACAGTATAATTGTGTTAAGTGTTAATCTAAGGGGAGGAAATGTGTGGGAGGTACATCCATGTGATTGGTTAATTTCATCCTCCCCCTGGGAGTGTCCTGTATGTACTTGTTGGTAATAAAAGCCAGACTGGGTGTCCCAGTCTTGAGTTCCTGCTTAACCCTCAAAATGAAGTGTCGTCTCGTTCTTGGGGGGGATTGGATTGTAAGCTGACTGCCAAGAGTGTAAGCCGATTGTATGCTTTTCTTGTTCAGCTGTTCCAGTTCGGAGTGTTATTTCGTATCCAGATCGGGAGTGTGGTGTTCTGCAGTAGCTGTGCCTGTCTCCAGAAAAGGGGATTATCGCCTAAACTGGGTTTTATCCCCTTTTGAGCGAAACGGTCCGTTACAATATCTATGTAAAACGAATAAAGCAAGTCTGTACAAGAAACTATTTCCAGTTTGAATATCTTGAATTATAAACAATACGATTTTCTTAACCTTGGTTTCCCACACAGTCCAGAAATAATGAAGCTGATCCCATAATAAAGATGGCTGTCTAATAGCCATCTCATATGACTTATTTTCTAATGCTAACTTTAGTACATCAACTATAGAGGGTATTGTAAATCCCCTGCTATATCCCCTATTAACATATTTTCTATGTGATATTCCACTTTCTTTTAAAATATAAATTATTTAAAGATTATATAAATATGTAATAAGTGACATCACAATCCTGTTGAGTCAAGGCACAGCCAAGGCACAGCATGCAAAAAGGAAAGAACAAAATCATTATTTCAGTTTATCCTCTTCTACTAAACATATAACAATGATTGACAAGGACCCAAGTTAGAGGCACACAGTCCCAGGACTGATTGAATTAGTAATTTATGAATCAAAATACATAACTAGCTGAAAAAATAATACCATACAGCAGGGGCGGACTGACAACTCATGGGGCCCTCGGGCAATAGGAGATCACGGGGCCCCCGTGTACCCATCAACTTGCAAGAGACACACATGCATGTGTTACAGAAAGAGTTGTAATGTGGAGGGGTGGGGGGCAAGAGGCTTCAGTAGGGGACAGGAGTTGTAGTGTGTGGGACTGGGGCTGTAGTGGGAAGATAAGGGCTCTAATGGGCAACAGGGGCTCTAATGGGTGGAAAGGCGCTATAGAGGGGGTATAGGGGTTCTAATTGCAGATAGATACTGTAGTGTTGGGTGGTTGTGGGGGGACAGGGGCTGTAGTGGGGTAGTTATTAGGTCCCCAGACCACTTTCCTACCATTAAAAAGTTTTTTTATTCACATTTTTTACCTAAATTAGAGTGGGTGCTGGTGCAATATTTTTTTCGGTCCACCTATCATTAGGATGGAAAAAAGGTAGATCCCCATCTTTCATACAACTACCATAATACTTTGCCAGATGGGTATCAACCATTTTCCAATCCTTGCAGGGTTGAACTTAGCCCTGAGCAGTGTTTGTTTGTTTGACTGTAATCATGTTTTGAATGGAGTATGTGTGTGTGAATGTAGGGGTGTATTTGTGTGTACTGTTTGCCTTTGAATGTAGGGGTGTGTCTGTATGTAGTGTTGCTATTTGAATGCAGGAGTGTATTTACTTGTACAGATACACAGGTACAGACTCGCAGATACATACACACTCACCAATACATATACAGATACACAGACACACACATTGACATGCAAATTTACAAACACACTAACACACATACAGATATACAGATACATAGACACACAGTAACATGCATAAAGATACACGCACACACATACAGATACACAAACACACTGATACGGAAACACAGACACACTAACATACATGCAGATACACAGACACATACTAACACATACATATACAGACACACTAACACACATACATATATACAGATACACAGACACACAGTAACATGCATAAAGACTTACACACACGTGCACACACATACAGATACACAAACACACATACAGATACACACACTAACACACATACAGATACACACACTAACACACATACAGATACACAGACACATACAGATACAGACGCACTAACACACATACAGATATACAGATACACAGACACACAGTAACATGCATAAAGATATACACACACGCACACACATACAGACACACTAACATACATGCAGATACACAGACACATACTAACACATACAGATACAGACACACTAACACGCATACAGATATACACACACTATCATACATACAGATACACAGACACACACTAACACATACACAGATATACACACACTAACACACATAGAGATACACAGACACATACTAACACATACATATACAGACACACTAACACACGTACAGATATACAGATACACAGACACACAGTAACATGCACAAAGATATACACACACACACGCACACACATACAGATACACAAACACACTGATACGGATACACAGACACACTAACATACATGCAGATACAGAGACACATACTAACACATACAGATACAGACACACTAACTCACATACAGATATACACACACTATCATACATACAGATACACAGACACACACTAACACATACACATGTATACACACACTAACACACATACAGATACACATACACATACAGATACAGACACACTAACACACATACAGATATACAGATACACAGACACACAGCAACATGCATAAAGATATACACACACACGCACACACATACAGATACACAAGCACACATACAGATATACACACAATAACACACATACAGATACACAGACACATACAGATACAGGCGCACTAACACACATACAGATATACAGATACACAGACACACAGTAACATGCAAAAAGATATACACACACGCACACACATACAGATACACAAACTCATATACATATACACACACTATCATACATACAGATACACAGACACACACTAACACATACACAGATATACACACACTTACACACAGAGATACACAGACACACACTAACACATGCACAGATATACACACACTAACACACATACAGATGCAGATACACAGACACACTATAACACATACAGATAACATGCACACACAGATCACATTACATATTTTAACCACCCCCCTGCTTACATACCTTTTTGGTTCAGGAGGGTGGCATCTGGCTGAGTGTGATGGGTGTCTGGCTCCCTCCTCTCTCAGCGTGTTGGTAAGGAGGGAGGGGGAAACTCCCTGCACCACGGCATTACACAGGGCTCCTGATCAGTGAAGCATTGCGGGTGGCCCGTGCAGGCGGCGCACGTCGATGGGCGTGCGTGACGACGACCACGCGCACAGGGATGAAATTCTCCTCTGGTAAGCACTGTAGGGCCCGAGGGAGGCGCTGAACTCAGCGGTCGGCGTAAATTTTGTTGTGTGTCTCTGCCAAAGACACATACAAAGTGGCTGGGTGGCGGGCCCCCTACCTCGGCCGGGCCCTCGGACCATGTCTGAAGTGCCCGACCGGTCAGTCCGCCCCTGCCATACAGTTAGTCAATAAAACATGGCAGTTCTGATTCCTTATCGAGTCCTTAAGTGAATATTGTGCCTAATCTATGAATCCAAAAGATCCAAAGAGTTCCAACTGTCAGTCAGGTTATGAAGGCTTCCACTTTTAGGACCCAGTTTGCAAAATTCAATGCCAGAGGAAGGAAAACATTATAAATTTCCTTGAGGCAATCAAAAATGCGTTTGCTTTTTTAGAGACTGTCGAGAGATTTGATCATTTGCAATATCAAATATATGTTATGTTTGCCCACAGATTGAATTCTGCATTTAAGACAAGTGTTCACAAATATGACATTTTTGTATTGCAGTTAATGAATGATTTTAACATTGAGTGAATGTCTTTGTTGAAGAGACAGTGCTATCTGAAATCGATACAAATTTGAAAGATTTGCACCTTGTTCTAATATAGGGAGTGTCCCAGTGCAATGAATTTTTAATGCCCTCCTATTGCCAAAGGTGGCCAAATGGTAGATCCTGTCATACAACCATTGTAATAATTTGCCAGCTAAGGTTTTATATATACACTGATCAGCTACCACATTAAAACCACTGACAGTGAAGTGAATAACATTTATTATATCGTTACAATAAGGGTGGGATATATTAGTCAACAAGTGAACAGTCAGAATTTCATGTGTTAGAAGCAGGAATAATGGGCAAGCAAAAGGATCTGAGTGAGTTTGCCAATTAGTGATGGGCAGACATCTGAGTCAGAAGATCTCCAAAACAGAAAGTCTTATGGGGTGTTGTTCCAGATATGCACTGGTTAGTACCGACCACAAGTGGTGTAAGGAAGGACAACTGGTGAACCGGCATCATGTCATGGACACCCAAGGCTCATTGATGCACACTGGGCATGAAGGCTAGCCTGTCTGGTCTGATTACACAGAAGAGCTACTGTAGTTTAAATTACTGAGAAATGTAATGCTGGCCATGATAGAAATGTGTCAGAACACACAGTGCATCACAGTTTGCTGTGTATGGAGCTTCATAGCTGCAGACCAGTCACAATGCCCATAATGACCCCTGTCAACCGCCAAAATCACCCTAAATGGTGGCGTGAACGTCACAACTGGACCATGAGGTTACCTGGTCTGGTAAATCACATTTTCTTTATCATCTGGATGCATGTATGTAATTTATCTGGGGAAGATATAGCAGCAGAATGCACGCCAGCGGAGGTAGTGTTTTGCTCTGGGCAATGTTCTGCTGGTAAACCTTGGGTCCTGGAATTCATAAGGATGTTACTTTGACACATACCACCTACCAAGAGATTTTTGCAGACCCCGCTTCATGACAATGGTGTTCCCTGATGGCAGTGACCTCTTTTAGCAGGATGTCACACTACAGAAATGGTTTGAAGAACATGTCACAGAGTTTAAGGTGTGGCCTTGGCCTTCAAATTCCTCAGATATCAATCCATTTGAGCATGTATAGCATGTGCTGGCAAATCCAATTCAACTTGCAAGACTTAAAGAATCTGCTACTAATGTCTTTGTGCCAGATACCATGTGACAAGTTCAGAGGTCTTGCGAAGTCCATGCCTGAACGCATCAGAACTGTTTTGGCAGCACAAGGGTGACCTACACAATTAGGCAGGCGTTTTTAATGTTGTAGCTGTTCAGTTTTTATATAATAATATATAAAAGATTTAATACATCTGAATCTCCCTCTATTGATTACTGCCACTCACTTGATCTGTGAACCAAATGACAGGTTGAAGGAAATAGTGGCTATCGGTGTACTGGAAAATATATACATAATATAATATTAATATTATGCATATATTTTGCAGAACACTGATTGGCCAATTTTCCTTCCTTTTCGTTTTGTCCAAATAATTTTACTCAAAATCATTGCATGGACAAAATTCGTCCATACTGAGAAGTCAAAAGAGACACATTTTGGACCACCTGAACAATAATTTTTTTGAAAGAATCGATTCAGTCAAATCATATTTTTCTACACTACACAATTATAATAATTGTTATTTGACCACTTTTGAGGTTAATGTAACAATCCATTTCAACCATTCCATTTTTTTTTAATGGTATCTAAAAATTGCATGAATCATTTTAGTAAATTCTACTCTTTCATTAGCAATTTGCAGTAAATTACCATAACTGCTGTGAAGATGACATCTATTTCTTATGCTTGGAGCCTCACCCAATGTTTTTAAATATGTTGAATTTGCATGTAAAGTTCTCATGGAGTATTTATAACGTCTATCTTTTTTACATTTATCCTAAACATCAACATTATTTATCCAAGTCCATACATTGAAACTTGTTAGAATTTTTTAAAGTTAGGTGTATTTGGTAGTTTGAATAATTATCACTTATAGATAACTCCACACGTCTTTGGAAATTTAGATTTAAAAAAATATATTTTAAAGCAGACTTAGGTCATTCGGGGCTATAAATCACTAATGTCCAAATACCGCCTGTGATGACCGTGGGAATAAATTTATATTTTTCCAAGTCAATATTATATTCCCCATTTTGTCATTTGATATGATTAATAGAGGTCTCTTGAAATGGTTCAGTTAGTTTGAAAACTGTACATGTCAGCCCTAGTTGTTTACTTTTTAAAATAATGCTGGTCAGCTAAAACAAATTTACATCAATGTCAAAGGAACATACTTTCTACCTCAATAAGGAAACTAACATTGAGAGATCTACGATATTAGTTATTTAAGTAATATTATTACTACACATTGATGGATGCTATAGAAATGCAGGATCAGGTTATTCCGTAAATCCAAGCATGTGGATAATTCAGTTAATATAGCTGTATTAAGAACATTATCTAACTCAGCTATTACTGACTAAGTCATAATGCTTCTCTCAAAGGCTCAATGGACACATAAACAACTCAATGGGGCAGTTGAGCACCTATGGACTTATTACAGTCTATGCCATCGGTAGGTAACCTTTGGCACTCCCAGTGTTGTGGGCTACTTCTCCCCTGACAGTTTACCAGCATTATGGATGTAAGATCATTATGGGAGATGTAGTCATCGATATCTGGAGTGCTGAAGGTTGCTGACCCCTGGTCTATGCTTTAAAAACAAACTCGTCTTTGAAAGGACACTATAAGCATCCGAACCACTACAGCCAGTTGTGATGCTTATTGTGTCAGCAGGCTATTGTTGCCATGCATCTAGACAAGTGTCAAAAAATGTGGGAGACTTTGGACACAACGTTAGTGTCCCCAACCCTTTGCTTGCAATATTGGTAATGAAGAAGTTACACGTCCACATTAGTAATATCAAATTGCTGTAAATTTGGATAGCAATGATTCTGTCAGGCTCACTTGAATATTATGAATAGATTTGGAACACAACTGCAGATATCTGATGTTTCTTTAATTAGATAATTTGGCTTTAAGCAAACAAAGATATTGATACTGTAGCTTTAAATCTCAACGTAGTTAGACAGGTAAGTAGAGCAGTTTGAACTTGAATCAAGTAATGATACTGATACTGTAGCTTTAATTATCAGCGTAGTTAGGCAAAGCAAGTAGAAGCAGATTCAATTGAAGCAAGAGTTAATACTGATACTGTAGCTTTAAATGTCAGCGTGGTTAGATGAAGCAAGCAGAAGTAGTTTGCAGTTTCAAGAAAGCATTAGTTAGTCCATGAAAAATGACTGCTTCCTGGGAGTAACAATTAGGCAAGTTTGCAGGAAGGATTGTTAGTTGTAGCAATAGAAAGTAAGACAGACTTGCGTGTAGGTGAAATCCGAATTAGCACTGAAGATTCTACTTAGCTTTTGATAAGAGTAGTTACAGCCTGCTTTTAGCTTGTCACTAAGCTGGGGGGGATATTGAGCATGCAGGGGTGGTCCGTGATACAGTCCAAGGTCGTGGTGAGAAGAGAGGGAGTCAGCGATATCTAGTCTGGGTCGGTACACGTGTAGAGAGAGCGAAGAACTTCAGCCGGGTATGTGATTGCGGTCGTAACCTTTTTCAATAATCCAGCAATTTAGATCTGGCGCGGTCTCCCTAAGTAGCGCGGTATGACCGCGTCAGAAAAAGGGGGCGTGGCAAGGCTCCGGCTACCCGGAAGTGTCAGGGTATCGGTGAAATCATCAATTAAGCTATGACAGTACCCCCCCATTATGGAGCAACCTCTGGGTGCTATTGACATGGTTTGGAAGGGTACCGTCTGTGGAAGGCGGTGGTTAACCTGTCCGCATGAACGGTAGAGGAGTCTACCCAAGAGTCTTCATCAATTCCGTATCCCTTCCATCTAATTAAGTACTGGAGGGAACCACGATGGATTCGAGAATCCAAAATCTTTTGGATCTCGTATTCTTCTTCACCTTGTACCAAAACAGGGTCAGGAAAAGTAGTTACATCCCTATGGAAAGGGTCAGATAGATGTGGTTTCAGTAAGGAAACGTGGAATACAGGGTGAAGTTTTAGAGTTGGAGGAAGCTTCAATTTAACAACGTTACTATTAATGATTGTTAATATGCGAAAAGGACCAAGAAAGAGGGAACTTAATTTCTTCGAGGGACGGTTAGTGGTTATGTTTTTGGAAGAAAGCCATAGAAG
Organism: Pelobates fuscus; assembly: GCF_036172605.1. Lineage (NCBI taxonomy): Eukaryota > Metazoa > Chordata > Amphibia > Anura > Pelobatidae > Pelobates > Pelobates fuscus. Next base: position 46,117,001 of record NC_086322.1, on the reverse strand, counting down.
ATCGCCTACTTTGTAAGTAGGAGGAGGTTGCCTTTTGGTATCGAAGAATTTCTTTTGGTTATGTAATGCTAATTTGAGATTTTCTCTTAATTTGAGGAACAAGGAAGACATAAAGGAGTTTCGATCAGAAACGGCAGGGTTGGATGAAGGAATGGAGTGGTTGGGAAACGAAGAGGGATGGAACCCATAATTTGAGAAGAAGGGCGTCATTTTACTGCTGGTGTGAATGGAGTTGTTATAAGCAAATTCGGCCATAGGTAACCATGTGATCCAATCATCTTGTAGGTATGAACAATAACATTGTAGATATTGTTCTACACATTGATTAACCCTTTCTGTTTGCCCATTGGTTTGGGGGTGATATGCGGAATACAGTTTGCGTTGGATTTGTAGAGAAGAACATGTTTCCTTCCAGAATTTGGAGGTGAATTGAGTTCCTCTATCTGAAATAACGTCATCAGGAAGTCCATGAAGTTTAACGATGTTATCAATAAATGCTTTAGCAAGCTCAGATGATGAAGGCAATTTCTTCAAAGGAATAAAATGGGACATTTTAGTGAAGCGGTCCACTACTACGAGAATGGTGGTATAATGTTGAGATGGAGGAAGTTCTACTAAAAAGTCCATAGAGATGGATTGCCAAGGTCTTTCTGGGATAGGTAGATTTAATAATTGACCAAATGGTTGATGATGTTCAGGCTTGGACCTCTGGCAGGTTGAACAGGTTTTAACATAGGATTCGATGGTTCTGTCCTGGCGATGCCACCAATAATGTCTTGTAGATAATTCTAAGGTCTTTTTTATACCAGGATGACCAGCCAAAGGAGAGTCGTGAATCATTTTGAGCAACTTATCCCTAAATAGGGGAGGAATATAAATCCTGTTTTTGAAATAGAAGATGCCGTTTTTCTTTGTTAGTTTTGTTGACTTGGGAAGATCAAGATCTTCTTCTTTTAGATTTTTAATGTCATCAATCAGGGATGATTTGACCCCAATGCTTTTATAGGGAGGAGTTCCTTGCTCAGGAAGATTCTGTATGCCAGGGTCTTGAGTGATTCTGGAAAGGGCATCGGCTTTTTTGCTTCTGGATCCTGGTCTAAAAACGATTTGAAAATTAAAACGAGAAAAGAAAAGATTCCATCTTACTTGTCTGGCTGAGAGTGTCTTGTTGGTGTAGAGATACTAAAGATTTTTGTGGTCTGTATAAACCACTATAGGATTTTTTGTTCCTTCGAGAAGATGTCGCCAAGTTTCAAAAGCTGCTTTTATACTGAGTAATTCCTTTTCACCAATAGGGTAGTTTTTCTCAGCGGGAGACATAGAACGTGAAAAGAAGGCGACTGGATGGAGGGGATCTTGAGATGATTTGTGTTGCGAAAGGACTGCTCCGATAGCTGTCTCTGAGGCATCTGTTTCCAGAACATAAAGAAATGTAGGGTTAGGCAGTTGAAGAATAGGAGCAGTTGTAAATCTTTGTTTCAGTTCGTTGAAGGCTGATTGAGCTTTTTCGTTCCAAACAAATGGACGTTTATTGCTGTTGAGGAAATTCAACGGATGGGCTATGTCGGAATAGTTTTTAATGAATTTCCTATAAAAGTTGGCAAACCCAAGAAAACGTTGTAAGTCTTTTACATTAACAGGAACAGGCCATTTCAGAATACAATCTATTTTGGAACTATCCATTCCTATGGAATGAGGGGAAATGACATACCCCAAAAAGGTAATTTCACTCACTTCAAAAATACATTTTTCTGGTTTGGCGTATAACTTGTGAGTTCTCAATCTGGATAAGACCCATCGCACGTGTTTCCTATGTTCTTCGAGATTGTTAGAGTATATGAGGATATCATCTAGATAGATGATGACACAGGCATCTAGGAGATCCCTGAAGATGTCATTTATGAAATGTTGAAAGGTAGCGGGGCATTACAGAGCCCAAAAGGCATAACAAGATACTCGTAGAGACCATATTGGGTCCGGAAGGCAGTTTTCCATTCATCATCGGCTTTTATTCTAATAAGGTTGTATGCTCCACGGAGATCAAGTTTGGTGTAGATAGTAGCTATTCTTAATCTTTCAATCAATTCATTTATTAGAGGAAGGGGATAACGATTTTTAACAGTTATCTTGTTCAAGGCTCTGTAATCTATGATAGGACGGATGGTTTGGTCTTTATTTCTTACAAAAAAAATACTAGAGGCAGCTGGTGAGCTAGAAGGTCTAATGAATCCCTTTCGGAGGTTTTCATCCAGGTATTCTTTGAGATTTTCTAATTCTGTTTCTGAAAGAGGGTAGATGTGTCCATAAGGAATAGGAGCACCAGGAATAAGGTCTATTGGACAGCCATATGGACGGTGTGGTGGGAGAGACTCAGCTTCCTTTTTGCTGAAAACATCCGCAAACTCAGAATACTGTGTAGGGATAACTGTTTCCTTGGTAACTTGGCAAATTGAGAGATGCTGTAAACAGCTTCCTTTGCAATAGTCCGAGCGAAAGATGAGAGAGAAAGGAGACCATGTAATTTGTGGATTGTGTGTTCTTAACCAATTGATTCCTAATATGATTGGATAAAGTGGGGAAGTAATAACATCAAAAACAATAAATTCGGAATGAATATTGTTAGTAGTCATCCTTAAAGAAATAGTTTCATTTCTTATAGGACCTGAGGAAATAAAGGAGCCATCAATTACTCTGACAGGAACAGAAGTGTTTTTTCGAACACAAGGGATTTTATTGGTTGTTACAAATGATTGGCCATTTAGGATTTAAAAGCCTCCACACTGACAGAGGTATTTTTAGCCCCTGACGAAGGTGCAGTAGACGCACCGAAACGCGCGTCGGGTTTAATCTTATCACGCTTTCTACACTAATGGTAGCACTAGCTGTTTGATTTATTTTTTGAAAGCACTGTTCTATTTACTTTAAAGGTGATTTCAGCTGCAGTCAGTCTGCCTTTTTTTCTCCGTTCTCCCATGTAGGGACAGCACAGAACACCCTTGAAGGTGTTTTATTTAGGAGCTACAGGGATACCAGTTCTTTTTATTTATTTTCCTCTGTGGCAGACTGTCTTGCTTTACTGGAGCTATAGGGTTATCTCCTTAGGCTCTCTACTTAGGAGTTATTTGGTGGAGCTGCTTGTGTCAATCTCCTTTCTGTTTTCTCATATAGGGACAGTATAGAACACCCTCGAAGGTGTTTCTAGGAGTTACAGGGATTATTGCTCTTTATATTTACTCTACTCCTGTCACTGGCTGCCTTGCTTCATCTGGGGACTTCTCTCCCCCATTATATAGCAACAAGGGCAGCTTAGCGCACCCTGGAAGGTGCCGTGCATAGGAGCCAACAGGGTTATTTCCTGGGGCTCCCTATCTAGGAGTTAGTAGATTGAGCCGCCTTTGAATACTCTGGGGATTGCTCCTCTGCTAAACTGTTAATTACCTTCTTTTTGCACAGTGGTATTTAGCCTCTATATTGATATATTGTATTCAGCCTTATTTATTTACACTCCATCTAAAGTGTCCTCTCTCCTGTTTATTTACCAATAAAGTAATTTTTATTTTTATTGAGCCATTTTTTGGAGCTATGTAATTCTTTATATCATGCTATATACCATCTGATGCATTTTTTAGGTCTAAATGGAACAGTGCCTTCTGGTGTGGTCACCACAATTATTAATTGTCCTATTAATTGTATTGTAAAACCAGTTTAGAGTCTCTTTCTTGTTATCGAGACTCAATTTTTTTCTTTTGTTACAAATGCTGAATCGAGGAACACCCCATTAGCACCAGAATCGATGATGGCCTTAGTAGTAATTCTTTCTTTGTCCCACTGTAAACTGAGAGATATGGAAGAGAGGTGAGTGTTTGAATTAGGAGGAAGTACACTCAGTATAGAGGTAACAGAAGCATGCATACCACCTCTAGAACATTTTAGTAAAGGACATTCTGGAATCCCATGATCTTGTGAGGCGCAGTACATGCAGAGGTTTGGTTGTCTTCTTGTTCTCTCTTCTGGGGGAAGAGGACTGGACTTCTTATGAACCCTATATCCATAGCTTCTGTTTGTAGTGATGGTTTCTCAGGCAACTTTGAATAAGTGACTGTTTTTTTCCACAATGAATTGGAAAGAGCTTTTCAGCCTTTCTTTCTCTAAGTTGTCTGTCAATACTGATTGAAAGTTGAATCAGGGTGTTTAAAGTAGGAGGAAGTTCAGTTCTTGCGAGTTCATCCTTTACTGCTTCGGATAACCCAATACGGAACTGGTTACGTAAGGTAATGTCATTCCACTGAGTTTCTGTTGCCCATCTTTTGAATTCAGCAATATAATCTTCAACGGGTCTGTTTCTTTGTTGTAGTGTTCTAATGGTTAAATACGCTGTGGCTTGTTTGTTTGGATCTTCATACAGAAGAGACATTGCTTCAAAGAAATCACCCAGGGAGTCTAGTATGGGATCATCATTTTCCAGAAAAGAGTGAGCCCAAGCCATTGGTTCACCTCTCAAAAGAGAAATAACGGAACAAACTTTAGACCTTTCAGTGGGAAGAAGATCTGGGTTTTAAGGCAATTAATAGTTTGCAGGCATTAATGAACTCCCTATATTTTGATCTATCTCCACTAAACTTCTCAGGGTTGCAAACAGCAGGGTCACTGGTGGAGTTCAGAACCTGGTGGGGAGTATGTATTTGCAGGTCTCTTACATAGGTAAGGAGTCTTTCATTTGTAATCTGCATATCTTGCATGCCTTGAGCAAGTGTATCCACTCTTTGAGTTAGTGCATTCATTTGAGAATCGATGTCTGCTGGATCCATTAAATAGGCTGGATTATTCTGTCAGGCTCACTTGAATATTATGAATAGATTTGGAACACAACTGCAGATATCTGATGTTTCTTTAATTAGATAATTTGGTTTTAAGCAAACAAAGATATTGATACTGTAGCTTTAAATCTCAACGTAGTTAGACAGGTAAGTAGAGCAGTTTGAACTTGAATCAAGTAATGATACTGATACTGTAGCTTTAATTATCAGCGTAGTTAGGCAAAGCAAGTAGAAGCAGATTCAATTGAAGCAAGAGTTAATACTGATACTGTAGCTTTAAATGTCAGCGTGGTTAGATGAAGCAAGCAGAAGTAGTTTGCAATTTCAAGAAAGCAATTAGTTAGTCCATGAAAAATTACTGCTTCCTGGGAGTAACAATTAGGCAAGTTTGCAGGAAGGATTGTTAGTTGTAGCAATAGAAAGTAAGACAGACTTGCGTGTAGGTGAAATCCGAATTAGCACTGAAGATTCTACTTGGCTTTTGATGAGAGTAGTTCCAGCCTGCTTTTAGCTTGTCGCTAAGCTGGGGAGGATATTGAGCATGCAGGGGTGGTCCGTGATACAGTCCAAGGTCGTGGTGAGAAGAGAGGGAGTCAGCGATATCTAGTCCAGGTCGGTACACGTGTAGAGAGAGCGAAGAACTTCAGCCGGGTATGTGATTGCGGTCGTAACCTTTTTCAATAATCCAGCAATTTAGATCTGGCGCGGTCTCCCTAAGTAGCGCGGGATGACCGCGTCAGAAAAAGGGGGCGTGGCAAGGCTCCGGCTACCCGGAAGTGTCAGGGTATCGGTGATACCATCAATTAAGCTATGACAGATCCGATGAGCATTTTGTCTAACACTCTCAGCCAATCCTTGCCATTCAAATATGGAAGAAACTATTGTTGCTAATGTGGGAGTAACACTTTCATATTAGCAAAATGGCGAGTGAGGAACATGACCATAGACATATGGGGACTCAAGTTCCAAAACCAGGGATGATGCCAAGAGATATCTAGCACCACAGTATAGAAGGGCTGTAGAGAACTCTAAGGGCTAAATAAAGAGGGCATGCCATGGGAATTTAAGCAAAGAAGGGTATTGGTCAATAAGGGCTAAATTCACTCACATCCAGATAGTCAATAAGTTACATGGAAACCAGATATGAACTTAGAATCAAACACAAACACACAACACGGAGAATAATTACCAAACAAAACAACCTCACCCCTCTTCATTTTGTTCTGTTCCTTCCCTCTTTCTTTCTGTAGCCATCCAAATACCAATTCCAGATATCAGTATTCAACGTTCTACTTATTTATTGGAAGCGGTATCTAATCCTTGTTTGGAGAGCTGTTCCACTTTCCATGTTGTGTTACATCTTACACACTAATTTTTGAGATGCATATTTAAACTTCATGGATTCACTCCAAACCATAAATGGTACGTTCAATACCAATTCTTGTATATATTATTAGGGAGGATAAACTATTGCGCTATTGTATTTCCTGTTACACGTTGCTGTGTTCCGAAAGTGTAGTCTGATATTGGCCTTTTTTTGCCTCCCTGTTGTTTCCCCTGATGTTTAATTCTGTTTTTCAGAAAGAAAATCAGTTACTTTAGTCCAGATGCTGTGTTTTATTACTTGGAAAAACAAGCTGCCTGCCTTGTTACATTGGCAAGAGAAAGACATTGATCCCTAGTGCTCTTACTGCCTACATTTGAGTCCAGATGGGAAGAGTTAGTAAGAGGAAGCTAGATTTGGACACTCTGGATTGTACAATCCAAAAACAAGTGCTGTGAGTTGTGCTCTGTCAGAGTTTTCATGACCGAGGAAATGTACAAGATTCATGAAGCAATGGTAATTTAATTGTTTCCTGTCTTCCTGGCTTTCAAATAATGTTTTTGCCTACAGGTGTTGAAAGAAGATCGTAGCCTACCCATCAGCAGAAGTCCCAGACATGCCCTTTTCATATAAATTAATGGAATGTCTGAATTTTGAACATGACCTGTCACCATTGTATTCGTTTAATATAATAAAGAAGGATTAGATTACATTTTTACAACATTACCATAAGGCATTGCACACTAATGTGGTTGTTGTCCATGGTCCATATGGCCCGATAAATAAAAATATATGTAAACATATAAAACATATAAAGTGGTTTTTTTTTCAACCTGTATTTTGAAGTTTTGTACTTGTTTTTGAATAAAAAAAAACTAAAATATACTGTCAACAAGCCAAAAACAGAACATCAAAGATGAACATCGAGAACGAACAGAGCTAAGTTTATACTTTTTTTAATATAAATATATATGGTGCCATTTTAAACAAGAACATTAAGTTTGAAACAAAAAAAAAAGTTCAGTTTGAAAAGTTCTTAACTGTTCATCTTGCTCTGCTCTTTTGGGCTAAAAGGTGCAGTTTTGTTGCTTATTCTATACAATTATAAGTTTAGCGCCAACACATTTTAATCATCCAATTCAGCTGCCTTCCTTATTTATTTATGAATATGATCATCTGTGGACCGCCAGGCTGGTAATTTCGATGCTATTCCATACCTAGAACAATTAAAGGACATGCCTAGTCTGCTTTAATAGAAATTAATAGTAAAAAGAATTGATAAACATGATTGTTGAACGTGAGCATAATGTTCTGTTACAACAGCTAACTTTACAGCAATTGAGTGGCATTTTTTTTTTAAAATAAACACAATATAGACTACAGTATATTCAAAAAGTTCTTCTTGTTTTTATACATCAGGGTTTATCAAAATTCTTTTCAATACTATATTTCCATAAGCTAATAAAAAAAGTAGACACTCAATGCCTAGGAACAGCGTACATTCCCTTTACCTAGGTACAGCAGGGTACTCTGTTACATAGTTACATAGCTGAAAAGAGACCTGCGTCCATCAAGTTTTGCAAAAAACTAGGAAAAAATTCCTTCTTGACCCCAAAATAGCAGTCAGATGTCTCCTTGGATCAAGCAGCTATTACCCCACTAAATAGAAATTATATCCCTGTACGTTATGTTTTTGCAAGTATTTATCCAATTGCTGTTTAAACATCTGTATGGACTCTGATAATACCACCTCTTCAGGCAGTGAATTCCATATCCTTATTGCTCTTACTGTAAAAACAACAACTTTTCTTTGCCTTAGATGAAATCTCCTTTCTTCCAGCCTAAATGTGTGACCTCGTGTCCTATGTATAGCCCTGTTTATGAATAGATTTCCAGATAATGGATTGTCCTGGCCCCGAATATATCTGTATAATGTTATCATATCCCCTCTAAATGTACCTCTCTAATATTTGTTTGAATAGTTTCTGTGACGGACCGCCTGGCACCCCAACCGGGTGCCTCCGCCAATCGCTGCTTCCTTAGTGCTTACTGAGTACCACAAGTACCGCACCAGATACCATCAACACCGTAGTCTCCACTTCCAGCGTTACAGCTTGGCTGGTAACTCGCTATCTTCCACCCACCCTGGATTCAAGACCAGGATCCAGCTTCCAGTGGGTGAACCTCTCCTACTCCAGAGAGTATATCAGGAATAGCTCTTATAAGAGTTAGTGATTATAACCCCAGGGGAGTATGGTGATATAGCAATCCCCAGGGTACATACAGCCGTTTCCCCCACACATGAGCCGAGGCTCTATGTTGAGGGTAAGCACGGAGTCGTTTAATGGTAGCCACAAATGGCCTTATATGCACTCCCCCCTGAACCTGAGAGTAAACCACAGTAGAAACAAATTACCTTGGCTCTCAGATAGAGGACACTCCCATACATAATAAGATAATCCCTCCTCTGTGCCTGGGAGATAATTGGATAAGGAACTGTACTAATCTAATTCAATTATCTCCAAACACAGATAAACATGCAATACAGCAACACCCCAAAAGTACCTCTAAAACACATAGAAACCCCACAAAATCCCCTGATAGCCCCGATCTGGGGGACCAACATATCCAAAAATCACCCAGATCGGTTCAGGGGTTTGGGATTTCCATGGAAGTCATAATTATGACCGACCGTGCACTTGGTCCTATGCCCAAAACAGTTCCAGGGAATTAGGGCCAGTGGTCGGTCTCTCCTTATGGAGTACAAAAGTACAGAAATCACATAAGTTTTTAAAGAGCCCATAGTAGGCATGTGCATGGGGAAAATTTTCTTCTAAAATCTTTTTTTTTCAGCCCCAAAAAAGGCCAAATAAAAAATCGATAATAACCGACGCACTTAACTCTCTGATTGGTGGATTAAGTAACCAATCAGAGAGTTATGAGTCAAATTACACAGCGTGGGAAAATTCCAAAGAACTTTCCCACGCTGTGTAAAATGACACAGAGCACTCTGATTGGTGGACTTCAAGCCAACCAATCAGAGTCCTGTGAGAGGTAAATGTAGAGACTTAACTAAAGTGCGTCGCTTATTATGGATTTTTTTATTTGGCTTTCTTTGGGGCTGAAAAAAGAAGATTTTAGAAGAAAGAAAACATTGAATGGTAAGTTTTTTTTTTTTTTTTTTTTACAGGTACTTAGTTAAAGGTCCCCCCCCCCCCTCATTATTTTTAGGGCGAGGAGGCTAGGTAGGGGGTTAATTTTTTTGGGGGGAGGGGATGACTAGGGGCTTGGGGACCCCTAGTCACCTGGGGGGTAACATTTTTATTTAGGGCCCCTACCCGCCACTCAGGGGTGGGGGCCGGGGGGGAGAGGACAATAGGTCCCCCTCCCTATTGGTATTTAGGGCCCCCACCGCTCAGGGGTGGGGGCCAGGGGGGAGGACATTAGGTCCCCCCCTTATTTTACTGTAGGGTCCCCACCCGCCACTCAGGGGTGGGGGCCAGGAGGAGGACATTAGGTCCCTCCCCCTTGTTCCAATTTAGGGCCCCCACCCGCCATTCAGGGGTGGATCCAGGGGGGAGGACATGGTAAATTAGCAATTTATTAGAACTTTAGATATGTGTGGTATGCTGAGAAAATTACTATAGCATGGACCTGGGATTAAATCAAGGCTGTCTTATGGCTGGGTTGTAGGATTGCCATATAAATTCTTCATGCTGATAGGTAAAGTGCTGTGCAGTATATAATATGCACACAACGCAGGAGGGAGATCTATACATTAATAAGAGGGGTTCCAAAAGAGTTCTTGATTTCCCTCCTGCAGGAGAAAAAAAATGATTTCACTCCTGCGGCATGTGAATGCGTTTGTTCCCTAGATTGTGTTTGCACACCTGACAGGTTATGACATGTCTCCCAACATTCCAAATGGACCAAGACGGACACTTACATTTTATGGTTGTGAGAGGGGGTGTGAACAGGGGCGCTGGTGTTCTGAGAAACATTAGGTGACTTACTAATAACAATTTATACAACTAAAATGGTTATTTATTGAACATTTTACCATTACTCAGTACTGTACAGAGAGCTATTGTTATCGAGTAACTTCACTACATGTAATCAAAAGTATAGTAAATATTAAAGGGATACTCTGACCATTATAACCACTAGAGCCCGCTTTAGTGGTTATGATGTTAGAAGACCCCTGGTACCGCTCAGGGTTACCCTGTAATGGGTTGATGGCAGAGGAATGAGGATAGACAAATATCATGAATACGAAGGAGAGAATAATTGAAGGAGATAGTGAGTTTAGAGGGATGTTTTATTGTAAGATGCATTACACACTAATTGTCAATGTTGATTGCTCCAGTATTTCGAAAAGAAAGATGGGGTGCAATACAGGATAACAATTCTAGCGCAAATCAATATTATAAATAAGTTATACATAGAAATCACATGTCCCTGAACTATTAATTAATTTTTTAATAAAACTGTACAGATTTTTTAGTATGCACACTTTGAATATACTATCATTACATTATATTAAACACAATAGAAAGTTTTATGGATGACCGATACAGTAATTCTCATGTAAAATGCTGGATGCTGAAGTGATGAGTCAGAAAATTCACATCGAGCAATGTATTTAAATGTATATCCCTTCATCATATTTATATATCAAGATCAGGTTTGTTGGAATTAGAAAATGCTGCCAAATCCAGAGAAGAGAAGAAAAAAAAAAAAAGAGGTTTTCATTCCACAGAACGGACAGCGGTCACAACTAGAGTTGCCAGGTACACCAAGCATATAACTTGTTCATGAACAGTACAGGAAAAGTGCTGTCCTAAAAAAAAACAACGCAAATAAATTCATGAAACAAACAGAGCATTTTTTCTAGCTTCTTAATAAGTACTTTTATTAGTTAAATCCTTTTCTTCCTGAAGCATATGTATGCTTCATACTACACATTCATGTGCTGTCTATCATTATAAATAATAATATTCAAATAATAATGTGTCTAAAGAGACATGGCTGATTGTATTCGCCACATCATCATCTTTATCATCAACAGCAGCTTCGGCACAGGAATCTGGATAATTATGGAGCAGGTAGCTTCTTGAGGAAAAAAATGCATAGCCGGATATTCATGAATTGTCCTTGTTAAAGAGATACTCTAAGCACTAACACAACTTTATCTTAATGAAGCAGTTTTGGTGTATAGATCATGCCTCTGAAGTTTCACTGCTTAATTCTCCGCCATTTAGGAATTAAATCACTTTGTTTCTGTTTATGCAGCCCTAGCCACACCTCTCCTGGCTGTGACTCACACAACCTCCATTAAAAAAAGGTTTAATTTTCAGTTAGATCTTACAGCACTTTAACAGGTACAGTCCTGCAGACCCTAACAGGCTATTAATGGAGCAGGAGATCTTAAAAACAATCTACATTAAACACTCTGTGCAATAAGGTCCTGTAGATTCCATCTTAAAAACATAGCCCGCATCCGACCCTTTCTTACACAAGATGCTACCAAGGAGCTTGTCCATGCTCTAGTAATTTCCTGCATGGATTATTGTAACCCTCTCCTGATTGGTCTCTCCAAAAGCCGTACTGCACCGCTACAGTCCATAATGAACGCGGCTGCCAGACTGATTTGCCTCTCCAGTCGGTCCTCTCACACCTCACCCCTCTGCCAGTCCTTACATTGGCTTCCTGTATGCTATAGGAGTCAATTCAAGGTACTAACTCACACCTATAAAGCACTGAACAACTCTAGCCCCTCTTATATCTCCTTACAGATCCATAGGTATGTCCCTTCTCGGTCTCTCCACTCTGCCCGTGACCACCTCCTGTCCGTTGTCCGCACCCGTACAGCCAACTCGCGCTTGCAGGACTTCTCGCGGGCACCTCCCTTCCTATGGAATAGCCTGCCTACCGCCATCAGACTCTCCCCTAGTCTTGCATCTTTTAAGAAGTGCCTTAAAACCCATCTCTTTAGGAAAGATTATGGCCTCCAAGACTAACCTCTACCTCACATACCTGTCTCTTGCCCTCTCCTAAAGGGCAGCCCACCTTATTTGATTGCAAATTGCTAATGTGTTTTACACCACACCTCCTATAGAATGTAAGCTCGATTGAGCAGGGTCCTCTTCAACCTATTGTTCCCGTAAGTTTTTTGTAATTGTCCTATTTATAGTTAAATCCCCCCTCTCATAATATTGTAAAGCGCTACGGAATCTGTTGGCGCTATATAAATGCCAATAATAATAATAACGTGAGCTAAAAACACAGGCTCTTTTTCGGGATGTATGCAGGGAGGCTCTGTAAGTCACAGCCAGGGGTGGTGGGACTAAGGCTGCTTAAACAATGTGATTTAACCCCTAAATGGCAGATAAATTAGCATAGCCTATCAGGAAGACAGCCACTAGAGGTCTGTTTAACCCTCTAATTAAAACATTGCCGTATCTAATAAACGACAATCTTTTACATTGCAGTGTTAAAACTAAGGACCACATAAAGTCTGGGTGCCTGATGTGGTCCTTTAATTTTACTACACGGTTGTCAAGTCACCAAAATCCTTTAGTGAGTAAACCTACTTTATTTGTACCATTTAGGATTTTGTCATGCTGAAATATAATAAAATGAGAAATAGGAGAAAATATAAATTCTACTTTGCTGATTCCAGTAATTTTTTTTTTATGTATATAAAACTAGTTCCCAAATCCTTGTCTCCAAAGAGAAGTTGGAATAGAAAACAGATTATGTAACAATAAATAGAATAATTTACTACGCTCTTGCTTTTAAAAAAACCCAAATAGAATTGTAAAAAAAAGCTATAACAAAAAATTATTTGTTATTTTTGATTTGTCAGTTTATAGCTTTTTTTCCTTCAACACATTATATAAAATTGTGAATTGAAAACCTAAATGCAAAATGTTGGTTAAAATAGCTATTCTGAGACTGTTACAAACGTTGACGAATTAGGATTTTTCCCCAGACTTTTGGGTATGAGTTTGAATTCACTAAGGTTGAGTGTTTAGTGAATAAATCTCAAAGTTTTCTTTCGTTTACAATGAATTTACAAAATCAAGGAAGCGAACATTTTGAAGTGCCAACAAAGTGTCCAACTGCTTCTGGCCACGTAAGTGTAATACTTGGCAAAAGTGCCCAGAGCAGTGAAAGTTTTGATTACCCAAATTAATGCCAAACTCTTGACCCAATGATTGCATCGGAGTCTCTGTTCTAATGGCAAAACTTAGCTCGTGAATAACAGCATTCAAAATGAAGATTGAAAACGGAAGTGTGGAAGTATCAAGTGGACGTTAAGTATTTCATTTTTAAAATATATATATATATACACACAAGCATTGTTATTTAATTATTAAATGGAAGGAAGTACAAAATGAACACGCTCATTCCCATTAACATAACATATGTATTTTTGCTGGCTCTGGGAAACCTTCTTGTAATATTACCTACAAAGGATGCCAACCCAGATGCAGCCATAACTTCGGATAGACTTACGCTTTTTCAAAGTCAATGTCCCCAGTGCTTTAGACTGGCAGGTCTTCTGCAAAGTGTTTTTGTCAGGTTAATAAGATATGCGGATCATAACCCCACTGAGACCATGAAACATACTTTACACATGACTAAGAAATGAATAGTTAGTGACTTATTTCCTTTTGCATTTTTAAAGTGTGTACACGAAATATTTTTTTGGCTAAAGAATCGCTGGCTCACCTCCAGTAGTTTGAAACCTCTGTATCTGACTCATGTTGATTGACTGTGTTATAAGTAAGTTCTAAGGCGAACTATTTGTTATATAGCTGTTGAGAATTTGGGAATATTAAATATGGAACATAAATATCATGGCTGGTAAATGTAAATGTTAGCATCAGGTGTCCTCTGGCTGAGTAGATTACAATTTGACAGCTGCGTGAATTAACCGATTCAACCTTCCCAGAACCTTGGATTCTGGCTCTAATATTGGCTTTGGGTGGCAATTTGTCAAGTCTTCAGTTTGAATATTAACTTCATCTTCAATCTTTCTGATGTAAATGTACCATTAATTCAAAATCACACTCATATTGTAAAATTGACAATGTGGTTATTTAATTTTTAATTATATAAAGAATATATTGTTGAAATTAAGTTTTATGTAGAAGTGAAGTCCAAACTGGTCAAAAGTCACAAACCAGACACTAAATGTCTAATATTTATGAGTTTATTGATTGATTATTTTGTTTTTTGAGAGCTGATCACCACATATGTAATGAGAGGAATAAGTAATTATTTTTGCTCTTATTTACACTTTTTATAAGTATAGCATATTTCTTTCTGGTACTACCATACATTTAATGCAAAACCTGTTGTCTACATGCAATCCCTATTCTTTTTAAGAATTAACCTAGGACTTTTCCATTTTGGGTATTGATTGCAAGGTTAATTGTGCATCCCTCAAATTTAACTTTGTGTAATTGTATATGCCTATTTGTCCAAATTCCTTTGCAATAAGAAACATTTTGTGCTGTATTACCACACGTCACTGTGAGTCCTTGTCAAGCCAAAAAACCTCCCAAATGGCTTACAATGTTGTGTACAGCATACATAATAAACAAAATAAAACAGACTTAAGATATAGACAGTGCCATAAAGTGACTCCACACACAGCTTCTGTCCATTTAGGAAATAAACCATTCATGACGAACCACCCTTTGTTCTCTTTGCTATAATGGAGCATAAAGCCCCCCCAAAAAATAGATCACTCGTCATGGAGAAAATTGCAGCAAATGTGTAGACGATATCTTACCATTTAGACGAGAGGTAGGCAACCTTCGGCACTCCAGATGTTGTGGACTACATCTCCTTTGTCAGCATCATGGCCGAAGGTTGCCTACCCCTGATTTAGACAGTTTAAGACGCAATCAGCAATGGAATGTGCTTCAAATCCTCTGGAACAGCTAAGTCTAAGATTCCACCCCAATAGAAATCCAATGGAAGTTCCATGGTGTCTAAAGTCCAACTTTACATTTGACTTTTGCAAAGGCTTGCCTGAGGTCTCCTGTGATGACTGAAACCTGCCTCGAGATGCGCTGTGATAAGTTGGCTTTGAAAATTAATACAATCACAACACAGAGAAGGGCTGTATCAGAAGGTACACAAAGTTAATAAAACCCTTGTGCATGGATAAACATTCTGAAACACTTTGTTTAATTATGTTTGTGTTTAACAACATACTCTCACTGCACTCTATGGGGACATACTCTCAATGGCTTAAGGGAAATCTAAACTTCTTGAGAGACGTTTTTTTCTTCTTAAAACCTTAATGGTCCTATAGAGATTAATACGTTGTGAAGGATTCTTTTTGCCATTAAGCTGGTTGTTTTTAAAAGCATTTTACGCTGGAGGTGGCCATCGAATTGCATTTTCTTCTCTCTCTTATAGGATTTCCTGGAATACAACTCTAATGGCCTTGTACCCATGTTAAGATACAGTAGGTGGTGTCATTGAACAGGGAAAGCACCAGTTGTACCCATCACTGCCAGTTTTTCTGCCGACCTTTGGAGTTTAAACCTGAAGCTAGTATTACATTGTGCCAGTAGGAAATAAACTGTATATAATCTGGATCTGGCTGATGATATTATCTCTGAAGATCTAAAGAAAACAGGAATGCACTAAGTTTCCTGCTTCAGATATCATCCTTTGTTAAGTGAATGCAGACTCAAAGTAACAAACATATAAACTTTTAGTAATGACACGACTCACATGTGCGTCTATAAATGCAATAAATAGATAATGATGATAACAATAAAAACTTAAATCATCTTAGTCAGTGACATTGATAGGGGCAGGGCCCAATTAACATAGGGGCTAATGCAGCTGAAGCTACAGGCCCATGCCCATGAAATAGGCCCATTGATTAAAAAAAATAAAATTAATAAAATGCATATATATTTTTTACTATTTATTTTTTACTACCCTTTACATGCTTTTGCTTTGTGCAGAGGGAATTAATTATAGGAAATTAGGAGGGATGCAGGAGAACAAAGCATGTGTGGACTGGATGACTGTAAATCTGTTAAAGCTGACTTTGCGCACAGTGTAAATGCTCTTGCTGCTTCAGTCTCTCTAACATTGCAGCATGTCCCCTTTCTGCTACACTCACCACATCCACCTTTTTCTCTGTCTGAGCCTGCATACCAGGAGCTTCTGTCTGCTAGTTAGAAGGGAAGGAGAGGGGTGGATAACTAAATGCTGAAGGACACCAGGGAACTGTCACCAGAGAGTATAGAATGAGCACATCGTCAGATGGATTAGCATCAAGCTCAGGGTGCTGAAACAGCGCTGTCTGCATAGTCCACCCTTAGCTGGCCAACCTGCGTGATTGGTAGGCATCCTAGAATGCATTCATGCCAGATTGACCTTCCATTTCTCCAGTAAGAACCTCCCTCTTTCCGAGCTGTCCGGTCCTTTGCACGGCACCAGTGTCACTGGACCACCTTGGTTTACCCCACCCACAAACGTCCCGCTTCACAGGAAGTTGATATTGGTGGGGGGGGGGGGGGGGATTTTTGTTGAGAGATGAAAATGAAAAATTAGCATAGGTCATGTTTATTCTTATAACTGTGTCCTGCGTTTACTCCGGCACCACCTCCTCCACATACATGACATTTGGGAGGTATGTCGGTTTTCATGATTTCTGTCCGTAAGATTCTGTATTTTGACCCATCATATTTGTCAGCACCAGGCCCAATGGGCTTTTAATCTGTCCCAGGATAGGGGGTGACTTTAGGCACTAAAGGCCCTGATGTAGGGTTCTTTAGCTATGGATCAGTTCAGTGGTCAGGATACTGGTGTTTTTATCAGTGTATACCAGGCCGTACCTAATAAAATCAGCACAGTTGGCGGCCACACTGCTAGAGTAATGAGTAGTAGGGATTAGGGGAGATAAAGAGAGAGACAAAATGGGGTTTAGGATGAAATAGAAACACAAGTGTTTTACAGGAAGTAGGGAGAGACAGAGACAAAACTGGTGTTAGCTAGTTAAAGATATCCAAGGAGTTGAAGGGAGAATAGGGTGTGAGGAATCCAGAACTGCTGGGGTTAAAGGTTGGCTTTGGGAATTGGCCTTGGATGTAGCTTTGAGAAGGGTTATTACATTTTGTCATGGGCTAAAGCCCCACCATGATTTAGAACTCAGCAACGACCCTGATCCTAATCCGAAAGTAGTATTTGAAACCCATACCACAACATTGTTTTTCACGATACTCTTTCTATTTAGAAATTAAAGTTGACCTTTTAAAGGAAAAGCAACATTTTATTAGTAGTTAAAACATCATTGTTAATGATTAATAAAATGTGTTGCAGTTATCCCACTGGAAAATGATTGCTCTATCTGAGTATTAAATAAACAATGCTACCTTCTAATTGTTCCATTAAGCTTAATGAGAAACAAAAGAGCACATACCAAATCTCTCCCTTTGGAATCTAAGAGTTGAAATGTGAGATTTATGTTACGTGCTAGTGAAGGATGCAAAACTACATCACCATATGTCTTTAAATGGGAACTAAATGTATGTCACAATTACATCACCAGATGTGGCAGAAAATGCCTCAGCTCTTTACCTTATGGATAATCTATATAGTTACACAGGATGTTCATACAAATAATAGTTAAGCTTGGGCTACATCTGGCAATCATATTTAAAGAAAAAAAAATTGGAAGTGAAAGAAATAATAAACATATTAAATATCACATATAGATCTTTTCCTTAAATCTTACTTGAGTTTTTAAGGAGATTAATTAGTAATAGCAAGTGTGTATGTGTGTATGTGTGTGTGTGTGTGTGTGTGTGTACGTGCTATCTTTCCCACGATGCTTTGCAAGTTTTAAGGCAGCTCAAGCATCATGGGAAATGCTGCCCACAAACACATGGAAAGAAATGGGTACTAATTAATTATTTAGGCAATACTTCAGCATTTTATAACTGATGTTATATTTTTATTTATCTTAAAAAAATGCACTTCGAATTGTGTTAGGAAATAGCAGGAGGATACCATATTATATTATAAATACATACAAAATGAAGTTTGTATTGAAAGGGCTAATGCAATGTTTTATTTAGATTATATCTATATTCATTAATTGGTGATGAGAAAGGAATTATGGGTCTGATCACAGGGGCAAATAATGCAGGGTATCCTGACCAGTAATTCTAAATCAAGACTCCCAAAAACAAAGACCCCCTGATTTCCCAAAAAAAGTTCTCCCCCACTTAATGCACATACACTTTTCTATGCTTCTCGTCTCTAAGCAGGCAAACGCTACCCTACTGGAAGGCTGCTTTTGAGTGCAAAGCACCAGAAAAGCTTTCAGAGAGGCACTGCTTAAGGTACAGAAAGAAGTGGATAATTTGAAGTTTCTGAAGAAGATAAATGACTCTCTCTGTCTCTGCCTTTAGAGGGCTTCATTTGTTTTCCAAGCCTACTGTTCTTTAGAGAGAATTTCTTTTATCTATTAGCATACTTTAAGAGATAATAAGTTCAGAACTCAAAAATAAGGACTACAGCAATCCTTGACAGTCACTAAAGGAGAGGAGAATAATTCCTAATCCCAGGTGAGTAACCCAACATTGTTCTTGCAAGCTTGGGAATCACACTACAAAACCTGGATTCTAACCATATTCTGAGACCCTGCTACTTCCACAAGGATGCTGGAAGACCTTTTCAATATTACCAATACTTCCGGCACTTATAAAGCGCCAACATATTGTGCAGAGCTGCACAATTGGGAAATAGACAGTGCAATATAGACAGACCAATACAGAAGGTAAAGATGTCCCTGCCCATGCACAGACATCTCTTTTATACCAGCACTTTGCTAGATAGCTTGTGAGGTTACAATCTGAAGGTAAAAATGGGATGAGGCAAGGAGGTAGTAGTGGGAATTTGGGTGTGATGGCAGAGAGAATAATTAAAATAATATATTTGTTTTCTTTCTATTATCACAATCCTCTAGTACAATAACAAGATAGATTTATTCTTTAGTTAGTCACCCGCCCCCACATTAATGCCTACAGTTCTGTTGGCTAACTTACAATACATTTTCACTTTATATACATTGATCTAAAATGTGAGGTTCTCCAGTGTATCGGCAACAACCCACGGTTAAATGAGCAGTACAATTATGCGGTTATTAGCTTAAAATGCAACATGTATCAAAGCCGGCTTCCTTGGAGCGTAGAGTTTGTCCAATATGGCGTGTTACAAAGCAGAAACCCATTGCAGCCACTAGCAGTCAAAATGAGAAAATCCATTTATAATTTTTCCAATATTTGCTTTCTAGTCCGATTCACAGGCCCTCCATATAATTGGCAAAAACAAGAAATACGGCAAGGCCACTTGATATTTATCCATTGTAAAACCATCCATCCTACGGTTAGTGGAGATCTTTACATCTCTAGCTTAATAGCAACACCTGGTGAGCCAGCTGTTCCCATTACTAATAATAAATGAGTTTCCTACAAAACGAAATAAATAAAAAACAAATAAAAACGAGCAAAACTTGGCTAAAAAATATACATATATCAATCCCACTGGGAAGAATTTTGGAAGTTGGTTATGTAGTCCAGCTGTAGAGAGAAATGTAATGGTTTTTCATCTACAAATAATATTTTGGCTGGATTTGTGGATACAATGATTGGTAGAATTTGTTACCATGGTAATGATAATTTGCAATAATCTGACCGTATTATGGACAATATGAATAATAATGTTCTTTCATAAAAAAAATATCTTTGGATCATGAGTACTGTATAAATAAATTGGATGGTCGGATCCAGTTTACAATTATCTGAATTTTTCGTAAAAATACAGAAAATCGCAAACAGCTGTGAGATTTCTACAGCTCATGTCATTCTTGCGGTACATAATTATACAAACACTTTTTCTATTACGTTATTGTATTAATTGATTTAAAAATATATTTAAAAAATTCAGAACACAGCATTTCATTTTCTAATTGTCCAAAAATTACATATTACTACATGTCGAGAGTAAAATATGAAGCATGAGGTCCAACAGCACAATAGTTGGTCTAAGCTAGATGTACGGGGAGTGGTGTCTCCCGTGTGCCTCTAGTTTGAAGAACTTAACCCCTATTTACCAATATTTGAGATTGCGATGATCTTCACCAGTTTGTCAACTTTGTTCTCTGGCTAAGACATAACTGCCTTCCCATGGGCATTATCTTAACATTATCAAAGCGACGAAAGTGTACCTTAACAGATATTAATGGAACACTCCAAGCTCCATAAACATTACAGCTTGCTGCAGTGGTTATGGTTCCAGATGATTACTGGCACCCCAGCATATTTCCTTCATGGTTTCTATACTGCCTTTTTTTTTTTTTCTTTATTCATTTTTTTAATGACTAATCTCTCTGTAGTGAAGTTATATCATGTTCAGGCTGTATTTTCTTAAAAATACCTTGTTTTGTGTCATCTGTAAACACTGACAAATGACTTTCAATGCCCACTTCAAGATCATTTATAAACAGATTGAAGAGAACTGGACCCAGGACAGAACCTTGAAAAACTCCACTTACCACTTTTGTTAAATTTTAAAAATGTTCCACTTACAACTACTCTCTGCACCCTATCTTTAAGTCAGTGTTCTATCCAAGAACACAGTTTTTAATCTAAACCATGGGTCATCAACCTGGTTCCTACCGTCCACTAGTGGGCAATTCAGGCTTTCATGGTGGGCGGTGGTGGGTTCTGCGGTGCAACCACACATTCTGTGCAGACGTGTGCCTCCCTCCAGCCAGCCATCGAGAGAAATGAATGCCTCTGTTTGTTAAATCTATCTCTATGATCAGGGGCGTGATGATATAAAACACCCGAAGAGGAAAGAAAGCTGATGCATGGGTGTGAGAGCAGGGACAGGCAGAAGCGTAGCGTTTAGAGTGGCTGACATTTTGGCAAGCTAAGTTTTGTTTACTTATAAAAGAAAAAAGGAAAAGAAAAGTAAGTAAAGGAAGGAAAAGGAGAGAATAAAGAGAAAGGAAAAAGAGACTCCTAATATATTGATATTTTTTCCTGTTATATTTTTTCCTGGGCTACCTTGTTCTGCCTTCCTGCTGGTGATTGCAATATGGTAGGAGAAAAGAGAAAAAGAAAGGAGAAGGAGAAAAAAGGAAAAAGGAAGAAAAAAATTGGAAAAAATAGGAAAAAAAGGAAAAAAATAAAAAAAATAGAAAAAAGGGAGGAAAAATGTAAAAAAAAGGAAAAAAAATAGAAAAGGGGAACTTCTTTTTAGGGTGACACATAGTAAAAATGGCCACCTAATACAGCATTGTTGTTGGTGTTTGTAACATAAGAAAAATAAAAACAATATATCAGCAAAGAGAGAAATCGTCTGAATATCACAGAAAGAGGAGAACTTTGTTCCTTACGAAAATCGAACAAGATATCAAATATTTAGTCTCATTAATCATCAGTTAAAGGTAATTTACTTTATTGTTTTCACATTTTACTTTATAAAGTTAAAAACGTTATTCACATGCATAAAGTAGAAATAAAAAGATACATTTAAGTACATATTTTTTTTAAAACTCTCCTTTCTAAAAAAACTAATTTGCACTTGCGCTATACAAATCGAGTTACTGCGGCACTGGTGGGCGGTAAGGAAATTTTACCATCAACAACAATACAAAAGTGGGCGGTAGGTATTAAAAGGTTGACTACCCTGATCTAAACCAACAGATTTCGGTTTTACTGGGTAGAGAGCAGGGAACATAACATGGAGATTGGGGATATCATGACATATTCCCACCTCTCTGTTAGTGTTGGGGGTATCATGTTTTGCTTTGGGCTCAAGCCCCAGGACCCAGGCCTAGGGCCTAGCAATGCCCCAACATGAGCAAACAGGTACAGTTTGCAGTAGAACCAGTAATCAATTTTGCAAAATTTAATTTTGGTAACATCTCATATTGAACATGGGTTTGAGCTTCAGATCTTAATTTTACAACTGACACAGAAAGAGTTATACTGTTTGCACGTGTATTTATAAAGGTTGGGGGATATTATTAGGTTCCATATACAGTTCCTTTACAGCTCAGTTTGAAGAGATCAATACATAAATTAATAGATTTTAAGGAAATATTTATATCGCTCTATATCAAAGCACAGTTGAAGTTATATTACAATGCATGTAGGCACAGCATTCTCATGCATCCCTTCCTCTTCCCAAAAAAATCCAATTCACCATTGCTTACCTCAAGATTTGGAGGATACAGAAGACTCAGGAAATACCATATTTTTAGTCTTAAATTGAGGGTCGTCTTATACACGAAATGTCACTGCAAGGGTTAAAAAAAAAAAAAACACTTGTGTGCAGGGCCTAAGCCAAGATGGCATCTGTTTCGTTTTAGTGTGCCACGGCTCACACACATACCTGGTCTCCCTTCCACCGATGCACTTCGAAATGCTGTGGCAAGGAGGAAAAGGTCCCTATATGCGTGGGAGCTGCAGAAGACATAAGCGCTTACCCCCAATGGAGCTCCAGAGACATGCACACTATTAAAGGAGCAGCCATATTAAGGTTTGCTTCACCGCAGGTAGGACTTTATGATTAATGTTTATAGGGGTGAAGATGGGGACGAGGGAGCAGAGGGAATACTACTGTGATGTCCCAGCATGCCCTCACACCACCTGCTGTATTGTGGGAGCTGTAGTCTCCCAGTATGCGCTATAGAGCCATAGTTTCACAGAGTACCATAGCACAGGGGAGGCATGAGAATCATAAGTGTGCTGTTCTCCTCTGAAGTCACCTCTAAAATATAAAAGTTGTTCTATTTGATATTTGAAATATTGATTTCTTAACGTTGGGCTAAAAAAATATGGGTTGTCTTATACATGGGGGCATCTTATACACGGAAAAATACAGTACATCACACTCACTCCAAAAAAAAAAGGCAATCACCGAGTAGCAAAACAAAAAAATATCTGAAAAGTATATGAAAATATATCTAAAAAGTTTTAAAAAATGCATGTTTGTGGGGCGGAGCTTGAACCTGAAAGGAGCAGTCGCCATTTCTGCCAGCTCCTAAAAATTCTGAGACTAATCCGCAAACATCCTGAAAAGGGACTGACCGATTACCAAACCCACCTCGAAAACTGCATTGGGACGGTGGAGCGCACATATTGATGCCTTTCTTCCACACCCCGAGATCTGGCAAGGTAAAACAAAGGCTTAAGGCCTACCCCTCGCCGACCACCACCGGATTGGAGTACTTCCTAGACGGATTGTACGCTCAAGGTGAGCCAGACCCAGTAGGCAACCTCCTGCCGACCCACAACACCACCCCAACGAACATGGGGAGACGCACACACAAATCGCAGCCCGGTCCATCAGCGGAGCAAGCCGACATCGGAACCTTACTGCAGAGGCAGGTGCAATCCAAAATGGCTGCGGAGGCCCCACAAGCCCCGACACCGTCCCACTCTCTATCCCAAATGCCTGTACAAACAGAGGTAGACAAAGAGTACACCCTGACACCAACACAGGCACCACCAGATAAACGTACTGGCCAACAAACAGGACCTACAAGACATCAAGAAGATGCTGGCCACGGATGTGGGCTTACTTAAAAGGGATTTACAAAATGTAGCTGAACGGGTACCTGTGACAGAGGAGAACATCATGAACATTCAAACTGACATAACACAAGTGAAAAAAGTGGTACAACAAATGCAGACCACCCAGCAGGGATTCTCCCTAATGTCGACCCATGAAGACCGTGCCCGTCGCAATCACATTAAAATATGCGGGGTACCCTCAAACATCACACCTGACGAACTGCCTCACTGTGTAAGGAGACTCCTTGCCACCATCCTACCGCCAATGGCAACCAGAAAAACCACCCTTGATGGGCTGTACAGGCTCCCACCCTCGCCCAACATGCCCAACACAACTCCCAGGGACGTCATCCTACGCTGCGCCACCTCGCAAGACAAATCCAACATCATGTCGGCAATACAGGGCAAAACTCCCGTTGTCTTTGAAAATGCACAGCTCACAAGTCAATTGCGCACAGCTGGGGTGCCGTATCGCTGGGGCGCACCCAGATCCCTAATGATCACCCACAACGGGACAACACACAGGATCTCAATGGACAATGACGTTCCTGCAGAACTAGCTAAGCTGGGACTACCAGAAAGGAGCAACGCGGCAAGAACCCCTGCACAGACATGGGTCCCAGACAACACAGTACCATTCACCCCGCGAACATCGGAACCGGCGGACCAGGCCACCTGACTGGCACGGGTGCGAGTGAACTCTCTCAAATTCCACACAGATCCCGGGGAAGGGCAGCGCTAACGACTTCCAGTACTTGTGAATTTTGGATTCTTTAGGGGGTTTTTTTTTGGTTTTTTTTGTGAATACTTCTTATGTTTATAGCTACTGTATTGCTATACCTATAGTTAAGCATTTGTTGATGTGTTTCATTCACCTGACAGCCTACACAAAAGCATTAACTCCCAGATGACCACTAAATATCAGTGGCTCCGCACACTTGCTGGAGAGACAGGACCCCCAGTCCCCTTCCCTCCCCCTCCCCACCACCACCCCCTTTGTCAGGGGCAAACCAACTCCTTTGGGGACCATGGCCACTAGATACCCTGGTGCCCAGTTTACCAAAGATCCACCACCTGAACCCACCACGACCCACTCACTCACCTAAAGCCTGACTGAGATATCCTGATACATGACCTACCCCAGACGTCAGTCTGCGCAACCTTATTTTGTTTTATTTCAACAGTAACCTAGTTCATTTACTACCCTGAACCACTACAAGCCCGGCGACATAATACTCATGAGCACAACTACTGGACGGCTCTCCAGTATACCTTACCTATTTGCTTCTCTTGTACAATGTCACACATAACTGGGCCTCAAATGCCAAAGCTGGTACTCTTGCAATATAACACTGTTAGTCATAAATGCCTTGTTGACATACACATTCTCATCAGATACCTTATACCCAAAAATCAAAAAATGTGCCCAAACCTCAAATTCCATGATGTTGAATTACTTGAACCGCTTGAATATTTTAGCTCCTGCTGTTGTGGCAGAGCAGACATGTTTGTAACCACACGCACAACACAAAAATAAAACATTAAAAAAAAAATGCATGTTTGTGCTCAGGGTAATTTCTACATTGTCAGTATGGCTGAAGAGAAGGTAGAAAATGGGTGCTGAGGAGGGCTACAGCCAGTGGCATGCACATGATCCATGGGGCCACAGTGCAAACATTGATCCGTGGTCCCCCTCCCCCTCGGGCGCTTACTCTGCGCGGCCCGGGGCCGCTACACATGGCAGCCGGCACCTGGTCGCAGGGGTCACAGGGGTCAACGCAGTATGCACGCCAGTGCATGCAGATACACATACACTTAAAGGACCACTATAGGCACTCAGATCACTTCAGCTCAATGACGTGGTCTGGGTGCCAGGTCCCTTTAGTTTTAACCCTGCAGCTAAAAACATAGCAGTTTCAGAGAAACTGCAATGTTTCAATGAGGGTTAATCCAGCCTCTAGTAGCTGTCTCACTGACAGCCGCTAGAGGCACGTCTGCGATTTCGCTGGACGTCCATAGGAAAGCACTGAGTAATGCTTTCCTATGGGCGGTTTGAATGCACGCGCGGCTCTTGCTGCGCAAGTGCATTCGGATCTGAAAGGCGGATCGTGGCGGAGAGATTCCCAGCGCCAAGGGAGCCCGGCGCTGGAGAAAGGTAAGTGCTGAAGGGGTTTTAACTACACACACACATTCTCATGAACAGACGCATACACACTAACAGACACACACAATTACTGACCGACACACACTTAGTGACAGACACACATACACACTCACTTACAAAACATACACTCTCACTGACAAACACACACTCACTCACTAACAGACATACACTAACAGACAAACACAAACTAACACACTCAGTAACAGACACACACAGTAACACACACTCACTAACACACACTGACACTCACTAGCAGACACACACTCAATAACAGACATACAAACTAATTCACTCAGTGACACACACACAGTAACACTCACTAACTCACACACACTAACAGACACACACAAACTAACACACACACAGTAACACACTCACTGACACACACAAACTAACACACTGATTAAAAGACACACACACTAACACTCACACACACACTCACATTTTTTTTTAAATCTAATCCCCCAGCCTCCCTACCTTTGGGAGTGCTGTGGGGATTCCTGCCTTCCCTGGGGTCCAGTGGGGCTGCTGGGCGGCCGGTCCTGCAGGCGGTGAGGGAGCATTCTCCCCTGAGCGCTCTCTGCCCAGCTCCCTCGCGCACCGCTTACTGAGGCCGGAGCCAGAATTACGTCATATTCCGGCTCCTGCATCAGTGAGGGGCGCGCGAGGGAGCTGGGCAGAGAGCACTCAGGGGAGAATGCTACTTCACGTGCCCGCCCTCAAAGTGAGGCCACTGCCAGCCTCAGGGGGCCCTGAGGTTACCAGTTCCTGGACCCCCCAGGAGAAGAGGCTGGCAAAATGTGGCCACACTAGCGTACATACCGGGTCGCAGCTGCAACCCCTGCAACCGCAGTATGTACGCCAGTGACTACAGCTTTTGCCAAACCATATAGCAACATGAAACATGTTACAGTGCCCATAGACTCATAGCACAACTATGCACAAAATGTGGATCCCCAGATGTTGCAGAACTACAACCCCCATGTGTCTTTGCATGTCTTTGGAATGCCTTTAGAATGGCAAAGCATCATGGAAATTGTGGTTTTAAAACATCTGGGGATCTACCTACTGGGCACCCCTGACTTAGAGTGAAGATACAAAGAGAGTATGTTGCTTAGTACACCTTACAGCCCTAAGAAACCTTTGGGTAGTGTGCTATGTGGCTTCAAAGGACAGTGTGCAGTGATGTAATGTCATTCAATGTCATTGATTTCAGTGAGCCCTTTCACACATAGTGAGAGAGAATGAGATTATCACATTTATTGCCTACACTGCCACAATGTAATCTGACAAAACTCAGCTTTGTTTCCGCCCCAACTCCATATAACGAATTGCTATTATTCCAATATACCGGTGCTGCGTTCTGCTTTCCTTTTATCTATGTGCTTTATTCACTAAACAGCGACTCGCGGTAACTTAAAGACAATTTACATTATTGAATAAAACACTAAAAATATCTAACTTTAACTAATTCTTTTTCTCCATGAGATGTTTTTCTTTCTTTTAACTTTATATTGAAGATTTAGTTAACTACATCCATGTACAGTTCAGACTTGGCAACGTCAAATGAAGAGGAAAAACAGAAACATTCAGGGTTAATAACTAATGTGAGAATTAACAGGACTACAAAGCGCATTCACAGTATGTTTGAACATTCCGGTCAAAAGAGCCTCATTGGAAAATTTCTCCTGGATTCAAATAGGCTACTTTGGCCTTAAATTTCAAATTCACTTTGAATTCAATCTGAATTTACGGCAATGCTTCCTTTAGTGAATAACTCTGATTGTTTCCATTCTTCTCTTCTCTATCTGCTTTCCCTATGCTGACTGCCAGGTGCGAATGAGAGGGTTTATATCAACTATTGGCAGGGAACTAGGATAGAGGAGTCCAGTTGCAGGATAAAAACATGTGGATATATACATTTAATTTTCTTTTCAGACCTTACTCTGAAATACATAATTATCAAATCTAGAATAAAGTAAACATATTAAAAAATCTTGCAAGTAACAGTTCCCCTCTAGAATTTAATCTCATTGAGCAGGGCCCTCGACCTCTCTGTTCCTGTACGTCCAGTTGTCTGGTTACAATTACATGTCTGTTAGTCCACCCATTGTACAGCGCTACGGAATCTGATGGCGCTAAATAAATAATAAAATAATAATAATAATAATAAAGTGACACTATAGGCATCCAGACCACTTCATCTCATTGAAGTGGTCTGGGTGCAGTGTCCCTGTCCCTTTGCAGGGTTAACACTGCCTCTAGTGGCTGACTTCCAGACAGACTAGAGATGCTCCTTGCATGACTATGTCCAGTGTCTTCAAAATTCATTCACTGCTTTCCTACGGCGAGGCCCTAATGTATGTGTGAATATGTGTTAGGTTTCCGGATTGCCGTGACGTTGGAAGAGGCAAAGACGGAGCCAGCACTGAGGCAAATAAAGCTTTTTTTTTTTTACCCTTTTAACATTGGGGGCGGGGGAAGGGGCAACCAATAAGTGTATGGCAGAGGGACACTAAGCATTAGAATTACAGTGTTGTGTTAGGGGCAAAATAGTAAAATTGTAAACATTATCAAGTCAGCTATACATTCACTTTTGCTACTCTGGCCTTAAATTTGAAATGTACTTTGAATTGTCACTTTAGTGAATTACGTTTGCTAATGATTTCACTCCAATTCAGTACACAACCTTTATTTAAGGCAATTTGATTAAAAAAAATCAAAACACAATAAAAGTATTTTAAAAAGATACAAAAAAGTGTGCAGAATTAAATGCCAGTCATGCTAGTGGACTATTTTGGAACATCTAATTATGGCGTTACGTTTTATCATACCTCATGCCATTCTCACTAGCGATGAAAGAACAAACAAATTATATCAACAGAGATATCATTCCATTTGCAAGATACCTTTACTATATTTACTATTGCGGAGGAAATGCAAGACTAAAACATCTGGCTGGTGGGCCTTCTGCCAAAGCTTTGAAGTCTGCCACTGGGCTGAAACAAAAACTGCCTAATCTTAGCATTGTCTCTCGTCCTTTGCGTAGCCTCCAAAACTGGGCTGAAGAAAGAAACTGTCTTTCAGCATCTCTCCTTAGGGTGTAATATGCCAGAACACAGCTGCTATGTGTACACAGTTACTTAATGAATACAAGGCAATATGTTTCAGTGAATCCTTGCCAGCTATCTATGTTTTTGTGGTTATGGATTTGAGGAGGTGGCGCAGTCCTCCGTGCAGAGCAGTTGTAAGAATTGCTTTTTTGTGTAATGTCTGATTTCGGGAGAGCTTGCTTTCAATGATAGATTTTCAACAGAAGACATTACATCATGACAAAAGATCAATTTCTGAAGAGTACATGTAAAGTGTGTGTCATCAGTCTTATTGTACTCAACAAATACCAAAAAAAAAAAAAAAAGAAAGTATTTATATATCTTAGCTACAGTAGAAAACAGTACCTAGAGGCTATCTATTAATCAGGCTTAGCAGTACAGGCATTCTTAAAGCAGCAATCTATATGGTGTAAGTCATTCTAATGCTTTACTTATGACAGTGATATTTTATCTCATCTCTTCCGTTTATTCAAAAAGTTCTATAATAGAATTTCCAAGTCACCTCCCATTGTCCAAATGAAATATACAAGCTGTCATAATTAGCCAGTCTCATAAGATCCTATTACAAGATAGAATTACCCATTCATTTAATGACAGCAAGACTTTATACGGCGGCCGACATTCAAAAGGCAGGAAATTGTAGGCTAGGATGTAGTCTTTAGGGACCAAGTTGTGATGGCAGCAAAGAATGTAATTGGCACTTAAAAGGTCCAATTCCAGAATGAGATGTCACAAACAAGGCCAAATTTATTCTCATACGCATGTAATTACAGTTTTCTAGAGGCTCCTCAACAAAAAATTTTTTACAAAAAAATCAGTCAATATTTCTTCACTGATAGACAAGCCAAGACACGTCAGAAATCGCAAGTTTGCTGAATACCTTTTAGACAAATATATCAGTGCTGAAGCAAGGTTTCGATTCAATACGCTTTGCAATTGATTCAATACTGTTAGGAAAACTTCTCACAGGATTTATCTATAGAAATCACCATTAAAGCCTATGGGAATTGTTTGTAGATAAATATTTTTAATGTTTTTCTAACAGTTTTGAATCATTTGGAATGTTTATTATTAGAAGTTTAAATTACATACAATTGCATTTCCTACAAGTCCTACCATGGGTTTTCAACATTATCCCTCCTTGAGTCCACATAGCTCATGGGCTAGCCACAATAGCTGAACTACTTTATAATTATCTTCTTATCAGTAGACCAACCACACGGACTAGTCCATTTGTGCTCAACCATGAAAACCCATAAAACCTGACCTTCAATATAGTAAAGCAACTAAATGACCACAAATAAATATTTGCCTCGTATAAAATCATTGATACAAAATATATCTATTTTTCGGATCTGTTTGTAGGAACCCTCGTGGCTATGTATCATCAGCCCAGCAATTAGTTTCAGAGTTTGTAGTAGGACAGTTGAATGATCACATGATTCCAGAAGACGGCAGAATTAGACAACAAATAATTAAGCAATCGTTAGAACACTCTTGCTTAAATGTTCCATTTCCGTGTTTGCATATTGTGTTGTACGTACACTACTACATCTTTGTTGTCTAATGGCAGATGGCCAGTTCAGAAATGTTGCCAAATGATGCTCTGAAACCCACAATTTTTAAGCCGTACCAAGCAAGTAATTTGGAAAAAAAGAGTTTTGCTAATTTCTTTTAGCACATAGCATACTGCTGTTGATAAACGCCTACCGGAACTTATCAAATACAACTAATGTATTGTTGGAGTAAGTCACAAGATTCCCTTACCATCGTTGTTTTAATAGATCTTTCAGTGGATGTTTGTTCAGCTGCAAATTCTTCGTATAATGAATAATGGATGTCTAATGGCAAATGCTATAATTTTCACTGGGCCTAAAATGTGATTTTGTCATTAATATCAATGTTCTTTTATGGTTAGTGATCTTTAAATAGATTACATGTTTTATTTGTGTTTTGTTTGTACAAACTCAATCCCTGACCAATTGTTAAGTTATTTTGTTTAACCATTTTTTTTTAGAGCACAACAATATTTCATAGCCATGCACGATATATATTAAAAAATACGCGCTGATAGGTATTTAAAATAATAAAGACCTAATTTCTATAGTGTGTATAGTCTGAATGTTTATTTGTAGTTATTTACTATCAGCTTTTTAGTGCTGGATTTTATGTTTGTCTGTCAGAGTGTGTCAAATTGTGTGGGTTAGTTTGCCTGTGAGTGTTTGTTGAATCAGTGTGTTTGTCAGTGAATGTGTGTGTGTATATGTCAGTGTATGTGTATTAGTGAGGGTGTGTGCCTGTCAGCCAAAGTGTGTGTTCGTCTTAAACAAGAAGAGGTGCAGCCTTGACAGGAAGGGGTTGGGTAAAGTTAGATTGGGGGTGCCCAAGTTTAATCATGCCTAGGGCTGCACAAAACCAAAAATAAATCACTGGCTATAGGGACTTATTCATTGACAATACAAATCTTTTTTGTTTATAAAAGGCTCATGATGTCTGAGAACTGCACTTGAACTTGGCTCCCTTGCTGTCAGCAGGTATATGCAAGACGATGAAGAATTGCACACTTAGGTATCACAACTGTGGTGCTCCCCCAAGTAGAATCCAAAATGGGGGGAATATGCACCTAATTTTAAATTAAATATATATATTTTTTTTTTTAATCAAATTTTTTTTTTAAATGACTGGTGTCTGAATCACAAAAAAAAAAAAAAAAAAAGAATACAAAGAAGTCTAAATGTCGTAAGGGATTGTTGTAGACTGAAAAAAAATGTCCTGTAGGGTGTGATTCTCCAGTTCTCTGTACTGAATGTTCACTTATTTTCCATCTTTTTAGTATCTGCACTAAGCCAATTGTTTCGAAATCATGTTGGCTGATCCCCATCCTTTGGAATTAGGTGCTATTTAAATGCTTGGCCCCTCTCTCTGCTTAAGGCAGCCTCTTTTTTCCTGTAGTATTTTAATTGGGCTGTCATGTTTTATTTTTGTTTCTTTGTGACACTGACCTCTATGACTCTCCTGTTTCTTTCCTATTAATCTACGCCTATAAATGTCTCACAACATTTTGCATTGCCTGGGCCTTTACAGGGAAACATGTCATTACCTTTGTAAATGGTGACCATGTGCACACCCACTTCATGACATCATTTATATTATTTAAATAGACCAGCTAAAAGTGAGGACAATAACGCCAGCAATATCAGCGATATTTCATTCCTTTAAGTATCATATTTTATTTAAATTGTCAGATCATGTTTTGGAATCCCGGATTTCACTGATGATGACATCATCTGTGTAATTATTCCACATGATGAACTGGTAATAATACACAGATCCCCCCTGTGCTGTCTGAGGGCCAAAAGCTCAGGCAGAAATGGAGTATAAAGGTACTGGTTTGCCTGAGATTAGTGAGAGTTACAAACCAGATCGGTGCATGTTGCCATTTTAATGACGGCAGCTGAAATAGATGCCAGGACCGTAACTCCTATAAATGTGAGGAAGCACTGGGACATATATAACTAATTTAAACATTAAAACTAACACTACCTGGGGGGCGTGGCTAACCGCCGAGCAAGATGGCCGCTTGAATCTTTGCTCCGGTATATGGGCTCTACAATATTGTGCAACTGAGAAGATAAAACTTCACACCCTCTCAACTAACCATGTCTCAAGGCAAACATAGGAAGAACACTTCTAAAGCTGTCAAGCTTAATTTTTTCGGGAAAAACCCTGGTCCTGTGTCTATGGCCGCGCAGGCTGCCCTTCAAGATGGCGGAGGCTCATCGGATGATAGCAACTCGGCTTTCGGAATACAAAACCAGAAGAAAATATTACCAGACAACATCTCCACGAGGCCTTGGATGCCTTATCCACAAAACTGATCCAATCCTGGACATCCAGTGTGGACACGCTGCACAAGGACCTGCAAGATCTAAGGGAAAGAACAGCGAACACAGAAACCAAAATCGCCGAATACGCAGCAGCTGATGATGCTCTAGCCGACGATGTGCAGCAGCCGCAACAACACATTGAAACTTTGGAATCAAAAATGATGGACGCGGAGGATTGAGTCAGAAGGAACAACCTCGCATAAGAGGGGTTCCAGAAACGGTTCAACCAGAAGACTTACCCAGATATGTCCGCAGATTGATGAATACCGTAGCCCCATACATGCTGGCAGAAATGCTGCTGCTTGACCGGGTACATTGAGTCCCGCTCCCCAAGCATCTTCTAAACTCAAAAATAAAACACACAGTATAGAGAGCGCAAGATAAAGATAATGTAGTGAACTTTCTAGGACAATGCCCCAAACTCAGTTGTCCACAAGAATAAATGGAAAAAGCTGCTAAATACAATAAAAACCTTCCCAAGTTTTAAAACATCCCATAGGACAAAAATTAAAACAAATTATGTATCAGTGCTTAGTGAATATACCCGTATTTTTTAACATAGGGCTCAGCACAGAAAATATCTATTCAATAAAGAGTTTCAATTCCAGTCTTATTTGAGGGCACTTTCAAAAGTCCGCAGGGACAAATTTCTGCAACAGTAGCATATATGCCAAATCTGTGTCTTTGTACGTATCCAAACCTTCAAATAGAAAAGATACTGACATAGCGTAAAAATTATAAAGTCCCGCCAAAAACACGATTTACGCGTTTCGCTCGTTAGATTGAGCTTTTTCAAGATGAGGTGTTTAGGGGGACAGTAGGTATATATAAGTACCTTTTAATTAACGGATCAATTAATGTTTGTTAAAAGTCTTGTAGTTCCATAATTAAACCTTTGTAGTAACTTGTAAACGTTATCTTATACAGGTTTTATATTCATACAAATACATATAGACCAAAGTATTTATCCTAAATACATTTCTACTTGAATGCATGTTAAAATACAATTAATTACTTCATTTGATTACAAGCAAGCAGTCTTATCATGTCTAGTGAGAGTGTGCCATTTAAGTCTGTTCTACAGAAAGACAAATCTTTTTCTGCTCACTATCACATACTGATTAAACATTAAGTAAAATAATTTCACATTTCATATTTAACAGATATTAAAAATACATCAAAAGTAAAAATATGGATAATAATAATAATATTCTTTGTGTAAAAATGAAAGGTTATAATAAGATCTGTCTAGTAATTCACATATATAAATGTATGTACGAATGACACATTCCATTATATTATAATTAAAAAACAGACTTTGCTTTTGTATGGCAAGGTTGGACATCAAAAGCTTACTATCTTTTAGTCGACAATTATGTATACACATGGATAATATATCAGTATAATCACTCTGATATTACTCTATAATCACAATTACATTTTCATTCTTATAACAGTGTATGGACATTATTTATTACAGTTTTTATTCTCATGTAAAAAATGTGTATACTGAAACCCCCATCCTAGGAGAAAGGGATTCTGGTTAGTCACGTGTGATGTGACCTCATTGTATACCATAATCCAACACGATTTGGGGTTACGTGCAACCAGGCATACTTTGTATGAAAACCAAACTTTAAGTATGGAACAGATTGAATTTTTATTGGAATGTATAGATTTTATCCTTACACACATTTTTTTTTTGGTACAAGGAGGATATCTTCCTGCAGACCAACGGAACGGCTATGGGGACTAGGTTTGCACCCAGCTATGCCAACATTTTCATGGCATATTGGGAAGACCTTTTTATCTGGCAAGGGCACCGCTGGGTTGCAAACCTAGTCCTATACAGACGGTATATCGATGACTGTTTTTTTTATTTGGGATGGTACGGAGGCAGAGTTATTGGAATTTTTAAGATATCTGAACCAAAACAATTTTAATTTGTCTTTTACACATCTACATAGTGAGAAACAGGTGGAGTTTTTAGATTTGGTATTATATGTAGAAAATGACATCCTGTTAACAGCTTCATTCTAACATCTAGCTGTCATTACCCTTCTTGGCTACAAGGAGTTCCCTATAGACAATTTTTAAGGATTAAAAAGAACTGCACAGAAGAAAATGTTTGTACAGAACAACTTAATAAAGTGAGAACGCAGTTCTTAGAGAAGGAGTATGATTCAGATTTGCTCAATAGAGCATCAGAGAAAGTGTCAAACAAATCCAGGATGGATATTTTGGCACCAAAATAGATGTAAGGACATAAGTAACAAATAGTTTTTTTGTCCTCTTATCTTTAATTTTAATGCCCAGGCCAATTATATTAAGAAGGCAGTCCTGAAGAATTGGGATCTGCTGAAACAAGATCCACAATTAATATCTATATTACCAGAGAAACCTAAAATTTTGTTTAGGGGAGCACCAACCCTAAAGGACAAATTGGTACACAGCCATATAAGGCCACCCCCTGAAAAACATGTTTTAAACTCACAGATGGGTTTTTACAAATGTGGATCATGTAGAATTTGTAAATTAATAGGTCCACCCTTTGGGGTAATTTTTGAATTCGTATCAGCAGTAACTAAAAAAACATATAAAATCAAGGAATGTATAACCTGTAACACGAAACAGGTCATGTATCTATTGAGCTGCACTTGTGGTCTACAATATGTGGGGCAAACGAAGAGAATGCTAAAAACAAGATTAAGTGAACATATATATAATATTAATAGAAAATTTTAAAAACATTCACTCTCAGAGCATTTTAAAATTGACCATAACAACAACCCGGGGACTTTGTCGTATTGTAGAATCCAGAATGTTAAGGTCCCCTGGAGGGGGGAGGGACCTTATAAAGGATTTACTGTATAGAGAAATGTATTGGATTTACACATTAAAAACTCTGGCACCTTTTGGACTGAATGCCGAATTGGAAATGTCGCAAATCTTATAAAACAAGTCGATATATATTTTTAGTAAGGTTTTTGATATTAATAATTTCTGATATCTTTTTATATTAATCATCTATCCTTTGTTTTAGTATATTTTTAGAATCATATTTTCAACTGGATCCTATTGATACGTTTATATAACATTATTGGCCAGGAGACTGTATAGTTTTCAAGCTTATTTTTTGGCCACATAGGAGTAACACCTTTAATTACGACACAATTAATTGTGCTATCCGTACAGATATCTTTATGCGTGAATTATTCGATATATCTGAGGGATAATAAGCATCATCTACAGTTTTTTTTACCACTATTTAATTGTTGGGATCACTGTTTTGACTAACATTGTAATTTAAACATCAGTTTAATATTAAACGCTAAGAACCGATTTAATGTTTAGCCAGCAAGTGATATAAAGCGAGAAAATCCTTTCGTGGAGTAGATTTAAATGAACCAGCTCCATCAGACATAAAGGATAGTCCGTATCTAATCTAACAAAAGAGCTATTTGTATTTTTAAGTACTTAAGCGAAATCAATCTAGGATGGGGGTTTCAGTAAACACATTTTTTACATGAGAATGAAAACTGTAAGCAATAATGTCCATACACTGTTATAAGAACGGAAATTGAATTGTGATTATAGAGTAATATCAGAGTGATTATATTGATATATTATCCATGTGTATACATCATTGTCGACTAGAAGATAGCAAGCTTTTGATGTCCAACCTTGCCATACAAAAGCAAAGTCTGTTTTTTAATTATAATATAATGGAATGTGTCATTCGTACATACATTTATATATGTGAATTACTAGACAGATCTTATTATAACCTTTCATTTTTACTCAAAGAATATTATTATCCATATTTTTACTTTTGATGTATTTTTAATATCTGTTAAATATAAAATGTGAAATTATTTTACTTTATGTTTAATCAGTATGTGATAGTGAGCAGAAAAAGATTTGTCTTCTATAGAACAGACTTAAATGGCACACTCTCACTAGACATGATAAGACTGCTTGCTTGTAATCAAGTGAAGTAATTCATTGTATTTTAGCATGCATTCAAGTAGAAATTTATTTAGGATTAATACTTTGGTCTATATGTATTTGTATGAATATAAAACCTGTATAAGATAACGTTTACAAGTTACTATAAAGGTTTAATTATGGAACTACAAGACTTTTAACAACCATTAATTGATCCGTTAATTAAAAGGTGTTTATATATAGCTACTGTCCCCCTAAACACCTCATCTTGAAAAAGCTCAATCTAACGAGCGAAACGCGTAAATCGTGTTTTTGGCGGGACTTTTGAATTTGTAACGATCACAGCAGTATCTGGAAGCCGGTGCTCCTGGAGAGGACCGATCTTAGTGCACAGGACCGGTTCTGAATAATCAGTATCCACGGAGCGGTAACATTCAACTCTTCCATTGACACTCGGTTTGAATCTTGCTTTTACTGTGCATCTTAGAGATAAGCTTCACAATTTTTTATTGTAAGAGTTTCTCCTATGGGGTTTTTTTTATATGGGAAATAAAGTTGTAACATTTTTACGCTATGTCAGTATCTTTTCTATTTTAAGGTTTGGATACGTACAAAGACACAGATTTGACATATATGCTACTGTTGCAGAAATGTATCCATGCAGACTTTTGAAAGTGCCCTCAAAGAAGACTGGAATTGAAACTCTTTATTGAATAGATAGTTTCTGTGCTGAGCCCTATGTTAAAAAATAGGGGTATATTCACTAAGCGCTGATACATAATTTGTTTTAACCTTCCAAACTCGATGCATCGAGATGTCTTGTTACGTGCCCACTCTACCACGTAAAATAAATAATTCTAAGGAGCAGCCGCACACTAACATCATTGCCTGCCGAATATGCAACAGTAAAAATATTTGCAGTCCTCTCCGCAGCAACTCTAAGAAGACGCAGAACCTACAATCAAGTGACCGCGACTCTCAGAGACCACAACATCAGATACCGCTGGGGATATCCCACCAAGCTGCTGGTTGCGAGAAATGGGAAGATTGCCCCACTGCAAACACCTGAGGAGGGCTTGAAGACACTACGATCATGGGTCATAAAATTCACACCTGCAAAAGAAGCGACGACTTTGCCTGCAAAGTTAACTCAAGAGAGGACTGTAACTTTAAATTAGCTACAGCTGCCATAATAGCAATCAACAAATAAAAACTCTCACTGTTATACGATATACACAAGTATTGCAACTATGATATGGCTCACATTGTTCTTTTAGTTTATTTGGTTTATCAGTTTCTTCATTTGATTATTTTGTATTAATATGCATAAATCTAGCAAGCCCTACACTACTGCAGGGCAACAAGCTTTCACCTGAAAAACTACTAGATAGGAATTATAATGAAAGAACCCAAACGAGTCGGAAAGCAGTTAATCTCAATACTCATAATTAAATACTTCAGGAGGCACGTTAGGACAACCCCTATATACTCGGACACTTAGAGTATCATGAACCCAGCCACACCTTAAAATTATCTCACCCACGCAAATCTAATGCACTAGCTGGGAACTGGGGGATGTAAACTGCATAAATGCATAGCTTCATCAACACCTTACAGGAGTAGACCATTAAGATAAACCTCACTCGGGGAAAAGGCTACTAATGCCAGCATCAATTTATATGTTATGTTGATTTGAATATTCAGCAATTGTTATTGTGGTATATCTTTACCAGTCATCGATGTCAATTTAACCTCAGAGCCCAGGTAGCCACTAACACCATACACTGGGTCTTATTACCGCTAAGGTGGAAAAATATTGCACAAAAATATTGTTTCCCCATGGAGGGGACTAATATAAATACTTTCTTTTAACTTTTATCTATGTAACCAACCCTATACATTCTTTTCCCTCACGGCTACCCTACCCCACCTGAGAGAAAGAACACACAACTAGGTGTAAGCCACCCTCACTGGTTTGACACTAAGATGAAAACTGCTGCGACATCAATACTGTTTTGGTAGACGCGCCCCCTTAACATAGAACCCAAAGTCCGACATATAGCACCTCACTTTGGTTTCCACCAATATGATGATATATTCTCACAATCCTAGGGGGCTGGACACCCCTCCCAAGCGCCGTAAACTCCTAGAGGATGTCAAACATGTATCAGCCAACATTGTATGTATACAGGAAACACATTTTGTCAAAATGCAAATACAAACCTTTGGTACCACTGACAACCCAACTCAAATCCATGCAGCACACACCTCTAAAGCAAGAGGCGTAGCCATACTCATTCATAAATCACTCTCCGTTGAACTACTTAAACTCACCACAGACAGTCAAGGAAGGTATCTCATATTACTGTGTATGATTAATGATATGATAAGCAAAAAAAAGCCCTGAAGCAACGACCATAACGCGTTGTTTTAAATATATTGAAACAACACAACTCTATGAATCCTCATTCAGAATGGCTCTCCTCACTGAGACGCAATTCTGGAGCTCTGCCTGGCACACGTGGAAAGTCTTTAGAGAACCTACTACCCAAGGAAAGTAATATGGGGCATGGTTCAAAGTCTCGCCAGCCAAGTTCTTAAATATCCATACTTAAACATAGCTGTTCATAACTGGTCACAACTGATCAAACTGTCACACACAGTATTTTTTGTTTTTCTCTCTCCTTTCCTACCCTGACCCCCATCCCACACTCTCCTTCCTTCTACACTCATCCATTAAAAACGGTTCATACTTTTGCACAAGTTTGCATTATGTATATCAATAATACAGCCTGTTATTGGTATTGTGAAAAATTAGTCTCAAACAAGTTATACAACCTGTAACACAATGTGCATGATGTGAACCTTAAAATTGCATAATAAAAAAAAACTAACACTACCTGAACTCTATCACTAAACATCAACACTTCCACTACACTAAAGTAAACCGTTACCGAACACACTAACACTTAAACTAATGCCAACTCTAACCTAAAAATGTCAAGTAATATAATATATACGTATGGCCTCCCAATGGCACCAAAAAATGATTGGTGTCGATGGGACAATTACGAAATGTTGATTTTACTCACAGATCAAGTGAGACATGGATAATAGAGAGAAAAGAAGGGGCAGTAAAAAAAAAATTCTATATTTAAATAATATATATTTAATAAATAAATATAGATAAGACATAAATATATAAATACAGATTATTATTTTTACCAATTGGTTGATTACTTTGTCTCACTTGGAGAGTAAAAAACGGGTCGCAAGAGTATTCTGAGAACGGACAGCAACTGAAATAGCCTGCCCTTCGTTGGATCCCCGCTCAGAACTTTAGCTCATCTTGTGCCATTACAGAGAGAACATATCTGAAGCATATCAGACTGCTTCCACACCTATGGGCAGTCCAGATCTGAAACGCCAGGAAGTTCCCTCTGCACGAGAGATACAGCAACCCCAGACGATCGTTTCAGCCTTGTTAGGCATCATCAGTGAGACATAGTTAATATTTCTCTAGGCACTGTGAGCAAGGGAACTGTGAACTGTGAACCAAATAGCGGGAAAATATTTATATTTTGTATATGTTTTACAGTACACTGATTGGCCGTCTTTCATGCCCTTTTTTGTTTGTCCAAATCAGTTCCCCAAATAATCAGACAAGTCAAAACATCGAATGAGTGTCAGACATCCCGTGTTAATTCTCGTTTTCAGAAAAATGGTTCAGCCAAAGCTAATTTTTCCACCGTGCACAAAACTAATATGCTATCGAGAAAACCAGTTATAGTAGTCTCTAAATAAAGGGACTGATTTCCTGTAAAAAGATAATGTACATTCGTCATATCATTTTAAATTGTCATGAGAACAATACATTACAAATGATATATTTTCAAGGTTTTGATTTATACTTCGCAGTTAAAAATAAATGCAGAAATACAGAAATTCTGTGTGAATGAGATAAAGCCTACATTTTTTTTAAAATGTTACCATAGCTAAGAAGAAAAGACAAAGGAAACATTTATTGCAGTTCTAGAATGTAATAAAAACACGCTTTCCGGACTGAAACCAGAATTTAAAAATATGTATTTTATTTCAACATATGTTTTCATTAAAAAAAAAAAAATATATATATATATATATATATATATAAGAATTATCTCAAAGGCTTCCTTTATAAAAATACAGGAGCAGAGCTGATGAAGAAAGCGCTGAGGTTTTGAAAGTGGTATATATTTGGTCATAGTAAATGAAACAGTGAAACAAGGCAACTACAGAGAGAACTTGTTTCCTCCCGTTTCCCAACTTACTAGAAAAAAAGCACAGATAATCTTTTCAGTGCCTTAGTTTAACTCTGCTTTTAAACAGCCAATATTTAATTTGTTTGCTTTGGCTTTTTTATATAGAATATGAATTCCCATTAGCCTTGAAAGGTTTAAAATATTGTTTAAATTTAAATTCCCATGGGTGAGATTAACCTGGATTATATTATTTCAGAGTTTTGGTGTAAAAATAATTATAAGTAACTTTACCTACTGTGGTTCAAATTTATTTTAAACGTGGAAAAGTATAATTTGTTCAATGTTTATATAATTGTTAAAAAAAAAAAAAATCAAGTTGACAATTTGGCATAAATCACTAGTCAAATAAATAATGTAAAGACTGACATTCAAAAAACTGAAGCCATGATGAACAAAGTCCTAATAAGCTTTTACTTTACCTTATAGAGATAAACTGTTACAATCAGGGAATATCTGGGGTGCCCAAAAGGTAGATCCCCAGATGTTTTGTAAACTACAGCTTCCATGATGCTTTGTCATTCAAAAGGTATGCAAAGCATCATGGTATTTGTAGTTCTACAACATCTGGTGATCAACCTTTTGAGCACCCCTGTTGTATATCTTTGAAGTGGCACTTATATGGTCCTGTTATAATGAAGGGCATTACTCTCCTATCTTCCTTCACTTGATACCTTTTCTTCATAATTCTCTGGTTGTATCTTTGGGCCAATTATAGCTTATCCTTCCTAATTTCTTCCTCCGAAGCCACTCATCTTATCTTAAGGGTGGTCAACTCCCTCACCCCCTTTTTACGCATTACTTACACCGATTTTCATTACACCCACAAAAATGGGCCAATCGGTTAACTGCAAAATATAAACATAACAGAATATAAATAAAGAAGGATTGATGGTTAGGGGACAACAACTATGTTGATTTTATTCATATATGAAGTTAGAGGTAACCAAAGGAGGGAAAAAAGGAGGAGGAGCAAATATATATATA
This sequence comes from Pelobates fuscus, assembly GCF_036172605.1. Taxonomy (NCBI): domain Eukaryota; kingdom Metazoa; phylum Chordata; class Amphibia; order Anura; family Pelobatidae; genus Pelobates; species Pelobates fuscus. The sequence goes on along the minus strand of NC_086322.1, from coordinate 46,074,827 downwards.
TATATATATATATATATATTATTGATTTTCTCACCCCTCCTGGGAGTTTGAGGGTTCTGTGCAGTATCTTAGCTGTTCCTATAACTGCACTCTTCTGGACAGCAATCTCAGATGTCTACTGAAGCCACTCCCCCAAATGTGGGTCACAATCTACTGAAGCCACTCCCCCAAATGTGGGTCACAGCCCCGAGTGCTCCTATCTCAACTGGGACTACTACTGCCTTCACTTTCCATATCCTTTCTAGTTCATTCCTTCCTTCAGTCATTGGTATTTCTCCAAATTCTCATGTTTCTTCTTCCTGATGTTATAGTCACTGGGTACTGCCACATCCACCACGACTACAGTCTTCTGTTCCTTATCTACCACCACAATGTCGGGTTGGTTGGCCAGCATCTGCTTGTCTGTCTGGATCTTGAAGTCCCTCTGCCATTCTCAACTACCCTTTGTGGTATCTCCCACCTAGACTTAGGCAGGTCCAATCCATATTCTGTGCAGATGTTTCGGTACACAATCCCCGCAACTTGGTTGTGTCTCTCTGTGTACGCTGTTCCTGCTAACACATTGCTTCCGGCTACTAGGTGCTGGGCTGTCTCAGAGGCCTCTTTGCACACTCTGCACCTTGGGTCTTGCCTCGTGTGGTAGACTCCAGCTTCTATTGATCTGATGCTGAGTGCTTGTTCCTGTGCTGCTAGGATAAGTGCCTCAGTGCTGTCTTTCAGTCCTGTTGTTTCCAATCACTCTTAGGATTTTGCCATGTGAGCCACGTCCGCTATTTGCCAATGGTTCAGCCCATGGAGAGGTTTGTCTTGCCAAGTAGTCTCCTCTTTTTCTGCATAATCTGTCTATCTCTATCACAGGCTTTCCCTTAGCAGTTCATATTTGGGAGACATATTCATGATGTACTTGTGGATGCTCTGTGTTTCTTCCAGGACTGTGGCCTTGACACTCATCAGGCCCCGATCTCCTTCCTTATGGCTGGTGTACAGTCCCTGGGTGCTGGAATTCATGTGGAATCCTCCATACATAGTAAGTAGTTTCCTTGTCTTGACATCCCTGGTGACCAGTTCTTCTCTTGGCCAGGTTATTATTCCAGCTGGGTTCCTGATGACCGGTAGGGAATATGTGTTGATGGCTTGGATCTTGTTCTTGTTACTTGGGTGTTGTTATTCTCCTTGTCTCTTCCTCATGGCTGCCATACGTTTCTGGTACCCCCAGGTACTTAAAGCTGCTCTATATGTCTTCTATTTGGCCTTCTGGAACTTCAACTCCTTCTGTCCTGAACATCTTTCCTCTTTTTGATATCACCGCCTGCACTTCTCTAGTCCGAACAACATTCCGATATCCTATTTAGGTGGATCAGTGAGTTAATGTCCCGCTCATTCTTGACATACAGCTTGATGTTGTCCATGTAAAGTAGGTGACTGATGGTAGCTCCACTCTTGAACCTGTGTCTGTATCCACTCTTCTTGATGATTTGGCTAAGGGGGTTGAGGCCTATGCAGAACAGCATTGGGGATAGCGCATCACTTTGGTATATGCCACATTTGATGTTCACACTTGAGTTATTGTCCTGGAATTGGCTTCTAGAGTTGTTTTCCACTTGCCCATCGAGTTCTTGATGAAGGCTCTTATTGTCTTGCTGACATTGTACAGAGCCAAGAATTCCAATATCCATGTGTGTGGCATTGTGTCATATGCTTTCTTGTAGTCAATCCAGGCCTTGAACAGATTGTTCTGTCTGGTCTTAGAATCCCTTGTGACTGCTTGGTCTACCAGTAGTTGGTGTTTTGATCCTCTAGTGTTGTTTACAATCCCCTTCTGAGTATTGCTCATATATTGACCCATATGCTCTTGGATCTTGAAGGCTATGAAACCTGACATGAGTTTCCATGTTGTGGGAGGCAGGTTATTGGTCGGTAGTTGGATGGTGTTGTTCCCTTGTGAGGGTCCTTCATGACCATTATTGTTCTGCCTTGTGTTAGCCTTGTGTTAGCCAGGGTGGGAGCCTGATGCTAGTTGCTGGTTCATTTGTGCTGCTAGGCATTCATGCAGCACTGTAAACTTCTTTATCCAGTAGTTGTGGATCATGTTGCTGCTCTCTTTTGGATATCTCCGACTGTGATGGTGACTGGTTCCTGTTCTGACAGCATGCAGTGGTATAGGAAATCAGTCCCTATATTTAGAAACTACTGTAACTGGTTTTCCCGATAGCATATTAGTTTTGTGCACGGTGGAAAAATTAGCTTTGGCCGAACCATTTTTCTGAAAACGAGAATTCACACTGGGCCCCTTTCTCCTAGATATTCTTCCAATACTGTTCAGTCTCAGTTCTGGGTGGGTCTTGCGAGGAGATGTGGTGGTTACCCTGTAGCTGTGTATACATCTTGGATGGTTCTTTGGTAAAGAGGGCATTGATTCCCTTATCCTCTGCTTCTCTGCTCAGTCTGGTTGCCAGTCCTGTCAATCTTTGCTAAGCTATTTCTAGTTCCTCTGGTTTGGGCACACCCTTGTGCTTCCGCAGCAGCCAGGATCTATCTTTGATCTTTCCACCTCTGTTAAGTTGATCCAGCTTACTAACTTCCTTCTGTGTTGTCTTTATCTTGGCTTCCAGTCGCATTCTCCATGGTGGGCATTGCTTCTCTTTGAGCCTGATCTTGTAATCAAGTAGCTGGAGGACCACTAATGCTGTGGCATATATGAGCCTGTTGGCCTCTGTGATGGTGCAGGTTGGGATTGTGGACACTGCTTCATTAACTGCAGCTAGCATGCTGTCTAGTGGTAGCTTTCCAGTGATCTTCGGTGATCTTGCCCGCTGGTATATATTTATATTTAGTAATTTTACTGCTTCTCCTTTAATAGTCACCTCTTACTTCAACTATGATTAAAAACAACATTAAGTGGCTTTCTCCTAGCCATTAATCATTCTATTTTTTCCAATTATTATATCTGTTTTTGGCCATTCAGATTTAACTCTGAAGGATGACTCAATCAAAGCTGTTCCCCCATTGTCTATTTCAGCTGTTTTGTGATTCGGGCCAACGGTGATACAGAGTTAGAGAATTCAACACAATTTGTTTGTTTGTTTGTTTGTTTGTTTGTTTGAAACTGAATGCACCCATCTATTAGGGAATAAGGAGGGGAAGAGAGCCACTAACACGACCAGGGTTATTTACCAGAGTGAGAACTGTCTTGAATTCAAGGTTAATTCAAAGTGAATTTTAAATTTAAGGCCAAGTTAGCGGAACTGGAAACATAGCTGAGTTGGAATGTTTTACCAGTTCACCAATGGTGCCTTAAATTAAAAAAATCTATTTGAATTCAAGAGTAGATCAACTTCACCCTGCTTATAGTCATGATTAAATATCACAGGACAATATGGCTCAACAAAGCAAGGTGTACTATGACATAATACTTGTCTGAAATTCGCAGTGGCCAGTCAGATCATCACCAAACACCCCATAACTTATAAACATAGATCAGCTTATTCTGTGCATGGATTACCCTAGCTGTTGGGCTTAACCATTCCTGTTTGAATATCTACCGAAATTATACAATCCTGTGCACCCTGGCCACACTCCCTGTTTTTCATTGAGGCTCTCAATGTGTGACAAAACAAAACGCATGCAAAAATGGTTGAAGGGACACTTCACTGACTAACACAAGAGTACTAAGTAGTTAAAAAAGTAGTTAAAAATGATCAGCATGGTCAGAACGGTTGTGCAGGTAAACAAAATATATAGTTTTAAATCTTAAAAATACTTCCGCCACACTATATGTCCATAAGTCCATCACTGCTTTAAACTACTTCAATATTTGTAGGGCCCAAAACAAAATCTTTCTATGGGAGATAAACATGTATTTTAAACTATGCCAAGAGATTCTCCTTCAATTTATATTGTACTCAGCTCACTCTAATCGGATACTTGTTGTTAGAGGGTTTGGACATTTAACCCAACGAGATTGGTCAAGGCTTTAAATATACAAAGAAAAAAAAGAAAATATCAGTCTTAGCTAATGCTCGTCATTAAAAAACCACTTAAGTCAATGAAGTTTTCTGTGTGCTGTGGTTAAATCATTACCGTTTTTTGGTTTTTTTTTTTACATTGCAGGGTTAAATATACCTCTAGTGGCTAGTGAAACTCGGTCCTGGAATCAAATGCTGGAAATGCAGGATTTGATGGGAGGAGGGTGGCATAATGACACTCATGCACACTACAATCCAGTGCTTCTCGTTGAGAAGCTCTGGATTGGACGATATCGCGAGCGATGTCAGCTTGGATGATGACATTGACAGAGGCAAAGCTGGAGGCTGCAACAGAGGAGTCTCGGTGCTGGAAAGGTATATATAAATCAGCTTTTACTGAGGAAAATGGAATGGACAATGATCACAAATATAGATTCCTTTAATGCTCTTATTTCATACCCTTACGGAAATATTAACCGTTTACATTAAATATAACCTTGAATACCAAGAATATCAATGATAATTAGAGGCTTAAAATAAAGTATTATCATCTTTCCTTTATATTTTTAATTTTTCAGTGTTTAACAAGAAAAGAAAATACATTTTAATAATGTTTTTTCCTGTGATGACAAAATTGTATGTTTGTACAAGAATGAACGTATTATCTAATCTATATTGAGTATCACATGATTGTTAGCCACAAGGTAAACAGAGAAATTGTATAAACTGCAAAGCAAATGTTATAATCTTCTTCTGCTGTTTTTGCTAATAGGCTTCAGCAGACTGTTCTAATTTCCGATGCACCTTTTCCTTTCCATCTGCTATTAATCAGACAGTGAAATGAAGAAGGCAAAATACCACTTGTGTAATGGAAGAAACCCTACATTCCTCAAATGATGCCCCGGGACCAGATGAGGTTCATACCTTGATCGGAAGCCAGAAATGGTGAGACCATCTGAGCACTATTTATAATGCCAACAATCAGTGGAGCTCCTGTAAACAGACACACACATAGCCAGTCCAAAAGGCACTGTTCTAGACTTTCACTATGAGCATTGGTTGAAGTTTTGGACTTAGCTCATTCAGCCATGGTGAACAGCTGAGGAGCTAGATGTTTATGCTCTCAAAGAGCATAAACTTCTACAATGGAGCCCAAGGGTGTTGCCTCTCCTTTTCATCTTATTACTGAAGTGTTTTTGGAGTCTGTTATGGTGAACCATTTTATCAAAGGTTTAAACAGTTCACAAATACACAAAAGATTCATACATTTATGGATGACCTCCACTTCATACTAAATAGGACAACGTCTGAATCTCTCTTGTCCTAATGATCAGACTTCCTGTCTGAAGATGAACCCCCCTTGCCTCTGGGTTCCTACCAAGATAAAGTACTTGTGAGTGAGGATAAAAATCCAATTCAGATGTCACCCCTATACATTATTAACCCTTAATAGGGAACACATGGGATGGGCGGCTGCATTGTAACAAGGCTGAGTAATACAAAAAATGGATACAAATGCAGAAAGATAAGTCCTGCGCTCACTCCCATCACTGGGCTGCAAATGACTACAGTACACATCAGTCCCAATATATAGTAAAAACCAAAGAAAAACAAGTTACCTGCGCTCTCTCCTTAATCCCTATGTATTTTTAAACAAATGGAGGTTTTTTAGGTAACTTGTTTTTCTTTGGTTTTTACTATATATTGGGGCTGATGTGTACTGTAGTCATTTGCAGCCACCCAGTGATGGGAGTGAGCGCAGGACTTGTTTTTTCTGCATTTGTATCCATTTTTTGTATTACTCAACCTTGTTACAATGCAGCCGCCCATCCCATGTGTTCCCTATTAAGGGTTAATAATGTATAGGGGTGTATATAAAAAATACCCCTTTCTGTCTCAGTAGAGATTTTTGCCAGAGGCTCAAGGAAGCAAGGTGAATGGTTTGAGTTAGGACCCACCTAGGGGGGTCTGCCTTGACATTGGCAGGTGGGCTCGTCCTCTCATGGCCATTGGAGGTAACTAAAAAACCTCCATTTGTTTCAAAATACATAGGGATTAAGGAGAGAGCGCAGGTAACTTGTTTTTCTTTGGTTTTTACTAGCTAAAATGTTGAAAAATTATTTTTACTTGGGTAGGCCGCATAGGCTTCCTCAAAATTATAATTATAATGTTCTTCCGCAACTTTTGTACCTCATTGTGGACCTCCCTATTCATGTTCCAACAAAAGTTTTACATTCCCTAATGTTGGCATGTAACTCATTTATTTGGAGAGAGAAAACACCATTGATAACCTATGATGAACTTGTCCTTCCTAAGTCACATGAATAATGAAGATTTTCCTCCCCTACTTTTTTATCCCTCCTTCACTTGCTAACTTTTCTTCAAAATTTTCTGTTTCTATCTTTAGGTCAATTTTAGCTTATCCTTCCTAATTTCTTCCCCCAAAACCACTCACTTTATTTTAAGGGTGGTCAAATCCCTCACCCCCTATTTTCGCATTACTAACACCTATTTTTTTTATTTTCGCTTCAGGCAGGGTAACTTCATTTACATTTTATTATTATTATTATATTATTATTATATTATTTATAGAGCGCCATCAAATTCCGCAGCGCTTTACAATGGGTGGACGAACAGACATGTAGTTGTAACCAGACAAGTTGGACACACAGGAACAGAGGGGTTGAGGGCCCTGCTCAATGAGCTTACATGCTAGAGGGAGTGGGGTAAAATGACACAAAGGGTAAGGATAGTATTAGACTAGTGACAGTTGCAGAAGAGGAATCAGTTGGGAGCTATTAAGAGTTTAATTGATACGCTTTTATGAAGAAGTGGGTTTTTAATGATTTTTTGAAGGAGTGGAGACTGGGTGAGCATCTAACGGAGGAGGGAAGCGAGTTCCACAGGAACGGTGCAGCCCTCGAGAAGTCTTGAAGGCGAGCATCAGAGGTGGGAGTACGGACAGAAGATAGACGTAAGTCTTCAGCAGATCGTAAGGGCCTAGACGGGACATACTTGTGTATAAGGGAGGATAGATAGGTGGGAGCAGCATTATGTAGACATTTGAAAGCAAGAACCAGAATTTTAAATTGAGCTCTATATTTTATAGGAAGCCAATGTAGGGACTGACAGAAGGGTGAGGCATGGGAGGTGCGGGCGGACAGGAAGATGAGCCTCGCCGCAGCATTCATTATGGACTGTAACGGCGCAAGTTGGGAGCCCGTAAGACCACTGAGAAGCGGATTACAGTAGTCAAGGCGAGAAAGTACAGTGGAATGGACCAACACCTTAGTCGCATCTGGCGTTAAGTAGGGGCGGATGCGCGCAATGTTTTTGAGATGGAAATGACAGGATTTGGCGATAGAGTGAACATGAGGCTTGAAGGAGAGGTCAGAGTCAAAGAGAACACCTAGGCAACGAGCCTGCGTGGTGGAGCTGATGGTAGCACCATTGACTTGGAGGGAGACAGACACAGGAGTAACAACACTTGAGGGAGGAAAGACCAGAATTTCAGTTTTGGTCAAGTTTAGTTTAAGGAAGTGGGCAGCCATCCAGTTAGAAACAGCAGAGAGGCAGTCAGAGACACTAGTCAAGAGGGACGGGGAGGGGGGCGGAGCCTAGCAACGGAGCCGAGCAGACGTATCTCACATGAGCTCCCGCAGTTTTATACCCAAAATCACAGAATCGAACCAACCAAACTATTGTTTTGGGCAGTACCAGGTTCAGACCGCAACAGGCAGACAAATGGGTCGAAAGACTAAAAAGCTAAGGCCGGAAAAATTAAAGCAAGGGCCAAATATAGCTGATCTACTGCAATGCACACGCGAGGTAGCAGGGCCCAATATGGCCGACTACCCTGATTTCTGCTCTGAACTATCAGACAACCTATCCTCAGAAGGCGACGAGACTGGCCTAAAACCGGCACAAGGAGGGACAAAATCTGCCCGAACACCAGATGACTCACCCGTAACGATTGCAATCCTCAAGTCACTCCTGGCGGACCTCCAAAAGACCCTCCAAATGGACGTCGCATCGCTCCGGACTGACATTCACGGCCTGACAGGCCGAATTGGGGCCCTAGAGTCTGTATCCAGCACTTGCACAAGCCAGCTTAATACGCTCCAACAAGAAGTCCGAGAGCTCCAGCGACAAAACGGAGCACATGAACGCCGCTTTGCGGCCATAGAGGACGCACGCAGGGCCAATAACCTTAAAATCCGGGGCATCCCGGAGACCATCCCGACAGCGGAGCTGCCACACGTCATTAGACGCCTCTTAGTGGCATTGCTGTCTCCGAGACAGGCCAAAAATGCCCACCTGGAAGGCTACTTCAGGGCCACTAAACTGGCCAAAGCGTCAAGCTCAGCACCCAGGGATCTAATTTTAAAGTTCCAACACAACGCGGACAAAGCAGCGGTCATAGCGGCGACCAGGGACTATTTCCCTTATAAATTTGAATCGATGGAACTGACCTTTTATGCGGATCTTACTGGGGGAACCCTGGCCTGGCGGAGGTCTCTTAAGCCCTCTACTGCATTGCTGCAACAGAAAGGTCTGCGATATAAATGGCTTCAGAACAGAGCGCTGCAAATACTACAAGGGGACAACAAATATGAAATATGCGACTTACAAGAAGCGACAGCCCTGCTGCCCACCCTGGGACTCCCACGGGACACCCTGCACCCCGACGAGACTGCAGGAACAAGCAGGCTAATCCATCATTGGAACCCTGGAGAAGTAACCCCCTTCGTCCCGCGCAATCCCAAGGACGCTCCGACTCTAGCGGGGACCACCTGAGACATGCCTAACAATATGCAGTCATGTTTTGGACTACCCGGTCTTTTTCTTTTGTCTATTACAGTTTCTTTTACTTGACCATTTCAACTGCTGATGATAAAATTTCCTGTTGAGAAATTAGCACACATTACACATAATCCGCTCCATTCCCACCTACGCATGTCTGGTAAGCAGATAGTAGCTGCTCCCCCCCCCCCCCCCCCCCCCCCCCGCCTGGAGCTATCCTAGATTGACATCCATACACACAGCCAACTTATCCAGGCGTAATTATTTCAATAAAGCACCGTGGCTGAGTATCGCTACACACTGTAGTAGGATGACAGCCTAGTAGCCTCAGCACACAGAGCGAGCACAAACCATACCGAGCTACTATAGAGCTCTACACCAGCCACTCTACATACCACGACCCCACGCAAACTAATTACAGTAACATATCGTCAGTTAGATAACATGACAAGTCAAGCAAAGCTACTCACAACTGTTTGAAATTCATATTTTCTGTTATGTTTCCATTACCTAAATCCAAAATGTGCAAGCCTTGAAGTCCACAAATATGTCAATTTTTAACTCAAGCACAACAAAAATAAAGAATATAATAATAAGAGGGACGGGGAGAGATCAGGAGAGGACAGGTAGATTTGCGTGTCATCTGCATAGAAATGATATTGGAAGCCAAAGTTTACCAAGGGAGGCAGTATAGATGGAGATTTGGGTTCGCGGGAGAGTGTGGTTATGAGGGTATTGAAGTAATTAACTTTTGCAGAGGAAAGAGCAAAACTGTATGAGCTCAGCATACATTTATAGTGGAGAAAGTCAGATGCACAGTGAGACTTTCTCCAACAGCGTTCAGCAGTTCTGGAGCATTTTTGGAGGTATCAAGTGAGCTTGGTGTGCCAGGGTTGTTGTTGGGGGGGCTTGCGGCATTTAAATATACAAGGTGCCATGATGTCTAGTTGAGAGGAGAGGGTGGAATTGTAGAAGGAGGTTGCAGAACTAGGACAGGTGAGGTTTGAGATAGGTAAAAGGAGAGTTTGGAGATTAGTGGAGAAATGCTCTAGGTCAAGACATTGGAGGTTTCTGTGAGAGTGATGTTCAGATGGTGGTGTCAATTTGGTCTTAGGTATGCCAATGTCAAAAGTCAGCAGATGGTGGTCAGATAGAGGATGTGATATATGTGATATATGTCTGGCTTTCTCTGTACAATTATCATGCCTTGCTTACTATTGATATTTTACATACCTCTTTATCCCAATTCTTTGTTATAATTCTTTAAAACTTTAAATCCTAAATAAAATAAAAACAGAAAGAAAAATGAAAAATACAAATTGATAGTAAACAGTCTAATGTTTAAGCCTTTGTAATAAAGGTATCAGTCTCTTGCTAAATGACTAGATGGTTTCCATGGTTTTTGGTGTCGAAGATCAAGTGGTAGTAACAAAACATGTGTTATTTTTGTATTTCACTGTTGATTACTAAAATAATATGTCATCATCAATGGGACTCTCTCCAGTGGTTTGAAGTTGGGAATGGGATTGGAGATAAGCCAGAATGATATAATTAGGGGAGCATATCAATTCTACTTTGAGGTCCGTTGTACTCATCTTCATTACATATGTTTATTTAATTTTCTGACTTCATCTGTTGTTAAGTGCCAGATTTGTTCTATACTGTAACTATCACAATTTACATTACAATTTAGGTAATTATATCAAATTTATATGGTCGATGAGTTCTAATGGATTTTATGACCTTCATTTGTCTCATTTACAATTATGTAACCGTAAATTATATTACACATGATATAATACAGTTTAAACAGCATTTATAATGATATATTCAGAATTGAGGAAATAATATGCAAATGTATCACCTATCAGAGTTGTAAGGAAAGTATTTGGAGTTGTAAGGAAAGTAATCAATCGATTAATTTAGCTTTCCTAGTACCATAAACACTACAGTGTGATGGTGCCAGGAGGTACCCCTTCACACCTACTTTCTGCATGGCTAAGCTCAGGAGCAGTGGCGTACACAAAATCCATGGGGCTCCGGTGCGAAACTGATCCATGCCCCCCCAGTAGACATACACATACATACAGACACACATACATACACACAGAAACATATACATACACACATACAGACACATACCTACACACAGACACATACCTACACACAGACACATACAGACAGACACATACAGACAGACACATACACACACACAAGACACACATACATACAAAGACACATACATACAGACACACACACACACATACAGACAGACAGACACACATACACAGACAGACACATATATACAGACACATATACACAGACAGACACACAAACACATATATACAAACAAAAGCACACATATACAAAATGTTTAAGTCACCCTCCTGTTTCCTACCCTTTAGGTGCAGGAGGGTGACTTTCCCTGGGGTCCAGTGGTGGCTCAGACTGGTGGGAGTCTAGTGCTAAATAAGCTAAAGTGTATTTAAATAATCTGTTGTAAGAGCATTGTGAATATATATAATGCAACATTAATGCGATAAAAACAGCACAAAAAATTTCAAAACTAAACAATTAAAGTGATAGTGCTTTGATGTATATACTCACAATGCATATCATATCTGCTCTACGAAAATAATAATTAAAAAGAGATTACTATCCAAAACCTCTTTAAATTTCCTCTTGCCACCTTCAAATGAGAATCCAAAGGTGGGGGGCTCGGCGGGGTGCTAAACCCAAAATGAATCTAGTCTGGTCTGGATTCCAGCCCAACAGTTTCAGAAGCCCCTTTGGAGGTGACCACAGGAAAGTATAAAATTGAAGAGGTTATGGATAGTAATTCTTCCAATACTTTAATTATAATTTTCATAGCGCAGATATATGATATGCTTTGTGAGTATATACATCAAAGCACTATCTTGCATTAAATCACATATTTATTTTGCCATTGTTTAGGAGTAAAAGTAACACCAAGTGCCTCCTCTCATTTCTCAAACAATTTAGTTGGTGGTGCTTTCTACTGGTACTAGCTGGTGACATAGAGAAAGGCTAGTCCGTGGTCTAGTGTGTCCAGTTCAATAAGTATAGATTCAAAATATGTTAACTCCCTCATCAGAGGACACAGAGGAATAAATAATGTTGTTAGCTATTTATATCTGAAGAGCACAATAAAGAAAGGCTGGGGATGGTCCAACAGTGATAGTAGAGTTAGGATCTTACCATCTTCAAAGAGATGGTGGTCCTGCATAGTGGGATGTCCAAGCAGTCTCCTATAAGTGGAGGCCTCTATGTCCAGAGGGACAGCCGGATTATGGACTATTGGTAAGAGTTGGGAGGAAAACTAGGAGAGTTTCATCTTGGATGCTGTAGTATGCCATAGTCGAAGTGTGGCTGATATGAAAGGGGAAGAATATGCCAATTTAGCACTCGTGGATGGCTCTAACGAGAGCAGACCTCTCAGTGGGCTGTCCATAAGGGTGGCTTCTATCTCCTTCGATAGCTTGCAAGCCCATCATTGGACGATACCACTATTTGTAGTAGATATGTGACTTTAAAATAAACTTGAAGTTCGGAAAAGCCAGGCCACACCCCCTGGCCTTAGTCAGTTTGACTTATCACTAAACATACTTGATAAGAAGAGAACATAGAGAGGAAAAGAAGGCCTAAGAAACAGCAATTGATAATGTCTGAAACAGACAGAACAATAAGGTTAATTTTAATAACTCCCACCAAGCCAGGAGACGTACAACAATGCTCAATTCTTCAAATTCTTGTGAAATATATCATGAAATTTATTCCAATATATATATATATATATATATATATATATATATATATATATATATAAATATATTCTTCCAAAACAAAATGTTCTGCTATGCACAAGTCTAGTAATTAATTAAAACACATTTTGACATTTATAGATGTCCAATAATGCTATCTGTTGTATAAGAATTAATATCAGAATTTGGGGATATTCATCCTATTAGTGACATAACACCGTAAGACCAAGAATAGGTATTTGAGAAATGATGTGAACATTAAGAATACTCCACATATCATCAATAAATTTGTTGCCATACCTCAAAAACGCAGAGGGAGTAACTATTCATATAGTCTTTTCAGATATGTTGACAGCAGTGCAATAACTCATCGGTACCAGAATAGAAAACTGCTATTTCATTATTAGAGATTTTTTTTTTTTAATAATAAAATATTGCTGTAATCTGGGTTATCATATTAACCCCTTTATTAACAAGCACTTTTCGTTTGAAAACATATTACTATAACATGTAATTGAAGCAAATGATGCATAGTTAACACATAAGCAATTAATAAAACATCAATTTTGTGTAGATATTGCTTTTCAGACAAACTTTAAAATTAAAATGATATATATGTGCACCAATTTTAATTTTTTATTTTATTTTATTCATCCTGCATTTAGAAAAATATTTGGGAAATGAAATGCTTTACACGTTATATAATTTCCTTTATCTTGCAGTATTTCTGATATGTTAGGATAAAAGCAAAAATATATTTTTCTCACATACCGTCGGTGTGACAAAATATAGATAAATAAAAATGGTCAGATATTCTGCTTATAGATATCAGTATTTCTGAAGCCTTTACTATCAGTACAGCCAGCTGAAAATAGCAAAAGCCTGTAAAAACAATATCTGCATGTGTGCATAATGTCCACACACAGTAAGTACACTTAAATCGTACACTTCCAAAATAAATGTATTCAGAAAGTGCTATAGCAATCGTTATCAATCTCTGGAACGCAAATGAAATGCTAACAGTGAAATGGTAGAGTCCATTCACTCCTACCCCCTCTGTAACTGTAGGAATTGTGTCACCCATTGAAACTTCATTTACTGTTTTAAAGTAAAGGGTATTTGACATTTTCAGCACCTTGCAGGTATTAAATGGGTATTTACTGGTAGATATGTTAATTTCTCTACAGCTTTTTCCAGCATTCCTAGAACATAAATAAGGGTTATTAAAGCTTTATGGACTAAATCCCATTCTTTGAAAGTAAAAACATTTAAAATCAATTCTGGAAGGGAAGAGGTTAATACATGGAAACGATTAACACAACAAACACCCATGAACTACAAGTACAGTTGTTTTATCTTTAAATCTCCAATTCCTAAGTGATTTCTTAACAATAAGTGCTTCTTCTTTTTTTTTTTTTTTAACCCCTTAAGGACCAAACTTCTGGAATAAAAAGGAATCATGACATGTCACACATGTCATGTGTCCTTAAGGGGTTAATGATGCTGTTGAGGTATTTTTCTCTAAACTGCGAAAGTAATACTGAAATTGAAATACTAAGGTATGAATATGTGTGGTTATTCACTAAATCATGTATTGTGAAAGGTTGACAATAGAATTCTTCAACCCCAATAATCTATCAGCTTGGCAATTTTGGAAAAAAGTGTGCAGTGCCCTTGACAGTTCTCTTCCATATGAAGGTTGAGGAATGGCTCCAAAAGTACCACTTTATTACTTGATTTAAAAGACAAGCAATAAAACCTGCATAGCTGTCCACATGATACATTTAGTAAGACGTCCAAAACAGTGTAACAGATACAATGTCAAAAAGCGCTAAGACTTGCTACCTACATTCTTTGAAAAAAAATAAACAAAACTTTGGAATGTTCTCAAACTATCCAACTACCATTTAGACATAACAGTTGCTGAAGGATAAAAGTATTTGCATTTGCAGTAGACCATGTAACAGTTAAACATAAAAAAAAATATTTGAAACAGAAAGATCTGTTTTATTTTTTTTTTATCAGAATTTTTATCTTCAGGTCGGTGTTTGCTTTTATGTAATACATCATTTTTTTTTTTTAAACAACTGTTTACTTGCCGTTGACTTTTTAATGATATAAATCACATTTTATTAAAAACTTCACAATTATTTATAACTTAAATAAAAACACTGGTATATGTTAACTTTAACTGTAAGTACTGGATTAATATGGAGGTCCAGCACTCCTAATGTGCAATGCGGGTGCAAACTCCCAAGGCCACCCCCAAAACCTTTGGAGTACGCAAAAGAAATAACAGAGCCATTCCAAAGCAAAGACAACTAAAGATTCAGCCAAAAGTAGAGTTCCACAGGCGTCACAATGTAGGGTGACGGCCAAAAATTATTTATTGGAGATAAAAAAAAAAGGACAAAAAAAAATACAACGTTTTGGGCTACAGGCCTTAGTCATGTATGTCTAAGGCCTCTAGGCCGAAACATTGTATCTTTTTTTTGTCCTTTTTTTATCTCTAATAAATAATTTTTTGCCTTCACCCTATATTGCGATCGCCAGTGGAACTCTACTTCTTGTTGTTCCTGGTGGGCTGCGGACCCCCCTCCACAGAGCTCCTACGTAAACTTACTTGTGTGCAGCACTCCTTTGACTTTATGTAAAGATTCAGCCAGATGGTACCTGAGAATAATATATTATCCTTCTTAAAATGGTACTCCAGTCACCTGCACATATTAAGTGCAATGTGTAGGCTAGGCTAGAGTTTATTATGCCGTTTGTTTGTTTTTTAACTTCTTTAGTTTTTTCCTGTTTTTTATTTTTTCATTTTATTTTGTTAAACTAGATAATAGAAACATAGAAACATAGAAACATAGAATGTGAAGGCAGATAAGAACCATTCGGCCCATCTAGTCTGCCCAATTTTCTAAATACTTTCATTAGTCCCTGGCCTTATCTTACAGTTAGGATAGCCTTATGCCTGTCCCACGCATGCTTAAACTCCTTTACTGTGTTAACCTCTACCACTTCAGCTGGAAGGCTATTCCATGCATCCTCTCAGTAAAGTAATACTTCCTAATATTATTTTATTATTTTATTATTATTTATTATTATTAAGTAATATTATTTTTAAACCTTTGTCCCTCTAATTTAAGACTATGTCCTCTTGTTGTGGTAATAATTTACTAGATAATAATTATTATTTCAGCCTCCCCCTCACATCACACAGTACTTTCCATTTTTGCTCCAAAAATACTCATGTACATGAGTTTCTAACTTGGGTTTCTGGAAGCTGTGGATTCGCTGTTTGCTTTCTAATGTAGATGTCTATTAGAAGAGTCGACTACAGACACGGCAAAGCCTGGGAACCTGCAGTAAATGCAGGAATATATGACTGTCATTTTCATTTGTTATTATTTTTTATTTATATATTTTTTCTTTTAATTCTTTATTTTTGACATTTTCACGTGAATAAAAAAACATCCAATGTCTTCAAACAGAAGGCTTGCAATGAAATGAAACACTACAAAGTAACATTGGGCAATAGAAAGGACCTCAATGGAATGAATTCTCTATTTAAAAGAGGTGATCTGTTAAATGCATGTCTGGAGATATGTGGCCTTTACTTGCAGAGTTTAAACCAGAACCTACTAGAAATTACCAGAAAGGTAGATATGGACAGAACGTTGTATAATTAATTAGTTCTTAGAGTGTACAAACTTAAAGGTAATCTATTAGGCAATTATTTGGTGCTTCCATAAACTCCTTGCAGAGGTGTTGTTATACTTCTGTAACATCTACCTCTGGTCCTGCAATATTTACTGATTTTACCTACTTGGTGACACTTTCTCAAGCAGGACAAACCTCTTCCATGACCATGACGCTGGCACGCTGGCTTTGTTGCCAGTATGCCAGTGGCTGAACGAAGTGATGCCAATCACTCCATTCCAAAACTCCCTGGCCAGGTCTGGCTAAGGAGTTACACTGTGGTAGTTCTGTTTATTTTCTCCCTGTCTAGCAATTATTAAGCATTGATCTACGTCGAAGAATTGGTTGACAGGTGGGAATAAAAAAAATAAAAAAATAATAGTTTTTTTCTCGTAATCTATCCATTTGCTAGAAAAACTGCTAGCACAATGTGTTGATGAAATAAAAAGAAAGAGCATGAGTGGTTTGGAGGGGTAACAGGTCCCTTTTAATAAAAACATTTAGAGGTTTAAACAGCAATCATAGGTTGAGGGATGAGTGAAACAGAGGCTGAGGACTGAATTATATATCCCGTAAATTCCTTACAAGGTTTATGGGATAAGATCAGAATGATATTTGCATCATTACTGGAGCTTTTTCCTACTCTAGCAGAGAACTATCTACCTGTGTAAGTGAGCCAGTGTTAGAAACCTTAAAGGCAAGCATCCTTGTAGCTTGCTTGTTTAAATTTCTCTTTTGTTTTATGGGTTTTGTTTTTATAATTCTTTATTTTTGCTGTGCAGATGTTTACAGAAAAACTTGCATTGCCACGACAGTTACAGCAAGCACAATATAATCATACATAGTAAAACATGAGCATGGCATTGAGACATTAGCACAATCTTATATGTAAGAATAGTGTAAGAGAAATATTAGAGAAATGTGGTAGAGGATAAGAACAATTGCAGTATGGTACTTATACAAAGGAAATGCAAATCAGAGCGTGTCTATGGTTGGTACCAGCCTATGCCTACTCACAGACAAATGAAAAAGAAATAAAAGCTTTGTTTGTTGTTAGTAGATTTAGGTTAGGCATCCATAGCTAATATGTTGATTCATTCTAATATAAATTCTACAGGAAACAATTTAGACATAGAGATTGAAGGCAGTAAAATATGCTTAACCATATACTGCAAAATAGGAAACTATGGTTACAGAGACAAATTCTGAATTTCAGTGACTTAGCCTACACCCAATGTATGGAGGGTACTGCTGATATGAGATTTGTGGCTCGAGTCTCTAGTATCGGCACCCCACTAGCCCCAGTCCCCAGCGGACCCCTGAGCAGCTGTAACATCAGTCCCATAGCAGAATGCTGTTAGAACTCGGGGCCCCCAGACAGGTTATTGTCTCACAAGATGAGTGGTGATCTCCCGGAGGCGAGAGAAGCTTTGAGGGAGTCATCCCAGAGTGATGTCAGTGAGTGTATGTGTGTGTGTGTATGTGTGTGTGTGTGTGTGTGTGTGTCTGTCAGTGAGTGAGTGTATGTCTGTCAGTGAGTTTTTGTGTGTGTGTTTCAGTGTGTTTGTGTATGTCAGTGAGTGTCTGTCAGTGAATGAATGACATGAGGGGTGGCAAAATGGATCTTTGCCTAGGGTGGCAGAAATCCTTGCACCAGCCCTGTCAATATCCAATAATTTGCAAGTGTAGCATATATACACCATCAGAGTTCTCTCTCGGTTTAATAACCTTTTTTTCGATTTATAAAATTCAGTTCTTTTGAGTAAAACTTGTTGATGTCAGCTGTACTCGAGTGTACAATAGGATGGAGTAAATACCACGGAAATGTATTGTAATTTATTTTTATGTACCAACACAGCAATAGTAAGAGATCTCAACAGAAATGATCTTAGAAAGACGTTTACTGATCTGTTATTTTGGGGAAGGTAGGTGGTCAACGCCATTGGTCACGCTCATTGAGGAGAAATAGAATTTTGTATAATAACGTTGTTTTGTTTTTTTCTTGCAAACTAGGTGTAAATGCAGCAACTGAACTCGAAATGTGATTTCAATTGCTAATATATAAATATTGTTTTATATACAGACCATTTAAAAGATGATTGCAGATCCCTGGCTCCAGCAAGTTAATTTCAATAAAATTATTAGCTCAGCGGAGTCACGTTTAAAAAAAATTACTCAGATTTATAATTAATTTGTTTTTGTTTTTTTTAGAAATCATGTGGTGTTCTGGAAGACTCTGTAATCTATCTATTAATTAATTTTACATTGGTTAACCAAATTGTATCCGTAACTATAAGCAATTACCCTACCTCGACACAAGAAGATGTGAGTTCACCATAACTATAATGAATAAATAGTGCTTAAAATATGGCTGGGCTACCGACATATTTTTATTACATTCACAGACGTCTTTATTTCATATGTTAATCGTACTTCCATAAACCAAAATGTCTATTTCTTATGTTAAACGTAAACATATGTTAATGTAAAATGTTACAGAGACTCCTTTATAAAGTAGTCTTACATCAATATAACATTTATCCAGCATTTTTCCAGTAAACTGAATGACTCCATTCTCTATTGGATAATCAAAGAAAAAAAACAAGCAGTTGAAAGCAGTCATATTTTTAAGTGGTTTGTGGAATGGAATATCTTTCGTAATGACTCGAATTTTCGAAATGCACCTTGGTAAAACAGTTGTTGAGGAACATGTGTAGAACCGAAGATATTTGAAGAAAAAAAAAAAAAACGGAAAAATAATATAACTTTCATTGGCCAATTCCCATTTGGTATAAACTTCAAGAAGAATCGAATTCTTAAGACATCTGACATTCTAACATGAATGAATTTATTTTTATAGGCGATCATAAGGTAGAACCTACAAGAGCCCTCCTGGAGGTCTATAATTTTATAGTGCAGATCTTTGAATGAGATGGATTGAATGCTCTCAAAATGCATACATCAATCATACATTTATAGATGTACATACAAACTATACAACGTATACAACATACAAACTTACTTTTTTTTTTTATTGCCACTTAACTGGAAGCATGATGATATAAAGACATGTTTATAATAATTATACCTGATATATATTTTTTTATTCCTAATACGATTCATAAAGGGTGTTATAAGATTTAGGTAGAGAATGTATCTCCAAGGGTATGAAATGCGTTATGTGTTTTGTTCTATGCTGTATAATGTCACCACACCATGAGAGAATTTGAATAAATGAAGGAATATGGAGACAAGACAAGCCTGGATCATTGATATGTTATGAAGCATCCAAACAGAATTACGTCAGATTGAAAGGACCTATTGCATTTGTTACAACAACCTATGCACTTTGGGGTTAAGAATGCACAAGCAATTTACACCCTAAATGGTAGTGAATTAGGGATAACCACACACGAGAAGGATTTGGGAATTGTTATAGACAACAAATTAGGCAGCAATATGCAATGTCAATCTGCTGTTGCTAAGGCCAGTAAGGTTTTGTCATGTATAAATAGGGGCATATATTCTCGAGATAAAAATATAATTTTGGCTGTTTATAAATCGCTGCAGACCACACCTTGAATATGCTGTGCAATTTTGGGCACCTGTTCTAAAGAAAGATATCATGGCACTAGAAAAAGTGCAGAGACGAGCTACAAAATTGATAAAAGGAATGGAGCATTTTAGTTATGAAGAAAGGTTAAAACATTTAAATCTCTTTAGTTTGGAAAAACAGAGCCTGAGAGGGGATATGATAACATTATACAAATATATTCGGGGCCAGTACAAACCATTATCTGGAAATCTATTCATAAACAGGGCTTTACATAGGACACGAGGTCACACATTTAGGCTTGAAGAAAGGAGATTTCATCTAAGACAAAGAAAAGGTTTTTTTTTTACAGTAAGAGCAATAAGGATATGGTATTCTTTGCCTGAAGATGTGGTTTTGTCAGAGTCTATACAGATGTTTAAACTGCAATTGGATAAATACTTGCAAAAACATAACATACAGGGATATAATTTCTAATTAGTGGGGTAATAGCTGCTTGATCCAAGGAGACATCTGACTGCTATTTTGGGGTCAAGAAGGATTTTTTTTCCTAGTTTGTTGCAAAATTGGAAGAGCTTCAGACTGGGTTTTTTGCCTTCTTTTGGATCAACAGCAAAAACATATGTGAGGAAGGCTGAACTTGATGGACGCAAGTCTCTTTTCAGCTATGTAACTATGTAACCTGTATTGCTGGGGTTCTGGAGATAGAGAGGGGGGACTGAAAGTGAAAATTTTCTTTAAAAGGACACTATAGTCAGACCCTCAAACCCCTTCATCTCCAGGAAGTGGTCTCAGTGCACTCCTCCTGTCCTTTTAAATCCACTTCTCGGGGCTCAGTACGACAGACATGTGATGGAGAAGCCTCCATATAAAAACACTGATTCAATGCTTTCCTTCAGAGAAGTTTGAACATGCATTTGGATTTCCCTATTTGTTCCTTTATTCACTAAAAAGGTAAAGGAAGGAACAAATATGGAGAAATTATAATAATAGCATCCTATTTCCCTATAATAAGGGTTTCTGGTAGGTTCATAAAACAATAGACCCAACTAACCCTAATCCCTAATACTACCTCAGTACAGCATAAAACTGGAGGTGTATCTACATACCCAGAATACAAATAGAGGAGAAACCGCAAGGATAAAGGTAAAGGAGGGGGAGAATGGACATACTTCTATTACTACACAGGTATAGAAAGGTACCAAAATTGACAGAGTGTCCCTATAAAGAGGTGCAAAACACCTAAGTGAAGCACTTAGCAATATAGCACCAACACAGTGCCCCTGCGAGGATGTGCCTACTAAGGGAAAACTAAACACAAAGTAGACCCCAGTAGAGATCTCTTCTGTCTTCTCTTTGTCTATTCCAATTCAATGCTTCTCACAGAGATGCATTTGGGGTGAGAAGTGCATGTGCAGCTCCACACTCCTCCAATCAAGCACTTAATCCAATGCTTGAACATTAGAGGGCATTCGATATCCTCATGCAATGAGTGAGGACATCAATCGTCACAGATACAAGTGTGGCTCAATTGTAGAAGTAGGAACACCCTTTCAGGCAGACAGCCACTATAGATGTGTTTACCCTTCTATATCTACAAAAGGGCAAAGTTGAGATGAAGTGGTCTGGGCGACTACAGTGGTTGTTTAAGGACTTGATTAAGGATGATAAGCCACTAATTTAAACTTAACCAAAATAGATATCTCCTGTGGCAGAAGAAAGGAATCTTTACAGTAAGAGCAATAAAAGTATAGAATTCTCTGCCAATTAATGTGATTTTATCAGACCCTGTAGAGATACAAAAAAATTGTGGATGCTTTTTGGAAAACCAGAATATTCAATATTCGTTTAACACACATCTTGGAGATGGGACAATAAATACTGAAAACCTGTACTCTTTCTGAAATGTTCTAAAATCCTTAGTGGCTTGCTAGATGTAGGAAAAGCTCATCACAGTCTTAGTGACGGGTTAGGCCAGCACGTTGTTTAAAAGCTGTAAACTTTTTATATGTTTTAGTGGTGGGTAGCCAGCTGACTGGCACCATTTATGTGTGTACTGCCCTGCATGAAAAGTTTATACCTGCTCATTTCTCATGGTCGTATCGGTGATGGAAACCTTTCATATGCAGCTAAACACATGTGTACACTGTATTCTGTGTATTATACACAGGTTAACGGGGTTGGAAAGAAGTCTGCATTGCGCTAATCAGCATCGCCACATAGAGGTGCATTGTACGGGGAGCATTCGGCATCTTTATCTTCAAAGATCGCAGAACCGTAAGAGGAAGCTCCTCTAGTGTCTCTCTGATGTAAACAGTCTTTTCACAGAGTGCAGGGACAGTTTCTTTACACAAAACCACTATATTAAAGACAGAATTGGGAGGCTATTGTGCACTCGTAGGAAAACACTGCTCTGCGCCAATCAGCATCTCCTCTTAGAGATACATTGAATCAATGCATCTCTATGGGGAATGTTCAGCATCTCCATGCAAAACGTGGAGACAATGAATGACATGGTGCACACTGTACATCACTGACACAGGAAGCACGTCTAGTGGCCGTCTGTTTGACTGCCACTAGAGGTGTTACTAGGCAGCATTGAAAACCCTTCCTTTTCTATGAAAAGGCAGTGTTTACATTGAAAAGTCAGCAGGGACATGCTAAAGACACCAGAAGAACTACATTAAGCTGTTGTTGTTCTGGTGACTAAAGTGTCCCTTTAAGTTGTAGTGATTCTGGTACTTAGAGTCTCCCTTTAATATTGTATTTTTTTATTAATTTTTATCTTTTAGGGGGCGTGGCCAACCATGAGACTGAACAGACACACTTGTGCAGAGCTCCGCTTCACCCAAAGACTAAAAGCGAAAATACGAGCAAAATCAAATGAAGCGGAACATCCAAAACCTCACCCCCTCCTAGAGACCACATGGGGCGCAAGCACCGTAAATTTCAGGGGCAAGAAACCCCCCAAAACAGAGATATAAGGCTGACATTCGAGCGGCCTGCACCTCCGGCGCCTGCCAAAATGGTGCCCGCGGAAACCCACGAAGAGGAGAACTCTGAGGAATCCATGAAAGAAGAAGGAGAGGAGTTTGCCTCCTCGAGACAAGGCGATTCAGACGGGGTAGACGAGTCTGAGGACGACTCATACCCCGCAACGAAAGGAGACATAAAGAACATGCTCCTAGAGATGCGCCAAATATGGAGGACGGACCTCCGAGAAATCCACAAGACATGGATGCAATACAAACAAAACTCCGAGACGTGGAAGCCAGAGATACAGTGCAGGAAACCCGGCCACCGAGTCCAGTGTTGGAACCCTAAATTTGCAGGTCCAGAAACTGAACCGAGCAGTGGCCTCACTAGAAGCTCAATACAGGCTACAAAATATACGCCTACGGGGAATACCCGAAAAAGTGAAAAGGGAACAGCTCCTGCCGTACTCCTGCCGGCTACTAACAGCTATAGGCCTCACAGCTGACCACAATGTGATCCTTACGGTATTCCGAGTAAGGAAAGCAACAACAGCGCCGGAGGCAGCCCAGAGAGACGCTATCCTGGTAACAAGGGACATAGCCGCAAAATCGTCCATTATGGCCCGCACCAGAGTGCTATGGGGCACGGACTTCGAAGGTGCAAGCATAACTTTCTTCAACGACAGCCTTTGCCGCACTGCTGGAAAGAAAGAAATTGGCTCCAGAAATGTCGACGCGGTACCGCTGGGGAGCGGACGGCGCACTGATAGTGACAAGTGGGGATAAGGTCATCACACTCACCTCAGCCAAAGAACCGGAGCCGCTATTCCAGAGCCTAAACAATGGAGACACAACACCTAGAGCAAGCATGGGCAGGTGCACAGGGGACGAGAAGCAGAGAGCTGGAGACGGTAAGCCGCAGACCATACCCAAGATACCTAAACTGGGAATCCGCAAATTGTGAACACTGCTAGGCTGGACTGTAACTACCACTAGGCTACATAAAACAGCAAGTATTTGGGCCACTACCAGGACACATCCCTATGTTACACCCTAACTCCCCAGTTCCATAGCACCACCCCAGATAGACCCTTATATATCGATCCACTAGGCCCGACCGCACATATCCGCACTCACCTAGACAAAGTAGGAGAGACAGGACGACCGCCGCCCACAGAGCTATCACCTCTCATTACATTGCATGACACGAGGAGTACACACTGAGAGTCCGCACGTATGCCAGATCATATTAATATATAATGTGAATGATTCTAATGTTAGTTTATACGAAATAAGTCTTAATCGCACATCTAACTTTGGAAAACCATTACCCTGACATGAATGTCTGCTACTTGGCAAGAAATTCAATAAAATACAAATTGATAAAAAAAATCTCTTTTTATCTTTTACCACTATTTCTAACAATTTGTTTTGTTAATTATTTGAAACTTATAAAAGATCAAGCATTTATTTTTAAGTACATACATAAGTAAAGAAACAACTGTAGATACCACAATTTGTTTTAAAAAAATTACACATTATGAAAATATGCACACAAATATGTACTATTTTATTATTTTTAAGACTGTACAACTGAAATGATTTTCATTATTAAAGTTATAGATTGATAACATTCCAAATTCTCGGTGATTCTCAATTGCTCCAAACAATTGGAATGATCAACCAGACCGTATCAGGTCCCCTTCTTACTGTCTCCATATACCTAAGTAGTTTGGAATTATTCACTCGTCGTCTCTTTAGTTTGAGCTTTATTAACTCTTTTTCTATTTTCTATTTTTTTTTCTATTTTTTCATCCCCTTTTTGTAAGACTCTTCATATTTGTGCACTAGAGTAAGAATTCCGAGATGGTACCTGAAACGCAGATTTTACTCCAATTGATATTGTTTGTATTATGACTAGTGATGTCCCGAACGGTTCACTGGCGAATAGTTCGTGGCGAACATAGCGTGTTCGCGTTCGCCACGGACGGCGAACATATGCAATGTTCGGTCCGCCCCCTATTCGTCATCAATGAGTAAACTGTGTACCTCACAGTCAGCAGACACATTCCAGCCAATCAGCAGCAGACCCTCCCTCGCAGACCCTCCTACCTCCTAGACAGCATACAATTTAGATTAATTCTGAAGCTGCATTAATTTTTTTTATTATTTTTTTGTGTGTTTGTGTTTATTATACATTATCCTCCATAGCCAGTAACCTGTGTTTATTATACATTATCCCCCATAGTCAGTAACCTGTGTTTATTACTGAGTGTGGGTAAGTAAGAGTCAAGTATTTTAACTGGGCACTAGTTCTAGGTGGGATAAAGTGGTATAGCGGATGGATAAGTAGTTTGGTTCGTTTTAGAGGTTTGTAGAGAAAGTATATAGTGATCATGATTTTTAGCGATATCCAATAATTTTAAGGTGGTCCCAGTGCCACCACTCATATCTGGTGTCACAATAGCTTGCATTTAAAAAAACAAAACTTTTTTGACTGTAATATAATAGCAGTCAGTTTCCTTCACACGTGTGCGTTTCAGGGCCTGCCAGGGCACAGTATCACACCAGTGCAACTCATATCTGGTGTAACAGTAGTGTACATTTAAAAAAAGATTCAGGGGGCTTGTTGTCACCTTTCGGGGATCCTTGGTGTTGTACGTGGCTGGGTGGAGGAAGAGACCTTCAATGACATCAGTGAGGACAAGGAACGGGACATGGCTAGCTTGGTATCCAACCTTGTGCAAATGGGGAGTTTGCGGTTGTGCAAATGGACTGTTTGCGGTTGTTTGCGGTGCGTTAAACGGGGAGTTTGGTCTGTCACTGTGAAGCGGGCGTCACCCTTACACTACCTGATCGATACAACATCATACCTGATGTTTTAAAGCACGTTATTCCAAACAATTTAGGAATGTTAGGTGATTTATGCCCTTTATGGATTAAAACCAGACTCTGCATCAACTATGTAATTTTCCATGGGAGTTTTGCCATGGATCCCCCTCCGGCATGCCACAGTACAGGTGTTAGTCCCCTTGAAACAACTTTTCCATCACTATTGTGGCCAGAAAGAGTCCCTGTGGGTTTTAAAATTTGCCTGCCTATTGAAGTCTATGGCGGTTCGCCGGGTTCGCACGTTCACGAACATTTGCGTTATGTTCGCGACATCACTAATTATGACACTGCTACTTCTTGTGAAAATGTATTATTTTATTATGTTTTTTTTTGTTCTTCGCATACTTATTATATCTTCTTAGGAAAATGTTTCTATAAATATTAAACTGCAAACATAGATTCATAGAAAACTGTTAAATGTTTTCAATTTCCATTTTGAGTTAAGACTAAGAAAAGAGAACGAATAGTCATCGATTTACTCCCTTTATCCAATACTATGTGCAATGTATCAATCATATTAAAAGTAAAATTGCAAGTTACAGTTTAAACGCTACCAGCACAACACGGTTTTACTTTTTATTATTATTAAAGTTGACATCAGGCCTGTCTTTTTTATACTTTAATATCTGTAATCACTCACACATTGCCCGTGAATTCATGTGGGACACTCTTAGATTTTCATTCTGTATTATTATTATTTTTTTAATGTTCTAGAATCTCACGCCTAGGTAATTGGGTAAACATTAATTTTAATAGATCCTAGAGGATTTCATTTTAAAGCTTTAGCTGTTTTTTTTTTTTACTTTTTTTGGATAGAGATGACTTACAAACATTCCAAATGAATGTTACATATCCAGAAAAATTAAATAAAATAGCATTGTTACAAAAAAAAAAAAGTTGAACCCCTAGTGTTTACAGCGCTTATCGTGGTATGTGTTAAAATAAACAAATTATCTTGAGCAACAGAAAACTATATAAATAAAATATGAATGGAAGGCTTGTCAATTGTGACTAATCTCAAATTACTCATCAAGAGCTGAGCTACCTTGTAATGTGGTATCCTGGAGCTGTCAGTTCTCGTGATGGGCATTTTGTAATCCTGCTACGAAATGTCACTCTAGAACCTTGACTTATATAATGTTACTATTGGAGCACAAGTCAAATGCTCACAAGATAAACAGATACATAAAACCTCATTCAGGTTTTAAAATGGAATGTGGCCGATACCATTTTCTTTGGCACGGCTTTAAAAAAAAATGAGAAAGTTTAAATTCTCAACTTTAAGGACTATGGATAGTGGGAAATTGGTAATGTTACATTCAAGATATTTATATATAAGAAAAAGTAAACGTCTACTTTATATACTTTATATATATATATATATATATATATATATATATTTCTTTAAAAAAATGTAAGATGTACTTAATTGAATAAAGCATACTTAGTTGTTCAGGTTTTATAGATGTAAAATCAGTACATAAAAACCCTTGTTTCACTACGGCAGGAATTACAAAGACAGAGAAGCTGAAAAGCATTTTGAGCCGCCACTTCACGGCACTAAGAAAAACCCATTAAGTCTCTAAATTCGTCAGACTGCAATTATCCAATTGTATGAAATAGAACAATTCCAGGAATGGACTGTAAATCCTGGAGTTAGCAAACAGGAGGCAATGCAGATGAAGGTTAGGAACATTGGAATAAGGATCAGAATTAGGCCCAGGGTAAATAGACTAACAAGGCCAACAGACCAAGGTCCGGAGGGACAGGTATCAATGCATTACCAAGAATTAAGGAAGCATTAAGGGCCAATCTGAATGGAAATGTAAATACTCAGGCCATGAAAGGCAACCAAGGAGAGAACAGAGCTGGGAGAAGATTGTCTCTAAAATCTAATAAAATCCAAGTCTGGGGGCTGTAAAGGTCATCCCAAAACCTCAATCTTCTGTTGATTGATGCAGTTCATGTTTGATTTGGAAGTGTGTTTTGGAACATTGTATTGTTGGAATATCCAACTCTTTCCCATTTGTACTTTCTTTACTGATGCTGGGATTTGAGCTTACATGATTTATGAATAATCAATAGAATCCATTCAACGTTCTACATTTCCAATATTTCCTGTACCTCCAGCAGTCCAGCCACCCCAAAGAATAATACATCCATCCTGTGCGTAAAGCTGGCAAAATGTACATTTGGTGATTGTACCAAAGACCTTAGTTATTATTCAATCAGACCACTGCAAGTGGTACCAAAACACCCCTGGCTTATATATACAGGCATACCCCACATTTTTGTTTTTAATTCTTTATTTTTGTAGTGCGTAAGCTTATAACATTCGCATGTGAGGTACCCCAAAGGCAATCCTCCAGCGCATTATGAACAGTTGAACATAGAGGTACATGGTAGATCTAGCACATTTTTGTAAGGCTATAAACAGTATAGATTTACGTTGCTTAGGTATTTTCATAACATAAAATAACCTCGCTTTACTATCTAGGCAGGGGTATTTTTTGTAAGATGACACGCTTGGAGTACTTGAGTAGCTTTAATATAGATAGCAAACTATACATATATGAGTACATGGTCGTTGCGTTGTTAATGAGTTTGCTGACTGTATGAGCTAACATCAGATACACATTAGTGTCTACAGTAAGTAAGCATGCGTATAACATTGCTATTCTAGTAGTTGATGGCTGCTATTACTAAAGTTCTGAGTGCCAGTAATTAAGCTCTTCTTAAGCTGACTAAAATAAGGAGTAGACAACTTTCTTGGCTGCCTGAGCTTTGAGAGAGTGGTTGCCAGTTATGCCAGGCCCAAACTAGAACACGAAAAAGTTAGTGTGAGATGCCTCTCTATGCGTGGGATGTGGTGAGAGATGGTGAGATACAAAAATAGTAATCTGACTTAAAACATATAGCCAATGTCTGTTAATGGTACACCACTGGGATTTCCCCTATTAACATCACTAACGGTAGTGCATGCGAGGGTAAGTAGGCAAGTCCCTTGGTGTCTGGGCTCGTGCTGGTCGGTGAGTGTCTCTTCAGCCTACTCCCAGGGCTGGAAAGCACAAGTCCAGTGTGTGTACGGTCCCGGTGCTCTTGAGACAAGGTACTTGGAGTGGGGAGCACAGTAGGTACCGTAAGAGGCATATACTTATATCTGAGTGATCCAGAGTGATCCAGAGTCCCGCAGCCAGGATGAGTGCTGCAGGTTGCCCCATCTTACCAAGGATCGACCAGTTGGGCTTTTTGCTGGCAGGGTTCCCTTTGGTACCTCAGTGAAAGCGTGCGTTCTGGGGTGATTCCTCTGCTGTTGCAGCAGTCTCGTGTGGGGAATCCCAGTCTTAGCCCCACGTGGTCGAGTGGATTTGCGAGTGGGCTGGATATGTATCTTCCTCCGGCGTCGTTTGCCAGCGCTCTGCGGTCTGTGGGCTGCCCACCAGGGTCAGGAGCCAGGAGGTGGCCCTTCAGATGAGATCTCCTCTGCTGTTTGGGTCTCCCCTTGTTTCAGTCTGTGTGCCAGTTTAAGCCAGAAGGTTGCAAATGTGCGGTCCAGCCATGCCAACATGTCGGGTTCTCCTTCACTGTGGCTTGGTGTGCATGTGGCATCTGCCATTGTTCCCCACTCTGGTGCTGCAGGTTGTCTGTGCGTCTCTTGCCTCCTGCTTAGCTGGGCTGTCACCCAGGAATGGACCGGGATCACGCCCACCGGTCCAGGGGGGGAGAGGGAGTATTATGCTGACAGGGCTGCCAGTGAGGGGACGGGGAAAGCGGACGTCTCTCCCGAGGTCCATCACCCGCTGGCAGTGGTCGGACGTCTCGGCCTCCCGTGTACCGATTCCCTCGTGAGAGGTATCAAAAGGTTCGGCAGAGCACGCTGAGAAACCGGTAGCACAGTCTTGCTTGGTTAGGAGGTTCAATTGGCAATTAGCCACGGTCAATCGATTTTGGCTGTGGGAGCCCAGCGAACACGCATCCATTCAGCAAGCTGGTCAGGCTCCGCCCCCCGGCATACCCCACTTTTAAGTACACAATGGGAGCAGAGCATGTACGTAAAACGAAAATGTACTTAAAGTGAAGCAATACCTTTTTTCACTTTCCATTGCATATACTGCATTGCAATAGTCATTTACAGGCATAACTGATACTGCAACTGCAGATTTCCAGTGATGTTATTTCCAGTGATTTATTTAGTGATTTCCAGTGGGCTTTTATTCAGTTAAAACAAATTCCAAATTAACCAATACAGCCGATTTGCCGGGTGAAATATTTTGGAGAGGTTACTCTGATGCCAGAGAAACTACACTGTTGTCCGCATTAATTTCGACTAAGTTTTTAAAATAGGGGTGAAAAAAAACTGCAGACACAGCAATGGCGGGGAGTGCTGCCAAAACATGGAAGACTGCAAAATACTTTTTAAACGGTTTTCTTCTTCTAACTAGGGGTTAAAAAAATTATATTCAAGTATTTTAGAGCATCTCTCCATTTGCCTTTAGTAACTAATAACCCCCCTCCATTGCAACTCACATCACCAAAAGCAGTACAGCTGCCATTATATTCCTATACCGCCGGGACCGCCGTTCAAGGGGCCCATCGGGTGGCCCATGCTGTTAGGGCCCCCCGATGGAGACGGATTTCCAGGGGGCCCGGTCAGCGCTGGGTGCTTTAACAGCGCGACCGGGCAGCCTGTGATGATGTCTGACAGAGCTGCTGCGCGGGAGGAGGGAGGAGGGATTTAGAGTGGGAACTCTGACTCCCATCAGGCTGAGCCCCTACTGGACCCCAGGGAAAGTCATCCTCCTGCAAAAGGTAGGAAACAGGAAACATTTTGCATATGTGTGTGTGTGTGTGTGTGTGCATGTGTGTGTCTCTGTATGTATGTGTATATATGTGTGTGTGTGTGTGTGTGTGTATGTGTGTGTCTGTATGTTTGTGTCTCTGTATGTATGTGTGTATGTTTGTGTCTTTGTATGTATGTGTCTGTGTGTATGTCTGTCGGGGGTGTGTGTGTCTGTCTGTATGTATGTGTGTCTCTGTATGTATGTGTCTGTATTTATGTCTGTGTGTATGTGTCTCTGTATGTATGTGTGTGTTTATGTATGTGTCTGTGTGTATGTCTGTCGGGGGATGTATGTGTCTGTCTATATGCATCTGCTTGTCTGTATGTATGTGTGTCTGTCTGTGTGTATATGTGTGTGTGTGTGTGTGTGTGTGTCTGTAAGTATGTATGTGTGTATGTATGTATGTGTCTGTCTAGGGGGGTGTATGTATGTGTGTGTGTCTGTTTGTGTGTATGTGTCTCTGTATGTGTGCATGTGTCTGTGTGTGTGTGTGTGTGTCTGTATGTATGTGTCTGTGTGTATGTGTGTGTGTCTGTATGTATGTCTGTGTCTGTATGTACGTGTGGGGCGGGCACGGATAGGGGGGAAGAGGGGAGGGGGTGGGACAGGGAGATTGGGGCTCATGGATCAGTTTCACACCGGGGTCCCATGGATTGTGTGTATGCCACTGTTTGAAGCTTATAAGGTACAGCATGTACTCCCGCAGAAATTGAGTTATTTTAAAGGGGAAAAAAATCTCACTTACTGTATACAAGGATCATGGCTTTAGCACCAGCATATCAATACCCTTCAAGAGTTGCAGATTCTGTAAAGGAGCAGAGGTGCAATACAGCATGATGGCATGTGCCATGTAAATTGGAAAACACAGGGAATTTTTTATTGCACCATGATCCCCCAAAAAGGGGAGGGAAGCTGAAGAGCTGATCCGGGCGAGAATAGAACCTTCCATTTCCTGTTCCCTCGCTGACAGAAGCGACACGGGAATGTCTGTACTCGCAAGGCACCTTTACGTACACTCGCGGGTATGTCCGTACTCGCGAGTCTACGTAAAGTGAGGGTATGTAAAGCGAGGTATGCCTGTATATACATAGTTACATAGTTACATAGTTACATAGTTAGATAGCTGAAAAGAGACTTGCGTCCATCAAGTTCAGCCTTCCTCACACCTGTTTTTTGCTGTTGATCCAAAAGGCAAAAAAAAAAAAAAAACCCAGTTTGAAGCACAATTTTGTAACAAGCTAGGACAAAAAATTCCTTCTTGACCCCAGAATGGCAGTCAGATTTATCCTTGAATCAAGCAGTTATTATACTGTGCTGCAAAGGTCAGACATTTTGTGATGGCCCTTCCAGGTAACTCATGCTTCTGCAAGAATTACTGAGCAGTAGCTGGGGCGTTCCTGTGCCATCTAAATATTCTCTTTAAACCGATATGGGTATCTTACATTCCTGTCCGGTCTATGAGCAATTCTGTTTGACATTTTTCTTGGTATTCCTCATCTTGGCTTGATTTGACAGTTCCTTTTAACATCCATTTGTTAATGACATTTCAGAACAGTAAAAACTGCAAGCAGGAAGGAGATATCTTTTTATAACCCCCCCCTGCTTTATTTTCTGACCCTCAGTCACTGGAGTCCATGGTCATTGAGTGTTAGCCAGTGGCGGATCCAGAAGATAATCTCGGGAGGGGCACTGGCAGATTATTTTAAGAAACAATCCAGGCACAATAACCACTACAGCTCTCTGTAGTGGTTTTGGTGCCAGGAGTTGCTGTGGCGCCCTCCCAGAGTAAGTAGTCAAACTGTTTAAAAAAATGTTTGATAACTTACCCATGTCTGCCGGGATAGGGGTTGTAGTGTGTATGTGTGTGAGGGGTGCAGTGTGTGTATGGGGTAGCAATATGTATATTGGGAGCAGTGTGTTTGTGTGTAAATGGTGCAGTGTGTGTATTGGGAGTAGTGTGTTTGTGCGTGAGTGGCGCAGCGTGTTTTTGTGTGAGGGGTGCTTTGTGTGTGTATGGGGGGCAGTGAGTGTATAGGGGGCTATGTGTAAGGGGGGGCTGTGTGTGTGTAAGAGGGGCTATGTATGTAAGGGGGAGCTGTGTGTGTAAGGGGGGGCTGTGTGTAAGAGGGGGGCTGTGTATGTAAGGGAGGCTGTGTATGTTAGAGGGGGGCTGTGTGTGTAAGAGGGGGCTGTGTGTGTAAGGGGGGCTGAGTATGTAAGGGGGGCTGAGTATGTAAGGGGGGGTCTGTGTGTGTAAAGGGGGTCTGTGTATGTAAGGGGGGCTGTGTGTGTAAGGGGGGGGGTCTGTGTATGTAAGGGGGGTCTGTGTATGTAAGGGGGGGCTGTGTGTGTGTAAGAGGGTCTGTGTGTGTGTAAGAGGGTCTGTGTGTGTAAGGGGGGTCTGTGTGTGTAAGGGGAGGCTGTGTGTGTAAGTGGGGGCTGTGTATGTAAGGGGGGCTGTGTATGTAAGGGGGGGCTGTGTGTTTAAGGGGGGGCTGTGTGTTTAAGGGGGGGCTGTGTATGTAAGAGGGGGGCTGTGTATGTTAGGGGGGGCTGTGTATGTAAGAGGGGGGCTGTGTAGGTAAGGGGGGGGCTGTGTAGGTAAGGGGGGGCTGTGTATGTAAGGGGGGGCTGGGTAGGTAAGGGGGTAAGGGGGCTGTGTATGTAAGGGGGGGCTGTGTATGTAAGAGGGGGGCTGTGTATGTAAGAGGGGGGCTGTGTATGTAAGGGGGGCTGTGTAGGTAAGAGGGGGGCTGTGTAGGTAAGAGGGGGGCTGTGTAGGTAAGGGGGGGGCTGTGTAGGTAAGGGGGGACTGTGTATGTAAGGGGGGCTGTGTAGGTAAGGGGGGGCTGTGTAGGTAAGGGGGGCTGTGTGGTGCAGTGTGTGAGAGGATAGGGGGGCAGATAAAAGATTTTTTTTTGTTTTAATTATTAAATAAATAAAGCTAATGTCCCCCCTCCCTTCTTACCTTTGCTGAGGGAGGGGGAGACATTGCTTTCTCTTCCAGTCCCTGGTGGTTCTAGTGGGGGAGTGAACTCTAACCTGCAGCTCAGGCTAGAGTTCACTCTCGCGAGAACGGAGCGTTGCCATGGTAACGCTCCGTGCTCGCGAGAGGAGAACCCGGCGGAGCTGCAGGTAAGAGCTCCCCTGGGTTCTCTCTCCCACTCCCTCCCCTGCCGGCCGCCCAGCAATGTGCCTGTGGGCCGGGAAGGGAGATCACTGATCTCCCCTCCGGTCCGTGCAGGCAATCAGCAGGGCTGGTGCTTGGATAGCACCAGCCCTGCATGGGCCGGCAGGGGAGAGCCTCGGGCAGCAATATTTTCTCGGGGGGGGGCAATTGCCCCGTTGCCCCCCCCCTGGATCCGCCAATGGTGTTAGCACAACACCCTGAGAGGCACCAAGAGTCAGAGAACCGTGTCTCCATTAGATTCTAAGATCAAGAACTAACAAGACTGTTTAGACAACTGAGCTTCAGAAACCTTACGGAAAAAAAACCACTAGTGCATCAAATGACAGAGTGTCTAAGCATTTAAATCGTAGACATTACCATCCTGAGTTACTAGTGTGCAAGGGAAGCAATGTAACCTAAACAAATAAAATATACATGTATTATTCTAAAAGCTCCAAGCTATTTATTGAGGAGTGAAATTATGTAACTTAAAATCTCCAGCATAAATAGTTCCTTTTTTCCCCAAGAAAGATGGCAACCCTATTCAGAACACCTCGTCAATCATATGTAAATTCACTTTCCCTCTTGATAATTCACTTGCGATAGTAGTGGTTCAATACCTTTAAGTGAAAAAAGCAGTGAGAAAATATCACAAGTGAATTCCAGTGGGGTACACAAATTCCCATTTATAATCGCCACAATTAATTTAAGCTGTTGAACTCCTACTGCTTTGCCAATAACTAGAAATACATCTATGAATATTTGTTATATTTTATTGTAATGCACTATATATATATATATATATTAGGGATGGGGTTTTATATAGTCTCTTACAAAAGAAATGTTAAACAATAATTTAGTGCAACATGCA
This sequence comes from Pelobates fuscus, assembly GCF_036172605.1. NCBI lineage: Eukaryota > Metazoa > Chordata > Amphibia > Anura > Pelobatidae > Pelobates > Pelobates fuscus. The sequence goes on along the minus strand of NC_086322.1, from coordinate 46,040,277 downwards.
GCACTCTCATTATAATCACGTAGACAGGAGTAGGCATCTTTCGGCACTCGTTACAGCCATGATGCTGACTAGCATCATGGGCCATTTAGTTCACAATGTTTAAAGGACCACTCTAGGCACCCAGACCACTTCAGCTTAATGAGGTGGTCTGGGTGCCAGGTCCTTCTAGGGTTAACCCATTTTTTCATAAACATAGCAGTTTCAGAGAAACTGCTATGTTTATGAATGGGTTAAGCCTTCCCCCTATGTCCTCTAGTGGCTGTCTCATTGACAGCCGCTAGAGGCGCTTGCGTGCTTCTCACTGTGATTTTCACAGTGAGAGCACGCCAGCGTCCATAGGAAAGCATTATGAATGCTTTCCTATGTGACCGGCTGAATGCGCGCGCAGCTCTTGCCGCGCGTGCGCATTCAGCCGACGGGGAGGAGAAGAGGCGGATCGGAGGAGGAGAGCAGGAGGAGAGCTCTCCGCCCAGCGCTGGAAAAAGGTAAGATTTAACCCCTTTCCCCTTTCCAGAGCCGGGCGGGAAGGGGTCCCTGAGGGTGGGGGCACCCTCAGGGCACTCTAGTGCCAGGAAAACGAGTATGCTTTCCTGGCACTAGAGTGGTCCTTTAAGGTACCAAAGGTGGCTTGTCCTTGATATAGTAAATTAGTTCTTTGAAGCTGTTGATGTTTGTTCCAATGAATGTGGGAATGATAACCACTGACAGTAAGGCTTACTCACTAGTAAGATGTGCAGAGAATAAAAATAGATATGCTTTATACTCCAGACCCCTACCGCACACAAAGTGTGTCCTCTTTTTTAATTTTACTAAAAGTACAGATTTCATCATTTTCGATTTTTTTTTACCCTGACCCCCCTCTTGGCTGTCAATCAGACAACTGGTCCTGTGACTTCCTGGTTTGTTAAGTTGAGCTAAACTCAAGAGGAAGACAACTGCCAAGAGCACCTGCCTTGCAAAGACTGCTGCCTGAGCTGCATTGGGAAGTCTGTGATTGGACAAACACAGAAAGTCTGGGCGGGGTTAGAAGGGGAGGGCCAGCAAAGGCTATAGACAAGAGATCTGTAGCTTCTGCTAGCTGTTTTATAATATACACCCAATGAAAACAAATGCATGATTAAACACATGCACAAGTTCATAGGGGTATGTTTTCTAAACAGTGATTTGTATTTTTTATTTTTATTTGGGCAGTGGAGTGTCAATTTGTAGAACTAAGTGGGGTTTACATTTTTTCACTGCAGTGAAATGTATGTAGTATGCGGTGCACAAATGTTTGCATACAAATGCATATAAATGGCCAGAACCTTCCATTCATTACCTGCCTTGATAAAAGTCCCAGTTAGAAATGAAAATTAATTTGTACTGCTGTGTATATAAAAAGTCCAAAAAGGAGTACAGTTAGAAGATTTGTTAAAAGATCAAATCCATGACTTTATTGCATCAAAAGGGCAACATATAACTTTGCATCAAGGAAGAGTATTAACTATTACTATGTACCAATTAACCAGTAAGTGCTTTTTTCTTTAAAAAAAATGTATATAAATTGTACCCCCATCTTAGCTCCCTACCAATCATTGTTAGAAATTCTGTCCTTTGTCCTGGCATTAGCACAGATAAATTATACAGAGAAGAAATGATACAATATTCCTTCTCCTCATTTGCATTGGTTGCCCTGGCTGTGCCTTGATTAAACTGGACGTTGATGTATTTGCAAAATATTTAATATAGATTAAACAAAAAACAGACAATTGCATGAAAGAAAGGTTAACACAAGATATATTTTTATGTGTTCTTACATTTTGTAAATATCAGGGAAGTGACAGAACCCCTATTTTGGGCATGTGCAATATATATACTTTTAATCACAAGTCCGATATACAATTTGTAAACAAGCAGAAATTTCACTGTCTGTTTTCTACGTTTCTATGCTAGCAACAATTTGTGGAATATTAGAATTATACGCATTTTATGTTTAATTTTGTCCTTTCTTAGAAAATAATCCATAGCCTTTGTTTCATATTTTTTTTAATACTGCTTGCATGTGATCTGTTTTTTTATGTGTACATAGTTTATGCATGAACCCTTTGTGTAGGAAAGTGTAGCTATTTCAGCCACCGCTTTCATTCAGTGTTTGCTCGTTGAATGACAGATTACATACAGTCTTTAAACCAAGCTTTCGGTGAACCACTTAGATGCAACCTTCATGGGCAATTTATTTCTAACAGTGAATCATTTCCTCTCCTGCAACCTCTAAGAACATATATGCCATTTTACGTTTCCATGGGACCATTTCAGAAAATGCTAAACATGCGAATGATTATGATTGTCTTGTCTTAAAAATAAATCATCTGCCAGTTTTGAATAAGAAACAAATGTGTCCCCCGTCCCATTTAACCCAGCGGAAGATTCTAACAAAAGAACTCTCTCTTTTTCCGTCTCAAGTTTGATTGGTGAAATCATACCTGTTATATAAGAACTGAAATAGAAGAGACTTGTTCCCTCGTTTTCTTTCATGCAATTGTGTTGTAGATAGTACAGAACCACTTTCACTATCAGAATTAACAAAGGCTTCAGTTTAATTATGGTATTTAAATCTTGGATCTAGGTATCAAGTTACGCCAGGGAGGAAATGGTCTATTAGATGATAGAAATTGCCATGGTCACTACGAGGTTAATTGAAAAGCAACTGGAGAAGTGTAATTTTGAAGACAGAAATGCTGAATAGAAATTAACATTACCCTTTAATTATCAGATTAAATGCACAGATGCAACCAATTTCATAGCCGCTAGGCCCAAATTTAGAAAATATCGCATGTAGTGGTAATATTGTTCTCAAAATGTTAACTCTCCAAGGTTTATCGAAACTTGAAAACTTAGCAAAACATTCAATTGCAATTTTAAATTTAAGGTGACAATATACAAATTGTCAGCTATGCTTACAGTTTGGCTTCTGTGGACTTACATTTATAATTTACTTTTTTTTATAATCTTTATTTTTCCAGTATTTTTCAGCGCAGTTTACAATATTGTTACAAAACAGTAGGCAAAATAGCTGTAAATCTTCTAGGCTTGAAAGCCCATTCGTGTCTAAGAGCATAGACATAGACAACACAATTGAAACAGCACATGTTCTCTACAGTATTCATACATAAAAGTGAACAGATGACATCTTAAACTTTTACTGTCCAAAAAAGAATGGTATTGGGGGCGGGGCCTGATTGTCATGGACAGACATGTTTCGCAGGAGCTCCTCCACAATCTTGGCATAGAAAGCGATAAACTGCCCCATTCAGCCTGATTTCTGGACCACCTGGAGCCCACTCCGGCGCCTGTTATTACTGGGACCGGTGGTATGGGTCGGTGACCGGGTAACCACACTTGACCGGGCAACCACACTTGCAACAGTATGCGGCCTAGCATGCAGTCATTGGGGACACTCAATGACTGCTATGCACGCGCAAAGAACATACCTGCGGCTCCCACAGGGAAAAGGGGCCCGTGGGGAAGACGGCCCAGGCCTCACGTGTCCCACCAGTACAAGCAGCGGCAAAAGCAAAGCCAGACACATGGGAGGATTACGCACGCACCCAGCCGAGGGTCTCTGGTAATCCTGGCAACCAACACCCAAGGGACTGTCCGGCCCCCCACGTGACAAGACTGGAGCCCGAAGTCATGAAGCACATCGCTAAGCTACCCACCTGCAAGCTCATCTGCCTGACCACACTGCCAGAACTCCGCTCTAGACCCGCAACCACGGCCTCCAGAACAGGCATCAGCTAGGTGCCTGTGGACTGCCTCGTCATCCGGCTTCCAGCCATAGCCTTTGCTCACACCATGAGAATTTTACATCTGCACAGACGCTACCTTAACTGTGAGCTGAATTCTGACGCACCCAGCAAACATGGACTCAGATATCCTCCCAACACACTTTTTAAGGTTCATGGAGAGTCCCAAAATAATCAATAAGCCTCTACCACTCATATGTTGTCACTGTAGTTGTCCTGCAATTAATTCCTGTGTATTTTATCTTACGATATAGGCTTGGCTGGAATAACAAGGCTTAGCTACTTTAGCATCTAGGTCTAGACATTAATCAAGGCTTACCGTACATACAGTTAAGAAACTCCCTAGCAATGGAGGTTTAGCATGCCGTTACACCATAGGCCTAGGTTATTTTCATGTTATAAAAAGCGCATTATTATCATCGGTTATATAGCCAGCAGCATTAGCATACATGCAGACAGAGGACGTAGATACGCATTACCCAACCTAGCATGTTTGTATAGTTATATTGTGTATATAAGTTTATTCTCTAAGCTTTGTTAACAAACAGAGAAAACTAACTGTTAAATCCTTTACTCCAGGGATAGGCAACCTTCGGCTCTCCAGATGTTGTGAACTACATCCCCCATAATGCTCTTACACACATAATGCTGGCAAAGCATCATGGGAGGTGTAGTCCAAAACATCTGGAGAGCCGAAGGTTCCCCACCCCTGCTTTACTCTAAAAAAATAGTGCCTGACAAACAAATGTCACAACTCGTTTTACATACTGTACTACTACATACCTTGCAATCGCTGTTGTGGCGTAACAAGGCTGTCTGTTAATTTTGTGCACAACAAAAATAAAGAAGAAAAAAAAAGAAAGAAAAAAAAAGAATGGTATTGATCGTAATCTAAAAAAGTTTAGATTTGTTGTAATGGATGCACACAAGAGGAATCCCTCACCCCACCTCAACCTGGGGCAGCATGAGAGAGGGAGAATAAATAAATTATCCCAAATCCGGGTTAGGGACAGGGGATGAATCGAAGAGACATGATCTTTTACCAGGCAACTCCTAGTTGGTCTACCAGACTTCAGTTAGATTACAGTCTATGTGCATACAATAAGAGAATTATCCTCCAGTTATAGCGAAGGAAAGGGTATATGGTATAATTACAGACAACACTAGTGTCCATTAGATTCAGTGCTTTGTAAGTCTCTGATTCAATTAAGTAATCCCACAGGTACCTTATCAGAGCTGCTCTGTCTGATCTACCTTGAGAGGAAGCCATCAACAGTTCTACCGATCTAGTCTCTTCCACTCTATTCAGCCATTCTCTTCCACCATCGGTGGAGCATCACTCCTCCAATCCAGTGGTAACACGGCTTTGGCTGCATTAATTAAGTGTCGTACAACTGAATGTTTATATTTCTTAGTTGAGCACTCACAAAAAAGTACTAAAATCAATACTGGTCCTATAATAATCTCTATATCTGATAAGTGAGCTATAATAGTTTGAATGGTTCTCCCCAAAAGAACTAAAATATGGGACCACCAAATATGGGAGAGGTCCCTCACTTTTCTCCATATCTCCAGTGCAGATTCACCATAGTTGGAAACAGATGATGGAGAAGCAGCGGCATTTGATACCATCTTAACAGTAACTTAAATACAGTTTCCTGCTGTTTGGAGGAAACTGAACATTTGTGGACATGTATAAAGATTGTACCACTGATGGAGACAACCAAAACATGTTCCCATTAAATGGTATATTTTGGAAGGGGTGGTTCAGCTGGTGAGCTCAATAAATTTAATAGATATGATGTCACAGCTTCTCTCAGAGGACATGAAAATTATTTCTAGAGAAGTTTGTTCTCTCCCCAATAGGTGAGGATTTGGGATCTTTTTCAAAAAGCATCATAATTGGTGGTAACTCAATCTTATGGACATGCAGGGGCACTTGTACATGCCAGAGTTTCCAAATAAAGAAACCAGGTCATCAGCAAAGACACCCACTTTGTGATGTGTGGGGCCTCCACTCCGGCTTCCCCCTTAGTGCAGAGAGTAGAGGCTCCTGGGACAAGATAAAATAGGAGATAATGGGTAGCCTTGTCTAGTGCCTATTTAGTTAAGATTGCCCCTTCTTGTTTGGCAATTTATTAATGTTGTTTAGGCCTGCTACTTGTATCCTGTGTTGCTTTCAGTATTCCAGAGCTTTCTGCTCTCCTGTGAGAATTCCCAGTGTTCCAGAGAAAGCTGCTCTCCTGTGAGAATTCCCAGTGTTCCAGAGAAAGCTGCTTTCCTGTGCAAACCCTCAGTGTTCCAGAGGCCCTGCTCCCATGACATAGTGAGTTATCTGTTTTTGTATTTGATTATTTTTTTTGCATAAGAATACACTGATTTTTTTTTTAAAATTGTGTGTATTCTAGTTTTCTCGCTTTATGGGTTCCAACCTTTAGTTGTTGCTGCTGTAGTCAACAGCCCTTCCCCACCAATTCTTGACAGTGGGGTCTATCGAGTGACTTCAGATTTCCTAATCTTTTCAATGAAAGTCTGTGTTTAAGGGTCCCTTAACCCCTTAAGGACCAATCTTCTGGAATAAAAGGGAATCATGACATGTCACACATGTCATGTGTCCTTAAGGGGTTAAAGCATTAGACAAAAATTGTGCACTTTTATTACCAAACTCATAATAAATGGACTTACGTTTCCGTACCGTGGCCTCTGCTTTGTCGTTAAAAAACATAGTCAATTCAGTGAGCATGACCAGCAGGTCTTGTAATGTGGTCTCTCTCATGGGTGTTTTATGAAGGGATTCAAGCTGTGAAGTTTGTTGTAGGATTTCAACAATTCCAGTCTGCCGCTTTTGAAATTCACTTTTAATTCACTTTGAATTCTCACTTTAGAGTTTTTCACTAAACTGTGAAAATGCTAGGATTGTGGGGATATTTATGGGATAATAATAGTAAACAGTTGAGAATTACCCACTATTTAAATTCTGAGATCCCAAAGATGGTTATCGTGTAAGTGAAATGTATTCCATATAAATAAAATCACAATTTGTTATAAAAATAGATACAATTTATTGTGACAATTTAAATAATAATAATATGTAACATGTGTGACAATAATCAATGAATATTCAGTATAACATGAGTATGCAATACAAATGGCAATACATTTTCCAATGGCTTGTCAAACAATGATTTATGATGGGCTTCACAGAGATACTTTCTTTCACACAGCTTGCAGCATAAGGCCATAAAAACTTTTAGCTAATAGTTAGAATAACCCTTTCAATGCTGGCTAGACCTCCTAGGTAATTAAAACCTATTCTCATGTAATTTTAAATAAAATAACATTTAAACCATCTCATTAGTCATTTCCTGGAACCATCCAACAAGAGCAATCTACCATGTTCTATAAGCTGAATTTTAACTTGCCTAAACAGATATTTTATCTTATTTTAGAGCAAATCAATACACCTGGATAAATATCATGATATGCTAACATGTGATGTAATCACACTAATATATAATTAATCTTTTCTATCTGCAGAATAGAATGCTTAATTATATATTCTTTAGTAACTAAGATTTCTAAATATCGAAATCTGATCGGGATTTATCCAGTCATATATCATGCTATTAGAAAATTTTAATTAATTTAGATTAATTAAATTAAACCAGTATAATTACCAGTTGAGTAGATATTTTCATCAGATTAGTAGGTAGTCATTGGTCTCTTTCTCTGTCTCCTGACTTAGCCTGCTTCCAACTGCTTCCTCTGCATTCCTCAGCATACCTCTCTCTTCCTTTTGTCTTAACTTTCAAAGGGAAAACTTCACTAGGTGATAGACCAATAGAAAACTGGAGGTGTGGTTACCTTCCAGATAGCAATTTAAGTATTTGGTCTATAGAGGGCAGTCTCGTCCCACTAAACATTCCTATCCAGGAAAGAGTTAACTTTTCCTGGTGGCTATTTTGACATCATTTAGCTTATCTTTATGGTTGTCTACAACTTAAGTTTTCTGTCAGTTTAAAGAGGTTTTTTGGGGGCTTTCTTCAGACTATGTGTCTGGCAAATTCTGCTATAATTTCAAATATGACAGGTATAACTAAGTATGACCCCTAAACTTACAATGGGACGTTATACAATATCAAAAGTAAAATTTAATTATTTAATCTTCTCTGTCACAAATGTCTGGGTTTAGCATTGGCGGATCCAGGGGGGGGGCAACGGGGCAATTGCCCCCCCCCGAGATTCCCCCCGGCCGGCTAGTGCAGGGCTGGCATTGCCCAAGTGCCAGCCCTGCAATGTGCCTGCGGACCGGGAAGAGAGATCAGTGATCTCCCTCCCCGGTCCGCAAGCACTGTGCTGGCAGCCGGCAGGAGAGTGAGAGAGGACCCGGCAGGAGCTCAGCCTGCAGCTCCTCCGGGTCCTCCTCTCACTAGCATGGAGCGTTGCCGCGGTAACCACGGCAACGCTCCAAATCTCGCGAGAGTGAACTCTAGCCCTGGAGCGCGGGCTAGAGTTCACTCTCCCCACCTGACCACCAGGGAATCACACTGGGACCACCAGGGACGGAGAAATGTCCCCCCTCCTCCTCCTCAATAAAGGTAAGAAGGGAGGGGGGACATAAATATATTCATTTTATTAAATACATTTTTTTTTTTATTAAAAAAAACTCCCTTCCCTCCTCCCCCAGTACACACACTGCCCCACAAACACACACTGTCCCCATACACACACTGACCCCTTAAAAACACTGACCCCATAAACACACTGACCCCATACACACACTGACCCCATAAACACACTGACCCCATACACACACTGACCCCATAAACACACTGACCCCATAATCACACACTGACCCCATAAACACACTGACCCCATAAACACACTGACCCCATACACACACTGACCCCATAATCACACTGACCCCATACACACACTGACCCCATACACACACTGACCCCATACACACACTGACCCCATAAACACACTGACCCCATACACACACTGACCCCATACACACACTGACCCCATAATCACACACTGACCCCATAATCACACTGACCCCATACACACACTGACCCCATACACACACTGACCCCATAAACACACTGACCCCATAATCACACACTGACCCCATACACACACGTCCCCATAATCACACTGACCCCATACACACACTGACCCCATACACACACGTCCCCATAATCACACTGACCCCATACACACACTGACCCCATAAACACACTGACCCATACACACACTGCCCCAAAAACATACACTGACCCCATAAACACACACTGACCCCATAAACACACTGTCCCCATACACACACTGACCCCATAAACACACTGACCCCTTAAAAACACTGACCCCATACACACACTGCCCCACAAACACACACTGTCCCCATACACACACTGTCCCCATAAACACACTGTCCCCATACACACACTGACCCCATAAACACACTGACCCCATAAACACACTGACCCCATAAACACTGTCCCCATACACACACTGACCCCATACACACACTGTCCCCATACACACACTGTCCCCATACACACACTGCCCCCATACACACACTGCCCCCATACACACACTGCCCCCATACACACACTGCCCCCATACACACACTGTCCCCATACACACACTGCCCCCATACACACACTGCCCCACAAACACTGTCCCCATACACACACTGCACACCCATACACACACTCCACACACACACACACAGACACATACAGTGCCGTACACACACTGCTGCCCCCCATACACGCATTGCCCCAAACACATGACCCCCCCCATACACACACTGCCCCACACATACATACAGTGCCTCCCCATACATACAGTGCTCCCCATACACACACTGCCCCACAGACATACAGTGCCCCCCATACACACACTGCCACCCTCACACACACACTGCCCCACACATACACTGCCCCCTAACACACACACTGCAACCCTGAAATACACTGCCGCCCTTACGCACTCACACACACTTTACCGCTCACACACACACTGCACCTTTCACACACACCACTTCTCCTATGCCCTATATCCCAGCAGACCCCAGGTAAGTTGTCAAACTGTTCTTAAACGGTATGACTACTTACTCTGGGGTGGGATCCTGGCACTACTGGCACCATAACTACTACACTGAGCTGTAGTGGTTATTGTGCCATGATTATTTATTTAAATAATCTACAAGTGCCCCTCCCGAGATCAGGCTCTGGATCCGCCACTGGGGTTTAGAATTGATTATATTCCATTAGCATTTAGACAGTCTGTCCATCCCCCGTTCTCATCTCTTATCAACAGGTTTGTATAAACTAAGCATTCCTTTAGCTATGGCAAAGTGGTTAGTTTTACAGAAAGGATAGAAATCTTGTGTCTTTTGTTAGCTTGAAGATAACAAAATAGAGTCTGCTCTGTTCAGAATGACTTAGGCAATATACACTTTAATTTCTATCATAGCACAAAATGGCTGCCGATATAAATACCCTGACAGGATATCTCAAACTTTCTGACAAAACAGCTAACAGGAAGATTGATGGGAAGAGTGAAAGAATTGGAGGCATATCTGTCAACCATGTATCATCCTGATAAAGCAGTTGGACCTACTTCCTGGTCTTTAAATATCACAATTTCCAATACAAAGCAAGCAGTCATCCTTCTGCATGACAAGAGCCATCTATCTTCCCAAGGACAAGGTCCACTGATACCGTAGCTTGGCGTTCCCTTCTAATTGATGACTATGAAGACTGTGGAGATTCTTGAGCTCATGGCTCAATCTTAAATCGACTTCACCTTGATCTTCACGTTAACCTTTTGGCTAGATAATTTAGTTGGGGCTCTGCTAAGTGAGGGTAGGGCCCAACCACAGGAAGGAGACCCTGCATCTACCGTTACTGTTACTCTTAGAGTAATCACAGAACTAAAGTTCGGAAATGCCAAGGGGTCTAATCATATAAGATAGCTTACCCTAAGATATGTTTGCAATGTTGTAAACATTTGAGTTTTTTTTAAACTCAAAATATCCTAAGCTCCTTGAGGTGATCTATATTACTGTGTACATAATGACAGTATTTGTGAATAGTTAAACGAACACTATATTGTAAGGAATACAAATCTGTATTCCCAACACTGTAGAATTTCAGTCCCTAGTCTGTTTCAGGCCCCCCAAACCCCGGTTGCTAAAAAGAACGAAAAGAAAATGTTTTACTTACCCAATTTCCAGTGCTAAGATGCTTCTCACCTCTCCTCCTTCAGCGGCGTCATAACCATTTTATAATAGATTCACTCTTCTTCGCCGATTTCAAACACTGCTCTCTTGTGGTAGTAGCATACCTGGACAGTCTTAGTCTAGAACACAGAATTTGTAATGAACACATAGTGTATTTGTTCTACAATTGCAAAACCCCACAAAAAAAAAACCAGTATCTAAAAATATTTTCCTTGGCCCTTAAATAAGCAAATAAGCTTTGAAATATAAGATCTTAATATGTTATTTCAAATATTAAATATCAAATGGGTACAATCCAAACAAATACTTTTAATTCAAAGTTGAAAACAAAATTTTGCTCAACGTAAGGCAAATAGATCACTATCACTGACGTCTACTTTTTTCAATAAACGAAATGATAAAATCAAAATAACACCAGCGGCATTACCAACAGGTAGAGTATATTAAATCTGTTGTGAGCAATCGCTTTCATATTGACATTGGGTGGTTTCCAAAAGAACACAAACATGCTTCTGTAAAGGCACGTTTTAAATCAATATAAACATTGCTAGTATATGTATTGCATCTAATAATAAGTATTGCATCATACATCACAGGTTCCTTGAGTAAAATAAATGGTTACAAAAATATTTCATCTGGATGTGATAAACGCTGTTATACTCCATCGTAGAATCCCCAAAATCCTCTCAAATGGTGACCTTTCTCTTCAGTGAAGTGTCAGTGAAGTGTCACAATAAAAGTCTGGTAGAATTAGTACAAGAGAAATAGTCTTACTAACAGTCGTACTTTACGTAGTCACAATCTCTGCACATGTGTGTCCATATACATTGGTCAAACAACCGAACAGCAGAGATCTGTATCAGGACTGAAGCATATCAAGTGTGCTAACTCACAAATCTTACCTGGCTTAACAAAGTGGATGACATTTACACCATATCACTCCTCCCAATTGAGTACTTCCCTCTATTTCTATATGTCTGTTTGTATGACTGTATGTCTTTATGAATGTGTGTCTTTATGAATGTGTGTGTGTGCATTTATGTGTGTTTGTGTGACTATGTCTATATGAACGTGTGTGTCTGTATATATGCCTGTATGTCTGTTTGTATTCCTGTGTGTCTTTATGAATGTGTGTGTGTGTATGTCTGTATGTATGCGTGTATGTGTGTTTTATGACTATGTGTCTTTACAAATGTGTGAGTGTGTGTATTCAATTATGTGTGTTTGTATCACTGTGTGTCTTTATGAGTGTGTGTGTGTGTGTGTGGTGTGTGTGTGTGTGTGTATGTACGCCTATATGTCTGTTTATATCAGTGTGTGCCTTTCTAAATGTGTGTATCAGTATTTATGCTTCTATGTGTGTTTGTATGTATGACTGTGTGCCTTTATGAATGTGTGTATGTTTGTTTAACCATTTAGGAGATATTAAAGCATCTGATTGTGATGGTGAAATTTGTCCATTATTTTGATTTTAATTTGACTGCACAAGTGAGCTATATTGTGTTTTGTGGTCACCTTGTTGACTATTTTAATTATATTTATTAAAGTGCTCTATAAGTGATCTGAAAAGTTTTTTTCATAGAAATATTCACAAGTTTTTGTAGATATTTTAAAAGTCTGTCAGATTTAGAGAAGCAGTTGTTAATGCTGGTGTGCAGATTTTTGTTTAACATTGTATTAACTATATATATATATGCATATATATATATATATATATATTTGTGTACGGGATTATGGAAGGGGCGCACATTAAAGTGTGTTTAGTTTTTTGATATATAAAAGTCGGTTGAGGTGTGCCGAAACCGACGCGAGGTTAGGCCTGTAAAAAGAGGGCCCACCCAGATATAATGATATATAAAGAGGGTGTGGTGGGAGGGAATTTCCGAAATCGTCGAAGACAGGTGAGTAAGGGGTTTGCTGGGTTTAAATAGGCATAAAATCCCTCCCACAACTTCAGGCATACGCCTTCTATTTGTGTACGGGATTATGGAAGGGGCGCACATTAAAGTGTGTTTAGTTTTTTGATATATAAAAGTCGGTTGAGGTGTGCCGAAACCGACGCGAGGTTAGGCCTGTAAAAAGAGGGCCAAAAAGTATGTAACATTTATTTATCACAACAACATCATTTAGACATATTATAGAAAGCGAGCCTGATTACTGCTCTGGATTTGGAACGTACCGGTTGTAAGCCGAGGACTTCCAGCGTCCCATCTTCTTCTACAACATGAGTTGGAACTTGACAATTTGAGGCTGCAGTGGCGGCCCCAAAACAGAAAGTATGGCCCGAGAGGGAATTTGGATTGAGGCCAAGACTAATAAACAAGGAGCGAATGTATAGCATGAACTGTTTGAGAGATGTGGCAAAAATTGTACGAGCAACCATTATAATCGGAACGCATGTATTATCTTGAACCACATATAATACTTACACATATCGTAAGCCGTAGAGTACGTTTGCTTAGTATTATTGGACAAACCTTACCTGCGAAGACTCTAACTCCAGGCATGGTCGATACCTTTTTTGACCTGCAGAGGAAATCTGGACTGCGTGTTCTTTCATCTCAACCGTTACATTTAGGCAAGGTCCGACTTCAGGACTTCGGAAGTGGCTAAAGCGGAGGATACTGCGGGGGACTTGAGACGACAGGGTTAGCGTTTATTAAAGATAATACGAAACCTGGAGCTAGTTGTTGTAGCGTGCTGTGAGGAGGAAGGAAACGTAAAAAGTTAAAAGTATGCAAGACTCAGATGCCCATTGAAATTCTCGTGTAGTAGAACTGCTAGCTAATGGGAACCAATAGGCGAAGATAAGGACTATCCCGTAAGAGTTGAGGCCGTGCCAGTAGCCCTGTGTTTGAGAGAGGCCCTACCTATGAATTGGGCCATGTGGACCTGTACCAACTACGCGTGGCAGGGTATTAACCTCTCGTGGACGAGCGTTAACCTGACCGTACACGTGTGATTACCTGCAGTAAACCAAAGCGAAAAAGGACTGTAACAGGCACCTAATGAAACTGTCGTGATGTGAACCGAAGAATAGAATGCCGAGCCGTGACTCCCGTAGGGAAATATTTGCACAGGAGAGGAACCTGAAAAGGAGCTTCGATTGTAGTTTAAATTCGAAGACGATATGTGTTTGTATAGCAAGTACCCTATAGCAGTTACTTGGTAGGCGCGAGATCATAAAAGTTTGTATTATAGGATGCGTAAGGTGTTACAACTTAAATCGAAACATCCAGCATGACCGAAAGTAACTCCTGATGGACTTCTTAAACTCAAATAAAGTGAAACGTGAACAACATCAAATGCGTGATGAATGAATTGAATGCGCATGGAGGACCCTGTGAACGCCCAGCGCGCAGACAAGTCCCTAATTAGCAGATTAAGGATTTGAATGGCATTCGATTGTCGAAATGGAGGCAGAGTGATGCCTCGATGTTCGATATGAAACAAGTGGGAATTCTGTTTATCCGGTCCAATCGAATTGCTAAAGCTTATCCTGCATTGCTTGTATAAGTGACTTAGACGTGAAAATTAAGTGATAGTATGAGTCGACGAATGATAATTTAGAACTCAATGTACTAAATGCCCCCCAATATGTTGCGAAGTAACAAATAGTATAACTAATACATGAGTCTGGAAGCAGTCACTGTATGTACGTCAGCGTCTGGAGGACCTGACGATGGTCCAATGCAAGGCCAAACCTGTACGACGTGTAACGTGAAAGGCAACGTGAGACCCAACATACGTATGTAACCGAATATATGTAAGAAAAGCCTGAGACAAGTTGTTGGAGGAACCGCTGGTCATGGTGTCTGCTAGCTTGGCCTGGGCACGTAGTGTATGTGGTACCTAAGGATCACCAGCGAGTGACAGGTTGGGGTAATATGTATATCGGTATCCTCGTACTGCTATAACTAAGTACCTAGCGGACCCTTAGCCCGTAAGAGATAACGTATTGAAAGCACATGATTAGCCTAGTACGACAGTTCTGACGTACTGTTTGTATCACTGTAAGAGTATTTAACTCACCATTGAAACTAAAGCGGGAAAAAGTGCCAGGATACCTGACTTGGATATAGGATCGAAAACATAGTGATTATGCGTGACGGGTCTGCAGCGTGCTGTCCCCCCCAGCTTACTAGGAGTGCGAGTGTGAGTGTGCGTGCGTGCTGGCTGACTAGCTAGTGCCGCAAAGCGGCGAAACGATTACTCTAGGTAGGTGACAGGTGAGGCCCTGCTATTTGCCAAGCGGCTTGAGAGGCTCTATCTATGCGTTGGCGCGAGGGGGCAGTGTGGCCACTGAACGTTGTGGCGGGGTGTCGGCCTCTCGGTGAAAGTTAAACATAAGATAGAATGGGAGTGACAGATGAGGCCCTCTCTATGCCACAATGCGAGGCGACTAACTATGATTTGGCCCGAGGGGCGTAGTACCTCCAAGTATGAGGATGGGTGGTGGCCTCGCGGGACCACTAACCTATGGCAAAGAAGCCAGGGGGAACAATAACTAGCGGACACCTAGGAACCTGACAGCCAGCCGTTGCTAACTAAGAGGGAAGGTCAGTTAGTGAGAGGGTATACCACGGAACGAAACGTGGGCGGAAATGAGTTAGGAACGTACAGCTTGACCAAAACTGGAGTGCCCTGTGAGCATGTCGAGGTCCAGATGGTCGGGACGTATGAACTAGAATGCGTGTATGATTGTATGCATGGCCCTCGGGGCTCGTGGTGCCATGTCGTAGCCTTGTTTTGTAATGTAATAAGAGTTTTTTTTTTTTTTTTATGCGGATCTCGTTCATAGTACTGTTAAAAACGCGTACATGCCTTTGCCGTGGCTTGTTCACCAGAACCGCAGTGTGAACCTAAATGTACTTGTCTGGTAACATATGTGCTTGTCTGCGCAGGTGTACAAGGCAAGGGAATCAGGCAACGATAGGACTTAATGCAACGCTGAAAACGTCAGGATCTGTAAATAGGTTTAGTAATGTAATGCGCGGCATAATTGTCAAGTATGCATAGCTGTGTTCCTTCAAGCGTGAGCTGATGAATGTAAGATGTGCATAACAGTCCGGGCATCTGCGTTTATACTGAGGATGACCAACCATAATGACCTTGCCTACCCATTTATTTCTAAGACACCTAACTACCATACTTACTTAAATTTACTATTTCAAACGTATATGGACCTCGAGAGCATGGTGACTTAATCCCTAACAAAAATGCACGTATACACGTGAAAGAAACAAAAGGACATCAAAACTAAATGAACAAATAAAACACCTTTTTGTAAAAGCGTCTTGAAAGTAAGTGTGTTTAAAATAGACATAATATGGTAATCTATACATATATTGAGTAACATGACATTCAGCATAATGAGATATACGAACTTGGATCCTAAATGAGAGGAGAGAAATGAATTAATCAACAGAAAATTTGCTCGCTTTTGTAAGAATGTGGCGTGAGCAGCATTAATGTAATCACGAAACGCAAGCTATTCATGTACTTCTCCATACGAAAGACGTCGGTAAAAGAGTATGTGAATAGAAACTAACAAACACATTACGAATGTAGTTTAACTTGCGAACTGGCCTTAGTAACAGAGTTTCGAATGAACGGTATAAACGATGATTCGTTAAACTGCCGTAATGAAATGATTACCAGACACCCAGGATTGTGACACTTGAAATATACGAATGCTGGGGACCTATTTTTTTTTTTTTTTGCAAACAGAAATGACCTGATGTTCCCGTGATACAGCTTAGGGAGAGGAAACACACAACTAAAATACAAAATGCCATACTCTGGAGGAAGTGAAACATTGTTTCAATAGGTTATAACGAGAGAGAAACGGATACACGTATCGTACTTTAGTACTATGCCATTCATTCCACAATGCTGGCTGTGCATCATGGGAATTGCAGTATGCAGCAGGCTATTACCAGTAATCTTGTAAATGGAGAGTGCAACGGGTAGCCTCATTAAAAACCATCTCTGTACCACGATCTGATGATAAGCCATGGGAACAGCCACTGTGATGTGCTGCTGGTGACTGCTGGCGGGTTGTGAATGGAAGCTGGGACTGCCGTGACCTCAGACTGACCTCTTTCCTGACACCGCTCGGCGTGGGGGAGCTTCAAGGACCCCAGCTTACCCAATTAATTAACCACCTCAGGGCCGGGGTCAGAAAACCCCTTGTTACTGTGACAGCTCTGACACAATGTTGCCCTGAAGTGGTTAACACGTTTAATCATACCACTGCAATAATTTGCACTCGGAAATTCATGTGCCCGAGTCATTATTTCATATTTGTGTAGCAGCGGGACGGCCATACTAGGTGAAATGGTCTGGACGAAGTGTCAGCTAAATGACTAAAACAAATTAATGTAAACGTATGCGTAATCGTAAGATGTAACCGAAAAAGAAGTTGTCTGACTTACAATTGTGTGGAAACCGCCGACTAGCCCGTTCGTTTGTTCAAACTTACAAATTCCCGCGTGAAGCTGCTGACCGTCGGTTTAGGCGCGTCGCGGAAAATCTGACGACAGAGGTCTGCGTGCACCGGAAGCGGAAAGGGAATTTCCGAAATCGTCGAAGACAGGTGAGTAAGGGGTTTGCTGGGTTTAAATAGGCATAAAATCCCTCCCACAACTTCAGGCATACGCCTTCTATATATATATATATATATATATATATATATATATATATATATATATATATATATATATATGGCGCAGGGGGCATATTGAGGAATCTGGTCTTGGGACAGCCAAGAGGATCCAGCCCTGGCCAAATCCCTCTCCTATGCCAAAAGAGTAAAATTTTGGAAGTAATTCCAGATGTTTAATACCTTGTTTTGAGGGAGAGGCTTAAAAATGCTAGGCGTGAAAAATCTCAGGAGAGCTAGGAATTTCTCAACTGGAAACCTACACCACTACAATCTACGCAAGACAAGCTCCATGATATTTCCACATATCTATATAGGGCCAATGTGTTAGTGAGAACAGTGAAGTAGATGTAAACAGAAAAATAATTTAATACAGGAATTTCCTTGGAACTTAGTGAATAGATCCATTCTAGCCATTAAGAAGTTGAGATGAAGATAACAACATGCCAAAGAAAGAATTGTCAGTGGAGATAAAGCATACTGAATACATCCCACAACAAATGCAGCAAATCGTTCTCTGTATAAAATAATTTTTAAAACCTGTACAATCGAGCTTTTATTCTCACAAAGTGCTGAACAGACTGTCTGACACACAATCAGTTAAACAAACTCAGCTATTGAAAATGCCCATTGAAACCATCAGAAAAGCCAATAACCTCAACTTTTTCAAGTTCGTATTTTTAAAGCTAATCCTGGCTTCTTTGATCAGATTAGATGAAAGAGTGGTGGTGATCTGACAAGACAATCTCCAAACAGAACTTGCGTTTAGTCTTTTCAGTGTCTGGACAGGATGCTGTGCCCTTTGCAAACGTTTCTGCTTGAAAGTAACTTGTTCAGATAATCGTTGAAATCTTTGTTCCGTGTCAGACACCGAGGGCTGGTTTCATTAATGGCAATGTGCGCGCATTCACAAAGCAAATACAAATCGTATTATATTGTCAACATTATTAAATGCATTTGTTTAATATCATTGTAGCGCCTAAATTAAAGAACGTATACATGACTAAGCATGAAAAAACACAATCAGAAAAAAATGTTTTCAGTATCTCAGGAAATAAAGCTGGAAACATACCTCCAAATGCACACTAACATTTTGCCAGTACACTAGATTCCGAGAAGGTATCAAAGGAGGCATAGTTCTCAGATAGAAGTGGGGATAGGAAAGACATTACTGGAGGGCATTGCTGAAATGGGCAGAACCGAGGGTACGGACAGGCAGAGATAAACACCCCCCGCCATTCAGATTAACCAAAGTAGCTGATATGACACAATTAAATGATGCATGCATGAACAGACATAAATAGCCTGTCTATGTTTGTCATGCCTGTCATGTCATGTCTATGTCATGTCTGTGTTCCCTTGTTTTGAGTGTGGCCTCTAGCTTACTATTTAGTTAAGCTAATCAGGGAAACTGAATGGATTACTCCATTCACCATGACCACTTCAGTGATTTAAAGTGTTCATGGTGCCTGGAGTCTGTGTGTTCAGTGTTTTGCTATAAGTTTAATCCCTTTGCTGCGTCAACAGGGTGTCATCGGGCAACCTGGAACTAAAGTTATGGGCTGGTTAATGTCAATTCTATGCAAATTCCATTGATTGTAGATGGTTGATTGACACCTCACACAAAAGTTAATACTATTAGTGCAGTATCTGTGATAAACTATTTCAGCCCAGACGATTGTGGGCGGGAGATCTTACTTATGATATTTTATTTGACACAATGGTAAAATGGTGATGGCTTGGGTTCTGTGTAATTTGTTAACATTTGGGAATCTAAGACACTCAGAGATAAAAGGTATCCACCCCATATACCGAAAGTGGAACGCCTACTAATGGCCATGTGGAACGCCTATGTCATCAAATAACGCCATGGAAGATAGACGTGCCGGAAATGACGTCAGAAGATCCGAAATACAAACCGGAAAACAAAGAAACATCAATGAAAATGGATTACTATCAGCTAGAACCTATTTGGATTATCCAATAGGAAGATACAGAAGCCATATTTAAAGAAAGACTCAGGGAGGGGGTTGTATTCTGCTGCCTTTTTATGATTTGTTTAATTCTGTTATACATTATTTTACATTGTATTCTTTGTGATTGTTGCTATATTTTGAGGTTCCTGAGGAAGTACCTTTGGGATGAAACATGTAGGATTACACCTAGTAACTTAGTTTTGTTTTTAATATACTTTTACATTTGAAGTGTTTTTATACACTTTTTAACCCCTTAAGGACGGAGGACGGTTCAGGACCGTCATCGGCATTTTTGCGTTGCCGACCGGTGACGGTCCTGAACCGTCCTAACCGTCCAATGTACTTACCCGATCACCGTTGTTCCCCCGACGGCGATCGGCGGTGCTCCCGGTGTGGGGAGACTGCCTGCAGACCAGACAGTCTCCCCATGGCGGTTTAGGACCCCTGTGGCCATGTGATCGCCCAACAGGGCGACCACATGGTCACAATAGGTGTCCTAGTCTCTGCCTGCAGGGGGACTGTCTGTGCTGACAGGCAGTCTCCCTGCAACTGTAAAATAAAAAAAAAATTAAAGTGAAAGTTAATAAAAAAAAATATTATTATATATGTGTATATATATGATATATAGACATATATTATACCTATATAATATATGTCTATATATCATATATATAATGTCATGCTAAGTGTATTTTTATATTAATATGTACATATATTAATATAAAAATACACTTATAATTAATTTACACACGTATATATATAATATATATAATAACTATATATATTGTATATATATATTATTATAAAATACGAATAATAAATAATTTAAATTAATTTAAAAAAATTAAAAATAATAATAAAAATTAAAAAAAATTATATATCTATACGAAATTTTATTCTAACTGTATTTTGATATTAATATATATATATTTATATCAAAATACACTTAGAATGAAATTGTATATATATCTATGTATATATAAATAAATAAAAAGAATGCGAACTATTCATATGTCCATATACAAAATTACATAAATAATTATATAAATATACACGTAGACTTCAAATATATAAATATGCATATATATTTAAATTCTACATGTGTATTTATGTAATATTTTTACATAATTAAGTTATTTTATTGATTGCAATTTAAGGGACCTGCCTGCCAACCCAGGCCGAAAGTCCAGAGAATTTAATTTGCTATCACTGTATTTTACCCTGTAACGTTCTACGACACCCTAAAACCTGTACATGGGGGGTACTGTTTTACTCGGGAGACTTCGCTGAACACAAATATTAGTGATTGAAAACAGTAAAACATATCACAGCGATGATATTGTCAGTGAAAGTGACTTTTTTTGCATTTTTCACACACAAACAACTTAGTCACAAACACTGGCCAAAATTAGCGTTCAAGGGGGGGCGGGGCCTGACCTGCAAGCTGTATAGTCGCATGGCGGAGGAGCTCCCGCAACACATGCTACTTTTCAGGGGAAAACTCACTGATACCAAGCCTGAAATGAGACCGGGGCACGCTACCCAAGCTGGGGGCACCCTGGTAATCTTACCGATACCAGACCCGAGTTTCTCCCGCAATCCTGGACCTCAGGAGGCAGGCTGCGGCCTAAGGCCGATGGAGCTGGGGAGAGACGGCCGCTCTCCTTACCCAAAGGCTGGGGGTACTGAGCCATTGCCTACCCGCTCCCCCCCCTTGGGACCGGTGGGGGTGATCCCGGTCCAACCTCTCCAGGCAGCAGGGCTACAACGAGTGCTGAAAGCAGAGCCTCACAGGCAGCCCTTCGCTACACAGGCCTATACAATGGCGGGCGACACGTGTGACCACAACCTCACTGAAAGGGACCACTTCCAGTACAAGCTTGATGCCTTATTCGAAGCCTTCTGGGCAAAACTGGCAAGCAGAGAGAGACAGAACGCAGAGTCAGTGCACTCACCCAAAGGCGAACCCGCACATACCCGCCGCAGCCGCACGGGCTCCCGTCCGACGAGACCAAGAACATGGCGCCGGAGATGGAAACCCCTCCTGCCTGCACATAAACAAGCGAGATCGTGCTGCGCAATGCTGCCAACCCGAAGTGAGCTACACGCTCCACACAGACACAGCATGAAGCCGAGACCCACAACGCCACCAACTACTGGCAAGCTTCCCTCACAGCTCCGGACCCACCCGATATCACGGAGAGCCCCAGACTATCGGAAAGGGACTCCACTTGCCTGTAGCTTTGAAGCAGGCCCTCACAGCGACGGGCGGACGAGCCAGCCCCTGGAACCAGCGACGCTGCACCATAATATGCCCCAGGAGGACTCCAAAGTATCCCCAACATCTCTCCCGGTGCTGGGCATAGGCTGACAGTAAATCACTGAGGGACATACTTAAAGCCTCTGCTGCTGAGGACGCTGTCTATGCCACACTGCAGCCTCCTAAACAGAGACTCTCTAACAATGTAGGACTTTAAAGAAATATTCACTGTTCGACTGTTTTGATTTAGCATTCCCATAATATTCTGTTCATACTTGTGTAATGCCTTACTGTACTCATCTATCACACTCTCAGATAGCCTGTCAACTTCTCATTTAATGAGGCTAAACCTGCCTGCCTGGCAAATACTATGTGTATTTCTTTTTTCATACACTTGTGACTCGCAAGCATATACCATACCAACGCTCTCACATAGCTGCACACACCTGAATAACGCATGCTGACCACACAAATTAAATACTAGCATTCTTAGGACACGCATAACCAACTTGAACCCAAACTGTATTAGTAAACATGTGTGTAGCTGTCTTAAACGTACTTTAACCGCAACATAAAAATGTGCCGACTCAGCGTAATGGAACAGAGCAATAGTTTTAAATGTTTAACACCTCATGTCATATGTTTCATTGTGAATGATGCCTATTTTCTGCATTTGTTTATTGTGATGATGCAGGAAAATCTGTTAACTCATGCACAACAAAAAATAAAGAATTAAAAAAAAAAAAAAATTAGCGTTCAATTTAGTTTTTTACTTTTTTCACACACAAACAAATATGAACACTAACTTTGGCCAGTGTTTGCGACTAAGTGGCTACTAAAAAAGTCTGGACATACCCCATATTGAATACCCTGGGTTGTCTACTTTTAATTAAATATGTACATGTGGGGTGTTATTTAGCAATTTATGACAGATAATAGTGTTACAATGTCACTATTGATACATTTTAAAAATGTATGTTTTGAAACCGCAATATCCTACTTGTACTTATAGCCCTATAACATGCAAAAAAATAGCAAAAAGCATGTAAACACTGGGTATTTTTGAACTCAGGACAACATTTTGAATCTATTTAGCAGTTTTTTTCATTCGCTTTTGTAGATGAGTAAAAGTTTTTTCACATAAAATTCAAAAAACGTGTATTTTTTTTCAATTTTTTATCATATTTTTTCATTTTTCTTAAATTAAATTACATGAGATTATATAAATAATGGTATGTAAAGAAAGCCCCTTTTGTCCTGAAAAAAAACAATATATAATTTGTATGGGAACGGTAAATGAGAGAGCGGAAAATTACAGCTAAACACAAGCACCACAAAAGTGTCAAAAAGATGCCTGGTCGCAAATGTACAACATCGCAAAAAAAGTCCGGTCCTTAAGGGGTTAAAACAATAAATAGCAGCTTTTCTACCTTAAATACCTGGAGATAAAAGGTTCTCAAAGACTTGATGGTAGCCAGATACTGGAGTGTATATGGACTTCAGGTACATGATCTCCTGCGTTTGGTGGGCTCATGGTTTAAAAGGGAGCAGCAGAGACTCTCTGTGTTTCTTTCAAGGTAGTTTAATATTTGAGTAAAATATTTTTTGTTGGCGTAAGAAGGCGTTTTATCAAAACATCACTGTGGAAATTCTTGGCGCTTTATAAATAAGACTTTATAAATAAGACTATAAGACTATATCATTATCGGTGCCTGACCTCACAAATACTATTTTGGCTTAATGGGCACACATTTCCACAGACACAATTCAAATGATTGTGGAAAAACATCTCAGAGGAGTGTCAGCTGTTATGGTTGTAAAGGGGTAACTAACTTAAATTGTAAAGGGGTGCTAGTGTGTATAGCTTTGGAATGGAATGTCCAACAAGCTCATATAGGTGTGATGGTCAGGGGTCCACATACTTCAGGCCATGTAATGTATCTTTAAATATGCAGCCTTGTCACCATGCGGTTAATGAGGGAAGGCTGAATGTATTCTTAGTACATGATTTCTAAAAAAAAATATTGTTTTGAGTTGTAATGACAAATACATATAATGACTGTAGTCGGAATTGCTCGACACAATATTTTTTTTTGTATTGGGTTTAGAATTGGAATTACAGTATTCTGTTTTTCCTTTGTATTACCTCTTCTCTGTAAATATGCAAGATACACTTTAATTTTATGAGACATATCTATTCAATTTGTTTTAGTTATGTCCACCAGGCAACATAATCTAAACCGTATTAAGGGTTTTCTGCGGGATTTATATATGTGATTGCATATAATTGACTGCACACTTTATATGATAAGGATTTAGAATAAATGAGTTTTAGGATTACAGAAATTGAATATTATCCTGCTTTTGTTATGAGAATGTGTCTTTGTATATATATATTTTTTTTAATGAAATTTCTTTGGTTACAATGGTCTAGCAGATCATTTTAACCACTTTATTCTGCTCCAAGCCTGTTTAATTCTTTACCCTTGAAGATGTGTTCTAGTGGTGGTGGTGGAGTTCATACATGGAATGCAGCTATTCCACCATGCTATCTCCTTTAAATAATTATCGTTCCATGTGCTTTTATCATATTTTATTTTATTTTTTCATGTATCACATAATTCTTTTAGTAGACTGCTTCCATATTTTACAATTTATGTACAAATATATGTTTTGGGATAATATCTGGACATCTTTCCCCAAATGGATTTTATTCCACCTAGACATCATAGCAATAGTTGTCTAATGTTGTTATTATTAATCTTTTCGATCAGAACGTTTTCTTCCATAGGGGAATGTATGTCCTTGATATCTACCCTAATATGATTGTATGAGCTAACTGATTTACTGGTTTATATTGATCATATCCCTATTTTCTGAGTGATAAGCTTACAAATAATAGGTATCCACCACATATACCAAAAGTGGAACACATACTAATGGCTATGTGTAACGCATATGTCATCAAATAACGCAATGGAAGATAGACGTGCCGGAAATGACGTCAGAAGATCCGAAATACGAACCGGGAAAACCAAAAAAATCAATGAAAACGGATTACTATCAGCTAGAACCTATTTGGGTTATCCCATAGGAAGATACTGAAGCCATATTTAAAGAAGGACTCAGGGAGGGGGTTGCATACTGCTGCCTTTTTATGATTTGTATAATTCTGTTATACATTATTTTACATTGTATTCTTTGTGATTGTTGCTATATTTGGAGGTCCCTGGGGAAGTTCCTTTGGGATGAAACATGCAGGATTACACCTAGTAGCTTAGTTTTGTTTTTAATATACTTTTACATTTGAAGTGTTTTTATACACTTTTTTAAACAAATAGCAGCTTTTCTACCTTAAATACCTGAGTCCGGCTCACGATACTTGCCATGCTACTGAAGGAAGGGGTTTCGGACCAGCCCCCACATATATCAGGGGAGGCACCCCAAGGCGATTTTTCATACTTCATCCTGTGAGTGCTACCTTATTTTGCACTACTGTTTTATGTAATACTGATACCGGAGAAACTGACGGAAGGCACATAACTCCTCCCATATTAAGCTCCACCCGCACATTCTCATAACCAATCAAAACGAACAAGAATTAACTTCCTGTTTGACCGCATGGCTTGTCCAGCACAATGGAGGAGGGGAATACTACATCCTGTATTCTCGCACATGCTCCATACACTACTGATCGTATCTTTGCCACGTGCAACCAACCGACCGATACACCAGTATATGCACGTACACATGCCACGTGGTAATCTCGGCCTACTAAATTTATTTTTACCGAGATTCCACCACATTCCCCCCTTTGATGTCTCTGATATTTCACAATTACGGAGGCATCACTTAACCTTGGTTTGCATATACCTCAGGTTACCATGAACCAGACCAGACTTTTCTATGATGTGAATCCCTCAACACTCCTCTTCCTGCATTGGTTCTCCCTGATCTAGAGCCTCATATTTATATATGGCCATTATCTGTGCAGCCGCCTTCCTCTCTGCTATATTTTCTATCAGGCTCTGCACAGACCTAACTACTAAAGGAATAAGACATGGCAGGAGTAGGCACAACATTAAAATCAGCATGACTCCGCCTACCAATGCCTTAAGCCCTCCAAACTGCTCATACCAGTTACCAAACCAACTACTTGGATTATACCCTTTCCATACTTGAGTAGGCACATGCGCTAGTTTAACCATATGGCTAGTAAGCTCAGCTATTGCTTGCCCTTCGTCATCTATTTGAAGACAGCAATTGCTCAGGTTAAACTTCCCACATACACCTCCCTCTACTGCCAATAGGTAATCCAAGGCTAATCTATTTTGGTAAACTGCTGTCCTCATCCTGGTATTATGCTTCGCTAGAAGATTGAGCGCTTGTGAGGTCTCATTAGTAATTATCTCAACCACCGCCTGTAACCTTATAATGCGATTGAGCATATATATTGGGGTTCTATACCCGAAAGTACCATCCTCTGCCCAAGTGGCGGGCCCATAATAGTCTATAATACGCTGGGGAGGCCATTCATCATCTTCCCAGGCGCCTATCTCTATGGGTCCTCTTTTCTTCCTATGATTCACATCATACACTTTAACTCCCAAAGTCTCACCTGTTTCAATAGGCAATAAGAAGAAGGATGGTTTGAGCATACCCAACACACATGCCCCTTCCCAGTCCTGTGGCAACTCCGAATAGGCCTTCTTACCACAGATCCAGTACAAATTTGCTGGGGCTTTCCAACTAGATGTGATAGATAGGTCAAACCATACGTCCTTTAAATTGGCATATCTTGCAAACGGGTTGGGTGGTTCTGAGACATTTGAAGCCGACCACCAAGCTTATCATCATCATAAGCTTTTTGCCCTAGACAAGTTAGTTCTCCTACAGAAGTATTAAACATTATTCCTTTCCTTGCTATGCAAACATAACCTATGATGGAGGTTTTTAATCTCCACTCAGATTTACCTCTAACACTCATCTGATAATCGGCTTGTGTAGATATTAATTGTTCAACTGCCTCAGAACCGGACATTACCTCCTTTGCTTCCCAAGGCTATTGGTCTCCCATGTTAGTACCTCCACACACATAGCAGTTGGTTACATTAAGACTACCAGCAATACTCTCAGCTAAATCTATAAACAGGTTTTTAGCGTTATGGGGAATCTTATTATCTACACTCATCTCTTCATAAAATGAATGGAATACCTGATGAGTTTGGGATGATACGGTATCGGTCTCTATCCCTATAAACAATCGGAACACCGTAAGACATCGAAGATGATTAGTGTCTTGATTTAGGCTTCTATTTGGATTTTTTGAATATTTCACCATAAAACTGCTTGAGTTTGGTTGTAAATGCTTGTTCTGTTATCTAGTGTTTAGATAATAGCTTGTTCGTTACAGATACGAGTTTAACAATAAGGGAGCTGGTATTGTAATTGTATTTTTGTTTTTACTGGAATAATCTATCCTTTTCTTTCTTGATAAAGGAACTCAATGCTTAAACATTGGGGAGAGGGCACATTTTGGTATCTGGGCACTTTGGTCTGCTCATCTGACTGGATTTAATTGCATTTAATAGAATTTTTATACTCTTGTGTATGCATAAATTTCTATTTTTTCTAATATGCACTGCTTACTTTATTCGAAATAGAATGGTTATAGTATTAAACTTGTGCATTCGGTTTCAAAGGAATTGCAATTTGTCTGAATTTTGGTCGATCGGTAGTTTCTCTGAATTTCATAACTTCAAATCACCATATAGACGTATCATGAAACATCCAAAACAGATAATGGACCAACATTTTTCTTTGTTTCACAATTCAGACTTCCATCCCTGATGCCCCCAAAAATATTTTTTTAAAAGAGTGATGGAAAAAAGATGATTGATGGTTAAGGGACAGTCACTATATGTTAATGTTATCAAGTGACCAATAGAGGGAACAATGAAGGAACAGTAAAAATAAATAAATCTAAATTAATTTTATAGTTAATTAATATACAGTATAACATATATAGCTAGTTTATTTCCTGCTCTACTTTTTTTTTCTTTATTTGTTACTTCTTCACAGTTGATCTGCAAACCAAATGGCAGGAAAATGTGCATATCAGTGTACTGCTAAATATATAGATGTTTATATTCTGTGTATATTATGCAGTACACTGACTGGCCCATTTATGCACCCTATCGGTACGTTAATTAATAATTGCTTGCTTGAAATTTGTCCGAACATATAAACCACATGGAGGATTTTCTATCGGACTAATTGGTACGGGCGGACTAAATGTTTTGGCCATGTGCAAGCCTACATGTGCCTACACACAGCTGCTTGGAGTACAACCCTTTGGAATACTCAATGCTCATAATGTCTTGCAGTATAGACAGCAAATACTCATGCTGTCATGTTTGTTTAACTAATTTGCATGGAGAATATTAAATATATTTAATTACAATGGATATTTATCAAATAGATTTTCTGTTGCTCATTTATGTGCTCCATTGGTATCATTCTAAAAGACAGACATTTTTAATACAACATTCCTGGTAATCTACCTGAAAATCTCCCATTAACACTCCCAAAATTTTCAATTCTTGTGTTATTGTATTCCTGTGGTGGGAACTGTAAAGTGTAGTTTTTGTAACATAAAAATAACTACAAAACGGGCCAATCATGAATCCGTCTACCTGTTTTTGTTCCTTATGATTGGATAATGTGCATCCAAAAGTTATTTCATGCTGAACAATATCCTGATCATCAAGAAAAAGTAAAGAGAACAGGAGAAGAATTCAAATTTTTAGATCAAAATACCCAAAATGAAAAAGATCTATTTTCTTTTTAAATTCAACTACTTTGGCTTTTAATTTGTAATTATTTTCTGAGTTCTCCATAATTTACAGTTCATTGAACAATTGGAACGAACACTCACTTATAACTTTATTATTATTATTTTATTATTTATATAGCGCCAGCAAATTCCATAGCGCTGTACAATGGGAGGACTAACATACACGTAATTGTAACCAGAAAAATGGATGCACAGAGGGATTGAGGGCCCTGCTCAATGAGCTTACATGCTAGAGGGAGTGGGGTATAGTGACCCAAAGGGTATAAGTGGGGGTAATGAAATAGGTTGATAGAAAAGTATTCACTGGGAACGTAGTAGGTTATTTTTGACAGTTGCGGGAGAGGAGTCATGGGGGGGAATGAAAACCCGCTTATAGTTTAAATGATATGCTTTACTGAAGAAGTGTGTTTTTAAATATATTTTGAAGGAATGGAGACAGGGTGAATGTCTAATGGAGAAAGGAAGGGAGTTCAACAGAAATGCTGCAGCCCTGAAGAAGTCTTGGAGACGAGCATCAGATGTGGGAGTACAGACAGAGGATAGACGTAGGTCTTCGGCAGAGCGCAGGGGCCTCGACAGGACATACTTGTGTATATTATTGAGAATCTTAAATTGAGCCCTATATCTTATTGGAAGCCAATGTAGGGACTGACAGAAAGGGGGAGGCGTGGGAGGTGTGGGTGGACAGGAAAATGAGCCTCGCCGCCGCATTCATTGTAGATTGCAGTGGTGCAATCTGGGAACATGTAAGACCACTGAGAAGGGGATTGCAGTAGTCAAGGCGAGAAAGAACAACTGCATGGACCAGCACCTTAGCCGTGTCTGGTGTTAAATAGGGGTGGATGCGAGCTTTGTTGTTGAGATGGAAGCGGCATGATTTGGTGATCGACTGGACATGAGGGGTGAAGGAGAGGTCTGAGTCAAAGAGAACACCTAGGCAGCGAGCCTGCGAGGTAGAGGTGATGGTGGCGCCGTTGACTTGGAGGGAGACAGACACAGGAGAAGCAACACTTGAGGGAGGAAAGACCAGAAGTTTTGTTTTGGATAGGTTGAATTTAAGGAAGTGAGCAGCCCTCCAGTTGGAAATTGCGGAGAGGCGGTCAGAGACACGAGTCAAGATGCGCGGAGAGAGATCAGGAGAGGACAGGTAGATTTGTGTGTCATCCGCATATAAATGATAATGGAAGCCAAACAAGCTGATGAGTTTACCAAGGGAGGCAGTATAGATGGAGAACAGTAGGGGACCAAGGACAGAACCTTGGGGAACGCCAACAGAGAGGGGTTTGGGAGAAGCGGCAGAGACAGAGAAAGAAACACTGAAAAAGTGCTGGTAGAGGTAGGAGGAGCACCAAGAGAGAGCAGAATCTCATAGACCGAGATTACGGAGAATGAGAAGAAGCTGTTGATGATCAACAGTGTCAAAGGCAGCAGAAAGATCAAGGAGAATTAGGATAGAGCAATTGCTGCGAGATTTAGCAGCGATTAAATCATTGGATACTTTGGTCAAAGCTGTTTCAACAGAGTGACGAGCGCAGATTCCAGACTGAAGCGGGTCAATCAGAGAGTTGGGTTCAAGGAAGTCTGTCAATCTCGCAAGGATCTTGGAGGCAAATGGCAGTAGCAATATAGGGCGGGATTTGGGGTCAAGGTTGGACTTTCTCAGAATTAACATTATGGTTTCATGCTTGAAGGGTGAAGGAAATGTGCCGGAGGAAAGGGAGAGATTGAAGAGGAAGAGGAAGAGGAAGGGCAAGAGAGGGAGACAGGGTGCGGATGAGATATGAGGGAATAGGATGGAGGGAACAGGTCTTCGAACCTGCCGTTTCGGTTTCCAATAGTACGAGCTAGAGAGTTACAGTACCACTAACAAATAAAAATAACGTTATGTGTGATTTAATACATCATGCTCCAGTGTAAAGCTAAATAAAGCTTAGTGGAAAGAGGGTGAGAATCCATCTGGTCTCATTTACATGCTGTTAAGACTAAAGATCATTAAACTTGAGTTTGTTATTTTTTAAAACTGGCAAATCTTGGTGCATGTCACAATGTTTTTCTTTAATGACTATGGTGTTAAAATTTGTGGTGATAATTTATTCCACAATCATATAATATGGAATAAAGTTTTGAAGGAAATTAAAAGTGACCCTTTGTAACATTCTACGTGCCAAGTTCATGTTTGAATGGAGAATGACTCACCTCGCGATATGTCTGCTAAAGGCAAATAGCTTCAGAAGCTATTTTTTATACATGGATTTTATTAAATATTGTCAATATAGCGACTCCAAGTAATTACTTTGCATTAGTCCTTTCATGCAGTTGTAAAATAATAGATAATAAGAGTATCTTATGATATAGTTTTTATTGGACTAACAGCAATTTGGAACTTCAAGCTTTGCAGAGTTCAAATGGAAAGCATTAAATTAGACATAATATATCACTATTAAACTGCTTGAGTTTGGTTTTATCGTCCACTCCCATGAATTTCAACAAATTAAAACTGTGTATGGGATGCGCGACAATGAACTCTGCAAGTATTACCACTTAATGATTACTAGATATGAACAGTGTGTTTCCTTGTATGTTATATTGTTCTATATGCAAATTATCCCCCTACCAGGCAACAATTTATTTACCGTGAGGCTAACAAGGCATTTGCCTTGGGCGGCACTTTCAAGGGGGCTGCAAAAAAATGCCATCCCCCAAACGCCCCCCCAGTGGATGCCTTACTAGCCTCGTATCCTGGGGGGCCCAAGAGTTGGCCAACTGGCCACCTTTGGGCCTCCCCCGATGCGGGTGGGCAGTTGTATTACAGGCCAGTGGCAAGGAAGCGCTGATCTGTGTGCTCTCCTTGTTCTGCTACCTCGCATGCCCTGTTTAATTATGCCAGGAGCCGGAATGTGATGTCACTTTGGCTCCCGGCATCACTAAGCGGCACACAAGGGAGCTGAGCATGAAGGCCTCAGCTCCTTCGCGGCCTACACTGCATGCCTGCGCGCCTGCCCAGCAGCCCGGTTAACAGCTAGCTCAGCAGCCCCACTGAACCCCAGGTAAAGAATCCACTCCAGCTCACCCAAATTAGGGAGGCTGGGTGGATTTAAATTAAATTATTAATAATAATAATAATAATAATGTGTTAGTGGTGGTGGAAAATGTGTGTGTTAGTATTAGTGTGTGTTTGTCAGTGTGTCTGTCAGTGAATGTGTGTATGTGTGTCTGTCAGTAAGTGTGTGTGTCTGACTGATTGTGCGTGTGTCTGAGTGATTGTGTGTCTTTCAGAGTATGTCAAATCAGTGAGTGTGTGTATGTCATTGTGTGTGTGTCTGTGAGTGAGTGAGTGTGTCTGTGAGTGAGTGCCTGTCAGTGTGTGTCTGTGAGTGAGTGAGTGTATGTCAGTGTGTGTGTGTGTCTGTCTATGTCTGAGTGGTTGTGTGTGTCTGTCAGAGTGTGACAAATCAGTGAGTGTTTGTATGTCAGTGTGTGTCTGTCAGTGAGTGTATGCCAGTGTATCTGAGAATGTGTGCCTGTCAGTGTGTGTCTGTCAGTAAAAGTGTGTGTTGGTAAACAGTGTGTGTGCATTTGTCAGTGAGTGTATATCAGTGCATACATCAGTGAGGACGTGTCTGTCTGTTAAAGCGTGTGTTGGTCTTTAACAGTAAAAGGTGTGGCCTTGACAGGAAGGGGTTGGGTAAATTTAAATAAGGGCCATGCCCGAGTTTGGTCGTGCCTAGGGCAGCACAAATCCAAAATACACCACTGCTACCAGGTACCAGAGACAAAGCAGTGGGATGGACAGTTGAAAGGTTTCAGATTAAATCTAAACATAGATGATATACATTACATATACAATACTTCAACTACATGTAAAATATTGAGGAATTATAGGTCGTGATGGGTCCATCATTTTTCACAGACCACCATTCACCATACACCTTCCCTCAACCTATTTCTTTCTAATAACGCAGCATAATTTCTCATTAATTGCTCACCCCTCTCCTAAACACAACAACTAGTGTTACTTCCATAATTATAGTCCCTTACCCAGCTTTATCACATCCCTGAAAGTATATTCTTGTCTTTTTCTATCTCACACTTATCACTCTCGCCATTTAGCCTTCTATGCATTGTGTCTGTCCCGATGCCTACATGCCCATTTATGGTTATTACAGCCCTAGAGTCTAGACCCAGTGATAACGACACCCACATGCACAGTCTGAACCTCACATAAATGTCTCTATGTATATATATATATGGATAAAGATCCATTCATAAAAATAAAAAGATGTGCAAATAGCCTACATTAAACACAGAGAGGATTGTTATGTGTTATCAGAAATAAAGTCATTGAATGGTTCTGGAGATATCACAAATCACAAATTCATAGACTGTCTGTCCTGCCTTCTCCTACCTCCTCCGTAAAATTAATGAACAGGGAGACCACATTAAAAAGAAGCCTTGCCATCCAGCCATCCTGTGCAATTCGGCTACTAATCGACTGTGTAACTTTTCAGCAAATTAAATTTATCATGAATCGAATTTATAAATTCAGGGACAACTTAATTTGTATAAGAACTGTCTTTAGTAAATAGCTGAAATTGTTCATGCAGTTTTCATATTTTTGTTTGTTTTTTTCTAGACTGAACTCATCCAAGAATGTGTTCAGCACGCTGCAGTGGTTATGGTGCTTGCATCATTTACAGATGACATTAGACAACTTCACATCAACATCACATTTATATAAATTGCCCAATATATTCTAAATCAAGAAAGTATTTGTCTCAAGCATGAAGCATGTCAGAACTCCCCCATTCCCTTTGTTATGATAAAAGAATAAAGATTATTATTATTTTTTTAATATACTTTTTCGGGTTGAGGATGCATTTGTTGGAGTCACCTCATAGGGGGTCTAACTAGTTATCCATTACATTATTTGCCGAGGAGGTGACCTTGTTCCCAGCCTCCCTGGGAAAAGGTAGGAGTAAGTGGGAGTAAAAGTTTTGTTGATCTCAAAGCTCGATTTAATTTAAATGTATTTTTCCAAACTATCTTTTACACATAGACATGGCTGTGTTTAGTACATTATGTGGATATGTCATGCTAAACATATTATATTTACCATAAAAAATGCACAGTTCTGCTTCAGCATGATTTTCTACGTTTGTTTGGAACACTTACAATGATAAAATATAAACAAAATGGCTGCAGTCACAAGCAAACAGAATTCTGGGAAAATCTGTCCCCAAAAGGTTAAAAACTGCAATTTATCCCATATCCCAAATGTAGTTTATCTTTTCTATATTTGACATCTAGTATATGGCATGATGGCAGAGGTATGATTTATTAGATATATATTGCCCAAAAAGATCAAATATATTTATTTCATCGTTGTATTGTTCCAATATTATTTGATATTATGCCTGCATGTCATTATCATACAGATATAACCTAATGTGTCACAGCAATGCATTTCTTGTTCTCCTTCCGTAGCCCTACTGTTCAGCTCTCTGGTAAACAAAGATATCATTCAAAGATGTATTCAAGGGGGAAAAAACACCAATTAATAATCCCATTCACAAACATGTCTCAAACTAAATAGACTACGCATAAAATCAGTGAGTTGTGGTTAGTGATGAATAACCACTTTTAATACTATTGTTAGTTTATGAATGAAGACATATACCACAGGAAAGATAATAAAAATGTGTGGAAAATAAAATGTGTTTCTCATTAGCTTGGATTTGTTGCCTGTGTTTTTACAACATTGATAAAATGTTAGTAGCTGATTTGTTGATTGTTAAAATTCAAAAACTTACATCACTCTCTGAGCAAGAGAAATTTAAAAATGTTATTAGTTAACACAGGTGCACATAATAAATAATATTGATGGTATTCATGTAATCACAATCATATCCAAGAATTAAAACAAAAGTGCATCAGACAGGACATTAGTTAGGGATGGCAACACAATAGGATTAATATATAGCTGTTCATTCACATCAGTCATTTGTATTGTGGTTATGCACAGGTCATGTGACAAACCTGGCGGTGCCGTGGCTTGAAAAAGACCTTTCACTTGTTTTAAACCTGCGGTTTGAACACCTTGAGTGCCTGGAGACTTTCTTTTTAGAAACCATGCCATGCCATGTCTTCACCTACTATCAAACTGCTCATTGGGATCCAAGAAATATGAAGAATCCAAGTTAAACAAATGTTTTATGTCATTTCAAATTTAAAAGTTATGGTGTATAGCATTCCTACTTATAGATATTACTGAATGATATGTTGCAGTATCTCTAGACACCTCAGAATGCCACCATTTCAGCCTACATCTAATGGGACTTGTTTGGATTCCGTAGAACGAATGTCTCCCATGACATGTGTGCCCCAGGCATTCTTGTGGAGTGATAGGGTGTGGTTCCCCTCCGGTTTGTCAGGCTTTCCACATTCTGCATGCTCTGGTTTCAACAGGTCCTGTCTCGTGGTATTTTGAGCAGGAGCGATGGACACTGCCACCATTTTGGGGCCCTCCTGACTTCCGGAGACATGATTTTTGAGGGGAGCGTAGTGGTGGTCGTCGATGTCAGGGAGCACTAGTTCGCTGTTGGGGATGTTGGTACATCCTGCATTCCAATTTTTTCCAGAAGGCAGCAAATATCTTGTCCAACCTAGTCAGGACATCAGGTGGATCACCACTGCGACGGCCTGAACATGTGTCATCCACCATATTGGGTAAGTCGCCGTCTGATCTTTCAACCCGTGTAGCCTCATCCCTCATCCCGACTTCACCAGGGTAGCCTCCCATGGGCGTGAAAATCCATTTTAACATTTATACACTCACTTACGTGTTAATATATTTACACTTCAACTTCATTCCTATGTTGTCACAAGTCTTTAGGGATAGTTTGCACCAAACCCATCAAGTTGCAAATCTTTCTGTGATAGAAACATAGAATGTGACGGCAGATAAGAACCATTCGACCCATCTAGTCTGCCCAATTTTCTAAATACTTTAATTAGTCCTTGGCCTTATCTTATAGTTAGGAGAGCCTTATGCCTATCCCACGCATGCTTAAACTCCTTTACTGTGTTAACCTCTACCACTTCAGCTGGAAGGCTATTCCATGCATCCACTACCCTCTCAGTAAAGAAATACTTCCTGATGTTATTTTTAAACCTTTGCCCCTCTAATTCAAGACTATGTCCTCTTGTTGTGGTAGCTTTTCTTCTTTTAAATATGGTTTCCTCCTTTATTGTGTTGATTCCCTTTATGTATTTAAATGTTTCTATCATAT
Source organism: Pelobates fuscus (assembly GCF_036172605.1). Taxonomy (NCBI): domain Eukaryota; kingdom Metazoa; phylum Chordata; class Amphibia; order Anura; family Pelobatidae; genus Pelobates; species Pelobates fuscus. The sequence continues at coordinate 46,004,192 of NC_086322.1, read as the reverse complement.
CCCCCCTGTCTCGTCTTTCCTCCAAGCTATACATGTTAAGATCCTTTAACCTTTCCTGGTAAGTTTTATCCTGCAATCGATGAACCAGTTTAGTAGCCCTTCTCTGAACTCTCTCTAAAGTATCAATATCGTTCTGAAGATACGGTCTCCAGTACTGCGTACAATACTCCAAGTGAGATCTCACCAGTGTTCTGTACAATGGCATGAGCACTTCCCTCTTTCTACTGCTAATGCCTCTCCCTTTACAACCAAGCATTCTGCAAGCATTTCCTGCTGCTCTGTTATATTGTCTGCCTACCTTTAAGTCATCAGAAATAATCACCCCTAAATCCCTTTCCTCAGATGTTCAGGTTAGGACTCTATCAAATATTCTGTACTCTGCCCTTGGGTTTTTACGTCCAAGATGCATTATCTTGCACTTATCCACATTAAATGTCAGTTGCCACAACTCTGACCATTTTTCTAGTTTACCTAAATCATTAGCCATTTGGCTTATCCCTCCTGGAACATCAACCCTGTTACATATCTTAGTATCATCAGCAAAAATACATACCTTACCATCAAGACCTTCTGCAACATCACTAATTACAATATTAAAGAGAATGGGTCCAAGTACAGATCTCTGAGGTACCCCACTGGTGACAAGCCCAAGCTTCGAATATACTCTATTGACTACAACCCTCTGTTGCCTGTCACTCAGCCACTGCCTTTCCCATTCAACAATATTGGAATCCAAACTTAAATATTGCAATTTATTGATAAGCCTTCTATGTGCAACAGTGTCAAAAGCCTTACTGAAATCTAGGTAAGCAATGTCTACTGCACCACCCTGATCTATAATTTTAGTTACCCAATCAAAAAAATCTATAAGATTAGTTTGGCATGATCTCCCTGAAGTAAACCCATGTTGTCTCTGATCTTGAAATCCATGTGTTTTTAGATGTTCAACAATCCTATCCTTTAACATGGTTTCCATTACTTTCCCCACTACTGAAGTAAGGCTTACTGGCCTATAGTTGCCCGACTCCTCCCTACTACCTTTCTTGTGAATGGGCACAACATTCGCTAACTTCCAATCTTCTGGGACTACTCCTGTTAACAATGATTGGTTAAATAAATCTGTTAATGGTTTTGCTAGTACACCACTAAGCTCTTTTAATAACTTTGGGTGTATTCCATCAGGTCCCATTGACTTATTTGTTTTTACTTTTGACAGTTGAAATAGAACCTCTTCCTCTGTAAATTCACATGTAACAAATTACTCATTTGTCCTTTTTCCTAACTGAGGTCCCTTTCCTTCATTTTCATATGTAAATACTGAACAAAAATATTCATTGAGGCAGTCAGCTACATACCTTCCTTCTTCTATTTTTAATCTAACTAATCCTTGTTTTACTTTCCTTTTCTCATTTATGTATCTAAAAAAAGTTTTGTCCCCTTTTTTTACTGACTGTGCTATTTTCTCTTCTGTGTGTTATTTGGAAGCTCCTATAACGTGCTTAGCCTCTTTCTGCCTAATCTATTAGACCAGTCTGTCTTCCTCACTCTGTTTTTTTTTTAATTACTAAATGCTAACTTTTTGGTTTTTACTATTTCAGCCACATCTGCGGAGTAACACAGTGGTTTCTTAATTTTTTTGCTTTTACTGACAAGCCTAATGCAATTATCTGTTGCCTTCAGCAGTGCAATTTTTAAATAATCCCATTATTTAAATAATCCCATTAATGACTCCTTTACACAAATTCTAATTGATAAATGTATAATAAAAAAAATCCCTATCCCTAAAACTTAAAATCATTTTATCACTTCAGTTATTTTATCACCCATAGCTTCCAAAAAACAGGGCCAAAAAAATGCTCAACCGAAACAACATGTTCTTAATACATCTAGGTTCTTGTTGAGAAGGCTTGAGGGGATATAAATTGTAAACACATGGAGAATCTTATCTAGAGAACACATCAAATAAAAATTCTGATTTCATGCAAACTGTGTGAAACCAGGAATTATTACACTGTGTTCTGTAAGACTGTGCATTAAGATCAAATATAAAAATGTTACTTTCTGTGTAATTGAATCAGCATCAAAATAGAAACTCTGATTAATCTCTGCCTTCTAAAGTCTTTGAAATCAATAAGGTTTATTCAAAGCAACACCTGCTGGCTTAAAAATGCATCGATGATATTGTATGAGAAGTGTCACCTTGTTCTCCTCCCTGTGATAGTTTTGTCTATCAGCAGTAAGTGTTTTTGCAGTGAATTTTTGAAAGGTGTTGATTTTCACCTTGGGAAGTAATCAAAGTGAGGTAATTCAACGGAGGGACCGGTGATCTCATGCTCCAATTAAAATTCCACTCTCCAGCTGCTCCCTGTGAGAGTCAGTAAGGAGATTTGGCTGTTTCGTTCATTTTCAAAGATACATAATATATTTAACAGGTCAAAGAGTGATTTTGCAATATTATTTAAAAGGCACGGTTAAAATAATACGTTGGTCTTTAGCACAATCTGTTTTGTCACATGTTTGTGGTGAATGGGCTCAGTATGCAGAGATCTAAACAAAACACAGTCACTTAAACTGAAATGGAAACTATGTTGCCAGGAAAACAAAGTTGTTTTCCTGGCACTATCGCTCCCTATAGTGCCCCCCTCATTCCCCCTACCGCCAGTGATGCAGAAGGGGTTAAAAACCTCTTCTGTCACTTATCTTGTTCCAGGGCCGTGTCTCTTAGCACTGGGTCAAGGTCCGCGTTCACTACTCCCCCGTCAATGTCAGCCAGATGGGAAGACCTAATGTGCATATGCGGCAATGTTTACACTCGGATTAGAACAGCACCGTAAGAAAGCATTATACAATAGCATAGCGTGAAGACATACAGTGTCAGTAAGGCGACCAAAAGTGGAGATAACCCATAAAGGTAATAATTGTAGTTAATGCAAAACTGCAATAATTACAATTGCAGGGGTAAGGGATCTGGAAATATGCACCCAGACCACTTCAATGACCTGACGTGGCCTGGGTGCATATTGTGTCCCTTTAAAGTGATGTAATAATGGCATAAATTGAAAAATCTGGGAAGTTAACAAATGTAATAGGACCAGGGCCATTCAACAAATAAAGTTTAGAAAGTCTTCAAGACGGGATAAGCAAACAAAAGTATTAAGTCTTAGGTTAGTAAACAAATAGGCAAAGTTTACCATAAGGTCCAACACTGGCCCAGGGTGGCAGGAGTTAGCCCAAGCAGGTCCATGCTAACCGAGATAAAGGCAAATCCAAGCTGGTAAGGGTTACCAAAGCAAATCAAAGTTTGTAGGAGTTAACAAAGGTAAATCCAGGCTTGTGATCCTTAGGGAGTCCACACAACAACTAAGCATGGAGTTCTGTATACGGTGCCAAAAAAAAGAGATGAGTGATAAGAAAAAAAGAGATTATAGATAATTTAGGGGACAGCAAGTAAATTTAAATTTTATTCACAGAACAAGTGAGAAGAGACCAATAGAAAGGAAAATAAAAGAAATAAAGTAAAACATATATATATAATTATTATTATTATCATTTTATTATTTTTATAGCACCAGCAGAATTCCGTAGCGCTGTACTAACAGACACGTAATTGTAACCAGACAAATGGACACAGAGGAACAGAGGGGTTGAGGGCCCTGCTCAATGAGCTTACATGCTAGAGGGAGTGGGGTAAAATGACACAAAGGGTATAAGTAGTGGTAATGAAATAGGTTGCTAGAAAAGTAGAACTGAGTAGGTTATTTTTGACAGTCGCAGGAGAGGAGTCATGTGGGGGGGGGATGAAAATCCGGTAACAGTTCAAATGATATGCTTTCCTGAAGAAGTGTGTTTTCAAAGATTTTTTGAAGGTGTGGAGACTGGGTGAAAGTCTAACGGAGAAGGGAAGGGAGTTCCACAGAAAAGGTGTAGCCATTGAGAAGTCTTAAAGGCGCAAATCAGATGTGGGAGTACAGACAGAGCATAGACGTAGGTCTTTGGCAGAGTGCAGGGGCCTCGACGGGACATACTTGTAAATATTATTAAGAATCTGAAATTGAGCCCTATATTTAACTGAAAGCCAATGTAGGGACTGGCAGAGGGGGGAGGCGTGCGAGGTGCGGGCGGACAGGAAAATGAGCCTTGCCACCTAATTCATAATAGATTGCAGCGGTGCAATCTGGGAACATGTAAGACTACTGAGAAGGGGATTGCAGTAGTCAAGACGTGAAAGAACAATGGCATGGACCAGCACCTTAGCCGCGTCTGGTGTTAAATAGGGGCGGATGCGAGCTATATTTTTTAGATGGACGCGGCAGGATTTGGTGATCGACTGAACATGAGGGGTGAAGGAGAGGTCGGAGTCAAAGAGAACACCAAGGCAGTGAGCCTGCGAGGTAGAGTTGATGGTGGTGCTATTGGCTTGGAGGGAGACAGGCACGGGAGTAGCAACACTTGAGGGAGGAAAGACCAGAAGTTCTGTTTTGGACAGGTTAAGTTTAAGGAAGTGAGCAGCCATCCAAATGAAAAATCGCGGGGGGCGGGGCCGGGCCGCCGAGCCGAGCGGCAGCCGTTCTCACCGGCTCCAGGTATAAGCGCTATAAAATGCCCGCAAACCGACCTACAAACCTGCTAAACACCGACGAAAAGACAGGCAGCCGAGGAGAGATACACCCAGGCACACAGTACCGCGGCACTCAACGAGCAGGCAGCAACAACAGAGCGCGGTGAGCCCCGGAGGCCTGAGACACGCAGCAGGGGACCACAACACGCAAAGGGCATGTGAGAATCCGGGTCCGGCCCCGCTCCCACCCCTCCTGGCCGGGGGGGTGATCCCGGCCCAAGAGTCTGAGCTTCAGAGGCTGGATGGGAGGGCTCACCCGGTGCGGGACGCCTTACCGCATGGAGCTAAAATGGCCGACAGAGCCCCACATGTCCACACAGCCATGAGAGGTGCCCCACGCAAATGTGACAGAAGCCCGCTGAGACACCCTGGCCCCCGGAATGGCGGACCCCACGACTGGGCCCATCTGGGCGGCGACCAGGTCGGCGTGGAGCCGGCCAAGACCTCCGGATTTGGTGGTGGTCCGGAGCATATGCCCCCGAGTCTGTGAGCCCTGTGGCGCTGGGGCGCGCAGGCCCCTCGGTGGACCGGTGGCCGGGGGGCCGCGGGCCAGCGCCATGCACGTGACCGGAATCGGGTGAGGCAAGTCGAGGCTGGAGCTCCAGGGAGGCCCTGCCAGAGCTGGGGAGGTGCAGGAGGCCGCGGCCATGGCGGACTCTACAGGAGGGGGGGGACGCCAGACAGCAGCGGTCTCTGAGTGCCCACAGCGCGGTGGAGCTTACCGCGGGCACGGACGCAAGCCTTGGGGGGCGGAGGAGGGGGGCCTGCCGAAACTGGGGATACCTGGGGGACTCGGATGGGAACAGCTGGCACACCAAGTACACGTTTACCCCGTTCGAACTTAAAGCACAACCGTACCAGAGGGGAGCAAGCGGACATCCCGTTTAGGAGGCTGAGAAAGCCATGCTGGACGGTCTCCTCGCACCGGGCGCCATATCGCCCCATCCAGTGAAGTGACTCATGTTGTTCTGTTAGTTTTATAGATATAGTCTACTCTTAGGTTTTCCTGAAGTAAAAACTATTTTTGTAGAGTTACTTTATACTTACTTTACTCGCCTGCATGTTCAAGTAGCCACGTATAGGACTAGAGATTAATTACAGTTTTTTGGCGCTATTGGTTTTCTTTACATCAATGCAATGTTCCGTAGGTCTAAAGACCTTTACTGTATAATAAGCCGGATTACTACAATGCGTTCTACATTGGGCCAAACTTGCCACTTCTCTTAAATGTGGGTGCCCTTATGCAATATATATATAGTTTGTTTATTTGTTTGTTTACCAAAGCTTAACCCTCTAAAAATCCTGCATACGAAGCATTCTTTTTTATAATGCTAGTTATCACCTGCATTTCCAGGCACTATTTGAAGTTGAATAACGGTTGTCTTTTTTCTGAAATGTCCATACTGGTAATAATATACTGCATACAATGTCCTATCCGGTCATATATCAGCACGGTAGATGTACTGAATGAATACAGCACAATAACTGCACTTTCCAACGTCCCAGAATTCTCGCATCGTGCCTAACCCAAAGCACTGACACAAGCCAGCGGTCACTCTTGCATACAGCCTGCTGACACAGACCACAGGCATACACCTACTGACATGGGATAATGGCTCGAATGGGTAACACAAAGCACCCACGTAACCAACAAACACGCAACACTTGCACGCACCAGTTAATATACACAACGCTTATTTAGGGTTAGACACGAGTACGGCTCGGATGCCTAACGCGTTAACATACATGTTAAACGTGCCCTTGATCTAATTCATTTAAATTTAGAATACGCAAAGTACATATACACTTCATCTACTTTAGGTATGGCTCGGACAACTAAACAGCCTGCAAAATGCGCTAATATGCCGATTGAATGCCCTTGATGTACCAAACCTCGCTAATCTATGTATGTTCAGTTTTCTATATTACTTGTCTGCTCTGACTTATATGCCTCTGCGCAGGCACCCTTATGTTACATTTACTGATTCAACACATGCCTGCCCACGCTCTATGACGACTCTAATAAACATATTTAAAACAAATGAAAAATCGCCGAGAGGCAGTCAGAGACACGAGTCAAGATGGGCGGAGAGAGATCAGGAGAGGACAGGTAGATTTGCGTGTCATCTGCATATAAATGATAATGGAAATCAAAGGAGCTGATGAGTTTACCAAGGGAGGCAGTATAGATGAAGAACAGTAGGGACCAAGGACAGAACCTTGGGGAACGCCAACAGAGAGTGGTTCGGGAGGAGAGGCAGAGCCAGAGAAAGAAACACTGAAAAAGCGCTTGGAGAGGTAGGAGGAGCACCAGGAGAGAGCAGTATCTCGTAGACCGGGATTACGGAGAATGAGAAGAAGCTGTTGATGATCAATATGTGTCAAAGGCAGCAGAAAGATCAAGGAGAATTAGGATAGAGTAATGGCCGCGAGATTTAGCAGCGATTAAATCGTTGGATTATTTGGTCACAGCTGTTTCAACGCAGAGCACAGAATCCAGACTGAAGCGGGTCAAGTAGAGAGTTGGATTTGAGGAAGTCTGTCAATCTCGCATACACAACTCTCTCAAGAATCTTGGAGGCAAACGGCAGTAGCGATATAGGGCGGTAGTTGGATAGGGAGTTGGGGTCGAGGTTGGACTTTTTCAGAATTCGCGTTATGATTGCATGCTTGAAGGATGAAGGAAATGTGCCAGGGGAAAGGGAGAGATTGAAAACTTTAGTGAGAGGAACAGGTGGTGGGGCGGGAGGATCAGAGCAGAGCGGAAACCTCTTCTGTTGTAATAGGTGTGAAGGAGCATAGAACAGTGGAGTGAGTGGGGTTAGGTGATGTATTGTAAGATGTATTGGAAGGGAAAGGAGAGAGATTAGAGATCTCTTCCTTGATTGTAGAAAACTTCTCAGTGAAGTGAGTTTCAAAGTTTGAGGCGGACAGGGTGGTAGGAGGAGGGGGAGCAACAGGGCGAAGGAGAGATTTAAATGTGTGAAATAGGCATTTGGGTTGGCGAGACAGTGTGCTTATGAGGGTGTTGAAGTAATTTACTTTTGCAGAGGAAAGTGCCAGAGTGTAGGAGCGCAGCATACATTTATAGTGGAGGAAGTCAGATGCAAAGTGAGATTTTCTCCAACAGAATTCATCAGTTCTAGAACATTTTTGGAGATATCGGGTCAGCTTTGTGTGCCAGGGTTATAATTGGGAACGCTTGCTGCGTTTAAATGTAGGAAGTTCCATGATGTCTAGTTGAGAGGAGAGTTGTAGAGTGAGGTTGCAGAGTTAGGGCAAGTGAGATTTGAGATGGGTAAAAGGAGAGTTTGGAGTTTTGTGGAGAAATGCTGGAGATCAAGGCAGTGGAGGTTTCTGCGAGATTGGAGAGTTGAGGGTGGTGCGATTTGGATATGGGATATGCCGATGTCAAAGTTCAGCAGATGGAACAATGGAGAGATTAGAGGTAGTACAGAGATTGGTGAAGATGAAGTCAAGAGTGTTTCCTGCTGTATGAGTTGCTGAAGTAGACCACTGTGTGAGGCTGAAGGAGGAGGTTATAGAGAGCAGACGGGAGGCATCAGGGCAGTTGAGGTTGTTGATTGGGATGTTAAAGACTCCACGTATGAGGGAAGGAGTGCTGGAGGAGAGAAAGTGGGGTGGCCAGGAAGAAAAGTGTTCCATGGGGAGGAAGGGGCGGTGGCGATAGATGATGACAATTCTTAAAGGAGTAGGCTTAAATATGCAGACAGTGGTAACTTCAAAGGAAGTAAAGGATAGGCTAATGGCAGGGAGGATAGGTTGAAAGGTATATTGAGGGGAGAGAAGGATGCCTACACTGCCTCCTATACAGTTGAGTCTGGGAGTGTGGGAGAATTGTAGTCCACTGAAACAAGTTGGAAGTTGGAGTAGCGGTATCAGAGAGGGACAGCCAGGTCTCAGTGAGTGCTAGTAGTGTGAGGGAATTAGAGATGAAGAGGTCATGTATGGCTATTGATTTAATATTGCTATAGATGGAACGGGCGTTCCAGAGTGCACACTGAATGTTGGTAGAGGAGGATAAACTGCAGGATATTTGGATGTGGTTTCTAGTTGTTTCTAGTTTCTAGTGTGAGCAGACGAGGTGAAGGGTCCTGGCTTGGGAGAGACGTCACCAGCTGATAGACGTAGGAGGAGAGATAGTGACAGGAGGTGTGAATGGGTTTTATATGGGCGAGGTCTAGGATGAGATTGGGTGGGAGCAGGAGAGAAAGGAGTGCAGGGCATGAGATGAGAGAAGGGGGGAGTGTAGGAGAGATGGATTAATGTGGATGTGATTGTTTTGTTAAAGGGAAGTGGGTGTAAGGTGATATTTTGATGCTGAGGGAGAGGAGAGAAAAGGAAAAGAGGAGAAGATAGAGCATTGCTCAGATGAGTAAGTACTTTGAGAAAGCAGAGTGGGCAGAAGTAAGGAGAATGAGGACTGAGTGTTATGGGTTAAGGGAGTGTAGGAGTGCAGGTAGTGTTTGTAGCTGTCATTTCTAATTATCTAAATTTGTATGTGAGATTCTATGCAGAGGTATAAAAGTGGATCGCGAAAAACAAACTCTACCTAAACACTGACAAAACTGTCACAATGATCTTTGGAACAGTACCTAAATTACACAAATTACAAAATTCCCATCTATGCATTAAAACAAAATCAAATAGCACAATGACCGCAATACACTCTTTCAAATACTTGGGTATCTCATTAGACCCCAATCTATCTTTTGGCCTCCACATAGATAAACTTGCCTCTAAACTTTATCCAAAACTAGGGGCCCTGTACAGAAACAAATCCTGCCTAAGCCCTACAGTAAAGGAAAAGATTGTACAGCAAATGCCAATCATTGATTATTGGGATGTAGTATGTGCACCTGCACCGCAAACCCACCTTAATAAACTTAATACATTGTAGAGCTCATTCTGCCGATTTGTGCTATAATGTAATCACATGACCCACCATTGTGACATGCTAAAATAGCGCTTCATCTTTACAGCCTTGTAGTTAAGAACTTTTCTGGGAAGCTCCCACCCTACCTGAGCAGAATGCTCTCCCCAGCTGTTCCCACCTCCTATAACCTCCGATCCAGTACCAGCACTTTATGTATTCTACCTCAATACAAAATGAAAGCAGTTCGATCCTCCTTTTCCTACAGAGCACCGCAATTATGGAACGACCTCCCGCACACTTTCAAACCTTCCCCAGGCCTAAAGTCCTTTAAGAGATCCCTCTCTACATATCTCAAAACAGAATGCACCTGTCATGGTTGATTATATATTTCCTACCTGTTCTATGTTAAATTTTGTATATATTGCGTATTAATATTATTTTTGTATTTGATTGTACCCTATTGTAGCAATGCAATATTTTGTGGACCCATGACATACTTGAAAACGAGAGAAATCTCAATGTATCTTTCCTGGTTACATTTTTCCTAGAATTTTCAAAACTCTATGAACTAATTCCTAAAATAAGGGTTAACTTAAAGGAACACTATAGTCACCTAAATTACTTTAGCTAAATAAAGCAGTTTTAGTGTATAGATCATTCCCCTGCAATTTCATTGCTCAATTCACTGTCATTTAGGAGTTAAATCACTTGGTTTCTGTTTATGCAGCCCTAGCCACACCTCCCCTGGCTATGATTGACAGAGTCTGCGTGAAAAAAAAACTGGTTTCACTTTCAAACAGATGTAACTTACCTTAAATAATTGTATCTCAATCTCTAAATTGAACTTTAATAACATACAGGAGGCTCTTGTAGGGTCTAGCAAGCTATTAACATAGCAGGGGATAAGAACATCTTAATTAAACAGAACTTGCAATAAGGAAAGCCTAAATAGGGCTCTCTTTACAGGAAGTGTTTATGGAAGGCTGTGCAAGTCACATGCAGGGAGGTGTGACTAGGGTTCATAAACAAAGGGATTTAATTCCTAATTGGCAGAGGATTGAGCAGTGAGGCTACAGGGGCATGTTCTATACACCAAAACTGCTTTATTAAGCTAAAGTTGTTCAGGTGACTATAGTGTCCCTTTAAACACTGTTCCATCTATCATCACTGTTTGATTAGTTGTTTCCTGACTCCAGCTGTTATTGGAATACATTTCCCATAATTCTCTGCAAGCAGTTGGACGGACATATATATACCTTGTACCCTTTTCTTATAATAGAAGACTTGATACTGTACTTAGATAGAGGAGATGTTGAATTGATGAAAGGGTCATGTAAGGTAAGTCAATGTTCTTCAGTGGATTGTCCATTTGCTGTAGAGCTAATTCCTTTTAATGCTATAAATGAGCCTCTGTTTGCCCTCTATGGTTGTATCGTAAAACAGCTGTGACTTTGCATATAGTTCCTCTACCAGAAAACGACCACCAGCATAAAACATTTCCGAATGCCTTCTTACACGTGTGTCTAAGCCGCAAGATAGCTCTGCGAAGGATGTCCGGCCACAAGTGAAGAATCTACTTATGTCAGCTTTTCAGCCTATGTAACACAGCTTTAAAGCATGGGGCAACATGAGGTCATTTGTGAACATTGTATTGTGATAAATAAAACAATGAATTCATCTGATATCCTATACTCTCTGGATACTTTATAATCAACAGAACGTTAGATCTCTAAATATATTATATTGTATTTGTTACATTATATATGTCAGAAAAGTAAAGTTAAAGTCAGTTTTAGTCCAGTAAACTTCTACCAATGTACGAATGTACCACAAGTTAGTGGATATTAAGGATCAAGAAAGTCAATTGGTCACAGTTGAAAAGATACCAAACTGATGCAAAATACTACTTTTTCTTTGCTGATTTGTATCCTAATAACTTGGCCGTTCACCCCTGTGATATGTGATACATGCACAGCATCATCTTAAAGTATGTCTGTCTGAGGAACATCTGTTCCATCTCCCAGCTGTTAAAGCCTTTTCCTCGTCTGATGTATTCTTCATGACATTTGCAGCAGGCACTGATAATATTACATCTTTGATGGCTTCAGATACTAATAACATTCATGAACTGCTCGCTTTCACGCACTAACAAAGATCCAGACAGACATTAAGCTTCTGCTAGCGTTGAGTTCATGGCCATGACCAAATCTCCACATGTGATGTAATTCTATAAAATCCATTGTCAACAAAAAAACCCAAGTGAGCACATGTCACTGGGCTGAATGAAGATATTATATGGAGGGTTTTGTTTTTTCCATTTATGAAATTGGTTATTTATATATAGCATAAATTGTTTGAGATTGTAAACAATGTTAAAACATGTTTCGAACAAAAAAAGATATAAAAACTAAAATACATCTGTACCTGATCTATGTAGTACAACTTTAAAGAGGAAATCTATAACGACAGACAGTCATGTTTAATATTTCTTATCTGTACCCCGTCTGTTTTTAACTGTTGGGGGGGGGGGGGGGGGGGGGAGAGTCTGAATACCTCACGGCGTTCCACTCCATAAAGAAAGAATTACATTTAAATAAAGATTCTTGACGTGGGGACCTATTTGATATTTCCCTCAACCAGATCAACTTTTCAACCTTAGCCTTTGAGTACTTGCGCAGAACCTGCGATGGTAATGTGGGTTTAATTGAAATGTAACAAGTAGTTTTAGTAGCATGATGTCACGGTGGAGAAACACAATGTTTACTCTCTATACATAGTATCAAAACAGACAATAGGAGATTGTTTATCAAGTTTTCAAGTCACAAATAGGTCAATTTGGCCCGATGAACGAATCGTGTCTAATGGATATAAATTCTAAAAAGATAAATGTGCTAAATACGTTAATATCAATATTAAGCACAATATAGAGGTTTAGTTCTCAGGAAAAGTCAGATCCTTTAAAAATTCTAATATAAAAAGAAACAGAACTGAAAAGCCACACTAGGATAAAAATATACTAATGAAAACCCTTAATTATGTTAAAAAAATAATTATTTTTATTAAGAATTATATATAGAGCAATTAGAAAGTCCACAGAGGCTTCTACCAATTAATTCAATGATATTGACCATTAAACATAAAACGTTGCATAATAATCTCCATGTACGTTCTATGGCAATCTGATGTTAATACTGTAAGCACAGCTGGGACACTTCTGGCAAATAAACTAATTTTGATATCAGCTAATGGTACAAATTGATATAACATTATAAAATAAGCTAATGTAAAGATGATGGATAATATACTTCTTGCAGTGTTTTGGCCAACATTTGATGCATCAGTCACAAGATTAAAATCTTCTTATAGAAACATAGAATGTGACGGCAGATAAGAACCATTCGGCCCATCTAGTCTGCCCAATTTTCTAAATACTTTCATTAGTCCCTGGCCTTATCTGATAGTTAGGATAGCCTTATGCCTATCCCACACATGCTTAAACTCCTTTATAACTTATATCTAGGGCCAATTAATCAATAAAGATGAATGTTCATTTTCCACAGCTTGAGATGATGGATGGAGAATGTTATGGTGATATCATGGGACAGACATGAAAATGTATCCAGGCCTTTCTTATGACTGAACACTGGACATGGCAAGAGATTTACATTTGGCTTTGAGCTTAGTGGATTGAATATGTCCACTGACTTGTGATTCCTAAAGAACACCTGAGTCTTTCTGTTTGGTGAGATCTCTCCAAGGAGCTGAGTTCTAAAAGCCTTCCGATACACTTAAAGATTATTCATCATTTTCTCCTAATTTATCTGTCAGCCATACAAATTCAGCTAGAATTTGTTCTTTGGTTTTATCATAGCTGAAATTCTTGTCCTTTTAGTAAGAGTTTAATGTACATCAAAGTAAAACCAGTCTACAAATGTAGATAAATAAACTTGCAGTGTTGTAGTAACCATCATTTAAAAAAAACATATATACATTATTTTTGGGGGAGGGAGAGGCTTTGTAAATGTATTATTCTGAGGGCTGCTGGACACAGTCTGACGTGCTTTTCTGTGACTGTTGACATTGTACTCTTGACATTGAAGAGTACGGATTGCTTTGATGGATTGGTAATATGGATGCCAATTCTCCCACCATCAGAAACAGATACATTTGGATGCCTGGATCCTAGGGAGCTTGCTTATTTAATGGGATAGTCAGCACTAATGTTTTAACGCTTTCTTTCTTTCTTTGACTTACTATATATATATGATGACGTTTCTGTGTGTGTGTGTATATATCTATATACACTGCTCAAAAAAATAAAGGGAACACAAAAATAACACATCCTAGATCTGAATGAATTAAATATTCTTCTGAAATACTTTGTTCTTTACATAGTTGAATGTGCTGACAACAAAATCACACAAAAATTCAAAAATGGAAATTAAATTTTTCAACCCATGGAGGTCTGGATTTGGAGTCACACTCAAAATTAAAGTGGAAAAACACACTACAGGCTGATCCAACTTTGATGTAATGTCCTTAAAACAAGTCAAAATGAGGCTCAGTAGTGTGTGTGTGGCCTCCACGTGCCTGTATGACCTCCCTACAACGCCTGTGCATGCTCCTGATGAGGTGGCGGATGGTCTCCTGAGGGATCTCCTCCCAGACCTGGACTAAAGCATCTGCCAACTCCTGGGCAGTCTGTGGTGCAACGTGACGTTGGTGGATGGAGCGAGACATGATGTCCCAGATGTGCTCAATTGGATTCAGGTCTGGGGAACGAGCGGGCCAGTCCATAGCATCAATGCCTTCGTCTTGCAGGAACTGCTGACACACTACAGCCACATGAGGTCTAGCATTGTCTTGCATTAAGAGGAACCCAGGGCCAACCGCACCAGTAAATGGTCTCACAAGGGGTCTGAGGATATCATCTCGGTACCTAATGGCAGTCAGGCTACCTCTGGTGAGCATATGGAGGGTTGTGCGTCCCCCCAAATTACTGTCCCACTGCCAAATTGGTCATGCTGGAGGATGTTGCAGGCAGCAGAACGTTCTCCACGTTGTCTCCAGACTCTGTCACATCTGTCACATGTGCTCAGTGTGAACATGCTTTCATCTGTGAAGAGCACAGGACACCAGTGGCGAATTTGCCAATCTTGGTGTTCTCTGGCAAATGCCAAACGTCCTGCACGGTGTTGGGGTGTAAGCTCAACCCCCACCTGTGGACGTCGGGCACTCATACCAAGCTCATGGAGTCTGTTTCTGACTGTTTGAGCAGTCACATGCACATTTGTGGCCTGCTAGAGGTCATTTTGCAGGGCTCTGGCAGTGCTCGTCATGTTCCTCCTTGCAAAAAGGCGGAAGTAGCGGTCCTGCTGCTGGGTTGTTGCCCTCCTACGGCCTCCCCCTCGTCTCCTGATGTACTGGCCAGTCTCCTAGTAGAGCCTCCATGATCTGGACACTATGCTGACAGACACAGCAAACCTTCTTGCCACAGCTCGCATTGATGTGCCATCCTGAATGAGCTGCACTACCTGAGCCACTTGTTGTAGATTTCGTCTCATGCTACCACTAGAGTGAAAGCACTGCCAGCATTCAAACGTGACCAAAACATCAGCCAGGAAGCTGAGAAGTGGTCTGTGGTCACCACCTGCAGAACCACTCCTTTATTGGGGGTGTCTTGCTAATTGCCCATAATTTCCACCTGTTGTCTATCCCATTTGAACAACAGCATGTGAAATTGATTGTCACTCAGTGTTGCTTCCTAAGTGGACAGTTTGATTTCACAGAAGTGTGATTGATTTGGAGTTACATTGTGTTGTTTAAGTGTTCCCTTTATTTTTTTAAGCAGTGTATATACAAAATAATCAATAAAGGTGCACTCCTGGGCTTTAAAAAGTGTTATTGGTTTATTGTGCAAAAAAGTATAATGATCGACGTTTCAACCTATTCAGGTCTTTCTCAAGATCTTTCTTTGTTTGACTTACTATATGTATATATGATGACGTTTTGGTGTGTGTATATATATATATATATATATATATATATATATATATATATATATATATATACATATATATATATATATATATATATATACATACATACATTTGTAGAAAATGTGCTGCACTCACGGTCTTTTAAAAGGTTTTTCCAATTCCTTTATTGGTGTCAAACTGACAACATTCCATTTCCACTATACTTTGTGGACATATAGTTATAAGGTACAGGTCGACGTTTCAGTCCCTCCTTGGGACTTTCCTCAGGACCACTACTGCTGTACACTTCTAAAACAAGCATATATATATATATATATATATATATATATATATATATATATATATATATATATATATATATATATATATATACTAAATAAATTAATTAATAAGAATAATGTGGATTCCACTTACCCCTCCGTGCAATTCCGGTGTACCAACCATAGATATAACTTCAGGTTAATCAGCCTCAGAGAACTAATCTAATATTGAAAAACAAAAAATTTTAGGACCACCGTGGAACAATGACAAGAAGTCGACAAAGACACACAGAAGAAGAACACACAGGGGACATAAGGGCAAAAGCCAATGTCCCCAGAGGCAAACCTCCAATTAGGAAATCGCCCCTATTTTCAATCTGTCCCAGAGGGAATTACCTAGGATTGAAATTGAGGTCCTGAAAAAGAGGACCTACAACAATGCCACACAGGTTTAATTGGAATGTGGAGTTGTTCCGCTTCGGCAGGACACTCAGATTAATGGATTATTACAATAATTAAAAAAAAGAACACATACATGGGTCCTACAACACCATTTCATCCCAGGTCAACATTTGATCCAATAAACAGTAAACCAATCATTAAAACATCCCTAACAATGGTGGGACAAGAAACTAAGGAGGTGCTACAAAAAGTCCATTACCATAATGTGACTAATAAACAAAGAGGAATAATCAAAGATCTAGCAGAAGATCACTCCATTGTAATACGCCCTGCAGATAAGGGTGGGGAAATAGTCATTATGGACTATAAGGACTATGCCGAAGATTTAAGAACAGAATTATCAGACACCAACATATACTAGTGGATACAACAAGACCCTACACAGGAAATACAAAACAAGATCGAAGACATCCTCACAATGGGATTGAAGGCAGGCTATATTGACTTGAAGCTATAGCAGTACTTGAATAAACAGCACCCAGGGACACCAGTCATATACAGTATTCCTAAAGTACACAAAGATCCCATACATCCACCAGGCCGGCCGATAGTGTCAGCCATAGATGGAATTTTGGAGCCAATTGCAAATTGGCTGGACAGTCTTTTTAAAAACCTATTGAAAACCTTACAACATGTGTAAAGGATACTTCTACCTTGTTGGAAAGGATTCAATGACTTAACTTTAAGATGGATAAACCGATTCTAATGACATTGGATATCAAAAACCTGTACAGAGTGATACCTCATGAGTCAGGCATTGAGGCAATAAGAAAGATTTTATCACACACCGCACTTTATGAGGGACCCCCCTTCGAATATACATTGGAACTATTGGCACTTACATTTCATGACAACTATTTCTGTTTTGAGCCGGACTAGTACATACAAAAAGCGGGCACATCAATGGGGGCAGCCATGGCACCAATGAATGTCAACGCCTATACGTATCATTATGAAGTACAACATATTCCACAAAAATAAATGGATACTATCGATACATTGATGACGTGCTAATATTCTGGGAGGAGAACCTAGCACAGGGCATGGTACAATATTTAAACACACTATCAACGCCTATTAGATTAACAGCGAATATCTCCACGGAAAAAGTGCAATATCTAGACCTTAAAATCGTAGATTGCCAAGTAGTATATAGTTTGTACACCAAACCTAGAAACACAATATTGCATGCGACTAGTGCCCATGCACAAGCATTAAAGGAGTCATTACCCAAGGCACAATACCTTAGGGTCATAAGAAAGAATTCCAATCCTACAACAATGGAGAAGCAACTTGATGATATGACCAGAAGGTTCCAAGAAAGAGGATACCATGCTGAAAATCTTCAAAACGCGTTAGCAGAACCAAGGAGAAATATAAAGTTACCCAAATCATGTCCAAAACAAAGATTGCTTTTTTACAACTGTATATAATTTGGCCACAAGTAAATTAAAATCTCTTATTAAGAAAAATTGGAAGCTGATTGCAACTGACAAGTCACTACTGAAAGAATTTCTTGAATATCCCAGGTTCTGCTACAAAAAGAATGAGTCTACGAGATCTTATGGTCAAGACAGAGAAAAGTTATTCATGAGTCACACTCAAATTCAGCAAAACGGGGAAACGGGGGCTGTGTCCGCTGTCTTGGATGTGTCATGTGTCGGCACATGACCGCAGGTTGCACCTTTAACCACCCTCACCTGGGTAAGAAATACGATATTAGGCATCAAATTGCTTGCAAAACCAATTATGTGATCTACAAATTGACTTGTGCCTGTGGTATGTCCTATGTCGGCAAACCCAAAGCACAGCTGTGTGAACAAATAAGAGGGCAACGGTCCAGTATACGGACAGTGTACATGGACGGCACAACGGATAAACCAGTGGCAAAGCATTTTTTGGTTTACAAACATCTGTCATCCTTAAAGATCAAATAAACTGTCATCCTTGAAGTTTATTTGAATAGATATAATTCCAGAACCAAGAAGATTAGGGGACCATACAAATATGCTCTTAAACAAAGAGATGTACTGGATCTTTGAATTGGACACACTTGCACCCAGGGGATTCAATGCAAAACTTAGTTATGTCTCATTTATTTGAAAGGCTTAAGCTTAGTTAGAATTTAACCCAACAGCTACCTGATTATTTCATCTATGTAATGTTTCATTATAGTACCGTATATACTCGAGTATAAGTCGCGTTTTTAAGCAAATTTTTTGTGCTGAAAAACCCCAACTCGACTTATACTCGAGTCAATGTCTGTATTATGGCAACTTACATTGCCATAATACAGACTGGGGGCTGTGGGGGCTGTGTGCGTTTACTTACCACTCCTGCAGCTCCTGTCAGCTCCCTTCTCCTCTGCGCCGGTCCGGTCAGCTCCCTCTGTCAGCTCCCAGTGTAAGTCTCGCGAGAGCCGCGGGGTCATAGTGCGGCTCTCGCGAGACTTACACTGTGAGCTGACAGAGGTGCTGACCGGACCGGCGCGGAGGAGGAGGGAGCTGACAGGAGCTGCAGGAGAGGTAAGCGCTCTCTGCCAGCCCCCCTCCACTGAACTGCCAATGCCACTGGACCACCAGGGAGTGAAAGCCCCCCTCCCTGCCATGTATCAAGCAGGGAGGGGGGACAGAAAAAAATAAAAATAATAAAATAATAATATTAAAAAAATAAAAAATAATAATAATGAAAAAATTATAATATAACAAAAAAAACTATTATTATTAAAATAATACAAAAATAATAAAAATGTCCACCCCCCACCAAGGCTCTGCCTCACACTCTGCATCACACACACACACACTGCACTCATACACACACACTGCACTCATACACACACACTGCACTCATACACACACACTGCATTCATACACACACACTGCACTCATACACACACACTGCACTCATAGACACACCGCATTCATACACATGCCGCATTCATACACACACCACTCATACACACACACTGCACTCATACACACACACTGCAAATAAATATTCAATTAATATAATTTTTTTAAGATCTAATTTTATTTAGAAATTTACCAGTAGCTGCTGCATTTCCCACCCTAGTCTTATACTCGAGTCAATAAGTTTTCCCAGTTTTTTTGGGTAAAATTAGGGGCCTCGGCTTATATTCGGGTCGGCTTATACTCGAGTATATACGGTAAGTTTATTTTAGTGTATATAGTAGAAACAATAGTGATTTTAAGCATATATTTATTAAAGAGTTTTTTAATGTTATTATGTATATGGACAGAGAGGGATGTCCATATCCAGTCTATTGCTGAATAGGATTTCTTGTTATTGTAAGCTAGTTTATATTTTTTTACATGTGTGGCAGTTTTTTAACACTATACGCACATTAAGCACTTTAAAATAATCACTGAAAAGCACAAGCATAAGCACTTATACATAGCATCAGGGATTTTTCTCAGCATGGTTTGCATGTACGTGCACGCACTATGAAACGATGTAAATACACATGCAAGGCATTTAGCCGTAACCAGGAAATACTAAACACAGTTGTGTTCACCTTGTAAACGTGTCTCTATGGTGATGCCTGCTTACCTCGTCATAATGGTGGGCGGAGTTACATACACACATGTGCACAAGCACAGTGAGAACGCCACACACCGGAATTGCACCGAGGGGTAAGTGGAATCCACATTATTCTTGTTAATTAATTTATTTAGTGTATATATATGCTTGTTTTAGAAGTTTACAGCAGTAGTGGTCCTGAGGAAAGTCCCAAGGAGGGACTGAAACGTCGACCTGTACCTTATTACTATATGTCCACAAAGTATAGTGGGATATTGTCAGTTTGACACCAATAAAGGAATTGGAAAAACCTATTAAAAGACCGTGAGTACAGCTCATTTTCTACAAATGTATGTACTTTACTGCCTAGGACTGGCAGCGGCAAATTGGGATTTTTATAAATGAACCTGAGTGCAAGGAATTTTTGTATTGGTATATATATATATATACATACACAGACACACACATCGAAACTTCATCATAGACCTGTCTCTACTAATGTTGGGAAGATACAGTGAAAATTGCAATTTCTCAGTAACAATACACCTTTCAAGGTCCTTCTCTAACTGATGGATTTGAGACACTCAACCTGCTATAATTAAGAAGGCTCTTGTTACTCTCATGAGTAGACCAATTCCAGATGTCTTGGGCTTACTGTAAACATATATCCGGAGTTCTGGCTCTTCAAGCAGCCAATGGCATATGGCTTGTGCATTACAGCCTGAGCAATTGATATTGCAGGAATATCTCATTGGGAAAGAGACACCAAACTCAGAGGCAAGCTATGCAGATCATATGATTTGGTTTTAGCCAGGGGTAGCTAACAATTAAGGCCCCAGTTCCCAAACAGCATTACTGGAAAAACATTCACTTTTCTGAAATGGAAAAAACACACAAAAACACATATATAACATTACAGATGTTTACAGATGTCGGTCATAAACCACAAGGAACCAGGACCTGCTCACTGAAAACCAATCCACAAGACTTTCAGGAGATCTTCTTGCAACAAGAAAACTTTAATAGCATTAGATATTTCTACATTCCCTACATTTCTACAAGTTACATCCCTTCCGGTATTCCATTTTAAAGACAGCATAGTATCTAAAATGTTTATTTTAATCCTAGACAAACATGTAAGAAGTTGACACCGACAAACTCACCATTGGTCCTTTCACCCTCAGTTATTGTCCCAGCAAATGTAAGAGTCCTTCCACTCCTTTAACTTAGACAGAGATAAATCTATTTAAAAAGCCAGACACTAGTAACCTGTTTGCTTAAATGGGTGAAGTTAAAACTATTCCAGTTTACCATTACTGAATCAGAAGAGGTCCTATGCTTATAGACACCAAGTTCGATATGTAGAACATTGATACAAAAACAAAGACATAAAATTAGACAATCTGGGTGACAAATATTAACAGTCTCTTAATTTCACGTTAATTTGTACAATCTTGGGAATATCCCCTATATACAGTGTGCTACCTGTTTTTGTCTTGAAGGCAGATACTGTATTATTTCACTGGAATCTGGCACAAATTAGAAAAATTCAATAAATACACACATTTACAAAGTTATTCACTAAAGTGAGAATTCAAGGTGACTTTAAAGTACATTTCAAAATAAAGGGGAAAAAAGTTTTGTTAAAAATTCTCTGCTTTCAGTTCGGGTACTCTGACCTCAAATTTGAGCTTTCACTTTTAATTCTCATTTTAGTAAATAACCATTACAATATGCAATATGTTGCTATAGGGTTAGTCGTTAGACAATAAACTCTGAAATGTATTAATTGAGCACCAAATAAAAAAAATTCAGACTGAGGGGCGGAGCCTGACTGCCAATCTCCTCGGTCGCACATCTCGAGAGCTCTGAGGGAAAACTCTACAAATTACCCTTCATCGACGGCAGCCCACAGTTACTGATTTACAGCAGCAAAAACTGGTCGGTAACCAGATGGACCCCTCGGTTGTGTCTCTGACTGAATTCAGCAGATCTTGTTAGGTGCAGACTCACGGCCTACCAGAGGCCTACTCATGCGGCTGTAGGGAAGCAGCCGATCCCTCTACCACCTGCCTAACGAATCTCACGGAGTCTTCCCCTCTATCTCTCCTTCTCCCCCCACCGGTGAGGGATATCCCGGCATTCATTATCTGTGCCTCGGTGACAGCCTTCAAGCAGAACTCTATTGGTCGTAGCCACCTTTCCTTCCACCTAATGAAACCACACCTCGAATCCAGCAGTCCTGTATCCTGGACAGGTTGGACAGACTGTTTGCAGACTTCTGGTTTAAACTTATCTGTCGCTTGGAAGCTCCTGTGGTGGTCCCGTTGGCACCTACCTTGCCTCAGCCTACTCGACAAAGATCTCCTCCCACGCATCGTGGGGATACCCACAAGGGGGCTCCTAAACGGAAAGCACCTGAGCAACGCAAACTGAGGAAACTGAGAAACCACCAGCTGAAGCGAGTCGGAGACCGACGCTCTGTCCATCCTTGCTGTGGGGCACCAGGGAACTACCTACGCCAAGCGACAATACCACATTTGCTGGAGAAGCCATTACAGCCATCTCTGTGCTGCGTTCATCACTCACCGGGCTCGGGCACACTCTCACTGATTGTGCATGTGGCCCACTGGCGAGCCGCCAACCTTCTAGACTGTGATGTATACCCAGAGGGCATAGGCTAGTGTGACAATAGGCCTGTACCCCAGGGTTTAGTCTTTGCTTATTTCCCGTTATGGGGCATTGTCACTGTAGGCACACACCCTATCTTTGGAAATAGACAACATCCAAAATATATACAACAGGGAAGAGAGTTAGCGCTTAATAACAGGATGGGGGGGCAGCAACCCAAAAAAAGTGAATCCCTCTTGAACCCTTAGAAAAATGGGATGTAAAAAAATGGAATAAAATGGAAATGGAATCAATTTTTGAAGAAGCCCTGTGTGGCGAAACACGTCAATGGTTTTTATTTGTGTATTTTAGCAATAAAAGTTTACTTAAGGGGTTACTTAAAGCTGTACCAATTCTCTTTTTATTGTATTTTATATGCACATGTTTAACTATTTTATTGCTGGCATTTTTCACTAATCCTGTACTCAAAGAAATCCTAGGTGGGGATCATTCCACGAACGCTACTACAATAGAGCAGTACCTTCTGCTCTATATTTGTGTCAGGATCGGGACAGGGATCCAACACGCAGAGTACAAACAGGTACAGGATACATATACCGGACCTTAGAATGGCCGGACTAACGTACGGAGAATATAGAGAATGGTCAGAGACAAGCCGAGGTCGAGGGAACGAGAGGACAGGTAAGCGAGGAACAAGCCGGGTCAAGGATAACAGAGGTAAACAGAGTAAGTCAAACAAGCCGGGTCGGAACCAAAGGGATAACTGAAAATACCAGAGCACTGTGTGACTAGGCAGGCTAGAACCACGACAGGGTAATGAGCAAATGAGAGAAGCACTGTTAAATACCCTGGCTCAGAAGGGTAGACACGCCTCCGACGAGTCCTGATTAGTCTCCAAACAATTGAGTGACAGGTCGTTCCGGGTTGGCGTCATGACGTCGACTTCCGGACGTCATGCTACAAAAGGAAGTGACTCCCTCGCGGCCGGCGTTTATGTGACCGGGTGGACCGCGAGGAACAGGGGAAACAGACCGTCCGGATGGATAGACGTCTAAGTCTCTACCTCTCCCAGAGGTAGAGACTTCAGGTACCCTGACAATTTGTGAGTATATTTTATATATTTTATATACCACATTCCTTTCAAATTGAGAGCACTATTGTTGTTTTTTATATACCCTGGAACCCTGGATACCTAAACCGGATTGACGGACACACCTCTCCATATTATCCCATAGCGGAGATTGTTCCGCTAGACGCCCTCCACTCCAGAGCTGGTTTAAGCTCTTTTAAATGTGAGTCTATTACCTTCATGTTATCTATTTTACCTTTGGATCTCTGACGTATTACACTATCGGCTGTCTGTCATATCTCCCACTTGTCTCTCCACATATACAGATATTTTATCATCCGGACGGATCAACTCCTGAGGATTGCACCCCTATTCTATCCTGTTATATTACTGAGACTTTTAAACTTATTTTACCATCCGGACGGATCAACTCCTGAGGATTGCACCACTATTTTAGTGAGATTTTATTTTCACAATTTTTATTTTATTGACATAGGCTCCTCTTTATTATTGTATTATTTAGACGATTTGGTCTGCTTTTTTATCTGTATACTTACTGTTACGAGACTTTTCGGCGCAACCCTCACCTCCTTTCTGTTTTTACATCCAGAATATAGTCTATAATCTTCCAAACAAGGATGACATATGAACTATAAAGAGGACTTGAATACTTGAGACCCTATTGCATCCAAGTCGGCTACGGCCATCACACCCATCCATTAGAGAGACTGACTACTGATCTATGGAGCATTTTGGGGGATTTGTTGTGCCTTGAGAAACCTGGTTCTGCAACCTTTCACGTGTTAAAACTGAAATTACACCATGCCATCTGCAAAAGACATGGGACATTTTTCATTACAAAAGGGAATTTCATCAAATGGCTGACCATATATAAAGCACACTATGGGGCTGCTTGATTCGTCCACGCCAAATTATCTAGGATAATCGATTCTGTAGCTTTTATTAGAGTAGAATCCATACTATGGTACATTCTAAAGGTTTTGCTATACAACCAGAGCTGGCCACCCTTCATTGCTCCTCTTTAAAGCTCTGACAATTACTTCACACATCAGATATCTGGGAAAATAAATACTTCCTCTTCAGGCTCAAAGATCTGAGTCTATCGCAAGCAGCAGGTGTAACAAACATAAACACTACACACAGCAGACAGGCACAATGAGCTGACGGTTGCCTATCTTCGTGCCATAATTAAGCATTGCTGCAATGAGCCCAAGGTGAGAATCTATTTTTCGAGACAGGAAAGACTTGATTGTGACCATATGTTTGGACTATTCTCCAGCATTAAGGAGGGTCATATATGTCTATCGTGACTATTCATAAGTAAATTGATTTTGACATGTGAAATCCTAAAGGCTTTACATATCAAGGCAAATTATAATTGCTCTTTAAAAGCCAGCTGTGAATGGGACACATTTTCTCCATGTGTTGTGTCAAAAGCATAGTGTGAGCCAATGTTATTAGTCTTAGACCCGGGATATCTTTAATTGTAAGATAAATAATCTTGAATTTAGAAAATGGACCTTTACATCACAGCACTATGTTTTGATAAGCAAGGATCTAGAGAAATATGCATTTTTTAACTCCACAGTTTAGATCATTTTAAAGACAGTGTGTAAAATAAACGGTACGTTCTCCTGAACTATTTGATCTTAACTTTGCAATGCAATATCTCTTGGTAAGTGCTAATACAGGCAAACATTGGAAATCAGCCGATGTAGAGGGCATCAAAGAAACACGTATTGATGAATATGTACATTATATCAAACAGCTACTCTACTTTAGATTGTAAGCCTGTAGGGACAGGCCCACCTTCTGCTACTGTTCCCATATGTCAAACATGCTTTGATTGAATTAAACGTTTATCTTCTGTACAGTGCTGCAAAATTATATGTATATTATTATATATAAGGTGCATATTGTCTGGAATTCAAAATGAAAATAAATGTAACATTTTAGGCCGAAGTAGTGCAAATTAAAATATAGCAGACTTACAGGGTTATTCACTAAACACCGAATTACAACTGACAATTTGCAGATTTATTAAAGCAATACGCGGTCAGTATTTGGTCAGTCTGACCAATTCTGTAGAATTCAAGTGGATTTTGCAGTGGCCCCGTATGCAGCCGAATGGTTTTGCTCAATTCGGTTCGGGTCTATTCAGGGCTATTCGTGTTTAACCCTATAAGAGAATTCTTAGAATTTAATTTTAACTACTGTTAAATGTATATTAAAGTTTTATCAATTGACATTCCAATCCAGTTTAATCCAGTCAGGCCGATACAGCTGTATGGGGCCATGGCGCTACATTCCCAATGTGTGTATGTGTAGATCATCACGCTGCCATTGAACCCCTAGGGAATGTAGTTTCTCCCCTCAATGGCCAGAAGTAAAAGGCAGGAAGGGAAGAAGAAAAAAAAACACCTCACTACCCATAGAGGACAGACCCTATCTTGCCCCAAACAAATTACACACAAACACTGCATCCACTACACAAGCACACACTGCATCCACTACACACACACACACTGCATCCACTACACAAGCACACACTGCATGCAGGGACGGCCTTATGCCTTAAGGCATCCTGTGCAAAAAATTGTCACAGCGCCCCCTTATTTATGTATAACGTATGTAAAGGGGTGTAGTGTTTATAAAGAGGATTTATTTATAAAGAGGATAAATGTGTGCGAGAGGCATGATGTCTGTGTCTGATATGTATGCTATGTGCTGGCTGTGTGAAATTTGTGCTGGGATTATGGGCTGTCTGTGATGGGTATTTAATATGCATGTAGGCAGTGGCGGGCTAAGGGGGGGGCGGAGGAGGCGGTCTGCCCCGGGTGCCACCAGATAGGTCTGAGGGCTAATGGGGGATGTGTGAGCTGCGCCCCATGGCAGCTGGGGTGTCGCACAGCTCACACGCAGAGACCAGCAAGCTGGCTGCACGGAAGGAAGAAGGGGCGGAGCTACATACATTGAGGGGCGGGGCCAAACCGAGAGCGGGGCGGGGGTGCAGCAAGAAGAAATCCCTGCTCCTCCACCTAACAGGCTCCAGCCAGGGAAGGACTTTAACCCCTTAAGGACCAAACTTCTGGAATAAAAGGGAATCATGACATGTCACACATGTCACGTGTCCTTAAGGGGTTAATGAATTCACTCCTCCAGCCCACACTGTCTGTAAGTAAGAGAGTGTGTGTGTAACTGCCTGTAACTGTATGTGTGTGTGTGTGTGTGTGTAACTGTCTGTCTGTAACTGTGTGTGTGTGTGTGTGTGTGTGTGTGTGTGTGTGTGTGTGTAACTGTCTGCCTGTAACTGTGTGTGTGTGTGTAACTGTCTGTCTGTAACTGTGTGTGTGTGTGTGTGTGTGTAACTGTCTGTCTGTAACTGTGTGTGTGTGTGTGTGTGTGTGTAACTGTCTGCCTGTAACTGTGTGTGTGTGTGTGTAACTGTCTGTCTGTAACTGTGTGTGTGTGTGTGTAACTGTCTGCCTGTAACTGTGTGTGTGTGTGTGTAACTGTCTGTCTGTAACTGTGTGTGTGTGTGTGTGTGTGTGTGTGTGTGTGTGTGTGTGTGTGTGTGTGTGTAACTGTCTGCCTGTAACTGTGGGCCGCCATCAGGGCATGACAACCGTGACAGCCGTCCGGGCCCCACGTGTTTCAGCGGAACTGTCGCCGGTGCATCTGCATCAGCATCTGCATCAGCATTTAGGGCCACCCAATGGGCCCTATTATCTTCAGGGGTCCGGTCAGCGCTGTAATAGCGCGACCGGGCCCCTTTAAAAAAAAAATGCAGCCCAAAAGCAAGTGCTGCTGGGAGGAAGTGATGTCCGGTCACTTCTTCCCAGTTTACTCCGCGCGGGAAGGAGGAGAGAAAGGCCGCGAGGAGAGGCAGCCGAATCACATCATCCCCAGCCACCCTCCTGCGACGAAATGGTAAGGAAGAGAGGAGGGTGGCTGGGGATGAGGTGTGTGTATATATGTATGCCAGTGTGTGTATGCCAGTGTATGTATGCCAGTGTGTGTATGCCAGTGTGTGTATGCCAGTGTATGTATGCCAGTGTGTGTATGCCAGTATATGTGTATGCCAGTGTATGTATGCCAGTGTATGTATGCCAGTGTATGTGTATGCGTGTGTGTATGCCAGTGTATGTGTATGCGTATGCCAGTGTATGTGTATGCCAGTGTGTGTATGCCAGTGCGTGTGTATGCCAGTGTATGTATGCCAGTGTGTGTATGCCAGTGTAAGTATGTCAGTGTATGTGTATGCCAGTGTATGTATATGCCAGTGTATGTATGCCAGTGTGTGTGTATGCCAGTGTGTGTATGTATGCCAGTGTGTGTATGCCAGTGTATGTGTATGCCAGTGTGTGTATGCCTTTGTGTGTATGTATGCCAGTGTGTGTATGCCCGTGTATGCCAGTGTGTGTATGCCAGTGTGTGTATGCCAGTGTATGTGTATGCCAGTGTGTGTATGCCAGTGTATGTATGTCAGTGTGTGTATGCCAGTGTGTGTATGTATGTGTGTGTATGTATGTGTGTGTATGTATGCCAGTGTATGTGTGTATGCCAGTGTATGTGTGTATGTATGCCAGTGTATATATATAGAAATGTATTACCCTTTGTACAGATGGATACAAAACAAAGCTGGCTATAAATCTTCCAAAACGCTATTTATCTGACTGCAACTGATGGACATTATTTTTTTTAATGATGTTATATTTGTATTCCTGGACCCAGCAGCTGGTATACCAAAGTGCCAAGATGCCATGTTGTCCATTGTTTAACTGCTGGAGTTAACCCTGCTGATCATAGGAGGTATCTTTTCGCTCCTCACTCAGAGAAAGCATTGGCTGGTAGGTTATTTCGAAGACTGTAAATATTTATGTATGCCAGTGTATGTATGCGAGTGTATGTGTGTATGCCAGTGTATATATGTGTGTATGCTAGTGTATGTATGTGTGTATGTATGTGTGTATGCCAGTGTATATATGTGTGTATTCCAGTGTATGTATGCCCGTGTATATATGTATGTATGCCAGTGTATGCCAGCCAGTGTATGTATGTATACCAGCCAGTCTATGTATGTATGTATGTATGCCTATATATGTATGCCAGTATGTGTATGTATGTATGCCAGTGTGTGTATGTATGTATGTGTGTATGTTTGTTTGCATGTATGTATGCCAGTATATGTATGTATGTATGCCAGTGTATGGATGTATGCATGCCAGTGTATGTATGTATGTATATATGTATGCCAGTGTGTGTCTGTCTGTATGTATGTATGTATGCCAGTGTGTGTCTGTATGTATGTATGTATGCCTGTCAGTATGTATGTATGTATGCATGTATGTATCAGTATGCAGTATGTGTCTGTATATGTATGTTTGTCAGTATGTATGTCTGTATGTATACGTGTGTGTGTGTGTGTCAGTATCTCCCTATGCATGTGTGTATGTCTGTTTCAGTATTTGTATCTGTTAGTGTGTATGTATTCCTGTGGGGGGGATTTGGAGGCGGGACCTGTGGGCGGGCTTGAAGGGGGGCCCAGACCTTGAGCTGTGTTAGGGGCCCCAAAATTAGGCGGCCCTGACTGTGTGTGTGTATAACTGTCTGCCTGTAACTGTGTGTGTATGTGTGTGTAACTGTCTACCTGTAACTGTGTGTGTATAACTGTCTGCCTGTAAATATGTGTGTATGTGTGACTGTCTGCCTGTAACTGTGTGTATGTGTGTGTAACTGTGTGTGTGTGTATAACGGTCTGTCTGTAACTTTGTGTGTGTGTGTAACTGTCTTCCTGTAACTGTGTGTAACTGTCTGACTGTAACTGTGTGTGTGTGTGACTGTCTGTCTGTAACTGTGTGTCTGTGTGTGTGTAATGGTCTGCCTGTAAAAGTGTGTGTGTGTGTGTAACTGTCTTGCTGTAACTGTGTGTAACTGTCTGCCTGTAACTGTGTGTGTGTGTGTGTTTGTGACTGTCTGTCTGTAACTGTGTGTCTGTGTGTGTAATGGTCTGCCTGTAACTGTGTGTGTGTGTAACTGTCTTCCTGTAACTGTGTGTAACTGTCTGCCTGTAACTGTGTGTGTGTGTGTGTGTGTGTGTGACTGCATGCCTGTGACTGTGTGTGTGTGACTGCCTGTGACAGTCTGCCTGTGACTTGTGATGCGACTGTCTGCCTGTGACTGTGTGTGTGTGACTGTCTGCATGTAACTGTGTGCGTGACTGCCTGTAACTGACTGTGTGTGTAACTGTCTGCAACTGTGTGCGTGTGACTAGCTGCCTGTAACTGTGTGTGTGTAGCAGTAACTATGTGTATGACTGTCTGCCTGTGACTGTGTGCGTTTGACTGTCTGCTTGTAACTGTGTGTGACTGTCTGCCTGTAACTGTGTGTGAGGGGGTGCAGGGATTTTGTAGAAGGGGCAGTGGTTTTAAAAAGTTTACAAATTTGTTCAATACATTTTTTTAAAATGTAAAAAAAGAACACATTAAAAAATGTAGGGTTTTTTTTGTTTTGTTTTTTGGAGAGGGGGTGGACCCGCCCCGGTGCCACATGCTCTAGGTACGCCCCTGCATGTAGGCCCATGTGTGAATGGTCTGCATTTTTACAGATTCACATGCACACAGTATCACGGTCAGATGCACACAATTATACACATGCACTGTCAAATACAGCCACATGCACACAGTCCCAGGCACATAGTAACACACAGTTATAGGTAAATAGTTATACACACAGTTAAAGGCAGTTACACACACGACAGACTGTTACACACACACAGTTACAGACAGTCTCACACACATAGGTACAAGCAGACAAAGTTACAGACAGCCACACACACTCCGTTACAGACAGTATCTTTCACACACACACACACACACACACACACACACACACACACACACACACACACACACACACACACACACACACTCTCTGGCAGACTCTCTCTCTTACACACAGCCATACACACACAGTTATAGACAGTCTCTCTCTCTCACACAGCTACAGAAAGTCTCTCTCTCACACACACAGTTACAAACAGTCTCTCTCTCTCACACACAGTACCTGTTTCCATTATCCCTGGGGTACAGGTGCCTGGGGAGCAGGGACTCCTACCTGCTTCCTCCACAGTATGTACAAGTTCCCAGGCAGCGGATTCTGGCTGTGTGTAGCTCTGCCCTTGCTGCTCATGTACCTCCGCCCCCTCTGTGAATTTAGTTATGCCCCTGCCTTATCAGCTAGTCTGCCCAATAAGAATTAAATGCTTCCACGCCACGCTACATCATAGTAGTGCTCTGTGCACTCCCTGACTTCTCTCAACCAGGGAGTGTGTGAGCTGTGTCGTCCACATGGCCCCCCTGCTGCCATGGTGCCCTGTGCGACCGCACAGCTTGCACACCCCTAAGGCAGGCCCTAACTGCATCCACTACACACACAAATACTGCATCCACTATACACAAACACTGCCTTCACTTCACACACTGTATCAACTACATTCACAAACACTGTATCAAATATACACACACTGTTCTCACTTCACACACACACATACACTGCTTCCTTATGGGCGGACTCAGGGCAGGTGTGTACCATGGGGTTGGCAAAACCGGCGCCCGCCAGGGGTGCAGGCCGAGGAGGGGCGTAAAAATCAAGTGTCAGTGGGACAGGTGATTTTTGCGCCCCCTGCTCGGACTGCACCCTCAGCACCCCCACTGAAGTGTGCGGCTCCATAAGGGAACCGCACAGTACACACACACTAGGAGGGGGAGCTCCCCCCCCCCCTGTTCTGTGTAGGAGCGCCGGGTAGTCACAGTGTGAGAGCGCGCCGTCATCGAGAGACCATCAGAGAGACAGGGATTCAACTGGCACAACCAAGGTATTTATTAAAAAAATGATACCAGTAAAGACTCCAGCTTGTAATATTGTGCAAGGCCTGAGTGCCCTGGGGCAGCAGTGTGATGCGGCCTTTAAGAATTTATCCGTGGCGGGATGCAGATGCGTCACCAAGATTGTGAGAGAGCGGCCAATGTAATGTTGTCTTTGTTGCCACTGGAAATCTCGTCCGGTATCTTTTCTCTCTTGCATGGTACATGCAAGAGGCTGTTTGAAGTCCTGGGCAATATATAAGTCCTGGGTGCTGGAGCAAGTACCATGAGTGCGCTCTCAGTGTTGGGGTAAGTCCTGGATGCTGGGACAAGTCTTGTGAGTGCAATCTTAGTGCTAGGGCAAGTCATGTGAGTGCAATCTCAGTGCTTCGGTAAGTCCTGGTTGCTGGGGTGGGTACTGGGACAAGTCATGTGAGTGCAATCTCAGTGCTAGGGCAAGTCCTGGTTGCTGTAGCAAGTCCTGGGAGTGCAATCTGTGTGCTCGGGTAAGTTAATACATGCCCCCACTATATACAAAGGGTTATGTCTCACACACTGCCCTTCTATATACCCATGCACAGGGCAATTCAAATAACCTTGTGTAAATACTGGTGATATATATATTGCCCTGGGAAGGGGTCTATATCTATAAATGTACTTTTAAAATGCATGGTTACCCTTTTGTGAACAAGAATATAGCGTTATAAGATGGGGCTGTTATAATGACGCAATGCTATGGGCCTGCTTTTATTTCCAGGGCTGGTCTTTATCCCCAGTCCGGCACTAATGTGGGAAAAAAGAGAATATCCAGAGCACTCCCTTATCCACTAAACAGCAACTTCGGTGTGGACAGATTTTTTTAGTTTTTAAATCTAGGCAAAAAATAATTGGGGTTTAGTTACATTATATGATCATACATTGCATAAGCCTGCCACAACGTCAATGTACCCCATCTTTGGCAGGTCCTACTCTAACAGCCTAATGTCTGCTTCATAAACTACTTGGGGGGGAATTCCATCTGGAGTTCTTTAGCAGACTAAATAGGGTCCTGAGAAGAGGCACCTGTGACAGGGAGGGGTGCAAAACCAAGGAGTTGGCTAGACTCCCAAATATATATTTGTGCTCGGAATTTATCTAATATGTAATGGAATGTAGAAGGTGAAGCAAAGTTGGTTGAGGTGTGCCGAAACCAACGTATGAGTAGGCCTGTAAAAGAGGGCCCACAAAGGTGAATTGTTAATATAGATGGGTGTAGGTGGGTGGGGACAAACAGCTTGCATGACAAAGGTAAGTAGGGGGGGTAGGGTTTATGTAGGATCATAACTCCTCCCACAACTTCAGGCCAAATGGGCTTCCAACTTGTGCTCGGAATTTATCTAATACGTAATGGAATGTAGAAGGTGAAGCAAAGTTGGTTGAGGTGTGCCGAAACCAATGTACGAGTAGGCCCGTAAAAGAGGACAAAAAGAGGATTCAAAGAAAACACACTTTATGCCAGTTAAATACAGCGTGGGTACTGAAAGTTTGTAAGGAGCTTTTACTCTGATTGAGGTATATATGTAACTGCGCTGAGGATTAGCTGTGGCCCCATCACTTTGTGAAGTAGACTGGGGTGTAAGAGCTTGAAGCTGCTGATGCAGCACTTTGCGACAGAAAGACCAGCGAAGGAAGCCATGATGTATCTCCACCTTAATGGAAGGTTTAGACGTAGAGTAGTGGATTAAGACTGATAGTGTGTGGTTGACCTAGGAGACATAAAACGGTGTGAGAGCATAGGAGGTTTAAGTAAGATGCTTGATTTGTAGGTTTGGAAAAAGAGGCAAAAAAAAAACAAAAAACATATTGTAATTGCAAAAGTCTTGATTCAAGCAAACTCTAATTGTGATATGAACAATATACAAGGCCCTGGCGTGAGTGATAGAGCAGTCGTGAAACTGCATGAAGCATGCACACCTGTACGTGGTGAAATTGTGTGCTTAGTCCAAGATCAGCTCATGGAATGGTGGTATCTTGGATGGTATGTAGTGGATCGTAGGGAGTGCCTGAAAGAAAACCTTAAATTGAGAGCGTGCAAAGTGTTAGCAGTTGTGTAGTGGACACCAGGAATAAAAATGTAGACTAGAAAGAGGGGTTGCTACCTGCCAAATCATCCTGCGAATCAGCCACAGTGGCGGCGAGTATGACCACTCTTGCTAATGAGATTGCAGGCTGAGGAGTTGTCAGAGCAGCATTTAACTGCCTTGCCGGTCCAAAGATGACCCCATGTGAGGTTGGCCGCCACGTTGGAGTAGATCTCTGACAAAGTAGAAGTCTCTGTAAAGGCCGGCAAGGCATCCGTCACAGTGGGCCAGGCATCCCTAACCCGATTTAAAGATTACTAAGTATTAGTAAATTATGCCCCTACTCGCTACTTGCTGTCTATTAAACAGTGAGTAGCCTGTGGCTGCTCACTGTTGTTAAAACAAAAAAAAAGGTCTCCCCTCACGAGCCCCCACTAAAACCCGCCCTGAGCGGCGGGTGGGGGCCCTAATGTAAAATAATGGGGGGGACCTACTGTCCTCCCCCTGGGCCCCCACCTAATGTCCTCCCCCCTGGCCCCCACCCCTGAGCGGCGGGTGGGGGCCCTAATGTAAAATAATGGGGGGGACCTACTGTCCTCCCCCTGGGCCCCCACCTAATGTCCTCCCCCCTGGCCCCCACCCCTGAGCGGTGGGTGGGGGCCCTAAATACTAATAAGGGGGGGACCTAATGTCCTCCCACCTGGCCCCCACCCCTGAGCGGTGGGTGGGGGCCCTAATGTCCTCCCCCCTGGCCCCCACCCCTGGTGACAGAGGTACCCCGAGTGTTGTGAAAAGGAGGCTGTGGTGGTGTGAACACGGTTAGGTGTTTGTGAACCTGTTAAATCAACAAAAAATTCATCCAGATAGTGGATGACCTGAATATTTTTAGGTGCGGCCAGCAGAGGGTTTGTGCGAAGATGTTGAATACTTAGGGCTGCTCCTAGAGCCAAACGTAGACAAGGTGCCATTGTGGAGGGTGAATAGGTAGTAGATTAACCCCTTAAAGACCAAACTTCTGGAATAAAAGGGGATCATGACATAACACACATGACATGTGTCCTTAAGGGGTTAAAGGCATTGGATAAGTCTGACTTGCTCAACCAAGCTTTACTACTTGCTGAAGTGATAGCTTGTATGGCATGGTCGATTTGCGTAGTGCAGTGAGAACTCCTTAACGGGAATGAGGAGTTTTGATGCTGGGAATGGAAGTAGAGTGCGGTGCGGAAGGGGACTATGATCAGATGTATAAAAGGGTATTGTGAATGGCTACCTCGATGGGAATGGTACGCCAAGATGAGAAGTGTGAGGACCGGAAAAGAGGCGATCGTGAAACCAGCGTATGATTGCTGTGGACAGAAGGTGGCCCACTATAAGAGGGTCAATGGATGTAGATAATAGGTTGGTGGAATATGAGTTCACCTGTGGGAATGGTGATAAGGCCTGTGTGATTGGAACAGAGTAGGCCGGTGAGACGTATGGAGTAGTGATAGTGGATGGTGGGAGACGGGGAGGGAAATGAGGGGTAAGTCAGACTGTATGACCGAGATCGCCAGGTGAGGGCCTGCTGGGCTTAATGAGACACCTGGTGTGGCTATAGCCGATTCCACTTATCAGCCTGTTGATCGTTTGGACCGGGGTCTCCTGATTGGAATCTGAGGAGTAAGCTGATGGCCCTTGTGAACTAGAGCCGGGCCTGGGGACGTTGGCCTGAGCCGTCGTGAGCCTGTGTAGTCCTGCCTTACTGGTAGTGGCTGGAGATGGGATACCCCTGTGACTGAGCTCTGCTGACATTTTTGGAATGTACCAGTATCCCAGGTAACTGAGGGTAAAAGGGGTGAGGGATTCCTTTGGAGACCCAGGTGGGAATGGTGATAAGGCCTGTGTGATTGGAACAGAGTAGGCCGGTGAGACGTATGGAGTAGTGATAGTGGATGGTGGGAGACGGGGAGGGAAATGAGGGGTAAGTCAGACTGTATGACCGAGATCGCCAAGTGAGGGCCTGCTGGGCTTAATGAGACACCTGGTGTGGCTATAGCCGATTCCACTTATCAGCCTGTTGATCGTTTGGACCGGGGTCTCCTGATTGGAATCTGAGGAGTAAGCTGATGGCCCTTGTGAACTAGAGCCGGGCCTGGGGACGTTGGCCTGAGCCGTCGTGAGCCTGTGTAGTCCTGCCTTACTGGTAGTGGCTGGAGATGGGATACCCCTGTGACTGAGCTCTGCTGACATTTTTGGAATGTACCAGTATCCCAGGTAACTGAGGGTAAAAGGGGTGAGGGATTCCTTTGGAGACCCAGGCCTGACTGGCGTGCTGGGTATTTCGTCCAACAGCAGACCGATTATTGGGATGGATTCTTGTGACATTCTGAAAAAGAAATAATGATTTGGATAAGTAATGTGTCTTAGAGGTGTGGATGAGACCTTTGGAGAACTGGCCTGCTAGCTAGTGCCGAAGCGAAAAAAAATTCTAGAACCAAGTGACAGGTGAGGCCCTGCTAGTGCCAAGTGGCGGAGAGAGGCTCTACCTATGATTTGGGCTGAGGGAATTTTGTGGCCACTTGAATGTGGTGGCAGGGTGTCGGCCTCTCGGTGACCGTAAGAGATTCAAAACGTGTGCCCGTGAATTGGGAAGCCCTAACTGTAGCCCTAAAGAATGGCGAGCGAGGTAGCTAACTATGATTCGGTCGTGGGGCTGAACCTCCGTGTATGAGGTGGGGGTGTAGACCTCGCGGGACCGTAGTGTTACTTAGGATAGCTAAGGCCAGCGCCTAACCCTCAATGCCAGTTCTCTAGCCTGATGGGGCTTGTGTCTTAGAATGGTGTGATATAACGTATGTAGATACTTAACCTTGAGTGTTTGTCATCTTTCTTTGGGCAATGCGCAGGAAGATTACAATATAGTCTTGCTTCTGCAGGGAACCGGCCCGGTCCGGGAAACCTTAGGGGGAAAAGATGCTAGTGGACCTGAGGCGTGTCACTAGTATAATGAGTGTAAAAATTTTGAACATATGGGTAGGTGTGTATCAGAGATACTGTAACGTAAGAACTTGACTAAGCTGAGGGACCTGAACGTAGGTCCGTAAATTAGACACAAGCCCCTGGGTTCCCACAAATGTGAATATTTTTCAATGAAACGAAGGCGAAGTGAGGCCTTAAGAAGAAACGTAAACGTAGTGAGTAAGATTACCAATACCTGATACTGTAATGCAGGGAACCAGGTAGCCTGTATGTTGTCGATGGCGTAGGACTTGGCGAGCTGCGGTGATGATGCAGGTCTAAGTAATGATATGTAGAACTGAATGACAAAAACATGTACCGTTAAATATGGTAGTAATACGGTGGATTATGATAATGAGATTGTTTTTGACATTTGTGAGGAATCTTAGACCAGGTACGTTTTGAAGTTTAGAACCCACTTTGGGAGGTGGCTGTATGAGACCGTGGAGGCTGAATCAGGCCTCAAGGGAAAACGTAAAATGGTAAACCTTCTTACCTGTTACAGAAATGCGGGATACTAGGAACCTCTTCTTGGAGCTTTGCTTGAAGAAAAGTATAAGTAGAAGCAAGGTGATGTAGGTTTGTGTGATTGATGAAATAATCACAGTGAGGAAACACAGATCTGGCCCGTTTGAAGTTTAGAACCCACTTTGGGAGGTGGGGAGGCTGAATGAGGCCGTGGAGCTGGTAAACCTTCTTACCTGATACAGTAAAAAACCTAAAAAACATATGCAGACTAAGTGTAAGGAACCAGTAAATAAGGACTTTTAAGGAACAGAGATTTTTTTTAAATCGTGCTAATGGTCTGTAATGAGCCTGGTGAAAAAGGACCTTATGGCTTAACCGATGAGCGGAGACCTTAGTTGCATAGAAGACTAATACATAAGGGAAAGTACAATAGACTAAGTCTCAGCAGGGTACGATAACGCCTGGAGGTGTACTTTATAACTTAACTTATAAGAGAAAGTGGACAAACTGTGCCTTTAAGAAGATTTACCCTGTAAAAGATAGGTGTCCCATAATTATGTGACCATAGCGGAAAATTAGAAACACATATTATTTAACCAGTGGTGACTTTAAGAGCCATATAATAAAAACACATAAATACATATAGGATAAATAATGCGAGGGCTTAGAAACGTGAAAGCATAACTATACTATTACAGTAGATTAGAGATGTCCCCTATTCGTCA
Organism: Pelobates fuscus; assembly: GCF_036172605.1. NCBI lineage: Eukaryota > Metazoa > Chordata > Amphibia > Anura > Pelobatidae > Pelobates > Pelobates fuscus. The sequence goes on along the minus strand of NC_086322.1, from coordinate 45,966,580 downwards.
TCATTGAGTAAACTTTGACCCTGTACCTCACAGTCAGCAGACACATTCCAGCCAATCAGCAGCAGACCCTCCCTCCCAGACCCTCCCACCTCCTGGACAGCATCCATTTTAGATTCATTCGGAAGCTGCATTCTTAGTGAGAGGAGGGACAGTGTAGCTGCTGCTGATTTAATAGGGAAATCGATAGCTAGGCTAGTATATTCAGTGTCCACTACAGTCGTGAAGGACTCATCTGATCTCTGCTGTAAGGACAGCACCCCAAAAAGCCCTTTTTAGGGCTAGAACATCAGTCTACTTTTTTTTTCTGTGTAATCTAATTGGAGTTGCCTGCCTGCCAGCGTGTGTGTAAGGCTCACAGCGTATACTGTGCCCACTTGCCCAGTGCCACCACTCATATCTGGTGTCACAATAGCTTGCATTTAAAAAAACTAAAAACTTTTTTGACTGTAATATAATAGCAGTCAGTTTCCTTCACACGTGTGCGTTTCAGGGCCTGCCAGGGCACAGTGTCACACCAGTGCAACTCATATCTGGTGTAACAGTAGTGTACATTTAAAAAAAAAAAATAGAGATTTGACTGTGAAATAATAGCAGTCAGTTTCCTTCACACGTGTGCGTTTCAGGGCCTGCCAGGGCACAGTGTCACACCAGTGCAACTCATATCTGGTGTAACAGTACTGTACATTTAAAAACAACAACACTTTTTTGACTGTGAAATAATAGCAGTCAGTTTCCTTCACGTGTGTGAATTTCAGGGCCTGCCAGGGCACAGTGTCACACCAGTGCAACTCATATCTGGTGTAACAGTAGTGTACATTAAAAAAAACCTAGAAATTTGACTGTGAAATAATAGCAGTAAGTTTCCTTCACATGTGTGCGTTTCAGGGCCTGCCAGGGCACAGTGTCACACCAGTGCAACTCATATCTGGTGTAACAGTAGTGTACATTTAAAAAAAAAATATATATATTTGACTGTAATAGATTGAATAGCAGTTAGTTGTCTGCAAGCGTGTGTGTCAGGCCTACAGGGTCTACTCTGCCAACTTCTGCCAGGCAGATAGGAGGGTAAGGACCATAAAGGGAGGGGGGTGTAAGGACCAGGGAGGGGGGTGTAAGGACCATGAAGGGGGGGTAAGGACCATGAAGGGGGGGTAAGGACCATGAAGGGAGGGGGGTGTAAGGACCATGAAGGGAGGGGGGTGTAAGGACCATGAAGGGAGGGGGGGTAAGGACCATGAAGGGAGGGGGGGTAAGGACCATGAAGGGAGGGGGGGGTAAGGACCATGAAGGGAGGGGGGTAAGGACCAGGGAGGGGAGTGTAAGGACCATGAAGGGGGGTAAGGACCATGAAGGGAGGGGGGGTGTAAGGACCAGGGAGGGGGGTGTAAGGACCATGAAGGGAGGGGGGGTAAGGACCATGAAGGGAGGGGGGGGGGGGTAAGGACCATGAAGGGAGGGGGGTAAGGACCAGGGAGGGAGTGTAAGGACCATGAAGGGGGGTAAGGACCATGAACTGAGGGGGGTGTAAGGACCAGGGAGGGGGGTGTAAGGACCATGAAGGGAGGGGGGGTAAGGACCATGAAGGGAGGGGGGTAAGGACCATGAAGGGAGGGGGGGTAAGGACCATGAGGGGAGGGGGGTAAGGTCCATGAGGGGAGGGAGGGTAAGGACCATGAGGGGAGGGGGGTTTGACCACTAAGGGGTTTGGGAGAGGGAGGACCACTAAGGGGGTGAAGGACCACCAAAGGGGGGTAAGGAGGGAGGACCACTAAGGAGAGGGGAGGAGGGTAAGGACCACTAAGGGGGGGGAGAGGGTAATGACCACTGGGGGGGAGATTACCACTGAGGGGTTTGGGAGGGGGAGGACCACTAAGGGGGAGAGGGGGAGTGAGAAGACCACCAAGGGGTACTGCAGAGGGACAGGGGGCCAAGGGAGAGCCCTAAGGGACAGAAGGGGAGAACATGGAGGGACAGGAGGGAAGGGGAAATCAATAACTGACAGGAGGGGAGAGCACTATGAATTTTTTTTTTTTTAAAAGAGCTGCTCCCCTCTCAGTCCCTATCCTACCCCACAAACCCTCTCTTTTACACTACACACATACATAATGCATCCCCCACACACACACACACAGAAACATACAATGCATTACAACTCACACACAGACACACCCGAAACACACAATGCATCCCTTACGTTCACACAAACACTCATTCTCTTACACACAGAAACAAAATGCATCTCTTACACAATCAATGCACCCCTTACAGACACACACTGTATTCAATTACATACACAGAAACACACCTTGCACCCCTTACACACACACACGGAAACATACAATGCATTCCTTACACACAAACACACACTGCATCCCCTATAAACACACTACATCCCTTACACAAATTGGTATCCCTATACACTACATTCCATAAGAACACACACACATTGCATCCAGTCTACAAGAACACATAAAACATCCCCTACACACATACACTCCCCTTCCTGTGAGAGAACTCATGGGTGGGCCATGTAGGTATTTATGGGTGGGCATTGTAGGCATACTCACGGTCAAGCCCTGGGGGCCCAGACCTTGAGCTGTGTAATGGGCCCTGTTCGTTAATTGTTGTCTCCAGAGAGCCTCTTCTACACCAGACCTGTAGAGCCAGACTGAGCCCATCATCAGCCTCTTGTCCTCATCTGGTGGTAAGTAGGCAATCCAATATATTATTAGTGGCACTAATCTCTAATTTACCTCACATTAAATGGATACTATAGTCACCAGAAGCACTACAGCATAATGTAGTGGTTCTGGTGTCTATAGCCTGTGCCTGTAGGCTTTTTAATGTAAACAGTCTTTTCCGATAAAAGACACTTTGTGAACACTGACGTTGGCCCATATGGCAGAGCATATGGGCGGGGCATTGTGATGTCACATGGTGGGCAGGACATATGGGGGGCGGCAAATTTTTTTTTGCCTACGGCGGCAAAAATCCTTGCACCGGCCCTGTACCCGCTGCTGCTTCCTTTGCTGAGTTGTCAGATACAAGTGAAGTGGTTGATGATGATGATGCATCCGTGGATGTCACGTGGGTGCCCGCTAGAAGAGAAGAAGAACAGGGGGAAAGTTCAGATGGGGAGACAGAGAGGAGGAGGAGACGAGTTGGAAGCAGTCAGACACAGTCAGTGGCACAGTCAGACAGCATGCATCGGCACCCAGGGTCAGCCAGACAGCATGCCAATCAACGCATGCTGTTGCCACCACCAGAATGCCGTCATTGCAGAGCTCAGCAGTGTGGCATTTTTTTTGTGTGTCTGCCTCTGACAACAGCGATGCCATTTGCAACCAGTGCCAAAAGAAACTGAGTCGTGGGAAGTCCAACACCCACCTAGGTACAACTGCTTTGCAAAGGCACATGATCGCACATCACAAACACCTATGGGATCAAAACATGAGTACAAGCAGCACACAAACTCAAAGCCGCCATCTTCCTCCTGGTGCAGCATCTTCAGCCACGTCACCCCTCCTGTCCTCCTTGCCCCCTCTCAACCATCCGCCACTCCGTCTCTCACCTTGAGCAGTTCCTGCTCATCTGCCCACAGTCAGGTGTCGGTCAAGAAGCCAATGTCACAAAGTCACCCCCTTGCCCGGCATCTGACAGCTGGCTTGTCTGAACTCTTAGCCCGCCAGCTTTTACCATACAAGCTGAGGCGTTCCAAAAATTTTTAGCTATTGGGACACCGCAGTGGAAGGTACCCGGCCGAAATTTATTTGCACAAAAGGCAATCCCCAACCTGTACTCGATTGAGCAAAAGGAAGTAATGGCATGTCTGGCACACAGTGTTGGGGCAAGGGTCCATCTGACCACTGATACCTGGTCTGCAAAGCATGGTTAGGGCTACACTGCGCATTGGGTAAACCTGCTGATGGCTGCCAAGCATGGAATGCGTGGCTCTGCAGAGGAGTTGGTGACACCGCCACGACTTGCAGGCAGGCCTGCTGCCAACTCCTCTACTCCTCCTACTCCATCCTCTTCCATAACCTCCTCGGCTGAGTCCTCTTCTGCTGCTGCGTCTTGCTCCACATCAACGGCACCCCCCCCCCCCCCCCAGCTCCCCAGGTACTATTCCACATCCCGGATACGGCAGTGTCACGCCGTCTTGGGGTTGACTTGCCTGAAAGCAGAGAGTCACACCGGACCAGCACTCCTGTCCGCCCTGAACGCACAGGTGGATCAGTGGCTGACTCCGCACCAACTGGAGATCGGCAAAGTGGTTTGTAACAACGGAAGAAATTTGTTGGTGGCATTGAATTTGGGCAAGTTAACACATGTGCCGTGCATGGCACATGTGTGTAATCTGATCGTACAACGCTTTGTGCATAAGTACCCAGGCTAACAGGACGTCCTGAAGCAGGCCAGGAAGGTGTGTGGCCATTTTAGGCGTTCCTACACGGCCATGGCGCACTTTTCAGATATCCAGCGGCGAAACAATATGCCAGCGCTTGATTTGCGACAGCCCGACACATTGGAATTCAACACTCCTAATGTTCGAACGCCTGCTCCAACAAGAAAAAGCCGTTAACGACTATTTGTATGACCGGGGTGCTAGGACAGCCTCTGTGGAGCTGGGAATTTTTTTGCCACATTACTGGACGCTCATACGCAATGCCTGTAGGCTCATGAGTCCTTTTGAGGAGGTGACAAACCTAGTCAGTCGCACCGAAGGCACCATCAGCGACATCATACCATTTGTTTTCTTCCTGGAGCGTGCCCTGCGAAGAGTGCTGGATCAGGCCGTAGATGAGCGTGAAGAGGAAGAGTTGTGGTCACCATCACCACCAGAAACAGCCTGATCAGCATCGCTTGCTGGACCTGCGGCAACGCTGGAAGAGGATTGTGAGGAAGGAGTCAGAGGAGGAATGTGGTTTAGAGGAGGAGGAAGACCAACCACAACAGGCATCCCAGGGTGCTCGTTGTCACCTATCTGGTACCCGTGGTGTTGTACGTGGCTGGGGGGAAGAACATACCTTCAGTGAGATCACTGAAGACGAGAAACGGGACATAAGTAGCTCGGCATCCAACCTTGTGCAAATGGGGTGTTTCATGCTGTCGTGCCTGTTGAGGGACCCTCGTATAAAAAGGCTGAAGGAGAACGACCTGTACTGGGTGTCCACGCTACTAGACCCCCGGTATAAGCAGAAAGTGCCTGAAATGTTACCGAATTACCGCAAGTCGGAAAGGATGCAGCAGTTCCAAAATAAATTAAAAAGTATGCTTTACACAGCGTATAAGGGTGATGTCACAGCACAACGGGAATCTAACAGGGGAAGAGGTGAAAGTAATCCTCCTCCTCCCACGACCGCGCCGGCAAGGACAGGATGCTTTACATACGTGTTGTTGATGGAGGACATGCGGAGCTTTTTAAGTCCTACGCATCGCCACAGCCCTTCAGGGTCCACCCTCAGAGAACGACTCGACCGACGGGTAGCAGACTACCTCGCCTTAACTGCAGATATCGACACTCTGAGGAGCGATGAACCCCTTGACTACTGGGTGTGCAGGCTTGACCTGTGGCCTGAGCTATCCCAATTTGCGATAGAACGTCTGGCCTGCCCCGCTTCAAGTGTCCTGTCAGAAAGGACCTTCAGTGCAACAGGAGGTATTGTCATTGAGAAGAGAAGTCGCCTAGGTCAAAAAAGTCTAGATTACCTCACCTTTATTAAGATGAATGAGGGATGGATCCCGAAGGGACGGACAGTGGGTGATACATTTGACTAAAAAAGGCCTGATGAGGGGGACATAACAGGGATTAAACTGATAAGAATAGTACTACTTAACACACCACTCCTATCTGGTGGCACATTAGATTACACGCGCAGTGCCCCAAATATGAAGTAGGAGGACCGACCAAGCATCTTTTTCCATCTCCCGGTTCCTAAAATCGATGCCATATACACGTCCACTGATAGGGGACGTAACAGGGATTAAACTGATAAGAATAGTACTACTTAACACACCACTCCTATCTGGTGGCACATTAGATTACACGCGCAGTGCCCCAAATATGAAGTAGGAGGACCAACCAAGCATCTTTTTCCATCTCCCGATTCCTAAAATCGATGCCATATACACGTCCCCTGATAGGGGGTATCCAATCTTGTGCAAATGGGGAGTTTGCGGTTGTGCAAATGGACTGTTTGCGGTTGTTTGCGGTGCATTAAACGGGGAGTTTGGTCTGTCACTGTGAAGCGGGCATACCCCTTACACTACCTGATCGATACATCATCCTACCTGATGTTTTAAAGCACGTTATTCCAAACAATTTAGGAATGTTAGGTGATTTATGCCCTTTATGGATTAAAACCAGACTCTGCATCAACTATGTAATTTTCCATGGGAGTTTTGCCATGGATCCCCCTCCGGCATGCCACAGTCCAGGTGTTAGTCCCCTTGGAACAACTTTTCCATCACTATTGTGGCCAGAAAGAGTCCCTGTGGGTTTTTTAATTTGCCTTCCTATTTAAGTCTATGGCGGTTCGCCCGGTTCGCCCGTTCGCGAACATTTGCGGAAATTTGCATTTGCCGTTCGTGAACGGAAAATTTTATGTTCGCGACATTTCTACAGTAGATTAGTGAATTTAAACACTGTAGCCTCTTGTGTTCGGAAAACGAATGAACAGGAGAAATGTAACAAGAAAGAATTCCTGCGTTCGGCTAAATGGAGCATACAAAACAGATTTTTTAAACGAAAGCCAATTGTACCTGTGGTCGGATGAACGAACGAACGGATGAAATAGTCGAACGTAAGTTAGTTTAGTGCGGTCCGTAGTTAGCTTATAAGAAAATAAACAAGAGGAGTGTGTACTCTGCGGTCGGCTGTTAGCCGCACAAACGCAGAAGTACACAAATGGTGTAAAAACACGAATCGGTAAGTAATAAAGGGAGCCCATCACCACGTTTTTAAGCCCGAATGTGGGAAATAGCCAAACGCCATTTCCCACGTTTATGCTTACGTGGACGTGCCGGTCTCGTGACCGGAAGCCCGGTAGCAAGTGGCGGAGTCGGGTAGAAGCCGGTGGACGGGCATGGAAGACGGAGGCAGGAGCTGCTGGTGACGGACTGCTTGCTGGAGACAGCTTGAGACAGGATTTGGTGGGAACAACGAACCGGAAGTGCATGTAACTATGGAGACGACAAACAGCTTGCACGACAAAGGTAAGTAGGGGTAGGGTTTATGTAGGATCATAACTCCTCACACAAATTCAGGCCAAATGGCCTTCCAACATATGAGAAACCAGGAGCTGGCTGTACTCACCTGAAAATGCATAAATAGGGTGCTGCTGGGGGCCAATTTATACAATAAAAAAGAGAAAATCCAGCGCACTCTCTTATCCACTTAACAGCAACTTCGGTGCTAACAGATTTTTTTAGTTTTTTCAAAACACCTCATCTAGGCAAAAAATAATGGGTTTAGTTTTTTTTTTTTTTTTAAACACCTAATCTAGGCATTATTTTTTGCCTAGATTAGGCTTTGGGTGACTGGCATTGGGTGACTCAGGAACTTTCAATTCCTCTTTATTCACTCTTTATGGGACGTGGAGGATGAGGAAACAAAATATAATGCTAGATTTATTTCTTTAGCTTTTCCTTTACATGGTGGAAAACTTTGATCTAAGAAAATTAAGTTTTAGTTTTTTCATGATATGGGGGGGGGGGCGCCAATATCTTTCCTCGCCAAGGGCGCTGGAGACCATAGGTACACCTCTGACTCGGGGCCGGCCCGTGGCTGGACTGAGGAATGGGCCTCAATAAGCTAGGCTTTGAGCTCTGTAAGGGGCCCCAAAATGTCTGATGGCAGTCCTGAGTCCAGGCACTGTCAGGGCACGCATTGCATTGGAGGAATAGAAAGTGAAGCATTGTTTCTCCTCCCCCACTTGTTATATTCCCTTCTGACCATTGATTGTATCTTTCTCCATGAAGATATTAGATACGGGTACCTGTGCTGACTGACGTTCACTTTCTATTAATGACAGACACATAACTGATTGTCAGGGAGCCAAGATAGAGGCACACAGATCCAGGATTGAAAAAAATACAGCAGTTTGGAATTCTGTATTTCATTTTATTTTTCACAAACACATATTTCTTAAAAAATAGGGATTACGTAAAGATTACGTTAACAGTCCTGGCAAGAGACAAGTTGCTTTTTAAACTATGTTTCGCGAAGCAAGGAACTTTGAGTGAAACGGTTACCTTGTCTTTCAGGAAAGATAAATGTGAATTTATTGATTTACATTCCACAATGCCTGCTCACAAAATGAAGGTTTTTCTCAAATTACTTTCAACAAAAATAGCTTTTAAGCCAAAATGTTACTTTTTTGGCTCTGACCTTCCTTTCACCACCCAATCCTTCCAAGTGTCAACATAAGGTCCTTTCCATTTATAAAACACATTCCACCACATGTCTCTTAAACCTAGTCTTTTTATAAACAAAACAAAAAAATTGCAAATGACAAAGTTAATAAAATCCACTTGGGCTTGAAGGTCCTAAAACAAGCACGCAAAAGATTAAGTGGAAATTGAAAAAGACTCAGGTATCTAACATAGCCCATTGTGGGGATTTATGCTGCTAATAGAGTTTAGCTTTTGCATTTGGGCCGCTATCAGCATTAAGGAGTTATCTATGAGTCAGAGGAGAAATCATTTTCCAGATCAGGTTTCTGAGTACCCGCGCCAGGATTCTATCCATTATTATGTAAAAAAAAGTAACAGATTCAGACACAACCGTTATCTTTCAAGAAGGCTCAGTGCCTTACTGAATAATTGCACTTAGAGATTTATATGATCAATTTCAGTCTCAAGGCTTTTCCTTCTATCAGTGTTGATAAGCATTCTCATTCCTCTTACATAAAAGGAATGAAATAAGGGGAAAAAGCTATACGAGTTGTTATCATTTTGAGCCTCTGAAGAAGTTAAGAGCATAGTCCAAATTGGCAGAGATTACTATCTTAAATCCAAGCTATGAAAGGCATGCTAACACGCTTTCGGAGAGAGAGCAGCCCTAGTAACGCAGCAAGGCCAATTATCGCCACGGAGAAAAGGAAAAATTATTAGCTAAGGGGTGTATTCACTACACAGTGATTTGTAGTGAATTGAAAACTGAAATGCAAAACGTAGGCAAAAATAGCTGAGATGGAATAATTGCCCACGGCAGCTAGTACAACCTAAATTTGGAAATTGGTTTTCCGCTAACTACAATTCACATTTCGGTGTTTTTCACATAAAATATAGATTATAAGTAGAAAAATTACTGTTGTGCATCATCTGCATTTCTCAACTTGGACTTTGGAAAGCCCCCATTGGGCACAGAGACTCGTGAAATTGTGTTTACACAGCTATCCCAGAGTTCCTTGCTTAATATGCAAATGAGCACAAACAGGAATCGTGGTTTAGATTTCATATTGCATTTCTGAAGATATTTTTTAAACCATAGCATGGGTTGTGATATAACAGGATCAGAAGTCATGGACTGCTCAGTTTTGGCATTGTTGGTCAGCATGGCGCCAGTTCAGGTCTGGAAGTTGAAGTAACCTTCTCTAAAAGTTCTCTAGTCCTGTCTTCCACCCAGGCTTGGCATGTCCTTGTGGTGTAAACCGAGCAGTACATGTAATGTTGGCTAAATGCACACTTCAACCAAAGCACACAGGAGGTTCATTGGGGATTTGCAGCTATGTTTAGATTATGTTAGCACTATCTGAATAGAATTAGTTAGGATAACTGACAGCAGAATGCTGTAATGTAACCAAACAATAGAACCCTCCACACACGTCAGTTATTATAGAACTCCTGATCTTCAGATAACTTAAAGCTTTGGGCTGGACTAACCAGTCTGTCTTGCTGGTCACACCAGGATACATCAAAATGGCTGAAACTAGGTAACCAACCTGTGCTTACTGGGCCCTAAACAGTTTTGAACCATTGGCACTAAATTAACCTTTATCATCTTAGATAATGTTAGGATTGGCTTTAGGAGTCAAAGCCCCAGATTTGGGAATTTTCAGACCCGGTCTCTTCAGTCCTTTTATAATTTTTTTTATTTATTTTTTTACTACTCTTCACATGCTCTTGTTTACGTACGGAAACCTAATAGGGATGTAGGGAAACAAAACTTGTGTGGACTGACTATGAAATTAGTTAAGGTAAAACTGACTTTGCGCTTCAGTATCTCTAACACTGTGTCATGTTCCCTTTCTTCTACACTCACTACATACACTTTTCCTCTGTCCCAGACTATATACCAGGAGCTTCTGCCTGAAAGTAAGGAGAGGAATGGACCAGTGAGTGCTAGGAGACAGTCCTTAGAAAGCGTGGAGCGAGCGCATCATTTATGCCAAGCTCAGCGTGCTGTCTGCATGTTATGCACTTTGTTGGCGAGCATGCTTGATTAGCAGACAGCCTGTCATGCATTTACACAAGGCTAACCTTCTAATTCTTCCAGCTGACATGCCCCCTTTTTGGGTTCTGGTTAACTGACTCGCGTCAGTGGCCCACATTTTACCCCGTCCACTGACATTCTCCTTCACTGGACCTGCTATTAGGGGGTATGGATTTACTTGAAAGATGAAAACAAGACATAAGCATAGTGTATGTTTTTAGATAGTTGTATCCTGTGAGTTTCCCTCCGGTGCCATCTCCGCCAGATGCATGACACTTGGGAGGAATGGCTTTTAGTGTTTTCTGTCGATAAGATTTTGTAATTAGGACCATCATAATTGTCAGCACCAGGCCCAATGGGCTCTTAATCTGTCCCTGATCAGGACTGACCCCTTTGCTTGGATTTGAGTTCCCAGATTTCCCTTGCCTATACTTCTTTTATGACTTTCTTCTGCATATTGGGCTCCAGTCCTTTAAAATCTGACACATTAATTGGGATAGCCTATAACAAATTGAAGAAAAATGAATGCTAAAACATAATCTGCTAAGATATATGAGGTCAGTATGGAAAGTACCCAGCCAATGTTAATATAATGAGAACAGTTTGCGCGACATTGATGTAACCCGGCAGCCAAAGAGAGTGGACTGGAATGTGCATGCGTGAACAATGATAACTTCATTATACTAATCGGTGGGGGCACTAGATGACATGAAGTGAACATGTGTACTGTGTGGCCATTGCAATCAAAGTAACTGAACGAGTAGAGCAACAAATCTGCATCAAGATTTGTGTTCAGCTTGAACATTCCTCAGCGGAAACTGTTTGGATGATTCAGAAGGCTTTCGGAGATGATACAATGAGTGCAGCACAAATAAAATCACTCTGGTGACTCAGCCCCCTTACAGCTCAGATTTGGCAACTTCTTGCTTTTCCCAAAACTAAAATTACCTTTTAAAGGGAAGAGATTTGAGACTGTCAATGAGATTCGAGTAAATACGACAAAGCAGCTGATGGCGATTCCAATAAAGGATTTTGCTTGTTTTGAACAGTGGGAGAGACTGTGTGAGGTCCCAATGTGTCTATTTTGAAGGGGACTGACTCGCCATTTTCCTATGTACAATGTTTCTTGTATCTTCCTCAATACGTCTCTATTTTTCATATTACATGACTGGATACTTTCCGGACAGATCTCCCAATGCAGCTCAATGAAAACTCTTTGAAAGGCAGGTGCCCTGAGCTAACCAAACCAGGAAGTAACATGACCAGTTGTCTGATTGAAATCCAGGGGGGTGTAACCAGGATAATTTATAAAATTGCCTATTTCTATTGAAATCTGCACTTTTTTACAAAATGAAAAAAAGAGGACACATTCTTCACACATAAAGCTTTTCAGCAAGTTAAAATGTTTAGGTGTTGGGAGTGTTCTTTTAACTTTTACAATATATGAAATCAATTAAAAATTATTCACTAACATTATACTGACCAGCTGGAGGTCACATTATGACACAATGTAATCATTTCCAGTAATATATGTCTTTACATCATCCCTCCAAAAAAAAAAAAAAAAGTAAAAAACCATACCATTGTGACATCTTCTTTTAACAATAACCAGGACGAATGTGAATTGAAGCATCTGGTTTTCGAGAGGTACTCGTGTCAAAGTTCATTCAGTAAACGCTTCTGTGCTTTTTATCTTTTCACACCCTCTAACCTTCTATTTTCTTTTAAGATGTTTTATTCTTAGTTACTCTTTTCTAGCACCTGTCATTGATAAATTGTTCACAGTTTAAAATGTACAAGTCCCACAATGTCAAAATGTTCCAAATGTAATACTTTTTATTGCAAAAGAAATGTCTTGGTTTAAAAAATAGTGCAGTTTTAGTTTGAAATCTCATTTAAGTCCTGCTCACCTATTGTTCCAATATGTCAATTATGTTTTATTAGAATTTGTTTTGTTTACCTATTGTACAGCGCTGCAGAATATGTTGGCACTAAATAAATAATTGCAACTGCAATTTTCCTGAAATTCTGCATGTATTTTATTTATCCATGTTTGTGTACTTAGTTAATTTTATGAACTATTGGCATGCTGGCATCATTCTGTACGTGGTAAATAATTTAACAATGGGCAGAAATTATTCAAAATCACTATTTTGCTGATCTTGGAAAATTATTTTTATGTATTTGACAATGATTGGGTAGTAAAGGATTAGGTACTGATCGCAAATGCTCTACAGGAAATCAAACTAACCGTAACACCATTTACTATATACAAGAATGCATTGTGTATGCCTACAAACCTCTTGAGTGTTCCTAGTTAGGAGGCAGGGGCGGACTGACAGGTCGGGCAGATCGGTCATGGACCGAGGGCCCGAGGCAGTCAGGGGCCCGGCAGCACAGCCATGCTCTGGCTGGGGAGATCAGAGATCTCCTCAGCCAGAACAACATGATTTCTCCTTTATTCCAGTGATATGCTGCAGGACCCCTGCAGCATATCACTCTGTAGTTAACCCCCTCCCCCCCTCACCCGTTTCTCCTTTCTCAGGGAGACCTGGCAGTGAGTATTTAGTTCTTGCTGCCAGGTCTCCAGCCGTGCGGTGCTGTGTGTGAGGAGGAAGAGGCGGGGCCAGGAAGTGACATCACGTCCTGCCCTGCCTGAAGAGCAGCCGGAAGATATGGAGCTGCAGCAGCCTGGCAGACAGCACAGGTAAGCTTCAAATAATTTTAATTCAGCTCAGCACCCACCTCAGCCCCAGTACCCACCTCTGATCCCACTGTAGCCACCTCTGATCCCACTGTAGCCACCTCTGATCCCACTGTACCCACCTCTGATCCCACTGTACCCACCTCTGATCCCACTGTACCCACAACTGATCCCACTGTACCCACCTCAGCCCCAGTACCCACCTCTGATCCCACTGTACCCACCTCAGCCCCAGTACCCACCTCTGATCCCACTGTAGCCACCTCTGATCCCACTGTAGCCACCTCTGATCCCACTGTAGCCACCTCTGATCCCACTGTAGCCACCTCTGATCCCACTGTACCCACCTCTGATCCCACTGTACCCACCTCTGATCCCACTGTACCCACAACTGATCCCACTGTACCCACCTCAGCCCCAATACCCACCTCTGATCCCACTGTACCCACCTCAGCCCCAGTACCCACCTCTGATCCCACTGTAGCCACCTCTGATCCCACTGTAGCCACCTCTGATCCCACTGTAGCCACCTCTGATCCCACTGTACCCACCTCTAATCCCACTGTACCCACAGCCCCAGTACCCACCTCTGATCCCACTGTACCCACCTCAGCCCCAATACCCACCTCTGATCCCACTGTACCCACCTCTTATCCCACTGTACCCACAACTGATCCCACTGTACCCACCTCAGCCTCAGTACCCACCTCTGATCCCACTGTACCCACCTCAGCCCCAGTACCCACCTCTGATCCCACTGTACCCACTTCAGCCCCAGTACCCACCTCTGATCCCACTGTAGCCATCTCTGATCCCACTGTAGCCACCTCTGATCCCACTGTACCCACCTCAGCCCCAGTACCCACCTCTGATCCCACTGTACCCACCTCAGCCCCAATACCCACCTCTGATCCCACTGTACCCACCTCTGATCCCACTGTACCCACCTCAGCCCCAGTACCCACCTCTGATCCCACTGTACCCACCTCAGCCCCAGTACCCACCTCTGATCCCACTGTACCCACCTCAGCCCCAGTACCCACCTCTGATCCCACTGTACCCACCTCAGCCCCCTGTACCCACCTCAGCCCCCTGTAACCACCTCAGCCCCCAGTACCCACCTTAGCCCCCAGTACCCACCTCTGCTCCCACCTAAGCCCCCATGTAACCACCTCAGCCCCCTGTACCCACCTCTGCTCCCACCTCAGCCCCCAGTACCCACCTCTGCTCCCACCTCAGCCCCCAGTACCCACCTCTGCTCCCACCTCAGGCCCCCTGTGCCCACCTCAGCCCCCTGTACCCACCTCAGTGCCCACATCAGCCCCCCTGTACCCACCTCAGCCCCAGTACCCACCTCTGCTCCCACTTGAGCCCCCTGTACATACCTCAGCCTCACTGTACCCACCTCAGTGCCCAGTACCCATCTGTGCTCCCACCTTAGCCCCCCTGTACCATCCTCAGCCCCCCTGTAACCACCTCAGCCCCCAGTACCCACCTTAGCCTCCAGTACCCACCACTGCTCCCACCTAAGCCCCCCTGTACCCACCTCAGCCACCTGTACCCACCTCAGCCCCCAGTACCCACCTCTGCTCCCACCTCAGCCCCCCTGTACCCACCTCAGCCCCCAGTACCCACCTGTGCTCCCACCTCAACCCCCCAGTAACCACATCAGCCCCCCTTTACCCACCTCAGCCCCCAGTACCCACCTCTGCTCCCACCTCAGCCCCCCTGTTACCACCTCAGCCCTCCTGTACCCACCTCTGCTCCCACCTCAGCCCCCTGTACCCACCTCAGCCCCCTGTACCCACCTCTGCTCCCACCTCAGCCCCCCTGTACCCACCTCTGCTCCCACCTCAGCCCCCCTGTACCCACCTCTGCTCCCACCTCAGCCCCCTGTACCCACCTCAGCCCCCTGTACCCAGCTCAGCCCCCAGTACCCACCTCTGCTCCCACCTCAGCCCCCCAGTACCCACATCAGCCCCCCTGTGCCCATCTCTGCCCCCAGTACCCACCTCTGCTCCCACCTCAGGTATGTGTGGCTCTCACGCAGCCATTCTGTGTGCTGGGCAGCCTACACATAATATATGTGTAAAAGCGGCAGAAAGAAGGGGGAGAAGAGTAGCAGGGGGCCAGAAAACCAGGAGGGCGGGCCCTTGATCACCCACTGCCCGAGGGCCCTGTGAGGTGTCAGTCCGCCCCTGTTAGGAGGGGTAGTCCCTATTTTGGGCCCTAATGTCTCTGTCCCTCCTTTCTATCATAATGTCCCTCTTTTTTGTTTTAGGGGCTTGTACTCCAATCCAGCCAACAGATATACTGAGAAAAACTAGGGACTAATTTGTATCTGTATTTCTCACCCCCTGACTTTCTACAATCTCTGCAGCCATCATCAGTGAGGGCTGCAGGGAATTGGCTCTATTGGTGGAGGATCCCGCGGTCTCATGGGATCCACCAAAGACCTCAATTCTGTACTTTTACACATGTCACCATCTTTGCGAATTCACCCAGAATGTTACAGTGCCATTTTAAATTACAATAGTTTCATTAAGATACATTGTTCTTGTTTTTCAATTATATTTTAGTTACATTAAAGGGCCACTCCAGGCACCCAGACCACTTCTGCCCATTGGAGTGGTCTGGGTGCCAACTCCCACTACCCTTAACCCTGCAACTGTAATTATTGCAGTTTTTCATAAACTGCAATATTTACATTGCAGGGTTAACTCCACCTCTAGTGGCTGTCTATTAGACAGCCACTAGAGGTCACTTCCTGGGTTCTAGCACAGGTTTCCCGTGCTAGAGCGTCGCTGGACGTCCTCACGCTGTGTGAGGACCTCCAGCGTCGCTCAAAACCCCATAGGAAAGCATTGAAATGATTTTTCAATGCTTTCCTATGGGGAGACGTAATGCGCATGCGCGGCATTTCCGCGCATGCGCATTAGGTCTCCTCGGCCGGTGAGCGAGATTAGTCTCGCCCACCGGCCGACGTAATCACTAGGAGGAGCGTCGCGGAGGCGGAGACAGCGGCGAGGGACATCGCCGCTGTCCCAGGTAAGTGACTGAAGGGGTTTTCACCCCTTCAGTAACCGGGGATTGGTGGGTGGGAGGGAGAGGGACCCTCCAGTGCCAGAAAAACGGATCGTTTTTCTGGCACTGGAGTTTCCCTTTAATTGTTATTAGTGTACCTACAAATTACCTACAATTGCTCAGAACAGTTCCCTACCGGCCACATGCCTCACTCACACCATTAAAATGTTAGTGTCCCTTACTGCTGGAACCACTGTATGTTTTTGGATGTTATAACTATTCAGACCTGCGTTTACCATACAAAATGCATATCCCGCACCTAAGCATAGTTAAGCAGAACCATGTTAATACTATTGTCTAGACCAGGGGTAGGCAACCTTTTAGCAGCACTGTGCCGATATAGGATTGTGATGTCCCGTAGCGTGCCGATCCTCAGGCTCGTCGCTACCAGGCAAGCTAACCAAGCAATTGCTTTGGGTCCTGAGCTGGCCTGGGCCCCCAAGCAGGGCCGGTGCTTCCTATAAGGCTGCAGCCACCTGAGCGCTCTATAGAGAGCCTCAGGCGGCTGCAGCACTGCCTCTCTCGTCACCTCCCCTTCCCTGTAGCGTGGCCGAGCTCCTCTTCCTCCTGTCAGTCCGGCCGGGTACCATGCGGTACAGGAGATTCAGTTTCCTGTTCCCGGCCGGACTGACAGGAAGTGCACCCTGAGCAGAAGGACACGGGGGATGGGAGTAAGAAGGACACGGGGAGGGGAGTAAAAAGGACACAGGGGGAGGGGAATAAGAAGGACACAGGGGGAGGGGAATAAGAAGATAAGAAGGACACAGGGAGGGTGGGAGGGGAGTAAGTAAGAAGTAGTAAGAAGAACATGGGGGGAGTAGTAAGAAGAACATGGGGGGAGTAGTAAGAAGAACATGGGGGAGTAGTAAGAAGAACATAGGGAGGGGGGAGGAGTAAGAAGAACATGGGGGCAGAAAGAAGAACATAGGGGGGGAGGAGTAAGAAGAACACGGGGGTGAGGAGATAAGGAGAACACAGGTAGGGGGAGGTGAGGAGAAGGGGAGATTAGGAGAACACAGGGAGGGGGATGGTGAGGAGAAGGGGAGATTAAGAGAACACAGGGAGGGGGTGAGGAGAAGGGGAGATGAGGAGAACACAGGGGGGGTGGGGAGAAGGGGAGATGAGGAGAACACAGGGAGGGGGTGAGGAGAAGGGGAGATGAGGAGAACATGGGGGGGTGAGGAGAAGGGGAGATGAGGAGAACACAGGGAGGGGGGTGGGGAGATTAGGAGAACACAGGGAGGAGGGGTGAGGAGAACACAGGGAGGGGGTGGGGAGAAGGGGAGATTAGGAGAACACAGGGGGGGTGAGGAGAAGGGGAGATTAGGAGAACACAGGGAGGAGGGGTGAGGAGAACATGGGGGGGTGAGGAGAAGGGGAGATTAGGAGAACACAGGGGGGGTGAGGAGAAGGGGAGATTAGGAGAACACAGGGGGGTGAGAAGAAGGGGAGATGAGGAGAACACAGGGAGGCCACCATGTCCATTTTGCTTGGGGCCCCCATATTCCTTCAAACGGCCCTGCCGATCCTATTTTTTTAAATTGAGGTGTGTGTGCTGCCGTATTCTGCTTTTGTTATTTATACTGTAATTGCTTTGTATCGTTGTATTTGTGCGTATATGAGCTATTATATTGTATATGTTCATTAGTAGTTTATGGTATCGTGTATGATACATATGAATGTGGGCTGTGTATGAGGGCTGCTTGTGGAATTGTGTGTAGATGGATATGTCACATTGTGTGTTAGGTAGTGTATGGGGGCTGTTTGGGGGTTTGCATGTGAGAGGCTGCATGTGGGATTGTGTGCATGTATGTAGATTGTTAGTGGTGTTGCGTTTGTGGGGATTGTGTGTATGTTTGTGTGTGGGCTGTTCGTATTATTTGTATGAGGGGAGGCTTATTCTGCAGGTCTGTGTATATCTAGCAGTGTGGTGGCTTCCCTGGGTTCCAGTGGGGACCAGCCTGGGCAGGTACAGGTCAAGGACAGGAGCTGCAACATCAGTGTGGGCTGCTCTACTACAGTGTGGATTCCTATTCACAAGTGCTGGGAGGAACTGATCTGAGATCACTACCTCTATGTGCTGCAATGCATAAATTGAGGATTGTCCTTCACTACCTCTTTGTATTAGCAGATATCTGAAGTTTCACTGAGACTCCTGATAGGCCAGACCCTGTTTGGCTCTAGCAGCCTTGAGTGCCGTGGAAAGACACCTCGAGTGCCGTGCATGGCACTAGTGCCGTAGGTTGCCTACCCCTGGTCTAGACACTAAAGCGATGAAACTCAACATAAATACTAATAGTATGCTACTATTATTAATCGACAAAGTAATTTACTAGGACAGATGTAGTTACCCAGCATGCACTTAGCATGTTTTATTAACCTAAAAAATTTCACTGTGCGTTTACTCTGAATGCTGCACAGCAGTTAACGAATCTGTGTTGGTAAACAATGTTTGCAAATGCTGTTGTGGCATTACTGACATACGAATGTTACTTCAAGCACAACAAAAATAAAGAATTAAAAAATAAAAAAAAATAAAAAAAATTATAGTGTCCCTGTTTATCCATTTCAAATGTTGCCTGGTCTCACCTACTGGTGAGACCAGAAATAAGGTCTCTATAGGCAAGTTACACCGGTTAAATTAAACATTTCACTGTGACAACTGACAGCAAAGCAATGCACCTCTCTCCACTTTGGTACTTAAAGCAAAAACAATTTTATTTTTAATTGACATATTGCACATTTTTAAGCACTATGATTGCCAGAACTTCAAACTTAGCGTATTTTTTTAAAACTACTTTGGGAGTCGGGACCAACTTAGATCGATGTGAACGTATATTTTCAGAGGGTTATGAGTTGGACTTGTACATTTTGAAGGTTCGCACATTTCCCTAATGTCCACCAAATGCCTCAGCGAAAAGTAAAATCGTATCAGTAATTCTGAAAAAATATATATTTTAGTGAATAATCTCCATAATATGATTTTTTGTATTCTGTTTAGTCTCCTTAATCTCTCTTGTTTGACATTTTATATTAGCGTTTAAATGGAACCCAGTTTCCCATTTTTTTTCTAACAGTAAATAGAACTTATATTATTTGTTCATGGAGGTCTGTAATGGAAGGAATGTTTTCATAGAATGTTTGCATACTCGAGATTATCTAGCAACAGAACATAATATTAATATCAATCTAGGCATAGGACGAGTCAATGCATTTCCTAGTTTGGCAGATTCAAGTGTTACAAAGTACCATTTGGATGTCAGACCATTTACTAGAAGGCAGTTACCATTTACAAGGCATGAGTTATGGACATATAAGAGGGTGGTCTGATCTCTATAAACCTTATCAGCTAAGCTCCCATTAGAAGTTACTGTTTATCACAAATGCAAACATTGTATTCAGGGACATAAACATGGATTAACCCTGACAATGAGCAGAACTATATTTTCTAAGACTCTGGTATGTCTGATTTCTTCCATACATGGTAAAGGCAATTAATTGTAAAAACAGCTAATGAAAACATTTTTAGACAATGACATCTTCATAGGAGACTAATAGTTATCTAGAAAAACAGATGCGAAGCAAACTGTACTGTACGAGATGCAGTCGGGTTTATTGCTGGCCTCGAACGCTAGTATCGAACTAAGCATAAATATTTAGTATTGAGAGACAAATGTGAAAAGGTGCTTAAAAATTGTAAAATAAAATTCTGATAGCTGCATAAACTCCCTAAACACTGGGATTTCTCAACACAGCTATACTAATAATAACCAATACACAATAGGGGAGCGCTTAAAATATTAATACTGAGAATACGTATCTCAACCTTTTTTAATCTTCCAATGTATACGAGAACATACGAGAAAAAAAAAAGAAAAATAATACTCTATCTAGTGCAGATCAACTATATATGCAATCAATTATCTCCAAAATAATGATTTATAACGTCTCACAAAGTAGTAAATCCAATTGGGCACAGTAAAATGTAATATGTCAGATGCTACATTGATAATAACCCAATGTAATGGCAATGGAACCTACAGGGAAATAAAAGATGGGAACTCTTTTCCTGGAAAAAAAAGTATTATACTAAGATAGATTAGCATTGGCTGCACAAAGTGCAGTCAAATCTCATGGGGGGGGGGGGAGGGAAGCAATAGGCCCCCCCCATTTTCCTTTAGGGCCCCCACCCTCCACTCATGGGTGGGGGCCGGGGGAGGACAATAGGTCCCCCCCCCCATTTTCCTTTAGGGCCCCCACCATCCACTCATGGGTGGGGGCCGGGGGGAGGACAATAGGTCTCCCCCCATTTGATAATGAAGGGAGGCCGGGGGAAGGACAATAGGTCCCCCTCAATATTATTTAGAGCCCACACCCACCGCTCATCGGTGGGACGCTAGGTCCCCCCTTCAGAGTAATAGCCCCCACTAGCACAGGGTGGGTCTCGGGAGGGGGGACACTAAAGGGCTTTTTTTTTTTTTTTTTTTAAACAACAGTGAACAGCCACTGGTGTTTTAAAGAAAACTAGAGCAGACATGAAGAAATGAAGAGCAGATCCTGACAGAGGGAGAGAAGAGGAATCGATTGGGGGAAGGTAATTTCGGCATGACAGTGCAGCTTTACAGTCTACGGATCTCTACCTTTGGGTTGAAGTGGGATACGAGTAAGTTTTCAGCAGATGCTGCTATCCTGAGCTCCCCCAACCCACCCTGATGAGGATATAGATAATGTGATTAATGAGAGTTACTGCTAATTATTTGCAGCATTATGTTCTGGAATGGTACATTTACAAACAAAAGAGTTCAGTATATTCGACAGGAAGAAGGTTTCTCCAGAAATTAGCCATAGTGGACAAAAATAATTTGTTTGTTGTCTATTGATTAAAATAATATCAAGTACATTCACTATTAGCTTCCATTATACATTTATATGGATTTTTATGAATTTTACTAATGTAAAGGAAAACTCCAAGCACCATAACCACTACAACTACAGCCATGGCTCCTCTCCATTGCAGGTAGTCAAACCATTTGTGAACAGTTTCACTTCTTACTGGGGTCTGTCAGTCACCGCTCACTGCCTCCATTACTGACGATGGAGAGCAGGAGGCTCTCTGTCCGAGTTAAGTCCTGCATTCACTGAGGCTGATCAGCTGACACTCTCAGCCAATGAGCGAGCCCAGCATTGGCGAAGACTGACCCTCTCTTCCAATGAGCAAGCCCTGCATTGACAAAGACTGATCAGCTGACACTCTCAGCCAATGAGCTAGTCCTTCCTTGTAGCGCTTAGCTCTGGAGAGCTAACAGAAGTTCTGTTTACTCGTGGTAAGAAGTCAAACCATGCTAAAATGGTTTGACTACTTGCAGAGGGAGGGCATATCCACTTCTGTAGTGGTTATGGTGTTGGTGTGATCCATTAATAAGCATTTGTAAAAGGAACACACAATTGTAATATCCATCAAAGTTACCAAAAAAAAATGTTTTAAAAATTGAAAACCAGACAGAGATTTGGGAATATTTATTTTCTGGAGACAGAAGTAGCATGATTACATTATATCTCTGCCAGTGCACTGTCTGCGAGACTTGGAAACACAGCCGCATGAAAAGAGTGAGAGCCTCTTGTTTCACACTGTATTCCATTACAGGGAATGAACTGAGAAACTTTTGGATAAAGTGTGTCAAGACCAATACCAAGGAAAACAAAAAAGGCATAAAAAAAGTGCAGCAATAGCAGGATGTTAAATCTGACTGGCTGACACACTATTGTTTCTTTTTTCACGGGTGTGGAATCAGGCCAGGGACAATAGAGAAATCTATAAAAAGTGTCAGAATGACTGATTGTCTCTGAAAAAGACCTCTCGTTTTCATTTCTGAACAACAGACATTGAAAAAGGCAATAATAAAATTTAAAAAAAAGTTTATTTATATATATATATATATTATTATTATTTATTAAGCACCAAAAATATGTGGCACTGTACAATAGGTGGTAGGATCTGGCAAGTGATTGGACTTGAGGGGTGAAGGAGAGACTGGAGTCAAAGAGAACATCCAGGCAGGGAGCCTGCGAGGTAGAGTTGGTGGTAGTGCCATTGACTTGGAGGGAAACTCGGGTATAGCAACATTTGAGTGAGGAAAGATGTTTTGGACAGGTCAAGTTTAAGAAAATGAGCAGCCATCCAGTTGGAAATAGCAGAGAAGCAGTCAGAGACATGAATCAAGAGGGACGGCAGGAGATCAGGAGAAGACAGATAGATTTGTTTGTCAACCGCATAGAAATTATATGGAAAGCCGAAAGAGCTGATGATTTTACCAAGGGAGGCAATATAGATTGAAAGGATTAGGGGAGCTATGACAGAACCTTGGGGAAAACCAACAGAGAAGAAGAAGAGACAGAAAAAGAAACACTGTAAGAGCACTGGGAGAGGCAGGAGGAAAACTAGGAAAGAGCAGAGTCTCGTAGACCAAGATTACAGATGATGAGGATCTGTTGATGATCAACAGTGTTGAAAGCAGCAGAAAGGTCAAGGAGAATTAGGAGAGAGTAGTGAACACTGGACTTAGCAGCAATTAAAGGGACACTCCAGGTGTCAGGATCGGGTCAGGGATCCAACACGCAGAGTACAAAGAGTAGCAGATACGTATACCGGTCCTTAGAATGGCCGGACTTAACGTATAACTACGATAGAATGGTCAGAGACAAGCCGAGGTCGAGGGAACGAGAAGACAGGTAAGCGAGAGACAAGCCGGGTCAAGGATAACAGAAAGACAGGAGAGTAAATACCAAAGCCGGATCAGAACCAAAAGGCAAGAGAATAACAAAGCACTGTGTGACTAGGCGGACTAGAACCACGACAGGGCAATGAGTAAATGAGAGGGCCACTGTTAAGTATCCTGGCTAGGGAGAGAAGACACGCCTCCGGCGAGTCCTGATTCGTCTCCCGAGATTTGAGTGACAGGACGTTCCGGGTTGGCGTCATGACGTCGACCTCCGGTCCTCCTGCTATAAAAGGAAGTGACTCCCTCGCGGCCGGCGTTAGCAAGACCGAGTGAACCGCGAGGGGCCGAGGAGACATGCCGTCCGGACGGATAAACTTCTAAGTCTCTACCTCTCTCAGAGGTAGAGGCTTCAGGTACCCTGACAGTACCCCCCCTCTCAGAAACGCCCACCGGGCGGAAGGAGCCGGGGCGAGATGGAAAGCGGGAGTGAAATGCCCTGCGAAGGCGAGGAGCATGAACATCCTCTTGTGGTACCCAACTCCTCTCCTCAGGACCATAACCCTTCCAGTCAACCAAATATTGTACTCTCCCCCGGGAGACACGAGAATCAATAATGTTAACCTCATACTCCTCCTGACCCTCCACCTGAACAGGGCGCGGAGGGGCGATTGTGGAGGAGAATCTGTTACAGATTAGAGGTTTCAGCAATGACACGTGAAAGGAGTTCGGGATGCGTAAAGTAGCCGGGAGAGCTAGACGATACGCCACTGGGTTAATTCGAGTCAAGATCCTGTAGGGACCAATATAACGAGGAGCGAATTTCATGGAAGGAACTTTAAGGCGAATATTCCTAGTACTCAACCAAACTCTATCGCCTGGAACAAAATTCGGAGCCGCCCTTCTACGTTTGTCAGCATGTTTCTTAACCAGTATAGAATTGTGTAGAAGAATCTGTCGAGTCTGATCCCACAACTTCCTCAAATTGGCCACATGGACATCAACCGACGGCACTCCTTGGGAAGGAGAAACCGAGGGAAGAATAGATGGATGAAAGCCATAGTTCATGAAGAAGGGGCTTGAATGCGTAGAGTCACAAACGAGATTGTTGTGCGCAAACTCCGCCCAAGGAATCAAACCGACCCAATCGTCCTGGTGATCGGAAACAAAACAACGTAGGTATTGCTCAATCTTCTGGTTGGTTCGTTCGGCAGCTCCGTTAGACTGAGGATGATAGGCGGACGAAAAATTCAATTTGATGCCTAATTGAGAACAGAACGATCTCCAAAAACGTGAAACAAATTGGGAGCCTCTATCAGAAGTGATCTCCGAAGGAATCCCATGCAAGCGAAAAATCTCTTTAGCAAAGATCTCCGCCAATTCAGGAGAAGTCGGGAGTTTAGGCAAAGGTACGAAATGTGCCATCTTGGTAAACCTATCGACTACGGTGAGGATAACAGTGTGCCTTTTAGAAACAGGCAAATCCACAATAAAGTCCATTGCCACACAGGACCAAGGTTTGTCAGGAATTTCCAGAGGTTGTAGAAGGCCACAAGGAAGCGAATGCGGTAGTTTAGTTTTAGTACAGACCTCACAAACTCCGATAAAATCCTTAATATCCTTCCGTAACGAAGGCCACCAGAAATCCTTGGAGATCAAAGAATACGTCTTGCGAACACCCGGATGACCAGCCACCTTACTCTCGTGAAGACACTGTAAGAGCTCCAATTGGAGTTCAGGAGGAACGAAATGTCTGGAAGCCGGAGTCAGTCTAGGTGCCAGATGCTGCAAGCTCCTTATCTGATCAAGTAGCGGAGAATGGACTTTGAGAGTAGTGTTAGCGATAATGTTACACTTGGGTACTATAGAGGACAAAACCGGCTCAGATACGGCAGCAGGTTCATATTGGCGAGATAAGGCATCGGCTTTAGAATTCTTAGAACCTGGCCTATATGTGAGTACGTAGTTGAAGTGAGTGAGAAATATGGACCAACGAGCCTGTCTAGATGATAGTCGTTTAGCCTCTCCAATATAGGATAAGTTTTTATGATCTGTCAAAATAGTAACAGGATGCAAAGTACCCTCCAATAAATGTCTCCACTCCTTCAAGGCCATTATAACCGCTAGTAGTTCCCTGTCACCAATGTCATATCTGCTTTCAGTACCTGACAATTTTTTGGAAAAGTATCCACAAGGATGTAATGGTTTATCTACACCCAACCTTTGGGACAGAACAGCACCTATACCTGTCTCAGAAGCGTCAACTTCGAGTAGGAAAGGTAGTGTAGTATCAGGGTGAACTAAAATTGGTGCGGAAGCAAACAGCTCCTTGAGTGTCTTAAAAGCCAGAAGTGCTTCAGTAGACCAATTCTTAGTATCAGCCCCTTGTTTGGTCATATTGGTGATGGGAGCAATGATAGAGGAGTATCCCTTAATGAAACGTCTGTAGTAATTGGAGAAACCAATAAATCTCTGGATAGCCTTGAGACCCTTAGGTAAAGGCCAATCTAATATGGATTGGAGCTTCTCCGGATCCATTTCAAGCCCCTCCCCAGAAATCACATAACCAAGAAAGGTAGTTTGGGATTGGTCAAAGCTGCATTTCTCTAGTTTGCAGTATAAGCCATGCTGAAGAAGTTTGTGTAAAACCCTTCTGACTTGTCCGTGGTGAGTTTCAATATCCCTGGAATGTATAAGTATATCATCAAGGTATACAATCACACAGTCATCTTGAAACTCCCTAAGAACCTCATTAATAAGGTCCTGAAATACCGCCGGGGCATTGCAGAGACCAAAAGGCATTACAGTATACTCATAGTGCCCATATCGAGTATTGAATGCAGTTTTCCACTCGTCTCCGTCATGAATTCTCACCAAATTATAAGCACCTCTAAGGTCTAACTTAGTGAAAATCTTAGAACTCTTTAATCGATCAAAAAGCTCGGTGATCAAGGGAATCGGATATACATTTCTTTTTTTTTTTTTTTTTTTTTTTTATGATTCTTTATTTTGCAATGACAGACATAAATGAATAGTGCAGTTACATGGCTTGCGCAGAAGCCCAAGTGTGGTATTAAAGAATTGCATAACAAGCCGATTACATCATTTGTTTAAGCTATCGGTCTGTCATCGTTTTTCAATACAGTACAGTACAGTAAAAAGTTCAACATTTAGGAACATATATATATAACAAAATACGTAACTTTGAATCAACTGACATGGTTGTCGTTTGGTAGCCTTGGTTTTAGTGTGTCGAACCTATAGGCCGGGTCACCGGTAAGCTCGGCCTACAATCAAGGAAAATGGGGTAGCGGAAAACTAGGTGTAGAGAGGGGGGGGGGGGGGGGGATGGTCCTGGATGATGCCTGTGGCCATTCAGTCGTCAATATAGTTATCCCACGGTTCCCATATCTTCGTGAATGTCGTTGTGTTGCCCCTCACTTGGGCCGTTAGTTTGTCCATGAGATGGCACTCTTTGATTTTGTTGAGCACTGTGGATAATGGGGGGGGAGTAGGCTGCAGCCATGTGTGGGCTAGAGCCTTTCTGGCAGCTAAGGCTATCTTGTTGAGTAGTTGTTGTTCTGATCTGGGTAAGTCGTCAAGGGGTCTGGCCAGGAGGAAGGTCCAGGGGTTTAGGCCTATCGGTCTGTGTAGGATCTCTGATGCAAGCTGCTGGACATTTTTCCAGAATATATTGATTGTGGGACAGAACCACCACATGTGTGCATAAGTTCCTTTTTCTCCGCAGTTACGCCAACAGAGATCTGTGGGTGTTCTTTTCATATGATAAAGTTGGACCGGAGTAATGTACCACATCATCATTGTCTTATATGCCTGTTCTTGCATGGTTACGCAGATAGAGGTTTTGGAATTGGCTTCCCAAATATCCTGCCAGTCTATACCCTCTAGGGTTTCTCCCAAGTCTGTTTCCCATTTCTCCGTATAGTGTAGGGTCCCCCATTCCCGTGTGGTGGAACAGAGGTGGGAGTACAATAGGGTGATTAGGCCTCTCTGATAACGTTCTGTGAGGCAGATGCGCTCAAAGAAGGTTGGGTTGGCTTTGGCGGCTGCTTTCACTGTCGCTTGGGCCGCGTAATGCTTAAGTTGTAGGTATCTAAAGAAGTCGGCCGGCTTTAGGGTTGCTTTGGTTTGTAGGTCGGGGAAGGTGATTATCGTGTCTCCAATATAAAGATGGAAGACCCTCTGGAGTCCGGCATTCTCTAGGCCTTTAAAGTCCCAGGGTCTCATGCCTGGCGTGAATGCCTTATTACGGTATAATGGGGTGAGGGGGGAGGACGTGGTGGTGAGTTTGCGTTTGATGGCGTAGGTGTCCCATAACTGGATCGAGTTAGTAATAGCTGGGCACGCTGTTCTCGGGAGTGCTCTGTGCTCCCTCGGTGTCCAGATATAGAATTGTGGGAGATCCGATTTCATTAGAGCTGATTCGAGATCTACCCAACGTCTAGTCTCTGGGGGGGGTGTGCCATAGGGCAATTTGTGCCATTTGTGCGGCTATATAATAAAAGTGTAGGTGGGGCAACCCCAGACCTCCTTGTATTCTGGGGCGATACAGTATGTTACGGGCTACCCTGTGTCTCTTGTTTTGCCATATGAATCTGTCTATTGCTCGTTGTAAGGGGATGAGGTTATGTTTCGTGATGGGGATGGGTAGAGCCTGAAAAAGGAATAAAATTCGGGGTAGAACATTCATCTTAATTGAATGTATTCTCCCTATCCAGGATATGGGTTTGTCCGTCCAGGTCTCCATGTCCGAGATGAGCTTTGCTATCATGGGAGTATAATTCAGGCTATGGAGTGTGGATATGTCTGCTGGTAATTTTATGCCCAGATAGGTAAGGTATGTTGGCGTAACACGTATGTGGTAGTCTGATGTGATTCCGAGTATGTCTGTCTGTGTGAGATTAATTGGGAGTGCGCTAGATTTGTCTACATTGACTTTGTATCCCGAGATTGTCCCATATTCAACCAGGAGTGGTAGTAGGGCCCGTAGCGTGTGGGTGGGCTCAGTGATGGTCAGCAGGATGTCGTCTGCATATCCCGAAACCAGGTACTCCTGGTTGTCCACCGTGACCCCTTTGATTTGCGGATGTTCCCGAATGGCTTGGAGAAGTGGTTCGAGTGTCAGTACAAAGAGTAGAGGGGACAGGGGGCATCCCTGTCGGGTGCCGTTGGTAATTGTGAAGGGCGGGCAGGCCGTCCCCGTAATCTTTATTTGCGCTGAAACGGAGGTGTATAAAGCGCGAATGGCTGTTATGTACGTATGGGGCATGCCTAGGTGTTCCAATAGGGTAAACATGTAGGGCCATTGCACACGGTCGAAGGCTTTTTCCGCGTCGAGAGAAAGCGCTAAGGATGGTGTTTTTGTGTCGGCTAGTATCCCTATCAAGTCAATGTTGCGTCTCGTGTTCTCAAACAACTGGCGTCCGGGTATGAACCCCACTTGGTCTGCGTGGATTAGACTTGTCAAGTATGGGTTCAATCGGCTCGCTAAGATCTTGGCGAAAATTTTGCTATCATGGTTTATGAGTGAGATAGGTCGGTATGCTTCTGGCTGTGTGTGGTCCTTGCCCGGTTTCGGCAGGAGGATAATGTTTGCCCTAGTCATGTCTCTATCTGGCGGAGTTCCCGTCATTAGGTCCCTGAACAAGGATTCTAGATGTGGGACGAGGGTTTCCCTGAAGGTCTTATAATAGCTGCCCTCAAAACCGTCAGGGCCGGGGGCTTTGTTGCTTTTAAGAGAGGAGATGGCTGAGTCTATTTCCTCTTTCGTGATCGGTGCTGCTAGTTCTGTTATGGCTGCATTGTGTAGTTTTGGTAAATTTAGGCTGGTGAGGAAGTCAGCTATTTTCTGGTTCTCTGTTGCGTGGGCTACGTCGTCTCGTGGGGAGTGGTTGTATAGTGTTGTGTAGAAGGTTGTGAAAGTACTGGCTATGTCGGCCGGGGAGGTTTTCATGGTACCGTCAGGGGCTCTTATCTTGGTGATATGTGGGTGATGTGGTCTGGGGCGTAGTGTGCGGGCCAATAGGGTGTCCATTTTATTGGACTTGTCATAATACGTTCTTCTTGTCCATGTGAGTGCTCTGGCTGTGTCGTCTATGAGTAGTTGCCTAATCGTAATGCGGGTGTTCTGGAGAATGTGAAGTGTTTGGGGAGTTGGGTCGGTTTTGTGACGTTGTGTGAGTTTCTGGGTTTTTTGTTTTTTTTTATGGGTAGCTATTTTGATGAGGGAGCCTCGGATTACTGCCTTGTGGGCTGCCCACACTGTGGTCATTGGGATGTCTGGAGATATGTTTTCTGTAAAGTATGAGGTCAGTTGTTTCTGTATGTCCTCCACTACCAACGGGTCCTTAAGGAGGGATGTGTTCAATCTCCATGTCCATGGGGTAGGGCATTGGAGGCCGGTAAGGTAGATTGCGATGTCGGCGTGGTCGGACCATGCGATGGAACCGATGTCTGTTTTTTGCGTTTTCGTGTAGCCTGTATGGTTGGTCAAGAACATGTCTATGCGTGAGTATGTGTCGTGGGGCGGTGAGTAATATGTGTAGTCCTTATCTGAGGGGTGTTGGGCCCTCCAAGCATCTATGAGGCCTGTTTTACGAATAAAATGGTGTAGTTGTTTGTCCTGAGTGCCCATGCCGTGGGATCTAAGTAGTCCTGGGCGTGAACTTCTATCGATAGCTGGGGCGGGTGCCGCATTTAAGTCTCCCCCCAGGAGGATTATCCCGGTGGGGAGGGCGAGGACCATATCTGACATATGGTTCCAGAATTGAGGTGTGTGTGTATTGGGGGCGTAAACATTGATTAAGTGGACGGGTTGCGAGTGGATCCGTCCGGTTGCTAAGACATATCTACCGTCTGGGTCTGGTGTCACTTTTGTTATGTGTATCGGGCATCGTTTGTGTGTGAGTATCGCTACTCCGTTATGTTTGCGAAAGGAGCGAGCCTCGGCCGTCAAGCGGTATGAGGAGTCACGGAGGGAGACCTGGGCGGACCGGGGTAGGTGTGTCTCCTGAAGGAATACAATGTCTGGGTTCAGCCTACGGAGTTCCCTATACAATGTTCTTCGTTTGCGGGGGGCGTTAAGGCCTTTGACATTAAGCGAGGATATTTTAAGGGCCATGGTCATGGGGGTTCGGTGTGTGCTCTTGGACCCGGTGGGTGTTCGGGTGACATTGGCGTCTCCTTGTGGGTTGAGTGGCGTATGTGTGGAGAGGGTGGTGGGTTGCGCGCCCACCTCTGTTCCATTGGGAGCTGTGTTGGGACTATGAATGTGATTGCGTCAGTTGCGCCTCTAGTTTCGTCCAGGACCGGTGTGGACAATGGGCGGGGGGGGGTGATTAGGTGGATGAAGAAGAGTAGGGGGTGTTGAGGGAAGAGGAAGGAGAAGGTACGGTGGAGCCGTACTTGTCTGGTCTTATACCGTGCCAGACGGTGGGGGGGTGCATGAACCCTCGTCTCCGTGACGGCTAATCCAGTCAGGAAGTGATGGGTCATGAACCTGATAGCCGGTGTGGCCCCCTAATACCATAAAACGTTTGCCTATTATATCTTAAGTGTGTCATATGCTTTTTGATAAACCTAGCAGATTATTCGACTCCTCCGTCCCTGGTTCTTAGGTGCTAAATGGTTGCAATGTGGAGGTGGGACTGGGAGCCCTGGTGAGTTTTTTGGGGGGGAGGGGGGTATATGGGGGGGGGGGGAGGTGAAGACCTTTATGGGTGAGTCCCATAGTGTCGTCTCTTATGTGTCGAGACAGCTCTCCCAGCAATGAGCACAATAGCGCCGGGGGTCACTCAAGTTACATTTCGCTCTTATTTTTGTTGTTTTATGTTTTTTTTTTTTTTTCTAGATGGGAATGAGGGGATGAATGGAAGGGGGCCCCATCGCCTGAATACGTGGTTGGACCGGTCGGCGGGGGGGGGGGGGGGCGGGGGGGGGAGGGAGAGAGGGGGGGGAGGGGGGGGGGGGGAGGGGGGAACAAGGACAGGCCCGCGGCAGCTGCATAAAACATTACATGATAAAACAGTACACATCATATTATGACAGAGCAGGAACATGTCTACTTCACACTCTCCTCCCCGTATGTTACACTGCTTTCCTTGGGTTGGCTTTGTGTCCCTGGAGTCGTGTGCTCTGCAACCTGCCCCAGCAACCCAAGCCCCCCCCAGCCACCCACCACCCACCACCCCACCCCGCCACCCCCCCAAGTGGATCCCGCCACCGGCCCCCATGCAAGTATAGTGTGTGTGTGCGGTGGGGTGATGTCTAGTATGATGTGTTACGCTTACAGTGGTGTGTGTAACCTGGCTAGTTAACTCAATACATCCCACTGGTGTTATCAGTATACATTACACTTCCATGCGATGTCTGGATTTTGACAGCCGGTACTAGAGTCTCTTTTTGGTATCAAGTTGGCGGCAATAGTCCTTAGAAAGTCTCACAGCACACAGTACCAAATAATTGGGGCTGTCGCCGTGACAGGTGTCGTGTGGGTAGACAGGGTCTAGGGAGCCGGAGCAGTGTGTGTCAGCGGCCGTCAAGGAAAAAAGAAGTCCGCGTGCTGTAGCGTGAGGTTGATGCGATGGGGTCCATTACAAAAAAAAACGGGGTCTTGGGTAGCATGAGTCCCGTCCGATCAGCGAGTGGGGC
This sequence comes from Pelobates fuscus, assembly GCF_036172605.1. Classification (NCBI taxonomy): domain Eukaryota; kingdom Metazoa; phylum Chordata; class Amphibia; order Anura; family Pelobatidae; genus Pelobates; species Pelobates fuscus. The sequence goes on along the minus strand of NC_086322.1, from coordinate 45,934,971 downwards.
AACTTTCTCGATGTATAGCGACCAGTTCATCTGCTTCTGGTGGATGGGGAAGAGTGGTAGCGACGCTATGCCGTTTGTCTGGAGAGGGTCGGGTGTGCTCGTTCCTGGGAGGTCGGGTAGGCCTGGTAGGTGTCGGTCTGCCGCCCGTTTATTCTCCGGCGGTGTACCAGTCGCGTGGTAAGGGTTGCAAGGTTGGGAGGGTGGTGTCTGGCATCGAGAAGCCCTCTGGTACTGTAATACCCAGTCCTCGGAGGAAGGGCACAGGGTCGGTGCCTGGCATGAGGATGAGTGGTCTGCCTTGCTTAAAGACCATTAATTTAAACGGATGTCCCCAGGCATACCTGATCGTGTTGGCCCTGAGCAGTTCCGTAATTGGTCTCCATTCTCTTCTGCGTTGGAGGGTGATGGGGGCCAAGTCTTGAAAAAGGGAGATTTCCTTTCCCTGGTGTGTGATGGGGTTGTCCCTGGCCTTCCTCAGCACTGCTTCCTTTGTCTGGAAGTGGAGGAACCGGGCTATTATGTCTCTGGGCCTCGTGTTGTCGTCTCTCCTGGCCCGCAAGGCCCTGTGGGCTCTGTCAATGTGCCAGTGCTCGTCTGGTATCTCCGGCAGGAGGGGGCGTAGTATCGTGAGAAGCAAGGCCGAAATTGGGCCTTCATCTTGTTGCTCTGGTAGGCCGCGCACGCGGATATTGTTGCGGCGCGACCTGTTCGCTAAGTCCTCTAGAGCTGCCTCCGATGCTTCCAGCCGGGCTGTGAGCGTGTTGACATGGGCGGACATCGTGTTGTGAGCCACCGTGGTTGTTTCCACGCGGTGCTCGAGGTCTGCTGTTCTCTCACCCAGCTTGTGGATTTCGGACATCACCTCCTTCGATGACCTATCAATCTCTCGAGCTAGGTAGCTCTTGACCGCCGCCAGTTCGGTCAGTATGTGGGCCATATCGGAAGATGCCAGGCTGTGAGGCTGGGGTGTGCTCAGGGTCGTCGGTGAGGCCTGGGCTCGTGGGCTGGATCCGCCGCCATTTTGGGAGTCTTGGCGCGGTGTGCGGGAGGCCGCAAACAGGTCGGGTACCGTGGCGGTGTTATCCATGGTTTTTTTGCCCGATTTTCTCGGCTGGCGCCTATCCATGGCGGGTCAGGGGAGGGGAGGTAAGGTTTTTTTTGTGTTTTGGTCGGTTTATCGCTGTTGTGAGCTGTTGGTATAGGGGGCTAAGCGCGGAGCTCTAGGCTTGCACGTCCAGCTTGGTTCCCGGTCAAGCCACGCCCCCCGGATATACATTTCTAATGGTTATCTTGTTAAGACCTCGGTAGTCAATGCAGGGTCTTAAAGAACCATCCTTCTTTTTAACAAAAAAAAATCCAGCCCCAGCAGGAGAGGAGGATCTTCTAATGAACCCCTTGTCTAGGTTTTCACGAATATACTCCTCTAGAACTAAGTTTTCATTCGTAGACAAAGGGTATACATGACCCCTGGGAGGCATAGTACCAGAAAGTAAATTAATTTTGCAATCAAAAGGCCTATGTGGTGGTAAGGTATCAGCCTTTCCTTTGTCAAATACTGCCTTTAAATCTTGATACAAGGACGGTATCTGTACTTTGGTAGAGTCGGTAGTGTTATTAAGTGAGTTGACACTACAAAGAGGTGACACTTTCTTTAAACAATTCTCTTGACAATCCTGACCCCACGAAACTATTTCCCCTGATCTCCAATCTATAACGGGGTTATGTCTCTTAAGCCAGGAGTATCCCAGGACTATGGGAACAGAAGGAGATGAAATGAGTAGTAGGGATATTTCCTCCTTGTGTAGAATACCAGTAGTTAAGTAAAGAGGTGTGGTCTCCCGGAAAATCACAGGCTCAACTAAAGGTCTACCATCAATGGCCTCAACAGCCAAGGGTGTCTTCCTTAACTGGGATGGGATAGTGTGTTTGGTGAGAAACTTTTGGTCGATAAAACTCTCAGCAGCGCCGGAGTCTATCAATGCCATAGTCTCTAAAGTTCCCTTTTCCCAAGTTAAAGAGACCGGTAATAGGAGTCTATGTTCTTTGTAGTTATGAGTAGAGGACAAAATCGAAACACCCAAGGTCTGTCCTCTAGAGAAACTTAGGTGCGAGCGTTTCCCGGACGACTGGGACAGCTCAAACGTACATGACCTCTGGCCCCACAATACATACACAGTCCCTCCCTTCTCCTGTACTGTCTCTCCTCCTCTGAGAGACGAGTAAGGCCTAACTGCATAGGTTCTGAAACCTGTGGAGTTTTGGTTTCAGAAATTTGAAATGATGGTGCTAGTCTAAAGGAAGATTTACCGGTTCTATCTCGAGTATTCTGCCTCTCCCTTAGACGTTCGTCAATACGAGAGATAAAGGAAATTAAGTCTTCCAGGTTCTCGGGAAGCTCTCTTGTCGCTACCTCATCAAGTATTACATCGGATAATCCATTTAAAAATACGTCTATATAGGCCTGTTCATTCCATTTTACCTCTGCCGCCAAAGACCTGAACTCTAGTGCGTAATCCACAAGTGTTTGGTTGTCTTGTCTAAGGCGCAACAGTAACCTGGCTGCATTGACCCTCCTGCCAGGGGGATCAAAAGTTCTTTTAAAAGCAGCTACAAAGGCATTATAGTTATAGAATGTGGCGAAACCAACCTCGCCACTGGGCCCTGGAGAAGCCTGTTTGCTAGCCTCCTACCTGCTGACTATGGCCCCTGGGTTATTTGGGGCATATTGTACTGTATATTGCTGTTACTGGCCCTTCTAACAGCATCTATGGACATATTGGGACTTTGGGACTACTGTCCCTTTAAGACTGTGATACATATTCTAGTGTACTGCCTGTAATATTATATGTGTATTAAGTTTAACCTGGGATATGTATGCAGCATTCATCTGATTGTTCGGTAGAATCACTCCATTTATTATATTGAGTGAAACTACCGAACAACCAGACCACCCAGGAATAAGTGTGCCTCCAATTACAGTTTGCAACAATGTTGCAAAGGGGTAATTGGCAATCAGTGTAATGTATTCTTTGTCCTCTGGGTGGCCGCCATTCGGGAAACAAACACGTGGCGGCGGCCATCTTAAACTACCGAACAGCGGTGTTTTGCCGTCGAGTGTCTGGAACTAAAATCGGACACTTGACTAGGCAAACACCGCTGAGACCTCCATACTTCCAGAAATTCGTATGGAAACTACCGAATGACCCGCCGTTCGGTAGAAAGAACCCCATAAACAAGGGAATTCATTCAAACCCTCTCCAGGCTCTATAACACAGGCAATACGCCTGTTTTCATTCCCTTGTTTGTGACCGACCGCAGGGCCAAAATGCATGGAACTGTTTTCGGATACTTTACCCATGCGGTCGGTCAAATCTTTGGAACCCCATATCTCCCGAACCATTCATCCGAATGACTTGAATTTTGGATATGTTGTCCCCCTGAATAAGGGCTATCCAGCGATGCTGGATTTAAAGGTGTACCCCCGGGTTTTGGGGTACATCCAGAACTTGGCTGAAAAAGTGTACCGGATAATTGAGTTTAATGTTATCTGAGGGGAGGGGATGTGTGGGCTGAACCATGTATGTGATTGGTTATTTTATGCCTCCCCCTGGGTGTGGCCTGTATGTGGATTAGTGTAATAAAAGCCAGGCTGGATGAGCCAGTCCAGAGTTCCTGTTTTAACCTCAAAGTGATGTGTCGTCTCATTATTGGGGGAAGGATTTATTGTATGCTGTTCCAGTTGACTGCTAGGGGTACAAGCCTATTCGTATGGTTCCTATTCAATGGTCTACAGCATTCATACGCTTGGGAGAATTTAAAAGGTTTCTCGGATTCGGTGATTGTGGTGTCTGCCAGAGTGCTTGGAGTCCTCAGGAAGCACTAGGAGCATCCATTAACGGAGGTACCAAGTCGGGGTGCCAGGTGATCCGTTACATAGACTAATGGATTATCATTCTCCCACAACGGATTAGCCCATCTCAGAGCTTTCTCAATGAGTAAGGTAATAATAAATCCCACTTTTGCCCTATCAGTAGGGTATGAACGGGGCTGTAGCTCGAAATGGATACTGATCTGGTTCAAAAAGCCACGACACCTCTCAGGAGAACCAGCATAACGTACAGGTGGGGTAACTCGGGAAGAAGCACCTACAGTAGCTACCTCTAGCCCTGAACCCACAGAAGAAGCAGACATATTACGCATCTCCTCAGGTGGATTAATAGGACGAGATAGCAGCGCCTGTAGTGCTAGAGCCATCTGATCCATCCTATGATCCATGGCGTCAAACCTAGGATCAGGAGAACCAAGCTGACAATTTGTACCTGCAGGATCCATGGCCCTGTCGTAATGTCAGGATCGGGTCAGGGATCCAACACGCAGAGTACAAAGAGTAGCAGATACGTATACCGGTCCTTAGAATGGCCGGACTTAACGTATAACTACGATAGAATGGTCAGAGACAAGCCGAGGTCGAGGGAACGAGAAGACAGGTAAGCGAGAGACAAGCCGGGTCAAGGATAACAGAAAGACAGGAGAGTAAATACCAAAGCCGGATCAGAACCAAAAGGCAAGAGAATAACAAAGCACTGTGTGACTAGGCGGACTAGAACCACGACAGGGCAATGAGTAAATGAGAGGGCCACTGTTAAGTATCCTGGCTAGGGAGAGAAGACACGCCTCCGGCGAGTCCTGATTCGTCTCCCGAGATTTGAGTGACAGGACGTTCCGGGTTGGCGTCATGACGTCGACCTCCGGTCCTCCTGCTATAAAAGGAAGTGACTCCCTCGCGGCCGGCGTTAGCAAGACCGAGTGAACCGCGAGGGGCCGAGGAGACATGCCGTCCGGACGGATAAACTTCTAAGTCTCTACCTCTCTCAGAGGTAGAGGCTTCAGGTACCCTGACACCAGGCACCCAGACCACTTCTGCCCATTGGAGTGGTCTGGGTGCCAACTCCCACTACCCATAACCCTGCAAGTGTAATTATTGCAGTTTTTTATAAACTGCAATAATTACCCTGCAGGGTTAACTCTGCAAACCTCTGCACACCTCTACTAGACAGTGCATGCACATTAGGTCTCCCCGGCCGGTGGGCGGGATCAGTCTCGCTCACCGGCCGACGCAATCAGAGGGAGGAGTGGCGCGGAGGAAGAAGCAACGACGAGGGACATCGTCGCTGCCTCTGGTAATTAACTGAAGGGGTTTTCACCCCTTCAGCAACCGTATATTGGGGGGTGGGAGGGAGAGGGGACCTGCAGTGCCAGGAAAACGGATTGTTTTCCTGGCACTGGAGTTTTCCTTTAAGTCATTCGATATTGTTTAAAAGTACTGCCTGGGGCGGGGCCTGACCACAAGCAGAGATGGCCGCTAAATTATTTTCTCCTGAGCCTCCTCATGTTAAACAGCGGTAAACCCCGACCTAACTCACCATCATGGGCAAGTTTTATTAGGCATCGGGCTCACAGAGGGATGCCGACTCTAAAAATGGGTCTATCACCCCATCCCCATCAGACGGTACCTTTCAACGCCGGAGGACCTAGTCTCCCTGCCCCCATCGGAAGGGGCCTCACTCACCGGCCTTCTCTCCTGAGTAATGTCGCCGGTCGCGGAAGACAGGAATTGGGGCAGGCTGCTACATTCTCTCCCCACACGTGCTTATTTGGCGGCTGCTAACAACACGCTGCAAACATCCATCTGGCTGGATATTCGGGCCCTCCATGAGGACATACAGGCCTGGGCAACCACGTGGAGGCCACATGTGACCAGGTCAAAACGACAATGCCCAAGTAAGTGATACACAGGCACAGCATGAGGACATTTTGAGGGGGATGGCATTTCATGTGGCAGACCTGGATAACTGGGGTAGGCATAATAACCTCAGGCTTCCCTGAGGTTGAAACTGACCCTCATCACCTACATACCATTCTTGCAGAAATGTTCAACGGCCTCCTGCATAGAGACCCTGCTGCCCCGCTGGGGCTTGTGAGGACCCCCAGACGCACTGCCAAGAGATGTCATATGCTGCATGTAGGTATTTGTAGATAAAGAATCTGTGTTGCGGGTGGCCAGGGAGAAGGACGTAATTCACTACAGGCAAGCTGACCTACAGCTATACCCAGACCTCAGCTACACTGCAGTACCGGAGGCTGCTCAGGCCCCTGACCCGTCCCTCCAGGCATCAGGAACCAGGTACCGTTGGCTCTTTCCTTCTGGGCTATCGGTGACCACACTAGAAGGACCCGTAGTTATACGTATCCCTCAGACTTTTACTTGCCTGACTCAATGAAGCCTCCTGCCTTACCCCAGAGGGACAGACGCCCCCGCCAAGTGACCACCCGAGCAGCTAGGACCCCATCTTAAATAGACACTCCCTGTGACGCTTCACCTGCATTCCCTCACCCGCTGCAATGACCTCCTGGAGTACCGACTCTGACTAGCCATTGATAAGTACATGAAGAAGTGCGACCCCCACTCCCTTAACCTCTTTTCACCATCCCTCTCCTTCCCCCTCCTCTCCTCTCCCCTCCTCTCCCCTTCTCCCTCCTCTCCCCACCGCTCCCTCCTCCTCACCCCCTCTGCCCTCCCCCTCCCCCTCCTCTGGTCACTGGCCTATCCAAGATGATTACCGATGCTCCTCCACCCTGGCCCGCCACTCATGCCTACACCATCACATACCGGGGTACGCTAATACAAGATACCATAGGATATACCATGACACTACCCATAATACCTAAACATATATTGCTATGCTTTGATTCGACATATAAGCTGGTTTGTAACCTTCACAACATTTATGATGTACAGTATTGATTGTTCTCCCTGAACTGCTTGACTTGCCTCTCCTGGCTGGTTGAAGTATATTTGCATGCCATGGACCTGCGAGTCCTACTTCTTTACTGCAACTTAAAACGTAATGATAAGTTCAATGAAAAATATTAATAAAAATGTAATTGACAAAAATTAAATAAAAAATCATTGGATATGGCTGTTTTAACAGAGTGACGAGCATGGCGTTCAGACTGAAGCCACTCTCTCAAGGATCTTGGAGGCAAACAGTAGTAGCAAGTTAGGGCGGTAGTTGGACAGGGAGTTAGGGTCAAGATTAGTCTTTTTTAGAATCGGGGTAATGGTTGTGTGCTTGAAAGCTAAAGGAAATATGCCAGAGGAGAGGGAAAATTTAAAATTTTAGTGAGGGGCCGAGCAAGAGAAGGAAACAGAGCACACGTGAGTTCTGTTCCGAATTCTGTTCTGGTCTGAGGCTTTTAACTCAGTCTGTGGAAGAGATAGATAATCGGGTCAAATAGGCAAAAAAAGCTATAGAATAGGGAGATGCATCTATGTACAGATGAGGTGAGGGTTAGTCAAGCAAAACAAACATTTGGGTAGGTATCAATAAAAGAACTGAGGAGTGTATATATATATATGTGTGTGTGTGTGTGTATATATATTATCAATATTACTTTATCTAAAGGTTAGGTTTTTACAGAATATGTTTATTTAATATATAAAAATAACACCTCAAATGAAAACTCTTAAAAGTTAAGACATGGTGAAACTTTACACAATGCAGGCCTATTGTAGTTTCAAACAGATTCTGTACAAACCTAATAATCTAATTCTTTAGATAGAGAAATATGTATAGTTTGGTAGAGACCAAATTATCGCACAGTGTTATTGATTTCCATGTAGTGTATTTTGATTGATGGCTGAGGTCAGTTTAAGTTCAGCCAATAGTCAAATTACACTCAGCGACAAAGGCAGGGAATATTAAAGTGGACAAGTAAGCCTGTTATTCCCTTGCATTGGTTCTACATTGATGACAATGCAATATGTATTTTAACGCTCGTGTATAGAAATAATCCAATACATTTGTGTTTCTAATAAAACTCCATTAACAAGACCAAATACTCTTGAAGGGAGTTAGTGAGTCGGTGTTCCAGTTAGCCCTCATCATATCAGGAAGTGCCTCAGTCAATCATGATGACTTGGATCCATTTTATAAATATGTATCATGTTTTATTCAGGGGGTAACTTTCTTGAGGTGTACACCTTATAGCAGGGGTAGGCAACCTACGGCACTAGTGCCATGCACGGCACTCGAGGTGTCTTTCCACGGCACTCAAGGCTGCTAGAGCCAAACAGGGTCTGGCCTATCAGGAGTCTCAGTGAAACTTCAGATATCTGCTAATACAAAGAGGTAGTGAAGGACAATCCTCAATTTATGCATTGCAGCACATAGAGGTAGTGATCTCAGATCAGTTCCTCCCAGCACTTGTGAATAGGAATCCACACTGTAGTAGAGCAGCCCACACTGATGTTGCAGCTCCTGTCCTTGACCTGTACCTGCCCAGGCTGGTCCCCACTGGAACCCAGGGAAGCCACCACACTGCTAGATATACACAGACCTGCAGAATAAGCCTCCCCTCATACAAATAATACGAACAGCCCACACACAAACATACACACAATCCCCACAAACGCAACACCACTAACAATCTACATACATGCACACAATCCCACATGCAAACCCCCAAACAGCCCCCATACACTACCTAACACACAATGTGACATATCCATCTACACACAATTCCACAAGCAGCCCTCATACACAGCCCACATTCATATGTATCATACACGATACCATAAACTACTAATGAACATATACAATATAATAGCTCATATACGCACAAATACAACGATACAAAGCAATTACAGTATAAATAACAAAAGCAGAATACGGCAGCACACACACCTCAATTTAAAAAAATAGGATCGGCAGGGCCGTTTGAAGGAATATGGGGGCCCCAAGCAAAATGGACATGGTGGCCTCCCTGTGTTCTCCTCATCTCCCCTTCTTCTCACCCCCCTGTGTTCTCCTAATCTCCCCTTCTCCTCACCCCCCCATGTTCTCCTCACCCCTCCTCCCTGTGTTCTCCTAATCTCCCCTTCTCCTCACCCCCCCTGTGTTCTCCTAATCTCCCCTTCTCCCCACCCCCTCCCTGTGTTCTCCTCACCCCTCCTCCCTGTGTTCTCCTAATCTCCCCACCCCCCTCCCTGTGTTCTCCTCATCTCCCCTTCTCCTCACCCCCCATGTTCTCCTCATCTCCCCTTCTCCTCACCCCCTCCCTGTGTTCTCCTCATCTCCCCTTCTCCCCACCCCCCCTGTGTTCTCCTCATCTCCCCTTCTCCTCACCCCCTCCCTGTGTTCTCTTAATCTCCCCTTCTCCTCACCATCCCCCTCCCTGTGTTCTCCTAATCTCCCCTTCTCCTCACCTCCCCCTACCTGTGTTCTCCTTATCTCCTCACCCCCGTGTTCTTCTTACTCCTCCCCCCCTATGTTCTTCTTTCTGCCCCCATGTTCTTCTTACTCCTCCCCCCTCCCTATGTTCTTCTTACTACTCCCCCATGTTCTTCTTACTACTCCCCCCATGTTCTTCTTACTACTCCCCCCATGTTCTTCTTACTACTTCTTACTTACTCCCCTCCCACCCTCCCTGTGTCCTTCTTATCTTCTTATTCCCCTCCCCCTGTGTCCTTCTTATTCCCCTCCCCCTGTGTCCTTTTTACTCCCCTCCCCGTGTCCTTCTTACTCCCATCCCCCGTGTCCTTCTGCTCAGGGTGCACTTCCTGTCAGTCCGGCCGGGAACAGGAAACTGAATCTCCTGTACCGCATGGTACCCGGCCGGACTGACAGGAGGAAGAGGAGCTCGGCCACGCTACAGGGAAGGGGAGGTGACGAGAGAGGCAGTGCTGCAGCCGCCTGAGGCTCTCTATAGAGCGCTCAGGTGGCTGCAGCCTTATAGGAAGCACCGGCCCTGCTTGGGGGCCCAGGCCAGCTCAGGACCCAAAGCAATTGCTTGGTTAGCTTGCCTGGTAGCGACGAGCCTGAGGATCGGCACGCTACGGGACATCACAATCCTATATCGGCACAGTGCTGCTAAAAGGTTGCCTACCCCTGCCTTATAGTAATGTTCTCTGATAGCATTGCAAATTGTTACCTGTGAGTAGTACGTTATCGATAGAGCAACGTAGTACGTTATCGATAGAGCAACGTAGTACGTTATAGATAGAGCAACGTAGTACGTTATCGATAGAGCAACGTAGTATGTTATCGATAGAGCAATGTAGTACGTTATCGATAGAGCAACGTATTACGTTATCGATAGAGCAATGTAGTACGTTATCGATAGAGCAACATAGTACGTTATCGATAGAGCAACGTAGTACGTTATAGATAGAGCAACGTAGTACGTTATAGATAGAGCAACGTAGTACGTTATCGATAGAGCAACGTAGTACGTTATCAATAGAGCAACGTAGTACGTTATCGATAGAGCAACGTAGTACGTTATAGATAGAGCAACGTAGTACGTTATCGATAGAGCAACGTAGTACGTTATCGATAGAGCAACGTAGTACGTTATAGATAGAGCAATGTAGTACGTTATAGATAGAGCAACGTAGTACGTTATCGATAGAGCAATGTAGTACGTTATCGATAGAGCAATGTAGTACGTTATCGATAGAGCAACGTAGTACGTTATCGATAGAGCAACGTAGTACGTTATAGATAGAGCAACGTAGTACGTTATCGATAGAGCAACGTAGTATGTTATCAATAGAGCAACGTAGTACGTTATCGATAGAGCAACGTAGTACGTTATCGATAGAGCAATGTAGTACGTTATCGATAGAGCAACGTAGTTAGTTATCGATAGAGCAAAGTAGTACGTTATAGATAGAGCAACGTAGTACGTTATAGATAGAGCAACGTAGTACGTTATCGATAGAGCAACGTAGTACGTTATAGATAGAGCAACGTAGTACGTTATAGATAGAGCAACGTAGTACGTTATCGATAGAGCAACGTAGTACGTTATCGATAGAGCAACGTAGTACGTTATCGATAGAGCAACGTAGTACGTTATCGATAGAGCAACGTAGTACGTTATCGATAGAGCAACGTAGTACGTTATCGATAGAGCAACGTAGTACGTTATCGATAGAGCAACGTAGTACGTTATAGATAGAGCAACGTAGTACGTTATCGATAGAGCACCGTAGTACGTTATAGATAGAGCAACGTAGTACGTTATCGATAGAGCAACGTAGTACGTTATAGATAGAGCAACGTAGTACGTTATAGATAGAGCAACGTAGTACGTTATCGATAGAGCAACGTAGTACGTTATAGATAGAGCAACGTAGTACGTTATCGATAGAGCAACGTAGTACGTTATCGATAGAGCAATGTAGTTAGTTATAGATAGAGCAACGTAGTACGTTATCGATAGAGCAACGTAGTACGTTATAGATAGAGCAACGTAGTACGTTATAGATAGAGCAACGTAGGACGTTATCGATAGAGCAACGTAGTACGTTATAGATAGAGTAACGTAGTACGTTACAGATAGAGCAACGTAGTACGTTATCGATAGAGCAACGTAGTACGTTATTGATAGAGCAACGTAGTACGTTATAGATAGAGCAACGTAGTACGTTATAGATAGAGCAACGTAGTACGTTACAGATAGAGCAACGTAGTATGTTATAGATAGAGCAACGTAGGACGTTATCGATAGAGCAACGTAGTACGTTATCGATAGAGCAATGTAGTTAGTTATAGATAGAGCAACGTAGTACGTTATCGATAGAGCAACGTAGTACGTTATCGATAGAGCAATGTAGTTAGTTATAGATAGAGCAACGTAGTACGTTATCGATAGAGCAACGTAGTACGTTATAGATAGAGCAACGTAGTACGTTATAGATAGAGCAACGTAGTACGTTATCGATAGAGCAACGTAGGACGTTATCGATAGAGCAACGTAGTACGTTATAGATAGAGTAACGTAGTACGTTACAGATAGAGCAACGTAGTACGTTATCGATAGAGCAACGTAGTACGTTATTGATAGAGCAACGTAGTACGTTATAGATAGAGCAACGTAGTACGTTATAGATAGAGCAACGTAGTACGTTACAGATAGAGCAACGTAGTATGTTATAGATAGAGCAACGTAGGACGTTATCGATAGAGCAACGTAGTACGTTATCGATAGAGCAACGTAGTACGTTATAGATAGAGCAACGTAGTACGTTATAGATAGAGCAACGTAGTACGTTATAGATAGAGCAACGTAGTACGTTATAGATAGTGCAACGTAGTACGTTATAGATAGAGCAACGTAGGACGTTATAGATAGAGCAACGTAGGACGTTATCGATAGAGCAACGTAGGACGTTATCGATAGAGCAACGTAGTACGTTATAGATAGAGCAACGTAGTACGTTATAGATAGAGCAACGTAGTACGTTATAGATAGAGCAACGTAGTACGTTACAGATAGAGCAACGTAGTATGTTATAGATAGAGCAACGTAGGACGTTATCGATAGAGCAACGTAGGACGTTATCGATAGAGCAATGTAGTTAGTTATAGATAGAGCAACGTAGTACGTTATCGATAGAGCAACGTAGTACGTTATAGATAGAGCAACGTAGTACGTTATAGATAGAGCAACGTAGTACGTTATAGATAGAGCAACGTAGGACGTTATCGATAGAGCAACGTAGTACGTTATAGATAGAGTAACGTAGTACGTTACAGATAGAGCAACGTAGTACGTTATCGATAGAGCAACGTAGTACGTTATTGATAGAGCAACGTAGTACGTTATAGATAGAGCAACGTAGTACGTTATAGATAGAGCAACGTAGTACGTTACAGATAGAGCAACGTAGTATGTTATAGATAGAGCAACGTAGGACGTTATCGATAGAGCAACGTAGGACGTTATCGATAGAGCAACGTAGGACGTTATCGATAGAGCAACGTAGTACGTTATAGATAGAGCAACGTAGTACGTTATAGATAGAGCAACGTAGTACGTTATAGATAGAGCAACGTAGTACGTTATAGATAGAGCAACGTAGGACGTTATCGATAGAGCAACGTAGTACGTTATAGATAGAGCAACGTAGTACGTTATCGATAGAGCAACGTAGTACGTTATAGATAGAGCAACGTAGTACGTTATAGATAGAGCAACGTAGGACGTTATAGATAGAGCAACGTAGTACGTTATAGATAGAGCAACGTAGTACGTTATAGATAGAGCAACGTAGTACGTTATAGATAGAGCAACGTAGTACGTTATAGATAGAGCAACGTAGGACGTTATAGATAGAGCAACGTAGGACGTTATCGATAGAGCAACGTAGTACGTTATAGATAGAGCAACGTAGTACGTTATAGATAGAGCAACGTAGTACGTTATAGATAGAGCAACGTAGGACGTTATAGATAGAGCAACGTAGGACGTTATAGATAGAGCAACGTAGGACGTTATCGATAGAGCAACGTAGTACGTTATAGATAGAGCAACGTAGTACGTTATAGATAGAGCAACGTAGGACGTTATAGATAGAGCAACGTAGTACGTTATAGATAGAGCAACGTAGTACGTTATAGATAGAGCAACGTAGGACGTTATCGATAGAGCAACGTAGGACGTTATAGATAGAGCAACGTAGGACGTTATCGATAGAGCAACGTAGTACGTTATAGATAGAGCAACGTAGTACGTTATAGATAGAGCAACGTAGTACGTTATAGATAGAGCAACGTAGTACGTTATAGATAGAGCAACGTAGGACGTTATCGATAGAGCAACGTAGGACGTTATCGATAGAGCAACGTAGTACGTTATAGATAGAGCAACGTAGTACGTTATAGATAGAGCAACGTAGTACGTTATAGATAGAGCAACGTAGTACGTTACAGATAGAGCAACGTAGTATGTTATAGATAGAGCAACGTAGGACGTTATCGATAGAGCAACGTAGTACGTTATCGATAGAGCAATGTAGTTAGTTATAGATAGAGCAACGTAGTACGTTATCGATAGAGCAACGTAGTACGTTATAGATAGAGCAACGTAGTACGTTATAGATAGAGCAACGTAGGACGTTATAGATAGAGCAACGTAGTACGTTATAGATAGAGCAACGTAGGACGTTATCGATAGAGCAACGTAGGACGTTATCGATAGAGCAACGTAGGACGTTATAGATAGAGCAACGTAGTACATTATAGATAGAGCAACGTAGTACGTTATAGATAGAGCAACGTAGTACGTTATAGATAGAGCAACGTAGTACGTTACAGATAGAGCAACGTAGTACGTTATAGATAGAGCAACGTAGTACGTTATCGATAGAGCAATGTAGTATGTTATAGATAGAGCAACGTAGTACGTTATAGATAGAGTAAAGGCTTAGGGAGTCGTAGTTCAGTTTTTAACTTTTGGAAATCACAATCACGTACATATAATCACGTAGAGCAGTATTTTTGGAGTGAAAAGGAAAACATGGCAGGCTTACAGGAGAGGGGGTAAAGTTGAGAGAGAGAGAAAGAGAGAGAGAGAATGTACGTTTTTTTTTTCCTTTTCTTTTGGGACATAAAAATGCAGCGACAATAGCTAACTGTTACCTCACATACATGTTGTATGAGTATCTGCAGTGTCTAATTACACAACATATCTTACTTGACAGAGTATAGATTAAAGAAACATAAACTGTTATCAACAAGTAGCAAACCAGAAATACACTTATAGTTTGATGTGTGCTACACGGATATTTCTAACCGTTGATTGCGGACAAACATGTAGTTATAACGTAACTAGGTGCACTCATCACCTAACAATACAGAAATAGTTTTATTATACAGATTTAGTAAGCATAAACAACACCTAAATTACAAAAATTAGAACATAAAATATAGGCAAACCAAAAACAATCTAACAAAAAAACAGTCACAAACAAGTAGTTACATTTAAATTTGGAAAAGAAAGTTGGATCTCTGTGAACGAATATCTCCCAACATTTCCATAGCCACTAGACTAGTGCCTTTGGCATTCTCCGGATAAAAGTAGTATGTGGTTGTCGAAACATTGGAAGATGGATTCTTGGTGAGTCATCTCTCCAAGGTTACAGCTAAGTACTTGCTTTTTGCTGGCTTTTTATTAGTTTGTTCCTTGTTTGCCTAGAATTTGTGAGCTTGTATTGTAACTTTGACATGGTATTTGCTTACTCAGTAATAAGGCAGTTTCAGTGTAGTACGTGGAGTGCACCTCTGTATCTATCAAAATTGATACCCACCGATCCTCCCTAATACACAAGTATGTCCGTTCCAGGCCCCTACACTCTGTTGAAGACCTATGCCTATCCTCTGTTTGTACTCCCAACTCTGATACTCACCTTCAAGACTTCTCCAGGGCTGCGTAGTTCCCCCTGCTCCATTAGGCTCTCACCCAGTCTCCATTACTTCAAAAAATCATTGAAAACTCACTTCTTCAGGAACGCATATTGATTGAACTCGATCGAATAGCTTTCCCTCCCCACACCCTGATTCCTCGATTGCAACTTTGACAACGAAACAAACCCAAAACTAAGCCCTCATTTAAAACTACCTACGTGCTACCCACCTTTTGTGTCCCTTTCACCACTCCCTCTTGAATGTAAGCTCATTTGAACAGGGCCCTCAAACCTTTCTGATTCTGTGTGCCCAACTTGTCTGGTTACAAATACTAGTCTGTTAGATCACCCATTGCACTGCGCTGCGGAATTTGTTTGCGCTTTATAAATAATAATAATAATATATCAACAATACTATAATGCATAAACATAATTTACCTCGTTGATGTAGGGAGTCATAAAGAAAACCATTAAACATAGAAAGAGATCCCTGAGTTCATGTTTAGTTTAGAATTCCCTCTCTATAACTGTGTTTCCACTTTGATGCATGTACAAATTGTACGTGTGAAAAATTGAGACGTGTGAAAAAATACCTTATTTGTTATTTGTCCAAATAAAGTGTCGGTAATCGATCCCTGAAATAATCAATTCCAAATTCTGACTCGATCTTACTTTTAAGTAAAACCGCAAGTAAAACGATTCAGAATTGATTTGTTTTACAATCACCTGGAATTATATTTGGACAAACTGACTCAAATGCATTTTTGTGCAAGTCTAGGAATTTGTGTGAATTACCGTATTTTTTGCTCCATAAGACGCACCACACCATAAGATACACCAATTTTAAGAGGAGGAAACCCAGAAAAAAAATATTCTGAACAAACTGTCCCATGGTGTTTCTTAACACCCCACCTCCCCTGTCCCATAGTGTTCCTTACCACCCACTCCCCTCCCCGTTCCATAGTGATCTTTCCCTCCCATAGTGTCCCCCCCCTCCCCTTGTCCCATAGTGATCTTTCCCTCCCATAGTGTCCCCCCCTCCCCTTGTCCCATATTGTCCCTTAGTTACTTACCTGCATTGTAGCGTGGGCCGGCAGAACAGCGCGCACCGCGGTATAGGAACTTAAATTCCAGTTTCCGGACGGACTTAAAGGAAGTGTGCACACTGACTGAGTGCGCACTTCCTTTCATTCCGTCCGGAAACTGAAATTTAAGTTCCTGTACCACGGTGCGCGCTGTTCTGCCGGCCCATGCTACAATGCAGGTAAGTAAGCCTTCACATTCGCTCTATAAGACTCACAGACCTTTCCCCTTACTTTTGAGGGGGGAAAAAAGTACGTCTTATAGAGCGAAAAATACGGTACTCTTTAGAAAAGTAAATGTAGTTACTTGGAAAGGTTCAACCTGAACATCTGTGTGGGTTTTCAGTTTAATTAGCTTTATTAAATAAATAGAATGTGAAAAATATTTTACAATAGCTGTGTTATGGCCTGTGGAAGCGGTTTTCAAACAGTGTGTCCCAAGACACTTTAAATTGGAACGACTTGATCTTCTGGACTGCGATAGGTTATTATTATTATTATTATTATTATTATCATCGCCATTTATATAGCGCCAACAGATTCCGTAACGCTTTACACTAATATGAGAGGAGGGATTTAACTATAAATAGGACAATTACAAGAAATCTTACAGGAACGATAGGTTGAAGAGGACCCTGCTCAAACGAGCTTACAGTCTAAAGGTTGAATGTAATCTTTTCTAACAAGTGCCCACATTAAAATTGGCAATTCATTAAAACGAGTGAGTTTAACTCGAATGAAATGCACATTTCAATAGTTGTAATATTTATCTTCTGCAGATGAAGTTACATATGAAAACATAGATAACAGTGTCTTGAATATGTTTATCTCATTGAAGTGTGCCTATGTTCACAATATATTGGGAACCACTACCCTATTGCACAGTGCATTCGTATAGGAAGTAAGGATAAGGGGGATTGATTCCTCACCAGAAAATCAGGTGTCGCTTTTAAGATCAATAGGGTTATTTACTAAAGCGAGAATTCAAAGTGATTTCAAAGTGAATTTTTAAATGTAAGGCCAGAGTAGCTGAAGTGAACATATGGCTATTTAGACCTTAAAAGGACACTATAGTCACCAAAACAACTGTAGCTTAATGAAGCAGTTTTGGTGTATAGCGTATGCTTCTGAAGTTTCACTGCTCAATTCATTGCCATTTAGTAGTTACATCACTTTTGTTTCTGTTTATGCAGTCCTAGCAACACATCCCCTGGCTGTGACTGACACATCCTGCATGGAAAGAAATGGTTTCACTTTCAATCAGATGTAACTTAGTTTAAAAGTTATCTCCTGCTCTGTAAATTTAACTAAGCTATTAACAGAGCAGGAGATAAGACAATCTTAATTAAACAGAATTTGCAGTAAAGGAAGTGTAAACATTAGATGACTCTGTACAGGAAGTATTTAGGAAGGTTGTATAAATCACATGCAGGGAGATGTGACTAGAGCTGCATTAACAAAGTAATTTAACTCCTCAATGGCAGAGAATTTAACAGTGAAACTGCAGGGTCATAACCTATACACCAAAACTGCTTTATTAAGTTAAAGTTGCTTTGGTGACTATAGTGTCCCTTTAAAGTTGTAATTAAAAAAAAAAAAAATTATCACATTTTGTTGAAATCGTTTTTAGCACATTCTACTAATTGACTCCCTGGTAATAACATATTATTTTCTCTACAAATCTGCATTCCTAACACTTCAGAGCCCTCTGGTGCCCCCTCACTCGTGCCCCCACCCCCATCAGTTTAAGGGCTAAAAAAACCTTTAGTCACTTACCCGACTCCAGCACCGCTGTCCCTCTGTGCTGGGTCAGCTATCTGCCTCCTCTGACGTCATCCTACAGGGGGACAGGGAGAGGGAGAAGGGGGCTAATGCACCTGCGCAGCGTGTTCTGCCAACGCATTAAGAGCTCCCTGTAGGAATGCATTGCTTCAATGCTTTCCTATGGGGATTTTACTGACGATGGATGTCCTCATGCAGAGCAGGCGGATGTCCAGCGTCACTTAGGGGACCAAAAGTCAGTAGCGTAGGAATGATTTTCTTTCATTCCTACGCTGAGGGCCCAGAGTAATACAGGTCAGGCTGTGGGATAGGACAATTCATTTAAAGGGAACAAGCCAAACATTAAAATGTGAAATAGCCTTAAATGACACTCACTTGTTTTGTAAAAACAGTGCTTGATGTATTATTGGTTTTCTCTTGGCATGTGCTCTTGTTTTGAAGCCAGGCCTGGGAACTCTCCACGTGTGATGATTACATTGTGTTCACCATATTTGCTCAAACGTAACTAAAAATAATCCTTGAACTGGGTGAACTGGGACCCCAGAACACATAACACATTCACTACCGAATTCTCTCTGTCTAAACGAAAACAAATTCGAAGAGTAGCATTTATTTAAAATTGGGGGGGCATAGCTTGCACATACATTAACCCCTTAAGGACAGAGCTTCAGAAGCTTGACTTACGCTTAATGACACAAGCAATTTTTGCATTTTCTTGCTGTTTGCGTTCAACTGCAATTTGCATCTCTCTCATTTATTGCACCGACACATATTATATACTGTTTTTTAAAGGACAGAAAGGGCTTTAATTTGATATAACATATATATATATAAATGCTTACTTATTATAAAAAAAATACAGAAAAATGCAAAAAAAATGAAAAATATTGTTTTTTTTTACAGTTTTTGCAATCATAATGTGTGCATAATTAGTGCAGGTTAAGGAAAGTAATTAAAAATAAATTCATTTATTTGTTCTGATTTACAGAATATATAATGTGTCTGGGATTTTAAGTTTTTTTTGGTAGTTACAGGTCACAAAGCACAAGGAGTAAAATAAAATTTTAATGTGGAGCGATTTTAGAATTTGGTATGTTTGTCTTGTAAGCCTAATAGCCATAAAATAAAACAAAATTGCCACACAAAAGTATATATTTATATAAAGTAGACATCACAGGCTATTTACCTAAGGTTGTTTTGACACTTTCTACGTAGCCATTTTACCGCCAACCTCTGCTAAATATTGGAGTAAAATTGTGTTTTTGGGGGGTTTTCGCACACAAACGTATAACAAAGAACTTCTCATGTGTATTTTGTAAAGTTGGTGTGTGCTATTCCTGTACAAAGTTTTATTATGTGTTCAGTTACTTCTGCTGAGTACAACGGTACCCCCATTGTATGTCTTTGGCACTATTTTGTGAAGCTACAGTGCCATATAGGAGACCTGTCCTTTTCAGTATTCACAGTAGAATTTTGAGAGACGGATTTAATGAGCCTATGCTTCCATTTGGGGTATTATAACAGTTTGACTGTTCAAAAACCCCAACAAAGGCCTACCATTTGTAAAAGTAGACACTCCAGGGTATCTCATAAGGTGCATATTGTGCCTTAACATGCCCCCATTTTTTTACCATTACATGCCAAAGTATGTGGTAAAAAATAATTTTGTGCATTTTTTACATACGGATTGCATTTTTGCTGGGCATTTTGTATATTTCATATGTGCCACTAAGTTCAAACCCCCAAAATTATGCTCAGCTAAGTCTTCTGAGTAAAAGGACACCCCCATTGTATGTCTATGGCACTATTTCGTGAAGCTACAGTGCCATACAGGAGACCTGTCTTTTTCAGTATTCACAGTAGAATTTTGAGAGACGGATTTAATGAGCCTATGCTTCCATTTGGGGTATTATAACAGTTTGACTGTTCAAAAACCCCCACAAAGGCCTACCATTTGTAAAAGTAGACACTCCAGGGTATCTCATAAGGTGCATATTGTGCCTTAACATGCCCCCATTTTTTTACCATTACATGCCAAAGTATGTGGTAAAAAATAATTTTGTGCATTTTTTACATACGGATTGCATTTTTGCTGGGCATTTTGTATATTTCATATGTGCCACTAAGTTCAAACCCCCCAAATTATGCTCAGCTAAGTCTTCTGAGTAAAAAGACATCCCCAATGAATGTCTTTGGCACTATTTTGTGAAGCTACAGTGGCATATTGGAGACCAAGCCATATCAGTTTTTACAGAACTTTGAATTTTGACGCTGGGCCTATATGCAATTTCCAAGCATCTTCGTAAGTTTTAAATTCAAACTACCCCACAAAGGCCTACCATTTCTTAAAGTAGACACCCCAGGGTATTTCAAAAGGCATATTTTGAACCTTAGCGTGGGATAATTTTT
This sequence comes from Pelobates fuscus, assembly GCF_036172605.1. Classification (NCBI taxonomy): domain Eukaryota; kingdom Metazoa; phylum Chordata; class Amphibia; order Anura; family Pelobatidae; genus Pelobates; species Pelobates fuscus. The sequence continues at coordinate 45,914,445 of NC_086322.1, read as the reverse complement.
CCGCTAGCTTGTACCAGGTGTAGTGGTAATAAGCGTTTTTTCTGCCTTTTTGACACACAAAGTGAGTTTGCACAGTATATTTTGCAAACCTTATGTGTACCACCACTCTATAATACTTTATATGTTGCTCAGCTATGTCGGCTGAGTACAAAAATACCCCCGTATGTACCTTTGCCAGGTATATGTGGACATCGGAGGGGCACATTTGGGACACAGCCATTCCATTTTTTTTCAAACTTTAAATTTTTACGCTGTGCCCATGTCCCATTTTAGAGTATTTTACCAGGCTATATAATCCAAATACCCCATAAAGCCATACCATTTCTTAAAGAAGACATCCCAGGGTATTTCAAAAGGCATATTTTGAAAATTAGTGTGGGATCATTTTTCCGCTAGCTTGTACCAGGTGTAGTGGTAATAAGCGTTTTTTCTGCCTTTTTGACACACAAAGTGAGTTTGCACAGTATATTTTGCAAACCTTATGTGTACCACCACTCTATAATACTTTATATGTTGCTCAGCTATGTCGGCTGAGTACAAAAATACCCCCGTATGTACCTTTGCCAGGTATATGTGGACATCGGAGGGGCACATTTGGGACACAGCCATTCCATTTTTTTTCAAACTTTAAATTTTTACGCTGTGCCCATGTCCCATTTTAGAGTATTTTACCAGGCTATATAATCCAAATACCCCATAAAGCCATACCATTTCTTAAAGAAGACATCCCAGGGTATTTCAAAAGGCATATTTTGAAAATTAGTGTGGGATCATTTTTCCGCTAGCTTGTACCAGGTGTAGTGGTAATAAGCGTTTTTTCTGCCTTTTTGACACACAAAGTGAGTTTGCACAGTATATTTTGCAAACCTTATGTGTACCACCACTCTATAATACTTTATATGTTGCTCAGCTATGTCGGCTGAGTACAAAAATACCCCCGTATGTACCTTTGCCAGGTATATGTGGACATCGGAGGGGCACATTTGGGACACAGCCATTCCATTTTTTTTCAAACTTTAAATTTTTACGCTGTGCCCATGTCCCATTTTAGAGTATTTTACCAGGCTATATAATCCAAATACCCCATAAAGCCATACCATTTCTTAAAGAAGACATCCCAGGGTATTTCAAAAGGCATATTTTGAACCTTAGCGTGGGATCATTTTTCCGCTAGCTTGTACCAGGTGTAGTGGTAATGAGCGTTATTAAATTAATTTTGTAACTTTTTAAAACTTTTTTTACTTTTTAAAACTATTTTTTAAACTTTTGTTTTGCTTATTAATTTTTTTAAAGTTTCCTAAACTTTCGTAAAACTTTTTTTTTACAGATTTAACATTTTTCTAAGCTTTTTCTTTTACCGTTAACCCCTAACTAGCAGTAAGCAGCACTAACAGTAAATTCCCCATTTTCCCATAACTCCCACCCACCCCAGCTAGCAAAATATTTAATTATACAATATTTAAATTAGTTAATTAAATTAATTTAACCCCTGAGGGTTAAAAAATAAATAAAAGTTAATCGTCAGGGGTTAAAAAAAAATTAGATCACAGTATAATACTGTGATCTGTATTTTGATCACTGTAGGCAGTGATAGACTGGCAGGTAAGGGGTTAATTTTTATTTGGACTGGGTAAAGGGTTTATTTTTTTTTTTATTTTTTACTTAAACGTTATTAAAACTTTTTTTTTACTTAATTTTTTAACTTTTTAAAGCTTATTTTAAAACTTTTTTTAACGTTAACCCCTAGTTAGCCTAACACTAAATCCCCCAATTCCCCACTAACTTCCACCCTCCCCAGCTAGCTAAATTTATCATTTTAAAATATTTAAATTAATTAATAAAATAAATTTAACCCCTGAGGGTTAAAAAAAAAAAAGAATTAACCCTCAGGGGTTAAAAAAAAAATCAGATCATATTAAAATGTAATCCCTGCCAATTGATCACTGTAGTCAGTGATCATTTGGCAGGGAAGGGGTTAATTTTTTATTAATATGGGTAAAGGGGGGTGGGATTTTAATTTAACTTTTTTTTTTAACACCAGGGGGCAGGATCATCACTGATCCGGCTCCCTGCACTTCACAGTGAACCCGGAAGTGCAGGGAGGCGGAGGTGAGTATACAGAGCACATGTGCCCGCTCTGACATGCTGTCAGAGCGGGCACATGAGCTGGGACAGCCCGATCCGGTGCTCCCGGTCTGCCTCTAATGCAGAGGCAGACCGGAGCACCATTAACCCCACGATCGCCGCGATTGCGGCGATCTGGGGTTAATTTTACCGCGTGACGGACGAGGTCCGTCACCCGTCGTTAAGGGCATCCCCAGGATGACGGACCTCGTCCGTCACCCGTCGTGAAGGGGTTAAATAGCTGTTTTCAAATAAAATGTAAATCTTTCATTCATTTGGACATGCTTTACAGACATATCGGGGGATAATATATATCAGAGGATTTTAAGGTGTCTCTCTCGGTATTTGATACAGGGTCAGAATTGTTTTTAAAGAAGCGATATTACCCCATATGACATACAGCAGGTATAACAAATATAAATAAATAAAAATGGTGAAATATCCTTGGCCGTGGACATCTTCAAGGATCCTGCTGGTATTTGTGGAACTGCAGAACTAAGGATGGGCAAAGAAATATGTTTCTCTACAACGTGAAAAACTGCACAAGAACAAAATGGAAGGTGGATAGTTTTATAATACAAAGTAAAAGTTAAAGGGTTAATCCACCACCATCATCACTCAGTGTTTTGAAGTGGTCATGGTGCCTGGGGTGTTTTGATTTACAGAGACTAACCTGTCTGCTGCCAGAAGTGTAACTCCACCCCCAGCAGTGTCATTGCAGAGAACACTCAGCTGACACTCACAGCCAATGAATGCTGCACCCCGCTGCTTCCAGCTTCTGCTGGTTGGGAGCGCGTTACTGGACCACCAGGGAGCAATAGAACCCAACGGTGACCCAGGTAAGGGAGCAAGTCATTGCTAAACTGTTTGTCTCATTACTGGGGAACTCGGTCTGAGTTGACAACAACCATAGCGGGCTGTAATGGTTATTAAGCTCGGAGTAACCCTGTAATATGAGAGTACATTTATTATTAAAGATGGGAGTGAGTTAAAATATGTTTCCTGGTGAACCATGGCAGGATTAGGCACGCCCCATACAGCAGACAGAGCAGAAAAAGAGACCCGGCTCTATAACTAGGCCCCTTCTTACTGTGACCACCAGTATTTTTTTCCTATCCTCCTAACAGGAGAGGAATAAGACCTGACCTGCAGACCATCAGGGTTATTTATCAAAGTAAGAATTCAAACTGAATTTCAAATTTAAGTTCAAAAGAGCCGAGTGGTTAAAAAGTCAGCTCTGCTTTTAGTTTGGCTACTGTGGCCTTAAATTTAAAATTCACTTTGAATTGTCACTTTAGTAAATAATCATGTGTGTTTTTAGTTGATACTCACAAGGCCATTTAAAAAAAATGAAAAATGTGCAGCTGGGAAAGTTCAACCTCTCTATTTTCAAAAGACTCAGTATAAAGCCCATTCAAGGTGTCTCACCTGTGTGTACCCTATTTAGTGACCGTGGCTCTGACCCACTCTCTCTTAAGGGAATTGATAATGGTCAGTATCGCATTTTTGATTCCTTTGATTTTCTATGTTTGATGTGATGTTCACTTGCTGACAGCCAAGAGGTCCAGCAGACCAGACACAAATCTAGCAGAACTCAGACCAACAAACCCTATGCTGACAGCTTACTATCGTAGTCATGTTTTAGTAATTAGCTGTAGCAACTGGAACACTCCCATGTTTTGGGCTTGTGTCCTGGCAAAAGCAGGTCCTGGGACTAGTCCCGCATTCTGTTCCTGGGCTTCTGAAAGCTTGCTGATCCTGCATGACAAAGAGCCCGAGCAGAAACTCTTGAGGGTCACATGTTATATTCACTCACAGTCCGACTCGGGAGTTCAACAAATTCCACATCCAACAATCTGCTGCGCTCTCTTCCTTACCCCATACAACGTAGCGTGGCCTAGTCGCAGCACCTCTCCTGAGCCCTGCCTTAGGTTCTGGTCCATGTCGGAGGCCACGTGGATTAGGCGTAGATATAATGTGCATCATGTTCCGACTCCCTGTGTACCACACAGTTCGTATATGATAAAGCAGAGTCTTTGTGATTGTGTGCGCCTAGATGTTACATCTATATGATTGTGTGTCTGAATAACTATGTCTTTGTGTTAGTATGATTGTGTGTCTGTGCATGTATGTGTTTTTCCCTGTATGTCTATGTCTGCATGTTTGTGATATTTACTTGTCTATTTTATGTTATATAACAATGCAACCTGCACCATCCTGATCGTAGTAAAATTAACAAGGGTTAAGGCCTATTCTCTGCTGATAACCTTCCATTCACCTGACTAATTTCGCTCCTGTGTTTATCACATGTTCAGTAGTCTGAGTCAGCTCATTATTCCTTGGTTTTATACAGAGATGATTATTTTTGGTGTCTTTATAGTACAATCATGAGGCAGAGCTTGATCTTATTATTTCTCAGAGAGACCTTTTTTCAGATGACTAACTTTGTCTCACAGTAAGTTAATTGGTCTGTATTTTTTAACTGTTATGATTTGTTTTATAGTCCTAAAGGACGGTTAATGAAGAATAAACCCTGTGTTTGTTTATATCTTTCAGCATGTGTGTATGTTAAAAGAATTAGAGTTATAAAGAGGCTTATACAGATGTATATATATATACAGTGATAAGCCACAACATTAAAACCACCTGCCTAATATTGAATAGGTCCCCCTTGTGCTGCCAAAATAGCTCTGATGCGTTCAGGCATGGACTCAACAAGACCTCTGAATGTGTCCTGTGATATCTAGAACCAAGACATTAGCAGCAGATCATTTATGTCCTGAAGTTGCAAGGTGGGGCCGCCTGGGTTGGGTTTGTTGTTCCAGCACATCCCACAGATGCTCAATCGGATTAAGATATGGGAAATTTGGAGGCCAAGGCAGCACCTTGAACTCTTTATCATATTCCTTACACCATTCCTAAAAACTATTATTGCAGTGTAGCATGGTGCCTTATCCTGCTGAAAGGGGGTACTGCCATCAGGGAACACCTTTGCCATGTGTTAAGACACTCACCGCCTGGAGAGTGAAGCCGCCGTTTAGTCGATATTCCCCTTTCTCCAGAAATGCAATTCCAGCATAACCGATCATAAAACTCCCGACCGGAGCATACGAACACGGTAACTCCCGATCAGCAATCCATCCGAAATCCTTCCACAGCTGTAAATAAACGAAAACGCTGTCCCAATAGTCAATCCCTCCACAAACGAGACAAAGCTCCGTTTTGAAGGTCAAGCAGAATGTCTTTAATGGGGGCTACCTGCCCAGTATTTATGCAGGTCTCCACCAGGTAGACACTCCCCTAGGGGACCTGGTGGAAGACTGTAAAATATATTAAACAGTAGCCAATCGCAGTGGCTATAACACAAGCCCTCCCCATTTTACCCATAATACATCTCTTCCTATCCTGGAGATAATTAGGGAGAAACCTAATTAACTCCGAGGATAGGAACCATCGCCATTTTAAACACAAACACAAAAAGTGCAATAAAATACATAAAATCCGAAGTACCGAATCCATAGTGTTCGTGTCACGTATCCCCAGATAGCCTGAATCTGAGGGCATATTCCTACCGAATAGCGCTCAGATCCGAAGTACACAGTCCAATCGCCATGGAGTCAAAGTCTCTCATAAGTCCTTCGGTACACGAATGACTCCATGGGACGGCTATCTGGGTAAGTTCCTACGGATGAAGGAAACCCCCGAACGGAACAGGGTTCGTATGCCTCCAAGGGAATAGGAGGGGAGACGGCCGTCTCCAGCGGTGTTCGGTAGATAAAGAGTCCGTTTTTAGATCCATGGGTTTCGCACCGAACACCGCTGATTCGCCTCGTGTCCAAAATGGCCGCCGCCTCGTGGTTGGCATACGAACGACGACCACCCGTACGATGGAATGGAGAGGTGTTTGCGGCTATTTTGGACACGAGGCGAATCAGCGGTGTTCGGTGCGAAACCCATGGATCTAAAAACGGACTCTTTATCTACCGAACACTGCTGGAGACGGCCGTCTCCCCTCCTATTCCCTTGGAGGCATACGAACCCTGTTCCGTTCGGGGGTTTCCTTCATCCGTAGGAACTTACCCAGATAGCCGTCCCATGGAGTCATTCGTGTACCGAAGGACTTATGAGAGACTTTGACTCCATGGCGATTGGACTGTGTACTTCGGATCTGAGCGCTATTCGGTAGGAATATGCCCTCAGATTCAGGCTATCTGGGGATACGTGACACGAACACTATGGATTCGGTACTTCGGATTTTATGTATTTTATTGCACTTTTTGTGTTTGTGTTTAAAATGGCGATGGTTCCTATCCTCGGAGTTAATTAGGTTTCTCCCTAATTATCTCCAGGATAGGAAGAGATGTATTATGGGTAAAATGGGGAGGGCTTGTGTTATAGCCACTGCGATTGGCTACTGTTTAATATATTTTACAGTCTTCCACCAGGTCCCCTAGGGGAGTGTCTACCTGGTGGAGACCTGCATAAATACTGGGCAGGTAGCCCCCATTAAAGACATTCTGCTTGACCTTCAAAACGGAGCTTTGTCTCGTTTGTGGAGGGATTGACTATTGGGACAGCGTTTTCGTTTATTTACAGCTGTGGAAGGATTTCGGATGGATTGCTGATCGGGAGTTACCGTGTTCGTATGCTCCGGTCGGGAGTTTTATGATCGGTTATGCTGGAATTGCATTTCTGGAGAAAGGGGAATATCGACTAAACGGCGGCTTCACTCTCCAGGCGGTGAGTGTCTTAACAATTGGTGGCAGCGGTGGGATGGCGTCCTAGTGCGAGGAGAAGCAGCTCAGAGAGTTCTATTTTTACCCTCAACTTGAGTCCTGTCTCTTATTGAGGGAATCTGCTACAAGGGATTGCTATGCTAGGCATATTCCCTTGCTATAATCACTGAGCTCTTGTAAGAGCTTGTTCCTGCTTCGTTCTGAAGGGAGATAGCTGCAGCCTGCGGTGCTTATGGTGTCTGGTGGAGTGCTTGGAGTCCTCTGGAAGCGCTAGGAGCATCTTTCAACGGAGGTACCCAGTCGGGGTGCCAGTGGATCCGTTACACCATGAATGGGTGTTCTTGGTCTGCAATAATCTCAAGGTAGGTGGTACGTGTCAAAGTAACATCCACATGAATGCCAGGACTCAAAGTTTCCTAGCAGAACATTTTCCAGAGCACAACACTGTCTCTGACGGCCTGCTTTCTTCTCATCCCAAGGTAAATAATGCATATGCACGCAGCCTTGAGATAATGGCGCCAACCTCTATGTGCCGTCCGACGCCACCGGTCAGGCACAACATGCCTCTTCTGGGATGCCCGTGGCTCACGCAAATTCATGAGAGTCGGAAGCACCTCAGGCACTGGAATTTGTCAGGCTGTGGCTGCCAATTCCTCTCTGAGCTCGCTTCTCCAGTTTCACCCATAACTTGTTGCATATGGCCTCATAGAAGCGACTAAAGGCTGTCTCCCAAGCACACTCTGCTTCTCCAGACTGTGGGGACTGAAAATGGGAGTTGGTTGCCATCTTGGCAGTTTGCCGTCGTGCTGGCTCACTGAGCCGAAATAGTAGCCTGATGATGGTGAGTTTAGTGATGCCCCAGGGTGGACCGAAATAACCCCTCAAGTCCAAAAGGGGGAGAACGGGGTTGTGTTGTAGGAACTCAGGCAGACTGGATTGCTGTAGTACAAGGGACCACCCGCCTCACTGCACACATTGGCACTCCAGACTAAGCCACACTGTCAAGAACTGCTCCAAAATAATCAATATCTCATGAGAAGACTAATTTAGCTACAGCTCGGTCTGCTATATAATAGCCCAGCTTAGAAATTGAGTTTTAGCAGTTTAGCAACTGGAACAAGCCTAAAGGCCTAGAGATTTGCAAGAGGTAGCATGCTAAGCATCTTGTCAGCATGATCGGACCTAATGGATTAGCCTTCGCTCCACATGTGCATCAATGAGCCGTGGGCACCCATGACCTTGACGCCAGTTCACTGGTTGTCCTTCCGTGCACCACTTGTGGTAGGTACTAACCAATGCATTGCTATTTTGGAGATGCTCTGACCTTCTAGCCATCACTATTTGGCTCTTATCAAAGTCACTCAGTTCTTTTCCTGCTTTTAACACATGAAAAGAATTGACTGTTCACTTGCTGCCGAATACATCCCACCCCTTGTCAGGTGCCATTTTAACAATATAATTTATGTTAATTATTTCAGCTGTCAGTGATTTTCATGATGTGGCTAATCAGTATATATATATACAGTTCCTTACGCACTTTAGGTTGCTGCACTTATTTTGGGGCAGAAAGGGTAAACATCTATTGAGCACATCTTACAATCAGAATCATCCAATCAGAAGCTTTCTAGCACATGATGCACAGCAGGGCAACCTCTCTGCTTCATTTACAATGCTTCTCACACAGAAGCATTGAAATCAGTGCTTCTCTACGGAAAGCACTTTCTTACACTTTAAGGCAGGTGTCTGCTATTTCAGGTTCATTTTTTTAACTTCCATTCCTCTGACACAGTGTTTGCTATAAAGGATGGATCTAATTTGTACCCTTGTAATGTATCCAGTATCTCCCAGAACATCACGCCATTCCTGGTCGAGTACACGTAGTAAGGAGTATGTGTCAGGTTTGGTGTTCCCTTTGTATTCTGCTTCTGATTTTAGCAGAACTTATATACCAAGGGTCTGAGTGTTTGCATGTAAAGAAAACTGACCCCACCTATTTAGCATTAATGAGTTATCCAATCCCTATCCAATGTGATCTGTATTTTTTTTCTCAAAACACTATTTAAAAATAAAACATCTTGTGTTTTGCTATGTATCTTCATTATCTGGGATATTCACTGAAGTGAGAATTGTCATGAATTAAAAGTGAACTTTACATCTAAGGTCAAAATAACTGAGTTGGACGCATTCCTGACATGGAAAATTTTCCAATATTTTGCGATTTTGCACTTAAATTCAAGAATTTTCTATAGAAAGGTGTTTTTTTTTATTTTTTATAATCGAAGAGCAAACGTTAGCCACAGGAGCACACACGTGCCTCTGATTATTTTTTGTAATGATTAAGAAGCACAAAGCAGGTGTGTGTTCACGTAAGGGTGCCAATACATGAATCTCATTAATGGCAGGGTCACAGGAGGTTGTGGTTAACATACAAAGGTCCCTGTGCAATGGCAGAATTATCTGTCCAATTCCTAGACACTGTATTGGTCTGGTCACTTCAGCTGATGTATCATCATTTCATAAACGCATCAAAAGAAGAACGATAAATGTATCCTGCAGTGACCTTTTAAGCAAATATGTATCTGTTGCTTGATGTGTGAAAGATACTGAATTCACTTTTAGCATAACATCAGAAAATATTGATACGGTCAATATACCCAACAGTACAGGAATCATTTTTAAAAGACGTCTGGGTTGATGGAGAGACTCGGACTATATTGCTTAGACAAAATTTTGGTGACATCATTAAATATTTATAGTTGGTTTTCTGGTTGAATTGTTTATTATAAGATGATCATAGGCACCACCATATTCAACAATCTGTATAAAAGTAATGAAAGATTTAATTGAATACAAAAACTCTAAACCAAACAAGTGCCTCACGTTACAGGGGAACTGCAACTGAATAAAAGACTGAAATTCAATGGTTTTTTGTTAAGCTTTTTCTTCATATATATTAGTAAATGATTTCATTAAAAGGTTACACCAACCATAGACCAGTGTTTTCATAAAACACTTGTTTTGGTTAGAGTAACCCTATCCGTTCCATCGCCGTGTCCAAGTTCTCTCTCTGACCCAATCCTCAGTGCCTGACGTACGAACTATCTTGTTGGGAGGGCGAGGTAGAATATACTGAGGGGAGGACAGAGGCAGCATGGAGGATGGTGACGTGCCACCAGATGTTGTCTGTCATCAACATGCTGTGTGTGCTTGCGACAAACATTAATTTTGCACAGAAATTACGTTAACCAGCCAGGAAATTTGTGGGAATTACACCTCCAGAATCTAGTATCCCACTAACGAAATATGATATCGCTGTATATTCTGTTTTTGCAAGTATTTATCCAATTGCTGTTGAAACATCTATATAGACTGATAAAACCACCTCTTCAGACAGAGAATTCCACATCCGTATTGCTCTTACTGTAAAAAACCCTTTCCTTTGCATTAGACTAAATCTCCTTTCTTCCAGTCTAAGTGCGTTACCTTGTGTCCTATGTATAAATAGCCCTATTTATGTATAGATTTCCAGATAATGGTTTGTACTTCCCTGAATTTATTTGTATAATGTTATCATATCCCCTCTGAGGCGCAGTTTTTCAGAACTAAAGAGATTTAAATTTATTAACCTTTCTTCGTAACTAAAATGCTCTAATCCTTTTATCAATTTTGTAGCCCGCTTCTGCACTTTTCCTGGTGCCATAATATCCTTCTTTAAAACAGGTGCACAGCATATTCAATGTGTGGTCTTAGCAGTGATTTATAAACAGGCAGGTGAGGTTACATCCAGAATCAACACACTACAATGAGGCAATTCCGAGCCATAGGCAGATTTTATGAAAGTTTACATATGGCACATTATAAATACATCTTACTATACAAAAATGTATAATATACACTTTTACATGTCTAGATGCAAAAAAGAAGAAAAAATAAAGAGCAGGTACATGAAAATGTATTAGACAAAACAGGACTCTTCTGGCAGTATATCCCTCGAATAGTAAAGTCAGTCTAATGAAAACCAAAGCATGTTTGTGAGTGTGACATATATAAATGATGATGTGCATGTTTTTGTGTGTGCACGTGTGTGTACCAGGAAGTGTTCACAGGAAAATGGCTTCCTTTGTGGGAGGAGCCAGCAGAGAGGAGGCACGTTTAGGATAGGGGAGTACATATGTTATGTTGAGTCTGTATTTGTATTATTAATACAATTTCAATATTTGTTTATATTAATGTGCTGCTCCTGTGTTGTATTGTGATGTTGAGCTTGTTCAGCACGTCACTGAACACAGGACTGTTGAAGAAAACTTCCTGCAAATTTTAAATCAAATACCCCAAATTCCCATTTAGAAAGCCTGCGAGTAATGAACAGGGATTTTAGTTTTGTGATTTTTGACATGAGCAGAAAGAAACTGTGAAATGTATTTGCAACTGTTCCAAAATATTGCGAAAAAGAGTAATAAAACAAATAAGCATCTGTTTATTGATGTCATTTTCATTTAACTAGAAAGTGACCCTCCCATACAAAAACTGAGTAGGATTAAATAAATGTAGTCTGTAATGTGGTCTTCATTATCAGGTTTTAGTACATAAATCTAACATCTGCAATAAGCATTTCATTACTGACCAGATTCCAAAGGTCCAAAAGCCACAAAGCATGTTTTTAGCATCACTATGGGGTTAGGGCCTGTTTAACCTTTTAAATGCTGCAATGTTGCAATTCATTTGTCACCTGTGTAAATCAAGATTGAGCGTTAACTCTTTCACAGGTGACCTGCTAAGGCCTGCCATTATATTAATTATGAAGGAAGTTAACAAGCAAGATGTACCGATTCACATATTGCTAGATGAGCACATGGAAAGAAAAGAGTTTGACGAATATTTTTCAATTAAAAAAAATAAAAAATAAATAAAAATAACTTGAAATGTTTGTGCTTTTTAACTGGGTACATCTAAACTGTACATGTCTGTTCTAGTAAAAAATAATTACATCTCTTCTTTTTGAAAAAAAACAACAAAAAAGTGTAGTTAGATCATTAAGGCAATACAGAGGTCTATGGTAGCGCCCCATCCCTCTTTTCTGGAACTCAAACAGTTAACCATACAGTTTTCTTGATTAAATATAATACTATGTACCTAAACATAAAATAAAATCACACACACAGGCTTAACATGATATTTGAAAACATTGGCATGTATTTTTAACTAAATGTCTCATAAAGCCTTTACAATGGGGTTAGGATTTCTGTACAAGATTGTCAAAAAGTTTCTCAGTTGCAGATGGTATATTTTTTGTAGTTTAGCAAAGCATACAAAAATAAGATGACTCTGGATCTGATATGGATTTAAAGATTACCGTAAAATCTGCAGTGCGTAAAATAGGAATAAAAAGTACATTTTAATCCCATTTTTCGGTCAACTTCTGCCTCTTACTGTAATCGTTAAATGCCAATGAGTAGTTGCTACATAGTTAACTTTGAGGAGTCACAGCTAAAAAGAAAAAAATATATATAAATAAAAAAATCTTACAAATTCACGCAAAAATATGTATAGAAATTACCATTTTGTTGAAAATAATATTTTACATAGACACTTTCTGTTTAACAAAATAAATTAAATATACATGGCTTTAGTTTAAAATCTATATAGAATTACACATTTTCTATATTTATGAATGTTTTTTTGTTTTTTTCTGAAGTCCATATCATCAACACAATGATGTTAAGGCATTTTTGAAAGCCACCAACACACTATTGCTTTTATGAATTGAAAAATATTACTCTTCTAAAGAATGCAATTTAAACACACAAAATACACCAATTTCATTTTATCAAACTGTTTCAATTGTTTGCATTGATTAGCCCGGAATCTTTCCAGAATTAATTTTTTTCTTTCTTTAAAGAAAAAAACAAAACAAAAAAAACAACACACTGCAGCGTTACGAGACATGATTATAAAGACAAAACATAAAAAGAGTGACGCACATTTGCTCTTGTGTGTCTTTACACTGATTCTCAAATAGGGCAGGCACTTAGAAAAACACCAGAAACGTTCGCAAAGACAATGAAACTGATGCAAACATTTTCCATTCTAAGGAAAAAAAAAAAATGAAAACAAAAAAAACATGCTAGCTTATATCTATTGCAATCTTTCTTCATGCAAACCCTTCCAAAGTTTTCCGGTCTAATTAACTCTCTTGACGCCACCCCTTGGGAGCACCAAAGTTTCCGACCAATGAATAGGCCAGAAAAAAAAGGCACTGTTTAGAGGACATAAATAAACAGCATTTGTGACAGACAGCAACCTGCTTTCTGTCCCATTATTTTGTAGGGAACTCTGTGCTTCTTCTTCTGCTCCTGGTCGCTTCTGCAGTTACATACAAGTATAAAAAAAAAAACCAAAAAAAAAACCAAAAAAAAAAACCCTGATATTTTATTTATTTTTATCAGGGATTTAATTATCCTTCATTATTTCCATTCTCTGTCAACATTTTACTTGCATTAATAAAATAATTAATTTTTGAATCCATGTCTACTGGCAGTGTAAGCTGAACCGAGCAGTCTTTCTGAGGTACCGCTGAGGAAACAAGTCAATTCGGTATGGCTCGCATTTAACATTGAAAATGAATGTGCTGATGCTGGTGAACTTTTCCTTCCACGTGAGAATGTGTATGGGTGTGGATATCTGTGTATATCTTTGGGTACATTTTTGTAGCCACTCCTGGTGCCAAAACAGGTCCTTGTGGAAGTAGATGTTGCTGTTGGGCAACGTAATCCTCATAGTTTATGGAGGAGATGCAGTCTTTGTCTGGCATTTGAGGTATGCAGACCCTCTGTGCTTGTCTATGGACAACTGCTGCAGCTGGTGGTGAACAAGGTTTCTTTTTGGTTTGACAGAGCCAAAGGAGAATTGTTCCAAATATAAAAACGGCTGCAGCGGGAATACCAATAATCACCGGCCATGGAAGACTGCTGGGAGAAGAAGTAGTTGTTGCGATGGGAGGCTTTGGATCTGCATGTCGAGTAGATAAAAAAATAACATAAAAGATGATTAAAGCCAGAAGAAGACAATGAAAAACAGATGTCAAACATAACAGTGAGTACTAAAGCTTTTTGATAACATAATGTCTGCCAAGTGGTAATGAAAGAAGCCAACAAATAATACTTTTGTTGATGGTGTCCCATTAAGGTCTTAAGGACAAACAAACAGTTTGCTTTCGTTCAGCAGTGATCGCTAAGGTTCTGTTTTGTTTTGCCTTTTCCTAGCTGTAGCATGAATAAACCTAGCCTGACCACATACAGTTTGAAAATACCACGGCTCAGCAGAGAGTCTGGCTGCCTCGCACAAACTAGAGCTGAAATGTGGTAATTGTCACCAATACCTTCCTTTAAGGTCAACAATTCAGAAATGTTAGTTATGCAGTCCAGTTGCACGTGATGCAAGATTCCAGATGCAGCTGGCCAGACTGCATTTGTAACCCTCTGAACACCAAAGATACTCATTTATATCTGGTTCAAATAAAAAAAAATTCCACTAAAAGTCCAGAACACTATAGGAAGATTTCAATCATTCATGCTTTAAGTAATATATAAAAAGTAGTGGTAAAATCCACGCTAGCCCCTACCATTGATTTAACATAGGAACATGGCCCTTATTTTGCTGTTTCCTTAGACCACAGCTGATCTTTCGTGACAGTATAAACCAGCTCATTTTCTGACATAACTTGTGAAAAAAGTAATGGGCCCAATTTTATACGATTCTCCTGAGAAACAAAACAAATTTGTCTTGTGAGATGTCTGCTAAAAAAGCAGAGTATGTTTGCCATATTTTATAATCTATCAGAGGCATCTAAGACAGCAACAGATTCTGACAAAAAAGTACAATATATTGTTTGCCTAGAAACTCAAAATTAATTATTTAGAAAATCTCTTTGATTGGCAAGGTAAAAAAAAAATAATAATAATTCTCACCTGGTTTTACTGCTAGAAAAGCACTTTTGAAACTATATCCCATTGTGTTGGCACCAAGGCAAATATACATGCCAGCATCTTCCTCTTTGGCTCTTGTGATGATAAGTTTATTTAAATAGGACCCGTCTGGCCTTGACCAAACTTCGCCTGTTGGTAGAACGATGAACTTCTGTCCTCCAACATCAATAGTAGAATTGTACTTGTTCTCTGTTCCATATTCCACTCTCTTCAACCACTGGATAACAGGTTTGACATCACTACGAACTTTACACTGGAAAGATGTAGTCCCACCAAAGTCCACTGTGGTATTGACTGGGTGGTTACCAGTTAAAATTGGCTTTGACCGGGTTCTCTCTGATATAAATTAAATAGGGGGAAAAAAACAAAAAAACTACAGGTTAGTTTATTGTAGTTGTAACAGAGACAGTATACTAATATAAAACCTTATGTACAATATATATTCAAACACATAATATACATGTAGTAAAAAAAATCTAAGCTAATTTCAGAATGAAAGGATATTTTGGGATTTGTAGCCATGATCTAACTGAAGTGACCATTTAGCACTGGTTTAATGCTATATTCATTGATATTATTTATTTATAAAATATTTTACCAGGAAAGATACATTGAGATTTCTCTCGTTTTCAAGTATGCCCTGAGTCCACAAATCATTGCATTGATAAAATAGGGTACAATAAAATACAAAAACAATATTAATACACAATATATACAAAATGTAACAGAACAGGTAGGAAATATTTAATTAACCATGACAGGTGCATTCTGTTTTGAGATATGTATTGAGGAATCTCTTAAAGGACTTTAGGCTTGGGGAAGATTTGAAAGTGTGTGGGAGGTCGTTCCATAATTGCGGTGCTCTGTAGGAGAAGGAGGATCGGGCAGCTTTCTTTTTGTATTGAGGTAGACTAAATAAAGTGCCGGTACTGGATCGGAGGTTATAGGAGGTGGGAACAGCCGGGGAGAGCATTCTGCTCAGGTAGGGTGGGAGCTTCCCAGAAAAGCTCTTAAACACAAGGCTGGAAAGATGAAGGGTGCGTCTGGATTGCAGCGACAGCCAGTTTAGTTCTTTTAGCATGTCACAATGGCAGGTCATGTAATTACATTGTAGCACAAAGCGGCAGAACAAGTTTTACAATGTATTAAGTTTAAGGTGGGTTTGCGGTACAGTGCATATACTACATCCCCATAATCAATGACTGGCATCAGCATTTGCTGTACAATCTTTTCCTTTACTGTATGGCTTAGGTAGGATTTTTTTCTATACAGGGCACCTAATTTTGGATAAAGTTTAGATGCAAGTTTTTCTATGTGCAGGCCAAAAGATAGATTAGGGGCTAACAACATACCCAAGTATTTGAAAGAGTGGACTGAGGTCAGTGTGCCATTTAATTTTGTTTTGATGGATAGGTGGGAATTGTGTAATTTGTGTAATTTAGGTACTGTTCCAAAGATCACTGTGACAGTTTTGTCAGTGTTTAGGAAGAGTTTGTTTTTGTGATCCACTTTTCTACCTTTGTAAACTGGTCTTGGAGCACAGCCTCAAGCTGCGGTAGATTGGATTTGCTTGCATAGATTACTGTGTCGTCTGCGTTCATGAGTACATTTGAGGATTTGCAGACATTAGGCAGATAATTTATAAATAATGTGAATAGTAGGAGGCCGAGAATGGAACCTTGGGGCACACCACACATAACTGGGAGAGGGAGGGAGTCGCTGTCAGAAATGGACACATATTGTAGACGATCCGATACATATGTTCGAAACCAGGTTACCTGACAATCACCAATTGCTGAGTTTTTTTAGTTTGTGCAGTAGAATATCGTGGTCTACTGTGTCAAAGGCCTTGGCAAAATCAAGGAAAATAGCTCCAGTTAGGGCTCCTTGTATCCATGCCAGTTTGGATGTCATTGCAAACTTTTAAGGGGGCAGTTGAAGTAGAGTGATTCGGGCGAAAACCCGATTGATCAGGGGTCAGATAGATAGATTCTTGGTAATACTCACATAGTTGCGTATGGACGCATTTTTCCAAGATTTTTGACAATACAGGGAGCAATGATATTGGGCGTTAGTTACAAACCAAAATAGTGTCACCACTTTTAGGGATAGGCACTACTCTCGCAGTCTTCCAAAGTTTGAGTATGTATCCAGACACCAAGGATTCATTAATTAGGGTTGTGACAGGTTTAGCAATTGCCAGCGCACTGAGCTTCAACAGCATTACTGGGGTTTGATCAGGTCCAGACAGTTTTTTCATTTTTAGATTATGAAGGTGTTTCTTAATGACACTGATATATATATATATAATGTTTCTTTTGGTGACAGGTTCACCTTGAAAATAACCTGCTGGGAGTCTGGACGTGGTGTCCGTTTTGCGTAAAGGTAACTTCATGTGAACCTGTTATTTGGGAATGCCCACAGAGAGGGGCGCACACTCTATAAAGCTCTTTGTAACAGTTTCTGCATTTCATCAACAAAATGTTCAAACAAGCAACGGGTGATTACATATTCCAACCATTAAGATCTACAGTGCAGATTGTATTTTATGGGCATAGTGATTTTTTTTTCTGGTTTTCATACAGTACAAAATGCCAAAACTGACATTAGGATGAGGTTTGATTCATTTTCCTGTCTCTGCTCCTGGTTTTAGTGTAAACACATGTTTTTGGTGTCTCTACACAGCTGCATCTTTATTGTTACCAGATGTCTATCAGGTTTCCACATAAGTTTGGGCAGTCATGTGCTTTTCATTGTGGATATCAGAGAAAGAAAAGGACAGAAAAAATGGGGGGGAAAAAAATAAAAGATTTTTTTTGTCTTTGATAACATCTGTACTTAATGACAGAGATGGTACTTACGAATTACTTCTACTTTGTATGTGGCATTAATTTGTCCCACTCTGTTGAACACCTGGCAGGTGTACTTCCCACTGTCCTCGGGTTTAAGACTCTTTAGGTTTAAGGTCCATTTCTTTTTCTTGTTTTCTCCAATATCCTGAGAGCTTAGAGGCTTGCTATCTTTCAGCCAGGTAATGTCTGGCCTAGGATTTCCACTGGCGATGCACTTGAGGCGTACCGAGCTCCCGACTGGACGAGCAATCACTCTCTTCCTCATTTTAGCTGGCTGTGTAAACCTGGGTCGAGCTGTGAAGAGAAGAAAGATTTCCATTTGATGATGCACATTCTTTGCTGAAACATTTCTGAAATTGGTTATGAGGTTCGGTTATTTTGTGGAATATGTTGTAATGCTTTGTATTATCAAAAACAAAGTACTAATCATTGATCATATCCAAGCGATGTTGAGATTAACTGGTATATTGGAAAACATAGTATCAAAAGAACAGCTGGTGATAAAGCTGGGATTTTAACCAACTGTTATTTTAGGCTAAATTGAGCAAATTCTATTTTTAGTTCACCGCAATTCATGGTTTAGTGACTATGACCCTTATAAAATATATATATATACTATTGTCGTGATGTAATAAAATGTTTTGCATCAAAGTGCGTTGTTGCACTGATACATTTAGCAAAACTATGGTTAAATAGACTGACTTACAAGAAAATTCTTTCAAAGGATTAATATTTTGAGAGATGATTAAGAGTTACATTTGTTAGTTTACTCTAGCAAACGAATCAGTGAAAAATGGCCAGGTACCTTTTTAGATTATAGAGCTTCTGATTAATGCACCAACACAAGAACCAATTTAATACTAAGGTTTTACTGGATGTAATTCTAGGAAGGTCAGCCACATCCATCCAAAGTCAATAAAATTAAAACTGCAGAGTTGGAGAAATAGCATATTATTGTCCCATGACATACTTAAAATCTGAGAAAATCGCAGTGACACCATTCCCATTATGATGGTTTTATTTTTGCCCAAATAATGCTACTGATATGTTCAACAACTTTCAAAACTCATGTATAGAGTAGTTGCCAACTTGCCTTATTTTTTTGAGACAGTCACCTTCCCTACCAAACAGGTCATGATTTTTTTAAAGTAAGCATTATGCACTAAAGCAACTGATTAGTGAGAGGACATATTCTCCAGTGGATGAAGTGTGAGCGTAGCGTTGGAACACGCCTGGAAGTGACACTAGCTGAAAAGCACTGTGAGGACACCTGAACTGCCTGCTATGGCAAAAATCTACTAATTTAGTAATAGGTAAGGCAAATAGCACTCACCCCACTGCTTTCCAGAAAGGTCTTCCAATTCTATATTTGGCCCATCAGGCGGTTGATTGGTTTTCCCAGCACTCGAGTCATCTAAAAAAATCAGAAAAACCAAAACAAAATGGTAAGTACAAAAGTTCTAACGGGAATTCATTCTCTACTCATTATTTCAAATTATCCACTTATGAACCAGGATGAAAAAAACACACCAAATCATATTAATTTTCAGAGTGGCTAATGGATTGTTTACAGAAATATAGGCATGGGAGTTACAAGTAGTTGAAATCAGGGAGAGAGGGTACTTGATTTATGTGAAGCAGAATTTAGTAATAGGGATGCTTTAAGGTCTTAATGTAAATATTTCATCGGTTTTACGTTTACCGCTCTGCACTCACATTGTTAATTTTTGGTGCAAACAAAATAAAAACTCCAATGCACTCTCCCAGCGTTCCCCATATTTATTTACCGAGAAGAAGACAAACTAACCCTTACTGCCTTCTTAAAAATTCCATTACACTCTGTCAATTGATAATGCTCCCCAAACAAGCACCCGTGCTGGGGTATGTCAAAATGTATTTATCTCAAAAACCCTAACAAAGATCGAGGTTCTGCAGACAAGCACAAGCAATTCATTGGAAAGAAATGTTTTGTCCAACAATAACTTTTATTGGAATAAAATGTATTTAAAAAAAGTTGATTTTTAAAACCATGAAAGTATTTGATCTATTTAAGCATTTAAGACCCTTTCAACACATTTAATATCAGTGGAGATTATATAAAATGCATGTGACGCAGCCAGATCACTGATTTTACCCAAGTAAGGTTGTTGGCAAAAGTTGACACAAGTTGCAAGGTATCAAAGAAAAAATTCAAACCATCCTGTTTCTGAAAATAAATATAAAAAAGCGATCTATTGATTTTACTTAATGCAATGAACTTTCCTTTAATGTTTTTTTTTTTTTAAAGTTAAAAAGATAGATAAAGTTTAGCACAGAGACTGTAAAAGAAGACATCTGATTATTGTCACACAAGGCTCTTTCAGTGTGATAGTGGTTTTACTTTTAAACTCAAATATTTATCACATGCGTACATCTTAATCTCTGGTTATTGAGCAGAGAGGGAGACTCAGCCTCTTGTGTTTCAGATTGTCATATACACCGGCCATTGCACACATACATGCACCAACAGACTGGCATTCTCCTCACCCCTTGATTTTCATCCAAGACTTTGATGTGAGCTGAATTGCTCCCAATCTGTTTGATCCTTTGAAGATGCAACTTTCCTTGTTATCAAGCCAAATCTCAAAAAACCTGTGCAGATACTGACAAGATGCAGGCTGCGTCCCAGGAGGGTCTGGGTGATTTGTTTGGTTAATAGTTATCAAGGAGACAGTGGGGGATACCTATAAAAAGATCACTGTGGACCAAAGTGCTAGAATTGATGCATTTCCCATGGAAAAAAGTGGAATATTCAAAAAAACTGCCCTATAAGTGCTCGTTAGAAATCACTCCAAACGTCAATGCATCAGGTCAATATTCTCCATAAACGAAGAATATTTGTATGTATGACGTGAATAGCAGACAGCAGATTGTCATGGAAATAGCTTGTGAGTCAGGCTAGGTATTTTTCGGTTAGTTGTCACCACTGAAGTTACACCTGGAATTGAATGCTCAATATTGTGTGCAGTGTAAAATACTGTATTTTCTTCTCCAGGATAAAGCATGTGTTGGATCCCACATCACTGAACAAATTGTAGGTGATCCACTAAGAGTTTCAACAAAAGTAGATTTGACTTAAGAAAGGAGCTCCATACCACCCCAGACACCCAGAATATCTGGGAAGTCACCAGTGAGGACCATGTGCTTACTTTCAACTAACAAAACTGTACAGTCTAATTACGAGGACATCTAAATGATACAAAGTGCATCCGACATTTCCTATTGTGCGAGTGCATACTAGGAGTTATGGAAAGTGACTGACATTTGGAGTGGAGCAGTTACTCAAGCGGTTTTTACTGCTCTGCCATTGGCATACCGATACAAATCAGGAAAGTCATATTTCATGAACAACGGTATAACTTTCATTTGTAGATTTGCTAGCACAATGTATACATGAAAGTTAGGCATGACAAGTTCACTTTAATAGAGACTTCAGAAAGATGTTCCACAAGAAAATGCAGAATCTGCCAGCAACAACACATGGCATGGGACGTTTTATAGACATTATTAGGACAAAAACATGTTCAGAGGTTGTGAATTAACACAGACCTCTCTCTACCATGGTATGTTTCCATACCTTTTCTTTACAACCAGTGTAACACATATTATATCTTTGATAGTAAGGAACGGATTTATTCAAATTACTTTGTTTCTAACTGCAAAGACTTAGTGTGTCAGGTGCACTCATATAAACAACAGGTAGGAAGTGCTATTGTTTGCCTCTCCCCAATATTTTACAAACGTTTTCTTTTTGCTTATTGCTTTTCCCCAAATACCTGAACATCCCCAACTGTTCTATTTACATTTCCATTAGAATCTCGGCTGCATTTATCCTCTAAACACGTACCAATAGAAAGTACTTGGGGATGGCACGCCACACTGCACACTGTTGGTAAGGTCATGTACAGCACTGGTGATTAATAAGTAAAACCTTGGACTACTAGTTTTCCTCTCATTGATCCCCAGAGGCTGCTGCTTGAATTTGTTCTAACGCAACGCCAGTCACTGCTACAACCTGACAGTGAGATTTGTAGGCTTTGATGTCACAGGCCTTAAAAGACCCATTTTACAGATGAACCAGCTTTGCATAAATAAACAGGGTGACCCCCTGAACCTAATCCCGAGACCAGCGCACACTTCAAAGCAAGGGGTGGGGAACAAAATGATCAATACCCCATTACAGCAGCTACAGATCAACACTTCAGGGGAAGAATAAGGGGCGTATGGGGAATAAAGAGGGGGGGGGAGGGCGAGGGATGGTGAATTGAGGGAGAAAGTGATGTAATCCAGTCCTGCTCCATTGAACATAATGAGAAGGAATACATTTTAGCTTTGCAAAGACTGAATTTCAATACTCTCTTAGCTGTTTTCCATGCGAAAAAACAAAACAAATGTACGGACGTACGTTGTTCCCAGGGTAAAATTCTTAGAATTACAAATATGATGGAGGTTCAATGAAACACGCCTCAGAACGTAGGGAATGAAAGGCCATTCTTCAAATATCTGCCACTTCTTTACAGCCAAGCAATTTACCAACCAAACCAAGGCCGGACCGAAAGCCAGGGAACATGACTCCTACGGTCGCTAAAGCTATTCAAAGAACAAAGCCAGGCATTAACCCACTTGATTACAGCAATCAATTTTTGTACAAGAACTCAACAAATTGCAATGAAGAGTTTTGGGACCAATGCATTTCACACATTCCCTTTCAGTGATGGCGCCATTTTGTTTACAGAATCAGATGCCATTAGCCTTCATATATCGCAATAGCACAACTAAACAGAATGTCACTACTCAGGTAAAACCCTACAACACAAGTGTATTTCTCCCATAATTAGATTATTAAAAATGAACACTGCCATCATCCCAAATGGGATCATAGAGTAAACTTTCAGAAATACAAAGTGAACTTCAAATTGAAGGCCAAAAATAGCCAAACCTGTTTTCAGTTTGGCTAATTTTGATTAAAATGTGAAATTCACTTTGAATTCGACACAAATTATATTTGGTAAATAATGCTGTGTGTCTAATTAGGAGAAACATCATGGGACAGTAGTACCTTTCAACATTAAACGTTTTTTGTCATCACTTGTAGACTCTATTGCGTGTTTCTTACGGTCATAGATGGCATGTTGCACATGTGCATGACACAGAATGAGAATGCGTCATACATGCACAGTAATTCTTTACACATTATTATTATTTTAGTATTTATATAGCGCCAGCAAATTCTGTAGCGCTGTACGATGGGGTGACCTTTTCTTCAAATATGCCCATTACCTGAGCTTATAAAGTGGATATAAATCTTATATAATTATTTGAACACTTTGATTAAACATTCCAGCTTCAGTCAGGATTGATTGCTCACAAAGATAGTCTACAGATCACCCCAAATATATTGTTTACCTTACTTTAATCTTAACATTTGCCATACACAAGAGCCCTTGATGATAGCCTGTGGTAGCCTTATTTAACCCTTTTGGGATCAGATAGGTGCAAAGTAGAGCAGAACTACATAGTTAACATATATGGGAAATAGACAACAGTTTTTTTTTTCCTATGGGAAAATTAAAAAAGAAAGAAAAGAAACGAAAAAGATCTCTTTATCCATGTCTCAGAAGAGCTTATGCTCCTGAGAATTTAGCTTTCTTCATTCTCTGTTATAGAAAGCTTTTCAGAGAAGTGCTTTTGTTTCAAAACGTCAACAGGTCCATTAAATGGATTACTTTCACATCCTAGATTTACAATTTCTTATCATTTAGATGAGAGGAACACAGAAAAGGGACACATTCTACATTCAGGCTCTTAATAAGGTAAGTAAAAAGTATGATTGACACGCGCTGATTTCAGTTTTTGGGGACGGTGGGAATTGGGTGCTTGAATGGGCAAGAGAATGGCTGCTGTTTGTATAATGAATGAATCGAGCACTGGGCACATCAGATTTCGTACTTAATAAAGAAAGTCCTATGAAGCACACAGCTTGGTAATGCAAAGGAAAGTTGCTTCTAATCAGTCTGGCAACATCTAAGCTGTGAACTGTGTCTTAAGAGGCTAGCTGGGCACAATAAGCACTGGTTTCCCTGCTTCAAGCATGTTAATGATTATTCATTTAGGAAAAGAAAAAAAAAATCCTTAAAGCAGGTATATTGAAAATGAGAACCCAAGTCTTACTCAGATACCAACTCTCAAAAACCAGCCAAAGGTTTACCCAAACAGAAGATAAACAACTCAATATTAAGGCTAAGAAGTTACAATTGTTAAAAAAAAAAAAAAAGACAATGTATAGAATGTATAGACCTATACACCTCGCTGTATATATGCATGTATGCATATTTCTATTTAATGCGTGATGTTTTAAATATTAATATTAATATTAATAACAGTCTGTGGCTATTCATTTTATACAGAATCCTGGTAGACAACTGCAACAGGAACAGCTTGTTAAACATATAGAAAACTACTTTCATTAACAACAAAAACAAAAAGGGTTTATAGACCTACAGTACAAAGCGGACTGCCAAGATAGTGGGGTGTGCAATAAGATGCAACAGCTATCTTAAATGAGAGATCAAGTGAGGTGATGTATAGTCTTCTTGGTTTTTGGCAAGAGAAGTGAAGTCTGTGTAACATCAGAAACAAAAAAATGTGCATTTGTACACATGGAACAACCAAAGCACGTTCAGCATTAAGAAAGGACCGGCTTTACTGTGATCAGCTGTTACATGGTTATATGCCATTCTACGATGCTGTAGTTCTCAGTTATGCTGGGTTAAACGTGGAAGAAAGAAGTGATATATAAGTGGAATTAATCCGATAATCTTGCCTTCAATAATATACCACTCCTTAAAATACAGTCAGTTAGTTCCAGGGGCGGGCTGGGACGGCGGGGGCAGGGATGCTCACAGGGTTATTCAATAAAGTGTTCATTAACATTTACAATTCCCTTGTCAAATAACTAATTTCTTTAAAATACATCTGACGGTGATATTTAGATATTTATTAGTTTGAATTGTTGGGCATTTAAAGTGATATTCGAATTTAAAGCAAGAACAGTCAGATATGAAAACGTCAGCTAGATGCCCTGTTTGGCTGAAATGGCCTAGCATTTTAAATTCATTTTGAATTCGGAATCCTAGACAATTCTCACCTCACTGAATAAAGCTGTCAGGGGGTTACTCATTAAAACAGAAATTGTTGTGAACGTAGAGAATTTATAAGGGAATTGCCAAAAAAAGCCAGCCGGAAAAAGTAGAATAGCAGAATTTAAAAAGTTCAAAGTTATTAATTATCCATATGTCACGGTTTAATAAATACGCTTACATATCTCACGTTGGCATTTGGGAGCAATTCGCCTACACTTCTTCGCTATGCCTAGACCTGGACGATACGACAGTGTATGTGCTATGGAGTTCTGGCCGAATGTGCAAATGCTCAGAACAACTGAAATGACATTCAGGTTACTCGAGGTGCTAGATGGACAAGAAAAACAGTTCTTACAGCTCTGTGCTTTAAATGGTTTCTCCTCCTTGGTGGTATTTGCCCGCACTACTGAATACAGCAGTACATGCACTAAAAGGGAATCCTCTAAGATTAATCTACAAAGAGGGTGGGATTTTCTAGTGTGGTAATGGAATTTCAAGTGACATTTCTTACTGCAGAGGACACCTAGGCCAGCTGCTGGGAGCTCATCTAACATCAAAGCTTTCAACACCCTAATCACTTTTCGTTGAATGTGATTCTGACTCGTGAGTAGGTGAGGTCCCCCAACTAACCAGCAAGACATATTGATAGTACAACAGGAAGAAGCACACAGGGTTCTCTTCTTCGCTTCTTGCGCACATACCCCTCTACAGCTGCCTAGCGTAACTTTAGCAAACATCAAGGAGAACGGGAGGGTTTACTGAATTAAAATACTTAACATACTGGCTAGTCATCGTTCCCTTTGAAACTAACACTCGGCCAGGATTTGACTACATAAAGAATGCTGCAGTCTTTCCATTCCATGCCCCAAAAAAGTTCAGAGGGAAACGCATTGTTTTACAGTACTTGTACGTACACTAACTTGTCGTAATGTCCACCGGCTGTTCTTTCGCTAAAGTTGTACAGTGCTACTGTTTAAGTGACAGGCTTCTCACTCTTACAAGGAAACTTGCACGTTCGCTTTGATCACGAGAAAGGTCACATGTACCAGTTATAAGTGAATACCAGCTATTGTTGATTACACACAGAATATATAAATACACACAAAGCTCTCTCCCTCCCTCTATATATTTTATATTACACATTCAAAAATATACCCACATGCTGTCAGCTGTTCATAGTGTCATGTCTGAGATATTCTGAATGTCAGGGATTCCAAAGAATGTCAGATGTGTAGTAATGCCATAAACTATGTTTTGGGAGGTAACCGTTTAATTTTAGCTATATGAATGTTCAGTCATTTTTTTTTGTGGATGGCATACTAAATAAAAATGCATCGAATTAAGACATACAACTGTTTTAGATTTCCCTGTGAATTATTGCGACATTGGAAAGTCTAGAGGGATCTCCTTGAGGCAGTACTAATTAGATATATATATCACAGCAGACATGTATAACATGTTCAATATATTGTTGTCGCTCCCACTCTCTGGCTGAGATAGGGAAAGATAAGGCAGATCTAGCAAACATTATTATCCTACCATAAGCTAAAATTAGTTTCAGTCATAAGCAAATTATGCATCTTCTCATTGAGTTGCCATTGACTTGTTATAAATAAACAATAACATCTGTTTCACAAACACAATAGTAGAGATCCAAAAACCAAAACAAAATAACAAAACAAAAGAAATCTACTCTATTTACGAATCTGTTTAAATTAATTGATTCATCTCTAGTGTACCCCTCCATAGCTCCTCTATTTTTCAGAGGTTATTTTAAACTAGTAAGCCTTACTGAAGACCATAATTAACAGGGACATAGACAAAGGGAACGGATTGTAAGAACATTCTCTAATAAGAATAGAATCTTGTTCTTGCACAGTGACGGACAAAAGGGAAGCCATTAGCAATCTGCAGAGAAGAACAAAATACGAAGAACATTCTTGGAGACACCCAGGTCTTAGAGGTTTAGGACCATCTCAAGTGGTTTTCAAAGCAGACTCCCGACATACTTAATCCCCCACTGCTTAATGAACTACAAGCTTTCTTTTGACATGAACAATGGCTTCTCCTATTCTTGGGTCTAATCGTGGACAAATGGTCCACACTATGGTATCTGTTAAAATCCCATTCCCTTATTACAAGCACAGAGCTGAGGCGGAATGTGTTTGGCAAGAAAGGCTACTCTTAAAATGAGTTCCTTTGCATTGCGGAGAGATAAGTGGGACATGACTGGGGCAATAATAGAGAAGTGTATGTCAATGCATTGCCATCTGCGCTCTCAATGGATTCTTGCTTTCATTTTCCACACTGTTTTCTACTAACTGTTCTCTTTTATTTTCTGACAGCACAAAATTATATTCTTTGATTTACTGTTACTTTTGCATTATTTTGGTCAAAACTGTAAACCTGCACAAGTTATAGCACCTGCCCATCAGATCATATAGATGTTTATATGATTTTTATGTGTAATGTTGTATTAATTTTTTGTAAATTTTTTTTATTTTACCAGTTACTCAGCACTGAAAAGTCTATATAGACTTCTGTTGCAGTCCGAGGCTTCAAACAGGAAGAGGGGATAGGCTAAGGGCTTTAGCTGACGCTGGCATCAGCTGCACCACAACTGAAGTTCGGGGTCAGAACTGACCAGACTTCTGGTGAGACTGTTCATTAACGGTTTAACCCCGGACGGTAAGCCGGTGCTGGGATCTCTAAACAAAATGAGTGCATACCACTTTGTCTGTCTCTAGTTATAAATCTGAAACAGTGCAAGGGGTTTGCATGTGATCCACCATAATGGGCTTCCTCCATTCTCTCTAACTGGTGTTTGCCTATTAGGTGCCTTAGGAAGGTCTCTCCATTCAAATAATGTACAAAGTAAAACAGCAATTAAAAAGAAAATATATAATATTAAAAGTATTCTTCTTCTATTATCCATGGATGGATTAAAAACATTTTCAGCAATTTACAAAACAGCAGGCTCCGTTATACCGCTTCATAGCAGTCTACTCATTCCATAATTGTATATCCCTTTAACTAGAGTCTATGTTATGGTGTTTGTAGTGTTCCTTTAAAGAAAAACAGCATCCCAAAATGTAGCTACAGAATGCCTATATGGATACCTATAATAAGGTACACTGCAATAAAATAATGTTACAGTGTGTAATGATTCTTACCTATCTTACACTGCTCTCTCCAAAATATTATTCAGAATGCTTGGGTTTTGTGACAAATAAATCATAGACAGTTATAAAGTAAAAGAGTTTATTCGAAAAGGATATATCTGAGTGAATTAGTCTTGCACATCTAAACCCAGGAAGTGATATGTGGTTCACTGTACAGGACACGATGGTGATTTATACAGGACACGATGGTGATTGATAATAAGAAAAAACACAGCCCAGCTCAACACATCACTCTAAGCAATCATTGATACGGCAGTGGTTAAATAATCGCTGTGGCAAAATGTCAAAGTTGCGATCATTTTTCTGTCCCACGTGTCCTGGCAATAAAGTGTAAGATACATTTTCTCCAAAACACAATAGTGCTCCCTCCCTACATGCTTTCCCTGTAGCAAATAATACATTATATTTGATTTGGGCCTCATGCACAGGACACGATTTCACAGTAGTCATGCTCCGTCTCCCCAGAGGCCTACTGTTCCGCAGAACCAGTTTATTAAGAACTATGTGTGAAACACAAAGGTGTCAAAATGACTGTTAATCAGCTTACAAGAGACTTCCACCGCTAACAAACAAAGCCAGAGCTTTTTAGGCCTGGCATATATGATTCAGCTAAGCTCTCCGCATGACTTCACAATACCTGCTGTGAAACACAAAGGCAAACTTCATAGGCCGCCGTGGGACAATTAGGCGAGCAAGACTTACTGCAGTATTCGCCAGAAGTACAGTGCAACTTTATCCGGAAAAAAAGGCACTCTAAAATGGGATAAACGTATTCTGTCACGTTGTTTTACTTTAAGAGGCATTTTACAGAATATTGGTGAAAAGACAACACAAATAATCAGCCCTCACTAGAAATCATAATCTGTACAAGCAAGGCTAGTCTTTGAGAATTACATTGTGGATTTTGGATTAGTTCCCAGGGATACTTTGCAAAGTGTCGCAGTAGATAATTAGGTAGTGGCTAAGGTTTGTAAGAGTTGTAGTTAAGCTGTTTTTTTTTTTTTTTCTACAGCAGAAAGCCAACAACTAGACTACAATTCCCAGAAACGTACTTGTTGTGCCGTAGAGCATTGCTTATTGGGTAAGATTTGCAGTTCAATAGGATGTTGTAATAGCTTTGTAACAGACTGAATAATGTCGTAATAGACTGAGTAATGTAATGTTTGTGGGAAGCGCTCACTGAAGAAGCTGCAATATCTGATCATCTGCAGCAAAATGCGTGAGCTTCAAATTTGTCTTTTGTGTAATTGTTAATATATTGTTTCTGTATTAGCTATATAGTTACATATAATATTCACATTGGGAGGTATGGATTTAGGACGCGGGTCTAGGGGACGTTGCCAATGATACAAACCGTGTAACTGGCAATGCCCAAAAAGGGTGGGCCAACCCAGAAATGATGCAAACCCACCCACTGAGAGGACATATAAGACTGGGATCAAGCCTCCCGGCTGCCCGCATAAATACTAGGTCGTGTAGAGAGCGATGCTGATTCGCTTTCTACATGGTCCTAATGCCCTAATGTATAACAATATGCTTGCGCTGTGCTATCTGAGGACAGATCCAAGGTACGGTACACCAGGGAAATAAATTGGTACAGTGGAACAGGACTCAAAAACAGGGACTGCCCCACCAAAATTAGGACAGTTATAAAGCTTATATTGTAAAAATAATTATGAATCTTAACTCAGGATTCAACTTGCATGTTTGTTTCACTTTGTTTTTTATTTAATTTATATACTGTCCATGTAATCAGCTGTGTGAAATACAATTAAGATGGTTTTGTTGAGTAGTTTTTATTTTTACTAGTGATATTTATTATCACTTAATAAATCACACATTAAAAAGTCCCCTTTTTTTTAGCAACTCACGTTCAAAACAAAATTATGAATTAACAAAAACATTATGTGGGCGTGCGGGAATTCTGTTACTATTTAGCTTAGAAAAAGTTTGCCGATACTGGAAAAAATAAATCTAAACAAACTCATTTGTCTTGTTGGTGACAATGTTTCGGTGAGACATCAAAGGTAGATCATAGCGTTCTTTAAACACGCTCTATCTTTATATTTTTCTGTCTTTTCTTAAAGAAAATCTCAAATTGTGTTCCTAACAAATGGAACAACTTGTAAGTTAAGACCTTGATTAAGAGGCTATTTTTCTACATCAAAAGAAACAGGATTTCTTTTCACTCACATAAAAAAATAATCTCAAAGAAAAAAAAGAAAAGAAAAGAAAATGACATATTTGACCATTTTGTTGAAAGAAAGGGGTGAGGCTCTTCTCAGCTGCCGTACACACACAAAAAAAAGTTCCATTAGCCATTTCTTGCACTTCACGTTGTGCCTTCAAAAGCTTTGGTAAATCCTAATTATTGTAGTTATATGAGGTGTTATAAGCCAAGCTTCAAACCTTGCTCCATTTACTGAAATTGATCTTACCTTCTTACCTACAAATCCATCTCTCCTATGACACGGCTCTGCCACTTGATCACAATGAAAGAATCGGTTTGATCACAGGAATCTTATCATATGTAAATATTGAATATTCTACAAACCCTGTGTAACAATTTGTTTTAGGTGTCAAACACGACTGTGATCACAATTTATTTTAGCTTGATCTTTTTACCCTTCAACCTACGCTAAGTAAAAGTTAACTATTTCTACAATATTAAAAGGGAAATGCCTATATGCAGGATTTTTTTTTTCTTATTTCTTTGCTTGTCTCATAGTTTAACAAACGTGTTTGTGAGGTGAGAAAAATGAAATTAAACATGGAAATCCACACTGCAGTATTTAACTCTGTCCTGGAACTGAGAAGCCATCTTGGCTCCCAGTTGATCATTGTTAGAACGACTAAATAAAGGAAGTAGGGGAGATGAAACAGAAACCCTGGTTGTCCATGAAATGAACTAGATGGCGATGCCAATTGCAACATTTTTTATATAAATGTAAAAGAAAACTGAGCATTAAACAAAAAACACAAAAACCCCACAACAAATAAAGTGTAACATTGTATAATAGGATGATGCTACATTATCACGATTGCAGTATATGTCTTAAGCTAGTAATGACTGAGCATCATGGGAACTGTAGTTCACAAACAACTGAGAGGCCATCATCGGCTAGCACTGTCTGACAAAATAACTCTGTTTAGTAAAAATTGTTCTGTTCACACCATGTCTAGTTAAAAATCAGTTTTCCCTTCTGATCTGCCAGCATACATTTATAGCAAATAATTTATACATTCTTGACGTGCATATACAAAATTTTTTGTAACAGCATTTAAATTACACTTTTACACAACATTGGAGTTTGCACTGCCACAAAGGCACAATACAGAAATAGCACGAATCACCAGACAATTAGCTCTTTGATGTAGCCAAATGAGGTCTCAATGTCCAAAGAAGCAGACGGAGGATATAAAAGCAAAGGTAAGGGATAAATTGTGAAAAATAAAAAAAGGTGGAACAATTTTTATTTCACTTTTAGAACTTTAGAATGTCCTCAATAGCATTCTGAAATAAATCACATGCAATGGTTATCATTTCTGCACTGCAGCAGGATTCTCTTGAGCCAAATTGCTGTAGCCTTTCTGAGCCACCGTATCATCATTGGTCAAAAGGGTTAGTGGTGATTGTTCAGTACAAATACTTGGACACATAATTAGGAAGTGAAATTGCACCTTGGTACATACATAACTAATGGGGCGGGCATTGGTCTTCGCTTACCAGGGAACATAAAGATTGTTCTCAAACAACTTCAAAATGCTTTGACAAAAACAGGTCACCATAGCCTCTATCTATACTATCAATACAATCAGCTGTCCACCACTTTCATATACATATACACTAAAGTATAATGTAGTAAGTTGTTAATGCATAAACATTTTACAATGTGTGCTTATTTACAGTATTCTACTTCAACACCAAATTGGAGATTGATCAAAACAAGGATCTTCAGACTCTGAAGACTTTTTGTGATAATATAGCACTTTTTTTTCTTCAACTGGACACAAATTCAGATCCAAATTCAGTCTACAGAATGTTTTTGAAAATTACCATGTAGCCATACCTCCCAATATCTGAAATGGAAAAAAAAGGGACTCTTTCGTGAGTGGGGGTGTGGCTAGGCGTAGAGCTCTTCTGAGAGATTTTCGCTAACGTACAAATAACAATTTATGCAACTAAAATGGAATTTAGAACAAGAACAATGTATTTTATTTGCAATAGACTGATCTCTGAATACATTTATTGTAGTTTAAAGGCATATTATGAGTATTATTGCTGTGGAGCTTTATTGTAAATCCAGACATGCCAGCAATATGGAACTCCTAGAAAAGAGAGAGAGTGATTTGAGCTCAAAACAGGGACTGTCCCTCCTAAATAGGGACACTTGAGAGGTATGTGCAATCACAAAGACCAACAGATTCTGGAGTGAGTAGTAATTATAGCTGATATAGAATTTAAACGTTGCCACAAGGGTAGCAGAGAATGTTTGAAGGAGAAACCTAGAACGACCAAGTAAGGGAAACTAGTTCTGGAAAATATCACGATCAATAAAGCATCTTTGAATGGGCTATCACATTACTTCATTATCACATAAGTGGAAATAACAAATGTGTCACACGAGTGTTTTCAGATCTTAAACCAAGTGGAACGTCTGCTTTGGGGGGCTGCCTAGTCGGCGTCTCTGAAATCAATCTACCAGGCTCATATTAACAAACAGCCAAGCGTGAAATAGAAGCCTGCATCTGCAGAGCTCCATCTCCTTACGATGCCATGATACGTGTCAAGCATTGTTTTCTTTTCTGCTCAATGGCTCTGTGTAATCAGGGACAAAAGGGGCCTTTTGCGCCATTGCGCACCTGTACATATATTAAACTCTGTGAATTCCTCCCGGTTTCTTTCTTAACATTTCCTCCGCTGTAAATATTCTCAAGTGAGCTTCTAGCGATACCTAGCAAAGGTTTTACACACGGACAGAGCAGAAATGGTGCATGACTTGGGAATGAGAAGGAACAGGTGACTTTAATCGAATCCAGGTAAAGCTGAACATGCATCACTCCACTAGGTGACACAAAGATTATAGCCGTGACGCACACCTGTCCTGCGAAAAAATAAAATAAAATGAAAAAAGAATTGGGTACATCTTGGAGATGCATCATTCTCTATGTTAGAAAAATGACATGCATATCCAAAAAAAAAAAAAAACAATTTTAAATATTTATGCTTACATCTTTGCACTATCATCACATCCAATCACAGTGCTCTGTGTCATTTTACACAGCGTGGGAAAATTGAACTTTCCCACGCTGTGTAAAATGACACAGAGCACTGTGATTGGATGGATTTCAAGCCATCCAATCACACTGCTCTGTGTCATTTTACACAGCGTGGGAAAGTTCTTTGGAATTTTCCCACACTGTGTAAAATGACAAAGAGCACTCTGATTGGCTTAAACCAGCCAATCAGAGTGTTCTTAGCCTAATTGCAGGGTGTGGCAAGGCTTTATAAGCCTTCCCCCTCCCTGCAGAGCTCAGTCTGCGCGGAGCCCTCCACGGGTGAACATGGATTTTTTTTTTGTGCGCTCGTTTTTTTTTTCGTTTTTTGCTTCGGTTATTATGGTTTTTTATTTGACCTTTTTTAGGGCTGAAAAAAGATGATTGTAGAAGAAAGAAAACATCGAATGGTAAATTGTTTTTATCGAATTTATTTTTTACAGGTTTTTAGTTAAAGGTCCCCCCTTCATTATTTTTAGGGTGAGGGGGGTAGGTAGGGAGATCATTTTTTTTTGGGGGGGGGGGAGGGGTGACTAGGGTCCCCCCCTTTGTATTTAGGGCCCCCACCCACCGCTCAGGGGTGGGGACTGGGAGGGACAATAGGTCCCCCCTTATTGTTAATTTTAGGGCCCCCACCCACCGCTCAGGGGTGGGGGCCAAGGGGAGGACAATAGAGCCCCCCCTATTGGTATTTAGGGCCCCCACCCGCCGCTCAGGGGTGAGGGCCGGGGGGGACAATAGGTCCCCTCCTTATTGTTAATTTTAGGGCCCCCACCCACCGCTCAGGGGTGGGGGCCGGGGGGGACAGTAGGTCCCCCCCTTATTGTTTATTTTAGGGCCCCCACCCACCGCTCAGGGGTGGGGGCCGGGGGGGAGGACAATAGGTCCCCCCCTATTGGTATTTAGGGCCCCACCCGCCGCTCAGGGGTGGGGGCCGGAGGGAGGACAATAGGTCCCCCCCCTATTGGTATTTAGGGCCCCCACCCGCCACAGTTTAATAGACTGGCCCCTACTCGCGGTATTGCGAGTAGAGGCACAATTTACTAATACTATGTAATTTTTACTTAGTATTAGTAAATTTGGCCACAAAAAAAATAGGGGGCGGACCGAACATCGCATATGTTCGCTGTCCGTGGCGAATGCGAACACGCTATGTTCGCCAGGAACTATTCGCCAGCAAACCGTTCGGGACATCACTAATTATGATTATATATGTAAACTGATAGTCAGATGCGGGACACCAGGGAACTAAAATCGGGATGGTGGGACAGGACCCTGCCTGGAGTGTTGGGGGCCCTGCAATTATCAGGAATTCAAAGTGAATTTCAAATTTGAGGTCAAAATAACTGAACTGTAAACCCAGCCCAAATTATTCCCCTTCGGCTTTTGTAATATAAAATTATTGTTATGTTAATTAACTGACGACGGATACTATAGCTGAAATGTATTCATAAACATAAAGGTTCACTTTATTTGCCTTGCCTAATTTAAATTTTTTCATAGTACACAGGTGAGTAATGTAGATATTTGGCAACTTGCTGGGTTTCGCCCAGAGACTCTGAGTTTAGAGGCTGAGCTACAGGATTAATGACTCATTTCTGGATGGGAGAGCAGTGACATGTATCTACCCCACTCCTTGTCTAGCATTACCGCACCATGTGAAAAGTCCACCTTATTTAAAGATGGACTGTCCCTTTCTGGGTGACTCTGTCCATATTTCTGGGAGGGAGCACACGTTATAGATGGAACCATCTTTTCACTCCGTTCCTAGTTCCATATTTAAAGATCTGAGACAGGAAATTGAATGAAAACAGATGTGGGATGGATTGTGCCATAACCAGTGTCAAGTGACAGACAACTACAAAATACTCACGATTACCAATAGATTTCCTTAATTAGTGATTGAAAAGGGGCATTCTAAAAGCATCTTTTTAAATTTTTTTACAGAAATCACAAGAGCGTCATTGTGGTTAGATCTCTAGATCACCACCAACATTCCCGGTCTTGTCATAGATCCACCCCTCTCTGTTTAACCAGTAATCTGTGCATAATCAAAATGTGAGATGCAAAATGTATTCAAAAATTGGAAAAATTATACATGTTGCAATTTTGATTTTAATTCACAATACTTTCTGTTCAGTGAATAATACCCCAAATTAAATTATCCTGGCTACAGCAAAAATCCCTGTACTTTTATATACTGATGTTGGATCCATCAGTCAATGTAACAACCAGAAATAGAAAGGAGACTTGCACTTTTCGTGCAGACAAGTGTAAGATAAACACACAGCATCATTTATCTTCAAAGGGTGAGACTTGCTCTATTACCAAGATTCCAGGTCCCGGTTTACCTTATTTATAGCAGTGATTTATTGGTCGCTGGGTCTACAGACACATTTGTCTGGGGAACTCAAATCCCCACATTCCCTTCTGCTGCAAGTAGAGTACCACAAACATGGATGTTAATCTCCAGCAGCCACCATTTGATGGTGTCAATGGGTTTAACTCTTCCATGGTCAAAGAGAAAAATCATCACGCCATTGGAACTTGTTGCTTATAAAACATAATCATTTGTGACATCACTCATTTACTCCAGGCTCGAGCCAACTCCACCTATTCAATCCATTATGAAGATAATTTTTAAAAAGCTGCTATTATAAAAAGATGCAAATATTTAATTTATATATATATATATATATATATATATATATATATATATATATATATATATATATATATATTTGTGCTCGGAATTTAAATACGTAATGGATAGTAACTGTGAGCAAAGTTGGTTGTGGTGTGCCGAAACCAACGTACGAGTGGGCCTGTAAATAAAAGAGGGCCCACCAAGGAGAATGTAATTATAACAGGGTGTAGGTGGGTGGGAACAATCAGCTGAAAGGCAGAGGTGAGTAGGGGCTGGGAGTTTAAGTAGGGGACTTACTCCTCCCACAAATTCAGGCCTCCACAAGTTCAGGCCTTTTAACTTGTGCTCGGAATTTAAATACGTAATGGATAGTAACTGTGAGCAAAGTTGGTTGTGGTGTGCCGAAACCAACGTACGAGTGGGCCTGTAAATAAAAGAGGGCAAAAAGATAAATTCGAGAAATACACACTTAATTGCATTTTTTACAAAACCAAGTTGCTGAAAGCTTGGCGAAGCTCTTTCTCCGGCTGTGGAATATATGCAGTATATATGGAGGATTTCCACCGCCCCAGTCTCTTGATGATATGGACCGGTGTGTTAGTGCTAGAGGCTGCAGAGGCGTCTCTTATACGGAAGGAATGCCTAGAGAATGCAATCGGGTTGTGTCCGAGCTTAGATAACAGAATTCTGATATGAACCATCAATTTTGCTGTGGTTAACGGGTGCCCTTGTAGTGTTAAGAGCGGAGAGTCCAGTAGGTGACCGTGCAGAGTTGACCGTAGGTGGTCTAGTACTTTTACCGGACACCAGGCATTATCAGTAGGGAAGAGAGGAATTATAGTAGGGTGTAGTGACCGGTTGGTTTTAGTTGTAGGGATCGAAAGTTGGTAGTGATCCTCTATTTTAGTGAGGTGTGATATATTAAGTCTTAGCTTCGTATCTCCTTGAAAAATTACGGTGAACTCTCTAGGTCTGAGAAAACCGTAGAAAGCGAGATATAAAGCAGATTTGATCACCGTATTTGTGCCGATGTCGAATGGGGCTGTGTCAAGGAGATTGCTAAGTGACCTGAAGATAGGCCCATCTATAGGTAATCTAATGGTAGAGAGTGGAGGTGAAACCTTTGATATTCCTTTCAAAACCTTTTTGACGGGGTGTGAAGACAGGAAAGGTGTGTTAGGAAAAAAAGGTGAGGCTGTGGTGCTGGACCCCCGTGAGATATAGTTTAATGGTGTTGTGAGATAGTTTAACCCCTTAAGGACCAAACTTCTGGAATAAAAGGGAATCATGACGTGTCACACACGTCATGTGTCCTTAAGGGGTTAAGGTGTAGGTGGAAAAAAGAGGCAAAAGCCACCATGGTTTGAATAGAGAAGTCACCTTGTAAACCGAACTCTGCTGTGAATTTATTAAATATATTAAGAGCCCTATTGTAAGTGATAGCCGTGTTTGGTGATAATGCTTGGTGAGTGAGTGCTCTAGCGTGGTTCAAGAGTGTGCTTAATCCAGGATTAGATCGTGGAACCGTGGTGTCCTGGATGGTTGTAGGTGAGCCGTTGGGAGTGCCTGAGAAAATGCCTGAAATTGAGAACGAGAAAGAGCGTCAGCGGCCGTGTTGTGAATACCCGGGATGTGAAAACAAACTAAGTGAAACTGGCCGGATGCTGCCAACCAGGTCAGCTTGCGAATCAGCCGCATGATGGTCAGGGAAGATGATCGCCCTTTGTTCACGATTTCGCAAGCTGCCGAGTTATCAGAGTAGCATTTGACTGCCTTGCCAGACCAGAGATGACCCCAGGTGTGTGCGGCCGCCACAATGGGATAAATTTCAAATAGTGCTGAGGTCTCTCTGAATCCTGGCAAGGCATCCGTATCAGTGGGCCAATGGCCCCTGAACCAGTGGTTCCCAAAAATGGCTGCAAAACCGGTATTGGCTGCTGCGTCTGTGTGGATGATGGGTGAAGAGGTGGAGAGAGGGGGAATAAACATGGAGATTCCATTCCAGTCCTTCAAAAACTTCCCCCACATAGCTAAGTCAGCCTTGGCGTGGGGGTCCAAAGAAACTGTGCCAGAGTCCGGAACTCCGTGCAGCAGGCAAAGGAGTCTGGATATGAAAGACCTTCCCTACGGAATGATGCGCATCGCAAAGTTCAGGGATCCGAGAAGGGATTGAAGTTCTTTTCTAGTGCAAACATCATTCCGCAGGAACAAGTCATCTCCCCTCTCAAACATGACAGTTTGTCGTGGGGGAGGCTAGCTCTGAGGTTAACCGAGTCCAGTTCTATCCCCAGAAAGGTCAATTTAGTTGTGGGGCCTATAGTTTTGGCTGTGGACAAAGGGACTCCAAGTGTGGAAAATAGTGCAGTAGTGCTTCTGATTGCTGTGGGTGAAGGTGACCCTGGCTCTATTAGTAAAAAGTCGTCGAGGTAGTGGATAACGGAGTGACACCTGGTGACGTTCAGAAGCAGCCAGCATAGTGACTCTGCGAAAATGTCGAACAGTTTGGGGCTGCTTCGAGAACCGAAAGTGAGTCGTGTATTGAAGTAATATTTCCCTCGCCATTTAACACCGTGTAAGTGCCAGAGTGAGGGGTGCATGGGTAGTAATTTAAACGCGTTTGTGATGTCCGTTTTGCTAAGCCAGGGTCGATTACCAGATGATATGATGGACTGTATGGCGTCGTCGATGGTTACGTACTGAAGTGAGAATTTGTCTGCTGTGCCGATAAATCAATAATTAGACTTTTTTTTTTTTTTATTAGAATATTTGTGAATAGCAATACCAATGGGGTTAGTGTGCCAGGAGGAGAATGGTGAAGAGGTGAAGGGGCCGATCATGAAACCGTTGGTGATTTCAGAGGCAATGAGAGTGTCTATGGAGACTGGGCCTAAACGTGCTGACTGGAGATTAGGGCATTCTAGTGTACCTGGGGGAATGGCTACAATACCCGTGAGAAACCCTTTAGTGAACCCTGTGGTGAGATAATCCACCAGATGATTAAGCCTGGGATCCCTTGTCTTGAGCACCACAGAGATATCACCATAATTGAATGCCTTGTTCTCAAGTACATCCTGTGAGGCTATGAGCAAGGACACCAGACACACATCCTTCCCATCTAGGATATCTTTCCTGATAGAGTCATGGACGGAGTGTGCTGGTGACTCAAATGGTGTAATGGCTGTGCCCGGTGCTGGAGGGGGGAGTATAGGAGGGCATGTTGGTATAGTAGGTACAGCCGTGAAAGCGACTGGGACTACCGTGGTAGTACCTGGGGAGGAGATGGCGCTTTCCACCTTAGATAGCCTGCTATTGAGGGTCTGTAGATTGGCCAAGATCTCTGCCAGGGTATCCTGGGTGGCCATGCTGTTGCTTGGTGGTTGTCCTTGAGAGCTAGTCCCTGGCCTGGGCTCGGGGGCTTGGTGAGTAAGTAGCCTATAAAGTTCAGCCTTCCTAGCTGTGGCCGGAAAGGGGATTCCCCTGAG
Source organism: Pelobates fuscus (assembly GCF_036172605.1). Taxonomy (NCBI): domain Eukaryota; kingdom Metazoa; phylum Chordata; class Amphibia; order Anura; family Pelobatidae; genus Pelobates; species Pelobates fuscus. The sequence continues at coordinate 45,874,979 of NC_086322.1, read as the reverse complement.
CCTAAGCTCGGCTGTAATTTTGGGACTAGTCCATGCTCTCAAGGACGTGGGGGTTGAAAGAGTGAGTGATTCGCCTGGAGACCCGGGTCTGGTAAGCGTGAATGGAGTTTCTTCTGTCAATTCTTTGGTTGGAATAGGTTCTTGGGACATTCTAAAAGGAATGATTATGTGAAAGATATATTAGAAGGGGCGTAAGGTAAGTAGGCGGGGTATGTGGGGTGGTGTATATGGAAGAACTGGACTGTAATGCTAGATGCCAAAGCGAAAAACTTAACTGTTGAATGTTTGGATAGGTGAGGCCCTGCTAATGCCAAGTGGCGGTGAGAGGCTCTACCTATGATTTGGCTTATGACGTAGTTGCCACAGACGTGGTGGCGGGATGTTGGCCTCTCGGTGACAGTAGAGAGAAATCAAAACGTGTGGCCGTGACAGGTGAGGCCCTGACTAGCGCCCTGTAGTAGGGCATGCGAGGCTTGTAACTATGATTTGGGCGTGGGGCCGTACCTCCGTGTTGAGGTGGGGGGGGATGGAAGGCCTCGCTGGGACGAGTTTTCTGATAGGGTGCGCTAAGGCATTAGCCTAGACCCTGTAGCCAGTTCGATTGTATATTTAAGGATAAGGTGAGAGGACTGGAATGTTGTGTAGATACTAACCTTGACTTCTTGCGAATGGTATCTGGAACCTTCTGGTGGTAATAAGTGTGGTAAGTCTCGTCTTATGCGGTCCTTGAGGAAGAGTCCTGAGGCTTTAAGACAGATGTTGATGTATTTATGCGTATCGTGGTGGCGTATGATTTGAATTGGGAGTAGGTTGTTTGTAAGGGGCGCAACGTGAGATCCTGCATTGAGGGATCTGGAAGGTTTAAGTGTGTGACTGGGCTGAAATAGATATTTGTGAGAAGGCTGGATGAGGCCTTGGGGTGACGATTGGACGTATTTGGGTATAGACGTAAGTACCTGAAGGTATGGCTGAGTACCGGGTCAGGTTTTGGTGTTTTCCGGAGCCTGATGGCTGTATGACCGTATGTCTGAGTAGAAATAATAGTAAAGAATTAACGTACCGTGGGCGTAAGCCTGTGGAAAAGAGTAATGAACTTGAGACCGTGATAGGTTTTATATGAGGTGTAGTAACAAACGAGTTGTGAACTATACCTTGGTTTGACATAAAGAAATTACGTTATGCGAAACGGTTTAACTGTGTAGAACCGGGGGAAGCCTAGAATAATACTGGAGCTAAGGGTTAACCGAAGAAAAATTCCATAGTTAACGACAGGTGTGGAGGTAAGTAATAAAACCCAATATGTAAACATTTTAGGCCTATGGCTTTATAATGCAAAGTGATAAAATACAATACCTGTTCCTGTAATAAAAGACCTTGAAATAAACAACTTTAGCGCAGAAAAAGCGAGAAACCGATGCAGTCTGTAAAGCCAAAAATATGTGACAGCGTGATTATATGGAAAATGAATAGTACAGACGTTTATGTGCCGGATATTGTGTTTATAAACAGTATATGTGACAAAATGAAGTGTTTAATAGGTAAATATGTGTTGTGGCAAGGTCATAGAGGCTTTCTATGTTAGTAATAGATTGGAGTGCTCTATTCCCAGCATGATGGGGTTAATTGGTGGGAGTCACCCCTTGAATGTTATATACCAGGTGAATGTAATTAACCAGCACTAGGGTTTTAAAAGGTTAGCCTCTGAAGATATCAGAGAGTCTAACAGCTGGGAGAGAGGAGGCAGTTAAGCCTGAGACAAAGGTACTGTGTGAAACCTGCTTAAAGTGCTGTATTTCATTTTGTTTAAAACTGGGAACTAGATTAGCTGGCCAGTTGGATAGTTAGTAACACTGTTGTTTAGTAAGTCTCCAAGTTGGAGTAGGATTTATTTTCTTTTTGTTTTATTTTGTGGGAGAGCACAACCTTGTATATATTGTGGAAAGTGACAAACTGCAGTACTATTTTATCCTGACTGTTGCATTTGAAGTTTGTGACGAGCCTGGCCATCCTGCCACAGTGTATAGAAACCGTACGTTTATGATAGACGTGGATATTTTAAAAAGTAGTAAAACAAATTAACTGGTTAACATAGAAAGAAAATCACAAGGCAGATTTTTAAACAAGCTAATTATATCCCCAAACTGACAAAAAAGGTATCAGTAGCAATATGACCAAACAGGGAATATACGTAAAGAAAAGTAGAATTCGTGAAATAGAACTTAGTGCATACTGTAGCCTATTTGAATAAGAACTAGCCGAATATGGATTTAGAGCAAGGTGTTTTTGTGTTTTAATCGTACGAAATAGATTGGTCCTGGGTGACCAAACGGAAATAAGAGAATGCCCGTAATATTACTGTGTATATAAATAATAATAGATTCGGTAGTTTCCGTACGAATATGTAAAAGCAGTGATAAAGTGCCGAGCGTTCGTCTGTTTTGGCGTGAACACTGAAATCGGTTAAAAAAGCGTGTATTTGTACGAATATGATAGAGGGAGCCTACCCCTACGTTTTTAGGCCCGAACGGCGGGAAATAGCGGGGCACTATTTCCTACGCCTAACTTACGTGAACGTGCCGGTCTCGTGACCGGAAACCGGGTACCTTGACCGGGAACCGAGTGGAAGGCCTCAAACGGACGGAGGACTGGTCAGGACGTCTGACTGCTGGAAACAGGAAAAAATTCTGGAGGGAAGCTGGACAGGAAGTGCTGGTTGCTATGGGGACAAAACAATCAGCTGAAAGGCAGAGGTGAGTAGGGGCTGGGAGTTTAAGTAGGGGACTTACTCCTCCCACAAATTCAGGCCTCCACAAGTTCAGGCCTTTTAACATATATATATATTTATATATTTTTTTTTTTTATTATTATTTTTCTCCCTTAAAGTGTAATTGGATGCTGTAAATTTGCTGCTTCTTAAGGGACCAGGAATTGGCTCAAATTTCTCAGTCAATTGTAGCAATCCCTGCTTGTTGAGAATAAAGAGTTAAGAGAACTGTACAGATTGTATATTCAGTAACAAGGATGTATCCATCACAAAACAAGCATACATAAGGACAGCATTCAAGGAGAGACGATTAAATATTTCCCATCTGGTCTGCTCATTCTACATATTGTCTACGCAGCATGAGACTCCAATATCAGATCATAAACGAATCAATTACTTTACAGCGCTCATTTCCGTCCTGTCAACAGCAAAATAAAAATATATCAGATATATGAGAACATGCTTTATAGTGTAACGTTGACATTAATGCCTGTTTTTTAAAAAAAAGAAGCTATGCCCAGAAAGAGGGATTTATCTTACTGAAAACAACCCCTTAAAATAGATGTCACCTTGACACAACTCAACTCCAATAGAACATATGAACATGGCAACAATGCGTTTAAATGGTTTATCATTTTGAGATGACTTCTAGGATACCTATCCATTTACTGGCTTGGAGTTATTTCGATGTGTCTTTACCCTCCTATTGGCGAACTTCTTCCTCCTAATTGGCTCCTTATTCTGTTTAGGTTTTAATCAGCTATTTTCTTTTACCTTACATCTCTCAGTATAAATTAGGCTTTAAGCCTCTTTATGACCTTAAGATATTCCATTGTATTCTAGAAATACTGATCTATAATATATTTGTATGTTTAAATCATAATAAATGTTTTGGGAAGTAAAAATAAACCGCATCTGTCTTTTTAAAATTATCTAAATGTATTTGTTGCACTTAAAACTCATCACAGATGAACATGCACATAGCAAAATTTTACATTTTGGTTGGTTATGGAATTAGACAATGCCTTGGTTGTTAAAGGGAATAATTAAAGGGTTACTCCAAAACACCATAACCACTACAGCTTGATGTAGTAGTTCAACATTGCTTCCTTCTTCGTAGATCCCAATTAGGAAGTGGTATGCACACCACGTGTACATATTTGTATATTTATAAACTTAGTAGTTTCATACCATGAATCGCAGAGAAGGGTACGGATTTATTTACAGAGTTTTGGATATACTGAGAGTCCGGGAGTCAACTAGTAGCAGGAGTCTATAAAATGTATCTTATAAACCTTGGCTTTCCTATATAGAGAATGCCAGATTCAAAGTCAATAGAAACCATTACTCACTTCTTCCATGATAATCTCTCAGAAATAGCAAACCCCTAAGAATGAATCAATTTAAACCCATGGAACAAACTTTTGGAAAATTATGAATATCCCATTTATAAACTTTCAGGAAAGCTTCAAATTATGCAAATGAGCTGAAAACAAAACTTGAAATAAATGAGAAGTGCAAAGCTCACTTGGCAGGAAAAACCTGAATTTTGGAATATTGGTCGATGCCATGTTTGTACTGCTTTGAAGAGGATCCTAAAACACAGGCTAAGCTAACTAGCCCAGGGAAAACATATACTAGCCAGAAAAAGAGGACTTCGCAAAAGTAACAAAGAAAGGTATGAATTGTGAAGGTAAATACATTTCAATCTTTCTTTGTGGCTGGATATCATGAGGAGTGTAGTCTTCAAAACGAAGATAGCACAAAAAGACGAGGAAAAAAACAAAACAAACAAATGCAATACGATTGGAAAAAGAAACAGACAACAACAAAACAATGGTTTTACAGCTTTGGATATAATACACTGGTTGGCACAATAATAACATCCAAAGTTGGTATGCTAAGGTAGATGTATGAACTTCGACTTTAGCATAGCTGAGCAGACCAGAAGGACTGTGGAACTCAGCAGTCAGAAAAATGTCAAACTGTTTGACAACTCACCCTGGGACAGAGCCTGGAGCTGCTGGCACCATCACCACAAAAACTCGCTGTAGTAGTTATGGTGCTTTAGTGTGACACAAATTTCCATACTTTTCAAAAAACTATTTTTCTTCACAATTATTCGTCTTGTGACCCTTCACCCAACATGAATTGTATCATTTATTTTCTTTATAGTACAGTTGTATGTGACATCACACATAGCTGTAGATCTTGCTATTTGATTATTCGTATACTGAACTAGTTACCTAATTCATACTGTGCCCATAAACCCCATGTGTGCATGTTAAATGGAAAGCTATGGAATCATAATTACTATTATTGATATTTATATAGGACCAATATATTCTACCACGCTTTACAATATTATAAAAGGGGACAATTGAACAATAAATGAGTCAATTACAAAATGTGAATGATTGGTTGAACCACCTCCTGGTTTTGGTGAGAATTTATTGGAGAAGCATCACATCCAATAGTGAGTGTATTCATTTTTATATGAATATTTAAATGCATTATCTATATCTAAACTATAGATAATAATTAGCTATGCTTGACCTATATTTAACCATTTATTATTCATTATAGAACTGAACAAATAAGAGTACAGCAATACATTGCAAATTTGAGGATATTTACAATGCACTGTTTGCCTTTGTAGACTCAAGCAATTTGTCATCTCCGGTTGGCTTTTTGTCGACTTTTGTGGTCCACTATCATAACACACCCACATAACTGACTTTCAAATTACAAGCAATCCTATTTTGTCTTTTGGTTGCATTAGGCAATTTTTTTCCCTTGCTGGTCAATTCATCATGCATAATCTTCCATCCCATTTCAGCCTGCCTACAGACACATGCCTATTGGAGATCATTCATCTACAAGTAAAGACAAATTTACCAAGCTGGGAAGGACAATGCCTTAGTTAGCACATGAAAGGCTTTCTGGGGTCCAAATGACCCAAATTTTGGCACACGTCCAACTTGGAAAGCAGGTGGTGGCCTGCCTGCAGCCTATCAAAATGCCTTTCTTGGGAAAAAAAAAAACCCCACAAAAGTAAAGGCATCTGCTCCTCTGAAAGACTGTGTTTTGCAAGTACTCACTCCAATTTCAGGAGAACGAAGTCGCTAAAAGGATCACTGAGATAAACAAGGAAAAATAATGACTCACAGGTGACCAGGTTCCACAGACTAAACAATAATAGATTATGGTACATGTCACTTTGTAATCACTGCAGATAAAACTCTGCATGATGGAATCCTAAACTCATTTTCAGATTACAAACAGCTGGTGGGTAAGTCAGCAGCATTTACCTCCACGCATTTTTTTTTACCAAGAATGAACATAATTATATTTCAGGTAGAGACTGGGAGATGTGGAGGCCACAATGAGCAAATCTAAACTGCTAACTGTATAAGTGCAAGAGGGATCTCACCCGAGTTTAGAGCTTAAGGGTACAAGGGTATCACACGTATTTGCCTCTTATGTGTCTGTTCTATATTACATGTCTTTAGCTAAAAACAAAAAAAGTAGAGGTGCAGCAATGTCACAGGTCGACAGAGGAACAATTCATTCACCCACAAGAGGATGTAAACAAACTCAGGCAAGCAGAACAGGAACCTAAGATGTGCTGTGAACTTTGTGGTAAAAAAAACAAAATAAAAAATAAAATAAATTAGACTGTTTAATGTACCATTCAAGTCCAGCAAAACAACTAAGAAAAGCAAGCTTCTTCATTGGAAAAGTCAGGATATGAGAGGGAGGAAGGGGATTGGGTCAGAGAGGAGGCAAGACAAGGATGTTCTTCCTGAGTCACAAACAGTGTCACTGGCATGGTGCCCTCTGGACCCATCTCTGACTTTCCCGATTTTGTACCTCCCAAAGTATAGACGGCAGATCAAAATAGCATTATATAACCCAACTCTACAGCTGAATTGTAATTTCTGACACTTTTTCACCACTATATTAACCTCAGCAATATTAGTGATGTATGTATGCAATATAAAAAGACAATACTTCTAAATAATTCTGCTCTCTTAAAAATAATAACCACATCAAATACATTTTGGTTTATAGAAATCTTCGCAAACTATTAGTGTTGGTGGAAAGGGTGTTGGGGTTAGATTCCTAAAACCCATGACCGTTTTTTGAACTTAACCAATCATACAATTTTCATTAAAACACATCCTCATCGTCTTAACATTAATTAATCTCCTTTATCATCACCTCCCCTAGTTATCTGAAACACAACTCTCTATGAGCCTCCCTTGAGAAATATCCCATTTCTTTCTGTTCTTTTTCTATAACACCCAGAATTCGAGGGCCTCATTTTATAGCTTTAGAAATCATAACATTTCCTATGTATAAATAAGTACATCTGCTTTCATCCTCTGAGTCGTTTAATTGACATGTAACTAATCTAACTCTATGTCTAGGCTATGTCATCTTCGGGCCAAGAATAACATTCTTTTGGACAATTCAGTAGCTGTAAGATAAATCGAAACCGTTTTTTTTAAACAAAATATATAAGGAATTACAGACTTGAACATTGCAGAGTTTCCTAAAAGAATGTTCTTGTGAAAATGCCTACAATATGTGAATAATGATATTAATCTAAGAAAGAGGAAGAAAAAATAGTAAAAAGATACCGGCCAACAGAAATATCACTTTCCTGCCAGTAAAAGACGCTAGGAGTATATGAATTTTATGAATTTCAGGATTTATTTTACAATATACATTAAATGGTTCTGCCACATCGGCGTGTTTTTACAGCATGGATTACTTATCATGAAAACACATGGGCGGTCTATTTTACAAGCCCTCTCAGGGTGTCAATACTGATTTAGAGCAAGACCCCCGGTCCTAGATATGAAGTGGCAGATGGGACTCACTAAATAGATTTTCGGAATGTTATGTTATTTCAAAAAGCTTGTGTAGACCATGTAAAGTAGCTTTTATATGGCCTATGGCCTACTTTAAACTGTCGTTAGAACTCAGGGAATAATGTGCTATACACTTGATGTTACTTTCAACTGTCATAAAACTGAAAAAGACAGACTTCATATGTGAATTATATGCAATAAATAGTATCTCTGCCTCACCTCGTTCGAATCCCGGTCAGACACCTTACCAAGTGTCCCTGGGCAAGACACCCTAAAATATGTATCCACCTACCTCATAGACTGTAAGCTTGTTTGAGCAAAGCCTTTTTCACCTCCAAATATTCTCTTTCTACAATTGTAAAGCACAGCAGAATATGCTAGCGCCATATAAATTCTACAAATAAATAACAGCTATGAAGCTTTTTAGTTATTTCAGAAGGAATATAGTCTACTCATGACACATGGGTGCCACCAAGCCCACATTTTAGGAGATAATCTTAACTTGTAATGATATGCTATAGAAGATATTAACAGGGTACATTAAAAACATGAATGATACTTACTAGTCAAGATGTGGCTTTCAGATACCTATGTTTACCTTTCAAGTAATTATATTTACTGTAACCATCTCTAGAAGCAAACTAAAAGCAGCATGTGTCTAAATCCTTTCCAAATCAGGGGTCATATCTATTTGTAACAAGGAACTGCTGTGAAGGTAATGATTTAAGGATGGCGACAGATTTCAGATGGAGCGGCCTGTCAATGTGTAGTCTGATTTATTGTTCATAAAAATCCTCTTCCCTTAAAATGGAGACAAGCCACCACGCCAGGCTATTTGCAAGCATAAACTAACAACACATGCCACTGACCTAATTATTTCGCATGAATTAGACACACCGCACAGTGCAAAAGTTTCAGACAGGAATCTATGAGCTAAGTACGTCTGGAAGGAAAATGTAGACTGCTATGTTTTACATATAGGAAACACAAATATATTATCCAAATCATTCCACTCTCTATTTTAATTAAGAATATTAAAAAAAATTAAAAAAAAAAATATATATATATATATATGAAGAGGTTGGGGGGGGGGAGGGGGGGACGCAATAGGGCAACTGTTAGCACTTGAGCTGGTATACAAAACACAGCTATCCAGAAATGTATACAAAAGGTGAGTTGGTACGCCAGAGTTTAAATATCGCGGCGAAAGAGCAACATATTCTAATAAATCTTTTTCTAGAAACAAGTACCCCTGACAGTTTCTTACTGTACCTTGTAAATCATTACCGTTCATGCCCAGAGCTTTCAGAATTAAAATGGAAAACCTGACACCATTTACAATTTCCTGCCACTGTATATCTGTCAGCAATGTGTGCACTCCATCAGCTCCAAAACCTGATAAAAATAACGTGCTTCACAATCTTTTTTTTTCTCTCTCCCTACCTAGACTATTTCCTTGTCTGTTAAGAGCATACAAATCCAGGTTTGAGGCCTCCAAACCGAAACACTTTTAATGCAGACCTTTGTGCGGCAGGAAATTGGAATATTCAATTTGTAAAGAAATGAGTGCAAATGCCGGGATTCTGACAATTGTGTAGGTATGTCCCTGAAGTAGCCTATACAATGAGGCAACCTATAACAATGTGCAGAAAAAAATCATCAACCAAAACTCTGTGATTTTAGTAGTAAATAGATAGAGACACTTAAATCCCACAGTGGTCTAGATTTATGCACTAGAAATATATAAAAACTTGTTTAAGAGTCCATATAGTCTTATAAGGGAGTCTTGAAGGGGTTAATCCTGTGTTGAGATGGGAGATACACTGTAGCTTTTACCTTTAAAAGATACAAAAGAAAACTTTCATAGTGTAAAACCGTTTTATTAGATCACAAGATACCCTTCCCCCCAAATAGGAACCCTTACTTGAGCAAGTTGTGATAATTGTTTCCAATATATCACGAAATACACATTTGTAAAATCAGAGGCTGTGTAGCCGTTTACCGTCCGCTGCTACTCAGTGATTTCAAAATTCCCGCCCGATCTCAGCGCTGATACGGTGGGTTCTCTCCTGCAGCATAGGAGCGTCAGTGTGTGGACGATTGTAAGCCGGCTATGAACATCAGACCTCTGCACCCGATATCACATCAACGCGTTTCGCCCTCTACATCGGGCTTTGTCAAGATAGTGTATCGGATAAGAACAGCATCTTTAAATACATTTTCTCTTGATCATCTAGTCAAAAACTGCTGATCAATTAATAGTCTAAAACATATTCAAGGTGGAGGATGAGCAGTATCCTGTCATTATTTAACAATTTAGAAATGTGAATAACATACACGTACTTCATGTTGATTGAAAATATTAAATCACATCTAAAATCATTACGGAGGAAACATTATAGTGCAGAAGATTGTAATAATGTCAAGAGCAATAAAATATATTATAAAATAAAACATGAGGTAGAGAATTTAAGTCTTCTAGACATTACTGCACTTATAGTAATTACTGGGCTTCCTTTTTATATATCCATTAATGGAAAAAAGAGAGGCGCATACATAAATAAAATCAAAGGAGGAAAAGCAAACACCTAATAAAGTATCAATTTCGAAAATACTGTTAATGAAGGTGTATTGAATCTAAAAATGAAGTAGTGACATCTAATGCCTATATCGCTATTCCGGAGGTGTACAAATAGTAAAACAAAGTCTCTGTACCCTAAAGAACAATAATGATCAGGAGAAAGTATATCCATTGTAATAAAATTACCTATATGCAAATGAAGGAAAACACAACTTTCCGTATAGTGATAAATCATTACTAATTCTATCCGGAAAAATTGAAAGGGTCTTTAAAATGAGAAAATGGAAACCAGAAATAATTTGAAATAATTTCTCAAAATGAAATAGAATTCCCTTTATGGACAATTATTCAAAAATGACTCGCCTTAAGTTAAAAGATTCCAGGTCTATGTGCCTTATATATAGGTTAGTTACAAAATATTTACAAGTTCTAGGTCCACATTTAAGCCCAGAGGGGCCAGAGATTTCAAGTTAAAAATCCACAGCATTTCCTGATATATCAATCTCTTGGCTAGTTCTCCCCCTCTCCATGGAACATTGACCCTTTGTATTCCACAGAAAGTAAGACCACTTGGGTCACCCCCATGGTGTTCCATGAAGTGCCTAGATACAGAATGTTTATCAAATTTCCTCTTTATATTGTATATATGCTCGTTGATTCTCGTCTTTAACATTCTCTTAGTTTGTCCTACGTATTGTAGTCCGCACGGGCAACTTAAAAGGTATATCACTTGTTTGGAATGACACGTAATACACTCTTTAATGCTATACGTTTTCTTGGTAACTGAGGACTCAAAGGCAGAAATTCCTCTATATGGGGGACCTGTGGTTTTGCATACATTGCAGATCCCACACTTGAAAAAACCTTTCTCCGTATTCAAAAAATGAGTTATAGGTTTGGTCTGCCTATAACTATGCACCAGCTGATTTCTAATCGTGGGTGCCCCCCTAAAAATAATTGTTGGTTTCTGAGGTAAAAGTGGGGCTAGAATAGGGTCTTTATGTAAAAAGTGCCAGTGCTTGTTGATTGTTCTCCTTAGAAGGTGTGCGTGACTACTGTAGTTAAAAATAATGGGACACTTAAAATTCTGTAGATTCTCCTTGTCTTTCTTAGATGGGTTTATAAGAGTGGTTCTCTCCAGAGCCTTCACTCTATTAAGCGATAGCTCTAGAAGTTCAGGTTCATAGGCTTTTTCTATAAATTGTTGCTTAACTTGTTCTAGCTGTTGTTCACATGTTACAGGATCCGTGCAATTTTTCTTTATTCTTTGAAACTGTCCATATGGGACATTGGTCAACCATGGTGGGTGATGGCAGCTTGTTCTTAGGATAAAGCTGTTGACATCAACCATCTTGAAGAAGGTTTTGGATTTTAAGATTCCTTCCTCCACATAGAGGACTAGATCTAAGAAATCCACGCTAGTGGCACTATATTTAGAAGTGAAAACTAAATTGGATCCATTTTGGTTCATGTGATCCAAAAACGCGGAGAGTTCAAGTTCCTCCCCTTCCCAAATGAAAAAGCAGTCGTCGATATACCTCCTATAGAGGACCAGGTTCGTCACCCATGGATGGCCGCCCCATACGTTCATGTCCTCCCAGTCTGCCATGAACATATTGGCATAACTGGGTGCGAACCTGGTCCCCATAGCGGTTCCCGTGACTTGTAGGTAGATCTCATCATCATGCCAGAAAAAATTATGGGTCAAAATAAAATTAATGCACTCAATTAAAAACTCGACTTGTTCCATTTGCAGTTCTGATTCTCTGTACAGAATGTTCCTAATTGCTTTTAATCCCATTTCGTGTTGAATGACTGTGTACAACGATGTTACGTCACAAGTCACCAGCCAGTAGTTCTTTTTCCAGGTTATATTTCCTAATAGGCGGAGTAATTCACTACTGTCCTTTAGGTATGATCTAGTGGTTTTAACTGCGGGTTGTAACAATGCATCTATATATTGGGATAGATTCGAGGTCAAAGACCCAATCCCTGAAATAATGGGTCTACCTGGTGGCCTCGTCATGTGCTTATAACATTTGATAAGCCTAACAATCACTCTAACCACATTGGGGGGAAAGATTTTTTAGGACCACGCCATTTATTTACGAATCCTCGTTTTCAAAACCAGAAACCGAAAGAACGATTAAAGAGACCACACAGAGGGGAAGTAGAGGAGGAAGAGGAATACAGAGAAGGAAAAAGAACAAAATGGTAGAACCAATGGGGATCTTTAATCTGTCTAAGACTGAACTGACACCAAACCAAATCAGACTTCTTAACAAAGGTCTGAAATACGCTCCCGCTACAAAATCTGATCCTTTTACTAATTTTTTGGATGTCCAGAAATTTATGAGGACTTTAAATTTGAAACGTTTTTTTTCAAATAATCCCTTTAATACCAATATTAAGAGACAAGATAACAATAATTTTTTCCTACATACACCTCTCCAACAGAAATCTAAATTATGTCCGCCGAACCCTCCAAGCGCACATATGAGTGCATTTAGCATAGCGGTGTTGGAGGATTTAGAGAAAATTCCCAACAAAATTTCTAATAGGCACCACAACCTTACAGTGGAGGAAAGAAAAGCCTTAAAAGAATTGCGTGACAATAAGGACCTAGTGATCAAACCCGCAGATAAGGGTGGGGGGACAGTATTAATGGATGTAGAGTATTATGAAATGGAGTGCCTTAGACTATTAAAAGACACAAGTACCTATAAACCATTGAACAAAGATCCCAGCACTGAATTCCAAGCTGAACTTGCATCACTTTTGGATAGAGGGGAATACATGGGGATTCTGACTAAGAAAGAACACGACTTTGTTCACAATCTACATCCTAGGAGGGCAGTTTTTTACTTCCTTCCTAAGGTCCATAAGCACATGACGAGGCCACCAGGTAGACCCATTATTTCAGGGATTGGGTCTTTGACCTCGAATCTATCCCAATATATAGATGCATTGTTACAACCCGCAGTTAAAACCACTAGATCATACCTAAAGGACAGTAGTGAATTACTCCGCCTATTAGGAAATATAACCTGGAAAAAGAACTACTGGCTGGTGACTTGTGACGTAACATCGTTGTACACAGTCATTCAACACGAAATGGGATTAAAAGCAATTAGGAACATTCTGTACAGAGAATCAGAACTGCAAATGGAACAAGTCGAGTTTTTAATTGAGTGCATTAATTTTATTTTGACCCATAATTTTTTCTGGCATGATGATGAGATCTACCTACAAGTCACGGGAACCGCTATGGGGACCAGGTTCGCACCCAGTTATGCCAATATGTTCATGGCAGACTGGGAGGACATGAACGTATGGGGCGGCCATCCATGGGTGACGAACCTGGTCCTCTATAGGAGGTATATCGACGACTGCTTTTTCATTTGGGAAGGGGAGGAACTTGAACTCTCCGCGTTTTTGGATCACATGAACCAAAATGGATCCAATTTAGTTTTCACTTCTAAATATAGTGCCACTAGCGTGGATTTCTTAGATCTAGTCCTCTATGTGGAGGAAGGAATCTTAAAATCCAAAACCTTCTTCAAGATGGTTGACGTCAACAGCTTTATCCTAAGAACAAGCTGCCATCACCCACCATGGTTGACCAATGTCCCATATGGACAGTTTCAAAGAATAAAGAAAAATTGCACGGATCCTGTAACATGTGAACAACAGCTAGAACAAGTTAAGCAACAATTTATAGAAAAAGCCTATGAACCTGAACTTCTAGAGCTATCGCTTAATAGAGTGAAGGCTCTGGAGAGAACCACTCTTATAAACCCATCTAAGAAAGACAAGGAGAATCTACAGAATTTTAAGTGTCCCATTATTTTTAACTACAGTAGTCACGCACACCTTCTAAGGAGAACAATCAACAAGCACTGGCACTTTTTACATAAAGACCCTATTCTAGCCCCACTTTTACCTCAGAAACCAACAATTATTTTTAGGGGGGCACCCACGATTAGAAATCAGCTGGTGCATAGTTATAGGCAGACCAAACCTATAACTCATTTTTTGAATACGGAGAAAGGTTTTTTCAAGTGTGGGATCTGCAATGTATGCAAAACCACAGGTCCCCCATATAGAGGAATTTCTGCCTTTGAGTCCTCAGTTACCAAGAAAACGTATAGCATTAAAGAGTGTATTACGTGTCATTCCAAACAAGTGATATACCTTTTAAGTTGCCCGTGCGGACTACAATACGTAGGACAAACTAAGAGAATGTTAAAGACGAGAATCAACGAGCATATATACAATATAAAGAGGAAATTTGATAAACATTCTGTATCTAGGCACTTCATGGAACACCATGGGGGTGACCCAAGTGGTCTTACTTTCTGTGGAATACAAAGGGTCAATGTTCCATGGAGAGGGGGAGAACTAGCCAAGAGATTGATATATCAGGAAATGCTGTGGATTTTTAACTTGAAATCTCTGGCCCCTCTGGGCTTAAATGTGGACCTAGAACTTGTAAATATTTTGTAACTAACCTATATATAAGGCACATAGACCTGGAATCTTTTAACTTAAGGCGAGTCATTTTTGAATAATTGTCCATAAAGGGAATTCTATTTCATTTTGAGAAATTATTTCAAATTATTTCTGGTTTCCATTTTCTCATTTTAAAGACCCTTTCAATTTTTCCGGATAGAATTAGTAATGATTTATCACTATACGGAAAGTTGTGTTTTCCTTCATTTGCATATAGGTAATTTTATTACAATGGATATACTTTCTCCTGATCATTATTGTTCTTTAGGGTACAGAGACTTTGTTTTACTATTTGTACACCTCCGGAATAGCGATATAGGCATTAGATGTCACTACTTCATTTTTAGATTCAATACACCTTCATTAACAGTATTTTCGAAATTGATACTTTATTAGGTGTTTGCTTTTCCTCCTTTGATTTTATTTATGTATGCGCCTCTCTTTTTTCCATTAATGGATATATAAAAAGGAAGCCCAGTAATTACTATAAGTGCAGTAATGTCTAGAAGACTTAAATTCTCTACCTCATGTTTTATTTTATAATATATTTTATTGCTCTTGACATTATTACAATCTTCTGCACTATAATGTTTCCTCCGTAATGATTTTAGATGTGATTTAATATTTTCAATCAACATGAAGTACGTGTATGTTATTCACATTTCTAAATTGTTAAATAATGACAGGATACTGCTCATCCTCCACCTTGAATATGTTTTAGACTATTAATTGATCAGCAGTTTTTGACTAGATGATCAAGAGAAAATGTATTTAAAGATGCTGTTCTTATCCGATACACTATCTTGACAAAGCCCGATGTAGAGGGCGAAACGCGTTGATGTGATATCGGGTGCAGAGGTCTGATGTTCATAGCCGGCTTACAATCGTCCACACACTGACGCTCCTATGCTGCAGGAGAGAACCCACCGTATCAGCGCTGAGATCGGGCGGGAATTTTGAAATCACTGAGTAGCAGCGGACGGTAAACGGCTACACAGCCTCTGATTTTACAAATGTGTATTTCGTGATATATTGGAAACAATTATCACAACTTGCTCAAGTAAGGGTTCCTATTTGGGGGGAAGGGTATCTTGTGATCTAATAAAACGGTTTTACACTATGAAAGTTTTCTTTTGTATCTTTTAAAGGTAAAAGCTACAGTGTATCTCCCATCTCAACACAGGATTAACCCCTTCAAGACTCCCTTATAAGACTATATGGACTCTTAAACAAGTTTTTATATATTTCTAGTGCATAAATCTAGACCACTGTGGGATTTAAGTGTCTCTATCTATTTACTACTAAAATCACAGAGTTTTGGTTGATGATTTTTTTCTGCACATTGTTATAGGTTGCCTCATTGTATAGGCTACCATATATAGCGCTGACATTTTTGAATTTTATATACTAGGGCATGATCATTAAGGAGTTTTGCTTTATGTCTAGCTGCTAACGTCTATACCACAATTTTTTATTATTTATTACTTGTACTTTGTTTGTATTTACCTTTTAAAAGGTGCGCTCTCCTGTATTTTACAAATTATTTATGTCCCTGAAGTAACCTTAGCATTGGGGCATTCTCAGGTTTCTTGGTGATTGTTCCCTGCTGAGAGTTGTACTTGTGACTAGAAAGGAGGGGAAATGTTTTTGCTGTTATTTAATTGTTCCTTCTTTTTCCAAGCTGCAGATGATAAAAAAAACCTTTATTTTCTTCACAGATGCCTTAACTCCCCTTACTTGCTTTGCTACAAACGGATTATACAAACACAAGCCAGTGAAAGGCCTTAAAAATGAATTCTACCAAGATGCAATTATAGGGGGAGATTGCAATTTCCGTTTGGATCTACTTTGAAATACAAATTCCCCTATGGTCAATATTACTGTAAAAGAAAAAGGTCCTATTGCTATGAAATGCTTCCTTTGCTTTTTTCTGACCCTTGGAGAGTGTTAGCCTCACAGTCTAAGATTACTATTTCTATTCATGAGTGCACAACTCACACCATGACTAAAATATACTGATTTATACTCCATGAAACCACCCTTACAAAAAGTCAGCACCACCACCACTGCCCATTGGTTGCACAACACATACCCATTACTTTGATATTAGTGTATTTTGGCCCACGAATGACAATCTTCTGCATAACCAACAACTTGTTCATTCCAATCAGGTTGGCTTTGTGAAACACAGTCAGATCTCAGATAAGGAAGATCTCTAAAATTATCCATTATACACACTACTCACTAAAAGAAGCTTTTCTTGGCATTGATTTGCCAAAAAAAAAAGCTTTTGATTGCGTAAAAATAACTATACCTTTAATCGTTTTGTTTTTCCAGACCAACTGATAAGTATGAAAATAACTCTTCGTATACAATTGTCCGCAAGAGCTACCAAGACACACTAAAAAACAAAGAGGCTGTCTCTGTTATAATGCTATTATTGTCCCTATAAAGGAACATGAATGTAAATAAATGATAGCATGGAAAAGAGAACTGTCCTTTAATATATAATCTCAACAATAGGTCTCACTGACTACCGGTGACTCTACATTTATTGCCTGAACTAATCATATTGAGGTCCAAAAAATGAATTTACAACTGGTATATTACACCTGATAAATGTCATACAGTTCACAATGCTGTCAACCTTATTTGTCCACTAGACTTCCAATTTTCCCCAGCAACTTTTCTATTAGCGAATTCCCCTGCCCACATAACGTTCACTACCAAAGCCTTTATAGTTCATATTCTCCTAGCTGCTTAGCAAGCTGTTGCTCTTAAGTGGAAGTCTAACACTTGCTGAAGGAACAACAACCAAATTTATGAGAAATGATCCCGAACATCGGGTGCAGTGTACGGAGAATTAAAAGTTGGTCTAGAACAGGGATAAGCAACCTTCGGCACTCCAGATGTTTTGGACTACATCTCTCCTAATGCTTTACCAAGCCTTTGGCACTCCAGATGTTTTGGACTACATCTCCCTTGATGCTTTGCCAGCATTAGGGTTGTAAGATCATTATAGGAGATGTAGTCCACAATATCTGGATTGCCAAAGATTGCCCTTTATCTAGAAGCCATAGAGTGACTCTGGTAAAGCTACCATAGGTAATGTTAACAGCTTGTTAACTGTGTCCAGACAAAATCTTCCTTTTCTGCAATTTTGTACTAAAAAAAATACACTAAGACAACCTATAATCAGAAAATACGTGACCTGTGTGGTATCACCCAATGGAATCAAGGACATTGCAGACTAGTTAGAAAACATCCTAAAATGGGTTATTTATTAAAATGGGAATTGTGGGGAATTCTGATGAGACTTTCAAATTTTAGAGCAAATGTGTAAACAAGTCACAAACACGACTATTTTCCCGATTCAGCTGTTGTGGCCCATGATTTATTATTCCCCTCTCAATTGTTCAAAATTCCTGTTTTAAAGAATACTAGTATTTCACTAAGAAGAACACGGAAGAACTCGAAAAGTAGCTCAGTTGGAGAATGTATGCAATTCAGTTATTTGAGAGTAAAATGTGCAGTTCCTGTTTAGTTGGACTTGGTGCCTACATAGTGCTTGACTTGGCAGAGCAGACCATGTGAGCGTATTATAGCAGGATGAGCGAGGCCAGTGCTGATTGCCTGGATATAACTAGACAGACACATACACTAAGCATGGAAAATCTACCCACAACATGCCAACATTTCATTAACAGCAGATTCCATGATCCTTAGCCACAAATCCATACTATGGAGAAAAACCCAGAGGTAAAGTCACATATCAGCTACCCTTGCACTAACAGATACTATTTATTAAGATATATTTGGGGTTAGACCTGCCCTAAACCTTGCAGTTTTTCACTCATTTTCATATCAAGCAATGAAAGGGTAAATGTGTTAAAATAAGACTTTTTAAAAACACTTCACATATGTCATTTTTCCAACGAAAAAGTGAGAAGTAAAACCCATGACAAAATAAGAACATTTTAATTCTGTAAAAGAATGGGGGGGGGGGTTGCCTTATTAACTCTTTAGATGCCTTCTTTACTCCAGTAAACCAGTATTTTGCCCTCAAAGGGTTAACATAATAAAATGATGGGCCTCAGCTCTTGGCCCCTCTCTCTAAAAAAAAAACAGTACATTCTTTGTACTTTCATCTCAATCACGCGGGAGAATGACATCACCAGGATTCATTGGACGGAGGGGCCAATAAAAATAACTGTTATAGACCAAAAGCCCTATTGCAGGGAATATTTTTGGAAGCATGTTCTGCATTCCAGTAAGTCCCTCGCTTCCTAGTGCAAACATATCATGGCCTTTAAAAAAAAAACTTTTACATTTTCAGCAGATTGACTTTCAGCACTGCTAATAACACTGTGCCTAAAACAAGTGAAATATCAATAATAAATAAATATTAAAATTACTATTATGGCAAATGCCTGTGGACTCATGCATGATGAGCAATTCTGGAGCAAAGTTTCAAAAGTGGAGCAATCACCATGGAAACCAATGAAATGTTCACACTGATTGCTACATATCTAGAATTGCTCTTTATACAATAATACCATAGGGCAGGGGTGGGCAATCTTCGGCCCGCCAGATGTTATGGACAACATCTCCCATGATGCTTTGCTAGCATTATGGCCCTAAGTACATTATGGGAGATGTAGTCCAAAACATCTGGAGGGCAGAAGATTGCCCACCCCTGCCATAGTGCACAAGGTCTTCATTTTACTATATGTATACTGAAAAAAAAATAAGATTCAATGTATACATTCAGGTTAATATGTTATACTGTAATGTGTTCTGAATCCCCATGGACTTGCAAAATGTCCACCTTAACTGTAGTCGCAGACTCGCAGTCTGACTATTTTAGTCAATTCAGTTCAACTCACTGTGATACATTGCTTAGTAAATAAACCCCAGTGAACTAGCCAAATCCAACGCAAATATACGGATTTAATTATTCTGAAATATGATCTGTTATGTCTGCGCCAAAAAGGTAAAAACTGTTTAAAATACCATATATTTTGGGTGACTTAATGGTAAGATTAGTTTATGAGACTTTCCAGAAAATGAAAAGGTCATAAGTATTTTGAAGGGTTATTCCAAGCACCATGACCACTTCAGGGATTTGAAGTGGTCATGGTACCCAGACTACCCGAAGTATAACTCCACCTGCAGCAATGTCATTGGAGCATATTTTTATGCACAGAATTGCAATACTTGGCTGAGAGCAGTCAAAGAGGAGACCCATTGCCCGTTTTCTCCATTACTGGGAAACAGTTCTATGGTACTCTCAGCATCATAGCCACTACAGCTTGCTATATGATTGATGGAGTAACCCTTTAATTAATATGAAGAGGGTCACAATTGCATGATATAATAATGCATGATATTTCCTTTGTATTTGGATATAATTTTGGAAAATCAAATTGGAAGGTTCAGGGAAAAAAAAGAATATTTTAATATAGGTGAAAATAAGAGGCCAGACTTGACACTACATTGGTTTAAGAACGGTTTCCTTCAGGATTGCTGGGTATCATGGAAAATTTAATTTAAAGAGCTCTCTAGTGCCAAAATTAGCCATCACCGTATTAGATCAACACTTGAATGACACGGTTAAACACTGGACTATTTAACATCAGTACTCCCCTCCCTGCTTAATTCGCTGTGGCGTTCCTCGTAGATTTCACACCTCTTTCCGTAGGTTGTACAATAGAATTCTCGACATACTATGTCCAAACATATGTATGTATAGAACATGTGATATTTTTTACAAGGCAAATAAAAACTGGGAAAGGATATTAAGTTTATAGACCTCTAAGGACTCTTGTATAGGAGGAAATAAGTTACACAACCTTCTGTTGGCACCTAAAGTACGGAAGAATAATGTTTACAGCCTGCTGAGAATCCACTAACCGAAAACCAGGCAAAGAGCAAATGAGCAGAGATTAAACAGGATAAAGAGAACATGTGCTTTCTCTAGGTGTTGCTGCACGCCTGTCAGACACTGTGTTCAGCTACAGTCTCAGAGAGCAGAACGCCGTGATTCCATGCACGAGAAAAACCCGATAGACCAGAAACTGTACAGCCATATTATCTAGAAACATGATGTTTGTCTTGTTTTGGTACAGCCGATAAGACATATGGGAAAATCATTGGGGAATAAGTTCCTGGTCTAAATTCAAATAGTGTGTTCAAAATGCTGAGAACAGTTTGAGTGACCCTGTAGCGGAGATAATTTTTAAAGTGCTGTTCACAATGGCATTATGTATTTAGGGTAATTAGGTTCATTTTAGTAATGGGGTGTTCATGGGATTATTCACATTAGTATCTGCACTCAGCATGCTGTGGACTCAATACCACAGCATGTCCAATAAGGATTCCAGATCCATAGATGGTTCATGGACACATAGCACTTCGATATGCTGATGGAGATCACACCAAAAGTGCTACTATGTAGCATGCATATGTTACAAAAGGGAAATCATATAATTAATCAGGACAGTTCCCTTTGAATGCCACTTTGATTCTCAATTAACTGGGGGAAAAAAAGAATATTCAGAACAATTCGAAAGTATTCAAAATAGTATATAAAGCTGTTAAAAAAAAAATATTGAGTTTATTAATAAAAATTGTTTAATATGTAAAAAAAAAAAAAGATTACTTTGCCTTGGTAAAGGATCAACAAACATTTTATTTTCTTTAAAAACAGTAGAGTCTTAGCTCAGTACATTACATATGATGTGCAGACATATTACGTCTACACAAGAACAGATGTACTTGGCAATCCTAATCTCCAGTGCCCATAAAGGTGCTTTAAGGATGCAGGTTTACAGTTTTGGAACATCTCTTCCCCCACTGCTTATCCTTTGTATCTCCAGAACACTTTTCTATGTTTTAAAAAGCAAAATTTTTAAACTGAATTGAGAAAAAGTAAAAAAAAAAAAAAAAAAAGAAAGTCATCACAACACTCACTGTTTCTATTTTTGTGAGATATCTTTTTTTCAGAACAGTAACACAAAACAAATTCTTTTTTATTTTTCATGCATTCCAGAATCCCTTAATTGAAAATCCAGTTATGCCAAACATTGGAGGGAAAAATTAAACAACAACTATATGTTCTACATTATAGCTAATTTCAAGATTTGTAAAGTAGGAAATCACCTAGAACCCTTCTTATCATTTGCACTGTGTCAGCATCAGGACAGTGTGATCATGGTTCAAGATGAGCTAGTAACACATGTGGAATAAAGGCACTCGCCCCATCTTCAATCCACTCGGATCATAACGCTTCACTATCATGATCTCGATCTGACAGGATGACACGAGTTAAGCGCTGGTAGCCAGAGGACATCCAAGGCAGAAGGAAATGGACATCCATTTAGTGTTTACTTAGGATCTGCTCCACCAATGACTTCCAGATGTTAGATTTAATTGTCACACTTTGGTATGTTTGAGCAGCAAGACTTGGAAAGGGCAGTTTTTAAATCAATCTGTAAGACTCATCACTAAGTTTACGGCGCCAGAAGTGCCTCTGAATTTTTACAGAAACCCTAGAAGTGATAGATTTTTGTTTTTTACATTTGATGTCCATGTTTATATTTGCAGTATGCTATTTTCTCCTCGGTGGTTTGACAGCTGTTTCTTTGTTTCCCGTTTCAGGAAAGTAATGCAATAGTCAGAAAACAACACAGGCACCAACGCTAACACAAGAGGATTTAAAGGATTTTGCCCTTAGATTCAATTTATTATAGTAAGATCTGACTAGGACCCTCAGCCACAGACTTCCTTAATTTTACAGAATAATTCTACAGAGCATCACTTATCTGGGTACTAGTTGCGGAACTGTGCCAATCAAAAAACAGGGACAACACTTTCGCCACATAATTAGTTATAAAAGGCTAAATAAAAAAAGTATAAAAATGATCAATAATTTAGTCACATTTGAATACCCAAAATAAATAAGCTGAATTTCTATAATACGAGTTCAGGGAATATTTTGCAACTATTTTTGATGACATTATGCTAAAAGGAATATGGCTTAAATATGTATGAAGTAAATGTGGTATTATGGAAAATTGTCAAGCTTATTGTGCAATTTAGGCAAATACAGCTAAATTGGAAATATTCTCAAATTCTTGTTGTAGCGAACAACTATCCCCTCTTGCCTCCCTTTGAAAAGGTATTACATCTACCTTTTTTCCAGCTCTGTGTCTGTCCCGTCACTGCTCGCCCTGCTTTGCTCTGCCTCCATGGCTGAGATGATCAAATTTGATGATCTCAGCCAATCCAATGATTTCAATGAGGAAAGCAATGGGAGGCTAATGCAACATGCGCAGCAATGCTGTGTCAGTCACCATCTCCTCATAGAGATGCATTGATTCAATTTGTTTCTGTGGGGAATGCTCAGCGCCTACATGCAGGGCATGGAGACGCTGAACGTCAGTGGTGCACACTGTGCAGCACTGATCCAGGAAGCACCTCTAGTGGCTGTCTAAGTGACTACCACTAGAGGTGTCCCTAGGCAGTAATGTAAACACTGCCTTTTTACTGTTACCTTATTTATGTTGCATTTAATTTAAGGATTACTTTGCCTTGGTAAATAGATAAACAAAAAAATATATTTATATATTTTTTTACATCAAGCAAAACACATTACATGCATGTAGTGCTGCATAGTACAATAAAGACGGCTAAATGTTAAAACTCCGGTGTTGTGAACTCTGCTTTAAAGATAGCATTGTGCATAAAACTTAGCGAAGCAATCAGGAGGGGAAGCCAACCGATCAGTGGACAAATCTTTACATTTCTCACAGCGTCTAGTGAAATCTGATTTCCCAGGTCGAAGTATTTCTTTCTCCTTTTATTCCACACGGCCATATGTCAAGGTTAGAGACCCTGAAAGCGGTGGGAGAGGTAGTTACAATACAATTACCATTTCTTGTGTTAGCTAACCATTCTGTTTTGTGCTCTTCTAATAAAGCATTCAATGCCGACCAAGCACATTTTCTGGCCAGCCAGGTCATCTTAAGACACGGAACACAAACAGGCTATGTTAGGGAATGGAGACCTGCCACCTCACACTTCTGTTACATTCCTGGGATTTCTCTTTTTTTTTCTCCCAGAAAGCAGAAGGAAGGTTAACATATTCTATTCAGTGTCAAGTGGAGCTCCATCCCTCTTGTAATCTGTTGCCCCGTCCACTTATTCCACAACAGCCCCTCTTTTTCCCATGATTTATATTATCCTCTAGAAGATTTTCCCATCATTTTTAAAATTCAATAAGGGGGGCTCAGTTGTCAACAGCTTATCACTTTCATCCCACGCACCTGTCCATTACCAGAATTTAATTGGGATTCTGGCATTTCCCACAGCAGTCTTTATCACAACATATACAAAGCAGCTTGGACGTATGTCTCTTTATACCAGGCCTTAAATCAGGTGGTTATCCTAATTTATGCTAATATAATTAGGGTACTTAAAGGTTGTGTGGTTACCCTGTTTAAAAGTCAACACAGGTTTCTTGGGAATCAAACAGTTAACGCAATCCATTTCTTACACTTAACCTTTATTTAGATTCTTACTATTTTATTTATTAGTAATTTTTTTAATCTTTTTTTTTTACACAAAAGAGTGGGTATCATTTACAACCATTTTTAATTTGGTCAGCATGTATATGAGGTTTATTTTCAAAGAAAATCTTCTGTCAATCTCTAATGATTACATTAATTAAATTAAATTAATGATTGTGATGGACATATTTACCAATGGATAACAGGATCAATCATTTATCAAGGTACTAAATGTGGAGCAATTGCCATAGTAACTAAAATTATATGTTTATGGGTTATTCCAAACGCAGCACTTTGCTGCAAATCTGCTCTGGTTTTGGCCTTGCTCAGTATGGCTCTGATTGTTGGCCTCTCTACAAGAAAGGTGGTCCTGTTGCCATAATGACATTTTGGTATGGAGACAGACACACAAACGTAACCATGGCTTCCTGGAGTGACAAAGTATCCTAAAAGTAACACAGACTTACAATAAAAATAGGAGCTGGCAGCCATGGGGCAGACTGGCCACAGTTAACAAATACATCAGACCTTGGGTGTTAGAATACATAAATCTGTCATCATTACTAAGGGTATAGGGTCATCATCCTTTTCGCACAATAAAGGAACTGTACATAACTAGTGGGCGAGGGAGTTTAGAACAAAGTATGCCTTTTACAAATACTCTACCGCTGATAGATGGATGTTTGCAGGGAACTTAATGTCTTTAACAGCGTTCCCTGAAAGCAGAGTCTAGGTTTCATAGCTCTCGGGAATTTGAGTCTCGACTCTTCTTTTCCAAACATATTGCCAAAAAATGCTTTCAGCCCCCAATTTCAACTCTGAAATGGCTTCTTTTTTTTTTTTTTTGCAAGGCTCTGCGTACGTTTGTAGAATCCACATTTCTAAAACAAAGATTTTATTCAAAGAGACGTTTTAAATGATGCGCTCGCGTCTTTACTTGCAGAGAGAGAAGGGGGAGTGGGAGAAAAACGGGCAAAAGCTTAAAAATTAGTTTGCATAAATTTTGTAATATCATAAATCTCATGGAAGCAGTCCAAGGACCTGCCCTTGAAAAAGCAGCATCATATTTCATTGGTAAAGGGGAAGCCCATGTGTCAGATACACATTCTGTTCCAAAAGAAACAACAAACATGCAGCTCTTTATTCCTTCTCAATCTAAAAAAAAAAATCATATATATTTTTATAACTTTTTATGAGAAGAACAAAGTTGTGTAAGCTGATTAATGGGTTAAAGGGATTCCATAGCGTTAGGAATACAAATTTGAATAAGGGATTTAAAACCCTTTATTTACTCAGCCAATTCCAGTGCCAGAATCTCTCTGTGCTGGGTCGGCGGGTGGACCTACTGCGCACGAGCGGTGAGCGCTGCAGTCAATGACGCTGGATGTCCTCATGCAGAGTGTGAGGACGTCCAGTGTCATTTAGGGCACCCAGAGTCCAGTAAACTCCCGGAAGTGCCTGTAGTTCCTGATGGAAGACACCCATTAGAGGCTGTCTTAGTACTGTAATGTAAACACTGCAGTTTCTCAAAAACTGCAATGCTTTACATTGCAGGACTAAGGGGACTAGGGACACTGCACCCAGGCCACTTCTATGAGATGAAATGGTCTGGGTGCCTATAGTGTCCCTTTAATGGGTGGTATAACATCCTAAGAGGATATATGACTTGTCAACGAACCATAATTGAAGTGGTTTGTTGAAAATTATTGGACTTGTCCTGTTTGGTGGGTTGTCTTTCTTTTTTGTTTTATTTTCAAAGCAGAAGTGTAGACTCTGAGGTCATACCTCTGCTCACTTTATCTTCTAACAAGATACTTTAAAAATTCCTTCTCTGAACTAACCTGCAAGATTTCATTTAGAAGACCACTCAAACTACTTCAGCTAACTCTCAACCTAAGAATACACATTTTACATTGGTGGAGAGTGTATTTAAATAGTAACCAATGTACAGCTGTACTTTCTGTTTTCAGTATTTGTTTAGCTGGAAAAATACATGATGATGCATTTTTTTTGACATGTGTTACAAAAGCAAAACATCACATAGCTTTCTTACCATATTATATAAATTTACTCTGCAGGGATAAAACAACCAACAATACACCCAGGACCGTCAAACATACCACAAGTGTGTTTAACTCAAAGGTCCTGTTTAAATGCTCCACAGAATGCATAAATCCTGAGATGACGGCACAGGAATTGTTCTTACACAATAAGATGAGAAAGTGTTAAAGGGACACTATAGTCACTAGAACAACTACAGCTTCTTGCATTTGTTCTGGTGAGTAGAATCATTACCTTCCGGCTTTTTGCTGTAAACACTGTCTTTTCAGAGAAAATGCAGTGTTTACATTAAAGCCTAGTGATAACTTCACTGACACTCCTTAGATGGCTGTTAAAGCAGCTTCCTTAAAGGACCACTATAGTGACAGGAAAACAAACTTGCCAGGGCTGTGTTTGACTTGTGTTGGCTCTGCCCCTGATCTGCCTACTTCACAGTCTCAGCCAATCATGTAGGAAAACATTCTGATTGGCTCTGAATACCACTCCTGATGATGTCGGCAGACAGCTTGCAGGTCTGAGGCAGACAGGGGCAAAGCCAGCAGCTACAGGCTTGAATACAATTAAGATTTTAC
Source organism: Pelobates fuscus (assembly GCF_036172605.1). Lineage (NCBI taxonomy): Eukaryota > Metazoa > Chordata > Amphibia > Anura > Pelobatidae > Pelobates > Pelobates fuscus. The sequence goes on along the minus strand of NC_086322.1, from coordinate 45,848,040 downwards.
TATATTTGGGGAGGCAAGAGAGGGCCAGGGAGGCCATATGGTGGTTTTAACACTAAAGGGTCAGAATATATATGTTTGTGTTCCTGACCTTAATGTTTCAATGTGTTTGAACCCAAAGCAGCATGTTCTATTTGGGAAATCAGTTGCATTTTGACTACAACTTAGAACCCATAGAGTCTTATTCAAGCTAATTTAGTTTCACGCATGCGATATACATACATGCCATAATCATTGATGGGTCCTGTTAACAGAGATCACAGTGAGTCATGTGACATGCCTATGAGTTCAGGTAGATGTAAAAATCCTCATGGCCTCCAGTCTTAGTTGAAGGTCTTTGCCTTGTAATAGGCACACACAGCTATGTTGTAGGCAGGACGGCGATAGCCCCCAAAATTGTATAATACAACTCATTGTGAGGTTAGGAAGATGAGCTAAGCTCCCTAAATTCCTGTGACAAAATACTTTAATTCAGCTCAGCATTGCCATAACATACCAGTCTAATCAGAGAACACACTTGGAAAACAACCAAAAGGATGACAAAGGGTCATACACTCCCAAGTACCCCTTTACAGATCCTGATAGACTAGAGATTGATACTTCTGATTACATACAAAGTACATAACTGTCTCTCTCTTAACCTCTTAAGGACACAACGTCTGGAATAAAAGGGAATCATGACGGAATATTTCCGTCATGTGCCCTTAAGGGGTTAAAACAAACATACTCAACAAATAGATAAATGGTCATAGGGGTGTTAGCCCTGCTCACAATACTGACAGTCCTTGCCAGTTTTAGAAGTATTATCAATGACACAAAGCAGTCATAATAAATTATTGCAGTAGACCTTGTCCTTGCCTGTTATCAAATGAAAGAAAAACAGAGCCATGGATCTTCTCAAAACCATTCCCGAAACACAACAAACCATGATGCATTTACACAAGGAAGAATACAGCTAAGATAAAGCACAGACCATACATAGAAAAAAACAAAAACAAAAAAAGAAACAAGAATTAGCACACATGGTGAAAATAAAAATTCACGATGATTTTCATACTTTATGCAAGAAACAGTTCACTCAAACGTGTGACTAGAAATTGCCTAACAAGCTCACATTCTTATTATTTTTTATTATTTTATTATTTATGCTAGTAAATGTGGGATGCCAAACTAAGGGATGGATTAGGACCCTTTTTTCATATTTTCCAAGTTGGCCATTTTTCCAGCACAGTATAGATATTACATTCAAATACACATTTTTTCTATATAACAGGTCCAGTTAAAACAGTTCTCGTTCTAGTAGTAAAAATAACTAATATTAAGATACCCTGCATTTTAGTTATGTAAATACAAATACAAAACTGTCCAAGAACAGCACTACTTACTAATAAACGCAAATCTTCATTCAAATGTATCTACTTGGAAGGCTTTGCGTACTGTGCTCACAATAAGCAGCGTTTTGGTTTGAGTTTATATTTATTGTTGTTTTGGGCCGTACTTTATAAAATTGCATTCTTGTTGGTTACGGGAAAAGATTCTTCTCCCAGAGCTTGTAATTTTCGTTCTTGTATTGTAATTGGCATTCCAAATTTTGTGGTTAGCCACAAAGCCTGGTTGATTTGACTACTGGTGAAACTGTCGCAGCCCGTGTTCTCTGCTTCTTACTACATCTCCAAGAATGAGCCTTTTTTATCAATATCAGTGTAATACAATTGTTGATTATTGCTTATTATTGGGTTTATAAGCCCTAAGAAAACATCAGATCAGCAAGTGTAAAATGAGACGCTGAAATGTTTTTGCGCAGCCATCCTCCAATCAACACAGAAAGCACTAACAATAAAAAATGTATATGGGACACCCACCCAGAATATGCATTTCTTTATAGTGGTGTTTCTAAAATCACCCAATTTATGTAAAATATACAAAGAGATATCAGCATACTCTATACACTTAATAAAATAACCTCTCTCTAGCAAAACTGAATGACTTTAAAAAAAGACTATATTTAAAAGAAGAAAGACTACCACAACAAGAGGACATAGTCTTAAACTAGAGGGGCAAAGGTTTAAAAATAATATCAGGAAGTATTACTTTACTGAGAGGGTAGTGGATGCAAGGAATAGCCTTTCAGCTGAGGTGGTAGAGGTTAACACAGTAGTGGAGTTTAAGCAGTTGTGGGATAGGCATAAGGCTATATCAGATAAGGTCAGGGACTAATGAAAGTATTTAGAAAATTGGGCAGACTAGATGGGCCGAATGGTTCTTATCTGCGGTCAAATTCTATGTTTCTATGTTTCCACTTGGTCATATTGTGTTTAACCCACCATACACATTTAACTTAAAGGAACACTGTACTCACTATAACAACTTATTCTAGATCTAGATGAAGATGTTGTAGTGCCTATATTTGCCCCCCTCCACATGTCAATATTTTATTAATTAGAAGGCTTGGAAGCGCGGCTTCAAGATATGCTTTGAAGCCCTCTGGATAGGAGAGCCGGGACTGAGCTTCCTGGGTCTCATATTCTGAACATACCGTGTCGTCACATGCATGTGCTGCTATGCAGTGATTCTCTATGGAAGAATCTTAGGCAGGAACATTGGATTTTCGAGTCATCCTTAAGGTACGCCTCCAGGATGACATAATACCAGGAGGAGTTCGCAGCAACGCAGGGGGAGAGCGAGGTGAGTTATTTGATTAATTTAGTTTTTTTTGTTTGTTATTTACGCTTGGGGGAGGGGGGCTGCGCTGAAATTAGAAGGGACATCGGGACTGTAGCATTAGGATTACAGATATGTATTCCTATCGCTATAGTGTTCCTATAGGCGGAAATGACCAGCAATGATCCTATGTGGCCACAAGGGGGCATTTTAAAATGACCTGTTTATCTCTTGGCTTTCTATGGTGTCCAGAGAAGTGGGGCACCAGAAGCAAAATCTTGGACAGACAGGTGCATAACCAAGACTGTCCCATCAGATCTGTGTTGGTTGGCAGACATACAATGGTTTGTGCAGCTTCTGAAGATCTTAACAAAACTTGAAGAGGCAAGACTAGTCATGATTAGGTCAGCGAATGGTCTACAGATGCTTCAAGAGCCCAAATTATTATTAGGAAGCTGTGTGTTTATGTAGTACTTATACTAAACAAAGCGCATAGAGACATATAAACATTTACATAGTTTATAAGGTTTTAATATGCTTTTAATCAAGCTACAATTATTTTATAATAAGATATAATTAAAAGTAATGTAAACGCTGTGCTGTAGGCATTATGCTGCTTTTGAAGAAAAAGAAAAACGCTAAAATCAGACAGACCATGTAAAACATTATACATAGAGATGGTTCTCTGCTAAATTAAATAAAACAGGCCAGAGAGGAGTAAACCATGTTTACAGAGTGTCCATTAAGGAAATAGACAACTGTACCATACAGAACTACTGCCCTAGAAACCTAAATAATGTCTGTAGCATAAATACACCCGAGGCATCAATTGGTTCTCCATCATTTTACGGCTGACAATGTGTTGATTTTAAGACACTGCAGCTTTCTCTACATTAAACAAAAGATGTCCTACATAAAGGGCCTGCTAGCAAAATAACTACTGTACCAAGATCACTTAAACACATTAGTGCAGAGGCGGGTCAGCTTAGATCCTCAGAGTGAAATCAGATGGTTTGACCTTCTGCATCATCCCGGCTTCAAAGGGAAAATGTGAAAATTGATTGGAAGTGGCTAATGGATTAATGAAGCCTGAAGAGTAATTCTGTCCCATTCAATGTCGTACAGCGTCAGAGGGATCTTTTTTTAAATTTTATTTTATTTTCTATTTTGTTTAGAAACAGGAACAACAAGAGAACATTTGTTCAGATTGCCATAAGTCAATTGCCTAATTTAAAACAAACTACCGTAAATTAAAAGGAAAAAAAAAAGAAAAAAGAAAATAAAAACCTTTAGAAAGTCTGTGAAAAAATATAATCAAACATGACAATCTAAAATATGGTTAAAATCAACAGCTTTTAAAGTAATGGGTTTCTAAAAGAGTCACCAAAACTGTCTGACTACGACTCCTAGAATTCTTTCCCAGTCACAGCCTAAAATCAAACAATGCAAGAAACGCAGAGTCTGACACCCCAATATTACTGCAGTTAGCCCCTTCGCTGCATTAATGGAACACAGCCAGAGTACAGGATGAACTGATGACTGAGCTCTGATAAGACAGTGCACACATCTGCACAAGCTGTAGTTTTAGGACTGCGGGATTATCCTCATTCCTAAAATTTATTTGTACAAAATGCAGTACACACAGACGGCTTACTGGAGAAATCCCTGCAAAGGACATTTTTGGAAGCTAAGAAGTGGATGTTTATTCATTTCCATGCATATATTCCTAATCCGCTGAGCTTATCCTATATCTACACTCTGCTGATCTTAAGCATCTGGTAGAAGCATGTGTATGGTATGTCAGCAAACTGTGGAAGCTCTCTCCCTCTCTGTTCTACTCTAAAGTCAGACATCTGAAAGCATTAAGGAAAGAGTCATTTCAGCATTACAAGAGGAAGTTTCTGATATTGATAAACTATAAATAGGAATATAGCACATCTGCATGGAATTTGCAAGAGAGACGATCTATCACAGTCTGCCCAGCTGAGCAATGTGCAGGTAAAACGGGATACATTTAAAACCAGGGATGTGCAATTGGACTTTTCTAGCGATTTCAGATGCTGTCACCTATATCAGTGACTGGCTGGATGTGATGGGATTTGTGTGATAATACATGCTTTAGGGCACAGCTGCCTCGTGATGTTTTTGTAACTTTGTCAATGGGCTTAGAATCCTGGCAGGACTATAAGCAGTTATTTATATCTGTTGATGCACAATATTTGTTTTATATATTTTGTGGCTTCACATGTGAGTTATAAACAAAAAGGTGCTAAAAATGCGCAAATTTAAACGCAGGTGCTTAAAGGGACACTTTAGGCATGAAAACAACTTTAACTTAATGAAGCTGTTTCAGTGTATAGAATAGATTATGTCCCTGCAGTTTCACTGCTTATTTATCTGCCACTTAAGAGTTAAATCACTTTTGTTTCTGTTTATGCAGACTGACTCCATGAAAAAAGGGCTTAAATTTCAATCAGATGCTAACTTGCTTTAGAGGTTGTGTAGGTTCCTGCAGGGTCTTTAGGCTATTAACAGAGCAGGAAGACTGTGCAAGTCACATTTTAACTCCTAACTGGCAGCGAATTTAGCATTGAGGCTGCAAGGACATGATCTATTCACAAAAACTGTTATATACTAAAAAAAATGACAGAAACATTTGAAAAAACTCCCTATATAATAAAAAACAGAACCTTTAATTATCCATCAAAAAAATATGAAATATATAAAACCATGTAAAAGCATTAGCTTCTGTCACTGAATATGAGAGGCACAACTATAGACCAGAAACTAGTCAGAAAATATTCTATATAAAATATACAATCACAAATCTTGTTAAAGATGAGTGTCTTTAATCAGATTTGAAAAATGAGAAGGCAAGGGATTCACACTGACTAAATGAAGATCAATAAAGATGTTACTTGAAATAGACTATCAGACAGTATGCCAATCCTAAAATAGTATCAAGGGAGAATAGAAATACAAAGCGAACATGATTTGTTCTGTATTCTCCCTGTATCGCGTGATAATTGGTAACATAGTGATGATACAATGTGATCAGGTGAGCCTATCTCATAAGCAGTGAATTTTTTTTATCCTAAATTTAAGAATATATCAAAATTAGTATAATTAATATGTATAATAAATAGGGAGAGCCCTAGTCTGTGTACTCCACACATCCCAAAATCCTAGTTCAGATGTTCATCCCTAAAAGGATAACCAAATATATAAGACAAAACAGTAAAACAAGGGGAGTGGAGTCTAATCCATGGTATGTCAAAAAGTGTATTTCAGAATTCCATCATCCCTGTTAACACTAAGACCACCACACACTAAATTAAAACTGAGTGTATTTGTTCAACATCACTATTGTATCTTCAAGATTATGAGTGCATTTGAACACAATAGAAATACTGCTGATCAAGGAAAACGTTGAGGTTGAATGATTAATATATGCTTGTATAAAAATATATAATTAGGGAAGACATACCGATCACGATGAGGGTGTAGTTCACATTGATACTCCCAAATCCATTGGTTGCTTTGCAGATGTAAGTTCCTGTATCCTCACTTTCCACGTCTTTAATCTTCATCCCTTGCTGGTAAACTCGGAACCTCGTCCAGCCGGGGTGAATGGTCCGTCCATCCTTCATCCACATTGTAAGTGGAGGTGGATCACCTTCCACAGGACACAAAAGTTTGATGGTTCTTCCCAACCGGACGGTTTGCCTGTGAATGACTTTATCAGCAATCCGTGGGGGACCTTTGGGAAAAAAAGTCAAGTCACTTTAAATATTTAAAAAATTTCACTTGTAAAAACACAAAACTAGTTATGGTCAACATGTTAACACGTTTCTTTTTTCATACTATATACCAGAATAGCTGTTGGCATATAGTTCAATTTGGGACTAAAATGCCTAGCCAAATAGAGTTGTTCTAACAACTTCTTATCTGCATGATGACATGACATTTATTCTACACAACAATCAAAAATGACATAATTGATGTTGGTAACAAAGTCTCTGTTGGGCCTATGACCCGCTCCCTTTTCCCTTCATGACAGACTAAAATTTAAATCTGGAGAAAACACATCACACCGTATGAGCAAAGCACAATAAGTATAGATAGTTAGAATACTTGAATAAATCAGCATTGCATTTTCTAATCTACAAACTATAACCACACAACAGCTAACAATTAGATGGTAAAGTCATTAGAAAACAATGTACTTGATTAGAAAACAAACGTAGAACCCTTAATAACACATTGTGCTGACATCAAATGTGAGCAGGAACATCTGCCATCTGCCAACTAGACCATTTTTCTACTGCAGACATTTGAAGAAGAGGCATGTTTTAAGCAATATTGATATCAATTCTAAAAGCAAAAGTTCAAAAAGAGGAGACCCTTCCAATTACGTGTTTACTTTTTAAAATCAATTATCAACCACCCAATAAACACCCATTCCTTCCATTATGAGTGGTTTTGGTCAAACTCTGATTCCACTATTAAATTATAAAAGCCGGGCAGCTTTCAAAAGCAGAGTTACAGACCTGTTACTAAAATGACTGCGTTATACCATTGAGACATTGGTCAACCGAACTATTTCATTTGGGCGCTTCTGCCTCACACTATTTGGAGTATTTTAGTTATTAGATTTTAGAGTTTTTTAGCTTTCTGCCAACATCTTGCAGATAGGTGATTACACAAGAGTCACAAGGGGTATATCGTGTGATGCGTCCTCAGCACTTTGAAGGAATCTGATATATCAGATTTCAGCGTGTTTGCTGAAACCGTGCCCACGGCTGTTAACTATTTTTCACGTTGAGATACCCTCTGGCATGGGTCCTCATCAACGTTAAAAGTCTTATCTTGAATGAATTAAATGAAAGATCATATCAGTACCTAGGCAACAATTCTAAGGACAATGAACAGTTAAATAAATTATGAAGTAGTACAAAACGTTATTGGTTCAGACAACTTGAATTTAATAATTTGTCAATGTTAAATTGGGATTGCATTGGTTCTTTAAAGGGGCATTGCAGGCACCCAGACCACTTCAGTTCATTGAAGTAGTCTGGGTGCAGTGTCCTCTTTGCACTTAGTGTTGCAATGTTAAACATTGCAGTTCCAGAGAAACTTCAATGCTTACATTGCAGCACTAAGTTAGCCTCTAGTGGCTGTATCCCAGAAAGCTCATGCTCTTCATGAGGACACCCAGCGTCAGATTTTTCCCCATAGGAAAGCATTGAATCAATTACCGCGCATTAGTGCCTGTTCATCGCCGGATGTCAGAGGGGGCGGAGCGTTGACCCAGCACCAAGGGACCGGCGCTGGGATAAGGTGAGTAAATAAAGTGTTTGGGGGAGCGCAAGGGAGGTGGGAGGCAGGGGGAGCTGTAGTGCCAGGAATACAGCTTTGTATCCTGGAACTAGAGTATCCCTTTAAGTTTGTAACATGTCCAGTTCTTACTTTAATATCACAAATGCCCAAAAAAATAATCTTGTAAAGCAGTTCAAATACTAGAAGAGTGCAAGAAATAGTGAAGATCAAGGTCCCACATATGATAGATTAATTATCCATTTACATAGAAGCAAAACTGTATAAAAAAAAGAAAACTTCAAGTATTGATTTGATAGCCAGATATACAAATAAAATGATAGGTAGATAGATGATGCACTAATCCTACTATGGTGTGATGTTGTATGTCAGTGACCATGGGTGCTCCCACCCCTCCCTCTCTCTCTTAAAAGGAAAATTAAAGGGACACTATAGTCACCCAGACCACTTCAGCTCAATGAAGTGATCTGGGTGCCAGGTCCCTCAGGTTTTAACCCTTCAGATGTAAACATAGCAGTTTCAGAGAAACTACTATGTTTACATAGCAGGGTTATTTCAACCTCTAGTGGCTGTCTTCCTGACAGCCGCTAGTGACGCATCTGCGACGCTGGATGCGATTTTCGTATCCAACGTGCAGAGCGTCCATAGGAAAGCATTGAGAAATGCTTTCCTATGGACTGTTTGAATGCGCGCGCTGCACTTGCCGTGCATGCGCATTCCGCTCCACTAGGGAGCTGACGTCGGCGGGGGAGGAGAGGTCACCAGCGCCGGATTAAGGTAAGTAGCTGAAGAGGTTTTAACCCCTTCAGCACCAAGGGAGGGGGACCCTGTGGGTGGGTGAACACTTAGGGCACTATAGTGTCAGGAAACCGGGTTGGTTTCCTGACTCTATAGTGATCCTTTAACAAAGAACCAAAAAAAATAAAAATATAGAACCAACTCAGCGCCAGTCAAGTCTGGGATTTAATGTCCTACAAGCATCTTACACAATGAATAAAAATCAAACAAATACCTGTTAAATTAATCATTGTTGATTTAGTAACTGAAATGTTCTTGTATTGTTAGTTTATATCTCCATTAATTGTATGCATTGTGTTTATAAGGTGATCTTATGTTTTTTTGCACTTGTAACATATAGCGAGTTCTATACCAATGTTCCTAGAGTAAACATTTTGAACAATCCCTTTTGACAAACTGGCCTAAAAACTTTAGACTTCTGAGCAATGTAGTTACCACATTTATGTTGCTACAATATAAACCATATGCAGTTTGCTATTATACCATTTCTTTCTATTTTGTTACAGTACACATGCTGCATGGGATGTATATTACATCACCACCCCTGCTCATAAGGGAACTCTGGTCAATAGGCCAACAGATGGTGAAAATTTAAATTATATGTACTTTTATTACCACAATATAAGAGCATACAAAATGCTGAAAATTGAATACAATATACTTAAAGGAAAACTCCGGGCACCAATATAACTTAAATGTATTTGACAGGTGCTGGCCTCATATTCATGCTGTTTTTTTCTACCTATTTAAATATCTTTAGTTTTGCAAAAATAAATAAAAAGGTTTTGCTTTTTTTTTGTAGATTATTCCCCCTCCCTTGCCCATGCCTACCCTTTTTAGAAAATGTCCCAAATGGGAATAGAACTTTGCCAAAGACAGATTAGTGTTAGCTGAGCGGCATGGTCAATCACTGCCCTCCTCTTATCTGTATAGTAAATCATAGCAGTGCTAAAGGGAACAATGGCAGATAGACTGTGGGGCGGAGTCTTGTCAGAAACTCCGCTCAGACTGATCTCTCATTGGCTGAAAGGAGTACGTACTCAGGGTACACCTAATAAGGAAGTTGCTTTGTTAAAAAAAAAAAAAAAAAGGAGCTGAGATGTGAAAAAAAAAATACAGAATGAATCCAACCTATCAAACTAGCTTATGTGTGTTGGTAAGTCTGTCTGTGCGCACACACAGTTTGTTTGTAAAAGTAACACTCCAGTGTTTTATTTATATTTATTTATAACGATGGAGTGTTGATGTTAACTAACCCATAACCCAGTCTCAAGAGGGTCTGCACACGATAGCTCTGCTACGCATTTTGGAAAATCATTCTTTCTTAATAAAAGTGTAAATTTCTCTTGAAATCAGTACTTTTATTAAAAAAAAGGAGTAGCCATTCTGTTAACCCCTAAATCCGTAACGACATGGTGCATTGGTAAACCAGTAAATACATGCACACTGTGTTGGTTTATCACTCTGTACATGCAAAGTGCATTGGTAATAGCTTTGTACATGCGCACAATATTGCTTAATCAGTCTCCATGTGATCATTGGCTAATCAGACTTTGCATTCACAGGACATTGGATAATCATTCAGTGTGTGCATAGCACATTGGTTAATCAGTCCATGTGGGCACAGCACTGTATTTATTAAGAATGTAAGCTCATTGAGCAGGGCCCTCAATCCCTCTGTTCCTGTGAGCCCAACTTGTCTGGTTACAATTACGTGTCTGTTAGTCCACCCATTGTACAGCGCTACGGAATTTGATGGCGCTCTATAAATAATTATAAAAATAAGAATGAAGTTTGTGTATGCACAGCACGTTGTAGAATTAGTTTGTGTGTATGCGCTATACTAATCTATCTAAGCAAATGTGCTTGTGTGCTAAAGGGTACACATGTTTAGGCTTCTCATTGTAAATAGAAAATCACTAAGCGACCCTCGCTAGAAACACAAGCAACTGGACAGTCATTGGTTTTGTCTTTTTTGTTTGTTTAACACAAACTTTAAAAAAAAAAGCAACAAAAAAAAGCACAGCCATGGATCCCCCACCTGTCTTCAAGGACAGCTGGGTAATTCTCAATGTATATTGTAGCACTGTGCATTGTAAAAGACCTTCTATGGAAACCCGAGTATGGATTACTGCATCAAATGTAACATACAATGCCAAACAAAGTACTTACAAACAATTGCCCTATAATGTATGCTGGAAATCATTTTTTTTCTCCCTAGAAATGACTTGGATTGGACTTTCTTTGTTTCATAGTATATCTTGGTTAAGCATCATGGGAGATGCGGCTTAACCATGGCTGGATTGCAAGATCTAGCAAAATGGTTTCCCACGTGGTGCCCAGTCATAGATAGCACTTCCGCTTTTGCTGGACTACATTACCCATAATTTTCTGGCAGGACTCTGGGGAAATTTAGAACAATGACAATTTGAAGTCAACGCTGTTTACAACCGTATTGCCAGTTTGTGAAATGTACCTATGGCTACAAAAAAAAAAAAAAGAGATTTTTTGCATGCAGAAAGTCTAAGCCAGAACGAAATATGTACTAGGGTAAGTGCTACTCCTCGAGGCAGTCCCCAAATAATATCCAGCCCTGCATTCCTAACTTCCTATGAACCACTTTTAATGCTAACCTGGGGAGAAAACATGGTTCTTGAAATCAGTCATGCCTGAGCCTCATTACTCTTACTCTCTATGGAGTGTTTAGTGAAAAAAAAAACCCACATATGGCTTGCATACCCATAATGAAATTGTCCCTAGGAGACTGCTTGCCATGATGCAGTTCAAAGTGAACTTTATTAACACATTAAACATAATTACAAAGAGGAAATTCCAAGGAAGGTCATGGAGTATGGGTAGATTTTGGATGGGCAGGCAATTTACATTATTGAGGGAGAATAGGTTTAGGAGTCTCTGAAGACTTAATAAGGTTTAATAAGTTAATACTAGGATAGTTAAAAATAACTATCAGGGGTACTTCTTTAGCTATGTACCAATCCAAACCGTAACACTTACTGTAGGTGATATGGCAAGTAGTTATCACATTTTCAACAACTGATGGGCACTGTGCGTAAAATGATGGCATGATTGCCAGGAGTAGGGTTTGGTGCCTTGGACGGTGGTGTGTGATGTACAAACTTGACCACTTCAAGCAAATAATAGGTCGTCTCTGTCTATAAATACTTTAAATTCCCCAAAACACCAAATTAAATCCATATTCATCAGTAGCGCCCAATGGGCCAGGTATCTGGTGGAAAATCACGACAATTATTGAACATGGCGTTATATCCCCTATTGTAAAGGAAATGAATATGCGCGTGATGGAATGTTAAACAACGAAGGCTCTTCCAGAACCACTGGGGTTAAAGGGCTTCATTTACGAACAAGCATTTCATAGCTCTTTGTTCTATTTTTATGTTGTATAAATGAGCTATTACACTTACACAATGAAAACAATGTCACTGCCATACATCAAAGTCCAAATAAAAGCCACTTAGAGAGCTCCAGAGTCTCTGTGTCTATGCACGCTAAGCAGGTGGTTCCATGTTTGCACTGGCTTGTCTCACTAACATGGCTGCATGGAACAGCTGCAATGCATTGTATGAAGAGAGCCGAGTCAAAGAAGCCCGCTACTCTCCCTCCAACGCAATTTAAAAAAAAGAAATAAATAAAAAATAGAAAACATCCATAATTATCAGCTAGATCCCACCTCCCCATATGGGCAACAGTCCTATTATTTTATATTTGGTCACTTGGAACATGACATACATTGATGTTACAAAAAACAACAAGAAAAACAAATCTTGCCAAATGAAATGATCAGAATGCTGAGCCAAGTGTGGGGGGAGTTCCGATGCCATCGATAGAGTATATCTGTCAGTATGGAACAGTGACTTTTTGGGAATGTCAGAGATGGATGGGAAATAAGGAGGACAGTTCCTCACAAGGCTTCTCTATCCTCTTCTAGCGATTCATGTATAGTTAAGGTTTTTTGCATTTTTTCTCTAATTAAAAAGCGAAGGAAGATTATCTTTGCTGGCCATTGGAAGTAAGTGTCATGTTTACGGCTCAGCTAAAACATAGGAAGTAGGCAATTTACTGTTTAACATGCAAGAATGGAGCTCATTATAACTGATCATTATTTAGTAACTCCATACTTTGTTATTGCAATGATCATGCATATTTTTCAAAGTAAGAAATACTTCTAAGAAGACTCAAGTGCTATTTTTTTCCCAACTAGACAAAATATGAAGAGGGTGCATGTCAAGCAAAGAATATCAGCCAGATCTGTTATTTTATGCTTTCCTCAATAGTTTAAACACCTAAAAATAACACACGAAAAATCTTTCAACCTATCTGTGCCGTCTCCGTGTCTCAGATGCGTTTGAGTTGTAAAAAAGATCAGACAAGCATTATATCTGCTATACAGACAAATCACACATGAGTTGCTTCTCTGGGCAATAAAAAAAATAAAAAATAAAAAGAAGTTTATTACCGCTTTAATCACTCCCAGAACAGGACAAAATGACTATCTAAAGAGGGACTGGTGAGTTCTGTGCAGAATCTAGTAGAGAACATTCCACGCGTGCTGTGGCACATCCCCCAATGTAAGCCTTTTGGTAGCAGCTTGGCTTCTTACCTGAGGTCTGGTAGAGGCCTCCCTGCCTTATGTACAGCCAGGAGCTATTGTCACTGAGCTGAGCCTGGCAGTGAAGGACTTCGTTCATTGGCTTAGAGCCATCGTTGATCATCTCAAGCAGTAACGTGGAGATATAACAGAAGCTCCTGGCAGATGCTTATGGTCGCTGAGGAGGCCGTGCTGAGAGGCCCTCAAGAAAACAAACAGTTTTCATACTTACAAAGGGGAGGGAGGGGGTTGCAAGGGAACCCCTGGCATCATAACCACTACAGCACACTGTACTGGACTTAAAATTGTGAATGGCTTAAAAGGCACAGAGACCACTTCATGTCAATGAAGGTATTTTGCCCTCCCCCGTTTTAACACTGCAGCTGAAAACATTGTGATCTGCAAGAACGATAATGTTTTCATTGCAGGGTAACCAATAATTGCTTCCATACTGACAGCCACTGGAGTAGCTTCTGCCCAAACAGTGGTCTGATTTGTGCAGCTCTTTTGTGCATGCGTACTAGTCTTATAATGCTTTCCTATGGGAACCTGTTGGATTGGCTGAGATCATCGATCTAAGCCACAGAGGTGGAGCAGCTTGCCGGAACCCAGCACTGCTGGGGAACCCTGGCAGTGGGGGCCCAGTCAACTATATTGTGACTAGGGCTCTATAGTGTCGGGAATACACATTGGTTTTCTTAATGCTATAGTGTTCCTTTTTAAAATGTACACTACTCTGCTAAGAACAAGTCACAGAGGCTATCAGAGCATTTCCTTTCTTTAAGGAGGAGACAGTGTAAGAATCTGTCGGCATAACTTCTGTCATTGCAGAACTAGGATATATATTTCACGGAACAACTATTCTGATCAACATACAGAGTTAGCGCAATAAAAACATGAGCACTGACCTTGCTAACATTCTCTCATTTCACAACTCACGATAAATACATTGTAGGTGAAGTGTATATTTAAAGAAGAACGCTCACTCCCCTGAAAATTGCATCATTTTATACCTTGTATTAACCTTTTATCATGCAATGCCCTGTTTTCTTTTAAATATCTATGAAAGATTTTGCGGTTGACATCACAATCCAGTTCAGTTCTGGCATTGTCATGGCACACACTTCATTGGAGAAAGAAAACTAGAAACATTGGAGCCAAAATGGAGATTTTCTGTTAGCAGAACAACAGTGGGGATTTCTACATTTATTTTTATTTTTTTTATTGCATATCTCACAAACATATTTGTTAACTAAGAGGATAATTCTACACATTATAAAAAAAAACACAAAAATCTTTTTTTTTTAAATTGATGCTTTCCCTTTAAGGCAAGGTCAGACCTCTCCAAGCAAAATCCTATATGTGATTACTTTGACTTAAGATTCCATTTACTATGGCACTGAAACAAACATTTCTATACGCATAGATTTTAATATGCACAAAACTCACATTTAAGTTACCTGTCACGTTAGTAACACAGATGCTTTCAAATAATGACATCTCCTACTACAAATATTTGCTTGGTATAAGAAAGAATTTCCATTCATAGAATCGTGCATTCACTAAATAACAAATATCTATTTGTAGGAAGTAATGTTTACAGGTGTATTCATTTATTTTTAAGGCTCTTGCACATTAGTGGTGTCTTGATAAATTACGTTTTCATTGGCAAATGAAACTTGCAGGAAGACAGATGCCATTCTGCTTCCAGTACCCAGATGTACTACACTAAGATCCATAATGGGCAAATGCCCTCAGAGGAATTCAATCTATAAAAATCTCACCTCTGCTGACCCCATTCTAATAACCACAATTACGGCTAAAACCAGTATCATGTGGGCACATATTTGCATTACATGAAGTTATTATTTTTTCAAAAAAAGTTCCAGCAAGTAAATGTTGACATATCGCAAGGAATTGTAATGGTGTTCATTTTTTTTTTTTTTAAATAAATTCATTTTGTCTAAATACCTAGATATACCTGACTAAGGTGAGTTTCTCTTTATCTGTCTGTTTGCTGTTCTATACCACTTACAGAGACATACTGCACTATTGGTCTCCCTAAATTGGTGTTTTCCATTTGAGGATTGGTATCTACATTCTCCAGATGACAGGTGAGGTGCTGCCTGGAAAAAGCACAACTGTGCATAGGATTTGAGCTCATCACAAATAGGCTCAAGAACAAGTGAGTGTGTAATCTCTGTTATCGTAAATCCGCTGCTCATCTTTAAAAGCTGCACTATGTTATGTTTCTTTTCTTTTTTTTCACATGTATTATGAGATTTGCTTATTCTCATGGAGTGTAATATTTATATGGTAAGCATTGTCGGCGCTCCACTATATGCATTTTGGGTTCCACCTAAATACGGTTGTAAATTTTCAGAGATTTCGATGTGGAATAAGGAGGACACCCTATATGAGTGTTTTGAGTTGCTATTTTTTACTATTTATTTATAAGTGCTTGGTTTCACACACTTCTTGGTTGTCCTATTTGGAATCACTTTTGTAATTTTAATTACACCTATCCACCAAAAAAATCAGTACCTGAAAACAAGCAGTGTATTTTTTACTAATAAAATTCCTTAGTACAAAAGAGCCAGGGTCCACTTGGTTTGACTACAGCTCTTTGAATCTCTGTATTCTCTAGTTATCTCCACCACAAAATGTATTTACATTCCCTGTTAAGTAGATACTAGTAAGAGCTGCCAAGGGTTTGCAAGGGTCTTGAAAGAAGGAACACCGACAAATATGTATGGAACCTTAAATGTAACTTAAGACTCTACTAAAATAAAGATTACCTTATTTTCAGGAGATTTTCTGGAAGATTTTCCTATTCATAAGCCTTTTTAATGCAGTTTAAACAACTCATGAGAGCCACAGAGACATGCTCCAAAATTTCCAAACCCATCGTATTAAATCAGTATTGACAGTCTCACCAAAACTGCCCAATATTCAAATAGATACAGTTTAGCCGAAACTAGTGTGTACAGGATCAGACGAAAAGTAAAAGGCTGCATTAAGTGTTTTAATCAAAAAGTATATTTTGATATAATATGTTTGAAAAGGGCAGCCTATTTCAAATATGAGGCATGGTCAATAATAATAAATAAAAAAAATTGTTACTGCCTTTTACTCTCCATATAACCCCCACCTCAATATTTACCTAATAATAGTTTCCCATCCCTTATATGGCTTTCCGTGCATATGTTAATGTCAGCACAATATTACATGATATTATCATCAGAACATATTTTTTCCATATTTTTTCAGGCTTAAAACCTTAGACTTTCATATATGTTTGTGTATTCGACCTGGAATACAATACACGTCCAATTTAAAAAAAAATAAAGCCCATTATTTGTTGCTCAATTAATTCTTCAGTGAGTGTATCTTATAAATATATTCTATTCCTTTTCTTATAAAGTTAGACAATACTGCCTTCGGTTACTAGCCTCTGCACGTAACCAAGTTATCTTTCAAATGTACACACGTATCAGTCCAGTCTATGAATATTGAGACTATGTCATCCCTTTTTATTACTTGACAGCTAAATGTCACTCAGTGTCGGCAGAAGAAAGTTGAAATCAGTTTAATAAAAGGGATACATCAAAAAAGGCATATCTCCAAAAATAGGTCTATGACTTTGAATGCCGGTTAACGGAGATAAACAGTAACTTGCAAATGTAAACAAGCGGTGAATTATGCTTCTTTTTCTTCCTTCTTTAGTTTTGACAAGGTGGAAAGCAGGCTGGCATGCAAGCAGATATTCCACTACCCCACTAGTATTCTGAGAATAATTTGAACAACACAGCAGGCAGATAAAAGAATCAGTCTACATGAAAGGAGATGGGATGCACAGTCTTCAGTCAGCTGTGTGCATGTGACAGTTCCCAGATTAGCAGAACCTAGAAATTGTATTAACCACCAAAATGTACTTAGAAATGTGTATTGACAACCAAAATGTCCCTGGTAAAATACACAGTTCGTGATTCAGTATTGTTGGAAAAGCTTTTTAATTGGATAAACTTTTAAAACAATTTAAAATATCTGGATATATTGATATATATTTTTATACTTTGATATTTAAAAAAAATATATGTTTTAAAGGTTTATCCAAAAATATGAAATCATTTCAAAAGCATATCCAACAATACAGAATCGAGTGAATAAATATAAACGTACATAGACATGAAGAAATTTTCACTTTGAAGGAAACACTTTGCAAAGCAAACTAAAAAGCTACATGCTCAAGGAACTAGGAGCAAAAAGTTCTACCAATGTATCTGAAATAATACTAATGGAGCTAACAACTAAACCAGGAAATGTGGATAACTTAAAAGAAAAAATGAAGGCCAAAGTAGCAGAACTGGACAAAATTCTCCTCCTCCAGCATTTTTAAGGTTGGCTATTTTGGCCTTAGATTTACAAATCCCTCGTCGGTACTCCACAATTTATCGTTTATGGAATAACCTTCACAAGAAGTCAAGTACAAGGTGAAGGGACAAGCACAGTGTGAGGGTAGGAACGGATCGCTCCCCTGTTAGCAGCCTATTCTCTGTAGAGAGCTTGTGACTTTGCCTGAAGTGACAGGCTAACAGCACGCAGATCAACAAATACACACTTAGGCAGGTCACGCTTTTAACTGCTGGAGCTGTCACAGGTCAATTGCAGACAACCTGAAGACAGTTTCATTTTTACTGTTCAGCCCCAGGGTTCCTAATTCTTTTTTTTTTTTTTTTTTGTATCCCTCTTTCAGTTAAACAACCACCATTCTTCTCAGAGGGAACCTGGAGTACAATTGCCCTTGGAAAGGAAACAATGTACAGTATTCCTCGCCACGTCTCTGGGCGCTGCACTTGCGTTAATGAGGATTACGGTGCCCTTCGAATTCCACAGGGGATGATTGAAAGAGAGCTGTCAAACACACTGCAGCCATGTTTAGCATGGCTTGAATCAGACATGCTGCTACCCAACACAAACAATTTATTTTCTTTTGTAAAGTTGCATTGCCAAAAAAATAAAAAATAAAAATAAATAGGACATACTTGAAAACGAGAGAAATCTCAATGTATCTTTCCTGGTAAAATATTTTATAAATAAATAAATAAATTATATTTTGAGTGCCATTACACAGCAACTGTAAGGAAATGTAAGATGGAGTTATTTCCCCTATTAGTAGTAATGCTATAATTCTAAGTTTGATGAGATTAAAGGGCAGGAATATTCCTTTTGAAATTTCTAGAAAATATTCTGGAATGTTCCATGTGGAATCTGTGGAATATTTTCAAATAATCCTTCAAGAACGTGTTCAGGCATATTTCTTCAGGAACATGTGGAATATGGTCCAGAAATCAGATGAACATGTTTAGGAATATTCTGAGTTTAGGAATCCATGCAAAAAGGATTCTTTCTGGAAATTGCGGAACATGTTCAGGAATATTCCTTCTGAAAGTTGTTTGGCTATATTAGTTCTGGAAACAGTGAAACATGTTCAGTAATATTCCTTCTGAAATCAGAGGGACTTATCCTTTCCTTATTTGCACAGGAATCAGAGAATATTTATTTTTTTAATCAGAGTACGGTACTATGTTCAGGAATATTGCTCCAGGAACCTGTGCAAAATGTTCCATTTGGAAATCATACAACATTTTCAGAGATACTACCTCTGGAACTGCTGAGAAACGTTCCTTTTGGAATCTGGGGAAAATGTTTAGGAATATCTATTTTGTAACCCAATAACTACGTTGCTTTCAGTATAATGAGATTACAACACTCCAAGAATGCGTTAAATGATCTGCTCAGATTAGCATCAAGAAAACATTGGGATCAAAGCAATGTCTAAATGCACTTCATAACCAGGATATTGAAGTTTTGACTTCGTGTTTTCCAGCTGTCATTTAGACAAAACACTACTAGCCATGGTTGAGCTGTGACTTTAAGTAATTCTTCATCTTAGAGGATGATAAACCTTAAAAGCTGCACTAGGTATTTTCACCTAGCTTTCAAGTCAGTCAATATATAAAACAAGTACCATAGATTGAAATATAGACACTAGCAGATATCAAATAGTGATAGACAGCCAGACAGGTGGATGGACAGTCAGGCAGACTTGACAGATATAACAAGCAGAGATTGAGTGTAGATACAGCTTGGCACGGCCGTGTAATAGGTGCTTGTCGTCCTATTTGTTCAGGAGTGAAAGGGAACCGGAATTAACCACCATGATAAAGAGCCTCAGGGCTCTACCAGATGTCATGAACAGCTTCCTACAAATTAGGGGAGGAAAATCACTCTGCAGGTTAATTATAAGAAGAAGGCCACACACAGAGTTGTACACAGCCTCGTAGGGCTCAGAAACCAAATATCTGTTATAGGATTTCAGGAGGCAGAGCATGAAATCTCTTGTCACAATTAGATTACATTCACTCAAGAGTAATAGGCTTTTTTGGGGGCGTTACCCCATAGAGTGATTTCAGGATGCAGGTGGGAGAGTTCATTGGGAGTTAAAAAATAAACAGAAAACACAAAATAGTTTTAACGAGCCGTGTGAGTCTTTATACTACAAAAAGGACCATAGAAAGAATGATTTTTAGCAGTCGAGTTAGAAACAAACCATCAAATATGACTCACCCATGGAACGAGAGTCCTGGACTTGAATTCCTCCTCCTCTTTCACACACAGCCGTTGATATATCATTGGAATTATAGGACCAGATATTTTCAGTTACGTCAGTTATGATGGCCTAAAGTTTGCAAATACCTGGTGCACCCTTGGAAGTTTACAGTTTAGTGAATATACCTTGTTATAAATTAAACTCTGAAGACAACAATATTAAACTATTGGCAGTTGAAAAAAAAAATGAGAAAAAAAAAAAACACGACACACACTCACTCAACTAATTAGATGACATTTTACCAAATATTCCAAATGCTGCATAGACAAATACAACAGAAAACAGCTCTAAGTGACGTGCTATGACTTTTCTACTATAATGCTTGATGTTGTCCATTATAGATTGTGTGTTTGTGTTCTAAAGGACCGACTATAGTCAACAAAAGTACTTCAGTCTGCCTGCTGCTAACAGAAACTCAATTTACATGAACTGCAAGATCCTTAGTTCTAATAGCAATAGTAAGACTGTTCATTAGATGTGCATCAGTCTGTACTTACAACGCAAAAACATTATATAGATATAGTATACAATACTCCCAAAGAACATACCAGATTGCAACTATTAAACAGATAATATAACCAGAAGATAAATCAAAGAAGCTAATTACAATTTACTTATCAAGTGGCAGAATTTAGATCTTCCGTAGTAAAGGAGTTAATCAGGAAACTTGCATTTCAACCAAACACAGCTTTGTAACCTTATCCAATCACGAGGAAGTGGAAGGGCAGACAGTTTAGCCGGCTTGAGAATGGCTCTTGCCAAAAAAAGAAAGGATAAATGATTGCTTTAATGGTTATTACTGCAATCAAATTTCACATATGACACAGTTCAAACAACCCAGGGGTTGTCAACCCGTCAAAAAAGACAAAACAATGAAACAATGCAGACATTACCAAGATCTTCAGTGAGTATTTAAATATTCTTATTTTCTTTCTTGCTTAGAAACGTATTCACTATACAATAAGTTTAAGTGTGTTGACAACGGAATTTGGAAATCTTCCCTTTCTAATGTGATATTAGTTTCTAACATACCTGCTAGGCTATCACTGCTGCTCCCTCTACCATTTAGGTACACGCCAGCCTCTCTAGAAAAATCAATGCCTATTCAATCACTAAATGGTATCCAGTATGTTCTGAGTTGAAAAAACTTTGACTGGTTGCCCTTGAACTCTGGAACCCTAATTAAGACCAGGCATCAATTTGGAAAGCCTGTCATCTTTGTTTCCAGCCCCTGATTATGACCATAGATGTCGCACAGCGATGCCCGTGTTCTCTTTAATTAAAAATAATAAAACTACTTTAAAGCACTAAAAGGCATCTATTGAACATATTTAACCACCCTATTAGCAATTACTTGGAATCAAGATAGAGAAAAGTGTTTTTTTGGAGAAGGCATAGAAGCATCGTGTGACCATGTGTCATATTTGAATATATAGTTCCGCCAACTTCGGACTTTAATCATTGAATAAGACAAACAACCACATCCTGTTGCCTGGATTGCTGCCTTTTTCATGATTTACAACAAAACACAATTCTACATTACTGATTACCTGTATGTTAGAATGGGCAGATGTGGCCATTTTCTGGGGACTGCCCAGTCATTGAGTATTCTCTTGGCACATATTGATTTATATCTCCTAAGTGTTCCTGGTAGGAGGTAGAGTTCCATTTTAGAACTAAAACCCATCTGTCATTTTTTTTTCCCTCAATGGTCCCTCTAGAAGCTTAGACTTTGACGTGTATGTTTATATCTATAGACTGTAAGCTTGTTTGAGCAGGTGCCTCTTCAACCTATCGTTCATGTACGTTTTCTTGTAATTGTCCTATTTATAGTTAAATCTCTTATAATATTGTAAAGCACTGTGGAATCTGTTGGTGCTATATAAATGGCAATAATAATAATATAATAGAGCCCCTATATATATATATTTAAACTTTCGTGAATGTGTTTAAAAATTACTTACTAGGGGGGGCGGGGCCTGACTGCGGAACGGAGCAGTCGCATGTCGCTGCTTCTCCAGCTTTCACCCGTGCTCACCGCCGATTACCGACGAACCGAGGCTGTAAACCGCATCCTAGCAACTCCCAAACGACTGGGGCCACCGAGACCTACGTGCAGACACCAAGAAGGTTGCTCTCTGCACCGGTCCCGACCCGCACGAGGTTGCGGCCTACGAGCATGGCGGCGGTGGGTGAGACGGCCGCTCTCTTGCCGCTGAAGCAAGCCACGGGACAAGGTTGGTGCCTACGTTCCCCCCCCTATGGACCGGCGGGGGTTATCCCGGTCACTACCAACGGGACAAACGTAGATTCAGAAACTGCAGCTACCAAATCAAGACTGGACTCTGGATGTTCTGGGCCCAACCAAATGGCGGGAACCTCACAGTGCACACTTCTTAAGCCACCCAGGGACGCCCTGGAGTTCCTAAACCAGCTATCCACACGTCTGTGGAGGGGGCACAATTCCAAGGGACAGCCTTGCAAACGAGAGTTCAGAGAACTGGCGGCCTGGATCCGCCCGGCCACTCGGCGCCAAATGTGGGTAATCCCCCCACGAACAGCCAAGACGGCCTCCCAGCGGAAACACAGCCTAGGCGAGGCTTCACCAAACCATGTTGGCAAACACGGGGCGGAGGCAGGACACGACCCATGCGAGCTCCTGAGCACATCCCGGGCAAACCGCCAAACGCACCCAGCCACTAAAGGGGCCACACGTTCTTCTTCCAAGCTGGGGGTTCGTCCAGAGGTAACCCTCCCACGCCACCCATACACCCGTGGAGACAGCCGGGCTCCGGCCAACCCTCGGGCCCACGACCCTGTTGATGGGGTCAATGGAACTGTGGCAAGAACCCCTACTAAGGCCTAGGGCCGAAGACACACGGTCCCCAGACACCAAGCGCCAGGACAGAGCGGGCGGAGAGCAGGGAATCAGGAGACCCCAGGCAGACACGATGCTGAGAGCACCGCACCGGACCGCGGGGTGGTCTGCCTCCGGAAACGTCCCAGTGGCATCGGGTGAAATGTCTCAACCACCCGCACCCCAAACACCAGTCTAGACACTGAAAAGGACTTGGGACGCTTTAACAAGGCTGTAATTGTATAGCCGCCTAGTGACGCTAACGTTGCCTTTACTCTGCTTCAGTTTCATCCCTTACCTTGGTTTATACATATTTATGACACCAACCTATCACTTCGCTAGAATCGATCTGACGTAAGGCAGCACACACATGCCGTTAAGGCATTACCTGCACAAACTCCCCACACTACTCGAGTGCCTTTAGAAACCGTAAATTGGTATGTTAGTATTATGCTAACACCCCATATGCCTAGAAAATCCTGTTATAATAATTTAGCTGCACCTACTCGCTTTAGTCGTGTGTCCCCAGCCTGATTGACTTCGACTAACACTTAAACGAGGCCAACTGCGCATTACCTAGCATGTAACGCCACAAGTAATCGCAGTGGTGCCCTGTCCAGCATGTTCTTTAATCTTCACTATTGCCTAAGCAACCTTACTACTAGCAACGTTTTGCCTATTTTATATGTCCTACCTAAGTTGCTTTCATGCTGCACAAAAGTTATTTTGTGAAATATCTTGACCAAACTACTTACTATACCTAGTTTAGCAACGGCAAGCATGGATGGTGTTACATTTGACTTACACTTGTTTACTCAACTTAAAATTTTATGCGTGTTATTAATTTTTTTTTTGCTTAATACAAAATGAGGCTGCCATTTCTAGGAGATGTACTGTTGTGTTAAAGTGACCCCACTCTGTACAAATACTGTGCATCCCCTCTTCTCTATTCTGTACCCTATTTAACTCCTGCCTCAATAAAAGAAAGATTGACAAAAAAATTACTTACTATTCTTTTTCATCACTTTAAAAAAAAAAAAAATATTGGTTAGTTAATTAGCTATGATTAGTTCATAGTCACCAAAAGTATTCTTACATAACCCCGCTTTTTCATCACACCTCGAAGACAATGCTTAAAAGATGTGCATGTGTAATCAATCTTTCATTCAATTTATAGGGTGTGGGTGAAGGTGTGGCTAGAGGGCATGGCTATTCTGGAACGTTTTAAGTGAATTTATGGCCTAACAGAAGAATTTACGAAGAAGAGGCCACGAGGGCAAGACAGGGCACTGAGACAAATTAGGGGTAGAGAGACACACAAGGGACAGGCAGGGCGTTGCGAGGCACATTAGGGGTAGAGAGACACACAAGGGACAGACAGGGCACTGAGAGACACTTTAGGGGTAGAGAGACACACAAGGGACAGGCAGGGCGTTGCGAGGCACATTAGGGGTAGAGAGACACACAAGGGACAGACAGGGCACTGAGAGACACTTTAGGGGTAGAGAGACACACAAGGGACAGGCAGGGCGTTGCGAGGCACATTAGGGGTAGAGAGACACACAAGGGACAGACAGGGCACTGAGAGACACTTTAGGGGTAGAGAGACACACAAGGGACAGGCAGGGCGCTGAGAGACACATTAGGGGTAGAGAGACACACAAGAGAAAGGCAGGGCGCTGCGAGGCACATTAGGGGTAGAGAGACATACGAGGGACAGACAGGGCACTGAGAGACACTTTAGGGGTAGAGAGACACACAAGGGACAGGCAGGACGCTGAGAGACACATTAGGGGTAGAGAGACACACAAGGGACAGGCAGGGTGCTGAGAGGCACATTAGGGGTAGAGAAACATACGAGGGACAGACAGGGCACTGAGAGACACATTAGGGGTAGAAAGACACACAAGGGACCGACAGGGCACTGAGAGATACATTACGGATGGAGAGACATACAAAGGACATAGATAGCACTGGGAGATATATTAGGAATGAAAGACACATAAGGGACATACAGAGGTATGGGGTATGGAGAGACACACAGAGACATACTTGGAAGGCTGTCAATACAAAAACAACAAAAGTGTTTGGGTGTTGAAGCAGGGAGGCACATCAGTGGGAAAAGAGGCACAGGTGGATGGCAGAGGCACAACTGTGACGGAAGGTGGGGTTAAACAAAAGAGACATAAATGGGATAGAGAGAAGGAAAGGCAACACAAGTAGGGTAGAGGTAAGTGAGACACAAGTGGGGTAGACCCTCAGGATGGAAACATGGAGGAGTGAAACTGAAGACTGAGGGAGATGTAGACAGCTTGTGTTAAAGCACTGCATACAAGGCTGTGCCAAATCTTGCTAGTCTCCATGTAAATATTTTGGACAGGTGAAGAGATAGTTAAAGTTCCTCATTATGTTGTTACAAGCAGAAACTTGAATACTTTTTTCAAACCACTTAAAAAGAGTTTGATAAAAACTGGAGTGATTGCACCCACAGCCTCGTTGCATCCTAACCAGTACAATAAGCCACTGTAGATATGGTGCTTGGAATGTCACCTTTAAACATTTTAGGTGGAAAAGGGGACAGAAAAGTCCACCATAAATACCAAAGTAAGGACTACCTTATATGCATTGGAACACTTTGTCACATATGATTACGCTATAGGATGGTTTTTCTTTTCAAATGTATTTATTAATAGTCAGAGATTTAAAATTGAGTATTTCACAAGTTAAAAGTTAAAGTAATTGATTATTTAAGGTGACAAAGTCAAATTAGAAAACTGATTATATTTAGCATAGCGAAAATGCTACTTTATTTCAAAGATGTTAAGTAATCTTCTTTTATTGTGTATTACATTGATTTGAAAAACAAAATACAATTCCCTCTTTGGGCATGAAGGAGTTAATAAACACCCCCGGAACCTATTGTTTGACACTCAAGCGCTATTTTGTTTTTTTTCTGCTTCACCCATTCCTCTCGCTTGGTCAGAGCACATCCTGCTGTATGTCTGCATGCAGCCAAAGGATGACTAAAACCCAGCCCAGTTAAATCACAATTACATTAGGAGGGGAGAAGGCAGGATCAGCAGGATAAACTAATGTAAGCTACCGAGACAATCTGTCTGCCTTCCAGGCTCTCTGCAAATTCAACACCTTTCAGAGACGATTGTTCTCCAGTCTGTTTCACATTGTCTCTCTTAAACCTCATCAGCCACAAAACAGTCATCAAAAAGCATAAGGATTTCAAATCAACTTTTTTTTTTTTTTAAAGAAACTAAAGAAAAAAAAAAAAATCTATCTATCTATATATATATATATATATATATATATATATATATTTTTTTTTTTTCTTTAACCCCTTAAGGACCAAACTTCTGGAATAAAAGGGAATCGTGACATGTCACACATGTCATGTGTCCTTAAGGGGTTAAAGAATAGATCTCATCTGATCCTGCATTTGGAAGACATGTTTAATCCTCCCCTATATCCTGGCTACTGAATTCACTGGGAAACAAATTCCAAACAACTTTCCTCGAGCAAGTGTAGTGCATTCTGGGAAGTAGGCTAAGCACTGTAGACAGGCATTGAAAATGCAAAAGGCGTTACACAAAACATTGTAAAAACTACTTACATGGTTAAATTACTTGAAAACACAATATACATACGAACTGTCGTGTTCTATTAAAAATAACAAGGTACTAAATATGGACACTTTGAACCTGATTCAACTGTCCATATGGCGGAACAAAACCAAATACTGGCCATAACAATACATCTGTACCACCATACCAGCCTCACTTGGCTTATTACTGTATTTTTATAACATAAATTCGAATTAAATATATTATAAGAAATGGATAGACAAATCAACTAAAATATAAACAGCTGTTCTCATCCTCATCAGCCAGGGGAAACCAATTTGGAACAAAGGCCTGATGTGCTTTGTTGAACGTTATGAAACCCATTAGGGAGTTATAATGTCTTCACCACCCCCAGTTTCTCAAAATACTGGAGACGCTAACTGTGCTGGGTGCACGGTAGTATGTGTGCTTCTAACAGGCTTGTTCCCGGTGGCTGACAGCCAAGCAAAGTGCCATTTATATGAACATGCCACTAGTGAGTTAACATTTTGTTTTTTGTTTTTCCTGCATGCCTAATACACTTTAGAGTTTATTAGTCAAGGCTGCGTCTCCCCTCTTCTTTTTTTGTTTTTGTTCCAATCTTTTCATCGCTCTCAAACGTGTCTTTATTTGCTCTCCAGCACTCGAGGTGTTAACCATCAACACAAGGGAATTTGGTCCTGTGTTCCATATGCCAGAAAGAAATGAACCATCGTCCACAAGTCTACTCTAGTGGAATACAAAAGGTTCATTTTACCATTCGTTTCCCAAAGCTGTTATTCTAAGTGATTTTCCAGAAACTGACCTGGGTCTCCACAAGCTTAATCAGAAAATATTTCCCTGGGATTCTGTGTAAACACTTAAGTTCTGTTTCTTCACCAAATTACTGTTCCTTATAAAATAAAAAAAAGGGGGAGAGAAAAAAAAAACATTCTCGTGAACAGACCCACTAATTGTAATTTCCCACAATCACCGGTTCATTTTGGATTTACATTAGCATAAATAAGCAGTTCAGATCAAATCCTCAGCTTTGAACTTTGGTTAAAAGATTTGTCTTCAGAAAATCTGAAAAACTGCTTTCATCTCATCTCACTTTTCTTGCTTCTCTGGGGGGAAAAAAACATATTTTTCATTGCAATCATTCTATGGAGTAAATGGATTTAGACACCAAATGCAACTACTATTTCACTTATTAACTCCAAGCATTGGTGTAATCTGAATCAAAAACATGCTTTTAAATATTCCACTGTACTTCCACAAGAACCCATGGACATGGAGTCTATTTCTTGTGTTATTCTCTCTAGACGGGGGATAAACGGACTTTTCTGGTACAGAGTATTTCATGTTATGAAGCTACAGAAGATTATACAGAATGGTAAATAACAAAACATAATCAGGGGAATTATGACAAAGCATCAAAATCATATAATTACATTTACAACTAGCAAAAAATGTTTTGCATATTACGGTCCTTATAAAGTTTGATTATAAATAAAGATTCCTTGAGGTAACATCTAAGTTAAACGAAGATGAAAAATAAACTAATAACACTAATTTGATGTCAATATAGCGCCAACAAATTCCGCAGCGCTTTACAGCTTTAAAATAAAAATGGCTATAAACATGATATAAAGTCTGTGGGGTTTCTGGGCACATGGAACCTTGGCAAAGGAAAGGCATATTTCACAGACGCCGTCTTGACAAACAGAACTTCAATGTTCATGGACTGTGGTAATAGTATTAAAGGGACACCATAGTCACCAGAACAACTACAGCTTATTGCATTTGTTCTGGTGAGTAGAATCATTACCTTCAGGCTTTTTGCTGTAAACACTGTATTTTCAGAGAAAATGCAGTGTTTACATTAGAGCCTAGTGATAACTTCACTGGCCACTCCTCAGATGGCTGTTAGAGATCCTTCCTGGGTCATGGCTGCCTAAAATGCATCCAAACATTCAGTGTCTCCTCCCTCTGCATGCAGACACTGAACTTTCCTCATAGAGATTCATTGATTCAATTCATCTCTATGAGGAGATGCTGATTGGCCAGGGCTGTGTTTGAATCATGCTGGCTCTGCCCCTGATCTGCCTTTTTGTCAGTCTAAGCCAATCCTATGGGGAAGCATTGTGATTGGATCAGGCTATCGCTTCTGATGATGTCAGCAGACTGCATGTTTTTCTGAGTCTAACAGCATGCAGAGTTACAGCTTCAGGCTTGAATACAGTAAGATTTTTACTATATTTATGGAGGCATGAGTGGCCCAGGGGGGCTAGATGGAGGTGTTAACGCTATAGGGTCAGGAATTCATGTTTGTGTTCCTGACCCTATAGTGATCCTTTAAAATACATATATACACACACATTATGAGGCTTAGTCATTTATATGTAAACTGCTAGGAGTTCAAAGTGAATTTCAAAATTTAGGCCACGATAGCCAAAATTAAAATACAATCTTTGAGGCAGCTATGTTTTCAGTTTGGCTATGTTGACGTAAAATGTAAAATCCGTTTTGAATTCCCAACAAATTACTTCAATGCATAACCCTGTATTTTTTGCATGTGTATATACACTTGTACATGCACACAAATAGAAACACAAACAGATAAACCATCTTTAAAAGGATAGTATAGGCACCAGTTGTTGAAGCAGTTCTGGTGTACAGATCATGCCACTGCAGTCTCATTGCTCAATTCTCTGCCATTAGTCAAACCTCCCTGCATGTGCCTTGCAAAACCTTCCAAACCATGTCCTGAAAAGGAATCTATATAGTCTAGGTTCCTTTATAGCACAGTCTCTTAAATCTAGAATTTTGTATCTCCTGCTCTGTTAATAGCCTTCTTGAGCCTGCAGGAGTGCCGTGTGTGATTAAAGTTCAATTTACAGGGAAGGAGATAAAAATGTCTAAAGCAAGTTAGCATCTGATTAAAAATTAAGCCTTTTTTCATGCAGGATGTGTGAGTCATAGCCAAGGGAGGTGTGACTAGGGCAGCATAAACAAAAACGATTTAACTCCTAATCAGCAAATTGAGCAGTGAGACTGCAGGGGCATTACCAATCCACCCAAACTACTTCATCAAGCTAAAGTTGTTTTGATACCTATAGTATCCCTCTAAATGTCTTTCACATTTATTGAAACACCAGGTTTTCATGTATTACAATAAATTGTACATAAGAATTTTATTTCCATCACGTTTCCCTGTTTACTTGCCAAACTTCTGGTTTTCATAGATTGTATTATAAAAGAAGATGTAACCCCTTACACAATCCAAATAGTGTTACTTTTGTCCTATTACTATATTTTGATCAGCTCAACAAGTAAAAACGAGAACAGATTCACTCAGTGTGTATTTTGTAGCTTTTATGCATCCACCCACAATTCACGCAAACCCACATATTGCTTACTTTGTAGATAACAGGATCTTTGACAAGCATCATACCACATCACAGGGGCTGGTTTGACACATTCAAACTTCATAGTAACAGGAAGGCAATAACTGCTCACAAGTTAAATAAAGCTTGACGGATTCAAATCTCTTAGCTATGTTATGTCTGGGGACCATATACAAAGTCATTGCACTTTCTACAACATGTAATCAGTGGTTCTAAGAACTACTGTGGACTACAGTTTGATATATAATCGTAGGGTTTTAATGTCAGGGAGTCAAACTGAATTTCACATATTTGGCTAAAATAGTCAAATTAACATCATAGCTGACGTTCCAATTCAGCTATTTAGCCCTTAAATTGATATTCACGTGGAGTTTCTTACAAGTAGAAAAATATTAGGCATGTTATGGGAAGACCACGCGGAACTATCACACAGGTATTCCATTTTAATTAAAAAAAAATACATTACAAGTGGTGTAAAAAGCATTTAAAGAACACCCCAAGCACAAGTGTAGTGGTTATAGTGCCAGCATATTGTTTTATTACTGTTTGAAAACTTATCTGTCCACATACCCTGCTACTGGTCTTTTCGTGCAGGCGAACAAGTTATCTCTACTACAGCTAAGTAGGAGAACATTGCACACTGTCTGTGAGCATCAACTGAGTGCTTTCAGTCCTGGGTCAGCCATGATTGATTATTAGATACATTCAGTTTCTTCTGCAGGAGAAGAATAGATGCAAGTGCCCAGGGAACCCTTACAAAGACGGTTAGACTATTTACCAAGGCAGAGCACTTTAGTTGTTATGGCGCCTTTAGTATTTATTTTATGTAGACATGCACTATATATTTGTTGTAAGCCTCTCCCAGTGTACATTACCTTAGAAATATGATCAAGCTCTAGTACCACAGTCTTTAGGTGATGTGTTAATTCAACACTGACAAAAGTGACAAAGTTTAGGTAAAACTCTCCACCACTAATGTGTGGTCTAAATCGTGTAACTTGTCAAGTTATTGTGAAAAATGAAAGATTTTCATAAAATGAATCATATGTAGACAGCCTTTGACTAGGAGCGTAGACATTATGACTACAAATAACAGCGTGTAGTTATCACACTACTGCTCCAGCGTGCTCTTCTACACGCTCTATTAGATGATGTAATTGCTGCCAAATGCACTTCAAATAGGCAAAAAATAAAATTGCAATATGTATATTTAAGGATCAATGATGTGTTCTATAATACATTCAAACAAATGGTAATGATTGTCTCATTTACAGTAATATATCAAATGTAATTAAACCAGAAATATGATATAAAAAAAAATGGAGGCAATCTTATCTTTTGTACAGTAGAGAAACAAAATATACTGTAGTTTTTAGTTAACGCTTACACCACTTCGTGATATCATCTTCTCTCAAATGGATTAGGTTTCAGGGACTGTTAGATACGATCAATTGCCTTCGAAAGTAGAACAGAGGAAAGAGACACCATTCAGAAAGTTTTCAAACCAAACTTTGTAGGTTATCAGTACGGAAACCTTGAAGGTAATCAATCCGCTGTCATAATCGATTACATAGAAATGGACAGAATGGGACAATGCTTTCTTATTCAGCTACTCTAAATGCAACTTCTGCTGTAAAGCCCAGTTCTGTGGGAAGGGCAGCGTAGAAATGGACGTAAGGCCTATCCGGTAACACTAATGCTCCGCTACGATAGGGACTGGGGAAGGTTGAAAGGGACAGGATTCCTTTGAAGAACATGATCCGGGCAGCCACAATGGCTAGAAGAAAAAAGAGCTGCTTCATTGAATTTTTTAGGATGGGCTATCAGAGTATATCAGCATCTTCATCAAACCAATTCAAATGGTAATGGTCAAGAACAAACCACAAAATCTCCAGGAATTAATGAAGAGCTGAATTACTTCTATTTCTTTTTCCTTTATTTCTACATGTCAAAAAAAGAAATCAGACTTTCTTGGTGGGTTTTTTTTTTATTTATTTTTTTGCTTTTTAAAAAAATATATTGGGCCATCTAATTTGTTTGTGTTAAAGCAACACTCTAATAATAAAAATAGCTATTTTCCCTTTAATAAATTAAATTCATTCCTTTAAAACAATAAATAAAGTCTATCACTAAGGCAGATGCCTAATCCCCCTACCGTGTAACTATCAAGCTTCATAATTTCTGTCTAGTAAATGCTTCTCATAGAGAAGTATTGAAGACATGCGATGCATGAACAGCAATCTCAGGAATTCACCAATCCAATGCTTCGCACAGACAGTACTGCATGTGCACCCAGTGTCTGGCGTCAGAGTATCTTTGCAATGTAAAATAGACTCAAACACTGTTATTATTTCTATTGGAGGTCCCTGGTTTGCTGATAGTCACTAGAGGGCATGGGAATTTAATATGTAAATAGTGCTGATTCTCAAAAATGTCCAAAACAAAAATCAGTTCATAAGTGTTTTTGGTGCTTAGACTGTCCCTTTAAGTTTTATTTTTGGTCCCCAAAAATACATTTGTGTGAAAGATAGAATTTTAGATAGATAGAATTTTATATTTTGCTACTCAAAGCTGTTGATCAACAACCTCCACTGACCCAGTCTATTTTCCTATGACTCGTATTCGAGATTGGATACTTAATTGGATAGCAACATGTTTCTAATCAAAAGCTGGTAGAAATATACTAGAAATGTAACAAGTGACAAGTACTAGCCAATCATGAAAAATACATCATGGGAACATCTGTGATGTTCCCTGTGAGTGTGCACAATGAACTTACAGTACAGCATATTCCCTCTGATGCATAGTGTAGATCAGCACAACTAATAATTCTTCAATCTCAGTGGTCAACCAAAACATTCCAATTCACATTCCCGTTATCTTCAAACCACTAACCCTTTGGACTGCTACTCATAGGCCTCACACAAGTTGATGTCCTCCTAAACTGGGGTGAATTTATTCATTCAGATTGCCCCCAGCAAATTATAAACGTGCCTCAACATCACGTATCATATTTTCCTTTAGTGCTGTTCATTCTGTTAGCTAAGTATCTAATAATAGATTCGACCTGATTAATGTGTTTCTTAGTTTAGCAAATTGGGGACACAAAGAGACAGTGTATCAGCTCTGGACAAAAGGCTCTAAGTGAAGTTTCAGGCTTATCAGTGCAATGCTATTCCCAGTCACTGATTTGGTCATGTGACGTTGCATGTGATTATAAACCAGACACACACAAATGGCAGTAAGAAGGTGACAAAATTCCCACTATACTGAGTAAAATGAAGATAAGAATGTGACAGACTGAACTATTCTTAGATACAGACCGAACAAGTGAATGTAGTGTGTGCTTTTTTCTCTCCTAAGTGATCATATTGAGAAAGCAATTCATTTGTACATTTAGATAAGTGTATACCCTGCTTATCAGAAAACTGTCTGAGGAAACCCAAGACAGAAAGCTGTTACCAGCTCACAATGCCTAATGCAGACTGTGGCAAACAGAAAGTGGAGACACTCTTATCCCTGCATTTCCTAAACCAATGTCAGATTAATTGCCAGAAGGAACACGTCTGTCAACTACCTTGCTGAATAGGTCTATGTTCATACCATAAAATCTACTATACAACAATCAGTGGGATGTATTACAGGCTACAATGAACTGTATTCATTATTATAGTACTTTTACTGTAAACATGACAGATATAGTTACCTGTACAATGTGCAACATGCAAAGTTAGCTACATAAATAGGTATTTTATTTTCAGAATATGTTCGTTCTTAAATTATACGCCAAGGCCATTTTTATACATTATAGTTAACTTGCTAAAATATTAGCGTGCTTCCATAATGCTTTGCATGGATTCCCATAATGCTTAGCACATATATCCAAAGTGTCCAGGAATGGGCATGAAAGGCACTCTCCAGGATATTTTTCCGATGTCCCAGCTCTCTGAGACAGTGAAAATCATGGATAAGTAGACACATCTTTAACTCATACTCCTATGGAAAAGTATCCACAAATCAAACTAACTAGGGGCTGTTTTTTGTTTTCGTGAGTATCGATATAAAGAAAGGTATATAATAATGGAGAATAGCTCTGTGATGGCCATGTCTTCCCAATTACATCAACTGTCAATCAATGACAGCTAATGTGAGACATATTCTCAAACAATATAAAACAGATGTCAAGAGAAAGTTTTATGGGCGCACGCAAGAAGGTCCAAGTGACCCTCCATGGATATGTATGATGTGGTCATCAGCCTTCCTACAAAATCTTTCCTAGATACTTACCATTGCACTATATTTGTGACAAGAGTAGAATAATTGCCCAGCTGCTGACAACCAAGGCTGCCAGGAGACACAAGAATAAAATAGTAGCATTAAGAATAACAAAACAACTTTATATATTAAATGAGTGCCAGTATTTTTATTGTAAAATAAGAGCAAAGTAAAAATCACACAAAGGATAAAAACTATTACAAACTAGATTCACCTTATAAAATGTGCCTGGTAGTAAATACTAAGGGATTACTTTGTAATTTCCCTTTACACAATAGAACCCTTTTCTAGGATGTCACTGTAAGACCAAGACTCAAATATAATAGTATACTGTTTAAACAAAGCATTGTTTGCAATGTTCACAGAAAATAAAATCATAAACATGAAATGTAAGAATACTGTGTAGCCTTAAAAAAATAACCATCAATTATACTATAATCCTCAACTTCTCCTGTTTCCTCTTAAAAGTTAGTTGTTTATTGTTCTTCGTTCCAGTAGCACCTTTGAACTGTTGGGCGTCCTGTTCTTCTCTAAACATTGCCACAATTTAATAAAACTGTCTGAGAAATCAGGTTGGATTGGTAATTATCAAGGCTTTGCTTGTTCCCAGCTGTGTTAGAGTCAATCGGAGAACCACACTCTCAGCAAGAAAATATATACTAATAATAGTCATAAATCGTAAAGAAATCTCATAATGAAAGCAAGATTAATTCATGTAGGCCTTCATTAACCATGCTTAAGGCAAATGTGCTCGAGACAAGATCTTGAAGAAGGTGTCTGAGGTGGAAACTTTGCATAACACTGCATGAAAGTATTGCAATGAATTGTAAAGAAACATCTCATCCAAGCTTCTTTGTCCTAAATGAATCCAGCCAAATTAATATAAGATTTGTTTCAAGTAAATTGTTATGTTCTTGCAGAACTTTGTGGTGTGCTCTTGACCATTATCTTGACTTAGAATGAAAGTCTATCCAACAATCATTGATCTTGATGGAACTGCGTGTCTCCAAAGTCATATTTACAAAATCAGGTATATATATTTACAAAGTCATTGCACTTTCTACAACATGTAATCAGTGGTTCTAAGAACGACCGCTGGAGTCAGGGAGTCAAACTGAATTTCACATATTTGGCTAAAATAGTCAAATTAACATCATAGCTGACGTTCCAATTCAGCTATTTAGGCCTTAGATTTGATATTCACGTTGAATTTCCTACAAGTAGAAAGATATTAAGCATTTTATGGGACGACCACACGGAACTATCACACAGGTATTCCATTTTATTAATAAAAATACATTCCAAGGTGGTGTAAAAAGAATTTAAAGGAACACTCCTAGTGCAAGTATAGTGGTTATAGTGCCAGCATATTGTTTTATTACTGTTTGACAACTTATCTGGGTAAATCCAACCATAAACATGTGGACATCAAGATATATATATATAACTCCACAAACATTAATAAACAGCTGTCTTGGGCTACACTGCAGAGTGTAAATAAGAATGTAAGGAATATCATGTAAATAAATATACAACATAGCAAAAAGTTCCAAATGGACAGAATTTTTACCAAGGTTTACAAAGGACAATGATTTGAATCCTTGTGCAAAGAGAGAGTATAACACATAGCCATGCATAAATATAAAAGGACATGGTGTACCACAGATTATACTGGAACAACACCATGATCTTAATCATAATCTTCTGGTCAATTAGCTCCCAATTGGCAACACAGTTTAAATACATTTATCAGAACTACATATTCTGCTGTGGAGTTAGGACATGATGTGGAGGCAGTAATTCCAAGCAGTTACTAAGATACAAACAAGTATGTAATCAGCACACAGCAGGTCTCTCCATTCAATACACTCTACATTGGAAGTTGGAAGTGTAATCTTTATTGATGCAGTCTGCAAAGATTAAATCAGACATATTTCATCTGGCCATTCCAGTTTTATTAGATAGTAAAATTCCAAAGCATAAATCATGGGCATTTCTCCCAATGATTCCATATTACATCAAGAATTTTCAAGTTAAATATCCCAGATTTTGATATTATAAATGCAAAGCCAGCTAGCCAACAGGTTCCTTGGTTTAACTTAATCTCCTTTTAACATCGGCTATTATAATTACCACGGGCTATGTCCTGGCAAATGATCTTGAGAAATCTGGTTCAACGAAAGCTAAGGCAGACAACCTGCTTCTAAGGAGATCTGTTATACAGTTAAAAGTAATTAATAAAAGTACGATCAGCATTGGGTGTGAGTTGTAGTACAGCAGTGCTGGAATGACAGGATTTAGTTCTAATTTAAACTATATATTACAGCACTGAAAAGGTTAAAAGCAAGTTAAAACCATATGTCTGAGTTAAAATCTGGGCTTCACAGAAAGTGGACTTTGTGAGATGATGAATTATACTGTAACACAATGAAAGCGGTATTTAGCACAGGCTGGGCTGAAAGACAAGCCAAGGTACAGTAGCTGTATATCACAGGGTACGGTGTAACAATGTTCTGCCAGTGATAAATGCAGACAACTTTGATCAATCACAGAGTACAAATGCAGGTTTATAGTCTTGCCATCTGGCAGGCTATCAGGTTATGTTTTGTACAGACAACAGAAGCTGCTGCCACACAGTGTACTGAGCTAATAAAAATGAATGTAAATGCAAGAAAGCTTGCTTTCAATGTGTGCAGGAACTGAGCTGGTGAATCTGTACCCATGTTTTTTTCTCCCTGTGGACCAGTCATTTGGCTAATTGTTGCACAGCCCAGAAGATAACAAAGTTTTTTTTATGGGTGGTGCCTTTTTTTCTTAAAACAAAAAAAAAAATATTTTACTTTTTCCATTTACAATAAAAATATTTTAATGGCACAGTCGGCGCCTATGTAAATTCCTTTACGTTGTCTTATGGAAGTGGCACCTCAACTATTTTAGGTTACCACTGCTGTAAATCTTAATTAATAAATGTTATATAAAAACACATATACGTACATGCACATCATGTTCAAGGTTCAATAAGGGAAGCTAAAAATGTAGACTATTTTCCAGGAAGTGTGGAGGGAGGCTGTGTGAGTCACGGCCAAGGGAGGTGTGGCAAGGGCTGCATAAACAGAGTGATTTAACCTCTAAAAGGCAGAGAACTGAGCAATGAGACTACTGGGGCATTATCTTTACACCAAACTGCTTCATTAAGCTAAAGCTGCTTTGAGTATGAAGTGATTTGGGGGCATAGATGATGACCCTGAAGCCTTACAAATGAAAATAAAGTAGTTTCTGAGAACCATCTTGCAATTTCCACGCTATTTGCAAACTAAATTATTGAATGAATATGACATCTGGCGTCATTAATGAAAGTAGGCTGATGTTTAGCGACAGATGCCTCCAATTGGATTCAATACTTCTCATTTAGAAGCACTGAACTGACAGAATGCGGCAACAGCCATACATGCACTGTGTGTCCTCTATGTTCTACTATGAGAAGTATCTGATTGTACAAACGTTAATAGAACAAAAGATTTCAAAGTAGGAGGATTGGCTGCAGTAATGAGTTTATTCTGGAATTGGATAAAGGTATGTTTTAAAATATATATTTTTTTTTAAACAAGGGAAGCCCATTAATCTAAAATAAAATAGGAACATATTTAAATGTTGCTTCAACACTAACGTTTCAGTTGTATGCTTCCAGATACCTGGAGTCAGGTATTTACAGACGGCACCTCTGTTCTAGTCCTTGGTACAGCATTTAAAGACCTGACTTGTCAATTGTATGAAACACACCAGATCAGTCTTTCTAAAAGTAAACAGGATTAGAACATTTCAATGACAGATTCCCTTTTATGAACTGAACTGTTCAGCAGTAGAGGTCAAGGGTCAGAAAAAATATACATCATGCAAAATCAACTAACAACTGCTGGCAAGGGGACTACTGTTCATTACTGATTCAAATTCAAGAGAAACAGCCAGCTACACATTTCAAACCGTGGCATTTATGTTTGTGCAATACAGGCATAGGTGAAGCAACCCACAAAGCAGAGCACTATAGCTAGACTAGATGTGCATCCTGGGAAATGTAGTCAAAAGTAGACAATCTCAGAAGCTGACTATATACATACACTTTAGTTTTTATGTAA
The DNA here is from genome assembly GCF_036172605.1 of Pelobates fuscus. Lineage (NCBI taxonomy): Eukaryota > Metazoa > Chordata > Amphibia > Anura > Pelobatidae > Pelobates > Pelobates fuscus. The sequence continues at coordinate 45,809,679 of NC_086322.1, read as the reverse complement.
TATTAGCATTTCTGACGGGTGTACTTGGGTTAAACAAAAAGGTTCCTACAGTCTTAATATAAATGACCCTTCTATGAAACAGACACAAATGCAAATGAGCTTAACAAAGAACCACATTTTTGCCTTCCCCAGAATCCCTTGCAGTAGTGAGAGCACTGTTATAGTGAGATTTCTGTGGGAAAGCAAGTCTTATGGCTTGACTGGTGTGTGTGTTTGTGTTTAGCAATGTATAAACTATCCACTTACTTCAGGTGGGAGGGGTTTTCATCCACACTTTTTTCCCCACCACAATTGTGTGGTATGTACTTTCAGGACCGGTGCAAGGATTTTTGCTGCCCTAGGTAAAAAAGAAAATTGCCGCCCCATCTGCTCGACCCACTCAAGCAGACTGACATACACTGATGTGGGGTAGGAATATGTGGATTTGATTTATTTATTTTATGAATAAAAATAATTTTATATAATTATTTCATTATTTATTTATTTTTTAATTTCATTTTATTCCCCCTCCCTGGCCACAGGTACATAGGGCATTACACTCCCTGGTGGGGAGTAAGGGGTGCTGTGTGTGATGAGTGCAGTTTGTGTGTATTAGGGGCATTGTATGTGTGTATGGGGGCGGTGTGTGTGTATGAGGGGTGCAGCATGTGTGTGTGGGGCAATGTGTGTATGGGGGGGCAGTGTGTGTATATGAGGGGCAGTGCTTGTGTGAGGGGGCAGTTTGTGTGTGTGTGGGGCAATTTATGTGTGTGTGTGGCAGTGTGTGAATGTGTAGGGGTGTTATTGTGCGTGTAGTAGGGAGGGAAGCAGATCAAAGCAAATATAACTTTTCTTCTATGTTGTTTTTAAAAACAAATATATTGTATATCCCCCCTCCCTCCTTACCTGTGGACTGGGATGGGGGACACTACTAATCCCTTTTGGTCCGGTGTGGAAGCCCTGGTGGTACCAGTGGTTAGAGTAAACTCTAGCCTGCAGCTCAGGCTGGAGTTCACTCTTGCGAAAGCGGAACCATGGCAACGCTCCAAGATGGCGAGAGGAGTACCCGATGGAGCTGCAGGTAAGAGCTCCCCGGGCCCTCTCTCCCGTGCCGACTGACAGCAGAGTGCCTGAGGACTGGGGAGGGAGATCACTGATCTCCCCTCGCCCCCACTGTCTGCATTATCGGCAATATCGGAAATTTTATAGGCCAATAATATCGGCCAGACCGATAATCGGTCAATCCCTAATACAAACACACATATATATATATATATATATATATATATATATATAAAGTAAATGCAACTACAGATACCATGATGTTTTGATATCACTAAGTTGGCAAAGCATCATGGGAATTTTAGTTCTACATCTGGGGACCTACCTTTGGGGCACTCCTAAACCAAATCATGGCTACCTACCAGATATCTGACAGCTCAGAATAATCTTACTAATATGAAGCTCATGTATGCTATAAAAGGCAATATACACTGAATGATCTAATTACAAGTGGACCTGGTCTTAGAAACGCCCTGCAAATAAAACATTACTTAACCGATTTTATTTCCAATACACCATTAATTTTTTTGACCTGCCATAATATACTTACACATACTTATGGCATATCAGACGGAAAACAATGGCTACAGTGGGCAGATTTAACAATGTACTTGTGCTGCCAATACCTAGAATGATGATCCAAAATCAATACAGAACCACTCTGGTAACGCATGGATTCATGAGTACATCTGTATATACCATACTTACCAGGAAACTTCCAGGCTGGATGAGTATTACGGGGAATGTAGTTCTCAAGCATTTGCAGTAGTGATGTCTACCAACCCTGACCAAAACTAGAATCTAGGCCGCTCCAATTAACTGATGAAATTGCTGAATGCATACATTGTGACACAATCTAGCAACAACAAATGAAAAAAGTATTGGAATCAACTACTCTACAAACAGTGAGCTGTGTGCAACACATTCCAGTTGAAAGAGAAAATGCAAGGACAACATGCACATATGCAACAAGATAGCAGGCTTGTTATGTGGCTTAAAAACCTCTTTCATTCCTCAGCTGAGTATTGCTAGGGCAGCTAAAAATGGTATCGCCAGAGGGATGGATGTTGTCTGCACTTAACATATCAGAATTCCATGGATTAGTGTAAAATGTGCAGTAGCAATGGATGACCAAGAAACCTTCTGGGGTCATGATCTATAAGCCACATGCTAATGATTGCAATCTATCAAGGTGGCACCTACGCTACTTTGAAAAAAGACATAATTATACAGTAAATAACATGGGCTGTAGTGATATACTGTCATAGTACAAATATCATTGGCTAGATTGACAAAGCATAGGGTGATAAACTATATTGCAGGTTAAACCAAACAGGAATTTATGCTGACATTGCTACCAAAAAATAAAACATTAATATATTGTTGTGAATTAGGAAAAACAATAGTATCCTATGTAGAATGACAAACTATAAATATGAGGACATCAAGGACCCATTAGGTATGCAATGTAAATTGCTACCAAACACAGTTAAAGGGACACTATAGTCACTAGAACAACTACAGCTGAAGTCTCTCTGCTCTCCACCCATAGCAACCACAGCACATGCACTGTGGTCGCTATGGAAACTCACTAACCGGCGTTTCTAGTGCTGGCTAGAGAGTAAGGGGAACAGAGTGACAAGATATTACTCCATTCCAAAGTGGTCATGCTGATGTCACTGAGGAGGATTGGCCTGCTTGGGGATGAGTCCTCAAACAGGGCAAATCAAAGAAGACAGCAGGCAGAGCGGAGGAGGAACAGGTCTGGAGGTGGATGTTATATGACGAGTGACAACCATGAAGCAGCCCTTGATAAGAACGAGTGGTAAGTAAATTCCTTTATTTTACATTGAATACACCATGTATCTTTGTGATGTACGGTGTACTCAATGCATATGGAAGCGATTTTAGGTAAGTGAAATTTTCACAACAGTTTCCCTTTAAACAGTTAAGTATCTCACACGTTTTATACCATCTCTGTAGCACTGCAATTCACAGTAGCAAAACAGACAGGAAAGCTGGTCCAGGCATATTTAGATATCTGTGTCACCAGGGAGGATTTCTCAGTCCAGTCTAATTTATCTTTACATTTTAGCAGATAACACAACTATGCGCTGAAAGACGACTGGCATTCCAGAAAGGGCTAGCTATCACAAGCAGAGAGCAATGAGGCCTGGGAACTGTGAGCGAAAACGCAGAGGAAGAGATATGAAGAGAATCAGCCAGATTATACAAGTCATGTCAAGGCTAAAGGAATCCCAGTAACCTAGGAGTTACTCGATGCATGTGCATCTACCCCAGTCACTCCTCTGCTTTACACCAGTCCTGTCGGATTTCATATATACAGTACAGACATTTAACAGCCCCATGATCAGAACACCAAACTACAGAGTTTGAACATAATAAAAATTAGCTTTTTATTCCCCTGACAATACAGCAAATAATCAATTGTCAGTAAATAGGGATTATTAATCGCCAAGTTCATCAAATCAACCTGATTTTTGTTTTTTGTTGTTGTTAATTTTTGAAGAAGTAGTTAATGTGTGTTACTGTCACTATGTGACGAAGAGCGCCACTATAACAACATTCTCCCTAGGTCTCAAGGAACGTTTTTAAAGGGTTACTCAAAGCTTCATAACCACTACAGCCCATTGCAGTGGTTATGGTGCAGGGTATCATGGTGCCTGTCCCTGGTAAAGGGGATGAACCTCCTAGAACTGTGACTTTCTGGGATATTTACTAAAGTGAGAATTCAAAGTGAATATCAAATGCAAAGGGAAAATAGCTGACTTGTAAAGATTCTTAAGTTAGCTATGCTTTTAGTTCGGCTACGTTTAAAATTTTAAATCTACTTTGAATTCTTGCTTTTGTGAATAACCCTGTTGGTATTGGGAGTTACACCTCTGGCAGTCCTTGCACTATGACCACTTCAAAACACCTTTTTACAGGCTAATACTAAATATGCTGTAATAACATATAGTCCTTGAAGACGCAGTCACAATTCCTTATGGATGATCTGACTTATGGAATCAGGTTTTCAAAGCGCACATTGTGAGGACACCATGGAACGTAGTCAGTGCTTTAAAAAACCATAAAACAAATAATTTTCTGTTTAAGATGCATTCTTTGCAGAAAATCTATTGTATCTACTAAACTTGAGACCTGTTATACATGCTGACGCATCAGTACAAAGGCAGTCCTCATCACATTTTATTTAGTAGTATATTTGAAAACTGCAGTCCATTACATGTGTTGTATCTAGAAATTTCAAGAACAGAATACTTAGATACTTGGACAATTATTAACCATAGTGGGTGTATTTTAGATTGCTTTTTATTTTTGAATTTTAGGAGGAATTTTTCACACTTCTTCATAAGACATCTTTTGTTCCTGAAATAAAGAGTGGTGGAGCCAGCTGCACTCTGAGCAGGTGGAAGACATTAAAACGCGCAGGACCACAACTGGTCAGGGATCAGCTGGGAAAACATAGTGTGTGTGTAAGAAAAAAACTCATTTACGTAGATTTCGGAGACACAACTATCTCCTGAAGGTCTGATGGCAATTGAGTATTACACGTGTGTAAGTATAGGCAATACACAGTCAAGTTCACTGGTTAAGGATCGTAGTGAAATTCCTATTTGCTCTTTTCCCATAATTTAAATGATACATGAAGTTCTCTGCCCTTATGCAAACACACACAATTCCCATCGTAAACATACAGCACTCAAGTCGACCAGAACTGTTCTTTATAAATAACCCTTGATATATTTAGCACACAATTAATATATTTCAGTGGAATTTTGCACCTCTGTGAGGAGCTACATATTAGCCAAATTACACACACAGCTGCATCGAGCTGTAAAAGGACATGATACTCATCCTACAATGCAATTCTGACATGAGCATTAATTGCCGCATTAAGCAAATTCGTGATGCCCTGTTCACAAGAACTGCCGGTCTTCATGCACCGTTTTGCCCCTTCATCTCCAATGAGAAACCTAAAGAGAAATCAAACTACAGCAGCAAGACAAGTTTTTATTTAGATGTAGAATGCAATGCAGATTTGGTTTTTACTTTGTAATAAAGCTACACTTTTTATACACACACACACACACACACACAGATAACGCTGACTGCCTTGTTTCTACAGCTGGGATTCCCTTGGACTCCTCCACACAGACAGCCAGAAAGCTGAGAGGTGACCCCGAGGGTACCATTCCATCATCTCTCCTGACTGCCTTGCTGTAATGTGATGGAGCTATCAGCCCACATGTACAGTAATTTTACTCTTTATTATGCTGAACTTTTTTTTGTTGCCATAGTGATTTTCCCATAGGTTACTCCTCAGCGTTTTGCTTCCCAAGCTGCTCGGCTTGTAAAAGTAAACTTGGCGGACCCTTCTCCAAAGTATTCTCTCAAGGTTTATTGCCTAAGTCAAAATGGTGATAGTTTAGGATCGGCATTACAGTTAAGAAAACAGTGCATCCTGTATTTGGAATCAATAGCTCTAGAAGTCAATTGTCCATATATTTAAAAAGTACACACATTTTAATTTCATGGGGAAGGATATTAAATGTTTATTATTCTTTTACATTTAAGGCCAGAGTAGCTGAAATAAAAGCATAGCTGACTTAGAGAATTTTCTAGTTTGGCTATTTTGGCTTTAAATGTAATATTCAATTTGAATTCTCACTTTAGTGACTAATTCTGTATATGTATAATAATAAACTACACGTAAAAAGAGTCAAATCCAGCCTGGCTTATGAATCCATGCCAGTTGTGAATGTCAGCGTGGTAAAATCCTGAGACAAAATAAAAGTTATGGCATACATTTTTTACTTTTAACACCCAGAGCCAGCTACATGATGTCACAATTGGTACTGTTCATTTTAATGGACTTTTTGCTTTATTCTCAGCAGCCAGAAGACCCTGCCAAATACTCGCTGACAGCCCGAGGGCCACATTCAGCCACGGAATATTGTTTGAATGAATCTGTCATCGAAGCACTGCTATACCTGTCATTACAGCTCGATTCCCACCTCCTCGAGGAGTGAGCAGCCAGTGTCAGCAAGTTCAATCTTTCAAAGCAGCTTCTTTTACAGACAATCACAGAGTCAGGATTGCTGGCTTGATACTTAAAACCAAAACAAGGACCTTCTCTGTCTGAACTGCCAGTGTTTTTTCCCCTCGCCTCCATTAAGTATGCATTTATCTGCTTGATTGAAAAAAAACAAACCATTTTTGAAGCCAATAATCCCAGGTATCACTCTACTGCGAAACTTGAATGACCTCAAGAAGAGGTTTTATTTTGTGTTGGTATTGTGAATTTGTGGATCTTTTAATTGTGCCACCAACAAAATTTAGCTGATATACATTTAAAGTTGCTGAGTTAGCCATCACTGTGTTATGTACTTGGTAAGATTAGTTCTAAACCCATTTTAAATAAGACTTACCGTAATATTTATTCTAAACCTAATCGTAATCCATATTCTTAATCCCCAATTTAATTCTAATCCCAAAGGTTTCCCTCTGGTCATATAAGTGTTGATATTGGCAAAGGGAAATCAAAGCTAAAATAGATAGGCATGCTGCTACCCTCTACAGGCTATTTTCAGTATGTCAGCTTCCTATCTTTTTAATTGAATATAGTTTCCCACTGCACTATTCAGACCCTGGGGGTCTTGCAATCACAAGATCCAGTGAGAGAATCACTGTGACTGAGTTTGATCACTCGGCTGCAGTGCACTTTATGGATTTAACCCCTTAAGGACCAAACTTCTGGAATAAAATGGAATCATGACATGTCAGACATGTCATGTGTCCTTAAGGGGTTAAAAGGCTATATGCAGTGCTGACTTCATTACATGCAGCTCACCAAAAAGATTGTGTTGACATAGTGGAGTCCCTAGGTATTCAGTGACACCTGGGTTTCCTGGTATGAGCAGGGATTTAAGCCTGCTCCCACCACAATCTAGATATAGGCATTTAAATATCTATTTAAAGAGCTGTTTGCACCACGGACTTCAAGAGCTGCAAAGAGGTCACCAAAAAGTCAGGGGCCACTAAACATGGCCCAAGCTGATAGAGGTATCCATTGTGGGTAGGGATTTAACCTTGTTCACACCAAATATGCAGGCCATCTTTAAAGCCCACTTTCCGTAGGATGGCATAGTACGCCAGAATGACTAAAATGATTAAAAACTCCAAAGAAGTGTAGCTGACCGGGAGAAGTCTTGCAAGTTAGCCTGACAAGAAATATAAATAGCCATTATATATTCACTTTGAATTATAAATACAAGGCACAGGCCAACATGTTATCATTTGTCTAACTAACAAGCAATGAGACACAGAATTCTCCCCATTTAGAAGTAAGAGACAACAGTGGGTGTGTAACATACACACTATTCACAATAGTACTAATATATTAGCAGCACATATATATCTACAGACATACAAGTCAAAGTATTTTTGTATCAAATGAACACAAAGATTTTTTTCTTTTCAACAGTGTCTGTCACTGAAACAAACCAGGAAACTATAATTTGGAGTAGCATTATGATCGGTAATCAGATTACACTATATCCTAGGTATTATTCTAAATAACAGAATTATAGGCGCGTTAATAACATAAAATATGGAATATTCAGCCACCAGTCTGGGTTTGTATTAAAAACTTGCTGGTATGAGACGGTCACTGTTTGCCACCATGAGCACTTCACCTCCTCCTCACATTTCCCACTCTCCCAGCACAACGTATCACATTTCTCCCTAGTATTAAGATTAGGCCGGCATTGTGCCTTGCACAGTCTTTCACCGACTCCTTATCTTTAAAAAAAAAAAAAAAAATGGAGGAAAGAAGGGAGAGGAATGAAAAGCTCTAGAACAGACTGAAGCTTTGAAATGCAGCAGTATTCTCAGGCAGTTTGAGGGATTTACATGTGCAAAGGTACAGGAGAGAACATCTACTATACTGCTCTAGTTCAGGCTTGTTGGAGCAAGTGGCCTGCCTTGGTCTGTGTTAAAAGAAAGGATTATTGGGGCTTTATTGATTTTTTTTTTTTGTAAACTTCTCAAGTAACAACAATCACAGCATCTCAAATCCCTCCCACGTGACTTCGTATTAGATTATGCCCACATAATATCACTCTCCTTTATGCTGAAACAGTCTGAGAAAAAAATAAAATAATAATAATAATCTTGGAATTCTGAAAACCTGGCCTGGACCTCATGCATAAACAGAGCTTTGGAATGGAGTATGGATTCCATGTCATCTCAACACATTAATCCAGCCTTCTTCAAACACTTTATTGTGTACTGTGGTTTTGTTCGAGCCCAGCATTTACATGGTAAAATCTGTTCTAAATATTCATAATTGGTTTACATCCTGTATATAATCCCACCACAGACAGAGAATGGGTAATACGCTGAACACTGGTAAGCCAGCATTTCATATATTACGGGCCTGCTGGTTGGAAACATAAGAAAAAAGGACAACACATGTCAAAACTAATTATAATAACAGTTAACGATACAGTACAGTGAAAAAACAACAACATTTATATATATATATATATTATATAAAAAAAAAAAACAGAAATCACTTAACTGTGCTAAGCAGCTTTGAAAATTATGCATGGCCATTATTTTGATTTAAACCTATTGATAAAGGCCTTTGGGAATATTAAAATAAGCAATCCCTGCTGTGATAATAGGGCATTTTCAAGTTGTCTGAATTTGCATAATGCATTTAAATAAGTGCTATGGCCCAGGCCTGTCTAGAGATGGGTTTAGAAATAAAATGGTTTCCACTGGCGACAGAAGTCCTGCCAAGCCTGCGTGATACTACGAGCTTCAAAGTTTTCACAACCATGAAGTCTTACAGAGAGGGACGCAGGTGACCAAATACGCCATGGAGCGCATATGGGGGATTCCTCCAGAGCACGTTTCAACCAATATGTCTGGTGAGATAAAACCTGTCTATCTCACAGCTGTAGGCCTTAGAGTACAGGAAAAAAAGGACAGATTGGACAGAAACCACAGCTGGAGGAAAAAAAAAATTAACTGAGCTATAAATATAGACCTGTGTGGCCGATTATGCATAAATAAAATATTTTGCAGATTAAATGCTAGATAAAGAAATTTCATGCCCAGATTGTTCACTTCACGAACATGCTAATAGCAGTGATGAAAAGCCTTAATCCGACCAGCATTTCTGTCCAAATAACTCCTTGAAGGCAGTTCACAAAATATGCTTGTTGATTTATCATTGTAACGGTTATTCAGGATATGAAGGAGTCAGGCGTAGCTAGCTTTATAAAGCACAATTAAGAAAAACTGCCAGGGTCCTACAGAATATATAGATATAAAGCTACCGTCATTACACTAACTAAACATACACAAAACAAAGATGCAGTTAGACAGTTCATTTTATAGTCTGCCTAGGACCCTATCAAGTATTGGACTGCTTCTGTGGTAGTATATAGCTATATAGACTGAGTATATAACGTGTACAATGGTCAATAAGGTTTAGGATGAGGCAGAGTTGGTCAGGCCATGCTTTAGGGAACTCCTTACAAAACCTAAAGCATAACTGTCACCTCAAAATGAAAATGTTAATATAATATACATGTAATCAATTTTTGGAAACAGATTTTATTAAAATGAAGTATGTATATATATATATATATATATTTTTAAAAAAAATTTTTAAACTCATCCCTAGCTTTAGTATATGACAGGATCCTTCAGCCATATACATACACCTTGGGTCTATATAGTCTTCCCTGTCCCACTGGCTGTGGAGCTAGTCAATATAGGGTATGAGTGGGACTGAGAACAGAAATAGTACATAAACAAGAGATGGTATGGTGGGCCACATATGAACTAGTGTAGAGAGTAAAGTATACATACATAACTAAGATGAAATGGAAAACGGGTTCTTCTCATTTGGTAGTTGGATTAATTGCTCTGTGTTAACATAGGGCAGAAGGATATCTAGATCTTTGCTTCACTCAGCTCCCAATGGCTGCAATTAAGTTCTATATCCAAAATACAACTCAAAACAGCATATTATTTTTCATTTACATGTACACAGAGATAGTACAAGTGAAGGCAGGAAGCAAACAGGTAGCTGAATTCACATATCTCCTTTTTAATGGTTGTCCATGTATGCAACTATGATAAAGATGTATTGCATAAACACATATCTGATAAAAATGAGTATAATTGTGTCTTTGAGATGTAGAAAGCCATATCTTTCTGATAGAACTTACAGAACTGTTGCTTTGGAACCACTATAACCACAGAGGTTCTAGAACGTAATTCCCATCATACAAAGACTGCTATAATGTATTTATTTTTTTATTGTATTTTTTCTGTGCAAACAAACCAACTAACACAGTACAGATAAACATAAAAAAATAAGTAAAGAGATAATCAGGAAGAGTATTAGCATAACTCTATAAAGGTAAGGAAGCAGCCTGTTCCACAGTTCCACATTTACCGGAGATAATGGAAGCGTCTTTCAACTGCTTTGTGTAAATGAGGCCATGGCTTGTTTTCTGCAAAGTCAGCCAGGCATTACCGCTGCCACAGTCACTTTCAATCAAGCCTTCAGTGCAGAACAAAACAAAGGAAAAAGTTAAAACCATGGGAGATTTGCAATGAATACTTAAAAGTCCGGGAATGCAGATGGATTGGGAACCATGCACTCGTGTTATTTTAGCGAGGTAGGGTTTTAATTTCCAGACTGACTCTGTTATACAACTCATGGGGGCCAGTCATAGGGGATTAATAAGGCTTGTTGAAAATATCCTTTTAGTGGAAGGAAATAATGAACAAAAGCCCTGGAAGATGAAAGACGCTGGGACAGTAGAAGGAGGAACTTGGGAGATGTGCAAACTTGCTAGGCCTTCTCCATGCACCAGGTGTTCAGGTATATCAAATAAACAACACAGAGCCATTCCGAACCTCAGAACAGAAGTGTGAATGGAACACGGAATCCTCATTTCTAGTACAGATACAAACACATGCCAAGTGATTATTTTCTACACACAATGGTTATATTACATGTGTCTGCAGACACCATAAACTCTTACTGGATCATGAAAATATTTTAGTAACAGCTGTACATGTACCATCCCACATGGTGTTTCAGAATCAGGATAGTGGACTCAGTAACTACGTCTCTACTACAATTACATCTATTAAAGGGTTACTCCAAACACCATGGCCACTTAAGTGGTTTGAAATGTGCATTGTGCCTGGGGTTTGTATGTGCACATTTTGCTATGAAACACTGGACATACTGACCTAACCCCTCTGCTGCTAGAGGTGTACCATTAGCAACATTAGCAAGTCCCAAGAAGAGGTCCTAGCAGGCTAGCATCAATTGAGTGTAGCTTTCCATGCACAGTGTGCAATTCATTGTCCGAGAGTGGTCAGCTGAAGCCCTCAGCCAATGAATGAGCAGCAGGATCGATGTCGTAAATCCTAATTCAGAGCTTACCAGGAGCCTGTTGAGACCCAGGTAAGAGGGCAAACTGTTGCTAAATGTTTTCCCCATCACCAGGAACTGGGGTCAGGGTCACCCTGGTATATATAAAAAAAAATTACAGTGGGCTTTAGAGGTTACGATTCTTGGAGTAACGCTTGAAACATGCCTCCCAACCTTCCGAATTTTGACGGGACTGTCCTGATTTTCATGTCCTGTCCTGCCGCCCTCCCCCCTTAGTTCCCTGCTGTTCCGCTTTTAGAAACACCAGGGAATTGTCCCCAACAATCATAGCTTGAGGGCATCATGAGATGTGCTCTCGCTATGTGTTCAGGGGACTAGGACCCTGCAAGGACCACTGAAAAAGTGCTCCCTGCATGTACCGCAGTCAGTGGGCCGGCCTGAGTGACGGACAGGCAGCCTGGTGTCTATTTACACCAGGCTGACATTCTATTAACTCAGGCGTGCCTGAGTCCTCCTTTACCTCCCTCCCACCGGCGCCCCCAATTCTCAGAATGCATGAGTTGGAAGGTATGTTTTAAGTGCACAGAAATGCATACATTACCCTGTCTATAAAGTAGAGTCCTACCAAGCCAATCAGTTCATCAATTGCATATAAATATAAATAAGCAAATGTTGCTGCGAGCAACTTTGCTAGAAGTAAGCTCACCAAGTTGTATTCTTTATGTTCAGGTAATTTACATGCCAGTATAAACTAACTTAGCAGAACATTTTTATCAGAATAAAAAAAGTAAAAAAATAAAAGCGGCTTGGGTATACCTACAAAGCGACAAGCACAAAACTAAAAGAGGATATAACTTAAATCATTTGATATCTTATATTCAGCATGGCAATTAAAAATAATAAACGTGAGTAGAGTTATGATAGCTATATAATATCACAGTTACAGCAACAATGTATACACATACTGTAATATAGAACTACCCCAATCACATAATGATGGCCGTTCGTGGCATTTTGAAAGTGTTAGATTGACACCCTCAAGCTTATTAACTACTACTTCAAAAACACATTTAAGCAGCATAAACACCGCTTCATAATACAATACTTCACAGTGTCTGTAAAATTTAGACATAAAAGGGAGTTTTCAGCACATCCCATTAATGAGTTCAGATTTGTACTCCTCCCATGCCATCATGAACCAATTCTTCATGATTCCATTTTAAAAATATATATATATTTGGATAAACATAACTTCATTCATAGTTACTTTCTGTACTGACAACCATATTAATTAAGTTTACATAATTTTGAGCAAATCTCTGATTAAACGCTATATCACTTTAAGGAACATAATTAAAGAAAATTCGGAAAATTGCATATTATTATTTTGCAAGGATTTGCAGATAGAAAGTTGCTACATCCAAATTTTGCTTCACTAAACTAGAAACAATATCTCGATGTTTACTGAGATAATTACACAATTGCAAACATGAATAAATTCTCTTGATATAAGGTAATAAACAGCTTAAAGGAAACATGCCACCTCTTTCCTGACCCTCCGCTCCCCAGCTGCATCTCTTTACATCCGCCCTTCCTTTTCCTGGGGTCTTCACTGGCTCTCCCTGCTTGAGGAAGTTTCCCCAAGCAGGGCAATACCTCCTCCTGGCTTTATTGCATGCATGCTGGAGTCTAAAAGGTTAGGGAGTTACCATAGCAACCACCGCGCATGATGGAGAGCAGAAGTACTGGATGTGGGAGGTCTTTTCTGCTCGTCCTGTCAATCAATTCTTCGGCATAGAGTGTATGCTAAAGAATTGATGGTCAGGAGGCAGAAAACCCTATTTTTAAATGAACATTTGCAAGCAAAACGTCTAGCACAATGTAACATTAAATGCTATGCTCTTTGAAAAGAGCAAAAGTGGTTATGGGCAGCCGCATAGCAGGTTAACCCCTTAAGGACACATGACATGTGTAACATGTCAAGATTCCCTTTTATTCCAGAAGTTTGGTCCTTAAGGGGTTAACCCCTTAAGGACACATGACATGTATAACATGTCAAGATTCCCTTTTATTCCAGAAGTTTGGTCCTTAAGGGGATAAACATGAGCAATTCTTATGGCTTCTTTAGAAGCAATTGCATCTGGTTAAGGTTTGTTCCTTTTACCCAACATTACTGTGTCAGAGCTAATATTGAAGTATTGAAGGTTTGTTAACACTTAGGTAAAGATATCTCAGCCAGGCCTGAGGTTTAGCACTTTTTTATCTTCCTTTTTCAAAGGAAACAGTTACTGTGTTAATGACAAAACAAGTTATTTACTCTGAAATCCTTCCATAGCAAATCCTTTAAAAAAAGTTTATATATATATATATATACACACCTCGAGTTCTTACATTATTTGTGTCCATGTCAAAAAGTGCTTACTGTCCATTGATTAATTGCAATTTCAGCTCAGTGAACCCAACCCCCTAAATAATGATGTGCCTTTTTCAACCAATGAGAGCATACTGAAAGTTCTGATTCGTGGGTTGAGAGCTCCAGTGAAATCAGAACGTACCGAGTATTGAGACAGCTATAGGGTAATAGGGTTCTATCTGAACCCGTGTTCATGCTTGTGAATGATATGGTCATTGCTGGGTCCACTCTGATAGCCTATAGCAGATAGAACCAGCTAGCTACCAGTGCGGATGCCACTTTGCTAGCTACACATCAAATCACTTCAACAAAGACGCGATTATACGTTCTTCATGCGTACAATGTCAGATTAAACTGCCATTCATTGACCCACTGACTTAAATTGAATACAAATGTTAATGACACAGCTGGGCTTTGTTATTTGAAGTATAGATCAGTGTACATAGCCAAAACCACCTTCCTGTACTGAGAACGCCAACCTCACAAATGAATTCCTGGGCAGTGAAAATTACTCTAATTGGAAGCTGCATGAAATGAGTTGCAGATGCTGCCAGTATCCTTCTACGAATGCCAGCTGAAATAAAAACATGCTGTACAAGAGACCATCCTTGTTTGCTTCCCCCATAGTGAGTATACTATATGTATACCCTAAAGCTAGCTACCTTAGGATCATGGGAATTGTAGTCCATAGAAACTGTTGTGCTAAATGATGACCATGCTTATAATGACCTTGTTTAGAGTTTGCAGAAACTTGCAAATGTACTGGTATTTAGTTACTACCACCCCCCCTTCCCCCCCCCCCCCCCCCCCAAAAAAAAACCTGCATGACTAACCAATTATACATTATTTTAATTAGCAGTTAAATGGATACACACATGCACTGTAATCAAAACACAGATAAATTTCCTCCCCTCAAAATAGATTTCTATTTGTTAAGTGAATGTAAAAATTAGAATCCAATTGAAAGCATTTTATAGATTATCTGTAATTAGGCAACTGTGACAATTCCGATGGCCGTATTGTGGTATTTTCACACCTGTTCCAATTGAATTTCAACTTTAAAGGTAACAGTCACTTCTCTGGGAATTATACAACTGAAGAAAGCTAGTTAAAATCACCCAGAGCTTTTTATGAGATGCTCCATTTTCTTTTAAATTTCTATTACAGATTTAGCACATGCAATCACAATCCAGTTTAATCCAGGCATGACCAGGGCACGCATTGCAAGTGAGGAGGGGAACTAGAAACTTTGTGTCTTTCCTCTTCTTCTCCGCATGATTGCTCTATGCTGACCGCCAGGTGCAAAGAATAGAGTTTAGAACAATGACTGACAGGAAGCCAAGATGCAAGTGTCCAATCGCAGGAAAAAGAGGTGAGGATTTGTACTTTTAATTTAATTTTTCACAGCTCACAGCCAGCAAGAAAGCCAGCTACAGACGTGGACTCCTGTGAGATGGCGTCACAAAGTGAGCACAAAAGCAGTTATTATTATTATTATTATTATTGCCATTTATATAGCGCCAACAGATTCCGTAGCGCTTTACAATATTATGAGAGGGGATTTAACTATAAATAGGACAATTACAAAAACAGGAACAATAGGTTGAAGTGGACCCTGCTCAATCAAGCTTACATTCTATAGGAGGTGGGGTTTTTAGTCTGATGAAGTCTGACATCATCCTGTGGTTTTCTTCAGTCACATTGGCAGAACACCAAATTGGGTTTTTTATAAAGATAGATAGTGGGGTATGTGAAGGAGGAGAGATAATACAGTCACAAAAAAATTAAAGTGGAAAACAAAACCACGCAAAATCAGGTCAAGTACAAGTGTATTTTTTTTCCACAAAATTTACACTTAGTAGCTACATATAATTAATTCTGTGTTAAATAAGGAAATAAAATGCAATCCAATGCATTGAAAAATATTTCAAAGACATTTATTCACAAAAAATTTAAATGTGAATTATTAACCAGGTATAAAACACCATGCCCATCTCATTTAATTGTGATATTAATTGTTTATTATTCAGAGAGTTAAATAAATGACATTAAATATCCCTTCCACTCCCACTGTCTTATGGCTATTATTGAAGAAACCACTGGTTTTAAGAAAAAAAGCATCAAAAAGCTCAGACAATGGTGGAAAAAATGGCTTTATTGAACGTGAGCTGACTGCAACAAAGGTTTTCAATGTAATGGACAGGTGTGTAAAACAGGTGATATTTTTCCAAATAAAAAAAACACACACACAAACCAAGTGTTCCACTGTATCCAGGGAGAATAATTGTGCACATATGTCAATAGCTGTTAACTTATATAGCAGAGAAACCTTAAAAAAAAACTTTTTTTTTTTTTTTTTGGTAGTGCTATTAGTAACCCATCTTAGTGTCACATGACTGCAGGCTTGAATTTTAGTGGTACAAAAAAATGTGCAACATGGCAAAATGCTATATTTAGAGGTAAAAATGTTTTCAACCAAGTTATTTGGCCAGAACTTTCACAAGAGAAAGAAGTGCACGAAAAAGGGCAGAACCAATCTAAAAAAAAAAATCTGTAAAAAAAAAAAAAAAAAAAGGAAAAAAGGAATAACACTGAAGATTTGTAAAGTTTCCCCTAATTAACCTTCCCAAGCTTAAAATGTGAGCACTGTGGCTAGGCAATATAAAGATATAAAGCACCCCCATCAACTATCAGAGGGTTAAAGCAGAGGCCAAAATGTTACAGGTGCGAACAATTAGTGTGAATCTTATTGCTTTTCCCTTTCAGAATTCGTTGGCCTGTGTGGTTGAGGTTGGGAAACACTGAGCTAATCCTGGATTTACGAGACTGTGCTCTGTAGGGCGAGAAAATGATTGACAAAGAAGGAATATGCATGTTTTTAGGCACCCAGAGTTCGAAAGAACAGCCTTTTAGAATGTAACACACTGGCAACCAGGGTTTCTCTTTTTTACCTTGCTGGCAATTATTGTTGTAAAAGAAATTCTACAACTGTGAATGGGGCTGAAAGTTATAGGCGCCAAACAAAGCTGTGATTGTCTTTGACTCAACAGGCATTTTTTTTATTTAGGCACGTCTCCTATTCATACATTTGAGTCAATATATCGGTTTACCTCATACCACGAATGTGACGTTATGCTGATTAATATCTCACAGTGTTAAATATGTTTTACATTTGACTTTCATTCGTTACATCGGAGGTCTGGTGGTGTGAAACAATATTACAGGACCCGGGAATGAACCTAACTGATAATAAAGCACACTCACCAATAAAATGTCACATAACATTCACAAACTATCTGAAAAACAAATGTGTGCATCGATTGCAAAGGATTCTAAGTAAGCTTGTGAGGGGTAAACTTCACGTTTACCTCGTATATAGTCTAAGCCTAGTTTAGCTTTGAGGGAAGATTTCAATGTGCTGTTGGTCTCAGATGTTTGGCACCATTGATGGGAATAATGGGGAGCCTACAGCCCCAAATCATCAAGATTATAAATTCCCACTGGAATAGGGTTCTCAATTCCTCTCACAATACTCAAATTCTGTATTGTCTCAGATGCACTGTACTTTTTTTTTTTTTTTTTTTACTTATACCAATTGTACCCATGTACAGCACTGCGGAATGTGTTGGTGCCTATTTTCCTACACCGGGTGGGTTGTAGGAAAGGCGAACAAGTTTTGAAAGACACAGTTTAGGGTGAATCTGTCATATCATAAGATGAATAGTGTTTTACATTTACTAAATAAATAAGGGTTAAAGGACACACATATACATCAATAAAAAAAAAATCAAGTTTTATTCACATTTTTCCCTAGAATTCAACACAAAGTGAGTAGCTGTCTTTGACATAAGCACTGCATTTTAATATCCTAGTTGTTAAGTGACAGAAAAAACTGCTGGGAGGTACGACTATGTGTTTTTTTTTCCAAAATAAACTTTGAGAGAGGCACAAAGTCCCACACAAGCAATCTTCCCTGTTGTAATGAAATCTTGCTAATAAAGGGTGTTACGTGTGCTACCACTGACCTTACAATACTCCTAACTCCCTACCCGCCATCTAATTACTCAGAAAGTCCACAAATCTTTAATGAAAAATTGCTCACAAGGAAGATTCTTTGCTTTCATGCTGATCAAACATTCTGAGCCTTCTGCATGTTAAAGAGACACTCAATCACCAAAATCCCTGCATAGACCTTCGTCTGCCAATGTAAAACATGTTTACCACTAGAGGCACTTCCTCATGATACCTTTGAAGCATGTTAACTCGTCTCACAGAGAAGTATTGAAATGAATGTTTATCTTTCAGAAGCATCCCCTTGTTGGAACATGGCAGTTGCCAAACATGCTCCGTAGGTCCCAAATGTTTCTCTATAAGAATTATTGGATTGGACCACACGTCATCAAGCATGATAATCTCACTGAGGGAAGAGCAAGTACCCAGCTGAGTCTGTCTTGGCACTGGAAAAATAATATGTAATTAAATACTTTTTTTATGATGGGTAAGGCTTGTTGAATACAAACGTAAGAAGCAATACTCTAACAATAAAAGTTAAATATTTATTTTCAATGGTGTGTTCCTTTACGTCAAGATATTGATCAGTGTGTATAAATGAGTTGATACTTCATTGGCAGAATGGTGTTTGAAACACGTAGACATGTGGTCAAAAGAAAGACACAGTAAAAGGGCCTCAAATTAAAATGTACTGTGTTGGAAACCAGGTGTGAAAAAGTGTTTATAAACGGTACAGGAAGCCTGTATGGCATGTATGGTAATAAACTGGAGATCTGACCTTGAAACATGTGTGTTTTTTTTAAAAATGCCACCAGCAGGGTGCTAACCCTCAATGAGTTGTCTCTGAAGTGAAAAAAATATTTCTGATTAAAAAAAAAAAAGTATCACAATTCTAAATAATACACCGATAATACTCCAAGGTCAAAATCGGCTGCCCTGCCTTCTGTGAGGATCATTACGACTGATGGCCTCTGTCCAATCCATTCAATGTCCTTACAGATAAGCATTGAGTAATTGGCACGCATATTAACATGCTTATGTCACCAGGAATAACCCCAAAACGTAAAACCTTAGTAGGTAAGAAAATGGCTGCTGAGAGATCCCTTAAAACAAAAACAGAAAATAGATTTAAAATAAAAATGATAATCCTGCAATGAAGTCCCAACAAATCCCAAACTCCAGACACCTTGCAAATCCAGGACATGTAAGGTCACTTCCTGTATTACATCCTGCAGCTAGCGCTACATAAATAAACATTAACCCCTTGTATCTGGAGGTCAGAGCAATCTCAGTAGCCACTGAAGCGACATGTTAGCATCTGCCAACATCTTCTTTAGGTGCCAAGTTAAATCTAGAAGCAATTTAGCAGCATTTGAAAATGAACACTTCTTACATTTTCCTGGGTTTTTTATTTTTTATTTAGTTTTTTATTCAATCCTCAATGCGCAAGAGAATGCAAAAACCCACAGAAGCATTAAATTCCACACAATTTCTTTGGGAGAAAGTCTGTCCGTCATAATACCGTTATTGTTCTCTGTAAATGGACCCAGACTCTGTAAACATGCTTGGAGGTGGAAAAGGGAGACTTCAGTATGTGTCTTGTTTTAAAACAGTAAATTATGTTAATTCATTTCCTCTAGCCAAACAGTGCTAATAAGCTGGGGGCGAGAGGGCAAGCAGAATAAACAAGAGTCAGTTACATAGGCACTGAGACCGGCTTAACAAAACACCTCTTTCTTCCCGAAAGGACCTTTACATTACGGTATCATTTAGACGGGTTTCCACACCTTCTTTCCAGTGGGTTAACCAAGTGTTACATTTATACCAGGGGGATGTTTGGAGAACCCGACTACTGAACTTGATGATATTCAAATAGGACCGAGGTGTGATATATATTCACCAGACTGACCCTGAGCCCAAGATTTTTCCACTTTCACACATAAGATTAATATGCAAATAACACAAAGCACTGATGCTACTGCTAATAGGCTGGCATGGCCATGCTTCTGTAACTTAGGGTTAAACCAGATTGCTATACAATTACATTACAAAGAACACAATTGGACCAGTCACTTTAGGGCCTTTAACTTTTTAGGTGCATTTAAACTCAAGGAACGCTAAAAGGTAAAAGCAAAGGAATGCATTATTAATGAAATATTGAGGAAACTGTCTAGAAAAAAATGATGTAGATCTTACAAATTAGACAGGCAGTTGCAAGAACCAAATTCTTTTTATTTACCTTTTTTTTTCAGAAACCAAGACCAAGGTTACTTCTTTAAATACAACTGGGACGAAGCCTAGGAATGGCCAGGAAATTGCTTCAGACATAAAACTACATGTCAAACATACTGATGGTAATTTTGTCTCAATGCACAGTGTCCCTCTTAGAGTGTAAGCTCACAGGGTTGTCTTACAGTGCATTGTAGGAGGAAATACAGGCATAGAAACATAGAAACATAGAAACATAGAATGTGACGGCAGATAAGAACCATTCGGCCCATCTAGTCTGCCCAGTTTTCTAAATACTTTCATTAGTCCCTGGCCTTATCTTATAGTTAGGATAGCCTTATGCCTATCCCACGCATGCTTAAACTCCTTTACTGTGTTAACCTCTACCACTTCAGCTGGAAGGCTATTCCATGCATCCACTACCCTCTCAGTAAAGTAATACTTCCTGATATTATTTTTAAACCTTTGTCCCTCTAATTTAAGACTATGTCCTCTTGTTGTGGTAGTTTTTCTTCTTTTAAATATAGTCTCCTCCTTTACTGTGTTGATTCCCTTTATGTATTTAAATGTTTCTATCATATCCCCCCTGTCTCGTCTTTCCTCCATGCTATACATGTTAAGATCCTTTAACCTTTCCTGGTAAGTTTTATCCTGCAATCCATGAACCAGTTTAGTAGCCCTTCTTTGAACTCTCTCTAAGGTATCAATATCCTTCTGAAGATAGGGTCTCCAGTACTGTGTACAGTACTCCAAGTGAGGTCTCACCAGTGTTCTGTACAATGGCATGAGCACTTCCCTCTTTCTACTGCTAATACCTCTCCCTATACAACCAAGCATTCTGCTAGCATTTCCTGCTGCTCTATTACATTGTCTGCCTACCTTTAAGTCATCAGAAATAATCACCCCTAAATCCCTTTCCTCAGATGTTGAGGTTAGGACTCTATCAAATATTCTGTACTCTGCCCTTGGGTTTTTACGTCCAAGATGCATTATCTTGCACTTATCCACATTAAATGTCAGTTGCCACAACTCTGACCATTTTTCTAGTTTACCTAAATCATTTTCCATTTGGCTTATCCCTCCTGGAACATCAACCCTGTTACATATCTTAGTATCATCCGCAAAAAGACACACCTTACCATCAAGACCTTCTGCAATATCACTAATAAAAATATTAAAGAGAATGGGTCCAAGTACAGATCCCTGAGGTACCCCACTGGTGACAAGCCCAAACTTCGAATATACTCCATTGACTACAACCCTCTGTTGCCTGTCACTCAGCCACTGCCTTACCCATTCAACAATATTGGAATCCAAACTCAAAGATTGTAGTTTGTTGATAAGCCTTCTATGTGCAACAGTGTCAAAAGCCTTACTGAAATCGAGGTAAGCAATGTCTACTGCACCACCCTGATCTATAATTTTAGTTACCCAATCAAAAAAATCAATAAGATTAGTTTGGCATGATCTCCCTGAAGTAAACCCATGTTGTCTCTGATCTTGAAATCCATGTGTTTTTAGATGTTCAACAATCCTATCCTTTAACATGGTTTCCATCACTTTCCCCACTACTGAAGTTAGGCTTACTGGCCTATAGTTGCCCGACTCCTCCCTATTACCTTTCTTGTGAATGGGCACAACATTCGCTAACTTCCAATTTTCTGGGACTACTCCTGTTATCAATGATTGGTTAAATAAATCTGTTAATGGTTTTGCTAGTACACCACTAAGCTCTTTTAATAGCTTTGGGTGTATTCCATCAGGTCCCATTGACTTATTTGTCTTTACTTTTGACAGATGAAATAGAACCTCTTCCTCTGTAAACTCACGTGTAATAAATGACTCATTTATCCTTTTTCTTAACTGAGGTCCCTTTCCTTCATTTTCATCTGTAAATACCGAACAAAAATATTCATTGAGGCAGTCAGCTAGACCTTTATCCTCATCTACATACCTTCCTTCTTTTGTTTTTAATCTAACTAATCCTTGTTTTACTTTTCTTTTCTCATTTATGTATCTAAAAAAGGTTTTGTCCCCCTTTTTTACTGACTGTGCTATTTTCTCTTCTGTGTGTGATTTGGAAGCTCTTATAACTTGCTTAGCCTCTTTCTGCCTAATCTTATAGGTCATTCTGTCTTCCTCACTCTGGGTTTTTTTATAATTACTAAAGGCTAACTTTTTGTTTTTTACTATTTTGGCTACATCTGTGGAGTACCACAGTGGTTTCTTGAATTTTTTGCTTTTACTGACAAGCCTAATGCAATTTTCTGTTGCCTTCAGTAGTGCAACTTTTAAATAATCCCATTTCTTTTGGACTCCATTTAAATTGCTCCAGTCTGATAATGACTCCTTTACACATATTCTAATTTTGGAAAAGTCTGTTTTTCTAAAGTCTAAAACTTTAGTTTTTGTGTGGTGTGACTCAGTCACTGTTCTTATATTAAACCACACTGACTGATGATCACTGGATCCTAAACTTTCACCTACAGTAATATCTGATACCAAATCTCCATTTGTTAACACTAAATCTAGTATGGCCTCTTTACGAGTTGGCTCCTCAACGACTTGTTTTAGAGACAATCCCAGTAGGGAGTTTAGAATATGTGTGCTCCTGGCACAAGTAGCTATTTTTGTTTTCCAATTTACATCAGGAAGATTAAAGTCACCCATGATGATAACTTCCCCCTTCATTGTCATTTTAGCTATTTCTTCAACTAGTAGATTATCTAACTCTTCAATTTGTCCTGGGGGCCTATAAATCACACCTACACGAGTTACTGTGTGATTACCAAATTCTAACGTAACCCAAACTGACTCTATGTTCGCCTCACTAACCTTTATTAGGCTAGATTTTATGCTATTCTTTACATACAGGGCCACCCCTCCCCCTTTCTTGCCTTCCCTGTCTTTTCTATATAAAGAGTACCCTGGTATTGCTATGTCCCAGTCATTTTTCTCATTATACCATGTCTCAGTAACAGCGACTAAATCTACACTATCAGTTGCCATTATTGCCACAAGTTCATGGATCTTATTCCCTAAACTGCGAGCATTTGTAGACATGACTCTAAGCTTAGCATTTTTTAACACACTTGCTACAGGCACCTTCTGTCCTTGTTTTGGGGGACAATTGGATTGATGTTTTATCACCCTTTTGCCCCCCCCCCCCTCCTAGTTTAAATACATCCTAGCAAAACCTCTGAACTGCTCACTGAGAACATTTGTTCCCTTTTGAGAAAGATGCAAACCATCTTTTTTGTACAGTTTATTTCCATTCCAAACAGAGCTACCATGAGCAATAAAGCCAAATCCTTGCTCCCGACACCATTCACCAAGCCACAAGTTAAAGTCCCTAATACGCATCCGCCTGTCATTCTGAGTGTTATGCACAGGCAGAACTTCAGAGAATGACAATGTGGAAGCAACCTGCCGTATATCATTGGCAAAAACACTAAAAACTTCCTTAACCTCTGAAACCTCATTGCAAGCCAAGTCATTTGTCCCTAAATGGACAAGTACATCCAATTCCCCTTCCTGCTTTTCTTGCTTAACAATATTACAGATACGTCTCCTGTCTCTGTGAGCAGTAGCTCCGGGAAGACACCTCACAAGACCACCATTGTCCATCTCCACACCTCTTATGATGGAATCCCCCACCAACAACTGCTTTCTATTCGGCCTCACCATAGTCTTCAAGCCTCTCTGCACAACACCACTAGCCTCAGTGCCTCTCTGCACAACACCACTAGCCTCAATGCCTCTCTTCACAACACCACTAGCATTATATTGAATAAGTAATCTGCTCCTATGGAATCAGTGTATCTTGTCATTGTCCTTTTTGCTTAATTTGTAAAGCGCTCAGGATAAGATCTGTATGTAAGAACTTTAAATAAATAAATACTCTTGGTTGAAGCTGCACCTCCATTTTTTAAAGTATTACTTAGACTACTTCAATTATCTTTAACAAACCTGCAACTTCTGATGCAAACAGGAAGTGGCTGAGAATTCCCAGTCAATCCTGGCCCACCA
The DNA here is from genome assembly GCF_036172605.1 of Pelobates fuscus. Lineage (NCBI taxonomy): Eukaryota > Metazoa > Chordata > Amphibia > Anura > Pelobatidae > Pelobates > Pelobates fuscus. The sequence goes on along the minus strand of NC_086322.1, from coordinate 45,785,500 downwards.
ATTGTTTTCAAAGTGAAAGCTGCAGGTTTACCAAAAACTCTAACTTAGCTTTTGCACAGCGCATGACTTTACCTGAAAAATCATTGGTTGTGGCCATGGGCATGTAAGTGCGATAATGTCTGAAAATGACTGCAGTTATAATTAGAAGCATGAAGAGAAACAAGGAGAGAGGACCTTGCATCTTGCACCATAAACTATGCGAACAGCTGAGGTGTTTAGGTGTTTAAGGTATAACTAAATAAAGATCAGAATTCTGTAACAGTTCAATTATTAAAATGTTAGTTTTTTATATCAGCAGTCACAAACGGCTTGTTTTATCCAGTATCAACCATGTAAGCTGTGCTTCCTAAGTGCCCAGGTGTCAATTAACAAAGAGGTATTTTGTAAGCCAACTGAATAGCAGGCTTGATAGCTTGCAGTGAATTTACAGATCGTCAGTAAAACACTGCTCTTATTTCAATCATTCAGTACAAATAAAGAGTTTATTCACGTTTGTGCGCTAAAGTGAATATATGGAGTCTCATTTTTTTTAGCAAAAGCCAAATGGCAGAGTCAGCTACAGAGCAGGAGTTTGCCTTTCTGGCAATACTAGCAATGAACACTGTACAATGTGATACAGTTGGCGTCATTAACGGCCTAGGGCACCCACAGGTCTACTGGCTGCTCATTGTAAGAAGTCTAGCCAAGTGTTAACCCCTTTAATAAGTCATTTGCTGTTTGTTTGTTGTTTTTTCCTATTACTAAGTGGAAACGTGTGCTTTATGTCTAATTAAATATTTCATTCCAGTAGGAGAATCTTTACTTAGGAACATTTCAAATTAAAATAAAGATCATTGTCAAGCAATTCCTGACATGCCTGCAATAAAACCGTCATTTATTCTTCATAAACACAAACTAGGTGGGACGTACGTATGCTGCAATTTATTACCTAAATGTCTAAAGATAATCTATATGCTGTGCATGGGAGACTTGTGTATTACACAAATGTCTACAAAACTGGCTCTCCAAAGAAGGCACATTAAAATAAAGCAGCCTGTTGCTAACGGAAGGTACATTAAAGGGTTACTCCAAGCACACTGACTATTTCAATAATTTGAAGTGGTTATGGTGACTGGAGTTTGTATTTGCAGAGTTTCACAGAGTTTAACCCCTCTGCTGCTGGTGGTGTAACTCCAACTCCTCGAGCATCATTGAAGGGTCAGTATTGAGTTTTGTGTGGCTAATGTGAATTCTGTGTGGGATGCACTTTAATTTACTGAGAGCATAAAGCCATGTTTAATGACATCACCATTACATACTGCAATGCAAAACAGCGTAACATCCGTAAATAGCATCCAAAAGGCAAGAAGCGGTAAATTATAAAGTGGCAGGTTTATAAATCCATCAACTAGCATAAAGCAGTGAGAGTGACAGTACATTTCTAGTTGTTTAATTGCCAAGATAGAACTCATTCAGGCATTGACAATACAGAAACAAGCCCGTAGAGCTGACAGAGGCTGGAAGGCCATGAATACACAGGCATTAGGATTGCACCGGAGTGAGATAACATTCACAGATATTTGCCTATTCATTCACAATTGGTTTATAGACTTCACTCTCTATCCAAACCGTTTAGGAAAACAAACATCTGTTGAACGCATGCTGGGCTGTAAAACCAAAACTAATTAATTCACAAAATAGGGAGTGTGATCATATTATGTGTCCAATTACCCCTTTTGTCTTGTCAGCTGGGCTTTGTTTACTACATTAAGGGTCCCACGTCACAATGCTGTTCACAGCCAGGGCAGTAACAACAGTCGTACAGTAACCTCATGTAATGAACCGATACAACCATTCATAGGTCTCTGGTACCACCAAAAGACGGCTGGGTAAAAATAGTCTGTTCAGAAGATCGCAGCTGGTTCATGTTTATTTACATACCCAGTTATTAAACGAGGCTTTTCAGAAGGTTTGCTTGCTGATTTTATCAGGCTAAGTCCTCGATTCTTCATTCCTTGCTACATACTATGGAACGTCTGATAGTCCTTCAGTAAGCCTCCATAAGCCCCTATACAAACTCCAATTACGTTATTTAACTTTGTGCATTAGGTTCAGGCAGTCTTACATAGCACTTTGTAAAACAGTTCTACAAATATTACATTGTAAACCGGTGAGCAGCTGGTTAATGCAGCAACTGCAGTATTTGTTCAAACCACAGGTTTGCAGTTCTGATAACCAGTAGGGTTAATCTCTCCTTTCATATTTCAGAAGTTAAAAAACATTTCAGAGTTCTCTACTCCTTTCGAAACAACATGTCTAATTAATCTAATAAGTCATTAATTCTAGATGCAAAATGTTAAAAAAAATGTAAATACAGGTGAAGGCAAAGGACTGTGGGAAAAGTCAGTAAATGATTCTGGAAATAGATTTCTTCTGACTACCAATTTTAACTGAGCTAACAGTATAGGAATCAAGTTGTCTCTTATATCTCTCTTTATGTCAAGCCCCTACACAAACTATAACTATATTAGTCGCCTTTGCAGATTACGGTAGGTTTGTTGGCATTTAAACAAATGATCCTGGGAGTAAATGGATTCTTGGAGCAGATCACTAAAAAATAAAAATTGTATGTACACTTTGTGTACAAAGTTTATTGTTCTAAAGTGTATTAACATATTTTACAATAATGCAAATAATACCCCAGGTGACATGGTAAACTCTGTGTGCAGTAAGGCAATTTGAAAAAAAGAAGCATTTTTTGCCTGGCTAACAATAAAATAAGATAAACACGTATTAGAATAATTTTAGTCTACGCCAGTTGTTTTTTGTTTTTTTTTAACATAAAGAAATGTATGCATATCTGATCAAATATGTCACAGTTGTACTAATTCTCTCGGAGCAACACATTTACACATCTAATCTCCAAAATTCCTTCCAGCCAAGAAACGATTCATAAATCATGAGCAGCAGTCACAGAACTAGGATAACACAAACGATAGGAAATTAAATTCCACTGCAATATGTATTAATATCCTTATCAACAAAGCATGACATCAACCCCCCAAAAAAAAAAACATTGCTTGTTGAATATGGTTTAACTCTTATGTCCCCACTAGCAAAGCTAAATAGAAAATGTGCACTATGAGTCTCACCAGAGGGTATAAGTGAAATACTTTATCTCTGATCATCATTGATGAGATAAAAGAGTTGATTAATGTACCAACTGCAGCTTGCTCCAACCTCAGGCTAGCAAGTTTAATTCCCAGTACTGTTGATTATGTCTCTAATATGCCAAAAGTCAATAAACTCTTTAAAATGGACTACAATTGGTAATTAAGTGCGCAGACTGGACATTTTACCCACTTTTTCTAAATAATTATTGAACTTTGATCATGATGGTTTTGAACCAAAAGAACTTTAATTACCTTGATAGGAAAGAGCATTTCAAAATATTCACATGGTTATTCACTGAACCGTCAACTGAGTCCTGCAGCACACTGCATGGCAGCACTTTTCAAGCCTTGCCCATCAACATAAAGCAAATGTTTCCTGGATAAGCATTATGGAGGAAAGTGTTGACAATCAAGTGATCGCTGCTGAGCTCCTCTCTTGACGTAAGGGAAAGACAGGGAATGGTAGATGCAGTTTTGAACAATACTCAAAAACTGTATATTTTTTTTAAACTTAGGCCGTGACGATTCCATTCACAAACTTTCATTGGTTCACTAAAACAGGACAGTACCAGAGTCTGAATGAAATCAATTTGTATCTGTGGGAAATGTGAATCTTGATAAACACAGTGTTTTCAATTTTAAATTAGCATATCAATAATCACATGGCGCTCACTGCTTTAGATCCAAACTGACTTGTGCAAGTATTTGTTTGGATCAGTTCATCCCAATCCAATGCCTTTTATTTGAAATCTAGATAATTCGATCCATCCAGGACTTACCTGTGGAATTTTATCCAATTATTAAAATTCCATGGGTAAATATCAGACAAATTGATTAGTCCAGATTTGGATTAAAGGACATTTGATTCAGACAAACTGGTCCGAACTATTTTGTGCAAACTATCACTTTGTGATAGGGCAATAGAGCGCTCATTAAAGGACCACTATAGGCACCCAGACCACTTCAATTAAGTGGTCTGGGTGCCAGGTCCCCCAGGTTTTAACCCTTCACATGTAAACATAGCAGTTTCAGAGAAACTACTATGTTTACATTGCAGGGTTAATCCAGCCTCTAGTGGCTGTCTTCTTGACAGCTACTAGAGGTGCTTCCCCGACGCTCAATGCGAAAATCGCATTGAGCACGCAGAACGTCCATAGGAAAGCATTGAGAAATGCTTTCCTGTGTACTGATTGAATGCGCGCGCGGCTCCACTCGGGAGCTGACGTTGGAGGGGAGAAGAGGTCACCAGCGCCGAGGGAGCCCGGTGCTGGATAAACATAAGTGGCTGAAGGGGGTTTAACACCTACAGCCAAGCGGGAGGCTGAGGGTGGGGGCATTATATAGTGTCAGGAAAACGAGTTTGTTTTCCTGACACTATAGTGATAACTTAAATGCTCTAAATATAAAACTTGGCAATTTTAAGTGGAAGTGTAAAATTGTATAAGAAAAATTGAGAAAATGAAAAAAAGAAATATCTGTTTATCTGCCAAGAGAGAAACCACTCTGACTTCTACGGTTACGCTGGGAAGAAAAATATATATGTATATTTATCATGAGAAAGAGAATGAAGCTGCTTATAGAAATTTCTGTTCCTAATTTACTTCTTTTTTTTTTTTTGTTTCTCCTTTCTTGCATGAAGCCTGCAAATTCCGGTCTTACTGCTAATGGAAGAAGAAGTAGCTTGAAGAAACTAGCCAGATTCTCTCCCAAGGATGGAGACGCTTTTGATGAAATTAAAATGTTAGGTTGTTCATTTCATCGAGGTATAACATATTTCTTTGGGGGCACAAAGGGTTTACTGTGTAATCAGGGCAATCAACCAAACGCCAGGCAGCTGATGTTTATTCCACTCTGAAAAGTGGAACCAAAAAAAAAAATAGAAGAAAAAAAGAAAACGTGAATGGATACAGCGGCAGACGGCTTCTATTAACTTGTTAAACGCCGTTTCTGATCTGCGTCCAGGGCTGAGCGTGCACAAAGCTGCTGTTTTGAAGGATGCTTACTTTTTTTTTTTGAAGACTAGAGGGATTTTAGGCGAGTAACCTGAACTATGTTGGCATGCCATATATGCCAAAAGGCATTTACCGTACAGTGAAAGCCAAATCAGGTTATTCACGGGCATCAGATTAAGCCACACAATAAAAGTGGCAGTAGTCGTTTTTCACTTAATGAATACCATCTGTCGGTTTTATTTCAGGTCAATGATGCAGGCTATGTAGTGAATTTCTTCAAATCCAGGGGAGAGGCGAAAAAAGAAGAAAAGAAACAAGGGGTTCTGATGTCAGTAGATATATTTTTAGACATAACAACAACAGAATTCACACACGCTTTCAATAAACTACTGTTACACATAAATAAAACAGTACACAATACTGGCAGTTAAGTTCAATTATCAACCCTGCAAGGATGTGTTGCCCTATCTGATGTTCTAACACTCATTTCACAGGAACTTTAAATGCAGGCTCATTAACAGACAGAAATAAAAATGATGTTTATAAACCCGAAGTTAAGAAATGTTATGTAAGTTTAACTTTCATTTCCAGTATCTTTCTTTCTTTTTTCATACTTAGCACTCGAGCTGCCTGACTACATTTTCACAGAATCCTTTAGAGAGGAAAAGCTTTTGGATGACAGATGACCTTAGGACATTGCTCCAAGGACCAAGATTGGACAGTTCTTTTCTAGACGTAGTTCATGAGAGATTATAGTTTTAGAGAAGCTTACACAGAACATAACATAAAATATGTAGGATTTATTTACTTTTAAAATATTTATGTATCTAGATCAAAGTGTTCAACACACAATTAGGACCTTGGAGATCTGAATAAGTCTGGTGTACTTGTAACTTACCAGGGAAATGACTAGCATCTGTGTACCTGATTGCCAAAACACAATAAATTATTGTATACTAAGCACTTGAAATTAATAAGTACAAGAGTAAACCTTATTGGACAAGAATATAACATATTTTGGGGCAACTGAACTACTTGCTGTGCCAGCCAAAAGAAAAAACCTACAGAAAAATAAATATGTATTTAAAATGTGTCTGTCTGCCCCCCTTTAATTATCCCAGATATCCCACATATAGCATTAATTTAACATTTGCTGTAGACTGGATTTCTAATACAATGAGCAAAATGCTTTGTGCACAAGAACAATAGAGAGCAGGCTGCAGGTCAAAGGTATTTAAATTCCGTATTTAGAGAAGGCATACATAAATGACAAGTGCTCTGAAACAAAATATATCAAATTCTATACATGGCAAGATGGCATAATGCCAAACTTTTAACACTTGCAATACAAGTCAGGTAACGTCCGTGTTTAAGAGGAAGGAATAAAAAGGTATGGAAGGAAGATGAGAAGCTGAACAGGATAAAGAAAGGGACTCTGCTGTGATACAGACAGAACATGTCAATACAGTTGTTTGATGACTTTTCAAATCAAGTGGACCATATTTTGGCTAAAGATCTCATTGTATCACTAATGATAGCAGTTGCACAGTGTCTGTAATTTAGCGTAACACTTTGGAGACAGGAAGGACCCCATTTGAACCTTCTTTCAATGTGCCACATTGGCCATGAAGCCCAAGTAGCATTAGCATTCTACTAAAGGCTTACATAAGGTGGAGACAATTCCCATTGGGGTCAAACCCTCCAGACAGACCTCCTTGAGCAATGTAGGTTAGTTTATTACTACTTAGGTCAGTCACTATGTTATTAAAAGTCTTGGTTATTAAACCAGGCAGGAAAGATGGTTGCAGAGTATAGTCACCCACTGCAGAGGCTGTTTCACTGCTAGTCTATCCCATAAAAAAATATAAACAGTCAAACACTTCATCTGTATCCAAGGAGAAGTAAAGAGAAGGTGTTTGAGTGTGGTTGACGAATCGCTTTTTCATAGGCCTGGCAGCCTGGAATAAATTGACTGCAGTGTGAGGGGAACAAGGCGGTTAGCTAAACTTAGACGTCTCTATTAAAACTGCCCATGCCAAGAACCTTGGATTGATTTCAAGGATTTAATGGCGGATGAAACATCTTCTTCCTGGATGTGGGGGTGACAACTCCTTCAATAGGGAAGAAGAAATTGAGGAAAGGGATGTTGAGAAAATTAAAATGTTGATGATATATCAAAGCTTGCAGTTGGAGAAGAGATGATATGGAATGGAGCTGGATATGATCTGGAATGTTAATAACAAGTAAACATCTAAGCCATTCATGTCATACAGGTGGTTGTTGTGTCTGCAGAATCATGGCAAATATGGTTCAAGAAATGAATACATTTTGAACTAACCACGTTTTCCAATTTTTTTGTCACTCAATTTCTCCTACTGCTGCGTTTGCCTACAACTTAAACTTTAAAAATAAAATTTCAGATATCAAAACAGATATCAAACATAGAATACGGGTCTCTCATGAGTAGAAAAGTCAACTAACGATTCCTTTAATATCTATAAACAGGGCAAGGATGACTAACTTTTCCAAATTAAAACAAAAGACTTACTTGGATTTCTTTCTAGAAGGTAGAAACAGGACGAGTTCAAACTTCCTAAATTCGAAACTTTAAAAGTGCTTTCAGTTTATAAATAAATAGGATAACATTTAAAAAAAACAAACATATATACCTAAGTGAATGTGCGTGTCCCGTGCATGTGGGATTGTTCAAAATGCTCTTTGAGATTTCAGAACATCCAGATTCTTCAATCACGAGTCCATAGGGAATACTTAGCATATTACCGGTTACATTACGGTACAGTACATTAACTAGTAGTAAAAGAGTGCATGCATATTTTATTTATATAGCATGAGCAGGTGTACCTAGGACTAGTGGTCATTTTACAGTAGAGAAGGTACACTAAGGGCAGCAAGTATATAGTGTATGGGTATGTATTTTTTATGGCATTAACACATGTACTTAGCAATTTACAGTAGATGGGAGGTACAGAAAGTGCAGCAGTTACACAGTGTGTGGATACTTTATTTATATAGCTCTAACAGCCATAATTTAATTAGCACTTCACAGGTGGCATTACAGTGAATGGGAGGTACAGTGAGTTACACAGTGCCTGGATATATTATTTATATAGCTCTAATAGCCCTACTTAGCACTTTACATGTGACATTACAGTGAATGGGGGGTACAGTGAGTTACACAGTGTGTGGATATATTATTTATATAGCTCTAATAGCCCTACTTAGCACTTTACATGTGACATTACAGTAGATGGGGCTACAGTGAGTTATACATGTTGTATTTACAAAGCAGTGATGTCTGCACTTAGTACTTTACAAGCTACATTACAGTAGCAATTACTACTAACTATTAGAACACAGGTGAAGAGACTGTTATCCCCTTTAAGATGGGGAAAGCACCCTATAGAAAGTACGGTATATGTAAAAAGTAAATGTCCATCGCTGATTTTTTTCCTCACACGCTGTACAATGGATTGTAAATGACTGCTTGAGAAGTAAAAAAAAGCAGGAACTAAGTAACAAGACTTAAGAGAGATACAAAATCCCACCGCACCCAGGAAACAGGTGTAATTATGGCTGACATTACATCTCAGCTCATGTCGTAACACATCAGTCCCCCGGCTTGCAAATTTTCCTTGTACTCAGAGCAACTGGAAACCCTTTCTCAGTACATTTAGCTATAGCCTTTTAGGTATTAAGCAGAATGGTGAGTTTACAAGGATCACTGATGCACTGTGCTCACAATATAAGCAATTACAGGTATCAGTGAAAAAAAAGGAGTTATTTTAAACGGAGTAACTCAATATAACTGACTTTTTATACAACATTGCTCTCTGCACTCTGGATAACAATGCTTGGGAATATCTAATTTCCATAAAATCAAGCAAATTGTCCCCCCTAAAGTGTTCCCCCTATTGTGGCAATCTGGGATTGAAACAGGGGGCTGTTGACTTTGGCAGCCAGTGGGTTAACTCCCAGGCTGCTAGGGCTGCTACCTAGCAGTTCAATCAAGCATAGTTAAATGGTAAAGAAAATACAACTAGACGTGCAAATTGTAGCAGACATGCCTGGCTACATGAGACAGGGGAAGAGGGAGGGAGGCGAAGCAGTTTGCAGTTCTCTTGAGGAGCGAGCGATTACATAGCTCTTTAGCAATTAATAGAGACTTCAGATCTATGCAAACCATTCACAGGGAGTGCATATATCTAAGGTATCCTAGCAGGTCGTAACACAAGCCGGCTATGTTAGACTATCAGCTCCAATTCAATATTTAAGATAACGGTAAAGAATGTAGATACCTTTGAAAAAATCTAAAGTTAAATAATCCTTGCAAGAGGATTACTTACATTCCTCTACTAACATCTTATATCTGGCAATTGTACGCAAGAAGATCAGAAAAACTAAATTCAAAGAGAATTTCAAATTTTAGGCCAATATAGTGGAACTGGAAACATCATTTCAGCTATGTTTTCATTCCAGCTCTTTTGACGTAGAAATCTGAAATGCCAACAGTTCACACTTTAATGAATAGCCCGTGTGTGGCTTTTCTCAAGCTACTTAGGACTCCTTGTTCGAGAAAAAAAAAGAGCTGATTGTACACACATCTGTCCAACCCAGAGCTGAACAGGTTAATCGTGCATTTACACTGTGGAAACACAGACCCACAGCTGTTCCTTAATGCCATGTTCTCAATAATGGTCAAAATGTGTACATGATCCTGCAAGCAAGGAAAGAATTGGGAGCAAGATCCTAAAGAATCTCTTTTAGGAGTCGCAGTTGACCTTGTGCCTGTTTAAGCACCAACTGGAAGTCTGTATCGTTTATGTTTTGTCTCCCTCCAAATGAAATCCGAAAGAAATGTCTGTCGTCGTTCTACAGTAACGTGCTTTAGTACAAGTGGCATGGAGAACAAGACGCCAAGTCAATATTCTTCACACTTGCAGTATAAAAAAATAAATATATATATATATATAAAAATTCCGCGACAAGAAAAAATGTGTTAGAGTAAATTACACAAGCCTCAGCTACACATACATTCTAAGATGCATATGTTCAGCCACACAGACAAAAGAGCTTTTGTACACTACGCTGCAATCTGCTACAGGTTAATTCGCTCAGCTGCTGTGGGTACCTGAAGTCTTATGAAAGTAAATGTACAAGAATGATGTCATTTTAATTCACACGCAAACTGCCACAATGTAAGGCTTAGCCAGCAGAAAAAAAGGATGCATTCTTATTGTAAACCAGACGGCGTTAATTTTATATTTTTTGGAATCGAAATGCCACATTCACTATTAAGGCTTTCAAAATGAACTCTCCTTGAAAGCTCACAGGGACATCGGGAAACAAATTAGAAAATATGTTGTGCAGTTTAGCAATTCTCAACACCAAAAGACGACATGAAAAAGTATGCCAGATGTGCAATGCTTTTTTCCCCCTCCTCTGTCTTGTTTAGTTTTTTTTTTTCTAACAATCTGTACAGTTTCACACTTCTGAAAGGTACGCTTAAGTAAATGTGACTAGCAAGGCAAAACAACATGTGCACAACTTGTTTTGGGGCCAAGTCAGGAGGGAAGTGTATGGTAGAAAGAGAAATTTAAGGAGACATCACAAATACATGCCACAAGCTGAAAGGAGCCTTCAGCTTGTGGCAGCTACTTTCCCAATGGGGCACAAGATACCCCCTATGGCAAGGGTACCTAAAATCTATATGTATCTAATTACAACTGCCATGATACCTTGCCAGCCTTTATGGAACTGCAGTTCTACAAAATCTGGAGATCTGGAGATCGATTAGTGCACAAATTAAAGGGGAACTGTCATATGATATTGGTTCTTGAAAATCACCTTTACACATGTTATGTTAACTTTTTAGGTAACACTCCTTTTTCTTACATATTTAGTTTTAAGATTTTGCAAATTAAATAACAATGCAGTTCATTCCAGGCACAACCAAGGCACACATTTCTCTATGGTTACAGCCAGGTGAAAAAAAAAAAAAAAGAACTTATATTTGACTGTAAACCCAGATGCAGGTGACCAGTTGCAGCATATAGAAATATTCATTTCTAAATGTCATGTTATTTTTGACAAGTCAAATAAAGATTTGTTGACTACAGGGGATAAGTAAATACAATCAAGCTATAGTTAATGGGTTTATTCACTAAATAATTATGGCGAGAGGAAGACTGTTCTGAAATTTAGGCCTATATAGCGGAGTTGTAAAAATGCTCCCCTGTGCTGTAGATTTGGAATGGAATTTCTGAATTGTTGCCAACTCTCTGCAATTCACTATTTGTTGAATGAATCCCTAACAGGTAAGACAATACAGCTATTCCTTTTAAGGGGGAAGCTTCTGTTAGTCTGTGTAGCCTTGTTGAAGTAAAATTACAGGCCCCATAATATATATATAGTCTTTAACAAATCTCTATTTGTTGAATACACTCTTCAAAGGGAGTTTGAGAAAAGTCAAAACTAGACATAGTGAACAGTACCAGGGTTATTCTCTAAAACTTTCAGAACGGTCAGGAATTGACCAGCGAATTCAGTAGTTTATAAAAAAAAAAGAGCCAAATTGTAAACTCTCTCCAACAGTTATTTTCCAATTCTGCTATTGCGGCATGACATTTGAAATTCCCGGCAAATTTTCCCATAATTCCCTTTTTAGTGAATAACCACAGGGTGTATAACTAAATACCAAATAATATTGAATTGTAAACTGAATTGCAAAATTTGTCTAAAGCAGCCAGAGTGAGGCAGAACACTTTTTAAAATCAGCTGTTTTTGCAATTCAATCTTTGAATTAACCCTCCTGTTGTCTTCTGGGAGCTGAAACCGGCCAATCATAAGAACGCGGAAAATACTAAATATTCAAAGGCCCAAATGTAATAAACTAGGATTATTTTATTTGTTTTTCTATATAAATTAAGCAATGATGGCTAGTCTTGGCGCTGCAGACTTTTCCCATTAAGCTTAGCCAGCCTCTTCCCATTAAGCTTAGCCAGCCTCTACAAAATGCAGTGTGCAACTAGCGACAGCACCAAGGTTAATTTTTGTTGCTCTAAAGGAATGACAGCTGTGCCTAGAACATTTTATCACAGACAGGTGATTTCAATAGGAAATGCAAAAGAAAACACACATGATTTTAAATGACTAAAATGATTTTTTAAGCTGTGCTGAATACCCATTAACCCCTTTGCATGCATAAAGCACATCCCAAAGATATTCTCGCCTTCCAGGCAATAAACATATAAAGAAGGTATTTAGCACTCCAATGTGTAAATATCGTAAAACATTTTGTGCTCAGCTTCCACTAAGATAACACCAATCACCTCATCCAACTGCCCCCTTGCTGTTTACACAAAGGCTAGATTAAAAGTAGGTTCAGGCTGTTGGAAACTGTCAACTGGCTGCCACTGGGGAGGTTACTAGAATTGATTGCTTGGATTACCAAGATAGAGGGAGCGGGTCAGGGTTTTTTTTTTTTTTTTTTAAAGGGAGAACAGATTGGTGGAGGCTGTTTAAATCCATCCTAGAGTCAATGTTTTAGTTATGCTAAACTAACTTTTCAAGGTACAGGTCTGGGCCTTCAGTCCACCAGCAAAATAAATAAAAGGTTCCTTGGTAGAACGTCCACATCTGCTATGTCCACACAGAACATGCCACAAAGTAATGATGGAGGAGATGAGACAATGTGTGGGTATTTAAGGAATGCAAGTCTTTACCTTATAAAAATAAACATTTGACCACAGGAGACATCTTAAGACGTGTTTGCAATTAAAACGTACCTCTTGCTGAGTCGGAAAATGCAATTATTCCCATTATGAGGAATGCAAACTGGTATTCCATTCTGGGAGGGATTACACCAATAAATGACCAATAGATTCCTAAAAAATAAATAATAAATGATGCCATCAGTCAATTGCTACAAGAAGATGTATTCTACAAACACATACCACTTCTATGAGCACAATCCTCACTACCTCATATTCATGCAAATTAAAAATATCTTGTTGAATTTTCTTGTTTGTGTCATCCCCCACACTGTACAGCGCTAGGGAGTATGTTGGCGCTTTATAGATAAAAATACAAATCCGACGAGGTAAAAATGGTCTGAGATGTTACAGCAATTTTGCTTTGTGTGTCACGTTTTTAGCTTTAGATTTGTCTAGGTTCAGGACAAAACCCAACTTTAAATGCTAGACAATATAGGTACCTTACTAAAACCTTGACACTATTGGGAGATTAAAGGGTTGTTATATGCGGTAATTCTTTATATCCACTGTTGTTCATAACATAAACATTAGAATACAAATGTAAGTCAGTTACAAAAAAACAATATTCTTAAAATAAAAAGAAAAATGTATCTCTTGATTGTTGGCTATAACAATTCAAAAAAACGGACCCAATTGACTCTGCGTTCCTGCAACTGTGTATTTGACAGTGAAAAGTCAGATACTATTACATAGAGAACACAGATGTCAAGGAAAATTAGGATTTATAAATGAAACGCAAGACAGCCCAAAGGTGTATATTAATTACACCTAAATTCTCTACTTTACTCTCACTCTCTAAACAGTGTCGGAATTCCCGGCTCATGTAAACTGCCTGATCTAAATGCTTTCTACCCCTGGGGATACACAACAATCCTTGTATTGAATCCAACAAGTTAAATAATTACATCTTGTATTTGGCTTACAAATTTAGCAGCGGGGCCCTTAACTAATTTCTTGCCAGACTGGCCTAAGGCGCGTTGTGAAGCACCCTTTGGAGGTAAAGAGTGAAACTGTCAAAATCAATCTTCTTGTGCAAATACTGGAGTAAAAATAGATCCATGTGCTGGGGTGTACCAGTATGCAAGTCATATTGATAAACTGAAATAAAAGACTGCATTGACAGTTTTCTACACCTCTTTGGCGAAGTAACCGCACATATCAGTAAATGAATGCCATTTTTATAGGCTCTCTCCTCCATTATTTTCCTGGGATTTAAAGAATAAACTCAGTTTTTGGCCATGTGAGGCATTGAAATCATACTTCTCCTTTAACAGAGACCCCATGGAAAAAGATAACTATAGGACAGTGATACAATTAGTGTGACAGCATTAGATTCAGTTTTGCTAAATTACAATTTAAAAATGTATTCACCTGCAGAGTGTTTACAATACATTTGCTACTGTTTCAGAGCTTTTTTTTTTTTTTTTTCTTTACATTTTATTACTAAAAACAATTCAATGATAGGTTCTTTATTTTTCATAAAAAAAGTATAGGGCAAAATTGTCAAATGTATATGAACAAAACTTGACTCATTACCTTTTACCTGCTTTAAAGCAAAGGTGACCATACTAGGCAAGTAATACATTGAAGGCTACAAAACAAAAAACAAAAAAACATTCCACTAAAACAGCAATTGTTGTTTAAGGACAACGATGGCAAACCTTCGCACTCCAGATGTGTGTGAAATACATTTCAAGGGGAACATAGTTTAGACACCTCAGCTGAGAAAAGCTGGAACATTGTACAGCGCTACGGAATTTGTTGGCGCTATATAAATAATAATAATAATGATAATAATAATATTAATAATAATAATATGCTATAGGTAGGTAGAACATCTTGATAGGAGAAAGGACTTACATTTAGAAAGAAAAAAAGAACCACTACTTAATGAGAGGAAAAAAAGAAGCATGTCTAGGAATTATGGTATACACCTGGGTCACATAATTATGTATTTTAAAACCATGACATATAACAATTGATTATGATTATTTTCTAAACATATGATAGTAGTGCTGACTTGATTGGAATATAAATCATGTGCAGAATTCCATATAGTATCAAACATGATTGATATTATGTGTTGATACTCAATAACACCATATTGGGATGTGTTTAAGTATTAAACACTGTATTATGTATCAATTAGTAACTATTGTTAAAAGAAAAAAACAATGCATTTTATAACGTATACACCTGACCAAATGTACAATTTAGTAATTTCTAATAACTAACATAAACATATGCAATATGTAGTAGCCCAGGTGACATACAGTAACATGAGATAATTATGAATTAATATGCAGCAACTACTAAAACAGAAAAACTATTATACCCATTTATTCTACACCCTTGGGATATTATGAGATCACAAGTATCTCTAATATGTATGACTTCCTTTATGGCTTTTTCATATACACGTGCTAATCTATATAATGCATTCCAATGCATGACATATCTCATGGGCCAAAACATATATTATTTCAAAATGTTTACCTTAAGGTTAGATTGTGATAGTGTGACAGCACGTGAGAGGCTACCAACTAAGCCCAACTACTGATGCTAAAATATTAAAGTATACATTTTACCCTATTTAAAAATAAAAATCTGATTAAATACAAATGTAGTTGAGTCTTGCACCAGTATCAGCTAATTTAAGGCGAAGGCAGACATATTCACACCAACAATGTACAAAGGCCAAAAGAGGTCCATTACGAGTATTAAAATTATAACAATGAGTTAAAATCCACCCGAAATAACATGTTAGGAGCCAGAGCTGATATCAGATGAATATAGGAAATACAGAAATTAATATTTGAACTCACCTCCAACGTGTCTAAGTCAATTAGGTTCTCAGTCTGCTGAACCCTAACACGGTCACTGGGCATCCAATAGCCCTGTCTGCTGCCCCATGAGCTCCTTTTCATCAGATCCAGATGGCACAATCAGCCCCGCGCTGCCCAGCAGATGCCCGTCCAGTGGGTATGTGGGGCTAGAAGTGCAGGAGGTTGTGCATTAGTAAGGTTTCCACTACGGCCAGCAGTTTAGGTGTAAAGACTGCCTGTGCCCCAGACAGGGGGTAAATCCAGCAGCTGCACTGCCTTTTTACTGCTGAACACAAACACCACACTCTTATTAAAGAATCCTAGAAGCCAAGCACTGCTCTGTACCCTGGGGTATCCAGGCTGCCTTCTGCCAAGGGGTCCTGGTTGGGTCCCTGCTGATGGCTCCTGACTGGGTCCCTGCTGATGGCTCCTGCCTGTGGCTCCTGGCTAGGTCCCTGCTGATGGCTCCTGGCTGGGTCCCTGCTGATGGCTCCTGGCTGGGTCCCTGCTGATGGCTCCTGGCTGGGTCCCTGCTGATGGCTCCTGGCTGGGTCCCTGCTGATGGCTTCTGGCTGGGTCCCTGCTGATGGCTCCTGCCTGTGGCTCCTGGCTGGGTCCCTGCTGATGGCTCCTGCCTGGGTCCCTGCTGATGGCTCCTGCCCGTGGCTCCTGGCTAGGTCCCTGTTGCTAGCTCCTGACTGAGTTCCTGCTGATGATGGTTCCAGGCTAATCAGGTCCCTGCTTGTGTATCCAGTCTGGGTTCCTACTGATGGCTCCTGCTGACTCTCCCCGGGTGGCTGTTCAGGGTGATCCCGGGTAGGAGGCTGCTCAGGGTGGCTGCTCAGTGTGACTCTCCCCGGGTGGCTGCTCGGGGTGATCCCGGGTACATAGAGGATGAGCCTTGCAGTGCGCTAACCCGCAGGCTTTGTGATTCAAGGGGACCGCAGAGCAGAACAGAAGACACGCCCACCTGAAAACTTCCCACCAATGAGCGCAGCTCTCTTCTCTCCAGTCCTATAGCAGTGCTGTACTCTTTAACCCTTAGCAGCCTGCAGCACTTACTCCTGGAGTCCCCTGCATGCTCCAGAGAGATAAACTGAGCCTCACACTGAACGGCTGCTGCTGGTGGGAAAAATACACAATGCACACAACACATGACACAGTGTACACAACATAGGACACAGTGCACAAATCAGAATGCACACAATACAGGACACAATGCACAATACATAGTGCACTCAACATATGGAACAGTGCACACAGCAAAGGACACAATGCACAGCACAATGCACACAATGCACACATCACAGTGCACACAACACAGGACCCAATCCACACATCACAGGGCACACAACACAGGACACAGCGCACACAACACAGGACACGGTGCCCACAACATAGGGAACAGCATACACAACACAGGGCACAGCGCACACAACACAAGAAACAGTACACATGACACAGTGCACACAACATAGGGCACAGTGCACACAACATAGGGCACAGTGCACACAACATAGGGCACAGTGCACACGATACAGGACAGAATGCACACAACACAGGGCACAGCTCACACAACACAGGACACAGTACACACAACATGGGACACAGTACACACAACATGGGACACAGTGCATGCAACACAGGACACAATTCACACAATACAGGAAACAGCACACACAACACAGGGCACATAACAAAGGGCAATACATACAACACAGGGCACAAAGGGCAATGCATACAACACAAGGCACAATGCACACAACTCAAGACACAGTGCACACAACTTGGGAAGTACACACAACACACGAAACACACAGTGTATACAATGTAGTACATACAACGCAATACAATATATAAAATGTAGTACACACAACATAATACATAGTAATAGTAAATCATACATACAATGCACAGTATACACAGACACACACATAGTACAAAGCACACACAGAGCCATGTGCTTAGGGTCATATACAGTATACACTGCCATAAACACAATGCATAGTACACAGTACAGGCATAGGCACAATGCACAATACACACAGTACACACATACATACACAGAGTGCACACATACATACACAAATATTACAAAGCATATACAGAGTGATGCACTTAGGGTCATATACACACTGCATATACACAATACACTGAACACAGAGGAAACATGTAAGTTCTCAAAATGTCTACAACGGTTTGACAAATTACACTGGGACTCCTGGCACTATAGCCACTAAAGTGGGCTGTATTGGTTTTGGTGTTCAGTATATTCCTTTTTATAGAGAGTAACACAATAGAGTACAAAGAGAATAAAACACAATAAACAACAATTATAGAACAATACAATACAAAGAGAGTAACACAATTTACAAACACTTATAGAATGACAAATTACAAATAAAGTAACACACTATGCAGCAGTGACAGAATTATACAGTACAAATACACAATAGACAGTACTCACACATTGATACAGTACCAAACAAGTAATGAATAATAGACAGCAATTAAAGAGTAATACAGTACAAAGAAAGTAACAAACAATATACAGCACTTAACACATAATACAGCACAAATAGATTAACAATATAACACAATGTATGGAATAATACAGAGCAACACACTCAATAGACAGTAAATATCATCAGAAACAAAAGATACCACAAACAGAATAACATACATAATTTACAATGCAAGCAAAACAACACACACAAACAATAGTAAACATACACAAGAGAATGTACAACCCATATGCACTTAGACTGTACATATAGAGTAACTCATGCTGGCTATAAGCACATACAACACACTATAAACAGTGTAATATAACACAAATTGACAGAAAGTACAGAATAACATAAACTCAGTAGGCAGTTTATAAAGAGCAATAAATAATGTCATTACCCACAAAATATCACAGAGTAACGCCTATGCCATAGAGGCTCTATAAAAGCTAAGCCACCCAGTATACACAGCCCAACAGACAGTCCATATGGAACCATACAAACTGCCAGTGCATATTAAAAACAGTACACGGGGAATACATAGAATAATACACAATAGATAACCTACAGTAGTAGGTCAAGAAACTCTGAAACATACGCATAATATAAAGTCCATGTAACTGACGCAAGACAAACTGTATGTACCTACATAATAATAATACGTTAAAAATAATACACAATGGCATTCATTACAGAATGACACACGGAAAACAGTCCAGTGAACATCACTGTGTCAGGAAGCACAGACAGAGTACACAAAGAGTAACACACACTATCAGTATGCGCCTGCTGAAACATTAAAGAGAGTATAAAAGACACATAAAAGAGTACACAAAGAGTAACACACACTGTTAGCAAAGTGGCACACATAATAGAATACAGGAAAAAAAAGTACCACACTATCAGTAAGCACTGATTAACACATACAAGATAATACACAAAGAGTAACACATATAGTGTTCGCGTTCGCCGCGGCGGGCGGACACATGCGCAGTTCGATCCGCCCCCTATTCGTCATCATTGGGCAAACTTTGACCCTGTGCCTCTCGGTCAGCAGACACATTACAGCCAATCAGCAGCACTCCCTCCCTTCCACACCCTGCAACCTCCCTCCCAGCATCCATTTTCGATTCATTCTGAAGCTGCATGCTTAGTGAGAGGAGGGAAAGTTTAGCTGCTGCTGATTAGATAGGGAAATTGATAGCTAGGCTAGGGTATTCAGTGTCCACTACAATCCTGAAGGACTCATCTGATCTCTGCTGTAAGGACAGCACCCCAAAAAGCCCTTTTTAGGGCTATAACATCAGGCTGCTTTTTTTTTTTTTTTCCCTGTGTAATGTAATTGCAGGTGCCTGCCTGCCAGCTTCTGTGTGAGGTTCACATTGGATACTGTGCCTACTTGCCCAGTGCCACCACTCATATCTGTTTTTACAATAGGTTAAGCTTTACATTTAAAATAAATATTTTTTTTTCACTGTAATAGAAGAGCAGTTGCCTGCCTGCCTGCCAGCTTCTGTGTCAGGTTGGATGCCTTGCCCATTTCCACAGTTAGTGCCACCACTCATATCTGTTTTAACAATAGGTTAAGCTTTACATTTAAAATAAATAATTTTTTTTCACTGTAATAGAAGAGCAGTTGCCTGCCTGCCAGCTTCTGTGTCAGGTTGGATGCCTTGCCCATTTGCACAGTCAGTGCCACCACTCATATCTGTTTTAACAATAGGTTAAGCTTTACATTTAAAATAAATATTTTTTTTCACTGTAATAGAAGAGCAGTTGCCTGCCTGCCAGCTTCTGTGTCAGGTTGGATGCCTTGCCCATTTGCACAGTCAGTGCCACCACTCATATCTGTTTTAACAATAGGTTAAGCTTTACATTTAAAATAAATAATTTGTTTTCACTGTAATAGAAGAGCAGTTGCCTGCCTGCCAGCTTCTGTGTCAGGTTGGATGCCTTGCCCATTTGCACAGTCAGTGCCACCACTCATATCTGTTTTAACAATAGGTTAAGCTTTACATTTAAAATAAATAATTTTTTTTCACTGTAATAGAAGAGCAGTTGCCTGCCTGCCAGCTTCTGTGTCAGGTTGGATGCCTTGCCCATTTGCACAGTCAGTGCCACCACTCATATCTGTTTTAACAATAGGTTAAGCTTTACATTTAAAATAAATATGTTTTTTCACTGTAATAGAAGAGCAGTTGCCTGCCTGCCAGCTTCTGTGTCAGGTTGGATGCCTTGCCCATTTGCACAGTCAGTGCCACCACTCATATCTGTTTTAACAATAGGTTAAGCTTTACATTTAAAATAAATAATTTTTTTTCACTGTAATAGAAGAGCAGTTGCCTGCCTGCCAGCTTCTGTGTCAGGTTGGATGCCTTGCCCATTTGCACAGTCGGTGCCACCACTCATATCTGTTTTAACAATAGGTTAAGCTTTACATTTAAAATAAATAATTTTTTTTCACTGTAATAGAAGAGCAGTTGCCTGCCTGCCAGCTTCTGTGTCAGGTTGGATGCCTTGCCCATTTGCACAGTCAGTGCCACCACTCATATCTGTTTTAACAATAGGTTAAGCTTTACATTTAAAATAAATATTTTTTTTCACTGTAATAGAAGAGCAGTTGCCTGCCTGCCAGCTTCTGTGTCAGGTTGGATGCCTTGCCCATTTGCACAGTCAGTGCCACCACTCATATCTGTTTTAACAATAGGTTAAGCTTTACATTTAAAATAAATAATTTGTTTTCACTGTAATAGAAGAGCAGTTGCCTGCCTGCCAGCTTCTGTGTCAGGTTGGATGCCTTGCCCATTTGCACAGTCAGTGCCACCACTCATATCTGTTTTAACAATAGGTTAAGCTTTACATTTAAAATAAATAATTTTTTTTCACTGTAATAGAAGAGCAGTTGCCTGCCTGCCAGCTTCTGTGTCAGGTTGGATGCCTTGCCCATTTGCACAGTCAGTGCCACCACTCATATCTGTTTTAACAATAGGTTAAGCTTTACATTTAAAATAAATATTTTTTTTCACTGTAATAGAAGAGCAGTTGCCTGCCTGCCAGCTTCTGTGTCAGGTTGGATGCCTTGCCCATTTGCACAGTCAGTGCCACCACTCATATCTGTTTTAACAATAGGTTAAGCTTTACATTTAAAAGAAATAATTTTTTTTCACTGTAATAGAAGAGCAGTTGCCTGCCTGCCAGCTTCTGTGTCAGGTTGGATGCCTTGCCCATTTGCACAGTCAGTGCCACCACTCATATCTGTTTTTACAATAGGTTAAGCTTTAGATTTAAAAGAAATAATTTTTTTTCACTGTAATAGAAGAGCAGTTAGTTGTCTGCAAGCGTCTGGGTGTCAGGCCTACTTCAGCGTGTGCTCTGCAGACCTGTGCCAGCGTGCTTTGACAGTTGCCAATCATATCTGGTGTCTCTTTAGCGTGCTTTTACAAAGAAAAAAGGTTTCCAGTGTAAGCTAATAGCAGCCAGTCAGTGTCCTTCAAGCGGCTCTGTCAGGCCTTCCTTCAGC
Organism: Pelobates fuscus; assembly: GCF_036172605.1. Classification (NCBI taxonomy): domain Eukaryota; kingdom Metazoa; phylum Chordata; class Amphibia; order Anura; family Pelobatidae; genus Pelobates; species Pelobates fuscus. The sequence continues at coordinate 45,763,751 of NC_086322.1, read as the reverse complement.
GTGTGCCCTGCACAACCCTGCCAGCGTACTTTGACAGTTGCCACTCATATCTGGTGTCTCTATAGCGGGCTTTTACAAATAAAAAAGGGTTCTAGTGTAAGCTAATAGCAGCCAGTCAGTGTCCTTCAAGCGGCTCTGTCAGTCCTTCCTTCAGCGTGTGCTCTGCAGACCTGTGCCAGCGTGCTTTGACAGTTGCCAATCATATCTGGTGTCTCTATAGCGTGCTTTTACAAAGAAAAAAGGTTTCTAGTGTAAGCTAATAGCAGCCAGTCAGTGTCCTTCAAGCGGCTCTGTCAGTCCTTCCTTCAGCGTGTGCTCTCCAGAACTGTTCCAGTGCACATTGCCAATCATATCTGGTGTCTCTATAGCGTGCTTTTACAAAGAAAAAAGGTTTCTAGTGTAAGCTAATAGCAGCCAGTCAGTGTCCTTCAAGCGGCTCTGTCAGTCCTTCCTTCAGCGTGTGCTCTCCAGAACTGTTCCAGTGCACATTGCCAATCACATCTGGTGTCTCTATAGCGTGCTTTTAAAACCAAATTTTTTTTTTCACTGTTATAGATTGAATAGCAGTTACTTGTCTTCAAGCGGGTGTGTCAGGCCTACAGTGTGTGCTCTGCAGAACTGTTCAAGTGCACATTGCCAATCATATCTGGTGTCTCTATAGCGTGCTTTTACAAAGAAAAAAGGTTTCTAGTGTAAGCTAATAGCAGCCAGTCAGTGTCCTTCAAGCGGCTCTGTCAGTCCTTCCTTCAGCGTGTGCTCTGCAGACCTGTGCCAGCGTGCTTTGACAGTTGCCAATCATATCTGGTGTCTCTATAGCGTGCATTCACAAAGAAAAAAGGTTTCTAGTGTAAGCTAATAGCAGCCAGTCAGTGTCCTTCAAGCGGCTCTGTCAGTCCTTCCTTCAGCGTGTGCTCTCCAGAACTGTTCCAGTGCACATTGCCAATCATATCTGGTGTCTCTATAGCGTGCTTTTAAAACCAAATTTTTTTTTTCACTGTTATAGATTGAATAGCAGTTACTTGTCTTCAAGCGGGTGTGTCAGGCCTACAGTGTGTGCTCTGCAGAACTGTTACAGTTCACATTGCCAATCATATCTGGTCTCACAGTAGCTTGCACGCATAGTACCACTAATCCCCCAAAAAATGACAGGCAGAGGCAGGCCACCCCGCAGGGGCCGTCGTGGTCGTGGTGCTGTGATTCCCTTTTGCCCTAGAATAATGCCCAGTTTTCAGAGGCCACGTACCCTGAACTTGAAAAGTTCTGAGGACATAGTTGACTGGCTAACACAGGACACCCAATCTTGTACAGCCTCCGCTCGGAACCTTGACGCACCATCCTCCTCCAGCTTAGCTTCAGGCACCTCTCAAGATACCACTCAGCCGCCTGCCGCCACCACCAAAACTAGCACCACAGCCGCTTTACTTGGTATGTCAGAGGAGTTATTCACACACCCGTTTGAAGAAATGAGTGATGCGCAACCATTATTGCTAGAGGATGTAGATAACAGGGATATGTCTCAGGCAGGCAGCATTAAACACATGGAGGTACGGTGTGATGATGATGATGTTGTACCCGCTGCTGCTTCCTTTTCTGAGTTGTCAGATACAAGCGAAGCGGTTGATGATGACGATGCGTCCATGGATGTCACGTGGGTGCCCGCTCGGCAAGAAGAAGAACAGGGCGAAAGTTCAGATGGGGAGACAGAGAGGAGGAGGAGACGAGTTGGAAGCAGGGGGGGGTCGTCGCAAGGAGCTAGTGGCACAGTCAGACAGCATGCATTGGCACCCGGGGTCAGCCGGACAGCACGCCAATCAACGCATGCTGTGTCCACCACCAGAATGCCGTCATTGCAGAGCTCAGCAGTGTGGCATTTTTTTTGTGTGTCTGCCTCGGACAACAGCGATGCCATTTGCAACCTGTGCCAAAGGAAACTGAGTCGTGGGAGGTCCAACACCCACCTAGGTACAACTGCTTTGCGTAGGCACATGATCTAACATCACAAACGCCTATGGGATCAACACATGAGTACAAGCAGCACGCCTACTCTAAGTCGCCATCCTCCTCCTGGTCTAGCATCTTCAGCCACGTCAACCACTGCTGTCCTTCTTGCCCCCTCTCAACCATCCGCCACTCCGTCTCCCGCCTTGAGCAGTTCCCGCTCATCTGCCCACAGTCATGTGTCTGTCAAGGACATGTTTGAGCGTAAGAAGCCAATGTCACCAAGTCACCCCCTTGCCCAGCGTCTGACAGCTGACTTGTCCGAACTATTAGCCCGCCAGCTTTTACCATACAATCTGGTTGAGTCTGAGGCGTTCAAAAAATTTGTAGCTATTGGGACACCGCAGTGGAAGGTACCCGGCCGGAATTTCTTTTCACAAAAGGCAATCCCCAACTTGTACTCGATTGTGCAAAAGGAAGTCATGGCATGTCTGGCACACAGTGTTGGGGCAAGGGTCCATCTGACCACTGATACCTGGTCTGCAAAGCATGGTCAGGCCAGGTATATCACCTACACTGCGCATTGGGTAAACCTGCTGACGGCTGACAAGCAAGGAATGCGTGGCATTGCAGAGGAGTTGGTGACACCGCCACGAATTGCAGGCAGTCCTGCTGCCACCTCCTCTACTCCTCCTACTCCATCCTCTTCCATAACCTCCTCGGCTGAGTCCTCTTGTGCTGCTGCGTCTTGCTCCACATCAACGGCACCCCCCCAGCTCCCCAGGTACTATTCCACATCCCGGATACGGCAGTGTCACGCCGTCTTGGGTTTGACTTGCTTGAAAGCAGAGAGTCACACCGGACAAGCACTACTGTCCGCCCTGAACGCACAGACTCCGCAGCAACTGGATATCGGCAAAGTGGTGTGTGACAACGGAAATTTTTTTATAGCGGCATTGAAGTTGGGCAAGTTGACACATGTGCCGTGCATGGCACATGTGTGTAATCTGATCGTACAACGCTTTGTGCATAAGTACACAGGCTTACAGGACGTCCTGAAGCAGGCCAGGAAGGTGTGTGGCCATTTCAGGCGTTCCTACACGGCCATGGCTCACTTTGCCGATATCCAGCGGCGAAACAACATGCCAGTGAGGCGCTTGATTTGCGACAGCCCTACACGTTGGAATTCAACACTCCTAATGTTCGACCTCCTGCTCCAACAAGAAAAAGCTGTTAATGAATATTTGTATGACCGGGGTGCTAGGACAGCCTCTGGGGAGCTGGGAATTTTTTTGCCACGTTACTGGACGCTCATGCGCAATGCCTGTAGGCTCATGCGTCCTTTTGAGGAGGTGACAAACCTAGTCAGTCGCAACGAAGGCACCATCAGCGACATCATACCATTTGTTTTCTTCCTGGAGCGTGCCCTGCGAAGAGTGCTGGATCAGGCTGTAGATGAGCGTGAAGAGGAAGAGGAAGAGTTGTGGTCACCATCACCACCAGAAACAGCCTTATCAGCATCGCTTGCTGGACCTGCGGCAACGCTGGAAGAGGATTGTGAGGAAGAGGAGTCAGAGGAGGATTGTAGCTTTGAGGAGGAGGAGGAGGAGCAAGACCAAACACAACAGGCATCCCAGGGTGCTCGTTGTCACCTATCTGGTACCCGTGGTGTTGTACGTGGCTGGGGGGAAGAACATACCTTCAATTACATCAGTGAGGAGGAGGAACGGGAAATGAGTAGCTCGGCATCCAACCTTGTGCAAATGGGGTCTTTCATGCTGTCCTGCCTGTTGAGGGACCCTCGTATAAAAAGGCTGAAGGAGAACGACCTGTACTGGGTGTCCACGCTACTAGACCCCCGGTATAAGCAGAAAGTGGCGGAAATGTTACCGAATTACAACAAGTCGGAAAGGATGCAGCATTTGCAAAATAAATTAAAAAGTATGCTTTACACAGCGTATAAGGGTGATGTCAGAGCACAACGGGAATCTAACAGAGGGAGAGGTGGAAGTCATCCTCCTCCTCCTCCTCCCACGACCACGCCGGCAAGGACAGGACGCTTTAAAGACGTGTTGTTGATGGAGGACATGCAGACCTTCTTAAGTCCTATGCATCGCCACAGCCCTTCGGGATCCACCCTCAGAGAGCGACTCGACCGACAGGTAGCAGACTACCTCGCCTTAACTGCAGATATCGACACTCTGAGGAGCGATGAACCCCTTGACTACTTGGTGTGCAGGCTTGACCTGTGGCCTGGGCTATCCCAATTTGCGATAGAACTTCTGGCCTGCCCCGCTTCAAGTGTCCTGTCAGAAAGGACCTTCAGTGCAGCAGGAGGTATTGTCACTGAGAAGAGAAGTCGCCTAGGTCAAAAAAGTCTAGATTACCTCACCTTTATTAAGATGAATGAGGGATGGATCCCGAAGGGACTGACACTGGGCGATACATTCGATTAAAAAAGGCCTGATGAGATGAGCTGCCTTGGGCTAAAAATGGTCCACACGCTGCTGTATTTTAGCTCTGAATGACGTTTGACTTGCGTGACTTATCCGCCACCAACTAGGGTTCAAGCCGCCATGTTTTAGGGCACTTTCTGCCTGTGAAACAAACATCAATTTTTCTGGCCGCTGCTACAGCAGCGGCTGCAACAATACCAAATTTTTCAGGCATGTGTACATGCCTAATTTTTCGGCCCACTGGTGCAGCACTGTGGCTTCAAAAACCAAACCAAAAAAAAATCCTCCAAGATGGCACCAATATACCAGTGGTCTAAGCATCTTCCCACCTTGGCCTAAAAAGGGGAGGTGATTCAACAGTTAAAAATCTCTGCCATTTACACGTCCACTGATAGGAGACGCGGAAGGTATTAAACTGATATGAACAATACTCCACTCCTATCAGTAGGTCCGTCCCATTGTGATTTATGCCCCCCACCCACCGCGCAGGGATGGGGGCCGGGAGGGAGGAAAGTAGGCCCCCCATTGTGATTTATGGCCCCCACCCACCGCGCAGGGGTGGGGGCCGAGGGGGGGAGGACAGTAGGTCCCCCCATTGTGATTTATGGCCCCCACCCACCGCGCAGGGGTTGGGGAGGACAGTAGCTCCCCCCAGTGTGTATCATGGGCTTTGAGGACAGGTGTCAATCCATACCTGCCAAGTGACCCTATGTAGGGGTAACAGTCCCTATTCTGCTCTGTGTCAGTGTGTATCATGGTCTCTGTGGACGGGGAACAGTCTCTATTCTGCTCTGTGTCAGTGTGTATCATGGACTCTGTGGACAGGGAACAGTCTCTATTCTGCTCTGTGTCAGTGTGTATCATGGTCTCTGTGGACGGGGAACAGTCTCTATTCTGCTCTGTGTCAGTGTGTATCATGGACTCTGTGGACAGGGAACAGTCTCTATTCTGCTCTGTGTCAGTGTGTATCAGGGGCTTTGAGGACAGGTGTCAATCCATACCTGCCAAGTGACCCTATGTAGGGGGAACAGTCCCTATTCTGCTCTGTGTCAGTGTGTATCATGGTCTCTGTGGACGGGGAACAGTCTCTATTCTGCTCTGTGTCAGTGTGTATCATGGTCTCTGTGGACGGGGAACAGTCTCTATTCTGCTCTGTGTCAGTGTGTATCATGGTCTCTGTGGACGGGGAACAGTCTCTATTCTGCTCTGTGTCAGTGTGTATCATGGACTCTGTAGACAGGGAACAGTCTCTATTCTGCTCTGTGTCAGTGTGTATCAGGGGCTTTGAGGACAGGTGTCAATCCATACCTGCCAAGTGACCCTATGTAGGGGGAACAGTCCCTATTCTGCTCTGTGTCAGTGTGTATCATGGTCTCTGTGGACGGGGAACAGTCTCTATTCTGCTCTGTGTCAGTGTGTATCATGGTCTCTGTGGACGGTGAACAGTCTCTATTCTGCTCTGTGTCAGTGTGTATCATGGTCTCTGTGGACAGGGAACAGTCTCTATTCTGCTCTGTGTCAGTGTGTATCAGGGGCTTTGAGGACAGGTGTCAATCCATACCTGCCATGTGACCCTATGTAGGGGGGACAGTCTCTATTCTGCTCTGTGTCAGTGTGTATCATGGTCTCTGTGGACGGTGAACAGTCTCTATTCTGCTCTGTGTCAGTGTGTATCATGGTCTCTGTGGACAGGGAACAGTCTCTATTCTGCTCTGTGTCAGTGTGTATCAGGGGTTTTGAGGACAGGTGTCAATCCATATCTGCCAAGTGACCCTATGTAGGGGGAACAGTCCCTATTCTGCTCTGTGTCAGTGTGTATCATGGTCTCTGTGGACGGTGAACAGTCTCTATTCTGCTCTGTGTCAGTGTGTATCATGGTCTCTGTGGACAGGGAACAGTCTCTATTCTGCTCTGTGTCAGTGTGTATCAGGGGCTTTGAGGACAGGTGTCAATCCATACCTGCCATGTGACCCTATGTAGGGGGGACAGTCTCTATTCTGCTCTGTGTCAGTGTGTATCATGGTCTCTGTGGACGGTGAACAGTCTCTATTCTGCTCTGTGTCAGTGTGTATCATGGTCTCTGTGGACAGGGAACAGTCTCTATTCTGCTCTGTGTCAGTGTGTATCATGGTCTCTGTGGACGGTGAACAGTCTCTATTCTGCTCTGTGTCAGTGTGTATCATGGTCTCTGTGGACAGGGAACAGTCTCTATTCTGCTCTGTGTCAGTGTGTATCAGGGGCTTTGAGGACAGGTGTCAATCCATACCTGCCATGTGACCCTATGTAGGGGGGACAGTCTCTATTCTGCTCTGTGTCAGTGTGTATCATGGTCTCTGTGGACGGTGAACAGTCTCTATTCTGCTCTGTGTCAGTGTGTATCATGGTCTCTGTGGACAGGGAACAGTCTCTATTCTGCTCTGTGTCAGTGTGTATCAGGGGTTTTGAGGACAGGTGTCAATCCATATCTGCCAAGTGACCCTATGTAGGGGGAACAGTCCCTATTCTGCTCTGTGTCAGTGTGTATCAGGGGTTTTGAGGAAAGGTGTCAATCCATATCTGCCAAGTGACCCTATGTAGGAGGAACAGTCCCTATTCTGCTCTGTGTCAGTGTGTATCAGGGGTTTTGAGGACAGGTGTCAATCCATATCTGCCAAGTGACCCTATGTAGGGGGAACAGTCTCTATTCTGCTCTGTGTCAGTGTGTATCAGGGATCATTAGGATAGGTGTCAATCCATATCTGCCAAGTGACCCTATGTAGGGGGAACAGTCCCTATTCTGCTCTGTGTCAGTGTGTATCAGGGATTTGACTATCTTTATTCAGATTCAAAAATTACAATTCCAGGAAAAATTTAACAAACATTTACAAGAACATGTTATGCACATCATAGAAACAACGTAAACCTCTTTAAAGCCACAAACTTAAGACAAAAAATACGTACACACAATGTGTAAGGGTTTGAAAGAATATTCTGAATCCTTACATGTTTACTTTATCGTTTGTTTGATTTTTGTGAACCATATATAAACTACAAGCAGCGTGAAAACTATAAAAACTCAAGTGGCCATGCTGATCAAATTAAATAGTATGCTTTACACAGCGTATAAGGGTGATGTCACAGCACAACGGGAATGTAACAGGGGAAGAGGTGAAAGTCATCCTCCCCCTCCCACGACCCCGCCATATCTGCCAAGTGACCCTATGTAGGGGTAACAGTCTCTATTCTGCTCTGTGTCAGTGTGTATCATGGTCTCTGAGGACGGGGAACAGTCTCTATTCTGCTCTGTGTCAGTGTGTATCAGGGCAGGGCTTTGAGGACAGGTGTCAATGTTAGGTGATTTCTGCCCTTTATGGATTAAAAGCAGACTCTGCATCAACTGTGCAATTTTCCATGGGAGTTTTGCCATGGATCCCCCTCCGGCATGCCACAGTCCAGGTGTTAGTCCCCTTGAAACAACTTTTCCATCACTTTTGTGGCCAGAAAGAGTCCCTGTTGGTTTTAAAATTCGCCTGCCCATTGAAGTCAATGGCTGTTCGCGCAGTTCGCCGGTTCGCGAACATTTGCGGAAGTTCGCGTTCGCCGTTCGCAAACCGAAAATTCCGGGTTCGCGACAACACTAAACACATATTGTCAGAAAATATTGGCACATACAAAAGAGTATGCAGAGTAACACTATCAGCACAGGATGACACACAGAGTACACACAATAATACACATACTGTCAGCAAAGAATGACAAATATTAGAGAGTACAAAAAGAGTAACACACACTGCTGCCACCAAGCACATCATGAAATGTAACAGGGCTTTTGCATGTCTGTGTTCTCACCTGATCCTAGCACCTTGTCCAGGTGGATATTGGTGACAGGTTTCACCTATGGGTTTACTCCTCCCTTGGAAGTGAATTGTTTCCTTTGTATTCAGTGGTTCTGTAAGGCCTGGCATTCTAGTGGCTTGTGTAGAGCCATAAATATTTAATGGGAGGTCAGAAGCTCAAGTGATCAATATTCCACCCACCAGATGATAATCACAGGACACTGGAAATGTTTTGACAAAAATTAGCTCAAACAAAGTGCCCGGGTTCTGATAGGAGGTATCTCACAAAAGCAGTACGGTCACAAGGTCTCCAGTGTCACTCACAGCCAGTAAGTCATTTCTGGGTTGTCTTCAGTTGCTGCAGAAAAGAAGGCAAAAAAATAGACATGGGCTGACGGGTTTGTTAGACTGGTAAGGGCTTCCAACTGCCATCTACTAGGCTTGATAATGGTCCAGTTGCCGAAAAGCTTGCTGGAGAAAAACTGTCTATTGATTCTTACGTGATGAAAGTATTAGTGTGTGTATAGTAGCTCAGCATAGTTGAAATAAGATGATTTACAGCAAGCATGTCAAACTCAAAGTCTGGCACGGGCCACATAAACAAGGTTTAAAGGAACACTATAGTTACCTAAATTACTTTAGCTAAATAAAGCAGTTTTAGTGTATAGATCATTCTCCTGCAATTTCACTGCTCAATTCACTGTCATTTAGGAGTTAAATCACTTTGTTTCTGTTTATGCAGCCCTAGCCACACCTCCCCTGGCTATGATTGACAGAGCCTGCATGAAAAAAAAACTGGTTTCACTTTCAAACAGATGTAATTTACCTTAAATAATTGTATCTCAATCTCTAAATTGAACTTTAATCACATACAGGAGGCTCTTGCAGGGTCTAGCAAGCTATTAACATAGCAGGGGATAAGAAAATCTTAATTAAACGGAACTTGCAAGAAAGAAAGCCTAAATAGGGCTCTCTTTACAGGAAGTGTTTATGGAAGGCTGTGCAAGTCACATGCAGGGAGGTGTGACTAGGGTTCATAAACAAAGGGATTTAACTCCTAAATGGCAGAGGATTAAGCAGTGAGGCTGCAGGGGCATGTTCTATACACCAAAACTGCTTCATTAAGCTAAAGTTGTTAAGGTGACTATAGTGTCCCTTTAAGTTTAAGTGGGCCGCAAAAAAAAACAACCTTAAATTTTCATAGAAACGTAGGTTTATTTTAAAAGGTACAGTATAAAAAAAACAGCATCCCCCTCTACTAAACCACAGCACCCCCCTCTACTAAATCCCAGTCCCCCCCTCTACTAAACCACAGCACCCCCCTCTACCACCCTGTGCCAAATCTGATCCTCCCGCTGACACACACATACTCACAGACAGACACACACACAGGGGCGGACTGACCGGTCGGGCACTTCGGATATGGTCCGAGGGCCCGGCCGGGAGGGGGGCCCGCCATCAGGGGTCCCGGCGGCACACTTTGAGGGGGCCGGCCACCCCTTTAAATGCTGCAGCCGCCTGAGCGCTCTCTTAAGAGCCTCAGGCGGCTGCAGCTTCTCACCTCCCCTCCCCTGTAGCGTGGCCGAGCTGCTCTCCGGTCCGAGGTGCCCGGCCGGAGTGATAGGAAGGTGCACACTGAGTGTGCACCTTCCTGTCATTCCGGCCGGGTACAGGAAACAGAAACTACTGTTCCGCGCGGAACAGGAGTTTCTGTTTCCTGTACCCGGCCGGACTGACAGGAAGGTGCACACTCCGTGTGCACCTTCCTATCACTCCGGCCGGTCACCGCGGACCGGAGAGCAGCTCGGCCATGCTACAGGGGAGGGGGTAAGAACAGAGAGGGAAGGGGGGGGGGGTAAGAAGAAAGAGGGGGGTAAGAAGAAAGAGGGAGGGGGGTAAGAAGAGAAAGGGAGGGGGGTAAGAAGAGAGAGGGGGTAAGAACAGAGAGGGAGGGGGGTAAGAAGAAAGAGGGAGGGGGTAAGAAGAAAGAAGGAGGGGGGTAAGAAGAAAGAGGGAGGGGGTAAGAAGAAAGAGGGAGGGGGTAAGAAGAAAGAGGGGGGTAAGAAGAAAGAGGGAGGGGGGTAAGAAGAAAGAGGGAGGGGGTAAGAAGAGAAAGGGAGGGGGGTAAGAAGAGAGAGGGAGGGGGTAAGAAGAGAGAGGGAGGGTGGGTAAGAAGAGAGAGGGAGGGGTGGTAAGAAGAGAGGGAGGGGATAAGAAGAGAGGAGGGGGGAGTAAGAAGAGAGGGGTGAGTAAGAAGAGAGAGGGGAGTAAGAAGGGGGAAGAAGAGGGGAAGGGGGGAGTAAGAAGAGAGGGGGGAGTAAGAAGGGGGTAAGAAGAGGGGGAGGGGGGAGTAAAAAGAGGAAGGGGGGAGTAAGAAGAGGGGGGAGTAAGAAGAGGGGGGAGTAAGAAGAGGGGGAGGGAAGAGTAAGAAGAGGGGGATAGGGGTAAGAAGAGGGGGGAGTAAGAAGAGGGGGGAGTAAGAAGGGGGTAAGAAGAGGGGGGGAGTAAGAAGAGGGGAAGGGGGAAGTAAAAAGAGGAAGGGGGGAGTAAGAAGAGGGGGAGGGGGTAAGAAGAGGGGGTAGGGGAGTAACAAGAGGGGGTAGGGGAGTAAGAAGAGGGGGGTGGGGTAAGGAGAGGGGGGAGGGGGTAAGAAGAGGGGGGTAAGAAGAGGGGGGAGTAAGAAGAGGGAGGAGTAAGAAGAGGGGGAGGGGGGTAAGAAGAGGGGGGAGTAAGAAGAGGGGGGAGTAAGAAGGGGGTAAGAAGAGGGGGGGGAGTAAGAAGAGGGGAAGGGGGAAGTAAAGAGAGGAAGGGGGGAGTAAGAAGAGGGGGAGGGGGTAAGAAGAGGGGGTAGGGGAGTAACAAGAGGGGGTAGGGGAGTAAGAAGAGGGGGGGTGGGGTAAGAAGAGGGGGGAGGGAGTAAGAAGAGGGGGGAGGGGGGTAAGAAGAGGGGGGAGTAAGAAGAGGGAGGAGTAAGAAGAGGGGGAGGGGGAGTAAGAAGAGGGGGAGAGTAAGAAGGGGTGTAAGAAGAGGGGGAGGGGGAGTAAGAAGTGGGGTAAGAAGAGGGGGAGGGGGGAGTAAGAGGAGGGCAATTGCCCCCTCCCCTGTCCGCAGGCACCGTGCGGGCAGCCGGCAGGGGAGGGAGGAAGAGAGGACCCGGGAGCTCAGCCTTCAGCTCCTCTGGGTCTTTCTTGCGCGAGCACAGATCGTTGCCACGGTTACCACGGCAACGTTGCGGCTCTTGCGAGAGTAAACTCTAGCCCTGGAGCTACGGGCTAGAGTTCACTCTCAACACTGTGACCACCAGGGATTCCTGGTGGTGGCAGTGGTGAGAGTGAACTCTAGCCCCATAAACACACTGCCCCCACACACCATACACATTCACACACTGCCCCCCATACACCCACACACACCATACACATTTACACACATTGCCTCACACACACACACATACACTGCCCACCCATACACACACAGCCCCCCATACTAACATTGCCACACACATACACAGCCCCCTCATACACACATTGCCCCACACACTCTACACATTCACACACTACACCCCCTCACACACACTGAACCTTTCACACACACTGCACCCCTTACACATTGCACCACTGCTCCTATACCCTACTACAGCCTCATATCCCAGCAGACCCCAGGTAAGTTGTCAAACTGTTCTTAAACGGTTTGACTACTTACTCTGAAAGGGGGGCCCGGCCCTCCTGGCACCATAACGACTACACAGAGCAGTAGTGGTTATTATGCATGGATTATTTCTTTAAATAATCTACAAGTGCCCCAGTAGCCAGCAAGCCAGCCAGCCCACAGGCCGGCCAGCCAGCCAGCCAGCCCACAGGCCGGCCAGCCAGCCCACAGGCTGGCCAGTAGCCAGCCAGCCAGCCCACAGGCCACCAGTTAGGCTTACAGCCAGCAAGCCCACAGCCTGCCAACCGCAGCCAGCAAGCCACAGCCTGCCAGCCAGCAAGCCACAGCCAGCAAGCCACAGCCTGCCAGCCGCCGCCAGCAAGCCAACAGCCTGCCAGCCGCAGTCAGCAAGCCCACAGCCTGCCAGCCGCACCCAGCAAGCCCACAGCCTGCCGGCAGTAGCCAGCAAGCCCACAGCCTGCCAGCCGCAGCCAGTAAGCCCACAGCCTTCCAGCAAGCCCACAGACTGCCAGCCAGCAACAGTAATTAAGGTAAGAGGAGCCAACTTGGCCTAGGTATCAGCAAGCTATGTTGTGATGCAATATTGTGAATAGGAACCAGAGTGTTGGAGAGACCCCCCCCCCTCCAGGCCCCAATAGACTCCATTGTAGTCTCTAATGGGACCTGGAGGAAATTCTTTCTAACACACTCTCTAAAGGACACTGAGATAGCCTCTGCTAGAATGCTCCCCCCCTCCATGGCCCATTAGCCCTCAATTGTAGTCTCTACTGGGGCCTCGAAGGGATTATTGCACTTTTGTTCCTTGTGTCTAAAGATTGTGTAGGGTGTGGCTGGAGGCGGTGCATGGAGGCGGGGACCAGTGGGGATCTTCTATCTGCTCCTCACTGCTCTCTCGCACGGTTTAGTGATGCCAGGTGCTGGAATATGACATCATATTCCGGCACCCGACTTCACTGCAGACGGCGCATGCCAGGGAGCAGGAACGCTGAGCTCCCTCGCTGGCCCTCCTCCCCGGCCGTGTAAGTTTTAGCAGAGTAGGCACCTGTAATGTGGGGAAAGCAGGTGCCTACTCTGCTATAAGACCAGCATGTATTCACGGCTCGCTGAGCTGCAAAGATGGTCCTTGTGAGCCGCATGCGGCCCCATGGTCTGCGAGTTTGACATGCTTGATTTACAGGGTTATTCATTAAAGTGAGAATTCAATGTGCATTCAAAGTGAAATTCAGATTGGCTACTTGGGCCTCAAATTTGAAATTAACATTGATTTCTCACTCTAGTAAATGTCTAGTTAATGTCTCTTCACTCTCCAGTACCAGTACTCTTGCAGGGCAATAACACCAATACATGTGAATTCTGTTTATGGGTAACTAATATGTGACATGTCTGTGATGTTGACATCTCGGTGTCTTTTACTCCCAGCATTGAGGAATAAATCTGTTATATCTCTCTGTATTATTGTAAAGCGCTGTTGAATATGTTGGCGCTATACACCATATTTTTCCGTGTATAAGACACCCCCAAGTATAAGACGCCCCCATGTATAAGATGACCCCTATTTTTTTGAGCCCCAAATTAAGAAATCAATATTTTAAACATCAAATAGAACAACTTTGATATATTAGAGGTGACTTCTGAGGAGAACAGCACACTTCTGATTCTAATGCCTCCCCTGTGCTACAGCACTCTGTGAAATGATGGCTCTATAGCGCATGCTGGGAGACTACAGCTCCCACAATACAACAGGTGGGGTAAGGGCATGCTGGGAAATCACAGTAGTATTCCCTCTGATCCCCATTTCCACCCCTATAAACATAAATCATAAAGACCTACCTGAGGTGAAGCAAACCTTAATATGGCTGATCCTTTTATGGTGTGGCATGTCTCTGGAGCTCCATTGGTGGTAAACATTCAGAAAGTGGATCGATGGGAGGAAGGCCAGGTATGTGTGTGGGCCGTGGCACACTGAAACGCGGCGGGCGCCATCTTGGCTTAGGCCCTACGCACAAGTGTTTTTTTTGTTTTTTTTGCAAATATGTTTTTATTGAAGTTTTCTATTGTTCAATTTGTTACATAACCTTGAGTAAACCTTCGGTTGGGACACGCAGGTCCCGACAGCATAAAACATTAACAATCATATTGGGAAGTGTTATACGATCAATCAGATAGTGGTGACACGCAGGTCACAGCATGGTACATGTATCTTTTCCTCTCATTTCTATTATCCTTCCTCTTTTCTTCTTTTTTTTCCCCTCCCTTTCCCTTCTTCCCTTTTACCTTTCCCTCCCTCATTCCCCCCTGTCCCTTCGCCTTCTTCCCTCCTTTCTTGTTTCGGTCTCTTGGTCCAACTGCCTTAGTGACCCCTGTTCAGTCGTGCGTCCGCTGGGGCAGGTGACCAATGTGATCCCCCCGACTCTCGTCTGTCCGAAGCCCCCTGTTCCTGGGTGTCTTGTCTTTCGTCTGCTTAAGCCTCTAGTTTCATATATGTATGTCGAACCCTACGATCTGGGGCGTGGATGTATTTGTGTGGTATGTGGTCCTGCATGTGCTTTGTGTGTTCTATACCGTGTCCACCTGTAGGAGTGTGTTCTTATGTGTGGGTCTGTGTGTGGAAATGGTCGTGTAGGGTAGTGTCATTTGCCGTTCTGGTTGCTTTATCTTATAGGATCATTGTTTTCTATCTTCGAAGGTTGTTGGTGAGTCTGGTGTCTCTGCCTGCTGGTGGGTGTCCCCTCTGTTCCTGCCTCCCTTGGATCAGTTCCTGCCATTAGTGTGGCCCCCGTCTGAGCCCCGCGAGGGTCTACTCCCGCCAGGTCCCCAACCCCGCAGTCAAGGGTAGGCCGGGTTAGCGCAGGTGTGGTGACATCGTGTCCGACGAGCCCGTGTCCGACGCTCCCCCCTCCTAGTCGGCATCCGCATTTTGTGAGCGGTATAAATACCAGGGTCTCCACTGCTCCGTGTGTTTTTCTTGTCTTCCTAGTAGGTTTGCTATTGTGGATTCGGCTTTTTGTATTTCATCCACTTTGCGTCTCCATTGTCCGACTGTCGGTGGGTGCGTCATTTTCCATAGCAGCGGTATCAACACCTTCGCCACATTTAAGAGGTGTCTAAGGACCGATCTTTTGTAAGCTGAAAGCGTTCTGTCCGTGTGGTGCAGCAAGGCTAGATACGCTGTCAGACCCGTGGGTTCCCCAAGTATCTTCTGTATTTCCTCCTCGACGTTCTTCCAATATGGCTTGATTCTGTCGCAATCCCACCAGATGTGTTGGAGGGTACCAGTTCCATTATCGCATCTCCAACATGTGTCTGGTATCTCCGGGTTGATCCGGTGTAATAGTGATGGGGTGCGATACCATTGGGATATCAATTTGTAATTTGCCTCCTGGTAGTGCGAACTTGATGAGCTCTTATGTTGTAGCAATAATATTTGTTCCCATTGGCTCTCCGTGTACGTTTTGTCAGTTATGTCTTCCCATTGCCTTTTAAATGCATCCTTCCTTTCCCTCTCACCTGTAGCCAATCATTGATATATAGTTGAAACTGTACCGTCCGCTTCTGGTGTCTGGAAGCACAGCGTTTCGAACCACGTGAGGTCTCTATGTAGCCTGTTTTTATGTGGCAAGTTGTGGTAGAAGTGTTTGAGTTGGGCATAGTGAAATTGGTGCATCCTTGTGGGCATCTCCACTTCGGACATGTCTTGTAGCGCCTTCAGCCCCGTGTCTGTTATTGCTGTATGTATCGGTATGTATCCATCCTGGTTGGCCAGTGGCCATGTGGACGGTGGTATTCCGTCCCCTATGTTAGTGTTGTGGGTGATGGGAATCAGCGGACTTGGTTTAGGCGAAATATAGGGTGCTTTCCTCAGTCGGGTCCATGTTTTGAGAGTTTGGGTGATGGGAGAGTCCTCCCCGAGGTCCTCTTTGGCATCGGCCTCCTTGTGCCAGAGGAAGAGGTGGAGAAACCCATTGTTTATGGGGGGTTGCCTTGTGTAATTCCCTGACGCGTTGTAGGATCGTCGCTTGGTAGTATTTGTGCAGGTCAGGTAGGGCTAGTCCTCCCCATGTTTTGGGGAGGCACAGTTTTTCATGGCTTGTCCTAGCTCTATCTCCCTTCCTTACGTATCTGAGGATCGCTGTTCGGAGTGTTTTGAAGAATGTTTGTGGGATTGTGCAGGGTATGGTGTGGAACTTGTACAATATTCTTGGGAGGATGTTCATTTTAATGACTGCTATACGCCCCTGCCAAGAGATGTGGTTGTAGTTCCATCTCTTAAGGTCGTCGAGGATGTCAGTCAGAAGGGGTGTGTAGTTGTGTGCGTATAAGTCCTTTGTCTCGGGTGTGAACCGGAGTCCGAGATATGTCATGTATTCTGTGCACCAATGAAATGGAAATCGGCATTTCAAGGCGGCGCATTCCCCTTCCTGTACCGTCACATTCAAACCTCACACTTGGGTAGGTTGAGTTTAAGTCCCGATAGAGCTCCGTACGTCTGGAATTCTCTCATTAGTTGGGGGAGCGACTCGAGGGGTTCGTCCAAGAAGAATAGCATGTCGTCCGCATAGGCGGCTACTTTGTGTTCTTGTGTTTTGTGTTTGAGGCCCGATATCTGAGGGTTATTACGTACTTTGTCCAGGAACGGCTCCAGGGTAAGCGCAAATAAGAGCGGCGAGAGTGGGCAGCCCTGCCTGGTTCCATTTCTGATTGCAAAGCTATCAGTGAGTGCCCCGTTCACCCTGACTCTAGCGTTCGGCTGATGGTATAGCGTCTTGATCCACGTCAGCATCCCCTCTCCGATTCCAGCCCTCTGTAGAGTCTCTATCATAAAGTGCCAGTCCACCCTGTCCAATGCTTTTTCTGCATCCGTGGATAGCAGAAGTAGTTTTTTCTTTAGATGTTTCGCCAGGTGTTGTATCACAAAGAGCCGGAGCGTACTGTCTCTGGCCTCTCTGCCGGGATGAAGCCCGTCTACTCAGGGTGAACTAGTCTAGGCATGTAGGCCTGCAAACGAAATGAGAGTACCTTGGAGAAGAGTTTTACATCCGTATTGATGAGGGAGATTGGGTGGTAATTACCCACCTGTTCCGTGTTCTTGCCCGGTTTAGGTATCACCGTGATCGTCGCTGCCAGAGACTCCCCATGAAAAGATGCGCCGTCGCGGAGGCTGTTTAAGGCCTTCACTAATCTCGGTACCAGGTCGTCGCTGAATTTCTTGTAATATTCTACTGGGAAACCGTCCAGGCCCGGCGCCCTACTGTTTTTCGCAGATTTTAAAGCTAGCTTGATTCCTCTTCGGTTACAGGTGCGTCTAGCGCTTCTGCTTCCTCCGGAGTGAGGGCGTCTGGGCTGAAGTCTTGTAGGTACCGGGCGGTATCGATTCGTTTCTGTGCACAGTTTGCCCTGTCCAGTGCGCAGGGTGTGCACCTGTGCCTGTTCCTGCGGGCCTCTAAGCATTTGGGCGAGAAGCCTCCCCCCTTGATAGCATGCATGTAGAAAAACGCTTTTGAGCGTTGTACCTGTCTCGTATGGTTGCGTTCTAAGATATCTGTGAGCTGTCTCCTCTTAAGGATCAGGTCTCGGTATGTCAGATCTTGTTGGGTTCTTTTATGCATCTGTTCTAGGTCTGCTATCTGTCTGGTGAGGTCTCTTAGTTGTTCGCCAGCCTCCTTTTTCTTTTGTGTTGCCATTCGTATGAGGTGTCCCCTCAGGATGCTTTTGTGCACCTCCCATATGGTCATATCTGGCATGTCATCTGTGGAGTTCTCCTCAAAGTATTGGCAGATGTGTTCTGCAATCAGCGTTCTCGACGGTACGACTAGGAGAAGTGCGTCATTGAGTCTCCAAGTCGTTCTGGCTGGGCGGTATAGCGGCGACTCTAGTTCCACTCTCATCGCACTGTGGTCGGACCAGGGGTGGGTTGGATGTCTGCCTTCCGTAGGTAGGTGAGTCCTTCCTGTTGTATGCATATGTAATCGATCCGGGAGTATCTGCGGTGTAGTGTTGAGTAGTAGGTGTAGTCCCGCTCTGCAGGGTGGAGTGCCCTCCATGTGTCTATCAGTCAAAGGGTCCTGAGGGACTTTTGGATAGTTTTCAAGGTCGAGTCAGGTATGCTGCTCCGTCCCATGGATGTATCAACCAAGGGGTCCAGTGGGACATTTAGGTCGCCCCCCAGTATCAGCACTCCTTCTGTGAAATTGGCCAGCTTCCTCAGCGTTCTGCGGACGAAGCTGGCTTGTCCTGAGTTTGGGGCGTACCAGTTTGCTATGGTGTATGTTTTTCCGGCCAGTATCCCCTTAACGAAGACGTACCTGCCGTCTATATCTGTCTGTAGGCACGACTTGGAGATTAGCTGCGATTAAAATAGCTATTCTCGTTTTCCTCATTGTGGGATGATTGCTATAAAAATTCAGTGGGTAGTACCATTTTTTAAGTAGCAAATTTGCATCCGCCTTCAGGTGCGTTTCCTGCAGGAGAGCGATTGAGACATGTTGTCTCTTGAGGGCTCTCAAGAGGTGTGATCTCTTTTCAGGGGCATTAAGGCCTCTACAGTTCTGCGTTGTTATGATCAAGGGTGCCGGGGAGTATGCCATTGTAGGTCCTCACCTATTCGGCCGGCTGTGTGTGGTTCTGCAAGTACTGTCAACCAGGGATCTCTTTTCTTCTTCGTGGATCAGGGACCAGGGCCCGTCGGATCTCCAGCCGGGGAAACAGAAAATAAAAAAAAGGGAGGGGGAGGGGGGGCAGGCGGGAGCTCGCAGGGGTGTCCTGCGACTAATTTGAATGCAGTGGGTTTTGGAGTCCCCCTCTTTTCTGAGTTTTATGCCTGTACTTCGTCGGTATGACGTGTGTCTGTGAGTGTAGGTGTGTGTCTCCTTACTTAGAGTGTATCAGTATCTCCTCCTATGTTGGGTGGAGTCCCGTGCAACTGGGTGGGTGTCCAGGGCCGTACAACTACACGGTATTTACTGGAGTAGCCGCGGCCGTGGCCCCCTCAGTGGTCCTGGTATACGCGGGCTTGGTTCGGGTCGTGGCCTATGCCCAGTTGGAGTGGTAATGTGGGTGTGTCTTGTAGTGTCAGGTGGGGTTCCTCTCCCGCTTAATGTGTAGCGTTGTGTGTGCACTATGAAGCTTGGGTTACAAGCGGTTATGTACTCTCCCTTTGGGTCCACGTCAGCAGCCTCTAGTGCTGTGCCAGTGCGGTCCCCCCTACCTGGCAGCCCGGGCATCTCCTCAGTGTTGTATTGTCGTTAACGTCTCAGGTTAGCACAAAATAAATGTTTTTTTTTTGTTTGTTTTTTTTGGGGGGGGGGAGGGGAGGGGGGAGGAGGGGAGGGGCGTGCGTCAGGGTCAATATGGGGTGTTTTGCTTTTTAACCCCTGCAGTGACATTCTATGTATAAGACAACCCCCAATTTGACACAAAAAAAAACTATTTAGAAACAACCATAGTCTTATACCTGGAAAAATACCGTAAATAATAATAATAATATCATGCAGGTATACCTACCAAAAAAACGCAATCTCCACCAGAAGCTGTCAGGCCAGGAAAATAATGTATCATTTCACCTCAGTGAGGAATTCCCTCTCCATTTCAAACCTATTGTGCTGATAATAAGATGGAGCTGGGTGCTGCCATCAGCGGTATGAGGTGTTACCCATAATGCACTGCTGGGGCCCAGTCACACAGTATGTGCACAGAAAGCCATCCCTCACAGGGCTCAGTAAGATTCTGTCAGCAATCACAGCTATTGGTTGGAACACTGACCAATCAGCCTCCTTCTTCAGATAACATCACCAGGCTGCAGGCAATGAGCAG
The DNA here is from genome assembly GCF_036172605.1 of Pelobates fuscus. Classification (NCBI taxonomy): domain Eukaryota; kingdom Metazoa; phylum Chordata; class Amphibia; order Anura; family Pelobatidae; genus Pelobates; species Pelobates fuscus. The sequence continues at coordinate 45,744,067 of NC_086322.1, read as the reverse complement.
CACTCTGAGTCTGGGAGAGGGACTGACTGTAGGAGGTCAGAGTATGTGGGGGGGGAGTGTCACTGTGTATTGTGGGGGTTACTGTATGTTTGGGGGAGTGTCACTGTGTTGTGGGGGTCACTGTATGTATGGGGGAGTGTCACTGTGTATTGTGGGGGTCACTGTATGTATGGGGGAGTGTCACTGTGTATTGTGGGGGTTACTGTATGTATGGGGGAGTGTCACTGTGTATTGTGGGGGTCACTGTATGTATGGGGGAGTGTCACTGTGTATTGTGGGGGTTACTGTATGTATGGGGGAGTGTCACTGTGTTGTGGGGGTCACTGTATGTATGGGGGAGTGGCACTGTGTATTGTGGGGGTCACTGTATGTATGGGGGAGTGTCACTGTGTATTGTGGGGGTTACTGTATGTATGGGGGAGTGTCACTGTGTTGTGGGGGTCACTGTATGTATGGGGGAGTGTCACTGTGTATTGTGGGGGTTACGTCACTGTATGTATGGGGGAGTGTCACTGTGTGGGTTACTGCAGTGGTGTATTTAGTTCTGTGACAAAAGGGTTAAAACCCCTTCGGTCACTTAGCTGAATCAAGCTCCTCATCTGCGTTTGCATTAGGCTTCCCCCATAGGAAAGCATTGTATCAATGCTTTCCTATGGGGATTTAGCAGACACCTGAAGTCCCTTTAGTGGTTGTCTGGTAGACAGTCACTAGAGGTGGAGTTAACCCCTCAAGGTAATTATAATTACACTTGCAGGGTTAAATAGATTGGGACACTGCACCTAAACCACTTCAGTGAGGTGAAGTGGTCTGGGCCCCTATAGTTGTCACAGTTCTCTGCAACTTCCAGACTGCCAGACAAGGTCACGCCAGAAGAGCCCAACAGGGGATTTGAACATGGGTGCTTTATGGTTCTCAGCCTGTGTTCCTGCCTCTGAGCCACTTCGGTTCTTGGTTTGGCCTGAAACTTATCCTTGCCAAGTCTCCAGCACTGGGTGCTGGACTTAATCTGTGACTGCTCCTGTAAATCGTGGTCCAGCTATAAAGCATCACTGATTAGCCAGGTATAAGACACTGCCTCTCCCTGAATGCAGTGTCAGTTCATCGCATCGTGACTTCTGGTTTCCTCTGACTTTGGCTTACCCTCAACGATTCTCCTGTTTGTGTTATTACCTGTACTGCGACTTGGAGCAATATCCTGCACAGCCTCTGTGCACAGACTCACAGGCCAGGTGAATTCTTACCTGACCACCTTGGCCTGTGTTTAATTGCAAGGGTGAGCATAAATCTATGCCTTTCGGACTCCCAACTAAGGTAAGCCGTGACAATATTGTCCCTTTAAGCACACACTCTGACACACACATTCACTGACAGACACACACTGGCAGATACACACAGACGTCACTGACAGTCTGACACACTGATTTGACACACGTTTAATGACACACGCATTGGCAGATACACACATACACTCAATGACAAACACATTACCTGGAGAGCTGGCGTGGATCCGTCCCTGGCGTCCAGTGGGGCTGCTGTAAGGCAGGCGGCTTACCATCCGAGGCGGCGAGGGAGCTGTGATCTCCCTGCTCTGCTCGCTCGCGCCGCATGGGCTGTCTACTGATGCCGGGAGCCGGAATTACGTCATCAGTAAATGGCGCGCGAGGTAGCAGAGCAGAGAGATCACAGCTCCTTCGCCACCTCAGATGGTAAGCCGCCCGCTGGAGGGAGTGGGGGTGTCTCTATTAGCTAGCCAGCAGGTCAGCTGTTGTTCTCCCCTCTCTCCCCACCTCCCCCTATTACAGGGGATGCCTCAGTGGGTGTTTGGGGGAGGCATTTTTTTTTTGCCGCCCCCTAAATAGGGCCGCTCAAGGTGTTACTGTATGTGGGGGGGGAGAGTTTCACTATGTATTGTGTGGGTTACTGTATGTGAGGGGGAGTGTCACTGTGTATTGTGGGGGTTACTGTATGTGAGGGGGAGTGTCACTGTGTATTGTGGGGGTTACTGTATGTGAGGGGGGAGTGTCACTGTGTATTGCAGAGGTTACTGTATGTGAGGGGGAGTGTCACTCTATGGGGTGCTGTCACTGTGTGAGTGAATGCCACTGTATATTGGGGGTTACTGTGTGTGGGGTGTGTTTCTGTGTATATGGGTTGTCACTGTGTGTGAGGGGTGTCAATGTGTGTGGGGGGGGTCACTGCGTACAGGGGTTGTAACTCTGTGGGGGGTTGTCACTGTATGGGGATCGTCACGTATGTGGGGGTCACTGTGTGTGGGGATGTCACTGTATGCAGATTTTAACTGTGTGGGGGGTGTCACTGTATGGGTGTCAATGTGTGTGCCACTGTGGGCCAGGTTGTTTGTCACTGTGGGGAGGGTCACTATGTATTTGTGTGTATTTCAGTGTGAATTTATGCCTATCACTATGCGTGTCACTCTGTGTGCATGTGTCATTATGTGTGTATCTCTTTATGTTAATATGTCACTGTGTCGGATAAAACAGATGCTTACCATTTAAAAAAAAAAATAATAATTTTACAATATAAAATAAGTGAAGTAAAATATTGTGTGTATATCTCTTTAAGGTGTAAATAGTTTGTATCTTAGTGCAAACAAACAATAAAGTCACAATAAGGAGCTGGTGCAATCTTTAATATATATGTATATGTACAAAGTGCAAGCCAATGCTTAAATAAATTAGTTAAAAACAATATGGGCTGTTGAGGCAAAACTGCAGCAACCAACCAAGAATATTAGCAAATATCCCTTGTACAATAGCTTTTATATTTGGTTTGCGCACCAACTTTTGGGTTGATATGTCACTTTGTGCGCGTGTGACATTGTGTATTTCACGATGTGTGTGTGTGTGTGTATAAATAATTCATACAAAACCTCTTCCCTGACAAGCCGGCCATAAGATCAGTGGGGTTGCCGTTTTGGAGCAGGTAGTACAATGTATTTTCCTTATTTTACTTGAGTGAATAATTGTCAATGCTTGAGGATGCAGAATGACTAAGTGAATGAATTTAAGGACAAAGAAGGTTTTTGTCGTTGTGTAAGATGCATACTGAATTCTTTCTCTGTGCTCTTTCATTCATTCTCCATTCCAACTACAGCAAACTTTTTCCTCATATATGTTACCACCACTGCTGTACTTACCGTAATGTCTCTCTTCTATATATATTTTGCCCATGCCTTCCATATCTTCTATGGGGATCTCCACAGACCGTGTACCTCTGTGTTACTTACACAGCATGAACCTGCACAACCTTATTTCCCATCATTAACTACCTAACTATGCTAATCCAGATTCACAGTGTCACTCTTTAAGGGACTTGAAGAAGAAAATAAATATTTCTACACAGGTATACCAGTGTGTGTGTGTGTATTTCCACTATGTGCATTTGTGCTGACAATGTGTGTTCATGCAGGATGTGTCTGTGTGGTTACGTGAATGTTTTTTTTTTCTGTTTGTCTTGTGTTAAATGTACTCCCACATTGGTACTTTATTTTAAGATTTGGCCCTCATAACCAGTGGTGTATCCTGGTTTTGTACTGCCCTAGGCATGACAAAACTCAGGCACCCCTGCCCCCCCCACTCCCCTGCCCCGCCTTCTAAATACACATACACACTCACTGACAGACACATATACTCTAGCTAACAGACATACACACTCACTGGCTGACACATTCTCACTAGCAGACATGCATACACACTAACAGACACACACACTAACACACTCACTAACTGACACACACACAAACACACTAACTTTTTTTTTTTAATTCAATCCCCCCAGCCCTACCTTTGGCAGTGCTGGGGTGGATTCTCGCTTTCCCTGGGGTCCAGTGGGGCTGCTGGGCAGCCGACCTGTCACTGCAGTTGGCGAGGGAGCACTAATCCTCCCGTTCAGCTCCCTCGCGGGACCGGAGGCAGGGCCGGCGCTACCATAAGGCGGCACAGGCGGCCGCCTTAGGGCGCTCCGGCCCAGGGGCGCAAATGTCCGGGTGACCGGCAGGAGAGATGCACGCAGCACTCCTCTCCTGCCGGTCACTTCTTGTAGCGTGACCAAGCGGCGGCGGCAGCATCCCCACAGACCAGCCTTTCTTCCTGCATCATGCCGCGGACTGTGTGGAGGGGGCGGGGATATGAACACGTCATATCCCTGCTCCCCGCGTAGCACACAGCCCGGCTGGCTCCTTGCAGGAGCTGGAAATACCGCCCCCTCCAGATCTGCATGGTTGGAGCTGCATGGGAGAGCAGAGAGGAGGGGCTGGGAGAGGAGATCAGCCCATAACTCCCAACTACCTCAGCCAGATCTTCACACTGGATTCCAGGGAAGCCACCCTCCTGCACCCAAAAGGTAGGAAACAGGAGGGTGGCTATAAAAGTATATATGATTAGCATGTGTATGTGTGTGTGTATCTGTATGTCTGTCAGTGTGTGACTATGTGTGTGTGTGTATCTGTATGTCTGTCAGTGTGTGACTGTGTGTGTGTATCTGTATGTCTGTCAGTGTGTGACTGTGTGTGTGTGTGTGTCTGTATGTCTGTCAGTGTGTGACTGTGTGTGTGTATCTGTATGTCTGTCAGTGTGTGACTGTGTATATCTGTATGTCTGTCGGTGTGTGACTGTGTGTGTGTGTGTGTGTGTCTGTATGTCTGTCAGTGAGTGACTGTGTGTGTGTGTATCTGTATGTCTGTCAGTGTGTGACTGTGTGTATCTGTATGTCTGTCAGTGTGTGACTGTGTGTGTATCTGTATGTCTGTCAGTGTGTGCATCTGTATGTCTCTGTGTGTAGGTGTTTGTATCTGTATGTTAGTGTGCATGTCTGTCACTGTGTCTGTGTATGTCAGTGTGTGTGTGTGTATGTTGTCAATCTGTGTATCTGTATATATATATATGTGTGTGTTTGTGGCAATGTTTGTGTAAATGGGCATACATCTCAGCAGTAAAACGCCAACACTACATACAAAGACACCCCTGCATTCAAACGTTAACACAACACACCCCTACATTCACATAAACATACTCCATACTGTATACAAAAACATGCTTACATTCAAATACATAAACGCTGGCCTGAGATGTAAATATGTACTTGTGACTGCATGTGTGACTGCTTGTGTCTTTATGTCTCTCTATGACTGTATGTCTGTGTCTGTATGTCTCTGTATGACAGTCTGTCTGCATTTATATGAGTTTACCTGTAAGTGTAGATTGTTTGACTGTCTGTATGCATGTGTTTGTTTGATTGTGTGTCTGTATATCTTTGTCACTGTGTGCCTAAATAACGGTCTGTATGCCTGTATGATTGTGTGTTTCTATTTTTGTGTCTTTGTGCATATATGTATTTTTGCCCATTTATCTATGTTTGTATGGTAGAAAGAGACAGAAAGGGGCTGGGGGAAGAAATAGACATAGAATGTGGCTGGTGGGGAAGTAAGACATAAACAAGAGGGTTTGTAAGAGACACACTAAAGGGGGTGTAAGAAACAAAAGGGCAAGACTTTAAAGAGAGGGGATATGAAGCACTAAAGAGGGTAAGAAATTCAAAAGGGGGCTACGAGACTCAAAGGTGAAGATGCATTTTTTTGTTGGGGAGGGGGGGGCAGCAAAATGCATCTTCGCCTCTGTAGCCAAAAATCCTTGCACCGGCCCTGACCGGAGGGACATCATATTCCGACATCACTACGGTGCGAGGGAGCTGAACAGGAGGATCAGTGCTTCCTCGCTGCCCACCCAGAAAGTGCTGCCACAGCCAGCCTCGGGGGCCCCTAGGTGGCCAGCTCCTGAGCCCCCAGGACAAGAGGCTGGGCGCCCCCCAGAAAGTGCCGCCCAATGCCTTGCGGTAATTACACCCCTGCTCATAACAAATGACTCTGGCACATCTTATGTAGAATAAGATGTGTCCCCCCTCTTATAATATTGTAAAGCGCTACGGAATCTGTTGGTGCAATAATAATAATTCACTTTAGGCACCCAGACCACTTAATCTCATTGAAGTGGTCTGAATGCAGTGTCTCTGTCCCCTTAACCCTGCAATGTTTTTAGTGCAGGGTTAAGACTGCCTCTAGTGGCTGTCTCCTCAGTGCCATGAGGATGTCCAGCATATTTAAAATCTCCATAGGAGCGCATTAACTTCTTTCCATTACCAACGTTGAAGGAGGCAGAGAAAGAGCCAGCACCGAGGGGCCTCTGAGCTGGAAAGAGGTAAAGGTTTTTTTTTTTTTAACCCATTCCACTCCTGAGAGGGGTGGACAATAGCCTTATGACTAATGTATACTATGTATGTACCAGCTACCTGGAGTGATATGCATCTTCTTGGTGGTTAGGCGACTTTTGGAATACATCTTTGGTTTCCTAGCACTATAGTATCTCTTTAACATTTTTTGGTGGTTATGCCAGTGCCAAGCAAAATTTAAGGACAACAGTGTGTGTAAAACAGGGCTAAAAAAAATGTTGTCTCATTTTTCTGCCCCTGTAGATGAGCTCTGATCTTACGAATAAAGGTTGCCATTATGTCAGCAAAATGTTTTCTAACACCCAGCACCTTTTCATATAACTAACAAAGTAAATAAAGAGGATTGTTAGGGTCCCTAGGAGCCATTGACAGAAGAAATCTGCCTTCATACATTACTTCAAGAAAAAAATAGAAATAAAATAATAGAAAAGCACTTTAAACAAAAATAAAATTTTTAGTGAATAAACAAGTAAGTATTTTCGAGTCTTACCTGTTGAAAAATTTGTAAACAAATCAATTACCAATATTTAACATTTTAAAAACTTTAAGAGAATCTGCAAACAAACATTGAAATATGCCACACCTAAAAATCCCAAGCTATCTTTAGTCCATTGAGTGAACTCAGAAACAAAATAGAAAAAAACCTTAACATCATTTATTCATCTATTTATAACAGAAGTGGAAAGGAACACTCTTCCCTCATCGTTCTCACGTGTCATCAGCAACGTTTTCCCAGAAACATGGAACCTTTAAGAATCATGTTTAAATGAGAATTTTGTTAAGATTAATTGTGATTGCACTACAATGCTTCTTAATAAATACATCTCCAGCTTCCTGTCAAACTCCAATCCTTAGGGGGCAGGAAACCTGCTGGGTTTTCAGGATAATACTCTACATTGTGTGTCACTAGGCAGTATGCTAATTGCCTGATTACATGTTAATTAGTGAAATCCCAAAACTCTGGCTGGATTACACTTGTGAGAACCAAGCCTAACTACGCTGACCTGCTGCTTTGTGTATGTGTGATGGGGGAAGTTAGAAACAAGAATAAAGACAAGTTTTAATTGCTAAATTGTCACTTGACATGAATTTTTTTAATTTACTTTTTTCTTAAAGGGGGGGGGACGGGACATTTCAGCTGGTATATTTACCTTATTCTAACACAACATGTTTGACATATGAGAACAGTAGGTGAAGAGGGCCCTGCCCAAAGAGCTTACAATCTAAAGATTGATTGTGATTGCACTACAATACTCTGAGTATTCACAAGCCTGAGAGGGTTGAGATTAATGTCCAAGTGCTGTCTAACAGAACTGTTGCAGAGTGTTGAATTGCAAATACTTAGGACTCCCGCTACAAAATACTGGGATAGATGGGCTTGTCTGTCAGGTTTCTGCTATACTTATGCACACACCTCCTTCAGTTGTGCTGAACGAACCAAATGCCTGTTAATTGCTGGACGAACAAACCCATTTGTTTAGAAAATCACAAACAACTTGATTGTTCGTCCAGTGATTAACAGACATGATTCGTTCTGTACAGATGAACCGGATTTGTGCAAGAGTCTAGTTTGTGCTACTTCCTAATCAAAGCAGAGCTCCCTAAAAAGTTGCAACCAAGTTGTTTTTGCATAAAATACATAGACTACAGTTTATATATTTTTTACATAAATTAAGTTAAACAGTACTGCTTTTTAGGGTATTTTGTTTTCTCAGATATTCTTCCCTATCTTAAAAGGGAACTTTAAAAAACAAAAAACATCCAGGATTTTTACTATGCTTACCTCCTGTATGTAGATTTATTTTTATTTTTTTTCCTATGATAAATGAAGTGTAATTTTGAAATTGTTCTAAACTCTGTCCTTTGCACATGGCAGTTAGTATAGACAGATCATGCGGAGAAGATGAGAAATTGAACAATTTATAAAAAAAAAAAGTGGTATGGTTGTTTTCATGCCAGTATTTTGTCACATTCTGTTCATGCCAATATTTTCCCTTGGCTGTGCCACATTTTCGAGCTTGCGTCATATCAACAGTTTTGTCTTGCACCTCTTTTTTGTTTGTAATTTTTTTTAATAGGGGCGCAGTAGATGATAAAAAAGAGTGCATCAACGCCCTCCCCCCAACAAAATTGCAGTCAGAGTGGTACTTATTGCAGTCAGAGTGGTGATGTTCTAAAACAGGTCTTCCTTTTCTTTAAGGAATAAAAAATATAAAATCCTTCAGATTGCACACATGCGTTTGTGTGTGTGTTCATTTATTTATTTATTTATTTTTTGTCATATTGTTCCTTTTGTCTTATTTTGTGAATGTAATAAATAGTAAAGTCACCATGGACAAAAAAGGAACAAAAAATAGCAAGAGTGATAAAAAATGGGAGAAATACAGGTTGTTTGCTAACATTACAGACAAAGGTGGCGTTTTATACCTAAGAAAATGGTGCATTCGGCCATTCGCGCAAAAGTGAACACTACCATTTTTATACATATCTGCACTGGTTGTATGTCTCCTCCTCATTTGCAATGTGTGTCCTGGCCCTCGTTGTATCTTATCTGTGCTGAAGTGTAAGGTTTATGTGCTTTCCAATGTTTTTTTCAATGGTGTAACAGCTCTCCTTAAGGAGTAGATTTCTGTATTATAAAGCAGATTGTCACTTAATAGTATAAGTCAATTATAAAACAGGTCTGATAATTAACATTCTGATATGTGGATAGTTCCCTCCATTTCAAAAGGACAGAGGGATACGTTCATTTTAGGGGTGGAAGTGGGGTTGTGACATGGGAGGGGGGTTTCTGGGGTGAAATTAATAACAATTTATGCAACTAAAATGCAATTTAGAAAAGAACACGGTGTCTTACTACAAAGAGTCACATTACTGAGAGTCTTATTGCTGTGAAGCTCTGTGATACACTCAGAAACACCAACAATATGGAGCTTTTAGAAACGTGGGACATTAGGATAAGAAAGAGTAACAGAGGGATTTGGGCCAAAATAGTCACTCTCCCTGCTAAATATTGACATTAGGAGGCTTCAGAGCAGCATGAAACCAATTCAATTTGCAGGTGCACGGTTCACAAAACTGTTATATTAACCAGCACTTTTCTGGAAATGGCACAAATCTCCTAAAACTTGTGTTAATCATTTTTTGTGTGATGCTTTCTTTCAAATGTATATTAAAGGATCCGTCCAGACACAAACATGGCACGCACTGTATTGGAAGAAGTGAAATAGAAACATGGGGACATCTGCATGAGGACATCCAGCATCAGTAAATCCCCCTAGGAAAGCATTGATTCAGTGCTTTACTATGGGGAGGGTCTAGTGCGCTCACAGCGCTTGCACATTAGCCAACCCAGCTCCGAGGTACGTCAGCGCTGGAATCGGGCGAGTACAGAAAGGGGTTTTAACCCTTTTATTGACCGGGATAGACAGTGACGAAAAGGTGGAGGCAGAGGGAGCTATAGTGTTAGGGATTCGGATTTGTATTCCTAACACACAGTATCCCAATAAGAGATGCACCAGAGTGACAAAGGAGTTAAGAGCCAGTGAAGATTGAAAAGGTGGATTAGAAGAAACACAGAGAAAGGTTCAGGAAATAAACACAAAGAGATGAATAAGTATGAAGTGTCACTACATTAACGTTAAAATTCAGGGGGTTCCAAGATTCAAATCTGACCCAGGTGCCAAGTGACCTAGGTACTCCTCTGAGTTAAGCTACCACCATCATGTTTTGTTACATAGGCTACAAAAGAGACACGCATTTATCCTTTCTGTTGATTCCAAGCAGCCATCATTAGCTACGGCTGCAGGTAAATGCATTTTGTCAAGTAATTCTATGGAGTCCATAGACCTTTGTGCAGGAGTGATGGGTGCTCCTGGCAGATGAAGTGCCAAGAGCTTGAGGTGGATCCTATAAATAAGATGGTAACATCAATAAGGAAGGATTCAGGTAATAACATTAAAAAACCTGTACGTCAAGCGATACATAAAGTTAAGAAGTATGGTTTGCTTGGAAACTTTTTTTATGCAAATCCAACAAAGAGAAACCCATAATCGATTGTGAGGAGGGCTCCCTGGATTCCTGAACAATGAAGAACAATAGTGTTTTTTTGATGAATATGACTTCCACGTTACCCCAACCACCAAATCTAAATGCCCACTTATAAAATGTTTATGCACTTTTACGGGGCTCTGGAGCACACAGTGAGAAATAGATTCCCATCTGCTTCAACCCTTCAAAGGGCTCCTGAGGAAACGTCCAAAATCCCACCAAAAAAACACACTAGAGTGGTTTTAAAGGCAAAGTGCATCTATACCATTTAATATGTCCTTTATGGTAATAGAATGTCTGATCTTACTGTTATTTTGTCTAATAGATTTAGTTGAGATTATTTACAATTTGTGTATTCTCCCTGTCATCATTCTTGGAGTAATAGGGGCATATGTATTACAAAACAATCCACACATATTTAACATCTCATTATTATGTGTGGAGTAGGTTATGGGGGGCACTAGTTTTTCTTCAGTAGATTAAATATTTTCTCTAAAAATGTTTATATAATTCTCTGTGATTCCCCTGCCCTGTGGATTTACCATCAGATTGTTTGTTTAAACCTTGTGAGTACCGTTGGCTCCCGAGGGGTTAAGACTACAGATCTACAACTGAAAAAAAAGTTTTAGCAATAGTGATTTAACGCCGTAAATACAGCTTTACAGCCCATGCAAAACTCACTCAATATGCAAACATTTATTTAAAAGGTTGTGCTAAATTTAACGGCATTATAGCAGATAAAACGCTTATATTTGCAGTCTAATTTTGAACTGGGGTCACTGATGTCATTAAATGATGAATCCTTTCCCTCACTTTCACCTCCTGCGGGGGTTGACGGACACCACAGATGTATCTCTTACGGGGGAAAGAACTCTTGTTTGAAGTCACCAACACTTTTTTTTTTGTATTTGATATCAGTTTATTGCAAGCAGAATAAATAAACATCACAGTTAGGACACATTAGGACAATAGGGCCTAATAGGCCATTTCAGAAGTAATGTAAATTAACAATACTAAAATAAATTATATAAAGGTGAATGCAACAACAGTTACCACATTGCTAATTTTGTTTTTACAGAGGCGTATTGTTGCCTAATGCAGAACATTTGTGCATATAGCAAAAATTGAGTTCCAGAAAAAATATATCCATTTGCCTATTGTAACCCCATGCCATACACAGCCGTTTTTTACTAACCACCTGCCTAAATCAAGGCCGAGGAAGTAGTGAATGGGTCGGTACAGTTGCTTGAGTGTTAGATAGAGAGAGAAAGTTGAGGTGCAAAAAAAGGCTATGGCAGACGTAGAAGGGAAGAGACATAGTGAGGGAGAGAATATGGAATAGACCAGCTTTGATAAGAGACCTGTTGCGCCGTTTCAACAACGAGTGGATGATGAGCGGTGATCACCTTTTGACACCCACTGGAAATATTAAGCTCCCGTCTTTGAAACTGATATGCACGTGGGTAATTAAGAGTTGGGACCTTATACTACACGAAACAGTCGGCAAAAGCTTCAAAAAGACTGGAATTTCAAATGAACTAGAGGGATCTGAATATTATGCACTGTGGCAGAGCAATGATGAAGTAAACACATCTGATATGAGTGGCGCTGAGGACGGCACGTCAGATAACAAAACCAATGATAGAGGGGCAGAATCTTTAGACACAGAAGATTACATTTTGTAAGTCCGTACTTCACAACACTGTAGTACATTTTCTGAAGTGTAATATTTCAACTGTAATGCACAAATCAATAACAACTAATGTGTCAACTTTATTTTTCAGGCCAGAAAAATGTTTGCACAAGCCGCCACATGACATTTGCACAGACGTTATTCGGCATGTGCTAAAACCTTCTATTAAAACCATTTGCACAGACGTTATTCGGCATGTGCTATAACCTTATACTAAATAAGACACGGACACAGTTAATTCTGTTGGAGTACAAAGTCCACAGCTTTTATTATAATAATTAATAAATTAACATAATTAACATAATTTAGGGTCATTGTCCAACTATACATTAAGTTACTATACCCCCCACACAGTACCCCTGACAATGACCCTACCAATTGAACAATAAATAACCAAATAACAATTCACTTGAAACACGGCCTACCAAAGAGGCCCCACATCATACTGTTAACTGTAGGGGTGTACCTCAGACACCCCTACACCCCCAGGTTCGTCGCCACCGAAGAGCTAGAACCAACCAGTCCTTAATTCCATCAGGCCTACACCTCGGCCTGTCCAGTTCAAACTCCACGGCAAATTCCAATTCTCACTACGCCCTGTTCCGCCACAGCACATAGCTTGACCTCCTTAAGCGCATGTGCGACCCCCACCACACCTAAACAGGGCCTGTTCTATACCTTCGTGGAAACCTAGGTTCAACAAGTCATTCCCCACGTCTGACAGGTGGACACCGTCCCTCCTAAAATACCCTGGTAACATGCCCTCCAGCTCCCTGTGACGCACCACTACGCCCCCCGAACGTCTAATAAAAACTGACATAATATTGTTGACTTTACCCCTTGATCAAGCTATTGCAGCCGGGTCCTGGCGTGTCTCCACGCAAAGCGCGGAACCATCTCTGACCAAACAACCACCACGCCAGGAACCAGCTCCCGCAGCCGATCAACATCCCTTTTCATCCTCCTCACTAGCTCTCTTTGGGGAATCTCACCTAAGTCGTTCCCCCCTCCGTGAACCAAAACCACATCCGGGACCGACCCTCCAGCCACTCATTTAAACAAGAAACTGCATAAACACTGCCAACTAGCGCCCCTAAAACCAAACCAAGATAGAGTCACTCATTCCAATGGAAATCCCAGCTGTGCTCCGCTTCTGCGAACTGCGGCCCTCTTCTCTGCCCAGTACACATACGAGTGGCCCAGCAACCAAACTTCCAAACCTGAAAAGAGACAAAATTAGTTGCAGAAAAGACAACATCCCCTACCCAAATCCTTACGTACGAGCGGAATCGCATGGATTCCCACCTTCCGATCCGTTTGATCCGCTCGTCCCCCAAACCTAAACGCGCTGCCTCCGTTGCCGCCCCAATGCGAAACGAGTGCGTCCCAAATTGGTTTGGCTCTAGGCCCAGCTTCTGTAACCCCCTACGAAAGACCCACAGAAACTGAAATCGTGACAACGCCGAGCCATCGGCGTGCAAAAAGAAACAACCCTTTCCTTTTGGCCGAACATCCCAGTACCTCGCGCCGCAGGCTACCGGGCAAGCCCCTGATCCCGGTAACTCATACAACACCACCGAACATCCTTTGCCGAACACGTCCGTTTTTGACCGACACAGCCATATCTGCACCCTGTCACTACATATGTCCACGTCCTCAAGCATTAATCCGCCGTTCCCTAACTTGTTGGCACACACCAGCTCACCAATGCGGAAAGCACCAAAGAACGCCCAGGCAAATGCTCCTGAAAATAGCGTCACTTCGTAAGGGGAATCACACAGCTCTAGCAACACCCCCAATAGCCCTTGTAACACCGAGAACGACACTGGCCGCCTCGAGTCCGCGAGCTTCTTTCCCCTCCTAAAACCCTTCATCGCCTGGCGTATCACAAAATTCTTCGTAATGTCCTCCCACCCATTGAACTTAAACAAAAACGCCAAGGCAGACATGTACTTGTCCACCACGGCCGGTGACGCCTGTTTCGCGAACAAGCGACACAGTACCCACAAAAGCACGTCCACCCGCTGACCCTGCGAACCGTCGCCCCCTACCTGTTGTACCGTCTCCTCCCATTCTTTCCAAACCTTGACGTAATCCGACCAAGTGCTCGGCGCCAGAGAATTCTTTATACACTCCCCAAGCATGCGGTCCCGAGCTGCCACATCTCGACCGGGCAAGCCTGCCCCTGCTTCTGAGCGTCCGGCGCCGCTTCCCGGAATCGTTCCCACTGAAAACGAGAAAGCGCATCAGCCACCACGTTCAACATACCCGGAATGTGTTTAGCCCTAAACACCAAGCTGAAAGACATGCAGAGAAGGACAAAACGCCTCAGCAAACATAACACCGGGGGGGATGATGCAGACAAACTGTTGATCGCCTGGACCACCGCCATGTTATCTGAGTGGAACACAATTTGCTTGTTTGCTAACACCGGCCCCCACAATCCTACCGCAACTACCACCGGGAATAGTTCCAGAAACGCTAGGTTTCTTATCAGCGGGCTTTGTTTCCAAGCCTCAGGCCACGGCTCGGCGCACCAGTGACCCCCCAAATAAGCCCCAAAACCCATGCTGCCAGAAGCGTCGGTATACAGCCCCACCGCTTCCCCTGCCGCCGCCGGTTCTCTAAAAATCACCTTCCCATTAAAATCCCGTAAGAACCGGTCCCACACCATTAAGTCCGCCTTCATATCCGCCGAAACCCTGATGTAGTGGGACGGCAACCGCACTCTGCTCGTAGCTCGCGCAAGGCGCCTACAAAAAACCCTCCCCATGGGCATGACCCGGCACGCGAAATTAAGACTCCCCACCAACGATTGGAGCCCCCGCAATGTCACCTTCTTAGCCCTCGATACTGTGGCAACCAACTCCCTCAGCCGCACCAATTTGTCCCCCGGCAACCGGCATTCCCCTTTTGCAGAATCAACTTCTAAACCCAAAAAACTAAGACACGTCGTGGGCCCCACCGTCTTGTCCTCCGCCAGGGGTACCCCGAATTTGTGCGCCACCCACTGAAACACGTCTAACACTCGCTTACATCGATCCGACTCACGCGGGCCCACGCAGAGAAAATTGTCAAGGTAGTGCACCACAGCGCCCCCTGCCGATTCCGTCCGCACCACCCACTCCAAGAAGGTACTAAACTTCTCGAAATAAGCGCACGAGATCGAACACCCCATTGGTAAACACAGGTCCACAAAAATTTCCCCTTCGAAACAGCATCCGAGCAGATGATGGCAGTCAGGGTGTATCGGAAGCAACCGGAAAGCTGCTTCCACGTCTACCTTCGCCATCAGCAACCACGACCCAGCCTCCTGACCAACTCAACCGCCTTGTCGAATGACGTATAGGAGACGGAGCTGAGGGCCGCGTCGATGTCATCATTTACCGATGCCCCTTTCGGGTACGATAAATGATGTATCAACCTGAACTTGCCTACCTCTTTCTTGGGGACCACACCAAGTGGGGATATCCGCAAGTCGGGCAATGGCGGCGACAAGAACGGACCCGCCATCCTCCCCAATTGCACTTCCTTGCCTAGCTTATCCCGCACCACCTCCGGGTGCTCCCAAACAGACTTGAGATTCCCGCATATCGCACCCGGTCCCCTAACTACATAGGGAATAAAAAATCCCTCTCGAAATCCCCGCCACAAGAAAACTGCATCCGCCCTATTAGCGTATTGCCTTAGCCAAGGCAACATCACGTCTATTTTCACCGGAGACACTCCCAGCTCCTCCCCCGCCATTCTTGCCTTTTTTGAAACAACGGCTGACGCCGTGTGTCCCCCCGCAGCCGGAACATTCGTGCTGGAACCTGCAAGTATTTCCCCATTTGCAATGTCCCTCATTGTACATCCAGCAGAAACCCTTCTTTTGCCCAGCCGACACGGCTCCAGTGGCCGTGCCGGCCGCCCCAGGAAAGGGCGCCGCCCTCTGTGCCATCATAAGGCGCATCCATAATGGCAGGTCCATTTGGTCCCACCGCATGCTCGCATTCGCTGCTAGCCATTGACGAAACTGTTCGTCATACCTCCACCACGCTAAGCCTCCGTAGGTTCGGTACGCGTCCCCTATCCCATCTAAATAACAGAAGAGTTCGGAACAACGCCCCGGAGTCTTCTCCCCTATAACGCTAGCCAGAATACAGAAGGCCCTCAACCAATTCCCGAAAGTCTTTGGTATCTTGCGATACCTCCGCCTTTTCTCCTCCTCCTCTCCTCCTCCTCTTTTTTGGCATCCTTCTTATCCTCCTCCTTCAAGTCCAAGAATTCCTCCAGGGGAAGGAGGGAAAATATCTCCACAAACTCACCTTTCCATATCTTGTCCTTCACCTCCGTTTTTAAATGGCATCCGAGGGGGCCCGCGAAGGACACGTGCACGTTTTGCCGCGCCGCATCCGGGATATCATCGCACCCTACCTCCCGCTCCGCGCCCCCTTCCGCTAACCCCGATGACTCAGCCGCAGCGCCGGACTCACCTCCGCTTGACACAGACTATCGCGTCCCCCCGAGCCCAGCCGCCGGGTCCCGACTACTCTCCTGTGCCCACACCTTCCCGAATTGTGGAGGCGACCCCTCCTTCCCAGACCAAGACTCTAAAATCGTTCTTAAATCATGTAACAACTGATCAGGGTGTCGTGTGTGTGGGAACTCACCACTCGAACCTCTGGCCGTAGCTGGCTGCAGAGGCGCCGTCCTTCCGTCTGCCTTTTCAGGCACTGGAGCGTCCCGTTGTCGCCGACTTCCATCCGCCTGGACTCGCCTCGAGACCGTAGGTGTATTGCTCCGTGACCTGTAGGGAGAAGGAATCCTGGGTAGTCTGTTCTGAGCCGGCCCTACCCGCCTGTCCTCCCTACGTTCCTCCCAGCCATCCCTTGCAACGCTCCGTCTCGCAGGACGACTGCCCTCACGAGGTGCTCCCCTCCTCTGATCGCTGAACCTCCGGTCTGGTGAACCTGAACCGCCACGCTGCCTCCTCTTTTCTCCATCCCCGGAATTGTGCCTCCTGCAACAGGATATTGCTACGCTGCACCTGCTCCGCGCTGGGGTCCCTTCCCTGCTGCCTGAACTCCCTGTTCTGCTCCTCGTGCCGCTGCGCCTGACGCTAGAGAAGCGCCATTCTTCCCTCCACCTGCTCCCTGCTGCCTCCATGGCATGAAGTTGCCCCTGAGAGCGGCCGGAAGGGCCCTCTCGCCTACCGCTGCCATCCTTAACTGCCTCAAATGGAGGGGCCCTCTGCATCCTATCTGTCACTGCTGAGCCTGGCCTCTCTTCAGCCGCCCGCCCTGTCCCTGTTTCATTATCACTGTCCTGGCAGATGGCCGTGTGCCCGGACCCACTTGCCTCCTGTGAGGTCTGCCTGTCCCTGCAGCTGTCTCCCTGTCCTGCCCCTGCCTGGGACGTTCCTGCCGTGATTTCGCCGTCCCAGCCTCCCCCTGACGTCTGAGGGGCCGTTACAGTCCCACCTTCCTCATTACTCCCCTGCCCCCCAGCACTGTCAATAGAGGCTGACTCACCGGGACGTGTCTGCTTCGAGCTGCCGCTCACATGGCCTCCTGCCGACCTGGCCTCCATCCCGGCCGCCTTCCGAGATCCATCCGGTCCGTTTTTCCTGCCAGTCGCGGAAACGCGTGGCGTGGATCTTTCCGCCACTGTGCGCTTCACGGCCGTCCTCACCAAACCACTGCCGCGCCCGCCGGAACGAGCCGTGCGCCTGCTTGGCTATGTTAACAGGGCCTCACCAGAGCCGCCGGTCGCCTCATGTCCCGCTGAAGGGCTCCTCCTCCGCCGCGCTGCGGGCTCAGCGCCCGGGCTCAAACGCTGGGGAGGCCTTGTTCTCCTCGCCGGTCGACATGCTGGTACCGCGGGAGCAGGCCCGGCAGCCCCCAGCTGCTGATGGAGCCATTCCAGTCCTCTTTCCTTCACAGCTGCCCGAACTCCAGCCAGGATCTCTTCTAACGATGCCATAATCCTGCAGAAACGAGAAAGAAAAAGAACCTCGCCGACCTGCAACAATTTACAGGTAAGAAAGGCTCTGGTTAAAATGGCCCCTACTCTAACATGGCTGCTCTTTATACTCCTTATCTCCACCCCCAAGCACCATTACCCTAACCCAACCCCCAAATACTAGCACCTGCCCACTCCCTGGCTCTGTCAAGGCCCACTCCTCCCACTGCGTTGTTCCATGGGCTTCATCCCCATTGTTCACAGTTTGTCAAAAATTCATGTTAAACCTCCTTGAATTGCATCCAAGCTGTAAATATTGCACCTTCCTAAATAATTTTTGAAGAGAAAAAAAATGTTGGCTAAACTATCATGAAAAAACGATGTGCGTCGATTCGGAAAACCAAACCTTTTAACGTCGATTTACGAGTATGCCGTGCATCCTAATATTGCAACAAAGATTACAGTTTAGTAATAGATCAGAGTTTAGTAATAAATCATTTTATTATTTAATTTTAAAAGCTTCACATAATGGTCGCACCCCACTTTTTTGCAAAGAAATGTGGCATAAAATCTGCAATGATTATGTAGTGAAATACGGTAGCTCCAACAGAGGCACAACTGAATGTGGGGCCAGCCAAACACTTCCCACCCCAGGGGCAAGCCAGCCCAAACTAGCAGAACTGGCTTTGGGTTACCGCAGGGAAGACTGTATTATCCCAATGGGGCAGCATGGGGCCAGAGTCTGTCATCAACTGTGCCAAATTGATAGCGCAGTCAGGACAAATGGGTCAGAATGTGCCAAATGCCTACCACATCCTGTATGCATGGTACGCCTGCCATATCAGTAAGTTGGCACTCTCTAACATGAACCAGATTCTGTGTGTGCCCGCATGGTTCCAAGGAAGGATCTTTAAGAGATGGGACAGCAGGAATGTGAATGGGCTGTGTTTGGAATAGGAAGAGTAAGAACGTGAGGACTGGCTTCAACTCGCACTTTCCAAGAGAGACATAGTCCCACCTGCAAAGATCATTCACCACTGAGGCTAAAATGGGGGTGAAGTTCGCTAGGAAGAGAGCCTGTCACACCCCCAGAGATCACATCTGAGATGCCAGCATCGAAATGGGTACTCCGCTGCTATTTTCGCCACCTGAGCCTAAGGGACTGAGTCACTGAGATGCTAAGCATCTCTCGCATAGTGTAATTAATCATGGGGCTGGAGATCAACTCATGTGTGGCAAATTCTGCTAGAATGCCTGGATAGGTGGTGTGTGGACAAATAGTAAATCGTCAGCATATGCAATGACTTTGTGACTCGAATCCCTGACAATTCCTCACAATTCCTAATCCTGTCATAGCAAATAGTAGTGGGTAAAGGGGACATTCCTGCAAGTTCCATTCTGAATATCAAAGCAATCTGCCAGAATGCCATTTATTCAAAGCCTTGTGAATAGGCAATTATAGAGGGCAATCACCCAGGAAAGAAAATATAGGCCAAAGCCAAACTTGCATAGGGTGATGATCATGAACGCCCAGTCCATCTTGCAAATGCCTTTTCGGTATCTGTCGACAACAAGAGGATCAGGACTCTCACCTACCCTCTGTGGATGGTATTGTCCCGAACCTCCCTACCTGTTATGAAGCCTGTCTAATCCAGACTGTCAATGGTTGGAAGAGATGGAGCCAGGCTCTGTGCCAGCAGCATAGACAGAAGCTTCAGGTCCTTTTTCAGAACCGATATAGGACGATAGCTGAAGCATGTAATTGGTACGATTTCAACGCTTTGAAGCAGAGGCATGGAGTTGTATTGCAGGAAAAAAAATCTATTTGGGAGTATGCGTAATGTGTTTGTGAAAAATACATGAAATCCCTATCTGTAGGGTGCAGAACTCTCCAGAAATTAAAACTAACTAGTTTTATTGGAGAAGGTACAGGATGTGTGCATGTCGAGTGTCCTGGGTGTGTGGTGAGCTCACAGTGAAGTCTTGAGAGGGTGAAGGGGTACTTTGAGGTCACCACCCAGTGTCACAGAAACTTTTGATCTACACACACAAGATATTTGTACATAACCATTTAGCAAGTATTAATAGTATGCTTTGGCATGAGCCATGTACCTCTTTTATTTTCGATGAGTTTTAGGGGGAAAATAGTAATTCATATAATAGTTTGTGGATATAAAGGAGGAGACTATATTTAAAAGAAGAAAAACTACCACAACAAGAGGACATAGTCTTAAATTAGAGGGACAAAGGTTTAAAAATAATATCAGGAAGTATTACTTTACTGAGAGGGTAGTGGATGCATGGAATAGCCTTCCAGCTGAAGTGGTAGAGGTTAACACAGTAAAGGAGTTTAAGCATGCGTGGGATAGGCATAAGGCTATCCTAACTATAAGATAATGCCAGGGACTAATGAAAGTATTTAGAAAACTGGGCAGACTAGATGGGCAGAATGGTTCTTATCTGCCGTCACATTCTATGTTTCTATGTTTCTATGTTTCTATGATATCAAGTAGTTAGGACTTTAAATGTGTGTGATTAACATCATTTAGGATCAGGGATATATTTTCAATAACAAAGGTTTTTTTTTTTTGTGAGAGTTGAGGATGCACAGTTTGGAATATGCACCAGCTTCTCAAAAGCTAATTATTAATCCAGCTTTACCTGTCTTGATGTGTTGACCTGAATTTCTAATATATAGACTGTCACTTGCATCATTTCCCCAGACCTTTTGACCAAAGGTTGAATGAACCCAGTGCAGTTCTTGATTTTGAATTTCCTGGGCTGCAATTGAGGTTTTATTTTTCTTGTGTACCTGGCTCTGACAAAAGCCAGGCACTTGTTGCTCCTTCTATGAGTTCATGAGGAACAGTAGTAAACTATATCATAATTTGGGGAAGACAAACACTTCAGACTGTAAAGAATGCCACTGATTAACAGTTAAGATGGAGGATTCATTTTCATTGATTGATACAAATTTTGGGGGTGAGAAAATATTAACTAGCTACGCAAAAGTTAATTATTGATGTAATTGCACTATTTTACTTGACACTTTGACTAAACTTTGAATTAATCCAAGTATTTTTAAATATTGGGCAGACTAGATGGGCCAAATGGTTCTTATCTGCCGTCACATTCTATGTTTCTATGTTTCTTTCTTTTGGTTTTCCAAGGTTAAAATGTGCTTTTCTTTTCCCTTGTCTGATTTTTTTTAAATCAATTTAAATTCTTTATTTGTATATTTGTAACTTTAAACAATTTAGGGAATGAAACACAATATTGATGTTGACATAACAGTAGCTGGTTTGGAAGAATGATGAGAATTGAGTATAGGAAATAAACTTGTCTTGTGCAGGGGATTATGCAAGCATATCTCTTTAAAGTGTGATGGTGGTGCCAAACCTGCCCGTCCAACCGTTGGTGAAGATGCCAGGCAGTGCAGCAATGCAATGTTCAAAGGAAGCAAAAGGGGAAGGGTTTGGAGTATCTTTATAAGGTATAAAGGAGTGATTTCAAACAGATGGCACAAATGAAAAATGCCTGCATCTGATGAACAGTACATAATGTTGTTACATGGAGAGATATAAGGCAATCAAGCTGCTTCATAGCCTTACACCATCACAACTTTCAAATACTTTCATAGTGCTCTCTTCCACTGGTTGTTGCTTTATGCTGCGGTACCTTAAAACAGTTTTGGAAGCAATAACCTCAGATTGTTGACTTTTACACTTAGATAGAGGCTGAAAGAAATGGGGTAAAAGGGATCCATGGTGCGGGAGAGGTACTAAGTCCAGCATCTTGAAGCATTGCACCTACTGTCTAAGACACCCCTTTCCTTATCATTCGACTGCAAGCACTCCCTAAACATAAAATAAATATTTCTCTGGGCGCACTGAGAAAAATGGGACTGCATTTCAGAAAATCAGTTTTGGACAAACTATCAATGAATAGAGGAAAACAAATATGACAACCAATTTCTCAGATTAAGCACTTCTACAATTTTTAGAAACCAGGTTTGCATTTTTATAAAATGCTGTGCTTTAAATTCCCCTTTATACACATGACATGTAAAACACTGAATGTTTCCAAACTGCATAAATCCTGTACACTCTTTCTCCCGAGTCCCTACGTGTGTCTCTTGACATATGGAAATTCTGTGTGATTACATGGTGAGCGGATTAGTGTCTCTTGACATTTGCAGATCTATGTATCTGTGCCAAGTTCAATAACTTGGTATTGTACAATGGATTTCATTGGCTCCGCAATGTGCTGCACAATTTTGACCGATTGACCTGCTCCAGCGTGGACTGTGCAACTAATTAGCCTTTGCCAAGGTTATCATACCCACTGTTATTGGTTTACTTGTGATTTGTATTGCACTACACGACTCAATAGATTATTAATCAGACTCTTCATAGACGACCAAGAGATTTCATTTTTGTTTGTCCCCTTTTACTTTATTAGATGTTTTAAAACCACACCATTTACATGGCAAGACTGTGACATGGAACTGGCATCTGTTCGACCATTACTTAGGCTGACAGTGTTAGTGGTACAACTGTTGACAATCATGAATTACTCATTTTATTCCGTTCTATATGTGGTCAACTGATAACATGTTTTTTTTTAAGGAATGGTAGGTACCATGCTTGTAGCTACATGAGTGTGCTGGATATTATATTAGAGGGTGCATCTGGGGATGGTTTTTAATAAAAGGATAATATTCATTGAAAATTCAACAGGGTAAGTTTTCTATTCATCAATCAAACCAAAATATAGTTAAACTATTTTTTAATTCGCACCTAAACAGATACTTTAGAAAAAATGCTTATGATTTAGTGATAAACATAATTTACAAAATTAGATTATAATCTTTGTTTTTAGTCAGATGATAAGTGAGTGTAGGTATAGACCTAAGAGGGGTGAAACTAAGCCTTACTTTAGGGTTGCCTGGGCACACCACTTGTGAACATCTTAAATGTAATATTTATAGAACTCTTGTCCTGGTTTTAAAAGCTTGATTAATATTGGTGTACATTAATAGTCTGGTCTGGCTTTGCAGAATGCATTGTTAAACATGTCCATGTTTGAATTTTGCTTATCATACCCTAACATTATTATTAATATTATTTGTTATAAAATACGACCAAGCTCTCAAACTCTGTTCAGTATAAAAGAGCTACACACATGTACATGAAACATGAAATTAAGTAAGTGAATTTGATAATGTGGAGAGATGCATACTTTACAGAAGAATTGATTTCCTCATACTTTGAGCTCACAGTGCAGAGAAAGGTCTGGGGTGTTAGAAACAGGAGGTAAGAGCCATATGCAAGAGGATGACTGTATGTAGCCAGGAATTGGTAAAAGTCATAGCTTTATTGACTAAGTTGATTTAGAATGCCACCTATTAAGACCTTCAGGGGCTTAGTCATTAAACATGGAATTGCATTGAACTTAAGGCCAAAATAATGAAATGACTCCAAGAAATGACTCTTGCATTCTAAATATACTTGGTTAGCCATTACCAATATCACCTTTCCTCTCTAATGGTCTCCTGTAGATTTTTAGATTATTATTTTTTTTAAATGGTTGGACACTCCAACCTGCGGAATCATTTTAGATTTCACCAGAGACAGTGTTTCCTCTGAACTTCCAGACAGTTACCTGTGCTGAGTGTGTGGTACCTGCATTTTAACTTCCCCTTGGTCTGGGTCTTCAGAAGAGAAATGCAGTGGAGAGGTCCAGAGTGAGGGAAAGCAGATAGTGCAAAGCCGCCAGTACCTCTGAACAGTACATATCCCAGTAACTTGCTATGAAGTGTATTTAATGGCACGTCCACTCCAAGGAGAGCCATGAGAGAGCTGTGCTTAGAACTCACTGAAGCAGCACTACCTGCCCTAAGACCCCAGAAATAAAGGGCTTATTCTTCAATAAGAAAGGAGAGGACGGGGGGGCGTGGCCAGCAGAGCAGCACACCAGACGTGTTTACTTGGAGCTCCTGCTTCACGAAGACAAAACTGACCCAAAAGCCACAAAGAGCCGAACCAAATCCCACAAAAGCAGACAGCAACAAACCCCAAACCCCCGACATAGGGATGGGGAAAAAAAATAAGAAAATCGTCCGCCAAGAGAGCTCCTACCAGCCCGACATTAGGCGCTCCTTTGAAAGGCCGCAACCAGCTATGCAAGCCAAAATGGCGCCGAGTAGGCCCCGCAGCGAAAGTGACTCTGACTCCTCGGTGGAGAGAGAGGAAACCCAGACCGCAACCCCGACTCCCGCGTTATACGGGTCGGAGACCTCGGACTCTGATGATTCACCCTCCACAAAAGGTGACATCAAGAAGCTCCTCATCGATCTCCGGGAGATGTGGAAATCCGACTTGGCCGGAGTGAAGACGGAGGTCACTGGACTGAAGGGGCGCCTAGACGCAATAGAAACCCGAGAGGGTAACAGAGATGACTCCCTGACTGACACCAGAAGGCAGGTGGAGGCGCTGACACTCCAGCTGCAGGGGCTCACGCGCACAGTCACGATGATAGACACACGCCACCGTAAACGGAATGTCCGCATACGCGGAGCCCCTGAGGACATAGACTCAGAGGCCCTACTAGATTACTCAAACCAAGTGGCAGCGGCAATGGGAGCACAACCAGATGGAGACACAAGGCCGATAACGGCCGCGTTCCGAATCCGGAAATCCCCGACCGCCCCAGCGGATGCCTCAAGAGACATAATAGCAGTTACCCGAAACGTCGCAGTTAAAGCGACGCTGATGGCCCACTCCAGGAAAAATCCCACCGTCACCGTGAACAACCACCAAGTAAGAGTATTCGCAGACATTCCATTCACAACTCTGCTTGAGCGGAGGAAACTCTCGCCAATCACCCAACAACTGCGAGCCAAGGGAATCCGGTACAGGTGGGGCGCAACAGGCACATTGGTGGTCCAACAAAAAGACTTGATACTCACGCTGTCCGCAGACGAAGACCCTTCAGGGTTTATCCAAACCCTCCAGCTACAGCAGCAGACACCCATGATGGGAGAAACGGAGATCCAGGAGGCCAAGAACCGGGGAAGCGTCAGCAAGGCAGAGAGGAAAAGGAGCAGACAGCACCCATACAACCTCCCACAGACCTGAACAAACAGGTGACTTCTGACTCTTACCGCAAACCAGCTGCACGGCTGCAAACGACATATGAGGACTTTACGGCAATACCTCCAGATAAAGACTCTAAGCCGGGACTTTATAGTTCTACGTTTTCTATTTAACAATTCATTATGTTTCCTTTATTATGTTTCCTTTATTTGCATTTTATCTTACTATTATATGTACATGATGTATACAGCTAAGAGAGGGGAGTCTTGGTACGAGAGGCATAGGCGATCCTTTCCCGGGCACTAGAGACAACCAATCTGACCCAATAGGCCATCACCAGCGGATACACGCACCCATTAGGTTATTATCCCTCGTTAAGCTACACTAATATGAGTGAGCCATACGGCACTACTTGACCAACTAAATACTGTTCCTTGTATCTCATTTTGTCTAGAGTACCCCACTGCAGGACTGCCCGACATCAGCAGCACTATATTGGCAGTTAGTCGAGTGTCACTAATTCAGGGGTAACCCATAACTTATGTCTCCCACTATGGCATTGACGCCGCATAGATACCAGACATACTAACAAGCAGACGTAGTTACTCGTTTTGTGACCCCAATAGTCGCTCGACTTGCAAACAGATAGGCCTTTAACTTAGCTTTTCCCCTTGTCATACTGGCTACCAAGCTCTTTAATTACTAATGTAGCGGGCCGGCAGTACCAGGCTGGGGACTCACCATCCAAGCCTAACCTACCAGAACTAAATGACCCAGTACCCACATAACATAACACCCGCTACCTCTCCGATTATGTATCTGTGGTTGGGCAGACAGTTAAAATGTACCACGCCTTGATGTTTATGCCTTGCCTGATATACCTAAATGAGCCATAATGGATGTGCAGCATCCGAACAAGCTTGCCCCCTTAAAGACTCTACCCTTTATTAATGCTAACCATGCGTAACTAAGAATGTATCATAACCCTTTTTCTAATTATAAATCTTTGTGTCTAGATAGACTCGCTTCCATGCCAACTCAATATTCACTAATCGCTCTAGCAGTATGATGTATACCTGTCTTTCGTACAAAATGTGCAGTTTCTTTTTTCGACATGTAAATACTGGATACTACTGTCACTAAGCAATGTTATGACTACGGATATCTTGTGTATTACATTGAAACCCAACAAAAATAAAGAATTTAAAAAAAAAGAAAGGAGAGGACAACTCATGAGAAATTGGAAATGATAAATGAATATACAGGTAGTTAAATGGTTAGTGAGGAAATAGATTTAGAAGTAAATAAAGTTAGAACATTTAAATGTCTAAGAGGGAGGAAATGTAAGGAGGTAGAGGGCATATGCACACATGCAGGGTTATTTACCAAATTGAGAATTCAATATGAAGGTCAAAATAAGCGCAAAATACGTTCAATTCAGCGACTCTGGCCTTAAATGTTATATTCTCTTTAAATAATCATTTTAGTCATTGACCCTGACAGTGTAAAAGCTATTTTGCACTTACACACATTATGTTCCAAATCTCCACACAACAAAACAGAAAGCATTCTTTATTGTTGCTAAGTACCGGTTTGTTCATTTTTTTTATGTACCTGTTTGTTCATTTTTTTTTTTTATATATCCACTGCACCGTGACTAATTAATTTTCCTGTATCCCCCCCAAAACTGGGCTTTTGATCTGCTTCTGGGGAGTTGCATACATGAGATAGGGTGACCATAAAAGGTGTTACAGACTCCAATGCTAGATTCCAGCATCCATTCTATGTCAAAATGAAAGAACCATTTTTTATATATTATTTTTTTTTTTTAAGGAAATCTATAGTGTTTTATTATCAAGTAATGCTCCGTAAATCACAGCAGCTTATCTCGTGTTTAAACGTCCATGCCTCTGTTTTCTGTGATGGTGAAGGATGGAATGTGTGAGGAATCTTTCTGTGGCATGTGAACAGGTGATGTGAGGTTTTCAATATATTAGTAGAGTTAGACGAGGAATTTGCTGTTTTTTTTTTATTTGTTCAGCCTCTTCCTGGTTTCTGCTGATGTCACAGGAGCTTGGGAATTTTGTAGGGATTGTCCTGTCAGATCTAGATATCCACACATTGATTTGTTTATTTACTTAGCAGACTTCTCCGGGGTATTGGTTTTGAATCATCCATCAAATTATATGATTTTCTTTGGATTACTAATTCTTTATTTCCTTAATACTTTTAAATAGTTTTTTTTCCCTTTCTTGCTGATTTCCCGTAGCATTGCCACACACGGGGGTGTGCGTTAAAGGATTTAGAAAGATGTCCTCGCTGCTGGAGGCTATTAACCGCACCCAGAGAGAGCACAAAAATCCCTTAAATGCATGGTCTGTCGTGTCCTATTGCTTTCTTATAAATCACACAATGTAAACATCTGAAGTGGAAAAGCTATTGGAACAAGTTGCTAGGCAATTTTCGATGACATGTGATTAGCAGTACAATTTAATCCTGGGTTTAGGGATTTCTTTGTACAGCCATTCATCTGACATTAGGAGATTGAACGTGTAACTATCTTTCAAGGATGTCAGTCTGATAGTAAAATCGACTGTAGTCAATGAGATTTTCAGGGTTGATTTAGGAACTTTGTAAGTGGGTACAAATAGGAAAATTATATCGAGTCCCTAGAAAAACGTATTCTCCTGTAATTATCACGCTAATATAATATGGTTATTATGCAGGAAATACGTATACTAACTTGTAATATATTGTTGATATATTGTAAATAGATTAATAATGGAATAAATAGTAAGTTATTTTGAGTAGGCATGTTTTTTTATGTGATAATGTGCCTTATTTTTATATGGACAGCAAGATAATTGTATATATAAAGTTGTTTTTATTCTTAGAATACAATTCTTCGAGTGAATAACTTCACCATTTCAGTCTTATAAATACGTATTTAAAGGGCTTAAAAGAGAACTGCCATTTTCCATGGTTTTTAATATTATGTTTGCTTGTCCCTATAATTAAAAAAAAAAAAATATATATATATATATATATATATATTTGAGAGGTATAAAAAAAAAAATTAAATTAAGAAATTCACACCTTTTTGTCCTGGGTGCTTCCATCTTAGCTCCCTGTCAATCATTGTTATAAGCTCTGTCCTTTGCACCTGGCAGTCCGCAAGCATAGAAAGCAGAGGAGAGGAGGAATGGAACAATGTTTCTACTTCTCTTCAATAGCAGTGTGTGTCCTGGCTTTGTCTTTGCAAATTCCAAAGACGTGACACTTCCACTTTAGAGCAGCACTGTCACTTTTAATCATTTTTTAAAAAGATTAGATTGTTCACCAGTGTTTTTTGCATTGTGTTTTGTATTCATTTATTCTGGACATTAATAGATATTTTGTGTTTTCAGGGAAAATCCAGACCGTAAACCCATGAGAGCATTGAGTAGGGTAGCGTTTAGACCACAACTTCCCTTTAATTTAACCCCTTAAGGACACATGACATGTGTGACATGTCATTATTCCCTTTTATTCCAGAAGTTTGGTCCTTAAGGGGTTAAAGGATAACCCCAGGGCAGAAAGTGACACACCATAGCAGCCACACATTGCCAGGAAGGGCTGATGTCAATGATTCCAAAGTAGTGTGGCCGAAGGGAGGACAATGAAAAGTGACGTATGGTCATGGTGTGGATGCAGTCAAAATAAGTCATGGAAAGCCTGGATAAAAAAGGTCAAAAGTAAACTGTGAAAGGCCAAAGTCAAAGCCAAGCTCACAGCAGGAGAAACACAAGAGCAAACATCTGGTCCCAGTATGAAGAATAACCATGGACATAGAGCAGGAGGTGTTAAAGAGAAAGGGATATGCATTTTGTACTCACACTGTATCCTACTGGTGTAAGGATGTTGGACTTGTATTCAAAAACATATTGTCTGCCCTTTGACATTGGGTACAACAAAAAAACATATGTGTGTGCACTATGCATAGTTCTAAAGCATTGAGCTAAAATCCCAGAATGGAAGTACGATTTTTATGAATATATATATACTGTGTTTCCTTTTCCACACAAACGAGAGGGAAAGAATAAAGATGCCCATCTCTCCCCTTCCCCCCTTGTTTTGCTATAATTGGTGTTTTCTGAATTACGAGCTTTAGATGCTCAGGTTTCAAATCTAATCACTTGTTGTATTCTCAAAAACAAGAACTGCTTAATTCTCAAATAAATGACTCAAACCTACTATTACCAATCCAGTTTGACAGTCAATAAGGTGTAATTCATGGTTGTTGCGTAGTTTTGTATTTTTCCAGAGCACCTTGTTAACATCTATGTTTTGCTATTACCTTTGTAACACTGCAGGATTTCTCTACTAAAAAAAGGGCACTGACTACTTTACTGGTAACCAGAGTATAATCTATTCTCTAATAGACATAAATCTCTATAATCCCAGTAAGTTACTATCCTACTCCCCACTGCTCTCCAATGTATACCTTTCTTTGGTTCTTTGGATACTGTTAGGGAGACATCTGTGTTTGGTTGGGGAGGGTGTGTGGGGGGGTCACCACTGTAATCTGCTCATACCTGCACATTTATTAGTGTCTAAAACATTCATCTTTTATTACAGGCAAATTTGTGAGTTAAACACCTTCGTGTCGTTTGATCCATATATTTTTTATCATAAAATCATTGTGTTTTTTGCAACCTTTAGTTACAGCTTGTCTATTGAGTAGGTTCTGTGGCTCTGTCGGTATTTATTTAATAAATTGGGAAGGTATTTGCCCCCCTATCCAAACTTCAATCTGCTTGTCTTACAACATTGTATAAAATCTTTAGTGATAAAGTGTATAAAAAAGATTGATTATATACTTTATCATGTTCTTCTTCCTAATGTTTGTTGTAGTTTACCCTTGATGTTTTCTCCCATTTTATTTTCTGATTTATAATTGTCCTTACATTTTCAGTACAACTAATTTGAATACAAAATTATCAATCTGGAACAAAATTTCCCAATCTGTTATTTTTCCAGCGTAAAATATTTTTATTCTTCTATCCATTCTTTACAAATCATGGTTTAGTGAATGTACACTATTGAGAATAAATGATTTCGCTAGCAAGCTTTCTTGAGCCCATTCACAGCCAGCCTTTTAATTACTTCTGGCAGCTCTAATTAAGCTGGTGCTATGGGAAACCCCCTGCTAAGTGTAGCCCTTCCACCCTTCCAGGTGTATGTTATTTTTTTTTAGTATAAAGCAGTAGCAGTGTTATGCGGTTATTGACACAAGACATTTGTCCCACTTGCTGTTCACAGAAAATTTTGGTTTAAACAATGAGTAGAACTGTTCCCAAGAAGGCCATAAATAACTTAATATAATAAAAACAAGCTTATTCTACAGAAAAGATAACAGAAAGTAGAGTGGGATTAACAGTCTTTAACACACTAGAAATTCTATTTTACTAGTACACACATAATTGGGAAAACAGAGCTAAGAATAAGTGAATATTGTAAAGAAACTCCCTGAGCAATGACGTGAAACTACCGGGACAGAATCACTAGGAAGCGACAATGCTGAATTTGCCAGCGCTTTCTAGGATTATTAGAAACATTTTTTCATACGTTGATTTTTTAATAAATGCCCAAAATTTATCTTTTCAGGTGGCAGCTTTACAGAAATATTTATAGAAAAAAAACAAATACAAAAAAAGATAACTGCTAGTTTTTTTTCTATATTTAATTAAAATAATATTTCTATCTCATGTCAGATAGTTTTGGTTCAAGGCAGGATTTTACTTCTGGATGTGCTGTTTCAGTCACACAATTTTGTTAAGGAGTGCTTCACAGGGAATACTGCATTAGCGGACATTTTTTCCATTGCCCGTGAGTGACCATGTTCTATGATCTTCTATGGGTTTTCATGTTCCACGATGCCCATAAGTATGCTTGTTCTACTATGCCTTTGAGTGGCCATGTTCCACAATGTCAGGATCGGGACAGGGATCCAACACGCAGAGTACAAAGAGAGGAAAGGTACGTATACCGGGCCTTAGAATGGCCGGACTAACGTACCGAGAGTAATAGAGAATAGTCAGAGACAAGCCGAGGTCGAGGGAACGAGAAGACAGATAAGCGAGAGACAAGCCGGGTCAAGGGATAACAGAGAAGCAGGGTAGTACAACAAGCCGAGTCAAAACCAAATAGAGCAAACTAGAATACCAGAGCACTGAGTGACTAGACAAGCTAGAACCACGACAGGGCAATGAGCTGAAGTGAGAAGTAAGCTTAAATACCCTGGCTCTGGATGGTAATCACGCCTCTGACAAGTACCGATTGGATATCGGACACTTGAGTGACAGGTCGCTCGTGATAGCGTCATGACGTCACGTATTGAGCGTCCCGCTAGAAAAGGACGTGGATTCCTCGCGGCCGGTGTTTAAGTGACTGGATGAACCGCGAGGAACGAAGGAAACAGCTCGCCTGGACGGGCAAACCACCAAGTCTCTACCTCCCTTAGAGGTAGAGGCCTCAGGTACCCTGACAGTACCCCCCCTCTCAGATACGCCCACCGGGCGGAAGGAACCGGGGCGAGATGG
The DNA here is from genome assembly GCF_036172605.1 of Pelobates fuscus. NCBI lineage: Eukaryota > Metazoa > Chordata > Amphibia > Anura > Pelobatidae > Pelobates > Pelobates fuscus. Next base: position 45,712,457 of record NC_086322.1, on the reverse strand, counting down.
GAAGCGGAGGTGAAATGCTCTGCGAAGACGAGAAGCATGAACGTCCTCCTGAGGTACCCAACTCCTCTCCTCAGGACCATATCCCCTCCAGTTGACCAGATATTGCAATTTTCCCCTTGAAATTCTGGAATCAATGATGGAGCTGACCTCGTACTCCTCCCGACCCTCCACCTGAACAGGACGAGGCGAGGAGACCTTAGAGGAGAATTTGTTGCAAATAAGGGGTTTCAACAAGGAGACATGAAAAGAGTTAGGAATGCGTAAGGCAGGTGGCAGAGCAAGACGATACGCAACCGGGTTGATACGAGTGAGAACCCTGTAAGGACCTATGTAGCGAGGAGCAAATTTCATAGATGGGACTTTTAGGCGAATATTCTTAGTACTCAACCATACCCTATCCCCAGGAACAAAAACAGGAGCCGCTCTTCTATGCTTGTCAGCGTGTTTCTTGAACAATGAAGAACTATGTAACAGAATTTGCCGAGTCTGATCCCATAATTTCTTCAGGTTGGCGACATGATCATCAACCGACGGTATCCCCTGAGAAGAGGAAACCGAAGGAAAAATCGAAGGATGAAAGCCATAGTTCATGAAGAAAGGGCTAGAGCGAGTTGAATCACAAACAAGGTTATTGTGTGCGAACTCCGCCCAAGGAATCAGACCGAGCCAATCGTCCTGGTGTTCGGAAACAAAGCATCGCAGATACTGTTCGATCTTTTGATTGGTACGTTCAGCAGCTCCGTTAGACTGAGGGTGATAGGCAGAGGAGAAGTTCAATTTGATACCCATTTGAGAACAAAAGGATCTCCAGAAACGTGAGACAAATTGAGAACCTCTATCAGAAACAATCTCCGAAGGAATCCCATGTAGGCGAAAAACCTCTCTCGCAAAAATCTCCGCCAATTCAGGAGAAGTCGGAAGTTTAGGTAATGGCACGAAATGGGCCATCTTAGTAAATCTATCCACCACCGTGAGAATAACAGTCTGTCTCTTGGAAGCAGGTAAATCAACGATAAAGTCTATGGACAAACAGGACCAAGGTTTCTCAGGAATGTCCAAGGGGTGTAACAGGCCACATGGAGAAGCATGAGGTAGTTTAGTCTTGGCACAAGTCTCACAAGCTGCGACGAACTCCTCAATATCTTTTCGAAGTGAAGGCCACCAGAAATCCTTGGATATCAGAGAGTATGTCTTGCGAATACCAGGATGCCCAGCTATTTTACTTTCGTGAAAACATTGTAAGAGTTCCAGTTGAAGTTCAGGAGGAACAAAGTTTCTTCCCTCAGGAGTGTCTCCGGGAGCTAGATGTTGTGACTTCAAGATCTGGTCAAGTAGCGGAGAATGAATTTTAAGACTGGTATTAGCAATAATATTGCATTTGGGTACAATGGAGGACACAAGTGGTTCAACTGAAGCAGAAGGCTCAAATTGGCGAGATAGCGCATCGGCTTTAGAATTCTTTGAGCCAGGTCTGTAAGTCAGAACGTAATTGAAATGGGTAAGAAACAACGACCAACGAGCCTGCCTGGAGGACAGACGCTTGGCCTCTCCGATATAAGACAAATTTTTGTGGTCTGTTAGAATGGTAACAGGATGTAAAGTACCTTCCAATAAATGTCTCCACTCTTTCAAAGCCTTGATAACCGCCAGTAATTCTCTGTCACCAATGTCATATCTGCTCTCAGTACCGGACAATTTTTTAGAGAAAAATCCACATGGATGTAATGGTTTGTCAACACCCAACCTTTGAGATAGGACAGCACCTAAACCAGTCTCTGATGCGTCTACCTCAAGCAGAAAAGGCAGGGAAGTGTCGGGGTGAACTAAAATTGGAGCGGAAGCGAAAAGCTCCTTGAGAGTTTTGAACGCAAGAAGAGCTTCAGTAGTCCAATTCTTAGTATCAGCCCCCTGTTTGGTCATATTAGTGATAGGTGCGATAATTGAAGAATAGCCCTTAATAAAGCGCCTATAATAATTAGAAAAACCAATAAATCTCTGTACGGCTTTAAGTCCTTTAGGTAAAGGCCACTCTAGAATGGACTGGAGTTTATCCGGATCCATCTTGAATCCCTCCCCAGAGATCACATAGCCGAGAAAGGTTACCTGGGTTTGATCAAAGCTACATTTCTCCAACTTGCAGTACAAGCCATGCTGAAGAAGCTTGTGCAAAACCCTCCTGACTTGCTTGTGATGAGTCTCAATCTCACTAGAATGTATAAGTATATCATCTAGGTACACAATGACGCACTCTTGCTGAAATTCCCTAAGAACCTCATTTATCAGATCTTGGAATACAGCTGGTGCATTGCATAACCCAAAAGGCATAACCGTATATTCATAGTGGCCATAGCGAGTATTGAATGCCGTCATCCACTCATGTCCCTGCTGGATTCTCACCAAGTTATATGCCCCTCTGAGGTCTAACTTGGTGAAAATTGTAGAGCCCTTCAAACGATCGAAGAGTTCGGTGATCAAGGGAATCGGGTAGGCATTTTTAATGGTTATCTTATTTAGGCCTCGATAATCAATACAAGGTCTCAAAGAACCATCCTTCTTTTTAACAAAAAAAAATCCAGCCCCGGCAGGGGAGGAGGACCTCCTAATGAATCCCTTGTCTAGATTCTCGTGAATATACTCCTCTAGAACTGAGTTCTCTTTCGTAGATAATGGGTATACATGACCTCTGGGGGGCATGGTACCAGGGAGTAGGTTAATTTTGCAATCAAAGGACCTGTGTGGAGGTAAGGTATCGGCTTTCTTTTTGTCAAATACTGCCTTTAAATCTAGATACTGAGGCGGAATTTGTGTCTCTGTAGGATTGTCAGAGTTAGCCGATGTGTTGGTTAATCCGAGAGGTAAGACCTTCCGCAAGCATTTTTCTTGACAATTCTGTCCCCATGAAACTATCTCCCCTGACTCCCAATTAATAATAGGATTATGTCTCCTCAACCAGGAGTACCCCAGTACTATGGGAATAGACGGAGAAGAAATGAGCAGTAAGGATATGTCCTCTCTATGTAGGATGCCAACAGTTAAGTTAATCGGTATGGTCTCATGAAAAATAACAGGCTCAAGTAACGGTCTACCATCGATGGCCTCAACAGCCAGTGGTGTCTCTTTTAACTGGGATGGAATAGCATGCTTGGCAGCAAAACCCTGATCTATAAAGCTCTCAGCAGCTCCAGAATCGATTAGTGCCATAGTCTTAACTACTCCCTTTTCCCACTTTAAAGAAACGGGTAACAGAAGCCTGAGCTCTTTGTAGTTGTGAATAGAGGACAAAGTAGAAACACCCAAGGCCTGTCCTCTAGAGAAACTTAGGTGCGAGCGTTTCCCGAACGATTGGGACAATTTAGGCGTAAATGACCTCTGACTCCACAATACATACATAAACCCTCCCTTCTCCTGTACTGTCTCTCCCTCTCTGTGAGATGAGTACTGCCTATCTGCATAGGTTCAGGAATACGTAAGTCCTCGAACTCAGAATTTTGAAAGGTAGGCGCTAGTTTAAAGGAGGGTCTACGGGTCCTATCTCGAGTGTTCTGCCTCTCTCTTAAGCGTTCATCAATACGAGATATAAAAGAAATTAAATCCTCCAAATTCTCAGGGAGTTCTCTAGTAGCGACCTCGTCAAGAATTATATCTGATAACCCATTCAGAAACACATCTATATAAGCCTGTTCGTTCCACTTAACTTCTGCCGCCAAGGACCTGAACTCTAGTGCATAATCCACAAGTGTTCGATTGTCCTGTCTAAGGCGCAACAGTAATCTAGCTGCATTGACCTTTCTACCAGGAGGGTCAAAAGTTCTTCTAAACGCAGCTACAAAGGCATTATAATTATAGACTAGTGGATTATCATTCTCCCATAAAGGATTGGCCCATCTCAGAGCTTTCTCAATGAGTAAAGTAATAACAAATCCAACCTTCGCTCTATCTGTAGGATAAGAGCGGGGTTGTAATTCGAAATGGATGCTAATCTGGTTCAGAAAGCCACGACACTTCTCCGGTGACCCGCCATAACGTACTGGTGGGGTAATACGGGAAGAAGCACCTACAGTGGCTACCTCTAGACCTGAGACTGCAGGAGAGATAGAAGGAGTACGTGTCTCCTCAGGTGGATTACTAGCACGAGACAAAAGTGCCTGTAGTGCCAAAGCCATCTGATCCATCCTGTGCTCCATGGCGTCAAACCTGAGATCCGAAGAACCAAGCTGACTGTTTGTACCTGCAGGATCCATTGGCCCTGTCGTAATGTCAGGATCGGGACAGGGATCCAACACGCAGAGTACAAAGAGAGGAAAGGTACGTATACCGGGCCTTAGAATGGCCGGACTAACGTACCGAGAGTAATAGAGAATAGTCAGAGACAAGCCGAGGTCGAGGGAACGAGAAGACAGATAAGCGAGAGACAAGCCGGGTCAAGGGATAACAGAGAAGCAGGGTAGTACAACAAGCCGAGTCAAAACCAAATAGAGCAAACTAGAATACCAGAGCACTGAGTGACTAGACAAGCTAGAACCACGACAGGGCAATGAGCTGAAGTGAGAAGTAAGCTTAAATACCCTGGCTCTGGATGGTAATCACGCCTCTGACAAGTACCGATTGGATATCGGACACTTGAGTGACAGGTCGCTCGTGATAGCGTCATGACGTCACGTATTGAGCGTCCCGCTAGAAAAGGACGTGGATTCCTCGCGGCCGGTGTTTAAGTGACTGGATGAACCGCGAGGAACGAAGGAAACAGCTCGCCTGGACGGGCAAACCACCAAGTCTCTACCTCCCTTAGAGGTAGAGGCCTCAGGTACCCTGACACACAATTAGTGTCCTTGAATGTCCACATCCTATAGTGACCACAACCTTCGATGCCCCTGAGTGGCCATTTTCTACCATTCCCATGATAGGCTGTGTTCTTTGATGCTCATAAGCGGCCATGTTCTACCATGCCCATTCACAACGGCCTTTTAATGCTTTCCAATGGCAAAGCATTGAATAAGCTGAGATCATCGATTTGGATGATCTCAGCCAATGGCAGAGCATGGGCATAAGTAAGTTCTAACTCTATTTGAGGGGAGCAAGGGGAGGCCGGGCACCTAAAATTAGTTTTTAACACTATAGGGTCAGGAATACACATTTAACACCTTAGTTTGGCTGTGTGATCATTTTTTCAGACTTATTCCACATTAATTTATTAAATTTTCTCCATTTCTCCAAGTGTTTTTGCAATCTAACATTTAAAAAAAAAAAAATGTATACAAAAAATCTGAATGTCAACATGAAGCTAAAATACCCCAGCTGAGACTATACCTAAGTTAGCGAATTTTTCCAAAATATATTGCCTAAAATTTTCAATTTGGGTCCCAATTCATCCACAATTTACTGTTTAGAGAATAAGCCCCTAAGAGATGAAAGTGTAATATGACCGCAGATGATTATTTGTAAAGATCATTTGCATGCAGCTCTCTTACTGTTAAGTATGTTTATGGAAATTTAGAGGAAGAATACAACAAACTTTGTTTATTTTTGACACTTCACATAAACAGATGATTTTGTTTTTGGAAGTCTCGACTGCTAGAACATTTTAATTGCTGCAAGAATGTAACAATTTAGATGTTATCGATCCCGTTGCCAATCATCTCAAAGTCATTTCGAGCTAATTGTGTTTTTTAAAAGGCTTGGAAATCCGGATCAAAAGACACTTGTGAACTGTCACCTGATACGAAGTTTGTTTTCAACAGAGTTCCTAAACAGTGCAAGCCATGATTAAAAGCCTCTTGTTAATCAATGAAAGAAAGAGACAAAAAAACGACATCTCTGCACCTGTAGGGCAAATGTAAGCACTAATTAGAAGTATGTTCACATTATCTTACATTTCAGATTTAAAACAGAGGAAACTAAATAATTTCAGCCTTCTGGTTGTTTTAACCCTTGGTTAAAAATGAATAAACAAGTTATTTAGTGTAATAATAAAATTCTCCCAGATTATTAGTGCAGAACAAAAGTTCTGAAACAGCAAAATTCCAGGTCTAGGTCCAACAATCCAGACGAGCTCTACTGATCTAAGATTTATCTGGAGAGATGATTTTTCAGATACCTAGATCAGGGCTGGTGCAAGGATTCCTGCCGCCCTAAACAAAGATCCATTTTGACGCAGCCTCATGAACGCAACCACATTATCACAGAGGTATATTCCAACCTCACCGGAATCGCCATAGGAAAGCATTACATAATGCTTTCCTATGGAGAAATCGTAATGCGAGCGCAGCCATTGCCGCACATTAGGTCTCCCCCGCTGGCTCCAGTCTTTATCAGATTCTCCACAGTTTCTCAAATAGTTTTTTTGTTTTTTTTAAGGGATATAATAGCATGGGACTATAGTTGGGTTGAGGGTTTTTTGACCTAAACTTTGCAATTAGTTTTTCAATTCACTAGCATTTTACTGATATTTTTTTTTACACGTACTACATGATTGGTAGACTTTCCAAAACACAAACTCTGTTCAGATTCCAGGTCTGATGTTGGCAAGGGCCTTAGGATCATAGTAACCTGATTTGACAGCTGTTACACCCGACAAACAAATGTCCGAGCTGCCATCAAATAAGACCCCAAGGCCATGAATCATGTTTACCGGTAAAACTCAATTATTAACAGGGTTATTTGCTAAAGTGTGAATTGTCAGGAATTCAAAGTGAATTTTAATATAGCTATCTTGTCAATTCAGCTATTTCAGCCTATTTTTATTAAATTCACTTAGAATTCACAGTTTAGAGAATGATTAATTAAGGCCTGCCTTACGTTTAGAGAGCTTTCTGATTAAACAATAATTTTTCACAAATTAGGACTGCACACTTCCATATGTTTAATCAGTGTAAATCCCAGCGGTGCAACCATGGACCAAAGGTGGCCAAACCCCTTATACATTGAAATGAAGAAATAACAGATCCGAGCAGTGGGGAACGCAGACTTTAATCAGAGTGAGAATACATGCTGATAACATTTCGACTACACTATGTGGTCTTTATTCACAAAGCATGGTTGAGACATTATAATGACGTATTCTGACTTTGATTAAAGTCTGCATTTCCCACTTGGAGTGCTCGGATCCATTATTTCTTCACTTGAATGTACAATAATTTTTGTCTGGGTTGAAACGGAGCCATTGTGGAGATTTCTGGTGGAATCATAGAGAAGGTCTGTTGCAGTTGTTTTATCAACGGTCTGTGTTCCTTCCATCTATGCCTTTCAGGTGAGCTCCACAAAGAGCTTGACATACATATTAAACAAAAGGGTGACAACAATAATCCTTGTGGTGCCTTAAAAAGAGAGGGTTCTATTTCCGATACGTGGGTTTCATAATTACCGAAGGGAAAGCTATTGAGATTCTCTTCATTTTTTTGCCCGTTCTCAGAGTTCTCATATTCTCTGTTTTTGTTGCAATGCACTAACTTGTCTCTACCCAAGTCAAAAGTGTAATCCAGAGGTGGACCACGTGCTCACTGTGCCTAAAGGGGTATCAGCAACACCTCGCTGACAATCATAGTCCCGTAACCCAATTATTTATTATCTATTATCTCAATGTCTCCAAACCCCATTTTATAAATAAAACACTCATTATATCGTCCCATTATTAGAGGGAACCATGTAAGTGAGTTCTATCTAGCATGGCTCATGTGTTCATGTGTAGCATAGGCCAAATATAATTAAGAGCTATATCTAAAATGGTAGATTATGCTATGTATACATCTATAGTTAGGCCCTTGCTGTCCATTTTAAGTTTAGGAAATTTCAATGTAAAGTACATATCGGAAAAGTAAAAAGACGAAAGTAAATTAAAGAAAGAGGAAAGAAGGGGAAGAGAAAGAGAGAAAAAAAGACCAACCAAATCCTCTTTCCGGCTCTTCACTTCTTTCAACTCACCCCCAAGGTTCTCCCTCTCATTCTGCCATAAACACGAACCATGGTTGACAATTTTCTATGTGTTTGTCACTTATGCCAATAGAAGCGGCATACGCAGCTTCCGCAGTTTAAATTTCCTCAACCTTCTGCAACCAATGTTCTCTTGTGGATATCTTAACCGTCTTCCAGAGGGGTGGAATCGATGCTTTAGCAGAATTAAGCAAATGTGGCAAAATGTTTTTCTTATATGTGGAGATAGGCATGTCAGTCAAGTGTAACAGGGCCAAGGTACTGAGTTTCCAAATATTACAGTCACCACCTCTCTTTCTATTGTCCTGAAATGAGCTAGAATAGGACAGTCCCACCAAATATGCAAACGGGTTCTCCTTCCCCTTTGGTATCTCCAGCAAGTGTCTGGGATTACAGTAAAGATTCTGTGGATGCAAACCGGGGTTATATACCTCATAAAGAGGAGTTTATAGTTTAAAATCTCCCCCTAAGATTACAATTTTTTAAAAGTGATTAAGGGTTTTACGTATAAATTGTGCTTGTCTACTGTAAAAAAACAAATGTGTACAGTCTATCAGCGAACCTGCACTTTAAATATAAGATCCTACACTCCAAGTCTTTAATTGGTCAATTTCTTTAATTTGTAATATATCAGCTAATAGGATTGCCACTCAAGCCTTGCATGTTATTAAATGATTAGAAAAATAGTTACCTGGGTAAGTACGATCATGAAGCCTAGGCGCTGTTTCCTCCAAGATATGAGTCTCCTGTTTTTTCTTCAATTCCTTCAATAAATGGGATCTACGTTCTGGGATATTCAAACCCCGGCAGTTTAGGGTGAGAACAGAGATAGGCACAGGTCGGTAAATCATGATTTAATTAGAGATCATAAACAGGTACCTCCAAAGCAACGTGTTTACATTGCTCAGAGGTAAGGTCCAGGAAGGAGAGTCGACCATTCCGGGATAAACCCCCCCCAAAAAAGAGGGTAGGAGGAAAGGGTCCCCAGGTTATGCCCGGCTCCCTATCTACAACCAGGAACACAAACAGGGGAGCCAAATTTGAAGGGGGAAAAAAGGGGGGATAGTCATAGTCTCTGTTTTTTTGTTTGTTAATAATTGTTTACTTTTGATGAGTTGTAAATTGTTTCCCTAGCTACTTTGGCCTCTTCTTGGCAATATGTTGTTCGTTGAAATAGCTTCACAGTAATGTTAAGTAGGCTTAACATGAGTAAAACTCTCATAGAGCTTCTCAGTTAAACTAAGAATTGTAAAAAATTGAAAAGGGAATAGCACACTAAATATTTTTGACTAAAATGTGTGATTTTTTTTGTTAACATTTGTCTGCATTTATTAAATAAATCCTAGAGTTTAACATATAGACAACTAAGAAATATGTGGTTAAAAAGATGTATGTAATAGACTAGACATGTGCTTAGTGCTGCGAATTACAGAGCTCCACCACAATAAATCTCACAGTAATGTGCATACAGAGTTATTCACAAAGCTCCGCAGTTTTTTGTGAATTAAATCTGAATGTAAGAACTGAGGAAAATATTGATGATCTGGAAAAATTGTCCAACTCAACCATAGTCACAATTGGCTATTTTTGCCTCAGTTTTCAAATTACATTCAAATTAAATTTGTGATAATTTGGGGTTTTACTGAATAACTCGGATGGTACACAAAACTGGGGCCATGTCAATAAATCCTACAGTAATTTGCATTGTGTGCAAGAATTATAAATTTAAAGAGAAGGTTATTAAAAAAGAAAAAAACTTTACAGAAATTATGTGTATACTTTACTCTGGCCTAAATACAATAAATATTAAACTTCAAACAACAGCTACAGACCCATCAAATAAATGTGTCTTGTTTTGACAATTTTTAGACAATTATTTCTCTAAGTTTTTATAATATAAGGATGCCAAATGAAGCAAAATGAATGCTGTTTTGGCACAAATATTATTCGGATTCTAATGATATATTATACCATTATATGAAATATTATTCGATTAATTACTATTAAAGTGTAATATTTAATTTCAATCATTATGTGTTATTATATTTTTACTTCCATGCTTTTCAGTTTCCTGAAAATATGTCCTTTCAGGCTCCTCTACAGCGAAGAAGGAAAAGGGAAGTGAATATGGTATAAATTAATTTAAAGTATCTCTGCACAAGGTAGAGGGACTGACTATATAGATATTTGTTTCTCCTACAAATAAGGACAAGCTTGCGAGCTGAAGCGAGTAAGCGTTTATTTTGTATTGCTATGCACAAAAACAAAACAACCTCATCTGGCCTAAAAGTTAAGGGCTTTAGGGTACATTGTGATGTGTAGCACATTGTGTGCAAAGGGTTACTGTAAATGTGTCACTTAGGCAACATTTATGCAGATTTAATTGATGCTAATCATTTATACAATGCGTTAAGCATTTCAATTCATCTTCCCCCCCAACAATGGTAAATCAGGTATCGTATGACTAATTTTATGATGGGTGTGTAATGCTCTGCAGACATATATGAGTGAAAAATCTAATCCTTCAGACTTCCATGTCTTCGAGAACTCTGTCTGCCAATTCCGTTCTGAAATCACAACCAACGGCCATAATGGTAATTTAATACCATAAGAATTTTTGCCTGACTTAATATGCTAATATAAAAAATAAATAAATCAGTATTTAATTAGGCTGCTCTATTCCAGAAGCCAAAGAGTTATAAAAAGCAAAATATATAAAGCTAAGGCATTTAACTGCATCCTGGGGTGGGGAATGGTATTATAAAGCTGAAGTTGCGTACTCCTTGCATTAAAACATGTCTAAACGAAGGCTGTAGTCGTTAAATCTTTCAACCTTGTAGTCAATAACACAATGGCTTGAAGGCAGGAACAGACAGAGTCACCACAATCAAAATGTTTTGTGAGTGACTTAAGAGGGTAAAAGTAAACCCCTTTAACTAACCCTACCGTATGCATCCTTATTATTTGTTCATCTTTGCAGTCTAGCACACGGGTGCTACAGTGTATTTGTAGAAGTGTCGCAGTTCAGATGGTGATGTGGTCATGTATCAGCAAAGCTGTAATGTCTTCCATTCTACCTTTTTGTGTATGTATGTATTTTGTTCTTGACACAAGCTAACACAGCTGCAGAGTGCTCTGCTCTAAGATCGGAAAAACAAAATGTATTTATTTATTTTGAGTAGAGTTTTTATTGAGTTTTCACCTGTCAAAATGCATACCATTCCATACTCATGGTGGGATAATCGTGATAACAAAGTTTTTAAAAAATATATATATAAAATGTAAGAGAAGAGCAAATTGTCTCTCTGGAACTTACAGAAGTAAAGAACAGGAACTTTATAAAATGTTTAGAAGTATTGATATGTGCTAGTAACAACGAAGAAACATTACGAGCCAGACAAATTAATTGGTGGGTTTTGTCAGAGTACACAAAGAATATACTAAGGTATGTTCAAAACCCTTTATGTTGGGTATTGTGGTCTAGTTTGGTAATGTATTGTTGTTCCCAAGTTCTAAAGGACCATGTGGTGTGTTGTTTTGTTCGAGCCAACTGTCTTAAGTCCATGTGGAAGACGCAGTTTATTTTTGAAAGATTTGCTTGGATTCGATTACTTAAAACTGCCACCAGCATAGTTAAGAGTTTGCAATCTTTGTGGGGTTCAGAAAATAAGCAAGGCATTTCATGCACAAAGGCAAGAGGATGAGGGTCAGTAAAAAGTATCAAGTGAGAAGAGAGGTGGCATGTGTAGTAAGTTGGTTCCACATGTGGGTTATCATAGGTCAGGTTCGCAAGACAACAAACCCAGCTATCCTTTTACAATATGGGCACACTTGACTTGTTCATTTATTGCTCTTTCTCAGACACTTAAAATTGATTTTTTTCTTCTGTGAAAAATATGACACTTTACCCAAATCCTAATTACAAGTTAGAGGTTACGTGTTCTCCACATTGGGAACATTTATATTATTATTTGGAATCATCCTCTTGATTATTTTTAGTCCATATCTAGAATATATTACCATATTTGCTCCCTAAATTCCTTGCTCTCCCCATGGAAATTGGTTCATATCACCCTCACATAACAAGAAACTGGATCTGGTATGATCACTTTTTGAAGCGTTTTTTATGAATGTGGAGCTACTGATTGGCTTAGAGACAACTGATTGACAGAGGGGTAGAGCAGAACGGCACTGAAGCACAGACTTTGGGATTTAACTGTTTGTGAAGCGCCAGGGCCTGGGACCATGACAACTTTAACCCCTTAAGGACCAAATTTCTGGAATAAAAGGGAATCATGACGTGTCACACACGTCATGTGTCCTTAAGGGGTTAATTAAGTTGTTATGGTACCCGGATTGTTCCTTTAAGAACACTCTATGAACGATAACAATTTTATCGAAATGTTGGCTTTGTTAAGAATTCAAATGATGTGTGGCCATTCTATTTTGGGAAATGTAGTCAACAACATCTGGAGTGCCGAAAGTTTCCTACCCCTGCATTACAGAGTGGTTCAGACAATTACCAAAAATTCAACAGGAAGGGAAAAATACCTTAATTTTATCTTGAACCATCGACACCTGACAAAATCAAACTCAACATCAAAGATTTCAAAGAATGTCTCTTTGAGTCCTTGTAGGTCACTAAAGATGTCTGCAAGCCTACGCGACTACAGGTGATAGTCGAAAAATTAGAATATCGTGCAAAAGTTAATTTATTTCAGTAATGCAACGTAAAAGGGGAAACTAATATATGAGATAGACGCATTCCATGCAAAGCAAGATAGTTCAAGCCGTGATTTGTCATAAGTGCGATGATTATGGCTTAAAGCTCATGAAAACCCCAAATCCACAATCTCAGTAAATTAGAATATTACATGCAATCAATAAAACAAGGAGTGTACATAGAACAATATCGGACCTCTGAAAAGTATAAGCATGCATATGGACTCAGTACTTGGTTTGGGCCCCTTTTGCAGCAGTTACTGCCTCGATGCGGCGTGGCATGGAAGCTATCAGCCTGTGGCACTGCTGAGGTGGTATGGAAGACCAGGATGCATCAATAGCGGCCTTCAGCTCTTCTGCATTGTTCGGTCTCATGTCTCTCATCTTTCTCTTGCCAATGCCATACCATTTAAAGGTTCAGGTCAGGCGAGTTTGCTGGCCAATCAAGCACAGTAATCCCACGGTTATTGAACCAGGCTTTGGTGCTTTTGGCAGTGTGGAAAGGTGCCAAGTCCTGGTGGAAAATGAAGTCAGCATCCCCATAAAGCTTGTCTGTGGAAGGAAGCATGAAGTGCTCCAAAATCTCTTGGTAGACGCCCGCATTGACCCTGGACTTAATGAAGCACAGTGTACCAACACCAGCAGATGACATGGCTCCCCAAATCAACACAGACTGTGGAAACTTCACCCTGGACTTCAAGCATCTTGCAGTGTGTGCCTCTCCATTCTTCCTCCAGACTCTGGGTCCTTGGTTTCCAAATGAGATGTAAAAGTTGCTCTCATCAGAAAAGAGGACTATGGACCATTGAGCAACAGATCAGGTCTGTTTTTCTTTAGCCCAAGTATGACGCTTCTGATGTTTGTTGTTCAGGAGCGGCTTGACAAGTGGAATACGACATCTGAAGCCCATGTCCAGGATCCGTCTGTGTGTGGTGGCTCTTGATGCACTGACTCCCCAACACTTTTGAATGGCATTTTCCTGACAATCCTCTCCAGGCTGCGGTCATCCCTGCTTCTTGTGCACCTTTTTCTTCCACACTTTTCCCTTCCACATAACCTTCTATTAATGTGCTTTGATACAGCACTTTAGGAACATTCAATCCTTCGCAATTACTTTTCGAGGCTTTCCCTCCTAATGGAGGGTGTCAATGATGGTTTTCTGCACAACTGTCAGGTCAGCAGTCTTCCCCATGATTGTGATTCCTACTGAACCAGACTGAGAGACCATTTAAAGGCTCAGAAACCCTTTGCAGGTGTTATGGCTTACTTAGCTGATTAGAGTGGGACACTGTGAGCCTAGAATATTGCACCTTTTCACAATATTCTAATTTACTGAGATTTTGGATTTGGGGTTTTCATGAGCTGTAAGCCATAATCATCGCACTTATGACAAATCACGGCTTGAACTATCTTGCTTTGCATGTAATGCGTCTATCTCATATATTAGTTTCCCCTTTTATGTTGCATTACTGAAATAAATGAACTTTTGCACGATATTGTAATTTTTCAAGTATCACCTGTATTTATGCTCCCATTAGGGATAAGAAAGTGGCTAACTTTAGATGCTGAATCTTTCTTAAGATTAGAAAAACATACAAACAGTTGAGCTGCATACAGTGAGAATCAACATCCACGCGGCAAGTGAATTCATGGGCAACATCGGTAGATTGGATGATAATTTCAGAGCAAATTACTTCCTGAGATACCTCTTTTAGGAGTGGGTGTCCTCTCATCTATTAAACGGTTGTGTAATTTGCCACAAACATTTTCTGTATCTATTTTTTATTTTTTCAATCCTGTTTTTATAGCTTGAGTATTACCCAAAATGTATGCTGCCAGAGTTAGCCAGGAATATGGCAAATTTAATTTATAACATGTTATATGCAGCTATGATATACCAAGAAAGTAAACAAGACATTTCATACATATCTACGTAAAGATCAAGGTTTTGTAGATAAATTCTGGATATTCTGTGCTACGGGTGGTTTGAACTCGCGCTATAGTATATAAAGATTTCTAGGAAAAACAGTCATGACCACACACTGTGTCCCATTATCTCTTTGATGCCTCATTATTTCCATTTGTAAGTGTCTGACATGCTCAAAATTGTTCATACGGCTTAACAAAGGTAGGCATTCACTTATACAAGATATACTTCTTGCCTGAGCAAGATGAGGGGTGGGAAACAGAAAAATAAGTGTATAATTCAACCAATCTCATGCCCACCAGACAGTTAACTATAGATGCATTTTAATTAAATGTATTTTATAACTAAACATGTTCCTGTGAAGGGGAGTGCCTGTGTTATTTTAGTATATATGTAACCTCTATTTCACTGTATAATGATAACCCTGGGTCATGATGAACAACTCCAGACCTCCCAACATTCTAACTGGACAAAGAGGGACACTTTTATTTTAGGGATGTGAGTGTGACCAGTGACTGGGCTGTTCAGATACATTTTTGGAGATATGCTAATAATAATTTATGAAACAAGAACAATGTATCTTACACAGACTGATTTCTAAACACATTTATTGCAGTTTAAAGACACATTACTGGGAGTATTATTGCTTTGAAGCCCAGTTATACACTCAGACACATTACTGGGAGTATTATTGCTGTGGAGCTCTGTTATACACTCAGACACATTACTGGGAGTATTATTGCTGTGGAGCTCTGTTATACACTCAGACACATTACTGGGAGTATTATTGCTTTGAAGCTCAGTTATACACTCAGACACATTACTGGGAGTAGTATTGCTTTGAAGCTCAGTTATACACTCACACACACCAACAATATGGAGCTCCTAGAAAAGAGGGACTTTAGGTTAGAAATGAGTGGCAGAGGGATTTGGGCCCAAACCAGTGACAGTCCCTCCTAAATAGGGATCCCTGGGAGGAATACATGACTGTCCAATATGTGACACCTTTCCAGCAGTATTTCCCGTCACATGTCCCAAATAATATTTCAGCAGAGCATGGTGACATGCCTGTCTCCCCATCAATTCTTTACGTTCATCCACCCACTCTCCTCCAGTCTCTTGAAATAAGTCCCTCTCATTTCTCCCGTCTGGTGCTGTCCTCTCCCCTGAGTCCCTCTTCCCTTCATGCCAGTTCTCTTTATAAGCTATGCCTTCCTGCAACTCACTTGCAACCTGTGTGTTCATGCCAGTCTCCTTCTATCCTCTTCTGCAATGCCCCTTATAGTCTGTACCTCTATGTACCTATACGTACATCTTATAACCTGTGTCTGTATACCAGTCCTTCCTATTATTATTATTATTACTATTATTATTTTATTATTTATATAGAGACAGGCGGATGTGGTTCCTATATTCAAAAAGGGTTCAAAATCCATGCCTGGAAATTATAGACCTGTGAGCTTAACTTCTGTGGCTGGAAAATAATTTGAAAGGTTATAAAGGGACAATATTAAATAATTCCTTGAGAAGAACATGGTTATCAGCAAAAAATAGTATGGTTTTATAAAGCACAGGTCACGTCAAACTAACTTGATTACATTCTACGAAGAAGTAAGTAGAAGTATAGATCAGGGTGTTGCAGTGGATGTGAACTATTTGGATTTTGCCAAGGCATTTGATACAGTCCCACACAATAGATTAGTGTTCAAACTCAAGGAAATCTGTCTAGATGAAAATGCTTGTTCTTGGGTAGAACACTGGCTTAAAAATAGAGTACAACGAGCTGTCATTAATGGTACATTTTCAAGCTGGCAAGTGGTGACCCTCAGGGTTCTTTTCTGGGACCCCTTCTATTTAACATGTTTATAAATGATCTTGAAAAAAAGCATTGAAAGTCATGTTTCAGTGTTTGCAGATTACACAAAACTCTGTAAAGTAATACAATGTGAGCAAGATATTACTTTGCTGCAGAGGGATTTAGATGGACTGGGCACTAAAATGGCAGATGAAATTTAATGTTGAAAAAGGCAAAGTTATGCACTTCGGCGTAAAGAATGCACAAGCAACGTATACCCTTAATGGAAGCAAATTAGGGATAACAACACACGAAAAGGACTTGGGAATTGTTATAGACAACAAACTATGCAACAATGTGCAATGTCAATCAGCATTGGCTAAGGCCAGTAAGGGATTGTCATGCATGAAAAAGGGCATTCATTCTCGGGATGAGAATATCATTTTGCATCTTTATAAATCACTGGTAAGACCACATATTGAATATTTGGGCACCTGTTCTAACATGGAAACATAGAAACATAGAATGTGACGGCAGATAAGAACCATTCGGCCCATCTAGTCTGCCCAATTTTCTAAATACTTTCATTAGTCTCTGGCCTTATCTTATAGTTAGGATAGCCTTATGCCTATCCCACGCATGCTTAAACTACTTTACTGTGTTAACTTCTACCACTTCAGCTGGAAGGCTATTCCATGCATCCACTACCCTCTCAGTAAAGTAATACTTCCTGATATTATTTTTAAACCTTTGTCCCTCTAATTTAAGACTATGTCCTCTTGTTGTGGTAGTTTTTCTTCTTTTAACCCCTTAAGGACCGCTGACGGTTCAGGACCGTCAGCGGTAAAATGTGCGTTTGGACCGCTGACGGTCCTGAACTGTCATAACGGTCAGGGGCTACTTACCTGATCGCCGTCGGTCCCACGACGGCGATCAGCTCTCCTCCCGGTCCAGGGGGACTGCCTGTCTGCCCGGGCAGTCCCCCCTCGGCAGATCAGGACCCCACGGCCATGTGATCACTCAATCACATGACCGCAATAGGGGTCTGTGTATCTGCCTGCAGGGGGACTGTCTCCCTGCATCTGTAAAATCAAAAATAAAGTGTAAAAAAAAAAAACAATCAGTGTAAAAAAAATTATAATATGTGTATATATATATATATATATATATATATATATATATATGATATATATACATGTATTATATCTATATATACCTATATATAATATATGTATATATATCATATATATAATGTCATACTAAGTGTGTTTTTGAATTTATATATACGTATATTAATATAAAAATACACTTATATTTAAATTAAGTATAGGAGGAGAAATGGCCAAAGGGCAGTGGGTCCTATAGGACAGACCAGGGGTTAACCCTAAATAGTAAAGGAATTGAAAGAAAAGAACACAGTCTGTCCACACGTGTATGCGTACATACATCAATATCAAAGCAACAGTCTAGAAAAAATAAATAATAACTTTATTAAGTAACACAAAAACTGAACTATGTACAAAAAAAGGTGGGGGAATGGGAGAGAGACAGAAATATGTCTGATGCAAAAGCACCTGGGTGGTTAAAATTATATATAGATATAGAGCTATATATAAGTACAACAGGTTTCTTAAATAATAGAAACCGCTAGCTGGGGCGCTCCAATAGAGACAAGGGCTACTATTGTAAGGGGTACCCACACACCACGCAGAAGGGCTACGTGCAAACTCTGATGGCCGAGCACACGAGGGTGTTGAAACAAGTAGTGCACTAAAGATGCCTAACCTGATGTCACAACTTATAATCTACTTAATACCTCTCACGGTATTAAGTAGATTATAAGTTGTGACATCAGGTTAGGCATCTTTAGTGCACTACTTGTTTCAACACCCTCGTGTGCTCGGCCATCAGAGTTTGCACGTAGCCCTTCTGCGTGGTGTGTGGGTACCCCTTACAATAGTAGCCCTTGTCTCTATTGGAGCGCCCCAGCTAGCGGTTTCTATTATTTAAGAAACCTGTTGTACTTATATATAGCTCTATACAGGGGCGGACTGAGAACCCTCAGGGCCCCCGGGCAAAATAAATCAAGGGCCCCCTTACAGGCCCCACCCATACTCCGCAGCAAGCACCACCCATGTCCCGCCTCCATGCACCGCCTCCAGCCACACCCTACACAATCTTTAGACACAAGGAACAAAAGTGCAATAATCCCTTCAAGGCCCCAGTAGAGACTACAATTGAGGGCTAATGGGCCATGGAGGGGGGTCTTTCTAGCAGAGGCTATCTCAGTGTCCTTTAGAGAGTATGTTAGAAAGAATACCCTCCAGGCCCTATTAGAGACTACAATGGAGTCTAACAGGATTGGAAGGGGGTCTTTCTAACAGAGGCCATCTCAGTGTCCCTGCTGGAAACAGTCGCCTCCAGGCCCCAGTAGAGACTACAATTGAGGGCTAATGGGCCATGGAGGGGGGGGAGCATTCTAGCAGAGGCTATCTCAGTGTCCTTTAGAGAGTGTGTTAGAAAGGATTTCCTCCAGGTCCCATTAGAGACTACAATGGAGTCTAATGGGGCCTGGAGGGGGGTCTCTCCAACACTCTGGTTCCTATTCACAATATAGCAACACAACATAGCTGATACCTAGGCCAAGTTGGCTCCTCTTACCTTAATTACTGTTGCTGGCTGGCAGTCTGTGGGCTTGCTGGAAGGCTGTGGGCTTACTGGCTGCGGCTGGCAGGCTGTGGGCTTGCTGGCAGGCTGTGGGCTTGCTGGCTACTGCCGGCAGGCTGTGGGCTTGCTGGCTGCGGCTGGCAGGCTGTGGGCTTGCTGGAAGGCTGTGGGCTTACTGGCTGCGGCTGGCAGGCTGTGGGCTTGCTGGCAGGCTGTGGGCTTGCTGGCTACTGCCGGCAGGCTGTGGGCTTGCTGGCTGCGGCTGGCAGGCTGTGGCTTGCTGGCTGGCAGGCTGTGGCTTGCTGGCTGCGGTTGGCAGGCTGTGGGGTTGCTGGCTTTAAGCCTAACTGGTGGCCTGTAGGCTGGCTGGCTGTCTACTATTGTAAGGGAATACCTGGTGGTCACAGTGTTGAGAGTGAACTCTAGCCCGTAGCTCCAGGGCTAGAGTTTACTCTTGAAAGAGCCGTAACGTTGCCGTGGTAACCGCGGCAACGATCTGTGCTCGCGCAAGAAGGACCCAGAGGAGCTGCAGGCTGAGCTCCCGGGTCCTCTCTTCCTCCCTCCCCTGCCGGCTGCCCGCACGGTGCCTGCGGACAGGGGAGGGGGCAATTGCCCTCCTCTTACTCCCCCCTCCCCCTCTTCTTACCCCCCCTCCCCCTCTTCTTACCCCCTTCTTACTCCCACTCTCTTCTTACCCGCATTCTTACTCTCCCCTCTTCTTACTCCCCCCTCCCCCTCTCCTTACTCCCCCTTCTTACTCTCCCCATCTTCTTACTCCCCCTCCCCCTCTTCTTACTCCCACCTCTTCTTACTCCCCCCTCTTCTTACCCCCTCCCCCCCTTCTTACCCCCTCCCCCCTCTTCTTACTCCCCCTTCCTCTTTTTACTACCCCCTCCCCCCTCTTCTTACTCCCCCCTTCCTCTTTTACTCCCCCTCCCCCTCTTCTTACTCCCCCCTCCCTTCTTACCCCCTCTCTCTCTTCTTACCCCCTCCCTCTTCTTACCCCCCTCTCTTCTTACCCCCTCCCTCTCTCTTCTTACCCCCCTCCCTCTCTCTTTTTACCCCCCCTACTCCCCTCTCTCTTTTTACCCCCCTCCCCCTCTCTTTTTACCCCCCTCCCTCTCTCTTTTTACGCCCCCTCCATCTCTCTTTTAACCCCCTCTCTCTTTTAACCTCCCCTCTCTCTTTTAACCTCCCCTCCCTCTCTCTTTTAACCCCTCCTCTCTCTTTTAACCCCCCTCCCTCTTTTAAGCCCCCATCCCTCTCTCTTTTAACCCCCTCCCTCTTTTAAACCCCCCTCCCTCTCTCTTTTAACCCATCTCTTTTAACAACCCCCCCCTCTCTTTTAACCCCCCCCTCTCTCTTTTAACCCCCATCCCTCTCTCTTTTTACCCCCCTCCCTCTCTTTTTACCCCCCCTCCCTCTCTCTTTTAACCCCCCCTCCCTCTCTCTTTTAACCCCCCCTCCCTCTCTCTTTTAACCCCCCTCCCTCTCTCTTTTAACCCCCCCTCCCTCTCTCTTTTAACCCCCCTCCCTCTCTCTTTTAACCCCCCTCCCTCTCTCTTTTAACCCCCCTCCCTCTCTCTTTTAACCCCCCCTCCCTCTCTCTTTTAACCCCCCCTCCCTCTCTCTTTTAACCCCCCCCCTCCCTCTCTCTTTTAACCCCCCCTCCCTCTCTCTTTTAACCCCCCCTCCCTCTCTCTTTTAACCCCCCCTCTCTCTTTTAACCCCCCCCTCCCTCTCTCTTTTAACCCCCCCTCTCTCTTTTAACTCCCCCCCCCTCTCTCTTTTTACCCCCCCCTCTCTCTTTTTACCCCCTCCCCGTAGCGTGGCCGAGAGGCTCTGCGTCCGCGGTGCCGACTGGATTGATAGGAAGGTGCACACACACTGAGTGTGCACCTTCCTGTCAGTCCGGCCGGGTACAGGAAACAGAAACTCCTGTTCCGCGCGGAACAGGAGTTTCTGTTTCCTGTACCCGGCCGGACTGACAGGAAGGTGCACACTCAGTGTGTGTGCACCTTCCTATCACTCCGGCCGGCACCGCGGACGCAGCGCAGCTCGGCCACGCTACGGGGAGGGGAGGTGAGAAGCTGCAGCCGCCTGAGCGCTCTTAAGAGAGCGCTCAGGCGGCTGCAGCATTTAAAGGGGCGGCCGGGCCCCCTGATGGCGGGCCCCCCTCCCGGCCGGGCCCTCGGACCATGTCCGAAGTGCCCGACCGGTCAGTCCGCCCCTGGCTCTATATCTATATATAATTTTAACCACCCAGGTGCTTTTGCATCAGACATATTTCTGTCTCGCTCCCATTCCCCCACCTTTTTTTGTACATAGTTCAGTTTTTGTGTTACTTAATAAAGTTATTATTTATTTTTTCTAGACTGTTGCTTTGATATTGATGTATGTACGCATACACGTGTGGACAGACTGTGTTCTTTTCTTTCAATTATATTTAAATTACACACGAATATATACAATATATATAAGAACTATATATATGGTATATATATATATATATTATTATAAAATACAAATAATATGTTAATAAAAATAAATAACAAAAAATAAAAATAATTTTTAATAATTAAAAAAAATTATATATATATGCAATTTTATTCTAACAGTATTTTGATATTGATATATATATATATTTATATCAAAATACACTTAGAATGTAATGATATATATATCTATGTATAAATAAATAAATAAAAATAATACGAAATATACATATGTCCACATACATAATTACATAAATCATTTCATAAATATATACCTAGACGTCAAATATATAAATATGTATATATATTAAAATTCTACGTGCATATTTATGTAATATTTTTACCTAATTAAGTAATTTTAATGATTGCAATTTGAGGGACCTGCCTGCCAACCCAGGCCAAAAGTCCAGATAATTTAATTTGCTAGCACTGTGTTTAACCCTGTAACTTTCTATGACACCCTAAATCCTGTACATGGGGGTACTGTTTTACTCGGGAGACTTCGCTGAACACAAATATTAGTGTTTCAAAACAGTAAAACATATCACAGCGATGATATTGTCAGTGAAAGTGAAGTTTTTTGCATTTTTCACACACAAACAGCTCTTTCACTGAGGATATTATTGCTGTGATATATTTTACTGTTCTGATACACTAATATTTGTGTTCAGCGAAGTCTCATGAGTATAACAGTACCCCACATGTAGAGGTTTTATAGTGTTTGTCAAAGTTACAGGGTTAAATATAAGGCTTGATTTTACTTTTATTTTTTTATTGAAATTTGTCAGATTGGTTAGGTTGCCTTTGAGAGCGTATGGTAGCCAAGGAATGAGAATTAGCCCCATGATGGCATACCATCTGCAAAAGAAGACAACCCAAGGTATTGCAAATGGGGTATGTTCAGCCTTTTTTAGTAGCCACTTAGTCACAAACACCGGCCAAAGTTAGCGTTTTTTGCATTTTTAACACACAAACAAATATAAATGCTAACTTTGGCCAGTGTTTGTGACTAGGTGGCTACTAAAAAAGACTGGACATACCCCATTTTGAATACCCTGGGTTGTCTACTTTAAAAAATATGTACATGTTAGGTGTGTTTCGGGGATTTATGACAGATACCGGTGTAACAATGTCACTATTTTAAATGTCACCATTTAAAATATATATATATTGAAACAGCAATTTCCTACTTGTATTTATAGGCCTATAACTTGCAAAAAAAAGCAATAAAGCATGTAAACACTGGGTGTTTTTAAACTCGGGACAAAATTTTGAATCTATTTAGCAGTTTTTTTCATTAGCTTTTGTAGATAAGTAAAAGATTTTTCAAGTAAAAGTCCAAAAACATGTTTTTTTTTTTTATTTTTCACCATATTTTATTATTTTTTTAAATACAATATATGACATAATATAAATACTGGTATGTAAAGAAAGCCCTTCTTGTCGTGAAAAAAACAATATATAACTTGTATGGGAACCGTAAATGAGAGAGCGGAAAATTACAGCTAAACACAAACACCACAAAAGTGTTAAAACTGCTCTGGTCCTTAACGTACAAACATCGCAAAAACAGGCCGGTCCTTAAGGGGTTAAATATAGTCTCCTCCTTTACTGTGTTGATTCCCTTTATGTATTTAAATGTTTCTATCATATCCCCTTGTCTCATCTTTCCTCCAACCTATACATGTTAAGATCCTTTAACCTTTCCTGGTAAGTTTTATCTTGCAATCCATGAACCAGTTTAGTAGCCCTTCTCTGAACTCTCTCTAAGGTATCAAAATGCTTCTGAAGATACGGTCTCCAGTATTGCGTACAATACTCCAAGTGACTAAAGGGGCACTAGAAAAAGAGCAGAGGCGGGCTACAAAATTAATAAAAGGAATGGAACATATCAGCTATGAAGAAAGGTTAACAAATGTAAACCTCTTTAGTTCAGAAAAAGTCACCTGAGAGGGTATATGATAACATTATACAAATATATTCAGGGCAAATGCAAACCATTATGTGGAAATCTATTCACAAACCGGACTTTACATAGGAAACAAGGTCATGACTGGAAGAAAGAAGATTTTGTCTAAGGCAAAGAAAAGTTTTTTTTTACTGTAAGAACAATAAGGATGTGGAATTCTCTGCCTGAAGAAGTGGTTTTATCAGAGTCCATACAGATGTTCAAACAGCAACCAAATGCATACTTGCAAAAACAGAAT
This sequence comes from Pelobates fuscus, assembly GCF_036172605.1. Classification (NCBI taxonomy): domain Eukaryota; kingdom Metazoa; phylum Chordata; class Amphibia; order Anura; family Pelobatidae; genus Pelobates; species Pelobates fuscus. Next base: position 45,688,718 of record NC_086322.1, on the reverse strand, counting down.
ATTCAATGATATAATATTTCAATGTAGGGTAATAACTGCTTGATCCAAGGATTAATCTGACTGCCATTCTGGGGTCAAGAAGGAATTTTTTTCCTAGTTTGCTGCAAGTGCTTAAGACTGTTTTTTTTTTTTTCGCCTTCTTTTGGATCAACAGCAAAAAACAAATGTGAGGAAGGCTTAACTTGGACGCGAGTCTCTTTTCAGCTATGTAACTATGTAACCTATGCCTGCATGCCAGCCAGCTTCCTTTATGCCAGTCTCCATTTTTACCTGTGCCTGTAGGCCAGCCTGCAGCCTCATCTGCCTGACAGTCCTGCTTCCTCTATGCCAGCCTCCTTATCACCTGCACCTGATTGGCAGTTCTCCTTTCCCTATGTCAGTCCCCCTTGTAACGGTTGTCTGCATGTCATTGCCCTTATAACCTGTGCTTCATTGTCAGTCTCGATTGTAACCTGTGTCTGCATGTCAGTCCCAATTGTAACCTGTGTCTGCATTTTGACCCCCCTTGTAACCTGTGTCTGCATGTTGACCCCCCTTGTAACCTGTGACTGCATGTCAGTCCCCCTTGTATCCTGTGCCTGATTGTCAGTCTCCCTTCTAACCTATGATTGCATGTCAACCCCTTCTTGTAACTTGTGTCTGCATGTCAGTCCCCCTTGTAACCAGTGTCTACATGTCTTCCCCCATTGTAACCTGTGTCTGCATGTCGGTCCCCCTTGTAACCTGTGACTGCATGTCAGTCCCCCTTGCAACCTGTACATGCATGTCAGTCTCCCTTTTAACCTGTGCCTGATTGTCAGTCCTCCCTCTAACCTGAACCTGCATGTCAGCCCCCTTGTAACCTGTGACTGCATGTCAGTCCCCCTTGTAACCTGTGTCTGGATGTAAGTCCCCCTTGTAACCTGTGCTTGATTGTCAGTCCCCATTGCAACCTGTGTTTGCATGTCAGTCCCCATTGCAACCTGTGTTTGCATGTCAGTCCCCTTATAGCCTGTGTCTGCATGTCAATCCCGCTTGTAACCTATGATTGCATGTAAACCCCTTCTTTTAATTTGTGCCTGCATGTCAGTTCCCCTTGTAACCAGTGTCTACATGTCATCCCCCATTTTAACCTGTGTCTGCATGTCGGTCCCCCTTGCAACCTGTACCTGCATGTCAGTCTCCCTTTTAACCTGTGTCTGATTGACAGCCCCCCATCTAACCTGTACCTGCATGTCAGCCCCCCTTGTAACCTGTGACTGCATGTCAGTCCCCCTTGTAACTTTTGTCTACATGTCATCCCCCATTGTAACCTATGTCTGCATGTTGGTCCCCCTTGTAACCTGTGACTGCATGTCAGTCCCCCTTTTAACCTGTGTCTGATTGACAGCCCCCCATCTAACCTGTACCTGCATGTCAGCCCCCCTTGTAACCTGTGACTGCATGTCAGCCCCCCTTGTAACTTTTGTCTACATGTCATGCCCCATTGTAACCTGTGTCTGCATGTTGGTCCCCCTTGTAACCTGTGACTGCATGTCAGTCCCCCTTTTAACCTGTGTCTGATTGACAGCCCCCCATCTAACCTGTACCTGCATGTCAGCCCCCCTTGTAACCTGTGACTGCATGTCAGTCCCCCTTGTAACTTTTGTCTACATGTCATCCCCCATTGTAACCTGTGTCTGCATGTTGGTCCCCCTTGTAACCTGTGACTGCATGTCAGTCCCCCTTGCAACCTGTACCTGCATGTCAGTCTCCCTTTTAACCTGTGCCTATCAGTCCCCCTTGTAACCTGTGCCTATCAGTCCCCCATGTAACCTGTGACTGCATGTCAGTCCCCTTTGTAACCTGTGTCTGCATGTCAGCCTCGCTTGTAACCTGTGACTGCATGTCAGCAAAAAATAGTATGGTTTTATAAATCACAGGTCATTTCAACCTGTGACTGCATGTCAGTCCCCCTTGTAACCTGTGACTGCCTGTCAGTCCCCCTTGTAACCTGTGCTTGATTGTCAGTCCCCATTGCAACCTGTGTCTGCATGTCAGTCCCCCTTGCAACCTGTACCTGCATGTCGGTCCCCCTTGCAACCTGTACCTGCATGTCAGCCCCCCTTGTAACCTGTGGCTGCATGTCGGTCCCCCTTGTAACCAGTACCTGCATGTCAGTCTCCCCTCTAACCTGTACCTGCATGTCAGCCCCCCTTGTAACCTGTGTCTGCATGTCAGTCTCCCCTCTAACCTGTACCTGCATGTCAGCCCCCCTTGTAACCTGTGTCTGCATGTCGGTCCCCCTTGTAACCTGTGACTGCAAAGAATCATGGGAGTTGTAGTTCAGCAACATCTGGAGTGCCAGAAGAACCCTGTGGTTTATACCCTCTCCCTTCACATTATGACAATCTCAATATTTCCTTCATGCTTCAAATGTCAGTTTCCCTCCATCCCAACTCCACTTGCTGCCACTTGCTACCTCCCCCTTGTTTTGTTTCCTGTTCTCAAATTTCCCCTTACCTTTTTTTTATATTATTTACCTTTTGAGACAAATGTTTAACTTCTTCTAAATCAACAAAAATAGATGCTAAGAAATGTTGGACTTTATGGACTTCTGTGTTTTTACTTGAGGTAATAAACATGCGTTTGTACTGTTTAATTAACATACTGCTGATGTCAGAACTACTGCACAGGTAATCCATATAGAACTGAAATTATACACCAGAGCATTAACCTGCTGCCTGGCCTCTTATCAAACACAATGATGGACTTTAATGTTTGACTTAACTACACAATGTTTACTTGTCTATTACATTTTAAGAGATGACCTTGGCTTTAAAATCACCTGAGAAAAAAAACCCCCAAAAAACAAAAACAAATATATGTTCAAAGTATTTACTCTCATGTCCAAAACATGATTTTTTTTTTAATTCTTTATTTTTTCTGTGCAAAGCATAACAGTACGCTTGTTATAGCCACGACAGCTGTGACAAGCCAGATAGTAACAGTGTAAAACATCATTGTGGCATACATTTGACAGCACAATTTTATAGTGAAATAATAATGGCATGCTTCAACATTTTAGTAATATAGACGAGCTTACATGTAACATGAATTGCATCTCCCTATTGCTCAGTCTCAGCCGTGCAGCAGTCCATGCCGCTAAGGACAAGTGCACACAAGGATGCTAGGCTAGTCATGTCTACAACATTAGAATTAAGGGTTAAAACAAAGAGATGGGCCAACGTGCGGAATTCAATGCTGCTGCTGCAATGCTTTTGTTAACTGAGAGATAAACGTTGGTGCCCTACTAGCAAGGTCAGGGAAACATGCAAAATGCAGTTAGCTTAAGCTAGTGGCCGGGAAGTTAAACGACCAGGCTAATTATAAGAGGTCATTAAAGAGTCGTAGGCTTAGGTTACAGGATTTTGTTGCCCCTGGGTTCCCTCCCTACGAATAGGGAGCAGGCTTTATCTGTGGTATATGGCTGGGTGGGGTGCCTGATTCCGGGTCCCCGGAGTAACGGCCAGAGGCAGTAAGCGGCCACTATAGGTAAGGGCTCCGTAACCCCGGAGTCCGAGGGGGGGGAGGGAGGGGATTGTGGGTCATGTCAGATCAGAGGACCTGTATGGTCGGAGCAAAATGCGGTTTGCGTGCTCGCATTTTAGGTGAGAGCCGACCGCCGGCTGGGGCTAGACTAAAGAAGAAAGATGCACGGTTAGCAAACATAATATATACACAATTAAGTAAAATTCCACAGAATCGGTGGAGGACGTTGCACTGGAGAGTGTAAAATAAACGGCAATAGTTTCAAGTAAGGATAGAACCAGCCGGTACATCCATTAGTTCTCTGTTAAGTGCTGGGTGGGTGCGTGGTGCTGCTGCCTGCAGGGGCCGCCGGTTCCGACGGGGTGAAAGGTGTTATGTTGGCGACATCCCATCGGTGTGTCGTAGCCCTCTTGGCGCCTGCCGCCGGGCGGATGCCCAGAGCTTGAAGAAATTGGGGTGCATCTTCTGGCGTGTGGTCTCGCCCGTCTCGTGAGGCAATCAGCGTGCGGGGATAGCCCCATTTATATGGAATGTCCGCCGCCCTTAACTGCGCAGTGGTGTCTTTCAGCGTTGCCCGCCACTGTAGTGTCTGTCGGCTCAGGTCCTGGAAGAATTGTAAGGTAAGGTCTTCGAAGACATACGGGGTCTGGACCCTGACAGCACGGAGGAATCCGTCTTTGTCTGAGCGGGATTTGAAGCCCATGATGACATCCCTTGCGGAGGCTGGGGCGTTGTTTGGGCGCCCTGGTATGCGGAATAGGCAATCCAGGGTTAATCCTTTGGCCTGTTTGGCCGGTAGGGCGGCTTGTAACAGTCTCTTTATAAGGGATGGGAGTTCGACTGCCGTCACGTTGTCAGGGATTCCCCACACCTTAATGTTTCTTTGTCGCGCCATATCTTCTAGTTGCCCTACTCGGGCACCCAGCTGAGAGCATGTGGTTGTGAGCCCAAGCATTTGCTTTGTCGTGGTAGCTTGTCGGGCACTCAGGTCCTGGACCGCTTCTTCCGTGGCTCTCATGCGGCCTGTGAGCGTGCTCAGCTCCGTCCTGAGGCCCGCCAGTTCTGCCGCGAAGAAGGCCTTTAAGTCAGCCACCATGCCTGTTAAATCGGCCTTAGTTGCTAGAGGTGGGTCTGACTGCTTTTGTGGAGCTGTTTGATGCTTCTTTTGGGGCATTGGGGTCGGCACATCACTCAGGTAGTCGTCCTCAGAGGCAGAGAGTGACTCCAGCCCCATGTCGTGAAGGACGTCCGCCATTTTGGGCCTACAGGCCTGGGTCAGGAGTTGCCCGATGTCCCGGGTATGTCCCGCGGGCAAGCCTCGGGGCTTTCGGGAGTGTTTACCCATAGTGTGCTGGGTCCTTTGCAGCTTTTCCCCGGCTTGTGGAGGTAAATATTATAGGATTTTGTGGCTTTTTGGCTTCAGTTTCGTTGGAGCTCGGGTTTCATGCGTCTTGCCGGCTCGGCTGCTAGTTCCGCCCCCCAAAACATGATTTTTGAAGAAAACGTGTGCAGTGCTTCCATGGAGTATACTTAAAGGAACAGTCTTATTGTGTCTAAGCAGGAGGAACTGGTATATGAGAGAGACAAACCAACAACAATTATATATATATATATATATTTAAAAAATTAATATTCAGAACTCCAAGCAAAGGTCGTTAGAGGGATCATTCAACAAATGGCTGATAAGATATTGTGCAAAAACAAACCAAATCAAAATTGCAGCCTCTTATAGCACCCTGTTAGTAATCCAGCTGTAGACTCAATGTTTTGCTCTCAGCATAGGTAGGGTAGTGAAAATAATCAATGCATCTGTTTATCTTGTCAATAATCCAGAAATCCCCTGAGGGCAAGACATGCAGAGATCAATGTTTCAGTGTTCCCTGCAGGGTCCTAGCTTACTGAGCATTGTGCAAGCGCGTCTTATAATGTACTCATGCTATGATTGTTGCGGACAGTTCCTTGGTGTCCCCAAAGGTAGGTCATCATGCAACAAAGCCAGGACGGATGGACAGATACTGAAAATCGGGACTGTCCTTACGAAATCGGGACAGTTGGGAGGCCTAGGACTCATGTATTTTTATGACTATAGCTCCCCTCATGAAAGAAGCTTGAATAAGCTATCTGTATGCTGAAAGGAGCCAGCAGTGTTAGAATTTACTGTATTATGTTACCTTGAATGATTCTAGTCGTTATCCTGTAAACTGTTTGAAAAAGTTGTATTCGGACACTGAGTCAAACCAGACCAGCCAAATTACATGATTATATGAATGACATCTGATTCTGTTATTTCTGCCAGTCACCCAGCAGTCCAGCTCTGCTACCTGGTTTTGGAAGAATGTGTCAGTAGTGCTCAGCATATAGACCGTGCTGATTGGCTGTTCTTCTGGCTACCTATTAACCTGGAAGATATGTTCACCAGGATAATACTTTGCCTGTATGCATGGGCATGTTGTCCATATCGTTAATTGCATCGTGGACTAGCCCACCTGTTGAGTCTGAAGTTGTAAACGTTGTAGTATGTCCAAAATCCCAGGACGTCAGTTGTTTCTCGATGCTGGATCTCCACATCTGGCACCAACAATCATCCCACCACTGCAATCATCCCTGCAACATATATTTCCTGTTCTAATGTTTAGATGAACAACAACTAGACCTCTTCATCATGGCTTTAGATATTGAGTTTCAACCACATGTTCTGCTGTTTAGCTCTTTGCAATAACAAAGTGGCTACAGAGAGAGAATGTGTGGTTAATTAACTTAACAATGAGTTGTAGCAAAGTGAAATCCAAATGGCAATCTATAGGCTAATAGAGCCAAGCTGTGTCCACACATATTGGCTTCTATGTAGTACGATTGGAAGCCAAAATTGAAGCAGTGCTCACTCTATTTGTCTAAATTGAGAGAGGGCTGTATAATGTTCTCATGTTTTATTGAACTCCATTTCCTGTTGCACCAAAGTGGGTCTCCATTGAAACTCAATTTAACTCTATTTCTCTTTATGGGTTCTTGTGGTCACCAGACTTCCTCTCATTTAAGAATGTTACCTCGTTCAGTGACTTATTATCTTCATCTCTGAAGGACACATGGACATACTAAGGGCATGACTTCCAAGGATTCTGGACTGACATCTAATTTTTGCATTGTTATTTGCACCTGGACAATTCACCGTTTGTGCCTGGTGTATGGATAGGTAGATAGATCTGATCTTTACCAAATGGTAACACTGTCCTGCCCATTGAAACACTGGAAAATGGTTACAGTGTTCTGACTCAAATTTGTTTGCTAATTACAGCTGAAGCATTTTGTTCAACATTACCTGTAAGTCTTTAGGTTTGTCCCTTCCACCACATTTCAAAGTACCGGTAGTTGCCTGAACCCAGTTAAACAACTAGGATTAATCTTTTAATTCCATACGAATCTTCATCAAATTCTAACACTACCAGCATATATACAATAATGGGAAATGGACCTAAATTTTACCTTGAGGGATATTATTTCTCCAACAAAATCATAGAGTATACTCTCATTAAGGAGAAACACATTTTATCGATACAATATTTATATAACCAATGCTTGCAGCATATTTAACAACTGACCACGTGGCTACAGACATTTTTTAACTTTTTATCATTTTTACTGGACATGTCCAGGGTCAGATTAAGGGCCTGGAGCTGAAAGCGGCCCAATTAAATACGTATATTAATTTAATGGACCTAATTACATGTGTATATTAAATGAACACTCCAAGCATCATAACTACTACAAATCCCAATAGTGGCTATGGTGCCAGAAGTGTCCTGGCTCCCCCCAATGTTAATAGTCTAAAGGTTGTTAGAATGGTTTGACTAACTACCTGGGGTCCACAAGGCCCTGCTCCTCCACTACCTTGCTTAGGAGACTTCTGTTAGCTCTCCTGAGCTAAGCCATGCACTGCAGAGTAACCTCATTGACTGAGAACATCAGCTGATCCCTCTCAGCCAATGAACTAAGCCATGCTGCAGTGTTACCTTATCAGCCAGTGAACGAAGCCATGCAATGCTGGGTTACCTTTTTGGCTGAGAGCATTAGCTGATCACTCTCCGCCAGTGAACAAAGCCATGCAATGATATGTTACCTTATTGGTTGAGAGCATTAGCTAATCACTCTCAGCCAATGAACGAAGCAATGCTGTCGTGTTACCTTATTGGCTGAGAGCATTAGCTGATCACTCTCAGCCAGAGAACGAAGCCATGCAATGCTGGGTTACCTCATTGGCTGAGAGTGATCACTCTTGGTCAATAGGTTTCTGTCTGGTTTGTTTGTTCAGCAGCAGTGATGATATAATTATTCCGATGAAATCACTCCAAATCTGTTTTTTCCATTTCATACGTTCAGAATGACCGTGGCAGACACTGTGACCATGAAGATTTCTCTGGTTTATCTGGTAAAATCACATGTATAGCCGTGGGCTTTAACTTCCAGCATAGGTCATAATTTAGGTTAATCTCTTTAATATTACTCAGCCTTCATATCTGGCACCCGCCTGCCCATGTGTTCTTTCTTTAGGTCAATTACTTGGTAAGAATTTATAAGGAAAACAAACATTTTGCCTAATTAAAGACTTTGAGCTAACACCAGCCATATTAAGTGTTAGCCTATGACTCACCTAGCAGGACTGCCATTCAGGTTTACTAAAAGCTTTGCTGTTTTAAAGTGAACATTTGAATTTGGGATAGGGCAAAGGTAACTTGCTTTGTTTTTGTTGTTGATTTTATTACATATTATAATGGTTGATTTCTATGTGGGTATGGATAACAGTTTGACATTAATTTTAGTTGCAATCACAGGTTTGCAGATTGACCATATAACCCTGCATTAGGCTTTACATAGTCTTCTGCATATATCTGCAATTTAGGGCCTGAAAAAAAAATAAGTTTGCTTGAAAATCTTCATCAAAACATTAGTTTTTCTATCATAGCCTACAATCAACACACTTTTAAGGAGCTTCCACATCCATCTTTTTTAGACCACCAACGTCTACCATATGAAGGATGTATAGCCTGGTGATTGGTCATGGGTGGATCCAGGGGCCAGTTGTAGATGGGGTCTAACAGCTACTAAATGAGTAAGAGTTTTCGGCTTTTGTGTTTTCGATGCTAATGAATTCAATCACAAACATTTTGGCAGAAGTTTGGTCAGTAAAATGTGTTTATATTTAAATTGCAGATGTATCGTACTCAATAGCCTTCTCCATGGGAGAAAAAAGGGATTGTAAATATCTAATTTGGAAAGAAAAAAAAGATGCAGAGTCTAATGACTGACCATGGATGTATCCAGGAGCCGTGGAAGATGGTTGCAGATAAGTACGTGGATCTGTGACCTCAGTAACCTTTGGGGACTAACAGCTACTTATTGAGAGAGCATTTCAATCGAGGTAAATATTTCAATCACACATGGAAAATATTGGCTAAAGAACACTCAGTAAAATGTGTTTATATGTGAATTGTGTGTAACAAAATTCTAATTTGGAAGATAAAAAAAAGTTGCACAGCCTGGATGAATCCAGGGACTGGTGGAAGACAGGAGAAGGCATGTACGTGGAACCGTGACCTGAGTTACCCTGGGGTCTCACAGCTAGTCCTTGATCTAAGCAAAGAATTAGGTAAGAATTTGAAGCTTTTAAATTTTGGAGTCAATTTGTTTGATTAATTTAAGTGGGTTTAGTTACACACATGGCCACATATAGTATATTGAGAGCAGGAGATATGTGCCAGGTATTTAATCCAAATTAGACCTTAAAAAAGTATAAATATATCTTGCTTTATAATAATTGGAGTTGGATATGCTCATTTTGCAAAACCATTGCTTTCATCAGTACTGCTTATTTATATTATGGGTGTGTTTTATAGTGTGAATTTCTCAATATGAGTCTAAGGGGTATCTACATTATTGAAGCATGTGTGATTTTGTATTAATTTTACTTCACCCAGTGAACCATCAGATGTCCTTCAAGAAGCCCAAGTCAACAACTATTAGCAGTGATTGTTTTCAGGGGGAGGAGGAAAGGGGGTGGTTTGTTTTTGTATTTAACCCCTTAAGGACACATGACATGTGTGACATGTCATGATTCTCTTTTATTCCAGAAGTTTGGTCCATAAGGGTTTAAAGGGACACTATAGTCACCTGAACAACTTTAGCTTAATGAAGCAGTTTTGGTGTATATAACATACCCCTGCAGTCTCACTGCTCAATCCTCTGCCATTTAGGAGTTAAATCCCTTTGTTTATGAACCCTAGTCACACCTCCCTGCATGTGACTTGCACAGCCTTCCATAAACACTTCCTGTAAAGAGAGCCCTATTTAGGCTTTCTTTATTGCAAGTTCTGTTTATTTATTTATTTTGAATTCTTTATTTTTGTTGCGCAGGTGGGTACAGAAATATTGACGAACGCCACAACAGCATACATATGCATATCAAAGAGTTAAACAGTGGCAGCGATACATGCGCATTTTTAGATTTTTAGGTACACACTTATCCATGCACCATAGTTGCGTTCCTAGATGCGTATACATGCTTAGTATTGGCGTGAGTGTATATACATTTTAAAACATAGACTAACTAGACATTTTCGCGTTAAACAAAACTAGTGGGTTGTTACGTTGCTATAGAGTACGGTCGTATAGTCGTAATAACAGTTGTACAGCTATCATATCATGAGGATAAACAGGTGAACAAGACATTATGCTAGACACTCTGACACATGTTTAGTGCAGGCAGGGTGGTTTCCTGTGGCGTCAGTGCACTTATATTAACCCCTTAAGGACGGAGGACGGTTCAGGACCGTCATCGGCATTTTTGCGTTGCCGACCGGTGACGGTCCTGAACCGTCCTAACGGTCCAATGTACTTACCCGATCGCCGTCGTTCCCCCGGCGGCGATCGGCGGTGCTCCCGGTGTGGGGAGACTGCCTGCAGCCCAGACAGTCTCCCCATGGCGAATTAGGACCCCTGTGGCCATGTGATCGCTTAACAGGGCGACCACATGGTCACAATAGGTGTCCATGTGTCTGCCTGCAGGGGGACTGTCTGTGCTGACAGGCAGTCTCCCTGCTAGTGTAAAATCAAAGAAAAAAATAAAGTTAAAGTTAATAAAAAAAAAAAAATTATTATTATATATGTGTATATATATATATATATATGATATAAAGACATAGATGGATCAGTCTCACCCACCGGCCGACGTAAGCAGAAGGAGGAGCGGCGGGGGAGGAGGAAGCAGCGACGCGGGACATGTCGCTGCCTCTGGTAAGTCACTGAAGGGGTTTTCACCCCTTCAGCAACTGGGGATTGGGGGGTGGGAGGGAGAGGGACCCTCCAGTACCAGGAAAACGGATCGTTTTCCTGGCACTGGAGTTTCCCTTTAAGGTAAATTACATCTGTTTGAAAGTGAAACCAGTTTTTTTTTTTCCATGCAGGATCTGTCAATCATAGCCAGGGGAGGTGTGGCTAGGGCTGCATACACAGAAACAAAGTGATTTAACTCCTAAATGACAGTGAATTGAGCAGTGAAATTGCAGGGGAATGATCTATACACTAAAACTGATTTATTTAGCTGAAGTAATTTAGGTGACTATAGTGTTCCTTTAACTGTATGATAACAGTAGTACCCATTGCCCTCCCTCCGGTAATGGTAGTCTGGATAAACCATTGAGACAGCTGGGCATGCCAAGATCTTGGATTATTGGATGAAATTGTCCCATCAGAAGATAAATATCAGACAGGCTCAGTATGCTCCTAGAATGGTTTTCTAACATCTGTAATTTGCTATGCTCTGGGTTGTCTGAGCCTGTACACCCCGAGAAGAGATGCATGGCTCTCAGCAGGGGGTCATGATCACAATATAGACATGAAATAAAGCATACAGTGCACTCTCAGCAATAGCCATTTGTGAATCCCTTGGACTTTGATTGTCAGACTTACTGTCCACATCAATATGTATAAAGATTAAGTGTCTATGTCAGTGATTGAGAGCTATAGTAGCTACATAATTACTGTTCAATAACAATTTAATTATATAATACTTCATTTTGTGCCTTATTTTTTAATCAACAGCATCAAACAATGTGTTTAAAGGATGATCTTGATTGCTAAGTAACTAAAATATCAGATAGCCTAAGGCAAAGTCTTAATATTTTTTTATAATTCTTTATTTTGTTGTGTCTTTAAAAAAAAATGGGCAGACTAGATGGGCCAAAAAGTTCTTATCTGCCGTCACATTCTATGTTTCTATGTTGTGCACAAAAATACATTTAACAGAGACCCACCATGTCACAACAGCACCAGTGAGCGCATTTGAAACAATGAACAGCCAAGCCGTTATAAAATCATCACAATGTTACAGTAAAGATAGCTGACTAGATCTGCATGTGTGAGTCTCTATATCTGGTACAGTTTAAGAGCAGTATAAGGGCCCACCAAGGAACAAACAGAGTGATAGTCGCCGGGTCCCAAGTGTGGGGTTTTGCGTTCGCTACTGATGTCCCTATTTGTCGCAAAGAGTCCCATGGGAAGCCTAGGGTGTCCAAGAGATCCGCGGTGCCTCACAGGTCTTGCACTGTGTGGGTTGAGTTGCCTTGTGGAACCTGGGGGGTCCTTGACCCGTGCCATCTATTGCGGATGTTGTGGTTCCTAAGGAGTATGGTGAATGGACATAGGGACCTCCGCCATTGCAGTGTATCTCCAGACAGGTCTGACAAAAATGTAAATTCCATGCTCTCAAATGAGTATGGAGTAGTCCCCTTTATGGTTGACTGTACGGTAGCTTTGTCACTGTGACTCCGGAAACGCAGCACCACATGCAAGGGCACTGTCTCAGGGGCCTTCCGAGGTTTAGGAACTCTGAAGAGCTCGTCTATGGAGATTTGCTTGACCTGCTTTGGTGACAGTAAGGCCGCCAAAAGTCTCCTCAGGAGGTGCGGAATCTCCGCTACTGGAATGTTCTCTGAGATGCACCTGATCTTCAAGTTTTTTCGGCGTCTTAAGTCCTCCAAGTCTGCAAGACTGCCTGCTGTTGTTTCAGGGCCTGCACCTCCTGTTCGAGTGAGGTGATCTTCTGGGCTTGGTCATCTGCGGAGGCCTCTACTGAGCTCAGTCGGCCTACAAGACTGTAGGGACGCCATGTCTGCTTATAGCGTTTTATGGAGGTTCGCCTCCGTTGTCACCAGCTGAGATTCCGGTTTTAGTGGAACAGACTGAGTAGGTGCATGAGATGGTAAGTCAATGTTCCCTCTGCTTAGTGGAAACTCCTCTGAGAAATCTAATTCCACCGATATCTTGGGCCCACATGCACCTGGCACTTGTCGGAAAAGAGATTGTCATGCCCGATCTAGGCTTGTCGGACCTTTGCTTCTTGGTCTTTTAACCCATGGGAGCTAAGGGTAGAATATTGTCAAAATTTTGGAGTGTAAGGTAACCCAAAACTGGCATTTAGAGCGGGTTTTCCCAGAGCTCTGCAAATGTACATCTAGTCTCTTCAACCGCTAGGCTATGCCCCCCGACAATGTCTTAATATTAAGACCTTAAACTTAGTCCAAGGGTTATTTTGTCCCATAGCTTCTCGGGTGGGAAGTCATTCGCCCTGGTGTTCCATCCTTGGCTCCACAACTGGTAGCAGCTTGTGGGATCAGACATGGGCACATGGTGGGATGGCTCACTTCATCTGAACTGCACGTACATTCCCTGACCAGTAACTGCCAGGCAGGGGTAAAAGAGATTCCATCTCATTCCTGTAAGTGCAACTCTGCTATTACACAGATTACATTTAAACTGTATTACCCTATTGTATGTTTTACTGCTTGTAGATCTTCAGCTGTATCCTCTATATTGCTTTTGGTTATATTGGTTGTTAAAGGGATATATTCTGGGATATCGTTGGAGGAAGCTGTACATAATTAGATAAGTTAATTTTGAATTGTTCTTCCCACTTATCACTTGAACGGTGAGGATGTAGTCTATGTTTGTATCAGGGGTAAGAGAGAGCCTTTAGAGCAATACTGATCCTGGCCTGGGTCTGCTCCTGGAGGTTGCAACGTGGTTACATGGATAATGAGAGGGATGGAGTGATAGCTCATGCTGCTAGTTTTGAGACAGATATAGGCTCAGGGAGATGCTAAGCCTAATGATGGTAGGAGAAGATGGATTTCCTTATAGTGGTGGGGTCGGGGCCAGTGCATAACAGTGGTGAGAGTGGAACAGGGTGGTTGACCATGAGCTGCCATCAGATTTTGTAGGCCCTCTTTCAAAACCACTGAATGGTACACTCTCAACACACTCTCCCAGACATTCCCACAAGAGACATAACTAGATACCACCAGGCCCTGATGCGAAAACTGCACCTGGGCCCCCCCATGTGTCTCATATCCCCATCAGCCACTCAATGTATCTCATTCCTCTCCTCCCCCGCCAGCCCCTCCATACGTCTCATGTACACACACACACTGTCAGACACACTCACACACTCTCACAATTTAATTACCTTTTGGAGAGCTGGTGTGGGTTCTCTCCCTGGAGTCCAGTGTGGGGCTGTGCTGTAATCTAGCAGTTCTCCACTTCTCCCGCACGCTGTTTAGTATGACGTAATATTTCGGCTCCTGGCTTTACAGAGGGCGCTAGAGGGAGGAGAGAGGAACTGCCAGATTAGCCTTCCTCATCACTGCCAGATCAGCCTCCCTCGTTACTGCCAAACACGCTTGCCTACTCTCCTCCCACCTCCTTGCAGTATATATCGGCAGAGTAGGCACCTGCCATCCAGGTAAACAGGTGCCTACTCTGCCTCACTCGATAAGAGCCGATTCGGGGGTCCACTCAGCGCCCCCACCTTTGTCGGCTCAAGGTCGCAGGGGTCAGCAGGACGGCCGGGCCCCCTGGATTTAGGGAAGGGACTGAGGGATGGATTTTGTCTATGAAAGAAAGGGCCTAACCTCACTGAAATCACCTCCAATTTAAAGTCATTCTAAGGTAATAGCAAATAAAAATAAACTTTATTGATAATCTTAGGGAACAAAATATGTACATGGAAGTAAGTATAAAAAGAGAGAATGTGTAAACCAGTGTGTAGTGAAATAATTGGTCAGACCATTTGGTAAGAAAATTAAAAAGAACAGGGAAATAGAGGATAAATCTAGATACCTTAGCCTTAAATAGAGTTAAGACAAAATTTAAATTATGCCAAATTAAGCCTTTGAAGATGCAATCATTGTTATACTGTATCTATTTCCCCATATTGCATTTAGACAAAGAGACACTCATGCAAGATTAGAGACACAAGATGAAAATATATTCAGAGTATTTGTAATTAGACTAATATAGTGAGCTCAAAAAACGCATTTATATTATATGTAAAAGGCATCATAGCTGGCACAAAGAAACTTTATATAATTTAGAGTAAGGGGATATAGGAGGGGAAATCACTTCTATAGATACAGTTGTAAAGGTAAGATCACCCCCTATCCCCTGTGCCTAAATTCTCCTCCCAACCTGCTGCTTCTAGGCAGCTCCCTAATTCAACCTACCGTACTTGATACTATCTTAGTGACCGGGATACACAAAAGGTGTCACCGTAGACTAAATCCCATGTTCTAAAGGGTGAAAATAAAATGAATGCATCGGCACATAGGCTCCTGAGTGTCAGGATTACTGTTTGATCCAGCACGTAGAACTGTATAGCACAGATGACAAATAAGTAACGTATTACCGGTCCTTAGAATGTCCGGATTTAACGTACATAGAATAGTCAAAAATACTAGCCGAGGTCAGGGAACACAGAAAGGGACGCAGCAATGAGGAAAGCCAGGAGTCAGGATACCAGAATATAGAGAAGTCAATAAACAAAGCCAAAGTCAAAAACCAGGTAGAAAACTATAAACAGGAACGCGCTCTCGGACAACCACAAAGGAAACTACGACAGGGCACTGAGCAGGATGAGAACTGGGCCTAAATATCCCTCCTTTAGTTCTGATAGGCTGTAACCGGCCTTTGACCCCAAAGTCAGTTACCAGGTTTCATTTGCATAATTGCTGCTCAGCATTAACCCTTCTGTGGATTAGGTTGCTGCTCGGCACAACTTTTCCTGTGTGGACAGTAAATGTCATTAACCACATTTCTATAAGCGGATGAATATGTGACATTACCCCCCCCGCATGAAGAACGCCCACCGGGCGGGCAGGACCAGGCTTGAGAGGAAATTTAACGTGAAAAGCACGGATCTTACGGCCCGCATGCAGGTCCGGAGCCGAAACCCAAGAACGATCAGCAGGACCGTAACCTTTCCAAACAACCAAGTGCCCCGAGAAAACCTAGAATCCACGATAGAAGATACCTCATACTCCTCCTGACCACCCACCACCACCGGAGGGGGAGAAACACAAGGAACAGTATATCTATTGCAGACAAGAGGTTTGAGTAAGGACACATGAAAAGTGTTGGGAATCCCTAAAGATGCAGGAAGAGCCAGAAAGTAAGACACTGGATTGATCCTACGAAGCACTCTATAGGGACCAAGGAATCTGGGGTCAAATTTCATGCTAGGGACCTTAAGCTTGATGTTGCGAGATGACAACCAAACCCGGTCCCCCACTTGGTACACTGGGTTGGCACTCCTACGCTTATCAGCAAAATGTTTGAAGCGTTCAGCAGCAGCCCCTAGAGCAGTTTGAACCTTAACCCAGGTATCCCGAATAGAGGCCAGACGCTCATCCAGAGCAGGAATGGCAGTATCAGAAAATACCGCAGAGAGAACTGTAGGATGCCTACCATTATTGACAAAGAATGGACTGTGCCCAGAGGAGTCATGAACAGCATTGCTTCTAGCGAACTCGGCCCACAGGAGTAGTTCGGACCAATTGTCCTGTGTGCTATTAATAAAACAACGCAAATAAACTTCTAATGACTGGTTAGCTCTCTCAGCTGTACCATTGGTCTGTGGATGGTAGGAGGAGGAGAAGGAGAGATCAATCCCCAATTGTTTACTGAACGCCCTCCAGAACCTGGACACAAACTGAGAGCCCCTATCAGACACAATATTGTGAGGGATGCCATGCAAACGGACAATTTCACGTATGAAAATTAGGACCAATTCTTGTGAAGATGGTAACTTCTTGAGAGGAATGAAGTGAGCCATCTTAGAAAATTGGTCTACAACCATGAGAATAGTAGTGAACCCAGCAGAGCTAGGAAGCTCAACAATAAAGTCCATGGATAAGTGGGACCATGGAATCTCAGGAACAGGAAGAGGCTGCAACAGGCCAAAAGGAAGTGCATGAGTCACCTTAGAAACTGCACACACAGAATATGCCTGCACATACTCCTTTACATCTTTCCTGAGTGAATACCACCAAAATGATTGTGGGGATATTTATGGGATAATAATAGTAAACAGTTGAGAATTGCCCACTATTTCAATTCTCAGATCCCAAAGATCGTTATCGTGTAAGTGAAATGTATTCCATATAAATAAAATCACAATTTGTTATAAAAATAGATACAATTTATTGTGGCAATTTAAATAATAATAATAAGTAACATGCGTGACAATAATCAATAAATATTCAGTATAACATAGTATGCAATACAATATGGTAATGTAAAAACATCTCCCAATGGCTAACACAGTCTTAATTGTCAAGACAATGATTTATGATGGGCTTCACAGAGACAAAGAAAAAGTTTCACACAGTTTGCAGCATAAAACCATAAAACTTTAGCTGACAGTTAAAACAACCCTTTCAATGCTGGCTAGACCTCCTAGGTAATTAAGATCTATTCTTATGTAACTTTAAATAAAATAACAATTAAACCAGTTCATTAGTCTTTTGCTGGAACCATCCAATAAGAGTAATCTACCATGTTCTATAAGCAGAATTTTAACTTGCCTAAATAGATATTTTATCTTATTTTAGAGCAAATCAATACACCTGGATAAATATCACGATATGCTAACATGTGATATGTCACATAAATACATAAATATTCATTTCTATCTGCAGAATAAAAAGTTTAATAATATATTTCTTTAGTAACTAAGATTTCTAAATATCGAAATCTAATCGTGATTTATCCAGTCATTTATCATGCTATTAGAAAATTTTAATTAAATTAGATTAATTAAATGAAACCAGTATATTTACCAGTTGAGTAGACATTCTCTTCTGATGAGTAGGTAGTCTCAGGAACTTGTTTGGATTTCTCGCTCTGTCCGTGGGGAACGACCCTGGTGAGGCCTCAAAATGGTACTCCACCTGATTAAGAAAACCCCTGCATTCCTGGATATTGCCATCAAACTGTAGGGATGGCGATAAGGAGATGCTAGGAGTCCTATTAACAGTGGGTGGAGGTACACAGGGTAGAGGTGCTATAGGAGGAGACGCTGCAGATGTGCCGTTCTAGCGAGAAGCGTACTGAAAGCCTGAGCGAATTGATCCATGCGGTGATCATTCTCCTCTAATTTCCTCTTGCAAGCAGCTATGTGCTGACACAGTTCTACAGGATCTATGGCCCTGTCGTAATGTCAGGATTACTGTTTGATCCAGCACGTAGAACTGTATAGCACAGATGACAAATAAGTAACGTATTACCGGTCCTTAGAATGGCCGGATTTAACGTACATAGAATAGTCAAAAATACTTGCCGAGGTCAGGGAACACAGAAAGGGACGCAGCGATGAGGAAAGCCAGGAGTCAGGATACCAGAATATAGAGAAGTCAATAAACAAAGCCAAAGTCAAAAACCAGGTAGAAAACTATAAACAGGAACGCGCTCTCGGACAACCACAAAGGAAACTACGACAGGGCACTGAGCAGGATGAGATTTGGGCCTAAATACCGCTCCTCTAGATCTGATAGGCTGTAACCGGCCTTTGACCCCATATTCAGTTACCAGGTTTCATTTGCATAATTGCTGCTCAGCATTAACCCTTCTGTGGATTAGGTTGCTGCTCGGCACAACTTTTCCTGTGTGGACAGTAAATGTCATTAACCACATTTCTATAAGCGGATGAATACGTGACACTGAGCCTATGTGCCGATGCACTCTTTTTGATTTTGTTTTATTCTCCTCCCCCTCCTCCCCAAGGCAGCCCCCTAATTTAATTGTATTGGTGACAGAGAGAGAACGGTTGATGTCTAATGGTGAGTGGAGAGGTTGTGTGATGCCTATTGTTGATTGTTATCAAAATAAGCATTACCCTTCCCTCTCCCACCCCCATAAGGCTTTGCCCTCTCACATCATAATTAGTAATCACCACCCCCCCCTCTCACGTCACTACTGGGCATCACCCATCCCTCTCTCACCACCATTAAGGGGTCAGTATTACAACTTTGCATCACTACAATATTGTTGGTGCAGACACAAATACGTATACAAGCTCCCACGAACACACACACTCTTCCAAACACCTTTATACATGCATACTGACTGTAAGAAAATATACCCCAACACGCAGGATTCAACTAAACAGAAGACAACACAGAGGGGAGATACGTCTACCGGACCTTAGAGTGGCCGGACTCGACGTATATAGGAGAAGTACAGAGTCAGGAGCGATCCGAGGTCAAGGGCACAAAGAGACAGCGTAAACTAGGACTAGCCGGGGTCTGGTACACAGTAAACAGCAAGCCGGCGAACAGATAAGGATAAAGAGATAACGTAGTCAGAAAACAAAGCCAAGGTCAAGTACGAAGGAACACAACAGAATACAACAAGCGCTAAAGGGAACTGAAACAGAAACCACGATAGGGCAAGGAACCAAGGGAAAAAGGTGAGTATATATATCTAAACATCTATTTTGATTGGTCCCTGTCACATCCACGCCCCCAAAAGGTAAGTGTATGGGGAGTGTGGCATGACCGGGACCAATGGGAGGCCTTTGCCAATTTAGGCTCCCACTGTCCCTTTAAGAGCGCGCCCGAGACCCGCGGCGCGCTCTTAGAGTCAGGCAGGACACGTGACCGCTTCTCTATTGTCAAGTTAATCTACATTGTACATATTGAAAGGTAAATCTGCTACTCTGGTGACTCGATCCCTCTGTTCACTATTCTCCAACCCTCAATTGTCAGCTGAATATTCAGGGAAGAATTATGAAAGCGTAATAACCAGACACACAATTTGCTTTCCAAAAGTCTTCTGTCCATATATTCAAGATTTTTTATATTTATACAGTACTTGTCACACACATTGGTTACAAAAGGTTATAAAAAGGTTACAAAAAGGTTAAACGAGATACATAAAAGGGGAAGTAGTTTCTGCTGTTACGTTCAATATTCAAGAATCTATTCTCACAAAATATCACATGTACATTGTGGTTAAGCGCGTCCTTTTACATAGAAACTGTTATAGCTTGTGACTTGTTTTGTAAGCGGTTCTGCAAAAGAGCTTGCTACTACATTTACAAAATAATTCAACTTATACAATACTGACAGATTAATTGTTTAAATTCCTTCACATATGGCATGTACACATTACATGCACAACTTGGACTAAGCGCATACTACAGTGTATAGAGGCAAGAAGAATGATGTCGGAACATGTACACTGTACTATTTAAGGGTACCTCCAACTAAAAAACTGTTCTTTCATAAATTAATTTAAAAAAAAACTTACCTCCGTTCCAGCGCGGAGGCCAGGTTCTCCCTGTAACCCAACCCTCTTCAATTTACTTCACTCCCCTTTGCTAAAAGGGGACAGATGTCAGGCGGAGGGTAGAACATGGGCATTATGAAAGGGGGTCGTGCTGCTATTGGGCACCAAATGCCAGCATGCTCTGCGTGCAGACATCAGATATCCAATATGCACAGAATTGACATTTGCCACCACGAACTTGTGCTCTTGGATGGCTGATGACGCCCAAATGGCACTGCTGGTGGTGGGCTTATATGGGAGGTGGATTGGTAAGGAGTAACCCTTTAATTTATTTTTTCTCATTTAATTTGTTTGCATTTTTTTTTAAAAGGGTCACTGTAATCACCAAATCTATTTTAGCGTCTGGTGTTCTGGTAGTTCTGCTGCAGAAACTCTATTCTTTCAGTCTGTTTTCAGATCTTGTTATCTTCATGAAGCCATACCTGTCCCCGGTTGTCTGATTGGCATCCTGGAAGGGAAGACCATTTTTTTCCAACTTGTGTCTTCAGCGTCCATGCCACACACACACAACTTGGACTAAGCTCACTCTCCTTTGCTAAGCTGTGCAATATTAAACTGGACTGTGTACAAATAGTAAACTGTGTTGAAAATGATAGCAATTGCAGAATGGCTGTAATCGGTTTACAGAACCATTCTGCTCATCATATGTGATGATTGGAACTGCTCCTGGGAGATAAAATTCTTCTCCCATAAACCCAGGCTGGGTGTAATAAAAAAATCAGATGCTCCTTACAGTAGTAGCCTCTTCATGCTCAGAGAGGGGTCTGCCTGTAAGTGCAGTCAGTCCCGTTAAAACCTCTGCAGGGAACCTTCATGGTAAGCATAATTTTTATTTACATTTTGTTTAATACTTTTGCATTTTTTTTACATGTATAAAAATGGGGGTTGTTTTGATCATATTGTTTTAATGTAATATGTATATCAGGGGGGGTCAAACTCAATTTACCTGGGTACCCCTGGCAAAGATGTCTTCTCACATGGGTGCCGCACAGATACAAACACATACAGATCCATACTCCCATATGCTTACAGATTAATGCCCCCAGACACATACACACACACACACACACACACACACACATACATACTTCCAAACACACAGAGATTCATACTCCCAGACACACACACAATCAGAACCAAATTCATACTTCTAAACACACACAAGGATCCATACATACACACACACAAATTCATACTTCCAGACACACACTAATCCATACTTCCAGAATCCAGACACACACAAAGACTCCAACTCCAGTTCATAGATAATCACTTCCATACACACATAAGCACTCATAGACACACACACACAGACACAATCCATCCCAAAAACAAATTTCATCATGTTTCCATCAGATGCTCAATTAAAAGATCTCCAGTGGCAGAGTCTCTCCTGGTTAGGAGGCAGCAAATGATCCACGAGCCATCTAATGCACTAAAAAGGAGGGACATTTTCCATCCATGATTATCCTTTAAGCAGCCATCCTCCCTTCCTCGAGGCCACCTTTGGGTAGCCATCACTCCTCCTTCTCCACTCACTATTAGGCTCCTCTCCTATAAGTCAGTTATGGGAGTAAGAGAGAGTTTCAGGGAGCTTAATATTGATGGTGGGAGAGGGAGGATTTTATGCATAATGGTACTGAGAGTAGGAAATGTTGATGCTTAATCATAATTGAGTGTGGGGGGGCTGATGCCTAATGGTGATGGGATGGAAGGTGATGCCTACTGGTGATGGTGAGAGAGATGGGGTGATGATAAATAGAATGAGGTCTGCTTAATGGTGATGGGAAAGGAAGAAGGTTACGACCCCTCCCTCTTCAATCTCCATCCTTCCTCTCCCATAACCATTGTGTTACCCCCAATATATTTTACATCACCATTAGGTGTCACCCTCTCCCTCCCCACCACCATTAGGCTAAACAATCTATCTCCCATCTACCATTTATGGTAAAATGCAGAGCCTAATCCTGCCAGGGGAATATAAAGAGGGTTGCCTAACGGTGACGGGAGAGAGAAGTCATGCCTAATAATCATTGAAGGTTGATACTTTATGGCAATGAGACACAGAAGAGGTTTATGCCTAATGTGATAGGAGAGGGAGATGGGTTACAACTAATGGAGGTGCAAGAGGGAGAAGATGACACCTCATTATGGTGGGCAAGGGCCCTCCATAAGGTGTTATCCCCCTCCCTCTCCCATCACTATTAGTCAACACACCCTCACTCTCCCATCCCCATTAAGCATCCTCTTTCTCTCTCTCTCACATATTAACATTAGGCATCACCCCATCCCAACTCCCCCCACCCCCTCGAACCACTATCTGGTAGCCATTACTCCTTTCCTTTCCCATCACAGTTTGGCATCTCCCTACTCTTTATCCCATATGCCAGTGGAGGAGACAGAGTGAGGCTAATAAAGAAAGTTTTAGATAGGAATTTGTTGGCTAGGAAGGACCATGACAAGTGCCACCCTTCCTAAGATGCCAGGATCATCTGCACCCATGGTCCCGACCCCAATGTTGTAAAGGGTTAAATAACCCTTTATTCGTGTACCCAATTCCAGTGCTATGTTTCCTAACACTGGGCGACATCCGATGGGGGAACCTAATGTGCATGTTCCTCAATGCAGAGCACAAAACTCCAGGACGCACCTCTAGTGGATGGTTGGTAGACAGTCACTAGGGCCAGTCTTAATACTGTTTTACATTGCAGGACTAAGGGAGACAGGGACAGTGCACACTGACCATTTTTAATGAGATGAAGTGGTCTGGGTGCCTATAGTGTCCCTTTAATGACATAATAAAATATAATATTTTTTATTGATAATGAGGTTGATATCAAGTATAACTATATAGTGGAAGTTTGTGACATTATAACAGAAACAATACAAGAGTCTGCAATTAAAAGGCAAATTAGAATATCACAATAATATAAACATTAGATTTAGAACTAATGTAAACATTATATCCCCCTCTCATAATATTGTAAAGTGCTACGGAATCTGTTGGTGCTATATAAATGCCGATAATAATAATAACATAAACAAATTTGTTGTAATTTGTTGCATTTGTCTAAATATTAATAAAATAATTGCCATATGATCAAAGACAAATGCATTTCAACCTGAGCTGTGTTTTCGGTACTGTGTACAGCACGTTTTTAAATACCCTAAATAACACATTCAAAAGAAAATACAATGCATGATTTTGTTGGGGATATATCACCTAAATGGTTAAAAATAGTGTTTCCTGTAATAAATAAAATATTTTAAAAAGAGCCAAGCCATGATATACTGCAGCTGGAATTTATTTTTTAAATCAGTTTTTTTAGCCTATTCGTTTTCCATTCAGATTTGAATTTGCAGCAATTCGGAGTTTAGTGAATTAATCCCAGAGAGAGAGAGAGTGTGTGTGTGTGAATGCATTTGTTACGTGCTTAGAAAACATTGCACTCACTATTTGATAATCGTCTAAAAACATGATGCACCAGCCTTTCACACTATATTCAGAATACACCAGCCTTTCACACTATAATCAGAATACATCAACTTTTCGCACTATATTCACAATACACCAGCCTTTCACACTATATTCAGAATACACCAGTCATTCACACTATATTCAGAATGCACCAGCCATTCACACTATAATCAGAATACATCAACTTTTCATTATATATTCATAACACACCAGTCATTCACACTATATTCAGAATACACCAGACTTTCACACTATAATCAGAATACATCAATTTTTCACTATATATTCACAATACACCAGCCTTTCACACTATATTCAGAATACACCAGTCATTCACACTATATTCAGAATGCACCAGCCATTCACACTGTATTCAGAACACACCAGCCTTTCACACTATAATCAGAATACATCAACTTTTCATTATATATTCACAACACACCAGCCTTTCACACTAAGTTCATAACACACCAGCCTTTTGCACTATATTCAGAATACACCAGTCATTCACACTATATTCACAATACACCAGCCTTTACACTATATTCACAACACACCAGCCTTTACACTTATTCACAATACACCAGCCATTCACACTATAATCAGAATATACCAGCCTTTACACTATATTCACAATACACCAACCTTTCACACTATATTCAGAATACACCAGCCTTTCACACTTTATTCACAATACACCAGCCTTTCACACTATATTCTGAATACACCAGCCTTTCACACTATATTCACAATACACCAGCCTTTCCCGTTCTTAATTCCACAAGAACCATGAACAAATAACTACCAAACAAACAAGTGTATAGTGAGTGTTTAATGCAAATGCCAGATTCCTACAGATTGACCTGAAATCCTCCCTGGATCTCCCCCATGTTTACGTTTCTCTAGATTAAATTTGCTTCACATCTGGAAATGCCATTGTTGAGTTAGGAATGATTACCCGGACACTTAAATGTGGAGGCGAGAATCCTTGAATGTGCTTTATGTCAAAATATCAGCTGAGCTAACACACGCTCTGTGAGCGCAGGAATTTACAATGTAAGAGGTGCTGATCACGTTAAAACTAACAGTGGGAGAAAAACAATTACTTTACAGCTAGCCACCGGGAGCTAATCATTAGCCAATCTGCCAAGAGAAAGGTGTTAGCTGGTATCGGTGAGTTAGATTATCTATCTGTCTGTCTGTCTGTCTGTCTGTCCATCCATCTATCTTTCAGGGTATCTGAGCAATCCATACTGAAAAACCTATTGAAAAACATTTAAAAGAAAAACCTATTGAAGATGACAAATTAATATTTAGTCATATATTACGATATATTATTAATCTTTACCCCTCACTACATAAAAGCACCTCAAATTTTGTAGTTCCTAACCCAAATGGATAACTTTCATAATAGATTTCCATTTTTCTTAGTCAGAGCAAAGATTACATTTCATACCAAGAGAGTTATTTATGGTCCTCTTTGATAATGCATTTGGGAGATTATTGACATTAAGAAGCATCTCCCTTTTATACCTCATATCGACAATGTAGGATGTCCATTGGAGAAGTCTCTTTTCACACCGTAAGTCATGTTACTGGAGTTTAGTAAAAAATGATCTAATTTTTACAAGTTCTTTGAACTTTTTTCTTTTTTAACTAGGATTACGCGAGTCCCCTCCATACACAAAAACACATGCACGCACACAAACACATCCCAGCGATACCTATCAGAAATAGCATGTAGTTAAGCAGTTTAACATTTGTAATATTTTCAGTTTACATTAGGTGGTGGGCAAGGCGATGTGCATGTTTCTGCTTCTAAACTGACAATGTCACCTGGTGAATCCTAAGGAGTTTCTGCGGCCTGCATAAATACGACGAACAAGGTCAGATTAACCTAGGTGAAGGGTTCATGTCTGGTCAGAGACAGGAAGCATGCATATTGCCTGTATAGATGCTTCTAATTTTTATCCATTTTTGCCCCCTTGCTCATTTACATACTCACCTTTGTCAGCTTAGCGGAGAGAGAAAAGACCGGGGGATATATAAAGAGAGCATACGTGATAGAAAAGAAGGAAAGAAAGGACTCATGCATAGGAGAGAAGAATGCACTTATGAAATAGGCACATTCTTTAATGCTCTCATTGAATGTGGATGAGCATTGATGCAAGCTATATAAGAGCAATATCTTGATGCCATTGCACATTTTATTTTAGGTTTTGACATTTTTGTCCATCTGAATCTGTGAATTGTTGACAAGCCCCTTCCTTACACCAAACCAAATTAGAGGAAGAACAAACCATCACCCTCCAGCCCATCATTATTGATGTTTTCTATATAAATAATAATTTAGTTTTTAGCAATGACATTGCCAGAGTCACTTTTTAAAACATTAAACCATTGCTCTGAATCATCTCAAGGGCCAGTGACCCAATTCCTCTGAATACCAAATATGATGCTGTGCTGTGTGCTGACGACGCAAGGACTTAATCATTTCTTTGGAACTCATTTATAACATCCATGACTTCCCCTCCTCCAAATGTAACATTTAGTTCTACAATATATTATGCGTATATTTTAGGAAGACCGTATTCTAATTGCTGGTGCAAGCCTGTTTTCCAGTTTGCCGTTTTCCTCAGTCGCACATGTGAACTGTGTTATTAAATACATCCCTTGCCTGGGTTGTAGGAATCCCTATATCCCGATCATTACATGTTGTTGTGAATGAGAAAATATTCTCCATGAGATTTTGGACATTTATGTTGTCTGGTTGGGAGTGCTAGGCTAATAGAACAATTTCTTACAAGTAAGTGTCACACAGGGAAACAAACAATGTCAGGTGATTTCTCATTCATTTAACCCATAGTGAGGATGTGGTGGGATCACCATACTCGGGCTGAGTACACTTTCTAGCTGCTTGCCGGGACCCTGGGACACTTCAGCCCCAGTTGCTAAAGCTTGACTGGTGTCTCTCTGGAGCTCTTTCCTTCCAGGCAGTTTTCACCCACTCTGCCTATTACTCTGCAGCTTGCCTTCCAGCCAGGTATCGCCCACTCTGCCTATTCCTCTGCAACATGCCTTCCAGGCAGGTATCGTCCACTCTGCCTATTCCTCTGCAACATGCCTTCCAGGCAGGTATCGTCCACTCTGCCTATTCCTCTGCAACTTGCTTTCCAGGCAGGTATTGCCCACTCTGCCTATTCCTCTGCAACTTGCCTTCCAGGCAGGAATCGTCCACTCTGCCTATTCCTCTGCAACTTGCCTTCCAGCCAGGTATCGTCCACTCTGCTTATTCCTCTTCAACTTGCCTTCCAGGCAGGTATTGCCCACTCTGCCTATTCCTCTGCAACATGCCTTCCTGGCAGGTATCGTCCACTCTGCCTATTCCTCTGCAACTTGCCTTCCAGGCAGGTATCGTCCACTCTGCCTATTCCTCTGCAACTTACCTTCCAGCCAGGTATTGCCCACTCTGCCTATTCCTCTGCAACTTGCCTTCCAGGCAGGTATCGTCCACTCTGCCTATTCCTCTGCAACTTGCCTTCCAGGCAGGTATCGTCCACTCTGCCTATTCCTCTGCAACATGCCTTCCAGGCAGGTATCGTCCACTCTGCCTATTCCTCTGCAACTTGCCTTTCAGGCAGGTATCGCCCACTCTGCCTATTCCTCTCCAACTTGCCTTCCAGGCAGGTATCGTCCACTCTGCCTATTCCTCGGCAACTTGCCTTCAGGCAGGTATCGCCCACTCTGCCTATTCCTCTGCAACTTGCCTTCCAGGCAGGTATCGTCCACTCTGCCTATTCCTCTGCAACTTGCCTTCCAGGCAGGTATCGTCCACTCTGCCTATTCCTCTGCAACTTGCCTTCCAGGCAGGTATCGTCCACTCTGCCTATTCCTCTGCAACATGCCTTCTAGGCAGGTATCGCCCACTCTGCCTATTCCTCTGCAACTTGCCTTCCAGGCAGGTATCACCCACTCTGCCTATTCCTCTGCAACTTGCCTTTCAGGCAGGTATCGTCCACTCTGCCTATTCCTCTGCAACTTGCCTTCCAGGCAGGTATTGTCCACTCTGACTATTCCTCTGCAACTTGCCTTCCAGGCAGGTATTGTCCACTCTGACTATTCCTCTGCAACTTGCCTTCCAGGCAGGTATCGTCCACTCTTCCTATTCCTCTGCAACTTGCCTTCCAGGCAGGTTTTGCCCACTCTGCCTATTCCTCTGCAACTTGCCTTCCAGGCAGGTATCGTCCACTCTGCCTATTCCTCTGCAACTTGCCTTCCAGGCAGGTATCGTTCACTCTGCCTATTCCTCTGCAACTTGCCTTCTAGGCAGGTATCGCCCACTCTGCCTATTCCTCGGCAACTTGCCTTGCAGGCAGGTATCGTTCACTCTGCCTATTCCTCTGCAACTTGCCTTCTAGGCAGGTATCGCCCACTCTGCCTATTCCTCGGCAACTTGTCTTCCAGGCACGTGTGCACCTCTGCCTGCAATGTGATAACTCCCGTGGCTCTTGGACCTTGCTCTCTTTTTAATTTGCCTCTGCGCTAATGGGATCGTGCAGCCAACCAACAGGTAAGAACTAACATACTCAGCTTTATTTTTTTTTTTAATTCCTTTTCAAATATTTTTTATTAAAGGTGTATTTTTACTCGGGACTAGCCCATATGCTCATTTCACTTAGATTACTGTGACAACTTCAATAAAATACAAATAACCAAATTATATCAGACCACATACAGCAACTTATAATACAATTATAAAGGAGGGGGAGGCAATAATTAACACAAAATATCCCTCCTGCCTGCAGAATTAGCAAAATGCTAATCTACCTGAATATGCAAATTAACAAGCCTTGCTATTCAGGTAGTGCATATAGCTGATGCTACCAATTATTATTATTATTATTATTATTATTTTTATTATTATGATATTTATAGAGCGCCGTCAAATTCCGCAGCGCTTTACAATGGGTGGACGAACAGACATGTAGTTGTAACCAGACAAGTTGGACACACAGGAACAGAGGAGTTGAGGGCCCTGCTCAGTGAGCTTACATGCTAGAGGACTTTACCAATAGAGGACTTTATACAGGCTCCATAGCCAAATCGACCTAGCTGGTAACAAGCATCAGCAGGACAGGAGAGCACACAAAACATTTAACAAAAAATGCATACATTATACACAACCTGCACCTGTAATGGGCACACGGTTATTTAGACATAGGAGTAGTCCAGGGTCATACGTAAAGTTCTCCTATGAAATTCCAGGTGATGGTGACTACGGTCCCAGAGGGAGAATGTTGACTCTTCATGAACAGAACTTTGATACATAAAATGCTAATCTGTCTCTTTTCACCAACTTTATCAGTGATTATAAGGATAGAGCTCAACAGTACAAAAACACAAAAAGAAGCTTAGAAGAAGCATTAAAGGGAGCTTATAGTCCGCAAAATAACAGTCATTATTTTGGGACCTTTAATAAATAACTTTAATAAAGATGACTTACCTCTTTTCCAGTGCTAGGACTTCTCTGTTGCAGCCCCCTGCTCTGCCTTCTGATGTCTTCCATGATCTCCTCCAATCCATTGCTTGCAATGACCTGGAACAAGGCATGCGCAGCCACATTTGGTTCCAAGGCCGATTTTCACTCAGCACTGAAGCAGGAAGCGCCTCTAGTGGTAGCCAGGAACAAAGCCACAAGACGTGGATTAAACCCTGCCATTTCTACAAAACTGTACACGAAGCCCACCAGAGCTTAACATCTGCCAATACCCCATAATGTTTTGGCAGCAAATATATATATATATACAAAGATTATAAGATAAATATTCACTTTATTAAATAATCACTATATATGAACACAAGAATTAAATAATAATAAAACCACAATACACTTGAATGCGGATATGCGGATAGAAATCTCAATGTATCTTTCCTGGTAAAATATTTTATAAATAAATAAATATGTATCAACCACAAGAAAAAAATCTCTAACTATAACGTTACAGTAGCAAAAAAAAATTGTACTGTTCCTAATAGTCACAAAGTGAAATGACTTTGACCTATGACTTTGGTGGTCTTTAAATAGTTGTAGAGATGCTAAAATACGAAAACCTATGCCTTCATATTGATCAAGAAATTATATTGGATGAGTATTTACAGTTGTGCTATTGGACCATTTAATAGCTCTAATGGTCTGTGTTGGGGTCAGAATTACAAGGTACCTTGGATTTAGGGTGATGTCCTTACCATTCTTTTCATTCTTACCTTTAAAGAAATATATGGGTATTTTAAACCATACACCCCAGTAACAGACCGAGAGACTGCAATATATAATACCAAGCCATCACTATTCTATAACATGCAGTTATTTAGGTTATAAAAAAATAGAGCTTTTAGCCAAACAGATTATTTACAAAGATACAGTTGATACCGTGAGAAAGCCTTCTGGAGTGAGGGAGAATTTTTTTATTTTTTTTGTGCGTAGAACCTTAATTGAAAAATAATTGTTATTTATTGATTTAAGTGAGCCTATCTTAGTATTAACAGAAAGGTATTGTGCTAACGGTCAAAGTTGATGAACTTGTGTATTTTTTTTAACGTAGATTTTTTTTTTTTTTCTCCTTGCTGAGAAAGGCTTTTGGAGCCTGGATGGTGGCAAACAGCTCTAAATTGAAGTCTAACATCACACAGCATAGGGTTGCCTGGTACAGTTGCCATCAGGGTTCACTATGCACTGCATAACATTCCAAAGGGTGCTTTGAAGCCCCTTATTGTAACAGCTGTGAGAGACTATTGCCGGGACCGTCACTTATTCCCAGTTAATTATTTCCCACTGAAAAAACACAGCGTTTGGCTTGAAATGAATGGGTCAGTATGTGCTAATTAATTCCAATCGTTTCTTACTTACTTTTACCAACATAATAAAATGTTGCTAACATTTGATTGCATTTTCGTTTCAATGTATGATCTGACAATTTTTTTCAGTTCTTTTTAATAAAATATAAAGTCCAGTTGTGTTGTAAGAATTGTTTGCTGTGTTATAATGTTTTGTAGGCATTGTGTCAGCATGAATACCTCCCTGTTAAGAGAAGGAAATAATGGCACAAAGCGGCAACATATACCAAAAGCCATCTAGAACATTTCCTTTAAAGGAACATTTTAAATGTTTCAAAAACACAATAACTTGGTTGTAATGTAACCGAGGCATTATTAAAGGTAAGGCTAGGTTTATGGGGCTTTGATTTGGATAACCTTTCAGGATTAGCAGAGTTTGGAATGGGATAGCATTTCAGGGGCTTAGGATGAGGAGTGTTTTAGGGTTACTTAGGGTTAGATAACTAATGGAGAAAGGGACTTGGGGTCCTACAGCATAAGGTACAAGGATACAGTATCCTTGTTTAACTCCCCTTACTTTAAAAATATATATATATATATTTTGACGTGCAAGGATAGTTCACAGAGATTATCAGTATGAATGACTGCATATTTTTTTAAATAAGTGGAGAACATCATGGTTAGTGCAACAATATCTTATATAGTAGTCTAGTAGCTGCATTTACACTAGTTACAGAGTTAGACTATTGTATGTAACGTAATCTATAATAAAATAAACACGCAAACGTTAGAATAGGCGACATTAGTAGTGCATATAAATGACACTTATTAAAACAAATAGCATTAAATGCACCATTTGTGAAAAAGAAACAATAATGTGCTTGAAAAGGTTGTTACCGCTGGTAAGTAGCTGTTTACCGGACTGCTGGAGGCACACACAAGCAAGTGGTCACAATACTTTAAAACTAAAGCTATTATAAGGCTAAGAAAAAATAAGAAGTTAGGATACAGTATGTTGCTTATCTTATCATCCCACTCCCCTTTCCAAAAAGAGACAAAGTCCCCATCAGCCATAGTGTTCCACTTCACTGGCCGAGGGACTTAGTGACAGCTTGTAGATGATGCCCACTGATCTGGCTACCTTTGGCGCCCTGATCAGTAGGGAAGTTAATCAATCGGAAGGAAGTTGTCGATTGTAGACACTCCCAGGGTGTGGGTTGCTCTCCAAGGGTCCCCTCTAAGCAGGGCCGGTGCAAGGATTTCTGCCGCCCTAGGCAAAGATCCATATTGCTGCCCCCTCATTTCACTTACTGACTGACAGACACACACTCACTGACAGACATACACTGACTGACACACACATACAGAAACTCACTGACAGACACACACACACTCACTGACTGACACACACAGGCAGACACTCACTGACAGACACACACACGCACACACACAGGCAGACACTCACTGACAGACACACACTCACTCACTGACAGACACACAGACAGGCAGACACTCACTAACACACACACACAGGCAGACACACACACACACACAAACACTCACTGACACTCAAACACTCACCTCCCTGTATTCCAGTGTGGGTCAGCTCCTCACTCTACTCGCCCGCTGTTTAGTATGCCAGGGTCAAAATGACGTCATATTCTGGCTCCCGGCATCACAGAGGGCGCGCATGGGAGGAGTGAGAGGCAGCATGAACAGCCTCCCTCGCTGTCTGGATTTTCCGACCCCCCCTCTCCTCCGGACGGTCACTGGCATTTGTTGGCAGAGCAGGCACCTCCCATCAAGGTAAGTAGGTGCCTTACCTAGCATAGCCTACTGAGCCACCTACTGAGCCCCCTGTGACAGGGCTCCTCTCAACGCCCACACCATTGGGCGACTTGAGGATCGGCCCGGTGTTGGGGGTGGCTCAAGAACCGCTCGCCCAGCGCTGCTGGTCCCAGACAGGGGCAGGCAGCCCACCAGGAAACATCCTGGCGGGCGCCCCAGCAGGCTGGCGCCCTAAGCGTATGCCTAGTTCGCCTAACGGTTGCGCTGGCCCTGCCCCTAAGAGCTCACAGCCTGAGATTGCGGCCTTTGTCCAAGGAAGACTGACTGACGAAAAAATAATAATCTATATTTCATAAATACTCACTGAATTTCCAGCCTAGTCAAAAGATATACTGAAACAAAGTAAGGACCACTTTGTGTCAGTATTTTTGCTCTGTCTAACAAAGCTTGACAGAACTACCGCCATCACCACTGACGGCTGTAGGGAAATTAGCTCTTTCTATGGAGGATCTCGCGGGATTCTCTAAAGACCTCAATGCTGTGTTCTGGTGTGGGCCTCTGGCAGCTGAAGAGTCAGGATCTGAAGATCCACAGAAAAAGGATGGAGGCACCAGAAATGGACAGGTTCAGGCAACTAAATCTCACATTTGCATAGTCCTCTCCTCCCAGTCTCCCGATCACAACCGGTGATATCACCAATGGGGTCTTTGCAAATGGTGCAGAGAACGCAGACGGAGACAGATCCGCTTTAAAGTAATGAAAGGCTGCAACAGAACATACATCTTTTATTTTGGCAGAATGGGACCATGTATGACTATGAAAGACAAATCTGGACCCTGAGCCACCAGCTATGAAACTTTATTGATGGTTATTTTAATTTAATCTAACAATTGCCTTCTCACAGGTGTAAATACTATTGTCTTTATTCGGTAAGACCCCAGTAAACACTTATGTGCCCACCGTACCTCTGCATTGCATTTCCCTGTTTTTAATGCTTCGAAGTAGACTGGAAAGGGCATGATAATGTTATTTGATATTAATAGTACCTAAGATAAAGTGTGGAATACGTAACCAACTGACCAAGCTAATTAAGGAATGCTATTGTCTGTTAATTATAGCACATTAGAAAGCATGCAATGACATTGCTGACTAGTTTGGAAAGTATTCTTACATCCAAATATGCCAAACCATTTGTTAGCAAATGGTATTACAAAGTTTACATAGTTGAAAGAGAACTCTTCCTGGTGAAACACATTATACCTATATAAAAACATATAAAGACACTAATTGACTTTTGTCACTGTGTTACAAAGAATGCAATAACTTTGTAGTATGGCTACAAAAGCTGAACCATTGTACGGGGTTGTGTCTCTTGGGTCTTGTAATCCAAATGGTGAAAATCAAGGAGGCAGAGCAAGAGTAAACCACATTGTGAATGTAAAGGATATTCATGGTGCTAAACTTCATGTACAGAGGATACATTTAAAATATATACACAGAATGAAAACTCCACATAATTGGATACTTTCTGAGTTATTTTCTTTATAATCGATACTCTGCAGATATAGAGATCCACAGATTAGAACATATTAAATAAAATGACAAATAATTCTGTTATTCTCTTTCACGTTAACTGAAACATACTAGACTGTGTGTGTATAATAAACGAATGAGACAATTTTACGTCCCAACTTATTTCGTGTTAGAATAATGAAGAGTACATAGAGTTGTTAACCTAATACTTCCCCTGTGGTGTTTTTGCTTCTTTATTTAGGCAGTGTTTTATTGGTTAAAAAAAAAAAAAAACATTTTTAGAGATTTAATTCTCTTTTTAACTTATTAAAGGGAAACTCTAACATTAGAAATACACATGTACCTCTAATATTATAGTTTCTCACTGTTGATTCAGGTCACCTCTTGTAAGTGGAAGATAAAGAAGATAGACTCGTCTTTAACCTCACGCTGTGCCAATTTGTGGGCGGTGCGGCTACTGCGCATGCATGTGTCGACACTGAACGTTGGCCCTGCAAAGATTGAAGTGTCCTTAGTGACAAATTTAACCACTGCTTTTTCACCAAGCACAGTGTTTCCAAAGAGAGAGCACAGGGATATTCTCTTTGCACTAAAAACACTACAATAAGCTGTAGCAGTTTTTGTACCTGGAGCATCTCTTTAATCACCAAGGGTTTAGGTAAATAACTTTTTGTATCTTAGCATACATGGCACATTAGTCATTATTTGGTGGTGCAGTATTCTTGTTGCTTTTTGGTATTCACCACTCTCATCTCAAACATGAAAATAGTAAAGATATGCCTTGATGAGAAATTACGTCCTCCTAGGTTGTTCAGCCTTATCCTCCGTAGGGAATTTCAGTCCTACCTTATACTGAGCAATGCCTTTTCTAGATAATGTGAGCTTCACGATGTTGCTTTACATGAAATTATTTGGCAAGATGTTGCCATTTCTACTTTCTATGGCAGCAGAATTTGCTGAGACTACTCCAACACCCTTGTCCACATAAAGTACTCCCACAAAAAAAATACATACGATGATGGCACTCAGCAGAGACGTAGGTATTGAGGTCACCCTATAGTCCAACCTCCTAAAATATAATCAACTAATAAATAGAATACCGCACTCAGAATAATGCAAAAAAATAATGTATTAGAAATTTGTTCAAGAGAGAATAAGAACCAATATGTCCAATATAATGGAAGGGGGAAAATAATACACACAATTGCTATGTATGCTTATAAAGTCCACATAAAGTCTAGGCCAGTCATGGTCCGAATCTTTTACGTGGCACATTTCTAATACATTACTTTTTTGCATTACTCTGAGTGCGGCATTCTATTTATTAGTTAAGCACTCACACAGACTGTTATTACACCACCCTTGTGTAAGAATTATCCCATTGGGGACAGAGCAGTTGAGAGTACAAGGAGAGAGACCTTGTCCAAATTAACCTTGTCATGTAACGTGTACCAAAATCTTTTCACTCACTCTACCCAGTAACAGGTGCATTGTCTTTGTCACAAAAAATAAGCAGGTTTATTCCCCCAGTGCCTGATTGGGTGTTGTAATGCTGTGAAAGATGTGCAAAGCTTAACACACATATTATATGTTTCAGGCAATTACTTGAGTTTCACTGATCACATCATGTTAGATCCAGCAGTGAGATTATGATCAATTTGCAATGGGTTTTTTCATTTCCTCATCAAAACTATATATGTTTTGGCAGAATCTCGTTGACCTATTAAATAAAAGATTTCTTCATTATTGTCAGTAGCAGCAAATGTATTTTTTTTTTTTTGTTTTGTTTTGTTTTTTACCATTTGTTTAAACTTCATACCAGGATTAAGCAACTCAGTCAGTATTCTGAGGAAGGTTTGTCACCAGTTCTAAGGATTTTACACAGCTGTTCTACTTAGTTAGACCTCACAGGTCAAGGGAAACATTTCAAGGATTCCTTTAAATCTCTGCCCAAATCAAAGGTTGGAAACATGTTGAATGGAAAGCTACATTGAACTCGCATAAGGGCACAGACATGGTAACTTATTATTTAAAGACATATCATATAGAAGATGAGTATAAATAGTTTATAGAGTAAAAGTAATGAGGTATAACCAATCAAGAACCAAGAAAGTAACTGGACATTTATGAAGTGCAACAGTTACATCGCTTAATATAAACATGAACAAAATGCATCAATTAAAATATATGTATAAAAAGTAGAACTACTGTGCATTATTAATCACATTAGGTTTGCAAAGTACCGTGTGAATTGGGTAAGATGTAAGGAGTATGATGACATAGGCTTCGGATCATGATGTCATTGTGAAGAGAGATGCGTAAACTGAACCAAAACGTTAGACAGTGATGTCAGGAATCTTCGCCATTTTTATGTTTTAAGAAGTGCCCTGATTATAAAGGCTATGGTGTCAAGGAATTGAAGGAGAACATTTTGTGAATGCCTTGACTTTTCCCAAGATGGAGTGTGTGTAGAATTAGTAGGTAAAGATACAAATTCCTATGTAGCTTTATATAGGTGGGATGGGTGGGATTCAACCTATATGAAGAAGAAGATGTAGCCTCCTCTCTCAGGTTTTTGAATATGTGTATGTGCCATTTATACAATTGTTCCTCACTCAGCAGAAGATCCATCAGGGAATTGTAGTTATGAGAAATTAGTAGTTAGGCAATAGGCATAAGTGATTAACAAGTCTCACCAAGGGTATATGAAACTTGTTTCTTACGCGCATGTGGTTGGAGATGGAGATGACATACTTTGGACACACACATCCAGGTATGAACTGTAATGGGTTTGGTCTTATTAGAAGGCGGGCAGTATGTTATCGCAACATAAATTATTTCTACTCTTTCAAAAATGGATTCCATCGACACCATGACATCAAAAGACAACTACAAACAAATGGTTTAATACATGCAAACAATTTATTCTAACTTTGGATACTCTTACAAAAACCCATCTGAAGTGAATCTTTAAAACCACAACACAACTGAGGTAGACTAAACTAACAGAACATCTCATTCACAAGTCATACTGTACATGTTATACCTTGAGATGGCATACATTGGACACACACATCCAGGTATAAACTGTTTAATGGGTTTGGTCTTATTAGAAGGTGGGCAGTATGTCTGGAACCTATGATAAGACATTTTGGAGGTGAACTTGATTTGGAGTACATGTATGATCATCCAAACTCTTATGGAATCCCTAGCAGTTTTTTTCCCCCAAGCTCAATGGTGTTCTGGTGATCCTTCACATTGTGTGAAATTACATTTTTTGCAATATTGTAAGTAGAACCAGAGAGACAACAGAGACTGGGCGCAGGAAGTTGAGGTTTGAAGTTTTAATGTGTTTCTAAGTTTTGACACATGTATGTCATAACAAACTTTAACATGCTGTAAAATAAGTGAGGATGACACAGTCCAAAGTTTGAGTCTAAGCAGGCTACTGTAAGATAAATGTGGTGGACTGCTATATAGTGGTATGCCTTTGCTATAAAAGTTAGGGAGAAAGGAGTTGGCAAGTGCGGAGGTGTCCCATACTGACTACCTTTTTCACTATACCCATCTCGGAAGACATTTGAGGGAGTCGAGACAAAACATGAGAAAATTAAACAAATTTGGAACTGTGGTCAGAAGGACAAGTAAATTAAAAAGAATTTAAAAAAAAATGTAAAAAAAAACAACAAAACATTAAATTTACTTAATGCAGTAAGGATTTTCTGCCTAGCAAAAAACAAACAAAAAAAAAAACAAATAAATCTTAAAAGCATCGTTATATAGTGCTGGGTAAAGAATTTAAAATGATTAAAGTTTCAATTGAAACTAAGGTCAGATTTGTATTCGAATAGCATTCCGATTAGATACGGATAACCAAGTACTGTTTTTGAATGTCATATGGCACCATTTATTGTTCAAAGGAATCTCCTAGTGATAAAATTTCTCCTAGTGTGTTATATTAAGGAAATAGATATGTTTTCACTGCTCTTGAAATTTATTTTTAAATCTCACAGTTATTGACGGGAAAGCCCTTCAAGGCATTATAGAATTGCACGCACTGAGTCATTTAGATTTTATTTTAGTTTTTTTTCCCCTTGCCTCATTGCTCTAGATATTCAGAAACACCATCTGCTCCAGCATGAGTCACATGTCATAGCTGGTCCCCCAGTATGACTTGTAAGAGAGATCACATCATGCTCTAGATTTGTCACTTGTGACATCAGCTGGAAAAGGTTTTGAGAGTTCCATCACGGAATGTGTGGTTAGAATCAGTTTAAGCCATGCTGCCGGAATTCTCATTCTTAAATATTAAGTCATTTGGAGGATCCCCGTAACTACTTCATTTAGGGACACGTTGACTGGCCTACGAAAATAGCAGCACCTATTTCTCGCTAAAGCAACGTGGTTTCTATGGTGATTTCTCCAACTATATTGCCTTATATGGTGAATGAATGCTTCATATATATATATATATATATATATATATATATATATATATATATATATATATATATATATATATATATATATATACATATCTAGTTACAAGGTTATTTAATAAAGTGAAAACTGTCTGAATACCAAATTTAACCCCTTAAGGACCAAACTTCTGGAATAAAAGGGAATCATGACATGTCACACATGTCATGTGTCCTTAAGGGGTTAAGGACACAACTTCTGGAATAAAAGGGAATCATGACGGAATATTTCTGTCACGTGTCCTTAAGGGGGTCCAGGCCAAAGTAGCTGAAATGGAAAAAGTCTCTAACACAACAAATGCTTCCAGATTGGCTACTTTGGCCTTACATTATATATTGACTTTGAACGCCTGACAATTCTTCATTTAGTAAGTAACCAACCCTGTGTTATTTCTAGACAAGTAATAAAGTTAGTGCCCCCTCTTGTGGAGCATTATATCACATAGAGATGGAACTGGTAGTGCAATCTCTCTCTGCACCTTAACATCACAGTGAATGTGAGTGTGTGTGTGTGTGTGTCAGTGAAAGCAAGTGTGTGTGTGTCCATGCATGTGTGTGTCAATGAGTGTGTGTGTCAGTGAATGTAAGTGTGTGTCTGTCAATGAGTGAGTGTGTGTGTGTCTGTCAGTGAGTTTGTGTCTCTGTCAGTGAAAGTGTGTATATGTCTCTCAGTGATTGTGCGTGTCTGTCAGTAAGTGGGCGGGTCTGTCAGTAAGTGGGCGGGTCTGTCAGTGCTTATGTGTGTCTGTCAGTGAGTGTATGCGTCTGTCAGTGTGTGTATGAATTATTGTATGTGTCTGCCAGATTGTGTCATAGTTTGGACACGCACATCCAGGTGTGACCTGTTTAATCCCTCTGTATATTGTATTTCTTCCATTGTCCTTTCTAAAACATCTTGTTACTTTTTCCAACATTTATCCTTCACTATTGTACCTGATCCACTCTGTGCAGATCTCAGAATGGTTCTTATAACAACTCAACCATCTCGACAACATGACCAACTCGAGATTATCATCCACCATTACATTATTTTTATTTTTGTTTAGTGGCACTAAGTACGTGGCAGGGACAATGTTGCAGTAAGTATGTAGTAGTATGTGCGTGGTACAATGCATCTACTTATTATTATTATTCATCTATCTCCGCTCCATGAGACATCCAGACCACTTTTTTCAGTTTTGTTTCTTTACTTTATCCTCTGCAGAATGTTGCCTTATCTTTATTTTCCTATAGCTACACATATTTCTTTAGCAGTAGTTTTTTTTTCTCCTTTAAATGTGGTAGCACCTTTAATCATTTCCACGTGTAGAACAGTAAAAAATTTTTTTTTTTTCTTGTCATGGCAATTTCTTTTGTGCATTATTTGTGAATGCTTCCTCGAGAAAGATATTTTATCTTTAATTTCATTTTATTGTTTTCAACCATTCAGGACAAAGTGCTGGGTCAATGCTCTTATATCATAACATTCCTAGAATGAACTCTGACATAAAGCAGGTGAAATACAAACATCACCCTAAAATAACTGAGCTTCAGTTTGTTAAAATACAATATTGCACATGATTTATTTTATTATTATTATTTATTCAAGTATTCGATTTCCCTGATTTGGTGCACAGAAAAAAGTTTTAGGTGCCCTACCAGGGTCACTTTTGATTATAATATCTGGTTGAATCAATGCTTTTCTTTTTTGTAAATATTATTTTTATTGTTTTGTTTTGTCATAAGTTAGCATGTCATTGCAAGAAGTTGAGACTCGCAGGCCTCATATGTATCTCAAACAGTAAGGTATCAATGATAAATGCAAGGATTAGACACGCAGGTCTGTAAACGTGGTAGTAATAAGAAGACTCGCAGGCCCCAAATCATACATTAAAGGGATCCTATAGTGCCAGGAAAACAAACCCGTTTTCCTGGCACTATAGGCTCCTGTAGTGCCCCCCTCCCACGGGGCTGAAGGGGTTAAAATGCTGGGTCAGGCTCTGCCCACGCTCCTCCTCCGGCAAAGTCAGACGGCGGGGGAGACCTAATGCGCATGTGCGGCAATAGGCACGCACGCATTAGACCTCCCCATAGGAAAGCATTATTCAATGCTTTCCTATGGGGAAAATCTGACGCTGGAGGTCTGTGAGGACGTCCAACGTCAGATAACGGACCAAAAGTCTGTTTAGATTCCGGAAGCCCTCTAGTGGCTGTCTGTTAGACAGCCACTGAGGGCAGACTTAGAGCTGCAATGTAAACAACCTTTAAGCAACCAAAATAATAGGGATTTTCAGGTGGGATTGGAGATCCAGTGCAATTGAGGTATCAAACTATTTCGTCATTCAGGTAATATATTGTGGTAGCGTATCTGGTGCGTCTATATTTTTATGTGGATTGCAATTTTCCTGTGCTCCAGCTCATTCCCACAGCAAGAGTGGGGGGGGGGGGGGGAATTAAGTGAGAAAAGAAGGCAGAAATATAGTAATAGATAGAGGGGGGAGTGTGGGGGAAAAAGGGGAGGCATAACCATCATCCCCCACCGCTTACCCCCAAGCCGCCCCTTGCCCTGTGGAGGGTTTGTGCGTGTTTCTGTAAGGTCAAGTTTAGTCTTGGTCATAAGGGGGTGTGTGGGGTCTACCATATGAGCGATTGGAAGTCGGGCGATTGTGTGGTAAGTAGCCAGATATCAAAGTATGTATATATAGATAGCAGAGGAGTATAGCTGCTAATCTACAGAAAGAAAAACAATACAAGAGTATAATACTGTAAATAAGCGATAAGACTGCGCCAATATCAATATAACTCACTCGCGTAGTTCTTCCGTGCATTGAAACCATAGAGTGAGGGGTGGGACGATCCCCTTTTTCCAAAAGAGTGGTATCAGGCATGTGGCTACATTGAGTATTCGCATTGTCAAATACTTTTTGTATAGTGAGGTCCGGAGTGTGGTGTTGGGCTAAAAGGTGGTGTGGCATCAGATAATGTTTGGATGATTTTATCGATCATTTTCCAGTATGGGCGTGTGACGGTAATCACCATCACTGGGATGGAAGACAGACACTATGGGTGGGCTCCCAAATTCCTTTTGTGTTTTGTCACATTGTGCCTATTATTTGTGCAGGGTATGTTAAATGTATTGCTGGTCTGTGCATCTCCGGAAGTTGAGAGCAGGGAGGACAGCTTTTCGGTGATGGTGGAACTTGAGGAGTACACCACTACCCCAGCTGAAGCACTGGCATTGAGTCAGAGTGCTGCTGGCCTCTGTGCCCAACTTGCAATGACGATGGAGTTGAAGAGCAGGGAGATCAACCTTCTAGTGAAGGTGGAGTTCAAGGAATGCGCAACTCCCCCAGCTGAAGTGCTGGCATCGGGGCAGAGCTCCACTTGCCTCTGCCCAAACCCACTGGTAACCCGCGAGCCTCAGGCATCAGACACTGCTGGTCCCACGGAAAATCGGATCCCAGAGCAAAGCACTGCTAACCTCAGCCCTTTGCCACAAGCACTGGGGGATCTCTATCCAATACAAATGGATGGGACTCTGGTCTCTACCTGTAGTCCCCAAGAAGGCTGGACAATGAGCTCCGATCCCCGACCCCATGTCAGAGGGGGCCCAGCCACCCTGCCTTCCCTCCAGCGGCGGAGAGATCCAGTGAGACAGGACAGTGGGCACGCATCACCAGGTATATGCTTTAGTAGATGCAGAGGTTGGCTGGGTAAGTGCTGCTCTTCCATGGGCAATTTGTTCAGGGTACTGATTCAGTGATGGCCTTGATGATCTGGATGTAGTCACTAACTTCAGAGTCAACTCGTCTGAGGTCTCCTGTATTGCTCTCCTTCTGAAGGGGGAGAAATATGCTGGAAACTATTCTGAGCTGGAGATACAGGGTTCCAGAATTGCTATTGGGGTCTATGGGGGTCACAGTGGCCCCATAAGAATGGAGTCATATGGGGATAGGTTTGAGTTTGGGAAGGGGGCCATGGCAGATTCACTGGGAACTCCCTTTCTCCACTTCCAAGTCCCCTCTTATGTCTAAGTCACCCTGTGCTTTTGTTAATCTGCAGAGTAATTCTTGGACTAATGAGCCTTATGTGAAAAAAACTTTTACCCCTCAAAGTCGTACTTTAGTTTCTTGCTTTTGTTTAGTATTTTGCTGAGGTCCATTGTCTGTGACTCATTCATTTCTTCGTTTGTTTGATCTTCTTTGTCCTGTCCTCGTTGCAGGTGCTTTGCTGGACCCTCTGGAGTTCTGCTTCATATAACATGGTTTGTCTTTCTCTTCCTTTTCTTGTTTAACTATATTATTCTGACTCTTTGTCCATACCTAGAACGTAATATGTAAATTTAAAACATTACTATAACAATTGGGAATTTTCAATGTTACTGTCAGTACATCAATGAAGCAGCCTTACTCCTCTGTTAGCAATAGTGCTGTTTATTGCAGTTTATTGCAGCACCACTCAGATATGTTTGCTTTTAGTGTAGAGGTTTGGGTAAGGTTAGGGTTAAGGGGGGATCAGATGACGTTAATTTTAGGGGGATTAGGCTTAGTGCAGGTTTGGGGATAGTGGGCTTAAGATTAGGGGGTTCCAGTCTCCTCGATGTTGTGGACGGCAAGTCCCAGGACTCCTATCAAGGGAGATTCCTAATCCTAGGTCCCCCCTAAAATTAAACAACTTATAGCATTAGGCCTGTTACTCCTAAACAATGACCTGACATTCAATAATGTCTCATTAAATCTTTAGTTACAGCATTATATCCCATTTTTGTAAGGGAGATGAAACACCTGCACTGTTTTTAACTGTTTTTATGGCAACATTTTAGGAGCAGACATTTTTTCAGATACCTGTAACTTTTTCCGATTCCCGATCTATCTGAGCGCCTAAACTTTGTGACTTTGTTTTGTTCAGATTCCTGCAAGTATAACCGTGACAATGTGAAAGAACCAGGAAATACCTGCCCGCAGACCATCTATTATCAGTTTATAGTTTCATTATTCCAGTTCAATTTATTATGTTAACCATGCCAGTCACTTTAATTTGGGATTTAAAGGATTACTCTAACCTAAAAAATTTTTTTTCATAAACACTGTTTTTGGTTGCAGTAACCCTTACTGCACTGGTTCACCACCGGCTCCCCCCAATTAAAAAAAAAACCGAAATAGCTAAAAAACTTGATTTTCCTCTTCTGACATCACTTCCCCTCACTGGAGGGTTGGAGGGGTTTAGTAGGAAAGCGGGCTGAGGAGAGGACATCGGTGGCACGGAGGGCAACCCATTTTGCCAGCGGATGCCTGTTGTCCTTATGCTGTTCATGCTGACATCAGATATCCAATATGCAAAGAATGGACATTACCCATCCTGGAACTCTTGTTTTGGCTGGCTAATGAAGCTTCAATGATGCTGCCTTCGGTTGTGTTAGTCCACCAGCAACAGAGGTGTTAGTGTGTTGTGCATACAGATTCCAGGCACCATGACCGCTTCAAAACACTTGGGGTAACCCTCTACCTACTCTGTGATCCTCAGGTCCTGTATCATCTTCTTTCCAAAGTAGGGCTCTCAATACTTTGTGTCAGGCTACCCTAGAGCCATGTCCTTTTTGGCCAGTCTTTAGCATTCATAGCTACTCTCATGCTACCAGCTGCGTTATAAATTAACAAATACGTTCAACTATATTAAGCAGAAAAACTGTAACATATACATCTTGTAAACATCTGATGCTGATTACGAGCAATGCAACAAGATGATAACAATGCCTGGGAAAGAATTGTATTGATGCATTCAAAGGAATTCAAAGGAGATTCAAAGACAGAGATGGTCTTAGCAGATGTTTTGAAAAAGACCTCTTTAAAAGCGTTGAACATTGAAGTGAAGAGTTTATTAAAAGATATATCACCTGTGAAAAACGTAAACCAGATAGAGGACGTTAGAAGCTTCTCTGATCAGTAGTTTAAACGGAATGCCATCTTTACAGAAAATACCTTACCTGGGGAATTTCAAAATGAACTGACCTTGAAAGCTTCGAATATATTAACTCACCAGATAGATTATCACGTAAACTGTATCTGCTGACCAGATATCTCAAGGCAATATTCCAGAAAACACAATGAAGTCAAAACGAAAAGATATCTTTAACCATGTTACCGGCGTTGAGATAGCAAATTGTAAAGGGAGGAAATGTTATTTAAATCTTGCTCCAATTCGATATAGATTATACAAGAAGGGCAGACATGTATATAAATATAGGAGAGCTGGGAAAACATGAACTGGAACAAAGGTTTGTTTTTATAAAATTAAAGTAAAGCATATAACACACACTCTGAATGCAGAGTGTGTGTCAATGTAGTGAATGCAGAGTGTGTGTCAGTGTAGTGAATGCAGAGTGTGTGTCAATGTAGTGAATGCAGAGTGTGTGTCAATGTAGTGAATGCAGAGTGTGTGTCAATGTAGTGAATGCAGAG
Organism: Pelobates fuscus; assembly: GCF_036172605.1. NCBI lineage: Eukaryota > Metazoa > Chordata > Amphibia > Anura > Pelobatidae > Pelobates > Pelobates fuscus. The sequence continues at coordinate 45,643,989 of NC_086322.1, read as the reverse complement.
TGTGTGTCAGTGTAGTGAATGCAGAGTGTGTGTTAGTGTAATGAATGTTATTCCCCCCTCCCTGCTCTTACCTGTGTCCAGGGAGGGGAAAGATTCTTAGATGACGGCCCTGATCACCAATATTACAGAACAGATTATTTGATTTTAATTGCTTTTATAGATTATTTAGTGCTATTTATGGCTGTCCACTCACACTCCACCTGTGATGTACCATATGGTTGGCTAAGTTTCATAGGAAATGTCCGTTGCAAAAGCTGCAGTGCCAAAGCTTAGCTGTCCTTTCGAGAAGGCATGTTTTATAGCCAAATGTTATTTTTATCGAAATCTCGGTCACCAGCATTAGCTTGCCTTCTTCAACAAAAAAGGTCAAAAGATAATAATTTTGCTTAATGGTACTTTCCAACGTGATCTTTGCCTTCCAAACAATTGCGTGCAGAGCTTTCGCTGAAGTCTTCAGCCGGCGGAAACAAAACAAACTTTGTTAAGTTGGACAATAGACACCTAAGAGGGAGACTAGACACAGAGGAATCTGTATCATGTGATACCCCTGGCCTGGTCTTAATCTGACCTATTTAAATTGATGGATCTTTCATTCAAGGGCAAATACATTCTGCTTGAACAATTGAACCATCTATTATCTGCACAATATCTCCGAATGCTGAATACTAATTCAAGGCATTAAATTCTAATACAATATGCTCTATTCACAGCTTATTGTATCTGTCCAAGACTTTTGTTGGTATTTTGAACACTTGAGTTATTGTTGGTGACCTGTCCTGCCGTGGTACCAGACGTCCTGTCCCTCGAGATAACTTTTTTCAGTTGACCATGTGGTTTGTACATTGAGACACTGCTGGCTGTAAAGATTCTGTGGTTACCTGCACCCATGAATTTTTTTAGTAATCGTTCCAAAAACTGTTACTATGGTAATTTAGTAACTTAAAAGGATGGTGTTCCGTAATCACTTGGTTTCCTGTATTCCTAGCGCTATAGTACTCTTGTTACTAGTTGTCTTGTCACTAGGTTGTTCTCCCTACTGTTTGTGCAGTAAAGATCATTTTAAAAAAAACTACTTTTTATCTCCTCCACCATTGCCCAATCCAATGCACTTCATAGAGGAGCATTGAGGACATCCTGCGCATGCATCCAATTTTTAAATAGGAAAGCACTAAATCAATGCTTTCTTATGGGGGCTCCAACATCATGTGACAGATGTTTACCCGGTTGTTGCACCAAACATTAAAAGCTGCTGGAGAGGTTTGTTTAACCCTTCAAGGTATACATTGCTGTTCCTGAAATGGAGATGATGTGACCTTGGTGACTTTAGACATCCTTTAAACATATCGGGCTGGATTATATCTTTTGTGAACTATGGTACCTTCAACTGTATTGTTGGCTCATGAACCAGGAAGATATACTTGTGGCCAACGTGCAAAAAAAATGCCGAATCCCAATAAATTATAGTAGAACCATGGCTGTTTCCCTTTTTCTTACTTACTTATAGAGCAGTGCTTCCCAACCTTTTTTCACCCCTTGGCAGCGCATTTCCATAAATTGTACCCCATCTTAGCAAAATGTTTGTTTGTCAATATAGTTGCTTCCCCATCTCAGTGGCAATAGCCTGTAACCTCCCCCCCTACCCACCTTTTCTTCAGCCCCTAATCTCCTCTAATAAAGACCCTTATTCCTTATTACAGCCCTTAACACCCCTATTAAAGCCCCTTACTCTTTACTACAGCCCTAACTTCCCCCAATTGCAGCCTCTAACCCCTCAATTGCAGTCCCTATGCCATACAGCCCTATGCCCCCTACTACAGCCCTTTTAACCAAACAGCAGCCCCTATCCCTACTACAGCCCCTTATCCCATTTATGCTTCAACCCCCTACTGCAGCACCTAACCCCCACTACAGTCTCTACTCTTCAAATGTAGCTCCTATCCCCCACTACAGTCCCTACTCTCCATATATAGCTCATAACCCCCACTAGAGTCCCTACTCTCCAAATGTAGCTTCTATCCCCCACTACAGTCCCTACCACCTAATGCAGCACCTATCCCTCCACTACAGCTCCATATCCCCACTACAGCCCCTAACACCCATACTACAGCCTCAACCATTCTTCTACAATCCCTTACCCCCACTACAGCTCCATTCATCCCAACTTTAGCCCATATCACCCCACTTTAGCCCCTTACTCCCCTATTACAGCTGCTACCCCCCACTACAGCCCCTCTCCCCCAATTGCAGCCCATATCCCCAATTGCATCTGTCCCCCCACTATGGCCCCTGCCCCCTACTACATTTCCTAATCCCCCTTTACAGTCCCTAACCCTCCTTCTACAGTCCTTACCCTCCACTACAGTCCCTATACCCCCACTACAGCCGCTATCCACCTACTGCAGCCCCTGTCCCCCATTAGAGCTCCTAGCCCCTAACTCCTTAGTTACAGTTGCTTTTTCCCCATTAGAGCCCCTATAACCCCACTACAGCCCACTACCAGTACTCCTCCTGCCCCATCTCCCCATTTTCTCTGCCTCAGGCTCTCACTGCTTCTCCTCTTCCCCAGACTCCTCCTACTTCTTCTCGGCCCCAGGCTCTCCCTGCTTCTCCTCTGCCCAGGCTCACCCTGCTTCTCCTCTGCCCCACGCTACCCCTGCTTCTCCGGGCTCCTACTGCTTCTCACCGTGCAGATAGACACACTAAAACACATGCAGATACACACACACTGCCACACATGCAAACACATACACTTACACATATTGAGGACCCTGCCTGATCCACCCCCTAAATCACTACGTGACATTTACACCACTACCACTATCCCTATTGTGGACATGCCTTTACAGTTAAGAGCCATTCTCTAAGGGCTCTGTAAAGTGTGACTGTTCCATTTTTATTGTATCACTGTTATATTTATGTATACACTATGGTTCCTCTTCTTTGTATTTATATAAGATAGGGTTCTATTAAGAGAACGACCCACTACATTGCATTTTTATTTTAAAGGTAAAAAATAATTCTCACTGTGTGCGCTTTGACACTTTTTTCTCTGTGGTACTACTGACACACATACGGATGCACAGACACACAGATAAAAACACTGACATACATACAGATACAGACACAAATACAATTCAAGAAAATACACTGTATAGCATGGTGACCACCACAAAAGTGGGTAAAAGTAACCAAAATAATTTACCCTTAAAATTTAGCAGTAGATTGTAAGAGGATTCCACCTATCTTCAATAAAAAATCATAAAAATATACAATCTAAAGGAATAAAAAGAATAGTATAACACTGTATATCACAAGAAAATAAATGGGGTAACACTTGCAGATACACAGATACAAACACTGACACACATACAGATACAGACACTGACACACATGCTGATGCACAGACACACAGATGCAAACACTGACAGACATACAGATACGCAAAATCACACCAAGACATAGATACAAGCTCTGACACAGATTTACAGACACATAGATACAAACAATGACACACTCACACAGATACTGATTCACAGATGCACACACTGACACATATAGATGTGCAGATACACAGGTACAAACATTGCCACACATGCAGATACACAGATACAGACACACACAGACACACATGCAGATACATAAACATACAGATACAATCACTGACACACATATAGATACAGACACACACAGATACAAACACTGACACATACAGACACAGAAATAAAGATGTAAACATTACCACACATGCAGATAAACAGATACACACACTGTCACACATGCAGATGCACAGACACACAGATAAAGAGATAGAGATACACACACTGACACACATACAGATGTACAGACACACAGATGCAAACACTGCCACACATGCAGATACACAGACACACAGATACACATACTGATATGTACACATGCAAACACAGATGTACACACACAGATACACAGCCATACAGATACACACACAGGTACACAGACATACAGATACACAAACTGACACACACAGATAATCAGACATACATATATACTGACACACACACAGGTAAACAGAAATACAGATACATTCACTGACACAGATACAAACAATGACACAAACAGATGCAAACACTACATACATACAGATGCCAAAAAACACACATACACATCACTGTTCTAGCCACGTTCTAATTTCCCGCGCTTTCGTGTTGACTGAGGTTGGTGGGAGTTAAGTGCTTGCTCCTCTTCCGATCCGGAACCCCGGAAGTGCCTGACTCTCTATCCCTCTTCCTCCCAGCTCTCCCTGCAGGTTAGAAGTGGCCCAGTCATGTGGTTCCCAGCCGCCATTACCGCCATTATTTTTTCACATATACCCAGGGGTACTGGATTTTACCCTTGGGGGTACCACGGTTAGGAACTCCTGCTCTAGGGGATAATTAACTTAGCAAGAGGGCTTATGTTTATTATTTGGGAAGAGATTTATAAATATTGACAGACAATACCTATTTATCTGATCTGTAATCCTCCACCTCCCAAATAATTATCTTTACACATACATCCCAATGAGACCCAAGATCTCATTTTATGAATATATAAAATAAAACCCTGAAAAATTACTTCAAAACGAAACTGCACAAAACATATCTATAAAAACGTATAACTTATCTTACAGCAGCCCAAATATGTTTTTAAGTGTGGGTACCATTGGTTTCATGACTTTTCTATAGTACGCATTTAACTTTTATCTATCTTTTTTTATCTCTTTATAATAGTTCGGGATCACCATTATAGTCTATTGAAATGTTTTATAGTCTAAGTGAATTTTTTTTAGATAAATTATTTGCATTTTTTTTTTCATTTTGATTGTGATAATTTGAAAAGGGAATACATTTAAATGAACCCCAATCATTTCACCTCAGCTTCAACCGGTCCTCATATTTCTCAGTTGGAGATTTGTTCCATCCGTCTGCCTCAAGGAGGGACTGTATATTAGCTGAGCTGAGTTTTCTCTACAGGACATATTGATTCTTATATCTTTGTTTAATTTCCGCTTTTGCTCACAATTGATACGGAAATTTAATTAAAACTTGAAGAAGCCACTATTTGATTATTTTAAAACTATTATAAAAAAAAAATGGATATCACAATCCTGGCTTAAACCAGACATCCCCTCTGTCACAGCATTTATTGCAAAAATAAAAGATACTTGTCTAATGGATGGCTTAACAGTCAGGGTACGGGGATCCACAAGGAAACTTGGCAAAATATGGGAACCAGGGGTGAATAACACCTTAGCAGAATGTTTGAGGAGAGGGCGACACCTGGCACCAGTTGCCCCCTCGCCCCTTGAAAGCAGTGGAACAAACATTGACCCTATCATCAATCCATCTCTTGTCCTCTACTTTCTTTTCTTCCTCTCTATCCTTTCTCCTTTTGACCTATCCTCTTTAAAAAGACTTTAGCTACAACCTCTGCCCTAGGCTCAAGAGATTCCATAACGACATGGAACCCCTCTGATAGAAGAGAGTCTAGTAGTTTTAATTTGTTCTGAATATTTAAAGGGACATTGTAGGCAGGGACACTATAGGCACCCAGACCTCTTAATCTCAGTATCAGCGCCCTTGTCCCCTTTGCCCTGCAATTTAAAACATTGGAATTTCACAGAAACTAAAATACCAGACAACCACTAGAGGCGCTTCCTGCAGTTTCACGGAGTTAAACTTCATGAAGCAAGGCTGGACGTCCTCACACTTTGCATGAGGACGTCCAGCGTCTTCAAACCCCCCCACAGGAAAGTATTGATTTGCTATGGTGAACTCCTAAAGCGCTTCTCATTGGGTTTCCCCTGGCGATGACGCCACGTGACCTCAGTGCTGGAATAAAGTAAGTAAATTTTTAACTCTTTTTTTTTTGCCGCAAAGGGGGGCCAAGGGGGCAGGATAGTGTTAGGAATACAGCTTTGTATTCTCCTAATAATATTAGCTAAAATTTGAGGTGAAGAAATGTCTGCCGAAAAGGACTTGTTTTCAAATAAAATGAATTGCAATATGGGCAACAGGATTAATTCAGTGCATGTGCACTGCTGTCTATACTCTCTGCAGCAGTTATGGTTCATTTAAGCACTAAATATATTAATGAACTATATATTTTCCTGGTGTGCTAATGTGCTTTTATTTGCATTGCATCATGGTTCTGCATTATTGATATCTCTTTGTATTTATTTTTTTTCCAGTTTTCCAACAAGCAGATATACCATGGACCTTCTGGATGGTTCACACCAGTAGAGTCATGGGACTCATGAAATGTGACACATCAGTTGTGGTAGGTTACGTTAAGCTCTCAAGCTGTTCCTAAAATGATCCCATAGCTTTTTGGCATAGCAGCCATGTAGTTGTGGATTAAGTGAATTGCGTAATGGCAAGTTTTGTTAAAGAGACACTGCAGACCCCTAAAGCACTTTAGCCTACTGACGTGCTTTATGTATGAAAAATATATCTTCTGTTTTTCATTTTACAAAAAGTGCAGATTTCAATAGAAATTGGCACTTTTATAAATTAACCTTGTTACACCTCTCTGGCTGTCAATCAGGTCTTGTTACTTCCTGTATGGTCAGCTCAGTGGAGCTAAACTCAAGAGGCCGCAATTGCCCAGAGCACCTGCCTTGCAAAGACTTCTCATTGAGCTGCATTGGGGACTATGTGATTGGACAGCCACAGAAAGTCTAGGCAGTGTTAGAAGGGGAGGGCTTGCAAAGATTTTAGAGATATTTGCAGTTTTTAGATATACCTCCAATTGAAAAAAATTAAAAGTATAATTAAACTCATGTATTTTTTAATTGGCAGAATATCTACTAAGCAGTGTGTTTTATTGTTTTTGAATGTAAAATGAGATACAAAACTTTTAATTTTTAATGTTAACAATAAAGAATAGTCTCTGTGTGGATGGATTTGTAATGCATCCATGTAAGTAAATACCTTTATTCAGCTCATCTCCTGGTTTGTCTTGGTCTACGATGGCAGCCATCTTTAGGTCTTTTCTGGTTAGAAGCACTCGACCAATAAACTTACAGGGAAGCAAGAGCTAGTGTGTGTTCGTGAACCCTGACAATATGCACACATTCTGGGCACCTGAAGAAAGTATTTTTGGACAATTTCAGCTCTGAAATTTGTGCACGGCCATAGCAGATAAGTGTGGCTTCTGACCAAAAATGGCCGCCACCACAGATTACAGCTTAAAGGAATTAATGTGTATTCATTACAAAAGAATGCTCAGTGAAATTATAACACACGTTGTCTTTTATTCTTAGCAATAATTAAACATGATGACAGGCTTTCCTTCAATGGCAGTTGTGGCCAGTTCCTCCTGAGCATATTGTTAAGTGTGTTTATTAGGTTATTTAGAAGTTGGTGGGGGGGATCTTTTAGAGAAAAGAGAACATCATTCTGCCGTCTTCCGGCTCTCTAGTCATCAGAGTAAGTGTAAAATTGGCATGACACATGGAAAATGGTTCCAAGGACCACCGTAGACAGAGCATGTTGCAAAAGATCTCAGTATATCACGGTTTAATTCAAACACTCACTCCAAAAGGCCCGAAACATCTTTGATCCTAGAGCAGCCTCATCTGCAGGCCGACAGACGAGGCACTTATTTAAGAATGTCATTCTGGACTGTAAGCTATGAGCAATTATTGTCTGTCTTCTCTCCTTTCATCTCCGTTTCTCAATGGAGATGTGATGCATCGCAGGCATTCTATGCCCCGCAACAGTCAGCCGTCCTCGCAAATAAAATTAAAACTTCCCATTCACTCACTTAAAATAAATATAGAGGCCGATGCAGGGTGTAGCATTTAGGAAAATATTCTTGGCATGTATCTCGGACAGAATAGTAAAGAATACTGTCTTCGAGATCACACTGCAACATTTTATTTTCAGCTATGTTATCAGTCTCTGTGCTGCTGTGATTATTCATTTACTGTTTTTACTCTGCCATCTACAGGAATAATGGTTGGGTTGTAACAGTGTATTTAAATCGTCTCTCCAAGCACCATAACCACTAATGTATTGCTGTATTTGATCTAGAGAGGCCAAATCGCCAATGGCCTTTTCTGCCTCTCCAGATTGACGTAGGGAGCCTGTGTCAATTCCATGATGCTGGAAGGCTCAGTGGCAATCTTCAAGAAAGAGCTGACAATAAATAATGTTTTATGTGCTTGCTATATGTTTAGATGTGTCTGTGTATATCTAACTGATCTATTCAGTTAGACAAATGTAACCAGTGAGATAGCTCAGTTGACTGGTGTATTATCGATAGTGCCTGCTCCTACCTGATGGCCGTGGTTTAATTTACTGATTGAGTTATTTGTTGATGTTTCCAAGGTCGTTCAAATGAGTTGAGCAATAATGATGTTCATCCCTTATGCTATACTTTCTATAGGCACCTAGATGACTTAATCTCAATGAAGTGGTTTGGGTGAAGTGCCCCTTTTATTATAGTCCTGCAATGTAAAACATTGTATTTTGGTAAATGTGTCAATGTTTACATGGTAGGGTTAAACACTTCTCTAATGGTTATCTTCCTGATAACCACAGTAGGCCATTTCATTCTGAAACCTGTGTCAGACCCTGAATGTTTCTTGTAGAAAGTCTTTATTATGATTCTTGTCACCAATGCACCTCTTTGAAAAGCGATAAGTGCCAGATGCCATCGCAGTTTAAAAGTTTTAACTTACCTTTTTTTCCCAAATTTAATTCAGGGGGAACTTCTAATCTAAACAGTGGAGAAATCACTATAGTGATAGGCTTACCTTTTTGTATTCCTGATGCTATAGTGTTCCTGGTAAAGCACATTTTTTGATATCTGTAGAAGTTATAAAAACCATCATTCTCAGTGCGAGGCTGACAGAGAATTATGGATATTTGAACCTCACACCATAAGACTACATTATATAAAATGTGTTCTTCAATCAATTCATATCATAATGAAAAAAGGCTCATGTATCTGATTGAACCTCTGGGCAAATAAGATAAAATAATATACTAAAACAAATAAAAGACCATTGTGCCCATCCTCCAACGAAAAATGAACAACAAAACTTCATTGGAGAGTGAGAGGGAAGTACTGGTAAACTCGTGCATTGGAACTTGCCAATATATAAAAGGGGTTAAATAATGTTGTTAATTTGTCCCACGCACTTATTTTTCACATATACATACTTGTTAAATATGGGGAATTAGTAAATATAATCTTACAAACCCTGGCAAGCAAAAGTTCGCCTTTAAGGACTGGTTGGAGAAAAAAGCTCCCTTTTAGAACTTATTAGTAACAATATGTTGATAGAAATGTACCATATACAACCTCTAGTTATGAAAAACGCATTGAAAATCTTTAAGGGGGGAGCTAGATACCCATAACATCCATAGTGAAAAAATATATATTAAAATATAGAACGCAATTATAGGATTATATCACGTATTCTCTGGGTTTGTAAGTGTGGATTAGTATTTGTCAGTATTACAAAATGACTTGGAGGTGTTGTGCAGTTTGTTTGTGTAAAGTATTCTAACTTTGTTTATTTCCTGTTTGAATATGTTACCTTCTACTTCCTACTTCCTGTTTTACCTGGATTTTGTTCTTAGGTCTCAATAATGTTTATATCACCGGTGGCTTGTGGTTTCTAAGTTGTTCCATGTGAAGCAGTGCATTAAGGATTGATACTTGACACATCTTCTCTTTCCACCACACGATAGTGACTGACTGAATGGAAGGCTCACTAAAAATCACTTTTATATGGAAAAGTAAGGAAAACAATATATACAAACCTCTCAGCAAAGCGAGGTATTGAAAATAGGGACTAGAGTGTGTGGGTATGCCAGGGATGCACTGACCAATGTCACTTACACTGACCAATGGGCAGGACCTGTTCAGAAAGGAGGTAGGACGTCTGAAGAAGGGGCATGTCACATGATAGCTGCCAACCATACTGTCCAATCTATTAAAGGCCGAGCTCTGTATATGGCCCTAGTGCCCTTTGGATACAACACATGGTAACCTTTCTGGGGACAGTCCCCTGGAGTCCACAAAAGCAGGACACCGATGAACAAACCTTGGACAGCAGGACAGGAGCCAGAGATCATTACAGATTCACCAAATATATATATATATATATATATATATATATATATATATATATATGTATCCCTAACAGATTTAGAAATGTAAAAGTTACTCCAAGCACTGTGACAAAAACAATGTATTTTATTCACCCAGTTACTTTCCCAGCGTTTGGTAGATGGATCTACCAAACACCAACCACCTCCCTGGCTCATTAACTTTAAAAAACCCACACACTTAAGTGCTCTCTCTGTGTGGCCGACGTTCATATAACCGAACAACATGTGCTTGAGAAAATGGCAGCCATGTTGTCACACAAAAGCAGGCAGCGGGATAAGTTGTTGAGTGTCTCGAACTCTAAGTCGGGAACTCAACCTCACGAACACCGGCGATTTCATACGAACGCCTGCTTCTTTCCACAACAAGCCAGTTGAGCGCTGTTCGGAAGGATTGTTCGCATGAACAATGCGAACAATCGCTACCTATGAGCCAGGGGAACCATTCATCTGTTTGCTTGTATGGAACTCCCAAAAGTGACCGACCGCTACCACTATTTCTTTGGAACTAATTTGGGCAGACGCCACGTGTGCGGTCGGTCAAAATGTTACCCTGGTGGCGATTCGGCTGTGTTCATGGGATCTGAGCACTATTTGGACAACTTAGCCTGGATCTGAGCGCCTATCTGGGCATATAATAATTGTGGGGGTTCTTATATGTGTTATATGTATTTTGGGGTATTTTATGTTTTAGGATTTGTACCTCTAGTGCCTGAGAGATAATTAGTAATGTACACTAAATTATCTCCCAGACACAGAGACGCCTGGGAGTGTCTTGGGTGTGTTGTGGGTGTGTTCTGCTATGTCCTTGCTTGAGACCCCATGCTGGGGGTCTGTGTATATAAGTGGGCCACCTGGCCATAATAAAACATTTCTGTTGTACCCTTCATCAAGTTTCGACTAATGTTTGGATATGCGAATGACAAACCGCTTGATTTATTCTCATGACCAGCTTGGATTTCGGGAAAGTACGAATCAGCGTACTGTGTGAACGGGCTATAATCTCTAAGCTTCTAGCATTCCGGGAGTGTGCGAACGAATGTACTTCACGAAGTACATGAGGTTCGTTACAAGCACCATGACCATTTCAGTGATTTGATGATTTGAAGTGGTCATGATGCTTGGAGTCTGTATATGCAACTTTTCGTTATGGCATGGCTCCTCAACACAACCTCAGGGCGTCATCCCTGACACCCTTCTCCCTTAGCGTCCACCTAGGATTACAGGTAAGTTTTTGCTATTTCTTTTTTTATTTATTCTTTATTTACCAACACAGGTACATTTTCATAATAATGCGTGAAAGAAAGGATGAAAGACTGTAAAAATATAATCGTGCGCGAAACAGTAACACATTCTTAGGGAACTTGCTTATCAACAAGAATAATAAGAAAAATGCAGTACTGAAAATATCAAGAGACAATAAAAGAAGGAAACATTCTTCTCTACTTTACTTGTATCTGTTCTTCCTTTCTTCTTTCTGATCTGTTTCTCCTAAAATACATAAGGCAAAGTATGAACTTGGCAAATCTTGATAAAAGACGAAGCTACCTCTGTCAAGCTGTCGCTTTGAATTTGCTGTAGTTTGCTGGTTAGTGAACGAACCCCTAAATGTTTTAGAATTGAGACTTGGAAAGGAATTACTGGACAAATCAACATATTTCTTAATTCACAGTCAAAATCTGACCTTTTATTTCAGCCTAATGAATATGATTATCCAATTACATGATTCACCACATTACACTTAACTTTGCTGCTGATACGGTGTATCTCTTCTTTGAAGCCGAATGTTCTCGTTTTATGTAGCATAGCGTTCTTCACTGGTTCATGTTGCAACAGCATATGCAGGGCTGCTTCTGATTTGCTTTCTTAGATCCCAGCCAGATACTCCTTGTTGGTATCTCAGATGTGTTGATAAGGTTCAATGCATCTAGAGACTTGGGTATTGTAAATGTGCTACTGGTATAATGAAGGGATCACCGGATTGATGTATTGTTTGTTCTGTATGTCAGTAACAGATGTTTCATGATCGGAGACATGTTTACCACTTAAGGAAATTTATTTTTTAAAGCATGACTACAATATTAAACAGCAGGCTTTTTTTTTTTTTTTTTATATAAACTGTTTTAATATGTGCGGAGACATACAGGAGGTAGGGGAACGGTCTTGGGGGTCTGAGTAATGTGAATGATGTTAGAAACTACAACTTAGATATTATCAAAGTATTAACCCTTGGAGGGACAGGGTGAGAAAATAAAACAGAACGATAAAGTAGGTATGTAAAATAAAGTAAATTATGAAACAGGTCACTGGGCTGAAATATTTAAACCCGTGATATTAACCCTTGGTGGGACAGGGTGAGAAAATAACACATAACGATAAAGTAAGTATGTAAAATAAAGTAAATTAACCCTGTTTTTTTTTTTTTTTTTTTTTTTTTTAAATAGAAGTTGTATTCCTTACACTATAGTTTCCTCTGGCTCCCCCCTCCTCCCCACCAGCATGGAAAGGGTTAAAATATCCATTCTTCAGTGCTGGGTCAGTGCTCTGCATCCTCTGACATCATCCGACGGCGCATGCTGCGAGTGCATTAGGTCCTCCTCATAGGAAAGCAATAAAAGACTGTATTGTACTGTTCCAAACTCTTGGGTCTTATCAGCATTGTGCTAGATCTGATCTAGGAAGCATTTCTTCCACCATACAGGTAAGTACTACATTCATTGTGGTGAGACCAAAATTGTGAGTTATACTCCCCACTGGTTTAGGCAAATTCAGAATGTGCTGTTTTGCATCATCTACGTATCTTTACTAGGCTCTCGTGAAAAGCTGACGTGAAAAGTGCACATGCTTTGGTGCCTGTTTGTAAAACAAATAAAAAATAGAAATAAATTATATTTGTGGATAGCAGATCCCTCTGGTTATTTGTATTAGATTTGTATTCTGCTACTATTGACGAGTACAGAAATACTTCCATGTAGACCTACAGTATAGGGCCAAATTGCATTGTTCTGTTTTCAAATGTATTTAATTTGATTTATTGGTCTCATGCAATTAAAATATCAGCTTCTAACTGCATCTTCCTGATGCTTTATGGCAATCAGTAGCGCCCCATTCATAAAAAAGGTACATACTTTTTTTTTTATAAATGGGGAGCTATTGATTGTCTTAGAGCATTAGTTGACTGCTCAAAGCCAACCAGCGGTGTCCATGTATGGCGGCAGTACACGTTTTTTGCTACTGCATTGAGGAACCAGCGGCACCCATGTGTGGCGGCACTCCGCGCTCCCTGCTACTGCATTGAGGAACCAGCACCGCCCATGCCTGGTGGCACTACACCCTTCCTGCTACTCCATTGAGGAATCCGGATACCGCTGGGAAAAGGGAGATCCAGCACTGGAGAGAAACCTTTGGTGTTAAACTGTACTTAAACGGTTTAACCACTTCATGTAAGAAACCCCCAGGAAGCTCTGGGTACCATGACACCTTTATTTCAATGAGGTTGTTATGGTGCCCATATAGTTACTTTAATGAGACATTCAAAAACAACCCAGTCTTGCCAATGATGGCTTTTAAGTGGCACTTCACAGAGTGTTTGTTGTTTTTCGCCAAGTGTACAAGTGACAACGATGTATACTGTATGTCATTTGTCACTAAGGCGTTAAATATGATCCTATAAATGAGAGACATCAACATGAGTTTCTCCCATTCAATTTTGAGATGGTTCTGCAATAATTACGGTACAATTATAGAAAAACAATGTTTAAAAATGGAAAAAGAAAGAAAGAAAGATTGATTTGTTTTGATACTTGAATTATGCTAATTAGCCTACCATTCATTGAACTGTACATCTAACGGAATATTTATTGAAATGTATATTAGACGGAATATGTATTGAATTGCATACATCATTCTAAACGTTCTTTTTTCACCTTAGTCTGTGCATATTACATTATTATATAGTAAGCGTTGATTTTCTGACTTCTGATGTACAGCATTTTACGTCAGACTGAAACAGCTGCGTCCCACAGGGTTGAATATTCCTGTTTTACCATATATATATGTAGATATATATATATATATATATATATATATATTTTTTTTTTTTTTTTATTTAAATGAAAACTGAAAATCCAGATGAATTGAGGAAAGTGCAAAATATTTGGAAATATGGAAGGAGCTTATGGCTTTATTAATGCTCAGTGCCAGACTTATTTGGGAATTTTTTTTAGTGTAATAAAAGTCGTTTCTGGCACGGTTCCTGCTCACCGGATATTATTTATGGCTAAGAAAAAAGATACTATTGTGTTACGTGGGGTAAAATGTGAGCAATAATTTCAGAATAGTAATTGGCAATAATGGACGCTGCCAAGGAAAACAAAGATTTCCTTTAAAAGTGTCCGGGCGGATGAAGGATATGACAGCAACATTCAAGCTGGTTCTGCCTGCTAGCTTTCCAAAGCCATCGTTTTGACAAAAATGTTAAATTGCTGAGATCAGTGAAACGAAATAAGTGATGGATGTGAGAATCTTATCGTAAACTGACTGATCCGTGTCTGACGGGGAATGAACAACTTTACTGAAGGTTTCCTACACTTTTGGGCTGCCAGGATTAAAGGATAAATGTTCTTAAATTAAATAAAGGAATTTACTTTTTTTTTTTACAGGAGAAAAAACGTGGCAGCATTTAGATTGAAGTTAAATGTCAGTACTCGTTATCTAGGCAATATGATTGTGCATTTAGGAGAGAGATAGTTCAAAGACACTTATTTTGGGGGATGTGACGGGGTTCCACTTAACAATACACCTTTAGAAATTATTATGAAAAGGTCGAAGAATTGATAGGATCTTGTTCTGTTGAGCATCAAGAGAAGGAGAATATTAATACAAATATCAGGTGTATCAAAGAAATGTTTCATGTTAAAAAAAAAAGGAAGTTGTTAAAATATACTGTTCTCATAATTCGTGTATCAGAGCGACATTTAATGAATAAGGATCAGAAAGTAATATTACAGTTAAAAAAAATACTTCTGAGATTTTATAGATCTGTACCCATGTAAGGACACCTGTTCCCACAAAATACTGTGAATTTTTTTCCATAAGATGGTGGTACATTGCTGTGTGGATTTGTTTACATTTTTGCAGTTAGAGTGCATGTCGACACTCTATGGCCAGCCATCGAAGTCCATATTTTTGACTAACAGTTCTATAGCATTCAAAAGTTACATTCTGTGAACTTGTGTGACCTACAACTTCACTTTTTGGATGTCCTAGACTTTGTACATTTGTTTCAGAGGAAATACAATTCGTCCACCATATGAATGTATCACAAAACAAATCAAATGCTTTTAAAATTGAGAAGTAATGCACACACCATTAATCGGGGAATACTACCACCAGGGTGCCTCCAAACCTGGGGGGCAAAGCTCCCTCATACAAATTTCTGGTCACACCCAATGGTTTCTTTAAGCAGGCAGTCTTATTTTAGGAGTACAGAAAAAAGACAACATTTCGGCACCTATACGGGCCTTTGCCAAAAGTTGACTCTACAGAGAGTAAACGTCCATCGTGAAAACAGAATTATCTATGTTGGTTACATAAACATCTGTTTAGAATCACACAAAAAGATAGCTTTTATCCCATTAATTCGATGTCTTAGAGTGATCTGTTTAAAAGGTGTCTGATTCTCAGAGAATAGATAGATCCCAGGTCGAAAGGTCATAGATCAATGTATTCAATCATTTGTGAATATTCTGTTATGCAGCCAGATTCTGTGGCAGTTCTACGGAGTTTCGATTCTCATAATTGTAAAAGACTGCCACTAGAGGTACTTTCTGGTTCAGTGTGCATCACTGACGATCAGCGTCTCCACGCTCTGCATGGAGACGCTGAACACTTCCCATAGAGATGCATTGATTCCATTTTGGGAAAGCATTGGATTGGTTGAGATTGTCAATTTTGATGATCTCAGCCAAGGAGGCAGAGTGGAAGTTTGGCCAGTGGCAACGAACCAGCGCAGCGCTGGAAAAAAGGTGACTAAAATCACCTCTCCTTTAGCTGATAGAGAGGCCAAGGACCTAAACATCGCTATTACGGAAATAGTGACAGGAATACATGTTTGTGTTCCTGTCACTGTAGTGTTCCTTTAGGTATGAAAGGCTAAATGCTTCTTTAACCAAAGCAAGGTTTCACCCTTATTTGTCATTAAATCAAAATGGCATGCCTAGCTAGCAAAAAAAGTTATTAGATTGATGTTTGAAGACATCAAACTAAAATGTATAAAATTACATTATATGTCATATTTCATTTATTTCAATATTCATTAAAGAGGTATTGATATATTGATAAAGTGAGATACACAGTATCCATGTCAATCGGGGCCAGATTTAATATTTTAAAGATTTAAATCTAAAAAAATATATAAAGCATAAAAATAGTGATATATTAAAAAATTGGAAATATTAAAAATGTTTAATATTTGTCATAATATTAAATCATTTTAAAAGTTTATCGAAAAATATAAAATCATCTGAAAATCCTATCCAACAATATGAAAGCTACGCCATTGTGTGTTGGTTATTCTTGCAACACAGTTCTTACCGTGATATTTAAAATGTGTCTGAACAAATGGACCCAGTCAGCCTATCTACTGAGGTAATGGCATGCCGTCTCATGAGTTCAGCCTTGTCTAAAAGTGGTGGTAGAGGCCTATATACCACAGTGACTTGCTGCAAACTTAACATGACAGGACAACCTCCTATTGTAGTGCAGATTCAGCACCATCTAGACCAGGCATAGGCAACCTTCGGCAATTCAGATGTTTTGCACTACACCTCCCATGATGCTTTGCCAGCATTATGGGTGTAAGAGCATTATGGGGGATGTAGTCCACAACATCTGGAGTGCCGAAGGTTGCCTATCCCTGATCTATGCAGACAGTTATACAAGAAGAGCAAAAAGCACAAAGTCGGAACTCAGTAAGACATATGAGATATGGACTTTTCCATTTTTCCATTTTGAGGGATTAATGTACAGCACAGAGAAATGTTTAAATTGTGGCTTTTACTTAGCCACTAAAATCGAACTGGTGGTGAATATAACAAACAGAAACATGACACTTGAGTGTACAAGTGGTGGTGCTGTATGCTTATTGCATAAACAGTTGTTTTCACGTAAGCAATGTCTACTATGGTAATTACATTTTTACCTGCTTTTAATAGATGAGTAAAAGCCACGTTTGTTGTGTATTTGATCTATCCAGTGGGTATAAAAGGAAATCTATCAATACAGAGCTCTCACTAAAATGTGACTGCTGGCTTTCTACAGAGTTAGCAAATGTATTATTAGCCTCAGCAACGTTATTTTGCCCCTAAAATCTAATTTAAAGGCCACACTGGTAGGGAGAGTCTACCAAGACATCTAAACTACACGGATTGCATACCATTCTTAGGGTACCATCCAGACACTTTGTGCATATTTTTTTGTTAAGAGTTATGTGATCTAATTGAGTAATTACAAATTGACTTTTTTTTTGGTTCCTGAAGGTTTGGCCTTTTAGTCTATGAATCATATAATTGAACTACGCTTGGAGAAGTACTGTATTACTCATTACAGGTCAAGGGAGACATATAAAGGACGTTTATAGCTCTCACAATGCATCACAGTTTGACGTTCTGCCCTATTTAAACAAAGAAGCACACATAATCTTGGAAGCGGTTTCCAATGCACATGTGTTTTAATATTTTTACATTTGTTTCGTTAATCACAAAAAAAAACTTAAAAACCATATGAGGTGATATTAGATCTCTATTGCTGAAACTGTCGGACACTTTCTCCTAAACCCAGGGTACTAGTTAACTCTTTAGCAGAAGTGTATGGTATTTATGGGAAATAACTTAAACCCATCGGGTGAATTGTGTGTTTCCACCATTATGTATATTCAGATAGGGCTATTGTGAAAGATGGTTTAGATCTAGAACTGAAGGGAACCAAAAACTCTGACCAAGAGTGGCCAACAGGTAGAGGACATCTAGATGTAAAAATCCAACGTTGGAGTGCAAAGCTCCAGAATCTGGGGAGGGAGCTATCCTAAGGTCCCGCTTGTTCTAAACTGATAAAAAATATGATAAAATGTAAGGAAAGTGCAACCTGGATAGAGTAGTACTCTGCAGGGCTGCCATCAGAAATTTTGGGGCCCCTGACACAGCTCAAGTTCTAGGGCCCGCCCCCGAGTCCCCGCACAGGGCCTGCCCCCGAGTCTATCCAGAAGGATGAAGTGTGTGTGTACTGAATGTGGTGTGTGTATAGGGGATGTAGAATATGTAAAATGGAGGAGGTGTGTGTGTCATGGACGCAGAGTGTATAGTGGATGCAGAATGTATGTAGTGTTTATTTGTATTAGATGCCTAGTGTGTGCTTGTGTAGTGGATGTAGTGTGTCTATAATGAAAGCAGAGTGTGTTTGTGTAGTGGATGCAGTGTGTGTAGTCAATGCAGAGTGTGTGTATACTAAATGCTTAGTATGTTTTTGTGTAGTGGATGTAGTGTGTGTGTGTAGTGAATGCAGAGTGTGCATTTGTGTAAGGATGTAGTGTGTGTAGTCAATGCAGAGTGTGTGTATACTAAATGCTTAGTATGTTTTTGTGTAGTGGATGTAGTGTGTGTTTGTGTAAGGATGTAGTGTGTGTGTGTGTGTAGTGAATGCAGAGTGTGCATTTGTGTAAGGATGTAGTGTGTGTAGTGAATTCAGAGTGTATGTTTGTGTAAGGATGTAGTGTGTCTAGTGAATGCAGAGTGTGGGTTTGCATTCACAACACACACTACATCCTTACACATACACACTCAGCAGTCACTACACACACTACATCCTTACACATACACACTTGGCAGTCACTACACACACTACATCCTTACACACACACACTTGGCAGTCACTACACACACTACATCCTTACACAGAGTGTGTGCAAGGATGTTGTGTGGTTTAGTGACTGCAGAATGTGTGTGTTCAGGGGCGGACTGAGCACTCGGGCAAATCGGCCATGGACCGAGGGCACGAAGCTCTTAGGGGCCTGCCCACGGTGCTGTAAGTAATAGCTCCGCTGGGGCATTCAACAAGCTCACCAGGCGGCCTGCACACAGCAAGGGGCCCTTATGCCCCCTTGCGGGCCTCTGTACCTACCGAACAGCTTTCTCCGTTTGTTAAACCATGCTGCAGCATAGCACACTGAGGAGCAGCTAATGGGGCCTTCAAAAACAATTCTCAAAAAATTCTTAAAATGAACCTGTAAAGGAAGAAATTACTTACCTGAATTTGCTCCCATATACATAGAATACGCCATATATCACAACAATGTATTCAATGTAAAATATCAATATTTACTCACTTTTCCTCCAATCCAGCTCTGCTTTGTGGATGTTATTCTTCATGTAACTCCTGGTAGTCCTTTGATTTGCACTGCTCGGAACACATTCCCAAGCAGGGCAAATCTCATCAGTGACATCGGTAAGCTGCCTTCATGGCCAGCATGTTAGTGTAGGAACGGCAGTACGGATTTAGTCACACAGTATAGCCAGACTTGCCATGTTTAGACCCATCACTGCCGTTTCCCAGAGCGCCATTTCTTCATGCCACTGAACAAGGTTGAAACATTGGTGTATAATTTATTTTTGCCAACATTTACTATCAGCATAAGAACATAACAGAATACTATTTTGGATTTTTTTTTTTATTATTATTTATTTTTATTGTGCGTTGAGTGGAAAACATACAAGCTCGTGGTGCCCCAATAGCATTCCTCAAGCATATTTTCAAGCATAACAGTTGGAGCATTAAGATTATCGGCACTTTTTTTTTTTTAAACGTTAGAGTAATGCGGATGAGATCAGAATATTAGTAAATGCGGGTTACAGTAGCATGAGTTGTGGTTACAAAAAATTTAATTGGCATGACTGACATAGGTTAGTAGCATGCTGAATGGTACATCATCCTAACCAACTAGGAGGTTGCTTGGGGTCTGAAGCTGGGTGTGTAGTTAGTACAATTATATGAAAAACTGGCATGTGTGCAGACGTTTTTACTATTTTGGATTTTTAGAAGAATGGACTGCAGATTTTCAGGAACCTGTGTATTGTTTTCTGTTTTCTAAAATAAGGTAATACTTTATATAAAAAAAAAAAGATATCTCATCAGGAACACTATAAGTAAACATGTAATATGCAGAAAGTATCAAACAATAATGATCTATTACATAATTACACGACTAGAGGGGCAGGAAAAACCTGACCCCAGATTCAAGAGTGGACTAAATGGGTAACATGGGCTTAACCCAGAAAAGACAAAATGTAAAAAAGAATAACAAATCTTTCTTTGAAAAAATTCTATGGATAACGATTCTCAAAAAAAGGTTAGATTACCCACATAAAACATGTATACATGTATAAAACACTATAATTGGAAAGAAACAAAAACATGTAAATATAAACTGTATTACTATTTAAAGGGCATATCTACATAGTAGTGAAAAAGAAAAAAAAAGTGTAAAACACAAAAGTGACTTGTGAAAGTGTAATATTAAAAAGGAGAAACCTAGGGGGTCTGCCTCCCTGGCTTGTATATGTCAATTGCAGCTAGCGTGAGAAAATATACTAATTCTTGATCAATCCGGTAGAAAGACAGCTGTTTAGTAATAAAATGTTATTCCAAGTGAAAATCTAAAATGTAACCAATTAAATAGCAGCAGTCTATGGGGATCAGAAGAATAAAGCTTAGCATTTAGATACAAAATTAGATATATTTTGAAAATTAGAGATATTGGAAATATTAGAGATATTCAAAAAGACGAATAAAAGTTCTGTTACAATGATAGAGATAATGGAAGATAATGGAAGTAAACTGGTATATTAGTAGAGTCTGATTATAAGGAACAGGAGGGTAGGTGTATAGAGTGTTAATTCTCCACCCCCACCTTAATAATTAGACCAAACTCCACCTAAATATGGGATTTAAAGGGGAAAATAGGAGGGTAGGAGTTCATAGCAATAATTACCTACCCCATTCCCCCCTACAAATCCCAACCCTGATTATAGTTGCAAAGAAAAAGGTAAATAAAAAAAATAAACAGCAGTCACCCTAAAGGGCTGGATAAAACTAAACATATATGAGAGGTACCTGGGATTAGTTCAGGTAGCTAACCTTGGTAAATACTGCATCTAAAGGTACCTAAATCATTTGGAAAGCTTAATAAGTTGAGGCCTCTGTTTGTATTTTTCATTACTATTGATACATCTTTATAGTTTTGTTTATATTCAGTGATAGGTTACAGTCTGTTCTCTTCATATGTTATATATTGTATATATTGTCTCGTTTGCTGAATGATTTATTTTCGACTATTCAGTTCACCCTACAGGAATGGTATAAAATGTGAGTCTGGCGTTTCCAGCAGATATTGATTAATTAATGACAGCTTCATGTGCATATCATATTTTTTTTCTAAGGTCTAAAAATAAAGGCTTGATTAAACAGTCCTAAATGACCGGACTCTATCACTGGGCTATAGCGCAAGCCACAATGTGTTATACTGTGTGATTCAGTCTAATACTAATCTAATGACATCACGAAAGTTTCATTTGTCAGTTTCATTAAGTTGAATCATACAACAGACACAAACTGTGGTTTTCACAACAGCTCAGTGATATTTTCCAGCCTCTAATTATTACGTAAAATAAATACCATTGCATTTAATTTTGAGATTATCTGTGTTTTGATAATAATGGGAAAATAGTAATGTGTAGCCCAGTGAAAATGTTTGAAGATCCCCTTTAAGACATGCTAGCCCCTCTCCCCACTGTCTGTCAGTGATCCCTTGCAGGTGATAACACCAAATGTAAATCCAGAACTGTACTGCTAGCGTTATGCCTCTTTGTGTTTGTACGAATCACCATGTGTTGGCTAGGAGTCTGTATACTCAAAAATTAAAATGTAATAAAAATCTAAATGATAATAAAATAAACTCCGAACATTATTATCACTCTTACTATTATTGTAGTCAAGAAAGAGCTAACCTAAACGGAAACCATATTAGCAGAGCTAACTCAAGTAATTATGTACCTAAGACCTAGCCATATCTCTCATACGACCAAAGAAAGGAGTCATTTTCCTGGGTTAAGTTACTAAAACTTGTTCATTGCTGCATAACTTGAATCAGAACCCAGAGAATCTCTACTGCCCTCATACCACAGGGAAAGATTCAACTCTAGTCAATGATTGATCAACACACACCGGGGTGTCGAGATATGCTTTGAAGATATGTGTGATCTGGGAACTTTCCAGAGACATTCTTATTCATTAAGAAAGTTAACTTGATCCTCATTGCCAGATAGTGACATAGTGGAGGCACTATGCCATTTTTAGCCCATGTACTGATTCATTTAAGTTATCTAAAATTCAAATGACTACTAGGTGCCTGTAAAATGCCAACTAGCCTAGCTATATGGCTTCTCCTGTGTCCTTCGTATTCTCGATTCCACATCTTCCTTTTCTTGAAAATCCCTGGGCTATCAGAATTATTCTATTGTCCATCAATGCTTCTGCCAGAATCCTTTACAAAAGACTCCAATTTCATATTCCAGAGAAGATCTGGAACTAAGAGAGAATGTTACCTATTCTACATAACGGTGTTCGTGACATTCCTTTACTGTGACTGCAAGACTATGTCCCCTGTATAGAAACAACTTCGAGGCCACAGAGACAGCGTTGATTTATATATTTGATAATTTTTTAGCGTCTATCCTGGGCCATGCATTTTCTGAAATCTTTTACAAAATGTGAGGGCCTTCCCATGGCAAAACCTCTCGCTCATCCTACTGCTAACACACAAGTTACAATTCCACCTTAGCAATGCCAGTTTTGCAGAACCAGGGACCAGGAGCTTGCTAGCACCACAGACACTGCAATTGTTGTAGTGATTATGGTGCTCAGTCTGCAACTTTAAAGGGTGACTGTCAAATCCCAGAATCTTTAAAATTACTTATCACTATTTTTAACAAAATGATTATTTGTGAGATATGAAAACTAAAATTGAATATAGAAACCCACACCTTCTCATCCTGCACCTGGGCGCCTCCATTTTAGCTCCCCGTCAGCATTTGTTACAATTTCTGTCCTTTGTAGTCATCATAGCGAAAGCATACAGAGAAGAAATCCATCTTCGTCAATTATGAAATTGGCTTCCAGTATCCTTTAGGATTTAACTCAAGATGCTAACACTCACATACAAAGCTCTTAACAACTTTACCCCCAAGTAGATTTCATTCTCTAATTCACCAGTACACCCATTCTTGGTCACTATGCTCTGCCAGTGATCTTCTCCCTTCCTCTCTTTGCACCCATGCTGTTAATTCTCACCTACACAATTTCTGAAGGATTCGTTCAATGTAACAGCCAGACTCCCTCATCAGACTTTCCCTAGACTTTAATTCCATAGAAGTCCTTTATAACCCAAGCATATAGCCGCCCTGGGTGATTGGCACTCCTTAAATCTGCCATCCCTCTTTCTCTTAACAGAGGCCTTGATTTAATATTTTCGGATAGGCTTTTCAAATGATTTAATATTTTTGGTTAAACTATAAAAATTATTTTTTGAAAATACTAAAATATAAAAAATAAAAAAACATAATAAAAAAAAAAAAACCTAATGAAACAAAAAATAAATAAATAATAATATATACATACCCACACATATATGTGTATATATATATATAAATATTATTACTACAACTATTATTATTATTATTGGTATTTATATAGCCCCAACTTATTCCGCAGCGCTGTACAATATTAAATTACGGGCCCTACAGACCACTTCACTATCGCTTTCCAATACCTACCTGTGCCTTTAGATCCATTTACCTGACAATCGTACCCCCTATGTTGGTGATGTATAGTTGACACAAATAATTGAATAAATATAATCTTATAATAATATGATAAGAGCTGCAGTGTATCGGACAGGTTCATTTTTACTTTCTGATGTAAATATTGCCAATTTGGAAAAAGTTATCTTCCTTCATCCCTTTTACCAAAGAAGGAATATATGTACTTATTGATAGTATATGAAAGCAAAATGGAACAAATATCTGATATTATTACAAATACTATTCCTTATATATACAACATGATTAAATTTCAGCGAGGTAAACATCTACAGGGGATTTGGAGGGCCTGTCTGCAAGCAAACACTCTAAACAATCATATGACATGAAGATCTCAATTGTGGGGGAAATGGGAGATAAATTATTTTTGTTAGAATGTATATTGTGACAAAGTATTCCACAGAACTTTACAATATTAGAAGTGGGTATTTAGGTCCATTGTGTAACCACTGTGTAATATACCCACGTTTATCAGAAAGGATTGCGCTTGAGCAGTCACTATGTAAAACAATGGCACGTTATTATCAATTACTTTTTAAGGTCTGGTCATAAAGTAGTCTGCTTTGGGAGTAGACAGTTACAGCTAATTGCTGATTATAATTTATTTAGGGGAGTTCTTGGTCAGTGGATAAAGTAACAAAATGTAGCACCCAACAAAATATAGAATGTTGGTAGACTTATTTGGGTCTAAATTAATTTCAATTCGATAAAAGTTTGGCCCATCAGTGGGTCATCTGAATTCCATAAAGCTCTAACAAGCTTACAATTTACAAGGATTTTAGTTGGGGAGATATATCATTATGTGTCTTGCTAAAAAACACTGAGGTGGTCAGAAGTCAAACCTGAGTTTTCGGTTCTCCAGAGGTTGTGTCCATAAAACTCTAACAATGACCACAGGCAGCATGAGATGAAATGATTAAACATACTTAAAGAGATCAGAGTGCAGGATTCTATCTGCTTTTTCTCTTGTACCTTTCAATCCCTGGGGTCAACTCATCCTTTTATCTAAGGTTGACAACAAAAGTACCATAACATGCCTACTCTAGGACTTATATGAAAGCTCCCATATTGTTTAAATGATTGGACATTTTAATAAAGTACCTTATATCAGTCTGGGACATTCTGGTTTTGAAGTTATTTAGATGTCTACAGTCTATTTTTACCCAGTTTTAGTTTTTTTGGGAACATGCCGGTAGACATGGAAAAATCATGTCTACTGGGGTCAGGGCAGTATGACACGAGCCATACATGCAGTCGAATTTTTTTTCCCATAGTGTGCATCCACTTTCTAGTCTATTACCAGCACCTGTGAGATATTTGTTTGGAGAATCCAATTAATGTTCCTGTAGTTCTTTACAGAATAGGGTGAAGAGTTTCTGTGTTCTGACTATATCTCGGAATGTTGATAGTAGGTGTTTGGACTGATTATATATAAATATATGATTAACAGCCTCACAAACAGACTTCTTATCTGTAACAATAACACTTAGCTACTTTACCCCTGAATTCACAGTGGGAGGTGTGAGCTTTGTAACAGTAAAACAGATTAAACCCATGCATCACTCACATCAAAGAATCCAGACATCTGAAAGTGTCACCAATCCCATTCTGTAATTTGGTTTATAGCACCTTATCTCTTTGGTGCTTATCATTCTCTGGCCCACATTTCCAGAAGTTATGTACCATTACTCATCACTGAAGACTGCTCATCTTCTTTCACCCTGAGATGCTTTCACTCCAACACAAGTTGAGCATCATTAAACTTTGATACCGTCTTATCAAAATCTTTCCAAGTCCAGTGTTTTAGTATTTCTGTAACCAAAGCAAAGCACTAAAACAAATGAACACACACACAAAATTTCTATCCATTTTCTGGCTTTTTTTGTTGCCACTTTTCAAATAGCTAAAAATTACAAAACAATATGAGTGTATTTCCGTTGCATACACTGTTCATGTGTCTCTACTACTTTGTTTACGTAATAGAGACACATGTACAGTGTATGCAATACATTTTCCTAAATTACAATACTACTCGATAGAGGATTTTTACAATAACAGTGAGACGAACTAACAAACTACATTTAAAAAAAACAAACATAAAATAACAAATATGGAAAAAAGCATAATTATATAAATATGTTATAATATATTAAATCTGGTGGCTGTTTAAATGAATTTACATAATGATAATGTAGACACGAAGAGTTAAGTAGAATGAGGTAGGGTGTTAATGGTTTGTCAATGGCTTGTCTACTTTGAATTTGACAATAGTGATGTCCCGAACAGTTCGCTGGGAACCGTTTGCCGGCGAACATAGCCCCCTATTCGTCATCATTGAGTAAACTTTGACCCTGTACCTCACAGTCAGCAGACACATTCCAGCCAATCAGCAGCAGACCCTCCCTCCCAGACCCTCGCACCTCCAGGACGAATAGGGGCAGACCGAACATCGCGCGTGTTCGCGACCGCGAACACGCTATGTTCGCCACCGCGAACACGCTATGTTCGCCAGCGAACGGTTCCCGGCGAACTGTTCGGGACATCACTATTTGACAATATATTGGCAATATATATTAAGTTAAAGGGACACTCCACTGCCCATAAAAATAAATACAAATCACTGTTTAATAAATATACCCTCAATGAAAAGCATTTTTCATTGAGGGTATATCTAAAAACAGTTTGCAAAAGCTGCAGATCTCTTGTCCCCAGCCTTTGCAAGCCTTCCCCTTCTAACCACACCCAGACTTTACGTGGTGCTCCAATCACAGACTTCCAATGCAGCTCAATTAGAAATCTTTGCAAAGTAGGTGCTCTGGGCAATTGCTGCCTCTTGAGTTTAGCTTCATTGAGCTAAACAAACCAGGAAGTAACAGGATCAGCTATCTGAGTGGCAGCCAGAGGGATGTAACCAGATGAATTTATAAATGTATCAATTTCTATTGAAATCTGCACTATTTGTAAAATGAAAAAATAGGATACACTCTTCACACATAAAGCTTTTCAGTAAGCTGAAATGCTTTAGAGGTCTCGAGTGTCTCTTAAAATAAAAATTTTGTTTACCTACAAAGTGTCCAGGGTGCGCTCGTTAGTGGGTCTGTCTCCAGTTACAGACAGTTCTTTCCCACATCAGGTTGACACACTTCAATCATTAGTATCTTCTCTTTCTGGTCTATGGGAACCGATGTTATCCCATATTCCATTCTCAAGCACGGGATTATGGGATAAGTAGTTGGTCCCCAAAGAGCAGTTGAAATCTTCACACAGGATGATTTTAAACTGACATGAGTTGTACTGCTCTTGCTATCAATTTATACATAGTTCAGTGTTTTAGAGCTGTGGACTGCATATGTGGGGTCCATGGGTTGGCTCTCTCTTAGGGGAGTCGAGAGATCTTTCTCTATTGTAAGGGCAGTGAGAGGACTACACTTTCCAGGCTGCCTGATTGAGTGAGAGTGCTCTGAGGGTTCTCTGAGCACATTGCAATGATACAATAAAGCTTCAGAACTTGTGGTGTAATCTACTTAATACTAACTTCTAGATTATTTTTAGACCAAAAGCTTCCAGACAGATACCCAGTTGAGGACATGCTGAGACTAGATACAGAATACCAGTAGGAAAGTGGGTCTGTCCGTGTTAGCACAAGTATTTTAGCTTAGACAAAAGATATAGTAAGACGAGAATAGTGAATCTGTTGGCAACTGTAACTTGGGCTAAAAAAAAATCTAAACAAAACAGAGGGCCTAGTAGATTCTACAACCTATAACTTGCATCAAAATAGCTGTATGATTACTCTCGGTTAAAATATAAAATTTGTCACTGGGTGTAATAGAAGGAACATAGAACTTATTTTTACCTTTACCAGTAAAGTGCTTGTTTGGAGAAAACTTCTAATTCATCTTCATAATTCTCATTTTTAGAGTCTCATATTGGCTGTGAAGAGATCAGAATAAAATGTGTAGACGTTAGGAATTGGTGGGGGATCTGGAAAGGCGATAGCTGTACTCAGGCTTCACTGTAAGTGTCCAAAATCTGGGATGTATTAAACGACTCCTTGTACACTACTTTACAACCAGAAACACACAAAGTCCTACTTGTCCATGAGATCATGTCCCACGTCAGCCAATTATTCAATACAGCTGCAACCCAGGCAGCCATACACAGAAAGTCACTGTGTGGAGCACGGATTTTGGATCAGGCCAATATTTCTGTGTGGTATAGAAGTCTTAAAAGGTGACTTGGAATGACTGAAAATAAAGGCTTAAGAAAAGATGGCAACTTAAAAATAACACCTTTTTTTTTTAGAGAAAGAGAGACTGTTTCTTTTCCCAAAAACACTTAAGTGAACTACTTCACTGAGCCGTGCCTTCCAAACGCCCTTCAGAGATCATCTAAGGGACACGGTATTAATGAACAACAGAATTTCCATGGATATTCATAGAGTAGGAAAGAAAAAAAAATACTTTTAGATTCACTCTAGATTCAATGGATTTCTGATGTAACCATCTGATCAAGGACTAGATTTTAAATGTTCTAAAAATGTGTTCTATAAAGGTTACTCTAAAGTTCAGTGACTTACTGCCATTGAGAACTTGCCAAATCAAAGGCACACAAGCTTCTATGGCAGCACGGTTTGCATATGCTTGCTATTGGTCTCTTACCCTTGTGCCAATTCCTTCCTTCTTCCTAATTTTACAGTGAAGGTACTTGAATTTATAACACAGCCCTGAAACATATATGTATTAAGGCCTTTTGGCCTGTAATTGTGGGAGGGGCGTATGACACATCTCTTCCCTACTTAAGGGAAGCCCTTACCTGGCTCCATACCTTTCGAGGTCAGCGCTGCATGACGATCCACTTCCGGTTCTCGTAAGGCGCCATCTTGGTTTTTCAGAAAACCACGATTTCTCCACGTGTAGCTGTGTCCGGGAATCCTCTTCAAGGTTTTCCGCCCGTCCAGCTCCTCATGGCTCCGGTCTTCGGCGAAGATAACGTCCCAGGGACTTCAAAATCGTAAGTCCGATGCCCGGTTTAGTCCCACGGCGTTCCGTTCTGAAACGGGTCCTCACTTTACGGCTTTACAGCTTTACGGCCAGGCCGCAATTGCATACGTTAATTTCTCATTTCGGTATCACTTGTCCGTGCCATAATCCTTTCGGTATGTTTCTACTGTATGGTACGCAGGTTTCCTAAACACCATTTCATCTCATTTCATTGTCACTTCATTGTACTGAAAGCTCTCATTCATGCTGCCTTCCGTTTCGGCTGTTACAAATATCTTTCATCTAGGTCGGTCAAATTTTGACGAATTACACTGTTTTCTGTCTATTCATTCTAAGTATGCGTTCGGCAGTTTGCTCAGTTATGCACACATTTGTTTCATATCTGTCATACGGAAAATTCCGGTTTTAAGGCAAATTCGGTTTTACCTATGCTAGGTAATGTCATGAATTCGTATAAATCAGTTATACTTGCCATACTTATGCATATGATAAGTTCCTATCTGGTTAAAATTGTCTCTTATGTATTGGTTTAGATCAGTGATTTTGATTTACTAAATTATAGATTTTTCATGTAAAGCGAAGTCTTCGATTATGGCTTATTTGTAAGATTTTTATGGTAATCATGCTGTTACTTACAACCATGTACATCACGTTTTTACATGGCATTTACAAACTCAGGCCTTTTCTTGACATACTCAGACGACGTAACACGAGTATTCAAGAACACGGTCATATATGTCTCACAAGACTTTTGGGTTTGTATCACACGTTTTGGTTCAACCATTCATACGTCAAGTTACAGCAACATTTATGATTCTGCATATTGTCATTTCACATTAAAAGTCCCTTGCGTTTCCCAGATCAGTTTAGTGACATGCATATCATCTGATCACCTTCCATATACACACATTACACGGCCAATCTCAGCGTAATGCTTGTCACCAAGCATGGGCAGTCATGTCACTGTCATACACATAGACTTTTACACCTCCCACACATACTGGTAGAAGCCCTAATCCCAGCCTATACAGATTACACAGGTCTCACAGGATCCATTCTCACTCTATCACATTTTGTTTTCTACCCTTTTAGGTTTATCCAGGTTTATCATACCTGTCGAATCTCAAAACTTTATACATACTACCAGGTACGTAAGCCTGCTCACGTTGTAGTTCACATACTTTTTCTTTTACTATCACCGAGAGGCCTACGATTCCTGCCACTACGACGGGTGGCCTCAATAACCCCTCGCACAAACTCATAGACAGAGCCTTTCATAGCCACTTGGCAACTAGCAGGGCCTCACCTCTCACAAAACAAGATTAATTTTTCACCTTTCAGGCCTAGTTAGCCTCCAGTATAACCCCTGGGTTTTTCATACACTAACCAAATATTTTGTCATTTAGTATGTCTCAAGAAGGGGTAGAGGATTTCTCCCCCCACCGGGCACTCCGGCTAGAGCAAACACCCCATCACAGGGAGGAGAGGTTGCTAGTCCTGCATCTTTCAGGTCATGGACAATCCCTCGCATAACCAACAAACTCAGGAGACGTCAAATCCCATTTCCTACAACAGCAAGGAAAGCGGAACGCTACAAGTTACTGCACACCTCAACCGATAACATGAAAGCTGGGGAAGGGACTAGCCAGTCTAACCCAGGAGATATACATGGCATGCTCTCATCCCTCATGGCATCCATGAGCAAGGTCAATTCTAGGCTGGAGAAACTTGAATCGGTCACTACAGCCCTTACCATGGCTGGACCGGCCGCTGCAACCCCTCCAGCACTGGTCGAGTTGCAATCAGTTTCTCCAGCCATCACCTCGGATGATCAAGAGGTTTACCCTGCCCATATGATACCTGAGCACCTCAAAAAAGATATCCTGGAAGGTAAAGATATCAACTTGGCTTCATTGCTGATTGCCTCCCAGGATGTCGTGGAACATAAGACATACACTTATGACGATATTTCTGTGGTGGTCAAATCTAAGGATGCCCGATTAAATAGGAAACTGACTATCCCTGAATTTGTGTTGGCATTTGGCATTTATTGTGATGTTATCTGTGCAGTATATCCCCACAGACGTGAGGAGTTTGACTTGTATATGCACAAGCTGGTGGACCTGGGCAACAAATATGGTGGGTCAGCTTTCTATGATTACCATAGATCCTTTTCTGCCAAAGTGTCTGGCGCTTTCTCCCAGTATGGAACAAGGTCCAACTGGAGCAAGATTGATACGGTCATTTTCTGCAGGCACTTTGCATGTCTAAGAACGCCGGCTTGTGCATACTGCTTCTCCATGGCTCATACGGCTAACTTCTGTCCAACCACTGCGAATGAACCTACCCCCTCGCAGGGCACTAGTTCCGCTGGTTCTGCAGAAAAAGCACCCAAAGACAAACTGGGACGGCCTATCAAGTTTCTGGGCAAGTCCCAGATATGTAATAATTTTAATGTCGGAGCATGTAATTACAGTGGATGTCGGTTATTGCATATATGTTCAAAATGTTTCAGGGCACATGCTAAAACTATGTGTCCAAATAAAATGTATCCTAAACAATACTTAACGTCGATAAACATTTCTGTACTTATGGCATTACTGTCACATCATCCATCTAGACATTTGGTAGAATTAGTTATCTCGGGTCTATCAGAAGGATTCCACACAGGTCTCATACACATGCCTTCTGGAATCCTGGAATGTCCTAATTTACAATCCGCACAACAAAACCCTACAGCGGTGGACACACTCATAGCCAAAGAAGTGGCAGAGGGCTTCCTATTGGGGCCTTTCCAGTCCCCTCCTTTCACCACATGGCGGACAACCCCATCGGTATTGTCACGGGGAAATCTTCCCACAAACAGAGACTTATCATCGATCTATCTGCACCTCACACCTCTGCCACTCCTAGTCTGAACTCCCTCATACCCTCTGAGGAATTTTCACTGCAATATTCCACCATAGATCACGCCATTACGGCTATCATGCAGGCAGGGGTCGGAGCATGGCTCAGTAAGACTGATATCACAAATGCCTTCAAGTTACTGCCTATCCACCCTACACTGTGGCACCTGCATGGTATTAAGTGGGCCGGAAACTACTATTTTTTCTCACGCTTAACTTTTGGTTCCAAAAGTAGTCCGGCCATTTTCAACGTATTCGCCGAAACCCTATGCTGGTTATTATTAAATATAGCCAGATACCCTACAGTTATACATTATCTGGATGATTTCTTACTGGTCGAGGAGAATATTTCCCCTCCCAGAGCCTCAAAGAAACCATCAGCCTTTTCGAACAGGTGGGTGTCCCAGTCTCCCCCACCAAGACTGAAGGACCAGATACCTTCATCACATTTCTGGGTATCATACTAGACTCAGCCACCATGCAAGCTAGCCTGCCACGCACCAAGGTAGAAAACATTCTTACCAACATTAATCTCTATATACAAAAAAAAAAGAATTACAGTCTCTGCTTGGGTCACTGAATTTTGCCATGCGCATCATACCTCAAGGCCGGGCTTTCATCTCACGACTCCTTTACATGTTCCCACTTTTTAGACATGATGCACACAGGTTACCCCTGGATACCCAAGTAACAGCAGACCTACTTATGTGGAGAAACTTTTTAACCCCCTGGAATGGTAAAAGTATGTTCCTCCCTAAATTGTCTGACTCCTCACCTACCATTTGGTCAGACGCGGCGTCTACCACAGGTTTTGAAGCAATTTTCGGGAACGAATGGCTTTGGGGCAGCTGGCCTTCAGAGGTTCAGGACCTGGAGGGTTTTTCCACTACCTCAGCTCTGTTTGAGATATATCCCATCGTGGCGGCTGCCGTGGCATGGGGGCATTTATGGGCAGGTTCGTCAGTACGTTGCTACTCAGACAACCAAGCAACCTGTCACATTATAAACAAAGACCGATCCAAATCACTGACTATTATGAGATTCCTGAGGAAACTCACTTGGCTGGCTGCATGTCATAATTTCTTCTTGTTTTGTGTTCATGTTCCAGGTGTATGTAACACGGCTGCTGACAACTTGTCTCGTTTTAATTTCCAGGCTTTTCGGCAAATACTCCAGTCAGCCGCACTCACAGCCACGACCACTCCACTATTCCACCATCTAGTAATGGACTAGACGCTATCATGCAACATAGCAGAACATTGTCCCAATTAGCACTGTCTACCAATACCCGGAAAACTTACGACAGGGCTTTCATTTTTTTTAAAAGATTCCTGTCGGAACACAACATCTTACATCCTTTCATCATGACATCCTTGTTGGGCTTTGCTTCTTTTTGCCACCTCAAACTCAAACTATCATACAACACAATCAAACTATATCTGACAGGCGTCCAACATCACATGCTAACTTTACAAAGAACAACTCAAGTTATATGACCTCCTACCAAATTAAGAACATCCTTAGGGGTATTCAGAGATCCGAACCCCCACTTACGGCCAGAGGCTACCTATAGACTTCCATATTTTTAAAGACTTATCCAACTTACTAGATTTAAAACCCTTTGCCAACAACACAAATCTCATCATTAAAACCGCCATATACATAGCTTATTATGGTTTCTTGAGACCAAGAGAATTTACCGCCATCAACACAACACAGTCCACTCACATCCTACTTCATTCACACTTAACAAAACACATGGACTATTATATCTTGACTCTGCCTCACTCCAAAACCAGTCAATATGTACATCCAGTAGAGGTTAAATACTATCCTACTCACAACAGGTGGTGCCCCGTCAAACTACTGGACTCATATACCCAGCATAACAATGCACCACCATCTCAACCACTTTTCCATCTACAAGGTTCGGTACTCACTACCACTACCTTTATGACACACGTCAGATCTTTACTTACAAAGCTGGGCCTCAAATCAGCTAACTATTGGGGCCACTCCTTCCGCATAGGTGCGGCCTCTACAGCATCCAGTGCAAACATTCCAGTACATGTTATCAAGTCACTAGGGCGCAGGAAATCATCTGCTTACTCTAGATACATACCTAACCCGGTACAAGAAGTAAGAAATGCCTTTCAAGACATGTCTGGTTAAAAGTATGTATATTGCTGGTATGTAATAAATTTGATTTTCTACTTTCGCCCTCTTTATTTACAGGCCTACCTCATCGTCGGTTTCGGCACACCACAACCGACTTGCTCTTTTAATACCATCCTACACTTATCAGTGTTTGTTTCTTCTGTACTATCATGAGCCCTTAACACAAATATATATATATATTTATTTATTTATTTATATATTACCTCATCTCCTGAGCTGGCTCCCCTAAAAGATTATTTCTTTATAATTTATCCAATTATGTAGATGATTTAGCAGCTGTTCCCTAACCATCACTCATCTCTTTTTTTGTCATCCCTGACAAAGCACTGAATTACGAAGCAAACATATTTAGCCATTGTACGTGTCATATTTTTTTTTTTTTTTTTTAAATTCTTTATTTTTGTAGTGCACAACAGGAGTAACATACAGGCGAGAGGTACCCCAACAGCAGTCCTCAGGCACACGTATAACATTTACAACACTGGGGTGAACCGTAATGCATGCACATTTTTTTTTTGCTGAATCAGAACCGTTAAGGCGAGGGATGTAAGCCAAATAATGATAAGCAAGAGTAAAAGTCACTGTGTTCTGTTGGTTAGTAGTAGGTAAACGGGCAGGGTAGTGTCTAAAGGTTTAGAGGCGTATGATGAAGTTTTTGCACAGGTAGATGCCGTCTAGTGGTGAGTGTGTGCGAGGTAAGGTAGGAGAGCTATATGCCTTTTCCGTCCCTTTAACAGTTATGGGTTACTCTAGGGAGTACGATATGCCGTGGAGCAATATGTAAGCAATGTAAGGCACCGTAAACCTATCCGTTAATGCGGGAGGCTGTCTGGGTCTAGGCTTGACTTGGCGGTAACCACAGGGGATATAACTTGAGTGAGGGTGTCTGGACCTACTGGCAGCGTGTAAACTTCTGTTAGGCACATATTCTGTTGCAGGGTATCAATAGGTGGAGCATGACCCTGTTTAAAGGGGCGCATAGCTCAGCGTGTCCCTTCCGTGCTAGCACTCCGTGTCTCCCCTCTATAGTTAATCTGGCATTTACCTTTCACTATGTGTTCTCGTTCGTGATCTGTGTGGTATGAGATTATGGGGAGTTAGGCCCCGATCTCTCTGTTGGGGTGGGTGCATTCCGCCTTGTCCCGGGAAAACATGAGGTGCTTAGCCTGTGGTACCCTATCTATTAGCAGTGTAAGACCCGATGAGGGGTTGTTTACCCAGTCTTCCTTTTCCCTCTTGGCTAGTGGGATATATGCACGGCGTGCAGGTGTGTTAGTCTGACAATATTCTAAGGCTGGTCGCCGCGCACTGGCTGGTTAAGGTAGAGGGCATAACTAGGGGGGGCCGGTTGGACTTGTGAAGTACAGATATATGTATAGGATTACAGCGATGCAGGTTACAAGCCGGTTAAAAGATAGTGCCTCGTCAGTGTCACAGCTCGAGAGAGGAGATCACAGGTTGTATCAGTGGCCAGTATGATCTCGTCTCCCGCGATGCGGTTTATATAGAACGAACCAAACTAGTATAGAGAAACATACATATAAAGAAACATAAGGGTTAGTCATAACTTAAGTTGTAGTAGGCTCATTTGTTAAGCAAGCAATATAACATTCGTCTTGGGCAGCGGCTTAGGTAACAATGCCGTTGACAGACGTGAAAGGCTACCGCTACTTTTATGAGCGCTGGTGTCTTAGTTCGTGGTAGTAAAGCCGGAAAGCCAACAACTGTTCATCAGTGTGCTGTCATAATATGGGCCAATTTGTAATATACCCTTCTAGACGGTGTATCCTCTAGCGCCCGGTGGTCCCGGTGCAGCGTGCACAAGGTGCGTGCGGCTGGGCCCGGCCTCAAAGTGTCCCATAGTCTCTACGTCGTGACTGTGGCATAGGCCTCTGGAGTGGAGCTCTGGGGGACAAACGGGGTACTCCGGTCCGGATCCCAGGTATGGGTGCGGTTGGGGGAGCCGGCGTTGGTATTGCTCGCGTTGGTTGGCTCCGTCGGTGTCAGCAGCTCTTGGGGTAGGTTTAGCATTTGGAGGAAGGCCGGTGCGTCCCGTATATCCTGGATGCTGTGTGTGGTCGTCCCTGTTGTGACCGATAGAGTCCTGGGAGGTCGCCACCTATAGTCCAATTTATGGGCCCGGAGGAGTAAGGTGAGAGGTCTAAGCGTTCGGCGCCACGCCAAGGTGCTGCTGGAGAGATCCGGGTACAGTGAGAGCTCCACGTTCTCAAATCTGAGGGGAGTCTTGCCTCGGAGGGCTGAGAGTATCGCTGCTTTGTGTCCGCTGTTACGGAGGTTCAGTATGACATCCCTAGTAGCATTGTTCGGTGCGTTTGGGGATTTAGGGATTCGGAAGACCCCTACTGGGGTGATCGTAGTCTGCCGTCCCTGTGGCAGGGTTGTGAGTAACAGACGGTTGATTAGCTTTGGCAGGTCGGCGTCAGCGATGGCATCGGGAATTCCCCTGATTTTGAGGTTAGAAGCGCGCCTGGCGTCCTCCAGAGTCGCGAGGCGTTGTTCATACTGCCGGTTCTGGTGTTCCAGGCCTTGCACCGTGTGGTGTAGCGCGGAGATTTCTTGGGCTTGGGTTAGTGAGGAGCCTTCGAGCTCGGAGATGCGGCCTGTCAGGCCTTGGAGGTCCGCGCGCAGCGCTGAGACCTCCACGCGGAAGCTGTTTTTCAGGTCCGCCATCATCTCCTTCATAATCGCCACGGTGAGCGGTTCCGATTCTCCCTTCTTCCTGCGGTGTTTTGCCTGCCGCGGTGGATCTGGGGGTGGCTTGTATCCCCCGTCCCCTTCATCGGAGAAGTCCTCTGAAAAGTCAGAGCACCCTCCGTGTTGGGCCGCCATGTTGGCCTCGGTGGCTCCTCGTGCTTGCAACCACATTTCCCCGATCGTTAGTCCCGGGGTGGGCTTGTGTGGTATCGTTCTTTTCCCTTTCTTCCCCATGAAGTCTCGTGGTGTGTACCAGTGAGGTAGAGGGAAATTTGGGGGGTATTTCAGGCGTTTTTCTTTGTTTGGGGCTCGGAGCTCCGTTAACATGCGTCTGTTTGCTTCAGCATTCAGGCCCCCCGTACGTGTCATATTTTTATGATACATCCATTGGTGTTTGGATTTACGGAATTCAGATGACCCACTGATGGGCCAAACGTTTAACGAATTGAAATTAATTTGAAACCAAATAAGTCTACCAACATTCTATATTTAGTTGGGTGCTACATTTTGTTACTTTATCCACTGACCAAGAACTCTCCTAAATAAATTATAATCAGTAATTAGCTGTAACTGTCTACTCCCAAAGCTGACTACTTTATGACCAGACCTTAAAAAGTAATTGATAATAACGTGCCGTTGTTTTACATAGTGACTGCTCAAGCGTAATCCTTTCTGATAAATGTGGGTATATTACACAATGGTTACACAATGGTTAAGGTGCACTGTTTTTTGTTTTTTTTGTTGTTTCATACAGGCCTATCTGATTCATAACCCCTGAAAGTTATTTGAGCTCTTTGTTTCATCGAACTCTGTGACATCACATGAGTTATTAAATGGAACTGCCAAGAATCTAACCTCCCCCCTTCTCTCTCTGTCCTCTGGGACTCATATGATAAAGTGAGTTATTCTGTTTATGGTAGCCGAATCAGAGCCACTGCTCATTATGCAAAGGAGTCTCACTGCATCTGTAAGCGTTGTCTTTGGGTGAGTTGGCCGACATGAGTCAAAATGAGGACTGTTGCCTGCTTCCTTGCCTTGCTCCCTGCTGAGCTGAGTAAGGGCAGGCTGGCTCAGGTGGAATCTGGCTCTGTGACAATTCTATCACTATATAGTTTTTATAACTGTGCGTGAAGAGTTTATGTACAGTTCACTTCTCAGTGGCTGACATAAAATCAACATACACAGACAGTACATCCATCATCAGCCATTTATCATGATCTCCCTTGTCTACCTTTAAAGACTGATCCTAGGACTGTGTGTATTAGCCCTGGATTTATAATCAAAAGGACCATCAGGCAACCCCCACTTCTTTAGACGGAAGACAAAAGGCTGGGGCTCAGGGATACAATAATCCATGGGAAGGTGGGATTTTGAAGTACTGGGAAGACAAACATATTCACCTTGGATTCCTCCAGGCCCTACTGACCAGATATCTTAGTTGAGAAACTAAACAGCAGTTTCTGAAGGTTCTAATCTGTGGATACAATGTATATCTCGGAGCTCCTGGATCACTTAATTGCTGAGTGTTATCATGGGTTAATCATTGAATAAGTCGTTGTGATGGATTCCCTTAAGATCACATTAGAAATTGGTGGTAACACATGCTATACTGTTTTCAAACCATCAATCTGATGTGATAACATTAAAACTATTTCCCTTCATTCTTTAATATGATTCTTTTTGTCTACTCTTTACGTTTCATAGCCTTGGGAAATAATAATGGGACATGATTTGTATCGAAACAAAGAAAGGCGATTTTATAGAAAACATGTTTATATGCCTATTTATGGCTTGTGGTAATTTGATAATTTAAAGCAGGTTCTTTTACTCTATTTTCCTAAAATAGATCATGTTATATTTTTGTAATCGCAAAGTTAAAGGGACACTCTGGGCACCATAACAACTTCATATCAATGAATTTGTTATGGTGAGAGCTGTTCCCTGGCGCAGGCTTGCCTCATGGGATTAAACTCAAACAATGAGGTAGGGAAAAAAAAACAACCAAAAACCCAATTCAATATTTTGACCCAAATACTCTCAGAAACGTACATATTATTACAACTCAGTTTTCTAAATCGGGAACTACTGATAGGCTTCATAGTGATTAAGTTGTTATGGTGCCGGGTGTGTTCCTTTAATTACTATTATTATGTATAAAGTGTCGACATGTTCTACAGTGCTATACAACAGGTAAACAAGGTGCACAAAAAATTATTACAACAATTTCTGGAAATATGTGTTGTTGAGCTTATAATGAATAACTTTTTTTATTTTACTTGTTCCAAAAATAATCTATTTTCTATTAATATTATCTGCCTTGAGATAAGCTTTGGTTATAGATCTTGTGCAGAAACTCCTGAATCAGTGTATGATTTAATTCTGACTCATTCTGTAACAGATATGATTGTGGAGGTTTGTGGAGGACTCTTCAGATAAAACTCTAAAGTTTAGTCCAGTTTGATGAAACATTTTGGAAAATGACTGGTGGGAGCTTATCACTTCTGGAATTATGGAGCATTTTTATTTTATTTATTTCTTAAAAGTGGGAAATGTGATGTGAATGTGGGCCAAAATATTAAATTGGGTTGTTGTTGTTTTTTCTCACATCATATTTTTGGCTGCATATATCTGTTTAGTGAATTAAGCCAGAAGATTGGTCATTAAAAATTAATAAATAATGAATTTAAAAAAAATAGATAGAAAGACAGACAGATGGCTAGGTATATGGATAGGTATATGATAGATAGATAGATAGATAGATAGATAGATAGATAGATAGATAGATAGATAGATATGTGAAACATAACCTTAACTATGGTGAATCCTAGAGTTTTGGCATCTAATACAGTGATAATTTTCAAACTATTATATTCTGGCTGCTACAGTTTACAGTATATTTCACCAAACTAATTGAGCTTCACTTTAACCTTCGGTGTGACTGCGATGTTTGTACTGTGAACAGATCATAATAAAGTAATTATTAAACTGTCAAAGAATGCGGGTAACGGCTCAATGTAATATTTTTATAAACATTGCCAAATGCTAGAATTTCGTACTCTGGAAAGCCCGAACGCATTTTGTGTAATTCAATTTCTTTTTATAAATGTCATAATATGATAAATGCAAAAATTGAATATCGCAATTCAAAGTATGCTGAGACTAAGTCCATAGATTGAGAATACATGTGCCATTCATTAAAAACACAGGCTGAATTGGCAAAAATAAATACAATTTAAAACCCCGTACAATTAAGTTCATTAGATAAATATTTAATTATTTCCAAAGGGACCAGCTTTCTCTATAAACCAAATTATGTGTCACATAGAACAGCTTTTTCTTTGTTCACAGGAAATAACTTTACATTTTTCTTGCAAATGTCATTCTACGTATGTCATGTACATTTATTATTTTTCATTCATTTACAAAGTGCCAACATATGCACAATCAGTCTTCATATGACTAAAAATGCACTTGATTTTCTGTGAATTCCATAGCATCTAAACAACAATTATGAGTTTCCTATAATCAAGCAGCGTTAAAACAGCATTTAAAGAAGATTAAATTTTTTTAGCACCCAGTCCCCTCTATTGTGGTCCGCACACAGTTCTTGTGTGTTTCTCAGTTTGGTGTCCAGTAAATTAATCCCATAGACTGAAAATTGTTCTTGAAAAATCTGATTCATTCTAGCAAAATCTTACCCATCATGATATAATTTCATATGCTAACATTGTTAAGATTTGATACAAAGAATCTAAATATTATTGACTGCGTTATTCAATAAAGTGTGCACATCCGTTTATTTTTGCAAAAATGATACGCCCACTATGTTTATATATATTTTGCAAGTTGCTTTAGAATATGTAATTAATTTCGACAAAGGTCATCAGGACTGATGACTTAATCAGAGAAGGACTGGCTGCTATGAGGAGATAATAAAAAAACAAACAAACAAGGGGCCAGTAATCTAAATACAAAAGGACCATATCTAAGTAAAAATAAAAAAATAAATAAACGTATAATTTATTTACTTATTTTAATAGAGTCTTCCTTTAAACAAAACAAACTAAATAAAACATGGATATTCAGGATAGGGAGGCAATGAAATGTTGTCATCCCTCCCACCTCCCCCCCCCCCCCCCCACCCCATTATATACGTTGAAGTTGTAGTTGTTATATTGGTTAATAAAATTATCAAATGAATGTATCCGTTGTACGTTCTATCATGTAGGAGGGTTCAGCTCAAATTTGCAAGCTGGTAAAGGAAACGACCAAACACCATAATCACTGCAGTGTGATGTAGTGGTTATAGTACTTGCAGTTTTCCTTTTTATTGATGTAATGTACTGAGTGAACGGTTATATCTTAGTATCTATAGTAAGTGTACTACAGGTGCCTATTAACCAGGAAAGAGCCCCGTTATATTATCAGACTTCTTGTGCAGATGGGTGTGAATAAAAAAAGGGATAGAGATCTATGTACCTATCTACTCCTATCCCCCAAAATGTTTTCCCCATACTTCATTACGTAGAGTGCCAGAGACAGGCACATTTATGTTTTGTTCTTCTGGCACCAAATCTTCCTTGTTTCTAGTACATTGCTAGTGCCGAGCTGTCCAACCCCACTCAGCTCGAGGGGGATGCTCCGTACCTCTGGCATGTCCTGCTATCCTTTAAATGTATGTGAACACAATGTCTCCAACGGTTCCAGGTAATATCATCGCCTCATTTAGTTTTTATTGCAGTTTAGCTCTCTCACTCAACACCGCTGTGTTTTTCACATTCCCAAAGTGGTAATTAGGACCCACAAAATAAATATTGGGTTTTCATTCATTTCATTCATCTGATGCCCAGCAATCACACATTTACTCGGTGAACCAGAAATTGTGGAGAATTGAGAAAGGAATGGAACATTTTAGAAGCTGTAAATAAGCCCTACAGCCTGTTTTAGAATGGTTTGAAGTCTCACCTGGGGTTCACCGAGAGCCGTTCCCCATCTCTCTTCTTCTGCCTTGGAGCCTAGATCTCCTGCAATGAGGTTTCATTAGCAATACGTTAAGCCCTGCATAGCCTGGCTTATAGCTGCCCACTTTCATTGAGGCAGAGTAAGTGTCCCAGTGGATCCCGGTTAAGCGATTTGACTGCTTATATTGGGTGGGGCTGGAGGGGCTGGAGGGGCAGGGTACTCCTTGCACCATAACCACTACAGCCCACTGTAGTGATTATTGTGCTTGGAGTTTACATTTAGTTTGTCATTTTGCCAATTTTAACCCAAAATATCTAATTTCTCCACAATTCCTGATTTAGTTATTTAACCTTGCAGTTTGTCTGTTGGACCTAAAACAAAATCATGCCATGCAGTAGATCACAGGCTGGTCAGTAGATCACAGGCTGGTCAGTAGATCACAGGGTGGTCAGTAGATCACAGGCTGGTCAGATGAAAATAACTGCATTCAGAATGATAGAATCAATAGTTATCATACTATACATGTTTGTGTTCCCATGCAGATACCTTTGTCCTCATTGTCCACCTGTCCAACTACATGACCTATGTATGTAGATGACCTTTGTTCAAAGATTAAAACCCAAAAGCCAAAGTAATTACAGCAAATTGTCTTTGTTTAAATTTGTCATATGAGACCTTTCATTACCATCTGTTTACTGAAATTGTTTTCTCTTCCCACCCAGTTTAAGATGGATGGAACAGAATGCTCCGGAGACATCCATTCTAAAGCTGTCACCAGACAATGGGCCATCATGCCTGGGTAAAGGGGTCCTATTGTCCATTGCAGAAGTAGCACAGATAAAATGTACCAGGTTAATCTCCGTCTACCTGCACAGAAGCTGTGTGTGTCATGAGCAAATAAGCATTGAAAGGTGTACATTGACTATAATGACCTACCCTCATTCTTTATGTCCAGGTGTTACCTCTCTACACAGGTAAAAAAACGTCTCAGATCTTGTTTAAAGGGAATTTTGTTTGAGTTTAGGTATTCTAGGCTCTGTACACATCAGAAGGTGTTGAT
Source organism: Pelobates fuscus (assembly GCF_036172605.1). Lineage (NCBI taxonomy): Eukaryota > Metazoa > Chordata > Amphibia > Anura > Pelobatidae > Pelobates > Pelobates fuscus. The sequence continues at coordinate 45,601,098 of NC_086322.1, read as the reverse complement.
TTTACTATAGTATGTGTTTTGTCATACTTCCTAAATATGACATATTAGGTAAAATAAATATATGGATTGGTTTTTAAATGATAATACTTACTGAGAACACGTGTCTTGGAAATTCAACTTCAACAAAATTGGACTAAAGCACAAACATAATATGTTACAAATAAACCAAATTGTATCTACAGCTCTTAAATGCAAACAATAATTAAATAAATATGCAAACATCTTAACCAGCTTCAAACAGGATTAAGTGTGCACGTCAGTAAGGTATTAGAGTGAATTTGTGACTGTGTATCTCGCAAGGACACTAGTTAGTGAATGAACGTAATGTACCATAATATTATTGACCTTTTTTTTTTTTTTTTTTTTTTTATTCTTTATTTTGGGTGTGCAAGGAATAACAAAGCATCAAACAATGCCACAATAGCATGAGTAAATGCGTGTGAAACAAATAAGGTTACATTTGTGGCTCCTAGGCGAGGCACATTTTAAAATATTGTTATGCGGGGCGGCATTATACATCACAGTAGCGTCATTGTAAATATGTAGTACAGGCGTATTCAAGCTTAATTAGCACTCATTCAAGTGAATCTAATCAGTAGGGTTACATTCAGATTGCTAGTACAATGGCTGTATCGTTAAAATCATGGTAGGACCTGTGGTGACAAATATAATAACAATGTCTATAAATGCTAAATTCGGATCGTGCTCCGGCTGCGGTGTTGGGTGTTATCGTAAGCATGCCAGATCAGCTGGCTTTTAGCTGAAGGTAGGTGAGGTTAAGGAGATAACCCATGTGTGTACTGGCTGGATCTGTTACGTGCGAGCGTAAGTTTGCCAGCTGTAGCCGGCTCCCGGGAAGCCAAGATTTATAATAGCATGGTTAGGTGGCAAAATCAGACTGTTCCCCGTCTGTCACTAGTAATGTGACTAAGAATTAAAACGTACGCTCCGGCTATAACTTCTGGAACGTGGTGTAGCTAGTTAAATCTGTAGGTGGGGGGTGAAGCCAGGATCGTAAGATTAATTTCCAGCCATAAGTTCGGCGTGTGTTCTGAGTGTGTGTGAACTGCTGAGAGTGTGTCTGCGGTCTCTGGGTTCCCCTAAGTGATGTGTGTCCCTGTCCGGCCCTATATGTGGGTGGGGAAGCCTGGCTGTTGTTGTGTAGGCGCTGGAGAGCGCATGCCGGGCTTGTGCGATGGGGTCGCAGGTGGGCTAAATGCGCTACGTGTTGTGTTAGGCTGGGGTTCGGGCAAGACCAGCGGTACCAAGACTTTGGTAGCGGGGAAGGGCAGCCGTTACACATACCTCCCCATGGCAAAACAGTGTGTGTGAAACATTTATACTACCCCCTGAGCAGCCAATATCCCAGTCCCAAACCAGTAAAACCCCGTCTCCGCTCCTCGCAGTGAGTTCCATCAGCGGTAGGTGGCTGGCAAGATCGCGACCCCGTTCATGTAGTGGCAGTGGCGTATGGGTCAGTCGGCGGCTTCCTGGGCACAAACTCCGGGGCATTCACGGTGTGGCTTCCAAGCCATTGTGCGCGGCCATCGAGGTGTGGTGCTAGACCGTGTGGGTCCGTGGGGATGTTCAGTCGCTGCATCGTCTCAACGGCCTCTTGGGGGTTGTGGACTACGTGCTTGGTGTCTCCTTTGCTTATGGTGAGGGTGCGGTTCGGGCTCCAGCGATACTGGATTTGGTGTAGGCGTAGTAGGGCTGTATATGTGCTCAGGGATCTCCGCCAGGCCAGCGTTCCTGCTGACAGGTCTGTATAAAAAGAGAGGGTCATCCCTTCAAAGGGGTAGGAAGACTGTCCCTTTGTGGCCTCTAGGACCATCTTCTTTTCTCTAGCCGTTTGGAATTTTAGTATTAAGTCCCCTGTGGCAGTTTGTGGGGCTTTTGCAGACCTGGGTATGCGGAATAGATCTTCCAAGATAATTGCTTTCGCCGCCTTGGGTGTCAGTAGCTCCACAAATAGGCGTCTGATGAGGTGCGGTAGTTCAGCGTCCTGTATGGAGTCTGCGACTCCTCTCACCTTGAGATTATTGCGGCGGTATCTGTCTTCTTGGGCGGCCATAAAGGTTTCTTGCTGTATGTTTTTGTGTTGCAGATCTTTGATCGCCTTCTGCAGATCTGTGATCTGGCTGGAGTTGCTGGCAGTGGAGGTCTCCACCCTGCTCAGCCTGTCTGTAATGCCTTTGATGTCCTCCCTGATTAGGGCCACATCGGCTGCGATCTTCTGATGGTGAGCTGCCATGAGGTCTCCGATTGCCTCCATGGTTACTGGGGTGGGGGCCTTAGTGTGTGGCGGTCCCCTTGGCTGTGAGGGGGTCAGCATGGAGACTTCGTCGTCCGACGACCCCTCCGTGAAGTCCGAGCATCCACCGTGTAGGGACTCCATTTTGGCGCCTCCTGCCTCGTGTGCCTGCCGCCATAGTTCCCCTATGTCCATTCCCTGGCGGGGTCTGTCAGGCTTTGCCTTTTTAGTTTTCCGCCCCATTTGACTCTCCTGGATCACAGGGTGGTCTGCGGGCTTGATTTTGTGCGGATTTGGGTGAGGTAAAAGTTGTTTTCAGTTGGTTTTTCAATTGTTTGCCCTGGAGCTCTGGGGCCATGCGACCGTTCGCTTTGGGTGCTTGGCTCCGCCTCTATTGACCTTTTTTAAATGCTCACATTATATAGTTATTATAGTAGTTTAAATTCCCTTAATCATTATTACACATAAAATTGATTCTTCAGATGGCTATAACCATTTCTATACCAGTCAGTGTGTCCTCTCATAACCCATGAGTGTGCCCTGTTATCCCTCACTGTGATCCTGTTATATAACGTAATACCCTTCTCAGTGTGACCTCTTATACCACCTAGTGATCCCTCTTATACCCTCCCCACTGTGCTCTCCAAAACTATCCCCATTGTGCCTTCTTAAACCCCCAGTGTGCCCTCTTATACCATCCTGCTTGCCCTCTTATTCCACTTAGTGTGCCCTCCTATACCCCCTCTAGTGTGCCACCTTACACACTTCCATTATACATTCCCAGGTGTGGCCTTCTATTCTCTCCACTGGGGAGGGTGTCCAGGATATGTACCTATTTTATGGCTACAGTGTTAATAGTATATGTACAAGAAGGTTGGGTGTGGAGGACACTGGATAAAGGGGCTTGTTCAGAACAAAATCAGTTCTATATATGATAGAAATGTAAACAGGATTTTTATTGGATGGCTCAGGGTAATAGGAGTGAATGAAAAACGGGTGCTGGCTGTAAACAAGTGATTGGAGGCAGAGAAGAACATAGGCTGATAGGTAAAACCATAAACTGAGCAGTGGTGTAGGATACTGGCTGTATGTGATGGTATAAATTCTGTATATTGTATTTATTTGTGCAAATCCAATTACTGAAACATAAGTCTGAGACCAGCACCTGGGAGAGTGCTTTATATTACCATATAACATCCATAGACACCACGTGATGTCATATGACCTGTCAAACAGGCTGTGGCGTCCAGTCTACTGGATATTGCTTCATGAGCCAACTAATAACAACCCACAAAGCCACTCCTGCATGCACTCTACTAAATCCTGGGGTTCAAGAAAAGATCTGTCAGAACCTAAATTTAATGATGGTCTCCTTCTTCTCCAATGAGTCTTTCACATATTCTCACACTCTGAATTTCTGTTGACCACTCGTCTTTTGTCTCCTTTTCTTGTACTGAAATAACCTCAACATTTTTTAGCTTTTCTACTCCATTTTTATATGAATTGTGGCTCAACATCCATAACATTGACAAAGACCTCAAGGGTTCGAAAGGTTGTATTTTGGTTCTTGGGTCCAATAAAATAGTTTGGAAAACTTTTGGAGTGCCTGGATTACTTCCCACATTTAAATTCAACATCCATAACATGTCAGTGTTGGTCTCTATATTTTATTGCATTTGTCTTTTCGCTATATCCCAGCCAATTGATCTTGTCAACTACAGTCACTCAAATAGGAACAGGTGGAACAATGATTATTTTGTACTCTTTACCATGTCTGTTGCCAGAATCCTTCCTGGGTTGTTCACTAAAAGGATTTTCTAAGCACCAAAATAACTTTAGCCCGAAGGGACTGTATAATCACCAAAACAACGTTAGCTTAATGAATGAGTTTGAGTGTATAGATCATGCCTCTGAAGTCTCACTGCTCCATTCACTGCCATTCAAGAGTTAAATAACTTTGGTTACTGTCCATGCAGTCCTAGCCACACCTCCTCTGACTGTGACTCACACAACCTCCATAAAAACATAATGATTTCACGTTCAATCAGATGTAAATTAGTTTAACATTTTTTTTCCTGCTCTATAAATTGAATTTCAATTACATATAGGAGGCTCCTGCAGGGTCTAGCAAGCTAATAACGTGGCTGGAGATAAGAAATTGTAACTTAAAGGGACACTATAGTCCCCAGAACAGCTACAGCTTATTGAATTTGTTCTGGTGAGTAGAACCATTACCTTCAGGCTTTTTGCTGTAAACACTGACTTTTCAGAGAAAATGCAGTGTTTACATTACAGCCTAGTGATAACTTCAGCAAAGGGGACCAAGGGGGCTAGATAGTGGTTTTACACCATAAGGTCAGGAATATATGTTTGTGTTCCTGACCCTATAGTGCTCCTTTAAACAGAATTTGCAATAAAGGAAGTGTAAACATTATATCTCTCTTTACAGGAAGTTTTTAGGAAGGCTGTGCAAGTCACATGCAGGGAGGTGTGACTAGGACTGCATAAACCAAGTGATTTAACTCCTAAATGTCAGAGAGTTGAGCAGTGAGACTGTCGAGTCATGATCTGTACATCAAAACTGCTATATTAAGCTAAATTTGTTTGGGTGCTTTGAGTGCCCCTTTAAGCACTGTATGTTTGGTGATCACAGAAAGAAAGGGGTGGCCAAGTTCTATTTATGACCATAGACTTTATTTTCCTACTAGACCTGATTACATCTATTGGTTTCATAATCACCTTCCTTCATCTGTCTGGTCTTTCTGGTCCGTCTTCTCTTGAACATATGGTAACCTATTCACAAATTGTGGGATTACTATATATCTTATATGAATTTTCCTCTTGGACCGGGGTAGACTTCCCCACAACCAATACTCTTCAAAATGTTCCAAAATCAGGATTATATGTCCCAGTAATTCAGCAACTGTGAAAAAAGTAATAAAAAGAGATGTACTCACTTGTGAAGCGCAAAAGGGGTTTTGCTAAATCCATTTGGCATGGATGGTATGTTCCCCAACAAGGAAATCAATGTAGCAGTCTTTTGGATAAAATCAGGAAGTTAGGAAAGTCCAATGTAAATAAAAATACACATTTTTATTGAAAATCAAGTGTAAAACCATAAAATGGTAACACACTGATGGGTTTCACCAAGCCTACAGGCCGTTTCACTTTGAAGAAGCTCTTAAACTAGGTGAAACGTGTCAGTGTGTTACCCTTTCATGGTTAAACATTATTTTCACTACAAATTAGTATTTTTATCTATATTGGACCTTTCTGAATTTACCCAGCAGTCTGCTACATTAATTTTCTTGGTGGAGAACATACCACCCATGCAATATGGATTGAGCAAAACCTATTTTGCTCTCCACCAGTGAGAGTCATAACTATTATCTATTTAAACAGTGTTATCACTATTTATCCATATACAATTCTGGTGAGAATTTGCTACTATACCTCGGCACATCAAAAAGTGGAAACTACTGAATATCCAAGGACACGACCACTCCTATACATGTCTGCTAACACGCTTAAAATAAAGTGTGAGTGCATATCCAAATATTTATAGTCACTATAATTTAGTGTACCTAATATCCTACACCATTTTGTTCTGTTTTATACCATCTATAGTGACCCCCGTGGATCAAGACATCAAGCATATCTATAGGCGGTGATTGTACTGCCCAGATGTATATATTTGGAGCTAATTAGCAGCTCCAAAAATTGTTAGTGCAGTTCCTTTATTCATCTCACCAATATCATAGACATACTGCCTGTCACGACACTCCTTAGTCGACATGCCCTCGTGCAGTACTCGCACTCACCACTCTTTCTGTTTGGCACTGTTCTCATTTCCTTTCGTTAGGCACTACACCTGGCCCTTGTTTAGCACCTATATATTCTGGTTTCTCCCCTCACTCCCTGTCAGATCATTATCCTCTATCCTTGACCCTGTACCTGCTGTTTCCTGGTTCCCGTGATTCTGGCTCCTTGCTCCTGTCTCCTGTGTCTTGTTTCCTGTGTATCCTGAGTATCCTGTGTTTCCTGATCCTGTGTTCCGATGTCCTTATGGTCCTGTGTCCTGTGCCTCCTGTTCCAGTGTTCGCCTGCAGTGTTCCTGTCTAGACTCCTTCTCCAGTGATTCTGACCTTGCTGCATTATTTCTGTGTGACCTGCTTAGGACTTTGCCCCTTGATGTTCATTTTGTACTTGGTGGCTGCACTAACCGGACTAAGCCTTTACCTTTGCCTAGGACTATCGTGGACTCTGCCTGCTCTATTGTATATATTGGGTTATTGTATATATTTATATATTTGTGGCATTGTCATATTTTGTTTTGTATATATTATATATATCTATATCCTTTTGGTTTGCCTTAATACATTTTCTTTATTACTCCATTTATCGTGTCCTAGAATTATTTCTCTGCTAAGTTGGTTCCCACACTTAAAGGGACAGTGCTGTTGCAGGGCAGCACCCCTTCATGTCATGACACTGCCCCATATTATGTATTTTGTCCTCTTGTTTTACATATCGGCCCACTCCGATTTGGATTGGAGGACACCCCTAAGGTGCTGCTTCCCTCCCCATTTTTTCTACATAGTATGCATTTTTAATAAGAAATAAGAGACTCTGGTTTTGGTTGTTCAAGCTGCCTACTTATACTTCAAATAAGCGCTAGAAACTTCATATATTTTTTTACTATTTTCAAACTTTATTTTCATGTATTATGTTGCTCTGTTACTATCTGGTGACATCAATCAGTGATCACTCTACAGTGATCTGTAGAGATCTAACTTAGTACATAGTTCCCTTTTAGTTTACATTTGTCCCAGACGTGTTTTTTACGCACCCACATAAAATACAACTGCTTGCTTTAGTTCAAAGAAACTATTACGAAAAATATTTCCAATCAATCTATCTAAATACCTTATCTATTGATCACCCAACTATTTTCGCACGGAAAACCTGAATTTAAAAGAAAATTATCTACTTGTATCTCACAATAAAGTTGTGGAAAAAACATAAACATATCATAGGGCAAATACTCTACAGGTATTTTATTTACAAATGGGTATTTTACCTTGTGAATACAGGCCAGATGCTGGTTTTGGTCTCACGATACAGAATTTAAAACATTTCAGAATTTGCTTACACCTAATATAACCCTTACTTTTAAATCGTCAGGGTTTTAGAGAGGAAAAACAAAACAAATGATTGTAGAACTACTCTCATACTTTAGACTGGATGTCAACAACTGTCAGGGTACCTGTGGTCTCTACCTCCGAAAGAGGTAGAGACTTAGCTGTTCCTTCATCCAGACGGCCTGATGGCTCCCTTCCCCACGGTCTATCCGGTCATGCAAGGCCGGCCGCGAGGGAGTGACTGCCTTTTACAGCATCTAGGCAGGAAATTGTCATCAGGACACTCCCCCGGAACGACCTGTCACTCAATTGCTGCAGGACCAATCAGGAAGCCTCGGAGGCGTGGTTACTGCTCTGAACAGGGTATTTAACAGAGCTTCTTTCATTAGCTCATTGCCCTGTCGTGGTTCTAGCTTGTTCTAGTCACTCAGTGCTTGTGTATTCTATTATCCCTTTTGGTTTTGACCCGGCTTGTTTACCTTACTCTGCTTATCTCTGTTACCCTTGATTCGGCTTGTCTCTCGATTACCTGTCTTCTGTTACCCTCGACCTCGGCTTGTCTTTGACCATTCTATACTGTACTACTTACGTTAGTCCGGCCATTCTAAGGTCCGGTATACGTATCTGGCTACTGTTTGTACTCTGCGTGTTGGATCCCTGTCCCGATCCTGACATTACGACAGGGCCAATGGATCCTGCAAGTACAAACAGTCAGCTGGCTTCTCCTGATCCTAGGTTTGAAGCCATGGATCACAGAATGGATCAGACGGCGCTTGCGCTACAGGCTCTATTATCTCGTGCCAATAACTCACCAGAGGAGATACGTAATACCCCTGTTTCTCCTGTCGGTTCAGGTCTAGAGGTAGCCACAGTGGGTGCTTCTTCTCACATTACCCCCCCAGTACGCTATGGTGGGGCTCCTGAGAAGTGTCGTGGTTTCTTAAACCAAATTAGTATCCACTTTGAATTGCAACCTCGCTCTTATCCTACAGATAGGGCAAAGGTAGGATTTATTATCACCCTACTTATTGAGAAAGCTCTGAGATGGGCCAACCCATTATGGGAGAACGATAACCCATTAGTTTATAACTATAACGCCTTTGTAACTGCTTTTAGAAGAACATTTGACCCTCCAGGTAGAAAGGTTAATGCCGCCAGATTACTGTTGCGTCTTAAACAGGAGAACCAAACACTGGTGGATTATGCACTAGAGTTCAGGTCTCTGGCGTCGGAGGTCAAGTGGAATGAGCAGGCGTATATGGATGTATTTTTGAATGGCTTATCTGAAGTAATCCTTGATGAGGTTGCTACCAGAGAACTCCCTGAGAATTTAGAGGATTTAATTTCGTTCATCTCTCGTATAGATGAACGTTTAAGAGAGAGACAGAACACTCGAGAGAGGAACCGGAGACCTTCTTTTAGGTTAGCCCCTGCTTTTCCAAGTCCTGACTCCACGGTATCTTTGCTTCCTGAACCTATGCAGATAAGGTATACCCGCCTCTCTGAGGAGGAAAGACAGTACTGGAGAAGAGAGGGTTTGTGTATGTATTGTGGAGTTATTTACTCTCGAACTGTTCTAACCGCCCGGGAAACGCTCGCACCTAAGTCCCTCTAGAGGACAGGCCTTGGGTGTTTCTATTTTGTCCTCTACTCCTAATTATAAAGATCACAGGCTTCTGCTACCAGTTTCCTTAACTTGCGGGAGGGAAGTAGTAAGGGCTATGGCTTTGATAGATTCCGGTGCTGCTGAGAATTTTATCGACCAAGCCTTTGCCAGTAAAAACAATTTCCCATCCCAGCTAAGGGAGACACCCTTGGCCGTTGAGGCCATAGATGGTAGACCACTACTAGACCCTGTTATCTTTCGTGAGACCATACCCATTGAGTTAGGTGTTGGTGTCCTACACGTGGAGAATTTATCTCTTCTGCTCATTTCGTCTCCTTCCGTTCCCATAGTTCTGGGGTACCCATGGTTGAAAGAACATAACCCTATTATCGATTGGGAGTTAGGGGAGATACTCTCGTGGGGCCAAGGCTGCCAGGATCGGTGTCTGTGCAAGGTTTCTCCATTAGCTAATATTAACATACAGGAGAATCCTATTCAGTCCACAGAGAGACAAATACCAGACCTTTACCTAGACTTAAGGGCAGTGTTTGACAAGAAGAATGCCGATTCTTTGCCGCCACACAGGTCATTTGACTGTAAAATTAAGCTTCTACCCGGGACTATGCCTCCGAGGGGCCATGTATATCCTTTGTCTGTTCAGGAAAACTCGGTTCTAGAGGAGTATATTCAGGAGAATTTAGAAAAGGGATTTATCAGGAGGTCTTCTTCTCCGGCCGGGGCGGGGTTCTTTTTCATTAAGAAGAAGGATGGCACGCTGAGACCTTGTATCGATTACCGAGGCTTGAATAAAATAACTGTCAGAAATGCCTATCCTATCCCACTGATTACCGAGTTATTTGATCGTCTTAAGGGCTCCAAAATCTTCACCAAGTTAGATCTCAGAGGGGCTTACAATTTGGTGAGAATCCAGCAAGGTCACGAGTGGATGACGGCATTCAATACCCGGTATGGCCATTACGAATACACTGTTATGCCATTTGGACTATGCAATGCTCCTGCAGTATTTCAAGATTTGATTAATGAGGTACTTAGGGAGTTTAAGCATGATTGTGTTATTGTTTACCTGGACGACATACTAATACACTCTAAGGAGATTGAGACTCACCATAGACAGGTCAGAAAGGTGTTACACAAACTTCTACAACATGGTCTACACTGCAAATTGGAGAAGTGCAGTTTTGATCAGGCTCAGGTAGACTTTCTTGGGTACGTGATTTCTGGGGAAGGTTTTAAAATGGATCCTGGTAAACTCCAATCTATTTTAGACTGGCCTTTGCCCAAAGGACTCAAGGCTATCCAAAGTCTACACTGCAAATTGGAGAAGTGCAGTTTTGATCAGGCTCAGGTAGACTTTCTTGGGTACGTGATTTCTGGGGAAGGTTTTAAAATGGATCCTGGTAAACTCCAATCTATTTTAGACTGGCCTTTGCCCAAAGGACTCAAGGCTATCCAAAGGTTTATTGGGTTTTCCTACTACTATAGGCGCTTCATTAAGGGTTACTCCTCTATCATTGCGCCTATTACCAATATGACCAAACAAGGGGCTGATACTAAGTTCTGGTCTGAGGAAGCTCTTGGTGCTTTTAAGACTCTCAAGGAACTTTTTGCCTCAGCTCCCATTCTAGTTCATCCTGATACGACTCTGCCTTTCTTGCTCGAGGTCGATGCTTCTGAGACAGGAGTTGGGGCTGTTCTGTCTCAAAGGTTAGGGGTGGATAAACCGTTACACCCTTGTGGTTTCTTCTCTAAAAAAATTTCTGGGCCTGAGAGCAGATATGACATCGGGGAGAGGGAATTGTTAGCGGTCATTAAGGCTTTAAAGGAGTGGAGACATTTACTGGAAGGGACACTACACCCTGTTACTATTCTAACGGATCATAAGAACTTGTCTTATATTGGGGAGGCGAAGCGCTTGTCCGCCAGGCAGGCTCGCTGGGCCTTGTTCCTCACTCACTTTAATTATGTACTTACGTATAGACCTGGTTCTAAGAACTCTAAAGCCGATGCATTGTCTCGTCAATATGAACTATCCACTATAACTGAACCACTTCTGTCCTCCATAGTTCCTAAGGGGAATATCATCGCGAACACGAATCTCAGGATTCACTCTCCATTGCTTTCTGAGATCATGAAGTTTCAGCATTTGGCACCCAAACAGACCCCTGGGGATCGACACTTCGTTCCTGCCGCTCTCCAACTGGAGGTGCTATGCTGTCTCCATAACAGTAAGGTGGCTGGGCATCCTGGCATCCGCAAGACTTATGCGCTGGTCTCTAAAGATTTTTGGTGGCCTGACTTACGCAAGGATATTAAGGAATTCATCGGGGCATGTGAAGTTTGTACCAAGACCAAGCTACCCCATTCGCTTCCATGCGGATTTCTACACCCTTTAGAGGTTCGTGAAAAGCCTTGGTCCTGCCTGGCAATGGACTTCATTGTTTATTTGCCTATCTCTAAAAAGCAGACTGTCATCCTCACTGTGGTAGACAGATTTACTAAAATGGCTCACTTCATTACCTTACCTAAACTCCCATCTTCGCCCGAATTAGCAGAGATATTCGCCAGGGAGATTTTCCGTTTGCATGGGATACCTTCCCAGATTGTCTCTGACAGAGGCTCCCAATTTGTTTCCCGTTTTTGGAGATCATTCTGCTCCCAACTAGGCATCAAATTGAATTCTCCTCTGCCTATCATCCTCAGTCCAATGGAGCTGCTGAACGCACTAACCAAAAAGTTGAACAATATTTACGTTGTTTCGTTTCAGAACACCAGGACGATTGGGTCGGTTTGATTCCTTGGGCGGAGTTTGCACATAACAATCTCATTTGTGATTCTACGCATTCTAGCCCTTTTTTCTTGAATTATGGCTTTCATCCTTCCATCCTTCCTTCGGAGTCTTCTTCTCAAGGGATACCGTCGGTGGATGTTCATGTTGCCAATTTAAGAGAGTTGTGGGATCAAACTCGACAAATCCTTCTGCACAATTCTACGCTGGTTAAAAAACACGCTGACAAACGTAGAAGGGCAGCACCGGTGTTTGTTCCAGGCGATAGAGTGTGGTTAAGTACTAGAAACATTCGGTTAAAAGTGCCGTCCATGAAGTTTGCTCCTCGATATATTGGACCTTACAGGGTACTGTCTCAAATTAACCCAGTTGCGTATCGTTTAGCGTTGCCTAATGCCTTACGCATTCCTAATTCATTTCATGTTTCCTTGCTAAAACCATTAATATGTAACAGGTTCTCCTCCACGATCGCCCCTCCCCGCTCAGTTCAGGTGGAGGGTCAGGAGGAGTATGAGGTCAATTCCATCGTTGATTCTCGAATCTCCCGGGGGAAACTGCAATATCTGGTCGATTGGAAGGGTTATGGTCCTGAGGAGAGAAGTTGGGTACCTCAGGAGGAGGTGCATGCTCCCCGTCTCCGCAGGGCGTTTCACTCTCGATTCCCTTCTCGCCCTGGTGTATTCCGCCCGGTGGGCGTATCTGAGAGGGGGGGTACTGTCAGGGTACCTGTGGTCTCTACCTCCGAAAGAGGTAGAGACTTAGCTGTTCCTTCATCCAGACGGCCTGATGGCTCCCTTCCCCACGGTCTATCCGGTCATGCAAGGCCGGCCGCGAGGGAGTGACTGCCTTTTACAGCATCTAGGCAGGAAATTGTCATCAGGACACTCCCCCGGAACGACCTGTCACTCAATTGCTGCAGGACCAATCAGGAAGCCTCGGAGGCGTGGTTACTGCTCTGAACAGGGTATTTAACAGAGCTTCTTTCATTAGCTCATTGCCCTGTCGTGGTTCTAGCTTGTTCTAGTCACTCAGTGCTTGTGTATTCTATTATCCCTTTTGGTTTTGACCCGGCTTGTTTACCTTACTCTGCTTATCTCTGTTACCCTTGATTCGGCTTGTCTCTCGATTACCTGTCTTCTGTTACCCTCGACCTCGGCTTGTCTTTGACCATTCTATACTGTACTACTTACGTTAGTCCGGCCATTCTAAGGTCCGGTATACGTATCTGGCTACTGTTTGTACTCTGCGTGTTGGATCCCTGTCCCGATCCTGACAACAACATCAGCCTGTAGGATCTCATTTAATAGTAAGTATAATATTGAGCCTTGAATTTGCAACTGGGTTTCCAACTCACCACTGTAGATATAGATATAGGCATTAAAATTTCCACTCACCAACTAGCCATTGGCGGGTGAATATTGTAGAATCCTACAGTGACCCCTTCCCTTCGCCCTCCCTCTCCCACAGCTTAAAACCCCTTCAGTCACTTACCTGAATCCAGCGCCGATGTCACTTGGCGTTGGGTCAAGCTCCACCCACAGTCCTCCCCAGCCGACGTAAGCTGTCGGAGGAGACCTAATGCGCATGCACGGCAATTGCCGCGCACACATTAGGATTTCCCTATACGAAAGCATTAATCTAATCAATTATTTGCAATGGAGAAAAATCTGACGCTGGAGGTCTTTATGCAGAGCGTAAGGATGTCCAGTATCAGATAACGGGCCAAAGGTCCGTTTCAAACCAGGAAGCCCTCTAGTGGATAGTAATTATTGCAGTTTCTCAATAACTGCAATAATTACAATTGCAGGGTTAAGGGACATGGAACATTGCACCCAAACCACTTCAATGAGCTGAAGTGGTCTGGGTGCCTACAGTGTCTCTTTAGCCAGTGAATTGCACAAGCAGTGATATAAAATGCTGCTTTATACCATAGTGTGACACGTGTAGAATACAACAAGTATTTAGGGACCAGGAATAGATGCGCTGGAATCTGTACGCTTCTAGATTTTTACCTACCAGCTATGATGGACATAACTTTCGTTATGGGGAAAAGTCCCACCTGTTCTGAAAACTGGAAACCTTGTTAAAAAGACCTTGTGTGATCATCATGAAAAAGGAGTCTGAGAATCAGTGAGACTCACATCCTGCACAAGAAAAACAAATTTTAGGCATGCAAGGACTGCTGTACCATTCAATTTACAGAGTGGAAGATTTATATAATGAGATTCAAGATAACAACTTCAAAATATCCAGAATTAAGGACACTGTTGGACTTTCTTAACCACATGTTGTACCATAGTTGGTCAGATAAGGTCAAACCGTGATGGTCATAGAGGGATTTTTCAAGAATACTGATAACTTATACAGAAAATGTGAATAGGTGGATTACTTCAAAAGTATTTAGAACACATTTTGGGAGTGAGATCTTGATCCCCTTAAACACAAAACAAACGGTGCATGCTCACTATAAGAGCCCATGTTACTGTGTGAAATAATTCTGTCTTACATGTCTACAAGTTGCAATACAAAATAAATCTCATGATACAGTTAGTTTGAAAAAAAGAAGTCTTTAGACAATACTTTGCAGTGATCTCATCAGTATTATGAAGCAGAAACCTTACACCTCCTAATTCCAATATGATCTCGCTTTCAGTTACATCACTTCCATAACAGATTTAGCTTTTCGGGCAGGAGCATTGCAGTGTCCCATATCCTGCAAATATTGCTAATTCAGCTTCTATCCACCTATTTGAGAACGTTGTCCACTTAATAATGAACAGATGTCCGGGAAATAAAAACAACATTCTAATGTTAAAAAAAAAGAAAGGATGAGAACTCTGAGAAAGGGTGAAAGCTTAGAAAGACTCTATAGCTTGCCCTTCGGTACATCCCCGCTCAAGTATCAAAATAGTTTTAGCTCAACTTGTGCCATTACAGAGAGAACATATTTGAATCCTATCAGACTGGTCCCACCCGTACGGGCAGTCCAGATCCGAAATGCCAGAAGTTCCCTCTGCACGAGAGACACAGCAACCCCAGACGATCGTTCTAATGTGGCCGAGTTGGTGTCCATTCTTTGGGAGTAAAACAGAGGCCTACATTTCATGCCTGTCATTCATCAAAAACAAAAAATAAAAATAAAATATATACTGATGTTCCCTATTTTTGACTTTTACCTATCTGATCTCTGCCATTCTCTCATATCATTAAATGTAAATTCCCTTTCATCTGCTCTTTCCTTGATTTTGTTTTTAACACCTCAATGCTTCCCCACCCACAATCTGTCTTATCTAACCCTAGATTCTCTCTTATAGCCTGGGTCCCATACACCATTGAAATTGCTACACCCAGAACTCATAGCACCTAACCCTGCAGGATTTGTCCCAAGCAGAGGTAGCATCTCTGGATAATCATTTTTATCATCATAATTCTCGGGGACTTCAATATTACCATTAATCTACCTTTGACCTTAGCAGCCTCTAAACTACTTTCAATTACTTCCTCCATTGGGCTATCGCAGTGGGCTAATTCTCCCACCCATGTAACTGGCAATACCCCCAACCTCATTTTCTCGTATGCATGTACAGTATCTAATATCTGCAACACTCCATTTCCTCTCTCTGTCCACCACCTCTTATCGCTTGCTCTCGAGTACCCTCTCACCCAACAACCTCAGCCTAACTCCCCTCAACTCAGGAGGAACCTTAATTCTATTGACCTCCAGCAGCTGTCTGCTGATATTGATTCACAACTGCTATCCATCCCTTCCCTTTCCTGCCCCTCACTGGCCATCTCCACTGTAGCGAAAGCCACTTCGCCACTGTGGTTTGGAGGGGGCTGCTTGCCCGCCTCTTACCCTGTGACTACGGTCCCTGGGCGATTTGGCCCTTTATGCACGGTATTTGGGCATACTGTGGGTTATTGGGCTGCCCCAGGATTATGGGCCCTCTCATCAGCCCATACGAAACTTAAACCCCATGGCGTTTGAACTGTGTTTGTGGCATCTAAACGCTGTTTGGATATGTTGAACGCTCAGATCCAAGCCATCTGGGGATGGGTTGAATGTGGGGGTTCTGTTTAGTATAACAGGAGTTATGTATTTTTATGTCTTTTGGTGGTTGCTGGTAACATGTGCTTAATGGAGGCTGTGTTTGTCCCTGGATATAATTAAATCAGCTTCTCCATTGTCTCCAGGATAGAGGATTCTGGGGAACTAGTTTGAGCTTCTAAAAACCATGCTTCCAGAAGGTCAAATGCACATTTGTACTAACTTTTGAACCCCTGGTCCAATTCGTATGATTTTTGAGTATGTTGTTCCCCGAATGGATTGATTGTGTATATGTATTTTTATGCGAATGTGATGTATATTTTGGGAGTTATGAATGTTGTGTAAAAACTGTATTTTCCCTACCTAGGATAATTGTATTTTCCTGTGTGTACAGATAATTAGTTTACAGGTAGAGGGGAGGGCTATGTGTGGGATGTAACTATTGTGTGATTGGTTAATGTACGTTACTGTGTGTGTCCCTCCCCTTCATGGGAGCACCTAATAAAAAGGGCTGCAAGCTAGCAGCCAGAGAGTTCTATTTTACCCTCAACTTGAGTCCTGTCTCTTATTGGGGGAATCTGCTACAAGGGATTGCTATGCTAGGCATATTCCCTTGCTATAATCACTGAGCTCTTGTAAGAGCTTGTTCCTGCTTCGTTCTGAAGGGAGATAGCTGCAGCCTGCGGTGCTTATGGTGTCTGGTGGAGTGCTTGGAGTCCTCTAGAAGCGCTAGGAGCATCTTTCAACGGAGGTACCCAGTCGGGGTGCCAGTGGATCCGTTACATTGGTGGCAAGTGGTGGGATGGCGTCCTAGTGCGAGGAGAAGCAGCTCAGAGACACCGGTAACGTGTGGAGTTGTGCAGCGTCCCTATCTTCAGCAACATAATGGAACCAGCAGTGGCTACAGCAAGCATGGCGTATAGCTACTCCGTACTAGAGTTTGGCACGATGGTAGGGTTGCGCCTGAAGTTTTACGGACCCAATCCAGAGGAGAAATACGTGCGGTTCGTGTGGGACATGGTGACCCGGAACCTACAACACAGGGCGTTGAGGGAAGGCCAGTGGGCACGTTGGGAGAAACTCCAGCCACAGGTAGAGTGGGACGAGGAAGAAACCGAGGTGGCCGGTGGAGATGGGACCGAGGTCTCTCTACCGGCCCTACAGGGATGCTGGGCACCCGGCCCAGATCCCCAGCGGCAGTATGTTTTACAGGGAGGGGAGACAGTCGGTCTCACTCCCCAGCGGCAGAATGTGTTATTGGAGGAAGAGACAACCGGTCTCCCTCCCCAACAGCAACCAGAGGTACCCGAGGTAGAGGACCTCATAGACTGGTCCTGGGAGGACCCCCTGCAGGCAGGTGGAGATGGGACCGAGATCTCTCCACCGGCCCTACAGGGATGCTGGGCAACCGGCCCAGATCCCCAACTAGAGCTGGAGTTACAGAAAGTGGAGAGCATTGACCTCCCCCCCCAGCAGCAGCCGGAGTACCAGGGGGAGGTAAGTGATATTTCTCCTCCCCAGTCAACTCCTTTGTTCCCTGACCCCCCAGCAGAAGAGCTGGCAACTGGGCAGAGCGCCGCTGGCCTCTGTCCTCCCTTGTTTCCTTCCCCTGAGCCTGACTTTCTACAGGCTGCCTCAGCGGAAGAGCTGGCAACTGGGCAGAGCGCCGCTGGCCTCTGTCCTTCCTTTTTTCCTTACCCTGAGACTACGCCAGCTCTGACCCCGGAGCAGAGCACATCGGGCATCTGGCCCCCAAGTACTCACAGCCATTTGCCCAGCAAGGCCGAGGGTGCCACAGTTTCACCCCACAACTTGGGACCTACAGGCCAGTATGACTTATTGTTGGGGGGCTATTCTGTGAATTCTTTATTGTGGGGGGGCTACACTGCTAAATTTGTTTTGTGGGTGGGCTACTCTGCTAATTTTGTTTCATGGGTGGGCTGCCCGACTAATCTAGGTACTGACCGGCAGAAGGTCAGGTACCTGGTTAGTCTACCCCCGAATGGGAAGATATGTAGCGAAAGCCACTTCGCCACTGTGGTTTGGAGGGGGCTGCTTGCCCGCCTCTTACCCTGTGACTACGGTCCCTGGGCGATTTGGCCCTTTATGCACGGTATTTGGGCATACTGTGGGTTATTGGGCTGCCCCAGGATTATGGGCCCTCTCATCAGCCCATACGAAACTTAAACCCCATGGCGTTTGAACTGTGTTTGTGGCATCTAAACGCTGTTTGGATATGTTGAGCGCTCAGATCCAAGCCATCTTGGGATGGGTTGAATGTGGGGGTTCTGTTTAGTATAACAGGAGTTATGTATTTTTATGTCTTTTGGTGGTTGCTGGTAACATGTGCTTAATGGAGGCTGTGTTTGTCCCTGGATATAATTAAATCAGCTTCTCCATTGTCTCCAGGATAGAGGATTCTGGGGAACTAGTTTGAGCTTCTAAAAACCATGCTTCCAGAAGGTCAAATGCACATTTGTACCAACTTTTGAACCCCTGGTCCAATTCGTATGATTTTTGAGTATGTTGTTCCCCGAATGGATTGATTGTGTATATGTATTTTTATGCGAATGTGATGTATATTTTGGGAGTTATGAATGTTGTGTAAAAACTGTATTTTCCCTACCTAGGATAATTGTATTTTCCTGTGTGTACAGATAATTAGTTTACAGGTAGAGGGGAGGGCTATGTGTGGGATGTAACTACTGTGTGATTGGTTAATGTACGTTACTGTGTGTGTCCCTCCCCTTCATGGGAGCACCTAATAAAAAGGGCTGCAAGCTAGCAGCCAGAGAGTTCTATTTTTACCCTCAACTTGAGTCCTGTCTCTTATTGGGGGAATCTGCTACAAGGGATTGCTATGCTAGGCATATTCCCTTGCTATAATCACTGAGCTCTTGTAAGAGCTTGTTCCTGCTTCGTTCTGAAGGGAGATAGCTGCAGCCTGCGGTGCTTATGGTGTCTGGTGGAGTGCTTGGAGTCCTCTGGAAGCGCTAGGAGCATCTTTCAACGGAGGTGCCCAGTCAGGGTGCCAGTGGATCCGTTACATCCACATATAACACTACCCTCTGCTCGGCCTTGAACGCTGCAGCCCCGCTCCAAACATACACCTCGAGTAGGACACGCCCCAAACCGTGGCATACTAAATCAACACGCTACCTGCAAAGTTGCTCCTGTTGTGCCGAGCGCTATTGGAGGAAGTCTCGCACCCAGTCAGACTTTCTCCATTGTAGATTCATACAGCGCAGCCCCTGCCCTCGCCAAACAATCATACTTAACCTCTCACATTAGTTCATGCTCCTGCAATCCCAGGTGTCTCTCTGACACCTTTAACTCTCTTCTTCGCCCTGCTATGGCCACCCCTCAAACTAACCTTACAGCCGATAGCTTTGCATGCTACTTTACTGACAAGATTGAACAGCTAAGGAAAGAATTTTCCCCACTGTGCCATTCTCTTTCTTAATCACAAGAGGTGGCCGCGCTTCTCCTTTCCTCTCCCCCCACCACTTGCCCGCTTGATCCTGTCCCATCTCACCTTATCAGATCTCTCTCCCCTTGTCCTGTGCTTTCCTTAACACACATCTTCAACTGCTCTCTCTCTTCTGGCGTTGTCTGTGCTGATCATAAACATGCCACTGTAGTACCTATCCTGAAAAAAAACATCTCTTGACCCGTCCTCACCCTCTAACTATCGTTAGCATATCCCTGCTCTCTTTTCCCTCAAAACTTCTGGAAAGACTTGTCTTTGCCCATGTGTCTCGCTTCCTTAATTTCAACTTTCTACTTGACCATCTTTAATATGGCTATCGCCCTCTCCAGTCTACTGAAACTGCTTTTATCAAAGTTAGTAACGACCTTATTGCAGCTAAATCCAAAGGCCACTACTCCATACTAATTCTTCTTGACCTCTCTGCTGCCTTTGACACCGTTGATCATGCTCTCCTTCTTCAAGCTCCTCAATCACTCGGTCTCTGTGACTCTGTCCTCTCGTGGTTTTCATCTTATCTCTCCCAACACTCATTCAGCGTCTTCTTTTCTAATGACACCTCCTCCCCTCATCCTGTCCTGGTTGGAGTCCCGCAAGGCTCTGTCCTTGGTCCCCTTCTGTATTCTCTTTATACTGCCTCTCTTGTCTTTCCTCCTCCTAATACTGATCCTCCTCTTTCGCTCTCCCTTCAAATTAGTGGTCAAGTCCAAGCGCGCTGTCTTGGCGTCATACTTGACTCTGGCCTCACCTTTGAGCCTCACATCCAGTATGTTGCCAAATTCTGTAGATTCCATCTTAAGAACATAGCCCGCATCCGACCCTTTCTTACATAAGATGCTACTAAGGAGCTTGTCCATGCTCTAGTAATAACCCGCATGGATTATTGTAACCCTCTCCTGATTGGTCTTCCCAAAAGCCGTATTGCCCCTCTACAGTCTTTAATGAATGCTGCCGCCAGACTGATTTTCCTCTCGAGTCGGTCCTCTCACACCTCACCCCTCTGTCAGTACTTACATTGGTTTCCTGTATCCTATAGGAGTCAATTCAAAGCGCAAACCCATACATATAAAGCACTGAACAATTCTAGCCCCTCTTATATCTCTTCACAGATCCATAGGTATGCCCCTTCTTTCTGCTCTGCCCGTGACCTTATCCTGTCTGCTGCTCGCGAATGCAGGACTTCTTGCCTACCACCATCACACTCTGCCCTAGTCTTCAATCATTTAAGAAGTGCCTTAAAACCCATCTCTTTAGGAAAGCTTATGACCTCCCAGAGTAACCCTTACCTCACATACCTGTCTCTTGCTCTCTCCTAAGGGCAGCACTTTACTCTCTCCTCCAGCTCTGCTTCACTCCTACCTTATTTGATTGCTATTTTCTGTCCTAATGTGTTTTATACCCCACTTCCTATAGAATGTGAGCAGGGCTCTCTTCAACCTATCGTTCCTATAAGTTTTCTTGTAATTGTCCAATTTCTAGTTAAATCCTCCCTCTTATAATATTGTAAAGTGCTACAGAATCTGTTGGCACTATATAAATGGGTGAGAATAATAACAAGTGCTTTAGAGGTCTGGAGAGTCTCTTTAAAATATTCCTCCTAAACAAACACTATACTCTACTTTTTGTGGGGATAAACAGCAAGACAATGATGATTTTATTTTTTGTTAATTTGATTATTTTTCATTTGTGGTTGTGAGTAATTTTAAAGCTCAGGGTCCAAATTAACTAAAATAGTTCATTTTTCAGTCTGAACCATGGTATCCTAACTCAAAAATCAGGACAACATCTAATCAAGCACATGGATGCAACTACATTTTAACAACCAGTTTCCCCTTAGATAGGTTCATGTTGTATCATTTAAAAGACTGAGAAATTGGCTTCAATGTCGAGGGTCCGTCTAGGCTGCTTCATTAAAACCGAATTTAAAAAAAAATCTTATGTAAAGGACGCCTGTAAGGTTGTATTTTCCAGGCTCATAAAACCAGGGAAGAATGTGTCCTTTCACATGTCATATATTTGTTCAGACACATTTGGCATTTACAACATATTTTATTAGGGACCCTGTGAAACTTAATTTTACAAGTGCTTTGTTGCTTCAATGCCTGACATGCTATGAAACGTATAACTTTTTGTTTTTTTAGCACAAATTGACTATCTCCCAATATTCCAAAATTAGTCCGTAAAGACGCATTTGAAACAGCAAGTTTCATCCAAGGCCAAGAAAACAAAATCCATGAAATTCGAAATTTAAGCTTTCTTTTCCAGCACCAACATCAATCGGTTTGCGGGGACTAAGAAGGTGCCATTTAAATAAGAAAACATTCCGTTTGGCCAGGTGCTGGTGTTTTGGACTCAGATGACTCCACCCAGTGGTGTATCTTGGTTTTGTGCTGCCCTAGGCAGGACAAAACTCAGACACCCCCCCCCCCGCGCGCGCCACCCCCACCCAACCCTTCCCCCCTGCCCCGCCTTCTAAATACACACACATTCACTGACAGATACGCATACACTAGCTAACAGACACACACAGTCGGACACACACACACACTAACAAACACACATAGTCGGACACACACACTAACAAACACACACAGTCGGACACACACACACTAACAAACACACACAGTGAGACACACACACTAACAAACACACACAGTCGGACACACACACACTAACAAACACACACAGTCGGACATACACACTAACAAACACACACAGTCGGACACACACACACTAACAGACACACACAGTGAGACACACACACTAACAAACACACACAGTCTGACACACACACTAACAAACACACACAGTCGGACACACACTAACAGACACACACAGTGAGACACACACACTAACAGACACACACACTAACAGACACACACTGTCGGACACACAGTCAGACACACAGTCAGACACACACACTAACAGACACACACTGTCGGACACACAGTCAGACACACACACTAACAGACACACACTGTCGGACACACAGTCAGACACACACTAACAGACACACACACACACTAACACACACAGTCACAGACACACACTAACAGACACACTAACACACACACTAACAGACACACACACACACACAGACACACACACACTAACAGACACACACATACACACTATCAGACACACATAGTCAGAGACACACACACACACATTAACACATTTTTTTTTTTTTTATTTACTCCCCCCCCCCCTTACCTTTGGGAATGCTGGGGGTGGGGGGGTTCTCCCATTCCCTGGTGGTCCAGTGGCTGCAGGACGGCACTGGCAGGCAGGCTGGGCGGCCGGCGAGGGAGCTCTTCCCCTGAGCTCTCTGCTCAGCTCCCTCGCACGCCGCCCGCAGAGTGAGGCTGGGAGGCGGAGCCGGAATATGACGTCATATTCCGGCTCCCAGTCTCACTCTGCGGGCGGCGCGCGAGGGAGCTGAGCAGAGAGCTCAGGGGAAGAGCTCCCTCGCCGGCCGCCCAGCAACCAGCCCAGCATGTCTGTTAGCCGCAAGGCTAACAAGACATTTGCCTTGGGCATTTGGGGGCGGCGTTTTTTGCCGCCCCCTGGAAAATGCCGCCCAAGGCAAATGCCTTGTTTGCCTCGCGGCTAATACGCCCCTGACTCCACCGAGAAGTGTCATTGGATGCCTATATAACACGTTGGTAAATAAATAAAATGCACATACCAAGCTAGAATACAAGTTTCCCACAATTCCATGAATACAACTGGTCATCTGAACGGAACAATTCACAAAGAGAACATTCTTACATTAAAAAAACGATATACAGAAAAACTCTAGGAAGATTAGTATAGGACATGTAGATTTTTAATGAAGGCTTGATAGCATTGACATAAATTGGCTCATTCATAAAGAACTACCGGTACTTCCAAGCAAACATCTAAATGTCCACAATCTTCATAGAAATCAATGGAATGTTAATGCTTCACTTTTAGAAAACGTTCACTTGTAGAAAACTTAACAACAATGTTGACCTGCAGTGGTGATGGTGCTGCGGTCTCCTATTCCTTTCCCAACTGCTGAGTATTAGTGATTATAGCTCCAGCAGGGGGTAGAGATGAATACAGCTTCCCAGACAATCCTTCCCAGTAGATAGAATATTCCTTCCCCAAACATGAGCCAAGACTTCATGAAGGATGTAACAGAACTAAAGCTTTCTTGAAACAGGCTGGCTTTTATGGGGGATCCTCATGCAAGAGGACGTCCCAGAACAAACAAATACATTCACCAATCACTGTACAGTATTTTACTAATACACGCCCTCCCTCTGCCTGGGAGATATTGAGATAAGTTAAGGAGTAAATCAATTATCTCCAGGCAAAGGGCACACATTTTCCCCAAAAGTTAGAACACCCCTTTCCCCACAAGGTATCCCCACAAAATACATAGTCCTGATAGCCCCGATCTGGGAGGCAAACATATCCAAATTTCACCCAGATCGGTTCAGGGGTTCTTAAAAAGTGTGGAAGTCCTGTTTTACCGACCACACACGAGGCTCCTGCCCAAAACAGTTCCACGAATTCAGCGTGTGCGGGCGGTCAATTGGGAAAAGGGTGAAAAGCGGTCAAAATACCGAATATATCCTCCTGGCTCATAGTAGCGATTGTTCCCCTGGTCTGTACGAACATAACTACTGAATACCGCTCTTCTGGCTGTTCGGTAGATAGGAGAAGCGGGAGTTCGGTAGTTCTCAGCGGTACTTTGTGCGGTCGAGTATCTGATTTTAGTTCCAGACACTCGACGACCAAGTCCCGCTGACTCTCCTCGTGCGAACAAGATGGCCGCTGTTTTCTTTTCCACGTGGCGTTCGGTTATACGAACAGCGGCCACCCAGGGACACTTAATTGTCGGTGTTTTTTAACATAACAAGCCAGGAGGAGGTCGGGGTTCGGTAGTTTCCAACTGCCAAACCAATAATCCATTGTAGGCATAAACAAAGGTAAAAACACATAAAAAATAGAAGGAAAAGGTCTGAGAAAGTCAATTTTCTTCACATTACTCCCCCTTAGTTCCATGGGTCGGCATACCCGTCTAGACCCTGCCGGGTTGGCTAGGGGATGTCCGGGTGGTATCCTTAATTGTCCAAGTCTGTCTGACGGGAAAGCCCATCAGCATTACCGTTCTGTTTGCCCGGGCGGTACTGCAGTGTAAAATTATAGGGCTGCAACGCTAAGCGTAGCAACCGTGGATTGTCTCCAGAGACTCGGTTGAGCCAAATGAGGGGGTTGTGGTCAGTAAGTAAAGTAAAAGCACGGCCATAGAGGTACGGTTGGAGTTTCTTTAAGGCCCATACTAACGCCAGACATTCTTTTTCCACGGTGGCATAGCTGACCTCCCGGGGTAGTAACTTACGGCTGAGGTAGGCCACCGGGTGTTCCATGCCATCTTCCCCCACTTGGCTTAGCACGGCTCCCAGCCCAAACATAGAGGCATCTGTGTGAACGAGAAATGTCTTATTAGGGTCTGGGGCCGCCAATACTGGAGCTTCGCTTAAAGCCGTCTTAAGGCTGCTGCACACTCGACCACGTTACCTGCTTGGGTAGGGCCTTTTTGGTTAGGTCGGTGAGGGGCTTTGGTAGGGTGCTATACTCAGGGACGAACTTGCGGTAATACCCCGCTGTGCCTAAAAAGGCTAATACCTGGGTCTTAGTGCGGGGCTGGGGCCAATCCGCTATGGCCTCTACTTTGTCGGGCTTGGGACGCTGCTTACCAGACCCTACCCTATGCCCTAAGTACTGGACCTCTGCCATGCCCACATGGCATTTCTCGGGTTTCAGGGTAAGGCCGGCTTCCTGTAGCTTGCTAAATACCAAAGCCAAGTGCCCCAGGTGGGCTTCCCATGTGCTGCTGTAGATGGCGATGTCATCTAAGTAGGCACATGCGAAGTCCTGCATTCCTTCCAGAAGTCGGTCCGCCATCCTTTGAAACGTAGCCGGGGCATTCTTCATCCCAAACGGCATAACCCTAAATTGGTATAGCCCGAATGGGGTGACGAATGCCGACTTAGGGATGGCGGCCAGGTCCAGCGGAATTTGCCAATAACCTTTACACAGGTCTAGGGTAGTCAGGAAGTGCCCGCTGGCCATGCGATCGAGCAATTCGTCGATCCGTGGCATAGGGTAGGCATCCGTGATCGTCCGGTCGTTCAGTTTCTGGTAGTCAATACAGAAGCGAGTCGTACCGTCTCGCTTTGGTACTAACACCACCGGGGACGCCCAGGGACTTTGGGAAGCCTCAATAACCCCTAACTCCAACATTTCTTGGAGTTCCTTCCACATGCTAGTTCTTACTGCTGCCGGTATACGGTATGGCTGCTGCCTCAAGGGGGTCTCCCCCTGGGTCTCTACCCGGTGCACTGCGGCGGAGGTGTATCTGGGTAGGGATGAGAATAGCCCACCGTATTCCTGCAGCAGGTGCTTAGCGTCTGCCTGCTGAGTGGGGTCTAGTTTTTCCCCCAACCCGACCTGTTCTAGGGTCCCGGGGTTAGCTGCTAGCAGGTCAGGTAAGGGGAGTCCCTCACTATCATCCGTGGATGGGGCGCATATGGCAGCCACATCCTCAGAGCGCTCGTGATATGGCTTCAACATGTTCACATGAAAGGCTCATCGGATCCTTTCATCTGAACATTTGGCCACGATATAAGTGGTGTCGCTAATCTTTTCTACCACTTTGAATAGCCCCTGCCACGCTGCCTGCAGCTTGTCCTTTTTGGAAGGTCTGAGGGCTAGTACCTTTTGCCCTACTTCCAGGTTCCTATCTCTTGCCCCTCGGTCATACCATTGCTTCTGGCGCTTCTGGGCCGCCTGCAGGTTCTCCCGGACTGACTCGGTTAGGGCCTGCAGGCGGTCCCGAAACTCCAGCACGTATGGCAGAACTGGGACTCCCCCTTCTCCTGTATTTCCCTCCCAGTGCTCCCGTATGAGGTCCAGGGGTCCCCAGACTTTTCTCCCGTATAGGAGTTCGAAGGGGGAGAACCCAGTGGACGCCTGAGGCACTTCCCGGTAAGCAAACAGGAGGTGAGGTAGAAACTTCTCCCATTGACCGTAGGATTCTGTGAACGCTGTGATCATCTGTTTAAGCGTGCCGTTAAACCGTTCACAGAGACCGTTGGTCTGGGGGTGATAGGGGGAGCTAAATAATGGTTTGACCCCACAGCTCTGCCACAACTGTTGAGTTGCAGTTGCCGTGAACTGGGTCCCTTGGTCGGAAAGTATTTCACGGGGGAACCCTACTCGGGAGAAGATCTTAACTAGAGCCTCTGCTACCGTCTCCGCCTCAATGTTGGAGAGCGCCACAGCCTCAGGGTATCTGGTGGCATAGTCCACCACCATGAGGATGTAGCGCTTCCCAGAGGAGCTGGGTTTGCTGAGAGGCCCTACCAGGTCTACTGCCACCCTGTGGAATGGCTCCTCTATTATAGGGAGGGATCGTAACTTGGCCCTAGGATGATCCCCCCTTTTCCCTATCCTTTGACAGGTGTCACATGTCCTGCAGTAGGACTGCAAATCTTTGGATATCCCTGGCCAGAAGAACGTCTGGGTTAGGCGGTCCTTAGTCTTCTTGATACCCAGATGTCCTGCTAGCGGGATATCATGGCTGAGCCTTAGAAGCTCTGCCCTGTATTTCCGGGGTACTACCAGCTGCCTCTTTATAACTTGCACTGCCCCATTCCCCACTCCCCCTGTGACCCTGTACAGCAACCCCTTGTCCCATTGGAATTCCTCGTGGGCATTACCTTCCCTAGGAGTCCCTACTGCCTTCCTGTAGCCTGCTAAGGTGGGGTCTGTCTGCTGGGCTTGGCCAAAGACTTGGGGGTGCCCCAGAAGGGGATAGGGTTGGGGCTTGCTACGGGGATTTCAGTTCCTACCTGTGGTTCCTCGGAGTGTGTCGGTCCAGCTCGGCGAGCTTGCGCCCTGGTAGTCACTGTGCAGGCTCCAGCAGGATCGGATTGCACCAGCTGTGAAGTCAGGCACCCCAAATCATTCCCCAACAAAACCTCCGCAGGTAGTCCAGCCATAATGCCCACTTCCATCGGCTTTGCGCCACTGCCCCAATTTAACTGTACCCGGGCTGTGGGTATCTTGTGGATGGCACCCCCGGCCACTCGTACGGCTACAGTCCTGTTGGTGCGGGCCTTGGCAGCTACGGTGTGAGGCTGTACCAAAGTGAGGGTGGCACCAGAGTCTTGTAGCGCCTCGACCTCTTTAACGTCTATGGTGACCCACTGTCTGTGGTGGACCCGGTTGTCAGCTTCGGCTTGGGCTAGATCCACCTCATGTAGCACGGCCCGCTGTTATGAGTCGGGAGGGAGCTCTTCCACAGGGCTATGCTGATAGTGGTAAGCGGCGGCCCTCGGGGTTTGGGGCGGCCGCTCCCAGCTGGTTCTGCTTCGTTGAGGGCAATGGATTTTGTAGTGCCCTGGCTGATTGCACTGGTGACATACCAGTGGGGGTCTCCGGGTAAAACCAGGCTGGGTTGTGGGGGTTACCGTGGGTGGTCTGGGGTTGGTCACAGGTCCGGGCGGTGGAGCACTGGACCTTACCAGAGGACGGTTCCCACTAGCTTCCCCTTTTCGGCCCTCATGGTGTTCATCTGCCAGCTTGGCTGCGGCTTCGATCGTAGCCGGCTTTCGGTCCCTGACCCAATCCCTGGTGTCTACCGGGGTGTGCTCAAAAAAATGTTCAAGTAAGAAGAGTTGTAGTACCTCTTCCAATGTGGTGGCCAGGCAGCCCTGTATCCAGTTTTGGGCTGCCCGATACAGCCTAAAAGCCCATTCAGTGTAGGAGTCTCGGCCCCCTTTCCGTAATGCCCGAAATTTCTTTCTGTAAGTCTCTGGGGTCACTGCATACCTGGCCAGCAGAATTTCCTTTACCTTGGCATAGTCATGTATTGCTGTATCAGGAACTTCTCTGTAGGCCTCGGCTGCTCGGCCTGTGAGCTTGCTGCTTAAAATCGCTGCCCACTGCTCCGATTCCCGACCCTCCAAAGCGCATTGACGTTCAAAATCCTGTAAATATGCGTCAATTTCCATTTCTCCGTCCGCAAAGCTTTTAAATGCAGCATAGTTAATTTTTCTCCGCTGCCCTCCATTTATAGATCCTGTTAGGGATGCGCTGTCCACTTGGTTTAAGCTTGCCTGTTGGGCACTGCGTTCTGCGTTCACTTGTGCCAGGACTTGCGTTATCGCCTCAGGTGGGGGATTTGGCCCATATAGATTTAGCCTCCACATCACCTTCTGTTGGAATTCTGCCTCCTCCCGGCTGACATTCGCCAAGCTGCTGGTTTGGTCGCCCTCCATCAGTTCCGCTATGAGGGGAGCTTTCTTTTTGTTGCTTGCCACCTGACCTCCGGCTTCCAGTAGATCTTTTAGCATAGTCCTTTTTAGTTTCTCGTACTGCTGGGCCATTCACCAGTTGTCTCTCTGTGTTCCATTCAATCCCGTCGCTTGCCACCAGTTGTTAAGACCTGCAGTGGTGATGGTGCAGCGGTCTCCTATTCCTTTCCCAACTGCTGAGTATTAGTGATTATAGCTCCAGCAGGGGGTAGAGATGAATACAGCTTCCCAGACAATCCTTCCCAGTAGATAGAATATTCCTTCCCCAAACATGAACCAAGACTTCATGAAGGGTGTAACAGAACTAAAGCTTTATTGAAACAGGCTGGCTTTTATGGGGGATCCTCATGCAAGAGGACGTCCCAGAACAAACAAATACATTCACCAATCACTGTACAGTATTTTACTAATACACGCCCTCCCTCTGCCTGGGAGATATTGAGATAAGTTAAGGAGTAAATCAATTATCTCCAGGCAAAGGGCACACATTTTCCCCAAAAGTTAGAACACCCCTTTCCCCACAAGGTATCCCCACAAAATACATATCCCCTGATAGCCCCGATCTGGGAGGCAAACATATCCAAATTTCACCCAGATCGGTTCAGGGGTTCTTAAAAAGTGTGGAAGTCCCGTTTTACCGACCACACACGAGGCTCCTGCCCAAAACAGTTCCACGAATTCAGCGTGTGCGGGCAGTCAATTGGGAAAAGGGTGAAAAGCGGTCAAAATACCGACTATATCCTCCTGGCTCATAGTAGCGATTGTTCCCCTGGTCTGTACGAACATAACTACTGAATGCCGCTCTTCTGGCTGTTCGGTAGATAGGAGAAGCGGGAGTTCGGTAGTTCTCAGCGGTACTTCGTGCGGTCGAGTGTCCGATTTTAGTTCCAGACACTCGACGACCAAGTCCCGCTGACTCTCCTCGTGCGAACAAGATGGCCGCCGTTTTCTTTTCCACGTGGCGTTCGGTTATACGAACAGCGGCCACCCAGGGAACACTTAATTGTCGGTGTTTTTGAACATAACAAGCCAGGAGGAGGTCGGGGTTCGGTAGTTTCCAACTGCCGAACCAATAATCCATTGTAGGCAGAAACAAAGGTAATAACACATAAAAAATAGAAGGAAAAGGTCGGAGAAAGTCCATTTTCTTCACAAACAAGAATAATGGATTCTTATTATGGGTTAATGCCAGTAAAACTACACAAAGTGTTGGGCACACGTTTACCTGTGATATATTATATATTATAGGTATAATCTATTATTACAATTATTACTGGCATATACAGGGAGTGCAGAATTATTAGGCAAATGAGTATTTTGACCACATCATCCTCTTTATGCATGTTGTCTTACTCCAAGCTGTATAGGCTCGAAAGCCTACTACCAATTAAGCATATTGGGTGATGTGCATCTCTGTAATGAGAAGGGGTGTGGTCTAATGACATCAACACCCTATATCAGGTGTGCATAATTATTAGGCAACTTCCTTTCCTTTGGCAAAATGGGTCAAAAGAAGGACTTGACAGGCTCAGAAAAGTCAAAAATAGTGAGATATCTTGCAGAGGGATGCAGCACTCTTAAAATTGCAAAGCTTCTGAAGCGTGATCATCGAACAATCAAGCGTTTCATTCAAAATAGTCAACAGGGTCGCAAGAATTTTATGGGTATGATTTGGCGGACAATAATTACTACGACATTCGTACATTTATGGACTACAATCCTTAGTACAACAATCATATGTGGACTGGGAATAACAATAGAAAAGTAAAGTACGTGTTGTGAGTAGAATATAGAAAATAAAGACATCTCAGACACTAAGCTTCTGTTTAAGTGCCGCTGTCTGTTTATATCAACATAAGAATAATACAGATACGTTAAATAACCAACTGCCGAACCAATAATCCATTGTAGGCAGAAACAAAGGTAATAACACATAAAAAATAGAAGGAAAAGGTCGGAGAAAGTCCATTTTCTTCACAAACAAGAATAATGGATTCTTATTATGGGTTAATGCCAGTAAAACTACACAAGGTGTTGGGCACACGTTTACCTGTGATATATTATATATTATAGGTATAATCTATTATTACAATTATTACTGGCATATACAGGGAGTGCAGAATTATTAGGCAAATTAGTATTTTGACCACATCATCCTCTTTATGCATGTTGTCTTACTCCAAGCTGTATAGGCTCGAAAGCCTACTACCAATTAAGCATATTGGGTGATGTGCATCTCTGTAATGAGAAGGGGTGTGGTTTAATGACATCAACACCCTATATCAGGTGTGCATAATTATTAGGCAACTTCCTTTCCTTTGGCAAAATGGGTCAAAAGAAGGACTTGACAGGCTCAGAAAAGTCAAAAATAGTGAGATATCTTGCAGAGGGATGCAGCACTCTTAAAATTGCAAAGCTTCTGAAGCGTGATCATCGAACAATCAAGCGTTTCATTCAAAATAGTCAACAGGGTCGCAAGAATTTTATGGGTATGATTTGGCGGACAATAATTACTACGACATTCGTACATTTATGGACTACAATCCTTAGTACAACAATCATATGTGGACTGGGAATAACAATAGAAAAGTAAAGTACGTGTTGTGAGTAGAATATAGAAAATAAAGACATCTCAGACACTAAGCTTCTGTTTAAGTGCCGCTGTCTGTTTATATCAACATAAGAATAATACAGATACGTTAAATAACCAACTGCCGAACCAATAATCCATTGTAGGCAGAAACAAAGGTAATAACACATAAAAAATAGAAGGAAAAGGTCGGAGAAAGTCCATTTTCTTCACAAACAAGAATAATGGATTCTTATTATGGGTTAATGCCAGTAAAACTACACAAGGTGTTGGGCACACGTTTACCTGTGATATATTATATATTATAGGTATAATCTATTATTACAATTATTACTGGCATATACAGGGAGTGCAGAATTATTAGGCAAATTAGTATTTTGACCACATCATCCTCTTTATGCATGTTGTCTTACTCCAAGCTGTATAGGCTCGAAAGCCTACTACCAATTAAGCATATTGGGTGATGTGCATCTCTGTAATGAGAAGGGGTGTGGTTTAATGACATCAACACCCTATATCAGGTGTGCATAATTATTAGGCAACTTCCTTTCCTTTGGCAAAATGGGTCAAAAGAAGGACTTGACAGGCTCAGAAAAGTCAAAAATAGTGAGATATCTTGCAGAGGGATGAAGCACTCTTAAAATTGCAAAGCTTCTGAAGCGTGATCATCGAACAATCAAGCGTTTCATTCAAAATAGTCAACAGGGTCGCAAGAAGCGTGTGGAAAAAACAAGGCGCAAAATAACTGCCCATGAACTGAGAAAAGTCAAGCGTGCAGCTGCCAAGATGCCACTTGCCACCAGTTTGGCCATATTTCAGAGCTGCAACATTGTCAGGGTACCTGGAGTCTCTACCGTTGAGAGAGGTAGAGACTTAGAAGGTTATCCGTCCGGACGCCATGTCTCCTCGGTCTCCCGCGGTTCACTCGGCCTTGCTAACGCCGGCCGCGAGGGAGTCACTTCCTTTTATAACAGAAGGACCGGAGGTAGACGTCATGACGCTAACCCGAAACATCCTGCCACTCAAATCTCGGGAGACGAATCAGGACTCGCCGGAGGCGTGTCTCCTCTCCCTAGCCAGGATACTTAACGGGGGTTCTCTCATTCACTCATTGCCCTGTCGTGGTTCTAGTCCTTCTAGTCACACAGTGCTTTGTGATTCTCTTGTCTTTTGGTTCTGACCCGGCTTTGTTATTTACTCTCCTGCCTTTCTGTATTCCTTGACCCGGCTTGTCTCTCGCTTACCTGTCTTCTGTTATCCTCGACCTCGGCTTGTCTCTGACCACTCTATTGTAGTTCTACGTTAGTCCGGCCATTCTAAGGACCGGTATACGTATCAGCTACTCTTTGTACTCTGCGTGTTGGATCCCTGACCCGATCCTGACATTACGACAGGGCCATGGATCCTGCAGGTACAAATTGTCAGCTTGGTTCTCCTGATCCTAGGTTTGACGCCATGGATCATAGGATGGATCAGATGGCTCTGGCACTACAGGCGCTGCTGTCTCGCCCTATTAATCCACCTGAGGAGAGGCGTAACACTTCTGCTTCTTCTGTGGGTTCAGGGTTAGAGGTAGCTACTGTAGGTGCTTCTTCCCGAGTTACCCCACCTGTACGTTATGCTGGTTCCCCTGAGAGGTGTCGTGGCTTTTTGAACCAGATCAGTATTCACTTCGAGCTACAGCCCCGTTCATACCCTACTGATAGGGCAAAGGTGGGATTTATTATTACCTTACTCATTGAGAGAGCTCTGAGATGGGCGAATCCGTTGTGGGAGAATGATAATCCATTAGTCTATAACTATAATTCCTTTGTAGCTGCTTTTAAAAGAACTTTTGACCCTCCTGGCAGGAAGGCCAATGCAGCCAGATTACTGTTGCGCCTTAGACAAGACAACCAAACCCTTGTGGATTATGCACTAGAGTTCAGGTCTTTGGCGGCAGAGGTAAAATGGAATGAACAGGCCTATATAGACGTATTCTTAAATGGATTATCTGATGTAATACTTGATGAGGTAGCTACTAGAGAACTTCCCGAGAATCTGGAGGACTTAATTTCCTTTGTCTCCCGTATTGACGAACGCCTAAGGGAGAGACAGAATACTCGAGATAGAACCGCTAAATCTTTCTCTAGACTAGTACCATCATTTCAAGTTGCTGAAACCAAAGATCCACAGGTTTCAGAACCTATGCAGTTAGGCCTTACTCGTCTCTCAGAGGAGGAGAGACAGTACAGGAGAAGAGAGGGACTGTGTATGTATTGTGGGTTCAGAGGTCATGTACGTTTGAGCTGTCCCAGCCGTCCGGGAAACGCTCGCACCTAAGTTTCTCTAGAGGACAGACCTTGGGTGTTTCGATTTTGTCCTCTACTCATAACTACAAAGAACATAGACTCCTTTTACCGGTCTCGTTAACTTGGGAGAAGGGAACTTTAGAAACTATGGCATTGATAGACTCCGGCGCTGCTGAGAGTTTTATCGACCAAAAATTTCTCACTAAACACACTATCCCATCCCAGTTAAGGAAGACACCCTTGGCTGTTGAAGCCATTGATGGTAGACCTTTAGTTGAGCCTGTGATTTCCCGGGAGACCACACCTCTTTACTTAACTATTGGTATTCTACACGAGGAGGAAATATCCCTACTACTCATTTCATCCCCTTCTGTTCCCATAGTCCTGGGATATTCCTGGCTTAAGAAACATAACCCCGTTATAGATTGGAGATCAGGGGAAATAGTTTCTTGGGGCCAGAATTGTCAAGAGAGTTGTTTAAAGAAAGTGTCACCTCTTTGTAGTGTCAACCCAATTAATAACGCTACTGACTCTACCAAAGTACAGATACCGTCCTTGTATCAAGATTTAAAGGCAGTATTTGACAAAAGAAAGGCTGATACCTTACCACCACATAGGCCTTTTGATTGCAAAATTAATTTACTTTCTGGTACCATGCCCCCCAGGGGTCATGTATATCCTTTGTCCACGAATGAGAACTTAGTTCTAGAGGAGTATATTCGTGAAAACCTAGACAAGGGGTTCATTAGAAGATCCTCCTCCCCTGCTGGGGCTGGATTTTTTTTTGTTAAAAAGAAGGATGGCTCTTTAAGACCTTGCATTGACTACCGAGGCCTTAACAAGATAACCATCAGAAATGTTTATCCGATTCCCTTGATCACCGAGCTTTTTGACCGATTAAAAAGTTCTAAAATTTTCACTAAGTTAGACCTTAGAGGTGCTTATAATTTAGTGAGAATCCACGACGGTGACGAGTGGAAAACTGCATTCAATACTCGATATGGGCACTATGAGTATACGGTAATGCCTTTTGGTCTCTGCAATGCTCCGGCAGTATTTCAGGACCTTATTAATGAGGTTCTTAGGGAGTTTCAAGATGACTGTGTAATTGTATACCTTGATGATATTCTTATACATTCCAGGGATATTGAGACTCACCACAGGCAAGTCAGGAGGGTTTTACACAAACTTCTTCAGCATGGCTTATACTGCAAACTAGAGAAATGCAGCTTTGACCAATCCCAAACTACATTTCTTGGTTATGTGATTTCTGGGGAAGGGTTTGAAATGGATCCGGAGAAGCTCCAATCCATACTAGACTGGCCTTTACCTCAGGGTCTCAAGGCTATCCAGAGATTCATTGGTTTCTCTAATTACTACAGACGTTTCATTAAGGGATACTCCTCTATCATTGCTCCCATCACTAACATGACCAAACAAGGGGCTGAGACTAAGAATTGGTCTACTGAAGCTCTTCGGGCTTTTGAGACACTCAAAGAGCTGTTTGCTTCCGCACCAATTTTAGTTCACCCTGATACTACTCTACCTTTCCTACTCGAAGTAGACGCTTCTGAGACAGGTATAGGTGCTGTTCTGTCCCAAAGGTTGGGTGTAGATAAACCACTACATCCTTGTGGATACTTTTCCAAAAAATTGTCCGGTACTGAAAGCAGATATGACATTGGTGACAGGGAACTACTAGCGGTTATAATGGCCTTGAAGGAGTGGAGACATTTATTGGAGGGTACCTTGCATCCTGTTACTATTTTGACGGATCATAAGAACTTATCCTATATTGGGGAGGCTAAACGACTATCATCTAGACAGGTTCGTTGGTCCATATTTCTCACTCACTTCAACTACGTACTCACATATAGGCCAGGTTCTAAGAATTCTAAAGCCGACGCCTTATCTCGCCAATATGAACCTGCTGCCGTTTCTGAGCCGGTTTTGTCCTCTATAGTACCCAAGTGTAACATTATCGCTAACACTACTCTCAAAGTTCATTCCCCGCTACTTGATCAGATAAGGAACTTGCAGCATCTGGCACCTAGACTGACTCCGGTTTCCAGACTTTTCGTTCCCCCTGAACTTCAATTGGAGCTCTTACAGTGTCTTCACGAGAGTAAGGTGGCTGGTCATCCGGGTGTCCGCAAGACGTATTCTTTGATCTCCAAGGATTTCTGGTGGCCGTCGTTACGGAAGGATATTAAGGATTTTATCGGGGTTTGTGTGGTCTGTACTAAAACCAAACTACCGCATTCGCTTCCTTGTGGCCTTCTACAACCGCTGGAGATTCCTGACAAACCTTGGTCCTGTGTGGCTATGGACTTTATTGTGGATCTGCCGGTTTCTAAAAAACACACTGTTATCCTCACCGTAGTCGATAGGTTTACCAAGATGGCACATTTCGTACCTTTGCCTAAACTCCCGACTTCTCCTGAATTGGCAGAGGTCTTTGCTAAAGAGATTTTTCGTTTACATGGGATTCCTTCTGAGATCACTTCTGATAGAGGCTCCCAATTTGTTTCACGTTTTTGGAGGTCGTTCTGTTCTCAATTAGGCATCAAATTGAATTTTTCGTCCGCCTATCACCCTCAGTCTAACGGAGCTGCTGAACGAACTAACCAGAAGATTGAGCAATACTTACGTTGTTTTGTTTCCGAACACCAGGACGATTGGGTCGGTTTGATTCCTTGGGCAGAGTTTGCGCACAACAATCTTGTTTGTGACTCCACGCATTCAAGTCCCTTCTTCATGAACTATGGCTTTCATCCATCTATTCTTCCCCCGGTTTCTCCTTCCCAAGGAGTACCGTCGGTTGATGTCCATGTGGCCA
Source organism: Pelobates fuscus (assembly GCF_036172605.1). Taxonomy (NCBI): domain Eukaryota; kingdom Metazoa; phylum Chordata; class Amphibia; order Anura; family Pelobatidae; genus Pelobates; species Pelobates fuscus. Next base: position 45,564,680 of record NC_086322.1, on the reverse strand, counting down.
ACTTGAGGAAGTTGTGGGATCAGACTCGACAGATTCTTCTACACAATTCTGTACTGGTAAAGAAACATGCTGACAAACGTAGAAGGGCGGCTCCGAATTTTGTTCCAGGCGATAGAGTGTGGTTGAGCACTAGGAATATTCGTCTTAAAGTTCCTTCCATGAAGTTCGCTCCTCGTTATATTGGTCCTTACAGGATCTTGACTCGAATTAACCCAGTGGCATATCGTCTAGCTCTTCCAGCTACTTTACGCATCCCGAACTCCTTTCACGTGTCATTGTTGAAACCTCTAATCTGTAACAGATTCTCCTCCACAATCGCCCCTCCGCGCCCTGTTCAGGTGGAGGGTCAGGAGGAGTATGAGGTTAACTCCATTATTGATTCTCGTGTCTCCCGGGGACGAGTACAATATTTAGTTGACTGGAGGGGATATGGTCCTGAGGAGAGGAGTTGGGTACCACAAGAGGATGTTCATGCTCCTCGTCTTCGCAGGGCATTTCACTCCCGCTTTCCATCTCGCCCCGGCTCCTTCCGCCCGGTGGGCGTATCTGAGGGGGGGGGTACTGTCAGGGTACCTGGAGTCTCTACCGTTGAGAGAGGTAGAGACTTAGAAGGTTATCCGTCCGGACGCCATGTCTCCTCGGTCTCCCGCGGTTCACTCGGCCTTGCTAACGCCGGCCGCGAGGGAGTCACTTCCTTTTATAACAGAAGGACCGGAGGTAGACGTCATGACGCTAACCCGAAACATCCTGCCACTCAAATCTCGGGAGACGAATCAGGACTCGCCGGAGGCGTGTCTCCTCTCCCTAGCCAGGATACTTAACGGGGGTTCTCTCATTCACTCATTGCCCTGTCGTGGTTCTAGTCCTTCTAGTCACACAGTGCTTTGTGATTCTCTTGTCTTTTGGTTCTGACCCGGCTTTGTTATTTACTCTCCTGCCTTTCTGTATTCCTTGACCCGGCTTGTCTCTCGCTTACCTGTCTTCTGTTATCCTCGACCTCGGCTTGTCTCTGACCACTCTATTGTAGTTCTACGTTAGTCCGGCCATTCTAAGGACCGGTATACGTATCAGCTACTCTTTGTACTCTGCGTGTTGGATCCCTGACCCGATCCTGACAAACATCACTGGAGTGCCCAAAAGCACAAGGTGTGTAATACTCAGAGACATGGCCAAGGTAAGAAAGGCTGAAAGACGACCACCACTGAACAAGACACACAAGCTGAAACGTTAAGACTGGGCCAAAAAATATCTCAAGACTGATTTTTCAGAAGGTTTTATGGACTGATGAAATGAGAGTGAGTCTTGATGGGCCAGATGGATGGGCCCGTGGCTGGATTGGTAAAGGGCAGAGAGCTCCAGTCCGACTCAGACGCCAGCAAGGTGGAGGTGGAGTACTGGTTTGGGCTGGTATCATCAAAGATGAGCTTGTGGGGCCTTTTCGGGTTGAGGATGGAGTCAAGCTCAACTCCCAGTCCTACTGCCAGTTTCTGGAAGACACCTTCTTCAAGCAGTGGTACAAGAAGAAGTCTACATCCTTCAAGAAAAACATGATTTTCATGCAGGACAATGCTCCATCACACGCGTCCAAGTACTCCACAGCGTGGCTGGCAAGAAAGGGTATAAAAGAAAAAAAATCTAATGACATGGCCTCCTTGTTCACCTGATCTGAACCCCATTGAGAACCTGTGGTCCATCATCAAATGTGAGATTTACAAGGAGGGAAAACAGTACACCTCTCTGAACAGTGTCTGGGAGGCTGTGGTTGCTTCTGCACGCAATGTTGATGGTGAACAGATCAAAACACTGACAGAATCCATGGATGGCAGGCTTTTGAGTGTCCTTGCAAAGAAAGGTGGCTATATTGGTCACTGATTTGTTTTTGTTTTGTTTTTGAATGTCAGAAATGTATATTTGTGAATGTTGAGATGTTATATTGGTTTCACTGGTAAAAATAAATAATTGAAATGGGTATATATTTGTTTTTTGTTAAGTTGCCTAATACTTATGCACAGTAATAGTCACCTGCACACACAGATATCCCCCTAAAATAGCTAAAACTAAAAACAAACTAAAAACTACTTCCAAAAATATTCAGCTTTGATATTAATGCGTTTTTTGGGTTCATTGAGAAAATGGTTGTTGTTCAATAATAAAATTAATCCTCAAAAATACAACTTGCCTAATAATTCTGCACTCCCTGTAATGTTAAATAATGTAGGTATTTTACATTCAGTCATGTAAAGTGTATTTTAATAATGTATATACAGTAGTTGTCTACCAGCAACCATAGAGCAGACATGCTCCTTGCTATAATCATGGTTGGAGTATTTCTAATGATTCTAAACTCTTACTTCCTTTAGAATATAATGGTCATCTCAAACTCTGGCCTCTAGATGTTGCGGAACCACAATCCCTATGATTGTTTCACCAGCTTTTGCATCCAGAGAGTTTCACGGCGTTGTAGGCCATCAACAACTAGGGAGATTTCAACCCAAAGATACTATAAGACCAAGGAAGGACAACGTTGTCTTATGAACAAGCCCGAGGTTAACAATAGGTCACAAAAGGCAGAGCCCCGCCGTGAATTTTTGTCCAATCCCAGCAGAAGTCACAAGTGGCATCGTGGGATCCTTCCTAAACCTCGGTGTTGTACTCTCGCGCATGTGCAATAGTACAGCACTGATGCAGCTCATGGCAACTGAAACGCCAATGGCGGAGCCACTGAACCCACACCGAATCTGTCACTTTTGGGAGTCTTGGCAAAATATGCTAAGATCCCCGAAAATGACAGATCCACTTTAAGGCACACCTACTGGAGGGATTAATGTAACTCCTGAGAGCTCATTGACTATAATTTCATTATTTAACAGGTTGCAATCTCAATAAATATGTAAGCGCCATATATTCTGACTCATTTGATGGAGAGTGAGACTGTAGTTTTCCTTGTAATTGTAATAGCTTTGATATTTTATGGTTATGATTTGGCGGACAATAATTACTACAACAATCGTACATATATGGACTACAATCCTTAGTACAACAATCATATGTGGACTGGGAATAACAATAGAAAAGTAAAGTACGTGTTGTGAGTAGAATATAGAAAATAAAGACATCTCGGACACTAAGCTTCTGTTTAAGTGCCGCTGTCTGTTTATATCAACATAAGAATAATACAGATACGTTAAATAACCGCCATGGGGATAGCACAATCTAAATGGCGTAATCCGAGAGGAGTTTCTCAAGGCATCTGTTGTCTAAGACTCAGTATCTTACTCTGGGCATTCATTATGAAATTTTCATTATTTTTTGATCTCCATTAACTCTTTAGTAATTGTAACGGCTACCCTGGTAGTGAGCGGGTATCAGCCGTTGGAGACGTCCTTTTTCCCGGCAAGTCGCTGTGTAGTAATAGAGCTGGTATAATCCCATCCACAAGATCCAGGGGGAGAGTCAGGTTCAGCTGTAAAAAGGCAAGGTAATAATGCAATAAAATCCCCTTCCAAGAACGAGACGAGGCTACGTTTTGAAGGGTCAAGAAGAACTGAACTTTTATTCACCTAACTTCCTTATAAAGGATTCTCCCATGCAAGGTAGGGATTTACAAGAATTACACAAGACACCAATCAGACATGAGTTACCTCCCACACATCTCCTCCCCTCAGATAAGCAAGTAGCACAATTAACAAGCACACAATTTTACCATAGTTTTGGATGTACCCCAAATACTTGGGGTACATTCATAAATTTAGTATCCCCAGATAGCCCTAGTCTGTGGGTACAACATTAAGTCTTTCTATCGAACAGCAGGGGGTTCGGTAGTTTTGGCACAAATTCCCGGTGTTATGGAGGTCTCAGCAGTGTTCGCCTACTCGAGTGTCCGATTTTGGTTCCAGACGCTTGACGGCAAATCACCGCTGATCGGGACTAAGATGGCCGCGGCCACGTGTAAAAGTCCCGAAATGGCGGCCACCTAGTACGTGAGACAAGGAATTTGTGCGTTTGTATACGAACAGCAAAGGTCGACCTTGGAGGTAAAATACCACATAATTAACAGCCGGGTGGTCCAGTGTTCGGTAGTTTGATTCGTTCTTTTACAGGTTGAATTTCTACTGTACAGATGGCATAAAATAAACAAATTCTGCTGATTATTTCACATGAACTAGGTAATCCATTCCAGGGTGGTTATAGTCTCTGAAAAGGGCTGACTTGGCAACAAATATTTCCAGGTAATTGTCAGGTTCTGTTACAGTAATATAATAAATAATATGTCATGCCTTCGCCACACTATTACTTCCCAGTCATTTTTAATATCGTGTTTACTTGTCCCCTATATTTGACTTAAATGTTGTATTTTAATGTCTTATTTTTATTAAAGGTTTTAACATAAAAAAAGAACATACATCAATACAATATGCATATGCATACAGTGCATGCAGTATAATACAATGTTAGAAGAGGTCTCTTGTTGTATACAGGACAGTATTACATTACATGTGACATGTTATTACGTTCTTATAAATATTTGCTCTCACATTCGACGTAAAGGATGCAAATCAATAGCGAACATACTGTACAAGTAAGTCCTATAATGAGGCAGGTCACGTCATGTTTCTGCTGTTACAACAGTCATATATATATATATCCCTTTTTTTAATTTACTCTTTTATACCTCTCTAACAAGGGTAGGCAATATATTTAGTTTTGATATATTGCTGTCCATCTGTCCCAGTATTTTTTGTGGACACTCGGTTTCTAAGCCATTTTTTAAGGTTATATGTGAATCCCACTCTCGTGAGCATCTCACCAAAAGGGAGGGGGGGGGGATGTTCACTTCTCCAATGTCCTGCTATACTAAGTTTAGCTGCCAATAGCATGTGTATAATCACTATTCAATGTGGGTCTGCATTTAGGGATGGTAATATGTGTAGGAAATAGCAATTGGGCCAAAACAGCATTGGTGTGTTTGTTAATTTGTGTAAAATAGCCTTTACTTGTTGCCAGGACTCTGCTAATTTTGGGCTTTCTCCAAAAATATAGGTGAATGTTCCTCTGTTTTTGTTGCATCTCCAGCATGTAGCTGTGGATGAAGCTTAAAATTGGCAAATTTCTGGGGCACTAAGTACCATTTCCTCAGAAGTTTGCAAAATGCCTCCCAGTGATAAAGGCTGCTGCTAGATGATTTGGTTAAATGCATAGCTTGTAGCCAGTCATTTAGGTCCACAGCTATGTTAAATTATTCTTCCCAATGTGTCAGGTAGGGCAGTTTTTCAGGTGCCCGTGAATCATTAAGTGCATTATTGCCTATGGATAGTGTTTTATTTTGTTGCATTAGTGCAGTATCGATTAAAAGGTGTTGTCCGTTCAGTGGCGGATCCAGAACCTGATCTTGGGAAGGGCACGTGTAGATTATTTAAAGAAATAATCCAGGCACAATAACCACTGCAGCTCAGTGTAGTAGTTATGGTGCCAGTAGTGCCAGGATCCCATCCCAGAGTAAGTAGTCAAACTGTTGACAACTTACCTGGGGTCTGCTGGGATATTGGGCATAGGAGCAGTGGTATGTGTTAGGGGTGAAGTGTGTGTGAAAGGTGCAGTGTGTGTTTGAGGGGTGAAGTGTGTGTGAAAGGTGCAGTGTGTGTGTGAGTGGTGAAGTGCGAGTACGTGAGGGCGGCAGTGCATGTCAGGGTTGCAGTGTGTGTGTGTTAGGGGGCAGTGTATGTGTGGGGCAGTGTGTGTGTGTGTGTGTGTGTGTGTGAGCGGTGCAGTGTGTATGTGAAGGTGGCAGTGTGTGTGTGTTTGGGGCGGTGTGTGTATGGGGGGCAGTGTTTGTGGGCAGTGTGTGTAGTGTGTGTGTATGCGGGCAGTATTTGTGGGGCAGTGTGTGCAGTGTGTGTATGGGGCAGTGTTTGTGGGGCAGTATGTGTAGTGTGTGTATGGGGGCAGTGTTTGTGGGGCGGTGTGTGCAGTGTGTGTATGGGGGCAGTGTTTGTGGGGCAATGTGTGTAGTGTGTGCATGGGGGTAGTGTTTGTGGGGCGGTATGTGCAGTGTGTGTATGGGGGCAGTGTTTGTAGGGCAGTGTGTGTAGTGTGTGTATGGGGGCAGTGGTTGTGGGGTGGTGTGTGCAGTGTGTGTATGGGGGCAGTGTTTGTGGGGCAGTGTGTGTATGGGGCAGTGTTTGTGGGGCAGTGTTTGTATGGGGGCAGTGTTTGTGGGGCAATGTGTGTAGTGTGTGCATGGGGGCAGTGTTTGTGGGGCAGTGTGTGTAGTGTGTGCATGGGGGTAGTGCTTGTGGGGCGGTGTGTGCAGTGTGTGTATGGGGGCAGTGTTTGTGGGGCAGTGTGTGTAGTGTGTGTATGGGGCAGTGTTTGTGGGGCAATGTGTGTAGTGTGTGCATGGGGCAGTGTTTGTGGGGCAGTGTGTGTAGTGTGTGCATGGGGCAGTGTTTGTGGGGCAGTGTGTGTATGGGGGCAATGTTTGTGGGGCAATGTGTGTAGTGTGTGCATGGGGGCAGTGTTTGTGGGGCAGTGTGTGTATGGGGGCAGTGTGTGTAGTGTGTGTATGGGGGCAGTGTGTGTGGGGCAGTGTGTGTACTGTGTGCATGGGGGCAGTGTTTGTGGGGCAGTGTGTGTAGTGTGTGTATGGGGGCAGTGTTTGTGGGGCAATGTGTGTACTGTGTGCATGGGGGCAGTGTTTGTGGGGAAGTGTTTGTGGGGCAATGTGTGTAGTGTGTGCATGGGGGCAGTGTTTGTGGGGCAGTGTGTATGTGGGGGGTAAGGAGGGTAGGGAGGCTTTATAAAAAAATAATAATTAAAATTAATATATTCATGTCCCCCCTCCCTTCTTACCTTTACTGGGAGGAGGGGGGACATTTCTTAGTCCCTGGTGGTCCGGTGGGGAATCCCTGGTGGTCCCAGTGGTGGTGAGATGAACTCTAGCCCAGCTACAGGGCTAGAGTTCACTGTCGCGAGATTTGGAGCGTTGCCATGGTTACCGCGGCAACGCTCCAAATCTCACGAGAGGAGGACCTGGAGGAGCTGCAAGTAAGAGCTCCCGGGTCCTCTCTCACCCCCTCCCTCCCCTGCCGGCTGTCAGCACAGTGCCTGCGGACCGGGGAGGGAGATCTCTGATCTCCCCTCCGGTCCGCAGGCACATTGCAGGGCTGGCACTTGGGAGAATCTCGGGGGGGGGGGGGGGGGGGGGGCAATTGCCCCGTTGCCCCCCCCCTGGATCCGCCACTGTGTCCGTTGTTGTTATGTGATTTGTCATTATAATGTGTTTAATTCGTAGGTAAGTAAAAATGTTCTTTGATGGTAGAGAAAAGGACAAATATGTTTTTGAGTGATAAAACAATCAAATTAAAGGTCTACTGCAGGCACCAAGACCACTTCAGCGATTTGAAATGTTAATGGTGCCTGGAGTCTGTATGTGCAGTGTTTTGCTTTGGGTAATTTTTTTCACAAAAGATCAAAAGATTAAACATTAAAGTCAAATTTTCACAGTGATCTTTGCATATTTACTAAGGGTTCCAATATTAGTGGAGGGCACCATATATTAAAGATTTAGCAAATGACAACATAATCCGTCTAAGGTCAAGGCAAAGCCAAGGCAGATATTGCTAATCAGGAAAAATTGAAACATTGTTTAATTTCTCTTCTTCTCGGTATGATTTCACTATGCTGACTGCCAGGTGCCAAGATGGAGGCACCGAGTTGCAGGATACAGAGATGCGGATTTCCATCTTTAATTTAATTTTTGAAACCTCACATATAAATATTTGTTAGAAAAAGGGATTGAGGCTAACTAAACATAATAGTAAAAAAAAAAGAAAAAAAAAAAGAACTGGCAAGTGTATTTTTCATTATTATGCAAACAAAATAAGACAAAACCAGACAAACAAAATAAGTGAGGCAGGAAACAATGTATACTCTACACAGCCATACTTAATAAAATACCAAAACAGATTTTCTATTTTCTAGAGTTGCAAACATTGAGAAATAATGCATGTGTGCTGACTATTAAAAGCCATCTTCAGGATAGAAACCAAAAAAACATTTCATACAATGTGTAGCGGAGAGCTGATATCCCACAGCTATTCTCCACTGACGATCCCAGGAAGGCTCAGGAACAAGGCAATAGTAGATCCATAGGCAGAGTTTCCAGCAGGCAAAGTAACACAGCGATATCCCCACAGCAATCCCAATAACTGGACGACACACAGTTTCAGGAACAGAACTGCTGGCTGGTACATCCAGCCTGCCTTTTATTACAACTGTACACAGACAAGCCACACCCAGGGGGAGGCATAAAACAACCAATGGTATCTTGGGTACAACCCACACATCCCCTCCCCTTAGTGTGACACATAATCCCATTATTGTACAGTTTCAAACATAACTTTTACACCATATTCATAACTTCTATAATATTCATCACATTCGCATAAAAATACATATTCACAATCAATCCATTCAGGGGAATAACATATAAAAAAAATGGCATGAATCAGACCAGGGGTTTAAAAGTTAGTAAAAGTATCTTTTGTTCCCCCTGGCTGATTGTATTTTAATCTGGCTCAAACAGTAAAAGTAAAACCATCCCCACAATGCATCCTGGCTTCCTCCCTTCTGCCCTGGAGATAATTGGAGAAGGAATCCAATTATCTCCAAAGACAGAGCCAAACTCCATTACCCACATGGCAGACAAAAAGACAGTAAAAGACATAAAATTACATACTGATACATTTAGTACATAAAACACACATTTCTACATATCCCCAGATAGCTTTGATCTGACTGCACATTATTAGATGAATGGCACTCAGATCACACGAATAAGCCTTTCTGCAGGGAAAATAAACAGTTTAACCTGCAGGGCCATAGTCCAAAGGCAAGAGGCGGGCAAGCAGCCCCCTCCAAGGACACGTGGCGAGGTCGGTTTCGCCACACTTCTCCCCTTTGCCCCCAGACTAACAGGGTAGATGAGGGCAATCCATAATACAGGGAGGACAGCCACAATAGGGTTCCGCTACACTGCTCCCCCTTGCCCACAAGCCGGCATACACAGTCTGATCCAACACGGATCGGCTTGGGGATGTCCGGGGCTCACGGATCATTTTTCTAGGTCAGTTTGTCTGGACAACCCGTCAGCATTTCCATTCTGCTTACCCGGTCGGTACTGGATATTAAAGTCAAAGGGCTGCAGCGCCAAACTCCAGCGCAGCAGCCTGGCATTGTCCCCAGCCACCCGGTTCAGCCATACTAACGGGTTGTGATCCGTGAGCAAGGAAAAGGGCTGTCCGTACAGATAGGGCTGCAGTTTCTTTAGGGCCCACACCACAGCCAGGCATTCTTTTTCGATGGCGGCGTAGCTTACTTCTCTAGGTAACAGCTTACGACTGATGTAAGCCACGGGATGTTCTCCGCCATCGGCCCCGACTTGGCTCAGTACTGCTCCCAATCCAAACATAGAAGCGTCTGTGTGAACAAGAAATTGTTTAGTTGGATTGGGAGCTGCCAAGACAGGGGCATTTATCAGTGCATTTTTCAGTTGTTGGAATGCCTGCTCACACTCCGGGGTCCAGTTTACTTGGCGGGGAAGGTTCTTACGGGTCAGGTCTGTGAGGGGTTTGGCCAGGGCGCTATAATTGGGGACAAACTTCCTGTAATACCCCGCGGTCCCTAGAAATGCTAACACCTGGGTCTTAGTCCTAGGGGTGGGCCACTGAGCTACGGCCTCTACTTTGGCAGGTTCGGGCTTCTGTTTACCGCACCCTACTCTATGTCCCAGGTACTGCACCTCAGCCATTCCGATACTACACTTAGCCGGCTTCAGGGTCAAACCAGCTTCCCTTATCCTGTCTAGTACAGCTCCTATATGAGCCAAGTGTTCTTGCCACGTATTGCTAAAAATAGCAATATCGTCCAGGTAGGCACAGGTATAGTCCTGGAATCCATCCAGAAGTCGATCTACCATCCTCTGGAAGGTAGCTGGGGCGTTTTTCATCCCAAATGGCATGACCTTAAACTGATACAAGCCAAATGGGGTGACAAAGGCCGACTTCGGGATGGCGTCTGGGGCCAGGGGGATTTGCCAATATCCTTTACACAAGTCAATAGTGGTGAGGTATTGGCCCCTGGCCATTCTGTCTAGTAACTCGTCTATCCGGGGCATAGGATAGGCGTCTGACACGGTTTTCTCATTTAATCTCCTATAGTCCACGCAGAAGCGAGTCGTACCGTCTCGCTTCGGCACGAGGACTACCGGAGAGGCCCATGGACTATCTGAGGGCTCTATCACCCCCAGTTGGAGCATCTCATCGATCTCCTTGCGCATGTTTTCTCTCACCGCTTCTGGGATGCGGTAGGGGGTCTGGCGCATGGGTAGTTGCCCTGGGGTCTCGACCCGGTGAGTTGCCAGAGGAGTGTACCCAGGTACATTAGAGAAAGTTTCTTGCTTCTCTCGCAACAGCTGCTGTACCTCGATACGCTCCTGTGGACTCAGCCGGTCTCCCAGTACAACTTCTCCTAAATCTCCAGACAGCTTCCCATCTTCCAGCAGATCTGGAAGGGGAAGGCTGTCACACTCGTCGGAGGTGGGTGCACAAATCGCTGTCACCTCCTCTGAACGTTCCCGGTAGGGCTTTAGCATGTTCACATGGAGCATGCGTCGCCCTCCAGTTCCTGTGCAGGGGCCAATTATGTAAGTGGTGTCACATCTCTGTTCCACGACTCTATAAGGGCCTTGCCATGCGGCCTGCAGCTTATCATGTCGTACAGGTTTTAAAATTAAAACTTTCTGTCCCACCTGGAAGCTACGGTCCCTGGCGCCCCGATCATACCATGTACGCTGACGCGTCTGGGCCGCCTGGAGGTTCTCTCCTACTGTCTTAGTTAGGGCCTCCAGTCGGTCCCGAAGTGCCAACACATAGGGTATGATGGGGGTACCGTCTGCACTCCGGTCTCCCTCCCAATGTTCTCGGATGAGATCTAGGGGTCCTCTTACCCTCCTCCCAAATAATAACTCAAATGGGGAAAATCCCGTTGATTCCTGAGGCACTTCCCTGTAAGCAAAGAGGAGGTGCGGCAGGAATCGCTCCCAGTCCTTATGGGTCTCAGCAAAGGTTCGGAGCATTTGCTTTAAGGTGCCATTGAACCTTTCACAGAGCCCGTTGGTCTGGGGGTGGTATGGGGCACTAATAATGGACTTAACATTGCACAGCCTCCAGAGTTGTTGGGTGATCTCGGCAGTAAACTGAGTACCCTGATCCGAGATGATCTCCCTAGGTAACCCTACCCGGGAGAAGATCTGCATCAGGGCCTCGGCCACTGTCTCAGCGTGGATATTTGTCAGGGCCACTGCCTCGGGGTATCGGGTAGCGTAGTCTACCACCGTGAGGATGTACCTCTTGCCGGAAGGGCTAGGTTTCTGGAGGGGGCCTATGATATCCACCGCTATTCGGTGGAAGGGTTCCTCAATTATCGGTAGCGGATGCAGTTTTGCTTTCCGCCGGTCTCCCCTCTTCCCCACCCTCTGGCACGTGTCACAGGTATTACAATACTTCCGTACTTCCTGGCTAACTCCCGGCCAAAAGAAATTTTGCGTCAGTCGGTATCTGGTCCGACTAACCCCTAAATGCCCGGATAGCGGAATGTCGTGTGCTATCCGCAGCAATTCGGCTCGGTACCTCTGTGGTACCACTAATTGCCTTAACACAATCGGGTCTGACCCCTCTACTTTCTTGTCGGACTCCCGGTATAACAGCTGTCCCTCCCATACAAATCTTTCCCCCTCTGCCCCAGGGTGATCAGAGGTGACTTTATCTCTATATACTTGCAAGGTAGGGTCAGTTATCACCTCTGCTGCAAATTCGTTAGGGGGGGACCAGGGGACCCAGTCTAGGGAAGGGGAAGGTTCTCTTACCTGGACCTCCGGCAGTGTGTTGTAGTCCTGGGTGCGGGCCTGTTGTCGGGTGACCACTGGGTGTGCTTCCTCAGTGATGGTGGGTTGTGGCTCAAAAGCAGATGTGAGCTTTCCCAAATCATTTCCCAGTACCACCTCTGTGGGTAACTGGGGCATCAACCCCACCTCCACCCTCCCTACCCCCGCTCCCCAATGCAAATGGACGTTGGCAGTGTCCAGCCGGTAGACGGCTCCCCCAGCAACTCTGACGGCTATAGTCCGGTTAGTCTTGGCCTTGTCAGCGACCAAGTGGCTTTTGACCAGGGTTATAGTGGCACCAGAGTCTCGGAGCCCCTGTACTGCTTTTCCCTCCAGGTATACCGTCTGTCTGTGGTGCTGGCAGTTATCGGCATGGGCTTGTAGTGGGTTAGCTTCGTGTAGTACCTCCCACTGTTCTATGGTGGTGACAGGAACCGCGGAGCCATAAGCAACTGGTGGCTCCTCCTGGTAGTGATGGGCAGTGGCTCTCGGGGGTGGTGGGGGCCCTGGTCGGATCCATGAGGATCGGTCTCGGAGTTGTGGGCACTCTCTTTTGTAATGCCCCCACTTCTGGCAGTGATGACAGGGCCCAGAGCTAGGTTGGCGGAAACGTGGTTGCACAGCCGGTGGTGGTGGTGGTAGCTGTCGGGGTGGTACAGGGGGGTAGTTTGTTCCCCCAAAGGTTTTCATTGTGACTTTTGGGGCTATCGGTTTCTGTGACCTGCGTGCATCTAGGTACTCATCCGCCTTCCTAGCCGCCTCTGTGAGGGATACAGGGTTGCGGTCTCTTACCCACTCCTGTACATCCGTTGTTACCCCATCATAGAATTGTTCCATGAGCAACATTTGTATCACATCTTCCATGGATCGTGCCTTGCTGGCTTGCACCCAGCCAAGGGCCGCCCGCTGCAACCTACAAGCCCACTCGGCATGTGAGTCTTTATCTGCCTTTTTCAACTCTCGAAACCGCCTTCGGTATGCCTCTGGTGTTATGGCATACCGGGCCAATATAATCTCTTTTACTCGGCTGTAGTTCCGGATCTCCTCATCTGGTACAGTTCTATAAGCTTCTGCTGCCCTCCCAGACAACCGCCCAGCCAAAATAGGTACCCAATCCTCAGTATTGATTTTATGCAAGGCACACAGTCTTTCAAAATCTTGGAGGAAAGCATCTATGTCTTCCTCCGCCTCCACATAGTTTTTAAACGCTTGGTAAGGAATTTTTATCTTACCCTCTGTATTGTTGGTATTTGCAGTGTCCCGTACTGTGGATGGTTGTGGCCTTTGGCGCCACATAAATTCTTGCACCTCGGTCATAGTCCTGGAAATAATGTCAAGCGTTTCTTTTCCTCCATAAAAGGCCAGTCTACATTTCACTTGTCTTTGAAATTCTTCTTGTTCTGACCCATCCGATGTGTTTTGCTGTTCAGGGATTGCCCTGTCCTCGGTTTGGTATTCTGCCATGACTTCTGCAATGAGAGTTGCTTTCTTTTTGTTGCTTGCTGCAATCCCTCTTGCTTCCAGTAAGTCCTTTAGCGTGGATCTTTTAAGCTTAGCATAGTCACTCTCCATCCGTATTCCATTAATCCTTGTTCCCTTGTGAGTCTGGATCCCAGCGCTGCCAACCAATGTAGCGGAGAGCTGATATCCCACAGCTATTCTCCACTGACGATCCCAGGAAGGCTCAGGAACAAGGCAATAGTAGATCCATAGGCAGAGTTTCCAGCAGGCAAAGTAACACAGCGATATCCTCACAGCAATCCCAATAACTGGACGACACACAGTTTCAGGAACAGAACTGCTGGCTGGTACATCCAGCCTGCCTTTTATTACAACTGTACACAGACAAGCCACACCCAGGGGGAGGCATAAAACAACCAATGGTATCTTGGGTACAACCCACACATCCCCTCCCCTTAGTGTGACACATAATCCCATTATTGTACAGTTTCAAACATAACTTTTACACCATATTCATAACTTCTATAATATTCATCACATTCGCATAAAAATACATATTCACAATCAATCCATTCAGGGGAATAACATATAAAAAAATGGCATGAATCAGACCAGGGGTTTAAAAGTTAGTAAAAGTATCTTTTGTTCCCCCTGGCTGATTGTATTTTAATCTGGCTCAAACAGTAAAAGTAAAACCATCCCCACAATGCATCCTGGCTTCCTCCCTTCTGCCCTGGAGATAATTGGAGAAGGAATCCAATTATCTCCAAAGACAGAGCCAAACTCCATTACCCACATGGCAGACAAAAAGACAGTAAAAGACATAAAATTACATACTGATACATTTAGTACATAAAACACACATTTCTACATATCCCCAGATAGCTTTGATCTGACTGCACATTATTAGATGAATGGCACTCAGATCACACGAATAAGCCTTTCTGCAGGGAAAATAAACAGTTTAACCTGCAGGGCCATAGTCCAAAGGCAAGAGGCGGGCAAGCAGCCCCCTCCAAGGACACGTGGCGAGGTCGGTTTCGCCACACTTCTCCCCTTTGCCCCCAGACTAACAGGGTAGATGAGGGCAATCCATAATACAGGGAGGACAGCCACAATAGGGTTCCGCTACACAATGCAAGACGATCAGTTGGCCAAAGTTCAGACATGTTGATGAGAATGTCCAAAGGAGTGTGCACAGAAAGCCTTAGAAGAAACACATTAAGGATCTAAACAAAGAAAATATTGTAGTTCTTGTGTATGTAGCCATACGTTCATGTATGATTAGACATAAACCTTGTGGCATCAAGCAAGGATTATTATTTTTTTAATTATTTTATTATTGATATAGCGCCATCAGATTCCGTAGCGCTGTACAATGGGTGGATAATCTGGCTGTAGGAGGAACACGACAAATGAACAGAGGTGAGTTATATCATTTTTTTAGTTGTTGTTTTTAATTTTGTGAGGAAGGCCACCTCAGAAAGTGTTACTCTAACGAAAACCATTGTTTATGAAAACACAGTTTTTTGTTTGGAGTAACTTTTTTAGTTAAAATAGTTGATTTGTAAAAATTGTCCAGCTATTGTCACAGATATTTTGATAATTTGACTTTCAGTGAAAATACAATGTGCGTTTAGAATTTTGTTCCTGCAAGAGAGAAATAAATAGCGCTCCCCCTTTCATTTCCCTCCCCCCCCCCCCCCCCACAAAAAAAAGGATTGTCAAAATGTCACCTTGCTTATTGTCACAGTGGCAACATCAGTTATTAAGGGCTTTACAAACTCAAGAATTTTGAGAGCGGAGGGCTGAAATTCAAGCGCACAATCCATCAGCATTTCAGAGAATAGATAAAGAAGAAGAGCAAACATTGCATCTACAAGGAAGGGATGGCCACACAATTAGCAGGCAACGCAAACAGGATGGCTAAATAAGTTAAAAGAAACTGTGTGGAGACTGACTCTTGTTGCCAAAGAGAGGAATGAATAAAGTAACAAACAGGAGATAGGAAAAAATGTGTTACATTAGGAGATGAGGCAACTGGACACACAAAGGAGAAATTACTCAACGCCAATCTTGGGAGAGACGGCAGTCTGAAGTATGCTGTGTTTTAACTCTGCTATCTAGACAGGCACAGCCAATTTATAATGGAGCTGATGGCAGGAATGTGCTGTAAGCAAAGAGCTATGGTGACCATTATCATAACGAGGAAGCAGGCCAGGCCAAATAGTGAAGGCGAATTAATGAAGTATCATGTTGATTTTCAATGACACAGTTCTGTGTGGATATACAGCCAAATATCAGGCCTGGTGTATTGCATTGACTGAATGTTTCTGTTGGTTTTACAATCACGGTAATCATTTGTGAAGTGACATGGAGTCTGGTTGCATTGTTTCCATTAGAACGCCAATGCAAATTCAAGCCAATTGGAAGATTGCAAAGGCCATCGGAACGTACTACATTTCATAGAATGCAGGGTTACAAAATTCTAGTGGAAATTGAAGCATCTTCTAGTTTTCTAAATGGTGCAAGTCACCCCCAATTCAGCTATGCGAGCATCACCTCAAAACAGATATGAGTGATAACACAATAATTCACTCCTCTCCATCTTGTATCCTCTCTCGCACTGTTTGAGGCAGTTCTGTACTTGCTACTATGAATAATTAAATTCTAACTTTTATTAATGTAATGCCCCAGCTATTAACATAGGCCTTATCTTTAAGCAAGGCATAATAAATATCTAGCAAAAGGGGTTAAACATTTATAGCACAACTGTGTCATGGGACATTACTGCATTTGCATGAAAGACTGCACCTATTATGGACAAACATATATATTTCTATTCTTGGTAAATAATGTACATTCTATTAAAATGCATGTGGTCTTAATATGCTCTTAGTATTCTGGTGGGTAGTATTAACACGCGTAATGGAGCTCCCTTTACCCCTGGCTGGGTACCTCCACCAAGGAACGCTTCCTAGCTGGAACAGGGGACAAACCACAGCACTTCTGCCCACAGTCGCCGTGGCTTAACTGGGGTCCTGGAACCGCTCACTCCTGGAGCCGAATGGGGAACTCGCTCTATCCACCCCCAAGCACTGGGCAACACTCAGTCCTGGGAGCTCTAGTCCTTACAGGGACTTTCTCTGTTGAATCCTCCACACTGGAACAATGATTAGTGATTAGCCCTTTCCCCTCCCAGTGACCAGACGACAGATAGTTCAGGGAGAACAAGCTGCAATGTTTTAATCTGGCCAGATGGCCTGCCTTCATAAATTTCTGAACAAGATAATCCCCCCCCCCCCCCCCCTCCCCATGCCTGGGAGATAACTGAGTCAGGAACTGTACAAAACTCAATAATCTCCAAGCACAAAAAATACACATTTCACAAACACCCCAAAAGTACCTTTAAACTGCATGAAACCCCCAAGTTATATCCCCTGATAGCCCCGATCTGGGTGACTAACATATCCAAAAATCACCCAGAATGGTTCCGGGGTTCGGGATTTTCATGGATGTCCTAGTTTGACCGACCGTACACGAGTCTCCTGCCCAAAATAGTTCCAGGGAAAAAGTGGTAGCAGTCGGTCAGGTTCGCTAGTTTAAAAGTGAACAAACTACCGAACAGAATCCATTGCCATACCATGGAGCTTGTTCCCTTCATCCAGATGAACGATCTCACCGAACAGTGTTCTTCTAA
This sequence comes from Pelobates fuscus, assembly GCF_036172605.1. Classification (NCBI taxonomy): domain Eukaryota; kingdom Metazoa; phylum Chordata; class Amphibia; order Anura; family Pelobatidae; genus Pelobates; species Pelobates fuscus. The sequence goes on along the minus strand of NC_086322.1, from coordinate 45,547,578 downwards.
GTTATCTAAAACCGAACGCAGGCGATCATGGAAGCCCAGTGGTGTTCGGGAGTTTCAGTGTCTGTTTTGAGTTCCAGGAACTCGACGACCAAACACTGCTGCCTGCGTTTGTGTGAACAAGATGGCCGCCACCATGTGTTCATGCATACGAACGGTAGCCACCCAGACGAACCAGTAGAACACTGCGGTTAGGATCATTACTATTTATCCATTAGGCTTAATTAGCTCCTGGGTGGTCCATAGTTCATGCAGCAGTTCGGTTCCCGAACAGCATAGGGAAATCACATGAGCCAAGTCAGTTAAATAGTCTTTTACAAGTTTCCCTGCATGGCCCATAGACTGTTGGCAGGAGGCTGGCAAGCGGGCTCCCCCAGGAGCTTGTGGCAAACTCCTGTACGTAGTATTTTCAGGGCTGGATAAGTACACCAGGTGTGTGTACATTTGGGATGTAACTATGCAGCAGAGGTTAACAAAGAACACGCTTTACTCTATTCACTAGTCAGTAAGTGTGACTGGATTTAGAGGTGAACACTTTAGCAGCTCAGTGAATGACTATTATTGGGCTATTGATTAGACCTGTGCATAATGAAACAAAGAGGACTTTCCACTTAGCTATGACACATACCTGTGTCAGATCTCCTGGAGACTAGCTGGGTTATTCACTAAAGTGAGAATTCAAAGTGAATTTGAAATTTTAAGCCAAAATAGTCAGACTGCTTGTCCAGCGCCACCTGCCTTGCCCATTGACTGGATTGGTTTATTCCTTTGATACCCCTAATTCCTGACTTCAGTTCCAAACCACAAGCTTTGATATTTCGTTTTTCAATTTCGAATGTTATGTTTGATTGTCATACTTCAAACTTTCTCTAACAATGGTGTATTCAAGGATGTCTACCCCGTGTTTCAGAACGGTCAATGGCAAGACACACGCAGTGACATTACATGACAGTACTGAACGTATAATTACTCAAGCAGGTCTTATGCAACTTGGTTGGAGGTTAAATATCCAAACTTCAATATCAATTCTAACAAACCGAATTTCAGTTAAAATATTTAAAACATTTCAACACTCCACAAATTCTTTTTATAATCATGATCTGGCAAATGAGGCCAAATTTCTTCTCTTAACGTTTGAAGACATTCAAGCTGAAGCATTCTCTACTTTTGTCCATCCAGGACAAGAACAACCACATGAAGCAAATCCAACATATAGAGATAGTCATTAGGGAATAGGTTAAATCATATGTTGCTAACAGATAGCTATATTCAAACCAGTACTTCAGCAAATGATTCCAGCACAATTGTATTAGTGGATATTTGTTTGGTGTGTACTCCCTAAACAGCAGGTTTTGGTGGGTGGGTAAGGAGTAAGGAGCCACATTCACACTTTGTATTGGGAAGACGACTCTGACAAATGTAGCCAATCGTCTTCATAGTTCTAGGGCTCTGAATTGGAAATATAATCTATTCTATTCACTATTCTGTTTTGTGAAAAATCAGTCCATTTTAAATATTTATAATTGTGTTCTGTAACATTGAATTATAAACCTCAAAACTCAGCCCAATCACTGAGGGGTTTCTATACTAGATATTACAACTTCTAGTAGCTTGGCCCATGATCATAATAAACAAAACAGAAACTTAACAATTTTGAATTTTTTTATTTTTTTTACCATGTACAGCGTGTAGTCTCAGCCATGCAATCATTTGTCCATTGTCACATTGTGGCAGGATCGGATAAATAATGCTAGGAGGGGAAGATCTAAATTATATTCCAGTCTAAAAAGGACATTTTCACAGCAACTGAAGCATGAATTGTAGCTTCCTGAATCCTGGACTTTGTTTAGCGATTAGAAAACATATCATATTCAGAGTCAGCCTATCACTCCTCGGAAAGGAAAATACAGCTATTTAAAGAAAAATACCCGAAGATAGATCTATTCTTACCAAGCGTGGTACCTGACACTAATCAAACACCATCATTATATGTTACGTTGTGACCACCCACCACTACTGTTTTTATTATAAATCCACTTCTTCTTTTCCTGAGCAAATATTGACCTTGAGACACTGTTACAGCACCAATAACAGTGAGTTCTTCATTACATGGAATATTTTTAGAAAGACCGATACACACGAGGCCATGGTACGCATGATTTACTGGCAGTTTAATTCTGAACATGAGGTTTCCTTCTTCAGAATGAGAGAGCTGCGGATGGAATAAAGAGAACAAACATTTATAGTGTCATAAATCGCAATGGGGAGTGTTACAGTGGGATTAGAGAGACACATATCAGAGATACATTTATTTTAGTAATTGTCTTGTGGAATCATAAACACATTGGGGCCTATTTCATTTCTTTCCAAAACTCCTTGCTGATTAAGCCACTTCAATGATGTGTCTACTAGGCCTTACAAGGCCTGGGTCTCTGCAGAGACATTTCTGCTGGTGAGTTGGTGGGGTGGCAGGCAAGTGTTGGGAGGAAGAAGGTAAATCCTAAATCAGGATGGTTTTCAGCAGAGTAAACGCTCATTTTCAACCTCGTAGGTTCAGGCTTCTTGCACACTGTATCAAAACTCCTGCGTTTGGGGTGCTCTTAGGACTTCTTAGGGACTAGATAGCATTAAAGATATTTAAAACATGGATCACCACCACAATACTTCCTACAACCCCACCATGCAGACCCCAAAGCACCCAAAATCCAACACCATTACACTCAAAAACAAAGTAAATGAGATCACATTTCTAATTGGCTTATGTGGTATGCTAGTTAGTAGTTCTGCTGGTAATATATTTTTACAGACATCAATTGTGTCATTATTGTTCAAATGTTTTTCACATAAACACTTGCATACATGACTACCAATGTCTGTAAGCAGATTGCATAACTCTGAAGTGTCCCTATTTAGGAGGGACAGTCCCTGATTTTGGACCCAATCCCTTTGTTCCTCTTTTCTGTCCAAAGGTCCCTCTTTTCTAGGCGCTCCATATTGTTGGTCCCTCTTTTCTAGGAGCTCCACAGCAATAATATTCACAGTAATGTGTCTTTAAACGACAATAAATGTGTTTAGAAATCAGTCTGTGTAAATAAGATACATTTTGGTGGCATAAATTGTTATATATTAGTAAGTCACATAATATTTCTAAGAACACCTGGAAGATTAGCCCTCATAGCACCTTCACTAGGGGCTCGCAAATTCCCCAGGGATTGTCATGCCCCTGACTGGACGCTGCTTGGCTGGCGCAGGCCTGCGACCCCTCAGGGTCTCCCATATTAATTATCACAGGGCATTTGTGGGCACTTCTGTTGTCCCCACATCAAGAGGACGGGATTCGGGGCATCACAAGTATGTAGGCTAGAAGGGCACAGTTGCACCCTTATCGGTTACTGACTTACAGCACATGCCTATCGTTCCCTATGTCGTTTAAGTTCTCAAGCTGCCGAAATAGGCGCCTTACTGGTGGCACAAGTCTGTCTGTAATGCTGGAGGACTTCCTGGACATTGCCGGCAGGTACTACACTGGAGTTTTTAGGTTGTCTTATAACCATACTAAAATGGCTACTGCCCGCCTATGCCATCAATACACCTTGACAAATGTGACTTACACGTTTTTGGTGCATTGCTTGCTTGTAGATATGTTTTACATGCATTTTAGAAGTCAGTACGATTGAATCCCCTACTGTTGTCATGGTTCACAGAAGCGAGGGGTAAATATTGAAAGCACTAATTAAAAAAACATATCTCTTTGGGGAATGTACAATAGTATGTGTATTACGTGTTTTTTTTTTTCTATGTTTGCCTGCCTGCGTGAACTTCTAGCTGGTGTTAAGCAGCCACAAACTCCATGTGTCTCCTGCCCAAGCAACACGCTCTCCCATGAATACTACAGGTGATCTCCCTGTGTCGGCCCAGTCGCAGGGTGCACTACCACGTGTAGCTATTAATGGAAGCGGAATAGGCAGTTTCAACATGTGATTTTCAATAGTTGACTACTCTTAAATGGTAGCATACTAATTCCTGAGCCATCACTAGTGAGACCTCCCTTAAGAGTGCGGTAATAGTAGGCACCTTATTAAGAAACTGCTTGCTTCATCGTACAATGGCTTTCCAAACTGGGCCCCTTACTTTCAAGTGATCCACAGGTACAAAATTAGATAGTAACTTCTTCTCTGGGCTATTCTACCTAGGATGATAAATTACCATTGCCGGCTCGGGAGACCGGTAGGTTAGGTGAAGATTTCCTTTGGCCCCTCCAACGAGATTGGTCGATATCAGCCTTGGATCTTAGGGCCCATTTCCATTTCCATATAAACCCCACCAATGCCTCTTTCCCCTGAAGAGACGAGGCAAAATTCCCACCTAGGTGACACCATAGTAGTAACGAGGCCTACACTCAAGGGTTTCTGGAGCATATTTATTTAATTTAATTTAATTTGTTAAATGGTTTATTGTATTATTGTTGTAGCAATTATGTTTATTATCATACTTGGTGCATGATTCGAGAAGTTAAATTATGTTTAAGCTGGCTTTCTAGAGTAAAATGTGTATAGGTCATGGCTCATGGACCCACATCTCTCACGAGCGATGTGTGCAGTGGAGGTGCCGGACCATGTACCCCGCATGGGTCTGGCAATCTGTAAGACCAGACATCTTTCAAATCTCTCTAGGTATGCATATTGCATATCTTTTCTCTTTTCTTTCTTTCTCTTTCCCTTTATCCGCTGGGGCTGGGGCACAGGGGCGGGGATGGGGATTCAGGGGGCGGGATAACTACTAGGTCGCAGTTAGAGTGGCTATCAACTGAATATCCCCGGGAAGCAGAGGTGGGTGTATCCGATAGCATATTAATTGTCCTAGGCCCATGGCTATAAACATTACCCCATTGCACGTTAAGGGTCTTAACACCCCTAACAAGAGATGCCTTTTGTTCCGTGAATTGAAGAGGATGAAGACTGACATTGCCTTCAATGAAGAGACCTATCTGCGTAAACACGTTAATTTTAGATTAAGGGACCATACATATGGAACGAGTCACGAAGCACAAGCACACAGTAAATGCAATGGCGTTGCAATCTTGATGCACAATATCTGCTCTTTGCATATTACGTCCTCCAAACTGTATTCGGAAGGGAGATATATCATATTGTCTGGCACCTTATCTTTCCACGCAGTCCACTTAATCAAAAAAATATGCACCGAATCAACCAGATCCTGGGTTCTGGGATAACTTAACGTCTAAGATACAGGCATTACCACACGGTATGATCCTAGCGGGAGGTGACTTCAATGCAGTGCTGTGTCCCGCCGTCTACAGGAGCGCACAAAGGGGTATATCCAGATCTCAGGGGAGGGGAAGACAAGACAAATTATTCCATGGGTTTGTGACCGCTGCGGGTCTTTTGGATGTGTGGGGGGCACATCATCCGAGCGAAGTGGACTACACTTTTTACTCAGCCCAGCATGGCACATATTCCAGAATAGACCATTTCCTAGTGAGTGACTGTAGCTTAGCACGGATTATGAACTCATCGGTAGGATCCATTACATGGTCAGACCACGCCAAGGTGACCATTACTCTGGGGACATGGAAACTTAATACATCCCTATTACGGGACCCAGAGATTATGGAGCAGGTCCGTGCCGTGATCCTAGAGTTCTTCACCAATAACGACAGCCCTAAAATGAGGGCAAGTACCATATGGGTGGCCCACAAGATGGTAGTGATAGGTCTCTCATTTGATTAGCGACTAGGAAGAATAAAAAAGTCCCAAACGCTAGAAAGACTCCTGACGGAACTTAGAACACTAGAACAAAGGCATCAAACGCACCCCGATGGAGATACTTTTCCCACGCTGTGTAATTTGACTCATAACACTCTGATTGGTGGATTAAGTAACCAATCAGAAAGTTATGAGTCAAATTACACAGCGTAAGAAAATTCCAAAGAACTTTCCCACGCTGTGTAAAATGACACAGAGCACTCTGATTGGTGGATTTCAAACCAACCAATCAAAGTGCTGTGACAGGTAAATGTAGAGACTTACCTGTCAGTCTCTTCATTTACCTGTCAGAGCACTCTGATTGGATGGCTTAAACCCACCAATCAGAGTGCCCTGAGCCTAATTGCAGGGCGGGGCAAGGCTTTATAAGCCTTCCCCCGCCCTGCAGAGCTCAGTCTGCGCGGAGCCCTCACAGGGTGAAGATGGATTATTTTTTTTTGGCGCTCGTTTTTTTTTTTTTTTTATTGCATCGGTTATTATGGATATTTATTTGGTACTTAGTTAAATGGTCCCCCCTCATTATTTTTAGGGTGAGGGGGGTAGGTAGGAGTTTAGTTTTTTTGGGGAGGGGGTGACTAGGGGTTTGGGGACCCCTAGTCACCTGGGGGGAAGGGGGGTTCAATTTTCATTTAGGGCCCCCGTCGCTCAGGGGTGGGGGCCAGGGGGGAGGACATTAGGTCCCCCCCATTTGTATTTAGGGCCCCCACCCATTGCTCAGGGATGGGGGCCAGGGGGGAGGACATTAGGTGTGTCCCCCCTTATTCTTGTTAAGGGCCCCCACCCACCGCTCAGGGGTGGGGGCCAGGGGGGAGGACATTAGGTCCCCCCCAATTTTTATTTAGGACCCCCACCGCCCCTCAAGGGTGGGGGCCGGTGGGGAGGACAATAGGTCCTCCCCCCTTTTTTTACTTTAGGGCCCCCACCCGCTCAGGGAGGTGGGACCCTTTTTAATTTTTTTTATTTTTTTTTAGCAGTGAGCAGCCACAGGCTGCTCACTGTTTAATAGACATGGCCCTACTCGCGGTATTGCGAGTAGGGGCACAATTTACTAATACTAAGTAATTTTTACTTAGTATTAGTAAATTTGTCTGAAAGACCAATTTAGGTCTTTCAGCCTTTTGGTGGATAACTCCCTAATACTGTGGGAATTAGGGAGTTATCTACCAAGCGGCTGCAACAAAAGTCCCGAAATGCCGAAGTTCCGAAGTTCTGAAGTTCCGAAGTGCCGAAGTTCCGAAGTGGTCAAGTGCCGAAGTGCCGAAGTTGCCAAAGTTCCAAAGTGTCGAAGTGCCGAATTGCCGAAGTCCCGAATTGATGACAGCCCCGAATTTCGGAATGCCGATCCGAGCCAAATATTTTCCCCATGCACATGCCTAAAATCCACACCTGACGTTTGCTGGAGGCGATGCGGATTGAAGGGGACATACTTGCATATGTGGTGGGAGTGCCCACTCATGGTCAGATTCTGGAACTTGGTTAGGAATCTGTTGAATCAGGTATTTTCCAGGGCCCTGGAACTAGACCCTTGGGTATATCTGTTAAATAGATCCATAGACGGATGGACCAGAAGCGAACATCCATAAAATCACCCAGGCCGCAAGGAGGGCTGTAGCATCCTCTTGGTTGAAAAAGGGGAGCCCAAACCTTGCTCACCACCTCCCTTTCTCTTAAGGAACTCTATATTATGAAAAACATGACATCCAATTTGCAATACTTCCACGTAATGGTATCATATAGATGTTCACTGTCCTTATACCTCGTGAATGACTTTGCATACCTGAAAATACGTGGAACGTATTTTGCTGTACCATTATTGTTGTACCTTTTCACATGTAATAGAAAAATAAAGAATAAAAAAAAAAAACAGGAGGACATATCAACACGTTGACAATCAGCTACTGTGTTGGCAGCACTACAAGTCTCCTACTTTAGTTCCCTGGTGTCCCACATCTGGAGATACCAGGGAACTGTCCCCAGGCAGCACAGTGCGAGCGCATCATTAGATGTGCTTGCGCTCTGTACAGTGCACTAGGAACATGCAGTAAGTGTTTCAGCAGCACGCCCTGTATGGTCTGGAAGGCTGAGGACTAGCCAGGCAGATGCTTAGTAGCTGAGCCTGCCCTTTTTTGGACGGACCTGGCTCACGTCCCTGGCAGGCCATACATTTCCATATATTAGGAGGTGGCCCACTATGTTGACTAATAAGCTTCAGAAATGTAGTTTAGTGGGTGTTAATCACGCTGATGGCACTGCCAAAGTACGAGGATCTTGCTATATGTTGGCAGTAACAGCCTGCTGGAAGAAATGTAGTTATACTAGTATGATAAATATATTGATAACTTATTCCAAATTTACATTTCAAGTCATTATTTGTGAAGGGACCTTGGCTATTGTAGCTAGGAGCGTACAGGCATGCTACAACTTTGAAATAAAAAAATATGGTTTTTAATGTTTGGTGTGTTCCATGTTGTTCTTAGATTAAGGGACCCTTTTTGTTAAAAAATTAAATTAATACAATTAAATTTAAAAAAAAAAAAGCTATTAACCCTACCTGTAATAGAGCTCGGGGACAGTCTCCCCTCTGTAGCTGCTCTTCCTTCTGTGAGGTCATAAGTTATGATTTCTGTCCAATCCAATGTATAGAGAAACATTGAAGACTTATGGTATGTGAGTGGTAATAGCAGTGCTCCACCAATCCAGTGCTTGTCATAGATGCTTCTTCATGAAAAACAATGGACACAATAGAAGTCATCAAGTTGTACGTGATGATGTCAAACGTAAGGACCTTCGAAAATCAGTAGCCCTTATTGAAAATTGTGAGTTAAAAAAAATATGTGTTTTTTTTTACTACATTTTTCTCAATTGGGAGCTAGTTCTAGGCTGAGAACATCAGCTGATGCTTTGAGCATATCATCGCCACCCAGTCCAAGGCATCCTGATTGAAGCCTCGGACATTGAGAGAAAGTGCATTGGCAGAGTGAACGGGCACCGGTTTTCAGACCTCGCGGTGAAACCATTCAATAATGGGTTCAACTCCATAAGGTTAGACAGCACCCAGGACTTCTTAGAACCAGTCCTTTAACCCCTTAAGGACCAAACTTCTTGAATAAAAGGGAATCATGACATGTCACACATGTCATGTGTCCTTAAGGGGTTAAGAGGGAAGTTCCTAAACATTGCAGTTTCTTAAATATGGCAATGTTGTACATTTCCAGACAAAAGGGACATCACCTACCCACCAAAACCCCTACATTAAGAAGACTGTCCCTTTAAGCAATCCTGTATTTATTGATGATACAACATGAGCATTGGGTTGTTTTAAAAAAAAAAAATAGTATACAGGGGGTTGCAGACACATTTTTTTACGTAAATGCAAGACAGGTTATATGCATTTATAGGCATATGGTAATTGTATAGGTAAATCGATATAAATTATCAGTCCACAAATTATATTCAGGTGCAAGAATGTCTTTGAAGGACACGTGTGGTAACTGTATAGATGGAATCCTTACATTCTACTCATAATTATTCTAACATTACATTATGCCACATGCATGAAGGCAAGGAACTGTGTGCACTGATTGCAAATAGTCAGTGTTTATTATTATGTAAAACAATTACATGAGATGATGATTAAAAGACCTTCCTATATATTTTATTACTTATCTGCAAGGGCCACATCTGGATGGCTTGGCTCGAAGCCCTGCCTGCCTTACTGAAAACTGGCAGTGACCTCCCTACCTCGACTAGAACAAACACCACATTTAGGTCTATTTCTACGGCACTGCTGACTAAGGATGAGAAACTAAGTCTTGCCTGACCCGCAATTTTCAAAGAATATCTCGAAGTCTGATTGTTTTGGCGAATACTCAGGAATTTCCTTCCTCGCCGGTGGGGATGGAAATTAATACTTATTGCTAAATGTGATGTGTTTTTAATTTCTTTAGAAATCTTTGCTTCTTAACCCGTTTATAAGACTCATTCCACTGTGGTAATCCATTTAAAAATATTGTGTAAGTTATTGTAACTCTACACAGGGAACGATGACTAGTAATGGACCACTTCCTTTAGACCAAGGGCAGCTATGCTTGGCAACCCAAATGTCTGTGCACTTTATTTTCCATTGTGCTCGAGCAGGGATAACTCTGTTTTTCTGGGCATCTCATAGATAATTTGCAGTGTTCGATAATGATCAGTTGGTAATTCATATGTTTTCTAAGTGATACAAATGCACTTGGCTCAGGATTCCAAAGTTGGAACCATAAGTTAAATTCTATTGGCATCATTTTTGCAGGGCTATATTTTAATTATTATTGTTATATTTTGTGAGAGTCGACACATTCTTTAATGTTTGATATGTTAAGTTAAAAATAAAAACATTAACAGGGTTATTTACCAAAGTGAGAATTCAAAGTGAATTTCAAATTAAGGAGAAAATACCCAAACTGGGAAAATTCTCGAAGTCAACTATACCTTCAGCTACGTTGGCCTTAAATTTGAAATTCTTTTTGAATTCACTTTGAATTCTCACTTTTAGTAAATAACCCTGTAAAAACGTATCATTATGTAGAAATCTCCATAGAATTTGTATCACACTAAACTATTTACTTGGCCACTCTCTCAAAGAAGAACCTTTACCATATTTGGCCACTCTCTGTTTATACTCCCATTAGCAAAATCTAAATTTAAGTTAGATATACATCTGTGACAGTTATGCATGTATGTGCCTACTGCAGCCTACCATGACAGTGCAATGAAAGCATTCATGAGAAGAACACATATCATTCGGAGAACACATTTCAGATTTCTCTAAAATGTGTGTGTGGCATTTCTGCTCTGGGCTCTAGACAGCTGTAATATAATTCATTGCTATAGGGGGTTAAAAATAACAAGGCTATGTGTAATATTTACAAAATGGCGGCTGAATTCATAGACATTAAATACGCATGTTTCTCAAACCTTGGTTGATTAACACTTTGCATCCTTTCACAATCCAGTCAGGTTCCATCACTTACTGCAATGTTCATGTTGTCCAGTGTTTGGACCTTAGCATCGTTTGCCCTTATCTTATGATGAATGCTGAATCTCCCTCTTATCTTCATCACTAACGAACCAGCAAGCAGCACAAGAGGGAACATGCTTCTGGAATATTCTAATTTTAATAACGTGAGCCTAAAGGTTTCATGCATCAAAAGCATTTTTTAGACAACTTGTACCAAGTCAGTTACATTGAATTGCCACCCTGTTTACAGAGCATGCACACAGGTGCACATGCATGCAGATACACACACACACACACTAACACACATACAGATACACACACTGACAAACAAGCAGATACAAAGACACACATACAGATACACACAATGATGTACAAGCAGATACACAAACACACACACACTAACACACAAACAGATACACACACTGACATACAAACAGATACACACACACTAACACACACAGATACACACACTGACATACAAGAAGATACACAGACAAACACACTAACACACATACAGATACACACACTGACGAACAAGCAACTACACAGACACACACACTAACACACATATAGATACATACACTGATGTAGAAGCAGATACACAGACACACACTAAAACACATACAGATACACACACTGACATACTAGCAGATACACAGATACACACAATGACACTCATACAAATACACAATGCCTAGGGGTTTGTTCTTCAAATTCAGTATTAGTGCGTAATCAGGTGCCATCCTACAAGGTTAAAGACTTTTACCTGCATGCACAGTATCTCACAAAAGTGAGCACACCCATCACATTTTTGTAAATATTTTATTATATCTTTTCATGTGACAACACTGAAGAAATGACAGTCTGCTACAATGTAAGTAGTAAGTGTACAGCCTGTATAACAGTGTAAATTTGCTGTCCCCTCAAAATAACTCAACACACAGCCATTCATGTCTAAACCGTTGGCAACAAAAGTGAGTACACCCCTAAGTGGAAAGATCCAAATTGGGCCCAATTAGCCATTTTCCCTCCCCGGTGTCATGTGACCCGTTAGTGTTACAAGGTCTCAGGTGTGAATGGGGAGCAGGTGTGTTAAATTTGGTGTTATCGCTCTCACACTCTCTAATACTGGACACTGGAAGTTCAACATTGCACCTCATGGCACAGAACTCTCTGAGGATCTGAAAAAAAGAATTGTTGCTAAACATAAATATGGCCTAGGCTATAAGAAGATTGCCAAGACCCTGAAACTGAGCTGCAGCACAGTGGCAAGATCATACAGTGGTTTCACAGGACAGGTTCCACTCAGAACAAGCCTTAGCCATGGTCGGCCAAAGAAGTTGCTCAGCATCATATTCAGAGGTTGTTTTGGGGAAATAGATGTATGAGTGCTGCCAGCATTGCTGCAGAGATTGAAGGGGTGGGGGGTCAGCCTGTCAGTGCTCAGACCATACGCTGCACACTGCATCAAATTGGTCTGCATGGCTGTCGTCCTAGAAGGAAGTCTCTTTTAAAGATGATGCACAAGAAAGCCCGTAAACAGTTTTCTGAAGACACGCAGACAAAGGATTTGGATTACTGGAACCATGTCCTGTGGTACGACGAGACCAAGATAAACTTATTTGGTTCATATGGTGTCAAGCGTGTGTGACAGCAACCAGGTGAGGAGTACAAAGAGGAGCCTGCATGAGTGCTGCCGGCACTGGAGAGCTACAGTTCATTGAGGGAACCATTATTGCCAACATGTATTGTGAACACAGTGTGAGATTACTAGTGTAGCAGCCATGAAGCCCTGTGCAACGTAGTGTGAAAATACCTTCAGAAATGTTATGCCGAGGTGTTCTATATAGTTCATTTAGTGTTTGGGGTTTCCTGAATGCCCAGTTTTTGGTGGTTCCTTCTGCCAACACTTAGTCCAGGTAGCAGATATAAGGTATAGATGAGAGATGCTTGCTACTTGTAAGACTTTGGTGGGTTGCTAAGGACAGCCTATGGGATTCCAGGGTCCTTGATCACTGGAACTGTAGGCACTCTGAATGGTCGTGAATAATATCGAGATAATAATATAGAGAGTTCCACTACTCCTTGCGCCCTTGGAAGCACAGTCTTAATAAAGAGTTTAAAGACACATTCCAAGCTTTATTATATAAAATACTCACATTGACAGTTCCTAAAGTTGCTGTACAAGCTGTAGCAGCACACAGCACCCACCCAGACACCAATCGGGAGCTTCTGATTTCAGGTTTGTAGAGCCTAAACTTATTCCATAATCTCTTGTATAGCGTAGTTAATGGAAGGTTCAGCCTTCAACCATATGCGTGCAGCTCAGGGAGAGCTAGGCACTTGCATAGCACGTGACGGTGTCCCCACGTTATAAACACAACTAAATATGTTTTTATTTGTTTTGAGGGTCAGCTATCTTTTTGCAAATTGTTGCATTCATAAGGAAATGTGTGCAGTGACAGCAGACCTTCTTGCAGTACACTGTGATTATAGGTTGTTATGCTGCATGGGGTGTCCCCGTAATTCTGGTTTAGAGGCAGGAGGTGGTTATTAACTTGGAATGAAGATTATTTGCTGATCAAGCCAGTGGTGGAACTAAAATAGAGAGTGTCCTGGTGCAATATTTTTTTTATCCCCACCCCTCCAATCACAAGGATGGCCAAAAGTTGGATCCCATCTGCTGTACAAATCCTACAATGCTTTGGCAGCCGTGAATCCAACATCCAACAGTGATTGTGTGTTTGAATGTAAGTATATTTTTGTATGGAGTATGTATGTGCTAATGTATTTGTGCAAAGTGTTGTGTGTTTTATGTACTGTTGCCATTTGAAAGCAGTGGTTTAATTGTGTGTAGTGGTTGCCTTTGAATGTAGGGTTGTGTCTGTATGTAGTGTTGATGTTTGAATACAAGTGTGTATTATGTGGGCAGTGTTGGAGTTTGAATGCTGAGGTGTAAGCACATATACATATACACGGCCACACACAAACACACTGATGCACACACACACACACACACACATATAAACACGCAGGGACACATGCAGATACAGACACACACTGACACACATCCAGATAGACACACTCAGGGCCGCCACCAGACATTTTGGGGCCCCTAACTCAGCTCAGGGTCTGGGCCCCCAGGGGCCCGCCTCCAAATACCGCCCACTGGGTCCGCCTCCAAATACCGCCCACAGGAATACATACACAGACACAAACACACACACTGATACAAAAGGACACAGATATATACTAACAGACACACATACTGAAACAGACATACACGCATACAGGCATACATACTGACACACACAGGCATACATAGTAAAAGACAGACACATACTAACATACATACAGACACACATGCATGAAGACATAAAGACACATACATACATACAGACACCAACATGCATACATACATACACACATTCATACATACAGACACTGACATCCATACACACATACATTCATAATGGCATACAGACATACATTCATACATACAGACTGACATAAGTGCATATATACAGACCTACAGACAGACATACATGTATACAGACATCCATGCACACATACATACGTTCATAATGATATGCAGACATACATTCATACTGACATACAGACATACATACACACACAGACATACATACAGACATACATACATACATAGACATACATGCAGTCAGACAGACAGACATAGACATACATACATACATGCATGCATCCAGACAGACATACATACATAGACATACATACATACAGTCAGGCATACACATACATACAGACATACATATGCAGACATACATGCATGCATACAGACAGACACACATACATACAGACATAGACATACATACATAGACATACATACAGACAGACAGACATACATACGCAGACATACATGCATGCATACAGACAGACACACATACAGACATAGACATACATACATAGACATACATACAGACAGACATACATAGACATACATACATACAGACATACATACAGACATACACAGAACGACATACAGACATACAGACACAGACATGTATACAGACATACAGACAGACATACATACATACAGACATACATACACAGACTTACAGACATACATACATGCATACAGACAGACATAAATGCATAGACATACATACAGACATACATACATATACATACATAGACAGACAGACATACATACATACATACAGACATACATACACAGACATACATACATGCATACAGACATAAATGCATAGACATACATACACAGACATACATACATATACATACATAGACAGACAGACATACATACATACATACACAGACTTACAGACAGACACATACATACATACATGCATACAGACAGACATAAATGCATAGACATACATACACAGACATACATACATACATACATACACATATATGCATACATACAGACATACATACATAGACATATACAGACAGACAAACATACAGATATACATACATAGACATACACAGACAGACAGACAGACATACATAGACACACAGACAGACAGACACATACATACATACATGCATAGACATACATGCATATACATACATGCATACAGACATACATACATACAGAAACAGACAGACACATACATACATACACATACATGTATACAGACATACATACATATACATACACAGACTTACATACATACACAGACATACATACATAGACATACACAGACAGACATACATACAGACATACATACAGACACAGACATACATACAGACATACACAGACAGACACATACATACACATACATGTATACAGACATACATACATACACAGACTTACAGACAGACACATACATAGACATACATACATTCAGACAGACATAAATACATAGACATACATACACAGACATACATACATATACATACACAGACATACATACATACACAGACAGACATACATACAGACATACAGACATACACAGACAGACACATACATACACATACATGTATACAGACATACATACATACATACATACATACATACATACACATACTTACAGACAGACACATACATACAGACATACATAGACATACACAGACATACATACATACATACACATACATGCATACATAGACATACAGACAGACAGACACATACATAAACATACATGCAGACATACATACATAGACATACACAGACAGACATACATACATACACACATACACAGACATACATACAGACATACACAGAAAGACACACACACACAGTGCTCATTTTCTAACCACCCTCCTGTTACCTTAGCAGGAGGGTGGCTGGGGATGATGGGAGTCGGCGCGGCTCCTTCTTCACTTGCGCGCGCGCTCCTCACACGCGGAGTGAGCTGGGAGGAAGTAACCACTTCCTCCCAGCAGCACTTGCAGCTGCTTTTTTTTTTTTTTAAAGGGGCCCGGTCGCGCTATACCACGTTACGGTTGTCAACCCCTGATGGCGGCCCTGGACACACTTATACATGCATACAGATACAAACACTGACACACAAACAGACACACAAGGACAGACATACAGATACACAGACAGATACCCAAATACAGATGCACACACTGACACACATGCAGATACACAGACACACAAAAACACTCATACAAATACAAACGTTGGCACACATGCAGGTACATAGACACATAGATACACACACTGACACACAGATAGATACACAGATACAGATATATATGCAGACACACATTCAGACACACAGATAGATACAGTGACACACATTCAGACTTAAATACATATACAGACACACTGATATATACACAGACACACATACAGACACACACAGTCAGGTACACAAACAGAAATACAGATACACAGATAGACACACATGCAAAATGTACACATTTCTAGCCACCCTCCTGTTTCCTACCTTTTGAGTGCAAAAGGTTGGCATCCACAGTATCCAGTCTGCTGACTGAGGCTGTTGGGAGTCATAGTCTCTCCCGGACCGTGCCCCTTCCTCTCACCATGTCCTGCACAGTTTGGTCTGTTAGCTGGGAGGAAGAGACCAGCTCTCACTTCCTACCAGCACCGGCTGACGGTATAAGAGGGGCTCGGTAGTGTTGTTATAGAGCCGAAATGCACAACCGGGCACCTGTAGACACATGCTCATTGGGTGGCTCTCAGCTTGCAGGTCTCAGTGCAGACTCACTGGCTGCACCGACAATAGCTCCACCACTGGATTATGCCATGGCAGCATTACATAAACCCGTGAGTCAATGTGGTCCATGGCTTAATCACAAAAATAAAATTATGATAAATATGGAAACAATTTTCTCTTTTCCTGATCACGCCACAGTACACAGTATTGACTTATGGTTTTATGTAATGCTACCATGGATTAATACTGAGCATGTTTGTTTTGGTTAGTAATTCAGATTTCCACCCATGGAGCCAAAAAAAAAAAGCTGATTGATGTTCATTTTATTCACGGAACAAGTGAGAAGTGAGCAAGAGAGGGAAGAAACAAAGGAGGAGCAGTAATTAATTTTATTTTTATACCTTTATATTTTATAAATACAGTATGCTCAAAAGTTTGCAAACCCTTTGAGAATTGGTAATATATGTACCATTTTTAAAGAAAACATGAGTGAGCAGGCAAAACACATTTCTTTTATTTCTTATGGAATTCATATTCAACTGTAGGTTATAACAGAATGCACAATCATAAAACATAACATGGAAACAACGAAAAAAATTAAATGATCCCTGTTAAAAAGTCTGCATACCCTTAGTGCTTAATAATGTGTATTGCCCCCTTTAGCATCAATGACCCTTGGCCTTGTGCTTAGTGCGTAGGGTCCATGCGCAGCCTTCATGCAGAAGAATGCAAATTGCCTGCCAGTATTTTCTGATAACATGCTGCATTCATCTTGTCATCAGTTTTCACAAGATTCCCTGTGCCTTAAAGGGCAACTCCAGTGCCAGGAAAACAATCAGTTTTCCTGGCACTGGAGGGTCCCTCTCCCTCCCACCCACCAATCCCCAGTTACTGAAGGGGTGAAAACCCCTTCAGTCACTTACCTGAGGCAGCGGCTGATGTCCCTCGTTGCTGCCTCCTCCTCTGTGCTGCTCCTCCCTGTGCTTCCGTCGGCCGGTGGTCGAGACTGATCCCGCCCACCAGCCGAGGAGACCTAATGCGCATACGCGGCAATGCCGCGCATGCCCATTACGTCTCCCCATAGGGAACGTCTCCCCATAGGGAACGTCTCCCCATTGAAAACGAATTTCCCCCTATGGGGATTTGAGCGACGCTGGAGGTCCTCACACAGCGCGAGGACGTCCAGCGACGCTCTAGCACAGGTTTCCTGTGCTATAGAGCAGGAAGTTCCCTCTAGTGGCTGTCTAATAGACAGCCACTAGAGGTGGAGTTAACCCTGCAAGGTAATTATTGCAGTTTATAAAAAACTGCAATAATTACACTTGCAGGGTTAGGAGTAGTGGGAGTTGGCACCCAGACCACTCCAATGAGCAGAAGTGGTCTGGGTGCCTGGAGTGTCCCTTTAAGAGCTCCCCCTCCCACCCCCCAAAACATCAGTGAGCCACCACCATGCTTCACAGTGGGGATGGGTTTTCTTTTCACTATAGGCCTTGTTGACCCCTCTCCAAACATAGCGCTTACGGTTGTGACCATAAAGCTCTATGTTGGTCTTGTCACTCCAAATTACAGTGTGCCAGAAGTTGGGAGGCATGTCAAGGTGTTGTCGGGCATATTGTAACCAGGCTTTTTTGTGGCTTTGGAGCAGTAAAGGGTTCTTTCTGGCAACTCGACCATGCAGCCCATTTTTGTTCAAGTATTGTCGTATTGTGCTCCTCTAAACAACCACACCATCTTTACCCAGAGCAGTCTGTATTTCTCCTGAGGTTACCTATGGGGTTTTCTTTGTATCCTGAACCATTCTTCTGGGAGTTTTGGCTGTAATCTTTGGTATCAAGAGATCCCTGAATTTTCAACTTCTTAAAGGGACACTCCAGGCACCCAGACCACTTCTGCTCATTGGAGTGGTCTGGGTGCCATCTCCCACTACCCTTAACCCTGCAAGTGTAATTATTGCAGTTTTTCATAAACTGCAATATTTACATTGCAGGGTTAACTCCACCTCTAGTGGCTGTCTATTAGACAGCCACTAGAGGTCACTTCCTGGGTTCTAGCACAGGTTTCCTGAGCTAGAGCGTCGCTGGACGTCCTCACGCTGTGTGAGGACCTCCAGCGTCGCTCAAAACCCCATAGGAAAGCATTGAAATTATTTTTCAATGCTTTCCTATGGGGAGACGTAATGCGCATGCGCGGCATTTCCGCGCATGCGCATTAGGTCTCCTCGGCCGGTGAGCGAGATTAGTCTCGCCCACCGGCCGACATAATCATTAGGAGGAGCGTCGCGGAGGCGGAGACAGCGGCGACGGACATCGCCGCTGTCCCAGGTAAGTGACTGAAGGGGTTTTCACCCCTTCAGTAACCGGGGATTGGGGGGTGGGAGGGAGAGGGACCCTCCAGTGCCAGAAAAACGGATCGTTTTTCTGGCACTGGAGTTTCCCTTTAATAAGTGATTGAACAGTACTGACTGGCATTTCCAAGGCTTTGGATATCTTTTTATATCCTTTCCCATCTTTATAAAGTTCCATTACCTTGTTACACAGGTCTTTTGACAGTTCTTTTCAGCTCCCCATGGCTCAGTATCTAGCCTGCTCAGTGCATGCACGTGGGAGCTAACAAACTCATTGACTATTTATACACAGACACTAATTGCAAATTAAAAAGCCACAGGTGTGGGACATTAACCTTTAATTGCCATTTAACCTGTGTGTGTCACCTTGTGTGTCTGTAACAAGGTCAAACATTCAAGGGTATGTAGACTTTGGATCAGGGCCATTTGGGTGATTTCTGTTATCACTATGATTAAAAAAGGAGCCAAACAAATATGTGATAATAAATGACTTCATATGATCACTATCCTTCAATAAAATACTTGTTTTGCATGAGTTTGCAGTACACCGACTGACCCATTTAAAGCACTGTTTTGGTTTGTCTGATGTGTTTCCCGAATCGGTCTTTTGGCACCAAAATTCTGCTGAGCCAGACCGAGATATGCCAATTTTGGACTGACGGAAAATCTTCCTATTTTAACAAAAAATGGTTCAGCCGAGCCACATTTTCTCGCCGTGACCTACCATCTGACCTACAGCAATCTTCACTTCTCTCCACTCAGTATTCTTCACAGAACGTTCCCTAATGAAAGAAGAAAACAGTTATAAAAATAACCTTTTCAGAATTTGTCTAAAATCTATATTTTGTTGATATTCTCTATACATACAAATTTAAATCCATATTTTATTGATATTCCCTTCGTAATCAGGACGTCTCTGATATATAAAAATGCCAACTGACAGCAGATTAGACTTTGCTTAATTCCTATGGGCTGGATTCACTTACTGAATGGCAAATCCATTGAAGTGTCTGGAAAGCTGCTAATCAAATACTTACCTCTACCCCGCGCTTCAAATACTTACCTCTACCCAGCCAATCAAATACTTACCTCTACCCTGCGCTTCCTATACTTACCTCTACCGTGCTAATCAAATACTTACCTCTACCCTGCCAATCAAATACTTACCTCTACCCTGCGCTTCCTATACTTACCTCTACCGTGCTAATCAAATACTTACCTCTACCCTGCCAATCAAATACTTACCTCTACCCTGCTCTTCAAGAACTTACCTCTACCCTGCGCTTCAAATACTTACCTCTACCCTGTGCTTCAAATACTTACCTCTACCCTGTGCTTCAAATACTTACCTCTACCCTGCGCTTCCTATACTTACCTCTACCGTGCTAATCAAATACTTACCTCTACCCTGCCAATCAAATACTTACCTCTACCCTGCTCTTCAAGAACTTACCTCTACCCTGCTCTTCAAGAACTTACCTCTACCCTGCGCTTCAAATACTTACCTCTACCCTGTGCTTCAAATACTTACCTCTACCCTGTGCTTCAAATACTTACCTCTACCCTGTGCTTCAAATACTAACCTCTACCCTGCGCTTCCTATACTTACCTCTACCGTGCTAATCAAATACTTACCTCTACCCTGCCAATCAAATACTTACCTCTACCCTGCTCTTCAAGAACTTACCTCTACCCTGCGCTTCAAATACTTACCTCTACCCTGTGCTTCAAATACTTACCTCTACCCTGTGCTTCAAATACTTACCTCTACCCTGCGCTTCCTATACTTACCTCTACCGTGCTAATCAAATACTTACCTCTACCCTGCGCTTCAAATACTTACCTCTACCCTGCGCTTCAAATACTTACCTCTACCCTGCGCTTCAAATACTTACCTCTACCCTGCTCTTCAAGTACTTATCTCTACCGTGCTAATCAAATACTTACCTCTACCCTGCGCTTCAAATACTTACCTCTACCCTGCTCTTCAAGTACTTATCTCTACCGTGCTAATCAAATACTTACCTCTACCCTGCGCTTCAAATACTTACCTCTACCCTGCTAAAATGACCCAGCTCTATATTCCTGCAGATTTCTAATATGCATGGATTACTAAACCCCAACACGTACAGTTTTAACAGGAAGTTTGAAAATAATAAAAAACGAAGCGGTGGAGGAGGGCACTGGAAATAAACCATTTAGGACCTTGAATTATCTTCAAACAGTTGTTTGCCCCCTGTGGAATGTAGGATATATGGAATGAAAACTTGTAACAGGTATTAACTATGTTGCAAATACCTGCTATTCTGTGCCAGCTTCAAACTTAGCTTGAAAAACGGTTATTCAATTAAAAAAAAACATAAAACAACAATTAAAAAAAAAACCTTAGTGTACCAAGTGGTGACATCTTACTTTCACATAAAACATATATATAGTATCCAATGTTATTTGATAGGCAGATACAGCTTCTCAGTCAATCCCATTTAATAGCTCTCAAAGCACACCAGCACCACCTAGTGTATATATGCAATAAATGCATCTATATATTCACCTTAATCTAATTTATTTAGATAATCCTAATATAATATTATTATAAAATAAATGCAACACATTTCATGATAAAACATTTTTTGACATTCATGAATTGATTTATTTTCACATTAAATGTATCACAAGAACATTCCTGACATTAAAAACGATATGCCTACACCTATATCCTCTCCAGTCCGGTTTATATATGCGTCTTTGCTACGTTCCACACAGCATAGGATACTTTTAATAATTCCAGGTCGCATCTATTCTTGTAACAAGGAAAAGTGCCCTTTTTTTCTAATTTTTTAATTAGGGTGAGGCCCTGGGACACCCCTGGAGTGTCTAACTGGTTTCGGGTAATTTGTTGATCTCAGTCCCTGTATTAGTGTGTGGTTTTTTTTTTTGTTTTGTTTTTTTACTCTGAGAAATAACATTCTACCTTTGACCTTGTAAGAGTGTCTATATAAACAATGTGTATTTCTGTCCGTCGATGTGAGTCTATGTCTGCTTGTTTATGTGTTGCTGTCTGTATCTGTTTTTCTATGTGTACATACATGGTATAGTTACTTGCTATATAAAAGCTCTTTGCATGTGGGATTCCAGCCCAGGTTATAGATCAGAAGGACAGGGCCTGGAAGAGGCCACAGCAGGAATATAGATAGATGCCATGCGGTAAAGTTTGTGGGAGGTATCAAACATTGGGTCTTGGGTGGGAATGGGTGAGGTCATGGCAGGTGCCAAATTGTCAATGTTTTAGAACCCAGCGACATACCTTTACTGATATAACATCAATGTGCTGCTAACTCAAGTCTCTTCCCTGAGATATTTACAGTCAGTATCTCACTAAATCCTGAAATAAACAATCCAGCTGCAGCTTCCAGAAGCCAGCAGTTAAATTATCAAACTGTTAGTAAAATCTGTAAAAAAAACAAAACAAATAATAAACAAAAGACAGGACCTCTGTGTTCCAGGAATGGAATTAAATAAAATTGACTCTAATCTGATAGATCTAGAATAATAGGACAGATACATATCGCTGCATCTTAGAGGGGCTAAGCTTAATGCGATGCTTACAGACAGGGGAGGTGGTGGCCTGGTAGCAGATACAATAGTCAGGACAAAGCGAGATCATGGGTGCACACCATGAGAAGCCAAGCCATCAAGGTAAGAGTAGACAGAAAAAAAGTGGACAAACTGGGTCACTAAACCAAGATAGACATCATAACGCGTTACTGGGAATAAAGAGAAACCACAACAGGACAATGGGTTCAGACTTCTGCAGGATTCATGTAGATAGTATTCTCTGCTCATTCATGTTGCCCTGGATATACGTGTGCACCGCAGTTAGTATGACGCAAATGTGGTGCATGTTTTGCTTGGAATTAAAGGACATGGTGTATCCTGCATCAAAACTGTCACTAAAATGAGGCATATTTTGGTAAATGATACAGGAGGTCACAGGTAACATTGCATTAGGGATGTGTTATGAATTCCGATCAAGATGCAATCACCTCTTTCTTCCCCATCTAAAGCAGAATAGGAGGACATGAAGCAATGAGAAGGACTTCTCAACACTATTTCAGGGAGATCCTGCCCACTGTTCCAAAGTCTATCACGGAAGTATTGATATTACCAAATGGATACTCCTGTCTTGTGTATAAGGGAATGGATCACTGGGCAAGACAGTGCTTGTCTCCCCTCTATGTGTCTCCTTCATGCTTGTTCCCCATTTGGCAAGGGTAAGATTGGCAATGAGGGACTAGCATTAGGCATTAATGGAAAAAGGAAAATGTTTTCCCTAAAAGCAATTTATTTTCTAACATTTTACCCATTGATGTAATTCCTTCTCCTCCTCTTCCCTAGTCTCCCTCTGCTCCCTTTCCCTAATGTTAATCCTCATATTTTCCCCTTCCCTAGTCCCCCTCTCTTCCTTTTTCCTCATACAGCCCCCCCTTTCCTCCATTTTCCTAATATTAGTTCCCCTCCTCTTCCTTTTCCTAATTCTAGCTACTCTCTTTCCTTCTCTCTTTTTTTTTTTAATTTTTTGTTTTATTGAGGTAAAGCATTCATTAACAGCTTTGCAAGTGAGTGTAGCACAAGTACTACATAAGCAACATCACATAAGTGAGATGTAAAACTTCCTACCTCTTTTTGTGGTTAGTATAACAGAAGAACACATATTGTCTGACATTGTGTGATCTGTATTTTATGCTAATGGTGTCCTACGGTATGTAGGAGGCCAAAGTCGAGTATGATTTAATGGTCGGTAAGTTAGAAGTGGCATTCTGCATGTCAAGCGGTAGTGATTGGCTTCCAGTGGACTCCCCTTCCAAGCAGAGGAATGATTTATGTTTTTAGAGTTTTCTAGTCCGTCTGCTCTGGTGTGGTTTAGTTCTACGGTAATGCGCTTTTGTCAGGGACAATGTGCAGGACATTAAAGGTGGCAGCTGCCAAGTCAATTGATGCCATTTGCGAGGGCTGTAGTTACATTGTGACGTGGGGCAAGATTGGGAGAATCATGAGTCTGAGTTGATGTTCCAAAATATAGGGATGACCCCTAACCATGGGGAACACGGGGGAGGGAGAGATTAGAAGGGAGAATTGCCTTCTCTTAATGCTGTCCCCCTATCGTTGCAGCCATTCTCCTAATTCTAGTCCAACTCTCTTCCCTTTCCATACCTAATCTGTCAATCTACTCTTTTGCCTTTTTGAAACTGTTCTAAGCTCTTCTCTCTCTGTAACAATCTCCCTTGTGCATACAGCTCCTAATTGGATCTGCGTTTTATATTTAACCGTGTTCATTGAGGCAATGTATTTCAATGGACATTGTATAATGTTTACATGATTAGATGGGCTAAACTAGAACATGTTCAAACGTACATAAAAAAAAAGAAAAGTAAAAAATGGTGCTACAATATTGTTCAAAAATATTAAAAAAGGTGTAATAAATGATTGTGTAAACAGAAAAAGCAGCACCTAAAGTGCAATAGCCCATAAATACACTCTTCAAATCTAAAAACATCAGATAAAGTGCGCCGTGTCTTTAAGACTTGAAAACTTTTTTTTTACAAACCAGTGTAAAATGATATAAATTTTAAAGTGCATAAACATGTATAAAGTGTTCATGTGCATGAGTTTGTTGTGCTGTGCACACCTGTGCCAAAGTGCATAAAGTGAAAAATATAAACACTTACAACAATATGTTGTTAAAATTGCAGGCAACTTATCTCTTCTGAGTTGTCACTCAAAGATACAAACACAGAAAAAAACATAGTGTGATCCTTTTAACAAACAATGTAAGTGTAAAGTGATGAGCCTGCTCTAACTTTCAGCGCAGGTAGACCTCTATTAGGTTCAGAGATGCAGGAGAAGACGCCTGCCAGAGGCACAGTAGAAATTCTTTATTCACATAACACTTTAAAAGAAGGTCCCCACTCCACCTCCTTCTTTCGAATGTGTCCTTTGTAGAGTCTTTAGACCTTTCAGTTTGCTACCGGCTACAGAACTACAGATCTTTCCAATAACTCACACAAGCACTTCCGGGAGGTGGGGGTTAGCATCCGGACCTCGTGACGACATGATGTGGAAGTGCGTGATGACGCATTTCGCCCATCGGCTTCCTCTGATCACTTCCTCATCTCCTGTCAGTCTGTATTTAAAGTCCGCTCACCTGGGTGGGTTTGTATCAGCAAACAAAATCATTGGACAATCATAAAAAAACATTCCATGCATACATTTTTGAGTCTGTGTGTTAAGTCTCCTCTCAAGTCCAATAATCCATGACATCTAACAAACACTGATATTAATAGTGGCATATCACCTAAATGTCGCAAAGAGCAAAATTTACTTAAAAGCTAAAAACTCACAGGGCATAGACTACTACGACTGAAAATCCCTGTTTCTTGGCCACTAAGAGATCAGCATTTTTACTGCTTTACGATTTCTTTTTCTTTTTCACACTATATTCTTTTTCTTTACTTTCCTATCCACTCTATCTACTCTGCAAGCACACTAGACTTGCAACCCGGCAGGAGGAGAAAAAGGCTAGAGTACAGCTAAGATTCTGTAGCAGTACTTACCCTCTCCAGGGGCCGGCCGGGGTCCTCTCTTCTCGCCGCGCGCGGTCCTGCTCCTGCACGAGCCGCGTGCGGCTCATCCAACGACGAGATCAGTCAAGCGAGCAGTGACCGCGAGAAGCGGTCACGTGTTCCGCCTGACACTAAGAGCGCGCCGCGCGTCTCGGGCGCGCTCTTAAAGGGACAGTGGGAGACAAAATTAGAATCAGTCTCCCATTGGCCCCTGTCATGCCACGTTCCCCATACACTCACGTTTTGGGGGCGTGGATATGACAGGGGCCAATCAAAGTGAACATTAGGGTATTTATACTCACCTGTTTCCTTTGCACCTTGCCCTATCGTTACATAGTTACATAGTTACATAGCTGAAAAGAGACTTCCGTCCATCAAGTTCAGCCTTCCTCACACCTGTTTTTTGCTGTTGATCCAAAAGGCAAAAAAAAAAAAAACCCAGTTTGAAGCACAATTTTGCAACAAGCTAGGACAAAAAATTCCTTCTTGACCCCAGAATGGCAGTCAGATTTATCCTTGAATCAAGCAGTTATTACCCTACATTGAAAGATTATATCCTTGAATATTCTGTCTTTGCAAGTATGCATCTAGTAGCTGTTTGAACATCTGTATGGACTCTGATAAAACCACTTCTTCAGGCAGAGAATTCCACATCCTGATTGTTCTTACAGTAAAAAAACCTTTCCTTTGCCTTAGACGAAATCTTCTTTCTTCCAGTCTAAACGCATGGCCTCGTGTCCTATGTAAAGTCCGGTTTGTGAATAGATTTCCACACAATGGTTTGTATTGGCCCCGAATATATTTGTATAATGTTATCATATCCCCTCTCAGGCGACGTTTTTCTAAACTGAATAGGTTTAAATTTGTTAACCTTTCTTCATAGCTGATATGTTCCATTCCTTTTATTAATTTTGTAGCCCGCCTCTGCACTTTTTCTAGTGCCATGGTATCCTTCTTTAGAACAGGTGCCCAAAATTGCACAGCATATTCAATATGTGGTCTTACCAGTGATTTATAGAGAGGCAAAATGATATTCTCGTCCCGAGAATGAATGCCCTTTTTCATGCATGACAATACCTTACTGGCCTTGGCCACTGCTGATTGACATTGCACATTGTTGCATAGTTTGTTGTCTATAACAATTCCCAAGTCCTTTTCGTGTGTTGTTATCCCTAATTCACTTCCATTAAGGGTATACGTTGCTTGTGTATTCTTTACGCCGAAGTGCATAACTTTGCATTTTTCAACATTAAATTTCATCTGCCATTTGAGTGCCCAGTCCTCCAGTCTATCTAAATCCTTCTGCAGCAAAGTAATATCTTGCTCACATTGCATTATTTTACAAAGTTTTGTGTCATCTGCAAACACTGAAACATGACTTTCAATGCGGTCTTCAAGATCATTTATAAAAATGTTAAATAGAAGGGGTCCCAGAACAGACCCCTGAGGGACACCACTTGCCACCTCTGTCCAGCTTGAAAATTTACCATTAACGACAACTCTTTGTATTCTGTTTTTAAGCCAATGTTCTACCCAAGAACAAGCATTTTCATCGAGACCGATTTCCTTGAGTTTGAACACTAATCTTTTGTGTGGAACTGTATCAAATGCCTTGGCAAAATCCAAATAGATCACATCCACTGCAACACCCTGATCTATACTTCTACTTACTTCTTCGTAGAACGCAATCAAGTTAGTTTGACATGACCTGTGCTTCATAAAACCGTGCTGATTTTTGCTGATAACCATATTCTTCTCAAGGAATTCTTGAATATTATCCCTTAATAACCTTTCAAATATTTTACCAGCCACAGAAGTTAAGCTCACAGGTCTATAATTTCCAGGCAAGGATTTTGAACCCTTTTTGAATATAGGAACCACATCTGCCTTCCTCCAATCCTCCGGAACACTTCCTGAAAGAAAAGAATCTTGAAAGATTAAAAACAGAGGTTCACTTATTTCTACACTTAGTTCCTTAAGTACACGTGGATGGATACCGTCAGGCCCTGGAGCTTTGTTTATATTAACTTTCTTTAGTTGCTGCAGCACATTGTCTTGAGTTAACCAATTACAATTATTCTGCAAGTTTTTAGTAGCAATCATTTGCACATCTATTGCCATGGGTTCTTCTTTAATATATACGGAGGAGAAATAGTTATTTAGAATTCCTGCCTTTTCTTGGTCTTCATTAACTAACACCCCCGTTTCAGTTTTAAGTGTACCTATACTTTCATTTTTGGGTTTTTTGGAATTTATGTACTTAAAAAATGCTTTGGGGTTGGTTTTGCTCTCTTTAGCTATCATTTTTTCATTTTGAAGTTTAGCAAGTTTAATTGCCTTTTTGCACGCATTATTTGCTTTCTTATATCTTTTATAAGATGCATCTGATTTGTCTGATTTAAATGCTTTAAATGCCCTTTTCTTATTTTTAATCTCTTGTTTTACTTCTCTACTAAGCCACATTGGTTTTAATTTGTTTCTTTTATACTTATTTCCCAATGGTACATACTGAGAAATGTACCTTTCTAATATTTGTTGGAAGATGATCCATTTATCCTCAGTGTTCTTTTCACTAAAGAGGTTATGCCAGTCAATATATTGTAAAGCTTCCCTTACCTTATTGAAATTGGCCTTTTTAAAATTATATGTTTTAGTATACCCCATGTGCTTTTGTTTTTTTGAGTTTATTTCAAAGGACACTATATTGTGATCACTATTTCCCAAGTGCTCACCTACTTGAATGTTGGTCAAAAGATCAACGTTGTTTGTTAAAACCAGGTCCAGACAAGCGTCCATTCTAGTTGGTGCTTGTACAAGTTGTGACATGAAGTTACATAGTTACATAGTTACATAGTTAGATAACTGAAAAGAGACTTGCGTCCATCAAGTTCAGCCTTCCTCACACCTGTTTTTTGCTGTTGATCCAAAGGGCAAAAAAAAAAAAACCCAGTTTGAAGCACAATTTTGCAACAAGCTAGGACAAAAAATTCCTTCTTGACCCCAGAATGGCAGTCAGATTTATCCTTGAATCAAGCAGTTATTACCCTACATTGAAAGATTATATCCTTGAATATTCTGTCTTTGCAAGTATGCATCTAGTAGCTGTTTGAACATCTGTATGGACTCTGATAAAACCACTTCTTCAGGCAGAGAATTCCACATCCTGATTGTTCTTACAGTAAAAAAACCTTTCCTTTGCCTTAGACGAAATCTTCTTTCTTCCAGTCTAAACGCATGGCCTCGTGTCCTATGTAAAGTCCGGTTTGTGAATAGATTTCCACACAATGGTTTGTATTGGCCCCGAATATATTTGTATAATGTTATCATATCCCCTCTCAGGCGATGTTTTTCTAAACTAAATAGGTTTATATTTGTTAACCTTTCTTCATAGCTGATATGTTCCATTCCTTTTATTAATTTTGTAGCCCGCCTCTGCACTTATTCTAGTGCCATGATATCCTTCTTTAGAACAGGTGCCCAAAATTGCACAGCATATTCAATATGTGGTCTTACCAGTGATTTATAGAGAGGCAAAATGATATTCTCGTCCCGAGAATGAATGCCCTTTTTCATGCATGACAATACCTTACTGGCCTTGGCCACTGCTGATTGACATTGCACATTGTTGCATAGTTTGTTGTCTATAACAATTCCCAAGTCCTTTTCGTGTGTTGTTATCCCTAATTCACTTCCATTAAGGGTATACGTTGCTTGTGTATTCTTTACGCCGAAGTGCATAACTTTGCATTTTTCAACATTAAATTTCATCTGCCATTTGAGTGCCCAGTCCTCCAGTCTATCTAAATCCTTCTGCAGCAAAGTAATATCTTGCTCACATTGTATTATTTTACAAAGTTTTGTGTCATCTGCAAACACTGAAACATGACTTGTCATTTAACAAGTTTAAAAACCTAATTCCCTTTGCTGAGCTACTAGTCCCTATGTCCCAATTTATGTCTGGGTAATTAAAATCTCCAATAATTAAAGTGTTACCAAGATTTGCAGCTTTCTCAATTTGCTCAAACAGCTGTTGTTCCTCGTCAATATTAACATTAGGTGGTTTATAACATATCCCAACCAATAGTTGGTTTCCCTTCTTTTCCCCCAAGCAGATATTTACCCATAAAGCTTCCACATTTTCCTCATCGCATTCAATTTGCTTAAGATTTGGCTTTAAATCATGGTTGACATACAAACATACCCCACCACCCTTCTTGTTTGGGGGGTTTCTGTTCAGTTCCCTTTAGTGCTTGTATCGTTCAGTTGTTTTTTTGGTGCTTGACCTTGGCTTTGTTCCTGACTCCGCTCTCTCTTTATCCTTGCTTGTTTATCCGCCGGTTTGTCTTCCTGTGTACCAGTCCTTGGCTTGTTCTACTTTACGCTGTCTCTCCGTCCCCTTGACCTCGGCTTGTTCTGGACTCTGTCTTTTCTTGTTCTCGTCTAAGTCCGGCCATTCTAAGGTCCGGTAAGACGAATCCTGGTTTCTTGTCTCTTGACTATCTGGACTATTCCTGCGTGTTGGGGTATATTACCGTGACATTACGATAGGGCCATGGACCCCGCAGGTTTAGGACAACAGATGGCCACTCATGAGGCTAGATTCGCAGAACAGGATCACCGTATGGATCAAATGGCTCAAGCCATCCAGACACTGTTATCCAGAACAGCTCCGGTACCTGTACCTGCGCCTCCTGTAACCCCTGTACCAGACACAGCTAATATGCCTAATGCTTCAGCACATCTAACCCCGCCACCTAGGTATGGAGGGGACGCTAAGACATGTAGGGGATTCCTTAATCAAGTGGAATTCCACTTTGAAATGTACCCACGTTCATTTCCCACTGATAGATCTAAGGTGGGTTTTCTTATGCACCAGCTTACGGATAAGGCACTTGAATGGGCAAATCCTATTTGGGAGGCTAATGGACCTATGGTACACGATTTCAATAGCTTCCTCACAGCGTTTCGTAGAACATTTGACACGACTAAAAGGTCAAAGAATGCCGCCAGGTCGTTAATGAGAATTAAGCAAGGATCTAAATCTGTAGCCGATTATGCTATTCAGTTCCGTACCCTTGCCTCACAGGTAGATTGGACTAACAATGGGCTTACTACTGCGTTTATGGAAGGTCTGTCTGAAACTATGTTAGATGAGGTAGCAGCTAAGGACCTCCCTGTACCCCTAGAGGACCTTATTGACTATCTCATCGATATAGATAACAGGATCCGTGACAGGTTATATACCAAGTCCAGAAATAGACGCTTTGTCCCCGTTAATTCACCTAGAGCTGAGACTCCCGAGGGATCTAAAGGGTCAGAGGAGGAACCTATGCAGTTAGGGGCTGCTAAACTTACTGACGCTGAAAAACGTTATAGGAGAAAGGAGGGACTTTGTCTTTATTGTGGTAGGAGGGGCCATATGAGACAAGAATGTCCCGTGCGTCCGGGAAACTATCGCACCTAAGACCGTATAGAGGACAGAAAAGGGAATGAGATACGGCTGTGCATAATCTAGAACAGGAACAGAAAAAGAAACATAGTGTGATACAGCAAAGTGAGAGACAATGCGCTTATACAATGTTGCACTCACGAGATCAAAGTGAATAAATCGCCAGAATAAAAGCCTGCCCGAATTGGTTTGGGTGGCTGTACGTCTCCACTCTCCACTGGAACTCCAAGCGGACCAAAGATGGAATGAGACTTCAATAGAGGTAGGTATGATAAATATGCAGATTTATTTGTAATAAGACAGGCTATAAAATTGTAGCCGTATTTTAGATAAAATAAAAGCAAAAACGAGGTCCTACGCGTTTCGTTCCTATGCAAAGGAACTTCCTCAGGGACCAAAATACAATTCAATAAAATCAATCAGTACAAAAAATGCATACAACATTATCCCCCCCAATAAGTCTCTATAAATAGGCCTAAGCCTTCAGTTCATTGGTGGATCCAGTGGGAGTTACCCTTGATTGATGACCCGGTTCAGATGTGAAATGTCCATCAGATTAGTTCTGGTTTGGAGAAGATGTTCCGACGAGTAATTCTGGCGCCAACCGATGAAACCGGAACCCGGAAGTAACACTCCGTTTGTACTTCCGCGTTCCATTGCCCTGTGCGTTCCAGCTCATAAGAAAAAGCAGTTAGACAGGTTGCCATCTAGAGGTCGCCCAGGATATAGCAATCCTGATATTAATGAGCAGTATAACATGTTTATAACAGGCGAACTCCTTTTGACAAAGGGTAATTGCAATCAGAATGGTTAGATTTGAAGGATACAGAACTTACAAATCAGTTTAGCATCAATCCAATACCCTCCCATTATAATTCAATGTTAAAAAATCTCAATTTGTCTTTTCTCAATAAAGTGCAATAGAAAAATAGTCTGATTCCGTTTATACTGTCAATATTTTGAAACTTTCTAATGTAATATTAATATAAAACTAAACTAGTCCACCACGTAAGTCATCTTACGGTTTAATTATTAATAGCATGTAAGAAAAAATAATAATAGTATATAATGACGTCATATTAATAGACAACTGGCAATTTAATAAGTGCTGTGCATAATTCATATTTCACTACTCAAAAAAAAAATTAAGAAAATATATTTACAAGGTATATACATCTGTGAAAACACCTTAATATGAACGATATCATCAAATACAATTTAGGTGTCAACCCATATTATGTGAATTTATTTAATACTGTATATCTATATATTTAGTGTATTGGAGAAGTTTGAATCATAGTCTCCATAGTACAAAGTGCTCCCAATGGTAAATCCTAAAAATTAGGTAATAACCTTCTATTAAATACCTTCAGTGAACCTGTTCCTTAAATTGTAATAATGTGAGTTTATCTCACGAGATACAAATTTCTTAACCCTTGTATAAAGGAGGGTAAGAAAATTGAAGACAAAAAGAAAAAGAAAAAAAAGGGGGGAAAAAGAAAAAGGAAGAAAATCCTTCTCATCAAGGCACCGCCGTGGGATAACCCAAGGGTTAAGACCAAGTTTAGTCAAGGAAACATATGAGATCTATGTCATGATTTAGTCCCTTGGGGTGAAGAGTCTGTAATTTATGAATCCAGAAGGTTTCACGTTGTGATAGTTTCTTGAGTCTATCTCCTCCCCTCCAGTAAGGTGATACTCTCTCAATTCCCACACACTTAAAGTTGGAAAAATAAAAATGGGGACATGTATTACAGTGGGTAGGTACAGAGTGAGTCTCAAGCTTCTTTTTGATATTATTGAGGTGTTCCATGAACCTTATCTTGAGAACCCTCTTTGTACGGCCTACATACTGCTTGCCACACAGACACTGCAGTAAATAAACGACAAAGTCTGTGTGGCAACCAATATCACTTTTGATGTTAAACTCTTCTCCCGTACTGTAACTGCAGAAAAGGTTTGTTCTAGGTACATGGCTGGTGGTACAAGCCTTACACGTGTTACATCCCCTAAAGGAGCCTGATGTCTCAGAGGCCTTTTGATTTCTTAGTTTGAGGGCATAGCTCGGAGCTAACATATTTTTAAAATTCCTATTCTTTTTATAAATGACTGTGGGTAATTGTGGTAGAGTGGTCCCCAACACTGGATCCTGTAATAAGATCGGCCAATGTTGTTGTAGACATCTTTTGATTTTATTATGATCAG
This sequence comes from Pelobates fuscus, assembly GCF_036172605.1. Lineage (NCBI taxonomy): Eukaryota > Metazoa > Chordata > Amphibia > Anura > Pelobatidae > Pelobates > Pelobates fuscus. Next base: position 45,514,041 of record NC_086322.1, on the reverse strand, counting down.
TATTGTATTGAGTTAAAAAAGCTAAAGAAAATTTTCTCTCATCCTTAGGCATATCAATCTGGGGTTTGTCCCCCAGTAACTTGTTTCTATTAACCTGTTTAGCTAACCGGATCTCTCTCTCTAGAGTATTCTTTTTGTAGCCTTTCTCTATTAGTTTATTTTTAACGTGTGTAGATTGAATGTTGAAATCCTGGCTATGGGAGCAATTGCGCCTTAGGCGTGTGAATTGGCTTTTCGCAATGCCCCTAAGCCAGGGTTTATGATGGCAGCTTCGCCGATGGACAAACCCATTCCCGTCAGTGGGTTTGAAAAAGCACTTGGTTTTAATCTCTCCCTTATCAAGGAACAAGGTGAGGTCCAAAAAATGGATCACATCCTTGTTCCAGACAGGGGACAGTACCAGGTTATAGGTATTGGAATTAAGAAAATTAACAAAATCCTGAAATAAAGAAGAGGAACCTCGCCAAATAATAATAACGTCATCTATGTACCGCCGCCAGAGCACCAGGTTCTCCCTCCAGTCATGACCAGACCACATGTACAGATCTTCCCAACGTCTCATGTAGGTATTGGCATAACTGGGGGCGAACCTGGTGCCCATGGCGGTCCCCGTAGTTTGTAAATAAAATTCACCATTAAAATAAAAATAATTGTGCTTCAAAATAAAATTAACCGCACTCAAAAGGAATTGCTGGAGATTAACTGCTAAATTGGTGTCCTGTGTCATAAAGTGATTTAATGCCTCCACTCCTAGTTCATGATTGATCACTGTGTAGAGAGAGGTCACGTCCAGCGTGGCCCAACTGTACTCAGCATGCCACTCAATGGACTCCAACTCTTGCAAAAAAGATTTGGTGTCCTTAATATAGGACAATGCTCCTTGAGCATATTTTTGCAAGAAGGAGTCCGCAAAAGCTGACAGATTCGCCGTGAGTGAGTTCACACCGCTGATTATTGGGCGTCCTGGGGGGTTGGGTAATCTTTTATGTGTCTTGGGAAGAAAATAAAAAATAGGAATAACTGGATTTTTTCTAAACAGAAAGGTGGGATCATTATTGAGGATAACATATGTTTTTTTATCTCCCAAAATGTTGGAGGCTTCCTCCAGATAGTAGGCAGTAGTCATAAGAACAATCCCCCCCCCCCCCTTTATCGGCCTCTTTTATTACAATGTCATCTCTTTCCATTAAGTTTTTTAAAACACTATTTTCCCTACGTGTAAGGTTATAGTCACGTGATTTATGTTTGGTTGCAAGAGTGTGAAGCTCCTTTTCAACCATATGTTCAAATGTCTCCAAGTAGGGTCCCTTACTGGGAACTGGGAAGAAGTGTGATTTAGGTTTGAATTTATGGTGGATAGTGTTCCTATCATTTGTATCCACCTCGGTGCCTGGATGGGAAGGATTTAACAAAAAATGCCTTTTGACCGTCAAAGAACGTATGTATTTCTTGAGGTCAATATATAAGTTAAAATCATTAGCTGCCTGATTGGGAGCAAATTTCATTCCCTTCGAAAGTAAATTAATTTCCTCGTCGGACAGTGGTATATCCGTCAAATTAAAAATACCCTTTTCTTTTTCCCTGTCTTTTTGTCTGTGGTTACGGGGTTTTTGGGAAATCTCACTTAGTCCTCCGTTCGTACCCTTTTTGAAGGAGTCTCTAGTTGGAGAGCGGAGAACCTGTTGGGATGTTCCCACGTATTTTCCCTGGGTTGGAAGTAGTTCATAATGTTTTTTTCTTTGGGACCTTTTAAACGTCCCTGAAAATTTTGTTCCCTTTCATTGGGCTGTGAATGGTTACCCCACTGGTTGGTGTAATTTCTAGTATTCTGTGTGCGAGGTTTGGCAATATCATTTCTTTCAGGAGATGTTCTCCCAGAGAATTGACGTGAGGATTTTTCCCTAGGGGGTGTTCTAAACCTTCTGTTAGTGATTCCCTGATGTGAGGGGTTAGGGCCTTTAGAGCCAATATGTGCTCCTGTTGGAGTTCTAGACCTTCCCCTATTATAGGGGGCTCTGGGTCTAATACCTCTATTAATGGTAGAACGTGTTTGTTTCCGAGATAATCGATTTAGAGTTATAACAGTATAAACGAAATCAGACTATTTTTCTATTGCACTTTATTGAGAAAAGACAAATTGAGATTTTTTAACATTGAATTATAATGGGAGGGTATTGGATTGATGCTAAACTGATTTGTAAGTTCTGTATCCTTCAAATCTAACCATTCTGATTGCAATTACCCTTTGTCAAAAGGAGTTCGCCTGTTATAAACATGTTATACTGCTCATTAATATCAGGATTGCTATATCCTGGGCGACCTCTAGATGGCAACCTGTCTAACTGCTTTTTCTTATGAGTTGGAACGCACAGGGCAATGGAACACGGAAGTACAAACGGAGTGTTACCTCCGGTTTCCGGTTTCATCGGTTGGCGCCAGAATTACTCGTCGGAACATCTTCTCCACACCAGAACTAATCTGATGGACATTTCACATCTGAACCGGGTCATCAATCAAGGGTAACTCCCACTGGATCCACCAATGAACTGAAGGCTTATCATACCTACCTCTATTGAAGTCTCATTCCATCTTTGGTCCGCTTGGAGTTCCAGTGGAGAGTGGAGACGTACAGCCACCCAAACCAATTCGGGCAGGCTTTTATTCTGGCGATTTATTCACTTTGATCTCGTGAGTGCAACATTGTATAAACGCATTGTCTCTCACTTTGCTGTATCACACTATGTTTCTTTTTCTGTTCCTGTTCTAGATTATGCACAGCCGTATCTCATTCCCTTTTGTGTCTATATATGTTGTAAAAGGTCGGGAACTGGGCCACGACCTTGAGAGGCTGTTTTAACTACATGAGATAAGTATAAGTATATTCAGATACTATTATTACTTATTTGGAGGTATCATATACATATATACTGTTTGTATTTTTTCGTATAGAGGACAGGCCTTGGGTGTGACATCAGAGTCCTCCCATTTGCCTCTTAATAAATTGCTTCTCCCTGTTTCCCTGCACCTTGGTAGTAACTGCATAGCAGGGAATATACTAGCCCTGGTTGATTCCGGAGCGGCCGAAAACTTTATAGATTCCAGTTTTGTCAAGGAGAATAACATACCCACTAGAGAGAAGGAGACACCCTTGGCCGTTGAGGCCATAGATGGTAGACCATTATGCTCTCCAGTTATCACACATGAAACTGTACCACTACATATGTCTACAGGGGTGTTACACTCTGAAACCATTCGGTTTCAGATCATTACTTCTCCTTCCTCTCACCTCGTGTTAGGGTATCCTTGGTTGCGTACTCATAATCCCACTATTGATTGGGAGTCAGGACAAATAGTTTCTTGGAGTGATGCTTGCCAAGAATATTGTATTGTTAAAATCACCCCTTTGAATTCTACTAATATTCCTCCCGTGCCTACGGTCATACCCCCTCAGTACTTGTCTCTTAAATCTGTTTTTGATAAAAGGGAGGCTGAAAAGTTGCCACCTCACAGGCCTTACGACTGTGCTATTAATTTACTACCTGGTACTATGCCTCCCAAAGGGAGAATATATCCTTTGTCTCCTCAGGAGAATCTTGTTATGGAGGAATATATTAAGGAATCTTTAGAAAAGGGATTTATAAGAAGATCCTCTTCCCCGGCAGGGGCTGGTTTCTTCTTTGTATCCAAGAAAGATGGCGAATTAAGGCCTTGTATTGACTATAGGGGCCCCAATAAAATCACCGTCAAAAATGCGTACCCCATACCTTTGATCACGGAACTATTTGATAGGCTTAAACATGCCACGGTTTTTACTAAATTGGACCTTAGGGGTGCTTACAATCTCATACGTATCAAAAAGGATCACGAATGGAAGACCGCATTCAATACCAGGAGTGGTCACTACGAATATACTGTGATGCCCTTTGGCCTTTGTAACGCCCCAGCAGTTTTTCAAGAATTTATTAATGATGTCCTACGTCAGTATATACATACATTCGTAATAGTATACTTGGACGACATATTAATTTATTCTACTGATTTACAGACTCATCACATGCATGTTAAATTAGTGTTGAGAACTCTTCTTGTTAACGGTCTCTATTGCAAACTCGAAAAATGTTCATTTGATCAATCAGAAGTATATTTATATAATCTCTGCCAAGGGTTTTCGTATGGATCCCAAGAAACTTTCTGCCATTATGGAATGGCCTCTACCTCAGGGTTTGAAAGCCATTCAGCGTTTTCTGGGGTTCTCAAATTATTATAGGCGCTTTATTAAAGGGTTTTCTGCCATTGTAGCACCTATAACCAGAATGACCAAGAAGGATGGTAATACTCATGTCTGGAAACCAGAAGCACTTGAGGCCTTTGAATTCCTGAAGGCTTCATTTGCCTCTGCCCCTATTTTAAAGCATCCTGTCCCTTCACTACCCTTTATTCTTGAGGTTGATGCCTCTGAGATTGGGGTAGGTGCTATCTTGTCTCAAAGAGATTCACCTGAAAAGCCGTTACACCCTTGTGGCTTCTTTTCCTGACAGACGTCCAAAGCAGAGAAGAATTATGATGTAGGCAATCGCGAACTCCTTGCTATCATTTTGGCGCTCAAGGAATGGAGACATCTACTAGAGGGTACTAGGGATCCCATCCTCATTTTAACGGATGACAAAAACCTCTCCTACCTTAGTGAAGCAAAAAGATTGTCTTCTAGGCAGGCCAGGTGGTCTCTGTTTTTGTCTCGTTTTAATTACATAATCACCTACAGACCAGGTGATCGTAATACTAAAGCTGACGCTCTGTCCAGACAATTCGAGACTACTGACAAACTAGAAATTGATGTTACCCCTGTCATTGCTCCCGACAGAATAATAGCTACTACTGTTCTTTCTATTTCTTCTTCCCTCTTACAAGCTATACAGGCTAAACAAAACATGGCTCCTGGGGAAAGGCCTGCTGATAAACTGTTCATTGATATACCCGAGAGACGAGACATTATGTCATTATATCATGACACTAGAACTGCTGGACACCCTGGTATTTCAGAATAGTTTCTAGATATTTCTGGTGGGCTTCCTTACGCAAAGATGTCACCGATTACGTTAATGCCTGTACTACTTGTGCCAGTATGAAGTCCTCCCACAGAGTTCCTTGTGGGTTGTTGCATCCGTTGCCCATACCCGAGAGGCCGTGGTCCAATCTATCCATGGATTTTATTGTTGAATTACCCCCTTCGAATGGTAAAACTGTCATCCTGATGATTGTGGATCGTTTTTCTAAGATGGCTCATTTTGTGTCTCTTGTCAAATTGCCATCATCCAAGGAACTTGCCTCTATCTTTGCCAGGGAGGTGTTTCGGTTGCATGGTATTCCCACTTCGATCGTGTCCGATAGGGGTAGCCAGTTTATCTCCAGATTCTGGAAAGCATTTTGTTCTGAGATGGGTATCTCCCTCTCGTTTTCTTCCGCTTACCACCCCCAGTCTAATGGTGCTGCTGAACGTGCCGACCAATCTCTAGAGCAGTATCTTCGTTGTTTCGTGTCCCACCATCAGAACAATTGGGCTGACCTTCTTCCTTGGGCTGAGTTTGCTCGTAATAATGCTGCTCATGAATCCTCCGGTAACAGCCCTTTTTACGTTGTTTATGGCCGGCATCCCGTGGTTCTTCCAGCTGCATTCTCCTTACAGGGCATGCCAGCTCTGGACGAACATTTGGCTGGTTTACGTAATACTTGGGAGCAGGTTTAGTGTTGTTTGGTGGATTCCGCTGCTCGCCAGAAGGTTCAGGCAGACAAGCATCGCAGGGCGGCTCCATCCTATGCTGTGGGGGACCGGGTTTGGCTTTCTACTCGCAATATTCGTCTTCGTGTGCCTTCTATGAAGTTGGCTCCTCGTTTTATTGGTCCTTTTCGTATCTTGTATGTGGTTAATCCTGTCTCGTATGCCTTGGATCTTCCTAGGAATCTACGCATTCCTAACGTGTTTCATACCTCCTTGTTAAAACCCCTCCTGTGCAACCGTTATACTCGGCATGTCCCTCCTCCCCCTCCGGTTTCTGTGGAGGGCCATGAGGAATTTGAAGTGGCTGCTATACTCGACTCTCGTTTTCTTCGGGGTCGCCTCCAATATCTGGTACATTGGAAGGGCTATGGGCCTGAGGAACGCAGTTGGATTTCCGCTGGCGCTGTTCACGCTCCTCGCCTTGTACGTTCTTTCCACGCTCGCTTTCCTGCCAGGCCTGCTCCTCCCCGCCCGGTGGGCGTGTCTTCAGGGGGGGTACTGTAGCAGTACTTACCCTCTCCAGGGGCCGGCCGGGGTCCTCTCTTCTCGCCGCGCGCGGCTCGTGCAGGAGCACGACGAGATCAGTCAGGCGGGCAGTGACCGCGAGAAGCGGTCACGTGTTCCGCCTGACACTAAGAGCGCTTCGCGCGTCTCGGGTGCGCTCTTAAAGGGACACTGGGAGACAAAATTAGAATCAGTCTCCCATTGGCCCCTGTCATGCCACGTTCCCCATACACTCACGTTTTGGGGGCGTGGATATGACAGGGGCCAATTAAAGTGAACATTAGGGTATTTATACTCACCTGTTTTCTTTGCACCTTGCCCTATCGTGATTTCTGTTCAGTTCCCTTTAGTGCTTGTATCGTTCAGTTGTTTTTTTGGTGCTTGACCTTGGCTTTGTTCCTGACTCCGCTCTCTCTTTATCCTTGCTTGTTTATCCGCCGGTTTGTCTTCCTGTGTACCAGTCCTTGGCTTGTTCTACTTTACGCTGTCTCTCCGTCCCCTTGACTTCGGCTTGTTCTGGACTCTGTCTTTTCTTGTTCTCGTCTAAGTCCGGCCATTCTAAGGTCCGGTAAGACGAATCCTGGTTTCTTGTCTCTTGACTATCTGGACTATGCTTGCGTGTTGGGGTATATTACCGTGACAGATTCGCAGATCACTCAAAGGGACTGGTGCAAATGGGCACAAACCTATCGAAAGATTGCTGTCACAGTCACTAATGTGTACAGTAACTATACCACCACTGTCGCTAAATAAGAACCTCATTGCGGCAATCAGCCTACAAAATCTACTCCGCAAAAATACTGCCATTGTATATAGTTGCATCTGCTTGAAAACATAAAAGAAAAATCCTGAGGACAATGCAAACAAGTCGCACAATGTATGTATAATGACGGTACTAACTACCCAAATTTGCTTTCTGTAACCCATAAACCGACATTGTACTGTCACAGCCTTGCATATGACTGTATTGTCCATCAGAGCAAAAATAAAGAATTAAAAAAAAAAAAGCTCAAAACTTCAAAAACTGTTGTTTAAGAGACTCAGCATAGACTTATTATTAAACATCACCAAACATATGTATTCAGAATTATATCTCAAAATCACATGAATATTTGGGCTTATACATGTGGTTATTTAAAAATAAATAAATCAATAAAGTACTGGATTTGTTTCACTGTAACAGCCTGTTTGATATGTGTTTGGTTATTGGGATTTGTTTATTGCATGCTCACTAAGTACTAAGCCATCCCTGCATATTTAAGCCGTAACTAATTCTGTCTCTCTAATGTTGTCCTGATTTTTCTCATGTTTGCCTGAAGTTACTTTCATTTTTCGGCAAATAACACCTTTTTAATAATGAGTTAGCTATTTTATGTTATTCCTGAGTCATTTTGTATTGCCTGCTGCTTACAACTCTGTAAGAGGCATGCCACTGGCCAAATACAAAGTGGAAATCACTGTTTAGAGGATGTGCCCCAAATGTCAAGCGGCATGCATTTATTTATGTAATTTTTCAAAGGGGTATAATCTAAAACTGCTTGCAAAATCTGCAGTTCTCTTGTCTGCTGCTTCTGCCTGCCCTCCCCATCTAACCCATCCCGGTCTTTCTGTGGCTGTCCAATCGCAGGCTTCCTGATCCAGTTCAATGATAAGTCTTTGCAAGGTGGGTGCTCTGGGCAGTTGCTGCCTTTTGAGTATGGCTCCGCTGGGCTGATCAGAAGGGGGGGGGGGGGGTTGATTTAGGGAGGTGTCAATTTGTACTGAAGACTGCAATTAAAAAAAAGTACACACTAAAGTGCTTTGGGGGTCTGGTTTTTCGGACATACCTCATACATCCACGGTCCTTAAGGGGTTAATACCCTCATTTGGCCAATCTCATGAGGTAATTGTAGTCCCTCATTATGTACATTATCTTTACCTCACATTAAGCCCTTCGGTTCACCAATATCTATTTAGGCGAGTTTAGGAGACACGTGGATGGCAGGAGACATAGAAGGGGGAGACACATGGAAGGGGAAGAAACATAGATGGCAGGGGTAGGGGACATGAATAGTAGGGTTACATGAGGGCAGAGGGTCAGCATACCTTAATGATGTAGGTCAAATGGTGTATGCTGACTCAGTCTTCGTATATGTCCCATTCACAACTACCGATCTCTTAAATTGGAAAACCCATAATTCCTCGTACACTGATAAACCACAAGCTATGACCGACCTGTTCACCTCAATAGTCCAGACGCATAATCCTACTTGGGCTGACTGCCAGCAATTATTAATGACATTATTTAACAATGAGGAGAGGACTAGGATAAACCAAGCGGCCATTAAAGCGCTGGAAGAAGAAGCCCGTACATTAAACCAAGCTAATCCAGCAGCATGGGCCACAGCCCATTATCCTAACGCTGATCCCGAATGGGATGTTAATGGCGCAGATATGGTTCATTTAAAAGCCTATAGAGACGCTATATTTGCTGGCATGAAAGCCGGAGGGAAGAAAGCTATAAATATGTCTAAGACGGCTGAGGTGATACAGAAAAGTGATGAACCGCCCAGTGTCTTTTATGACCGATTATTGGAGGCATACCGCTTGTATACCCCCTTTAATCCGGAAGCCCCTGAGAATTCCCGAATGGTAAACTCTGCCTTTGTCAGCCAAGCCTACGGAGATATTAAGCGCAAGCTACAAAAGTTAGAAGGGTTCGTAGGAATGTCCATCACCCAACTAATGGAGGTAGCTAATAAAGTTTACATGAATAGGGAATCAGAGAATAAGAAAGAGGAAGAGCGCAAGATGCGTAAAAAGGCGGACATGCTAGCGGTAGCGATCGCAGGCGTAGACAGACGGGGACCAGATAGAGGCGGCAGTAAGTGGAATAGGGAACCCCTGAGTAGGAATCAGTGTGCATACTGTAGAGAAGAAGGGCATTGGAGAAGCGAGTGTCCAAAAAGGGAGCAGTATGAGAGAGACCAACCCAGGGCAGGATATGGAAACTTTAGAGGTAGAGCGAGAGGTAGAGGAGGTCCCGGAGGGAGTAATGGTAATAGAGGAAGTGTAAGAGAAGATAGATATTATCCCGCAGCGCAGAGATCCCGCGATAGAGAAGATAGGGACTTTGTAGGATTGTCTGACACGGTCATGGATGACTATTGATACCGACCGGGCTCCATCCCCCTTGGCCGAGAGGAGCCTATGGTCGAAGTATCAATAGGGGGAAAAAGGAGTGCATTCATGATTGATACTGGTGCTGAACATTCGGTGGTGACTGACCTAGTTGCTCCTCCATCTGGAAGAACTATCACCGTAATAGGAGCAACTGGAAGAAGTGCTGCATTGTCTTAAAAGTCGACAATGTACATTGGGAGGCCACGTAGTGAAACATCAATTCCTTTATATGCCTGAATGTCCAGTCCAATTGCTAGGACGTGATTTGCTATCAAAACTACAAGCACAGATAACGTTCCTACCAAATGGAACAACATCCTTAAAGTTTAATGGACCTTCAGGTATTATGACTTTATCAATACCAAAGGAAGAAGAGTGGCGACTTTATACAGCGTTGACTAGCCAAAACCCTAGGAGTGATGAATCCTTATTCAACATACCAGGAGTTTGGGCAGAGAACAACCCACCAGGACTGGCCCGCAATATTCCACCCATTCGAATTGAACTAAAACTTGCGGTTTATCCAGTGAGCCTACGGCAATATCATATCCCGCAGAAGGCTAAGAAGAATATTCAATCGTATCTGGATAAGTTCATACGGTATGGTATCCTAAAATTCTGTACTTCCCCCTGGAACACCCCATTGCTGCCTGTTCAAAAGCCCGGTACAGATGAGTATCGCCCTGTGCAGGACTTGAGAGCAGTCAATGATGCGGTTGTAAGTATACACCCAGTTGTGCCCAATCCATATAACCTGCTTGCTTTAATTCCGGGCGGGGCTACCTATTTTACAGTCTTAGACCTCAAAGATGCCTTCTTTTGCCTCCGAATTGCTGCAGAAAGCCAATGTATCTTCGCTTTCCAATGGGAAAATGCTGTAACAGGCTCGAAACGCCAGATGACTTGGACAAGACTGCCCCAAGGGTTTAAAAATTCACCTACCCTATTTGGTTCAGCTTTAAGTCAAGACTTACTGGATTTCAAGTCCATCCCAGGAGAGTGTGTACTATTACAATATGTAGATGATTTGTTGATAGCCGCAGTTACAAGGGAAATATGTCAGCAAGCAACACACGATCTACTACACATTCTCTGGAAGGCAGGATACAAGGTGTCTAGGAAGAAGGCTCAGTTGTGTCTGCCAACTGTCAAATATATGGGATTCCATATCTCTGAAGGTCAAAGAATAATGGGGCCAGAGAGAAAAGAAGCTGTGTGCCAAATACCAATACCCAAGAATAGAAGACAAGTGCGAGAGTTCTTGGGGGCAGCAGGCTTCTGTAGGATATGGATTCCCAGTTATCGATATTGGCGAAACCTCTGTATGCAGCTATCAAGGGTACAGAACACGACCCCTTCCTATGGACCCCAGAACAGCAAAAGGCATTTGAAGATGTGAAGAAGGCTTTGATGAGTGCCCCAGCATTAGGTCTACCTGATCACACATGACCATTCTACTTGTATGTACACGAGCAAAGAAGAATGGCTATCGGAGTATTGACACAGTACTTGGGATCATGGCAAAGACCTGTTGCCTATATGTCTAAGCAACTGGATGCAGTGGCCAGTGGTCTTCCACCTTGTCTAAGAGCCGTAGCTGCAGCCACCCTGCTGGTAGCTGAAGCCGATAAACTCACCCTGGGTCAAGAACTTTATGTACGAGTCCCACACGCAGTACAGACGTTGTTGGATTACAAAGGCAATCATTGGTTCAGTAACAGCCGTATGACCAAGTATCAAGCAATGTTGTGTGAAAACCCAAGAGTGCATTTAGAGACTGTCAATACCTTAAATCCAGCTACCCTTTTGCCACAACCTACTGAAAGTCAACATGATTGTTTGGAGGTGATGGATGAAGTATTTTCAAGTAGACCAGATCTTCGTGACTTTCCCATCCAGAACCCTGATGTCCAATATTATACAGACGGCAGTAGTTATGTGAAAGAAGGGATTCGCTATGCAGGATATGCAGTAACAACGATAGACAAGGTGATAGAAGCTCGGCCACTGTCAAAAGGAACATCAGCACAGAAGGCAGAATTGATAGCACTAACACGAGCGTTACAATTGGCTGAAGGTTTAAGAGTAAACATCTATACGGACTCCAAGTATGCGTTTTTAACCACTCATGCCCACAGAGCTTTGTATAAAGAAAGAGGACTATTGAATTCAGAGGGCAAAGAAATCAAGTACGCAGCTGAAATACTACAACTATTGAAAGCAGTATGGGAACCAAAAGAAGTTGGTATTATACATTGTCGAGCGCATCTGAGAGGCGATGGTGATGTAACCAAAGGAAATCGGATGGCAGATAATGCAGCTAAGCGTGCCGCTGAATCAGGAAGACAGGAATATGTAGAACATATAGCTGCTCTTATACCGACTCCACTGTCTCAATGGACTCCAGTTTATACAGCTCAAGAAGAAGAGTGGTTAAAGACTGAACCTGGAAAATACCTGGAGAACAAATGGTATCAGTTAGAAGATGGGAGAATAGTTATTCCAGCATCACTAGCGGTAGAATTGATAGCACTAACACGAGCGTTACAATTGGCTGAAGGTTTAAGAGTAAACATCTATACGGACTCCAAGTATGCGTTTTTAACCACTCATGCCCACAGAGCTTTGTATAAAGAAAGAGGACTATTGAATTCAGAGGGCAAAGAAATCAAGTACGCAGCTGAAATACTACAACTATTGAAAGCAGTATGGGAACCAAAAGAAGTTGGTATTATACATTGTCGAGCGCATCTGAGAGGCGATGGTGATGTAACCAAAGGAAATCGGATGGCAGATAATGCAGCTAAGCGTGCCGCTGAATCAGGAAGACAGGAATATGTAGAACATATAGCTGCTCTTATACCGACTCCACTGTCTCAATGGACTCCAGTTTATAAAGCTCAAGAAGAAGAGTGGTTAAAGACTGAACCTGGAAAATACCTGGAGAACAAATGGTATCAGTTAGAAGATGGGAGAATAGTTATTCCAGCATCACTAGCGGTAGAATTGATAGCACTAACACGAGCGTTACAATTGGCTGAAGGTTTAAGAGTAAACATCTATACGGACTCCAAGTATGCGTTTTTAACCACTCATGCCCACAGAGCTTTGTATAAAGAAAGAGGACTATTGAATTCAGAGGGCAAAGAAATCAAGTACGCAGCTGAAATACTACAACTATTGAAAGCAGTATGGGAACCAAAAGACGTTGGTATTATACATTGTCGAGCGCATCTGAGAGGCGATGGTGATGTAACCAAAGGAAATCGGATGGCAGATAATGCAGCTAAGCGTGCCGCTGAATCAGGAAGACAGGAATATGTAGAACATATAGCTGCTCTTATACCGACTCCACTGTCTCAATGGACTCCAGTTTATACAGCTCAAGAAGAAGAGTGGTTAAAGACTGAACCTGGAAAATACCTGGAGAACAAATGGTATCAGTTAGAAGATGGGAGAATAGTTATTCCAGCATCACTAGCGGTAGAAATTGTCCAAAATTATCACAACGGGACGCATTCTGGAAGAGATAGTACAGAAGAATCTCTCAGAAAGCATTTCTACATACCAAGATTGTCCAACTTAACTCAAGCCATTGTACGAAGATGTGTAACATGTGCTAAAAATAATGCAAGGCAAGGACCAGTAAAGCCACCAGGAGTTCAGTATATGGGGGGACTCCCTATGTCCGATCTACAAATTGACTATAAAGTTATGTCTAAATCTGGTGGACATCGCTACTTACTAGTAGTTGTGTGCACATATTCAGGCTGGGTAGAAGCATGTCCTACTCGTACAGAGAAAGCAGGAGAAGTTGTGCGATTCCTGCTACGAGAAATAATACCCCGATATGGACTACCCTGCTCTATAGGATCGGATAATGGTCCAGCCTTTGTTCACCAGTGCCTACAACAACTGACTCATATGCTTGGTATTAAGTGGAGACTTCATACGGCATATAGACCTCAGAGTTCTGGTAAAGTAGAAAGAATGAATAGAACTATTAAGAATCAGTTGGCAAAGATGTGTCAGGAAACCCAACTCAAGTGGAATGTGCTTTTGCCCATAGCTCTATTGCGTATTCGAAGTACACCTACCAGAAGGATGGGTCTCTCTCCTTTTGAAATCATGTATGGGCGTCCACCTCCCGTACTTGGTAACTTAAGGGGGGATTTGAGTCAGTTGGGAGAAGGAATTACCCGGCAGCAGGTTGTAGAGTTGGGTAAAACTATGGAGGAGGTACAGAAATGGGTACAAGATAGATTACCTGTGAATATTTATCCCCCTGTTCATAGTTACCATCCAGGAGACCAAGTGTGGATTAAAGAGTGGAATAATATACAGTTAGGGCCTAAGTGGAGGGGTCCTTATGTTGCTCTTTTGTCTACCCCTACAGCAATAAAAGTGGCCGAAGTGACTCCGTGGATTCATCACTCCAGGGTTAAACCAGCAGCAGTAGATTCTTGGCAAGCTACAACAGATCCAGAGAATCCCTGCAAGATCCGGTTAAAGCGCACGACTCAGTCGGAGTGACGAGGAAATCTTGTGGATTACAATTATTGTTGTTACAGAGATTGGTACGTGAGTGTTTAGACGGCCATAATAACGCCTGTCCGCTCACCAACGTGTTATTAAAAGCCAGGAAAGTCTCGAAGGGACCCCTGTGAAGACGAGCAGAACTCTATTCCCTGCAGCCCTTACATCCTGGAAGCTGAGGTGCCATCGCACGGACGAAGACTGAGGATGCAGCCGACGAAAGAAGTGTTAATGATAATGTTTATTTATATGTCTTTTTATATTCAGGAATGTAAAGCGATATCAAGTGGTAGAAAGCCGTGGAATGTATGTGGGGATCTTAGGTGGGAGAGAACGTATGGGTCTAACGATAAATATATTTGTCCCAGTAGTAAAAATAAGTATGTAAGTCCTAGATGCCCAGATAGGGAATATAATTTCTGCCCATATTGGTCTTGTGTGGGGTGGGCAACTTGGGGACAGACAGCAGACCAGGATATGATTGTTACTAAGTTGCCTACCAAACCATACTGTAAGTCTATGGAATGCAACCCAGTCCATATTCTTATAAATAATCCTGACCAATTCCTAGACAGATATGGTAACTTATTTGGGTTTCAAATATATGGGACGGGTTTAGACCCTGGGACAATATTGTTTATAGGGATAGAGACCGATACTGTAGCATCCCAAACTCATCAGGTATTCCATTCTTTTTATGAAGAGATGAGTGTAGATAATAAGATTCCCCATAACGCTAAAAACCTGTTTATAGATTTAGCTGAAAGTATTGCTGGTAGTCTTAATGTAACCAACTGCTATGTGTGTGGAGGTACTAACATGGGAGACCAATGGCCTTGGGAAGCAAAGGAGGTAATGTCCGGTTCTGAGGCAGTTGAACAATTAATATCTACACAAGCCGATTATCAGATGAGTGTTAGAGGTAAATCTGAGTTATGTTTGCATAGCAAGGAAAGGAATAATGTTTAATACTTCTGTAGGAGAATTAACTTGTCTAGGGCAAAAAGCTTATGATGATGATACAAAGAATACGACTTGGTGGTCGGCTTCAAATGTCTCAGAACCATCTAACCCGTTTGCAAGATATGCCAATTTAAAGGACGTATGGTTTGACTTATCCATCACATCTAATTGGAAAGCCCCAGCAAATTTGTACTGGATCTGTGGTAAGAAGGCCTATTCGGAGTTGCCACAGGACTGGGAAGGGGCATGTGTGTTGGGTATGCTCAAACCATCCTTCTTCTTGTTGCCTATTGAAACAGGTGAGACTTTGGGAGTGTATGATGTGAATCATAGGAAGAAAAGAGGACCCATAGAGATAGGCGCCTGGGAAGATGATGAATGGCCTCCCCAGCGTATTATAGATTATTATGGACCACCCACTTGGGCAGAGGATGGTACTTTCGGATATAGGACCCCAATATATATGCTCAACCGCATTATAAGGTTACAGGCGGTGGTTGAGATAATTACTAATGAGAACACATTGCAGGTTTGAAAGAACTCCAGAGTGGCCTTTATTGCAGGGGGTGCAATTCCCTTTTAAAGCAGAAAAACGTCATGTACAGAGTCACAGTTAACATACAATATACATTCATCAATTGGTTAACAGTCTAAGGGGTCTTGTCTAAACCCACCCTACTGGGCGTGACCCCAGCATCATCACATGACATTTCTTTATATCCCAGCCCCAACGTGGCATGTTTCTATAGAGCTTTTAGTTGCACAAAGGAAGTGGGGGAGGAGTTAGTAAGGGAAGCTGTTACACGAGGCTTGCTCGAGGGGAAGGGGGGGGAGGTAGGAGGATGGGATGAATTTGCAGAGGAAACAGTTACTGAGCACACAGAAGGGGGGGGAGGGAATATTTACTCTAGCAGCCAGTTTTAACATAGTGAACACAGAATAAATAGACATTAGTAAATAGTCATTTTGGTTTAATTCTTCTGTCCATAACACATCCACGGCCCTTAAGGGGTTAATACCCTCATTTGGCCAATCTCATGGGGTAATTGTAGTTCCTCATTATGTACATTATCTTTACCTCACATTAAGCCCTTCGGTTCACCAATATCTATTTAGGTGAGTTTAGGAGACACATGGATGGCAGGAGACATGGAAGGGGGAGACACATGGAAAGGGGAGACACATAGATGGCAGGGGTAGGGGATATGGAGGGGGGAGACACATGAATGGAAGGGGTAGGGTTACATGAGGGCAGAGGGAGAACCATGAGATGAAGAGGGATGGGGACATGAGGGGAGGGGGTGAGCCATGGATAGAAGAGGGATGGGGACATAGAAGGGAGGGGAACAGAGACATGGATGGCAGGGAGAGGAGGACATGGATTGTAGGGGGATGTGGAGGGGGAGACACATGGATGGTAGGGGAACATGGAGGGGAGGAGGGGGAGGACATGTAGAGTCGGGGACAATGGGTGACGGGAACAGAGACACAAATGGAAGTGGGGAGAGAGAGATGGATGGAAGGAGGGAGAGACATGGATGGAAGGGGGGATGTCACCCTAGCACACATACACTGTCACCATCCCACTCAAACTGTTACCCACACACACGGTCACCCTCACTAGAGGCAGAGAGAAGGCACAGAGAGGCTAAGGGCAGAGACATGGCACTGGGAGGCTGGTGGCAGAGAGGTGCCACTAGAAGGGTGTTTGAGGGCACATGGCACTAGCAGGCATTTTGGAGGCACATGTGGCATGATATACAAATTTTGTGAATTTACTGGCATAATATTTTGGATTTATGCATTTACTGCTCCTTGGCATGATATGCCACGTTTACGCATTTACTGCTCTATCTATCTATCTATCTATCTATTTATCAATATCAGGGCCGCCATCAGGGCATGACAACCGCAACGGGCATGACAACCGGCATCAGTACGCGGCGCGCGAGGGAGCTGAAGAGGAAGCACTCAGCCAGGGAGAGTGCTCCCTCGCGCGCCCGCCGGGTGTCAGGACATTTGAGTGAGGGGGGGTAGGGAGGACATTTGAGTGAGGGGAGGGGAGGGAGGACATTTGAGTGAGGGGGGGGGAGGGAGGACATTTGAGTGAGGGGGGGGGGAGGGAGGACATTTGAGTGAGGGGGGGAGGGAGGACATTTGAGTGGGGGGGGGAGGGAGGACATTTGAGTGAGGGGGGGGAGGGAGGACATTTGAGTGAGGGGGGGGAGGGAGGACATTTGAGTGAGGGGGGGAGGGAGGACATTTGAGTGAGGGGGGGGGAGGGAGGACATTTGAGTGAGGGGGGGAGGGAGGACATTTGAGTGAGGGGGGGAGGGAGGACATTTGAGTGAGGGGGGGAGGGAGGACATTTGAGTGAGGGGGAGAGGGAGGACATTTGAGTGAGGGGGGGAGGGAGGACATTTGAGTGAGGGGGGGAGGGAGGACATTTGAGTGAGGGGGAGAGGGAGGACATTTGAGTGAGGGGGGAGGGAGGACATTTGAGTGAGGGGGGAGGGAGGACATTTGAGTGAGGGGGGGAGGGAGGACATTTGAGTGAGGGGGGGAGGACATTTGAGTGAGGGTGGGGGGAGGACATTTGAGTGAGGGTGGAGGGAGGACATTTGAGTGGGGGGGAGGGAGGACATTTGAGTGAGGGGGGGGAGGGAGGACATTTGAGTGAGGGGGGAGGGAGGACATTTGAGTGAGGGGGGAGAGGGAGGGAGGACATTTGAGTGAGTGGGGGGGGAGAGGGAGGGAGGACATTTGAGTGAGTGGGGGGGGAGAGGGAGGGAGGACATTTGAGTGAGTGGGGGGGAGAGGGAGGGAGGACATTTGAGTGAGTGGGGGGGAGAGGGAGGGAGGACATTTGAGTGAGTGGGGAGGGAGAGGGAGGGAGGGCATTTGAGTGAGGGGGGGAGTGGGAGGGAGGACATTTGAGTGGGGGTGGGGGGAGAGGGAGGGAGGGAGGAAATTTGTATGAGTGGGGGAGAGGGAGGGAAGGGAGGAAATTTGAGGGAGTGGGGGGGAGAGGGAGGGAAGGGAGGAAATTTGAGGGAGTGGGGGGAGAGGAAGGAAGGAAATTTGAGGGGGAGAGGAAGGAAATTTGAGGGAGGGGGGAGAGGAAGGAAATTTGAGGGAGGGGGAGAGGAAGTAAATTTGAGGGGGGAGGAAGGAAATTTGAGGGGGGAGGGAGGAAGGAAATTGGAGGGGGAGAGGAAGGAAATTGGAGGGGGAGAGGAAGGAAATTGGAGGGGGAGAGGAAGGAAATTGGAGGGGGGAGAAGGAAGGAAATGAGAGGGAGGGGGAGAAGAAGGAAATTGGAGGGGGGGGGAGAAGGCAATGAGAGGGAGGGGGAGAAGAAGGAAATTGACGGGGGTATGGGGAGAGATTGACATCCATCACACACACACAATGCACCCCTTGCACACAGAAAAACACACAATGCATTACACACAGACACACATACACAAGCAATGCATCCCTTACACACAGCAACAAACAATGCACCCCTTCCACACACTCAGTGCATCCCTTACAGACACACACACACTGCATCCCATACATACACAAACTCACCTTGCAGCCCTTACACATACAAACACAGATTCACACAATGCATTCCTTACACACATCAGGACACCCCCCCCCCCCCCCCTGTGTAAAGGGCCCTCAAAAAATGGAGCTGTTTCCCATTCTCCCAGAACATTGATTTTTGTGACCACAGTTACAAACCGCCTCCAGAGAGCCTGTTCTACACCAGACCAGTGGAGCCAGACGGCAGCTGAAGCCCATCATCATCCTCATCTGGTTGTAAGTAGGCAATCTAGTATATTATTCGTGGCACTAATCTCTAATTTACCTCACATTAAAGGGACACTATAGTCCCCAGAACCACTGCAGCTTAATGTAGTGGTTCTGGTGTCTATAGCCTGTCCTTGCAGGCCTTTTAATGTAAACACGGCGGCACTGCAGCACTGTGTTAGTTAACATGGCAGATCATATGGGTGGCGCACTGTGATGTCACATGGGGGGGCGGCAAACTTTACTTTTGCCTAGGGCGGCAAAAATCCTTGCACCGGCCCTGCAGACACTGCATGCCTGTGGGCGGACTCGGGGGGGGGGGGGGACTCGGGTGCAGGCGCCGGGGGGCCCAGACCTTGAGCTGTGTCAGGGGCCCCAAAATTTCTGATGGCAGCCCTGATCAATATATATATATATATATATATATTGCTCCAAAGGGTATATATGAGCGACTGCGGCGATGTGCATGACTGTGGCGGGGGGTGAAAGTCTTGGACCCAGGCAGCACAATGTCTTTGGCTGGCCCTGTAGAGTTGGAAACAGGAAAAGTTGGAACTGGTTACTAAAATTTTTTAATCCCACTACTACCCCACTGCAGGCCACATTACCATCCTTCTAGCCCAACTACTATTCCTACCTTTACAAATGGACCGGACCAAAAACTAGGGCTTCACTATTGGTCATTTCACAACACCTGCACCTTGGTATGCTGTATGACTGTATTATCGTATCTTTTGTTTGTTCCATACATCCGTACCCCTCATACAGAACTATTCCAGCAGCTCAGGATTAACATTGATCACTCTGCTTTCTGCTACAATACCTCTACACATGGCCCTCACTAGGCCTTTACTCCATACGTTTACACATGGCCCTCCACGGGCACTACGACAATTTCGGCCCCTCATTTGGGCAATTACATACGTCAATTTGCTGATAAACGAGATTCAAAGAAATACAACCTTTCACACTACATTCCAATATTACACATGGCCTTGTTAGGCCCACACAAGTCTTTTTCCATACAGCCCTTTCTCGGCACACTCCCGAGAACCTGGAACCTACCACTAAGCATTTAACCTATCAAGGCCTCTTCGGTCTGTCACTATTTTAACTGTTTAGTACTTCCACTAGTTCTGGTATGTCGTTTCATGCAGTACGCTATGGGATTTGATTAGATGTAATGGTTGGTTATTTCTCAGGGTGTTCTTTTTCATACATAGTTCAGGTCGTTCTAGTGGAAGGATGTGCAGTGGGAACTCATGCCTAGATTCAGTATAATCAGGTATCCGGTACCAGCTTTTGATGTAAACTGTTAATTTTCAGTTACTCCACATGTCTGCACTGTTGTGTTTTATGTTATGCCTTTCTGTCACTATCCCTACTTGCTCCAAACTTGCTGCTGGTTATCCTCAACTTGATAATTTGTGAACTGTACCCTCACCTCTTGACATTTGCTTCGCATGGGTATTGTTGTTCAATTATTCTCGTCACCTCCTTAATGGCCCATATATAACTATGCCAAGTCTTACCAGGTAGACTTTATACCGACCATTGCAAATCTGAGGGTACTTTTGCATGTATGGTCAACTGAGTCATTTATTACACTGTTCAATTTCCTTTTGGTTAGTTTGGTAACAGATATTAATAGAGTATTTTGTGTTATGAGCTCAGTGCACTTACTTTATCTACCTTACTGTCAATCTCTGTTGCATTTTCATTGGTGTTGGTGTCGTAGTTCTGAATTATGAACACTAAGTACTTGGGTCTCTCTCTCTGTTTGGATTTCGGTTTTGGATCTCTGTAAACATTTATTTTGCCCTCCACTTTCAATTCACCTATTCTTACCATCAACTTCTAGCATAGCCTTCATTTATCTGCCAGGTGTATGTCTAATCATGCCACATTTATTGTTTTACATTTACGTTTTTCAAGTCACTTCGTAAGTGACTCACTTTATGATACTACCTCCCTTCTTACAACAACCACTCGCTCTACAGAACTTATCTTTAGCTTGGTCTGGCTGTTGGGGTACCCTAAGTTGGGGTACCCTAAGCTTTCGGCTTCTTGTGTCATTATATAGCTGTCCCGCAAGGCCAACTCTCATCCTCAACTACGGAGGTATTCGCCCCTCAGGCCAAATGATAGTTACTGCCTCACATCTCCACCCTCTTGGCAAAAGCAGTTGGGACCTCACCTGTCACGGACAATTTATTTTGAATCTCGTTAATCCTCACAACGCTCGGTGGCAAACATACCCAACGGGCCAAATCCTAGGTAGAGCCTCTCATCGCCACTTTCCCACCACAACTTTTTTCCCACCACAACTTATTTGGTTTATATACATATATATATATTCTATTCTGTGGTTCGAACCCAGCGAGCCCTCTCTGTAGGCATGCAGCCATAGGTTGATGGATCGCTACTCATGGTGGTGCCACTGGCGCCGGTCGGCAGCCTTAGACCCCCAGGCAGCAATCCAGAGTAATCACCTACCTGCACAAAACGGCAGGCGCGAAGTTGGCATGTATTGCGCTTTGGGCACTCGGGCTCAGAAAGGTTTCGCCGTCACTTTTCTAACCAATAAAATGAATTATACTTTTTAACCAGAATGTCTCTTCTGCATACCGGATAATGTTTACGGCCTATATTCACTACACAAAACACAGCAGCGCTGTGCCACCAAGCACACTGCATTATTTTTTTTTTGCAGTTTTCCAAACGTTAATTTCCACAACTCTTGTAGATAACCCGTTTTCCATTCAAGTAGAAAATAGACAGCACAAGGAAACAAATTAGCTTCAGCCTTCTGATCCCTATGTGACACACACATGTGTCATCCCATAATTCCTACAATGCATGTGCACTTATACAGAAACTTATATAGTCTCTTCATTTGTGGAAATAGCTCATTTTATACACTAATTTAGCACTTGGTCTCCTAGACTGCAGAAAATTATTTGAAAATACTAGCACTCCAAAATTACTGAGTTAATACTCCCTTGTATGTCAACCTATAAGAAGTGGCCATCTATCAAGGATAACGTAATCAGTGCAGCTTTAAAAACTCCATTCATCAAATTCCTGGGTCCAGCTATGAAAAGGTTGTCACGCCGTGGGGCTCTTTTCATCATCCACATATGGGCAAGAAATATGTAATCGAAAATGTTGTCACGTGTAGTTTGATTTATGTGGTTTACTTGTTAAACTGATCCGGTGATCTTGTGTATGTAGGAGAGAGAACACAAAACATTTTAGTGAGTTTTTCTAAACATAAATCCAGGATTCGCACTGAACTGTTGGATTTACCCATTCCGACCCACTTTATAGAACAAAGACACAATATCTTGCAACTAAAATGTCTAATTATTGAGTACATACCTGAAACGAGACAAGGGGGTGATAGAACAAAGACATTAAAGCTTCTTGAAGCCTTTTGGATCAGGGATTAAGATACCCAGATCCCGAAGGGCTTACATTTTGAATATGATCTATCATCATTTATCTGAACTGTTTTTAACATGACTCTTTTTGTTTTTAGATTCGGATGGACAGTGCACTTTTTTTTTTTTTGTAAATATGTTTTTATTAGCATTATCATTTTATGTTCACAGTGCGACTCGCAGGTCTCTTCAAGCGTACATTTGACTTTCGCAACGAGACCCGCAGGTCTCTTCGAGAACATTGTAGGTAGGGCACAATGTGTGCCAGAACATAGTAAGTAGGCATTCGGGCACGCAGGCCTACATCAGTGATGGACTCGCAGGTCCCTATTCAGCAAAACATTGGTCAGGTTTCTATTGTTGTGGTTGTGTGTTCCCTTCGGTTGACTGCTTTCCGCTGCCTCTCTAGTTCCTGTCAGGGCAACCAGGTCTAGCATGTGCGTGCAGTCCTGGTTTAGTGAGTGAGGAGGGGATTGATCGGTATTGTGTCAGTGGTTCCCAAGTCCCTGTAGATGTCGTGTGATGTATGCCTATGAGAACTCGTGGTTCCACTATCGAGTGGTCAGATATTTCCCAATGTCTTCAGAATATGGGTCCGCGGCTCTAGTGAGGTTAGCAGGAGAAAATAAGGGGGGAGGGAGCAGGTCGGAGAGAGGGGGGGATACAGGTAGTGTAGGGAAACGAGTAGGCAGGGTGGCGGAGTCAGTCATGTGCGTTAGTTCCGTCAGGTGGGTCCTCTACGTCCAGTTGGGTGTCGAAGTCTGCCTGTGTGGTGGATACCATCCAGTGTGTCCAGATCTCCATGTATTTTGCCATGGTATAAGTCGCTCCCGAATGTAGTTCTTCTATCGCCCTGAGTTCTTCCATTTGGTTGAACCATGTCCTAAGGGGGGGCTATCTTGTCTCCAATATTGTGGTATTACCTGTTTGGCCACATTAAGGATCCAAATGGTCATGGATTTCTTGTATCGGGATCTGGGTATGGTCGTGTGGTGTAGTAGCATCGCCGCTGGCTCCAGTGGTGGAGGTGCGTCTGAGAATTTCACCAGGATGGCGTGTATGCCCTTCCAGAATGGTTTAATTCTGCGGCATTCCCGCCATAAGTGCAGTGTGGTGCCTTGTGCTTCTTTGCAGCGCCAACATAGGTCGGAGTGTGAGGGGTCTATTGCATGGAGTTTATGTGGGGTATGGTACCAGTGGCTCAGTAGTTTAAATGCCATCTCCTGTGTCTTAGTGAAAGTAGAACAGTGGTGTGTGAGGTAGCATATTTTTTCCCACTCTGTCTCTGTAAATGTCTTCCCTAGTATAGTTTCCCATTTGCCCTTGAAGGCCAGAGTCTCTGTTGGAGTCTACCTTTGTAACAGTGAATATATGGATGATATGCTGTGGGGCAGAGACAGTATTCTTCGAAGGTAGTCGGGCTTCTAGCATGGGCCCGTCCCCCGGGTAGGGAGTCTATGTAGTTTGATAGCTGCTTGTATTTGAAGGTTTGTAGGAATGTAGGGGGCGTATTTTCTGTCAGGTTAGCGAGTGTCTTCCGGTGTGTGTGTATATGTGGTGTAGCCTGGGGATGGGCCTGCGGATGATGTCTCTGAAGGCGCTCGGATCGAGGCCAGGGGGGAAGTCCTGGTTGTGGATTAGGGGCAGCAGGGGCGAAGGGTGTTGGGTGAGACCATGTACTCGGGACGCCCTGTGCCATACCCATAGGGTATGTTGTGCTAAGGAGGAGCATCCTCGGCCAAGGCCACCCCCGGAGCACCACGGTAGGACCGATACTGGTTCTGCCTGCTCTGTCTCTTCTACTACCTTCCACAGTTTGTGGACGTTGGTCTTGGCCCATTCCATGACTCTCTGTAAGTGTCCTGCCGTGTAGTATAAGTGGAAGTCAGGGATGGCCAGCCCTCCCCTCTCCTTGGGCATAGTAAGGGCCTGGAACTTAATCCGTGGTCTTTTCCCGTTCCATATGTAGCTACCTGTCATCGAGCGTAGAGCTGTAAAGAATCCGTTGGGGATTGTTATGGGGAGCGTTTGAAACAGGTAGAGTAGGCGTGGGAGGAGGTTCATTTTAATAACCTGGATCCTTCCTAGCCACAAAATATGTGGGTAGGACCATTCAGTTAGTTCTCTCTTGAATAAGTTTAACATGGGGGTAAAATTTTCCCTGTATAGGTCCTCCCTCTGCTTGGTCAGCCACGTACCCAGGTAGCGTATTTTATGTTCTGCCCACTGAAATGGGAAGCTAGCGCGGAGAGGGGAGACTCGGCCGCTGGGTAAGTCGGCGTTCAGGATGTAGGATTTGGAGTAATTTATTTTTAGATTGGAGATGTCTCTGAATGTCTTGAAGGCTTGAAGTATGTTGGGGAGGGAGATCTCTGGTCTAGTAACAAAAAAAAGGAGGTCGTCTGCGTAGGCAGCCACTTTGTGGTGTGTGTCCCCTGTTTGTATGCCTGTGATGTCGTGGTGTTGTCTGATAGCTGTCAGAAATGGTTCAAGGGCAAGGACGAAGAGCAACGGGGATAGTGGGCACCCCTGACGGGTGCCATTGCATATAAGGAACTCGTCTGTTAGTGCCCCGTTCACTATTACGTGTGCCGTGGGTCTGTCATACATGGCCTCGACCCAACTGCGCATGTGGGGTCCAAGACCCACTTGGGTGAGGATCTGGAACAAGTATTCCCATCCCACTCTGTTGAAGGCCTTCTCTGCGTCTGTGGACAGCAGAAGGAGGCCCCCGGTGTTTCTGTTTTTGTTGTGCATGAGGGCGAGGGTCCTAATGGTGTTGTCCCACGCCTCACGGTTTGCGACAAACCTGACCTGGTCAGGGTGTACCAGCATGGGGATATGCGGCTGTAAGCGCATGGCCAAAATCTTTGCCATCAGTTTGATATCGCAGTTGATGAGGGAGATGGGTCTGTAGTTCCCACAGTGCTCTGCATCCTTCCCCTCTTTCGGGATGATGGTTATGTGCGCTGTTAATGCTTGTTTGGGGAAGTGATGGCCTTCTCTTATCGCGTTACACGAGGCTAGCATTGGTTGGTATAGTTTGTCCGCGAATTGTTTGTAATAACAGAGAGACAGGCCATCTGGGCCTGGGCTCTTGCCGGGTTTGGTGCGTTTTATTGCCAGTGCCATTTCCTCTATTGAGATGGGTTCGTCTAGTTGGTCCGTGACCTGTTGATCCAGTGTAGGCATTTTGTGGGCTTGCATGTATTGCTGGATGGAGTCTTTTAAGCGAGCAGTCGCCGCTTCCGACTGCGGTCGGGGGAGTGAGTAGAGCTCCGAGTAGTAAGCTCTCACTGTTTGCAAGATTTCCGTCGGTAGACGGCGTACTGAGCCCTGTTTGTCTCTAATTTTGTTGATGTAGGTCATCTGGCGTCGTTTCACCAGCATTCTGGCTAAAAGTTTGCCACCTTTATTCCCATGCAGGGAGAAAAAGGCCTTGTGTCTGAGTACTTCCCTGTGGTGTTTGGAGTGGAGCAGTGAGGTCAAGTCACGTCGCAGTTGTAGTAGTCGTGCTTGGTGGGCTCGGGATTGTGCTTGTTTGTGTAGTGTGTCATGTTTGTGTATGTCCCCTATCAGTTCAGCGAGTCGGGCTTCTCGTTGTTTCTTGAGTTCTGCACCCTTCTGTATGAAGTGTCCCCATATGACGCTCTTGTGTGCTTCCCACCTGATCATCGGAGCGGTGTCTTCGGGAGCGTTGTCTTGGAAGTAGTCAGTAAGGACCCTACCTAAGTGTGCGGCCAGGTCCTGGTGTGATAGTAAGTATTCGTTCAGTCTCCATTTGGCTATCGCAGGCCTAAGGAGTGGGGACCGAAGGGTGCGGATGACGGGGGCGTGATCCGACCAGGTCGCCACCCCCAACTTCGTGTCTCGTACCAGGAAGAGGTGATAGTGTGTTGTGAGAAAGTAGTCTATGCGGGTGTATGTCCGGTCGGGGTGAGAGTAGAAAGTGAAATCCCGTTCATCCGGGTGGTGCGCTCTCCAGCAGTCAACCAGTCTGTGTTTAGTCAGTAGGGATTTAATCGCTCTTAGGTGCTGCTTGGGGAGGTGGGAAGTACCCGTGGAGCAGTCCCAGGCCAGGTCTATAGCAACGTTTAAGTCGCCCCCTATTATGAGGACCCCTTCTGCGAATGCGTGTAGTTTGTGCAAGGTGTTTTTAAGGTAGCGGTGATGTTTGCTGTTTGGTGCATATAGTGTGGCGAAGGTGTATAAGTGTTCGGCCACTGTACCTTTTATAAAGAGGTATCTACCTTCTCGGTCAGTCATGGTTGCTTTCTCTATAAACGGTACTTTTTTGTTGATCAGTATCGCCACCGCTCTTGATTTCCCCTCGTGGAAGTCGCTGTAATAACCGGTTGGGAAGTGATGATTGGTCAGCTTGGGCCGGTCCCCCTCCCTGAAGTGGGTCTCCTGTATCATGACTATTGATGCTTTCTGTGAGTGGAAGTCCCTCAATGCCCCCGACCTCTTCTCTGGTTTGTTAAGCCCTTTGGCGTTTATGGAGAGGATGGTAAGGTCGCTCGGTAGTAGCGGCTTGTCAGTCATAGTGGGGTTTGCAGGTGTCAGTGCGCTGGCTGGGTCCCAGTAATGTATGTCGGTGGTCGGACAGTGCACTTTTTAATCCAGCACTCTGCACTTATTATGGATGTCACTTCAGCACCAGGGGCATCTATCTCTGTTGCATGCTAATATGGGATACACTTCCAATGCGTTCTTTTTAAGGTCACAATACCTTTAAGATTATATAAGTATCTATCTTTTTGTATTTTTTTTTCCTTTTTATATTCCTTGTAATTTTTCTAGGGTTTTTTTCAAATCCATTAAAGGGACTCAATAGTCACCAGAATAACTACAGCTTATTGTATTTGTTCTGGTGAGTAGAATCATTACCTTCAGGCTTTTTGCTGTAAACACTGTCTTTTCAGAGAAAATGCAGTGTTTACATTACAGCCTAGTGATAACTCCACTGGCCACTCTTCAGATGGCTACTAGAGGTGCTTCCTGGGTCAGTGCTGCACAGTGAGCAGCACTGCCATTCAGTGTCTCCACCCTCCGCATGCAGAAACTTAACTTTCCTCATGGAGATGCATTGATTCAATTCATGTCTATGAGGAGATGCTGATTGGCCAGTGCTGTGTTTGACTTGTGCTGGCTCTGCCCCTGATCTGCCTCCTTGACAGTCTCAGCCAATCCTATTGTGATTGGCTCAGACCACCATTTCTGATTATGTCAGCAGACAGCAGGCAGGTCAGAGGGAGACATTGGCAGAGCCAGCAGGTACAGACTTCAATACCAGTAAGATTTTACAATATTAAGGGAGGCAAGGGGATGTGGGGGGGGGGGGGGGGGGGGAGGCAGCAGGGGACTAGATGGTGGTTTTAACACTATAGGGTCAGGAATGCATGCTTGTGTTCCTAACCCCGTCGTGTTCCTTTAACTGAAACCACTCAATATCATTTTTGTGTCAGTATTACAGATCATTATGATGGGCACTTCATTAATATTACCAATTTCATGGTTTTAGAACTTTTACACTTTTTTATGTTTTGCTAATTTTTTATTAATATGATTTTATTGTTCATTGCTATTTCAAACCAATCTTTTCACATTAATATTGTGAATTATTATGTTTTCCCTTGGGGATAGAGTAGGCACTTAATAACTGTTATTTTAGTTTCGTGAGTCATCGCCTCATTTCAGTTTACGGATATGAGACAATCTGAAATCACTGAATTAGAAATACAGTCCATTCCCATAGCCTCGATCCCGCCTCCGGATATGAGGTAATATGATATCGATCTATAGGACGTTATGTCCGTTTTATGTTCTATGTTTTCGACTTTCATTTTTTGTGTAGCTCGACTTAAAGATGTTCTGATTATGGCATTATTCTTTTTTCCCCACTGCATTACACTACATTATCTTATATTATAATATCCCTTGTTATAAAATGACCGATCTGCTTCCAGTTCCATAGTACGCCAACTGCTTCCAATCGAATTGTGAGTTGTATTGGGATTTGTTTCTATTTTAATTATTTTAAATAATTTAAGTTAATTGTCCTATACATATGTGTGCTTTTTCATTTGGACACTATGATTGATAAAGGTTCAAGGAGAGAGCTGAAACATTGCTTTAAGCTTTCAAGTCTACTCGCTATACTATCTTTGAGTTCCGGCATCTTTTTCAAATAAAATCATTGCTTTTGGATCTCGATGCAACTTAGTTGGTTACATTTATCAACGTGTGCGTACTCCTCTTTGGATTGAAGAAAATATTAAATCATCTGTAAAGCTTTTCCAAAAATAATAAATCGAGGACAGAATTTGTTTTTTGCCATGCCAAGATATGTTCGAACCACACAATAAAGAGACACCATGTTCTCACTCCCGAGTACGCAGCTCTGGAGTCTTTTTATCCATTGACAAAACAGAGCCACCAGAGATTTTCAACGATACCAGCAAACCGCCATTGTTCCCGAGTTGGGTAAGATCTATGTTTTCCACACAAACTGAGTTGTTTGAGCGCTTAGCATGCTGGGTAAAACTGATATTTGCACGCCATTACAGATTTCAATGATGGAAAGACATGTGAAATATTTAGCATCACCTTAATTTGGGTCCTGACAGAGCTGTCATTACAACTCTTCTGGTCTCCCAACACACTCACATACACACTTGCAAACATAGATATCATTCTCACAGGCACACTAACGGATAACAGAAAGATACACACACACACACACCATGATACTAACACACACTGGCAGACAGACACACACAAAGATAAGAACTGCAAGACATATAGTCTCAGCTACACACAAACAAAGATACACAATGCCACACCATACACATACACACACTTCCAGAAACACACGCAAATACACTCACGTTGCTAAACACATACACTCATAAAATGTGGTTTTAAAGTCACCCTCTAGATTTCATACCTCTAGTAGCTGGAGGGTGGCTTCCCTTGGGTCCAGAGCGATACTGCAATGATGCCTCAAGTCAGAACCTGAGGAGGGTTGAGTTCTGATTGTCTTTTAAATTGCCACTAGGTGTCAGTCTTGCTCTTCTTTGTTATGTCAATCAAACTGGTGTTATGAGCTTTCTATCAAACGTCCACTAGGTGTCACACTCGTAGAAGTTGAGGCTAGGGAAAGTCAGCTCGACTCGTTTCATTCAACACAATCATTACAAACAACAAAGTAGGGAGAGGGAAAACAGTGACATAATTAGGAATTTATTAAACAATGTAAGAGTGAAAAGTGAAAACATAAGAGTAGATTTATTTTTTATTTATTTATTAGATACATCCTGGGCCCAGATACAATGACCAGTAGTCAGTGCGATGAATAATGATTCCCATGCTCTCCTGTTCTCCTCTACGCTGTCTGCTGTAGTTTTAAGTTTCAAAATGTTTTAATTGTTTTTCTTCATAAAACAAGAAAAGGGAGAAGAGTTTAAAGGGAAAACGGCTCTTCTATGGTTTTTAAAAGAGGTGTATGTAAGCATTCTTTATAGAGTAAAAACCCAAAATGGACATCAAACATCCAGAATGTGTTTCATAGACTCGTATGAGCACAATAAGCTGGAGGACAGATAAAGGCCAGGTTGATGGGGTCATTGTTGGGAAGGAGGGGATATTAGTGGGAGGTAGTAAATTCACATTATTTAGACTAGTGGAGACTGATGAGAAGAAGGTCAGCTGGCATCAGGAGAGGTGTTGAATTACGAGGGGGAGACGTTAGTGAGAAGGACTTTCAGGACAAAAACTTGGAATGCGCTCATATTTCTAAAATGTCTTTGTACCCTGTAGCATTAAGATGACCCTTCACTGGAGCTATGCCTAGCCCAAACCCTGACAAACAACTCTAGATCACAAGCATTCTAGGAAGCATTCTCCTACCATCCACCATACACAAACTCTTCCATCAAATTGCCAAATAATGACGGGCAATTCACAGGCCCTGCCTTCACTCACTGCAGTGAAAGTGTTGCAGAGCAGATTTACACCACCATTGGGTGCTGATTGCTGCTTATACACCATTACGGTCATGGGCTGGGAGGGAACATTTATAGTGGTCTGCACCTAGCTAGAGGAACAGACCAGCAGTTTGCCCACCAGGAAGTCCCACTGGACCACCAGGGAACTGGAAATTTACCATAGGGTAAGCAGAAGAGGAGCAACAATAAAAAGCAGTCATCCACCATTTAGATATACACTATCAGATATACACATATACAAGGATACTCACTGCCAGACAGACACAATGTCAGAAAAATAAACCCCTTGTTGGTTACTGGAGGCCTTAACCCCTTAAGGACACATGACATGTATGACATGTCATGATTCCCTTTTATTCCAGAAGTTTGGTCCTTAAGGGGTTAAGAACCAATATTGGAAAATATGAGGATTTGCCCTTAAAGGGAAACTCCAGTGCCAGGAAAACAATCCGTTTTCCTGGCACTGGAGGTACCCTCTCCCTCCCACCCCCCAATCCCCAGTTGCTGAAGGGGTGAAAACCCCTTCAGTCACTTACCTGAGGCAGCGGCGATGTCCCTCGTAGCTGTCTCCTCCTCCGCGCCGCTCCTCCTTCTGATTCCGTTGGCCGGTGGGCGAGACTGATCAAGCCCACCGGCCGAGGAGACCTAATGCGCATGCGCGGCAATGCTGTGCATGCGCATTAGCGCTCCCCATAGGAATGCATTGAAAACGATTTTCAATGCTTTCCTATGGGGAAATGAGCGACGCTGGAGGTCCTCACACAGCATGAGGACGTCCAGCGACGCTCTAGCAAACAAAATCTTTGCTAGAAATCAGGAAGATCCCTCTAGTGGCTGTCTATTGGACAGCCACTAGAGGAGGAGTTAAGCCTGCAATGTAATTATTGCAGTTTATAAAAAACTGCAATAATTACAGTTGCAGGGTTAGGAGTAGTGGGAGCTGGCACCCAGACCACTCCAATGGGCAGAAGTGGTCTGGGTGCCTGGAGTGTCCCTTTAACCCCTTAAGGACCAAACTTCTGGAATAAAAGGGAATCATGACATGTCACACATGTCATGTGTCCTTAAGGGGTTAAAGGTGAGCAAGCTTAAATACATTCAACAACTTTATGGTGGATTGCCCTAGCTTTTTGCAGAGGAAGCTAGCTCCTGAGCCAGATACAGTGTCAACAATGATTCTGGTAGTATTTAGAATGGACAATTCCAGAGGTAAACTGTGTCCAGAACCAAAGAGATCGGTCTGATAAGCTTGAGGGGCGTCCAATGCGTTTCCATATGGGCAGTCCGATGCAAGGAAACAGCGTCATTTGACAAAAGAGGAGAAGCCAAGGTTTGTTGCCAGTAAACCCGGAAGAGGGGAGCAAAGTAGGAGAGAGGCCAATCCAGTCTGAGTCAATTACCAGGGTGTCCGTCCGAGAAGCAGGCTCTGAGGAGATGGAAGTTGTAAGCTAGACCAAAACCAGTTGTAGAACATGGTAACATGGCTAATTGCATCGCAAGGCAGGACGAGTTACAGGAACACAAGCGAGGTTAAACACACAGACTCAATAAGCGAGCACATGGCAGTATACTATAATAGGTTAGGAGACAGCACTTAAGGTAACATTGTTCAATATACCATTAAAACATGACACAGGCTGACAGAGATACCGATACACACTGCCAGACATGCTCAATGACAATGCACACAACCAGAGACACATTGTGACAGTGTCTGTATCTGTCAGTGTGTCTCTTCATTGTGTTTGTGTGTGTATCTGTGTACCTGCATCAGTGTGTATGTATGCAGACATCATTGTGTGTGTGTATTAGTGTGTATATGTGTGTGTGTTTCAGTGTGTGTAGTGTGTGTGTGTGACCAAAGAGGCAACATAGTAGCAAAGTGAGGATGTTATGCCAAGAGTCGTAGCTGAGAATGTCACTTTCCCAAATGGGCCTACTCCTGTTATCAGACCACATCAGTAACAACAAAGATGCAATGAAAACAGCTCCCTCCCTCTTGTCTCCTTAAAACAGCAACCCCCCCCCCCCACACACACACACACATAGCACCCCCCTCACACAGAGCACCCCCCACACGCAGCACCACCCTCACACACACAGCACCCCCTCACACACACATCACCCCCACCACCCACATCAGCACCCCACACACTGCACCCCCTCACACACACACACAGCACCCCCACACACACACACACAGACACCACACACACACACACACAGCATCCCTCATACACAGCACCCCCCCACACACAATGCACCCTCACATTCACAGCACCCCTCACACACAGAACTCCACACCCGTACACACAAACACATACACTGCACCCCTCAATGCAGTATGTGTGTGTTTGTGTGTATGTATTCAGCAGTCTGTGCGTACTCAGCAGTCTGTCTGTGTGTACTCCGCATTCTGTCTGTTGGTGTGTGTAATCAGCAGTCTGTATGTATTCAGGAGACTGTGTGTGTGTATTCAGCAGTCTGTGTGTATGTTTGTGTGCGCGTGTATGCAGCGGACTGTGTGCATGTATTCAGCAGTTTGTGTGTGTGTCAGTGTATATGTATTCAGCAGTCTGTGTGTGAATATGTTCAGCAGTCTATGTGTATGTATTTTATGTATGTATTGCATTTGTTGGAAATACTAATAAATATAAGCTTAATTTTATCTATAATTGAATTTTTTATTCCTGTGAGTTGTGTGTAGGCAGGGCCCCAGTGCACTGCTTTGCCCGGGGGCCCACAATGTTGTTAAGATGGCACTGGTGGGTGGGATGGAGGGCTGCGAGGGAGCGCTGACTTACGTGCTGTTCCAGCACTGCTCCCTCCAAGGATGCCGACGTGAGACAGGAAATGACATCAATCAGGCGCCGCTGCATGATTTACGTAATTTCCTGTTTCCCGGCAGCATCAGCGGAGAAGCAGTGCTGGAACAGCACGTACGTCAGTGCTCCCTCGCGCCCACACCCCCTCACAGCAGCGGGAAGGAATCAGATCCACCAGGTAGGGAGCCTGGATGGACTTCAAACCCCCACCTACACCAAAAAAAAAACACATTATTTATGTGCTGGGAGGGAGAGGGGGATATACTGGGGGAAGGGGGATAGGCTGGGGTAGTGAGGGGAGAGAAGAGGAGATGCTGCGGGGAGAGAAGAGATGCTGCGGGGAGAGAAGAGGTGAATCTGGAGGAGAGGAGGAGGAGATGCTGGGGGAGGGGAGGAGGAGATTCTGGGGGGAGAAGGGGAGAGGAAGAGGAGAATCTTGGGGAGAGAAGAGGAGATGCTCCGGTGATAGAAGAGGAGATGCTGGGGGATAGAAAAGGAGAAGCTGGTGGAGAGAAGGAGGAGAATCTAGGGGAGAGGAGTAGGGGATGCTGGGGGAGAGGAGGAGGAGATGCTGAGGGAAGAAGGGGAGAGGAAGAGGAGAATCTGGGGGGAGATAAGGAGGAGAATCTTGGGGAGAGGAGTAGGAGATGCTGGGGGAAGAGGAGATGCTTGGGGGGAGAGAAGGCGAGAGGAAGAGGAGAATCTGGGGGAGAGGAAGAGGAGAATATGGGGGAGAAGAGGAGGATAATTTGGGGAGAGGAGAAGGAGATGCTGGGGGGAGAAGGGGAGAGGAGGAGGAGGACATGCTGTGGGTAAAGAAGGTAAGATGCTGGAGGGTGAGAAGAGGAGAATTAGCTCGGACAGTTGTACGAGTTGTTTTTTCTAAATTTAAACCTCAGTATTCAGGTTGAATTGCTGTGTTGGCACTTTGAGGAAAAAAAGGTACTCGGGCTCAGAAAGGTTCGCCATCACTGATCTATATGACATATGTTCAACCCTCACAATGCCACATGGTTTATAGTTTTATGAGGATTTCTGTATGAATCATTTTTTTTTACTCTTACAATAATTCCTCTACCCGCTTTATCTTCTGTTTAATTTTTGCTCTAAGCTCTAAGCATGACCTTTATTTATCTTGTTTTCTGGACGACTCTTTGAATGCTTAACCTTGCAAGGATTGTATCAGAACTAAACATCTTTATTGGATTGCATATACCGTAAATATCTCTGACACCCAATTTTACTTTATCAGACTGTACTCAATAACGTATTCATGGATGATTCAGTCTCTCAGGCGCTCCGTTTACAAGCACTTCTTGGATCTTAAATATCCCCTTTCACAGGGTGTGTTCTACGTATCCGTCTAATTTAAAGGTCTACATACTCTGACTGCAATGTTAGTAAACCATCAAACAGCGTAGTATAGAATGGTTTACCACATGCTATATATATGTATTGTGAACTAAACATAGTATCAGACCAACGTCTCCGAGGTTTCTGTCCTGCATTCGGTGTATTTATAGACAAAACATATCATGACTAGACTGGCTGCATTATGGGACATGCCCAATTAGTGCACGAATATTTAAGACCAGTAACAAGATTCCTGAATAAATGTTCAGACTGTGAAGAAATTAGCCTATATTTACACTACGAGAGTTATTTACAAAACTCTTGCGTTTTCAGGTATTGACCAATGCATTCCCCAAATCACATACTTTAAATAGGATCTGTCCCCTTTTCTGAGAATTTCAGTAACAGTGCCTATTGATCTCCTCTCATTACATTCTGTACAAGAATATACAGGCGGGAGGTTTGCAGGGAAGGAAAATACATGATTATTTCTGGTGCACCATATGGTAGGCAATATGCCAAGACAAAAGGGGCAACTACTCTGGGCACAAGCACCCATCAGGGTTTCCGAGCGTAAGCCTACTTACTGGACCGTAACACCTGCCCCTCCCACAATCCCCTTGACCCAGACATGATGTTAAAACATCACTGTCATTTGCAGTATCTTTATTAATGTTCTTAATGTGTAGCAGTCAGGGCCGCCATCAGGGGGTGACAACCATGATGGTTGTCACGGGCCCGGCGGCCCTGGGGGGCCCAGGCTACTCGGGCAGTCCTGGGCCCCACTTTCCCTCTCTGAACACATAGATAGCCACAGAGAGGGCCCAGCACACAGCTTCTTCTCTGCCCCCTCTGCGGTAACAGGGAGCCGGGGGGCCCCACCATGCCACCGGACCACCAGGGATGGAATCTCCCCCCTCCCTAGACAAAGGTAAGAAGCAGGGAGGGGGGAGAAACATTTAATTGAATTAAAAAAAAAAATTATGTGAAAATGCCCCTTCCTCCCCCTCCCCCAGATTGCACATTTACACACACACACACTGCATACACTAACACAACACACACTGCATACACTAACACAACACACACTGCACACACAGCATACACTAACACAACACACACTGCATACACTAACACAACACACTGCGCACACACAGCATACACTAACACAACACACACTGCATACACTAACACAACACACACTGCACAAACAGCATACACTAACACAACACACACTGCATACACTAACACAACACACACTGCACACACATCATACACTAACACAACACACACTGCATACACTAACACAACACCCACTGCACACACTGCATACACTAACACAACACACACTGCACACTCAGCAATGCACTAACACAACACACACTAACACAACACACACTGCATACCCTAACACAACACACACTGCACACACAGCAATGCACTAACACAACACACACTAACACAACACACACTGCATACAGTAACACAACACCCACTCTGCATACACTGCATACACGAACACAACACACACTGCATACACTAACACAACACACACTGCACACACTGCATACACTAACACAACACACACTGCACACTCAGCAATGCACTAACACAACACACACTAACACAACACACACTGCACACACTGCATACAGTAACACAATGTGGCGAAACCAACCTCGCCACTGGGCCCTGGAGAAGCCTGTTTGCTAGCCTCCTACCTGCTGACTATGGCCCCTGGGTTATTTGGGGCATATTGTACTGTATATTGCTGCTACTGGCCCTTTTAACAGCATCTATGGACATATTGGGACTTTTGGGACTACTGTCCCTTTAAGACTGTGATACATATTCTAGTGTACTGCCTGTAATATTATATGTGTATTAAGTTTAACCTGGGATATGTATGCAGCATTCATCTGATTGTTCGGTAGAATCACTCCATTTATTATATTGAGTGAAACTACCGAACAACCAGACCACCCAGGAATAAGTGTGCCTCCAATTTTATTAAAGACCCGGAGGCTCCTATTATCCTATTATGCTGCACTCTTTCTTTATTTCCCTCAGCAGCAAAGAAACATTATTGAAAAAAAACATTAAAACAGGTCTGCCTTCCAACAGGCAATGTCCGCCTAGCAACATGATCATCCAATCAGTGACATCCTTTCTCTATAGCTGGCTGAGTGTTGATGACCATTTCCTCTTTCTTTGCTGCTTTCCCTCAGATAAGTACAACTCTCTCAGCTCTGGCTGTGGGAATTCTGTATTTGTTAATGATTGCAAACTATTTGTTTATATTGAATGCATCGATTGCTGGTATACATAAAATGTGTTATTTTACATATTATTCAATGTTTCCTTTAATTGCTGTGCCTTATTGAAGTGTGCTGTGATAGGCACATACTATTTTAATTTGGCAATCCCATTTATGTATTACGCTATTCACATAGTTTTTGGTACATTTGTTGCTCCTTAGGAGTTAACTCCTGGGGAGGTTTTTCGGCGACACCGCGGATCCCGGTATTGCCTTACTCAGCCGCGCACGCGCTCCCCGTCAGGGACGCCTCCAGCGGCCATCTTGCGGCTCGGCTGCTGTGTCCGCGCTCGGAATTTTCGTTACCGAGCGCGGTAGACAGCCACAACCGCCGAGCACTAACTATACACAATCTTCTGCCGCCTCGCGGCTAAACGCTTGACACTTTAAACGCTCAATTCAGCCGGAATTTCACCGGCGGCCATTTAAACGGCGCTTTCGCGCCCTTTTCATCTGTGACACGCCCACTCCGTCCCCTGAATCGGAGTTGGTGTCCAGAGTTGTGGCGGACGGTCCCCCCTTTCTCCTGCTCCCAAAATTTCGTTATTAATCTACAGTGAGTAATATTCAGCTACCTGTTGCTAGTTTTTTCTGTTCTATAGTCCTTTGCTGGGTTACTTAACCTTGCCAATACCACTTCTAACAACTACTTATATCATTTTGCCTATTCCTTATTAGCAATATGCAGTCCTCTAACGACTTGCCTGGTCCCTCAGGGACACAAACTAATCCTCACACTGTTTTGGGTATTCCCCCTGTAACTCCTGGGGATGAGGTGGATTTCCCAGCATCTGAGGAAATCCAGGCCATCATGGAGACTACTGTTTCCAATTCTGTATCCAAAGCCCTGGCATCTGCCATGGACATTATGTCCTCTTCTATCTCCAAATCTTTTACCCAAGCATTACTACAGGCCCAACTCATGGTCCCTCCGCCTGCTATGTCAGCCGCGATACCACCTGTTTCTCAACCCCCACGCCTCGGCCGCAAAGCCCTGGCAAAAGTTAAGCACTCCTCCAAACTAATGATGGACAGTATAACACCTGTCATGGATGGCGCGAATATTGAACCACCGCGCAAGAGAGCCTCTAGCCGGGCAAAAACGGCTAGACACTGGAAGTGGGCTAAAACCCAGCCTGATAATACTGAGTCAGAGCTCAGTTCAGATGAGGAGAGTGCACCCACCCTAGACTCAGATCAGTCTAATGACTTATCCGACTTAGAGTCGGAGTACGATATGGATAAGGAGCATGATCCCTCCACTAAAATGGCTACCACTGGCATGCCCAGTTCTGATATACACAAAGAGGGTAAAATACTTGACCCACAGGGTGAACCGTTATTCGAACCCGACGATTTACGGCATCCCCGCTCTGCGGAATGGTCACCGGCTGAGCATGTGGCGAAATACATCGCATCTCGAGCCCGTAAGCCTTTAGACAAGGCAACACGTAACAAACTAAGGGCCGAATGCCCACGTCCCACCGTGCCAGACGAAGTCTGTAAGACACCCCAGGTGGACCCTAAAATCATACAATTTCTAAGTAAAACCAATTGGAAACCTAAGAAAGGTCTAGACTTCTCCCTCTATAATTGCCAAGATAAAGTCTTGGATATTTTGGGTCCGGCAACCAAAATTTTCGAAGCCGTAGAGGAATCCTTGGCGCACGACGAAGCCTTAGATCGCCTCACTATTAGAGGTTGGATTCAAAGAGTGATATGCCTTATAGGCAATGCCAATACGGCCCTGGCTACTGAGCGCAGGAAATCTATCCTAATTAAAATAGAACCTAAACTGGTGAATATGGCCATTACTGAGCCAGGAGCCCAAGCAAAAGGGTATCTTTTTGGAGAATCTTTTGTAAAAGACCTGGGCTCTTATGTCCAGACATTCACAGCCTTGGACAAGGCACAAACTAATCTAAAAAGGGTGTTCCACCCAAAGGTTTTTGGTGGGGCCGGCAGAGCAAGGGGCCGTCTGTCCGGCAGACTCAGTAGAGGTTCGCGCCCGAACCGAGGCTCCTATATGGGGAGAACCCCCTTCCACGACCAGAGGCCCGCTCCAACCTTCTTTCCCCAACGAGGTAGACCTTGGTTGTCGAGAGGTGCACGAGGCGCTCCTTCCGGAAGACGTCCTTACGGTAAGCTACCCTTCTCAATTTTCTTCACATGTATTGATAGGGGGCAGACTCACACATTTTTCCCATGTATGGGCCCAAATTACATCAGATGTTTGGATTCTCAGGGCAGTCCAAGGATATCTCATAGATTTTGTATCCCTGCCCACTCAGCTCTCCCCACCCAGGGAGATTGCTTTTTCCCAAATAGACACGACCCTCGTTTCCGAGGAAATTCTAGACTTGGCACTCAAGGGTGCTATCCAAGAAATCCCAATGTGTACCCCGGGATTTGTGAACAATTTATTCATTGTCCCCAAAAAAGGGGGCGGATCCCGCCCAGTTATCAACCTCAAACATTTAAACACCTATGTAGCCTACCATCATTTCAA
The DNA here is from genome assembly GCF_036172605.1 of Pelobates fuscus. Lineage (NCBI taxonomy): Eukaryota > Metazoa > Chordata > Amphibia > Anura > Pelobatidae > Pelobates > Pelobates fuscus. The sequence goes on along the minus strand of NC_086322.1, from coordinate 45,474,843 downwards.
GATGGAAGGCATCCATTGCCTACGGGATTTGCTCCAACCAGCGGACTGGATGGTCAAACTCGACCTAAGAGACGCTTATCTTACAGTACCCATTGCGCAAGCACACCAAAACTTCCTGCAATTCATATGGCAGGGAAGAAAATGGCGGTTCCGCTGCCTTCCCTTCGGTCTCTCTTCCGCACCTTGGTGTTTCACCAAGCTCATGAAGCCCGTTATCGCGCTCCTACGCAGTCGGGGGATTCGTCTAATCATATACTTAGACGACATCCTGCTGCTATCCCAGTCAATACCATTACTCCATACTCACCTCGGTTGGACCACAACCTTGCTACAGAATTTGGGCTTCATAATCAATTGGGAAAAGTCCATCCTGGCCCCCACTCAACAAATAGAGTTCCTAGGACTCTTGGTGGACTCAGAAACGCAAACATTGCTTTTACCAGCCTCCAAGATGAGAAATATCAAGAAAGAGATAAGACGTGTGCTTACCTTTCCTCAAATATCGCTCAAACACCTGGCCAGAGTGATTGGGCTTCTAGCGGCCTCCATACAGGCCATATTTCCGGGCCCCCTTCATTACAGAGCCCTACAACGCTTACAAGCGTCACACCTCAGAGGCGGTGCCTCATACGAGGATACTCTGACTCTAGACGCGGAAGCGAAGAAAGAACTCCAATGGTGGCTCCTACACATGGAGGCGTGGAACGGCAGAGCCATCTTCGGCTCAGCCCCAGATATAGTCATCGAATCGGACGCGAGTTCTTACGGTTGGGGCGCACGCTGCGGAGATACCTCCACAGGCGGACGCTGGTCAGAAGCGGAATCCAGGCTCCACATAAATTGCTTGGAACTCCTAGCGGGATCCTTTGCGATTCGCAGCCTCTCCCCAACACTGTCCCAGTGTTCAATCCTACTGAAGATGGACAACATATCGGCTGTCCGTTATATCAACCACCTTGGTGGCACAAGATCCAAAGTTCTAGCGAATTTGGCTCGAGATTTTTGGCAGTTCTGTCTGCAACACAACATGACGGTCAAGGCGGAATATTTGCCAGGGTCATACAACACTACGGCAGATTGGTACTCCCGTCACCTGCGGGACTCCAGCGACTGGCACCTCGATCCCCAAATCTTCCAACGCATTTGGGATCTGTGGGGTCCTCTGGCAATAGACTTATTTGCCTCTCGCTTGAACGCCCAACTTCCGACCTTCTTCAGTTGGAGGCCGGACCCCACGGCAACGGCTACGAATGCATTCTCACAAGACTGGTCAACAACCAGGAACTATGCATTCCCTCCATTTGCCCTTATCCCTCGTTGCCTCCTCCACCTACGGCGCCACTTGGGCGACATGGTTCTAATAACCCCCCTATGGCCGGCACAACCTTGGTTTCCGCCTCTGCTGGAGATGGCCATAGACCCTCCACGTCTCCTCCCGGACACCCAATCTCTCCTCCGGGACCCCGAAGGGAATCCCCACCCCCTGATACTTCAGGGCCTCCTCCGCCTCATGGCATGGCTGATTTCCGGGGACCCTGGTCAATCGAAGGAGTTTCGCAATCGACTCTACGACTTCTCGAGGGCGCATGGGCACCCGGCACGAGACAGTCTTACAAGTCTGCTTGGCGCACATGGGATGGTTGGTGCGTGGCACGGGGTGTGGATCCCCTATCAACTCCTGTGACAACTGTCCTGCAATTCTTGACCTCCCTCTATGATAACGGGAAAGCATACAGAACGGTAAACCTCTACCGATCAGCTATCTCAGCCGGCCATACCGGCATTGACGGGGTTCCAATAGGACGACATCCCTTAATATGTCGCCTCCTAAGAGGCATCCGCTTCGCTAGGCCACCTTTACCTCGCTATTCCTCCCTATGGGACGTCTCCCTGGTACTAACTTTCCTGACTAGGTGGCCAGACAACGAGTCTCTATCCTTAAAACAAATCTCAGCTAAACTAGTGATGCTGTTATGTCTAGTCTCTTGCAAAAGAGTATCAGACGTTCGAGCTCTTGATGTCAATGCCCGATCCTTCACCCCAGAAGGAGTCGTCTTTGACATCTCACGGAGGACAAAATCGTCCTCCAGATCGGTCCTGTATCCAGCGTTTCCCGCGACACCGATCCTCTGCCCAGTTACATGTCTTAGGGCGTACGAAGCTCGTACTGCACCCCTCCGGATTGAGTCGAACCCCCAACTCTTCATCTCCTTCCGTAAACCGCATGCTCCGGTATCCTCTCCTACCTTGGCCCGCTGGGTCAAATGGATCATGTCTTTGGCAGGTATTGATACCTCCATATTCTCACCTCACTCAGTTCGCGGTGCCATGGCCTCCAAAGCCTCTATGGCGGGTTGTCGCCTGGAAGATATACTGAAGGCGGCTGATTGGTCCGCAGAATCTACTTTCCGTAACTTCTATTTCAAACCTATCCAACATTTCGCAGAAGCCGTGATTTCACAGCTTTAAAATAGCATAATAGGAGCCTCCGGGTCTTTAATAAAATTCAAGGATTTTACAATTATCATGACGGAAAGTCATGATTTTATTAAAGACACGGAGGCGAGTATTATCCCACCCACCCACCCGCAGACGGCTCAGTGGTGGGTCGAGGTAAGTTTTCAAAGACTAAGACCTCTCCAAGGTAAGTTCGACTTGGCGGTAGTGATGGTATCACATTTTTACATCGCTCTAGAGCAATATATAATGATGGGACTTTATTACCTCTATGGTCCTCAGATTAGTAGTTGCCTCTTACTACTGTTATGAAAGGTTATCACTGTTTACTCAGACATTTAGATCAATATATATGCGGTCAACCCATAACTTTCAAGAAATTACCATATTTCTCTTGTTTCTTTAGCGTGACCTGGCTTAAAGACCTACTGGAATCACATGCTCTGTTAAGAATCGTTTGGTTTACTCTGGTTTTCCTGTTCCGAGTTTTGAGTTTCTTCGGGAGTCGCAAGAAAGAAAGAGGAAATGGTCATCAACACTCAGCCAGCTATAGAGAAAGGATGTCACTGATTGGATGATCATGTTGCTAGGCGGACATTGCCTGTTGGAAGGCAGACCTGTTTTAATGTTTTTTTTCAATAATGTTTCTTTGCTGCTGAGGGAAATAAAGAAAGAGTGCAGCATAATAGGATAATACTCGCCTCCGTGTCTTTAATAAAATCATGACTTTCCGTCATGATAATTGTAAAATCCTTGAATTACAGTTTGCAACAATGTTGCAAACGGGTAATTGGCAATCAGTGTAATGTATTCTTTGTCCTCTGGGTGGCCGCCATTCGGGAAACAAACACGTGGCGGCGGCCATCTTAAACTACCGAACAGCGGTGTTTTGCCGTCGAGTGTCTGGAACTAAAATCGGACACTTGACTAGGCAAACACCGCTGAGACCTCCATACTTCCAGAAATTCGTATGGAAACTACCGAATGACCCGCCGTTCGGTAGAAAGAACCCCATAAACAAGGGAATTCATTCAAACCCTCTCCAGGCTCTATAACACAGGCAATTCGCCTGTTTTCATTCCCTTGTTTGTGACCGACGGCAGGGCCAAAATGCATGGAACTGTTTTCGGATACTTTACCCATGCGGTCGGTCAAATCTTTGGAACCCCATATCTCACGAACCATTCATCCGAATTACTTGAATTTTGGATATGTTGTCCCCCTGAATAAGGGCTATCCAGCGATGCTGGATTTAAAGGTGTACCCCCGGGTTTTGGGGTACATCCAGAACTTGGCTGAAAAAGTGTACCGGATAATTGAGTTTAATGTTATCTGAGGGGAGGGGATGTGTGGGCTGAACCATGTATGTGATTGGTTATTTTATGCCTCCCCCTGGGTGTGGCCTGTATGTGGATTAGTGTAATAAAAGCCAGGCTGGATGAGCCAGTCCAGAGTTCCTGTTTTACCCTCAAAGTGATGTGTCGTCTCATTATTGGGGGGAAGGATTTATTGCATGCTGTTCCAGTTGACTGCTAGGAGTACAAGCCTATTCGTATGGTTCCTATTCAATGGTCTACAGCATTCATATGCTTGGGAGAATTTAAAAGGTTTCTCGGATTCAGTGATTGTGGTGTCTGCCAGAGTGCTTGGAGTCCTCAGGAAGCACTAGGAGCATCCATTAACGGAGGTACTCAGTCGGGGTGCCAGGCGATCCGTTACACACAACACAAACTCTGCATACACTGACACAACACACACTGCATACAGTAACACAACACACCCTCTGCATACACTGACACAACACACACTGCATACACTAATACAACACACGCTGCATACACTAATACAACACACACTGCATACACTAATACAACACACACGGCATACACTAACACACACACTGCATACACTAGCACACACTGCATACACTAACACAACACACACTGCATACACTAACACAACACACACTGCACACACTGCATACACTAACACAACACACACTGCACACACAGCAATGCAATAACACAACACACACTGCATACAGTAACACAACACACACTCTGCATACACTGACACAACACGCACTGCATACACTAACACAACACACACGCTGCAAACACTAACACACACACTGCATACACTAATACACTAATACAATACATACACTGCATTCACTAATACAACATGCATTTTGCATACACTACAGACTAACACACCCACTGCATCCACCATACTGACACACACTCTGCATTCGCTACACATTAACACACTCTGCATTCACTACACTAACACACACTCTGCATCCGCTACACACTAACACACTCTCTGCATTCACTACACATTAACACTCTGCATTCACTACACTAACACACACTCTGCATCTGCTACACACTAACACACTCTCTGCATTCACTACACTAACACACACTCTGCATTCATTACACTAACACACACTCTGCATCCGCTACACACTAACACACTCTCTGCATTCACTACACATTAACACACTCTCTGCATTCACTACACATTAACACACTCTGATTCACTACACTAACACACGCACTCTGCATCCGCTACACACTAACACACTATCTGCATTCACTACACATTTACACACACTCTGCATTCACTGCACTAACACACACACTACATTCATTACACTGACACACTCTGCATTCACTACACACTAACACACACTCTGCATTCATTACACACTAACACACACTCTGCATTCACTAAACTATGCACACACTCTGGATTCACTATACTGACACACACTCTGCATTAAATGTACACACAGCATCCACTACACAAACATCCTGTATTCACAGTACACACACTACATACACCACAAATTGAAACACTCTGCATTCACTATACACAGACACTGTGTCTAATACACACTGCATCCACTACAGACACCGCATCCACTAAACACATTTCATCTAGTACATACAAACACTACATCCACTACACAAACACACACTACATCACTGTACACACACTACATCCACTGCTCAAACACACTCTGCGTTCACTATACACACTGCATCCGCTACACAAACACACACTCTGCATTCACTGCACAAACAGTATCTAATACACACAAACACTACATCCATTACACACATTCTAATTCACTTCCACTATACACACCACATTCAGTCCTGCATCATTGTCAGCGGACTAGGTAGGGCGTGGGCGGGACTGGGTGGGTGGGGGTGGGGGGGGGCAGACCTTGTGCTTTGTCAGGGGCACCAAAATTTCTGATGGCAGCCCTGAACACAACACACACTGCATACACTAACACAACACACACTGCACACACAGCATACACTAACACAGCACACACTGCATACACTAACACAACACACACTGCACACACAGCATACACTAACACAACACACACTGCATACACTAAAACAACACACACTAAATACACTAACACAACAAACACTGCACACACAGCATACGCTAACACAACACACACTGCATGCACTAAAACAACACACACTGCACACACAGCATACACTAACACAACACACACTGCATACACTAACACAACACACACTGCACACACAGCATACACTGACACAACACACACTGCATACACTAACACAACACACACTGCATACACTAGCACAACACACACTGCACGCACTGCATACATTGACACAACACACACTGCACACACATCAATGCACTAACACAACACACACTGCACACACATCAATGCACTAACACAACACACAATAACACAACACACACTGCATACAGTAACACAACACACTCTGCATACACTGACACAACACACATTGCATACAGCAACACAACACACACTCTGCATACACTGACACAAAACACACTGCATACACTAATACAACACACTGCATACACTAACACAACACACACTGCATACACTAACACACACACTGCATACACTAACACAACACACACTGCATACACTAACACAACACACACACTGCATACACTAACACAACACACACACTGCAAACACTAACACACACACTGCATACACTAATACACTAATACAATACACACACTGCATTCACTAATACAACATGCATTTTGCATACACTACACACTAACACACTCACTGCATCCACTATACTGACACACACTCTGCATTCGCTACACATTAACACACTCTGCATTCACTACACTAACACACACTCTGCATTCGCTACACACTAACACACTATATGCATTCACTACACATTAACACTCTGCATTCACTACACTAACACACACTATGCATCCGCTACACACTAACACACTATCTGCATTCACTGCACTAAAACACACTCTGCATTCACTACACTAACACACACTCTCCATCCGGTACACACTAACACACTCTCTGCATTCACTACACATTAACACTCTGCATTCACTACACTAACACACACTCTGCATCCGCTACACACTAACACACTCTCTGTATTCACTACACATTAACACACTCTGCATTCACTGCACTAACACACACACTACATTCATTACACTGACACACTCTGCATTCACTACACACTAACACACACTCTGCATTCATTACACACTAACACACACTCTGCATTCACTAAACTATGCACACACTCTGGATTCACTATACTGACACACACTGTGCATTAACTGTACACACAGCATCCACTACACAAGCATCCTGTATTCACAGTACACACACTACATACACCACAAATTGAAACACTCTGCATTCACTATACACAGACACTGCGTCTAATACACACACTGCATCCACTACAGACACTGCATCCACTAAACGCATTTCATCTAGTACATACAAACACTACATCCACTACACAAACACACACTACATCACTGTACACACACTACATCCACTGCTCAAACACACTCTGCGTTCACTATACACACTGCATCCGCTACACAAACACACACTCTGCATTCACTGCACAAACAGTATCTAATACACACAAACACTACATCCATTACACACATTCTAATTCACTTCCACTATACACACCACATTCAGTCCTGCATCATTGTCAGCGGACTAGGTAGGGCGTGGGCGGGACTGGGTGGGTGGGGGTGGAGGGGGGGCAGACCTTGTGCTTTGTCAGGGGCACCAAAATTTCTGATGGCAGCCCTGAACACAACACACACTGCATACACTAACACAACACACACTGCACACACAGCATACACTAACACAGCACACACTGCATACACTAACACAACACACACTGCACACACAGCATACACTAACACAACACACACTGCATGCACTAACACAACACACACTAAATACACTAACACAACAAACACTGCACACACAGCATACACTAACACAGCACACACTGCTTACACTAACACAACACACACTGCACACACATCATACACTAACACAACACACACTGCATACACTAACACAACACACACTGCACACACAGCATACACTGACACAACACACACTGCATACACTAACACAACACACACTGCATACACTAGCACAACACACACTGCACGCACTGCATACACTGACACAACACACACTGCACACACATCAATGCACTAACACAACACACAATAACACAACACACACTGCATACAGTAACACAACACACTCTGCATACACTGACACAACACACACTGCATACAGCAACACAACACACACTCTGCATACACTGACACAAAACACACTGCATACACTAATACAACACAAACTGCATACACTAACACAACACACACTGCATACACTAACACACACACTGCATACACTAACACAACACACACACTGCATACACTAACACAACACACACTGCAAACACTAACACACACACTGCATACACTAATACACTAATACAATACACACACTACATTCACTAATACAACATGCATTTTGCATACACTACACACTAACACACTCACTGCATCCACTATACTGACACACACTCTGCATTCGCTACACATTAACACACTCTGCATTCACTACACTAACACACACTCTGCATTCGCTACACACTAACACACTCTCTGCATTCACTACACATTAACACTCTGCATTCACTACACTAACACACACTCTGCATCCGCTACACACTAACACACTATCTGCATTCACTGCACTAAAACACACTCTGCATTCACTACACTAACACACACTCTCCATCCGGTACACACTAACACACTCTCTGCATTCACTACACATTAACACTCTGCATTCACTACACTAACACACACTCTGCATCCGCTACACACTAACACACTCTCTGTATTCACTACACATTAACACACTCTGCATTCACTGCACTAACACACACACTACATTCATTACACTGACACACTCTGCATTCACTACACACTAACACACACTCTGCATTCATTACACACTAACACACACTCTGCATTCACTAAACTATGCACACACTCTGGATTCACTATACTGACACACACTGTGCATTAACTGTACACACAGCATCCACTACACAAGCATCCTGTATTCACAGTACACACACTACATACACCACAAATTGAAACACTCTGCATTCACTATACACAGACACTGCGTCTAATACACACACTGCATCCACTACAGACACTGCATCCACTAAACGCATTTCATCTAGTACATACAAACACTACATCCACTACACAAACACACACTACATCACTGTACACACACTACATCCACTGCTCAAACACACTCTGCGTTCACTATACACACTGCATCCGCTACACAAACACACACTCTGCATTCACTGCACAAACAGTATCTAATACACACAAACACTACATCCATTACACACATTCTAATTCACTTCCACTATACACACCACATTCAGTCCTGCATCATTGTCAGCGGACTAGGTAGGGTGTGGGCGGGCCCGGGAGGGGGTGGGGGCCCAGACCTTGTGCTTTGTCAGGGGCCCCAAAATTTCTGATGGCAGCCCTGGTAGCAGTCCCTGTGAGATGGAAGCTATTCCTCTTAGAAGCTGGTCCTTATTAGGGGATTTCGAAGACCGGGCATATTATTAGGGCCATATGCATTAAGCACCCTCTGGCTATATAGCTGTTAGTACCATGGAACTGGGTATTTTACAATATGTTTCTTTATTGGTCCAGAAGACCTCAGGATGCTGCATACTCCATACAATGGTACATTTATGGTGGCTACTCTGGAGTAGAGGGTGGAAGTCAATCATCGGGTCATACCCCGGATATTTTTATATATATTTAATTATTCTCCATACTCTGAATACGAAGTGGGGAAGAGAAGGATGTTTTATATGTGTTTTGGTGGGTTTTATGTGTCTGTTTTCTTTACAAAGATTTTTGCTGTTTTCAGCTGTACCTGGTCACTTACACTATGTTTTCTTGTGAAATTGAGCAGATTCTTACAGTTAATATAGTTACCTGGATCAGTGATTGATTCAGGGTTTCAGAGACTGGTTATAAACAGGTTGTTTGGCCCATTGAGAGAAGTTGAATTTACATTTCTGTTTTCACAGTAGATACAGACGACATATAGCTAAACTATCACAGCTGTATATAACAGCTTTGAAACACAGCTCAGGAAGAGGAGCAAAGCCAGTGAACCACTCATGGACAGCTGTTTCGTTGTTAATGCAAATCATCAGCATGAGGTTGGTTACTGGCTTTGCTCCTCTTCCTGAGTTGTGTTTCAAAGCTGTTGTATACAGCAGACACATACTGCAAGGAATCCATGTATAAAGTGGAATTATGAGGCAAAAATGTGGTTCTTTATTGAGCTCATTTGCAGACGCCTACCCAGAATCCCTTGCAGTAGTGAGAGCACTGTTAAAGTGAGATTTCTGTGGTAAAAGCAAGTCTTATGGCTTGACTGGTGTGTGTATTTGTGTTTATCAATGTATTAACTATCCGCTTACTTCAGGTGGTAGGGATTTTTATTTTTATTGTATTCTTTATTTTTGAAAGTGCAAGTTCAAACACAGAAGCAGGCAGTGTCACAACAACAGCTGCATGCACAGTAAATGAAGATACAATATAACAGTGGTGAGACGAACTGTAGCAGGCGGTAGCACAATTTTTACATTTTATCTTAATACAAGAGCTAGAAGTAAATATATAACAGGTTAGTGTACATTAGGTAGTGCAACGTTGCCTGTGCTGCTTTTGGTGTCCGGTGATCCTACAAGGTCATGTTATCAACTGTCCCTGTCCTCCTTAGTTTGGGGGTAGGGTTGGGGACAAGCTCTAGGGACGTGTGTGCTATAGCGGCTAGAGGCAATATTGGTATGTGACATGGTCTTATGGCTCCTTGACCCTGGAGTCTGTGGGGGGGGGGGAGTATACCTTCCGCAAGGTAGGTGTGTGGGGTGTGTGACATTAGCGTCACGGACTTAGTGACATCATCAGTATTGTGGCTTAGTAACGTTAATACATCCGGCTTCACGATGAGACAGTAATTATGAGAACTAAACAGTAATGAAACCAGGGAAAACAAGAAAAAAAGAAAAAACAATACGCGGGAGCCAAGCCCATCACCGCCCAACATGCATCAGCGCCAGGTTGGTTGATTCGGCTGCGGTATCTCTATATCCGACGGCTGCTCTGTCAGTTCGAGAAAGCTGTCCTTGTCTGAGCGGGATTTGAAGTTTAGTATGACATCTCTTGCTAAATCAGGTGTGTTTCGTGGACGTCCCGGAATGCGAAATAGGCCGTCTAGGGTTATGCTTTTGGCCTGTTTGGGTGGTAGGGCGGCCTGAAGCAGTCTCTTAATGAGGTGCGGTAGTTCCTCCGCTGTTACGGTGTCTGGGATCCCCCTCACCTTGAGGTTTCTTTGCCTTGCTGCATCCTCCAGCTGCCCCATTCGAGTATTCAGCTGTGTACACATGGCTGTTAGTTTCAGCGTTTGAGTGGCCGTAGCGTCTTGCTGGGCTTTCAGGTCTTGGACCCCGTCTTCCGCAGTTTGTATGCGGCCCGTAAGCGTATTCAGCTCAGACTTGAGGCCCGCTAGTTCTGCCACGAAAAAGGCCTTGAGGTCTGTCACCATACCGGCCAAGCCGACCTTAGTGGCTAGTGGGCGTTCTGGTTGCCTCAGAGGTGCACTCTGCTGCCTCCGTTGGGGTATCTGGGTTGGTATGTCGCCCAGGTATTCATCTTCTGATGCTGAGAGTGACTCCAGCCCCATGTCGTGGTATGCGTCCGCCATTTTGGGCCTGCATGCTTGGGACAAGAGCTGCCCGATATCGTGGGTGTGGAGGCTTTTTGGGTGAGCCTTGAGGCGTTTTCAGAGCAGCTATGTCGGAGCTCGGGTGCCATGAGTCATCAGGTGGTAGGGATTTTTATCCACACTTTTTCCCCACCACAACTCTTTTGGTATCTACTTTATAGAAATAGATTATATATAAAATCCATCAAGAGTCCACCAGATGGCGCCAAATGATCACTTTAGTCCTAAATAGTCCAATTTAGACAATAGTGGTATGTTAAAACTATTAGTGTAAGGAAAACTGAACACAATGTTTCCTTTCCTTTCTATTACATGGATTTTACTTTCTGCAGCAAATCAGCTTCATGCATAGTGAATATTTATATATATATATATGATTCAGAGAACACTATTAGACTCCCAGTGGACAGATCTATTTATTTAATGCCACGAGATCTTGGATTGGTTATTTTCCACACTCAAAGGTCAGCACCACAAGTTTATTTTATGTAATCTCTGACTGTCACTTAATGGTTTATAGTTTAGAGGGAAACACTTCTGCACATTTGCTTTCTGAAACATTTTAAGCTGCTCTGCTGGGTGAAGCCTGTAAAACGTACAGAAATTAGTATAATACTTTGACAGCCTTTACACCTATTGTGAAAGTACAACGCCCATCATATTGTAACAGACTATTATACGCACAAGCATGTACGTGATATGTACATACACTGCGTACCCGTGTTTCTTTTCCCTTCCCTCACCTGTACCTTAGTGCCCCCTTAATGTTCCTCTCTTTCCCTCCCTAGTGTCTCTCCCTGTCCCATAGTGTTCTTCCCCAAGTCCCATAGTGTTCTTTCTTCCCCCTCCCCTGTCCCATAGTGTTCTTTTTCCCCCCTCCCATGTCCCATAGTGTTCTTTCCCCCCCCCCCCCCCTCCCAGGTCCCATAGTGTTCTTTCTCCTCCCCTCCCCTGTCCCATAGTGTTCTTTCTCCTCCCCTCCCCTGTCCCATAGTGTTCTTTCTCCTCCCCTCCCCTGTCCCATAGTGTTCTTTCTCCTCCCCTCCCCTGTCCCATAGTGTTCTTTCTCCTCCCCTCCCCTGTCCCATAGTGTTCTTTCTCCTCCCCTCCCCTGTCCCATAGTGTTCTTTCTCCACCCCTCCCCTATCCCATAGTGCTCTTTCACCCCCCCCCCACCCCCACCCCCCCGTCCGTCCCACTACGCAGAGTGACTGGCAGGAGGGAGTGCTGTGCGTCCACATCCTGCCAGTCACTCCAATCAAGCTCCCATCGGGCCGGTGCGCCCTAAGGCGGCCGCTTGTGCCGCCAAATGGACGCACCGGCCCTGATGATATATATGACATAAAAACAACTTGTGGTACTGAACTTTGACCCACTCCAAGATCTGTCCACTTGGAAGTTTATACAGCTGCCTGAATCTCCATTTCAACAATATTACCAGATTTATTTATCTATTTATCAAATATTTTACCAGGAAGGATACATTGAGATTTCTATAGTTTTCAAGTATGTCCTAGGTCCACAAAACATTCCATTGTTACAATAGGGTACGATAGACTACAAAAACAATATTAATACACAATATATACATAATTCAACATAGAACAGGTAAGAAATATATAATCAACCATGACAGGTGCATTCTGTTTTGAGGTATGTAGAGAGGGATCTCTTAAATGATTTTGGGCCTGGAGAAGATTTAAAAGTGTGCGGGAGGTCGTTCCACAATTGCGGTGCTCTGTAGGAAAAGGAGGATCGGGCAGCTTTCTTTTTGTATTGAGGTAGACTAAATTAAGTGCCGGTACTGGATCGGAGGTTATAGGAGGTGGGAACAGCCTGCATTCTGCTCAGGTAAGGGGGAAGCTTCCCAGAAAATCTACTAAACACAAGGCTGGAAAAATGAAGTGTGCATCTGGATTCCAGCGACAGCCAGTTTAGTTTTTTTTAGCATGTCATAATGGTGGGTCCTGTAATTTTATGTCAAGACACGGAGGCTCATATTGCTTAACCCTTTCTTTACTGTCCACCAATAGCAGCAAAGAATATAAACACTAAGAAAAAACGGTAACCATAGTGATAGACCACTCCCACACTAAGTCCCAGTATAATAGTCAGCACCTCCCCACACAATTCCTTTTTCTTTGCTGCTACCAAACAGATAAGTACATGACTAATTTTCTTCCATACTACTATTGCCTTATGGTTATGTATACTGTTTTCTTTGCATTATTGACATCATCTCAGTTAGTTTCTTATACCATTCAATTGTCTTATTGCTTGTTACTTCATGGTTTACTTATTTATCTTTCCATATATTATGCTTCTTCCTATTGTGGATTTTTAGTGTGTATGTTATCTTTGAGCCCAGGGTTCCAGACCCCTTTTGGCATTATTTTCTGTATCACCTATTACTTAAACCCCTCCGTTTCCACTTACATCTCTCAGGCTGTTTTTGCCTCCATTACTCATCCCCCTGTCTCTTTGGCGCCCTTTGCGCCTATTTCTTCATGAATGTACCTTGCCGTTCGGCTATTCTCACGAACCCCTTACTATTCATTTGTTTTCCTCATTCTCTACCTGGTTCGCCTATTGCCGCGTTAGATTTTTATACGAACGGCCGGCGATTTTCGTCTGTTTTTTCCCCTTCTATGGTTTTCATCTATTTTATCATTCGAATTCGCTTCTTTCTGCCGAACGTTTGACCCGTTATTCAACGAATTGTTAGAATTTTGCCGCGAATCTCACGAGATTGCCGGCGGCCATTTTCTAACATCCTGTTTCACTGTTTTTTGCTATTCTTCGTGTCCTCTTCCTGTCTGCCGGTCTGGACCCTGGTGAGCTCCCTAACTTTACCCTACTATAAAGTATAGCTAGCCTGGGGTGATTAACTCCTGCTAGTTGATGCTATCTCTGTCAGTTTAAACTTGATCATTCATTTCAGCAGCATATATTAATATATATTTATACATTATACCTCTTATTTACATTTGTGTCATTGGGATTATTCTCACAGCCTTTTATTATGCCCAAGTCTAATGGGTCTGCCAACCCACTCTCTGGGGAAATGGATGTACCCCATGTGCTGGACAACCCCAACTCGGCCAGCTCTGGCCCCCCTTCCTCTGCAGGTGACCCTATGTCAGTACCTGATGATGCCCAAGCCCTAGCACTGCAATGCTCCCTTACGGACGCCATTATGGCCGCCATGGGATCCATGTCCTCGGCCCTTTCCCAGACTATCTCTCAGGCCTTACAGGCACGCCCTGTGCCCGCAGAGGGATCGGCCACGCCAACGCGCTTAGCGCGTTCTGCTCTAAACCCTACAGGGGACATTCCTAGAAAGGCTACGGCCAAATCCAGACACGTAAGCCCCCCTGCCTCCAGAACCAATACGACTGGTGTGAAAATATCCACCCATGACAGCTTGCCTATGTCACGCAAGAGAGCCTTTCCGCGCCAGGCAGAACTGGCACGGCACTGGAAATGTGCCAGAGCACATGCAGAGAGTGACTCCGACTCAGAAATCGGGTCTTGTGAAGAGGCTGAAGCTGAGTCCGTAGATGACTCCAATGATGAAACTGGCGGGCAGGACACTGACCCATTTGCCCCTGCCCTATCAGGGTTAGTAATGAGTGGCTCTCGCAGATTCAGGGGCCGTCTGCCCGGCTGGTCAAACTACCAAAATCAAGCACTACCTTGGCTCGTTGGGTGAAATGGATAATGTCCCTGGCTGGTGTGGATACATCCATCTTTAGCGCTCACTCCGCGCGTGGGGCTTCAGCCACATCTTTGGCATCTTCGGGAGCGCGCCTGGAAGACCTGATGAGGATGGCGGACTGGTCCAGAGAATCCACCTTCAGGGAATTTTACTTTCGGCCTCCGCCACACGTTTTCTCTTCGGTTATTGCTCAGCTTTTTTTTTTTTTATTCTTTATTTATTTCATTTTTTGTGAAACAAGGAATGGGGTTACAGAAAAAAAGGGAGGTATCAAAAAGTAAATTTCTTCTTTTTTTTCGTAGTTAAGTTGAGCCTATTGTACACATTACAGTGAAATTCCGTACAGGTTAACCTTTGTTAGGGTGCACATGCCGTGTAGAGGTCTTGACCTCTAGCCCTTTTGGGCGTCCTGGTGTATGTGACCTTACTGTTTGTTTGTGGTGGGTTTGATCTGTTGGGTGCTGAGCAGGAGGTGCGTTGCTATGGGTTTTTGTGTGCAGGGTTTTTAGGTGCCTGTACTTGGGCTTCCAATCGTCGTGTGTGTCGGAGGGGGGTATTGGGTGAGGTGTAGCTTGGGGTTGATGTGTAACTTGGAATTTGTACAGGGTGAAACTGTTGGGTGTATGTGTTGTGGGTTGTGTGATAGTGTGTGTCTTCCTTCGTGTGGGGTAGTGTCGCTGGTACGAGGTTCTTTCCTCGTGAGTTTTAGTCGTGAGGTTCTGCTGGGATCTGGTGGGTTGGGAGGTAGGTTGTGGGGTTTTTCGGGGAGGTCTGCAGTGCGGTTTTCGGTTCTTGAGCAGTGGGGTCTCTTTGCGGAGGGGTGGTGCGTCCGTTACCTCGGGTAGGGCGCATGCGACTCCGCTCTGTTCTGTGTATCTGGCGGAGGGGCCTGCCCCCGGAGGTCGGGGTACGCGAGTCTATTTGTTTAGTGGGGCAGAAAGTCGTCCATTCAGTCTCTGTAGGTGCGTATTGGTTCTGGTCGGAGAGGGGGGGACAAGAGGGAGAAAAGAGAGAGCAAAGAAAGGAAAGAGAAGTAGAGAAAGGCGAAAGAGAGAGAGAGAGAAAAAAGAAAAAAAAAAGGAGGAAGGGGGGGTCCAGATTGGAGTATGGGTTCTGGTGGATGGGGGCATCGGGGTCTCTGGGGGACCTAGGGTGCCAGTGTGGTCCCAATGATCCAGGGGTCCCATATTTTGTGGTAAGATTGTGTGGTGTCGTGCGCGAGGGCTGATAGTTTGTCCATTTCCATCGTTTCGCTGATTTTTTTTAATACTTCCAGGGTGGTTGGGAGTGAGTTGCTTCCCCAATGTTGAGCTATGGTTCTCCGATTGCTCAGCTTTAAACTAGCAATATGAGCCTCTGTGTCTTGACATAAAATTACATGATTTTGCTATTACATGACGAAAAGTCATGATTTTATGAAAGACACGGAGGCGAGTATTGTCCCACCCTATACATTGTTTTTTCTATCTTTGTTCTTCCCCCCCTGTTGTGTTTATATCCCAGGTCGGTGAGTATTGCATTGTTCTCCACTTTTCATGACCTGCTATGTGCATCTGTACTACTTATGTTATGTATGCCTGGGGGGTTCTTAGTCTGGCATTATGGACACTATGTTGTCTTTGATTTCCAATATATTGTGTCTTGGCATGCGCAATTGGTTTAAGTACCGATTTAACGTTTGGGCTCCTGTTCTTATGTTTTCACAGGTTGATTCTGTGCTTTTGACGCTGTTCAGAGATCCTCACTTCTTCCCAAGACTTCACCACGTTAGCTGGAGATCTATGGATGGTGCTGTGATGGACTCCCTATTGTTGACATTTCGTCACTTATCGTTGGTTTAGTTCCAGTTCGCAGATGGTTCCTGACAGTTTCCGGCTGGACTTCAGGACGTTTTGCCCTTCGCTGTTCTGGACTGTTCTCCGATTCCTGTTGGCTGGTTCGGTGTTGCATCTCCAAAGAAAGAGGAATTGTGTGGGGAGGTGCTGACTATTATACTGGGACTTGGTATGGGAGTGGTCTATCACTATGGTTACCTTTTTTTCTTACTGTTTATATTCTTTGCTGCTATTGGTGGACAGTGAAGAAAGGGTTAAGCAATACTCGCCTCCGTGTCTTTCATAAAATCATGACTTTTCGTCATGTAATAGCAAAATCATGTAATTACATTGTAGCACAAAGCGGCAGAACAAGTTATACAATGTATTAAGTTTATTAAGGTGAGCTTGCGGTGCAGGTGCATATACTACATGCCCATAACCCATGATTGGCATCAGCATTTGCTGTACAATATTTTCCTTTACTGTGGGGTTTAGGCAGGATTTTTTTCTGTACAGGGCACCTAGTTTTGGATAAAGTTTAGATGCAAGTTTTTTTTATGTGGAGGCCAAAAGATAGATTTGGGTCTAATAACATACCCAAGTATTTGAAAGAATGGACTGCGGTCAATGAGTTATTTGATTTTGTTTTGATTGCCCTCCTGGATATACAAATGCGCAAACAGGTGCATCATGTTTCAGACATCGATGGAGAAGAGAGTTACAGAGAGAGAGAGAGAGGGAGGGAGACTGAGTGGCCAGTGGAGGCTACCAATATAACATAATATAAGGGGGGGGGGGGCATCGCATCCCTCCCCCCCAAGTAACTAGCCTCCGCCCTACCAATTAAAAAACATTCCCTACCTACCCACCTCACCCTAATAATGGTAACGAGTGTCAATACATCTAATACCTTTTAAATCAAAAATATCATCTTACCTGCAGGATTTTTCTTTTGCCTTAAATCTTCTTTTATTCATCTCCAAAAATGGCCAAATCCTTTATATCCAGACACTACTACTAAAAATGCTCCGTGGCGACTGGCATTTTGAGGTGTGAAAAGCCTGTATAAAAGCCTTCCCATACTTTGAGATGTTACTAAGGCGATCGGATTGATTGTGTTTGTGACTAAGTGGCTACTAAAAAAACTGAACATACCCTATTTTCAATACCCTGGGTTGTCTACTATTGCAAATGGTATGCCATCATGGGGATAATTTTCATTCCTGGGCTACCATAAGGTCTCAAAGGCTCAATTCCTCAATTCCAACTCTCTCCTTGACCCCCTTCAATCTGGCTTCCGCCCTCTCCACTCTACAGAGACTGCCCTTATCAAAGTTACTAACGACCTAATCGCAGCTAAATCCAAAGGCCACTACTCCATATTAATTCTTCTTGACCTCTCAGCGGCCTTTGACACCGTTGATCATGCTCTCCTTCTTCAAACTCTTCAATCTCTTGGTCTCTGTGACTCTGTCCTCTCGTGGTTTTCCTCTTATCTCTCCCAACGCTCATTCAGTGTCTCTTTTTCTAATGATACCTCCTCCCCTTGCCCTGTCTCGGTTGGAGTTCCCCAAGGCTCCGTCCTTGGTCCCCTTCTATTTTCTCTTTATACTGCCTCTCTTGGCAAACTTATTACCTCTTTTGGATTTCACTACCACCTGTACGCTGATGACACCCAGCTATATCTCTCCCCCCCGGACCTCTCCCCTGCCATCCTGCAACGTGTCACTGCTTGCCTTTCTTCCATCTCTGACTGGATGTCATCCCGCTTTCTGAAACTCAATCTCTCAAAAACTGAGCTCCTTGTCTTTCCTCCTCCTAATACTGATCCTCCTCTTTCCCTCTCCCTCCAAGTTTGTGGTACCAACATCAGTCCATCCTTGCAAGCGCGCTGTCTTGGCGTCATACTTGATTCTGGTCTCACCTTTGAGCCTCACATCCAGCATGTTGCCAAATCCTGTAGATTCCATCTTAAAAACATAGCCCGCATCCGCCCCTTTCTTGCACCAGATACTACCAAAGAGCATGTCCATGCTCTAGTAATTTCCCGCATGGATTATTGTAACCCTCTCCTGATTGGTCTTCCCAATAGCCGTACTGCACCCTTACAGTCTGTAATGAATGCTGCTACTAGATTGATTTTCCTCTCTAGTCGTTTCTCTCACACCTCACCCCTCTGCCAGTCCTTACATTGGCTTCCTGTATGCTATAGGAGTCAATTCAAGGTACTAACTCACACCTATAAAGCACTGAACAACTCTAGCCCCTCTTATATCTCCTCACAGATCCATAGGTATGTCCCTTCTCGGTCTCTCCGCTCTGCCCGTGACCACCTCCTGTCCGTTGTCCGCACTCGTACGGCCAACTCGCGCTTGCAGGACTTCTCACGGGCGGCTCCCTTCCTATGGAATAGCCTGCCTACCGCCATCAAACTCTCCCCTAGTCTTGCATCTTTTAAGAAGTGCCTTAAAACCCATCTCTTTAGGAAAGCTTATGGCCTCCAAGACTAACCCTTACCTCACATACCTGTCTCTTGCCCTCTCCTAAAGGGCAGCCCACCTTATTTGATTGTAAATTCCTGTCCTAATGTGTTTTACACCCCACCTCCTATAGAATGTAAGCTCGTTTGAGCAGGGTCCTCTTCAACCTATTGTTCCTGTAAGTTTATTTGTAATTGTCCTATTTATAGTTAAATCCCCCTCTCATAATATTGTAAAGCGCTACGGAATCTGTTGGCGCTATATAAATGGCAATAATAAATAAATAAATAAATAAAAGGCAACCTGGCGAATTTTAATGTGAAAAAACTGAAACGCAAACCTTATATTTGACTCTGTAACTTTTGAAAACACCATAAAACCTATACATGAGGGGTACTGTTATACTCAGGAGACTTCGCTGAACACAAATATTAGTGTTTCAAAACAGTAAAACGTATCACAACAATTATATTGTCAGTGTAAGTGCCATTTGTGTGTGGAAAAATGCAAAAAATTTCACTGTCACTGACGATATCGTTGTTGTAATATATTTTACTGTTTTGAAACACTAATATTTGTGTTCAGTGAAGTCTTCCGAGTAAAACAGTACCCCCCATGTACAGGGTTTATGGTGTCTTGGAACGTTACAGGGTTAAATATAGTGCTAGAAAATGTAATTCCCTGAACTTTCAGCCTGGGTTGTCAGGCAGGTCCTGCAAATTGTAATTAATAAAATTACCTAATTATGTAAAATTATTACATAAATATATACGTAGAATTGTTATATATATATATATATATATATATATATGTGTATATATATGTGTGTATATATATATATATGTATATAATTTTTTTTAAATTTTATTTATATATAGGTATATATATATATAGTGATATATACGTATATACTTATGTATATAGATATATATATTATTTCGTTCTACATGTATTTTGATATCAATATATATATATATATATTAATTTTAAAATACAGTTAGAACGAAATGACGCATGTTTATATATTTTTTATCTATTTATTTTTTATTATTTTTTTAATTTTATTTTTTAACATTTATATATTTATTTATTTTTTATTATATATAAATATATATATAATGAAAATTATATATATATATATTTAATCAATATCATTGTACGTGTATTTTGATATTAATATATATATATATAATTATGTATATATTAATATTAAAATACACGTAGACAGTGTATGTATATTTATGTGTATATGTGTATATGTGTATCTATATACTTAGATTATATATATATAATAAATATATATATATATGATCTAAGTATATATAATCTTATTTTTACACTGTTTTAACTTATTTTATTTTATTTCCAGGCAGCAGGGGGAGTACCTGTGCTCCCAGGTAAGTCCCTCATACCGCGATCGCCGGCGTGGGATCGCCGGCGTGGGATCGGCGGCGACCGGGTAAGTACAAAAGATCGCAGGACGTTCTATGCCGTCCTGCGGCGTTTAGAGCCACCAAAATAAGGACGGCATAGAACGTCCTGCGGTCTTAAGGGGTTAATCCGCTATCAATCAGCAAGATTTCTGGCTCCCAGGAGCCTTTTATACAGGTAACGAGCTGAAATTAGGAGCACTCTCTCTTTTTTTTTTTTTTACTATATTCTTTATTTATGTCAAAGATTTGCAGTTTTACAGAAAAAAAGAAGCATGCAGCTCAAGACAGTTCACAAGCTATGATGCCTTACAGGTGTTTTGCCACTGGAGGGTCATTATGATGTGTTTATTGCCCCTTCAAAGACACCCTTTACAAATTGTAAGAACATTTGCAAATGAAACAGTCATGTACTACGCAGGTGTTGCGGGTGTTTGGGGGTCCCCTGGGTGCCGTGCATGGCTTTCCGGAGTAGCCTTGCGGTGTGAATGTTCCCTGGCTTGTGGGGTGAGATGTTTGGTTGCATTCCCAGTGGTCTCTGTTTGGTGTGCATTGCCCTGCGCGCATGCCCCTGTTGGAGGGGAAAGATGGTGGTGGATACGTGTCTAGTGTGTACCCTACAGTTTGTCCCGGGGTTCCGGTCATCGGCTTCCCCTAGTGGGGGAGGGGGGACGGATGCATCCAGGGTGTCGAGTAGTATCTCTAGTGAGCATTTTGCTTAGGGTCACAGAGTGGGTATTCCCAACTCTGGATTTGAGGAGTGTCAGGTATGTTGGCTGTGCTGTAATCCCCCTGGAGTTCACTGCCTCTCCTCCCACCCCATCAGGGGTCCAAAGGGAGTGGGGTTTAGGGTCAATCTCCACCCCCATGCATCCAGCCCCCCCCTCCTCTAAACAGGGTATGAGGGGGGACCGGGTGGGATAGAGTACCACCATGGGGAGGCAGGAGTCTAGGATGAGTAATAGAGAAGAGGAGAAAAGAGACTGGAGAGGAGAGTAAGAGGAAAGGGAGAGGGGGGCAGCGAAAGACAAGAGAGTAGAAGAAAGAAAAAAAAGAAAAGGGGAAAGATGGACGGGGAAGGGTGGGTGGTGTGGGTGGGGGGTTGCTAGTGCTTGGTGAAGCCCTGTTCGAGCTGCTGTGTGGCCTGATTGCTCGGTTAGGGTTTTGAAGTCGTCTATCAGGTCTTGCCTTATGGGCTTATTGGTGGTCAGGGGTGATACTTCGAGAAGATTTGCTTGTTAATTGATTTAAGATGGTGCAACGCTCTCGTCTATTCCAGTGTAGTTGGTGTCCCAGAGGTCCCATGTCTTATGGAATGCTTTGAAGGAGTCATATATTTGTGCCGTGAGCTCATCGAGGTTTCGCTTCTCTTTCAGTTTTCATATGATTGTTGCCATTGTCGGGATTGCGTTGATCCGCCCATAGTTCCGCTATTGCCCGTCTAGTCGCCAGGGTTATTATTGCGACAAGTTTGTTTTCACTCCTGGTGAGGGAGTGATCCGGCTTGGTCAGCAGCATTGTCCAAGGGTCCACTGGGACAGGCTTTGCAATAATTTTCTCTATGAGTTGGTGTACTTCATTTGAAAAGGGCTTAAGTTTGGGGCATTACCACCAGCAGTGGAGATAGGAGCCTGTCTTTCCACATAACTTCCAGCAGGACCCGTTTGGTAGTTTGCCCGTTTTATAGAGCCGATAGGGTGTCAAATACCAATGGTGTAAGGTTTCATGCTCCTGCTCTTTATGAGTGACGTATACGGTGAGGGATCCAATTGGTGTCCAGATCGCTGCCCAGTCGCCTGGATCCTCTGGTGTTCCGATGTCTCGTTCCCAGACACCTGTCCACAGAAGCAATCAATCAATCAGATTCCAAACTCTCCACCATGGCCAAAACCAAAGAGCTGTCCAAGGATGTCAGGGACAAGATTGTAGACCTACACAAGGCTGCACCAGACCGAGGGAGACTGACAATAATCGCACCAACTGTTGTCACCTTCTCACCAAGCTGCTTGGCAATGGTCTTGTAGCCAATTCGGCTACAAGACCATCGCCAAGCAGCTTGGTGAGAAGGTGACAACAGTTGGTGCGATTATTGTCAGTCTCCCTCGGTCTGGTGCTCCATGCGAGATCTGTAAATACAACAAAATCATAATGTGCAGATAAAGTCTTGATATGGTCATCCAGAAGTCTACCTTTTGCTCATGGAGGTGGATCAGCTGATCAAGCCTGAATCAGTAAACTTTTAACTCAGGCTTTTGCTTATTTATTCATCTCAAGGGTGATAGGACTGACATGGTTTTGAAAGTTGGGACCACAATTCCTGTTGCAACTAATAAGAGCACCTTTCTAATTCTTATACCCATTTGTCCCTTCCTTCCTAGCATTGCAGAAACGATGCATGCACTTATTATTTCTCTCGTGGACTACTTCATCTCATTACTCCTGATTGACCTGATTCCAAAGCCAAAACTCATCAACTGATTCTCAACACAGGTACTAGAAAAGTAACCCTTTGTTCTAGATCAGTCCTTAAAAACACATTTCTATAATCACCGTTTCCTAGAGAAAAACTCAATACCATCAAAACTGTACATCAGTTCTTGAAGGTCTTTCATCTGATCCCATGTTGAAGCAGCCAGATATATTTCAAATGTAGGATTCTTTTGATCTTTTTCTACACAGTCCTTAGTAATATTGTCTCAGTTAAGCAATTTCCGAGCTTGTCAGCCCCATAATGGGACTGTTTTGCTATAAATTCAAGGCCATTCAGATGGATTTGGACGGATTCCAATTTGGAACTCATTCAGATAATTCTGGAGACAGATTTGCAAATTTCAGAGGATAGTAAATAGGGTGAATAGCCTGTGAAATGTTATCGCCATATTGCCATGAATTGCTCCAACCTCGTTTTTACAAATTGTGACAAAAAAGCTGGAAAAAAAGCTTTAAAAAATTGTCCACAGTATAAAAACATCAGTAAGTAGAACAGTAATATTTACACTTCTTGCTAGTTCTCTGTGTTATTTTGAAAGGGCGGTTGTTGAAGTGTGTGCGCTGTACTCATTTTTGCCAATGTAAAGTTAATAGGACTCTGGATCGGAGCCAGGTATATGTTTCCCACCAAATCCGTTGCAGACGCACACGTATTATCAGGTTGTAAATATGTATTTCCCCAAGCTATTACATACCAGTCTGTTCAGACTTCTTTCATATACTGTAACTTTGAAAAACATTAACAGTATCCTTCTCAAAATATACGTGCCAGGAACGTGTTCATCATTTATTAATCCAAGTGTCTTCAAAGAGTAGGTCATTAAAACTGTATTTCTGTTTGCTGTAGACTCTAAGGTCTGTTTGTCCGTCTATGATTCAACTGCCAATGTATAAAGTCCTGTGATGATATCCCATTTCAATAGATACTTCCAGATGAAGAGAACTCTACCCAATCCCGTGAAAGTTTGGAGGCATTTCAGAGGTAGTGACAGGAAATCGAAACGTATCCCCAATTTTAGTGGTGACATCAAATTAGACAGCAAGCTCTTAAAAAGGAAGTAGAGGAAATATATTGAAAGAAAAGTAATCCCCACCACAGCTCCACTTTCTTCATGGTTGGAGTGTTTATCGACTTACTGAAATTCGCTTAAATAATTATTCCAACTTTTTTTTAGCGAAGCTCTTTTCTTACTTTGTAACAACCTATTGTTCATTATTAACGTGGCCCCACACTAATATTTTAAGCAAAATAAACCTTTATAAATAAGCATAAACTTATATGGAATCCGTCAACGCTTCTCTAGCATTTTATTGGTATAGGCTCAGTATCGGTGGTGTAATTAGCTACCGGAACAAAAGTGTATATATTCATACATATCTCTGTATGTGCAGAAAAACTACGTATGCAGATTCCTAACTTCCAAAAACAGAAGGTGCCATGGTGGTTGGGATAACTCTATAACAATGCCACCAGGACTATGACTATGAGCGACACTTTCAAGACAGAAGTTCCAAATTCTGTTTTATATGCTGGCAGGAATTCAACATGTCCAACAGAAAGACCTACATCTTCGGAAATGTATCCAACATGCCTCCCTTGTTGTCAGCTGTACTGAGCCTTTTGTTTCCTTGCCAGGTGTAGGAGTATAAGGTCCATTTCTAGGGAACATTTATGCATATTAAAGCATTAAAAGGGACACTGTAAGCACTGCAACAATTTACAATGTTTGCATGTATTCATATAGGTGATGTGGAAGTTGTGGCAATGATGGTGGGTAAGGCCTCAGTCTTTGGTCCCAGGAGAGCCAATTTATTTGTCTAAACCAGTCTAAAATGGCTTGACGTAAAATGTGTTAACACCCAAAGACTCCTTCCACCATAACCACTACAATAAACTGTTGTGTGTTTAAATAAAATAAAATAGTGCTCCTGGTGAATGCCTTTGATGCTCACCAGCCATGCCTAACCCCTTTACATTGCCAAATTGTGTATACATGATTGCCAGAGTATGCATTCATTATTATTATTATTATTATTTTATTATTTATATAGTGCCATCAGACTCCGTAGCGCTGTACAATGGGTTGACTAACAGACATGCAATTGTAACCAGACAACTGGACGTACGGGAACAGAGGGGTGGAGGGTCCTGCTCCATGAGCTTACATTCATACCCTGCAATCGTGTAAACACGATCTATTCCAATTTAAATTTGTTTCCAAATTATGCCTTTAATAAAGTTTCTGAAGTTTACAACGCAGTGCCGCCACTCTAAGAACTTCAGAGAGATGAATACAAACTGACTTAGACTGTCTGTGACTGACTGCCTGAATTTATCTCTTCTCTGGCTGGAGCTGCAGCATCTGAAGGGGAGGAGGATCTGAGAGGTCAGAGGTTCATTGTCCCCTGCCTGTCACAAGAGCACAGAGGGGGATGTAACATGATATATTCACCTGCTCCATGTGAACATAGCAGGGGAGCAGTCTGCTGCCAGACATTGCAGAGAGGCACTCTCCTAGAGAGCAAACTGAGGGTGGCTGAAGGAGAAAGGAGAACTGAGAGAAGTAAGCAGGTGAGAGGCTCATCTTGAAACAAAACAAGGAATGTGTGGGGAGGCTGAGAAAGGAAATGCAGCATCACCACATACAATCCCCCCCCCCCCCCCCCACATACACACACACACACACTCATACTGTCACATCAGCCACTCCCTCCCACTCACACACAGTCATCCTGTCACATCACCCCATCCCCACAAACACACAATCATGCTGCCACATCCCCCTTCACACATAGTCAACCTTTCACATCACCCCCCACATACACATACTTATACTGTCACATAACACCCCCCCACACACAGTCATCCTGTCACATCACCCCACTCACAAACTTATTCCATTCACTCACCCACACACACACACAGTCACCCTGTCACAGGGTGAAATACAGATTGAGGAACAGCACACATTCAGAAATACAGTTTTACATTTTACATGGCTACTTGAAATCACCTATTCCAGCAAACATATATGGGGAACATTTGAATACAGGAAACAAATATTGCTGAGATAGGTGATTTTAAGTAGCCTTGTAAGATTTTTTTTTTTGTCTGTTTGCTATTCCTTTATCTGCATTTTGTATAAATGGCAGAACACTACTGAGAAATGCATGTTCAGGCTGTGCCCCCAATTTTTTTCAGAATAACCTTATAGACGGTGCCATATAGCCTTGCTGCCAGTCCCCTATATCCTTGTAGACAGTGACGTATAGCCTTGCTGTCAGTCTCCTATATCCTTATAGACAGTGACATATAGCCTTGCTGTCAGTCCCCTATATCCTTATAGACAGTGACGTATAGCCTTGCTGTCAGTCCCCTATATCCTTATAGACAGTGACGTATAGCCTTGCTGCCAGTCCCCTATATCCTTGTAGACAGTGACGTATAGCCTTGCTGTCAGTCCCCTATATCCTTATAGACAGTGACGTATAGCCTTGCTGTCAGTCCCCTATATCCTTATAGACAGTGACGTATAGCCTTGCTGTCAGTCTCCTATATCCTTATAGACAGTGACGTATAGCCTTGCTGTCAGTCCCCTATATCCTTATAGACAGTGCCGTATAGCCTTGCTGTCAGTCCCCTATATCCTTATAGACAGTGCCATATAGCCTTGCTGTCAGTCCCCTATATCCTTATAGACAGTGCCGTATAGCCTTGCTGTCAGTCCCCTATATCCTTATAGACAGTGCCATATAGCCTTGATGTCAGTCCCCTATATCCTTATAGACAGTGCCATATAGCCTTGCTGTCAGTCCCCTATATCCTTATAGACAGTGACGTATAGCCTTGCTGTCAGTCCCCTATATCCTTATAGACAGTGCCGTATAGCCTTGCTGTCAGTCCCCTATATCCTTATAGACAGTGCCGTATAGCCTTGCTGTCAGTCCCCTATATCCTTATAGACAGTGCCGTATAGCCTTGCTGTCAGTCCCCTATATCCTTATAGACAGTGACGTATAGCCTTGCTGTCAGTCCCCTATATCCTTATAGACAGTGCCGTATAGCCTTGCTGTCAGTCCCCTATATCCTTATAGACAGTGCCATATAGCCTTGCTGTCAGTCCCCTATATCCTTATAGACAGTGCCATATAGCCTTGCTGTCAGTCCCCTATATCCTTATAGACAGTGCCATATAGCCTTGCTGTCAGTCCCCTATATCCTTATAGACAGTGCCATATAGCCTTGCTGTCAGTCCCCTATATCCCTATAGACAGTGCCATATAGCCTTGCAGTCAGTCCCCTATATCCTTATAGACAGTGCCGTATAGCCTTGCTGTCAGTCCCCTATATCCTTATAGACAGTGCCATATAGCCTTGCTGTCAGTCCCCTATATCCTTATAGCCAGTGCCATATAGCCTTGCTGTCAGTCCCCTATATCCCTATAGACAGTGCCATATAGCCTTGCTGTCAGTCCCCTATATCCTTATACACAGTGCCGTATAGCCTTGCTGTCAGTCCCGTATATCCCTATAGACAGTGCCGTATAGCCTTGCTGTCAGTCCCGTATATCCCTATAGACAGTGCCGTATAGCCTTGCTGTCAGTCCCGTATATCCCTATAGACAGTGCCATATAGCCTTGCTGTCAGTCCCCTATATCCTTATACACAGTGCCGTATAGCCTTGCTGTCAGTCCCGTATATCCCTATAGACAGTGCATATAGCCTTGCTGTCAGTCCCCTATATCCTTATAGACAGTGACGTATAGCCTTGCTGCCAGTCCCCTATATCCTTATAGTAGTCCCCTATATCCTTATACACAGTGCCGTATAGCCTTGCAGCCTGTGCCCTATATCCCTATAGACAGTGACGTATAGCCTTGCTGTCAGTCCCCTATATCCTTATACGCAGTGCCGTATAGCCTTGCAGCCTGTGCCCTATATCCCTATACACAGTGCCGTTTAGTCTTAGTGCCGTATAGCCTGATAGACAGTGCCCTGTGAAATGTATTTGTGTACACTGCTATTCCTCTAGCGAGCAAGAAAAATGTGTGGGATGCTCTTAAAGTGCATTTACCTGCAATGTATGATAGTAACAACTATGGTTTTGAATAAACTTTTCATATTTTCCTATACTTTTGCAAGAATGTTTATGGTTTTCTTCTTAGACATCAAAGATTTGGGGCTTTTTTTGTAGGTTTACATTTTCATTTAGTAACTGCCTAAATATTAGAGTTTGAATTCAAGGATTACTTAGTAAATAATCCAGTTTTTGATTCTCTTACACCCTACCTCAATTTTCCCCAAAGAATTACTTGCGTTTTTATTTCCATTAACAGCCCGTCCCTCTGTAAACTTACAAACTTCCTTTTCTTTATTGATACCGGAGAAACTGACGGAAGCCAAGCACAGAGAGATGGACACAGGTTTCTTCAGGAAGGAAGAGATTCTTTATTGGATCACCGATCGGGACTCAGAGGGACTAGCGTCACCAAAATACAGCAAAGTCTGAGTACTGAATACATAGAGTACATTCCTTATATAGCACTGTAGCTCCTCCCACAATTAACTACACCCACACATACCCTTAACCTATTTAATGAATAGAGTCTAAACTCATCCATCCGGTCTAACCACGTGGCTCATCTGATACAAAGGAGAGGGACGCGTAATTCCAGTTCTTACATTCCTGCACCTGGTCAGTACAGTGATAACAGTATCTTAGCTACGTGTACTACAAACACATATACATACATATGCCTTGTGGCAATCTTAGCCTGCTAAACTTGTATTTTACTGGAATTACATCACATTCCCCCCTTTGATGCCTCTGATATTTCACAATTACTTGAGGCATCACTTAACCTTGGTTTGCATATACCTCAGGTTACCATGAACCAGACCAGACTTATCTTATGATGTGAATCTTTTAACACTCATCTTCCTGCATTGGTTCTCCTTGATCTAGAGCCTTATACTTATATATCGCCATTATCTGTGCAGCAGCCTTCCTCTCTGCTATACTTCCTATCAGGCTTTGCACAGACCTAACTACTAAGGGTATAAGACACGGTAGGAGTAGACACAACAGTAATATCAGTAGGACTCCACCTACCACTGCCTTAAGCCCTCCAAACCACTCATACCAGCTACCAAACCAACTACTTGGATTATACCCTTTCCATACCTGAGTAGGCACATGCGCTAGTTTAACCATATGGCTAGTAAGCTCAGCTATTGCTTGCCCTTCGTCATCTATTTGAAGACAGCAATTACTTAGGTTAAACTTCCCACATACACCTCCCTCTACTGCCAAAAGGTAATCCAAGGCTAATCTATTTTGGTAGACTGCTGTCCTCATCCTGGTATTATGCTTCGCTAGAAGATTGAGTGCTTGTGAGGTCTCATTAGTAATAATCTCAACCACCGCCTGTAATCTTATAATACGGTTGAGCATATAAATTGGGGTTCTATAACCAAAGGTACCATCTTCTGCCCACGTGGCTGGCCCATAATAATCTATGATACGCTGGGGAGGCCATTCATTATCTTCCCAGGTGCCTATCTCTAAGGGTCCCCTTTTCTTCCTATGATTCACATCATACACTTTAACACCTAAAGTCTCACCTGTTTCAATCGGTAACAAGAAGAAGGATGGTTTGAGCATACCCAACACACATGCCCCTTCCCAGTCCTGTGGCAACTCCGAATAGGCTTTCTTACCACAGATCCAGTACAAATTTGCTGGGGCTCTCCAGGTAGATGTGATGGATAGATCAAACCACACATCCTTTAAACTGGCATATCTAGCAAACGGGTTAGATGGTTCTGAGACATTTGAAGCCGACCACCAAGTTGTATTCTTTGTATCATCATCATAAGCTTTTTGCCCTAGACAAGTTAATTCTCCTACAGAAGTATTATACATTATTCCTTTCCTTGCTATGCAAACATAACCTATGATGGAGGTCTTTAATCTCCACTCAGATTTACCTCTAACACTCAAATGATAATCGGCTTGTGTAGATATTAGTTGGTCAACTGCCTCAGAACCGGACATTACCTCCTTTGCTTCCCAAGGCCATTGGTCTCCCATGTTAGTACCTCCACACACATAGCAGTTGGTAACATTAAGACTACCGGCAATACTTTCAGCTAGGTCAATGAACAGGTTTTTAGCGTTATGGGGGATCTTATTATCTATACTCATCTCTTCATAAAAGGAATGGTATACTTGATGAGTCTGGGAGGATACCGTATCAGTCTCTATTCCTATAAACAATAATGTCCCAGGATCTAAACCCGTCCCGTATATCTGAAACCCAAATAAATTTCCATACTTATCTAGGAACTTGTCGGGGTTATTAATAAGTATATGGACTGGGTTGCATTCCATAGACTTACAATAAGGGCTAGTCGGCAACTTAGTCACTATCATGTCTTTATCTACTGTCTGTCCCCAAGTCGCCCACCCCACACAAGACCAATATGGACAAAAGTTATAGTCTTTATTTGGGCATCTAGGACTCATATTTATTTTTACTACTGGGACAAATATATTTATCATTAGACCCATACGTCCTCTCCCATCTAAGATCCCCACATACATTCCACGGTTTTCTACCACTTGATATCGCCTTACATGCATCAAATAGCAGAACACCCGAAGAATGTACGGATTCTAACACCGTCTTATTAATTAGGGTCCCCTGAGGATCTCCATTCCTGAGAGTCAACCAAATTGTACGAGGTTGATACTCTGGACTGAAGCACTTAGGTTCTCCTACTCCTAAATGGCACACACTATAGTCTATATTTAGGTATCTACATCTTGATACCTCTCCTTTACATTCGTATTGTGAATGCCAAATTAGGGTTTGGGAAATATGGTTACCTGTTCTCGTAGTCTTAATGCATACCTCACAGCTAGGAGTGTCGGTACCTCTACCTTCCTGAATATAAAAACACATATAAATAAACACAATCAAAAGCACATCTTTCGCCGTCATCCTCAGTCTTCGTCCGTGCGATGGCGCCTCAGCTTCCAGGATGTGAGGGGCTGCAGGGAATGGAGTTCTGCTCATCTTCACAGGTGTCCCTTCGAGACTTTCCTGGCTTATACACTATGTGATGGTAAGCGGACAGGCTTTATTATGGCCTTCTCACTCACACCTGTAACAATAAAATTTGTAATCCACAATAATTCCTCGTTACTCCGACTGAGTAGTGCGTTTTAACCGGATCTTGCAGGGATTCTCTGGATCTGCTGTAACTTGCCAAGAATCGACTGCTGCTGGTTTAACCCTGGAGTGATGTATCCACGGAGTCACTTCTGCTACTTTTATCGCTGTAGGGGTAGACAAAAGAACAACATAAGGACCTCTCCACTTGGGCCCTAACGGTACATTATTCCACTCTTTAATCCACACTTGATCTCCTGGATGATAACTATGAACAGGGGGATAAATATTCACAGGTAATCTATCTTGTACCCATTTCTGTACCTCCTCCATAGTCTTACCCAACTCTACAACCTGCTGCCGGGTAATTCCTTCTCCCAACTGACTCAAGTCCCCCCTTAAGTTACCAAGTACGGGAGGTGGTCGCCCATACATGATTTCAAAAGGAGAGAGGCCCATCCTTCTGGTAGGGGTACTGCGGATTCGCAATAAAGCTATGGGTAAGAGAACGTTCCACTTAAGTTGGGTTTCCTGACACATTTTAGCCAACTGGTTCTTTATAGTTCTATTCATTCTCTCTACCTTACCAGAACTCTGGGGTCTATATGCAGTATGAAGCCTCCACTTTATACCAAGCATATGAGTCAGTTGTTGTAGGCACTGATGAACAAAAGCTGGACCATTGTCCGATCCTATAGAACAGGGTAGTCCATATCGGGGTATTATTTCTCGTAGCAGGAATCTTACAACTTCTCCTGCTTTCTCTGTACGAGTAGGACATGCTTCTACCCAGCCTGAATAGGTGCACACAATTACCAACAGGTAACGATGTCCACCCGATTTAGGCATTACTGTAAAGTCTATTTGTAGATCGGACATGGGGAGTCCCCCCATAAACTGGACTCCTGGTGGCTTTACTGGTCCTTGTCTTGCATTATTCTTAGCACACGTTACACATCTGCGTACAATGGCCTGAGTCAAGTTGGACAATCTTGGTATGTAGAAATGTTTTCTAAGAGATTCTTCAGTACTGTCTCTCCCAGAATGTGTCCCGTTGTGATAATTTTGGACAATTTCTACCGCTAGCGATGCTGGTATAACTATTCTTCCATCTTCTAGCTGATACCACTTGTTCTCCAGATACTTTCCCGGTTCAGTCTTTAACCACTCCTCTTCTTGAGCTGTATAAACTGGAGTCCATTGGGACAGTGGAGTTGGTATAAGAGCAGCTATATGCCCTACATACTCCTGTCTTCCTGATTCAGCAGCACGCTTAGCTGCACTATCTGCCATCCGATTTCCCTTGGTTACATCACCATCTCCTCTCAGATGCGCTCGACAATGTATGATACCGACTTCTTTCGGCTCCCACACTGCTTCCAATAGTTGTAGGATTTCAGCTGCGTACTTGATTTCTTTGCCTTCTGAATTCAGTAGTCCTCTTTCTTTATACAAAGCTCCGTGGGCATGAGTGGTTAAAAACGCATACTTAGAGTCCGTATAGATATTTACTCTTAAACCTTCAGCCAATTGTAACGCTCGTGTTAGTGCTATTAATTCTGCCTTTTGTGCTGATGTTCCTTTCGCCAATGGCCGAGCTTCTATCACCTTGTCTATGGTTGTTACTGCATATCCTGCATAGCGGATCCCTTCTTTCACATAACTACTGCCGTCTGTATAATATTGAACATCGGGGTTCTGGATGGAAAAATCACGAAGATCTGGTCTACTTGAGAATACTTCATCCATTACTTCCAAACAATCATGTTGACTTTCAGTAGGTTGTGGCAAAAGGGTAGCTGGATTTAAGGTGTTTACAGTCTCTAAATGCACTCTTGGGTTTTCACACAACATTGCTTGATACTTGGTCATACGGCTGTTACTAAACCAATGATTTCCTTTGTAATCCAACAACGTCTGTACTGCATGTGGGACTCGTACATAAAGTTCTTGACCCAGAGTGAGTTTATCGGCTTCAGCTACTAGCAGGGCGGCTGCAGCTACGGCTCTTAGACAAGGTGGAAGTCCGCTGGCCACTGCATCCAGTTGCTTAGACATGTAGGCAACAGGTCTTTGCCATGATCCCAAGTACTGTGTCAATACTCCCACAGCCATTCTTCTTTGCTCGTGTACATATAAGTAGAATGGTCGTGTGTGATCAGGTAGACCTAATGCTGGGGCACTCATCAAAGCCTTCTTCACATCTTCAAATGCCGTTTGCTGTTCTTGGGTCCATAAGAAGGGGTCGTGCTCTGTACATTTGATAGCTGCGTACAGAGGTTTTGCTAGTATCGCATAGCTGGGAATCCATATCCTACAGAAGCCTGCTGCCCCCAAGAATTCTCGCACTTGTCTTCTATTCTTGGGTATTGGTATTTGGCAGACAGCTTCTTTTCTCTCTGGCCCCATAATCCTTTGACCTTCAGAGATATGGAATCCCAGATACTTGACAGTTGGCAAACACAACTGAGCCTTCTTCCTGGACACCTTGTATCCTGCCTTCCAGAGAATATGTAGTAGATCGTGCGTTGCTTGCTGACATTTTTCTTTTGTAACTGCTGCTATCAACAAGTCATCTACATATTGTAACAATACACATTCTCCTGGGATAGACTCGAAATCCAGTAGATCTTGACTTAGAGCTGAACCAAATAGGGTAGGTGAATTTTTAAACCCTTGGGGCAGTCTTGTCCAAGTCATTTGGCGTTTTGAGCCCGTTACAGCGTTCTCCCATTGGAAAGCGAAAATACATTGGCTTTCTGCGGCAATTCGGAGGCAAAAGAAGGCATCTTTGAGATCTAAGACTGTGAAGTAAGTAGCCCCGCCCGGAATTAAAGCAAGCAGGTTATATGGATTGGGTACAACTGGATGTATGCTAACAACCGCATCATTGACTGCTCTTAAGTCCTGTACAGGTCGATACTCATCTGTACCGGGCTTTTGAACAGGCAGCAATGGGGTGTTCCAGGGGGAAGTACAGAATTTTAGGATACCATACCGTATGAACTTATCCAGATAGGATTGGATGTTCTTCTTAGCCTTCTGCGGAATGTGATATTGTCTTAGGCTCACTGGATAAACCCCATGTTTCAGTTCAATTTTTATTGGTGGAATATTGCGGGCCAGTCCTGGTGGGTTGTTCTCTGCCCAAACTCCTGGTATGTTAAACAATGTCTCATCACTCCTAGGGTTTTGGCTAGTCAACACTGTATAAAGTCGCCACTCTTCTTCCTTTGGTACGGATAAAGTCATAATACCTGAAGGTCCATTAAACTTTAAGGATGTTGTTCCATTTGGTAGGAACGTAATCGGCGCTTGTAATTTTGATAGCATATCACGTCCCAGCAATTGGACTGGACATTCAGGCATATAAAGGAATTGGTGTTTTACTACGTGGCCTCCCAATGTACAGAGTCGACTTTTAAGAACCGGTTTTTCAGCACTTCTTCCAGTTGCTCCTATCACAGTAATAGTCCTTCCAGATGGAGGAGCAACTAGATTAGTCACCACTGAATGTTCAGCACCAGTGTCGATCATGAACGCACTCCTCTTTCCCCCTATTGATACATCGACCATAGGCTCCGCTCGACCAAGGGGGATGGAGCCCGGTCGGTATCAATAGTCCTCCATGACCGTGTCAGCCAATCCTACGAAGTCCCTACCTTCTCTATCGCGGGACCTTTGCGCTGCTGGAATATACCTATCTTCCCTAACACTTCCTCTGTTCCCATTACTCCCTCTATACCCATTACTCCCTCCGGGGCCTCCTCTACCTCTCGCTCTACCTCTAAAGTTTCCGTAGCCTGCCCTGGGTTGGTCTCTCTCGTACTGCTCTCTTTGCGGACATTCGTTCCTCCAATGCCCTTCTTCCTTGCAATACGCGCATTGATCCCTACTCAAAGGCTCCCTACTCCATCTATTATTGCCTCTATCTGGGCCCCGTTTATCTACGCCTGCGATCGCTACCGCTAGCATATCAGCCTTTTTACGCATCTTGCGCTCCTCCTCTTTCTTGCTTTCTGTTTCCCTATTCATATAGACCTTATTAGCTACCTCCATTAGTTGGGAGATTGACATACCTGCAAACCCTTCTAACTTTTGTAGCTTGCGCTTAATATCTCCGTATGCTTGGCTGACAAAGGCGGAGTTAACCATTCGGGAATTGTCTGCGTCTTCCGGATTAAAGGGGGTATACAAGCGGTATGCCTCCAATAATCGGTCATAAAAGACACTGGGCGCTTCATCGCTTTTCTGGATCACCTCAACTGTCTTCGACATGTTAATGGCTTTCTTTCCTCCGGCTTTCATGCCAGCAATTATAGCGTCTCTATAGGCTCTGAGTTGAACCATATCAGCACCATTTACGTTCCAATCGGGATCAGTGTTGGGATAATGTGTTGCGGCCCATGCTGCTGGATTAGCTTGGTTCAAAGCACGGGCTCTATCCTCTAATGCTTTAATGGCTGCTTGATTTATTCTTGTCCTTTCCTCATTGTTAAATAAAGTCATTAATAACTGCTGGCAATCAGCCCATGTCGGATTATGTGTCTGTACTATTGAGGTGAACAGATCAGTCATGGCTTGTGGTTTCTCAGTATACGAGGAATTATGGGTCTTCCAGTTTAAAAGGTCGGTAGTGGTGAAAGGGACATATACGAAGACAGGGTCAGCGTGTGCCATTTGACCTGCGGCATCGATATAAGCTGACCCGGGATTTAAGCGAAGAGGCATCTGATAGTGCTTTAATTGTTGGGCACCAGTCAACTGTCGGGTTTGGATGGGGCTACGTAGGGAAGCGTCAGTCATGGGTTCCGGTCGGGGAGAGATAGGGTATGGGGATGTGGGAGGTCGGTTTTGGGAAAAGGTAGTGAATAGAACACTTCGGGCCGAGCTAGATGAAGCTTGACCGGAAGTCTGAAGTGGCGCCAAATCAGGATATTCGTTTCTAATGGGGGTGGGTTCTGGTTCCGGAAGGGGAGATTTAGTACGAGGGGGGGTGGATCCTGTACTGGAGGAGGAAGCGGAAGTGGATGGGGGTAGTGAGGGAAGGGTTACAGGACTTCCTGTATTTGCGTCACTTCCTCTTACCGGAAAGTAAGGGGGCGGCAAAGGGATCTCGGACTCAGGGGGCGTGTCCAAAATGGGCCTAACACCAGTCCTAGTGGACGAGCAAGTCCTAGCTACCATGAGGCGACACTGCTCCTCGTGGCATGTCTGGAGCCATTTTGGCGAGTCATTTACGGCCTGTCTCCAACAGTCAATATAAGGAAACTGGCCGTAAAGTTCAGGCCTACCCGATACAGCCACGTGTAAGCGCTGTACCAGAGTTGGATCCAAACTGCCACGTGGCGGCCATGCCGCAACCAAAGTAGGCCACTCCCTAGTACACAAAGTGACCAAACGTACAGGAGACATCTTTACCCCAAAATCACAAACTTTGAATCCCTTTTTAAAATTCTTAACCATACATCCTAAGGGATCCGGAATCGTTGACTGCGACGCACCCATACTTAACAATGGAACGTCGTCGACAACGAATATTATACACGCGTACTATTCAACAGTCACACCCGTTTCCTCTGGCAACAGCACCACGTGGTACGGTTACCAAGTGAAACGTACACAATAACAATAAACACTCAGGGAATTCCCGTACACACACAGCTGTTACACCAGTCACTATATAATCAATATTATGCCCTTTGGCGTAACTATACAGTCACCCACGCTATAATTCTCTATATACGAATTACCCGTCTATAACACACCCCAGTAACATCGTCTTTTACAAATAGCGGTTACAGTACGGTTAGCATAGGTCAAAGCACAAGTTAAGGTCACAATACAATTATTAGTGGTTATGGTGTTAAACATGCAATGGACGACAATGATTAGTACTTATTATATAATGTCAGTAAATATACAGGGTTATGGTACCGTGCACTATAATACAGCAACACACTATTAACACTCTCGCTAGACGGCTGAGCTCGCGCTATCTAACAAGATATACACTTTACTAAAACAATCGTTAACACATTTACAATTCCCAACTAAACTATTGGCCAGTACCTTGAATGGACTACCTAAAACTATATACACCCGTTTTGGTTAGCCACACTGCCCAATCACCACATATACATAGCGAGCTAGAGAACCGAATTTACACAGGCGCCTCTTAGTCGCACTATACAACGAGCTAGAGATCCGAATTTACACAGGCGCCTCTTAGTCGTACTATCAAAAGTCTAGTGGGTTCCAAATTTACACGCCTTCCCACTTAGCCCAGATAGGATGAGAACTAGCGAACCGAATTTACACAGGCGCCGCTTAGTCTCCCGGTCCCTCCGACCTAGCGAACGTAATATACACCCTAGAACGCTAGTCTAGACAAGACACCGGTGTCCGGCTAGGGCTATCTTACACCAGGACCCCGCCTGACTAACCAAATCAAACGGTCTGACTAAAGAGCGTTCGATCGAGCGGTGCGCCTTCGCTCCTTCCCTCCGACAGAGGGGGCAGATACAGATTCAAAAACCCCTTTGGGCCTACCGCACAATCGGTATACCCCTAGCGGGTCCTGCCGTCTAAAACAGCAGTTATCTTACCTCCTCGTTCCTGAACCTGAGTTCACACTCATCGACGGGGACACCCCAGCACTTCTCACGTAGAGGCCGATGATCTCCTGGACAACAGACCAGTGGCGCCGAGACGAAGGGAGGTCCACGCAGAAGTTCAGGGGTGCAGCCGTAGAGAACGTGGGCAAAGATAGACCGTCTCACGCCTCTGCCTCTCAGCTACCGTTGAACGATGAGCTTCCCGGCCAATGCACCAAATGATACCGGAGAAACTGACGGAAGCCAAGCACAGAGAGATGGACACAGGTTTCTTCAGGAAGGAAGAGATTCTTTATTGGATCACCGATCGGGACTCAGAGGGACTAGCGTCACCAAAATACAGCAAAGTCTGAGTACTGAATACATAGAGTACATTCCTTATATAGCACTGTAGCTCCTCCCACAATTAACTACACCCACACATACCCTTAACCTATTTAATGAATAGAGTCTAAACTCATCCATCCGGTCTAACCACGTGGCTCATCTGATACAAAGGAGAGGGACGCGTAATTCCAGTTCTTACATTCCTGCACCTGGTCAGTACAGTGATAACAGTATCTTAGCTACGTGTACTACAAACACATATACATACATATGCCTTGTGGCAATCTTAGCCTGCTAAACTTGTATTTTACTGGAATTACATCACATTATCATTATGAGACGTTACTCCTGGAACTTCGTTAAATGAATGTGGCGCTATTCAGTACAATTCATAATGCATTAGTTATTCTAACTGTGTGTGAGTTGCTTTTTATATAATCTGCCAATTAAATCATTTGACCACCTATCAGCGGCAGACCAGGACGGCACCAAATGCGAGGGGAAAAAAGAAAAATGAAAAAACAAATGACATAGTGAAGTTTTTTTTTTGTGTGTGTATGAATTGCCTCTTCAGATTAAAAAAAAAAACAGGCATCAGTGCCAATTGGAAATGTTTGCCTAGGGGTTGAGCTTGTAAGACTGGCGTCAGTTAGGGCCAAAGACATGCCAGTGGAATGTATTTCTGTGAGGAAGCTTCAGGTCATTCAATCACTGGCATTCCGCCCAGGAACGACTGGATGCCTTCACATTTTTTTTTAAGGTAAACAGATCTCAAGCAGTTTAGGGAAATCAGAAAATGTAGAACTGTGGTTTTTTGTTTTTTTTGTCTCTCTGCATTTACTATTGTGTGGTCCCAAATCCTCATGTACATGACATTGCAATTAAAGGTTCGATTAAATAACATGCCAGGGTTAATAGCTCTTAATATCGGTGGAGATCTGCTTGCGGCCAAACCTCCAAAGAAAAAGGACAGAGTTTTGCTTTTTTTTTCTTTCTAATCTGCTGACTACGTCTTATGGAAGGAAGGTGCTTCCTATTAAACCATACAGCGACATGAAACGGATTAGCTGTCGCAGAACAATGCTTAATTTTTCTCAATGTTCCCATCAGCTTGCGACCAATAGGAATTTAACATTGCGGAACAATCATGTGCTCTCACTCAGCTTGCTTCCCCTCAGGATTAGACGAAATAAATAAATTGTACAGGGGAGGCCAAGACATGCTGTAATTTCTCTCTCTCTAATCTATTTAATAT
Organism: Pelobates fuscus; assembly: GCF_036172605.1. NCBI lineage: Eukaryota > Metazoa > Chordata > Amphibia > Anura > Pelobatidae > Pelobates > Pelobates fuscus. The sequence continues at coordinate 45,434,859 of NC_086322.1, read as the reverse complement.
GCCTTGAAGCCATAAATAAACAAATTGTTTGGGCGCCATGGCACAACGTAGTTCTGTTGGCACGCCGTACATCCTAAATTTCCACGCTATCGTAGCACATCTCTGAAACGTCAGCATATATTTCTTTTAACAATGTATTTTTTATAATAATTCACTATTTATTACCAATTTAAATTGTGGACTCCACAAAAAAAATGGTTTTATAGTTAATATGTGCGTATTAATCATGTACTGAGTGTTAAATTTAAAGTCACTTCTTGTACTGTACTATTTTACAGATAGGGGGTCTATTTACTAAACATATAGTTTAAGTGACTTAAGGACAGTCTTGTGAAATTTAGCCAAACTTATCTAAGACCTTGATTTAACAAAGCTTTCCAAATGATTAAATAATGTTAGAGAAACTTTTGAAATAATGTAATACGTTCTAAATGACGAACCTACAAAAATTCCAATATACTTTAATGGTGACTTTTTTGGTGTATAAATTATATGGGATTTTTTTTTTAACAGTATTGAATAATTTGGAAAGCTCATTAAATCGAGGCCTCAGATACAATTTTGATTCAGCCCAGTTGGATATTTTTCCAGTTCTGATCTTCCAGAATAAAAAAAAAAAAAAAACGGTCTGCGGAATACCTGGTTCTACAAGTCTCAGTTGCTAGACGATTGGAATTCCATTAAGGTCTGAGTCAACCCTGCCGGGATTTGAACCTGCTCCAGATTCTACTAATGAGGCATTAGCCCACTGAGTTATCTCACTGGCCTAATAAGAGGCCAAACAGTTGTAAAACGGTTTGCCCTGTTACCGGGTTAAGGGCTCCGGGGTAATCCCTGTATTCGTTATGATGCTTGGAGTAAACGTCCGAACCTGTATATGTGATTATAGATCACTGAGCAGAGGCCGATCAATATATCCCATAAAAGCACTAACCAGAATGCCGAAATCCTGATTGGTGTTGCCCTGTGAAGCACAGCCATAACAGTACTGTGACGAGACCAATCTCGCCACATTGCATTGGAGGAGCCTGGTTGCCCGCCTGTTGCCTCTGGACTATGGCCCCATGTTAAAAAGCTTGATTTCCCCCTGCAAAGACACGAAAGCCGGGTCATTCGGTGCTTGCCCTGTTTGAGCGGTGATACCCCAGATAGCTATGCCATGGAGCCCATTCGTATAATGAAAGACTATGGGAAAGACTTGGTAATTGAACTGTATGTGTGTGATCTTAGCGCCATTCACTAATAATGTGTGCTCAGATCTGAGCTATCTGGGGATATGTTGAATGTACCTGTTTTATGCAATGGCTGCACAGTTATATATTTTTATGTATTTTATTGTCTTTTGCTGCTATGTGTTCAATGGAGTTTTGCCTCTGTCCTTGGAGATAATTGGATTACTTTGTATGATTTTGAAGTATGTTTGTATTTGGAGTATGCTGAAAATGTAAGTTTTATGTGAATGTGATGCATAATTTTAAAGTTATGAATAATGTGGAAAAACTGTATTTTTCTGCTTGTGATAATTACATTACCCATTGTGTAAGGTAATTGTATCACAGGCACAGGGGAGGATTTTGTGTGGGAGTGTCTGAGTGTATTGTACGTGTTTATTGGTTGTTTTCCAAAACCCTGTGGGTGGTACTAATGTGTATATAAGAACAATAAACCCACTGCTCTGTCTGTTCACTGCTTGACCCTCAACACGGAGCTTTGTCTCATTCTTGGGGGGATTTACTGTATGCTGTTCCAGTTTGACTGCTAGGAGTGTAAACCTATTTGCATGGTTTTTCCAATTCAGCTGTTTACAGTATTCGTATGGTTCCGGTTCGTATATTTATGGCATTCATATGCTTCTCCGGTTCGGTGGATTGGTTTCTACAGTAGCTGTGCCTGTGTCTCTGGAAGGGAAGATCTACTAAACGGCGGTTTAACCCTTTTATGCCTGGGGGTGCCGTTACAATTGGTGGCAAGCAGCGGGATCGTTCCTACAGCCAGAAGGACAGCTACAGGAGACACCATTTCTTTGGATTTTACAATTTGAGGGCAACGCATGTCCCAGTACAGTGACCCTGACAGCACCAGGATGGAACCAGCAGTGGAGTACCATGAGGGGGTCATGAATGACCGAGATGCAGTTCGCAAAGGCATCTGGTACCAGGCACTGTGTATTGTGGAGTACCAGCGGGACGAGAGATTCCCCAAGGAAGACCAGCGGTTACAGAAGCTAGTAGCCCTGCGGATGCCCTTCCTGGGAGAGCAGCCCCTGGAGGAATGGGTAAAGAAATTGGAACACCTAGTATGGCAGGAGATGTGGCTAGAAGATGCCTACCAGGCGGTCTGGTGGTATGGGGCACAGTACCTGCCCTGGACAGCCGAGCATGACAAGCCAGAGGGAGAGGAGTTTGATGGTCCTGGCTTGTTATGGGAGTCTTTTTCAGAGCCCGAGTTTGGGAGCCCTACACAAGCCCGGTTCAGTGATCTCTTTGAGTGGAGGGAGAGCAGGTATGACCGGGACGACACTCACGAAATTGAGCAAGACCTGGTCCACCTGGTGACCCGGGAGATGGAGCTGGAACAGGGCTACCAGCAGCTGTACCAATGCAGTGAGAAGGCTCAGCAGGAGAGCAGAGTGACAGACCCAGAGACCGACCAATTCAGCTGGGACGAGATAGTAAAGTTTTACTGGGAAGAACTCCAGGTGGCCGGTGGAGATGGGACTCAGGTCTCTCCACCGGTCCTGCAGGGAATTGGGAGCCCAGTCTCCATTCCCCAGCGGCAGTGTAATATGCAGGGAATTGGGAGCCCAATCTCCATTCCCCAGCGAGAGGCTGAGTTACAGGGGGCAGAGATAGTTGCTCCTGTCCCCCAGCGGCAGTGTAATATGCAGGGAATTGGGAGCCCAGTCTCCATTCCCCAGCGACAGGCTGAGTTACAGGGGGAAGAGATAGTGGCTCCTGTCCCCCAGCAGCAGAGTGAATTGCAGGGAATTGGGAGCCCAGTCTCCATTCCCCAGCGGCAGGCTGAGTTACAGGGGGCAGAGATTGTTGCTCCTGTCCCCCAGCAGCAGAGTGAATTGCAGGGAATTGGGAGCCCAGTCTCCATTCCCCAGCGGCAGTATGATTTATTGGGAATTGGGAGCCCAGTCTCCATTCCCCAGCGGCAGTGTGATCTGCAGGGAATTGGGAGCCCAGTCTCCATTCCCCAGTGGCAGTGTGATCTGCAGGGAATTGGGAGCACAGTCTCCATTCCCCAGTAGCAGAGTGTCCTACAGGGAATAGAGAGCCCAGTCTCCTTTCCCCAGCAACAGGACTCTGTATTGGGTGCGGAGACAGTCGGTCTCCCTCCCCCGCGGCTGGAAGTATATATGGGAGAGGAGCTTGTTACCCCCTCTCCCCAGCGGCAGCTTAACGTACCAGGGGGAGACAGTAAGCCCCACAACCATGCAGATGGGACCGTGGTCTCTGCACTTACAGCACAGGGGGTAGGGATGGTCGGTCCTGCCCCCCAGCGACAGGGCTGTTTAGCCAAAGGGGAGACAGTCGGTCTCCCCCTTCGGCAGCAGAGCTGTGTGTCTAAAGGGGAGACAGTCAGTCTCCCCCTTCAGCAGCAGAGCTGTGTATCTAAAGGGGAGACAGTAGGTCTCCCCCTCCAGCAACCAGGCTCCAACCAGACTACTCCCGTGGTAGTGCTGGCACCAGGGCAGAGTACCGCTGGTCTCTGCCCACTCAGCAACCCACCAAGTCAGCTTACCAGTCACCCACACAGCCATGGTGAGGCACCTGGACATGGGCAAGTTTCTCCTCTACCTAGGTGTAGTAACCAGTTATTGTGGGTGGGCTGTATTACTGATTGTGTTTTGTAGGTGGGCAGCTGGAATAACAAGGGCACTGACCGACAGGAGGTCAGATACCCTGTTAGTCTGTTTGGAAAAGGAGAGAGATGTGACGAGACCAATCTCGCCACATTGCATTGGAGGAGCCTGGTTGCCCGCCTGTTGCCTCTGGACTATGGCCCCATGTTAAAAAGCTTGATTTTTCCCTGCAAGGACAGGAAAGCCGGGTCATTCGGTGCTTGCCCTGTTTGAGCGGTGATACCCCTGATAGCTATGCCATGGAGCCCATTCGTATAATGAAAGACTATGGGAAAGACTTTGGCTCCATGGTAATTGAACTGTATGTGTGGGATCTGAGCGCCATTCAGTAATAATGTGTGCTCAGATCTGAGCTATCTGGGGATATGTTGAATGTACCTGTTTTATGCAATGGCTGCACAGTTATATATTTGTTTGTATTTTATTGTCTTTTGCTGCCATGTGTTCAATGGAGTTTTGCCTCTGTCCTTTGAGATAATTGGATTACTTCCCAATTATCTCCAGGATAGAAGACTCTGTGGAACTGGTTTTGGGAAGAAAAGCCATGCTTCATTTGGTCACAAAGGACTTTGATCTATCTTTTGAACCACTGGACCAATTTGTATGATTTTGACGTATGTTTGTATTTGGAGTATGCTGAAAATTTAAGTTTTATGTGAATGTGATGCATACTTTTAAAGTTATGAATAATGTGGAAAACTGTATTTCTCTGCTTGTGATAATTACATTACCCATTGTGTAAGGTAATTGTATCACAGGCACAGGGGAGGATTTTGTGTGGGAGTGTCTGAGTGTATTGTACGTGTTCATTGGTTGTTTTCCAAAACCCTGTGGGTGGTACTAATGTGTATATAAGAACAATAAACCCACTGCTCTGTCTGTTCACTGCTTGACCCTCAACACGGAGCTTTGTCTCATTCTTGGGGGGATTTACTGTATGCTGTTCCAGTTTGACTGCTAGGAGTGTAAACCTATTTGCATGTTTTTTCCAATTCAGCTGTTTACAGTATTCGTATGGTTCCGGTTCGTATATTTACGGCATTCATATGCTTCTCCGGTTCGGTGGATTGGTTTCTACAGTAGCTGTGCCTGTGTCTCTGGAAGGGAAGATCTACTAAACGGCGGTTTAACCCTTTTATGCCTGGGGGTGCCGTTACAAGTACTATTATTATTATTATTGGTATCTATATAGCGCCAACTAATTCCGCAGCGTTTTACAACATTATGAAAGGGGGGGAAATTTACAATAATTGAGATAATTACACAGGAACAATAGGTAGATGAGGGCCCTGCTCAAACGAGCTTACAGTCAAAAAGTTTGATAAAATTTAGCTACAGGAGATACCACCTTACCAAGACCACATGCCAGCGACGGTTCTTTAGAAATGTACAGAAACATCTCAGTAAGTAACAATCATGCTGCATTTATTTCAAAGTCCACACAGTTCTGTCTGCAGTGTTTAGCTGCTTTACCCAGGCTTTACAGTGAGACTAGTCTCTTCTCAATGTCAGGGAATAAACACACACTTATACAAGCGAAGACAGCAACAGATGACACGCGTATTTTCACAGCTGTGTTGGCTATGCCTGTCACATGATGTGCGGTCTGCACCTGTGCGACATTAAGCCGCGGTGGCTATAATCAGCCCAGGACACTGACATGATGTCATATTTTCGACCTCTTTAGCTACTAAGCACAGCAATAAACTAAAACATTTTTAAATATTCTGATTATTTGGCACACTGGAATTGTGGCAGTTTTGCAGACTGTGCAAGAGTGGAAATATATTTTAGAATACAACATTCAATAAATCATGCAGACCTTACCAAGAACTTATATTAGCCAACAGTTTGTTTATATAATGCATCGTACCCTGTGTTAGTTTTTCCACTAATGAGCCTTAATTGTCCTGTTCTGCTTAATGTGTTAGAACAGTTTTCGATATAAAACAGTGTTAACACTATGTGATACAAGGGTTTATGAAGTAAATAGGGAATTGTTACTCAAAAGGCAAACTATAAAATTTGAGTTGCGAACATTGCGCATTTCAGCTACTCTAAACCATTAATATATTCACCTTGTTACGGTATTATGTTTGGAGATCACTTTAAAACTGACTGCATATGAGTGTTTATTGAATTAAACCCCACACCAACCTTAAAGGGGTACTCCATGCAAACAGACAATGCATTAAAAATATACTAAAACAAGCAATCTAGTCTCATAAAAAAATATATATATATTTTTAATTTAAAGGTCCTTAACTTTCTGTAAATCCCTACAAATTGCACATTCCAGGAAGTAGCATGGCCAATCAGGATCCCTTTTCCACACACCTTAAACACTTAGCTTTCTGACGTACCTTATACGTGCAGAGTGTGTCCTTTCTTTTTTTTTTTTTTTTCTTTTCATTTAACATAGAGTACAGATTTCAATATAAATTGGACCTTTTATAAAATTACCTTTTTTAAGTCACCCGGGCTGATCCTGTTACTTCCTGGTTTGGTTAGCTCAGTGGAGCTAAACTCAAGAAATATGCATTTGCCCAGAGCATCTGCCTTGTAAAGACTTCTCATTGAGCTGCATTAAGAAGTTTTTTGAGGAGTCGTTTAATACGCCCCAGATTTATGACACTTGCAGTGGAGTCTGCGTAAAACCTACCCGTTCTTAATATTACACATTTTATGCTGACCTCTTCACAGCCAATATGAGACTCTAAAAATGAGAATTATGAAGATGAATTTGAATTTTTCTCCAAACAATCACATTGCTGGTAAAGGTAAATATAAGTTCTACGTTCCTTCTAATACACCCGGTGACAAATATTTTAACCTAGAGTAATCATACAACTAATTTGATGCAAGTTATAGGCAGTGCCATCTTAACAATAATATTGGCCCCCAGGAAAGCTGTGCACTGGGGCCAGTGGTGTATTCTGGTTTTGTGTTGCCCCAGGCATGACAAAACTCAGGCACCCCCCTCCCCTTCCAAATTTCTCTTCCTGACAAAAACATACCCTCACTAATGCATGCACTGACATACACTCACAGATATACAGTCATTTTCACATGCATTGTTTAACCAACCCTTTTTTACTGAAACATACACATTTACAGACATACACACTCACTCATTCACAGTTACACTCACAGTTACACACATACTCACATTCACCGACAGACACATACACACTAACTGACAAACATGTATACACTCTCACTGGCAAACACACATATACAATCACTGACAAACACACTAAAACGCACTCTCAGTGACAGACACACTAAAACTCACTAACAGACACCATTAAACTCACAGACACACACACACACTCTCACTAGCAGACACACTAATATTTACGAACAGACACACACTAACACTCACTAACAGACACACTCACTAACAGACACACTAAAACTCACAGACACACACACATTCTCCCTAACATACACACTAACACTCACCAACAGACACACACTAACACACACACACAATAAAAAAATAAATACAATTAAGTTTCAATCCACCCAGCCTCCTACCTTTGGGAGTGCTGGAGTGGATTTTTCCCTGTGGTCCAGTGGGGCTGGCTGCAGCTTGGCGGGCAGGAGGTCAGACAGACAGGTGAGCGGTGGAGGCGGGTGGCAAGGGAGCTCTGATCTCCCTGCTCAGCTGCCTCGTGTGCCTCCTCGTGATGCTGGGGCCAGAGTGATGTCATATTTCAGCCCCAGCATCACTGCGGTCCGCGTGAGGGAGCTGAACAGGGAAGAGCTTAGGGGAGAGTGCTCCCTCGTCACCCACCTGAAACATCAGTGCATGCCAGCCAAGGGGGGGGTGACCAGCCAGCCGGCTCCTGGGCCCCCGAGGACAAGAAGCTGGCAAAGCATTTGCCAGGACGATTGGGGTGTTTTTTTTGCTGCCCCCCTGAAAGTGCCGCCCAAGGCAAATGCCTTGTCAGCCTCACAGTAAATACACCGCTGACTGGGGCCCTGCCTACACAACAACTCACATAATAATGTAAATTATAGATAAAATTAAGCTTATATTTTTTAGTACCTCCAACAAATGCAATACATACATACAATACTGTTACAGTTGCCTCCAGGCTGGCTGGAAGTTGGACCGCCTGGATATCCTGTTTCCCGAACTTGGAGAGTGAGAGCGACGCTCCGATCAGCATACAGTATTAATTCCTGGAAATGTAGAACATCCCACTAGCTGTAGCAAAGCTAGAATACACCTTTCCCTACAACACGAGTCGAGGCTGCGAGTTGAGGGTAAAACAAACTGGTTTACTGGGTACTCTGGCACAGTAATTTATACAAGTTTTCAGACAAGAGGACAACCCCCCTGGACCTGATAGTACACTGGACAATGCAATGTCTCAACCAATAGGAGTAAAGTGCATTTTATGGCAACACTCCCCCCCTGCCATGGAGATAATTGGTCCCAACGGTTACACTAACCTAATTATCTCCAGGCCCATGAAATACCCACGTTTTATTACACACATGAAAACAACATAAAATACATAACTTTTATATTTTAATACCTGAACATCCCATTCAATGCTTCTCCAGACAGCTCGGATCTGAGCGCACAAAATATACAAATTGCGCTCAGATCTCACGAATGGTGTATGAAAGTCACGAAATTAAAGTTTGTCTGTATGTCTTTCGTATGTTTTTGCACTATGGGATGGGACAACCAGCACCTTAGCGGGATTTGTGCAACCCAGTAGCCGATTGTAGTTCCAGGGGTTTTACAATCAAGTCCCACTGAGCATTTGACGACAAAAAGATGGCCACCGCCTCGTGTTCGTCATTCGAACGGCGACCACCTTGGGATAAGTGATTATACTGCGGTTAACCACAGAAACCGCAAGTTAATTGGAGACACACGCCAGACTATAGGTGGTCGTCGTTCGGCAGTTCTTTTGTCAGTTTGGGGGGAACTTCATTCGGCCAATTGTATCCAAACGGTGACCACTGATGGTCGGCAGACTCCTCACGTAGGGTGGTCAGTCATTCACCAATTCTTTTGGTTGTTTAAGAGGTGACTGGGGTTAATTGGCAGCACACGACAAGGGCCGGGTAGTCGGCTGTTCGTATATACGAATGGGTAACAAGGCTTGTTCGTATAAACAGGGATAGAAAAGTATCCAGGTGGTAACAAAAGAAGCAATATTATAAAAGTATCCATTGTAGTGACAAAAGTAGCGATCTTGTAGCAGACATACACACAGACTGCTAAATACAGTCACAGACTGCTGAACACATTTACACACCGACTGCTGAATACACACACACAGACTGCTGAATACACACACACACAGACTGCTGAATACACACACACACAGACTGCTGAATACACACACAGACAGACTGCTGAGTACAAACATACATACTGCTGAGTACACAGACAGACTGCTGAATACATACACACAGTCCACTGAATACACACAAACACACACACACACACAGACTGCTGAATACATACACACAGTCTGCTGAATGCACACACACAGACTGCTGAATACATCCAGACTGCTGAATACACACAAACTGCAGTGAGGGGTGCAATGTATGTGTTTGTGCGTAAGGGTGTTGTGTGTGTGAGGGGTGCTATGTGTGTGTAAGGGGTGCTGAGTGTGTGTGGGATTCTGAGTGTGTGTGTGCGAGGGGTGCTGTGTGTGTGAGGGGTGCAGCGTATGTGTTTGTGCATACAGGTGCTATGTGTGTGTGTACGGGTGCTGTGTGTGTGTGAGGGGTGTTAAGTATATGTGTGAGGGGTGTTTTTTGTGTGTGTGAGGGTTGCCTTGTGTGTGAGGGGTGCTGTGTCTGTGTGTGTGAGGGTTGCAGTGCATGTGTTGGTGCTAAGTGTGTGTGTGAGGGGTGCTGTGTGTGTGCGAGGGGTGCTGTGTCTGTGTGTGTGAGGGTTGCAGTGCATGTGTTGATGCTAAGTGTGTGTGTGTGAGGGGTGCTGTGTGTGTGTGTGTGTGTGTGTGTGTGTGTGTGTGTGTGTGTGTGAGGGGTGCTGTGTGTGTGTGTGAGTGGTGCAGATAGCAAATGTTTTTTTGTTTTTTTTAATAATACTATAAATTAATAAAATCTTCATGTTCCCCACCCTTCTTCTTACCTTTGGTGAAGGAGGGGGAACACAGCCAACCCTGGTGGTCCGGTGATGATGAGTTCTGTATAGCCTGCAGCTCATCTGACTGCAGGCTATCTCCTGTTTTTTTGCGCGCAGAATTCTGTGTCGGAGCGTTGCATTGGTATCACGCGGCAACACTCCACACAGCCTGCTGGAAGGAGGAACTTCCTCCCAGGTCGGACTCTCCTGTAGCCATGGGTCCTTCCTCTCTCTTGCCTATCAAAGGGCCTTTGGGCCCACGGTAGCAAAACGGGGCTGACTTTGCATGGGACGGCAGGGGAGATCAAAGGATCTCCCCTGTCTACCTGGGCACATGGGCAGCGAGGTGCCCATGCAGAAAGATGGCCCTGGTTATAGGTTGTAGAATTTACTAGGCCATCTGTTTTGTTTTGGGGTTTTTAAGCCCAAGTTACAACTGCCAACAAATTCACTATTCTCTAGTCTAACTATATATTTTTACTTAGCTGAAATTCTACTGGTATTCTTTATCTTGTCTCAGCATGTGCTCTACATGGTATCTGTAAAGTTCTCGTCTAAAAAAAAAATTCTAGAAGTCAGTATCAAATACTTTAAACTGCACCTCTTTATTGTATCATTGCAATGTGCTTAGAGAACCCTGAGACCACTCTCACTCACTCAGACAGTCTGGAATGTTTAGTTTTCTCACTGCATAACAATAGGCACTATAATAAATTAACCTTTTTACGCCCCCAGGCTTTCAATCAAATAACAGGTCCTGTTACTTCCTGGTTGTGTAGCTCAGTGGAGTTAAACTCAAGAGGCAGCAATTGCCCAGAGCACCTGCCTTGCAAAGACTTCTCAGTAAACTGCATTGGGAAGTTTGTGATTGGACAGCCACAGAAAGTCTGGGAGGAGTTAGAAGGGGAGGGCTTACAAAGGCTGAAGACAAGAGATCTATAGCTTTTGCAAGCTGTTTTAGATACACTGCTACTGAAAAATTCATGCATGTGTTTATTCTGTGTATATCTACTAAATATCAATTTATTATTGGAAGGCAAAGGAGTGTCCCTTTAAAAAGCTTTTTAAAAGATTCTATACTGTTGGAGAGACTTTCCAAGTGATTCCTTTACACAGATTCCCATAGACTTCAATTGTACCATCTGTAGATAAATCATTTGGAAAAATGTTGCAACATTGTTGAATAATTTAGAAAGCATATTAAATGAGGGAAAATGAGGAGCAGCAGTAAAAAATCTATATTTATATATTGTATATAGTCAGATCACCTTACCAGTAAGTGTCTTTCGACAAGACACCTTATAATATATATATATCTGCCTGCCATAGATGGTAAGCTCTTTGGAGATTGCAATCTAATTGTAAAGCGCTATGGAATATGTTGGTGATATACAGGGTGACCAGATCATATAGGGACACATATCACATATACATATTGAGGGGCAGCACATGAAAAGGTTTGTCCTGTATAATGTAGAATTCAGAAGAAGGTGTATAAGATTAAGTAATTAGGCAATGAAGAATCCTGCAGAATTTGCATTGCTGCATACTGCAGGGCAACCCTTTTAATGCATTTTTATAACATATGACAGAATCATATGTGTCCCTGGAAGCATGGTGGATCTGGTCAACCTGGCGATATATAAATACTTCTACTACTTATCCTTGCCTTTGTGGTTTCAACCGCTGGACATGATTAACCCAGCACCGCAGGAAGTACTAAGTAAAGTATATGTGAGAAGCTGTGAAGTTAAGACTCAACCTGTGACAAGCAGCAATGCTGCACTGTGTCACGGTCAAGGTGCATCATTATTATTTATTCTGAGTTGTAGAACTGAGGTTGAAATAATCCATATGAATTTTAATTTACTACAGTTGTGCTTAGTGAATATCCATGGGAAAGTGTAGATAGTCGTAACCATGGGATGAAAAAAAATAAAATAAAAAACTCTTAAGTATAGACTGCTGTTCAAAAGTAACTTTCAGGTCTGATTAACAATGCCAGTCACTGTGAATGGGCAAAACATGAACAAACTGGCCAGTCATCTGAGGTTGCTTTTTTGAGGTGCCAATAGTATCTGCCTGGCATTTCGAATCTTTATTTTCACTTATGGGTTAGACTACTTTCTTTCTCCTATGTTCTTTGAAACCTCTCCTTTGCCATGATGGCACATATCAGCAGTAACAGATGGTGAAGCTTAAAGATGGTGGGTCACTTCTCCTCCCCCTCCGTGTTGGGCCATACCCACTTAACCCCATGCCCTGTTCAAACCCAGTACCTCCATTCATTAAAGAGGAGAATGGGAATTGCAGATAAAATCATGACAGACAAGTATTTTTTTCTAACAGTTATTTGTAGTCCTTATAGATGTCCTTATAGATTTGTTTTTGCCACCGAATTTGCTCCTATTGACCAGCAGACATACCTTGATGGGCACTATCCACTGAGACAAACAGTTATGATGTTGTTTCTTCTTGCTGAACAAATCAAAAAAAAGTTTTAGCTGTGTGCTTTCAATCTGTATATTTAAAAAATTAAAAAAACAAACCTAAATATTAGCATGTTTTTGAAATAAAAAAAAAGGTCAGTACTATTCAATGTTATCAATAATTACACCAGTTCTACTGCAATAGTACATGGACCATCTGGTAGTGTAACACGTCTTTGCTATTTCAACCTCGGACAGTTTTTGTTAACAGTGGGATCATACCGATGTCTCAAAATGATAGTTAAAAGATTGGATTAAGAATCATATACAAGTAAAGCCAGAAATAACGTCAGCTAATACTAATAATAGTAAGCAGTGGTTTTTTTTTAACCATCGTGCTAAGCTGTCCCTTTTCCTGGAACATATAGCAACGTCAAAAAGAGATTGAAAATTCTTGGCCGAATGTAATTTTCTGGAGAACAATTTATTTTTCAGATATGATGTCATCAGCCTGGTCAATCTGACCTTCAACAAGAATTTGATTGTTGCCCCAGAGACTGCACAGAGAGAGGGTATAGAGCTTTATAAGTAAACAAGGGTTTTATTTTATGTAAATTCTGCACTTACTGAAAAAAAACAACATAGCAGATCTTGGCTTTTATCCTCGTCAAAAACTTTCATAGTGATAGGTGTACAAATTCAGGAGTATATCTAAACAAACAGTGCAAACTAACATTTTGTCTGTAACAGAAGAAATTAAACTGTTGCTCTCGATAATGTGAAACCATGAGAAATAGATGCTATCGATGGTATTCTCACTAATAAGTACTAAGTTATCAAACAGTCAAATCTTGGAAAGTAACATGAACGGAGACTAAAAACAAGAATGTTGCGACATGCAAAATCACCTTCTGGTTCTCAGCTAAGGACTTCATCTGAAGAACATGAACTGTGATTCCAAAACAGATTCAGTTGCCCCATCCAATCTACCCCATGAGTTTCTGTTAGTAGTTTTACGTGATTTTCTTGGATCAAGCAGGCTCTGGTTTTACTCAGTCTTACTCCTGAATAGCTGATGTATTGTGATCTCCAGTTGAAAGAGTTTCTTTTCAGTTAGAGCTGAGAATGATGTATTCAAGGATTGTGTCTTGCTAGCATTGTTTCTATAATATGAGGATTTCCCATAGGCATCCTGAATGTTGAGGAGGGGTGATAGAGATGTGATCAGGTTCATCACAAAACGTAAAATATCATCGGCAAGTAGATTTTGTCTTCAGTTTCGAGTCTGGAAATCTCTACTATGTCAGCTGTCGATATGCTTGACTGTGGGTAGGTGGAATTCCAAAGACCCATGAACAGACAAAAAAAGATGGGCAGCACATCCACCCATACGCTTCAGAGAGCGTCTTGTTGGTCTTCTTGACATCAACTCCAGAGGGTCTGTCCCTGAAGGCAGGTAGTTCTATTTAGCAGTCCAAATCTATTCAGCAGGGTGGACCAACTTATGCCAAAACATACAAAAGAGGAAAAAGGTAAGGTCTCTGAAGGGAAAAATTTCCAATTTAGGGCCTAACCCTGAATAATATAACCAAAGAGAAACTGAACTACAGTCCCCAACTACAGAGAGAAAGGAACCAAAGTTAGGAAATTCCCCTAAAATATTTGAATAATTATTGCTGGACGAAGGCTCTAAGTATACAAATAGATAATTTAGGTTTCCTTTCTCTTTGGTCAACTTTATGCCAATCCTGCATGTTGGCTGAGATGTAGAGGCCTGTCTAGGAGCAGAAGACAATGCCATATTACAATCTCTTAACAGATGCATTTCATTCTCAGGTGATGATACCACAGACTAGGTCCCATTTTTCAAATCATTAGGTGGTGGAATATCTCCATCAGTATACATCGGAGGTCTTTGGTGACAGATAACAATTGTCTTTGGTAATGATGGGTATCAAAATTCATTTGGAAAAATAAAATGCCACATATTGCATTTAACATCTTGGCAGGCCCTAAGGAAAGAGGGGGACCGCTTTCATTGATTTATGCCTTCATTAAACAAGGTATAGTAGATAATGAGAATGAGGGGTTTCAGTTGAAATGGTCAGCAGCACTAAGAGTCCAGCCAAGTGAGAAAGATTGGGCATATATTTTTGGCATAGTTATGCCCTCTATAGTAAGTATAAATAAGAGGGAAGCACATTATAAAAGAGAAACAAGATGGTATAAGACACCTACACTTTTAAACAGTCTCTTTCCATCATTTACAGTTAGCCCCTTATGCTGGTGTTGCCAAAAGGAAGTGGGATCCCAGGAACATATATGGTGGTACTGCTCAAGTAGTATGCCATTATGTCTTACTGGGATTCAATTCTTAATATTATTAAAATAATCCTTTAATTCCCAGTGTCTCTATCACCTTCACAGGCTGGCCTAATGTCTGCCCTGATTCACACAAGCAACAATTGTTATGGATATTACTAGGCACATCACATGCCGTGATACCAGGATACTGGAGGCAGACACAAATCCCAAAAGTGGAACAGTGGGTGTAGAAAGTAGAAAATACTAGAGAAATTGAGGAGCTACATTGGATGGCCAGAGGTTGTAACCGAAAATATTATAAAATATGGGATGTTGGGTTAGAATACTGGAAAGACTATCTAAAAATCGACTAGTATAAGATTGCCAATTAAGGTAAATATAATAAGGATTTGTGCTGGAGATAGAGACTGTACAATTTGATTAACTTGGAATTCTACATGTGTAGAAAGATCTTTAAGTGTGAGCAGAAGTAAGATAACTGTGAACTCTGACTGAATTAGGGCACTGATTATTATTCATAACTGACCCGATACTAGATTGGCGTGATTAAGACCTAGTTCTCTTCCTATTTTTGTATGAAAAAGTTTTACCACTTTGAGATATGTGCTTTAATAAGGCACTTAGTAGCTTAGTCGTACCATAGCTTCCTATTGTGATTTAAGTAATTTTTTTGATATATTGTTGTTTTGTTTTTTTTACTTTGTCTTATTTTGTCACCTTTTTAAATACATTGATATGTGGGGGAAAAAAAGAATAAACTATAATTAAATAAAAAAAATTAATTCTCTTAGGGATACGAACATGTGAGCTGACAGGTCTGAGAATAACATTATCTTGGTGCAGGACGCTATTTTGAAAGTTTTTTTCAGTAGTGCATGCTTTAAATGGTAGAGGTGAATTCTAACCACCACATCCTCGGGACAGATTGTTGCAGGCCTTTAGGTCTGGGCAACCTATGTGCCCTGTCTAAGAGATGCACATTATTCCTACGTCTAGATCTGACAGTTTGTGTGTAACAAATACACATTTCGCCAATACCTGACACATCCATTTAGAGGTACCTTAAAGAAAAACACACCATGCAATGTCCATATGGAATGTAATTGTATAGTGACAAACCTGTCCCCTATTAGCATCATCCAGGTCAGTAAGCTTCAAGCTGTGACAAAATTTAAAATACAGCACAGGAGCCAGTTTTGTGATATTGACGTGTTGTACTTTTTTATGAATGGGTAGCTATTGATTAGCTTAGATTGTCAGCTGACCCCTCTAAGCCAATCAGCGGCGCCTCTCCCCAACGGCACTCCGTGCTTCGTTAAACTGCATTGGAGAAACTTGCGGCCGCTGTGGGCAAGGAGATATGGCTGGAGAGCAACCTTTGTTGTTAAGCCATTCAAGAATTAATTAACTCCTTCAGCTAAAAAAGGACCAAGAGTTGATGCATATCTATTTATACCATAAAATGCTTACCATCTCATTGGTATATAAGAAGTAAAAAAAAAAAAAAAAAAAATCCATCCAATGTTAGGGATTATGGTGCTTGTAGTCTCGAAACAGCTGTAGAAGCATAGATTTGTTAACTTTGTAATGAGTGTTTGCTCTGTCATTCTGCCCGAACTGTGAGATTAGACTTGGAGCTGCTGGTGCAAGAGAACATCCTGGCATGACACTGACATCAGTTAACTGAGTGTTGTCTACAAAACAGTTGTATTCCCCGAGGGGGTAATACCATGTCCTGTGCTGGCTCCTTTATTTGGTGATGATTTTAACATTACAACACATCACATGGCAGTGATTGCTAACCTTAGCACTGCCTTTCAAAGGTTGTTCACAAACTTTTGAAGTGCCACTGTTGGCCATCTGACAAAATTCTGAGACAATCCTCAAAGATTTGATTACAGTTTTATTAATGGTGTGTAGATGGCTTTACACTGGATATCTCAGACAGAATGTCCTCTTCTCTAATTTGCACTTATAGGATGTTGGATGTTGGGCACGCACATATCTTTGGCAGTGGCAGTCTCTCATCAAGGCTAGATTTAGAACTTCTAAGAGACCACTGGTCACTACCAGAAGTGTCTGTTCTGAAAAACAAGTGAGACATATACATGTCACCGGAATGAGAGGATTGGACCAGAGTGGATCAATCCCATGGAATTTTTGTAATGCAAAAGTCTGAATGCGTCATTCGTTCGTTCGGCTTCCCATTCGGAATTTGGATGAAAGGCCGAAAGAGCCTAATTTAATCCGAAAACCATTTTTTCTGAAAACAAATGCCCAAATCTAGCAAAAGCTGGTTATAGTGAAGGCGTTTGGGCACCTGGAAGTTATCATGCAGCAGAGCAGTACTTGCGTATTTTGTTTCCAGCCTTCCCATTCTTGGGTGTCCTATGTCCAGTTTTCAGGTCATCAAAATAAACTTTTGTTGAAACAATGCCATCTCATAGTGCCCATTAATGTCGCTACCAGCTGGAGTCTGTCAAATGGTGCATGCTCTATGTGTCTGCATTTGAACAGCAGGAGTTAGCAGGAAATTGCAAACTTGTATAGTTCTGTCTGTCATTAAGTTACACTGTTCCAGTTGCCTTGTTTTGTGCATTGTCGTGTCGTTTGGACTCAGCAAGGTTATTGTCGTCAGACTCGTCACAATTTCCTTTCTCCTGACCTGACTAGATCTGACTGTGACCTATGATCTTGGCTAGTTTTACTGATACTAAATTTACTAACTTCAGGACCTTTCACATCTTTGAAAGATTTTGTCAGGTTACTCCAACTAAAAACGGTGTTTGAATAAACCACTATTCATGGATAGAGCAATCCTTGCTGGAAAGTAAGAGAGAATTAAAATGACTCTACACGTGTAGTGTATCTTACACTCCACGCACTATGAGCACTTTAAATTGCTGCAATAGTCATGGTGCTTAGTCTAACCCTATTACCACCACACTAAATTAAATATATAAATAATTGGGCATTCCATAAATATAAAATGTTAATGAAATTTTCATAAACACTGTTCATTGTGATGAAGTGGTCTAGGGGTGAATATAGTGTTCCATTAACTTGCTTTGTAAGACCGCCACCTAGTGTAACATGATTGTATGTGCACTGCTCTGTTTATTGGAACTAGTAGCAACGCTCTCTTTCCATAATCTATACATTCACATATACATTGATATACACATGTGACATGTCCAACCAACACACACCTACACGTTCTACCAGCAGTCATGTGCGCTCTCCCCAATAGGTCCAGCAGGCATTTTAGCCTGTTAAAAATGTGTGTTCACTGTTAGACTATTACTGCAGACATCTTGGGGAGGGGTGGTGGACATTTTAGACGTTTTCTGTTCTAAAGAGTGATGCAAAAATGTAAAAATGGTAGAGTCTCCAATGGGGTGTGCCTTCTGGTTTCCATTGTTATTGCTCCGTATTTAGTACTTCCGAGCACGTTTTAGAACAGAACACTTTAATAAATCCACCCTCTCCCCAGTATCTTGCCCAATCATAGAAACAAATATGGTGGAATAATTGCTGACAGTCTTCCAATGTTTTCATAATTGTTGGGTGGGGCCACAGTAAAAGCATATCATGGAAGTAGTCGTTTGAAAACATTTGGGGGTCTACCTTTTGAGCACCCCTGTTTTAAATATCTATCTATCTGTAAGACAGTCAGAAAACAGTTTCAATCCCAATGTATTGCCAATCCTCAGTCATGCTCTGTGCTACAAACATGATTGCAAAGATTTAGAGGCGGACATCTTGAATGTAAATCTGGCATAGTTTATACTTCATTACTGCACAAGATAAGATTGGGGTTATTCTTACTTCTCCATAGGTTACCTAGGGATCAAAAAAATCCACGGTGTGTTCACTACACTAGAAATTGCAGCATTGAAAAAAAAAACACAATGAAATTCACCTGTGACTCGTGTTAACCTTTTTTTTTTCGTGCATTGTTCTGCTTTGTTTTACGTTTGTACTAAACTATTTAGCAAATTACATCGTAATATGTCCACACACATTCAGAGCCAACACTGCAAACGAAGAGGAGAAACAAAAAAGAAAAATAATTAATGTTTGTTCTTCTTTCCATGCTCGTTCTATGCTCTCTCTATACTGACTGCCAGGTGTAAATGGCGGAGCTTATAACAATGATTGACAGGGAGCTAAGATGGAGGTGGCTCTCTCTATACTGACTGCCAGGTGTAATGGGCGGAGCTTATAACAATGATTGACAGGGAGCTAAGATGGAGGTGGCTCTCTCTATACTGACTGCCAGGTGCAAAGGACAGATCTTATAACTACAGGGGGGGAATGATGGAGAAACCAAGTTGAAAAATAGTATGGATTTCTACATCTAATTTTGTTGTTCACATCTCGCAAATTCATACTTGTTAAATATAGGGAAAAGAGTGACAATATTACAAATTCTGGGAAGGGAGAGTTCCCCTCTAAAGCCGTTCTATCAATTTCAGGGGTGTTTGTATATTTCTCAAAAAACTGACAGATCTGGTGTGTGTCTGGTGGAGGGGAGTTTTACTTACCTCCAGGAGTCCCCATGGCTTCTCTTCAGCTCCTGGCGCGTCAGATACAAGGAGGCACGTCAGTGCTGTACTCTCGCGCATGCATAAGAGTAAACCACGGCAACCTATAGAGTATCCCACGTGACCACACGCTACCCTATAGACAAAGCCTGGATTTCACAGCCGTCTCTTGTGGCAGCTTCTAGGATTGGACAAAGGTTGACAGAGGAGCTCCTCCTTATTTCAACTTTTATTAGCCTCAGGCTTTATCATAAGACAATAGTCCCTACTTTGTCTTATGGTCTCTAAATTGCGTGATTTCAGTGAAATACCAATCCGTAGTCCATAAATATTACATCTGTATGAGAAACAGTTTTAAAGGAACACTATAGGGTCAGGAACCCAAGCATGTATTCCTGACCCTATAGTGCTAAACCCACCATTTAGGTGGCTTGCCCCCCCTTACAAGCAATAAAACTCACCTTATTTCCCTCGCCGTGTGGGTCCACCGGCACTGGCCCTGCCCCCACCCCCTTGGTGACATCATCAAAATTGCCAATTTTTTTGCCATTCCAATGCTTTCCCACAGGGAAAGCATTGGAATTGGTAAAATCTCTGAAAAGGCAGTGTTTGCTTTAAAATGCCCGAAGGCAATGATTATACTCACCAGCTACATTAAGCTGTAGTTGTTCTGGTTACTATAGTGTCCCTTTAATGCTGTTCCTCTCTGATGACTGTCTCACCCAGCAGGACCTCTTACTACTCAATTCCAGGCCTCCTGCCCTACGTATTGGATTCAGTGTATGTGGTCACCTACCTTCCTGGAATAATAAGATAGCCACTGCCACACTATCTGCCCATGCTCTTTTCCATACGTAGTGTAGGTAAATATTTTATATGTATTTTCATATTTTCAAAGCATGGGGCTTGGCATCCCTCAACAGCTCTTTCATTGCAAGGCACATTGCATGTTGATGTTTACGCTAGCGTTTCCAACATACTTCTAGTACTGCCTGCTCCACCTGTTATCTGGCTTCGTCCTCATTACATTTCAAACTTGTTCCTAGCTTGTTCCAAAGTTATTTATTGAATGAGCCTCCATTTTCCCATCTGTATGTCTTGTCAGTCCAAGCCTGATAAGGACTCAATCTCAACACTGGAGTGACAGGACCTCGCCATTATTGCCTGGCACTGACTTGTCTTTTGTCTTTCTGCCAGCCTGGCTCCTTTATACAGGACAGATGTTACAGCCTTCAACCATCTCACTGGCCGCCAACAGGAAAATTAAAATGGCTACAGTAGCACTCTCTGCCGGATCCATCAGGTGAAAGCTGACAGTAATCTAAAAAACAAAAAAAGTTTAGCTTTCAAGATACCCATTCATTGCAGTGAGATGCTTAATAATAAATGAGAGACTGTGGCAGTAATTTCCAAGGGAATACAGTTGGACTGTCTGAGTGTTCTGATTGGTAAGCTTACAAGCCAATTTCAAGAGATTTGAAAGTATTGGAAGGACTTTATAAAGTCTTTTCCCACCTTCAAATCTCAGCCAGCGTGAAGCTCTCGAAGGGCTCACTTGGATTTCATTTTTTCTGTTGGTGTTACCATTTTTTCAGCACATATATTTCCGTTTTGGTTCATTTTTTAAAATAAATTTTTGAGAAGACAGCACGATTTTACATGCAAGGCACAATAATGTACATAACGGTAAGTAGTCAGGTAAACAGTATACACTTCTGACGACGGTGCAATATATCACTTGCATATGATTGGTGTCGCCGAGATGGCTGTCAAACATTTTTTATGTACACTGAACACCCCAATACAGTACAACTGCACATTTTAGAGTGAACTTTTCTTGTGGCACACCTTTGCAATAATTATGCTGTCTAATCAGCATCTTGATATACCATATCTGTGAGGTGGATGGATTATGAGGGTTCACTAACACAGATTTAGACAGATTTGTGAACAATATTTGAGAGAAATAAGCCTTTTGTGTACATAGAAAAAGTCTTAGATCTTTGAGTTCAGCTCATGAAAAATGGGGGCAAAAACGAAAGTGTTGCGTTTATAATTTTGTTCAGTTTATGTCGAAACCAGAAATACAAAAAAGAGAAAGAAGATACAAAAGGCAACAGTACCCTCAGCCACTGCTGAGGGGTGGACTTTTTTGTTGTCAACATTGTGCATTGTGGGGTATTGTGGGAAGCTCAAGGGAATGAAGTGTACCCAACAGCTTCCCTGGGCGTAGTATATATTATGTTAGATATATGCCGTACGCATATAGAAATAAAAAAGGTAGAAAAAGAAAAGAAGTGGTATTTATGACTTGTCTAAGTTTAAGCAGATCAGAGGGGCAGCTACGTAAGCTTCTTGTGGTCTTGGGAGAATATGGGGCTTGATCCCCTCCACTACCCCAGTCATCCAGTACAAGCGTCCTCGGGCTCTGGTCTAAAGAGTTGAGTCTTTTTTTTATTTTTCAAAGTAGTGCTGAAGAAAAGAAGAAATAAAAAGAAAAAAGAGTTCTGAAGAAAAGTATGTTTGTTTGTTTGTTTTCTTATTATTACAGAGATCGGATTTATTGTCCCCCTCACTATAATTAGGGTAGATAGAGATTTTTTTTTTTTTTTGGGTTGCTTAATTTGGAGCGTGAGGGTAGGAAATACAGTTACTCATTCCCCCCAACACTTTAACCCAGAAATAAAAATATCCACTGTACCTATGGCACTTTCTACTATTGATGATAAACTCCAATATACATTAACTATACGGTATACAGTAAGGCCTAGTTTATAACTGGCAGAATTGTTCATTAACGTGAGAATTCATGGGGAATTTCAATTCGGCTAATCTGGCCTTAGATTTGAAATTCACTTTGAATGCTCACCTTAGTAAATTACCCGATGGGTGACCGCAGTGGAATTGGAATACAAATGTCACCTGGATCGGTGTGCACATCTTTTACCTTGGCCTCTAAATTCCCCAGATCTCAATCTCATTGAGCATCTGTGAGATGTACTGGAACAACAAATCCGATCCATGGAAGCCCCAACTCGCAACTTGCAAGACTTAAAGGATCTGCTGCTAATGTTTTGTACCAGATACCACAGGACATGTTCAGAGGTCTTGTGGAGTCCATGCCTCGACATATCAGAGCTGTTTGACAGCACGAGGGGGACATACATAATATTAGGCAGGTGGTTTTAATGTTCTGGCTCGTCATTGTATGTAATTTAGCACTGGAATGCCTTTTACTCCAACAAAACCATAAATGAAAGTGTGATCTAAACACATACAAGTCATGACTGACTTTTATCACCTTGCCTTTCATATTCTTTCTGTTTGATGAATGGAATCAATTAGAAGTGACTGACACTTATGTACTCCATACATGTGGTGTGTTTAAAGGTGCAGCTATTATGCAATTTGTTGCAGTTATTAAATGCCATGTGATAGGATGCAGTGACGGGAAATCTCTCTCTACTGTAACCTATACAAGGTGCATACGTTTTATGTGATCAGAGTGTTCCTTTAAAGGAATACTCCAAACAACATAACCACTACAGTCAGTTGTACTGGTTATGGTGTCAGAAGGGCCCTGACACTCTCCCACAGTAAGTAGTCAAACCATTTAAGTTCTTAAGTAAGTTGTCAAGCCATTCTTAAAAGATTTAAATACTTACTGTGGTAGGGCTCCAAGGTATTCATGGGCACCATAACCACTACAGCTATATGTAGTGGTTATGGTGCTTGAAGTGTTCCGTTAAGGAACTACTGACTATTCCCAATTGAATTACTTCCTCGCCCAGATCGTTTTTGTGTATTTTTTTTCCCTCAACCCATTTGTGTGTTCCTTACTCCCCTCCAGCCCCTTTGTGTGTTCCTTACTCCTCTCCAGCCCCTTTGTGTGTTCCTTACTCCCCTCCAGCCCCTTTGTGTGTTCCTTACTCCCCTCCAGCGCCTTTGTGTGTTCCTTACTCCCCTCCAGCACATTTGTGTGTTCCTTACTCCTCTCCAGCCCCTTTGGGTGCTCCTTACTCCTCTCCAGCCCCTTTGTGTGTTTCTTACTCCCCTCCAGCTCGTTTGTATTTCGTGTATTTTCCAACCAGCACTTTGTCTCTTTCTCCCCACAGTCCCTCTGTGTCTCTTTTTCCCCGTCCGCAGACCGTCTGTATGTTTCTTTTTTCCCCCAGCCCCCTTTGTGTGTGTGTCTTCTTTCCTGCCAGTCATCTGGACCTGTGCCATCTTATGGTTTGAGTACTCTCTGCAGGGTCCTGGTTTCAGTTTCAGTACTCTCTGCAGGGTCCTAGTTTCCTGAACATAGTGCTCGAGCATCTTATGCTGCACTCATGCTATAATGTTTTGGGACAGTTCCCTGTCCCAGTTGAACTAATTAGGGACGCCAGGACAGGGACGCCAAAAATGGGATAGTTGGGAGGCGTGACTCACACAGTCTCCATGAAAAAAATGGTTTCATTACAACCTTCACGTGTTACGGACTACATCTCCCATAATGCTTTTAAATCCATAATGCTGGCAAAGCATCACTGGACTTGTAGTCCTCAACATCTTGATTACCGAGGTAGCCCACTCTCTTACAGCATAGTGTGCTTCCTTTATTATGCGAACTTATTTCTACATTAAAAGAACCTTCCCGTTTGTCCGAAATCTGCCAAGCATGACGACAGAGTTGCATGTAGTGATGTATAATATGTCCTGCAGTATGCATGTTATTTTATTACTCAGTGGTACTCATTTATAGACCTTGGAAGGATGACAGCTGAGTTAACCTTCCAACGAGCCATACCCTCTGCTTTAAGGTTTGAACTCATTATACAGTTGGGGCATTAACCAACTGAGCTATCTAACACACTAGGTGCAGTTTTAAATTGTTAATTTTCTAGAGCCTAGATAATGCTGAAAAAAATATATTCAACTTGGATGTCAAATTGGCCTAATTCGACCTTCAGTAAATCATCCCTTATGGCATGTCTTGGAGCCTGCTAATCTCATCTAAGTCATCCGATACCTAAACATGCACAAGATGTAAAATCAAAAGTAACTTCAGCGGACATAAGACCTTAACCATGAATACACTATGGGGTGATTTACTAAGAAGTGAAAGATTTTTCTGTGAACCATTATTTTTTGAGCCAAGGGATACAATCTGGAGAATAAACTAGTTTTACTTAAAGAGGCACTCTGACTAAAGATTGCAACCAATATGGTGGTTATGGTGCTAGCAGACTACACATGTCATCCTCTGGTTCTGGGACAAACTGTTTCTGAGCTGTTTGACCAAAACCAGATGTCCTCAGACATCAGAAGCCTGGCATTCACTTGTTCTACTGTTAACGCAGAACTTCCATTTTTGTATTAACATTAAAAATAAATTCTGTATCTAGAGCAGTGATAGACGGAAAATTTTAGCAGACAGGCTCGGCCTTTCAATGAATACAAATATGGATCACGGTACTGGGGGATGATGCCCCAAACCAAATAGCACCATAACCATTGCATAACCACATGTACTGACCCTTTTAGGTGATCATAAGATTGGGGAATATGGCTGTGAGACATGAATGTAGGGTGAATATGGGTGAAGGATAAGCATTAAAGGTTGGAGGAAATTAATTCTGGAAAATAGAAAGGAGTTACATATCTGAGATAACCCGGGATAAGATGCATTGGAGGGAACTGTACTGGAGATGAAACAATGGGGGCAAGATAGTATCCGCTTTGACCCTTGTTCCACCATCCATTATGCCCCCAGGGGATGCTTGCAATACATTGTACATGGTTTTATATCAGTGCTGTATGATAAAAACTAATTTTGGACACATTTTGTGAGTAATTATCAACCGACCACAACTTACTGTATAGTGATCTACTAATAAACATCATAAACAAAGATACATTTCAACTTCGTCTTCAGTCAGATAATGAAATAGTTCAAGTTGACACATAAGTACATGTAGGAATCTAAATGGGGCAAAGTGTCGACAAATAATCCCCGTGTTGAAACTTGGAAAAATTCCTTCTGCACACCTATGTCTATATAACCTATATACAGTGGAACCTCGAAACTCGAACGTTCCCGTTCTCGAACAATTCGCAAGTCGAACTAAAATTTTGCGTAAAAAATGTCTTGGTATGCAAGCGATCTTCAGTACCTGAAAACATCACGTGGAATTCACAGAGAGACACAATTGTGGGGAAGCATGGGATACAAGTGTTATAGGAAGACATATGGGCAGATGTAAAGGGAGGGAGTATAGGGAGAGGAAAACCGGAGGGCAGACGGACACAAGTAAAGGGTGAAGGTATATGGTCAGAATTATTATGCAAAGAGAAAGAGGAAAATATGAAGAGAGGGATACCAGAGGACAAAGGGACACGAGTAAGGGAAGAGGGAATATGGACATAAGGATACAAGCAGAGGAAAGAGGGGTATTAGATACTTTGAACCTGATACAGCCATTGTATATGCTTTTGTATGTAATGCCAGAAGAACAGTTACCTATCCCCATCCATGTAATTTTGGGGGTCTGGAACGGATTAAACAAATTTACATTAATTCCTATTGGAAATTTGGATTCGGTTCTCGAGCAAATCGGAACTCGAGCAGCTTTCTGGAACAGATTAAGTTTGAGTTCTAAGTTCTACAGTATATATATATATGGGTATGTAAATACAGTATATATATATATATATATATATATATATATATATATATTTATATATATATATCAGCGTTTCACAAATGGGGTTCCACCAAAATGTCGGGAAACAAAATGGCCTGAGCAGGGGAGAGTGCTCCCTTGCCGCCCGCCCCAATTATCGCGGAAGCCATTATCGCTGCACGAACAGCAGTGAACATGCCGGCTCTGGCATCACTAAGAGGCGCGCGAGAGAGCTGAGCAGGAAGATCACTGTTCCCTCGCCACCCACATGCCAGAAGCTCAGTCCAGCAGCCCCACTGGACCCCAGGGACTGCACGCCAGCCGCTCAGCCCAGCAGCCCCAATGGACCCCAGAGAAATAGAGACTCCATGCCAGCACTCCCAAAGGTAGGGAGGCTCGGTGGAGTGAAATTTAAAAAATAAAAATAAATTGTGTGTGTGTCTGTTAAGGAGTTTGTATTGACACTGAGAGTCTATGTGTGTTCGTCAGTGAGTGTGTGTGTATGTCAGTGAGAGTGTATGTGTGCTTGTCAGTGAGTGTGTACGTGTTTGTCAGTGAGAATATATGTGTGCTAGTCAGTGAGAGTGTATGTGTGTTTGTATGTGTGTCTGTCAAAGAGTATTATTATTATTATTATTATTATTATGATATTTATATAGCGCCATCAAATTCCGCAGCGCTTTACAATGGGATTATGTGTGTCAGTGTGTGTATCTGGGTATGAATGTTTGTGTATGTGTCACTGTGCGTATCTGAGTGTGTGTGTGTATGTCGGTATGTGTGTATTTGTGTGTGTGTGTGTGTGTGTGTGCCAGTGTATATCAGTGTATTTGTATGTGCCTATGTGTGTGTGTGTGTATGTGTGTATGTCAGTGTGTGTACATGACAATGTGTGTATGTGCCAATATGTGTATCTGAGTGTGTGTATGTGCCAGTGTGTGTATATGTGGGTGCAAGTGTGTGTATATGTCACTGTGTGTATCTGAGTGTGTGTGTATGTGTGAGTCAAAATGTGTGTATGTGTCACTGTGTGCATCTGAGTGTGTATATGTGTATATGAGTGTGTGTATCTGTGTGTCAAGGTGTTTGTGTCTATATGTCAGTGTGTGTATCTGCGTGCTACTATGTGTCAGTGTGTGTGTGTGTGTGTATCTGTGTGTCAGAATTATACACAGATACACATAGATACACACACTGGAACATACAAACACAGATACACACATGTTGATACACAGACACACACCGGCACATACAAACACAGATACACACACCTTGACACACAGATACATACACCTTGACACACAGATAGATACATACATACATACACACACACAGATACACACTGTGTGTCAAGGTGTGTGTATCCGTGTGCCACTATGTGCCAGTATGTGTTTATCTGTGTGTCACATATATACACACACACAGATACACACACTGGCACATACAAACACAGATACACACACCGGCAGCATAGGGGGGGGGAGCTACGATGTTGATACACTATGTCAAAGGGTTTCATGGGAAAAAAATTATTGGGAACCCCTGATATATATGCACACACACTTAAATGCTGATACATACGCACACACACATATATACGAATACATACACACACATGCATATATATATAGTGTGTGTATCAATGTATCAGTATGTCAGTATTTATATCACATGCATATTACTTCATTTACATAAATGTGCATTGTACATACTGCAGAGTATCTTTTTATCATGCCTAATTACATAATTAATAATATCTAAGGTACTAGTAATACATCGCCTAAAATAAAATTGAAAGGGTTTGTCTCAAGAAAGCCAACATAATGCTCTTTTTTTTGCTCTTCCTTCTGGCAGTGATTGGGTTAACGACTTAGGCACAATTCCTAATAACTAGAATGTATAATTTTCTCTTGCCTGGAATTCCATCGAACGCATGTGTTAAAAAGGAAACAGATTATGCAAAAGCACAAATAAAAAAAAAAAATAGAACAAAAGCCATTGACAGTACAGCTGTTCTGGGCAGAGAAGAATAATAATAATTACAAAAAAAAAAAACTATGGGGAGAGGGAAAAAAAGCTTCCTGTTTCTTTAAAGGAGATTGTCTGTGTGGTTTGAGGCTGGGGAGGCTTGGCTGTGTGAAGTAGTCTTCTTGTAACAGGCGGCTTGCTGACTGATCTCACTAACAGGGGCTTCTGTGTAAGCTGAGGCTAAACAAACACAGATGGAGCCCAGTGTGCATTCAACAAAAATGCTGGCAATGCGGCAGGGACATCAAATGACACACTGACTGCCCGGGGAGCACTGAGCTTCCCCACTGCAGCTGCACAGCACCCACCACCACCACCACTGCTACACCCTGTGTGCCCAGCCATGAAAAAACCCCAGGTCCTGCAGGAGAGCCCATGGAAAACCCACTGCATCAAGGACATTCAGGCTGTAAAGAGGCTGAAGAGGAAGAACAGGGAGGTCAATGGTTTCAGAAGTTTCAAAGTGGACATGAAAGTGGAAGAGGTGGTAGTGGGAGCAGGGCAGCGCAGCCCGGCGGCGGCGACCACCTCCAGCGCAGTAACAGCAGCAACAGCAGCAGGGCGGCTGGAGATGATGAGTGAGGAGGAAGAGGACTGCCCTGAGGCTTTGGATTTAAGGAATGGGGCATTGGTGGCAGCCCCAGCTGGCAGCTCTCTTGCTAAGCAGGGGTTAATGAAAGCTGGGGGGCTGCTGGATGGTTTTGGGGAGCAGAGGCTGCAGCCCAGGATCATGGTGTGTCAGAGACCCCCAGACAGCTCCTACTTGTCAGTGACTTACAATAAGGGGCCAGACTCGCCGAGGACAAGGCTGGGGGAGACAGCAGGCGTCTCTACAGAGATCAAAGCCATCCAGCAGACTCGTAGACTGCTGGCTAATGCCAGGGAGAGGACCCGGGTACATACCATCAGTGCTGCCTTTGAGGCTCTCAGAAAACAGGTATACAGCATGCCCCCCACCCCAACCCCGCTTTATCCCCTCAACCCCCATTCCCCTCTGCTTATCTACAAGGAATTATAGATAGATACAACTTGACCCTTTCACAAGGGACCTTATAAAACGTGTTTAATTCTGTCCTGCAATATACATTGTCACTGTGCATGGCTTGTTAAAATGGGAGGTCAACCTATGGGGTCCTCAGGTTCTGCACAGTAATATATTTTATTTTTGCACAGGGCTGTTAACTGTTTAGCTACCTGCAATGCTCTGAGATAAGATTACAGTGATATCTAAAAAAAAAAAAAAAGTAAAAAAGCAACCTGTTTTGGTACATGCTTTGTAATGCGTGCTCAATGCTCCCTCTACCAGTAAAAACTAAAGTTTTTGTTTTGTGATACAAATATATATATATATATAATCCATTTTTTTTTTTTTTTTTTATAGTAATACATATTGCATAATACATGTTAAAGCAATCATCAGGGTTGTAATTCAATTATAGTGAACTGAAAACTAAATCCCAAACATGGACAAAAATAGCTAAAATGGAAATATTATCCTACTTCGCTATAGCTACAGTTGGACAGTTTCAGACAGATGATTCCGCAGTTTTATTTCCAATTCACAACGGGTTTTGTGTTTAGTGAATAAGCCACAGTTCTGTTTTAAATACTTTTGAAAACATATTAGGAGTTGGTCTTGGGCACTGTTGTAAAAGCTTAAGCAATCAGCAGGGACCTTCCATTGGTTGCCATGGTGACTGCATCACTTTTAGAACTTTGACCCAGAACTACACAGTGGCATCCCTGTGCCATGTTCACAAGTTGTGGCCTTTGGTGGCGTCTTGAGTGATATTGAGGGGAAGTAATGCATGATACAATTTTTTACATGTTTCTTCAACATGGGATATGGCACAATTTGGGGAACAGATGACTATATTCCCATCATTGCTAGGCTCTAAGTTCCTGGTAAATCCGTTGATTAGTATTCCATCAGTATCTTTCAGTGTAAGAGTTATTTTTAACCCGTATTTTAAAATTATTTCAGTGGAATTTAACAACTTGATTTTTTTCATTATCCAAAACAGATTGTGTTCTAGGAACTTGCTTAATACTGATAACATTACGGTGCATTTCGTATTATTAAATAGCATTCTTATACAGTGTAATTAAACTCCATGTTGTACCAAATTGAAATCTGAATGGCAACATTTAGGAAAAAAGTACCTAAGTGGAAAGAATCCTGTAGCTCAGCTATTGTCACTGCTCAGCTATTTTAGCCTCAGTTTAACAGTTTGACTTTTAAAGGGACACTACAGCTTGCTGCAGTGGTTATGGTACCAGTTGTACCCTGGTTATTCCATGGTAAGTAATCTAACCATTTTAGTATATGGTTTATCTGAGTATTCTGGGCCCCTGCACTTCTTCCAGTCTAGTAGGAGAAGTCAGATGTCTCATTGGCTGAGAGTGCATGGACCTACTTAGTTTGGTAGAGCTAATTAGATTCTCCTGCAAGAGAAGCAGGGCCTGCGGCTGGGGTCTGGAGCACCGGTTGGGACCCTGGTAAATTTTCAAACAAGCAAGAGGACTCCTGGCAGGATAATCCACTACAGCAGGCTGTAGGGATTTGTGTGTCACAGTGAGTTATCAGGGCCACCTTACAAGTCTACCCATACAGATAAATGATATGTAAAGAGACAATTCTGGGGAAGAACTCAAAGTGGAGCAATCAACAAGGAGATCAGTGAAATCTTACTGCTGAATGTTCCAAATTTAGAACTTTACACCAAAATTGGTCCCTATACAAAATCTCAACACAGAGAATGGAGATGAGTGATGTTATGTCTTGAATCATTCGGCCGCCTGTCCATGAATAGCAATGTCAAAAAACACCCACACAAAGTCTACCAGGCAGAAGATAAAGTTAATTAAGGTAATCAGGAAATATATAATGACGAGACCAGTCTGTGTAAATAAGATACATTGTTATTGTTTTAAATTACATTTTAGTTACATAAATTGTTATTAGTAAGTCACCGCCCCTGGTCACACCCCTAAAATTAAAGTGTCCATCTTTGTTCACTGGAAATGTTGGGAGATATGATATGACGTTAGATAGAGGGAAACAAGACTCACCAGCTGGGGGCCCAATGGACGGTTGTAATAACCTAAAATCGTTTTTTTAAACAGAGCCCAGACGTTTCTATTGTTTACTCTGTGATTCTCCAGATATTCTGCCCACCTCACCTAGCCAACAGATCATTCTCCTGGTGTTAGTTCCATTGATCAGCAACACCCATTATCCTCAGCTAGTCGTTCAGTGCATGACTGAGAACATTTGGATTTGTAGCTCAGCACCAGTGGCCCTTGCGAGTGCTTCTTGGTGGAACCCATGGCAGAAACAAGGTCCTTGGGATTTTGCCTATTCTGTACAGCTTTTTTTTAGGTAGAACATTAAACCCAACAGGGATCCAATCAACCTGCAAAGTCCAGTTGCCAAATCCAGCAGAGACTAAGCCAAGCTCAGCTCAGCAAAGTTTGTTGACACTAATGCTGTGATATTGATAGGACCATCATCATATAGGAACTCGGTGCCAGTGCTCAATGGCACATTCTCTTTCACAGGTTTTCCTTATACTGCCAGGCATCTATATATCAGTCTTAAAAACAATTAAACATCTGCTCATTTTTCCATCCTGATGAACACTCATGGTTTTCACATAGACCTGGAATTTCTCCTAGCCTGATCTTAGGGCAAAG
Organism: Pelobates fuscus; assembly: GCF_036172605.1. Lineage (NCBI taxonomy): Eukaryota > Metazoa > Chordata > Amphibia > Anura > Pelobatidae > Pelobates > Pelobates fuscus. The sequence goes on along the minus strand of NC_086322.1, from coordinate 45,403,168 downwards.
GGGAAGATACATTGTCACGCTGTTAAAACCCTAAAAAGAAGCAATGGTCCAATTTAGGTTTAAAAAAAAAAGAAAAAAGAAACAATTTTTATTGAGTTTCTACAGCAAGCGGCAGTGTTTCAAGCTTGATAAAGGCCTACAAAAAGGCCGAAACTAGGCTGCTTGCTGTGGAACCTCTATAAAATTGTCGAACTCAGCCAAACACCTTTGACGCCAGTAAAATTACCCCTTTATCACCCCCTTTTTGTTTTTAACATTCATAAGAGGGGGGCATGGCTTCAAAGCTGAAGAGAGCATACGCATGTTGGCTAAGCTCCTGGCACAGCATACAGCAAATTTGGGGCACTTAACTGCCCTGATTCTGCCCGAGATCGGGTTCCGCACCTCAGCTCGCAATGGGGAAGAAGGCTAAAAAGCTTAAAACCCTCACGGGGGACAGCTTTTGCGATATCGCCGACCTCCTAAAGCCGCGACCTAGACTCAAAATGGTGCCTCAAACAGACCCATATTATACATCCTCCGAGGAAGAACTCCTTGATGCACCCAATGACATACCCCGAGCTGGGAGCATAATCAACCCTCAGCACTGTTTAAGTCTCCAGTTTTTTGTTTACACTGTTGACTCCAGATGCCAGCGCACCTCTTAAGATATGCCCTGATAAGAGGACATAGTAACCGCCGACCCTCCCCCTCTTACCCCCCTGAACGCTCAGGGGTTATTAAGTGTAATTTAACAATTAACACCTCCGACTGACCCCTTTACTGTTTATCTCTACGACACGATTACTGCTTCTTTACTTAAGACCCATAGGGCTGGGTCTCCCTCCTATTTTCGTGGTCTCAGGAAATTAATAAGCCCTACATTATTTAGTATACTGTGTAGGTATAACAAGAATGTCATTTAAATTTTATTTGTGTGTCTTACTACTCTGCCAGTACACTCCAACCTGACGCATTTAACATGTATATTGTTCTGTTTACTGGCGGAACGTTCATTGTCTTATAATTTAAAAATGTGCACCACTAACCTATGTCATATCAGTGTTACTGAAGTTATGCATACATGAGCTGTTGTGGCATTGTATGCAAGATTGTCAACTCTTTGCACAAGATAAATAAAGAATTAAAAAAAAAAAAACATTCATAAGAGCCACAATTTAGTTCTGTAAGTTACATAAAAATAAATATTGTGCATTAATACATGTGCATATATATTTTTAAAATGTTGACGCTAATACATATTCATATTTTACTTTCCAAGAAATTTAATGAAATAACAGAAATATATTGGTGATGGTAAACTGTTGGTGGGCTGCATGCCATTTGAAATTAAATTTGACAGAGGTCTCCAGTTAGGTCCAAGTTGACTCCTGAAGACCCTAAGGCTAAATGTTTGCCATACCTGATGCTTGGGTCATGTGACACGCTAGATGCCCCTCTGCACCTGTTATTCAAATAGTAAGGCCTTGGGAACTTTGCCAAGATCTGAATCTGTGACTCTTGTAAGTATTAACCCTCTAAGTGCAAATTCTATGCAGTGAGCTAATATTTGAGCTAACTAAGTTCTTTTACTATCAGCTGTCATCGAATGATTAGACAGGATTATTTAAGGGCTAACTAGAAGCGTAGTCCACTTAGATAATGTTTCCAGTGCTCTCTCAGCTCCTCCAGTGTCTGTGTGTGAGGCTTGACAGGAAGTTGAAGGGATCACTTCCTATCTGCCCACTAAGAGCCTCTCACAGAGGAAATGCATTGCAGGAGGAACAGGGGAATCTATGACCTGATTTTGGCGGGACAGTCCTGATTTTCAGGTCCTGTCCTGCCATATTTCCTTGGTGTCTCGCTTTTGGGGCACCAGGGAACTGTCCCCAACTGTCCTTCATGGTTTTATTAGCTTATAAATTTCCAAAAAAATACAGTATTCTGGAAACCCTACGTAACCCTATAATCATCCACGAAAACTTGACAGAAGTGCTTAGAATTAGGCTGCTGATATAACTTTTTTCTCATTCCCAATTCTTTCCTAATATATAATTTTGCAAGGATACTTCTTAGCAGTCTATAACGGGGAAACTTTGCATGCTATGCCTTATGGGATTACCAATAATGCATTAGTGCAGTGGACGTAAACTACAGGAATTTTAGCATAAAGTACTTTTTGTGTCTATGAATTCTGCTAATATTGGTATCTGTGATACTCATTTTCTTTCGTGGCTTTAAATGAGTTAAATCTCACGTTTAACTAGGTTTCCACTTTCCACAAAAGAACAAAATGTACAATACTAATATCCAATGACACGCAAAGGAAGAGAGGAGTCGAGAACCTTTTTTTTTTTTTTTTTTTTTAATGGAAAGGAATTCCCAGTGAAGTTTGCCAAATTAAGTAAGTGACCACCGCACAAATCGACATCTGATCTCACGTTTCTAGTTGACGTCCCACCATCCTCCTGTAACATGATGCTCTACTTTGTACGGGAGAGAAACACAAATCTTCCATAGTTTGGATTGTAGAGTTAGAAACCGAGATTCTACTTGTGAATTTGGAGTCAGGCTTCATTTCCTTATAAATCAAGGACTGTACTTTGCAGACTACTCGTGATGTGATTTCCTGAACTAGAATCATGGAACTTGGGTTGTACGTTTGTCCACGGAATTCGAGTGATTTGATGTTCCTCACATCTTGTAACCTTAAGAGAATGTGAGAACATTTTGTTTGTTAAAAACAGGATACTGTTATAAAAATAAATTACCTTAGTAAGTCATACAGGCTGGGATGGACTTGACTACGTACAGAAAATGTAAACAGTTGTGTGTGATGAATTGACAGTCAAACTGAAAAAGTAAGGCCAAAATTTTATTTTCTCAAGATTTCAAATTTTCTTTTCTTAGATTTTTTGCTTACATTTTGCAAATTCGGGGTTTGTGTGATAAAACAGAAATTCTGAAGAACTGACAAAGGAATTCCAAATTCAGCCTTTAAAATTTGTGGCACTTTACCGCACTCTCTCTAGAATGTAAGTTTGTCTGGGCAGGGCCCTCAATCCCTCTGTTCCTGTTTGTCCAACTAGTCTTGTTGCAATTAAATGTCTGTTAGTCCATACATTGTACAGCGCTATGGAAGCTGTTGGCGCTTTTTAAATAATAGTAATAATAATTTCAGCTAATATTAATAAGATCTAGGCCAAAATAACTGATTTAAAATCTTCAACTCAAGTATACTCATATTCTGGCTATTGTTATTTATTTAATGTTGACTTCTGTTTTCAGTTCACTCCCGTTTACTGCTTAAAGGGACACTATAGTCACCCAGACCACTTCAGCTCAATGAAGTGGTCTGGGTGACAGGTCCCTCAGGTTTTAACCCTGCAGATGCAAACATGTTTACATTGCAGGGTTAATCCAGCCTCTAGTGGCTGTCTTCCGGACAGCCACTAGAGGCGCATCTGCGACGCTGGAGGCATTTAATGCCTCCATCACGAAGAGCGTCCATAGGAAAGCATTGAAAAATGCTTTCCTATAGACAATTTGAATGTGCTCGCGGCACTTGCCGCGCATGCGCATTCGGCTCTGCTGATGTCGGCAGAGGGAACTGATGTCGGCGGGGGAGGAGAGGTCACCAACGCCGAGGGAGCCCGGCGCTGGAAAAAGGTAAGCTGCTGAAGGGGGCATCCTCAAGGCACTATAGTGTCAGGAAAACCGCTTAGTTTTCCTGACACTATAGTGATCCTTTAAGTAAAAAACTGTTCTGGCTCAGAGCCTGACACATTTGCTTGGAATCTAGAGGCCAGCTAAAATAGTTAGGAGACAGGTTTTTTTTTTTTTTTTTTTTACAGTTTCTTTTAATTTTCAACGACAAAAATATAATTCTTAAAGAGATACTATAGTCATCAGAACCAATACAGCGTAATGTAGTGGTTCTGGTGTCTATAGCCTGTCCCGGCAAGCTGAGCACTTTAAAGGATGCCATTTCAGAGAACAGCCATTGTTTACATTGCTGCTTAGTTACACCTCTAGTGGCAGTCACTCTGATGGCCACTAGTAGTGCTTCCTATTTCTGCATTCAGCAACTTCACACTCTGCAAAGAGGCGTTGAATGCTCTCCATTGATTTAATGCATCTCTATGAGGAAATGCTGATTGGCGCAGCGTTTTCGGGCGCATGCACAATAGCCTCTCAATGCTTTCGTAGATTGATGATCTCAGCCACTGACGCAGGGCCAGCCACAGCGAGACCGGATGGTGTGAGAAAAAAGGTGAGTCCAAACACCTTTCCCAGGATTCATGGCTTAGTGAATAACCCTCACCGTTTTACTCCACTCCATTGCTTTGCAGGGTTCTCAGGTTATTTTACAGGAGTTAACTCATGAGCATTTGTTTTTTTTTAAGCTAACGCTCAAAGTTTAATGAGTACATTTCTGTTTATACAATTGGGTAATTTCTGTGCTTGTCACAATATGTTACCAACAAGCTGGTAATTTCAATAATGGCAGGCAGGAAAATGTCAGCAACTGGTAATGTAAAATGTTAGTGTTTTTAAAAATGAAGTTTTTTTTCCATATGTTGGAAAAATAGGATTAATATTACCAGTGGGGTAAGTTCCTATTCCCGTTAGCAGTACCGTGAACAGGGGATGTAGTGGTTATGGTTCTGCAGTTTTCAATAAAATAGGCAAGTTAAGTTTATGGAATATATAGTGTCCTGGTGGCGTTACTGTGAAATATACATTGAAAATATGTCTTTTAGTGGAAGCAGACATTAACCGAATTGGTGAACATTGGAAACCTGTCAGCATTTTGTTGCCGCAAACATCTACCGGTTGCTATTAGCGATGCTTAATGGCTGCGTTTTACCAACAAACTCAGATACAAGCTCAGTGTTTGCTGATTTTATTTAGGGTTAATTCCTTATTACAGCAAACTGAAATCAGAATGCCAATATTTAAACAGACGTTGCTGATTTGGAGAAATATTTCAACTCAGCTATAGTCACAGCTGGGCCTTTTTTTTTTAGCTTGAACCTTTTCATTCTGTTTGCAATTCACTACAATCTTGAGAATAACCTGTTCCTGTTTCTCTATAAAGTATCATGGTGCCACTCTGCAGCAGCCTTTAGCAGTCGAGTTTTTAAATATGAAGGATAGGTTCTTCAGCAGACCATTCTGTTACCGTGATTGGTCAGTTCGGTGACACTGCCACCCTTCCACTTACTGTACTGCAGCCAGACTTTTGGCTAAGCCTCATTTACTCTTGCAATGTAATAACACCTCCTGTGACCACAATCGCAATCCTTCTGCGGTTGTGAGGTTTTTGCATTTGTTGCGCCAGCTTTCATCAAATCCTCTGCATCTCATTTCCATTTCCGTGTCTCTCTTATCTCTTTGTTTTCGAGAAACATTAGTTAACTTTTAACTGAGCCGAGGTCTGAAACTGTTACCTCTGCTGTGCCCCTTTTTGAAGGTTTATTTTCTATTTGGATGGAGTTAAAAATAAACTAATTTTAACAGATGTTTGTTTTATTTTTGACAAATGTGGCCAGGGCCATCTTAACAGTATTATATGCCCCTGGGCACAGCAGTGCCTGCACAACCACTCACAGGAATAAAAATTTAAACTATTGATAAAATTAAGCTTATATTTATTGGCACTTCCAACAAAATGAGAGTTAAGTATTACAAAACAAGTTGTACAGCAGAGATGTAGCAGGGGGAGGCAACTGACATCGACTGTTAAAAATGTTTTAAAAAGTACTTTATTATAGCTTTCTGATTTCAAAAAATTACATGTGTTGATTTTGTCTTGCTTATGTACAATTAGTACAAATACTTTGTTTTCGTCAAGGTCAAGATGTATGTGTAACAGTAAGATCGCACGTACAGATAACAGCTGATACCGAGGTGGTTAGTCCACCGAAACATTTTAATAAAGAGGGTTTGAAGGTTCTAAAACCCAGAGTAGTATACTGAAAAAAGTTGGCAAACCTATTAGGCCCCCTACGCTTGTGGGGCCCCCAGGCAACTTCCCATGCGTTACGACAGCCCTGGATGTAGCCAGCGGGACTGACTTCTACCCGTTGTTGCCTTTTCGGTGTGTTTGGTGGGTTGGGGCATATTATTATAGCGGGTTGACAACTGACATGATAACTATGAGACGTTAAGTTTTTTTGTTTTGTTTTTGTTATTTAATCCTTTGCATTTCTGATGATAGAGCTGTGAATAGCATTAAGAACCTTTATTTGTAACGCTGGAATGTTTTGAAGTCTGTTTATATTGTTGGGTTCCCCCTTGGTTGTGAGAATGAGCACAGTAAGTTGAGGGAGTGTACCCAGTGAGTTGAGTAAGCGTACCAAGTGAGTTGAGGGAGTGTACACAGTCAGTTAAGGGAGTGTGCACAGTGAGTTGAGGGAGCGTACACAGTGAGTTGAGGGAGCGTACCCCGTGAGTTGAGGGAGCGTACCCCGTGAGTTTAGGGAGCGTACCCAGTGAGTTGAGGGAGCGTACCCCGTGAGTTGAGGGAGCGTATCCCGTGAGTCGAGGGAGCGTATCCCGTGAGTCGAGGGAGCGTATCCCGTGAGTTGAGGGAGCGTACACAGTCAGTTGAGGGAGCGTACCCAGTGAATTGAGGGAGCGTACCCAGTGAGTTGAGGGAGCGTACACAGTCAGTTGAGGGAGTGTTCACAGTGAGTTGAGGTAGCGTACCCCGTGAGTTGAGGTAGCGTACACGGTGAGTGGAGGGGGTGTGCACAGTGAGTTGAGGGAGCGTACCCCGTGAGTTGAGGGAGCGTACACAGTGAGTTGAGGGAGCGTACACAGTGAGTCGAGGGAGCGTACACAGTCAGTTGAGGGAGTGTTCACAGTGAGTTGAGGGAGCATACATGGTGAGTGGAGGGGGTGTGCACAGTTAGTTGAGGGAGCGTACCCCGTGAGTTGCGGAAGCGTACACAGTGAGTTGAGGGAGCGTACACAGTGAATTGAGGGAGCGCATCCAGGAAGTGGAGGGAGCGTACCCCGTGAGTTGAGGAAGCGTACACAGTGAGTTGAGGGAGCGTACACAGTGAATTGAGGGAGCGCATCCAGGAAGTGGAGGGAGCGTACCCAGTCAGTTGAGGGAGCGTACACAGTGAGTTGAGGGAGCGTACACGGTGAGTTGAGAAAGTTTCTAGAATGTAGCCAAGTAGTTTGTCTTTAGGTATTGAAGAGAGTGACTGTGTGCCTTTAAAGTGTTTATCTTTTCTTTTTTTTTAATATATATATTTTTTAACAACAGCCAACTTCTGTTGAAGTATACGTAGTTATTAACAGCTTGGTCATCTGCATATGATTAATTTTTGATGAAGTACAGTATGCGCCCTGAGACCAGGAACCAGCAGGTCAGTAAAAAAAAATGCAAAACAGCAGCAGGAGGGATTTAATTATTTAGGAATAAGGATAATACCCAACTTGTTTCCAAGATAAAGCCGGGTGCTGAAATCCTTATTTCAGCACTCCCTACATAAAGAATGTTGGCCAGACAATATATTGGATAGATATTTTCCCTGGTATTCAGAAACTTTTATTCTTCATAAAACTACCCATAATGCACTGCCAGTCTGTAAAGTAAAATCTGTTTCTGGTCTGCCACTGACGGTTTCTCGAACCCCTGTCTCTGTAATCTCTTTGACCATTATCAAAATTTTCTCTCGATTCTCCATCTAGACTTTAGACAGTTATCCTGCCTTTCTTCTGAACTTAAATCTCGCTTGCCTTTCTCTCTCCCACCCAAGCACCCAACCTTGCATGAGTTGTTACATTTCTTAATTTCTTTTCTGATCATCAAAAAATATTGCTTTATCCCGACTGCTTTTCTCTCAATTACCATCTCTAGTTCTTAATCTACACTATACCTTCTCTATCAATACTTCATGCCCTCTGTTACATTCAGGGTTATTCACGGAAGTAAGAATTCAAAGTTAATTGCAAATTTAAGGTCAAATTAGCCAAACCTAAATAATTCTATGATTCAGCGTCTCTGGCCTCAAACTTTAAATTCACTTTGAATTCTCAGTTTAGTAAATAACCCTGATAGTTTCCTTTCCTCTCCTTTATCCTATTACCCCGCACATGTTAAACACTTTTATTGCATACTTTAGGCTTTCTTACGCCCTGACCCTTAGCTTGCCTTTCTCATTTCGTTAAATTGACAGGTACCTTGCTGTTCTGATCAGTCTCTCAGATTTATCCTGATCATTATTTTGCTTTCCCTCTCTCTCTTTTGCGTCCTGACTTTTTACCTTTAAATTCTTCCTGCTGAGTCCTGATCGCTGCTTGCTTTTCCACCTCTGCTGTATCCTCACATTTATTTTGCCCTTTTCCCTCTTGTTTTTTTGGATAACCCAGTTCCTTAAAGCACTGCAGCTTGCTATATTTTTTTACAGGTTAAGTGCATGTCCCTACTGTAGTGGTTATGATGACAGGAGTGTCTTGGTACCCACTCAGGGTAACTAGTCAAACCGTTGGAGAACGTTGACGACTTACCAGGAGTATGCCGGAGACATCACGGTGCCTCTTTTGCAGCCAGAAGGCTCATCACTGAGCGATGCCCTGCAGTGCAGACCTGATTCAGTGTCAGCTGAGCACTCTCCTGCACCTCCGACTAGCTCAGTGCAAAGCTTTCTGGGTGCAGAGGAGGCGCTGACTGGCGCTAGTGACTCCAGGTAAGTCATCAAAAAATTCTCAAACATTTTGACTATGTACCCAGTGAAGGTACTAGGGCTGTAGTGATTATGTTGCTCTGTCTGTACCCTTAAAGAGAATTGCCATGACCCTGCATCCATTTACATCTTAATATTACCTTTTGTTTGCAGGAGTGGCCACAAGTAGATCCCTAAATGCTGTAGACTTATACCTCTCACTGGTAAAGCATGATGGGCATTGTAGTTCAACATAAGCTGGGAAACTACCCATACTACCCTTGCCTTTGAATGTAACACCTTCCCCCAGCATAACTCCCAACATTCCAAATGGACAAAGAGGGACACTTTAAGTTTAGCCGTGTGAGTGCAGGGTGCCCAGGTGACGGGCTGTTCTGAGAAATTTTAGGTGACTTAATAATAACAATTTATTAAAGAAAAATGTAATTTAGAACAAGAACAATGTATCTTATTTACACAGACTGATTTCTAAACACATTTATTGCAGTTTAAAGACACATTACTGGGAGTATTATTGCTGTGGAGCTCTGTTATACACTCAGACACATTACTGGGAGTATTATTGCTGTGGAGCTCTGTTATACACTCACACACATTACTGGGAGTATTATTGCTGGGGAGCTCTGTTATACACTCAGACACATTACTGGGAGTATTATTGCTGGGGAGCTCTGTTATACACTCAGACACATTACTGGGAGTATTATTGCTGTGGAGCTCTGTTATACACTCAGACACATTACTGGGAGTATTATTGCTGGGGAGTTCTGTTATACACTCAGACACACCAACAATATGGATCTCCTAGAAAATAGGAAAATTTGGATAGAAAAGGGGAACAGAGGGATTTGGGCATAAAATAGGAACTGCCCCTCCTAAATAGGGACACTTGGTAGGTATGACCCAGTCCCTTAACTTTTGATATGTACTGATGGAGCATACTTACTTAAAAATCTTATCAAACACCATAGAATGTATTTGGAATTTTTTTCTACTTAACCAAATGTATGATAACATTTTGTGAAGATGATGAACTGTAAAACCAGTCAGCAAAGAAATAGTTATGTAAAGCCACTTGTTGAACAGATTAATAGGACGCATGGTTTAACAAGTTTGAATATTGGTCCTAGGGGCTCCTTCATGGCGTGCCCTCAAAAAAATACCTTATAATAAAGCTTTTCTGTTTGTAATATAGAAAAAAAAATACTTTAAAAGAGCAAATGACGTAATGAAGCCAGAGCTACTCTGAAGTGGACATTTATATGAACCTTCTGGAAACTTTTTGGCGTCTTGCGTCGTTGAAACAAAGAGACAGTTCAGTTATGCCGCAGCCTTCCAGAGGACTCATCTAACGCAAGCCAACTGCTTCCCCGGTGGGACTCTAAAATATTTTAACTCCCAGAACAAAAATAAACTGAACGAATTAGAAGATAGGGAAACTCAGCGGCTTATTGTGGAACAAAGTCTAGTCAGCTAAATGTCAAATATCCCCACAGAAACACTGCAAATAGGGTTATATTTTTTCTTAACATCTTTTTTTTTCTCCTTTCTTTTAAACAGATGTATTCTTATTCTTATTTTTTTCGTTTTGCTGATCACACAATGACTTAATTGTGTAAGCCTCAGAGATCTATCGATTTATAAAACAACTAAGTCATTGAACTATATATCTCTATATATTAAATCCTCCTGCTCTCATTAAAAGCATAATACAGTAATAACCAGCCATATGCCTAGGTGCTAACCCACCCAATTATAAATACGAACTAACACATCAGCAGCACTCAAAGTACTTCCAAAATATTCAGAACCTTACTAATCTATGCCCCAAAACAACGTTTCAACCCTATAAGGTCATTATCAAGACCAATGTCCTTTCAGTGCTGCTGGTTTATTTTTCGAGAGAGAGAGAGAGAGAGAGAGAGAGATGCCAGGGCTGCACACTATTGGATCCTAGAAGATGGAGTAAATAGTGTCCCTCATTTTTATGGTACTTGAATATGACGCCTTATCAAAGTTTGTTGAGTGACTGACAGCAAGCGATGCATCATGTGAGCAGGAAAAGTTAATTTTCTTCATATTTACTGTTTATTAATTTTCTTTGTAAAGGAAAAAAAGACCGTTGGCATAGGGACAAATGGCAATAGGTAGTTGGTTACATTGTAAAAAAAAAAAGAAGAAAAAAAAAGAATGTAGCACCCTTATACACTGAAAAGGCATAAAAAAAGAATAAAAAACAGTCAGTTCAAATATGTTGCAGCCCAAACAGCATAAATGAGGCTCAATATCTGACCTGAAAGGTATAACTTGTGCGTTAGTACAGTTTACATTTCTCTCCCTTCCCGAGAGCCTCGTTTGTGTATGATCAAACTTTCCTTTTTTTATCATAAGAGGCTCTTGTGATATTTTTTATGCAGTTAGAAATCGTCGATGTTTCGTCGATGTCGATGTCTAAAAAACGTGAGGTTGCATTTAAGGCAGCGTGTTTCTCTATCCGTTAGACATGGCTAGGAAGTTATCCATCAGTGATGTGTTGAATAGAAGACATTCCTCCTCCACTCATGGCCTGTGCGCCTCTGATTCCAGGAGTGGACGGCTGATAGAGAAAGTGGGATGTTTAGCAGCTGAGGGAAATGTGTTGTGATGGATGAACAGCTGGACATGTAGACTCTGTAGAAGATTCATGAAGTGCTTGATCTTTGGGCCAAGTTGTTTAGCTATAACTTAAGTATCCAAGTCAAACCCAACTCATTTTCCATTTGTCAGCAGATACCCTACTCTTTGTTTTAAAGGGACGCAATAGTCATCAGAACATCTACATCTTAATATAGTTGTTCTTGTATCTATAGTCTGTCCCTGCAGGCATTTTCATGTAAACACAGCCTGCGTGTAAATGTGTGTGTGTCTGTCAGTGAATGTGTGTGTGTCTGTAAGTGTGAAATCAGTGAGAGTGTGTCTGTCAGTGAGTGTGTCCTCTGTGTGTAAGTGTTTGTGTTAGTTTTCTTTGTTTGTAAATATGTGTATGTGTCAGTGTCCACTGTGTGTAATTGTATGTGTGTCTGTCAATGAGAGTGTGTTAAATCAGTGAGTGTTTGTCAGTGAGCATGTCCTCTGTAAGTTTGTGTGTCTTTATATGTAAATGTGTGTTTGTCAGTGTCCTCTGTGAGTAAATGTGGGTGTCAGTATACTTTGTGTAAATGTGTGTGTATGTGTCAGTGTCCTCTGTGTGTGTGTCACTGTCATTTGTGTGCAAATGTTTGTATGCCAGTGTCCTCTTTGTACATTTATTATGTGTGTTTATATATTTTTATTTTGTGACTTTTATACTTCAGATTAATAGTTCATACACTCATTACACACACAATATACACATAATGCCATATTTATTTTAAAATTATTCTTTATTATCTTTAAATCCGCCTTGTTCTCTAATATGAGAGTAACTTAAATAACAGTGTCTACATATTTCATTTGAAATTTAAATAAATAGAAATTAAAATTTCCAGGCAAAGGTGCTTAGGATGTTTTTTTTTTAGACCTGCAGGGGTTCTCTACGCACAATATCGATGCATGCGTTTAATCCATGCTGTTATGCTTGGCCATCACTACTTGTCAGACAGTCAATCATGTGTTTGGCAGACATTTTATAATTTTATGGCAAGACAGGAGGCTTCATATTTGCTTATCTTTCTTTACTGAAACTCCCAGCAGCAAAGAAACAGTTAACAGCAGTGTAAAAAAGTTTAACCAATCAGAGTGCATCACAGCAATATAAACTGTTATCAGGCTCCTCCCAATTCCTCTTTCTTTGCTGCTTAGCCTCCCAGGTGAGTCTATTCTAATTATACTCCTATTTATGCTCTATTTTAGCCATATATATATATGAGTATATTGCTTTAATATTATATATATTTATTCATTTACTCATTCTAGTATTTTTTTTCTCAGTTTTTTCTGTGCTTTTACTCTCTGCTTAGGTGACATGGGCTGACTCCCCAGTCAACCTATAAACACAATTACCTCTCCTATTTTTCTCCATACTTATAATTCTTATACTGTCTGTTTAACTGACACACTTTTCCCCACAGCGCCCGGCATTTTGCCGGTCCGCTCCGCTCTGTTTTTTCCCTCACACACTTTGTGTGTTGCATTGCGTCTCCATAGAGACGTTTCCCGCCCTTTTCTTGCCGCGGCCATTTCTATTAGCTTTTTCCCGGGCTTCCTCTCAGCGCCATCTTGCGGAAATTTTATGCGCGGCGGTTCACTCGCATTTCAGCTCCCACTGCAGAACGCGACCCAGCTGTTCGGTAAGTACTTTTATCTCTTACCTTTTATTTTAAAGCATTAAAGATACATACTCAAAATTTCCCTTTTTTCTTGACAGGTTTTTTCAACTTAAAAAATCCTTGCTTGATACTGAGGGTGACCCCCTCAAGCCTTCCTTCAAGGGTGACCCCCCTTTTTCTGCCTCTATACACGTTAATCCCTATATGATAACACAGGCACATACCTGTTATTTGATTTTGGACATTTTATTGTCCTTCTCTCTCTGGGTGAACCCCATTGATATATTGTGGATGAACCTCACTGTTCCAAAATTACTTTCTGTATAAGTCCACCGCCTCATTGTAATTAGTTTGTCTGCATACCAAAATTAAAAAATAATAAAAATAAATAAAAATTAAAAAAAACAAAAAAAAACCATTTATAAACTATATATATATATTGTATATAATATTATTTTCTTTTGTGGTGACCCCACTGTTATTGACATTATGTCTGATGTGCCAGAACCAGCAGTTTCTGCCGAACTTAAGGCTTGGCTATTCAATGCCATCACTGAATCTATTCCTAAAGCTTTAGCGGCTTTCAGCGAGCAGACAATACCAGCCCCTACGGCGACCATTACCCAACTCTCAGACTCCGAAGATTCTCACGCTTCAGAGCATGAAGGAGCCCCTCGCAAACGCCCTTGGAAGGGCGATAGCGCCACCGCCGGTAAAGGCAAAGCGCCTGCTAAACACCCTAAAGTGCCCTATTCAAAACCCAAACATGATTTTGACGCATTTGAGGGTTCTACCTCTAACTTTAACCTCCAAGTATTAGACGAATACTACGCAGAACACTCTGATACTGAGGCTCCGCCTCATAAAACATTCCGAGACCTTTATCCATCCGATTCTGCAACTAATGAACCCCTCATACCTCTAGAGGAACTCCAATCGGAGTCTGACCCCATGGATACCTTATTTGACACCTCTGGACGCCCTCTATTTGACCCCAGGTGCATTAAGCACCCTAGATCGGCCGAATGGACGCCCCCAGACCACATTGCCAAATATTGTAGAATGTGGCTCCGTCGGCCTTTAGAAAAAGAGGTGAGAGCCAAATTAAGGGCTGAATGCCCACGCCCCACTATCCCAGACAAGGTGGCCAATACACCAGAATTCGACCCCTTCCTTGTGACCTTTCTAACCAAGTCAGGGAAAGACCCCCGTAAGGGTCTAGAACAGGGTCTTAAAACTGCTCAAGACAAGTTGATGGATGTGGCGGGCCCGCTCATACAAATCTTCATTATTGCAGACAAGGCTTTATCAGGTGGCACATTTGACGCACATATGGTGCGAGAGTGGGCACAAAGGGCCTTATGTCTTTTAGGCAATGCCAATGTGGCAATATCAACGGAGCGGCGGAAAGCCGTCCTTTATAAAATTGATGCTAAATTTGCTGAACTAGGCACTAAAGAACTTGGTCCAGAGGCTCAAAGCATGTTATTTGGAGACAAGTTCATAAAAAAACTAAGTAAGCACGTCTCTGTTTTTACAACACTGACAAAGGCACAATCCTCTATTCGCAAGGTATTTTGCTCTCAGCGTTTTTCCAGAAGAGCTGGTCGCTATAGAGGCCGAGCGACTGGCAGAGCCGCCTTCACAGGCTACAGGCCTCGACCTTCAGACACCTGGAACTCGGGCAATACCCGATTCCAACACAGTCAATTTTTTCCCTCTTGCGGAGCAATCCGAGGACGTGGATCCGCTTCCCTACGCGGTCGCTCTGCTACAGGTAATGGACCTTCCTTATTCTCTTATTCCTATTGCAGGCCGGTTAACCCTTTTTCCCCAACAGTGGTCTCAACTAACTCAGGATCCTTCAAACAGTGTCCGGGTTCCACCTGGATTTTTCAGTCGAACCAATTCAAAATTCCCTTCCTACCCCAATAAAAATGTCTTTGCTAGACGAGTCGACTCTACGGAGCGAACTCAACGATCTATTCACCAAAGGTGCGATCGAACGAGTTGTGGGCCCACAGGTCTTCGTAAGCAACATGTTTCTCGTAAAGAAAAAATCAGTCATCAACCTGAAAGATCTGAACAATTTCATCGTATACCGTCACTTCAAAATGGAAGGGATCCATTTATTGAGAGACCTACTCTCCGAGGGAGATTGGTTCTCTCGCTTCGACCTAAAGGATGCATACCTCACGGTGCCGGTAACACCAGCACACCGCTGCCTCCTTCAGTTTCGTTGGGAACAAGCACTATGGCAGTTCACCTGCCTCCCCTTCGGCCTATCTTCCGCACCCTGGTGCTTTACCAAACTAATGAAACCAGTGATGGCCTTACTGCGGTCCCAAGGAATCCACTCCATAATCTATCTGGACGATATCCTTCTCATGGCACAGGACCAGGAAACCCTCCTCCATCATACAAACATGACCTCCGCCCTATTGCAGAATCTTGGCTTCGTGATCAATCACCAGAAATCATCTCTAACACCGTCCCAGACGATACAATTCCTGGGATTCCAGATAGACTCCGTTCAAGCAGTCCTTCAACTTCCGGCACCCAGAATAAAATCCATAAAAAGAGACATTCGGAAGTTACTGATATCACCACACCTTCACCTATGGGATCTAGCCCGCACCATCAGCTTGCTCTCCGCCTCAATACAGGCTATATTCCCTGCACCACTGCACTACCGGGCACTGCAACGATTAAAGACCCAATACTTACACCAGTCGACGTCATACGACCAACAGATCACACTCACAGACGAGGTCCAGCTCGAACTCCATTGGTGGCTACAACATATGGACGCCTGGAATGGAAGAGCCATTTTCGGATCCCAACCAGACTTCATCCTGGAATCAGATGCAAGTTTGCTCGGATGGGGCGCAACCTGCTCGGAAACCTCTACAGGAGGACTCTGGTCCCACTCAGAATGTGCACTTCACATCAACTGCCTCGAACTGATTGCAGGCTCATTTGCAATCCGCAGCTTCGCCAAAGATGTCTACAACTGTTCAGTTGTGCTGAAGATGGACAACGTGTCCGCAGTCCGCTACGTGAATCATCTAGGAGGTTCCAAATCAAAGATGCTCTCAGATCTGACCAAGGAATTATATCAGTTCTGCCTAGACAGGAATATCTCCCTGCGAGCGGAGTATCTGCCGGGATCAGACAACCTCGTCGCAGACTGGTTCTCCCGCCACTGGAGGGACTCCAGCGATTGCCAACTGAATCCACAAATATTTCAACATCTCCAGATTTGCCGGGGACCATTCAACCTGGACCTCTTTGCATCTCGCCTCAACAGGCAGACGGACGCTTTTTACAGCTGGTTACCGGACCCAGCGTGCCTTGCAGTCGATGCCTTCCTACAGAAGTGGCCGATGTCAGGGGCATATGCGTTCCCTCCATTCTCCATGATTCCACGCACGCTACAACTTCTCAGAACTCAGGGTGTCAAGATAACTCTAGTGACCCCGCTATGGCGGGCCCAACCATGGTACCCTTACCTACTGGAAATGTCAGTGGACTTTCCCCTGCTGCTACCCTGCACCCACGACCTCCTCAGAGACTCGATAGGCAACTTTCACCCATTGGCGATCCAAGACCATCTCCAACTAGTGGCTTGGACCATTTCAGGGGATCGTGGAATGTCTCAGGCCTTTCGACAACTGCTCAGGGACTCCTTTGGGACTCATGGGCCCCAGGAACCAGACACTCTTACATCTCTGCATGGCGCTTATGGAGTTGCTGGTGCTTGGAAAGGAACCTTGATCCCTTTTCAACACCTATAATTAATATTATTAACTTCCTGTCGTCTCTTTTCGACCAGGGTAAATCCTACCGGACCATTAACGTGTTTCGGTCTGCTATTTCTGCAGCGCACGTTCCTATAGAGGGCTCTTTGGTGGGCAAACACCCGTCTGTCTGCAGACTCTTGCGGGGCATCCGCATCGCTAGACCCCCGAATCCCAAATATAATCAATTCTGGGACGTTGCCGTCATGCTCACGTTCTTGGAAGCTTGGCCGGACAATGAAGCGCTTTCCCTACGCCAATTATCAGCCAAATTAGCTCTCCTCCTCTGCTTGGTCTCCTTCCGAAGAGTTTCCGACATCAGGGCTTTCGACTTTCACGCCCTCGATTTCACACCAGAGGGGGTACACTTTCATATCACTAGACGCACCAAGACCAACTCATCTACCGTGAGCTACCCTTACTTCTCGGAGAGACCACTCCTATGCGTAGCCCGGTGCATAAGACACTATATCGCTCGCACTACCCTTCTCAGAGCACCTACCGGACCCCTCCTGGTATCCTATGTGCGGCCTCACAAACCAGTCTCGTGCCCTACCATTGCACGCTGGATTAAATGGCTCCTAGCCCTGGCTGGCATTGATGCATCTTTCGGGGCTCACTCGGTTAGAGGCGCAGCCGCCTCTTCAGCACTCTTAGCTGGAGGTTCCTTAGCGGAAATTCTATCCTCCGCTGATTGGTCTAGAGAATCCACCTTCCGTACCTTTTATTTTAGACACTCTCCTCACGTTTCTCTGTCCTTGCTATCTGTGCGTTAAAATAGCAAATATGAAGCCTCCTGTCTTGCCATAAAATTCGGGATTATTCTAGCTCCTAGTGACCGAATAATCTAAATGTTATTAAAGACAGGAGGCGAATATTTTCCCACCCTAGATTCCTTTCCCACCCTTCTAGGTAAGTATTCTGTACTATCTCCAATTTCTAACTATGACTTACATCCTCTCTTTCGCTAACCTATACTCATTAGGTCGTTATTATTATAACCCGTTTTTTCTATTATATTTAGTTCATTAATTCTAGATGGTCATTTACTGTTATACCACTCAGTTATTACCATAGTTAGAGCTTGCACTAAAATTGGAAGTCAGTTCACTGCATTTATTTGGTTTTTCTTTTGCCAAAGAGACCATACTTTCACGATGTTTCTCCTTCCTCCTAGTGTGAAGATCACTTGCCTTCTGCCTTGACTTTACCTGCGGGTTGATCATTACCTTCATCCTTAAGGATACCTTCACCGTTACCTGTTCATCGTTTTAATGACTACTTTTACATGGTTGACTCTACGACTGATCGGCTACATCAAGAAAGAGGAATTGGGAGGAGCCTGATAACAGTTTATATTGCTGTGATGCACTCTGATTGGTTAAACTTTTTTACACTGCTGTTAACTGTTTCTTTGCTGCTGGGAGTTTCAGTAAAGAAAGATAAGCAAATATTCGCCTCCTGTCTTTAATAAAATTTAGATTATTCGGTCACTAGGAGCTAGAATAATCCTGAATTGTCACAAATGCATATTTTATTCAAATAACCACACATTCAAAACTGTCTGACTATGAAGTTCCTTAAAAATGAGTTAATTGATAAATATATGTGGTGTGCTCTGATTTCATCAATGTGGAGCCCATATGTCATGTGGCAAGGGTTTGTTTATTAGATTACGTGGCCAATTTTAAGAAATTTCCAAATAAGTTTATTAAATATCCAGGTTCTTATGCTTGGCCATCTCCATTGCTGCATAATGCAGTATCATTACCATATATTTTGAGGTAACAAAATCAACGAGCAGTGACAATACAGGTAGAAGGCGAGGTGATGAGGGCACTGCTAAATTTAAATTCAAAATAAAAATAAAATTATTAAACAGCAAACAAGCTTAACAGGCTAATTAGAAGCACCATTTTGATTATGTAAATTAACCTTATATTCAAATTAAAGGAACACGCTTTATGTTATGTGTATTATTATAAATGCATGCTCTGAGTTTCCCTCCAGCACCACCTCCACCAGATACATGGCACTTGCTATCAACAGGATTCTGTAATTAGGCCCATTGTAATTGTCAGCACCAGGCCCCATGGGCTCTTAATCCGGCCCTGATAACAGTAAAAAAGGGCATTTTATTTCATCCAGTTAGACATAGATATCCAGGGCATGATAAAATAATACCAAAACGAACTATGGAACATTTGGATTAAGACCCAGGGAGTGCTACAAAAAGAATAGCATGCCAATGGTTTATGTAGAACTTCAGCAACCCAACACAGACGCTGGAGAACCCGCTAGGCAACGTTAATTACAACAACCTAGGTCTTGTCGCACACAACCAAAATCTGAACAGGCCTCCCAACTGTCCTGCTTTTGGCGGGAAAATTCCTGGCTTTGGGATGATGTCCCACCATCTGGGGACACCAGGGAACAGTTCCTTGGCAGCATCGCTGTAGCTCCTTATTAGATGGGCTGGGAAGCAACACTAGGAACATGCTTGGGGCCGGTCAAGAATCCTGTCAGTGGGCAGAGCTGCCCATTATGAGAGTAACTGGTGATGCACCCATTGTACATCTCTACGGAACTTGCTGGCGCTATATAAAAATAATAAAATAATAATAATAATAATAATAATAATAATAATAATACAGACCCCCTCTCCTTCCCCCTATCTCAATACTCCTCTCCCACTTGTTGAGAGGAATTAACTTGTCAATGTCACCAGTGACTAAATATCTGGAAACAAGCAGCTATGACAATAGTATCATGGTTCACAAACAAAATGTTAGGAGATCCCACAAGGACTCAACTGTCTCTGCTGCGGGTGCAGAACAATACAGACAGACAGGTCGATAGAAAAACAGCATCCATGTGTGATTGACAAATGAAATGGAAAAGAGAGGCAGAGTTTAGTAACTGCCCCCTCTTTATTTGTTGGCTGCACAGATTGTGTGGGTCGGTTTGTCAGAAAGCACCAGTGTTCAGGCATCTGCTGCACAAGTACAACGTATTTTACTTGCTTGATTAAAACAAATGCTAATTTCTCACCTGAGACAGATTTTAGTTATATGTTGTTCCGCTGAGCCAGAGTAACTACTATACACCTTACTGCAATGTTCTCCCTGGGGGGCCTTTGTCGTATTCCATAGCAAAATATTAAAACACATTTTGCCACCAAAACCCATCTGTTACAATGTGTGGTATATCAAAAACACTGTATTTGTTCCTGCAGTTCTGTTCCATTCTGTGATTTATATGTTTCAATCAATAGGTGTGATCGTGCTTTGATCATAGATTTTCCTTCCATTGCAGGTTCCGTGTTATTCATATGGACAGAAGTTATCTAAATTGGCCATTCTGAGAATAGCCTGTAATTATATTCTCTCCTTAGCCCGCCTGGCCGACCTTGATTACAGCGCAGATCACAGTAACTTAAGTTTCTCCGAGTGTGTAGAGCAATGCACAAGGACGTTACAATCAGAAGGAAGGTCTAAAAAAAGAAAGGTAGGTCACCAGTAACAAAACTCAATTCAACTCTTTGAATCTCATGTTTTTAACATTTACTCGCTACATTAATTCCAAATAAAAGGAGCACTATAGTGTCAGAAATACAATTTGTATTCCTAACACTAAAGTGCTGAAGTAAATATTTAGGGAATCAGCTCCCCTCAGAGTGAAGTAAAACAGGTGTGTAAACTTACATTTTCTCCATCCCCATGCTGTTCTGGCCACGGCTGACCCCACCTCAATCTTGATTGGGAGGCTAATGTGCATGCGCAGGAAAACACTGCGCCAATTAATGAATCTCTATGGGGAGCGTTTAGCGTCTCCATGCGGAACACTGAAATAGGAAGCCTCTCTACTGACCGTCCAAGTGACTGCCGCTAGAGGTGTTACTAGGCAGTAATATCTTTCTCTGAAAAGGCAGCGTTTACACTGAAAACCCTGCAGGGACATACTTTAGGCACCAAAACCAATGCAGTAAGCTGTAGTGGTTAGGGTGACTACAGGGAGGATCAAGTACAAGTAATGCCTTCAGTACACACTTACCAGGGGTAGAGTTCAATGGAAACATAGAGGTATAGAGTAAAATATTCCCAAAGTGCTAAATGTACAGAATGCAAATGAAAAGCTGTGGATATGTTAACGAATCATTTCTCACTTAATTGTTTAAGCACTTAATATGTGTTGTTATAATTTTCAAAACAAATCACATTTAGCTGGAGCCAAAAATGGACACACTGCAAACTGGGACGGAGGGGCAGAAAGAGGGGTTGAACAAAACAAATTATTATAATTTTTTTTAAAAAATTCAAAACATTAATAAACAACCTACCCAGCATAAATAACTGTGCCTAACTTACACACCCCACCCAACGTGCGTGTTCCTCTAGTGTCCTTTATAGGAATATGAGTGATGGAGACATTAGTGCTTATAGGGTAACTCACTGTCAAAAGGACCTTTCCATCAATTTCAAACAAAAGTTGTTCGGATAACTAAAGCAGGGTGGTCCAGAGCTGTTCACCATGCACCAGTTTCTCCTCAGAACCTTTGTAGGAACTAAAGATGACAGGACAGTGTTGTGTGGAGTTCCCTGGGCACCAAAGTGCACTTTAAATTGACCCTGAAGGCACAATGACCACTTCAACAAATGATTATGGTGCCTGACTCTCATTTCCAAACTGTTTAACAGTAAATAAGAGTGCATGGGCTCCCGCAGGCCAGTTCCCTCTAACGGAATGGCTAAGGCAGAGTTATACCACTCCAAATCATGTGCAAGCAGGCAGTGAGAGGCAGAAAATTGCCTTGGAATTCCATGTACTATAACCACTTCAATGAGCAGAAGGGGTTATGGTACCTAGAGTGCCATTTAATGATGCATTCATTCTGCTGTGTTTTGCATGGCTTATATGGATGAGAAGAGGTTAACAGGAATGCACAAATTAAAAAAAAAATTAAAAAAGGAAACAGAACACCCTAAAGAATATATGAACAATACTTATTCACTTTAATAATATAATTATGTATCCATCTGTAAAAAGATAATATAAATATAATAATATATAATAAATATGCTATCATAGTTTAAAAACAATCAATTGGGCACTCACATGTCTCAGAGCCAAATACAGCGGACTCTGACTATAATGGCACGTAGCTATAATCAGTGCTTCTAGCTGCTCCACTCCCTTGTCTACTTCTACTCAGCCAGAAATTAATGGAGGAACTTGAAGTTGGAAATAAATTTAATAGATAAAAACAACCAAAAACAACATAAAAAAATACAAAATAAAACCAAAAATGTTCATACAGAATGTCCAGATAAATAGTCTACAGCACAACGCATTTTGACCGGCCTGGTCCTCCTCAAGGTGGTCATGTTGTCCATTGGGCAATGTCCTTATATTAGCTCCTGACAGGAAATTTAATCTAGTGTCTCGAATCGGCGTTTACTTCTGGGTTGCACAGAGCTTACGAATTTGCCCATATCAGTCCAATCTACATTCGACTAGGTACAAAAGGTGGAAGCGCACACAGTGGTTATATTTTACCTTAGATATGACAAACGTGTCCCTTTTTTTCAATATAATAAATTATTAGATCCTGTATAGCATAAGCATAAAGAATATCATAGTGTAACATGTAATACAGAGCAATAAAAGTATAACGTGAAAATGGAGCGCTCACAATTTTCAGAGCCCTTAAAAGTTGGCTCTGAATTACAAACGCAGTTTATCCACAATAGGGATAGTTGGTAACAGATAGGGTCCCACTGGAGTTGAAGGATGTCCAGGAAAACCAGGAACCAAATAAAATCAAGTAAACTTTATTTTTATAAATGTTAGCTAAAACAATTAAAATAAAGCAGTACAAGGCATTTCAACCAATATAGGTCTTCCTTAGGTGCAATCTAAACATGTCCTGCCAATGCAGACTTATTTACCTCAAACTTAAATTAGACACAGGTGTATTAGATGTTGTAAAAAACAAAACAAAAAAAAAAAAAACATTCTACCAAATAAAAGCACACAGAAAAATTTAGCATAAAATGATACATATAAATAACATAATATACAAGAGCAATGTTAATACTAACAAAAAACCTAAAATATCGGAAGTGTGAGAGAAAAAGGAAATGGGTGATTGTACCAGAGAGGAAACATACAATAATACATAACAATAAAAGCACTCTAATATATATGTCAGATAAATTAAAGTTAAGTTAAAACACTCATCTCTAAATCCACATTGAGCCCATTTGGAGACAAAATGTTTAAATCAATGATTCACTTCACCTCACATTTGCTCAATGTGGATTCCAGATCACCTCACCTCCAATATCCAGGTTACCTCCACACCACTGTGATATGTTTTACATCAGAACAGTTCCTTCTTATTCGTGAGAACTGTCCCTTTGGAATGTTCTCTAACCAAGGCCAAAAGTGGCAACTTTCTTTCTGAATAAAACTGTTGACATCCACATTTTTTTAAAAAACAGTTTAATTCAGAAAGAAAGTTGCCACTTTCGACCTTCGTTAGAGAACATTCCAAAGGGACAGTTCTCACGAATAAGAAGGAACTGTTCTCGTGTAAAAAAAAAAACGATTTTTAAAAAAAAAACTAAATTTGTGAGTGGGGGATACTCTTTAAAAAATTCAGAAACGGATATTAAAAACATCCGTGAATATAAAATAATATTAATAAATCTAAAATAGTCTCTTTGTTTTTTTAATTTCAATTGTAATCATGAACAGCTGAGACATATCAACAAGAATTTGGCATATTTTACAAGACGATAGAGAAGCTGGGCCTCATTTGGGAGATAAACCCAAAATGGTTTTTAGAGGAGCCCGTCAGCTCAAATTTTAACCTCCATTTACATTGGAAATACATTGGTATACGTAGGGATAATAAAAAAAATGGTTTCCAATATTGTGGTAATTGTATGGGTTGTAAAATAGGCAATATTAAAGAAAAAACTGTTACGACATTTAACTCAATGATAAATTGTCAAAATGTCCCCATCAATTAATTTCTGACATGTCACTGTAAAACTGTTGTGTATGTCCTCAACTGTCCTTGTAGTTTGCAATATGTATGAAAAACATCTAGATGTCTAAAAAAAAAAAAAACAGGGTAAGCGAACACATATACAACATTAAAATGGAATACCAAAATCATAATTTCTCCCTACATTTTTTTAAATTATCATAATAAACACCCTACAAGTTTTTTGGGTGTTTAACTTGTTCAAAAACATTGGAGGGGATGTAATCTGGAATCCACATTGAGCAAATGTCAGTTAAAGCGGATCTTTAATTCAGACACTTTGTCTCCAAATGGTCTCAATGTGGATTTTTAAGATGAGTGTGTTCATTTAACTTTAATTTATCTTACACATATTTTAGGATGCTTTTTATTGTTTAATATTGTATGTTTACTCTCTGGTATAATCACCCGTTCCCTTATTTCTCTCAAACGTCCAATATTTTTAGGGTTTATTTTTAGTCTTAACATTGTTTTTATATTTATTATGTTATTTATATGTATCACTTTATGTTTAATTTACAATTTGTTTTTATTTGGGAGAATTTATTTTTTATTCTTTTTTTACAAATGCCTAATGTAGATTGGACTAATATGGGCAAATTCGTACATACTGGGTAAAATGAGGACTTAAAAGCTGGCAGATTTTGCCTCGGAAGTAGGCAGGCCTATTAATAATATCATGCCTGCGGAAGCACTGTCCTCGGTTAAAGCCGCAAGTCCAATGATGTCATCCACATAGCGGCATCATGCTGACGTCATGACTCACAAGGTGGTTGCCCACCGCATTCAATTTCCTGTCAGTACCTAATATAAAGACATTGCCGAATGGACTACATATGCACCTTGAGGAAGACCATGGTCACCCCAGGCTTGCACTTAGCTTGCATGCAAAAAAAAATTTAGGCCTCGCTAGTAGCCTAGAATTTGAAATGTTGAACTCTGGTATAACGGAAATACATACAAAGCATTCTGTTAAACATTAACATCTTCACAATGATGGGAATAGACATTGGAATATTAACCATGATTTGCGTCAATATAACCAATGTTTTCTCCCATCTCAGCCCAATAAGCAAATTACGTACAAGAGATGATAACCACGTGATTAGAATGTAAATAATTCTAAATGTAGGATTCTGTGTTAGTAATTATTAACCTTGATACTCATTTTTAGTAACCTTAACTAAATAGCAAGTCAAACATCTTCAAAAGCGTGCCTATAAATCGTTTTATTATTTTGATAATGTTTTGTATCTATGATGTTAAGAAGGCAGTTGTCTGACGTGACTGTAGAAAGTAAACACTTGGCCTACGAAGTTGGCAGGAATATATTAAAACACTATACAGAAACATTACATACGTGTATTCATTCCTGTGTGTGTACTGTCATTTTTATCACAGAGAACGCAAAAGGACAAAGTTTTATTTTTAGCAAACTAAGAATCAAGGCGATGATCAAAACATTCATCCGATGCTCAAAGTGTTAGTCATCCAAATTCTTTTTTGAGAATGTCTGTGAAAATAATAGTATTGGCAAGATAATAGGGTGTGTGTGTGTGCTATTCCTGCCCAATTTGATTACCGCTAACTGGCGCAGCCTATATGTTCATTACAATTAAGAGCAAACCTTTTTTTCCTTACCTCTAATCATTGCCAAATTAGTCACCGGCAAATGTTTTTTAGGCCATCCTGTGTATTCCCTTGATGCATGTTGACTTCTTTTTTTGGGGGGGTGGGGGAGGGGTTTCAGCTATATTTTTTTATATACTGATGTAGTATGTGTATATATATATATTTTTGTTTTTTGTTTTTGGGAGGTACTGATCCAATACTGGCCTTAAATTTAAGTTCCCACAAGTAGCAACTGATTGAGGGTTTTATCTAAAAACACACATGCAAGTATGGGTATCTTAAGGAAACAGCATTAATTATGATTCACATTCCTTCAGGTTACTTAACGCTGAACCAATTAGATGAAATCATCATCAAGCGGCATTAAAAAGGAAGCCAAGTGTTCAGCCGGTTTTTCCTTTTAGGAAAATAACATGGATGAATAAGAAAAGAGTGATTGATGTTTGCGTTCAGCATTTTATTACAAAAGGAGGTTTGTAAACTCGGTTTGAACCTCTGTGTAGCTTCTAGGGGTCTGTTGTCACGGCGATTAACAAGCCAAATGGCCGATATGAATAAAGGGATAACTAGTTATTGTCTTCGCTGATTGTCTCCCTGGCCTTCTTGGCTTTTTGTGTGCGATACGAAAGACAAAACGTTCAAATTGAGTCGCTCTCTCTGAGAGACATGGAGGGGGTGCGGTTCTACTTGGAAGAAAGGACCGATAATAAATAAACATGTATAAACATCCTCTTCTTCAACAAGGAACATTGCACAGTAAGGCATCATAAATGTACCAAACAAGGCAGCGTTTTCATGGCAAGCTGTTGCTTTTCTGAGAAGGATGTAGGCCGAATTCTAATCCAGGGGCAGTGTGGATTCATTTATCGGAATGTATGGGGCCTCTATAGCACCCTGCTGATTCCCATTCTCACTACTGCAGACTGGCTCCTAACTAAGGATGAATCTTGAGTAAAACAGGGATAAATTAAGCACAGTGTCTTCAGCGGTGAAGAACCTTTTGTAGAGTTAAGACAATGAGAATTGCATTTTATTTAGTTTTGCCCGCTTCATATCATTGGTATGCTTGACTTGTGTGCTCTCATAAGAATAAAAGGATGTTCTGCCCAGTCTTTTGGCATTAGTCACTGTCATTTCATTTCATTTTTGTATTGCTATCTGTCAGCTTGTTCTCCCTGATTGTGTGCCCTCGGACAGCTTTTTCCAAGACCTGCTGTGTTTATCTGATGAAGAAACGGACATTGCAGTTGCGTGAATATTTCTATGGATGATTGTCTAGCTGTCATGGATTTCGGGAAGGTTGTAGTACATTCAGCAAACTCCAAGCACGTCCGTGAGACATAGTGGGATCGGCTACAGCAACCGAAGTTTATTTTGAGGGGCGTCCAATCACCATAACCACTACAACGTGCGAACACTGGCAAATATAATCTGCATTCAATTCAATAAAACTCTCCTTAGTGACTTTAACACAATCAGAGCGTCATTTGAGAAGATTAACACAACAAAATGCTCAGATTGGAGAAAAGACTCTATAATTTGGAACAAAACGAAAAGTGAATAAAAAGTAAGTTTTTCTTTGTAAAAGGCTCGATGACTGGAGGGAGTTAAAACTTTTCTGCCCCTTGGATCTTTCCATATTATTTTCACACATTGAGATCTACTCATAGGAATACTTATCTCATTATGGATGCAGATTAATGGCACATTTCCATCACCTCATTTTGTTTTTAACATTCTTTTTTTTTTTTGGCACCACGCAAAGCATTGTTTCTGTTGAGTCATTCTTTTGTAATTTATATAATGCTAACATTTCCAGCTGCTGATGTGATGGATGTGCCCGCGGTCTCACCAGCTATTCTCACTATGCCACAGTGTGGGCATCACATGTAATGCAGTCAAGTGATAATTAGATTACAATGTGGGCAATTACTTGTTGTTGTAGCGAGAAACATCTGTCGTCCAGTGACAAACATACAGGAGCTCCACCATCAATTTATCAATGTCCACGCTGGGGGGGATATAATGTTCTCCACTCAAGGGTGGACAACGTTTCAGCTTGGCAAAGCCTTCATCAAACTTTCGCAAGGGCTACAGATTGTTCACAGTGAGCAGTGCAGTTTATAGACGAGCAGATTCCATATTTTGCATTTAAAAATCTAGCGAAACTTTATAAAAGACACTCATACTCCAGCCCCCCCCAGATGTAGCTTAACTACAACATTCATGATTCTATAGTCATGCGATTGCAATCAAAGAATTCTGCGAGGTATAAGCCATCAACTATCAAATACGTTGATTTGTTTTGAGAAATCTCTGTCCGGATTATGATTAACAAACAGAAGAAATAAATACCTTGTATCTGTGCACACAATGAGATCGAGGTATATTTATAAGCAGAGGGCGCTACGAGAAAGCGCTATGTGAGTAACCAAGGCATATTCAGTCACATTTACAATAGCATAGTGATAGCAATCAGCTTTAAATTAGATCTGATTTACGCAGATGCTACACTCCACATATGGTTGCAATGAAAGGAAGTTGGCTTAACTACTTAATGTCCCAAATTGATGAGCTCACTCTTATGGAACTAAAAGAGTTAAGGCCCTAGTAGGCTCTATACAAGGGACTTATTATATGGAAGCATTATTTGATCCCGAAATTCACAGGAAGGATTTACATATTAAAAGAGCCCTAAACACCCACCTTTGCTATTTTAATCAAATCAAACCAGAATAAACCTCAAACTATGATAAGTGTAGCACGCAATTAATACTTTACACTTCTTTTAAATCTTAGTCCCTTTAAACTGCAATTTCATTAAAGGATTACTCCAAGCACCGTAACCACTAAAGCCCACTGTAGCTGTTATGATGCCAAGAGTACTCTGGACCAGTCCCCCCAGTAATGGTTTGCTCCTTTCGTACCGAAACACTGCACATACAGACTATAGGCACTATGACCACTTCTAATCACCGAAGTGATCTTGGTGCTTGGAGTAACCAGTCAAGCAGCTCCCTTGCCATTTATTTTTCCTGTATTGTGAACTTGTTTTGTTACTGCATCTTCTGTGTGTAGTTTGCCAGTTGTGCGATGCAGTACATTACCGAGGTGTGCAAAGGGCTGGCAACACCAACCTCTGCATGGAACTCAACATATTTGAATAGAAATAAAACAGATAACAATAATAGAAAGTAACTTAAATTATATACACAATTAAAGAAAATGTCATGTAGATTTCAAATCGGACCTTAAGATGAATCAGTTTATGACTTAAAAAATATTATGAACCCTCTCCCCCCTCTCCCGTTCCTCCCCTCTCCCCCTCTACTCGGTAAATTATTCCAGAGCACACATGGTGGCACAGTGGCACGGGATACCCGCACCCCCAGGGGGGAGGAGAGTTTAATAAAAAATAATACAAAAAATTGTTTATTTTGCAAAAGAAAAAAAGAAAGAAAAAATGTATTATGAAAAATGTAGACAATGCATCTTGGGCATCGCATGGACTCGTTTTATTACTAAATCAACAGATTTCACCTGATGCCATCCATGAATTATACTTTAAGTTAACTCTTGTTCTTTTCTTGTTTCTTTGATATTTCCTCAACAAGTTTTCGATAGGGTTCAAATCAGGTGATTAGGCAGGCCAGTCCAAACACTGAACACCTTTGGTTCTATTCACAATCATTCCTCGATGGTCAGGAGCAAATGCCGTCCTGGAACACATAGTCACTATGTGGGAATATGGCAGCAGCACTAAAAAGCATTTTACTATTTAGGACACCAATGTACTTGCTAGCATTCATTATTCTCTCTCCCTGTGCCATTTGCAGCCATACAAGACCATCATTACAGATGTTGGGAAGTTTAAAATTATTTTAATGCACTGGAGCTTGAATTCTTACCAGGATACCTCCTTACACATGAGGTACCATTATTTGCAGCAATGGAAAAGTTTGGAAAAGGTTGACTTGCCACTAAATAAACTTTTTCCCAGTCAGCTGTCGACCAATGTAGATGTTGCTTAGCACACAGTAGGCAAGTTTTTCGCTGGCGTTCTGACAGTGGAACCTTCCTCCTTGCTTTACAGCCTCTGAGCCCAAAGGAATGGTTCAGAAACCCTAAGCTGTGATTGGCTCCAGAGTTAAAACCTCTGATTAGTTGATACAACTAAATTCTCGATCTGGTCTTCCTTTTTCAAGTGCATGGAGTGTTTGTTTTGTACCATAAAAGTAATTGGAGAATAAAAGTACATAACATAATAATGCTGATCTGTTTTCAGATTTAAAATCTACATTGAATGTTCTTTAATTTGGTATATAATTTAGGTTATTTTATATTGTGTTATATATATATATATATATATATATATATATATATATATATATATATATATATACGGTATATATAAAATACAGAATCCAGCGGCACCCTATAATGTATGCATGTTTAGGTGAGTGCAGCCCTCTTGGTTTCTTTTATATATATATATATATATACATATATATATATATATATATATATATACACACACACATACCAAGAGAGTTGTGGTGGGAAAACCCCTTCCACCTGAAGTAAGTGGATAGTTAATACATTGCTAAACACAAATGCACACAGCAGTCAAGCCATAAGACTTGCTTTTCCCACAGAAATCTCACTTTAACAGTGCTCTCACTACTGCAAGGGATTCTGGGTAGGCGTATGCAAATCAGCTCAACAAAGAACCACACTTTTGCCTCATAATTCTACTTTATACATGGATTCCTTGGAGTATGTGTCTTCAACAGTTTTTAAACACAACTCACGAAGAGGAGCAAAGCCAGTGAACCACTCATGGACAGCTGTTTCGTTGTTAATGCAACTCATCAGCATGGGGTTGGTTACTGGCTTTCTATGGAGGCTTGGCGTTACTTGTAAAGGGATTATGAGTCAAAAATGTGTTTTTTTGTTGAGCTCATTTGCATACGCCTACACAGGGCATAACCCTTGGCAAAAAAAAAAGTGCCGCCTCGTTTGCTCCACCCACTCATGCAGACTGACATACACTGACCCAAGAAGACTAACACATATCCATGAAGACTGACACACACGCACTGACACATGCAGACTGATGCACACACACGCACTGACTCATGCAGACTGACACGCACTGACTCATGCAGACTGACATGCACTGACCCGTGCAGACTGACACACATGCAATGACCCATGCAGACAGACACATACACACTGGCCCATGCAGACACACACACACTGGCCCATGCAGACACACACACTGGCCCATGCAGACACACACTGACCCATGCAGACACACACTGACCCATACAGACACAAACTGACCATACAGACACACACTGACCTATACAGACTGACCCATACAGACACACACTGACCTATACAGACACACACTGACCTATACAGACTGACCCATACAGACACACACACATACAGACACACACTGACCCATGCAGTTACACACTGACCCATGCACACACACGCTATTCCATGCAGACACACACTGAGCCATGCAGACACACACTGAGCCATGCAGACACACACTGACCCATACAGACACACACTGACCCATGCACACACACACATACAGACACACACACTGACCCAAGCAGACTGTCATACACAAATTCTTTGAAACACACATTGTGCTTTTCCATTGACCCTCTTACCTTTATTGCATATGTGACTTTGTGCATGTTCCTGGCAGCTTCACTGGGCCTGGCTGCCTTTACTCCGTTTCAGCCCTGCCCCTGCTATGCTCCCAGCCACTTGTCCCCATGTACAGGGCATGGGGCGGGAGCAAGAAATTGATGTGCCGTCGTGTTGTTGCAGCAATAGGAGTCTTTGTCGGGGGCCAGGCTGAGCAGGCTGAGGGTGATACTGCCAGACCGGTGTTATACTGGGCGCTAGTGAGCAGCCATATAAGTGCTCCCTAGCGCCCGGTAACATGGCCGGCGGCATGATTTGCATAATTAGTCCATCCTAGAGGGGTGGCCAAACGAACAGAGCAGGGAAGAGACTGCCAGCGCCCCCCATTAAGCAGCACCCTAGGCGGCCGCCTAGTTGGCCTATAGGAAGCGCCGGCCCTGCGCCTACCCAGAATCCCTTGCAGTAGTGAGAGCACTGTTAAAGTGAGATTTTTGTGGGAAAAACAAGACTTATGGCTTGACTGGTGTGTGTATTTGTGTTTAGCAATGTATTAACTATATATATAAAACGTTCCATTTGCTGATAAAGTACACCTTCCTGCTAGTCTATGGCTGTATAAATTATTAAATATGTGGAACACCAGGGAATTAAAGCAGGACGATGGGACTGAACCATGAAAGCGGGCTTGTTGGGAGGTCTGGGTCTATATACAGCATGCAGTTAGGCAGCTAATGGAATTTTAGCCATTGAGAGCTGCCAGTAAATTATGGAAGCTGTTTTTTGGGAGGAGCGGGGGGGGGGGGGGGGGGGGTTAGCAATAAAACGGGAGTTTATTCACTAAAAAGGGTTGGGGTAAAAAGTCAACCGAATTGGAAAGTTAGGCTAAAGTAAGTGAGATGAAGAAATATGTTATCCTTTTAATGTTGCAATTTTATTTTCACCTGATGCAACTGTTTTTGTAGTGACTATAACCTTCAGTATGGTAGCTTTTAGCACATATTAGTTGGACTTCAAAAACCCCTTCAGAAATACATTTGTTTCCCAAAAATTGATATCTGGAAAAACTTAGCACTTGCTACTTGTCCCTAAAAACGAAGAAGTCTTATCTTTCCCAACAATCAATCACTGAGCTTAACAGCTGAGTCCTCTATGAGGTAAAAACAACTCCTGACATACCCTGCATACCTCCCAACTGTCTTGGATTCACCATGACAGTCCTGAAATTTGGAGCCCAGAGGTTTTTTATTTGTCTATGTCGCCCCTTGCATGCTTTGCAAGCCCTCCCATCTCTGAAAGTCTGTGCCACGGAGCACTCCAATCAAAAGCTTCTCATTGAGAAGCCTCTGTGCTGGAAGCGCAAGCTCTTGCGCCCATGATTGAGGCATTGCAATGCTTTTCGGTGAACTGTAGTTCAGCTCAATGCTTCTCAGTGCAGCTCATTAAAAAGGGGGGGAGGTAGGTCCACTCTAGCCCGGCATGTCAGCCACTACAGGTCTGTGAAACCACCGGAGAGCCAGGGAAATGTTTCTGCACCCAATTATATAAAAGTGGTGCTGATTTCTATTGTACAGCGCTACGGAATTTGTTGGCGCTATATAAATATTAAAATCATAATAATAATAATAATGTGTTAGGAGTGTTCCTTTAATTCTATGTGTACTTACCCACTGTTTCTTCATATTAATCCTATTACCTATCACAGGTGTCACCTGATTTCTGTATCAGTAAAACGCAAATGCCTTTAGCAGTGAAACAGTTAAAACCAGATGTTGAGTACTTATGTTTTGTCTTGGCTTTATGGAGGGAGAGAAAAAACCCTCTACAGATGAACTGTCTGCAGCAGTCTTTGTTACAGTCAGCCGCTATATGAATCTACCATAAGACATAGAACATATGGTTCCACTGTGAAGCCAGAAAGACATTTCCTGCCAATCACACAGCTGGCTTCATGTCTCTTTCCTACACAATCACACACAATGTAAGTCAGACAGATCCAGGCGATTAGTCCTGCTTTCTGGACTATATAATATTGCGCAGGTAGATAAGGACTATGAAAAGCTGATGGTAAATAACAAAAGTCAAAGTCAATTTAGAACAAGAACAACGTATCTTATTTACACAGACTCATGTATAAACACATTTATTGTAGTTTAAAGACACATTGCTGGGAGTGTTATTGCTGTGGAGCTCTGTTATACATTCAGACACATTACTGGGAGTATTATTGCTGTGGAGCTCTGTTATACACTCAGACACATTACTGGGAGTATTATTGCTGTGGAGCTCTGTTATACACTCAGACACATTGCTGGGAGTGTTATTACTGTGGAGCTCTGTTATACACTCAGACACATTACTGGGAGTATTATTGCTGTGGATCTCTGTTATACACTCAGACACATTGCTGGGAGTGTTATTGCTGTGGAGCTCTGTTATACATTCAGACACATTACTGGGAGTATTATTGCTGTGGATCTCTGTTATACACTCAGACACATTGCTGGGAGTGTTATTACTGTGGAGCTCTGTTATACACTCAGACACATTACTGGGAGTATTATTGCTGTGGATCTCTGTTATACACTCAGACACATTGCTGGGAGTGTTATTGCTGTGGAGCTCTGTTATACATTCAGACACATTACTGGGAGTATTATTGCTGTAGAGCTCTGTTATACACCCAGACACATTACTGGGAGTATTATTGCTGTGGAGCTCTGTTATACATTCAGACACATTACTGGGAGTATTATTGCTGTGGAGCTCTGTTATACATTCAGACATATTACTGGCAGTATTATTGCTGTGGAGCTCTGTTATACACTCCAATACATTACTGGGAGTATTATTGCTGTGGGGCTCTGTCATACACTCAGACACATTACTGGGAGTATTATTGTTGTGTAGCTCTGTTATACATTCAGACACATTACTGGGAGTATTATTGCTGTGAGACTCTGTTATACACTGAGACACATTACTGGGAGTATTATTGCTGGGGAGCTCTGTTATACACCCAGACACATTACTGGGAGTATTATTGCTGTGGAGCTCTGTTATACAATCAGACACATTACTGGGAGTATTATTGCTGTGGGGCTCTGTTATACACTCAGACACATTACTGGGAGTGTTATTACTGTGGAGCTCTATTATACACAGATACATTACTGGGAGTATTATTGCTGTGGAGCTCTGTTATACACTCAGACACATTGCTGGGAGTGTTATTACTGTGGAGCTCTGTTATACACTCAGACACATTACTGGGAGTATTATTGCTGTGGATCTCTGTTATACACTCAGACACATTGCTGGGAGTGTTATTGCTGTGGGGCTCTGTTATACATTCAGACACATTACTGGGAGTATTATTGCTGTGGATCTCTGTTATACACTCAGACACATTGCTGGGAGTGTTATTACTGTGGAGCTCTGTTATACACTCAGACACATTACTGGGAGTATTATTGCTGTGGATCTCTGTTATACACTCAACACATTGCTGGGAGTGTTATTGCTGTGGAGCTCTGTTATACATTCAGACACATTACTGGGAGTATTATTGCTGTAGAGCTCTGTTATACACCCAGACACATTACTGGGAGTATTATTGCTGTGGAGCTCTGTTATACATTCAGACACATTACTGGGAGTATTATTGCTGTGGAGCTCTGTTATACATTCAGACATATTACTGGCAGTATTATTGCTGTGGAGCTCTGTTATACACTCCAATACATTACTGGGAGTATTATTGCTGTGGAGCTCTGTTATACACTCAGGCACATTACTGGGAGTATTATTGTTGTAGAGCTCTGTTATACACTCAGACACATTACTGGGAGTATTATTGTTGTGTAGCTCTGTTATACATTCAGACACATTACTGGGAGTATTATTGCTGTGAGACTCTGTTATACACTGAGACACATTACTGGGAGTATTATTGCTGGGGAGCTCTGTTATACACCCAGACACATTACTGGGAGTATTATTGCTGTGGAGCTCTGTTATACACTCAGACACATTACTGGGAGTATTATTGTTGTAGAGCTCTGTTATACACTCAGACACATTACTGGGAGTATTATTGTTGTGTAGCTCTGTTATACATTCAGACACATTACTGGGAGTATTATTGCTGTGAGACTCTGTTATACACTGAGACACATTACTGGGAGTATTATTGCTGGGGAGCTCTGTTATACACCCAGACACATTACTGGGAGTATTATTGCTGTGGAGCTCTGTTATACATTCAGACACATTACTGGGAGTATTATTGCTGTGGAGCTCTGGTATACAATCAGACACATTACTGGGAGTATTATTGCTGTGGGGCTCTGTTATACACTCAGACACATTACTGGGAGTGTTATTACTGTGGAGCTCTATTATACACAGATACATTGCTGGGAGTGTTATTGCTGTGGAGTTCTGTTATACATTCAGACACATTACTGGGAGTATTATTGCTGTGGGGCTCTGTTATACATTCAGACACATTACTGGGAGTATTATTGCTGTGGAGCTCTGTTATACACTCAGACACATTACTGGAAGTATTATTGCTGTGGAGCTCTGTTATACACTCAGACACATTACTGGGACTATTATTGCTGTTGAGCTCTGTTATACACTCAGATACATTACTGGGAGTATTATTGCTGTGGAGCTCTGTTATCCAATCAGACACATTACTGGGAGTATTATTGCTGTCGGGCTCTGTTATACACTCAGACACATTACTGGGAGTGCTATTACTGTGGAGCTCTGTTATACACTCAGACACATTGCTGGGAGTGTTATTGCTGTGGAGCTCTGTTTTACATTCAGACACATTACTGGGAGTATTATTGCTGTGGAGCTCTGTTATACACTTAGACACATTACTGGGAGTATTATTGCTGGGGAGCTCTGTGATACACTCAGACACATTACTGGGAGTATTATTGCTGTGGAGCTCTGTTATACACTCAGTCACATTACTGGGAGTATTATGGCTGTGGAGCTCTGTTATACATTTAGACACATTACTGGGAGTATTATTGCTGTGGAGGCCTGTTATACACTCAGACACATTACTGGGAGTATTATTGCTGTGTAGCTCTCTTATACACTCAGACACATTACTGGGAGTATTATTACTGTGGAGTTCTGTTATACACTCAGACACATTACTGGGAGTATTATTGCTGTGGAGCTCTGTTATACACTCAAACACATTACTGGGAGTATTATTGCTGTGGAGCTCTCTTATACACTCAGACACATTACTGGGAGTATTATTACTGTGGAGCTCTGTTATACACTCAGACACATTACTGGGAGTATTATTGCTGTGGGGCTCTGTTATATACTCAGACACATTACTGGGAGTATTATTCCTGTGGAGCTCTGTTATACACTCAGATACATTAACAATATGGAGCTCCTTGAAAAGAGGGTGTGACGGTACAATCCGTTACTCCGTCAAGCATTCCCTTCTTCCCATAGAATAAAATCACCAAGTAATCCACAGAGTAATAAATCGCTGGTATCGCCAAATAATCCACACATGAGCCAAAGCTTAATGCTGGAACAAGACTTTACTGGAAGTAACAACAACAGGTATTCAAGCTACAGTTTATTTTATGCCCTGCTCCCATGCAGGGGAGGGACACACACGTTATCTACAGTAGCCAATAAAACAGAGGTTACAGCCCACACAAAATCCTCCCCTCTGCCTGTGTTTCAATTATCTTGTACAATAGAAGATGCAATTATCACAGGCAGGAAAAATACAGTTTTTACAGCATATTCATTACTTCTAAAATATACATCACATTCGCATAAAAAAATATATATTCACAAACAATCCATTCAGGGGAACAACATATCAAAAAATTGCATGAATCAGACCAGGGGTTCAGAAGTTAGTAAAGTATCTTTTGGGGCCTGGTTGGCAGCATGGCTATCTGGCCCAAACCAGTTTTACAGAGCCCTCTATCCTGGAGACAATGGGGAAAATAATCCAATTATATCCAGGGATAGAGGCAGACTCCATTGAGCACATGTTACCAGTAAAACACAAAAGGATACAAAAATACATAACTCCTATCATACTGAATTGAACGGGCCAAATCTCCCAGGTCCATAGTCACAGGGCAAGAGGCGGGCAAGCAGTCCTCTCCAGGCACAAGTGGCGAAGGGAAATGAATGGAGGGGGATTCTTCACAGAGGGACATTAGGGTAGAAAAGAGTTTCAGAGAGATTTAGGCGCAAAATAGGGACTGTCCTTCCTAAATAGGGACACTTAGAAGGTTTGTGTGTATTTTATTTATACAGCACTAGCTGGTGTACTCAGGGCCTTACAGGTGACATTACAGTAGAGGCAGGTGTGGTAATGTGTAGCCATAGTCTGACATATTGTATTTATAAAGCACTGACTGATGCATTTTGCAATTTACATTATAGTAGAAGGAGGTATAGTAAGTATAATTAAGCAAGCCAGTAACCAACCTCATGCTGATGATTTGCATTAACAACGAAACATCTGTCCATGAGTGGTTCACTGGCTTTGCATCTTTTCCCAAGTTATGTTTCAAAGCTGTTGTATACAGCAAACACAGACTCAAAGGAATCCATGTTTAAAATGGAATGAGGCAAAAATGTGATTCTTTGTTAAACTAGCTTGCATATGCCCATTTTTTTTAAACATGAAAGAACATATGTAACATTTCTCCTACGTAGCGTTTTTGTAACTCACTGGATATACGAATAAAAAGAAGGGACAGTATGGGGGGAGTAGACAGATACTGTATATGATGATATGCTTTCATATACGTTCGGGGTTCGGAGATCGTTGTTGGTTGCCCGGCCCTCAAGCCTGGGACAGCTTTATTATATAAATGGGGTACCCTGTGATGTTCTTTGTCGGGGTATGTGCCTGTTCCTGTGTCCTGACGCACTGGAGGGTCAGGGTTGGGGTTCTTATTACTGGGTTCGGGGTTATGCTTTCACCCCTCCCAGCTCCCGTTCCCCTAGGAAATGCACAGTTAAGGAAATAGATATATACACAATAAATATTAGGAATAACAGATATACAGAATAGCATAGAATACGAACTCTCTGCCTCATACCTCTTACAGCATGATAACAAGCTCAGTATGGAAGGAAAGAACGTTATACAGTCTCATG
Organism: Pelobates fuscus; assembly: GCF_036172605.1. NCBI lineage: Eukaryota > Metazoa > Chordata > Amphibia > Anura > Pelobatidae > Pelobates > Pelobates fuscus. The sequence continues at coordinate 45,364,860 of NC_086322.1, read as the reverse complement.
TGCGGCGCCGTTCGTTTCATTTTTGTTTTATGTGTGTTGTTTTATTAGTATATACGTTTTTTAGACCACCAGGCCATGTTTTTAGACCACCAGGCCATTTTATTGGCAATCTGAAATCTGCCTGCAAGGACTTGCAACTTGCAAGGACGGCAGAACCCTTAATTATATTATAAAGCACAAATTGATTGACATCCTTCCAATTCGATATGTTTTGCTGCATTACAGCATCAGACTCAGTAGTGGACCGAGAGTTTTCCGTGATATCCCATCATAATCCTTGACCGAACGCCAACATACTCGCAGTAAAACTTATATAATTGGTTTTGGTTCTGAAGAACAACTATTCATAAGATCTAAAGTTCCAATAGTTACACTACACGTTAAGCTTTAAAGATATGCTACACATCGTCCCCAAGTCTGTTCAGAAATGCTTATACTGTGCTGTGTATATTATAAATCTGTTTGAAAGGCAAGATAATACTGCAGTTTGCTCTATTTTTTTCTCTCTCTTTTATTCTTGATGTTCAACACAAACAGAGACAGAATGCAGCGGGTATATTAATCCATCTGAAATGTATTAAACTCTAAGGGCGTCTCAGGGGTTTAATACCACTGAGGTCACCGTAGCATTCTTCGGTTTAACCCTTTGATTATCAGACAGGCAAGCAACTTGAAAATCGTTCGTGTTTGCTTACCTCTCTGGTATACAGAAGGTTGAAGTCCGAGATATCTATTCACTAAACAGTGAAAGTAGATTTGGGTAAATAAAAGGAAGGGGCTTATTCACTAAATGCTGAATTTAGTGAATAGAAAACTGAATTGCAAACGTGCGGCTAAAATATTCAAGCTGGTATATATTGGTAATATGCATTTATATAGCGCCAATTTATTCTGCAGCACTTTAAAATATTATAAAAAGGGGGTAATTTAACAATAAATGAGACAATTACAAATTGTTGCAGGGACAATAGGTTGATGCGAGCTTGAAGTCTATATCTAAGTTCATTTTTATTGAACGCACTAAATTTTCTATACACAAAGCAACAAACACCACCAAATGTGGCAATTATAGCACCCATCACCGTGAGCTGTGAATTTGTGGTTGATTAAAAAACTACATTTAGGCTAAAGTAGCCACATTGAATATTCAGTTCTGCCTTTTCAGGCTATCCAGCAAAACATTTTTTGTAACCTCTGTATCATATTTAGGTTTAGCGATACCCCCTTTACAATGCATACATGGCTATTCACCAAATTGAGAATTGTCAGAAATTCAAAGTGAATATCAGACGTAAGGGCATAGTCGAACTGGAAAAAATCTACACATCAGCTATGCTTACCGTTTGACTGCATTGGCATTATTAAAGGGACACTATAGTCACCAGAACAACAAGTCAGTCTTTACATTACTGTCCACTAACACCTCCAGTGGCAGTTACTCAGACGGCCACTAGAGGTGCTTCCTGGGTCTGTGCTGCTTAGTGTATAGTACTGACATTCAGCATCTCCACGATCTGCATGTAAATGCAGAAAGCTCCCCATAGAGATGCATTGACTCAATGCATCTCTATGAGGAGATGCTGATTGGAGCAGCAAAACGTTTAGCCGTGCATGCGCAATATACTGCCAATGCTTTCTTATGGCCAATTTTGATGATCTCAGCCTAGGAGTTAGATCAGGAGACCCCCTTATAGCGCTGGAATAAAGGTAAGTTTCATACCTTTTTTAAAAAGGCAAGGGGGCGGCCGGCCACCCAAACTGTGTTTTTACTAAGTTTGTTCTTAATACGTTTGTATACCTGACACTATAGTGTTCCTGTAAATTTGAAATTCACTTTGAATTCCCAAAAATTCTCCCTTTAGTGAATAACCCTGTTATTGTTACTCCATTGTGAATTGTTGTATAAAATCGTGAATCACCAGGAAATGAAACCAGTGGGATACTTATTTAAACACGTTTTTTATGTATGAAATTGCCCCCCTAATTGGAAATCGCCCCCTTACACTGTCTCCTATAAAATATGATTGAATTGTTACAAAACATAGCGGCGTGACAAAAATAAGCAATTTGACACCCTAGCTATCACTGCCTATGTACAGTGTGTATGTGCATCACATCTGCCTTTCTTTAATTTATATCAACTTATATTTTTCCTTAGAAAAAAAATAAAATAAGCCACCCGCAGAACTCAACACGGGCGACTCGTGCTGTCAATCTGCCTATCTGCCTCTCCGCACTTTATATATTTAGCGGAGACGGGCTTGATGCGTGCTTATTTTACTTCCAAAAGTATATTTATTTCTATCTTGGCTATGATGTGCACGTATAAAAATGTGCGTATTTATATAAATGTGAGAGGAGTCCTTTCCACAATGTTAACCTCAGATTCTGTAGTGGGGGCTAGGGGGCCTTTTGCACATGTATTTTTGTGTTAGACCGCAGCTGTTAAACTTCGCAAGGTTCCCAGTCCTATTCCTTTTATTTTATTATTTTTTTTTTCCTTTGGTTTGTTTTTGATCATTTGTTCTTGCAGTCAGTTAAGAGTATGCGGATAAGCTGCACATAGTTGTTTTTTTTGTTTTTTTTTCCCCTTCTCCCTGGCTGTCTCAGACTCCAGATGTTCTGAGTGCTAGTTTGGGAAGTCCTGCTGGCGCCACTCAGGGCAGAGGGCAAGGGAAAGGCACGCGAGCTGGAAGCTGAAGCACTCAGTCACTGCTGGATTTGGCACATTCCCCAGCTTTTTGCTGGCATCCTCCCCAGCTCTCTCCTGGCCATCTGTTCCAAAAAAACACTTTCAGAACCTCATCATCACTCAGGATACAACACTGAGAGCAGCTGTTTCAGAGGCACCAGAAAAAAAAAAAAAGAAAAAAAAAGCTCAGCTAAAGGTCTCTTTATGAGAGAGGAAACTAGATTCTGAATCACAGCACAAGCGTTGGAGTTTGCATTAAATAAAAAAAAAGGGGTTTGAGGCTGGAACTTGGGAATTTGGTTTCTGCGCCGTCTATGTGCGCTAGTCATATATTTCAAGGCAAAACACACACACTACAACCACTTTGTATGTAGACCTATTTAATATTTCTGTAAATAACATTTTAAATCCAATATGCTCATCGGTAATTTGAATTAAAACACAGTGTCACCTTTCCATGTGACTATTAGAGTGTAAATCTTTGGGGTTTGCGTCACTCACATACTCACACATACTCACACATACACACACTCTTATATAAAACAAAGTAGCATTGCTACCATTAACGTCTTGTGGTTTAAAATCTTTTGTGTGACTTGCCTTAGTAAACAAATTAGGCCCATTTAAAGGACCGCTACTTCACCCAGACCATCTTAATGAAGTGATCTGGGTGCACTGGCCCTTTGTTTGTTTTTTGTTTTTAATTCTCTATTTATGTTCATCATCCAGAGAGCACAGCTTTAATAACATAAGGTCATTATATACTATGCATTTCTTCACAAATCATGAGTACATTGGCAGGTTATACAGAACGTAACAGTATCCTTGTAATGGACAATCTCTTATAACCCAAACAGTGGTATGATATCACCCTTCCGGTGGGGTACCCCCAGATCACGACTTTTTGAACAAAAAGAAATAAAAACAAGCAGGGTCAGGGGAAAGGGTCACTGAAAGGGAGTGAGGGGGGGGGGGGGGGAGATGGCCACTGGTCCATCCGACACTCTCATCTGAGGGGAAGCCATCCAGGGCCTTAAGTCTTCAGTCATATGGCCTTCCCAACGGGGTGTAATTATGGTCCGGGGCCCAAGGTGCGAAGGCTCATTTATGGACAGAAATGCTGTGACCTTGGACACGTGGCCACCGGGAAATGATGCTGCCAGCGGGGCCATAGGGAAAGATCCACCAAAAAGTGAGTTGTAGGGGAGAGAGCGACCCACGGGGTCCATCCAAGGCCCCCAAGCAGGGCTGCCTTTTGGTTTTAACTCTGAAATCTAAAACTTTGCCATCTATTAGATACATTGCTATATTGCTTACATTTCATGGTTAAGTACGTCTCCAGTGGCTGTGTGCCTGATAGCCACTAGAGGTGCTACTGTTGTGAGAATCCAGTCAAATGTGATTCTCACAGCTAACTTCCATTTAAAGGGACACTCCGGTCACCATAACAACTTAATCTAAATGAGGGGTTGTTCGAATCTGAAGCGCTTTCCCTTTAGAAAGATAAACAGTATAATATATCATAAAATGAAAACATATATTCACCCCGGTTAACTTTCCTCTCCCAGCCCACATATCGGGACAACAACTGTCTACTCACCTTCCTTTAATAAGGGTATAAACATGTGCCTTATCTTTGGCAACCAGTAACCTTTTATATGCTATAGGGCTATACACAGTGCTGTGAACCCGAATTGCCACTCGGATGACATAACCTACCATAGCCCTATCAGCCACAGCCTGTTACTACGTTCATGTATTTATCATGTTAAAATGTGCAAAGTTGAAATGCCATCCAACTGTTTATCTATATCCTTACCTCGCCTGCACTAGCTATTGTGGCATTGTGGGCGTACATGTATATTGCATGCACAACAAAAATAAAGAATTAAAAATAAAATAAAAATGAAAACATATATAAATACCCTAGAAAATTATATAAATCACACTTCTTAGTTCTGTGTAGGAATGGTAGTCTGAGTTAGAGTAATATTCAACGTTCCGAAATGAAATCAGGAAGGTATTCAACCAACCCATTACCTGGCACACACAGACTTTGAGAAAGTTTGCAATGAGCGAAACGCGTAAGTCACGTGGTGCTGCAGACGTCATACATTTCGGCGTTCCGGGGGGAGGTGAATCAAGACGAAGCCCCAGTGGATGGAGAGCCTTGCCACGATATCCACCTAACCTAACCGTGAGCTAGCCGCATATGATGTGTAACACTAAGTGTTTTTATATTTGGAATTTAATAAAGCTATTTTCCATCTGGAATGACCAGGTTCAGATATTAAAATGTTGTTTTACTGTGGGGCCAGTTAAAGTCCTTAAGCCAGGTGAGCAGGCAGAATTAAGGAGAGTGTCTTAACCCCTGTGTACTAGCCGTGCTGCACAATTGGAGGCTTTTTTGTGCTTTAACCCTATAGGATTGAAACAAGCAAAACCACATATACAAGGGGCTACATCCAATACCCCTAATAAAGGTGAGAGCACCTACTAGGGTGATATTGGTGGTGGCACTGGATAAGAGATATTACACCATTGGGAGTTTTTATCCTTACAGATCTGGTATCCAAAAGATATTTTAACCCCAGACGTGCTGGATATCATTAGAGGTGGCTATTGTACCTGGAATTTGACTGTGATTGCAATTCCCTTGGAACGTAGACTATTATTCTAACTCAGAAGCCCTATAAAGGGTCAAATGTGAAAGGGTTTATAAAACCCCCCTTCATGTCTCATTAGACATGTTTACCTTTGTCTGATACCAGCAAAGTTTATTGTATGTGTAGAAGCCCTATAAAGGGTAAATGTGAAAGGGTTTATAAAATACCCCTTCCTGTCTCACTGGAGATTTTTGGCTGATATCAGCAAATTTAATGGCTAGAGTAGGACTCACCTTTTGAGGCTTGCCTTGATGTGGCAGGTGAGCTTATTATTAAATGGCCATTGGAATAAAACTAAAGAGCCTCCATTTTGTTTAAATGTACATGGGGATTTAGGCCAGAGCGCAGGTAACGTTCTCTTTGTTTTTACTATGTATTTTGAGCTGTTGGATACTAAGCTACTGCTGCTGTAAGCGCGGTGCTTTATCTTTGTGTTCTAACTCAGACTACCATTCCTACACAGAACCAAGAAGTGTGATTTATATATTTTTTTTAGGGTATTTATATATATTTATATATTTATGGTGCTAGGAGGCTCCCAGATGCACTCATACCTAAAGGGGTTAAACCGTTCTCGAATGGTTTAGCCCCAAAGGTTGCCTCCAGCTCCAATCTCAAGGTCCGCCAGAAGGCATACAGCTTCTAAATCTGGTTTACAGGAAGCTAGGAGTGCCATACTTTTCTATGAATGGAAGCCACTGATTGGCTTAGGGCAGCCAAGGCTCTAGCCATTCAGCTGCGCCCCAGCCAGCAGCACTCCTATAACTCAGAAGCCGGATGCCGCCTGGGGGACTTTGAGATTGGCGCTGGAGGCACTATAACAACTTAATTTAAATTTCCATTAATTGGAGGATCTCAGCACTGGGTAAGTCTGCAGGAACTTGATTTTGGTGCTGGAAAAAAAGGTGATTAAAACCCCCTTTTTTTGTTTTTAGTTACATTCTGGATGGGGGGGAGTGCTTAAATGAAATGGAGAGGAGAACTCTACAACTCTCTTTGAGGATTCTATTCTAAAATGGAATGTCCCATTCACTTAGTATCACCAGTGCTGTTTTACACCAATGATAAATTGTAACTCCATCATGACAAATGACATACCGGAGCGGTCCCATTATGATTTGATGTGCCTTGCCCCAGGGTTGTACAGTGGATAGATAAGTACATTTTTGTAATGGCAGAGCTCATCGTAGTTTCTTAAAACAATCTGTCACCATTGGGGTCTTTACTTATTTTGCAAAGACCCCCAAAGGGGACAAGCCCAATTGATGTGCAGCGGCCCTTGGAGAGAGACAGAGCCACTTTAAAAGGTCAAAGAAATTGACCAGTTTGAAGGGAGAAATGTGGTGAAAAAGTAAAAAAAAAAAAAACTCTTGGTCAGAACTTTGGGGGTGGAGTGATTCCCACTGATTTTAAATTTGTGTCAAATATGGTTTTATTGTTCTGAAACCACGAGCTCAATAAACACAGGGAACAGACAGACAGGGAGCAGTGATTGTCATACATACATCGTGAAAAGGGCAAGCATTACATCATGAGACCAGAGTGCAGTTACTTACCCTGTTACAAAAGTTTAAAGCAGAAGGTTACGTGAAGCTCTAATCAGAGTGCTGTTGCAATCAAGTCATAAACGGAATGCTGGATTCAGGAATGAGTGAAAAGAATAAAGTATGTTAAATAGTCAATGCAGGATATACCTAGGAGGAGAGGACCGACCCTGCATGTATTGAGTTGACTATTAGCCAAGCATACTACTGGAATGTTACTTTAAAGAACTCGTTACAAAGTCATTGATAGTTTTAAAAATGGTACCTTTAAGCTGCACCAAATCACCATTAACCCTTTCAGCCAATCTGAATCGACACAAAGAGCTAACTTGAGTGGAGTTAACTTGAAAAGCCAATCAGACTAAAAACATGGCTGACTTGGAGAATATTTTTTTTTTGGCAATTCTTCTGCCTAAGACTAGACTTCCAATTTTAATTCATTTTTAAATCTTGAGAGTTCACACTTTTAGTGAATCACGCTGAGTGTGTTTGTGTCGCATTCCAAAGTTCTACGTCTCTCTGTTTTTATTGTGGGCTTTAGGGAGAGCTCTGACATTTCCCTTCACAAGCATTTGTTTTTCTTTTAAGGAATTTCCATTGTTTTGGTAATCATACAGGAAACTGACCTTGTCCTCTTCACATGGAATAGTCGTGAGCTTTAAGCATGAATTATTAAAGATACACGTATGTGATCTGTCCTTTACATGTTTTTTTGTGTGCCTGGGTAACTAACTGGTGTTCATTCACATTATTTATGTGGTCAGATTGTCACAGTGTGTCTTCAGGGAAGAAGCAGTGTGCCTTGATTTTGTATCAATTCTTGGAAGTCTATGGTTAAAGAGTGAATATGTGTCTATAGTAGTCAAAAACGCTCTAAAGTAACATTGCGGGCACCATAACAACTTAATTTAAATGAACTTGTTATGGTGCCAGTATTTTATTTGTATTTATTGTCCCTGATTTACCTTTGAGGAGTTAATCTGTGCATGAATGGTTTAATCCTCTTAAGCGCCATTTACTCTGCCTCCTGCAATATCTGCTTTATCTAAAATCTTTAGAATGGAAGCTTAAAGGACCACTATAGGCACCCAGACCATTTCAGCTCAATGAAGTGGTCTGGGTGCCAGGCCCCTCTAGTTTTAACCCTGCAGCTGAAATCACTGACAGCCGCTAGAGGCGTTTCCGCGATTCTCATTGTGAGAAGACGCTGACGTCCATAGGAAAGCATTGAGTAATGCTTTCCTATGGGCGTTTTTAATGTGCGCGCTGCGCATTCTGCTCCACTCCGGAGCCAACGTCGCAGGGAGAGGTCACCAGCACTGAGGGAGCCCGGCATTGGATAAACATAAGTGGCTGAAGGGGTTTTAACCCCTTCAGCCCAGCGGGAGGGGGGGCATGAGGGTGGGGGGACCTAAGGACTACATAGTGCCAGGAAAACAAGTTTATTTTCCTGGCACTATAGTGGTCCTTTAAGACTGCCACAAGCAATGGTGCCACTGATTGGCTTAGAGCTGTCACTCACAAAACAGCTTGAGAAACATGCGTATGCTTCTGAAGGCACCTTTTTTAATGGGGAGTTACTGATTGACTTAGAGCGTCAGCTGACAGCTCTGAGACAATCAGTCCAAGGCTCCTGTTCTAAAGATTTTCAGAAACCGACTACAAGTGGCAGAACAAAACGGCACTGGTGAGGAGACTTTTGGGTTAAACCATTCATGAACGGTTTAACAACTAAAAGTGGGCCAGGGACCTTCTGGCACCATAATAACTTAAACATTTTAATGATGTTGTTATGGTGCCTGTAGTGTCCCTCTTAGATAACAACCTGTCTCTCTGTAGGTTTTTGGATAAACTTTTAAAATGATTAAATTAAAAGATATTAAAAAAAATATATCATAGATAAATAAACATATATACATGTGTGTGTGTGTGATATCATGGGGGCAGAACTTGGCAGGTGATCGAGTAGGATACAGCATGGCTAAATTCCACAGCTGCAAACTATATTTAAGCTACTTATCCCAGACTTAACAGGCACCTATCTCTCTTCGATCAGGCGAACAGTGTGGTCCTTACCTGGACTGAGTTTGTTTCTTGGATTATGGCGAGTTTGCCATGATTTTCTACCTGTGGCCACTCAGCCTGTGTGAGACGGGGGAACAGGTCGATTCTCTGCTATTGTGCAGCCTCAGCATTGTGCCAGCCCAATTCTTCCCCCTTTTGACCTCTGGTAGTTATCCTCTTCATCTTTTGGAGGTGTTTTCGGCTTGTCCAGTACTGCATCAACCATGCAGCCTGTACCTAAAATGGCTGCCATGCCTGCTCTACAGAGATCATCCACACCACAAACTCCAAGGCCTTTGATATTTGTGCCTGATTCCTGGACCAGCACAAGGTCCACATTCAAGCAGACCGGTATGGGGCCATAAGCCTCGAGGGCTTATGTCAACCATACCTCAGTATCCCAGCTGCCTACTTCACACTACCACATGGGCTGCAAGAGTTTAGTAGGAAGTCCCCTTCACATGGCCTTCAACCCCATGGCGTCTTCCACCAATGCTTTGTATGCCCCATGGGACTTGATCAGTGATTGGGGTACCTGGAACAGCCAGAACTGTTCATCGGCGGCTCTCCCTCACTCAGCACGCAGCAATGGGTCTTGGATTTCCTTTGTGAGAAATATATCCTGCATGTGTGGTGGAATGCTTATCTTTTACTATTAGCTCGAGATGTCCTGGAGTCTCACAATGCTTTGTGTTGATTTTACAGACTTGCCATTCACTCTATGAGATCCTGCTTGTAGTTTTCCCATTATCACACTGTAATTTCCTTAAAATTCACTCAATTCACTCATGATATTGCATGATATTGCATGGTACCACATGATAAGTCTGGTTTCCCGTATTGCCATATTGTAATTGTTCTTAGAGCATATTCTCTGTCATCGAGCAAGTTGTAAATGTGTTTTATTCTCTTTAACTCGAAAAACCCTGTTTCCACATGATGTGCTCAACATATTGTCTTGTCAATTGTTGTCTTCTTATTGACACGTATTCTGTCCATGTGGATTAAGCAATAAATAAAAATGTTAAAAATGTATCCAAAACTATCGAAATGAGTCGATAGTTTGTGCTCCTACAGTGTCCAATACACCAAAAAGTTAGCATGTTAAATGCTCAGGTGACATCATACGGAGCATCTGTGGAAATTGGGGATATCTTCCACTGTGAGGACTGTCCCTACCAAATCAGGACAATTGGCCTGTCCCTACCAAATCAGGACAATAGGCAGGTGTCATAATGAAATGAAAAGGCTATGCTGTTCAGAAATTGTTTTCAAAATTGTTAAAAAAAACAAAAAAAAACATGTACCCATGTAATAAATTTTGGATTTCCATTGTCTGTATTGTCCTATTGCTCTCTAAATACATACATTTTCTACTTGACATAATGAGGTAGATTAATTATAAATATAAGCAAAAAGATTAACTTTATACATATTTTAACTTCTCGCATAAATATTTAGGTATGCGCAGCACAAGATCAGTGTTCAAGATAATTTTTCCAGTTCAAGATTAATTTTTGAGTTCTTAGAAAGAATAACACTAGGCGTTTTTTTTTTATCCTGTGTTCTTACAAGGCAAACAGCGGCGATTTTATAACTAATCTAAGGGGGCTTAGAAGACACTTTATCAAGGATAAAGTTTTGTTTAAAGTCTGGTTAAACTAATGGGTGTTTTTCATTTCGCTACATTTTACGCTTTAATGTTTTGTCGACGTAAAATAGATTTGAACAAATATTTTGGTTGTCCAGTTTGTGGTACATTTTTGAAGAAGACATATTTTGTATGTCCTGGGTTGAAGGTTTTAGAACACAATTATTACTAAAGGATTTGTTAGTAGAGCCGTGAACAATACATTTTGAATAAAAGAAAAGTGGTAAATATGTGAAGTATGTAGGGTGCATGGCAAAACCTTTAGCCATATGGTTAATGGTGAAGGTCTGAAGAAGAAGAAGTATTTTAGATGTTGCTTGGCGGTAAAGCTTTAAAAAAACTTTATTTTGGAGTGTGGTGGAGGGACGCTATCACATTAGGAATACAACTCTGTATTCATACCACTATAATGTTCCTTTAAGCCTTAAATAGACACTTTAAAAAAAAAAATATTTTACAATTAGAAATACATATCATCACCGCGGAGGCGAAACAAGCGGAACTACTAGACCAAGGGGACAAACATGCAGAGCGATGGTGCCCATGGTATGTATATCTAGCAGACGCCAGACAGGGTTCAAGAAGAGATGGCCCACTATATCTTTCAACCGTACCAAACTAACCTATTACCCCCTCAGACGACCATCACACACTACCCGACCCAGACCGATTCCTTCCCCCCCCCCCCACTACACACACTAAAACTCACTGCACAGCGAAAAAACTGAAAACACCACAAGGACAAGGAGTTACGGAGGACACGAGGACAACCCCGGAGGAAGACCCGGATTGTAAGAACAACGCCAATAAGAACGCCCCTAACACTGACAAAAAACCCAACACAAACAGCTACAAACACCTCCCTAGACCACGGGACAGGGTCACAGCGCAGACTAGAGCAAAGCCATAACAAAGAAGGCAGTCCCATACCCTACTGCCAAGAGAGAGCCTAGCCCACGAGCAGGGGAACTTCACCAGACACAGAACTCGACAGTAACACAAAAAACGGGTATGAACACACAACAAACCAATTCACATAGAACACCTAACTCTTGTCTCTCACTGCACTAAACACACAGACGAAGAACTCGTCACTGTCCACACTACCACACATGACAAAGGGGAGGAGGGACCCACACACACTCCCCAGCACCCTATAGCACCTGAAAATAGAAACAAAATTGATTAAAGCTCAATCTATAGCTCAAGGAAAGCTCATAAACGTCAGTAAGGTTTAACAATAAGTAAGAACTTAAAATAACCAGCGAAAGACAAACAAAGCAAAGTTTATTGGAAAGTACAATTGGGTAAAGAAATAACAGAACACCACAAGCTACACGTAAACACACCAAGGCACCATTTCATATAATCAACTCTTGTGCTAGGGCCTCCCGGGGCATGATATATCTTATAGGAAGATAATACACAAAAGTAAAGCAATATCCTTGTTGACTATTATCTGGCTAGTAGTCTTTCTACATATTCACCTATATAAGCCATAGAAGACATTGATGAGGCCCAAACACGTTGAAACTGCTTTCTACTGTTGTCTTTAGCTCGTTCATGCACATCTTCCCTATTTAGTGCTAGAAAGACATCCTTTTATATAGTGTTGACAGTAATGCCAAATTGTGAGGGGGCATTCTTGATGGTCACGGCTATCGTATCTCAATTCTCCAGAAGGAGTCCAATGTGACCATGCAAGCCAAGCTTAAGGGATGTAACGGGTAGAATGTAGAATGGGACCATGGCCCTACATTGCTTACCGCTTGCATAGATTGTATAGAACTATTCAAATGTTTTGTTATATTTTCTAGAATGGTTTGCTGGTTCTTGCTAGACCCATCTTCTTGGTTCGTTATGTGTTTTGTTTTGTTTTTAGATATCTATCATTTATCATAGGGAATGATAAACACCGCACAGCCTGGGGGAGCTGACTGGTTTTTTTACCCTACTTCTTAATTACATGTAACAGAGAAGGAGCCTTTTATTGGTGCCTTCCAAAAATATCTTCCAAAAAAACAGTTGATAAAATGAGCTACGGTATGTCTCCCTCTGTTGGTAAATTGCAGAACTTCAAGTAATCATTGTATAATGGCTTGACAAATCCCAGGAGCCAAGCAGGTTTGGCTTCTAATATTCTAATAAAACTGGTGCCTAATATTGTAGGGTTTTCTATATAAAATGCAATGGTTTCTAGAAAACATGTTTTCATCCTATGATTGTTTGTCAATCCTTGGGTAACACGTCTACACATTTTCTTTCTCTCTCTCTCTCTCTCTCTCTCTCTCTCTCTCTCTCTCTCTCTATATATATATATATATATATATATATATATATACATATATATATACAACAAATACACAAGATCCAGCGCACTCTCCTATCTACTAAACAGCAACTTCAATGTCGACAGACTTTATTAGTCTATATTTACATAGTATATGATATATAGCTAAGTAGGATGTATTTACCAGATTGTATGATTTTCTAACACTTGAAGTCATGGTTATTCACAGGGAATCATGTGGAATTGACTAAATTTTAGGCCAAAAAGAGTTTAAAAAATATATGACTAGTAGAATTTCCCCCATTCTGCTATCTTGTCCTAAAATTTGAACGTACCCTGTCACTTTCTTGTTTAGTGTATAGTCTTGTGTATTCGTTTTACAATATTGTTTTTATTACTGATAAGGCTTGCACAGAAATTCAGGTTCGGGTCCAAAGTGCATTATATATGACATGTAATTGTCACATTTAAATGGTTTGCATTGACATTGTCACTATTCTGTTTTTGGTAGAACCCAGTGTAATTAATGCACAATCAGAATGTTCAGAGATCCCTTTGTGTACACCATTATACAAGGTAAAAGACCCTTGTAATGCTTTATTCCTTACATCCCATAGTAACATCTCACTGTACCTCAGCTGTAGTTCATTAGCAAACCAAACAGGCTCTTTTTTATAATAGATTGTGTAGCAGTATTAGGAGAACTACTGTCAGCACAACAATGTATTAAGCAGTTAGCACTATGCCCCCCTAAAAAGTTCCTGTCTTTGCGAGTGGTGTGTCGTGAATACCAATAAAGGGTCTCATTCATCGAGTTCCAGCTCTGGAGGAGAGTCGACATTAGATTTTACTGGCTGTTTTACAATCCAATGAATCTTAAAACCGAGCGTAAATGTGCGGTCTAAGAATACGTTGTACACAACCTTTAATTTAGAAATAAATGGACCCATGAAATCATTTGTAACCATAACAAGTGACAATTCCCTTTTAAATGTCACATTTCTCATGTCAATGTGTTTTCCGCACCCAATCGAGAACACTTACCGACTTATCTGTTTAATATGTTTCCTACATTTTCCATGTGTTTTCGTAGTAGAATCCCAATAAAAAAAATTGTGACAGAAACAATAGATACAATAATGATTACGTTTCATTTATTGCACGAAATTTTTTTTGTAGCAATTCTGCTTTTATTAACAATCTCACTGTTGCATAGGAAAAAAACAAACTACATTATTTCAAAATCGTGGGTTAAAAATATAATTAAAAAAATACTTGCATCCTCCTGACAAAAGACTGGTTCACATTTCATTCAACATAAAAGGTTTAAATGTTGAAAAATATTGAGAAATGTGTGTGTTTTTATTATTGTCTCTCTTGACATTGACTCACAGTAGGGGCTGATGGAAATATATTTTTGACTGTATGTGACCCCTCCTCTCCTCCCCTCCTTGTGGACATGCTGTGAGCAGATGAGGCCATTGGGATAACAAAGAGATTATATTCTGTTTCAAAATAGTTGCGTTCTAGTTCCGAATTCACACTAAAACAATCTGCCTCACATAATTATTTTCGACAATAAAACTATAAAGCCGGGGACACAAATGTAGGAAACATTAGCAGCAGAAAAAGCAATCAAAATATTCTGTGTAACTGAAAGCTATTTCGTTTTTCTACATCAGAAAGTTCACGTATTTTACACTTTTACCCCATTATTCCCGTTGCAGATTAAAAAAAAAAACAAAAAAAACAGTAAAGGTCAAATAATAGTGTAGATTTTATGATAGAACATACTTTTCACTTTCTCATTGTGTTTTCTGATCATAGCAAAGTATTCCACTTTTCCTATAATTCTGGTGAATAAAGAAAATATGTGGATATCAGGTCAATGCCTCGTCCATAAAATCTTTACGCTGTATCTTTGTATGCAGGTTCCTTTTTCTTTTCCGAATGAGGGAAGTGGTGTTTAGATCAGGTACTTCCATTTTTCGTGTTTTTCTTATGGGCCAGTTCTGCCCATTTCAAACACCAACTCTGTAGCTTTTTTCCCCAGCACTGTCTCATTCTGACAAAGAAACAATACCTCGGCCACTTACCTTTCTATGGTCTAAGGTTTATCTAGGCAACTCATCCCAGCCACAATCAAACTATTTTGATTGAAATAACATAAGTACTCTATGGAAAGGAACACTATCACGTACACAAAGCTGTATTTCTAACGCTATAGTGTCCTAGTGCCCAATTAGTTCCCCCACCCCGTTTGCTGTAAAAACCTGAGAAAAAGGTTTTATTTACCCATAGTCCAGCACTGAGACTCCCTCAACGCTGCATCTTGCGTCTTCTCAAGTCACGCCATCAGGATTTCGTTATGTTGACAAAGACCAATCCACCGGAGACTGATGCGCATGCGTGGTGAGCCCAGCGCACATGTCCAAATGCTTTTCATGGGAAGTCAGAGATTTTAGTGCTTTCCTATGAGCTGCATTGGTCACATATACTCAGTTGGATCTGTAGAAATGCTATAGTGGATGTCAGGAACCCTGCAATGGAAACATTGTAATTTCTACAAAACTGCAAGGTTTTATATTGCAAGGTTAAAACTACAGGGCGACTACGTCCAGACCACTTCATCGTCATCTTATAAAAAAAGAGGGGGAAAAAGCGATAAATTGAAAAAGAGCATAATTATCAATTTAGAGAAACATGGGAGATTCATAAATTAAGGTGTATGCAACAATGTATATATGGTACACCTTACATTCTAGTATATTAAAAGTAATATAAAAACCTCTAGTATGTTTAGGCTGAGTTCACATAAAGTGCAAAAGTGGAATGATTTAAAACCAGTGGCATGAAGGTCGTCAAGAAGGGAAATATATAATATACCTTAGGGTAGAGATATTAAAAAATCATATAGATAAAAAAAATGTGTTATCCTTGATAAAGTACATTTGTAGAAAAAGATAGATAGAGGTAAGTAGATGGAAAAAATCTAAAAAAAAACTATGTCTAGAAAACTAAGTGTCTAAAAACATATAGTTGACAGTAAATAACTAATTACTTAATGAATCTCCAATGTGGAAAGATAGAATACGTGACTAAAGGACAGATATAATAATATTCATCCCTATTGGACATGTACGCTACTGTGCATATACAGGAAATGCCCATCTAAATAAAAACACAGTCTTGAGGCACAGTGATAAAAAAACACGGTGAAAAAACAACGATATTTATAAAAATGCCAAAAAGTCCCAATCCGTGTTAAGACCACGTGGGATTGAGGTTTTGAGTTTGTAGATCCATTCGGTCTCTTTTCTCGCCAAGACCCTCAATGTATCACCTCCTCTCCTATGTGGTATCGATTTCTATACAAACAAAATCTTTAAAGTTAAAACATGGACAATTATAACAATGTCTAGGCACACTATGTTTTTCACTTTTATTTTCAATACCATTAAAATGTTCAAGCAATCTTTCGTGTAGTTTCCGAATAGTGCGACCTACAAATTGAATCCGGCGTTTACACTGTAGCAAGTATATTACATTTTTGCTTTGGCAGTTATTGAAATGTCTTATTTCAAAATACTCTCCTGTGCTAAAACTTTTAAAACTGGTCGTCTTTCTTGCCTGGAATTTGCAAGTACTGCAATTACCACATCTGTGAAATTCTTTTGGTTGTTGTGGTAAAAAACTATCCTCCTTTTTCTTATTATTTTTAAATATAACCTTAGGTATATCTGGTATAATATCTTGAAATAAAATCGGCCAATTTTTTTTGATGGCTTTTTCAATTTTAGTTGCTTTATTGTTATACTTAGTTAAAAAAAAAAGCCATGTTAAAATTAACTATTGTAACAGTTTTCTTAGGTTTTTCTTTTAAAATTTCACTCCTATTCAAGCATTCTATTTCCCTTTGGGATTTCTGTAACAAGTCCTCAGGGTACTTCCTGTCTAAGATTTTCTTGTTTAATACTTCTACTTGGGTATTAAAATCTTCCTTTCTCGAACAATTCCAATAGAGTCTTATTTGTTGTTTTTTTTAAATATTCCGGAGCCATTGTTGGTTATGGAAACTTGTAAATTCAATCAGGCTGTAAAAGTCCGCAGGTTTGAAATAAGTCTTATTGCGCACTATTCCATTATGTACAAAGAGCATTAGATCTAGGAAGTTAATGCTGGTATCGCCCACTTCCTGAGTAAAGCATAAACCATATTTATTAGAATTCATATATTAAATAAAATCTTTAAAAAGGGTTTTATCCCCATGCCAAATAATCAGAATATCGTCGATATACCTTTTCCATAGCACCAGGTTCGCCAGAAACGGATTCTGTCGTCAGATGAACTTCGACTCCCAGTCCCCCACAAATATGTTAGTGTAACTGGGAGCAAACCTGGTGCCCATGGTTGTCCCGCATATTTGGGACATGGGGTTAAACATCTGTGCAGACTCTGATAAAACCACTTCTTCATCAAAGAATTCCATATCCTTATTGTTGTTACGGAAAAAAAAAATTTCCTTTGCCTTAGACTAAATCTTATTTCTTCCAGTCTAAACGCAATACCTTGTGTCCTATGTACGGTCCTGTTTGTGAATAGATTTTCACACAATGGTTTGTATTTTGTATTGGTACCGGATATATTTGTATAATGTTATCATATCCCCTCTCAGGCGACGTTTTTCTAAACTAAATAGGTTTAAATTTGTTAACCTTTCCTCATAGCTGATATGTTCCATTCCTTTTATTCATTTTGTAGCCCACCTCTGCACTCTTTCGAGTGCCATAATATCCTTCTTTAGAACGGGTGCCCAAAATTGCACAGCATATTCAATATGTGGTCTTACCAGTGATTTATAAAGAGGCAAAATGATATTCTCGTCCCGAGAATGAATGCCCTTTTTCATGCATGACAATACCTTACTGGCCTTGGCCACTGCTGATTGACATTGCATATTGTTGCATAGTTTCTCGTCTATAACAATTCCCAAGTCCTTTTCGTGTGCTGTTATCCCTAATTCGCTTACATTAAGGGTATGCGTTGCTTGTGCATTCTTTACGCCGAAGTGCATAACTTTAATCAAAATAAACTGTCCAGAATGGTTCATTTTCTTTAGGTTTTTCTGTTCCATACATGCATGCATTCTCACTCCTTCCCACCCTACCATGTTTCCCTTTCTGTTCTAAAAATACTGCAGTATGTTATGTCCTGTCTCTGTTTCAGAGAGTTGTAGTTCATTTGTGAATTTTATAAAGTAGAATGCTGAAAACTGAACTACAACACCCAGAAACCATTGCTTGGGCAATAAAGTGCTTCCTATTGCCTATATTAGGCAGTGCTGAACAAATGCAGGAACCTGAAGTCTGAGAATCGTGTTGTTATTTATAATATACAGTTTTTGCATATATTTTACAATGCATTATCTAAATAACTAATGAAAAAGCAAAAGTAGACTATAGCCTGGAGTGTCCCTTTAATTTAGTGGCTTTTCCTAAGCAAAAGGAAAAAAAATGTAACCTTACGAAGTTGGCTCATTGTTGGCACCACACAGCTATTTTGTCCATCATTTCTTTCCCACAATTAATCTTAATTCTTAATCTGCAAATGTATTTGGATGGAAATCGGTTGGATAAATACAGGAAGTTAGACTATAGAGTCAATTAACCAAGAAGTTTGCATTAAAGGTCTCTAACCCTCGTTTTTGGCCGTGGAGTCTCAAATGGATAGAAAGCTTGTTGTAGCAGGACCTTCTTCACATCTTGTGTCTGTCAACATTAATTTTTGACTGTTAAATGACTTCACTATATAATTATAAAAGTTGCTGCCGAAAATGTTGGCGCTATATACATGCTAATTATAAATTAGGTAAAAGGTTGGCGTTGTGTAAATGTTATTAATAAAATTAGTAGCGTAGAGCAGTTACCTATTTCAGTATTTTTGGTTAGGCCCCAAAGCCTGATTTTTGCGCTATGGTCGGCCTAAAGATGAGTTTGGACATAATCAGGAATACTTTTACAAAATCTAGGAAATTCCAATAACTATCATCTGGGTATTCACTGGCAATAAGTGATTGTCAACCTACAATTGTTATCTTTCACACAAGAATCAAAGTGTATTTCGAATTATGTTCTTGAGCTTCAGGCTATATAGTGTTTCTGGTTCCCTCCCTATGATGCATTAACCTGGACCTTCATCAAAGGATGTTGCTTGCTACTGATGTGATTAGCTGTCCAGTTTTGTGTCTCTTGACACAAATAGTATTGCAAATAGAAGCTTACTGGAAGCTTCCATCTTGGTTAATTTGAACAGTCAGACCTCCCCATTAATGTACTCCACTAATTTAGGTATAGTTAACTGTCTTGTCTATCTCAAAAGGAAGATGCAGGAGGTTAGTGCAAAGGTGTCAAACCCAGGTACCCATAGTTCCCAGAATTTTTTGATTCCCAAGTGTGGTTGGCAGAGAAATGTGGGAGTTGCAAAGAAGGTTGACTTCAGCATCCTCTGAACAAAACTTTTTTGTTTACTCTTCCTCAAGCTGTAGGACATATAAACTTTGACTAAATCGGTGTAGTAGATTAATGGGGAGGACTCAGTCCACCACAAGGTAAAGATTTGGAATGGTGACAGATCCCCCTTAACAGAGGATACTCACAGTTACAATTGCTCTGTCCAGGCCTCATAATTCCATGTTCATGTGAGTTTATTCCTGGTGGCTTTGGTCAACGCAGTTCACCGTGCTGTACAGTGATGGATTGCAACTCATGCAGGTGAATAAGAGTTTCGTCCTTGAGTGAGCTTATGTTTTCAAACCATGCAATAACAACATTACCTAAATGGTAAACCCACAGAGGGAAAGTGTTTAGCTGTACATACAAAAAAGAATAATATGATTTTTTTTCTTTTCTTTTTCTTTGTAGGAGTGACATGCGGGTCATATCTAGTTTCACAGAAAATCTTCCAAGCAGGGTTTCCTCTAGTCCTGGCAAACATGAGATGGTAAATCCTGAAGACAGCTTTTGGCACCAACCTTTGGAAAAGACATCTGGATATAAAGTTTTCTATCACAAAGCCAGAGAGAGAGAGAGAGAGAGAGAGGAAAAAAAACTTCAGTTCTGTTTATGAACAACTCAGCTATTTAGTGTGTGCAATTTATTTAGTGTTGCCTCTTCTGTTTAACTGGGATGTTTTATGTCAGCTCATTGCACAGTAAGAGATTTCTTGTGATTTTGTTTTTCGTTTTTTTTGCCGTTGTGCCAAAGATTTACTGAGGCTTTCATATCACTTTAATTCCTCCGATTGTATAACCAAAGAAGCCAGCAGTTTTTTAAATAAGGCCTTCATAACACATATTTATGGCAATCTGATACAGCAATCCTTGTTTTTAATCAGGACTTCAGTAAGTATTTTTTGGCTGGCAGCAAACGTTCAGGACCAGCGTCATTTGGGTACGTCTGGTTTTCTTCACATGTCAAGAATGGGCCCACCAGGGCAGGGCAAATTGACACGGAGAGCAATCGGCAACAGGATGTGTGTCTTTTTTTAAAACAAGTGTCTTCTGTGTTCGTCCACACGATACAGGACAGAGTTGGGTTTCTGTATGATATAAAAAATACACCAAGTGCCATTGTACAAAATTAATTAAATTATATAACCTTTAAAAGTGACGTTAAACCCCCAGAAAGGAGTCTTTACATAATTGCCTTTGTAAAATATATGGTATCTTCATCCACTTGGATTTTTAATTATGAATTATTTAAAATTGCCCGTGAGGTTGATGGGGAGCAACCATTTTGAATTTCTAACAGACTGCAAGTGGTGTGGGTTGAATGTGATTTGCACATTTAAAATATAATACCGTTGCTCCTTTTTACATTAACATTTCTGTTGTTGTTCTGTAAAATTGGATTGTTAGGGAGGCCTATGAAATCTCAGAAATGGTATGTGAATTCAGAAAGAGTTTAACATTTTAGACCAAAGTAGTCAGACTGTAAACATGGCTGATTTGAGAGATTTTTTCTTATTCGGTTTGATTGTTTTGGTCTAAAATGGGAATTTCATTTTGAATTCATGACAATTCCAAAGCCCTGACAATGTTTTTCTGTATTTTTGTGCATACAAAAAAAAAAAAACACACTTGGTGGGGATTCAACCACTACCAAAAGAGTACAGCAGGTTATGAGGAATTAAGATGGAAGCACTTATGATATTTATGTTAGTTTTAAATAAACTATTTTTTTTCTGTACAGTTTTTAATTGTATATGTAAATATAAGACTTTTGTTTGTTTTTGCTCCCAAAAGCTCTTTATGTTGGGGTAATCTACTAATATATGACAGAAGATTGCAATAACATTACAAACGTTACACTGTCTAGTAACACTACATATCTTTTAAAACAAATACCCACACTTGCTTTTTGCCCTTTGATTTCACTTTAATTGTCTGAACTGTGAAGAGTTTTTCTCTATAAACATATTACACACTCTCTGATATTAGTCAGAATAACTAATTTAGCCGCCTCCGTGACTGAAAAAAAGCTGAAGAATTTGTTGAATATATGTGCACTTAAGTGGGTATAGGTATACTGTACATCTACGTATTTTATCTTTTCAATAATTTTTCACAAACATCACCACTTACGTTTTCTTCTATTTCAGTTTCATTAAATTCCAGAATTCTCTACAATGCTCCATGTATAAAGGTTTCAATACAACGTTGGGATATTTTCACTAAGCTGTGAATGTTAGTGGATTTATAAGGGAATTCCAAATTTAGCCAAAAATAGCTGAACAAGAAACATATCAATGTTGGATACTTTTTCCATATACAGCTATTTTTCCCTAACATTTTTCAGTTCTCTATCATTCATTGATTAGTGTACTTTCCCAGCTGCTTTAGAACATGTTTTGAGAGATGGAAAAAACAGCACTATGCACAGCTCACCACTATCACCTGGACAGTTATACTGTATTATAATGCATTGTAGTGTTAGCAGTAGACCGCGATCTAGTCCTAAGTGCAGCAGAAGGACCAGGAGCTATGCTGATGCATAAAAAGCACAGAAAGGTCATTTAGGGAGGAACAAAAAATAATCTGTTTTTTGGAAAAAAATATTTGCATTCATGATGCCTTACTGTTTTTATGCTCTGTCTATGTAGAAATGAATTCACAGCTTCTCATTTCTTAGCCTCCTTCGTTCATTCAGCCACTCATTGCTTCATGTTGTCAGCTTAGTCTGAAAGACACCAGTGAGTTTAATATTTAGCCTAAGAAGAGTTACAGTCTGGGTGCATTTTGTCACTTCAAGCACTTACCACAACCTTGTTTGTGATAACAGATACCGTGCCAGTTTTTAAAGGGCCTTAAGCAAAAATACTTAGGGCAGGGGTAGGCAACCTTCGCACTTCACATGTTCTGGACTACATCTCCCACGATGCTTTGTCAGCATTATGGAAGTAAGAGCATTATGGGGATGTAGTCCACAACATCTTGAAAGCCGAGGTTACCTACCCCTGACTTAGTAGTTACATCTATAACACAAGCAACATAATTTTTGCTACATCAACTAAAGAATACAATAAGAATACAATAAACATGAAAAGTCCCTCAATGGGGCATAACATTAATATAATTTAACATTGCTACTCGACACTGGTCGATTTAGTCTTGGTAAGTATAAATCCACCCCCTGTGGGTGTGCCATGGACACTTTAGGATTGCAGTGGCAAGTAACTTTTAAGGCCTGGCTAGCAGTTTAGGACTTGCAATTTTAAGTCCTGTTTGGGGGTAGGACCACTGTGTCCGCTGGATTTAAACTAATGTCAACTCAGGTTTTCCATCAAAGTCAATGAAGATTGAGCTAAGTATTTATCAATCTAAATAGGTCGAATATGTCTTCACAGCCTGGTTAGGTAGATAAAAACATGCTTTGTAAGGCTAAGAAAAATAACTTCTTTAACTGATATGTAGGTTTTTTTTTTCTGTGGTCCATAAAAGCACCACGTTAAATATCTTTGCGTCAGTATGAACAGAACCTACAAACACCCCATAAAAGAAAAGGCAATTGCCGATACAAACAACAAACTAGTGTAAAAGCCCCCGGCCCTGTAACAGCACTGTGAATGTTATTTTATGAGCTAGACATACTTAGTGCATATACAATGACCTCATTTATGACGTTAACAATGACAATTCTAAAATGGAAAATGAAGTATTGTTTGAAAGCGGCGTGTTCACAGCTGTATAGGACAGTGTTCACACCCCGTTTAGCACATCATTTACTGCCTGTTCCATAAACAACAGATTTTGATGTCACTTTAAACAGTTATTGAGGATTGCAGTAAAACTTACATTTGTACCTCTGAGAACCAACGGTGTGCGAAATGGGTTGGACTCCCCTTCGGCTTGCAAAGAGTAGGTGAAATGATTTAAGCACTTTTTAAACGGTCAATAGGGAATATGAGCCAGTAGAAGACAACACTTATTTTACATACAGCTAACCATTATAGTATAATTTCCTAATCTTTGATTTCATTTTTCAGAAGATCAATACATGAGTTCTAACTGACAACGTGGATTTACTCAAAACCTAAGATTTAACATTTGAACAAACCTTTTAAATAGACAACAGACAACCCCGTAAATAATTTAAAAAATGTGAACAGGTATGTGACAGAGTGGACTTTTTCATCATTTGAATTCAGTCTGTTTTTATCCTGTCATAGCAAGGGCCTTTTATGCAAATTAGACTTTTTGCTGGCCCAGATTAGACCACATAAAAGTTAATTTGAATGAAAAGTCTCTGATGCCTCTTGGACTATGACAGGCTCACATTAGTGTAAGGCAGAGCATGTTAAACAAGCAACACATTTGTAACTGTTGACCAAATTGAACATTAATGAATATTGCCAGATTTCAATGCTTAGCAGTTATGGTGAGGTTCTGGGGGTTTAGGAACATGAATATATTGGATGAAGTTAAAGATAAAGTAGAAAAAAAATAAACTAAATTTGAAGCAAAACAAACCCTTAAGGAGTCTGAAAAGATATCTCTATTTTTGTAGAAAAAAAATTGAATCACAATAAAATTCTTTGTTATGTCAGTGTTTCCATAACTATTTATTGTAGTTGTAAACAGCAAATGTATCGTTTTTTGTTCTGTTTCATTAAAATGTTTTTCAACATCTGTTTGTGTATTATTCATGAAGTTGTCATGTTATGTATTTGTTATTTTTTTTTTTTTTACTAACAGCAATAGGTGTTTATTGCTATTAAAGAGAATCTTTCGTAATTTGGCGCTGTATTTTCCAAACTGACAAATAAGTGTAGCTGATATCAGGCTCTATTTTATATGTTTAGAATAATACATAAATGATGGTCTTTTATCGCAAGTAGTTTGTGAATAGGCATGGCACTGGCATTATATGCTAATCAACTACCATTTCCCATGATTCATTTCTCCATAAACTCCATAAGTAAATTCACAAAATGGAACATCTAAGTATTTAAAGAGCTACGATGAGAGAGAAAAATGTTTTATACAGTTTTTCAACTGTTTTTATGTTAGATTAACTTGGTCTGCCTCCAAATAAAAATAAAGCTAAAACTCACCTCAATCTAACACTAAGTTCTCTCTGCACTGAAGGGGGAGGGATGTAGTAGGAGGATGGGGCTGAGGGGAGGATATGGGCAGCATAGTGGGGGAACAAAGCGAAATTGGACACCTGCCACCAATGTGTTGACATCAGACGTATAATGACACTGACGGAGATGGAGTTACACTCCGCAGAATTTCATAGAGATGGAGTTACATGTGCAGAATTTCATAGAAAAATAGTGCATATACAGACTCCAGGCACCAGGACCACTTCAAATCATTGTAGTGGCTGTGGTGCTTGACGGAAGCAGGAAAGGTATATTAAGCTTGATGCAAATATCTTGTTATGTCCTGGTATCTAGATGTTGTTATTACCAAAATTAATGGTATTCAGTTTATAGTCCTCTGAAAGATTAATAACTTTACCATGAGTTATCTCAGAAACTATAAAAACGAGAGGTCCCGTGGTAAACTAACTGAGCACATTTTCTGATAATTCCTACTTCCATATACACGTAGATATCAGATTTCCAAGAGGAAGTGAAAACATGTCTTAAGGAAAAAATACTGCCGTCTATTTACCGTAAACATGAAAGCGGGGCAATAGACCTGCTGGTAGGGACCTCATCGATGGGAAAATATGAATGAATGCTAACGTTTGTTAAAAGAAACTGCCGAGAATGAAACCCACAAACCAGTTTTACTGTATATGTCCGGGAGGATATGCAGCAACTCCACTGAAAATAGTGGGACGGTCGAGATTAGTTGAAATATCAATTGATGGCTGAAGAAAATATCACTGAAGAAGCTACATATCCGGGGGATTTGCTGTAAACCAAGAAGATTTGCTTGTGAGTATCTTCTTTCTTCCTTACATTGAGGGGTAGTTATAAGGAGTAGATGGTTCAGGGTAAGAGAATGGAATCTTCTGTTTATAGTTACATTGGTTGGGTAAATCTCACCTTAACATGTCAATACCCCAGCCCTGACTACTCCGTGAAGTGACTATTTCATGGGGTTCACAAAGCTCTTATTGTTACTAAACTTTAAATTGGTAAATGGAAAACAAAAGGTAATCAGTGGGACCTGCGCAGCCCCCTATTAATGTGTCGGTTGTTAATAAATCATGTGTTCACCCTCCACAGAGTACCAGAGAGCTGTCGTGGGTAAAAAAACATTACATTGTAGTAATTCTTGGCCATGGGGTACCAAGTGATGGGGTGTGTGCATCTGGAAAGTACGGTAAAGGGTCTTGGCAAAGTACCAGGAGGCTTCTGATCCTTTGGCAATCCTCCATCCAAAATACAGTGCCATAATATCA
Source organism: Pelobates fuscus (assembly GCF_036172605.1). NCBI lineage: Eukaryota > Metazoa > Chordata > Amphibia > Anura > Pelobatidae > Pelobates > Pelobates fuscus. The sequence goes on along the minus strand of NC_086322.1, from coordinate 45,339,036 downwards.
CTGTAAGCTCGTTTGAGCAGGATACTCATCTACCTATTATTCCTGTAACATTTTGTTATTATCTCATTTGTTAAATTCCCCTATTATTGTAAAGCACTGCGGAATAAGCCGGTGCTATATAAATACCAATAATAATATTTATTATTATTTTTTCAGCCTATGGAATATCAATCATTGGTTACAAACTATCAAGCTGTAAATATACAATACGGTTAGGAAATAATGAGAGTTTGTGTAGACTCCTCTTTTGGACCACAGTATATTGCATAACAGAGGATTTAGATTCGGCGCCTGCATTACACACAACAAAACATTTTGAGATCAATAAACCTTTTTGACTCTTAGTAAATCATTTCCACTTGAATCACTTAACAGCCTTCTTTCTGGCTGGATGTGGTAAAACAAAAATGCAATACATCTATGTTTTTGGCTTCATTTGTCAAAAAATAAAGCAAGAAAGCAGATGTTGGGCTTTTTATGACTCCAGATAACTGGATTCCTCTTAAGCATCATTTAAATCAAAGTTCCCTAAAAAAAAAAATGCTGTTGCTGTCTGGTAACTAGCGAGATATTCTGCCCAAATGCAAGAATCCGTGGGCCTTAGCGGTATTAAAAGCTGGACAATAATGAGGTGTCTATATTTAAGATGTTTGTTTCAGTGTGCAAGTTGAAAGGACCAATCCTATAGACTGTAAGCTTGTTTGAGCAGGTTTCTCTTCAACCTATCGTTCCTGTAAGTTTTCTCGTAATTGTCCTATTTATATTTAAATCCCCTCTCATAATATTGTAAAGCGCTACGGAATCTGTTGGCGCTATATAAATGGCAATAATAATAATAATAATAGTCTACACCCATAAAACACCTTAGTTTGCTGAAGTGCTTTATGGGTGAGCAGTGTCCCAGTGAGAAGCTTCTGATTGGCTATTTACCCGTGATGAGACCGAAAGTCTCTTTTGGGTAAAAGGGGGAGGGCTTGGATCTGCAGTTCATCAGACTCCAGCTTTTGCAAACTGTTTGACGATATACCACCAATGAATGCATGTGTGAAAACGCAAGAATGTATTCATTGGAAGTGTATCTCATGTTTTTCTAATATAGTAGTGGAGACAATGCCTTTAAGGCAATGACAAACATTTTCAGTATAGTTAATTGTTTTAGTTATTTGCAATTTTGTTTACATTTTTTTAAATAGTTAAATTGTAGTATTTATGTAACATTTTTTTAAAGATGTTTCAGTGCCCAGTACAACATACAGTCCATCTTAAAGGGACACTCCAAACACAGATTGTTTTCTTCTTTTCCCTCTATGAAATATATATATATATACACACACATCCCAGGGGTGCCCAAGAGGTAGATCCCCAGATGTTTTAAAACTACAACTCCCATGATGCCATTTGTCATTCTAAAGATATGCAAAGCATCATGGGAGTTGAAGTTCTACAACATCTGGGGATCTAACTATTTGGGACCCCTGACACACACACACACACAGACATACACACTTTCTATATTTTGCAGTACACTGATTTGATCATTTTTTAAGCCTTTTGGTCAGTCTGAATTGCTTTCGCACGAGCCAAAGCATCAAATTGTTGGAGGTCCCAAACTAAATTTCTTTTTTGGAAAAAAAATGGTTTGTTCCAAACTCTTGTCCCTGAGGTTTTATTTAAGTATCTGTCTCAAACAGTTGAGTAAGGCAAGCGATTTACTATACCACTATATAGACTTGGTGTGACATCTGCTGGCCAGTATATATATTGCGTGTTACCATCTGCTAGTGTCAGAATTGTAAAAAGAAACTTGCATATTATTCTTATTACTGGTATTTATAAGGCACCAACAGATTCTGCATCACTCTACAATTGGGTAGATTGGGTACAATTAGCTTGATAATAATGACACAGAATAAACAAGAAAAATCCACAAACCATTCTCCAAAGGCAGGGGGTTAGGAATGCGGAAAAAGAGAAAGGCACCAAGCCCTCAATCCTAAATTGTCACGGCTCTCGGCTCTTCTGACGGCGTGGCTGCACATAAACTAAATAAACGAGAGTGTGTTCCTGATCGTGTTTTTTCTGGTATTTGACTTTGGCTTTGTTTTGACTTCCCTGATTTCTGGTATCCTTGACTTCTGGCTTTCCTCATCGTTGTGTCTGATTCTGTCCCCGACCTCGGCAAGTATTTTGACTATTCTCTGGTACGTGAAGTCAGGCCATTCTAAGGTCCGGATGGACGTCATCCTTAGTCTTTAAGTGTGATACAATTCTGCGTGCTGGATCAACTATAATCCTGACATTACGACATGGCCATAGATCCTGCAGATTTGTGTCAGCACATAGCAGCTTGGGAGAGAAAGCTAGAGGAAAATGATCACCGTATGGATCAATTTGCCCAGGCTTTCAATACGCTCCTAATACATAAGGCTCATTTGCAGCCTGAAGTTCCTCCTGCAATTACACCCCACCTACTGTACCTACACCCAGTGGTGTATTTTGGATTTGTGCTGCCCTAGGCACGACTAAATTCGGGCACCTCCAAAATCTAAATTTGCCACCCCAATTCGTGTCAAAGCCACTTTTTTGACTGTTAGACACATGCCCTCATTGATACATGCATTGATATACACTCACTGACAGATACACAGTCATTGGCACACACTGTTTAATAGACATGTGCAATTAGTTTCGGGCCAAATATGAATTCGGATGAATTTCGGGCAATTCGGACATTCGGGTACTTCCGAATTACCGAGGTCCCGAAGTTCTGAAATTACTGAATTTCCGAAGTGCCGAAGTGCCAAAGTGCTGAAGTGCGAAGTTGCTGAAGTTCCGAAATGCCGAATTGCCGAAGTTCCGAAGCACAGTATTGCCTAAGAACTAATATACTTACCCAGTGGAAGAAGAAGAATGTTACACTGTATAACATTTTAAATAAAAAGTATACAAACATAGCCAGGATTCAGCTGTAAGCATTTGCAACACTTACAACAATCAAGTAACACACATTCATACAAAATGTAAGTTACTTGGCCAGTCAATGTAATGACAGGAATGAATAAGTAGATAACTCCCTAATTCCCAGGGTATTCGGGAGCTATCTACTAAAAGGCTGAAAGACCTGAATTGGTCTTTCAGCCAACTTTACTAATACTAAGTAAAGATTACTTAGTATTAGTAAATTATGCCTCTACTCGCTATACCGCGATTAGGGGCATGTCTATTAACAGGGGCGGACTGAGAACCCTCAGGGCCCCCAGGCAAAATAAATCAAGGGCCCCCTTACAGGCCCCACCCATACTCCGCAGCAAGCGCCACCCATGTCCCGCCTCCATGCACCGCCTCCAGCCACACCCTACACAATCTTTAGACACAAAGAACAAAAGTGCAATAATCCCTTCGAGGCCCCAGTAGAGACTACAATTGAGGGCTAATGGGCCATGGAAGGGGGTCTTTCTAGCAGAGGCTATCTCAGTGTCCTTTAGAGAGTGTGTTAGAAAGAATCCCCTCCAGGCCCTATTAGAGACTACAATGGAGTCTAATAGGCTTGGAAGGGGGTCTTTCTAGCAGAGGCCATCTCAGTGTCCCTGCTGGAAACAGTCGCCTCCAGGCCCCAGTAGAGATTACAATTGAGGGCTAATGGGCCATGGAGTGGGGGAGCATTCTAGCAGAGGCTATCTCAGTGTCTTTTAGAGAGTGTGTTAGAAAGAATTTCCTCCAGGTCCCATTAGAGACTACAATGGAGTCTAATGGGGCCTGGAGGGGGGTCTCTCCAACACTCTGGTTCCTATTCACAATATAGCAACACAACATAGCTCGCTGATACCTAGGCCAAGTTGGCTCCTCTTACCTTAATTACTGTTGCTGGCTGGCAGTCTGTGGGCTTGCTGGAATGCTGTGGGCTTACTGGCTGCGGCTGGCAGGCTGTGGGCTTGCTGGCAGGCTGTGGGCTTGCTGGCTACTGCCGGCAGGCTGTGGGCTTGTGCTGGCTGCGGCTGGCAGGCTGTTGGCTACTGCCAGCAGGCTGTGGGCTTGCTGGCTGCGGCTGGCAGGCTGTTGGCTACTGCCGGCAGGCTGTGGGCTTGCTGGCTGCGGCTGGCATGCTGTGGGCTTGCTGGCTGCGGCTGGCAGGCTGTTGGCTTCCTGGCTGCGGCTGGCAGGCTGTGTCTTGCTGGTTGGCAGGCTGTGGCTTGCTGGCTGCGGTTGGCAGGCTGTGGGCTTGCTGGCTGTAAGCCTAACTGGTGGCCTGTGGGCTGGCTGGCTGGTTACTGGCCAGCCTGTGGGCTGGCTGGCCGGCCTATGGGCTGGCTGGCTGGCTGGCCAGCCTGTGGGCTGGCTTGCTGGCTACTGGGGCACTTGTAGATTATTTAAATAAATAATCCATGCACAATAACCACTACTGCTCTGTGTAGTCATTATGGTGCCAGGAGGGCCGGGCCCCCCTTTCAGAGTAAGTAGACAAACCATTTAAGAACAGTTTGACAACTTACCTGGGGTCTGCTGGGATATGAGGCTGTAGTAGGGTATAGGAGCAGTGGTGCAATGTGTAAGGGGTGCAGTGTGTGTGAAAGGTTCAGTGTGTGTGAGGGGGTGTAGTGTGTGAATGTGTAGGGTGTGTGGGGCAATGTGTGTATGAAGGGGCTGTGTATGTGTGTGGCAATGTTAGTATGGGGGCTGTGTGTGTATGGGTGGGCAGTGTATGTGTGTGTGTGAGGCAATGTGTGTAAATGTGTATGGGGTGTGTGGGTGTATGGGGGGCAGTGTGTGAATGTGTATGGTGTGTGGGGCAGTGTGTTTATGGGGCTAGAGTTCACTCTCACCACTGCGACCACCAGGAATCCCTGGTGGTCACAGTGTTGAGAGTGAACTCTAGCCCGTAGCTCCAGGGCTAGAGTTTACTCTCGCAAGAGCCGTAACGATCTGTGATCTGTGCTCGCGCAAGAAGGACCCAGAGGAGCTGAAGACTGAGCTCCCGGGTCCTCTCTTCCTCCCTCCCCTGCAGGCTGCCCTGTAGCGTGGCCGAGCTGCTGTGCGGTCCGCGGCGGTGCCCGGCCGGAGTGATAGGAAGGTGCTCAGTGTGCACCTTCCTGTCAGTCCGGCCGGGTACAGGAAACAGAAACTCCTGTTCTGCACGGAACAGGAGTTTCTGTTTCCTGTACCCGGTCAGACTGACAGGAAGGTGCACACTGAGCACCTTCCTATCACTCCGGCCGGGCACCGCGGACCGCACAGCTGCTCGGCCACGCTACAGGGGAGGGGAGGTGAGAAGCTGCAGCCGCCTGAGGCTCTTAAGTGAGCGCTCAGGCGGCTGCAGCATTTAAAGGGGCGGCGGGCCCCCTGATGGCGGGCCCCCCTCCCGGCCGGGCCCTCGGACCATGTCCGAAGTGCCCGACCGGTCAGTCCGCCCCTGTCTATTAAACAGTGAGCAGCCTGTGGCTGCTCACTGTAAAAAAACAAAACGTCCCCCTCCCCCTCCTAACCTGAAGGGGGGACCTATTGCCCACCCTGGCCCCCACCCCTGAACGGTGGGTGGGGGCCCTAAAGTAAAGTAATGGGGGGCGACCTAATGTCCTACCCCCTGGCCCCCACCTCTGAGCGGTGGGTTGAGGCCCTAAATACTAATTGGGGGGGACCTAATGTCCTCCCCCCTGGCCCCCACCCCTGAGCGGTGGGTGAGGGCCCTAAAATACTAATTAGGGGTGAGGGCCCTAAAATGTCCTCCCCCCTGGCCCCCACGCCCCGGTGACTAGGGGTCCCCAAACCCCTAGTCAACCCCCCTCCCCAAGTACCTGAAAAAAAAACTTACCATTTGATGTTTTCTTTCTTCTAAAATCTTCTTTTTTTCAGCCCCAAAAAAGGGCAATTAAAAAGCCATAATAACTGACGCAAAAAAAAAAAACGAGCGCAAAAAAAAAAACCTTCTTCACCCGGCGAGGGCTCCACGCAGACTGAGCTCTGCAGGGCGAGGCAAGGCTTATAAAGCACCCGCCGCTCAGGGGTGGAGGCCGGGGGGGGGCAATTGGTTAGTTTAAAAGATGGGGGCTCGGGAGGGGGATATTTTTTTAAATTCACCGCTCAGGGGTGGGGGCCAGGAGGGAGGACATTAGGTCCCCCCTAATTGGTATTTAGGGCCTCCACGCACCACTCAGGGGAGGGAGCCAGGGGGAAGGACATTAGGTCCCCCCCTTATTCTAATTGACTTCGGCAATTCAGAACTTCGGCAATTCAACACTTTGGTTCGGTTCGGCACTTCCGCAATTCTGGACTTTGGCAATTCGGCACTTTGGTTCGATTCGGCACTTCTGAAATCCGGGACTTCAGCAATTCGGGAATTCTGCAATTCGGGACTTCGGAAATTCCCTAACCCTAACCATAAACTGATGTAGAATTATTAAAAACCTTTATTGATCCTGTACTGAATTTTATGTCAGGACAGGAGGCTTCATATTGCTTTACCTTCTTTACTGAAAACCTCCAGCAGCAAAGAAACAGTTAACAAAACTTTTCAAAACAACCAATCAGAACAAACAGGCATCAGTATAAAACCACTGGAACAGACCCTCCCACTTCCTCTTTCTTTGCTGCTGCCTCCAGGTGAGCACTCACCAACTCAGAGTTGTCTCTGCTCTGGGTTGTATTTCTCTTGATTTGGTACTTTGCACTGTTTGATTTGACTGTGTGTACTTTCTGACTTGGGGTTACTGAGGTGGCCCCTGCTACCCCACCTCGGGGTCCTGAGTGTGGGGGTTGTTATTTTTTCTGGCCTGCCCTTACTCTGGGTTTCCCCTGGGGCTCCCCTCAGACCATCCGCCTTGCGGTTCGGTCCGGCGGTACCCTCTCGGTATTCCCGCCTCTCCCTCCCTACCCCCTCTCCCTTCACCTGTCTGCGGTCTCCGACCGCGTTTCTCACCACGACCTCCCTCGCGCAGCCGTCCGCGAGGTAGGCCGCATTCGTTTTGCGGCCGCGGCGGCCATTTTGTTGGAGCCGCGGCGGCCATCTTGCCGGGGCCGCGTGGTCTCCGGGCGCCCTCTCTTTCATCGGACCTCGGTCCCCCTCAGCCCCCCTGCCCCTGGTCTTTTACCTCCTCGGTCTCTGCACCCCTGGTGGTTGTGACTTCACAGCTGACCGGGGTGTGCAGACTGCTGCATGTTAAACACTCCATGTACTGTTTTTTACTGTGCCTGCTACACTGTATGCTGCAACTGTGGGTTTCCTTCCCTAACAGGTGGATTTTCTTCCCCAGGTGCCCCTTATAGCCTGCCATTATAGGGGTGACCCCCCTTTCTATATTATTGGGACTCAGTCCCTGCCTAATCTGCCCTATACTGGGCTATCCTACAGTGCTGTAGCACTGCTTTGGGCTGGGTGACCCCCTCCCTATTGTCCAATTTGCCTGGACCCTGGGCATAAACTGAGGGTGACCCCCTCCTATTGCATTGTATATGCTAGTGCTTGCTGGGTGACCCCCTCTTGCACGCTGGGTGACCCCCAGCTGGCCATATTGAGGTACCTCACTGATTGTGCCTTTCCTCTGTTTCAGTGATATTAAACATGGCTGAAGAATCTGGCTCCCACGCCCCTGAAGCCCTCCAGGCATGGCTATACACCGCCTTGGCGGATTCTTTGCCCAAGGCTCTTGCGGCCTTCCACGGGGACGCCTTGCCCACACCTACGGGTTCCACACCCGGTCCTGCTGGCGCACGGGACTCCGACTCTGGGGGTTCCCTGCGCTCAGCGGACGTATGCACCATACGGAAGAGGCCTTGGAAAGCCCCTGGCCCCCCCACAGACAAGGGCAAGATGCCCACCAAGTTGGCCAGACTGGGTGCCGAATCGGACGACCACCCTGACATAGGGTCGCTCGCTGGGGAACCCGAATTCGATACCCTGGATGAATACCGGGCCGGCGGATCGGGCCCCACGTCACCTGGCGAAGACGCCCCTGGCCACTCTTCACGATATGTACGAGAGACGGTGCTGAGCTCTCCACGACCGGGCTCGCTAAAAGCCTCTGCCACCCACGCCGACGACCCCGGCGAAATCTTGGACCCCTCGGGCCTACCGCTCTTCGACCCACGTCTCCTCAAGCATCCTCGGTCGGCAGAGTGGACTCCCCCGGACCACATCGCAGAATTCCTCCGCTACTGGCTACGTCGCCCGTTGGATAAAGAGGTCAGGGCGAAGCTCCGGGCCGAATGCCCGCGCCCAACGCTGCCAGATAAGGTAGCTAATACACCTGATTTTGATCCGGTTTTCGCTACCTTTTTGAATAGGTCGGGGAAGGACCCCCGCAAGGGCCTGGAACAGGGCTTGCGCTCCACCCAAGACAAGCTCCTCGACATTAGCGGCCCGCTGACCCAGATTTTCCTCATGGCCGAAGATACTCTACAAGGCGGACCAGCGGTTGACGCATACCTCCTCCGCGAGTGGGCACAAAGAGCAATTTGCCTCCTGGGGAATGCCAATGCGGCGATGAACTCAGAACGCCGTAAAGCGGCACTCTATAAACTGGATGGGAAATTGACCGACCTAGCCCCCAAAGAACTGGGCCCGGAGGCCAAAGGCCTACTGTTCGGTGACGCCTTCATGAAGGAACTGAACCGGCACGTGTCCATCTACACGTCTCTGAATAAGGCGCAACAATCCCTCCGCAGAGTTTTCCGTGCTGGGGATCGTTTTTCCTCCAGAGCTGGTCGGCAGAGGGGTCGCGCCACCAGCAGAGCTGCCTTCATGGGCAACAGGCCCCGCATCTCGGAGTCCTTCTCCTCCTCCTCCTCCCGGTACCAGTACCGTCCTTTGTTCTCCCGAGGATCAACCAGAGGCCGCGGAGCCTCCTCCACACGGGCGAGATATGCCTCAGGTTAGAGTCTTACCTTATTTACCACACTTACCCATTGCGGGCAGACTGTCTCACTTTTCTCCGCAGTGGGGGGCCATCACGGGAGACCCGTGGGTTCTGCAAACCGTGTCCGGCTTCAGGATCGACTTCGTGTCAACCCCGATCCAGACCTCTGCCCCACGGCCTATCCATATGGACAGAGAGGCGTCCGCTCTGGTCCATTCAGAAATTCACGCCCTGCTGGGCAAGGGCGCGGTGGAGAGGGCGCCGGGCCCGCCTCGCTTCCTGAGCAATATCTTCCTGGTAAGGAAGAAATCAGGGGACTTCCGCCCTGTAATCAACCTACGCGCCCTCAATGGATATGTCGTCTACCGACATTTCAAGATGGAAGGCATCCATCTCCTCAGGGATCTGCTTCGCGAGAACGACTGGTTCACGCGCTTAGACCTGAAAGACGCGTACCTCACGGTCCCTGTCCACCAGGAGGACAGGTGCTTTCTCCAGTTCATTTGGCAGAAGCGCGTGTGGCAGTTCACGTGCCTCCCATTCGGCCTCAGCTCGGCTCCCTGGTGTTTCACCAAGCTGCTGAAACCGGTCATGTCGACGCTGAGGGCCAGGGGGATCAGATCGATCGTCTATCTGGACGATATCCTGTTGATGGCACAAGATCCCGACATCCTGCGCCAGCAGACGGCTTTCACTACCCGCCTGCTCCAGGACTTAGGTTTCGTCATCAATGTGGAGAAGTCGGAACTGAACCCCTCGCAGTCGGTCCAGTTTCTCGGGTTCGTCGTGGACTCGGTTCGGACTCTACTCCGCCTCCCAGTATCCAAGGTGGCTGCCATCAGGAAGGACATCAGACGCCTACTTCGCAATCCGAGAATCACCCTGCGGGACCTGGCCAGGACGATAGGACTACTCTCGTCATCCATTCAGGCCATCTTCCCGGGCCCCCTACATTATCGGGCCCTCCAACGTCTGAAGACTCGTTACCTTCGGTCGTCCACCTCCTACGGCCAGATTGTATCGCTGTCGGACGAAGCCCGCCTGGAATTGCACTGGTGACTTCGACACATGGAGGCGTGGAACGGCAGGGCAATCTTCGGGACAAGACCGGACTTCGTCCTGGAATCGGACGCCAGCTGCCTAGGCTGGGGCGCCACTTGCGATGGCGTGGCGACAGGCGGTCTCTGGACCCCGGACGAAAAAGCCCTCCACATCAACTGCCTGGAGCTGATTGCGGGGATGTTCGCCATTCGCAGTTTCACCAAAGGGATGGGTCATTGCTCCCTACTTCTTCGCATGGACAACGTCTCAGCTGTCCGATACATAAATCGACTGGGAGGTTCCCGATCCAAACTGCTGTCAGACCTCACGAAGGATCTGTACCAATATTGTCTGGACAGACAGCTGTCGATCGTCGCAGAATACCTTCCGGGACAGGACAACCTCGTTGCGGACTGGTTCTCCCGCCACTGGAGGGACTCCAGCGACTGGCGACTGCAACCCCGGGTGTTTCAGAAGTTGGACCTCGTGCGTGGCCCCCTCCATCTGGACCTATTCGCATCCAGGGCGAATCGACAGACGGAACTATTCTTCAGCTGGCTCCCGGATCCCCTCAGCATGGCGGTGGACGCATTCCTTCAATCATGGCCCCCTTCAGGGGCATATGCGTTTCCCCCCTTCTCCATGATCCTTCGGACGCTACATCGACTCAAGCTTCTGAAGGTGTCGATCGTACTGGTGACACCTCTCTGGAGAAGTCAACCATGGTTCCCTCTCCTACTAGAACTATCGTGCAGGGACCCGCTGGTACTACCAGCCTCCAGATTTCTCCTCGAGGACCCGATGGAGAACCCACACCCGTTGATGTTGGAAGATCGTCTAACCCTGGTGGCCTGGACCGTTTCCGGGGATCTTGGGATGTGTCGGGACTATCGGCTACAGCTAGAGAATTACTCTGGGACTCTTGGGCCCCTGGCACCAGAAGATCATATTTACACGCCTGGCGCTCCTGGCATGGCTGGTGTTTGGAGAGACGTTTGGATCCCTTTACGGCCCCTGTTCTAGCCATCTTGAACTTCCTGGCGGAATTGTTTTCGCAAGGTAAGTCTTATAGGACTATCAATGTTTTCCGCTAAGCTATCTCGGCGGCCCATGTCCCTTTCCAGGGCTCTGGTGTTGGTAGGGAACCCTCGGTCTGCAGACTACTCCGAGGTGTGAGGCTTTTGAGACCCCCTGCTTCGCGCTACTCCTCGTTCTGGGACGTATCGATCGTATTACGCTTCCTCGAGGAATGGCCTGATAACGGGGATCTTTCCTTACGCCAGCTTTCAGCCAAGCTGGCTCTCCTGCTATGCCTCGTATCCTTTCGTCGGGTCTCGGATGTCCGGGCCTTTGACGTAGAATCCTTTTCGTTCTCCCCAGATGGTGTCTCTGTCTCTATTTCCCGCAGGACGAAATCTAATTCGTCTTCAGTGTCTTATCCCTACTTCCCCGATAGACCACGCCTCTGCGTGGCACGCTGTTTACGGACATATATATCCGTGACCTCGTTGTGTCGGCCCTCCGCCCATGGTCAGCTATTGATCTCCTACGTTCGACCGTTCGGGGCGGTGTCTGCACCCACGATCGCTCGTTGGATTCGATGGCTCCTCTCATCGGCGGGCGTGGCGAGTTCTTTTGGGGCTCACTCGGTTCGGGGTGCTGCAGCATCAGCAGCTCTTGAAGCCGGTGGGTCTCTCGGGGATATTCTCAACGCTGCGGACTGGTCTAGGGAATCGACTTTTCGTACTTTTTATTTTCGTCCGCGCCCGCATGTTTCTTCTGTTTTTATGTCTGGACGTTAAAATTGCAATATGAAGCCTCCTGTCCTGACATAAAATTAGGGATTATTCTAGCCTCGGTGAGGGAATAATCTAAATTTTATTAAAGACAGGAGGCGAATATTTCCCACCCTTATGGTTTTTTTCCCACCCTATATGGGAGTGGTTTTTGACTTTATGTTAATCTAGGTTTCGATGTACATTACATTATGTATGGTCCGAATTGTATTTAATAAACTTTTGGTGTCTACTATTGGCGTTCTGTGTCGATTTATTTATCAGTTTGCGGTCTATTTTTGCACTGCCCGTATAGGATATGACATTCTGCTATGACAGTTTACTTTCACGATGTTTCTTTTCTTTTCAGTGTGACATAACTTGCTCCGAACATGACGGTTTTTCATCGAAGCAGACCGGATACAGTTTTCGTTTGGTCTTCATGCTCTCCTGCTCGACCTCATCAAAGAAAGAGGAAGTGGGAGGGTCTGTTCCAGTGGTTTTATACTGATGCCTGTTTGTTCTGATTGGTTGTTTTGAAAAGTTTTGTTAACTGTTTCTTTGCTGCTGGAGGTTTTCAGTAAAGAAGGTAAAGCAATATTCGCCTCCTGTCTTTAATAAAATTTAGATTATTCCCTCACCGAGGCTAGAATAATCCCTAATTTTTATACTAACTCCATTTTGTCTACATTACATGACAGATTTTCCTAACAGCATTTAGAATAATGAACAGAGACTGTAGTTTCTAGAAGGACATGACTAACACCGGAATTATCAAGTTCCTGTAACATGCAACAAAGTATACTATAGCTAGGCCATGAGAAACAGCTTGTATGAAATGTTCTTTCATAAAAAAGACCCTGAACCTGACCTAGAGTCTGACATCACTAACTACCCAAAATGACGCCCAAGCCCCCCCTTCCCACCGAGTAAGCCTCGTGCTGGGTAAGATGGCGCTTGAGCCATCTGTCCACACCCGTGTCCAGAATAACGCCACCTCCCGGTGGGAGGACACCTAGCTAACCACTTAGTGCTGGAGCCAATTAATAATATTGATGGGTGGACATTGACATAACCACTTAACACTTAATCCAATTAATGATGTTTATTTGTTGTTATCTTGATATTCAATGATGATGCAATTTCGCTCTTATAAGGGTCTGCGAGCCCGCTTTTAATCAGATGCCATTAAATTTTCTCGAAGTGCTTTTAACCTGAACTCCGTGTGTCAGTCTGAATTTACTTCTGCGTATACGCAATTTAATCATCTCAGATTTGGACAGGAACAGATAGACATTTAAACATATTTGTTTATTTAAAATAATCTAGAACAATTTGGCGCCCAACGTGGGGCATCGGGCTATGGCCTCTGGCCGGTAAGCCGTCCTAAGGAAGACGCTGTTGGACGGAGGAATCCGGGGGGAAGGATAAGAGACTGATCACCTCTGAATACACGGTAGAGACTACTGCAGAGCCTAGCCGGTATGTTCCAGCCCCTTTGATTTACCTGTCCAAGTGTCTGTGACTGCTTCCCGGGAGGACATCAAAGACAGGTAATATCTTGCCCGGTGCCTTATTGTTGTTACCCACCTGTTTACCTGCATTTAGTCTATCTGTTGCCTGGGTGTGTTTGTATTGGCCTGTCTTTAGCTTAAGTGCCCGGGGAGAGTGTTTATCTGTGTACCCCTTTTTGGGATAAGAGGGAGGTGCACCTGTGGTAGTTTGCCTGGGGGTCCTCTGTTTGTCTGTTAACCCCTTTTGGGATAAAGGGGGGTGGACCTGCGGGTGTGTGCCTGGGGTCCTCTGTTGCCTGTTTACTCCTTTTAGGAGCCACGTGGCTGTGGCTGTAGGGAAAAAGGGGGGTGGACCTGTGGAAGTTTTCCTGGGGGTCTTCTTTGCCTGTTTACCTCTTTTAGGTGCTGGGTAGCTGCAGCAGTAAGGAAAAAGAGGAGGGGGGAATCTGTGGAGGGGTGTAGACTCATTGCTTCCTGGGGATTCCCCTGGTGTCACTTTGATAGCCTAGCTAGCCTCATTGTGCACATAGCTCTGCTTGCAGAAATGTGGTACCCTCCAGCTTCGAGCGCTGAGGCTGGTGGCATTCCAATTTTATTTGTGGTGCATGGATTCGGGCAGGCATTGCTGTCTCCATCACCACGGGGTAGTGAGACTTATGGGTGGGTCCATAGGGGCGCTACGAGGGTGAGGATAGTGGTAGCCACACTTAGTGGACTGCTGTAACGGGGGAGGCATATGGATTTCGGGCCGGTGTTAGCTGTTATCCTTGGCCACTGGTAGTGAGACTTGAGGAAGTCAATCTCCGAGCGGGGACACTACGAGGTTGAGGGAGGTGACTTTGGTCACATGAGTAAAGGAAAGGGATTACTGTTGAATTTATTTGAACTGTGATGCATGCACTGTATTTCAATTGAATTGTTGTCTTAATTGGGAGTCATTCAAACTCCTGTGTCTGTCTCTACTTTCACTTTACTTTTACCTTTTACTCTACTTCCTGTGTTTTTTACACTATCCACTCCTATTTCTCTTGTGAGAGAAGTGATTGGTCACACACTTCTCACCTCGCTCCAATCCGTGGCTACCTCGGGTAGGCGGAATTAGTGACTAGTCTACGTTTTGGGAAGACGCACTTGGGGGGACCCACCCTTCCGAGTGGCAGTCGAGCATTGTAGACACTCTGTTTCATCTTCTTTCCCCTATATCAGGGACGCCTTTTATAGGGAGGTATGGGACAGGGATTGGGAAAGCCCGGTAAGGGCTGGCTAGCGTGTGATCTAGTTGAAGATAGAGAGGGTGAAGAGATGGTTAAGGGAGTTGAAAAGATTGCTAAAGTGTGTAAAATTGCTGTGCCTACATGTGGTAGATTGCAGCCAGAAAGCTGGCGTAGATTACTGACAGAGAAGAAAGGCAAACTTACAGATAATGATTTATTACGTACTGCAGAAGCATGGTATAGAGTAGCAAAGGCTATTCAGCAGGAAGGTTGGGTTGAGGAAGAAATAGATCACAAAGGTTTAAAATTGTATGTATATCGGGGCGTGGCCAGCCGTGCAACTGAGCAGACATGTGTGCAGGGAGCTCCTGTGAAACACAGCGAAAATAACCCTAAAAAGCCACAAAAAAACAATAACCTAACAATACAACCAGGAGACTGGTGACTCTGGACCCCCCAAAAAGTCAAATGGGGCGCAAACATCGCAGAATACAGGCCTCGGAGGCCGCCGGGCAGCCTGATATCAGACGGTCATTTGATAGGCCGCAACAGACTATGCAGCCTAAGATGGCGTCTGGAAGACCACAAGGCTCCAGCGAGTCGGACATGTCCCCGGACGAAGAGGGACCTGTACTAACACAAACTTCCAGCGGAGTATACCGAAGGGAGGACTCCGACTCAGATACATCACCCTCTACCAAGGGAGACATTAAAAGACTCCTGCTCGAGCTCCGCGGAGTCTGGAAAAAAGACCTGGACGGAGTGCGAGGTGAAATTGGCGGCATCGTGTCCCGCCTGAGAGCGGTGGAGACCAGAGGGGCGGAGAGAGACAGCAGCCTCGCAGAAACCGTAACGAAAGTGGCAGACCTCTCCCAGCAGCTACAAAGACTCACCCGTACAGTCACGGCCATGGAGGTCAGACACCGGAGGAACAATTTACGTTTAAGAGGGGTGCCGGAGACAGTGGGACCTGAGTCGGTGCTGGAGTTCTCTAACAAGGTGGCCACCATGCTGGCGGTAAGGGGAGAAGGAGGACTGACACCCATAGCCTCAGCATTCCGGATTAGGAAGGCCGCAACAGCCCCAGCAGACGCCCCCAGGGACATTATTGCCGTCACACGGGACGCAGCGGTGAAAGCAGCAATGCTGAACAGCTCCAGGAATACACCCACCGTCGCGGTGGAAAACTGTCAAGTGCGGATTTTCGAGGACTTACCTTTTACGGTCCTACTGGAGAGACGCAAATTCATGCCGGTCACCAGACTCCTCAGAGACCACGGAATCAAATACAGGTGGGGTGCTCTTGGTACCCTGGTGGTTCCGTGCGGAGACACGATACTAACGCTGTCTGCAGAGGAAGACCCAGCGGATTTCTTGCAAAAGCTCCAAGTAACACAGTTACCGCCCGCTGCCATTACAACAAGCCAGACGCAGACAGCAGACAAACGCGCCACCGAGAAGGGAAGAAACCCAGAGACAGGTAACATCGGGGGTGGCCACAGTTGGAAGGTCTGCCGGGACAGGGCGGAGGCTCACTCGGGACTTAAAGCTAGTTTGGGGGTACATGACTGAACCCAGTTCGAACCTTTTCTATTTTTCCTATTATTATTCATAATTTTTTTTTTTTTTTTTTTTTTCTTTTCCCTTTTTTCTCGTTTCTTTTTTGGGGAGCACCCCTAATTCTGACCCTCCAGTGGTTACCCTTGGGGCCACACCAGTTACCTGGGTCCAGCAAGGAGGCACCTGAGCCCCGCATGAACTGACAACCTGTTCCGCCGAGAAGATAGACACTACCCCATAAGAGTAGCTCACAAGCCCTGCAAAGCGCACATGGACTCACCATTGAATCGCATATTTTGTTTTGACTCCACAAGAGACTCTATTGTGGATTGTGGATTGCGGATGTTACCAACGTATCTAATGCATAACCACTAGTTTTGTCTGAAAGGTCTCTCAGAGTACCCACTTTAACCGTATCGATGTCGCAAATATGTATGGTAGATGAGATGTTTTCACCATGTTTAAGCTGCTAATGCACAATACCACCGGGCATACTTTATATTTATAATTTCATTTCAGATAACAAGCTACAACGATTACTGTTTATTTCTTAGCATTTACCTTTCCCATCAGAATTGGCCTACTCCCTGAGTTACTGGTAGTGCAGGCCAACATACTGCTGTGGTCCTGAAGTGACAGAATACCTTGGAAATGTTATGTATATAGTTTTATAAGTATATGAGCATAGCTAACATAGCCCTGTAAAACGACTAATGATACACAATTACACTAACCGGATTGCCCATGGCAGGGTTATTGCACTATTCTAGCAATGCTATTGTCTATGAGTTTATATATATATATATATACGGGCATAGCTAATAGATATTTTCCGTCATATGTACATGATTCTAGCATGTTACTATTAACGATATGCTATTTTGGTTTAATCCCTTATTTTATGCTGCTCACTACCACTCAAACGTGTTTCACTAATCCTGCTTATTGATGGCTTTACACCACGCATACGTATTTACAGCCAGCCTTACTATAGAGATGACGTAGCGGAGCCGACAGTAGCGAACACAGACATACATATATTATCCTTGTCACATAACAGGGCATTTCACACAAGGCCATGATATTCACCCTCTCATGTCGATACTGACCGGGACTTTCCAACACTAGGCATAGGCTGAATCACTTTCTACACAACCGGGTGCTAGCACGGGTCTGAAGGGGTTAACACTGACTTTTACCTATTCTTTACCCCAGCATAGAGCCATCCATCCCTTTTGCAACTCCATGAAGAATACGGCCCATAGCCATACATTACTATACTCCAGTGCAGTTACCCAGTGGTTCTTTACTCTAGAATTAATTAGCTCTTGTCACGGCATCTTCAGTTTATGGGTAGGAGTGAAACGAGGTCGCGCTATGTTTTGTATATGTATAAAGGTTCTCCTGCTATAACATATAACTGTCCTGCTGAAGCCTGCTCTGTTTTACATCACTTAAGCACGTTTACTTTAATTTACAGCACTACCAAGCGACGTTAATATTGTTTTTTAATATTGCCCATCTAGCGACATTCATCTTGTTTTTTAATACTGCCCATCCAGCGACGTTAATATTGTTTAACTTGTTTCACACTTGTCTCTACTTCTAATAGAGTGCATAACTGCATACACACTGTATATGAAACCTTATTGTCTGATCATCGTTCAAAATTGTGCAGTACTACCAAATTTTCATTAACGCTACTTAACTAACCGACATACCACGAAGTTTCTTGCATGTTCATCACATTGTTTACAACAACATGTATCCAAAATTGATTTATATAGCAATCAAAAAAATGTGCATTATACTGCCACGCCATGCCCTGTTACTTTGATGTTCATTGTTAAAGCGTGAATCTATGCTCTTGGGGCATGACGAACGCATTTGTAACTGCTTTATCTATATGCACTTCAAAAATAAAGAATTAAAAAAAAAAAAAAAATTGTATGTATATCATAATAATTATGTTGCTGGGGCATTCCCTCAGCCAGCGCCCCAAAATGGAGCCCAGGGGATGTCCATCCCCAAGGTTCAGTCAGCAATAAGTGACAGCCAGCTGACCATGTTCCCCACTCCCAATCCTCCCGTCACCCATCCCGTCATTTCCCCTGTTTGTCCGGTCCTGAATTCTGATGGATCTTTATTTTCCCCCTCATCATCACTAGCATTCCCATCATCCTCATCCATCCCTGCACTACCTTCTCTGTCTAATCCAAACATTTCATCCGCCATTCCTTCTCTACGCTCCCTCTCCGTCAATAATCCTACCCTCCCACTTGCATCCACCCAGTTCTCTAACCCCTCCTCACCCGCTACTGTCAATCCCACTACACCCACTCTGGCTCCTCCTACTACACCCACCTCTACTAATCTCTCTCCGTCCTCTCTCCTGCCCACTCCTCCCACAGCCCAAGTTCCCACCCCTTCAGCTTCATTTCCGTACCCCGGATGTCCCACCTCCTCCCCTAATCCTTGCCCAACTAACCCGCCTGGCCATACCCCTTCCCTTACCACATGGCCCTGCCCTATCCAAACCAAGCCTACTTCCTTTCCCAAGCCACTCCCCAGACCCCGGTCACGCCCAATCCGGCACAGTCTACCCCGGATGTGCCCACATCCAACATGGCCGCCACTACCTCCCTTAACCCTAATGCAGCTTCCTTTCACGCCTCCAATATGGCGGCCCCCAGTCACCCAGCACCCCTGATGCCGGTACTTCC
This sequence comes from Pelobates fuscus, assembly GCF_036172605.1. Classification (NCBI taxonomy): domain Eukaryota; kingdom Metazoa; phylum Chordata; class Amphibia; order Anura; family Pelobatidae; genus Pelobates; species Pelobates fuscus. Next base: position 45,320,363 of record NC_086322.1, on the reverse strand, counting down.
CGGTGACTACTCATCCCAGGATTATAATCCACTGGCCACCCCAGCATCCGGGATCCCCGCCTTTCCCCTGGCTCTGACACCCCGAGTGGCCCCACAGTCCAGAGGGGCTTTGGTCTCAGACGAAGATGAGTATGAGGAGACCGGCTCTCATGGATACCGGGGCTCACCGGATGCCTCAGGGCCTCCGCCTCGCTGTTCCCTCGATGATCCTTTCGGACATACGGGCCGAGGGGATCAGGCTCCTCCTAAATATGTTTCTTTTAATCCTACTCAGGCTAGTTCTCTGATGAAATCACTCCCTGACCCAGAAAAGCAACCTATGCCTTTTTACCGAGGGATAGTTCAAATTCAAAAGACTTATTCCGCTGCATGGCGTGATTTACTGAGCATTTGTGCTATCAAAGCCGGAGATGCATACTGGCCCAGCATTGCCCGCCACCTCAGTACAGATTTGCTTATAAGTGACATTGATTACCCCTCCGGAATAGCATTCTGCAACCAGCTAAAAGAATGGGCTAAGGACAAACTTGCAGATCAGGCTGCTGGCCTTACTGATATTGTACAGGAAAAAGGAGAATCAGTGGAAAGGTTTCATGCAAGACTGTTTCAATTGTTTACAGATTTGAGTTTTGATCTCACAGACAAGATCCATTCTCAAATGCTGTCTGGTGCATTTGTCCAAGGTGTTAAAGACTCCATACGCAAGGGAATCATTGCTGCACGCCCTGAATATAAGGTAGTCCCTCTGGATACCTTACTCTTAGTTGCTAGAGGTCTGGAATCTGCCCAGACTCCTAGAAGGCCCACTTCAGCTCCTCTCATGGTGTCCCGCCCCGGACCAGTCCCAAAAGGCACCAAACCCGAGGATGGATATTGCTTTAATTGCAAAGCTAAAGGACATTTCAAAAATGATTGCCCAGAACCAAAGAAGGTGTTCAAGCCTGCTCCTGGCCCCAAGGCCACAAAAACAGTTCCAATAGTTGAGGAACCTAATGATTAGGAAATTGGCAAGCCTGTGTCATCAACCCCTGTCATGGCAGTGTCTTCAGGGGATAAGGGGGGGCCACTTTCCACTGTGACTCTACCCATTGAAGGACAACCTACTACATTTCTTGTTGACACAGGTGCAGCCCGAAGTGTTCTACGAGAACAAGACCTGCCAGACCCATCATTTCTGTCAAATATTGATGTCTCTTGTGTAGGAGTGGATGGCCAACCAAGACACAATCCTTTAACAACTCCATTACGAGTTGGCAACTACCCTAGCTTGCTTGCTCGTTTTGTGGTATCCTCCACATGCCCCATTAACCTGTTAGGCGCTGATGTCCTCTCACGCCTGCAGGCATCTATCATCTTCACTCCAGATGGACAAGTAGAGTTATCCACCCCTCTATCTGTGTCAGACACCTCAGCCCTGTGCTCCCTGCCTTTGATGCTCCATTTGGAAGAACCCCATGGGGAAGCAAAGGAACTGAGGTCCAATTTCCCTGATTCACTGAAGACAAGAGTACCTGCAAAGCTGTGGTCCTCAGGCCCAGAGGACATAGGACACCTAAAGGTCCCACCTGTGGTGGTAAAACTCATTCCAGGAGCAAAGCTACCAAGGAAACCACAATATCCTTTAAAACCAGCTCAAGCTGCAGCTATCTCAATTCAAATCAAAGCACTCTTGGAGAAGGGTGCTCTCGTGAAATGTGAATCAAAATGCAACACCCCATTGTTTCCTGTAAAGAAGAAGACTCCAAAAGGTGAACCAGAGAAATACAGGATGGTCCAGGATCTCCGTGCAGTGAATGAAGCCACTGTCCTGGACACCCCTATTGTACCAAATCCACACACTCTGCTCTCTGGAGTCCCACCTTCTGCAAAATACTTCACAGTCATTGATCTGGCCAATGCCTTCTTCAGTGTTCCCCTGGATCCAATTTGTCAATACCTGTTCGCCTTCACACATGAAACGCAACAGTATACATGGACTGTTATGCCCCAAGGGGCACAAAACTCTCCAAGCCAATTTGCAAAGGCCATGTGCTCTATCCTTGATCCATGGCAATCAGACCACCCACAAGTTGTCCTGCTCCAGTATGTGGATGATTTGCTGCTCTGTGGAGATGACATACCTACAACTGAAGAATGTTCAATTAGTCTCCTTTGCTATTTAGCAGACCAAGGATGCAAAGCTTCACTTCTCAAGCTTCAATTCTGTCAGCCTACTGTAATCTTCCTTGGACATTGTCTATCCCAGGGTACCAGACATCTCACTCGTGACCGAGTCAAAGCAGTACTGGACATTCCACCTCCAAGGAGTTCAAAATCTCTGCATGCCTTCCTAGGATCCCAGAAGCCTCTCTGCTCATGCAACCACTCTATGATGCACTCAAGTCATTGATGCACTCAAGCCCATTCTGCCTGACCAATGAAGCACAAGACAACATCTGCACACTAAAACGTGCCATTGCATCTGCTCCTGCTCTAGGCCTACCAGACTATACCAAACCCTTCAAGTTGTTTGTCTCTGAAAGACAAGGCCACGCTACAGGAGTCCTTACTCAAACAAATGACTTAAGAGGCCGTCAAAGGCCTATTGGATTTTTCTCCTGCCAGCTGGATATTGTGGCCAGAGGGACCCCTTCTTGCCTTCGGGCCGTTTTTGCAGCAAGAGAACTCATTGAAAGAACTGCAGACCTGGTCCTTGGCCACCCTCTAGTTGTCTTGGCCCCTCATGACATTTCTGCCATCATCAACCAAGTACAACTCAAGCATGTGTCTCCTGCAAGACACCTACGCCTTCAATGTCACCTCCTATTACCTGACAACATCACCATACAAAGATGTCAAGTTCTCAATCCGTCCACTCTCCTCCCACTACCTGAGGGGGGTATCCACTACGGGTTTATCATGGATGAAACCTACATTTACCTTCTTACTGGTACCATCAAGAGAATGCATCCTGATGTATCCTTTCATGATGGACAAACACCTCTCTGCGAGGGAGCAGGATATGCCTTCTGTACCATGTGGTACAAACCAAACATCACTCCTGAACCTTGCTATGAAGATGAACTCTATCATTGGGTGGAGGTGAAACTCACTGCACAAGACGTCTACTGTGACTCTGAAGGCAACAGCATGGTCTTGATTCAACTACCTTCAGAACTCAAATACTTGTACCGTCATTGGGATACTGCCATTCCACATGTCCCTGTCACCAAGTTGAAAAGAAAATCATGGAATGATCTTGGGCCCATGGCAAAATTATGGGCCACCATGGATGAACCACAGCTACAGGAAAATGGCATTGTCAAATACCCAACAACTGACCATCTTGAAGCATGGCCACGCCTCTTCCTGGAAAATGAATTTCAAGATCTTGTTATAGTGAATAATTATGACCCAGAGACACCTCATGATTGTTTTGAACAGATGAAAATGGAGACAATACACCTACCAACTGTGCATGAGAATCCATTAACAGATCCTGATCTCACTCTGTTTGTGGACGGTTCAAGGTATGCTGATGAAGAAGGAAAATACCACACAGGATATGCCGTAACCACAACAGATGAAGTTATCAAATCATCATCTTTACCACCAGCAATGTCTGCACAAGAAGCTGAATTGCAAGCCCTGACTTCAGCATGCAAGATCTCCGAAGGAAAACGTGCCAACATCTACACAGATTCAAGATACGCTCTGGGTGTGGCAAGCTACAACTGCCCCCGAAGAAACACAGAAATGGAAGAAGAAAGGAGCAGTCCTAAAGGATGGAGTATAATACAACAACTTTAGATTCTGCCTTCCTAAGAACTTATATGCAGCAGTTGTCCAATGGGCACATGGACCTGCACATCTGTCAAAAGACTTAATGGCTGCCCTCATACAAAAGTATTACGAAGCACCTGGAATCACAACATTGATCAACAGCTTCTGTAGGGCCTGTGTCATTTGCGCAAAATGCAACCCAGGAAAACCAATCAAAGTGCCTTTGAAACACCTGGCTAAGCCTATGTACCCATTCCAGAGAATTCAGATTGACCACATACAAATGCCCAAGAGTGGGCCTCATGAATATGCACTAGTAATAGTGGACATGTTTTCAGGCTGGCCTGAAGCCTACCCAGTAACCAATATCACTGCAAAAACAACAGCAAGACGTCTACTTACAGATATTGTATGTAGATTTGGACTTCCAGAAGTTATTGAAAGTGACCAGGGCCCAGCTTTTACAGCAACAGTGACTAAATAAATCTGGACTGCTCTGGGAGTGACCCTAGCCTTTCACACCCCTTACCACCCACAAAGTAGTGGCAAAGTGGAACGCATGAATGGCACCCTAAAAGCCAGAATGTTAAAAATGTCACAAGAAACAAAGATGCCCTGGCCAGAAAGCCTGTCAATAGCTTTATTCAGCGTTAGGCACACACCTAGAGGGAAGCACTCACTATCCCCATATGAGATTCTATTTGGGACTGCACCCAGACTAGGTTGTTATTACCCGCAACAGTTGCAGCTTCAAACTGATGTTTTAGTAGACTATGTAACTGAACTTGCAAGTGCCTTGAACAAAATACATGCCCAAGTTTTCTCTTCAATTCCAGATCCCGATTTTGATACGGGTACCCACAACCTGGTTCCCGGAGATTGTGCGGAAACACACCCTGGAACCAAGATTTGACGGACCATTCCAAGTTCTCCTGATCACTTCAACCTCCGTCAAGTTGGCCGGCAGGCCACATTGGATCCACGCTTCCCATTGCAAAAAGACTCCTGCCCCAGAGGAAGCAGACACCGCACAACCATGTGCCTCTGGTACATCATCTCCTTAATTAGCCTAATTAAGGCCCAACAAGTAGCCATTACTAAAGATGCCAGTGGGTATACCTTCTGGTACAACTCTTCATGTACCCGTGTGGCTACATACACTTTTGATTACTGTGACATTGTAGACTGCCCATTCCCTACGTCACAAATTCAAAATATCTATAGAGATATCCCTCATGTAAAGGATCCCTATGTTTGTGTAGTTGACAAACAATGGGGGCATAACTGTAACCATTGGGGGGCGGCGGGATGGAATGCCGGGCCTGCCTGGGGTTACAAACCAAAAAGTGCCTTATCTAAAGTAGATGATCACGGTAGATCCCTTCTCCAAAGAATGACTCTGAGGAAGCCTGGAGGGGGTATACCCATGAAATTTATCCTAAACATTGAGCATCCCAGTCCAACAGTTGCAGACCAGTATGTAATGGGAATGTATTGGAAGAAAGTTTCCTATAACAAATTAGGGCACTTCTATCTAAAAGATATGTGCCACTCTCCAGAGTGGCAAGGGGCCACCCACATGGTCTCAAATCCATTAAAACCACACATCCAGTCCTTTAAAGACATGATGGCCATTGCTAATCCCACCTTTGAAGATACCATGGCCGCTGAAACAGGTTTTAATGATGTTAATTTATGGTTGGAATGGATGAAATATAATGCCAACAAACATAACAGAACTGCATGCTATGTGTGTGGTGGTGCCCGGCCTCACCTCGGCACCGTACCTTTAACTTTTCCAGTAGATATAGAAGAATGTGTTTTGAGTCTTTTTGCCTACCACTACAATTTCAATAGGTCCCTCTGCAAAGCATGGACAGTAGAATACCCTCTTCTAACCAAGGATGTCAAACCCCCAGATGGTGTTACAGTTTATAAAGGTAACTACACTTATGCCAATTATGATGGAATTGGTAAATTCTTGGGTAACTTCTCCAAAGGGTATTGTGCCACCTACAGAACTGTTCCTATGTACCTATTACAATTCCATACTAGGTCATTGGGGGACATTTACTGGTTGTGTGGGGATTTACAGCTAAGATCCAGGATAGACAAGGAATGGTGGGGGGAGTGTACTCTGGCTAAAGCCATCATGCCTATACATATTATCTCTGACACACACCCTGACATACATGAGTCCATACATACACCAGCCAAGGTTAAGCGTGAAGCCCCAGTAAAAGGCAGTTTTGACCCTCACATTTACATTGATGCCATTGGGGTGCCTAGGGGGGTGCCTAATGAGTTTAAAGCAAGAGATGAAGTTGCTGCGGGGTTTGAATCACGTTTTACCATAATTACTGCAAACAAGAATTTAAATTGGATAAATTACATTTATTACAACCAACAACGCTTTGTTAACTACACCAGGGATGCCCTCCAGGGTTTAGCCGAACAGCTGCAGGCTACATCTCAAATGTCCTTCCAGAATAGAATGGCCTTAGACATGATTCTAGCTGGAAAAGGGGGAGTATGTAAAATATTGCCGGACACCATGACCTGTTGTACCTACATCCCAGAAAACACAGGTCCTAATGGTAAAGTCACCTTGGCCATAGAGAAATTAAATCAACTCTCTGAAGAGTTAAAAAGGAATTCTGGGATAAAAGATCCCTGGGAAAGATGGTTTGGTGGGATGACAGGATGGCAAAAAGCTTTAATGCATATTGGTATGGCAATACTAATTTCTCTTTTTATTTTTGCTCTTCTCGTTTGTTGTGTCCTCCCCTGTCTGAGAAAATTCCAACAGAAGACTGTAGACCAAGCGGCACCAACTTTCGCACATCTGACAGTTGATGACCAAGATTTCCAAGATCTCAACTCACCCTGTCTGCCGCTGCAAACTATCCCTTTTACTGATAAAGTGCAAGAGTTCTAGGTAGGGAACCAGCTTAGGGACAGCGTCCGTCTCTATGGAACTGACTGCCGTGCGGAGAAGTGGTGGACTAGCCACCGCGGGCCACCAGCGGAGTGAAGAGATTTCCTGCCCGTATTGACGGATGTGCTGCAGCCTGTTAGGGACAGGAAGGGACAGAATTGCACTTTGCAATAACACCTAGCTAGCGGCCACTGGGTTTCTGTGCCTTTGGGCTAACACGTCTTCTGGTATTAACAAAATAAAGTTTATCTTTTTTAGAATCTAACATTTCATAGGGGGGACTGATGTAGAATTATTAAAAACCTTTATTGATCCTGTACTGAATTTTTATACTAACTCCATTTTGTCTACATTACATGACAGATTTTCCTAACAGCATTTAGAATAATGAACAGAGACTGTAGTTTCTAGAAGGACATGACTAACACCGGAATTATCAAGTTCCTGTAACATGCAACAAAGTATACTATAGCTAGGCCATGAGAAACAGCTTGTATGAAATGTTCTTTCATAAAAAAGACCCTGAACCTGACCTAGAGTCTGACATCACTAACTACCCAAAATGACGCCCAAGCCCCCCCCTTCCCACGAGTAAGCCTCGTGCTGGGTAAGATGGCGCTTGAGCCATCTGTCCACACCCGTGTCCAGAATAACGCCACCTCCCGGTGGGAGGACACCTAGCTAACCACTTAGTGCTGGAGCCAATTAATAATATTGATGGGTGGACATTGACATAACCACTTAACACTTAATCCAATTAATGATGTTTATTTGTTGTTATCTTGATATTCAATGATGATGCAATTTCGCTCTTATAAGGGTCTGCGAGCCCGCTTTTAATCAGATGCCATTAAATTTTCTCGAAGTGCTTTTAACCTGAACTCCGTGTGTCAGTCTGAATTTACTTCTGCGTATACGCAATTTAATCATCTCAGATTTGGACAGGAACAGATAGACATTTAAACATATTTGTTTATTTAAAATAATCTAGAACACCCCTAATCCCAAATCCTAACCCTACCCCTAACCCTGCGTGGGGAAAAAAATCCTTGCACCAACACTGCAAAAAGGAAAAATATAGCGCAGATGAAGACAAATATTGATACAAGCAGGTAGCTCGACAAAATGTTTACAACTAGTCCTTTAAATTTAGGAATAAATTAACATAATATTGAAAATGATGGTAAGCGACAACTCCCTTTTAAATGCCCTGAAACACATGAGAAGTGTCGGGAAATCATGTTTAATCATGTTGTCATTCTGCACTTTCCCACAAACCACCCAATGCCAAGTAACAGAGCTGGTTTGTTTAGTGTTTCGGAGAACTAAGAGACTTGGCAAGTCTGCCTCAGCACCAGGGCCGGACTGGGGATACAAAGCAGCCCTGGAAAAAAAAAATCTATGCCAGCCCCATAAGTCATTGCCCCATATATTGCCGTATGTAATATGTAAGGCAATGTCTTGCCACCCCAGATGGTTGAGTAATATATATATATATATATATATATATATATATATATTTCTTTTTCTAATATATAATATTGGTCCTTTTAATTTAATAATACATTACGCATACTCACATGCAGTGTTTACATTGCTTCCTAGTGACACCTCTAGTGACAGTCACTCAGACAGTCACTAGAGGTGCTTCCTGTGTCAGTGCTGCACAGCGTGATTGCACAGTGTGCAGCACCTTTGCAGCCAATCCTATGGCAGAGCATTGGATTGGCTCAGATCATCATGCTTGATGATCTCAGCCATAGAGGCAGGGCCAGTCGAGGGGAGACCAGCACGGCGTGGGGAAAAAAAAAGGTGAGTAAAAACACTTTTTAAATACACACAGATACACCATGACACAGACACACAATGACACCGACACACACACCATGACACAGACACACACAATGACACAGACACACACAATGACACAGACACACACACACGATACAGACACACACACACACACACACCATGACACAAACACACATACACACACACACCATGACACAGACACACAATGACACAGACACACACACACCATGCCACAGACACACACACACACAATGACACAGACACACACAATGACACAGACACACACACACACAATGACACATACACACACACAATGACACAGACACACACAATGACACAGACACACACACGATACAGACACACACACACACCATGACACAAACACACATACACACACACACCATGACACAGACACACAATGACACAGACACACACACACCATGACACAGACACACACACACACAATGACACAGACACACACACAATGACACACACACACACAATGACACAGACACAGACACACACAATGACACAGACACACACACACACAATGACACATACACACACACAATGACACAGACACACACAATGACACAGACACACACACGATACAGACACACACACACACCATGACACAAACACACATACACACACACACCATGACACAGACACACAATGACACAGACACACACACACCATGACACAGACACACACACACACAATGACACAGACACACACACACACAATGACACAGACACAGACACACACAATGACACATACACACACACCATGACACAGACACACACACACATACACTCACACTGACACTGACAGAATTACATATTTTACCTGTTGGTGACCGGCTGGGTGGGCTAGTGGACGCAGGGGGAGGTCTTCTGCTGGCCGCTGGCTGGGGAGGTCTGCTGGCCGGCGGCCGCTGGCTGGGGAGGTCTGCTGGCCGGCTGCCGCTGGCTGGGGAGGTCTGCTGGCCGGCGGCCGCTGGCTGGGGAGGTCTGCTGGCGGCCGCAGGGGGAGCAGGCTCTTCTGTCTCTGCTCCCCCGCCCTCGCGCGCTAGCAAGAGACCGGCGCCGGAATATGACGTCATATTCCCGCCCCGGTCTCATTAAGCTGCGCGGAGGGCGGGGGAGCAGAGACAGAAGAGCCTGCTCCCCCTGCGGCCGCCAGCAGACCTCCCCAGCCAGCGGCCGCCGGCCAGCAGACCTCCCCAGCCAGCGGCCGCCAGCCAGCAGACCCAGCTGTCTGCCCGGCCCCAGGTGCCGGCGGCCCACCGGGAAATTTCCCGGTATCCCGGTGGGCCAGTCCGGCCCTGCTCAGCACCTCTGAACTATGTTTCTAAGGATACTTCAGTCCATGGGCGTCCGCAGGAATTTTTCCATAGGAGGGCATAATTGTAATGACAACCATGCTTGGTCCCTTTTTGACAGTGTCATGAAGGGGAGGAGCATAGTCATTATCACATAAACCCAGGGTGAATAGCATTTTCACAACTATGGTGTCAGGAATACATTTTTGTATTCCTGACACTATAGTGCTCCTTTAAGCAAATTAAAGAAACATTCTGGTCACCATAACAACTTCATCTAAAGGAAAATGCTATGATAACAGGAAGCCCCTGGGTGCTCTTTCCTTTAAGGGGTTAAACCGCTCTCAAATGGTTTAACCCAAAAGGCTTCCTCCAGCTCCAGATTTCCAGGTCGCTCAGTGGTATTCGGCTTCTGAAACGGAGTGTCAGGAAGTGCAGATTGATGTCAGGCATGGGTGCTAGATTGGCTAGAGTGGTCAGTTGATGCTCTAAGCCAATCGCTAGTTCCCGGTTCATAAAAATGTTTTCATTTTTTGTTAATGGGGAGCTACTGATTGGCTTAGAGTGCCAGCTGACCGCTCAAGCCAATCAGCGACACCCCTCCCCAGCGTCCCTCTGGGCTTCCTGACACTCAGTAAATAAAAGTGAACACATTAACACTTACCTGATCTCTAGGCTATCTCTGCCCCCCATATGCCTCACTTCCCTGATCTCTAGGCTATCTCTGCCCCCCCCCCCCCCATATGCCTCACTTCCATGATCTGTAGGCTATCTTTGCCCCCCCATATGCCTCACTTCCCTGATCTGTAGGCTCTCTCTGCCCCCCCATATGCCTCACTTCCCTGATCTGTAGGCTCTCTCTGCCCCCCCTCCATATGCCTCACTTCCCTGATCTGTAGGCTATCTCTGCCCCCCCCCCATATGCCTCACTTCCCTGATCTGTAGGCTATCTCTGCCCCCCCCCATATGCCTCACTTCCCTGATCTGTAGGCTATCTCTGCCCCCCATATGCCTCACTTCCCTGATCTGTAGGCTATCTCTGCCCCCCTATATGCCTCACATCCCTGATATGTAGGCTATCTCTGCCCCCCCCATATGCCTCACTCTCCTGATATGTAGGCTATCTGTGCCCCCCCCCCATATGCCTCACTTCTCTGATCTGTAGGCAATCTCTGCTCCCCCCCTCCATATGCCTCACTTCCCTGATCTCTAGGCTATCTCTGCCCCCCCCATATGCCTCACTTCCCTGATCTCTAGGCTATCTCTGCCCCCCCCCATATGCCTCACTTCCCTGATCTCTAGGCTATCTCTGCCCCCCCATATGCCTCACTTCCCTGATCTGAAGCTCTCTCTGCCCCCCCTATATGCCTCACTTCACTGATCTGTAGGCTAACTCTGCCCCCCCCCCCATATGCCTCACTTCCCTGATCTCTAGGCCATCTCTGCCCTCCCCCCCCCCATATGCCTCACTTCCCTGATCTGTAGGCTATCTCTGCCCCCCCATATGCCTCACTTCCCTGATCTGTAGGCTATCTCTGCCCCCCCCCCCCATATGCCTCACTTCCCTGATATGTAGGCTATCTCTGCCCCCCCCCCATATGCCTCACTTCTCTGATCTGTAGGCAATCTCTGCCCCCCCCCCCCCATATGCCTCACTTCACTGATCTCTAGGCTATCTCTGCCCCCCCCATATCCCTCAATTCCCTGATCTGTAGGCTCTCTCTGCCCCCCCCCATATGCCTCACTTCACTGATCTGTAGGCTATCTCTGCCCCCTCCCATATGCCTCACTTCCCTGATCTCTAGGCTATCTCTGCACCCCCCCCATATGCCTCACTTCCCTGATCTCTAGGCCATCTCTGCCCTCCCCCCCCATATGCCTCACTTCCCTGATCTGTAGGCTATCTCTGCCCCCCCCATATGCCTCACTTCCCTGATCTGTAGGCTATCTCTGCCCCCCCCATATGCCTCACTTCCCTGATATGTAGGCTATCTCTGCCCCCCCCCATATGCCTCACTTCTCTGATCTGTAGGCAATCTCTGCCCCCCCCCCCATATGCCTCACTTCACTGATCTCTAGGCTATCTCTGCCCCCCCCCATATCCCTCAATTCCCTGGTCTGTAGGCTCTCTCTGCCCCCCCATATGCCTCACTTCACTGATCTGTAGGCTATCTCTGCCCCCTCCCATATGCCTCACTTCCCTGATCTCTAGGCTATCTCTGCACCCCCCCCATATGCCTCACTTCCCTGATCTCTAGGCTATCTTTGCTCCCCCCCATATGCCTCACTTCCCTGATCTCTAGGCTATCTCTGCCCCCCCCATATGCCTCCCTTCCCTGATCTCTAGGCTATCTCTGCCCCCCCCCCCCCCATATGCCTCACTTCCCTGATCTCTAGGCTATCTTTGAGCCCCCCATATGCCTCACTTCCCTGATCTCTAGGCTATCTCTGCCCCCCCCCCCATATGCCTCACTTCCCTGATCTGTAGGCTGTCTCTGCCCCCCCCCCACCCATATGCCTCACTTCACTGATCTGTAGGCTATCTCTGCCCCCCCATGCCTCACTTCCCTGATCTGTAGGCTATCTCTGCCCCCCCCCCTCCCCCCATATGCCTCACTTCCCTGATATGTAGGCTATCTCTGCCCCCCCATATGCCTCACTTCTCTGATCTGTAGGCAATCTCTGCCCCCCCATATGCCTCACTTCACTGATCTCTAGGCTATCTCTGCCCCCCCCCATATCCCTCACTTCCCTGATCTGTAGGCTCTCTCTGCCCCCCCCCATATGCCTCACTTCACTGACCTGTAGGCTATCTCTGCCCCCTCCCATATGCCTCACTTCCCTGATCTCTAGGCTATCTCTGCACCCCCCCCCCCCCATATGCCTCACTTCCCTGATCTCTAGGCTATCTTTGCTCCCCCCCATATGCCTCACTTCCCTGATCTCTAGGCTATCTCTGCCCCCCCCCCATATGCCTCCCTTCCCTGATCTCTAGGCTATCTCTGCCCCCCCCCCCCATATGCCTCACTTCCCTGATCTCTAGGCTATCTCTGCACCCCCCCCCCCCCATATGCCTCACTTCCCTGATCTCTAGGCTATCTTTGCTCCCCCCCATATGCCTCACTTCCCTGATCTCTAGGCTATCTCTGCCCCCCCCCCATATGCCTCCCTTCCCTGATCTCTAGGCTATCTCTGCCCCCCCCCCCCATATGCCTCACTTCCCTGATCTCTAGGCTATCTTTGCTCCCCCCATATGCCTCACTTCCCTGATCTCTAGGCTATCTCTGCCCCCCCATATGCCTCACTTCCCTGATCTGTAGGCTGTCTCTGCCCCCCCCCCCCACCCATATGCCTCACTTCACTGATCTGTAGGCTATCTCTGCCCCCCCATGCCTCACTTCCCTGATCTGTAGGCTATCTCTGCCCCCCCCATATGCCTCACTTCCCTGATCTCTGCCCCCCCCTCATATGCCTCACTTACCTGATCTGTAGGCTGTCTCTGCCCCCCCCCTATATGCCTCACTTACCTGATCTGTAGACTGTCTCTGCTGGCTGCATGTGTTGCTCCCCTGCGTATTCAGTCAGAGAAAAGCAGGGATAAGATGCAGCTTCCTGTCCCTCTCCATACACAGCGCCTACTGGCCGGCGCCAGTATTGCACTGTATTTTAAATTTCACACGAAAATTAGCAGAACAAGCTGAAAAATGCAGGGGAGCAAGTGCCCCCCTTTGCCCCCCCCCCCCCCCCCTGTGGACGCCCATGCTACAGTCTGAAAAGCATACTGTATTAGATTTGGAGATTTGTTACAGTCAGAATTGCAATTTGTCTGAATTTGAGTGATAGGTTAACCAGTCGAATTCTCAAACTTTGAATGTACCAGAATTATAACCAAACGAGCTGCGTAACGTCAAACATGTTCGTTCTGAAATTCCGAATGTCACCCGTAGCTCCAAAAAACTAGATGATTGATGGGAAAAAAGATGATTGATGGCTAGCAGACATTCACTAAATATGAATATTATTCACAGATCAAGTGAGGAGTGAGCAATAGAGGGGAAAAATTAGACGCAGTATTTCACTTTTCAGCCACACGGGGGCGCTCCGGCACACAGACCAGACTACCCGGACCACCTCGATATTCCATTTAGAATGTGTGGTTAGAATGTTCACACCTTGCTTGAAAACCGCAGACAGCAAGGTAACGAGCGGCACATGCTGCCCCTGGGTGGCCGCCAGTTCGTATAGCCGAACGCCACCAGGAGCAGCATTCGTTTACCAAACCAGCATGCCCTGTCTTCGGTCCCTGTTTCAGGGACCGTCCTACCCACTCTGAAAGGAGCTGTAATAATTGGTCCCCTGTTCCCTATCTGGGAGCTACGAGGCTAGGCTCGTGGCTGCCCAGGAGAACGCTCACTCCGGCGGATGCCTGAGTCTGGGTATCCACTGGAGAGAACGGTGCACGCCAGCAGGGAATCCCTTGGGCTGTGAGTCGGTCTCACGGCCACAGGGTTCCCGCTGGCCGCATGGAATTCTGTGCCGACCAATGGGAGAAGAAGCGCCCATTCTCCTGGTTGGTCGGCACAACTAAAGCGCCGATTGGTCGCCACAGAGAGCAGGCGTCCAATCAGAGAAGGAGTGCTTGTTCATACGGGTTTCACGCCCTTTATTCTGATTGGGCGAAAACCCACTGGACACTCATTGGCTCGAATTGGTGCAATCGGCCATTCAGCAGATTCGTGCTTTGCGCCCTTTTTCCTGATTGGGCGGCAAATCCCTCCTCCTCCCCGAGCACTGACTGGTGCAGCCGATTTTCGCACCCTTTCTTCTGATTGGCAGGCGAAACTCCTTCTTCCACGCTGATTGACGCGATTTGGTTTGCGCCCTTTCAGCTGATTGGCTGTTGCTTGATTTAGGCGCAAAGTTTGAATTCACCGGACTAAGCCAAGCAACACCATGGAACTAATTTTGGGGATGTACAGAGCCTTGGGCCCCAGACTTTCAACACTGATATCTCCGGCTCTGTACATCCGATCGGCCCCCTTTTTGCAGGGATCCCTGATGGGACTCGGGGCTATCTAGTCATGTAAGTTCTAATCATGTAACCCCTTCCCTTCCAGGGGTAGTGCCATCCCCATTCAAATTGGCACAATACTTTTATACCTAGAGCCGGGACCCACAGGCTCAGGACCAGGTGAGCACACCATTTATTTCTTAAATATTGTGCTTTTTACAAACACCTCCTACACATTGGTCTGCTTCTCCCATTATTTTCTTTTGAGGAATACCCCACATTGAAGGAGACGGGCCGTGCTACCCCAAATAAGCACACAAGCCATAATACGGAGCCAGTGTTCTCATATACAGGCTCCTTTAAATGTGAGTGTTCCATTTTTTAAGATACCACCAATTGTGTTATATTTTACTATTATCCTGAAACCATCTGCACTATATTGTACCCTTTATATTTTTTCTCGATATGTACCTTGCACACCATCATTGAATGAAAGATCATTTTGACCATTTTGGTAAGCTATATGTGTTAAAGCGCTCCACTTACTGGTATAAGTTCTTTGTCACTTACACCGCACTTATAATTTTAAACGTTGTTCTCGTGGAATAGAGGATATTTCCACATTAGTGTTTTGAGCAGCTTGACAATTATTGTATTTGTTTATAAGACACTCTGGTATACACATTCCTCTGTAAAAGGAGGTACTCTTTGATCGGTATTCACAAGTGTATCTTGCCTACAGTCAAGCATGATGGTGGGAGTGTCAAACTGTGCAGGCACTGGGGAGCTACAGTTCATTGAGGGAACCATGAATGTCAACATGTTCTGTGACATACTGAAGCAGAGCATGATCCCCTCCCTTCAGAGACTGGGCTGCAGGGCAGTATTCCAACATGATAACAACCCCAAACACACCTCCGAGACAACCACTGCCTTGCTAAAGAAGCTGAAGCTGGCCAAGCATCTCTCCAGACCTAAACCCTATTGAGCATCTGTGGGGCATCCTCAAATGGAAGGTGGAGGAGCACAGGGTCTCTAATATCCACCAGCTCCGTGATGTTGTCATGGTGGAGTGGAAGAGGACTCCAGTGTCAACCTGTGAAGCTCTGGTGAACTCTACGCCCATGAGGGTTAAGGCAGTGCTGGAAAATAATGGTGGCCACTCACAAATATTGAAACTTGGGGCCAATTTGGACATTTCCACTTAGGGGTGTACTCACTTTTGTTGCCAACGGTTTAGACATTAATGGCTAGGTTTGAGGGGACAGCAAATTTACACTGTTATACAGGCTGTACACCTGTATAACAGGCTGTTAATATGCAATATACAAATGTAGTTTCAGTTTTTTTTTGTTTTTTTAATGATCATCTTGTTTTTTCCATCTATTGATGTGTGACCACGTGTGTTTGACATTGTGGACATTCTGTTTGTATGTCTGGCAGTGTGCATTTAAGTGCATCGTGGAACATTGTATGTGTATGGCAGTTTTTCTGGGTGTATTTTTGTGTCACAAGGAGTTTGTATCTAGATGGGGGGCAGCTTATTTTGTTTAAGCAACCCCAAGACTTTTGATGGCAGCTCCGTGTAAGAATGTGTATGTATATTTGTGTAGTAGCATGTGTTTTATATATATTTAGGTTTTTTTTTTTGTGGGATAGGTAAATATGACCCTGTTTGGGCTGTAGATGTGGGAGCCATGATCACTTTTTTCTTTTTTTCTAGTGTAATTGGTTCTCTTCTGGAGTCAAGTATACCATTTCAATCTTCTTTGAGCATTTCCCCATCTGGATCTACGGAATTCTGCATTGACTAATTGGGACTTTGCCATATGTTTGTTTTCATGGTTTATATATCTTGTTACCTGTTTATTGTCGCTACAAAAAAAAGAGGAAGGGCGTGAGCTTACAGGGCCTTTTGTGTAACAACCTGCTTTTTTCTGATTGGTTGTTTGTATTTCTGTGCTGCTGGAGATTTTCAGTAAAGAGAGTTATGCAAATATTTGCCTCCTGTCATTACTAAAATTAAGATTATAGGTACACTACGTTAGCATAATCTACAATTTTATATATAGATTAGCAGGGGTGCCCAAAAGGTAGATCTTTAAATGTTTTAAAACTACAGCTTCCATGATGCTTTGTCATTCTGAAGGCATGCAAAGCATCATGGGTGTTGTAGTTCTACAACATCTGGAGATTTACCTTTTGGGCACACCTGCTTTACAGCATTATAAAAGGAAAATGAACAACAATTAATTGTCAAAATAAAGTCGACATAAGTCGAGGTGGAGAGGACCCAGTCTACTTAATTTGTCTTTCTAGGTGTCTACAGCTGCAAATCAGCCCTTTCTCATCCACACATCAGCTTCCCATGGGATGAGAAAGGGGTCATTTAAAGAGAAACCATCAATTCCCATAATTATTCATATATTTTACGCATCCTCCATATTTATAAAAAATATGTTTGTGCTGTGTGAAAGAAAAAACAATGTCATTTAGAAATCCATACCCGTTTATTGAGCAACTCCATCTTGGCTTCCTGTCAATCTCAATCTTGGCTTCGTATGCACATAGCAGCCAGCATCGATAAAACACATAGGAGGAGAAGCTAAACAATGTTTTTGTTTTTTCTCCTTACTGTCAATTTGTGCCCAGGGTGTGCCTGGGCTGAACTGTAATGTGTCATAATTTGCTACCTTTTAAAAATATTTTGAAAGAAAAAAAGAGCGTCACAGGAACAAAAGGTTGGCACAAGTCATAGGTGATTTTAGGTGTTTTATTCAGAAAGTCATGGACACCCTTTTAAAGCTACACAAGACTAAAGCTGGAGACTGGTTTCTTGTATTTTCACTTATAAATCTTTCAATATAAAGTTAGAACTTTCTACCACTAGGTGGTGCCTAAAGAACTGCACATCTCCCTGTAAGAGTAGAAAATAAGGAGTATCCATGAGTTATCTGTCTGCTGCTAATTTGTATTATTATTATTATTATTATTTTATCATTTATATAGTGCCAGCAAATTCCGTAGCACTGTACAATGGATCACTTGGGGTGAACTTATCAGATAGAATGGTGTTTGGCTCAGCTATGTTTCATTGTCTATTTTTCATATTTTATTCAGATCCTTCAATTAAGAATTTAAAAAAAAAAAAAAATATTATTATTTCTACACTACCACATTTTCATTTGTTTCACTACTAAGGGTAAATGTATGCATACTAACTGTAATTTTCTTTTCCTGGCTATTATTCATGGCAGCATTTAACCAATGGGTTAGATCCTCCCTCTCGTCAATGGGACATTTGAGTCCCCATTAGCCCTAGTTCCCCAGTCAAATAACAGTATGTCGGAGAAATAGGGAGGGAAAACCAAAGGCTGCCATGAAAAAATAGTCAGGAAAAGAAAATGACGGTAAGTTTGAATAAATTCTTTATTCCTGGGTAATCATGGCAGCTTTTAACCATTGAGAATACCCAAGCAGTAAAAACTACATGGAGGGTAATCATGCCAAATATTTATTAAATACGTGAAGAATTCAAAACAGAAAGACCAAATTGAGAGTTGTCAACTGAAGCAACATCCACCCAGTAGTGTCCCGAACAAACATCTTGAGTGAGGACCAATTTGCAGCCTTACATATGCTCTCTGCTGGAACTCCAGCTACTGCAGCCCAAGAGGTTGAAATGGACCTCATAGAATGTGCTCTATATGCTTCTGTATGGACTTTTGTGCTCAACTTAGACCTAGGTCGGACTTTTTCTCCCTTTAATGATTTTCTCCATTTATTTACAACAGTGGAATAGTCTATGTTTGTAATGACTTATCACTTTGATAATTTATTAAGAAAAGGTTATCTAGAAATTCTACATCACATACCTTATATAGACCAATTCTTTTGAATGTGAATACCAGTTACCTCTATCAAATATCAGGCAGTTTTAAGTGGAAATTTGGATTGGTGTTACTGTTGTGTTTGTCTTTAAGAATTGTGTCTTGTGGTCACATGAACAATACAATATTTTATATTCATATAATTAAAAGTTATGTTTTATCTATTAGTGTACTGCATCAGACCATGACAATCTAACACTCATATTCATTTACCTGTCACACTTACTAGAGATATTTTTTTTATATATATTTTTATTTCTTCAAAGTTTTCCATTTTACAAAATACATACATTTCCTCTCAAGCTATTAATACATTAATGGATATGTTTCCATATGAAAAACAGCATTACCAATATAATCCAAAATTGGATAACCAAATCCATATATCACATATATTGCAAAATGAAGGTATAATAAAAAATAGTGGTACATAGTACATTACATACACACACACAAATCTTCCCGAGAATCCACTCCAATACTATCTAGTTATGCCTATTCTTACAAATAGGAACAGTATTACTGGTGCTCCTCCAGAATCAGACACACTGCGGGGGGACCCAGACACTCCATATTATAATTTGTCATTGTTAGCAATAAAGTTATCAACCATTATTTCCCATTTGCTAGATTTCTTCAGACCAACAGAGTTACCTAGGATTATTCCCATTTCCATCCTACATTGGTATATTGCTTGTTTTTTAATTTCACTCCACTCTAATATTTTGTTACTTTTCCAGTATCTGGCTAAAACTATCTTAACTGCCATTAAAATATGTATTATCAGCATACATTTCTCAGTAGACATAGAAGGCCATCCCAGATGTAACAAGAAACTTTGTGGTGTAAAGGGTATATATATCTAACACAAATTATGAATCTGCTTGTATACCATCTTCCATATGTTATTTAAAACTTTACAGTGCCACCAGATATGGAGATAACATCCTATCTCTTCATCACATCGCCGGCAGACAGGATTCTGATCTCCATAAATTTTGGCCAGTTTTTCTGGGACCATATACCATCTGTTTAAGAGTTTGTAAAAATGTTCTACTATATTCAAGCAATGTACCGATTTATTGACTTTAACTATCGCATTTATCATATCTTGCTCGGAGATTGCAAGTTGTAGATATTTTTCCCACTTAATCCTAGATCTCCAAAGAGAAAACTTCTGAGAAACCTTTAGAAATTCATAACATCTGGAAATATGACATTTAAATCTATATGTTTCCATGATCTTCTTAAGATTACTTATATTTTTATAAAGCTGAATATCCAAGAATTTTGTCAAATAAAACTTAACTCTTAAATATGTAAATACCTCCTTATTATCAATCCCAAACTCTAACTGTAGTTGGTTAAATGGCTTAATACCCTTTGTATCAATAATCTGTTGAATATACATAATACCCTTTTGTGTCCAGCCACTAATATTAATATCGTCAATGTTGTTATTAATCACCTCTATAGATAAAAAAGGGAAATAATCTATATTCTATTTTATACCAGTATCTCCATATACTATCTATAATTGTCAAATTTTCTGGGTGAGCTGGATTGTTTTTATTTTCTTTCCTCCTGGTTGTCCAAAACAGAGCAGATAGGCTGTTTGTCTCTACTAATGATTGCTCTATTTGATACCAGGCTTGATCTCTTTGCTCTATACTTAACGTATTAACAGTATGTGCCAGCATACATGCATTATGATACTCTATTATATTTGGGGCAGTGATTTTGGTACAGAACGCCTGATAGCCTACACAGGATTCCCAACTATACCGGACACATGCTGGAGATGCGAGGATGACCGAGGCTCGCCACTACACATATGGTGGGACTGCCCACTCATTAAACCATTTTGGGAAGAAGTACAACGGAAAATAAGGGAAATCTTGGGAACGGATGAAATCCTAACCGCGGAGGCGGCCCTCCTACATTCCACACCAGACCCCATAGGGGCATACAGGAGAAGCATTCGTAGACACCTACTAAACGCGGCCAAAGCGCTGATTCCACTATAATGGAAACAGACGAATATTCCTACAATAACGCAATGGACGGAACGAGTAGAGGAGATCTATAGAGCAGAATCAATACAGGCCACCCTTCTGGGTCTCGAGGATAAGAATATGGAGAGATGGCGCCCATGGCTGCTTTATGTGGCAGACCAAAGCTCAGACAGGGACGTTCGTCTGCGGACCCGAGGAACCCCGCACCCCCCTCCGAATGGAGATTGAGCTAAGCTACGATCCACGCGATGCCATGGGCACGGGCAGTGGAACCCCCACCCACCCACCCCACCCCAGCTCTCCCTCTCTTCAAACCGCTGTCTCATCTTACTGCCCCCCACCTCTGTATCTCCCCCTTCTATTTCTCACTCAACATGCCTTTCAGTACTCGGACAAAGCTCCGTGACTTAATCGAAAAACAGAAGTAGCTCGATACAACCCGAGATTACTAACGGTTGCTTCACACACTTGCATTCACTCATCAGATTAGAGACACACACCTCAGCCACGGTTTCACAAAACACGAACATGGAACAACCCCACACAGCAAATGACCACTAAATATGACCTGACTATCACAACCGCCTTATTGGAAAAGCGAACCATAGGCGGATTGACCGAACCCGAAATACCCTACAGGCTGATATAACATTCGACCTATCAGACTACCTAATACCTACACCACACCTTGGTCACCCATGTGCCTACTCTGACGGGTTAAACATACTCTCGCACCATTCCCTTTTAATGCACATCGCGTCACAATTGTTATCCGTACAATATTCGCTGGGAACTGCATGTCTCCAATACCATGATTATCTGCTAAATTTAAAAGTTACTTGTTATTATACAC
Organism: Pelobates fuscus; assembly: GCF_036172605.1. Lineage (NCBI taxonomy): Eukaryota > Metazoa > Chordata > Amphibia > Anura > Pelobatidae > Pelobates > Pelobates fuscus. Next base: position 45,298,758 of record NC_086322.1, on the reverse strand, counting down.
AGTCCAGGACACGTTCCGAAATGTCTGTGCTGAATGAAGCCGTTTTAAACTTAAACGCAGACGAAACTCAAGCCATTTAAGCCACATGACGACATTTCATGCTTGTCTTGACAAAAGCTTTATATCGGACTTCATGTCAATGTCACTTGTTTATCCTAAGCTTTATGTTACTGTTATATGTGTTTCCATGAGACCTGCGTGTCTATTACGTTATATCTTGACCACCCTGCTGTAATTTGAACTGAAGACACTAATAAAGCTTGTTGAAACATATATTTGGGGCAGTGAGCCCCCCATCCTTTCTTTTCTTAGATAACAACTGTAGGCTTATTCTCGGTTTTTTACCCTTCCAAATAAATTTAGAAAAAGCTGTCTGTATCATTCTTAACCAAGGGTTTGGGACTTGTATAGGTATCATTCTAAAAAGATAATTCTATTTAGGCAGGATAAATGAACAAATGGTATTTATACGTCCTATCCAGGAGATCTCTCTGCTAACCCATTCTTTTAAGATCATATTTGTATTTTTAATAAGAGGAAGGAAATTAACCTCAATGACTTTATTTTTGTCTCTTGGTATTTTAATGCCAAGGAACGAAATATATTCCTTAGCCCAGACAAAATCATAAGATGTTTTAATAAAGTCCCTATCTACCCTAGATAAGTTAGTTGTCATTATTGTGGTCTTGTTGGTATTTATTTTATAATTTGAGAATTCACTATAATGGCTCAATATTCTTATCAGTTCCGGCAACGATGCTCTAGGATTCTGCAGCATAAGCATAACGTCATCAGCGTATAAATCAATCTTATGTTCTGAATTATTAAACCAAAAACCCTTAACCTTCCCATTTTGCCTTATGTCATCTGCGAGAAACTCGATGGTTAAAACATAAAGAAGCGGGGAAAGGGGACATCCTTGCCTGGTGCCATTCTTGATAGTGAACCAATCTGCGTCTATCCCTGGGCCTATAGTCCTAGCCGAGGGAACAGTGTATAACGCCATGATGGCGTCGTAGACTGCTCCCACTAAACCGTACGACTTCAGCGCATTTCCCAGAAAGTCCCATCTGACCCTGTCAAACGCTTTCTCAGCATCCAGTGACAGGGTCAGCAGGGAAGCCTTTTTCCTAATCGCAACATCATGTACATCCAATATTCTTCTGAGTCCTCCTGAGGCTACTCTACCGTGAATAAATCCGGCCTGATCCTGATGTATTAGGGCAGGAATACAAGTTTTAACCGATCTGCTATAATCGAGGCATAAATCTTTACGTCTCCATTGAGAAGAGATATTGGACGATAATTCGCCAGTTTGGCCGGATCTTTGTCCGGCTTCAAGATTGGAACAATGTTTGCCTGTTAGCATCTCCCCGGGCAATGCACCGTTTTCCACTATTTTATTGAATATCCTAGCAAGGCGTGTCGAAAGGGTATCTCTAAATATCTTGTAAAATTTATTTGAATAACCGTCTGGGCCAGGCGCTTTATTTGTCTGTATCTTATTTATAGCAGCTATAATATCATCTGGAGTTATTGGTTTATTTATCTCATTCAGTTGTTCTCTAGTTATTTTAGGCCTTTTTTATTTTTAAAGTATTCTGTAGAGGGGGGTTGTCGACCTACAGATTCTAGATTATATAATCGACTGTAATAGTCATTAAAAGCTGACCCAATTTTTTTCAGGCATAATAACGTTTCCTTTTCAGTTTCGATTTTATAAATCCTCCTCATTTGTTTTTTATTTTTCAGTTTATTAGTAAGCAGCCTATCTGCCCTGTTGCTTTTGTAATACCAATTGATCTTTAGGGATTGTAGATTTCTCTTTTTCTCCTCAAATAATAATTCATTTATACGGTCTTGCAATAATAACATATTTATACTTTTCTTCTGGGTTGGTAGGAACTTGTTTTCATTAGATAAATTATAATAATCTACATAGAGATCCTTCAGGGATTTTCCCTTCTTTTTTTTTTTCATTTGTACCCAGCTTAATTAAATAGCCTCTTATGACACATTTATATGCGTTCCACACCACTGGGAGCGACACATCTACACCCTCATTTTCCTGAAAAAACCTATCTGTCATATCCCCAATATATTTTCTATTTTCTTTACTAGAAAGAATATTATCATTTAATCTCCAATTAGTTCTTCTTGCCCTGTTATTCACTATGTCCAACTCCAAGATTATGGCACTGTGGTCAGACCATGTAACTTCATCTATAAGTACTTTTTTAATACTATTGGTAAGGCCAACACAGCCCAGAAATAAGTCGATTCTTGAATATGAAAAGTATGTTCTGGAGAAGCATGTAAAATCCCTCTCCTGTGGGTGGAACACACGCCATATGTCCAAAAATCCATATTTCTTAAGTATCCTTTGAAATTGTAAGAGTAATTATTGTATCTACTTTATCAAAAAGATCATAGAAATACTTATTAAAGGGGTTATTAGGCGCGTACACATTGACTAACGTATAGATTTCTGTTTGAATTTTAATTATCATTATAATAAATCTAGCTTCCTCATCTGTTTCTTGATGGATAATTTTAGCGTCTAAATCCTCGCTTATCATAATAGCTACCCCTCTTTTCCTCTGATTCTCTAATGAGGCGGATACTACTATTGAAAAACTTTGTGGAATGAATCTTAACTTGTCATCTCTTTTCCAGTGTGTCTCCTGTAGGAAGATGATATGAGCTTTTTCTTTTTTATTATAATCAAACAAAATCGCTCACTTACTAGGGGAATTTAAACCTTGAGAATTTATCGATATAATTTTAACCATTACAGTTTTTTAACCTCTTCTCGGGTTTCTACAAACTCCGTTAACCATCATCTGTATACTTTTTGAGCCTGATGCAAAATTTCTTACTATTCTGAGGATGGGCCACCGCCTCAACTGCACATACCACACCAATCATACAACATCCTCTCACATACAAGAGGCATTCATTCCAATGACCCTGAGTGTTAACCTCTGGGTGTAGGTCCAAAGGGGAAAAATCCCCTAAATGGAATCTTGTCCTCATCCGGAAATCTCCTAGATAAGGAAAAATAAGAGCTGAGCTCGGAACGTCCCTTTATAAATATTTCTTCACCTACAACGTACCACATCAATCTCCATTAGCCTAACCACTCTGAGCATTTGTTACAGGGCTTTTACACCTCAAAGTTTAAACTCGCCTGCCTTGGGAGATTCTATCCAACTCTCTCCTCACCTCGTTATTTGGGGTTTCCTCCCTACTTTTCCCAAACTTCCACCTTAAATCCATTTATAAGGGTGTTTCTATCTTTTTTTTTTTTTTTTAATTCTTTTTTTTTGCGAGTAACGGCATGTAATACAACATATTTTGTAAGTAGCAGGTAAAAGATTTAGACATTGCGGTTATATATACATCACATAGCCGGACCTACTCAATTTTTTATTAGTTGGATACTAGTGCACCCAGGCTCATCGGTAAGTGGACCTACAGCTTGTAGTGTGGGGGGGTGCTGGTAAAAGGCTTTTTGCGCCCTGTGGCTATGTCGCGGTGCGCCCTGGTATGTAATCTTTAATAAGGCATTTATTTTAAGGTTTAGGAAGGCCTGTAGCTTCCCACGGCTGTACTATATGTTTGAATGTTGGTGCTGGTATAGGTGGCTGGAGTCGTGTGCAGTTTCTATCTTTTTAATGTGTGCTTCAAATTTGTTGTCTAGTACTGATATTATGTCTGTCTGTGTTCTCAATAAAATACCCCTATAACAGAATTTAAACAAGATATCCTATTCTAATTCTAATTAAATCCGGTGTTCCATATATGTCACTTCAAATCTATTACTTTATATTTTTCTGTCCTCATCAATTTAATCAATTTGTATAAGTGTCATTATTAACTGTTATCCTATTATATATTTCCCCCGTTTTTTCTTTTCTTTTATTTTTTTTCTTTAAAGTGCGTCATGAAAGTGGTTCATAATCCTAATAAATTTAAATTTACATATTAGAAAACAGTTGCTACTCACATTAATTCTATTAACTTATATACTTCTTTTTTTTATCTTATAGTGACCTAATATATCCATCAATGTGCTAATTATATCGTGATTCAATCCCATATCACCAAAGTGATATAAATTCAATTATCACACTCTTAAAATATTCCCAAATAATTATAGTTATGATTCAATCTAAATTCGCTCAAGGGTTACATCTTATTAATTCCAATTATCACCCTAGTTGAACCATATTATCCAACCAGTTTGTAACCTTATCCAGTGAGTCGAATATGTGCATAGTCCCATCCTTAGTGACTATAAGTTTGGTTGGGAAACCCCAACAATATTTTTTTCCCTCAAACGCAGGGTTGCTGGCAAAAATAGTTTCCTCGCTCTCCTTGTCTGAAAAGACAAATCCGGAAAATTTTTTATATCATTGAATTTGCCTTGTTCTCTTTCCGTTTGTCTTGCTGCTTTTAAAAAAAATTCTCTAAAGGAATAAGAGTGACAAGCAATGATTATATCTCTTGGAAGGTCGTCTGGGAGTGTTCTTGGTTTATATAGCCGGTGCGCTCTTTCAAGGAAGTCCATTTTATCATCAATATTAATTTTAGGTGCTTTGAAAAATTCCGCAAGAAAATTTGCCAGATTTTCCTGTGAGATAGATTCAGGAATGTTTCTTATTCTTAAATTATTTCTTCTTCCTCTATCTTCTATACTTGTTGATCTCTCCTCAAAATTGTTAATTTTCATGTGTTGTTTCTCAATAATCTCATTTTGCTTCTGTAGGAGAAATTCCAAATTTTCTATTTTCTGTTCATTAATTTTAACTTTTTGTCCAATCGAGATTATTTCTTGCTTTAAATTAGCAAAGCTCCCCAGCGTTTCTAATTTCATTTGTTCCAATTGTTGGTCTAGACACTGTTTTAAATATGCTTGGGTGATCGTTGGTTCGTCTGGGCTTTCCTGTGATTCTGTCTCGTTTAAATCTCCTGTGTGCTTGCTTAAAACCATTTTATTTGGCGTTTATGTCAAAGAGGTTTCCAGAGCGCTTTTATCTGTTTGAGCATTAAAAAAATTTGAAAGTCTCTTTTCCTGTTTTTCTTTTTTTTCCCAATCCTTTTTTGGGAGAGGCTTCGGGTCTTGTCTCTGATCAGCTGTTTTCCTTGTTGTCATTTTGATTTGTTTAATCTCTATTTTGCCTCTGTTTTTTTAAAACTTTTTTTTGGAGCACTATTTAGCAGAGAAACTTTAACATACGTTTCTTTTTGCCACTTTATAAGGATAGTATATATATAACACAACAGAAAATCAGCTTCCCCCTTTTCTTCCTATTTTGTCTTCTGGCAGATCAAATCAAATCAGTATACAGAAACTTTTTCCCTTTTGTTTTTTTTTTCGTATCGTTTTCTTATTTATTTTTTAATGTTTGCCTTCTCCCCCCCCCCCCACCCCCCACCCCCCTTTTTTTTTTTTTTAGGGGTTCTTTTAACTGTGACAGCTGATTAAATTTTGGATCATATAGGTCCAAATATTAAGTGCGCAGTTCACTTGAGTTCCTAATAATTCAACAATGTGCTATTCATTCGAGTTCTTTGTAATCCGGCAATACAATATGCAATTCACTCAAGATCTTTATAATTCATTGTAGCTTAAAAATGGATTGCACAAATTACCTCTAGTGCTCACCTCTGCTCCATTAATAAAATTCCACTCTGCCCGATTTATTTGCCACTCACTTTCAAAGTTCTGCATTCAAAGTGTAATCTCCCGTCCACTGCGGTTTCAAGTATGCGAGCAATCCATCTACCTGAACTTGCTGTGGCTTAAAGGTAGTGAAACAGGATATTTCTTAGGGCTTGAATATTCTGCCCGAACAGCGGTCCCTTCCGCACACTCGCTAGTTACCACACTCGTGGAGACATGCTTCTGGAGACTCCGGCATGTATTCGGCATCCGCTGCCTCTCTCCCACCTGGGACTCCAGCTCAGCTCAACCCAGCGGCGTGCACGCCACGCTACGTACCCCGCGCATCGTCATCCCTCCCACACTTACTAGAGATATACATTTTTTTGTTTTCATTTTTTGGTGTTTAATTAGCATACAGAGATTACCCCAACTAATAAGGATTATTTATTTCTTTCTTAAAAAGGCTTTTTTTTGTTTTTGTTTTTTTGTTTAGTCCTTTCTAATCAAAGTCAAAAATGGGTCTCCATTTCCCTCCTGATTTCTTTACTATGAAGAGAGGGGAATAAAAGCCTTGAAATCTTTCCCTTTTTGGCACTGGTAGGATGACTTCTTGTTGAAGAAGGGTAGAAATGTAATTCAATATTCAATGTAATTTTTCTGAGGATTAGATGATACCAGGGGCGGACTGAGAGCCTTTGGGGCCCCCGGGCAAAATTAGATCCCAGGCCCTTTGAATGCACAAATATATGTGCATTAAATAAATGTTAAAGGATCACTATAGTGTCAGGAAAACCGCTTTGTTTTCCTGACACTATAGTGCCCTAAGGGAGCTCCCACCCTCAGGGTCCCCCTCCCGTTGCGCTGAAGGGGTTAAAACCCCTTCAGCAGCTTACCTTTATCCAGCACCGGGCCCCCTCGGCGCTGGTGACCTCTCCTCCCCCGCCGACGTCAGCTCATGAGTGGAGCGAAATGCGCATGCGCGGCAAGTGCGCTTTCAAACAGTCCATAGGAAAGCATTTCTCAATGCTTTCCTATAGACGTTCTGCACGTCAGGATGACACCCACTAGAGGTTTGATTAACCCTGCTAAGTAAACATAGCAGTTTCTCTGAAACTGCTATGTTTACATCTGAAGGGTTAAAACCTGAGGGACCTGGCACCCAGACCACTTCATTGAGCTGAAGTGGTCTGGGTGACTATAGTGTCCCTTTAAATACAACTCTCATATAATACAGCATTCCTTTGGATGTGTATATTGTGAAGACCTGTGTATTAATGCATGTTTGTATTTGAGTCTGTGTGAATGCACTTGTGCATGTCTGGATGTAGTGTCAGTGTGAATGCATATGTGACAGGTGACAGAGTGTGTGAGGGAGAGGGTGACAGGTGGCAGAGTGAGGGGGTACCTGGAGGCAGAGTCAGGGAGGGAGGGGGTGACTAGTGACAGAGTGAGGGAGGGGGTGACTGTCCCCCTTACTCTGTCACTAGTCACCACCTCCCTCCCTCACTCTGTCACCAGTCATCCCCTCACTCACTCTGTCACTAGAGTGAGGGGGTGACTACTGACAGAGTGAGGGAGGGGGTGACTAGTGACAGAGTAAGGAAGGGAAGGGGTGACTAGTGACAGAGTGAGTGAGGGGGTGACTAGTGACAGAGTGAGGGGGTGACTAGAGGGGGTGACTAGTGACAGAGTGAGTGAGGGGGTGACTAGTGACAGAGTAATGGAGGGAAGGGTTGACTAGTGACAGAGGGAGGGAGAGGGTGACTGTCACTAGTCACACCCTCCCTCTGTCCCTAGTCACCCCCTCCCTCCCTCCCTCTGTCACTAGTCACCCCTCCCTCACTCTGTCACTAGTCACCCCCTCCCTCCCTCTGTCACTAGTCACCCCCTCCCTCCCTCTGTCACTAGTCACCGAGGGGGGGTGACAGTGACAGAGGGGGGTGACAGTGAAAGGGGGGGTCACTAGTGACAGAGGGAGGGGTGACCGTGACAGGGGGGGTGACTAGTGACAGGGGGGGGTGACCAATGACAGAGGGGGGGTGACCAGTGAAAGAGGGGGGGTGACTAGTGACAGAGGGAGGGTGACAGTGACAGAGGGAGGGTGACTAGTGACAGAGTGGGGGTGACTAGTGACAGGGGGGGGGGGTGATTAGTGCCTACCTGTCTCTCTGCTCCCTCTTCTCTCCCAGGCTGCTGCTCCCTCCCCTGGTGGCTGTGATAGGGCTCTGTGTGAGAGGAGAATACAGGAAGTGATGTCACTTCCTGGCTCCGCCTCTCCCATCACACAGAGCTGCATGGGACAGGAAGGAGGAGACCTGGCAGAGAGGAGGTGAAGCTGCCAGGTCTCGGGTGAGGGTGAGAGGGGGGTGATTTAAAGAGCGGTAGGTTGCTGGGGCCCTGCGCTGCATCAGGGGCTCCAGCAACCTATTAAAGGAAAATACTTTTTTTATTTTTTTGCCGTTCCAGTTGGAGAGATCTCTGATCTCTCCAGCTGGAGCATGGCTTTGCTGCCGGGCCCCTGGCTGCCTCGGGCCCTCGGTCCATGACCGATATGCCCGAGTGGTCAGTCCGCCCCTGGATGATACTCTTCTCCTTATGAAGCAAGGAGGTGGAGTGTCTTCCTCGAACTCAAGGGTGTAGTCTAATGATACTATGGTCTTGTAGTCCATATCGGAGTTTATTTCGGACTCAAAACATAGGGAAAAAAAGAGACAAATATGCATGAATGTTCAATATATACATATGCAATAAAGCTAAATCCATATATCGCTGTAATTATTCGTATTGATTCATTATTTGAATGTACTTTTCATTTTGGTAATATAAAGGAGGTATTCTTGAGATGAATGTATACCACCTTATACACACACGTATATATTTAAAAATACAAGCAAATTATCTATGTTCAAAGGTCCCATCTGGATAACACTCTAAAAAGATTTCCTGAAAAGCTAGATACATAGTGACATCTTCTCTTTTCATGGAGGATGTATTCTGCAGAAGGTTATATTTGTTTTTTTTTCAAACAATATATCTTGCCAATGAAAAGTAAATGGATTAATTTTGTATGTCAAGCCAATTAACATTAAATAAACTTGGTAAATCATGCCAATTAGTAAACCCATTAAAGACCGGAAAAAACAGATCTGATAGCAGAAATCAGTCTATTGGGAAGGGATAAAGACACAAAAGTTAAATGTTTAACACATGAAAGACTGTAAAAACCAGAAGTGATCTGTCTATCAGATAGGGTTTCCCCTGTGGTGTAAGAAAGTAAGAAGCCTTTAAATGAAGACTGTGCAGTCAGGAAGGGATTTATACACAGTATACACTTGGTTACCAGTACAGTACAGGGGACAGGGCCTTGTGTGCAGGTAGTGGTTACTGTGTAGTGCGACCAACCTTCTTTGTCGACCAATTTCCCCCCAATAAAACCGGAGACATATTTGTGGTATAAAACAGGCCACAGCTTTATTTATAAATTAACAAAAATTATTTTCAACCAATAAATAACATTATTAACCATATCAACATGATACATGTATTTTAACCACAAACTCATCCTTGCCAAACCATTCCATTACCAAATCAGAGTACTCCTGGGCACCTGCCCTCCCCCCTCATCCAAAACACCACCTGGCCTCCAACTTGGGCTGAACTTACCACCATGCTAACCACTGGCCGACTTTTTGGCTCAGTGAGCACGTCCAAATGTCCAAACATTTACCAGAGGTTAGGGGAGGGACCAGACCCAACCTTCTTTCTTCCCCCTGTACCCTTCCTTGGCAAGGACCATACCAGCCAGCTGTGACAAGAGAATAGAGTTAGTAACATATAACAAAACAGCAACAAAGGGAGGGTGGGTGGGAAGCTGTTACCAAACCGTTATTTTAAGATGGCTGAAGTCAGGAGGCAAAATGACTGCCTATTTATATAGTCCAGCCCCTTATCCATTTCCATTACCACTCCCCCATGTTACACCTACACTCACCACACACACACATGCCTCTTATCTGGCTAGCTTCCAGCCTGCCTCCACAGGATCTGACAAGATGGCCGGACGTGTCTTGTGCTAGCTCTGATATATTCAATTACAAGTTAAGCTTTTAAAGCTGAAGCTGTTCCCCATGACTGGTGAACCGATCGGGAACACAAGGAAACTGGAGCAGACTCGAAATAAAACAAGAATTTCTGCTGTACGACTATGAGAACTAGCATGTCTTGCAGTCTTGCACCCAGAGGCGTACCTTGAAACCACGGGACCCGGTGCGAAAACTGCCCTGGGGCCCCCCATACATCTACCCCCTCCACCTCCCATACATTGTCCCCCCTCACATACAGGCACACACATACAGACAAATACTTCCTCCCAATTCTTACCTCAAATGAATTTCCATCGGGTGGCCCCAAGAGCATGGGCCACCTGATGGGCCCCTTATCGTGCAGCTGTCATGTATCCTTTGTATCCATGCGGCAAAAACTGAGATAATTACCTTCCAAAGTTCGAGGGGAGTGCCGCTCGGCGGTCTTCTGCCATGATGCCTGGTTTATGCAGCATGTTGGTGGGCGCCGGCCGCTGCAGACCCAAGCAATTATATAGCCAATAAAGATGACGTCGACGTGCAGATGACGTCACACAAAAGACGCACCCGCACGTCTTGGGGTCAAGGGCTAGGTACAGCCAATCGGTACACAAAAGACGCACCCGCATGTCTTGGGGTCAAGGGCTAGGTACAGCCAATCAGCCTTAGCTCATTGCCCTGTCGTGGTTTCCCTTAGATGGTTATCCGAGAGTGTGTTCCTGGTCATGTTATTCTGGTTTTTGACTTTCGCTTCGTTTTGACTTCCCTGATTTCTGGACCCTTGACTTTTGGCTTTTCCTTATCGCCGTGTCGTGTTCTGTGTCCCTGACCTCGGCTAGTTTTCTGACTATTCTCGGGTACATTAAGTTCGGCAGTAATAAGGTCCGGTTAGACGTTACCTTCAGTTCTAGGGTGTGATACTATTCTACATGCTGGATCAATATAATCCTGACATTATGGCATGGCCAGAGATCCTGCAGATATGCGTCAGCACATATTAGCTTATTGGTATATAGATGGTGGAACTGCACTCAACCCTTCGCCTTGGAATCTCAGGGTGCTGCTGGTTCAGTTCCAGTACCAAAGAGCCCATGTATAACGTATAACTGTAGAAAGTAATCCAGGCACTCCAAATTGTTCCAAACGATAGGCAATTTTATTGGACCCATGAACCACACAACGTTTCGTTAACGTTTTAGATATGATCTTGAACTCTGCACTTGATGATAAAATTATTGATACACAATTACTCAAATATCTAACTGTAAGCTCTCCAATTATTCCAGTTTTGTACATCTTGCCCAAAATTCACAAGTCTTTGCTTAATCCACCTGGGCTTCTGATAGTGGCAGGTACAGGGTCTCTCCTGTCACCCCTTGCAAAATTTCTCGATCAGTTATCAAGGCCTTTTTTAAAATCAAATGAAATCTTATGTGAGGGATACATTAGAAGTACTTGATAATAGCGGCGGCGTGGCTCTCTCCTGAGGGCCCGGAGTTCGGGGGAGTGCTCTCTAGAGTGAGAGAGGGAAGAATCATGGAAGACCTGACAGCAAGAATAAAGGGAACAATAGCTAATTTCCAGAAGGTCTGGGAACCATGGGATTTGAGCGTAGTGGGTTCCGGTGGAGACTGAGGAGCCGGGTCTATGGTCTGGTCGGTGTATTGGCACTGAGCAGGGTGGTTTCCGGGTGGATTCCGTTCGCCTCGCCTGCCCCTACCCCCCCCCCACCTTCCCCCTCTCGCCCGCATGTCTTGCCTTATCTTCTTGCTTCCCGTTTATCTTTTCCCTCCTCCCTCTTTTCCCTGCTTTGTCTATCGTCTTTTACGTCCTACTTGCTATACCCTCGGTCGCCGGGAGTCTTATATACGGACACTCAGGTATCTTGGATGTCTCCGGTTCTTTTCCTTATTTTTACTTTGGTTTTCTTTATTCTCTCTCTCATTCTTTCCTTACTCATTCAGGCCTGATCATATTGGAAGAGAATTGGGGGAGCCTAAAATACAAGCTGATAGGGTCACAGTTTGGGCCCCCTCTTAGGTCACACGGCCTGGTCATAAAAAACAAAATCCTCGATAGGAGGCATGTGATACAGAATCTAGAAAGTGGCTTGTCAGGGGGGCTGATGTCTTTTCTTATGTATACACAATTGATTCTTGGTATTTAGGCTTCTGCGCAAGCCTCACAGTCGTGTTTTTCTTGCCTTACCTATCGTGCGCAACTACCCAGAAATTAAAAACTCTAGGTGGGAGGCAAGTGATGTAGAATTTATAGCGAGGCTTGGCAACTAGGCCGCTGTCAATTTTGTGTTTACGAAACTGGTCTTTTGCATTTTGGCTTCTGCGCAAGCCCCACGGTTGTATTGCCCTTGCTATGCCTATCGTGTGTTAAGCTTAGACTTTTACGGGAACACAAAATCCTCGATGGGGGGCGAGTTATATAGAATTTATACAGAGGCTTGTGATGTTGGCTACTGTCAATTATTGTGTTTCCAAGATTGATTTTTTGTATATCGGCTTCTGCGCAAGCCTACAAGTTGTGCTGATATTGCCTTACCTATCGTGTGCAAAAATAAAGAATTTAAAAAAAAAAAAGAAGTACTTGATAAAATAAAAGCGGTAGAAAATTTACATAATATAATATTAGTGACGTTTGATGTAAATAGTCTATATACCTCTATTACCCACGAAGAGGGTATAACAGCAATGGGTGAAGCCTTTGGAATATTAGGCTCCAAAGACCCTTCTTTGTCATTTTTGATACAGTTACTTAAACTGGTTATGACGTCAATTTTTTTTTTTCCTTTTGTGATGAGTTCTTTGTTCAAACTAAGGGCACTTCAATGGGTTCCAATGTGGCCCCCGCATATGCCCGCATATACATGGCCAAACTTGAAGAAAATGTGATATATCAGAACGAACTTTATAAAAAATATTTGTAAAATGGTGGCGCTATATCGATGATGTGCTGGCATTGTGGTGTGGCCCATTGGAACCCATCGAAGAATTTTTCTAATTTTTAAATAATTGTTCAAATAGTATTAAATTTACTATGGAAATGGATCCTTGTTCTATCTCCTTTTTAGACATTCTGATTTCTAAAGGTAATGGTAAATTTGTGACAAACATTTACAGGAAACCTTTGGATAGAAATACAATATTACACTTTGATAGTTTTCATCCAGCTTCGATCTTTAAATCTATATCAAGGAGCCAATTAATGAGAGTTAAAAAAAATTGGTTTCACAAGCTGAATCAATGGACCAACAGTTAGAACTGATGATTAAGAGCAGGGCCGGACTGGGAACAGAAAGCAGCCCTGGAAAAAAATTATTCCAGCCCTCTAATTCATTGTGTCACATAGTATGCTTGTATTGTTTATATGTATGTACTTTGAAGAAGACTTTTGTCTTACCTGCAGCCCCTCACTCTAGATGATCCATGGGTGTTACAGTGCTATAACCTCCAGGACGCCCCCTGTCCGTTGTGACTGACTCTGCTTGGGGACAATTCTTTAAGCAGAGAAACACTCCATGCCGATATCAGCATATCGGCATCAGTGTGTCAATTGTATAATTTCAGAAAATATATATATTAAAAGGATGTTCCACATTAATAAATCACACTAGTTCAATGGCACACACACACTGACTACAGAAAAGCTCACTGACACAAAAGAGCTCACTACAGACAAGCTCACCGATACACACAAACGCTCTCTGACACATGCACAAGCTCACTACAGACAACCTTACTGCCGTACACACGTTCACTGACATTCACTCAAGCACACTAGAGACAAACACAACCTAACTACAGACAAGCTCACCACACACACACAACCTCTCTAACCAACACAAGCTCGATAATGACAAACACAGAAGTGCTCTGACCCACACAAGCTCACTGACACACAGAAGCTCTCTGACTCACACAAGCTTACCACAGGCAAGCTCACTGACACACACAAGCTCCCTGCCCCATACACAAGCTCATTACAGGCAAGTTTACTGATACACACACAAGCACACTACAAGCTCATGGATATACACACAAGCACACCACAAGCTCACTGATACACAAGCACACTACATGCTCACTGACAAACACACAAGCTCACTGATACACAAGCACACCACAAGCTCACTGATGCACACTAGAAGCTCACTGATATACACAAGAACACTACAAGCTCATTGATGCACACTACAAGCTCACTGATATACACAAGCACACTTCAAGCTCACTGATATACACAAGCACACCACAAGCTCACTGATGCACACTACAAGCTCACTGATATACACAAGCACACTACAAGCTCACTGACACACACAAGCACACTTCAAGCTCACTGATATACACAAGCACACCACAAGCTCACTGATGCACACTACAAGCTCACTGACACACACAAGCACACTACAAGCTCACTGACACACACAAGCACACCACAAGCTCACGGATATACACAAGCTCACTGATACACACACACAAGCACACCACAAGCTCACTGATACACACACAAGCACACCACAAGCTCACTGATACACACACAAGCACACTACAAGCTCACGGATATACACACAAGCACACCACAAGCTCATTGACAAACACACAAGCTCACGGATACACAAGCACACTACAAGCTCACTGACAAACACACAAGCTCGCTGATACACAAGCACACCACAAGCTCACTGATGCACACTAGAAGCTCACTGATATACACAAGCACACTACAAGCTCACTGATGCACACTAGAAGCTCACTGATATACACAAGCACACTACAAGCTCGCTGATACACACTACAAGCTCACTGACATACACAAGCACACTACAAGCTCACTGATACACACACAAGCACACTACAAGTTAGCTGATACACTCTCTCTCTCTCTCTCTCAGTATCAATCATACAATTACCTGTCACTGGCAGTGTGGATCCTGATCAGGTGCTTCCTGTACTTCCTCTTCCTGTGTGAAAGTTCACCAGGCTGAGGCTGGTGGGCGGAGCTCCAGTGCGGGGGCTGGATCCTACCAGACAGGCCGTGCAGAGGAGCTGGCAATGTGGGAGAGACTCTCACTCCTCCCTGCTGGAGGTGGCTGCCACCTCTGTCTGTGTAGCAGCCACCTCGGTAATTGTCTGCCCAAGCCCAACACAAAAACTCACAGGAGGGAAAAATAAATGTGTCAAATGCTGCACTGCCGGCCCCAAGTCCACCGTCCCACCAGGAAATTCCCCGGTATCCCGGTGGGCCAGTCCGGCCCTGATTAAGAGGTTTTGTGAGAGAGGATATCCTTTATCCACTCTACAGACCCAACTAGAATATCTTAATAACAGGGACGAAAACCAAGATGAGACTTCACCTAGGAATGGTAAAATAGAGGATAGAATAAAAATTGGATTCAGATATAGTACATTGTCTACTGATTTAAAATGAACTATAGACAGACATTGGCACATACTATCAAATTGCCACCCGAATATTGCTGAATTTAAAAATAAACCCTTAATGGTTCATAAACGAGTTCCATCTCTAAGGCGTCGAAAGTTGTGTGGTTCTTAGGTCCAATAAAATTGCCTATCGTTTGGAACAATTTGGAGTGCCTGGATTACTTTCTACAATTATAGCACGTATTAGCTTGTGAAAGAAAGCTAGAGGAGAATGATCACCATATGGATCAAGCTTTCAATACGCTACTAATACGTACGGCTCATTTGCAGCCTGAGGTCCCTTCGGCAGGTACACCCCCACCTACTGTACCTACACCTATCGTATATAGGGCACCTACTACCACCCTATCTTCACCCCTACATTTTGAAGGTAATATTAATGAATGTCAGGGATTCTTTAATCAAATTGAGTACCATTTTGAAGCCTCACCTGGGTCTCTCCCCACAGATAGAGCTAAAATTGGGTACTTAATGAACCAACTACAAGGTAAAGCCTTAGCATGGGCCAATCCATTAAGGGAGAGTAATAAGACTGTTGCCCATAATTACCAGGAATTCCTTGCGGAATTCAAATTAGCGTTTGAACCATTGGGAAGAGAGAGCAACGCCTCCACTGCCCTAATGCATATCAAGCAAGGGAACCGGTATGTCTCCGAGTATGCCATAGAATTCTGCACCCTGGCTTCTGAGGTAGACTGGACCAATACCGGATTAATCACCGCATTCTCAGAGGGATCATCAAAAACTATCCTTGATGAGATTGCAGCCAAAGAACTACCAGGGAGATTAAATAAATACATCACTTACGTGATGCATATCGATAACCGACTTAGGAACAGGGAGATATCTAGAAATAGAGCCCAATGTATGAATATGTCACTGGCACCTCGCTTCTCCAATTCTGTTGTCCCTGGCCCTTCTGTACAGTCTGAAACTGAACCTATGAAGTTAGGGGTTATGAGACTGTCAGAGGTAGAAAAACAGTGTAGGAGAAAAGAGGGCCTTTGCTTATACTGTGACAAGAAAGGACATATGAGAAATGCTTGTCCCATACGTCTGGAAAACTTGCGCACCTAAGAACCATAAGGGGACCAGTCTAAGGTGTAATGGATACGTCCTCTGGTACTACCCAAAGTAGATTTCTCCTTAATATTACTGCAAGAAAAGTTTTTCATATAAAGCCCTGATGGACTCAGGTGCTGCAGGAAACGTTATCGACATGCAATTTGTCAGTAAACACCTCCTACCCATCAAGGAGAGATCATCACCCCTGGCCGTCAAGGCCATTGATGGGAGATCTCACGCTCAACCTCTAATTACCCACAAAACTAGGCCTATTACTGTTACTATAGGAGTGTTACATAAAGAAATCCTTACATTTCAGATAATTGCTTCCCAATCCTTGTTCCATTATACTAGGATTCCCATGGCTTGTTAAGCATAATCCTCATATTGACTGGGCTAAGGGGGGAATACGGGAATGGGGTAAAGAATGTAGTGAGAGATGTATGTTACCCATTACTAACATAGTGGGCATCGTTGCTCTACCTACTCCTAAGCCTCAGCCTACCGAAATTCCTGTGCAGTACTGGGAGGTTAAAGAAGTGTTTAGTAAATGTCACACCGATACGTTACCTCCTCACAGATCTTATGATTGCTCTTTAGATTTTTTTCCCCGGCACTACGGCCCCTAAAGGGGCAGTTTTTACATTATCACCACAGGAGAGTAGAATTATGGAGGATTACATTAAAGAGTCTCTACAAAAAGGTAACATACGTAAATCTTCACCTACAGGTGTGGGGTTCTTTTTTTGTATCCAAGAAAGATGGAGAGTTACGGCCATGTATTGATTATAGAGCATTGAACTAAATCACCATCAAAAATGCTTATCCCATTCCCCTTGTCTCAGAATTGTTTGACAGACTCCAGGGTGCTAAGGTGTTTACCAAACTCGACCTTAGGAGTGCTTACAATTTGGTAAGGATTAAGGAGGGTCATGAACGGAGAACTGCATTTAACAAGAGAACGTGATCAAAATGAGTATCTTGTCATGCCCTTCGGCTTATGCAATGCTCCGGTCATATTTTAGGATTTCATTAATGATGTTCTCAGAGACTACATTTATACTTTTGTATTTGTATATCTGGATGATATTTTCATTTATTCCCCCGATCTCCAGACTCATCATAGGCATGTGAAACAAGTATTGCAAACTTTACTTAAAAATGGGCTAAATTGCAAACTTGAGAAATGCATATTTGATCTAACAGAGGTACAGTTCTTTGGATATAATATTTCGGCCTCTGGTTTTCAGATGGAACCTCACAAACTAGAAGCCGTTCTACAATGGCCATTACCAAATGGGTTAAAAGCCATTCAAAGGTTTATTGGGTTTGAAAATTAGTATAGGAGATTCTTCAAAGGTTTCTCTACTGTGATAGCCCCCATCACCAATATGACACATAAGGGGGTTAACTGTTCTAACTAGTCTAAAGAAGCTAGAGAAACTTTTGAGCTTCTTAAAAAAGTATTCACCTCTGCTGACATATTGGTACATCCTGACACTAGCAAACCCTTCATACTAGAGCTAGACGCCTCTGAGACATGGGTAGGGGCTACCCCTTTGCATCCTTGTGGGTTCTTTTCTATAAAGTTGTCACCAGCGGAGCGTAACTATGATAATAGTAACAGAGAATTGTTGGCCATTATACTAGCTCTGAAAGAATGGCGACATCTTTTGGAAGGTTCCAAGGATCCCCTCCTGATCATAACTGATCACAAAAACTTGGCATACATTGAGGATGCTAAAAGGCTGTCTTCTAGACAAGCTAGATGGCCATTGTTCTTTTCACACTTTAACTTTATCATCACGTACAGACCAGGTCCTAAGAACGTTAAGGCTGACGCCCTGTCTAGGCAATTTGACATAGAGTCAGAACAAGAACAAGAGACCACCCCTATCGTTCCTCCTCAGTGTACCATTGCCTCTACTGTCCTTTATCTCAGGCACCTAGTGATAAACCTCATGATAGATAGATTGAGGTCAGAGACAACCAGATAACAAAAGAGGGTTATTTAAACCCAAATTATCTTTTTTTCAGTGCCCTGTCGTGGTTTCCACTAGCTGATGATCTGAGAGTGTGTTCCTGTTCTTGTTTTTTTTTTTGGTAATTGACTTTGGCTTTGTTTTGACTTCCCTGATTTCTGGTATCCTTGACTTTTGGCTTTTCTCATCGTTGCGTCTCATTCTGTGTCCCTGACCTCGACAAGTATTTTAAATATTCTCTGGTAGGTACTACACTGGAGTTTTTAGGTTGTCTTATAACCATACTAAAAGGGCTACTGCCCGCCTATGCCATCAATACACCTTGACAAATGTGACTTACACGTTTTTGGTGCATTGCTTGCTTGTAGATATGTTTTACATGCATTTTAGAAGTCAGTACGATTGAATCCCCTACTGTTGTCATGGTTCACAGAAGCGAGGGGTAAATATTGAAAGCACTAATTAAAAAAACATATCTCTTTGGGGAATGTACAATAGTATGTGTATCATGTGTTTTTTTTTTCTATGTTTGCCTGCCTGCGTGAACTCCTAGCTGGTGTTAAGCAGCCACAAACTCCATGTGTCTCCTGCCCAAGCAACACGCTCTCCCATGAATACTACAGGTGATCTCCCTGGGTCGGTCCAGTCACAGGGTGCACTACCACGTGTAGCTATTAATGGAAGCGGAATAGGCAGTTTCAACATGTGATTTTCAATAGTTGACTACTCTTAAATGGTAGCATACTAATTCCTGAGCCATCACTAGTGAGACCTCCCTTAAGAGTGCGGTAATAGTAGGCACCTTATTAAGAAACTGCTTGCTTCATCGTACAATGGCTTTCCAAACTGGGCCCCTTACTTTCAAGTGATCCACAGGTACAAAATTAGATAGTAACTTCTTCTCTGGGCTATTCTACCTAGGATGATAAATTACCATTGCCGCTCGGGAGACCGGTAGAGCTTGGTTGCTTCATCTCAGTGTTGCTTCTAAGTGTCTGTGGTTGGAGATATTCTGGAGAGTTTTACAGAAGCTTCAACTGTATAAGAGTTGTGCTAAGAGTTTTCTTTTTTACTGTTACAGGTAAGATTCATCTGTAGGAAAAGGTTACTGATTGCACAAGGTTTGATTTCCTGTTGGTAATTATAAGGCATTTGATTTGATTAGTTAGCTACTTGCTATTGATTGCTGTGTAAATTAGCTATTGTTTGCTAATAAGCAGAGGCCTACCCAGGTGTTAAACATTCCTAGTGGGAGGTGATTTTAGGAGTATATAAGGGCTGTTGTCATTAGCTTGGCTAATAGAGCTTGGTTGCTTCATCTAAGTGTTGCTTCTAAGTGTCTGTGGTTGGAGATATTCTGGAGAGTTTTACAGAAGCTTCAACTGTCTAAGAGTTGTGCTAAGAGTTTTCTTTTTTACTGTTACAGGTAAGATTCATCTGTAGGAAAAGGTTACTGATTGCACAAGGTTTGATTTCCTGTTGGTAATTATAAGGCATTTGGTTTGATTAGTTAGCTACTTGCTATTGATTGCTGTGTAAATTAGCTATTGTTTGCTAATAAGCAGAGGCCTACCCAGGTGTTAAACATTCCTAGTGGGAGGTTATTTTAGGAGTATATAAGGGCTGTTGTCATTAGCTTGGCTAATAGAGCTTGGTTGCTTCATCTAAGTGTTGCTTCTAAGTGTCTGTGGTTGGAGATATTCTGGAGAGTGTTGCTTCTAAGTGTCTGTGGTTGGAGATATTCTGGAGAGTGTTGCTTCTAAGTGTGTGTGGTTGGAGATATTCTGGAGATAAACAGGAGGTAATCTGAGGTATTCAGGAGGATAAATAAAAAGTTAACATTCGTTTGATTTAAATAATTGATCTCATTGGAATGGCAGACTTAGTTCAGTGTAATAGTTGCTATGCATTTGTTTCGCGTTCCACTTTTTGGAGGTTTAGTTGTTGTCTAATCTGTAGACAGTTCTCTATCTTGCGGCAGGAGATTGTATTTTTGAAGTCTGAGATTTGTAAATTATCTGGTAAACAAACTCAGGCTGGAACTGCTGCAAAGCCACTGCCACAGAGACATACTAGGAATGGCAGATGGATTACTGTAGGATCTGGTAGACTTAGAGTTGTGGATAAAAGGCATATTGCACAGTCTGTTGTTCTACATAATTCATTTTCTGCACTTTCAGAGTGTAGTGGTGTCGTGGAGAGAGGCACTGAGGCTAGTGGTGTCGTGGAGAGAGGCACTGAGGCTAGTGGTGTTGTGCAGAGAGGCACTGAGGCTAGTGGTGTTGTGCAGAGAGGCACTGAGGCTAGTGGTGTTGTGCAGAGAGGCACTGAGGCTAGTGGTGTTGTGCAGAGAGGCACTGAGGCTAGTGGTGTTGTGCAGAGAGGCACTGAGGCTAGTGGTGTTGTGCAGAGAGGCACTGAGGCTAGTGGTGTTGTGCAGAGAGGCACTGAGGCTAGTGGTGTTGTGCAGAGAGGCACTGAGGCTAGTGGTGTTGTGCAGAGAGGCACTGAGGCTAGTGGTGTTGTGCAGAGAGGCACTGAGGCTAGTGGTGTTGTGCAGAGAGGCACTGAGGCTAGTGGTGTTGTGCAGAGAGGCACTGAGGCTAGTGGTGTTGTGCAGAGAGGCACTGAGGCTAGTGGTGTTGTGCAGAGAGGCACTGAGGCTAGTGGTGTTGTGCAGAGAGGCACCGAGGCTAGAGGTGTTGTGGAGAGAGGCACTGAGGCTAGTGCTGTTGTGGAGAGAGGCTTGAAGACTATGGTGAGGCCTAATGGAAAGCAGTTGTTGTTGGGGGATTCCATCATAAGAGGTGTGGAGATGGACAATGGTGGTCTTGTGAGGTGTCTTCCCGGAGCTACTGCTCACAGAGACAGGAGACGTATCTGTAATATTGTTAAGCAAGCAAAGCAGGAAGGGGAATTGGATGTACTTGTCCATTTAGGGACAAATGACTTGGCTTGCAATGAGGTTTCAGAGGTTAAGGAAGTTTTTAGTGTTTTTGCCAATGATATACAGCAGGTTGCTTCCACACTGTCATTCTCTGAAGTTCTGCCTGTGCATAACATTCAGAATGACAGGCGGATGCGTATTAGGGACTTTAACTTGTGGCTTGGTGAATGGTGTCGGGAGCAAGGATTTGGCTTTATTGCTCATGGTAGCTCTGTTTGGAATGGAAATAAACTGTACAAAAAAGATGGTTTGCATCTTTCTCAAAAGGGAACAAATGTTCTCAGTGAGCAGTTCAGAGGTTTTGCTAAGATGTATTTAAACTAGGAGGGGGGGCAAAAGGGTGATAAAACATCAATCCAATTGTCCCCCAAAACAAGGACAGAAGGTGCCTGTAGCAAGTGTGTTAAAAAATTATAAGCTTAGAGTCATGTCTACAAATGCTCGCAGTTTAGGGAATAAGATCCATGAACTTGTGGCAATAATGGCAACTGATAGTGTAGATTTAGTCGCTGTTACTGAGACATGGTATAATGAAAAAAATGACTGGGACATAGCAATACCAGGGTACTCTTTATATAGAAAAGACAGGGAAGGCAAGAAAGGGGGAGGGGTGGCCCTGTATGTGAAGGATAGCATAAAATCTAGCCTAATAAAGGTTAGTGAGACAAACATAGAGTCCATTTGGGTTACGTTAGAATTTGGTAATCACACAGTAATTCGTGTAGGTGTGATTTATAGGCCCCCAGGACAAATTGAAGAGTTAGATAATCTACTAGTTGAAGAAATAGCTAAAATGACAATGAAGGGGGAAGTTATCACCATGGGTGACTTTAATCTTCCTGATGTGAATTGGAAAACAAAAATAGCTACTTGTGCCAGAAGCACACATATTCTAAACTCCCTACTGGGATTGTCTCTAAAACAAGTCGTTGAGGAGCCAACTCGTAAAGAGGCCATACTAGATTTAATGTTAACAAATGGAGATTTGGTATCAGATATTACTGTAGGTGAAAGTTTAGGATCCAGTGATCATCAGTCAGTGTGGTTTAATATAAGAACAGTGACTGAGTCACACCACACAAAAACAAAAGTTTTAGACTTTAGAAAAACAGACTTTTCTAAAATTAGAATATGTGTAAAGGAGTCATTATCAGACTGGAGCAACTTAAATGGAGTCCAAAAGAAATGGGATTATTTAAAAGCTGCACTACTGAAGGCAACAGACAATTGCATTAGGCTTGTCAGTAAAAGCAAACAATTCAAGAAACCACTGTGGTACTCCGCAGATGTGGCCAAAATAGTAAAAAACAAAAAGTTAGCATTTAGTAATTATAAAAAAAACGAGAGTGAGGAAGACAGAATGACCTATAAGATTAGGCAGAAAGAGGCTAAGCAAGTTATAAGAGCTTCCAAATCACACACAGAAGAGAAAATAGCACAGTCAGTAAAAAAGGGGGACAAAACTTTTTTTAGATACATAAATGAGAAAAGAAAAGTAAAACAAGGATTAGTTAGATTAAAAACAAAAGAAGGAAGGTATGTAGATGAGGATAAAGGTCTAGCTGACTGCCTCAATTAATATTTTTGTTCGGTATTTACAGCTGAAAATGAAGGAAAGGGGCCTCTGTTAAAAAAAAGGATAAATGAGTCATTTATTACATGTGAGTTTACAGAGGAAGAGGTTCTATTTCAACTGTCAAAAGTAAAGACAAATAAGTCAATGGGACCTGATGGAATACACCCAAAGCTATTAAAAGAGGTTAGTGGTGTACTAGAAAAACCATTAACAGATTTATTTAACCAATCATTGTTAACAGGAGTAGTCCCAGAAGATTGGAAGTTAGCGAATGTTGTGCCCATTCACAAGAAAGGTAATAGGGAGGAGTCGGGCAACCATAGGCTAGTAAGCCTTACTTCAGTAGTGGGGAAAGTGATGGAAACCATGTTAAAGGATAGGATTGTTGAACATCTAAAAAACACATGGATTTCAAGATCAGAGACAACATGGGTTTACTTCAGGGAGATCGTGCCAAACTAATCTTATTGATTTTTTTGATTGGGTAACTAAAATTATAGATCAGGGTGGTGCAGTAGACATTGCTTACCTAGATTTCAGTAAGGCTTTTGACACTGTTGCACATAGAAGGCTTATCAATAAACTGCAATCTTTGAGTTTGGATTCCAATATTGTTGAATGGGTAAGGCAGTGGCTGAGTGAGAGGCAACAGAGGGTTGTAGTCAATGGAGTATGTTCGAAGCTTGGGCTTTTCACCAGTGGGGTATCTCAGGGATCTGTACTTGGACCCATTCTATTTAATGTTTTTATTAGTGATATTACAGAAGGTCTTGATGGTAAGGTATGTCTTTTTGCTGATGATACTAAGATATGTAACAGGGTTGATGTTCCAGGAGGGATAAGCCAAATGGTAAATGATTTAGGTAAACTAGAAAAATGGTCAGAGTTGTGGCAACTGACATTTAATGTGGATAAGTGCAAGATAATGCATCTTGGACGTAAAAACCCAAGGGCAGAGTACAGAATATTTGATAGAGTCCTAACCTCAACATCTGAGGAAAGGGATTTAGGGGTGATTATTTCTGATGACTTAAAGGTAGGCAGACAATGTAATAGAGCAGCAGGAAATGCTAGCAGAATGCTTGGTTGTATAGGGAGAGGTATTAGCAGTAGAAAGAGGGAAGTGCTCATGCCATTGTACAGAACACTGGTGAGACCTCACTTGGAGTACTGTACACAGTACTGGAGACCATATCTTCAGAAGGATATTGATACCTTAGAGAGAGTTCAAAGAAGGGCTACTAAACTGGTTCATGGATTGCAGGATAAAACTTACCAGGAAAGGTTAAAGGATCTTAACATGTATAGCTTGGTGGAAAGACGAGACAGGGGGGATATGATAGAAACATTTAAATACATAAAGGGAATCAACACAGTAAAGGAGGAGACTATATTTAAAAGAAGAAAAACTACCACAACCAGAGGACATAGTCTAAAATTAGAGGGACAAAGGTTTAAAAATAATATCAGGAAGTATTACTTTACTGAGAGGGTAGTGGATGCATGGAATAGCCTTCCAGCTGAAGTGGTAGAGGTTAACACAGTAAAGGAGTTTAAGCATGCGTGGGATAGGCATAAGGCTATCCTAACTATCTGATAATGCCAGGGACTAATGAAAGTATTTAGAAAACTGGGCAGACTAGATGGGCCGAATGGTTCTTATCTGCCGTCACATTCTATGTTTCTATGTTTCTATGGTACATTAAGTCCGGCCATTCTAAGGTCCAATTAGACGTTATCCTTAGTCCTAGGTGTCATACTATTCTGTGTGCTGGATCAACTGTAATCCTGACATAAATATGGGCTTGAACAAGTGATGTGCATGAGCAAAAAGTTTGGTTCGCCACTTCGGCAATTCAACACTTTGGTTCGGTTCGGCACTTCCGAAATTCTGGACTTTGGCAATTCGGCACTTTGGCAATTCGGATATTCCCTAACCCCTAAACCCTAACACTACCCCTATCCTGCGTGGGGGAAAAGATCCTTGCACCAACAATGCAAAAAGGAAAAATATAGCGCAGATGAAGAAAAATATTGATACAAAAAGGACCAGTTGTCAATATTGTATGTCTGGCAGTGTGCATTTAAGTGCATCGTGGAACATTGTATGTGTATGGCAGTTTTTCTGGGTGTATTTTTGTGTCACAAGGAATTTGTATCTAGATGGGGGGCAGCTAATTTTGCTTAAGCGACCCCAAGACTTTTGATGGCAGCTCCGTGTAAGAATGTGTATGTATATTTGTGTAGTAGCATGTGTTTTATATATATTTAGGTTGTTTTTTTTTGTGGGATAGGTAAATATGACCCTGTTTCGGCTGTAGATGTGGGAGCCATGATTGCGTGGCTCTTACGCTGGTATATTGTGTGGTGGGTAATGCGCTCATGTTATCTCTGTGAGAGCAATACCATTTGGGAAATGTAGAAGGTGAGAGTACGACAAATGTTTCTGCGTGGGGAAAAAAATCCCTGCACCAACAGTGCAAAAAGGAAAAATATAGCGCAGATGAAGAAAAATATTGATACGAACAGGTAGCTCGACAAAATGTTGACAATTGGTCATTTAAATTTAGGAATAAATTAACATAATATAAAAAATTGTGGTAAGCAACAACTCCCTTTTAAATGCCCTGAAACACATGAGAAGTGTCGGGAAATCAGGTTCAATCATGTTGTCATTCTGCACTTTCCCACAAACCACCCA
This sequence comes from Pelobates fuscus, assembly GCF_036172605.1. Lineage (NCBI taxonomy): Eukaryota > Metazoa > Chordata > Amphibia > Anura > Pelobatidae > Pelobates > Pelobates fuscus. The sequence goes on along the minus strand of NC_086322.1, from coordinate 45,273,275 downwards.
ATGCCAAGTAACAGAGCTGGTTTGTTTAGTGTTTCGGAGAACTAAGAGACTTGGCAAGTCTGCCTCAGCACCTCTGAACTATGTTTCTAAGGATACTTCAGTCTGAAAAGCATACTGTATTAGATTTGGAGATTTGTTACAGTCAGAATTGCAATTTGTCTGAATTTGAGTGATAGGTTAACCAGTCGAATTCTCAAACTCTGAATGTACCAGAATTATAACCAAACGAGCTGCGTAACGTCAAACATGTTCGTTCTGAGATTCCGAATTTCACCCATAGCTCCAAAAAACTAGATGATTGATGGGAGAAAAGATGATTGATGGCTAGCGGACACTCACTAAATGTGAATATTTTTTTTTTTTTTTTTTTAATAAATCTTTATTAGACAAACATTTTTTCATTTTTTTGACATACATCAAATATGCAGGAATTAATACTTAGCATATATGCACATCTGTCCAATAAATACATGGATCTTTTATGTTTAACATGCATAACACACAAATAGTAGTCGCGTATTCACTCATAATCCGGCATATCAGTACTAACATACCAACAAAAACAACAGTAACAACAATAAGGCACAACAGAAACAAAAAAAAAAAAACAACAAAAAAAAAAAAAAAAAACATCCACCAGCTCAGAGCACATAATCAAAATATGTTCTTTTCCACCTATAGTGGGGTTATTGACTTCTATTTTCAATTCAAGCGATCTTTCTCTATTTCAACAGAAATCTATATATCTCGTATAAATCGCATTGAAAGATAACCATCTATGGGGTATTTATCCAAATAGTGAACTGTAATTATCTAACCATTCCCTATACCAATTATTTTTTCTAGAAGTAGCATTCGCGTTTTTGATCATTTCATATTCCATTGATATTTGATGCCTTACTTGTTCTATCAGTGATCGTTTATTAAACGGCTTGGATATTTTCCAATTTCTCGCAATAATAATTTTAACAGCGACTAAACAATGGATAGCCAGACATATCTCTTTTTGAGAATCAAAAGGCAAATTCAAATGTATAAGAGCCGAAGCGGCATTCTCCGGAATTCTATCTACGGACATAGATGTAAAAATATTGAAGGCCCAGGACCAAAGAACTTTAACAACTGGACATGACCACCAGATATGTATGTAGGTGCCTAAATGGCTTCCACATCTCCAACAAGTTGGCTCGACAGAATGAAACATTTTGGCTACTCTAACAGGTGTATAATACCATCTGTAGAGAACTTTGAAGTGGCATTCTGACAGGTTTAAACAGTGGATATATTTATTTACCCGCGTTAAAGAGGAGTTCCAGTCATCTATCGAAATTTGCACTTTCAAGTCTAGTTCCCACGTCTTGATCACTCTATAGGGAGACTCCTTAAGGGATTCCAACATTGCTGAGGCAGCAGACATGCTCTTTTTAATAGGTTGCAACTTAAACATAAATTCCAAATTTTTAGCAAAAATGGACGTCGATTTGAGCACGTTTTTGTGTATAAAGTTTTTTATCCGCAAATATGTGAAAATTTCTCTAGATGGAATGTGAAAAGTATCTTTTAAGGACTGAAATGACAAAATGTTATCGCCTTGCATAATTTGTAATATCTTAATTTTATCTGCATTAGCCCAGTTCTTTAAAGAAAAATCTATTATAAGGCTTTGCAGTATATCTAGTGTACATGTCTTGGGTATCTTATTCATTAGGCCTAGTTTTTTCTTAATTTTTATCCACTCTTCCAAAATTTGAAATAATATCGTAGATTTCTTGAACATATTGGTTAAAGAATTATTTGTAACTGTCCACATCGCGAATTGCAATGTGTCAGTTTGCACCATTTCAGACTCTAAAATATACATGTCTAATAATATTTGCGTAATAACTATAGGTAATACTAGGGTAATTTAGTCCACCTTTAGACAATTTTTTGGTTAAGATTTTTTGAGCAATTCTGGGTTTTTTATTATTCCAAATAAAATTGTTAAAACTGGCTTGGATCATAGCCAACCAAGGCCCCGGTATTTTGAGTGGCATCATAGAGAACATAAATAGCCATTTAGGCAAAATGTATGAATTAATAATATTAATTTTACCTTGCCAGGAAGTTTCTAAATTTTTCCATCTTTTAAGTTTGAAATTCATCTTTCTCATGAAAAACATTGTATTCCTCTCCATTATGTCTGTCACATTGGCGGTTATGAGGAGTCCCAGATAGTTTAATTCCACATCAGTCCATATAAATTTATAAGAATGGGTTAAGATGTTTACCATATCACTATCGAAATTCAAAAACATTGCTGTGGTTTTAGTTACATTTAATTTAAAGTTCGACAAATTGGAGTACCTTTTAATTTCCTTCATTAGCGTTTTTAAAGAGGACTCTGGAGATGTAAGAGTGAGTAACGCATCATCCGCGTATAATGATATCTTAATCTCCATCAAGTTCGTTTGGACACCTTGGATTAGGGGATTATTCCTAATATTAATTGCCAAAGGCTCGATAGACAATATATACAGCAGGGGGGAGAGAGGACAACCCTGTCGTGTACCATTTTTGAGTGCAAACCACCCTGCCGTAATATTTGGACCCACCGTTCTAGCAGTGGGGGAGGAGTATAGGGCCATAATGGCGTTATGTATCCAGCCCTTGAACCCAAAAGCGATAAGGAGTTCACTGAGGTAGCCCCACCCGACCCTGTCGAAAGCTTTCTCAGCATCCAACGACAGGGCCAGGAAGGGCCTCCCATTTCTATTAGCCCAGTCCAAAGTATTGATTATTCTCCTAATATTGGTGGATACTTGCCTACCCGGCACAAACCCTATCTGATCTGGATGGATCAGCGTCGCAACAATAGACTTAATTCTATCCGCGATAATGGCCGCGTAGATCTTCATGTCCACATTAATCAAGGCTATAGGTCTATAGTTACTAGGATTGTGACTGGGTTTATCAGGTTTCAGTATCGGAACAATATTGGCCTGTAGTAATTCAGTTGGAAAAGATTTATTTAGAGCTATTTGATTAAACATTTCTGTTAGAGGATTAATTAATAGGGACTGCATTTGTTTATAATATTTATTCGTGAAGCCATCGGGGCCCGGAGTTTTGTTAGTAGGAAGTCTATTTATTTGAAATTTGACTTCATCAGCCGAGATGATCCTATTTAACATTAGTAGATCCTGCGGTGTAACTTTTGGGATCTGGGTTTCGGCAAGATAGTTTTGTATATCTTTTTGATTGGGCGACAATTTAAGATTATACAGATCTTCATAGAATTGATTAAATCTGTCCCCTATTTCAGCCGGTGTCGAATAGATCTTTTGGCCATCCGTCAGTTGTTCCACCCTGTTTTTTGCATACTGATTTCGTAGTCTTTTAGATAAGTTCTTATTGGCTCTATTACCAGTATAGTAATTTTTTAGTCTTAGTTTATGGATATTTAATTGAATTTTTTGTTCCACTTTAAGATTAATTTGTTTTTGTAGCCCATTTAACCTAGTTTTTGTTTCTGCGGCAGGATTTTGTTTGTTTAGTTTAGATAAATTATAAAACTCAATATATAAATCAGTTAGGGTCTTCCCGTTTTTGGACCTCATTATATGTGCTAATTTAATTAGGTAGCCACGCATAACTGATTTGTGAGTGCACCAATTATTTGCAGGCGAAGTATCGGATGAGTTGTTTTCTAACCAAAAGAATTTTAATAATTGGGTTATTTCTTCCTTGTTCTTCGGGTCATTTATGAGGGCGTCATTCAATCTCCAAGTATTATACCCCCTTGTGGATTTGTTACCAAAGTCTAGTAAAATAAGGCTATGATCCGACCATAGACTCTCCTTAATTTCGCTTGATTTGCATAAGGGTATCACATTAGCCTCTAATAAACAAAAATCAATACGAGCGTATGAACCATGCACGCACGATTGATGGGAATAGTCTTTATCCGTTGGATGTAATAATCTCCATATGTCATGAAGGTTATATTGTTTACAAATATTTTTTAATTTCTTAGATTGTTTGGCAGTTCTTTTATCATTTGTAGTAGCAGAGATATAGGTTTTATCCATTATGGGATCTCCCACACAGTTAAAATCTCCTGCTATTATTAAATACCCCTTAGCTACTTTGTCCACTCTATCCATTATTGATGCAAATTTTGACATAGGGTCAACATTCGGTAAATAAACATTTACTAAGGTATAGATCTTTTTATCCATTACGCATACAATAATTATATATCTGGCTTCTTGGTCTAGTTCAATATATTCAATTACCAATTCAATATTACTATTGAAGACGACTGCAACTCCTCTTTTTTTCTTGTCTCTTAAAGAAGCGTGTACAATATTGGTAAATTTAGCCCCGCCCCATCTTTGTTTAAGATCTTGCAACCAGTGAGTTTCCTGTAAGAATGCCACTTGAATGTTATGTTCACTAAGGGTATCATATAATCTACTCCTTTTTTTGTTCGTGTTTAAACCTTGAACATTTAAAGATAAAAATTTTAACATCTGTGTCTATCAGAAAATTAAACAGGTGTAATTATATTCAAACCCCCAGTCACCCCTCATAGGAGTACTCTTGTCATTTTTTGCCATTCCTTTATCCATGAATTCAAAAGCTCTGAGCGTGGGATAACATAAACAAACATAATAGAAAAAAAAAACCAACCAAAAAACAGACAACAAAAAACTCCATCACATTAAAATTGGATCGAAAAAGATCCAACATGGTCATCCAACATACAGCTAGATTTAGAAAGAAGGTGATTCTTTCTGCTCTATTTTAACCGTAGATTTCCGATAGTAATAGAAATCAACGTCAACAATGTAGTATAACTACACCAAGAGGGGCGAGCCTACCACCGGGCCCAGAAAAAAACGCCTTAGAGAAAACCACTTTATCGCATCGGAGGGGAGAAAGAGAGAAAAAAAAAAAAAAAAAAAAAAAAATTTCCCTTTCAGGACATAAATCATTTATATCGTTTAAACCAAATCAACTTCTCACATTAATATATTAATGAGACAACATCATATCAGCTATTAAAAATATATATACACTGTGTTTTTTTCTTTGCATTATATCATTGTTTCAGTGTGTATCTAAGTATACCCCTTCTTATTGGTCTACAGAAAATTGCCCTCCTAGTGCAAGTATATGTGGTAACAATTTATGTGATATAATACTACCCTAGCAACAATTTCCAATCCTATCCCATTTACCGAAAATTATATCCCCATGTAGATTTATATTTTATCAATGTACCTCACTGAGGTCTTTTCTTATTTCTCACTACTGTGTCTCTTTGTTGTTTTAAGTTATATCCTTTTTCCATGTATCTTTAAACCCATGTGTGTCATTATATTTGTGTTACTCCCGTATTTGAGTGCCGTTCTAAATTAAATTATGATACAGCAATTATTACTATACAAACATTTTGGTCAAGTTCTTGTCAAATTGTTTACCATCGCCTTAGTGTTAAAACCCATATTACCGGCTATTGTTTATAATAGCCCTTTCATTAGGAGCCCTTTCCATATACTCCTCAGAACGTGAAAAAATCTTTACTACTTAACACTTGTTAGGTCAGAATTAATGCTCACCTAACAATTATAGGGGTTATTTCTGATATATTCCCATTATCTCAACCAGAAACCACCTACATATCCTTAACACCATATCCTATTACACCCAAGAGAAAAAAAAAAAAAAAAAAAAAAAAAAATTCCCTTTAAGGACATAAATCATTTATATCATTTAAACCAAATCGACTTCTCACATTAATATATTAATGAGACTACATCATATCTTCTATTTGAAGTATATATACACTGTGTTTTTTTTCTTTGCATTATATCGTTTTTTCAATGTGTATCTAAGTATACCCCTTCTTATTGGTCTACAGAAATTGACCTCCTAGTGCAAGTATATGTGATAACAACTTATGTGATATAAACCTACCCTAGCAACAATTTCCAATCCTGTCCCATTTACCGAAAATTATATCCCCGTGTGGATTTTTATTTTATCAATGTACCTCACTGAGGTCTATTCTTATTTCTCACTACTGTATCTCTGTATTATCTTAATTTGTATCCTTTTTCCGTGTATCTTTAAACCCGTGTATATCATTATATTTGTGTTACTCCCATATTTGAGTCGAACCTTGCTGTGAAATAGTGTCGTTCTAGATTAAATTGAATTATGATACAGCAATTATTACTATACATACATTTTGGTCAAATTCTTGTCAACTTATTTACCATCGCCTTAGTGTTAAACCCATATTACTGGCTATTGTTTGCAATAGCCCTTTCATTAGGAGCCCTTTCCATAACTCGTCACAACGTGAAAAAATCTTTACTACTTAACACTTGTTAGGTCAGAATTAATGCTCGCCTAACAATTATAGGGGTTATTTCTGATATATTCCCCTTATCTCAACCAAAGACCAGCTGCATATCCTTGACGCCATGTCCTATTGCACCCGAGAGAAGGAAAAAAAAAAAAAAAAAAAAAAAAAAAGAATTCCCTTTCCCCTTCTTTCCTTATAATATCAGATACTAGCCCTGGCCCCTGACTCCGCTATTTACAAAGTCAATTTGTTCGCTTTCAGCCAGTCCAGCAGTTTGGTATTTGACTCAAATACCTCTCTTTTCCCTTCAAACGACAGGCTTATTTTGGGCGGATAAAGCCACCTATATTTTATCTCATGACGTCTGAGAACTTGAATTGCTGGATTAAACATTTTCCTTTTTGCTCTCGTCTCGAAGGATAAGTCCTGGAATACTTTTACGATTTGAAAACTGCCCGAGGTTGGGTGATTCTCTCTTACGGCTTTCCACACTTTTTCTTTATAGTCGTCTGTATTAAAACATGCAATGATATCTCGCGGCGCGTCGTTCTGGATGGATTGAGGTTTGAAAATTCTGTGGCACCGTTCTATTAAGTGATTATGTGAATTACACTCCACCCCCAGCGCAGAAAAATATTCCATCAGGGTTTGTCTCACCTCTTCTGGTCTTCCCTTTTCTGCTATATTTCTAAAACGCAGATTTTTACGTCTAGACCGGTCTTCGATAGCGTTCAATTTAGACTCCAGGTCCAAAATCTTATGATTGGCCGTTTGGCAGTCTTCAGCTAGATTTTGTACATTAAATTCCAGCTCTTTAATTTGGTCCTCAAACTTGTCTATCTTTGCCGCAAGTACATTTATTTCTTGTTTAATTTCTGATTTTATTTCTGTGGCTGTTGTAGCCAACTCCATTTTGATCTGTTGCAAGTTGTCCTTTAAGGTAGACCAAAAAAAAGTGATTGTTAACGGCTCTTTATTGGTCTCCGTATCCAAGCATTCCACGCTAACGTCTGTGTCATTCATCATCTGTTTGGAGTTTTTATGTTGGGGAGAGAAGTAAGTTGATAGAGATTTATCTTGCGTTGTATCTTTTTTGTCCTTCCTCAAGGAGGATTTTGTGTCATGTGTCTTTTTAGCAGCCATATTCAGGAGGCACTTAAGGTCATATACAGTATATAATACTATACAATTGCTTCCAATATTTGTTGAATTTGATGAATATTAGGTGGATTATATTTAGCAGTAATATATTTAGCAGATATATTGCCACTTGATATTTTTACAAATCCTTCGGATGCAAGGGATCGAGAGAAGAAAAAAAAAAAAAAAAAAATCCACATCCACTATATTGGTCCCAAGGTGCAATTTTAATGTTCTGTACTGTGTATTTCACGGTTTAAACATATTATGCTCATATTGTGCACTCATGATAAATTATACCCTTGGGACAACTTTTAGCATTAGGTTGTAGCCCTTTCCTCTTTTCTTTCTCTTTCTCTGTCCCTCTAATAGTTCAGTTACAGAATATGGTCGGACTAGGCATTATTAAAGGCATTGAAGGCATTATTAAAGGCTTCAGACTTCTGGGTTCAGGCTATTTTACCATGCAGAGGCAGAATACGCTGAAAATTTTAGTCTTCACATACCACACAACAAGTTGAAACAGCACAGCGGGTGATATATATTACCGCACTGAAGCGTCGTTGGGACTCCGATTATTTCAATTTTCAGCGTGGCTGTTGTTTTAGGGGCTGAACCACTTGGGTCCGGGCATCCGGCGTGTGTATAAGGCTGTCGTCTCTATCCACATTCAGGGCTGCAGATGGTCGGACTGTCGCCTATAGAGTTTCGGATTACTGCAGTGCGCAGTTCTAAGTCCCCCCTTTGAGTATTACCAAATTCCTGGCATGCGATTTGAAAAGCCAGTTGCTGGTATACGGTATGGAAGCTAGTAAAAACTTAATGGTGCTCGCGGTCGTCTCTCGCCGGGCGCGCCATTACATGGCAGACTGCCCCTCCTCCTCCGTCATCCCGCCGTCAGCACGCCTCCGCACGTCCGCACGTCATGACGCCCTCCAGTGTCCACTAAATGTGAATATTATTCACAGATCGAGTGAGGAGTGAGCAATAGAGGGGAAAAATTAGATGCAGTAAAAAAATATCTACATTTATATAATATATATATAGTATCTCACAAAAGTGAGTACACCCCTCTTATTTTTGTAAATATTTTACTATATCTTTTCATGTGACAACACTGAAAAAGTGACACTCTGATACAATGTAAAGTAGTAAGTGTACAGCCTGTATAACAGTGTAAATTTGCTGTCTCCTCAAAATAACTCAATACACAGCCATTAATGTCTAAACCGTTGGCAACAAAAGTGAGTACACCCCTATGTAGAAATTTCCAAATTGGGCCCAATTAGCCATATTCTCTCCCCGGTGTCATGTGACTTGTTCATGTTACAAGGTCTCAGGTGTGAATAGGGAGCGGGTGTGTTAAATTTGGTGTTATCGCGCTCATACATACTGGTCACTGGAAGTTCAACATTGCACCTCATGGAAAATAACTCTCTGAGGATCTGAAAAAAAGAATTGTTGCTCTACATAAAGATGGCCTAGGCTATAAGAAGATTGTCAAGACCCTGAAACTGAGCTGCAGCACGGTGGGCAAGACCATACAGCGGTTTCACAGGACAGGTTCCACTCAGAACAGGCCTTGCCATGGTCAACCAAAGAAGTTGAGTGCACATGCTCAGCGTCATATCCAGAGGTTGTCTTTGGGAAATAGATGTATGAGTGCTGCCAGCATTGCTTTAGAGGTTGAAGGGGTGGGGGGTCAGCGTGTCAGTGCTCAGACCATACGCCGCACACTGAATCAAATTGGTCTTCATGGCTGTCGTTCCAGAAGGAAGCCTCTTCTAAAGATGATGCACAAGAAAGCCCACAAACAGTTTGCTGAAGGCAAGCAGACTAAGGACATGGATTTCTGGAACCATGTCCTGTGGTCCAATGAGACCAAGATAAATGTATTTGGTTCAGATGGTGTCAAACGTGTGTGGCGGCAACCAGGTGAGGCGCACAAAGACAAGTGTTGTTGTGGGACATCGCACACTAAGTACCATGCCCACTGTATATTCCTATGTGGTTGCCTTGTATTTTGTGCCCCCAATGTGTATTGTATGATTTTGCCCTTGTTGAATATGTATTTTCCCTTGTATTTCACTTTTCAGCCACACGGGGGCGATCCGGTGCACAGACCAGACCACCCGGACCACCACGATATTCCATTTAGAATGTGTGGTTAGAATGTTCACACCTTGCTAACGAGGTGTGAAAACTACAGACAGCAAGGTAACGTGCATCACATGCTGCCCCTGGGTGGCTGCCGGTTCGCATAGCCGAACGCCACCAGGGGGCAGCATTTGTATACCAAACCAGCCTGCACGCCCTATCTTCGGTCCCCGTGTCTGGGACCGTCCTACCCGCTCTGAAAGGAGCTGTAATCATTGGTCCCCGGTCCCCTATCTGGGAGCTACGAGGCTAGGCTCGTGACTGCCCAGGAGAACGCTCACTCCGGCGGATGCCTGAGTGTGGGTATCCACTTGAGAGAGCGGCACCCACCAGCAGGGAATCCCTTGGGCTGTGAGTCGGTCTCACGGCCACAGGGTTCCTGCTGACCGCATGGAAGTCTGTGCCGACCAATGGGAGAAGAAGCACCCATTAAAACTGGGTTCGCGCCATTTTCCTGGTTGGTCGGCACAAGTAAAGCGCCGATTGGTCGCCACAGGGAGCGGGCGACCAATCAGAGAAGGAGCGCTTGTTCAAATGGGGTTTCACACCCTTTATTCTGATTGGGTGAAACCCCCCTTTGTCCCTGGGCACTGATTGGCTCGAATTGGTGCAATCGGCCTTTCAGCGAATTTGTGCAATCGGGTTTTGCGCCCTTTCCCCCCTCCTCCCCGAGCACCGATTGGTGCAGCCGAGTTTCGCGCCCTTCCTTCAGATTGGCGGCAAAACTCCTTCTTCCCCTGAACGCTGACTGACGCGAAGTTTGAATTCACCGGACTAAACAAGCAACACCATGGATCTCATTTTGGGGATGTACAGAGCCTTGGGCCCCAGACTTTCAACACTGATATCACCGGCTCTGTACATCCGATCGGCCCCCTTTTTGCAGGGATCCCTGATGGGACTCGGGGCTATCTAGCCATGTAAGTTATAATCCTGTAACCCCTTCCTTTCCAGGGGCGCTGAGCCCCAAAGTGTAACCCCCTGAATGTAATGTGATGTATAGTGTATCCCTGTGTACTGTTTGGTATCTCCTAAGGCGGGAGATGGCTATTTGTAACCCAGCCCCCTCCTGACTGGGACAAAGGGAAGTGTATTAGGTGGAATGGAGACCACCTGCGGGGGTCTGTGCATAAAAGAAGCCTGTATTCAATAAAGAGTGTGACTCATCCTGGTGAGAAGTCAGTGTTTAAACCTCCAAACTGTGTGTTGTCCTTTTACTGGAGGGAAGAAAGATTTTTTTTTTTTTTTTTAGACATTCTTTATTTATGAGAGATTTTTCAAGTTAGGAAGGGGTACAGAAAAAAGAAAAGGGAGGGGAGGGGTAGGGGAGACAAACATCAAATTGCAAAGGATGACATACATCGGCTCAGAATATCGAGCCCGGCATGGATACATAATCGAGTATAATGTTTCAGCAATGATAAAGTCACAAGCAGTGTACAGCGTGTCCGCCTAAGCGGGTTATAGTTAGTAATATGGGGCACCTTCCTCAGGTGTAAAATGTATTACAGGCGCGTCTATAGCTGTCAGATGAGTCAGAGGTTGGGTATAGGAGGGGGGGTGGCTAAGTCTGGGGACTAATCTCCGTCATAGGGATATGGATCGGGGTAGCAGGCGAGGGTATCAGGCGTCTCCTGGGGGGCCCGGAGTACGAGGTCAGGCCCGTCCCCGTGCAGTATAGGACGTCCAGGGGTACCATTGGAGGGCGCACTTGTCCGAGCGCTCCCGCAGGGACGCAGTTAGCATTTCCATCCCACGGATCTCCTCAACCTTGTCTACCCATTGCTTGTAAGTGGGTGCCGCCTGGCTTTTCCAAAGCAGCGGGATAAGGCTTTTCGCAGCAGAGAGCAGGTGTATTGTGAGGGATTTTTTGTACTGTTGAATGGGCATGGATGTGTGGTGGAGGAGCATTGCCAGAGGCAAGAATGGGAGGTCCGTGTCCGTGATTTCTTTAATTTTGTCGTGTATCATGTGCCAGTATGGAGCTATGCGTGTGCAAGACCACCAAATATGAAGGGTGGTGCCCAGAGCGGAGTGACATCTCCAGCAGTCGCCAGAGGTTGTACCATGCATGTGTCTGAGCACCTCAGGGGTTCTATACCAGCGCGTGAGTAATTTGTAGCTCATCTCCTGGTATTTGGAGCTAATGGAGCATTTGTGGGTTAGGAGAAAGACTTTGCCCCACTCCTGAGCAGTCAAGTGCACGCCCGTCTCCCGCTCCCACCTGTCCGTGAACCCCAGTGTGCCCTCATTGTCCGGTGTCAGTAGGCGTACGTAGAGGTGGGATACAGCGTGGTCAAGGTGTTTTCTGTCAGTGCACAATTGTTCGAAGTCGGTCAGTTGTCTGTGAATGTGGTCTTTGCCTTGAATGTTTGTGTAGTATGTCTTCACCTGGTGATAGTGGAACGCGTCTATCAGGGTCGGCTGCTGAATCGATACGACATCGGGTAACGGTTTAAGGGCCCTGTCTGCGATCCACTGATGCAGGTAGAGCCAGTCCGTCTGGTGAAAATTTCGCATTGCCGCGGGGGTGAGACCGTCCGCGAGAGACGGGTTATGTGTGATCGGGGTCAGTGGGTTAGGTGATGTGGTGAGCCTGTGCGTGAAGCGTAGTGAACACCATACCCTAAGGGTGGCGTCTATGAGGGGATTGTGGAGTCGGAGCTCGGAATACGTAAGGGAGCCAAGCCAGAGTCTAGCAGGGATCGTACCGCGAGATTGCTGTACCTCCATAGACACCCATCTCCTGGCACCCGTGTTCGCGTGCCAGTCCACCACCCTTTGTAGATGTGTGGCCTGGTAGTATCGTTGCACGGAAGGTAGTCCGGCCCCCCCTGCTGACTTTGGGCGTTCCAGGGTGGCTCTGCGAATGCGGGAAGCGGAGCGGTTCCATACAAAGCTACGGATGTCTCTGGCCAGTGCACGGAAGAACGTTTGTGGGATCGCGACAGGTAGTGTCGTGAAAAGATATAATAGTCTGGGGAGGACATTCATTTTCAGGGCTTGTATGCGGCCGAACCAGGTGAGATACATTGGGGACCAACGCAATAGGTCCTTTTGGATAGTAGCGAGTAGGGGAGGAAAGTTCATCGGGTAGAGTTGTGCGAGATCCCTCGGCAGCCAAGTGCCCAGGTACCGCAGTCTATCTGGTCGCCAAGAGAAGGCGAACTCTGAGCTCAACCGATCAACCAGCTCGGTGTTATCGAGGAGAGGTAGGGCCTCTGACTTGGACATATTTAATTTCAAGTTGGAAACTCGATGAAAGTCGCGGAACGCTTTGAGGAGGTTAGGGATGGAGATTAAGGGTTGCTCCAGGAAGAACAACATGTCATCGGCATAGGCGGCAAGTTTGTGTTCTTCCGCTTCCAGAGTCACCCCCGTAATACCCCCGTCCCGTCTGACCGCCTCCAGGAAAGGCTCTAGAGAGAGGGCAAACAGGAGGGGGGACAGGGGACAACCTTGCCGCGTGCCATTGCTGATGGGGAAAGGTTTCGTCAGTGCACCATTGACGCGAATGCGTGCTGTCGGGGTCGTGTACAAAGCCGCCACCCAGTTGCGCAGCTGTGGGCCAAATCTGAAGTGGTGGAGAGTGGACGCGAGGTATGACCAATCTACCCGGTCGAACGCCTTTTCGGCATCCGTCGATAACAGGACAACCTCGCGTTTCTTGGATTTAGCGATATGGATGACGTTAAGGGCCCGGATCGTGTCGTCACGGGCTTCCCTACCCGGGATAAACCCGACCTGGTCTGGGTGAATCAGATCCGGGAGGAGCGGGGAGATCCGCAGTGCAAGCGCTTTAGCAAAGAGCTTAAGGTCCGAGTTTAGGAGCGAGATCGGGCGGTAACTCGAGCAATTAGATGGGTCTTTACCTTCCTTGGGGATTATTGTGATGGTGGCGGCTAGCGTGTCTGTCGGGAACTGCCCTCCTTCGCGAATCGAATTCAGACCGGATAGAAGTTTAGGCAAGAGTGTGTCGCTAAAAGTGCGAAGGTATGAGACCGGTAATCCGTCCGGGCCCGGTGCTTTGTGAGGCTTCATGCACTTTAGAGCGCCTTTAAGTTCGTCAAGTGTCAGGGGTAGTTCTAGGTCCTCCGATTGTTCCTGGGTGAGCGTTTTGGCTATGTGCTGGGAGAGGTAGTCGGTGATTTGACGTTGGTGTGTCTGAGATGTTTGTCCGTGAGCGGTCTGTGTCTGGTTGTATAAGTCAGCGTAGTAGGTCTGAAAGGCTTCAAGAATGCCTCCTGGGAGTCGTGTGCTACGTTGGCCAGATGTGTTTATTTTATGAATGTGTTGCGTCCGTCTTTTCGTCTGGAGCATGCGTGCTAAAAGTCGACCACTCTTATTAGAGTGTTCATAAAAGTATCTGGCCGACTTCGACAGGGTGTGCAGCAGTCCCTGCGAAAGGTGGTCCCTAAGATCCCTCCTAGCCTCAGTCAGTTGTAGGTAGGTGTCGTCATCTAATGTCTGTTTGTGCTTGTTCTCCAAGTCAGTAACCCTGGTGGTGAGATTGGTGAAGTGCTTGTGTCTATCTCTCTTCCGTTGAGTGCAAATGGCGATGTAGTGGCCCCTCACAACACATTTGTGTGCCTCCCAGACCGTCAGGGGTGGTGTGTCAGGGTTTTCGTTAGTGTCGAAGTATTGTGTGAGCGTCTGATGTGTGGATGCGCGGGTGACAGGGTCAGTCAGTAGGGATGCGTTCAGTTTCCATTGCCTGTCCTTTGGTTTGTAAAGTGGGGAGCTCGTGCAGACTGTAACCGGGGCGTGGTCCGAGTGGGTCGTGATTCCAATGTGCGCGTCGCGTAGGAGGGAGAGGTATTCCTGGGGCATGAAAATATAGTCAATACGGCTGTAATGGCGGTGGACGTGTGAGAAGTGTGTGTAGTCTCTGTCATCGGGCTGTGCGGTTCTCCAGCAGTCTACTAGTCCTAAGTTGGTCAGAGCCCTAGTAGCTGTCCGCAAGCAGTGCGGCGGGAGCGTGCATGTTCCCCGTGACGTGTCCAGGAGTGGGTCAAGTGGCATATTCAGGTCACCAGCCACCAAAAGAAGCCCCTCCCTGAACCTGTTCAGCCTGTTTAAGGTGCGGGAAAGAAAGGTGTGCTGGCCGCGGTTAGGGGAGTATAAGCAAGCGAATGTGTACGTGTGGTCAGCTATCGTACCCTTGATAAAAATGTACCTGCCTCCCGGATCTCTTTGGGTCTCTACGTGGCAGAAGGGTGTGTTGTGTGCGAACAATATTGCTACGCCTGCTCTCTTAGAATCAGGGTGGTTGGCATAGTAAGCCAAGGGGAAACGTTTGTTTTCCAGTTTGGGAGCATTAGGACCCCGAAAGTGCGTCTCCTGCAGGAACGCCACGGACACCCTCTCCGCCCAAAGACGGCGGAGCAGGTGCGAACGTTTCTCCGGCTGGTTGAGGCCCCCAGTATTATTGGACCAGTATTTAAGCAGGGCCGGGCCGAATCCCGCTCCGGCCCCCACACGGTGGACGCCTGGGGGATGGGAGTACGCCATCTAGTAAGGGGGGGGGGGGGAGGGGGGGGGAGGGGGAGTGAATGCAACGTGTGAACCTTGACCGGTTGACAGCGTTCAGGAGACTGTGGGTCTGGAAAGTCTCGTAGAACTACGGTCTTATTTACAAAAAAGTTCAGTTGCGTGAGGTGCGGGGAAGGCCACCCACGGAGTCTGTGTCACGTGAGGGGATGTAATCGGCACCCATGTCCCTCGGCTCCCAATCCGCCGCGGGAGATGGCTGTCTAGATCTCTGCGTGTCCAGGGGAGTGGGGGGGGGGAGAAGAAGGGGGGGTTGCAGTCCGTCGTCAACGTAGGGGCATCTGTCAGCACCGTGGGTTTACGTCTCTGTCCATAGGGCGGGCGGAGGGGGAAGGCAAAGCGGGGGTGGGGGGGGGGAGGGGAAGGGGGCTGGCCCCCAGGGCAGGCCTGCGGGGAGTGGTAGTCAGAGCCGTGTGTCATTCAAAGATACGGTTAATACAGCACAGTGTAACACAATACAATGTAGGACAACACATGTGAGCAGAACGTTATATTCTCAACATCGGTCTTTTAGCCCAAGTCATCAGCAAAACCATAACAGGGTTCGGGAAACCTCAAACATTTTTCTACACAAATATAACAAGCACAGGGTATGGGTCTCTTGGGTGTGCGTATGGTACTAGGTTTACGGAGAATAACTATATGAGTGTTGGCCCACAGTACTTATAGTAGGCGGTGTGCCTTGCTTCCCATTAGGGCCCTGCTGCGCGTGCCTGAGGCATAGCGGGAACCTGGAAATGGGGCGCGACACGTGTGTACAGGGCGCTCAGGTGGATTATGGCAGTAAAAAGGGGGGGAGGGGGTCGCCACGTGCGGCACCAAGCGATGTAGCATGTAGCTGGATAAGAAGCGAGAGCAGTGCAGTACCAGCCCCAGTAGCATATGATGCCGCAGGCGGCACGTGTGGTATAGTTTAGGCGTATCGGCTATATAGAAAGGGCATATGAATGGCGGTAGTGTACCCATTACGCAAGGGAGACCAGCACCCGTCACCCCGGCCCACGTGCGAGCTATCCTATTATACAGGGAGTGGCCGTGCAGTAGCGCAGCAGGGGGTGACAGCATAGTAGGCGTATTCAGGAACAACGTAAGTCATGGAAAACGCAACGGCACCCATGTCAACTTTGAAATACACGTTATTAATTAAACATTTTCGAGATAAAGCATCACAAACCGTTAGACATACAAGTACAACAGTCCAGTTATCGAAGCCTCCCTGGGGAACGTGTGAATGGAGGCAAAGGAAGTGGTCAACAATATAAGTACAATTTAACACGACCTACATCGGGCAGTGTGGTGCCGCACCTACGTCAGCTGTTTAATCCTCGCTAGGTGGGCGGCAAGTACTGGGGCATTAAGTGCCGCGGGCTAAACACCACGACATCTCTAAGACGGGAAGCAATGGGGCGGGTCAACATGTGGAATACAGTGCAATGCATTACAAGATATATGAACCAGTAAGGTGGCACGTTAATTATCGTTAGCTATGGGATATGTGCCAGGGGTGTTGTCTGAAAACAAGTTAAGCATGTCATGGGAAAACAAAGTTGAAAACAATGGATATAGGCAAGAAGCATTACATGTGAGGAGTCGTACCTCAATACCTTGCCCCCTGAGTGTGTCAACCTGCCAGGCCCGGGTGCGAATAAGAGCCAGCACTACATGAGGTTGGGCAGCCCAAACCCGCCTCCCAAACAGTTCAACGCATCACAGCCCACCCAGTACTGTCCGTGACCCCCCAAAAAAAAAAAAACCCCCCCCCACCCAAAGTGCAGCTCTAAGTCTTAAGCCCTGCAATGAGCTAGTGATAGTGTCCCACTAACCTGCGGTCAACTTCACAGTGTCCACCTAGTACAAGATGAGGTCGGCAATCAGCAAAGTCAGAGGGACAGGTGTGGTACCTTTATGAGGGCTAGGTAGCGTAGGGTGAGGTCCATGGTTCCAGGCAAAGGTGGTCGGTAGTGGCGTCACCGGGTGTTATTCTTCTGGGCCGGCAGGGCCTCCACGTCGTTGCGGAAGGGGGGCAAAACGATCGCCCGACAGGTTCTCGGCCGCTGGGTGGGGTCCAATCGGACGTGCAGGTGGATACTCAAGAATCCAGTTAGGAACGTGGACATGTGGCAGTCCAGCGGACTGGAGGAATCTGGCGACGTCGTTGGGCCAGCGCAGTGAGTGCCAACGGTTCTCGATCTTGGCTTGTAGGCTGAATGGGAAGCCCCATTTATAGGGAATCCGCTTCTCCGTTAGCATGGTCGTGAGCGGTTTCAGCGCTCTGCGGGCATCTAGCGTGAGAGGCGACAGGTCTTGGAAGAGCATGACCTGGGAGTCCATATATGTGAGCGTGCGTCGGGTCCTGGCCGCTCTCATTATGGCGTCCTTGAGTTGGAACGAAGTGAGGCAGCAAATCAGGTCCCTGGGCTGGCCATCTCTTCTAGGGCCTCGGAGCGCTCTATGTGCGCGTTCCATGGAAATATCAGGGGGAGCGTCTTCTCCTAGCAGGTACGAGAAAAGGCCCGTCAGCAGTTCCCGTGGGGACTCATTGTCGGCTTCAGGGAGGCCCCGTACTCGTATGTTATTGCGGCGGCCTCTGTTGTCCAGGTCCTCGACCTGTCTGCGCATCTCAAGAAGTATATTCCCCTGTCTCGCCGTAGCTAGGTCTGTGGCCTGCTGGTATTGCACAGTTTGGAGGCGAGTCTCTTCCAGGTCATCCACCCTCCGCTCCAGGGCCGTCAGGTCCCTGCGCACCGCGGCTACCTCTTCCCGGATGACGGTACGCAGCTCCGCGACCAGGGCCGTCTTGTCACTTCGTGTGAGCATGTTGGCCGATATAGCCGCTATGTCCATCGACATTTGGGATAGCGCCGCTGCACCGGGTGTGTCACTCGCGGAGCCCGCCAGGCTGCTGGTGCTCGGGGAGGTGGGCGCCATCTTGTCCGTGCCGCGTGTATCTCTGAGGTGCTGAGGTGTGGACAGAAATTCGTCCATCGGACCGGGTCTAAGGGTGGTGTGGGGTGTAGGAGGAGGTCTCGGGGTCGTCATACGTTTGGTTCTCCCCATGTGGACCGCAAATTTCGCTCAGGGTCTGGGTTTAGGCGGATCGGGGCCCGGGAGCAAGTGCAGCGTGCGACCTACTCCATGTGCAGTCAAGCCACGCCCGGAGGGAAGAAAGATTTAACCCCTGTGTCTACTGTTCCAGCTTACAGGTTGTGAAGATTTAACCCCTGTGTCTGCTGTTCCAGCTTACAGGGAGAGAAGATTTAACCCCTGGGTCTGCTGTTCCAGCTAGCAGGGGATGAAAATTGGGGGAAAGTCCTGGTAAGGACTAAGAGCTTCCAGGGCTGAGTGTCGTCTGCCTGGGAACAAGATACGAAGAACTCGGCCTGCTACAAGTGTGTCTTGCCTATCATTTCATTTTTTTCCCCTAGATTGATGTACACTATCTACATCTCAGGTGTTAAATAAATGTTAAGCAATTAACCCCTTAATGACACAACTTCTGGAATAAAAGGGAATCATGATGGAATATTTCCGTCATGTGTCCTTAACCTCTTAAAACCAGAGGGCGGACGTGTTTCCGGTCTCCACAGCCCAGGTCATCTCCTGCTTTATCAATAAAGAGATCCTGTGTTATATTATAGCATTAGATTACATTATATCAGCATCATATTATATCATTATTATATTATACCATTATTATATTATAGCATCATTATATTATATCATTATTATATTATAACATTATTATATTATATCATTAATAATATTATACCAAGCAGTCGCACTAAACTGGAGCTCCGAGACCCACAAGGGAAAAACGAAGAAAAAAACCCAAACGGCATACCCCCCAAAGCAAAACCAAGACCCCCTACGTGTCCCCAACGATATGGGACGAAAAACAAAGAAAATTACCGCAGAAAAACCCACCACCGGACTTACAATAGGAGACATGTGGAGGCAAGCGCGTGGCGCCAGCGGGCCCAACATGGCGGCGCTCCACGGAGGCTGCTCGGACTTCTCCGATGACATGTCGGGAGAAGATTACTCATCTGCTCCAGCACCGAGAATGCCCTCACAGCCCGATAAACCCGCACCGGACTCCACCCCGGTAACTACGCTAATCCTGAAAAAACTACTCGCAGACCTACAGACTAGCCTGCAGAAAGACATCATGGCGCTGAGAGGAGACCTGAGGGGTCTGACAACTCGCATAGACACCCTCGAAAACGCCTCCACAAATAACTCCCGAGATATTGGGGAGCTCCAAAAGACTGTGAGTGACCTGCAGCTACAACAACGGAACACGGCACACCGCATGGCGGAACAGGAGGACGCCAGGAGGCGCAACAACCTTAAGCTGAGGGGGATATCTGAGGCGATACCTGATGCGGCATTACCACAGCTCATCAAACGCCTACTCACGAGTATATTGCCGCCTACCCAAGCCGACAGGATTAGCCCTGAGCACCTCTTTAGGGTCCCCATCCCGCCCAAAGCGCCAAACACAGCCACCAGGGATGTGATTGTAACCTTCCGTACAAGACAAGACGGCAACCCTCATTGCCCTGCGGGGAAAAACGCAGCTCCAATTTGAGGACATGTCACTGCACTTTTTTGCGGACCTCTCTAGCGACACCCTGGCGTGGCGGCGATCCCTTAGACCGCTCACCACACTCCTACGACAACACGACCTCCGATATCGATGGCGGCCCAACCACACACTGGCTGTTCACCAGGGGACGAACTCCCACCAGATCCGAGACATAAGCGAAGCAACACAGCTGCTGCAGGCCTTGAGCTTACCGCGAGAATCTCTTCCACCGTTGAACCAGCAGAACGCATCGCCCCCACACCACTCCTGGGATCCGTCTCGAATAACCCCCTTTGTGCCACAGGTACTAACACCCGACCCCTATGCTACAGTCACCACATGAACGATGACTGGAAGATATTTCCCCAACCGGGATGCAGTGACTGCTACCACATGGATAAGCAGACGGCCTAACATAGGCCCTATTATTGCCTACTGACTTTTTATCTTGTTTTTACTTTTCGTTCCTTCTCACAAACGCTCAGTTATATTGTTTAGTCAGGTTACTACTGGGAATGTTGTGCGCTATATATATGTTCGAATTATGTCCGGCCTATGTTCCCGAGCAGTTTATTGTTTTTTTTTTGTTTGTTTTTATTTTTCTTATAGCAGAGTCTACAATTTATGTTTAACTCACTTTGTACTAATGTGTCTCACAAATGCCTAAGCAACCATTTTAAGCGCAGCACACTCCCTTGCCTTCATGTTTTAAAACAAAATGTACGACTACCTCGAAGACCCAGCTTGTTGCCAACCATATATTGGCCTAATATATTAGCCTAATATTAGCCTATTTTTCTTATAGCAGAGTCTACAATTTATGTTTAACTCACTTTGTACTAATGCGTCTCACAAATGCCTAAGCAACCATTTTACGCGCAGCACACTCCCTTGCCTTCATGTTTTAAAACAAAATGTACGACTACCTCGAAGACCCAGCGTGTTGCCAACCATATATTAGCCTAATCGCATGTATTGCCTAGCGGGTCATCCCACATCTAACTGTTATATAAACAAGCCTATTCATATGCTACCCAGTCTCCATAATATTCACAGTAAAGTACTAACCAACTTGTTATTCTATACTTTGTTAATAACCCTCTTTACACAGGAATTCAGGGCAAATAGCGAACTTTTGGTTGTTGTCTTCATGTCTTGAATTGTTAACAATGTATTGTCTATTTTTCGTCCGGAGCATTGTCCCACGTAGTTGCACTTAACCACCCCTGAGTACTGGGTCACCAGCAACTCAGTAGGGGGACCTAGCCTGAAATCAGGGTCTTACTGTTAACTCTGCACCTCTTATACCAACTGTGCCTCTGCACAGACACTTAACATGATAGGGGGCACGGATGGGTGTTAATAGATGACCTCCGCATAGGCATATAGGCCCATACGCAACAGCCCTCTTGTCTGCCCGTTTCCCCCCTCCCGGGGTCTGCCCAATTCCCATTAAGAGCATCCAGCAGTAGCTCCCGACGTTCACATAATGGCTATGAATCCCCACCCTGCCCTGGGCACTAACCCGGCAGGTCCCGCTAGGATGCCCCTTGTGGGCATAATCCTCATGATTGACCCTCCCCGCATACTTCTGCAGTGCATATATGGGCGACCCACTAGTTGGCCAACATGTGTAGTTCACTATTACACGTAACCCAAAACGTGTGCCCTAAGCCTAAAATATCCCTGACCCAGGCAGATAGGCATTCTAAACGCATACCAGACAACAACTGTTAGTTTATATGCCGGTTTATAAGGAGTATCCTGTTATATGCTTCTCTTGTCGCTAACGAGATTCAACCCTGTTGCCTTTTCTATTCAAAGAGTGCAGTAAATCTTGTTATATTTTTACATGTCTACTACTTGTTATGCCATGTATAAATCCTGTCTTGTGTAATCAACTCTGCACTTTGAAAAATAAAGAATTAAAAAAAAAAAAAAAAACCAGAGGGCGTACTATTACGCCCTACTCTAAGCGGTTGGGGGGACTCATCTGGCATCCCAGGGAGTCCCCCGCGGCAGATCCTTCCTCCTGTGGCCCCCCCTCCCCCCGGCCATGTGAAAGTGAGGTCCTTGCGAGGACCTCACAAGCACATGGCCGGGTTAGCTGGCTGCTGCATTGCCAGCAGGGGGGACTGCCTGTAATGACAGTCCCCCTGCTGACTGGAAATCAAATAAAATAAAGTAAAAATAAGTGTAAAACAAAAAAAAAAATATATATATATATATATATATATATATATATATATATATATATATATATATATATATATACATATATACACACACACTTCATATATATATTATATATTTGTGTAAAAGGCAAATAGCCAGCATAAGCGTAGGATAGTATAAAGGGAGCAAGTCGGTTGTGGTGTGCAGAGACCGACGATACGGTAGGCCTGTAAATAAAGAGGGCCCACCAAGGAGTAAGAAAGTAAAGTAAATGGAGAGAAAAGAGAAAGTGTTGAAATGAGGAGTGGGTGGGAGGGTCATTCTGATGCTGAACTCAAGCGATATGAGTCAGGTAAGGGGTGTCCCTTATATAGGGGAGTGAATTAATTTAAGCCCCTCCCACAAATACAGGCCAAACGGCATTAACACTTGTGTAAGGGGAAAATAGCCGTATATGGAGTAAGGATCCAGCATAAGCATAGGAAAGTTTAAAGGGAGCAAGTCAGTTGTGGTGTGCCGAGACCGACGATACGGTAGGCCTGTAAATAAAGAGGGCAAAAATGAATAATCAAAGATTTAATACAGTCAACAAATATATACAAATTAACCAGACGTTTCCTTAAATGCATTACAGTATTTAATTCCTGGAAGGATTTTGAAGGTAGGAATCTAGGACCGAAAGTGGACACCATTTGTTGTGGGGAGGATAGTATGTTATCTCTACTGTTGGTGCGTGTTGACTCGTTTCGGAATGTGGTAGAGCCAATAGGTAATGATATATGTGTTTACGTACGTGGGATCGTTGAAGACAATGATCTGTCTGAGTGGTGGTGATGGTAGTGGATTCTCTGGCCTGAGAAAGGCATAAAAGGCAATGTGCATGGCTGGTAATGGCCGACTTGGTAGTATAATTGAATGATTGTAGATCAAATAGGTCTGATAAGGATGAAAAGTTGGATGGCTATTGGTAATCTCTGAGAGGAACGTGGGGAAATGGATTCCTGAAAACCTCTGAGTATATTCTTGTCTGGTATGATAGCATGAAGTTATGGTAGTTTGGGCCATAGGTTATCCTGTGTTGTTGAATGCCTGTAAAATATATAATTAATGGTGTGTGAGAAAGTTTAAGTTTAAGGTGGCAAAAAGAAGCAAAACCTAGGAGAATTGTTATGACACAGGTTGAGCTATGTCGTGTTCCAATGAGATTCTTTAAGCCAGGTGAAAAGCTGTGTTATGCGTTCTACAAGTATGGGGTGAAAGTGCTAGGTGGGATAGTGCATGCTATGCTGCATGAGTATGTCTAATCCATGATTTTGTCTCTGTAACGAAGGAGTGGCCGTGACTGTATGGGCGGCTGTAGGAAGCGTATGATGAACATGCCTGGAATATAAATGAGACAATTGTCAGCAGGGATGTATACCCCCGCCTGGTACATGAAAGTAAAAGAAACGTGATAAGTTGCCAACCAAGTGAGTTCCCCAGAAATATCATGACCTTATGGATGTGTAGTGGCGTTTGTTGATGATATGACATGTGCTTAGTTATCTGAGTAACAACGGATTGATGACCCTGACCATGATTTACCCCATGCCACAGCAGCTGCTACAATAGGGTAGATCCCCCAAAGGGGCTGAGGTGGTGGAAAACCGGTTGGAGAAGTGGTCAGACAATCCTGGAAGGAACATGCTTTTACCATGCCAAGTGGTTAAGAAATCCCCCCCCCCCCCCCCCCATGTGCAGGTCTGCTGTTGCTGGGGTGTCTAGGGACATCCTCTGATCATCATGTTGGAAGTGTGGATAAAAGGGGAAAGTACTCTGGATGTGAAAGCGTAGGCTTGTGGTATGATTGGCATGGCAAAATTAAGGAACCTGGTAGGGATTGCAGTTCCTTGCAGTTGTAAGTACTAAGATGGAGGTAGTGATTGATGTAGTTGAGAATGTTCCCTATTTGTCTTGTGGTAACTTGTGTGTATGGATGCCGACTCAAGTCGTATGCCCAGTAATGTGATGATAGTGTCTGGGCCTTCTGTTTCTTATGGGGTACTGGGACGCCCAAATGGTCAACCAGACTAAGCTGCCGTGAGGCTTCTAGTGAAAAATATGTTCTCTGATCAACAAGAGTATCTGCGAATATCAATAGTAGGCTAATCTGTAGCCCGAAAGTTGAGCGGGGAAAGGATTGCCCATTTTATGCCATGTAAGTGCCAGTGTGTAGGGTAGATGGTAGCCGTTTAGTGCGTTGATGATATTGGTCTTACTTAACCAAGCTTCAACCCATGCTTGAGTGATAGCTGTAAAGGTAGATCAATGGTGTTGTATAATAAGGAAACTCCTCGGAGGGTATGAGGGAGTTGAGACTTGGGGTAGCGGAGGTGCCAATAAGTCGATGGTTAGTCTTTGTTTAAGGGAAGATTTCCTTGTGAGAATACCAATGTGTTTGTGTTTGGTGCCATGCTGTAAAAGGTGGAGATTGGAAGACCCCTCTGCAAATCTTGGCTATGAGTGTGTTTACAGCCAATGGTTCTGTTGTGCTGACTGTAAGTGAGGGCATGCTATATTCCTTGAAGGTGTATTTATGATACCTGTATGGGAGCCCTTTGAAGCTCCAGGGCTTTAGTAAATCTACTACAAGTCTGGAAGGGTGATGAGTCAGGAGTGTTGAAAATGCATTGGTGTGTACAGATGGTGAGTACGTTATTTGTAAGTTGTATTGGGACACATGGTTTGTCATGTGCCCTGAACCATTTGAACATATATGCAACAGTCTATATGCAACGCAACTACTCATATCAATTGTCTCTGGTAGTTCAGATGTGCTGGTACCTGGAGCCTGAGAGTGCTCGTCCATTTGTTTGGGACAAAATCCCTTCTGTATGGATACCAGCACAAATAAACATCTCTACATATTCCAAATGCCAACCCAAACAAGGGATGGTCAGTTCCCGATTTACCTGGAATCCCTGGATCTGACCATCACAGATACATCATCATACATAGATATGCCTTGCTTCCCCAATGGGCTGGGATCATACGTGCAGGGTTAACGTCTTGTGTGTCATAAGAATTGATTGTACCAGGTAACCGAGTTTCGGTTGGTACTGGTTGTACAGTAGCGTGAGGCCCAGCCTTGTGAGGGCTGTGGTGACCAACTCGAGATTGCCAGTCTGTCATAAATTTTTTGGCTCATGAGTTTATGAGTGAGGCTAGCATGGCCTGGGTGTCACCTGAGTTGGTGTAGTTGGGCCTTTCCCTGCCTCCGTGTTGTCCGTTGATGTATGGAGGAGTTTGAATAAATAGCTTCCCTTGCTGTGGCAGGGTAGGGGATTTGTCACCTCCTTAGGTCGGTGGTAATGTGTGGGATCGTCCAGGATCTGATTGCTGCTGGACTAGCAACATCTCCTCTGCTTGAAGGTGTATCAATGCTAGCCGGGGTGCTAGGAAGAGGTGATTCTTCACCATCTTTTTGAGAAATACTTAAATAACAATAAAGATTGCAATTATTATTTGTACCCAGGGGTCTTGTACTAACTTGCTAGCTAAGCCGTAAGGCGAAACGATTAGGCTTGGTGTTTTTTGGTGACTGGTGAAGCCCTGCTAGTTGCCAAGTGGCTTGAGAGGCTCTATCTATGCTTGGCGCGAGGGGATTTTGTGTGGCCACCGAACGTTGTGGCAGGATGTTGGCCTCTTGGTGACAGTAACCAGAAAATAGGAAGGGGAGTGACAGGGGAGGCCCTCTCTATGATACAATGCGAGGCGGCTAGCTCACGAGTGGCCCGAAGGGTTTATGCCTCCGAGTGTGAGGCGGGGTGTTGGCCTCGCGGGACCACTAACCGAAGCATAATGCAGAGAAAAAAAGGGGGTAATACCTCTGGACCCTAGAACCCTAATTGCCAGTACACTATTACTATTCCAGGGAAGGTAAGAGATGGATAACTACGTGAGCAGGTGTATGTACCTGGTAGTATGGTATTGAACCTGACAATCCTTATAAGTTTTTTAGTAGTAACTGTAACCTGAATGGATAAAACCGTATGGCATAAGGAAATAGGGCATAGACCAAGCTTATCTTAATACGTACAGTATATGTGAAAAGTAAAGTGCCGTGATGTGTAAATATTAAACATCGTAGCCATAGTGGTTAAATATGTATCAATCTTAACCCATTAAGTGCCATATGTACGAGTGAAAAAGTGGTCTGTCCCCACCTTGTATGTTGTATGTCCCCTTGCTAGGGGAAAGTCTGTTGTGTGAGCAGCGTGCTGTGAAAAATGAATGTGAACTATATTACCAGTTACGTATATATAGATGCGTCTGCTAATGTGTAATAATATATGTATTTATACCAGATGTTGATATAGTACTTGCTATGTGAATTGTTGTATGTCTTATTGAATGGTAGGGGTCAGTGAACATGGTGTTGCAAAATGCAAGTGCACTGGAGATCTGCCGAGTGTCCTATAGGTGGCAGTGTAGTTGGATTCTGATTGGTATGTGAAATGTTGTTTGTCTGTTGACCTATAGGTGTCAGTGTTTTGGTGTTTGTAAAACCCCATGAAAATTGTCAATGTACTTGACAGACCTGTAGGTGGCAGTGTTGATAGAACCACTGTTGGTCTTGATGTGAAGTGTAAATTATTGTGAATGAAACCTGAAGTTGAGCCCGTGCTGGAGTTTAATTTATGGTTTATGGTTATGTTTAAAACAATGTGTAATTTATATTGGCTGGTAAATTGTATATGACACGTGAAGACAGTTTTGCAGTTGACCAGTAGGGGTCAGAAATGCTGATTGTATGGTAAAAAATACCCTTTAACCTTTTAAGGACCAAACTTCTGGAATAAAAGGGAATCATGACATGTCACATATGTCATGTGTCCGTAAGGGGTTAATCCTACCGTTTGACAGATAGGAGTCAGTATAAAAGCGAAAAATGCTGTAGTTAGTTTGTTTGCTAATGAAGTGAAATAAAGTCTGAGAAGCCTGTAGTATACCGATTGACCGGTAGGGGTCAGCATGTAGGCGAAAATGCCGTGGTTAGTTGATTTGTACATGAAATGCAATAATGTCTGAGAAGCCTGTAGTACACTGAATGGCCCGTAGGGGGTCAGTGTGTAGGTGAAAATGCAGTGGTTTATTGTTTTGTACATGAAAAGCAATAATGTCTAAGAAGCCTGTAGTACACTGAATGACTGATAGGGGTCAGTGTGTAGGTGAAAAATGCAGTGGTTCGTTGATTTGTACATGAAATGCTATAATGTCTAAGAAGCCTATAGTACACCAAAAGACCAGTAGGGGTCAGTGTGTAGGTGAAAATGCAGTGGTTTATTGGTTTGTACATGAAAATGCAAACAACGTCTAAGAAGCCTGTAGTACACTGAATGACTGATAGGGGTCAGTGTGTAGGTGAAAAATGCAGTGGTTCGTTGATTTGTACATGAAATGCTATAATGTCTAAGAAGCCTATAGTACACCAAAAGACCAGTAGGGGTCAGTGTGTAGGTGAAAATGCAGTGGTTTATTGGTTTGTACATGAAAATGCAAACAACGTCTAAGAAGCCTGTAGTACACCGAATGTCTGATAGGGGTCAGTGTGTAGGTGAAAAATGCGGTGGTTCGTTGGTTTGTACATGAAATGCAATAATGTCTGAGAAGCCTGTAGTACACCAAATGACCGGTAGGGGTCAGTGTGTAGGTGAAAATGCAGTGGTTTGTTGGTTTGTACATGAAATGCGATAAGGTTTAAGAAGCCTGTAGTACACCCAAAGACCGGTAGGGGGTTTAAACGAATGATATGCATGAACATGCAATGGTTTTAGAACAGACTTAGACAAAATGTAGCCGTAAAGTGAGGACCTGACCCGTGCATGGTGCCGTGGGACTGATGCCTGGCGTAACGGGTAGGTCGACTTATGGTTTGTGAGTCACTTGGACATCATCCACGGCGATGGATTGAAGAAAGAAGGTGGTAGGCCGGAAAAGCCTGTGGCTGGATTCCTGACACAGCTCAGCTTAGAAAACCTCATGGAATAATCAGGTAAAATGGCGTCTGGATGACCCGGAAGTGGAAATCATTCTGATGCTGACCACAAGCGATATGAGTCAGGTAAAGGGTGTCCCTTATATAGGGGAGTGAATTAATTTAAGCCCCTCCCACAAATACAGGCAAAACGGCCTTAACACATATGATCTAAGTATATTTATAC
Source organism: Pelobates fuscus (assembly GCF_036172605.1). Lineage (NCBI taxonomy): Eukaryota > Metazoa > Chordata > Amphibia > Anura > Pelobatidae > Pelobates > Pelobates fuscus. The sequence continues at coordinate 45,245,104 of NC_086322.1, read as the reverse complement.
ACATATACATACACTGTCTAGGTGTATTTTACTATTAATATATATATATATATATATATATATATATATATATTGATATCAAATTACACGTAGACTGATACTGATTAAATATATATAATTATTGTTATATATATATTTATATATAATATAAAAAAAATATGTAAATACGTTAAAAAATAAAATTAAAAAAATAATTAAAAATAAATAATTAAATATATAGATGTGTGTTGTTTCATTCTAACTGTATTGTGATATTAATATATATACATATATATTTATATCAAAATACACGTAGAACGAAATAGTATATATATCTATATACATAAATATATACGTATATATCACTATATATACCTATATATAAATAAAAATATTTTTTACAAATTATATATATATATATATATATATACATATATATATATATACACACACACATATACGTATATATATATATATATATATATATATATACACATATATTAATTCTACATATATATTTATGTAATATTTTTACATAATTAGGTATCTTAATAAATTACAATTAGCGGGACCTGCCTGACAACCCATGCCAAAAGTATAGGGAATTTAATTTGCTAGCACTATATTTGACCCTATAACTTTCCAAGACACCATAAAACCTGTACATGGGGGGGTACTGTTTTACTCTGGAGACTTCGCTGAACACAAATATTGGTGTTTCAAAACAGTAAAATGTATTACAACGATGATATCGCCAGTAAAAGTAGTTTTTTGCATTTTTCACGCACAAACAGCACTTACACGGACAATATTATTGCTGTGATACTTTTTACTGTTTTGAAACACTAATATTTGTGTTTAGCGAAGTCTCCTGAGTACAACAGTACCCCTCATGTACAGGTTTTATGGTGTTTTCAAAAGTTACAGCGTCAAATATAAGGCTTGTGTTTCATTTTTTTCACATTAAAATTCGCCAGATTGGTTACGTTGCCTTTGAGACCCTATGGTAGCCCAAGAATAAAAATTACCCCTATGATGGCATACCATTTCAATAGTAGACAACCCAAGGTATTGCAAATGGAGTATGTCCAGTCTTTTTTAGTAATTGAATTATATAGCGCAAATGCCAGATTTTGTTTACGTTTTGTTCACAACGTGTACATTTGGCTCAGTCCTTAAGGGGTTAAGAGGTTAAAAAGACAACAACAAAAAAGCGTAAACAAATGGACATGCAGTTAATGTTCTAACTTATTCAATTCTGCAGAATTCACAATTCAGTGAATAAGCCTTGTGTTGTCAGAGTGTTAATACCTACCATCGTAGCACGTTCCCTGCATATCAATCAGTCTGTGGTCTGGCTAGAACGTGCAGTGAGGACCCTGCAAACCACACTTTACTGCATGGAGTTCGGCGTTACATTGTATCTCAAATTCAATCTGGAGCCCTAGTGAAGAAATACTAGACCCTCTATGTATAGTCTGTCTGTCGAAAGCAGAACATTACTTAAATTAAGTACTTTGTGATATTTATTCTTTGGCAAGGAGAGAATTTATGAACTTCAGCATAAAGTAAGCCCTCAGTCATTACACTGGCTCGGTGACAGATTTAGTATATGTTTTCATATGAACAGGGAATGTAAATTGGTATTTTATTTATTTATAAAATATTTTACCAGGAAGGATACATTGAGATTTCTCTCGTTTTCAGGTATGCCCTGAGTCCACAAATCATTTCATTGATAAAATAGGGTACAATAAAATACAAAAACAATATTAATACACAATATATACAAAATTTAACATAGAACAGGTAGGAAATATATCATCAACCATGACAGGTGCATTCTGTTTTGAGATATGTATTGAGGGATCTCTTAAATGACTTTAGGCTTGGGGAAGATTTTAAATTGTGTGGGAGGTCGTTCCATAATTGCGGTGCTCTGTAGGAGAAGGAGGATCGGGCTGCTTTCTTTTTGTATTGAGGTAGACTAAATAAAGTGCTGGTACTGGATCAGAGGTTATAGGAGGTGGGAACAGCCGGGGAGAGCATTTTGTTCAGGTAGGGTGGGAGTTTCCCAGAAAAGCTCTTAAACACAAGGCTGGAAATATGAAGGGTTTACATATTAATATATTACTGTGGTGGTATATCAAAACTTTGTGGACAAATGACTTATCTTCTAATTTATGGGGAAAAAGAATACAAAATTATAAATGCTTGTGAAATAGTGGTGAGATAGTGGCAGTATCTCAGAAGTTCGATACTAGACAGGGTCAGCTCAGTTCAGTAAACTAAACTCCATTAAAGGGACACTCGAAGCATCAATTCAACTCTTAACTAAAGGTACACTCCAGACCCCTAAAGCATTTCAGATTACTGAAGTGCTTTACTTGTGAACAGTTCTTTCTGTTTCATTGTTTTACTTCATTTTGGATCATTCCACCGAATAGGTGCCATTTGTTTGTTGTAACTAAATTTGTAACTAAACCAAATTCTTTTTGATCTTTTTTTAACACTGAATCTAGTAACACACATACTTAACTATTCAAAATGTGTATTGGTCAATCTCAGGTAACTTTATTTATTTATTACAAGGTTTCGAAGAGGAAGACAGATTTTTCTCAGTCCTGTTAACAAAATTCATGGGTCTTTTAAAAAGCATTCTTATAAGCACGGTAACTAATTTGTTTGTTTTCCCTTAAAGAAAGTGTTTATTTTAAAGAAACGGTTGGTTATGTATTCAATTGATTGATATTGGTGACTAAAATAATCACTGTATATGAGCAAAAGGTTTCATTTTCTAACGTACTCACAGCCAGCAGCTTTTTCTCTTAGCCGTTTCTTAGTTGTTGTCTATTGTTTCACCTGCCAAATACGTATCTTTCATTTAACGCATTTTATATAAAAAGCTTCTAATGAGGACGTACTTTAAAACCAGAGTAATCTGAATATGCCTTTCCTGGTTAAATACTTTGTTATTATTATTAATGCGTCCAGGATGGCCTTAGTGTCCCTCTTTTGCTCCTCTGTGAGGTTCAAATTACGCTTGTATAGATGTCGGAATTCCCTGCCTATCATCCTCCTCAATGTGGCTACTTGCCCTGCTACAAACGTCTCATTTAACCCCGTGGCTAGGGAGTAATCCTCAGAAGTCCACCTTTCTGAGGTCGTGCCAGTTACTGATGCAATCTCCACCCAGTCTCATTGCCTCGGGTGGTGGAATGCTATTAGCAGCTGCCATGATGTTGGTTTTCTCACTTCTAACGCTCAAGTCCCTGGTCTAAAGTTTCTCACTGCAAGAATTGCAAGCTCTTGGGATCAAATGGGTATACACAGATCAACTTTAGCTACTTCTGACAGCATGTTTTATGTGGTGTAAATAATGACAGGTGAAGCTTTTAGTGAACTGACGTCAAGACAATCAACCCTAAAACAGGAAAAAAAATAGCTGCAGAAAAATAAACTATAGTGTTGTATTTAACCCAAACATAAAGCAATAGGAAGAGGATGTGGTGTTGGATATACCAGCACCACTGCCTCACAAATGGTTACAGGAGGTGTCTAAGGGCATAACCATGGGCAGATATATGAAAATAACGAAAAAATGGGGTGGAGAAACCCACTCACTAAGAGTAGGTGAAGACCACTCCACTTAAGAGAACCTCCTAAAGTTAAAGTCTCATGATAGTGGTATAAATCTTTATTAAACCAAATAATACATAAAAAACAAAAACAAAATAGTGTGAACCCAACTTAATGTGATAGTGTATAAATACAAAGAAAACCGTGATGCACCTTTAAAAGCCTGGGTAGATCTGTCCCAAAACCACATTTCAGTATTAGAGGACACAAAATTCATGGAATAATTATCCCTAAACGGATTGGGTAAAGATGAAAAGACCTCTATAACATCAGTATGGTGGTTGTTCAGGTCTAGAGGGTAATATGGACCATATAGACACTGTAAGTACCACGGTAGAGACCTAGAGGACAATAAGTACACACTGTAAATATCCTTCAATGGATAAATGGACGTGTAGTTAGTAGTTACCTCTAAGGTACAGGTATTATGGTTACTATTGGTCTAAATAATGTACAAGCTATGTAACAAGCTAGCAAGGGGAACAGGGTTGATGGAAATATTGACACTTAGTATCAAATCAGCTCCATAACATTGTGAGGAGTTGAGCAGATTGTCGCAACCAAAAGGCAACAAAAGATGAAAAGAAACAGATCTAGGTCTACAGGCAGGATTGCTGGACTTAGATATTATATAGATAATCACATCAGCGTATCAGAAGAATAATGCCTTCATGGTATTGTTCAAACTCAGAGGGCTCAATACCTTGCCTTCATGGTATCGTTCAAAACCAGAGTGCCTCAACACCTTGCTGTCACTCCTTGATGAGAACGATGACCTAACTCCAGTTAAACACACGGAGCTTAAACCAAAAAGCCGTTTCACTCCTAATTTTTCAAGCTTTAGGAACAGTGATTTGTTCCTTGAGGCTGTTAAAGGTGAAATTGAGGGCATTGAGAGTAGGAATCTAGACCTCTATCCTAACGATAATCTCCCTAAAAAGGAGCAGTTAGCACTTAAGTCACTTAGAGAAAATGACAACTTGATTATTAAACCGGCAGGTAAAGGGGGGAAAGCTGTGGTTATGAACACAACTGATTACGAAAACATGATCCACAAAGTCCTAGATAATGATGACACTTACAAGATCATCAAATTGGATCCAACCAATGCCTTTTTGACTAGCTATAAGGAGATTTTGGATGAAGGCCGCAGTGGAGGGTTGCTATCGGGTGACGAGTATGACTTTATCTTTAATTGTCACCCTAGAATAACAACCTTCTACTGCTTGCCAAAAGTCCACAAAAACCGGCAGGACCCTCCAGGTCGTCCAATTGTATCTGGCATTGATAATATAACCCAGAATGGCAGCCTTTATATCGATAAGATCTTAAGACCATTCGTTGAACAACTGCTCTCATACATCAGGGACACGAAGCAGTCACTTTCAATCCTTTCTAATCTCTATATTCCAACAACGGCTAGCCTATGCAGTCTAGATGTTGAGGCATTATACTCATCTATCCCCCACCAGAGAGGGATTGAGCATACAAAACACTTTTTGGACCAGAGGGGCCCTAACTACCAGACACACACCACCTTTCGTTTTGAGACTTCTGAACTTTATTTTATCACACAACTATTTTCTGTTTCACAACCAGGTGAGAGGTATGGCTATGGGGACAGCATGCACACCCTCCTATGCCAACCTCCATCTGGGTTGGTGGGAGGAACAAATCAAGGAATCAAATGCCCTTTCTGCCCAAGTTACTAGCATGATACCGATATATAGACGACATTTTGATTATATGGCAGGGCAGGCTGTGATGAATTTAATAACTTTGTTTCCCTATTGAACCTTAATGAGGACAACCTAACGTTCACAGCAGAATTTTGGGGGTACCTTCCTGAATTTCTTGGATCTAACGATTTCCATTTGTAAGGATGGCTCTCTTCAAACCACCTTGTTTAAGAAGCCATCAGCTTCTAATGCCCTTCTGAAATGGGACAGCTTTCACCCGAGACCATTGAAACAAGACATACCCATTGGACAGTACCTTAGGGTATGGAGAAACTGCACAGATATACAAGAATTCCAAGTGAAAGCCAACATATTGAGACAACAATTTAGAGAGAAGGGGTATCCCAATAAATGCCTGAAGAGAGCATATAAAAGGGCCCTTGAGACCAATAGTGACGACCTTTTATCTGATTCCCCTAAAGATGACAAATCCACCAATAAAAATATTAGGATTATTGGAACTTTCGATACAGGATGGAATGAGGTAAAAAAGTCTGAGATTCTGGCTGATCCTACTAAAAGATATTCATCTAAAAGACGTCCTGCGTCCTCAAGCAGCCATTACAGCACGCAGGGGTAAGAACCTTCGGGATATACTGGTCCCAAGCCATTTCTCTGTGAAACAGAACCTCCAAACCACATGGCTGGGACGTAATACCCCCAGTGGATCATACTGGTGTGGCAAATGTGTTGCCTGTAGGTATATTCTGCGTAACTACAAAAGTGTGACCGACAGTGAAAGCATTAATTCCTACAAAATTACACATTTTTTTAACTGCAATACTGCAGGGTTAGTATACCTCCTTACCTGCAGTTGCAAACTCATGTATGTCGGGAAAACGTTTTGGCCATTCAAGGAATGAATTAAGGAGCATGTGAGGTCTCAGAAGAATCGTCTGGAGACCCCAATCTCCAGACACCTGAAAGAGTGCCATGAGGGTATATCAAGGGAAATCAAATTCTGTGGCCTTGAGTTGGTCAAACGCGAACAAAGATGAGGTGATTTTGATAAAATCCTACGTCAAAAAGAATGTAGGTGGATATATAAGCTCAAAACCTTAAACCCTAGAGGTCTGAACGAAGGCTTCTCTTCAAAACAGACCTTATACTGTCTGAATTATCGCTGTTATACATATGGGACATTCCCCCCTACTAACATATAATTTACAAGATATACTAAGGGATATTCATTATCTAGAACTATATCCCCCTATTCGGAATGTCGGACTGGATAAGCATATGTGTATTAATAATAACACCATAGATCTCTGTTATCAAATTAACTTTAATATTAGATAATGCACCTTGAGTGTAATTCTATATTCAGCTCTCATGAATGACATGTGGGTGAGAATTTCTATCCTGAAGGAGTCTCTTTTACATTATTAGTTATGTACTTATGCACTGCTCTCCTTTTTAGTGCAACACAGGGCTATCCTTAGGTGGTTATAGACTATCCACCTTTAATAAAGTGAAATACAATTATTTTACTATTTAACTTACTGCCTCTCATGATCATTAGTCCCTCCTTCCCCCTGAGGGAAGGAGAGAGAGAGAATGATCCTCTCACACTGGGTTTACTAACCTTGGTTCTTCCTCACGGTCATAGTTAGCTCTATGACAACCTGGAGATCTATATCCAGTGATACGAGGGTTAACTACCCCACGTTCTTTCTAAAAGCCATAGTCAGTTTTAGGACAATTTTGGAGTTCCATATCCAGTGATGTTAGGGTTAATTACCCTCCACTCTCCTGCATGGCCATATTTAAGTCTATGACAGCTTGGGGATCTATTCAGAGATGTTAAGGTTAATTAATGTACGTTATCCCTTAGGAGATCTATATTCAGCGACGTTAGGGTAATCACCCACCGTCCTCCTCTATACCCACAATCAGTTTTATGACAGCCTGAAGATTTCTACCCAGCAATGCTGGGGTTAACAAACCTACGGTCTCCCCTATGGCCACGGTTAGCTCTATGACAATTTGGAGATCTATATGTAGCAATATGAGTCTTTTCTACAAAGACACTCTCCTGGGCTCTCGATCCCAGTCTTACCAGTCACAATAATATAATATATTGATATATTGACCTTCTAACTTTTAGATATTTTTCCACATTTACATTATTATTATTATTATTATTATATTTATATAGCGCCTTCAAATTCCACAGCTCTTTACAATGGGTGGACGAACAGACATGTAGTTGTAACCAGACAAGTTGGACACACTGGAACAGAGGGGTTGAGGGCCCAACTCAATGAGCTTACATGCTAGAGGGAGTGGGGTAAAATGACACAAAAAGGTAAGGATAGTATTAGACTAATGACAGTTGCAGAAGAGGAATCAGTCAGGAGCTATTAACAGTTTAATTGATACGCTTTTATGAAGAAGTGGGTTTTTAATGATTTTTTGAAGGAGTAGAGACTGGGTGAGCATCTAACAGAGGAGGGAAGCGAGTTCCACAGGAACGGTGCAGCCCTCGAGAAATCTTGAAGGCGAGCATCAGACGTGGGAGTACGGACAGAAGATAGACGTAAGTCTTCAGCAGATCGTAAGGGCCTAGACGGGACATACTTGTGTATAAGGCCAGGGAGGATAGATAGATGGGAGCAGCATTATGTAGCGATTTGAAAGCAAGAACCAGAATTTTAAATTGAGCTCTATATTTTCTAGGAAGCCAATGTAGGGACTGACAGAAGGGTGAGGCATGGGAGGTGCGGGCAGACAGGAAGATGAGCCTCGCTGCCGCATTCATTATGGACTGTAATGGCGCAAATTGTGAGCATGTAAGACCACTGAGAAGCGGATTACAGTAGTCAAGGCGAGAAAGGACAGTGGAATGGACCAACACCTTAGTCGCATCTGGTGTTAAGTAAGGGCGGATGCGCGCAATGATTTTGAGATGGAAATGACAGGATTTGGCGATAGACTGAACATGAAGCTTGAAAGAGAAGTCGGAGTCAAAGAGAACACCTAGGCAGCGAGCCTGCGTGGTGGAGCTGATGGTAGCATCGTTGACTTGGAGGGAGACAGACAAAGGAGTAACAACACTTGAGGGAGGAAAGACCAGAATTTCAGTTTTGGTCAAGTTTAGTTTAAGGAAGTGGGCAGCTATCCAGTTAGAAACAGCAGAGAGGCAGTCAGAGACACTAGTCAAGAGGGACAGGGAGAGATCAGGAGAGGACAGGTAGATTTGCATGTCATCTGCATAGAAATGATATTGGAAGGAGCTAATGAGTTACCAAGGGAGGCAGTATAGATGGAGAACAGTAGGGGACCAAGGACTGAACCTTGGGGGACTCCAACAGAGAGGAGTTGGGGAGAAGAAGCAGAGCCAGAGAAAGAAACACTGAAAGAGCGCTGGGAGAGGTAGGAGGAGCACCAGGAGAGAGCAATATCTTGTAGACCGATATTGCGGAGGATGAGAAGAAGCTGTTGATGATCAACAGTGTCAAAAGCCGCAGACAGGTCAAGGAGAATTGGGATAGAGTAGTGACCACGAGATTTTGCAGTGAGTACATCATTGGATACTTTGGTCAGTGCCGTTTCCACCGAGTGCTTAGCGCGGAAACCAGACTGAAGCGGGTCTAGCAGAGAGTTGGACTCGAGGAAGTCTGTCAATCTCGCATACACAATTCTTTCAAGGATCTTGGATGCAAAAGGCAGTAGCGAGATAGGACGATAGTTGGATGAGGAGTTAGGGTCAAGATTGGGCTTCTTTAGAATTGGGGTTACAGTTGCATGTTTGAAGGGCGATGGAAATATACCAGAGGAGAGAGAGAGATTGAGAATTTTAGTGAGAGGTGGAGAAAGAGAAGAAGACAGAGTACGGGTTTACATGGATTGTATTCTAACCTTGCCCACTACCCCTATGATTGATTGTTTGGGAAGGAGGGAGGATCCGACAATTCGTTAGGGTACCTACCCCCAGCATTCCTCTCACTTCTGATTGGACATAATTAGCTGGAGGGAGTGTCCATATGTCCGTTATATACCAGCCTAGAGTAATTTGCCATTTAGCTCTTGACAAAGGTGCCTGTACACGCCGAAACGCGCGTCGGGCAATTTTTCATGCCGATGCATTACTTTTGATTTTATTTTATTTACTTACCTGGGTTCCTGTTTCGTTCAGATCTATATTGAGGGCATGTACTTTAGTTAGAGGGGATTTCGTTAGCCAGGCTGCCACGAAGCAGCAGTGGGGAATATTCATTTAGGTTTTCCACCAGCTTTGCACGTTATGCAGCTAGATAGGAAATATCAGTTCACTACTCTGCATTACCTCAGGGAGACAGCCAGCTTCAGGGTTTGATTTTCCCGCTGACTATTTAGCTAACAAGGTGTGTTTGAGCTCTCTGGACGACTTTTAGTAAGTTATATTTCTAGCTGAAATCACACCAAGCCTTTGCTCTTATTCGGTTTGTAAATACTGGTCTATGATTACTACCCTTCTAGGGCATTAGGCGCATTTGGTAGTGAATAGCCCTCTGGGTTTGAATGATACCATGAAGGCATTATTCTTCTGATACGCTGATGTGATTATCTATATAATACCCAAGTCTAGCAATCCTGCCTGTAGACCTAGATCTGTTTCTTTTCATCTTTTGTTGCCTTTTGGTTGCGACACTCTGCTCAACTCCTCACAATGTTATGGAGCTAATTTGATACTAAGTGTTGATATTACTAATTTGATACCAAGTGTTAATATTTCTATTTTGATACTAAGTGTTGATATTTCCACTGTTCCCCTTGCTAGCTTGTTACATAGCTTGTCCATTATTTAGACCATGGGTCGTCAACCTGGTCCCTACCGCCCACTAGTGGGCGTTTCGGGATTCCAGGTGGGCGGTAGGGATTTTCAAATTTTTTTATAGATTGGGTGAGCCGGCGGGCGGGTGCGAGCCGGTGGTACCCCTGCGACCGGGTACCGCCATCACCACTTGCGGCCCCAGCGGCAATCCGCCGGGGCCGCATATGGAGGGGTCCATCGGGTGGCCCATGCTGTCAGGGCCACCCGATGGATGTGGATTGTGAGGGGGCCCGGTCAGCGCTGGGCGCTTTAACAGCGCGACCGGGCCCCCTGTGATGACATCACAGAGCTGGGAGGAAGTGATTCCCCGGTCACTCCTCCCAGCTAAAACTGAGAGCCGCGCGGGAGGAAGGAGGAGGAGGGAGTCAGAGTGGGAACTCTGACTCCCATCCACCTGAGCCACCACTGGACCCCAGGGAAAGTCACCCTCCTGCACCTTAAAGGTAGGAAACAGGAGGGTGACTTAAATATAATGTGTGTTTGTTTGTGTATGTGTCTTTGTATGTGTGTCTGTATGTGTGTATGTATGTGTGTATGTATGTGTGTCTTATGTATGTGTCTTGTGTGTGTGTGTCTTGTGTGTGTGTCTTGTGTGTGTGTCTTGTGTGTGTGTCTTGTGTGTGTGTCTGTATATATGTGTCTTGTTTTTGTATGTATATCTTGTGTGTGTATGTGTCTTTGTATGTATGTCTTGTGTGTGTCTGTGTCTTTGTATGTATGTCTTGTGTGTCTGTCTGTATGTGTGTCTTTGTATGTGTCCTGTGTGTGTGTGTCTGTCTGTATATCTATATATATATATATATGTGTGTATGTATGTCTTGTCTTTGTATGTATATGTTTATTGTGTCTGTATATATGTGTGTATGTATGTGTGTCTTGTCTTTGTATGTATATGTTTCTTGTGTCTTTCTGTATGTGTGTGTGTCTTTGTATGTGTGCCTGTGTGTATGTGTGCCTGTGTGTGTGTCTGTATGTATGTGTGCCTGTCTGTATGTTTGTTTGTGTGTCTGCATGTGTGCCTGTCTGTCTGTATGTGTGTCTGTATGTATGTGTGCCAGCAGGGCCGCCATCAGCTCAAGGTCTGGGCCCCCCTTCAAGCCCGCCCACAGGGCAAGCCTCCAAATCCTGCCCACAGGAATACACACACACACACACACACACACACACTAACAGATACAAATAATAAAACAGACATACACACATGCATACACACACTGGCATACACACAATGGCATACACACAGTGGCATACACACAATGGCATACACACAATGGCATACATACAATGGCATACACATACACTGGCATACACATACACTGGCATACACACACAGGCATACATACGTAGGCATACACAGGCACACACATACACTGACATACACACACACATACACTGACATACACCTCATTTTCAGCCACCCTCCTCTCTTCCTTACCATTTCGTCGCAGGAGGGTGGCTGGGGATGATGTGAGTCGGCGGCCTCTCCTCGCGGCCTCTCCTCGCGGCCTCTCTCTCCTCCTTCCCGCGCAGAGTAAACTGGGAGGAAGTGACGAGCTGCATTTTTTTTTTTTAAAGGGGCCCGGTCGCGCTATTACAGCGCTGACCGGGCCCCTGAAGATAATAGGGCCCATTGGGTGGCCCTAAATGCTTGGGCCACCTGATGGGCCCCATAAGCGTGTGGGCCCTGGTGCAGATGCACCGGTGGCAGTTCCGCTGATACACGTGGGGCCCGGGCCAGGGCCCCCCAGGGCCGCCGGGCCCGTGACAATTGTCACGGTTGTCATGTCCTGATGGTGGCCCTGTGTGCCAGTCTGTTATAGTGGGATACCTAGCTCAGCCTTCCTACTGGGCATTGCTATAAGGAAGGTTAAAAAAAAGGGGAAAAAAAAAAAGGTGGGGAGGGGAATTGAGGAGGGAGAAGAGGGGAGATGACGCACAGATGAGAAATCCTATTATGCGCAAACAGAGAAGTCGTCTGAATATCACCGAAAGAGGAGACCTTCGTTTGTTCCTTACGAAAATCGAACCAGATATCAAATATTTAGTCTTGCAGCATCAACCTCAAGGATCTCATTAATCACTAGTAAAGGTAATTTCAATTTACTTTGTTTTCGCATTAAACTTTATAAAGTTAAAAACATTATAAACATGCATTAATTGGAAATGAAAAGAAATGAACGTACATTTATTTTTTTTTAAAACCCCCTCCTTTCGAAAAAAATATTCTGCACTTGCGCGAAAACTGGTGGGCGGTAAGGAAAATTTTTCAACCAAAAAGATGCATTAGTGGGCGGTAGTTAGAAAAAGGTTGACTACCACTGATTTAGACCAATAGTAACCATAATACCTGTACCTTAGAGGTATCTACACGTCCACTTATCCGTTGAAGGAGATTTACAGTGTGTACTTATGGTCCTCTAGGTCTCTACCGTGGTACTTACAGTGTCTATATGGTCCATATTACCGTCTAGACCTAAACAACCACCATACTGATATTATAGAGGTCTTTTTATCTTTACCCAATCAGTTTAGGGATAGTTATTCCATAAATTTTGTGTCCTCTAATACTGAAATGTGGTTTTGGGGACAGATCTACCCAGGCTTTTAAAGGTGCATCACGGTTTTCTTTGTATTTATACACTATCACATTAAGTTGGGTTCACACTCAGTCATTATATTTTGTTTTTGTTTTGTATGTATTATTTGGTTTAATAAAGATTTATACCACTATCATGAGACTTTAACTTTAGGAGGTTCTGTTAAGTGGAGTGGTCTTCACCTACTCTTAGTGAGTGGGTTTCTCCACCCCATTTTTTCGTTATTTTCATGTAAACCAAACATAACATCCATAACCGTAATTTTCAGGAAAGTCACAGATCCCGTTTCAAACATGTCATCCTAGCTGGCTCAATCTTCAGAATTCTTTCTGTGACCTCGTTGAAACTTTGCTTGGTTTTTTCGTTATTTGAATAGATGCGCACAAACAGTATACATTTCTATAAAATAAAACAAGGGGACATCAAAGGTTCTTAGGAAAGAGTTATGTGTAAGATGATTTAACCTTAAGGTTATATAAATATGCACTGTGTTGATATAAAACTTACAGTTTGTTGACCATCTTTCAGTCCAGAGCAAAGTGTTCAACCTATTTATCATATATTTGTCTGTGATAAGCATAGTTAACAGATCCCTTTAAATAATATACAAACTGATATACTATCTGCGGTATTCACAAGGTTACCAGATAAGGTATAATCCAAGTTTACTAACGTAGAACAAGAATGATGTCACCAACCTGCGGGTCAGTATCTTCGGAAATGAAGCTCACGATTATCATAGGTGCCAAGATAGCCATCGCAAGATAGCGGTCTCAAAGAGCACTACATGAACATCAAGATACAATGAATTCACCCCAAAACTGTTCAAATTACAAACTTGACGGTTACGTTTATATCAGATGATTTATTTTTTCTCTGGGTCTACTTGAGATTGATGGGAGATGCACTAGCAGAAATCATCAGCTCTTTCCATTGCCACCAATAATCACCCCCTCCGAAAATGAGACTGTGGAAGAGGAGGTGGAGAAACAGAATTAAACTGTTTCTGTCTCCCCAGTATCATTATTGGGGAGAGTAGGTTAAAGGGGAGCTGTCTCTCCCCAGCATTTGTAACAGTATGTTTACTTTTCCCTACATTTAAAGGAACAGTATAGTCACCTAAATTACTTTAGCCAGTGGCGTACACATGACCCATGGGGCCCCGGTGCGAAAATTTATCCGTGGGCCCCCCCCCCCCCCCACGCTTACTCAGCGCGGGCCAGGGCCGCAACACATGGCGACGGGCACCTGGTCGCAGGGGTTGCAGGGCTGCGACCCCTGCGACCGCGGTATGTACGCCAGTGCATACAGATGCGCACACACACTTAAAGGACCACTACAGACACCCAGAACACATCAGCTCAATGAAGTGGTCTGGGTGCCAGGTCCCTCTAGTTTTAACCCTGCAGCTGAAAACATAGCAGTTTCAGAAAAACTGCTATGTTTCACTGAGGGTTAATCCAGCCTCTAGTGGCTGTCTCGTTGACAGCCGCTAGAGGAGCTTCTGCGATTCTCACTGTGAAAATCACAGTGAGAAGACGCTGAACGTCCATAGGAAAGCATTGAGTAATGCTTTCCTATGGGCAGTTTGCATGCGCATTCGGAGCTGAGTGGCGGAGAGATCCCCAGCGCCAAGGGTGTCCGGCGCTGGAGAAAGGTAAGTATTTAAGACATACACACACTCATGAACAGACACATACACACTAGCTAACAGACACACACACTCAGTGACAGACATACACACTCACTCACTTACAAAACACACACTCACTAACAGACACACACAGTAACACACTCACTGACACACTAACACTAACAGACACACACTCTCTAACACACACTCACTAAAACTAACAGACACACTCTAACACTAACACACACAGACACACACACTCTAACACACTAACACACACACTAACACACACACTCACTAACACACACACACTCACTCACTCACTAACTAACACACACACACACACACTCACTAACACACACACACACACTCACTCACCAACACACACTCACTCACTAACACACACTCACTCACTAACACACACTCACTCACACACACTCACTAACACACTCACTAACACACTCACTAACACACTCACTAACACACACACTCACACACACACACTCACTAACACACTCACTCACTAACACACTCACTCTCTCACACACACACACACACTCACTCACACTCACTCACTAACACACTCACTCACTAACACACACTCACTCACTAACACACACTCACTCACTAACACACACTCACTCACTAACACACACTCACTCACTAACACACACTCACTCACTCACTAACACACACTCACTCACTCACTAACACACACTCACTCACTAACACACACTCACTCACTCACTCACACACTCACACACACTCACTCACTAACACACACTCACTCACTAACACACACTCACTCACTAACACACACTCACTAACACACACTCACTAACACACACTCACGCACTCACTAACACACTCACGCACTCACTAACACACTCACACACACACTAACACACACACTCACTAACACTTACTAACACACACACACTCACTAACACACACACACTCACTAACACACTCACACACACTCACTAACACACACACTCACTAACACACACACACACTCACTAACACACACTCACTAACACACACACTCACTCACTAACACACACTCACTCACTAACACACACTCACTCACTAACACACACTCACTAACACACACACTCACTAACACACACACTCACTAACACTTACTAACACACACACACTAACACACACACTCACTAACACTAACACACTCACTAACACTGACACACACACATACACTTTTTTAAAAAAAATTTAATCCCCCCAGCCTCCCTACCTTAGAAGTGCTGAGGGGATTCCCTAGGGGCCAGTGGTGGTTGTGCTGCTGGGCGGGCTATCTGGCTGGCGGGCGCGCGAGGGAGCACTTTCCCCTGAGTGCTCCCTCTTCAGCTCCCTCGCGCGCCGCGTACTGATACCGGAGCCGGAAGATGACGTCCTCTTCCGGCTCCGGTTTCAGTGCAGTGCGCGAGGGAGCTGAAGAGGGAGCACTCAGGGGAAAGTGCTCCCTCGTGCGCCCGCCAGCCCGGTGATACCACGGCCAGCCTCTGGGGGCCCTGAGGTGGCCGGCTCCTGGGCCCCCCAGGGGAAGAGGCTGGCCCAGTGGGTACATACCGGGTCGCAGGGCGGCCGGGCGACCCTGGTATGTACGCCACTGACTTTAGCTTAATAAAGCAGTTTTAGTGTATAGATCATTCCCCTGCAATTTCACTGCTCAATTCACATTTAGTCATTTAGGAGTTAAAGGGACACTATAGTCACCAGAACAACTACAGCTTAATGTATTTGTTCAGGTGATATCTATAGCTCCCTGCAGGCAATCTAATGTAAACACTGTATTTTCAGAGAAAATACAGTGTTTACATTGATTGATAGGAATACCTCCAGTGGCTGTCACTCAGACAGCCACCAGAGGGACTTCCTATCATGCAGGGCTCTAAAAAGGCCCTGTACACGTCAGACATATTAAAATACGTCTGACGTGTGCAGGAGAGAGAAGGCCTTCTCTCTCCAGCCTGTCAGCAGAGGAGGGGGGCGGGCAAAGCATGCGCGGTAGTGCACTCAGGACTTCAGAGGGCGGCATGAATGCTGCCCTCTGAAGTATGTGCTCATGCACACAAAGGGAGCAATGACGCTTCCAAATGGAAGCGTCTGATTGCTCCCTGCTCACGCCCGCCTATTTCGTCATTTTGACTAAATAGGGGGCGCGGCTTCACGAGGCTCCCGGCGCTGGAATGAGGTGAGTAAAATATTCTCCCTGGAGAGTCCCTTTAAATCACTTTGTCTCTGTTCATGCAGCCCTAGCCACACCTGGCTATGATTGACAGAGCCTGCATGAAAAAAAAAACTGGTTTCACTTTCAAACAGATATAATTTAACCTTAAATAATTGTATCTCAATCTCTAAATTGAACTTTAATCACATACAGGAGGCTCTTGCAGGATCTAGCAAGCTATTAACATAGCAGGGGATAAGAAAATCTTAATTAAACAGAACTTGCAATAAAGAAAGCCTAAATATGGCTCTCTTTACAGGAAGTGTTTATGGAAGGCTTTGCAAGTCACATGCAGGGAGGTGTGACTAGGGTTCATAAACAAAGGGATTTAACTCCTAAATGGCAGAGGATTGAGCAGTGAGGCTGCAGGGGCATGTTCTATACACCAAAACTGCTTCATTAAGCTAAAGTTGTTCAGGTGACTATAGTGTCCCTTTAACAAGTAATTATTTAGGTGTGAAAACAAATTAAATAAAGAAATCAAAACCTCTTTAACCTGTAACTGAGCGCCTCCATCTTAGCTAGACAGTCAGCACAGATAATAAGACCATACAGATAAGAGGAAATATTAAACAATGTTTCAATTTCTCGTCCTCATCAGCAATGTTTGTCCTGATTTTGCCTTTTCTGAACTGGTTTATTTAAAAAATGTAATTAGCTAAATCTTTAAATAAATATTTTAAAGAAAACAAAACATTTCTCAAAAGACTGTTAACACAAATTATAGGTGATTTTCCATGTTTTATTCATTAGTATGAGAATCAACAGTTCCCCTTTAATGACAATGGCAGCAGGTGACTCCCATTAATATTAGACAGACAGGGATATATAAAGCCCAGTGATGTCCTAAGATTAGGAACCCACGTAGTGCATGATGATTGAGCCATGCACAAATGACTGAAAATTAGACTTAAATGTGCACAGCCAAAGGAAATAAACTACCCGTATAGGGAGCAGCGTATAACAAGCAGAATGAGACATGGGCTCTCTTAGGGGATTTAAATGTAGGCAAATGTAGTTATTATTATTATTGCCATTTATATAGCGCCAACAGATTCCGTAGCGCTTTACAATATTTTGAGAGGGGGGATTCAGCTATAAATAGGACAATTACAAGAAAACTTACAGAAACGAAGGGTTGAAGAGGACCCTGCTCAAACTAGCTTACAGACTATAGGAGGTGGGGTATTAGAAACATTAGGACAGGAAATATCAAGTAGGAGTGAAGCAGAGCTGGAGGAGAGAGCAAAGCACTGTCCCATAGGAGAGAGCAAGAGACAGGTATGTAAGGGAGAGATTACTCTGGGAGGCCATAAGCTTTCCTGAAGAGATGGGTTTTAAGGCCCTTCGTAAATGATTGAAGACTAGGGGAGAGTCTGATGGCAGTAGGCAAGCTATTCCATAGGAGAGGAGCCCCCGCGAGAGGTCCTGCAAGCGCGAGTTGGCCGTACGGGTGCAAGCAGCGGTCAGGAGGTGGTCACGGGCAGAGCAGAGGGTATGAGGAGGGGCATACCTCTGGATCAGTGAAGAGATATAAGAGGGGCTAGAATTGTTTAGTGCTTTAAATGTATGGGCTAGCACTTTGAATTGACTCCTATAGCATACAGGGAGCCAATGTAAGGACTGGCAGAGGGGTGAGGTGTGAGAGGACCGACTTGAGAGGAAAATCAGTCTAGCTGCAGCATTCATTACAGACTGTAGCGGGGCAATACGGCTTTTGGGGAGACCAATCAGGAGAGGGTTACAGTAATCCATGCGGGAAATTACTAGAGCATGGACAAGCTCCTTGGTAGCATCTTGCATAAGAAAGGGGCGGATGCAGGCTATGTTTTTGAGTTGGAACCTACAGGACTTGGCAACAAACTGGATGTGAGACTCAAAGGTGAGACCAGAGTCAAGTATGACGCCAAAACAGCGTGCTTGCAGGGATGGACTTATGTGGATATCACTGACTTGAAGGGAGAGCGAGAGAGGAGGATCAGTATTAGGAGGAGGAAAGACAAAGTTCAGTTTTAGAGAGGTTAAGTTTCAGAAAGCGTGAGGACATCCAGTCAGAGATGGAAGGAAGGCAAGCAGTGACACATTGCAGGACGGCAGGGGAGAGGTCCGGGGAGGAGAGGTATATCTGAGTGTCATCAGCGTACAGGTGGTAGTGGAATCCAAAAGAGGCAATAAGTTTACCAAGAGAGGCAGTATAAAGAGAAAATAGAAGGGGACCAAGGACAGAGCCTTGGGGAACTCCAACCGAGACAGGACGAGGGGAGGAGGTATCCTTGGAAAAGTAGACACTGAATGAGCGTTGGGAGAGATAGGAGGAAAACCAAGAGAGGACAGAGTCACAGAGACCGAGCGATTGAAGAGTTTGAAGGAGGAGAGCATGAACAACGGTGTCAAAGGCAGCAGAGAGGTCAAGGAGAATTAATATGGAGTAGTGACCTTTGGATTTAGCGGAGATTAGGTCATTAGTCACTTTGATAAGAGCAGTCTCAGTAGAGTGGAGAGAGCGGAAGCTAGACTGAAGAGGGTCAAGGAGAGAGTTGGAATTAAGGAAGTGAGACACACGGGTAAAGACAAGTCTTTCCAAAAGCTTTAATGAGAAAGGGAGCAGGGATATAGGACGATAGTTAGAAGGGGAGGATGGGTCAAGAGATGTTTTTTTTAGGATAGGTATTACAGTGGCATGTTTAAGGTCAGCAGGAACAGTGCCAGAAGAAAGAGAGCAGTTAAAGATGTGTGTTAGGGTAGGCATAAGCAACATAAGCAACATGAATTACTTTACATTTAACAATTACCCAGTGAAGTGAGTAAAAAATATATAGAATGGGCAGGAAGACATGCTTATGGCCAGTTAAACATTAAAGTGCATATTATACATATTTTGCATATAAAATAAACTTTATCGGGGCGGAGCCTGGCAACCATGCCGAGCAGTCGCATGCAACATGGGCTCCAAGGCAAAAACCTAAACGACACAGAATTAAGCGAGAAAGCCCTTAAATCTGCTTGCACAACAGCCCCAACCTAAGGGGCACACCAAAGCAGCATTACCAGCCAAAAGTCCCAACTGCCAGCGACAGTCTCTTACCGGAGATCGACCCGAGGCCTACGGAAGGCAGCAGCAGGCGACACGAGGGAGGCGGCCGATCCCTCCGCAACTGCAGCTTTCTTGGACTAAGGTCTCCCCGGAGGACTCTACCTCCCCCCCCCGCCCCCCATGCCGGCGGGGGATATCCTGGCGAACACAAGCGACGACCAAGCACCAGGGAAACACCCTGAGAAAAACATGGCGGACACCGCATGCAGCCTCGCGACCAGCACCCGACTGCCCCCGTTAGCGGAAAGGATCGACCGCATACTGCAGGACTTCTGGGCCAAACTTGCCCGCCGAAAACGCACCTCTGAGGCGAGTCCACCCGCAAAATGCCCACAAGACATGGCACCAACACTAGAGGTCAAGCAGAGAAAGCAAGCGCCTCGGAGAGTGCCACGACGCAAAAAGCCTGGCGCCGCCAAGGTACGCCATGCTAGGGCACGGCCTAGGCAGGGACAGTCCACCACGCATCACCCACGCTATCGGGGAGCTGCTCCCAGCCGGGGACACAAGTATTTCATGGAGAGAGGTTCTCTATTAAGCAGTTGCAAGTCCTCGGAACGGCAGAGTCGCCAAACCCGCAAATTTACTGCCCAACGGAGACTTACCAGACATAGAGACCGCGGATGGCCTCCTGCTTACCTAAGGGTCTGAGATATGATCATCGTAGCCGCTCCCAGCAAGCTGACCCGCGACACCACGGCATCACGTACCAGACACTGATACAGCTCATGGTCCTGACTACTCAGCTGCAAGTACCCTGTATTTCAGGAAGGGAGATGGACTGCCTGAGGCCAGCATGCGGTATTGGTTGACTCCTGGCCGACCAACACACGCACACCTCCCCGTTTTATAGTGCAGGACTCTTGTTTGTTTAACATTTTTGCAGCTCTAGCATGATGTGTTCCCAGTAGATCTCAACACAATATAATAACCACAGGCAATTAGCTTGTTAACTATAGATCATTTAGCCGATGTTTATCCATTGCAAATGCGTTCTATTGTCTGTCAGTATTTACCTTTAAAAAATGTGCAGATTCCAATAACTGCTTTCAAATCTTTATGCATGATATAGTCTCAAGTTTACTCTTTATATTGTTGTTTTCTTTTTCTCTGCTTGTTCGTGAATCATATATTGCACTCAGTCAGCCATTAAGCCTATCTCCTAAATATTATGTCATACGTGCAAATTACTAGTCAGTTCTATTCCTAAAACTTGCTCTCAAATAGTCAGCCAGCATAGCCTATGTTTAATCATTTACTGCACCACTGACTATTACCTTGCCTTTTACCGAGGTCTCTACTGTATAAAAAAAAAAAAATGTGCACTCATTTTCAATGCCACAACTGTTATGCTTTGTTTCCTCTACAACATGTCACTGCTGTTGGGGCAAGACATGTATGATTGTTATGGAAAAATAAGGAATTAAAAAAAAAACAAAACAAAAAAAAAACTTTATCTACATTCAAATGGAAAAATGACTGGTTTAAAGAAATTGCGAGTTGCATAGTATTCAGAGAGCTCTTACAAGGATCTTCAAAATATCCAAAACAGAAACAGAACATATACATTTATACATGTAGAGTACGAAACCTACTAACTGATATAAATTATAGTTTTTCATTCCTGGAACGAAGACTGCACCCATAGCTTGAATCCCAATAATCTTCTTTTGCAGAAGTCATCCGATGTCCACAAGTACAGCACAGGTGGAGATGGAACATGCGCTACCCATTTCTGCATGTTATGTTGGTTTATGGAATGTGTGGGGGTAGTTCTTCTAAGGAAAACAAAAAATGCACACATTTTCAAATTGGCCACACTCACACTTTTTAAGTCACATTTGAGCATAGTTATGAATAATATTTTATAAAGATGTCCTCTAGTATCCTTGGTTACATTCTTAATTCCGGTACCATGTATAAAAAGAGATAAAGTGTAAAGTATAACACAAGTGCAAGGTAAAGTTCAGAAGGCTATGTATATACTTATACATAGGTAAGAAACAGTGGATATAATGAGCTATCACAAGTCCTATATGTTTCACCCCACTCAGGGACTTCTTCAGGTACACATGCTGTTATACACAAATCCAAACAGGGATAAAAACCACATCCCCACCAACGTCCTTATAAACCCCTCTTGAATACTCCAGCGACTTTCCTATAGGTCCTCTCCTCCATCCCAGATGAAGCCAATTCAGTCCCACTTGGTTTCCATGCTTCCAAAGTCATTGTGCTTTGAACACGATCAACAGCATGCATGACACTCATGTGTTTTACTTGTACCGTTGTTGAAATGTTTCCTGGTACTCTTGATGTTTTCGTTGACGCCATCGCGCTGAAAGTGCGATGATGTATGCATTCCACACTTGATTTGCTTGTGTTCCACTTGAGGAGAGTCTCTGCCCGATCATGGCAATGTCAAATCAAAGCATGGATGCATGTCACATTGTCATGGTGGCGGTCCGGTGACCGGGACCCAGACACTGTCCGGGCGGCGGTGCGTGGACCGGGACCCAATATGCCTGCCACAACGCCAATGTACCCCATATTCGGCAGGTCCTACACTGCCTAATGTTCACTAAAAGAACCATACTAGACCAATAGTACTTACCTGCAAGAAAGGGCAGAAGTCTTGAGCAGCTGCCTGCAGGACTCTGGAACCAAAGGGAAAATGGAAAACAACGGGTGTGGCAAAAAAACAAACATTTAAATGAAACCAAGAGACTGGGAAATCCAGGGACGGAATATAAGAATGAACCCAGAAACCCAGCAATAAAGAAAACCAGACACAGAATAGAAAACCAAAAACCAAGAAATACTAAACAAGAATAGTAAAAGGAGTACTGGATATCAGAAGCCAAGTCCAGACATCAGAACAGAGCAGATCATGACATAACGCCCCTCTTAAGGAGCGGACTCCGGACGCTCCAAACAGCTCCCAGGCAGAGACCAGGAATGGTGAGCGGATCCTGCAACGAAGTCCTCTAGACTTCCTCGGAGGCACGGATCCCCCACCGGAAAGGCCTCCTGCATAGGAACCACCAACAGCGAATGAAGGTCACGCTAAACACGAGCACTGCCACAAAACCGGAATCGGAACCAGGAACAAAGCATCACAAGATGACACCTGCAGAGACCACCGACTGCTTAGCAGATCAACCGCCTCCAAGACAGGAATCAGACAGACTCAACAAGAATGAGGAAGTAATCTCCAGCAGACTGGTCCAGATACAGGAACTCTAGTATGCTGATAATCCAGGCAGGACACAGACAGGGCAGAACAGGAAAGCTGCAAAGTCCACTCCACAAACTCCAAGCGCCTATGGCCATACTGTCAGGGTGGCGGTCCGGTGCCCGGGACCCAGACACTATCCAGGCGGCGGAGCAGGACCAGGACCCAATATGCCTGATGTTCAGAGTAGGAGTCACAGTGTGGAGGTGGATTAGCAGGGTCTGGTGCAGGGTAACCGCACGCCCCCTGGTGTTGAGCACCAGCGTTTGTGCAGCCACATACCAAGACCCTGAATCAGCTTCAGCGGATACCAGGAGCATGGAAATTAGCAGACCTTCCATGAGCTTAATAGGGAGGCTCTGCAGCAAGATTGTATCCAGTACTAGAAACAAGGCAAGACTAGAGATAGGCACCAAACATGAAAACAAGACAAAACTAGTAGAACCCAGAACCAGAGAAGGATAGGAAGCTAAACCCTCTAGCATGTAAGCTCATTGAGCAGGGCCCTCAACCCCCTCTGTTCCTGTACGTCCAGTGGTCTGATCTCAATTATGTGTCTGTTAGTCCACCCATTGTACAGCGCTACGGAATTTGTTGGCGCTATATAAATAATAAAATAATAATAATAACCCAGAACATATACACAAGACATGAGGAAAACAAGAACATAACATGGGCAGGACAGGACAGGACTGTACATGGACTGGGATTACAAAATAAAACAAGACAAAATATAATAGGCAAAACAAGAGGAGGAATAACTAAGCACTAATGAGAAAAGTATGGGGATTTAGTTACATTATATGATCATACATTGCATAAGCCTGCCACAACGCCAATGTACCCCATATTCGGCAGGCCCTACACTGCCTAATGTTCACTAAAAGAACCATACTAGACCAATAGTACTTACCTGCAAGAAAGGGCAGAAGTCTTGAGCAGCTGCCTGCAGGACTCTGGAACCAAAGGGAAAATGGAAAACAACGGGTGTGGCAAAAAAACAAACATTTAAATGAAACCAAGAGACTGGGAAATCCAGGGACGGAATATAAGAATGAACCCAGAAACCCAGCAATAAAGAAAACCAGGCACAGA
This sequence comes from Pelobates fuscus, assembly GCF_036172605.1. Classification (NCBI taxonomy): domain Eukaryota; kingdom Metazoa; phylum Chordata; class Amphibia; order Anura; family Pelobatidae; genus Pelobates; species Pelobates fuscus. Next base: position 45,221,026 of record NC_086322.1, on the reverse strand, counting down.
ATAGAAAACCAAAAACCAAGAAATACTAAACAAGAATAGTAAAAGGAGTACTGGATATCAGAAGCCAAGTCCAGACATCAGAACAGAGCAGATCATGACAACATAGAGAAAACAAAAGATATACATAAAAGGAGTGTGGGGGATACTTCAGATAAAATACTTTAATAGAAGGAACCTATATGTAAAAATTGAAATCATTTTTTTTTATGTTAAGATAAGAAATGTAAAATTAGAAAATTAAATACAAAATCTGTATATAATGAATGATAAATTGTAAAGATAATACATAAATATAGATGAAAAAAGGGTATGTGAAAAATAATATGTAAAAAAAAAAAATGTTTAAAATATCTTCTTTATTTTGCAAGAATTAAAACATAGGCTCCAGGATCAACGTTTCAGTCCTCTCTCAGGATCAATGTGTTACATAGAAAACTACCACAATATATAGGCTATACAATTAAGAGATAAATAGTAATTAAGGAAATAAACATCACGAAAATTAAGAAAATAGACTCACCCCAGGTGACTTGTATGACTGGCGGCGTCTAGCCGACCTCAGTGCGCATGTGTAATGGGTAACTGGCTCCAGCCATGTATAAGACGGAAGCCGTGACTGTCCAAAAACTATTAGGCATATTAAAACGCCCGGGCGCGATGTGCGCATGTGCAAACCCGTCTCTACACCAACAGCCGGCAAACGCATAGTATTACGTGCCCGGGATGGGGAGTGTTTACTCACAGTGATTGTTGTCATGGCGACTTCGCCATGGCAACCCAGCATTCAGAAAATGCCTTTGAAAAAAGTGCCGTGCCTGTGATAATGTAAAGTGCTTGAAGTTATGCATTGTTATAAAGACAGTTTATACAGATTCAATTTCATATATGTAAAAAGAAAGAGAGAAAAAGGGGTTAATGTGAATGGATGAATTAAAAGCAATGTTTAAGTGATAGTGCAGCATAGTTAAATGGTGAATATACTGCCAATATAATAGAATATCAGCGAGAGATAGATAATAAATTCAAGATATTGCATATTATCTAATGCAGTGGTGTGTGCTTACAAAAGTCAAAAAGGATTAAAAAGTGCTAGTGACAAATAAAGTGCTAATAGTGCTTGTTAAAGTGCCTGCAAAGATAAAGTGCCAACATAAAAAATATATTCTATATGCCCATCACTAAATGTACACAAAATGTATACTATACAATGAAACTGGACTATAAATACAAACTCATAGCTTACTACATAAAGATGCCTCATATAGATAAATATAGCAGAAAAAATTATCACAAAAAATATCAATAATGTAAGGCATCCTATGAACTATACGCGCTAATATTAGTTGCTATTCACTTATGTATAAATATAATACATAGATATAAATAGCCATATAGTAATTGCAGAACTCGAAACATGCATTAAGGATACTCAATCACTTTTAGCTAAAATGGCACTATTGGATATCAAAAACAACAAACCTATACTTATCACAATGTACAAAACTAAAAGAACAAGTCCCTCAACACAAAGAAGGCAGAATGTATCTAGTGGAGAGAACAAAATAAATCTAAGTAGCACCATAGATCTATCTCAACATTTAATCCCCCTGGTTGTAAGGTTTTTAATGCATTAATCTAATATGTTTCTCTTTGTGCTTATTTTTTAATGATGTTTCCACCTCTCCAGTGATTTCCTACTTTTTCCAGACCTATATAATGAAAACCTTTCTTTCTCTCCTGATAGTAAAGCTCCAGGCCCTGATGGATTCACTATAACATATCAGAAATCGTTTTCACTTATATTTAACACATATTGATGTACAGAAAAAAGGTCAAAGGAGGCGCTCTGTGCACAAATAATTACTTTACCAAAAACAGTTACCAATAAATGTACAAATTTTAGACCAATTTCGTTGACATTAAATTATACGCAAAAATATTAGTAAATCGATTGGCAAAACGGATTCCTAATTTCATTAATAAAGATCTGGTCGGATTTGTATTTGGAAAGACAAGCCTCATATGGAACCAGTCTTATATTTATTTGATTCATCAAATTAAAATAACTTGAACGCCTTCTCTGCTCCTTTCTTTGGACGCAAAAAAAGAGTACGATGGTATACACTGGGGAAATTTGGAAGAAGTTATAAAAAAAATTTGATAATCCACCAGTGTTCATTAAGGCAGTATTTGCTTTATACTCTCACCCATCTGCAAAAGTCTCAGCTTCTGATTTCCAATCTGACAATTTTCTGCTTACAAATAGGAGTAGACAAGGTTGTCTGTTGTCTCCAACATTATTTATTCTGGCATTGGAATCTTTGGCTGATTTAAAGAAGGTGTTACTATTGGTGATACGAGCCATAAAACCCATAAAGCCATAAAATAGGTTTGTTTGAGGATGACATCATATTATCCATTAACAACCCAAACAAATCTATTAGACCATGTGATTCCATTTGTAAATACATTTAGTGAAGTATCATATTATAAAATTAATTCTCACAAAACACGGGACCTTTCATTTTAAATTCCACGGTTTAATCTAGAAAAATTTAAGGAAGAATACCCTTCCAATTGGAGAGAATAATTTAATAAATACCTTAGTATAAATGTGTGCAAAGATTTAGCCAAAATGCATGGCCTGACCTACAGAAAGAGTTGAAAAGATGTTGTAAACTCAAACTCCCATGGCTAGGTAGATGAAGATGACCATTCTGCCAAAAATCTTACACTATCTTAGAACAATCTCTTTATCTACCAATAACAGTCTTCAACATCAATCATTCAAATGACTAATTTAGAAAAAAATGTCTCCTTAATCCAAATCTCAAAAATACTATTTCATTTTGCACTCTTATATTTCCTCAAGGCCCACAACTAAATTAGAATATATGATAACATGGGAAACATAATTAAGTACACAATATACATTGGAGCATTGGCTCAGTTTCCCTCTTGCCTTGAGAGGTATTACACAATGTGCCAATCATTTTGAGATTTGCTTTAAAATTCTCTATAGATGGTACCTTGCTCCATCGAGATTACATAAAATTAAGATTTAACTTTATTGTCACTGTACAATGTACATAGAAGGGCAATGAAACACAGTTGGCCTCTGAACAGAATAGCAGCATCAAGTTGAACACCTAGTACATCGATTCCCTACTACTTAAGAAATACAATCTTTCTTCATTAATACCAATTCCCAGCAATTAATACATGTATTATTCATCAGCAGTGATGTTACTCCCAATTGCTTTTGTTGATATCCAAGCAAGGTAGGGTATGCAGTGCAGCTTTTCTGTAGCCGCCCTTCGGATGTCCGTTCGTGATGATAATCTCCCAGTACACGGTTTGGAGTTCACGGGGTTATAGGTGCCGCCCACCTCGGTGACGTCATTGTGTGCTTACATTTATGCATTTCGCCTTCCATCTTCTTCAGAACGTGAGGAGTATAGCTTCCGTTTGCAGTAGGGGAACATTTAAGGGCAATAATCGTTCGGCCCTTGATCGTTCCTATTGGTTCAGTCATAAAAGTCCAACCTTAATTTAAAAGTGGAGTCGATCACACGCATTCCCTTGTGCTCAATAAACAAATGTACAGTTATTTAGCCACAAATAAATGAACTTATACAGCATTGTAAATACAGTCTTATTGTTATACATAAAATGTGTTGTTATAAAAAAAAGTAGACATTTAACACAGTAACATAATACATGTACAAAATTCATACTCTAAAAGGAAAAGGAATTGAAAAAAAAAATGAAAAAATATAAGACATAAATTGATATGTATCAGACAAAAGACAATTGTGGTATAATGGTATATAAACACATATAACATAACTGAGAGCGGCGGAGATGTTGTAAACAATTGGCATTCACTCAAGGATTAATATACAATAGTGTACAATATCAAAAGAAAATTTGAGAAGCACCAGGTTTTTATTATAATTCTTTATTTTTGTTGTGCATATGAGTAGTACAGGCAGGCAAGAGGTGCCCCAGGAGCAGTCCTCCAGCATTTCCCACGCCTAACATGCGGGGCACAAGATGAATAAGCAATTTTTTTAAATTAATAACAAGTATAAACAATCGATTGTAAATGCAGCTACATAGTAAATTCAGGCTGGGTCAATGCGATGACTTAGCTTTAAATGCTCTAAATTATGCTGGTGCAACATATACATCATGAAAGTAAACTAAAGCTTTGTGAATAGACAATAAAAAACATAGTGGAGCAGGAACACATCGCTAGCTATAGTAACAGGCTAGTGCTTTGAAAATATAACGCCATATTCAGGCTGTGTCTAGGTCACTTTAGTGAAATTTCACCCTGGTATAATGGTGGTCCCGAGACCTCACAGACAGGGGGAGTCCCGCCACCACCCGATACCTGCTCTGCTGTTTCTGAGTAGCTGAGAGTGAGTGTCCGTCAGAGCAGGCATCAGGGCACAGTCCCTCCATGTTGTGCATTGGGTTGCTTGCTGGGACCTCTTGGGTTTCTCTTGTTCAGCCGGGAGCTGGTGACCGCCATTGTAGAGGGTTTGGTGACGGCTGCTCGGGTATGCAGGTTTCTGTGTCGCCTCAGTGCAAGCTGGTTGGGAGTAAGAGGTCGGGTGGTGTGCTGAGGTTTCTCGCTTGGCGGTAGGCTGAGTCCTTCCAGGCGGGAATGTCGGTGTTCGGTGTAATAGCGCCATCCCCTCGGTGCAGCCGCTGTCGCCGCTGGTTTGGATGCCTGCGGGGGTAGGCTAGAGTTGTCCCGCCTCTCTGTATGGCAGGGTCGGAAGGCAGGAGCTGCGATGGTAATTGTGAGTGCGGGGAGAGAGCTGGTCTTCCCCCTGCCTCCCGCGCACATGGTGTCCGCCATCTTGGGCGCAGCAGTCAGGCTCTCCGACACAGTCTGCGGCAGCTCGGTCAGGGCCACAGGGTGAGGACCGGGATCACCCCCACCGGTCCAAAGGGGGGGGGGGGAACAGGGCCGGGTCCGCTCGGGTTCATGCCTCTGGCTGGGCACTGTGATGCAGGATAGTGGGGCTGCGGCCGTCAGCCCCACTCACCGCCGGAGAAGGCCTCTGTTGGAGTAACAAGAATTTCTCCTCCAGGGGACTGAAGCTTGGTGAGCCAGCCTCTCCCTGGATCCAGTATTCCCCTTGCTTCGGGCACTATTGCTGTCGGTCTGCTTTTAAGTTAGAAGGCATGGTGGATTAGCGTTTTGTGGCAGGAGCTTCCCTAGCTTGCGACCGTCCAGCTCGGAGGTCCGGCCCCGCCCCAGCACCAGGATTTTACTTCACTTTAGGGACCACCATAACAGTGACCCCTCTCTATTAAGCTTCAAAGGCATTCAGAAGGTACAACACGAGTGGAGAGGAGGTGACTTCAATCAGAAAATGGGAAGGGCGGAGATGAAGAAAATATATTAATTTAATACACTGATTCCATATGAACAAGGATTTTGAATTGTGTCATTTTTTATAATACTTTTTTTTTTTATATATATATATATATATATATATATATATATATATATATTTTTTTTTTTTTTTTTAATTCTATTTAAAAAAAATATATTCTGTTTCTGTTAATGACTATTAATCCTTGGGTGAATGCAAGATGTTTACAACATCTCCGCCACTCTCAGTTATGTTATATGTGTTTATATACCATTATACCACAATTGTCTTTTGTCTGATACATATCAATTTATCTTATATTTTTTCAATTCCTTTCCCTTTTAGAAAATGAATCAATAGAAGGTTACAGAATCCCAGTGAGTGGTATGAATAATAATTGAAACTCTAAACACCTTAGTGAGTTTCTCTTATGTCTCACAATAAACACAAATATACATACATATAAGGCGGAGTTGCTTCTTATAAATGGTTATTACAAGCACATATCGTCCTAATAGGAAAATAGAAAATAGGAAAGTAATGCAGTAAAGTAAAGTAGTGCAATATTGTCAATCTACATATAAAAATGTAATAAATAAGTGAAAATACACTCACAAAGTTGGAGCCAATAAATATAGGCTCAAATCTCCAGCTTGGTGGGGTATAAAGGTCCCCACTTCCTTCTTAAGATGGATGGGATGATTTCCAAAGAATCTAGTATCCTCTCAGTGGTTTTAAAGTGCTTTATTTTGAAGTGCACAAGTGATAAATAAAAACTATAACAAATTTAAAACATATAAATAGGAACCTTACAGTCCAAAGGTAAGTCCTTAATCAAGTCTCTGTAGGTCCTTTAAAGTGCAATACGCGTTTCACCTCGCTGGGAGGCTTCCTCAGTTGCTAATGTTGTCTTGTTTGTAAGTCTCCTTTTAAATGTGCCTCAATTTGCGGTTGTTTTGCGGTCACTTCCGGTTTCGGGTTGTACGTTCCATGAGTGGAACGCATACAGTTTACTTCCATCTATCTTCATTTCGCATGTTTGTTTCTGGTTCCGGTTTTCGGACTTTGCGTTCCACGGGTGGAACGCATGCATATCAAGTTCGTTTCGCATGTTTTTTTCCGGTTCCAGTTATCGGACTTTGCGTTCCACGGGTGGAACGCATGCATATCGAGTTCGTTTCATTTATATTAAGACATATTATTATCCTACTCACCTTCATAAAATCACAAATAAATGTATTCCAATCAAATAGTCCATAGGTAAGTAGGTGCATCAATTTCAATAAAAATAGAGAAAAAAGGGAATGAATAATGGCAAAAGTAAAAATAAATAAAAATAAGAATATTAATATAAAATCTATAAATATTTTTTTGAAAGAGCTTGTATACCTTTAATATCAATATTTATAGATTTTATATTAATATTCTTAGTTTTATTTCTCGGTCATAAAGGACTTTGGTGTAACTTTTGATCTACTGGATGGATTTGTCTGGATGGATTTTTGAGAGTGTTTATGTTTAACGTTTGCTGATTCTAAATATGTAATTTTTTTTATTTTTTTTTTATAAATCTTTATTTTTGCAGTGCAAATAAAAACCATAACAGCAGGCGTGTGGTGCCCCAACAGCATTCCGCACGCTGAGTATCAACGTTTTAACAATGGGGATAATAAAAATCCGTGCACCTTGTTTTTTAAAATAAGTATATAGAGGTTATTCACGTTCAAACTTTACGCTGGTTATACAATTAAATAGTTATATTTTAAGCTAGGCAAAGCATCAACATTAATAGGGAGTTCACTGTGCGCACAGACTTAGACAGTTATGTCGTGAGGACTCCATTATGAATAGTTAAGTAAACAAATGTGTTAGTAACATGCTGAATATCTGTAATCAGTTACTGCATTGCTATGGGTTAAACATTAAGGCTAGGCTGCAATTAAAACAAAAATCTGCTGCATGAACTAACCCTGACTTTTGTAGGCTTATTCACCTTTAAACATTAGGGGAGTGTGAAACTATGGGTAAAAAGCATTGTGCAGGGATTAGTTGCGTAGATATTTATGGAAGATCATCTGAGTTATAACAAATTATTAAAGCAGAAAGAAACGGGAAAATAGGACAGGTGAAGAGTCCTTTGCTAGACATTGAGTCGCAGTGCTGTGTGGTTCATCCGATGCCTTGTATGGGCTCCCCCTGTGCTGTCTGCTGCAGCTGTGTTGCGGTCTGTGTTTCACCCGGTCCGGCAGTGCGTGGGTGGGGTGTCTGAGCGTGGCTAGCATCTGCTGTGGCAGGTAGGAAGCGGCTCCGATGTTGGGCTCTACCCATCTCTGTGTCTGCAGGCTGTGTCTGTGCTCGTGGCGTCGTGCTATTGCGGCCCCCATGGTGAGCTTTGTGGTCAGTTGTTTGTCGGCGTGAATGGGGTGCTTTGTACCTCTCTGAGTTTGTATCCTGGCCGGGGGGGGAGTCTGGTTTCTGCGCCGCCATCTTACTGCTGTGCTCCAGGTATGTTTTACCCGGGTCCGGCTGTGGTTGCCCTTAGTGAGGCTACGGGTCTCCGCTAGCAGGGCGGTCTTTCTCGGGAGCCTGTGGGGTCCGGGTAGGGAGCCGGCGGTATATGCCGGGATTCCCACTGGGGTCTTTCGTGCTGGTTCTCTAGGCTTGGCATCCGACTTGATCCCTGGCTCCGAGGGCCACGCCAGTTTCTCCAACTGCTCCCAGAAGGAGTCAAATATGCGGGTGAGCCGGAGCTCCGTGTCCTGCCTGGCCTTGTGGAAGGCTGAGGCGTGGTTGCTGTCCGCCATTTTGTCAGCCTTGTCTGCAGCTTCTATACCTCGCGGTTGTTTCATCCGCTCATCTCCTTTCATGGGGATCGTGAGCGGGTGGACCGGGATGACCCCCGCCAGTCCGGGGGGGGGGGGGAAACGAGGGCTCGGAGGCCGGCACCTGGCTGGTACAGGCAGCAGGAAAGCGGCCGTCTTCCCCGCGCCCGCCATGCTGGTAGGCCTCGTCTGGATTCTGGGTGCGCCTGAGGGGTATCTTCGATTGTGTGGTGTCTGCTTGTGCGCCCCAGTATCGCCCGTCGCTTGGTGGCCATGAGGGATCATTGTGACGCCGTTTTGGTGCCCTAAATCAGCTTTGGTTGCCCTGAATTGCAGGAGCTGGTGAGGCATGCTTCCTCACAGTTCAGCGGTCAGGCCCCGCCCCCCTAAATATGTAATTTTTATGGAGATTGGATGTATGGTTTTAAAGTTACAGCATATGTGTGAAAACTGTATTTTTCCTACCTGTGATAATTATTTTAATCCCTTGTGTAACATAATTATATCACAGGCAGAGGGGAGGATTTTGTGTGTAATTGCTGGGAGTGTTTTCTGTAATGTACGTGTGTGATTGGTTGTTTTGTTACGCCCTTTGGGTAGTCCTATCTAAGGGAAACCTGCATAAAAGGTGGTTATTTTGGTGCCAATAAACAGAATGACTTGACCCTCTAACTTGCAGCCTTGACTCATGTTTGTAGGGGACAGTACAGGGATTGCTATGCTCTTCATACTCCCTTAGCTACTTCGCTCTTGTAAGAGCTCTTGTTCCTGATCCTGATTCGCTCTGCAGAAGGAAGAGGTTCACCTACTGGAACCTGGAGCCTGGTCGTAGGTCCAGGGCGCAGAGCAGACGGCGAGATACCAGCCCAGCAGCGGTGGTTCGTGGAGTCTGCAGTACTTATGGTGTCTACGGTGCTGATGGTCCTTTGGTGAGCGCTAGGAGCATCCTTTCTACGGTCCAACTTCCAGTCAGCCTGGAGGCAACCGTAACACAAGATACATATTGGAGAGAATATGGTGGTTTGGACACAATTGGACACATATGGTGGTCCTAAATTAACACAATTCTGGAAGAACATACACACACAAACTAATACAAAATGTTGACCTCTATAACTACTTTTACATCTGAAATAGGATTAATAAAGCAATTCCCAACCAATTAAGTTAATAAAATAATTATTAATTAGAGGCCATATTCTGATTTGCCGCCACATCTTTTTTACCCAGATATTGGGAATCCCCTACTGTACCTTCTGTTAAAGATGTTCTAAATTTTGCATTTGAAAATTAGCTATAAAAATAGTTTTTTCGAAAAACCGTATTAGACAAATTAAAATATTTTTGGAATGAATGGAAGTCAATATGAAAACATTTATAATATGTAAATATGGAATATGGATGTATGTAATAATTTATATGTTGTGGTACTATATTACTATGTTAAGACTTATAATTGACATGCTCAGAATATTTATTATTATTATTATTATTATTTTTTGTTCAAACATATACACTATGTACAACTCTCTCTCTCTCTTCATATATATGTGTTACAGGAACTAAAAACCCTTGCTTCTCCATTTTTTTTTTTCATGTTGGTTTGTTAGGTTTTTAAATTAAATGTTGTGGACCTGTGACTTCAAACCTCATCCTACTTGTATATTTCCCTTTTGTAGACATAAACACGCAGATATACATATACAATAAGTCTAAATCAGCCAGAGGACATTGAGAAGCATCTGAAGCAGGGAACGCATGCAATTCCCGTTAGCTTTAGGAAACTAACGGAAGGAATAAGCAAACCTCCCTGGCGGGGTGTTCCGCACGTTACATATAAAGTTCTCATAGAACTTTTATAGACTGGGGTTAAAGTAGTATATACTCCTCACCAAAAAAAGAATGTCAGCAATATGAAGTGCTTCATGGATGTGTAGGGGTCCTTTAAGAATGAAAGTACCTCCAGGTGGTTTGTATGGAGAATTCCTGGTAATTGAATGTCTGATTTAAGTAAATGGCATCCATTTTTAGTCAGGTCTGTGTCATTATACAGCACTTTAATGTCTGTGTCGTTATATTACTTCAATGTTTGTAATTGGCCGACCTGTCAGTGTGCTTGTTCCGAGCTTTTAAGCAAATAGCCTGTTGGCATAAAAGTTATTTCATAAAATAGTCTCTTAATTCTATTTAACAAATGTTTTCATTACACTTTTAGTAGTTGGCTATAGAAAGGGATTTGATTTTACTCATTACAATCCTAATTTATTTTTTTTTTTTTTTTGTATCCTGTTTTTTCAGTGAATACTTTATGTGTGTGTGTGCTCTGTTTTTAAAACTTTTGAATCAATATGAATGTTCTATATAAAGCAAAATAGATTTAATGTTAAACTGTATTTGCTCACGGTTACACCAGAAATGTAAATATATGGGAATTTTCATTGAGAGCCAGTGAGGCTTCTGTGATTTTCCTAGGGCATTGCTATAAAGTGCTTTACATTTTTTGTAAATTTATTTGAAAAGGGTTTAAAATAATTAAAAAGTCAGGTTATGCATTAAAATTTTCTTTGCTGTAAGGATCATGCACAACATATTACATCTAATTCCGATCACAGGGGATATAGAGCAATGTGTGTTAATTACGTTTCCACAGCAACAATGGCCTGTGAGTCGATATTGGTAACCACAGCAACAACGACCTGCGCTCTATACGAGTCTGTACTAGATGACCACAGCAACAAATCATGGTTTATCTGGCAGGGAATAAAAGATAAACCTGTAATAAAAAGTTGTTTTCCTTTTTTTCGAAGTAAAACTTGCAAATGATTCTACAACAATCTATATATACACATACACTTTCAGTGACACATACAGAAACACATACATAGACGCTAACCCATGCAGACACACACCCTGACCTGTGCAGTCACATACTCAGAGAGCGATCTATGCAGACACACACCCTGACCTGCGAAGTTACACTCTCACAGAGTGATCTATACAGACACACACCCTGACCTGTGCAGTCACACACTCAGAGAGTGATCTATGCAGACACACACACCCGGACCTGTGCAGTTACACTCTCACAGAGTGATCTATGCAAACACAAACTCAGTACCTCTGCCGACATAAATGCAATGGCCCATACAGACACACACACACTCACTGATTGATCAATGCAAACAGACTAAACCGAACACTGTGAGACCTCACTTGGAGTATTGAAGCCCATGGATCAGCGCAGTCAGGGGAATGGGCCTTGACAGAGCCAAGGAGTAGGCAGGTGGAGCTATAGTTTTAGGGGTGGGGAATTAGGGTGGAGCATGTTAAAGGGTGTGAAAAGTGCAAGTATATTAAGCGGCCATTTTAGCAAGTGGCCATTTTAATCAGAATCTGCACTTACCTGTTAATTGTTTTGGCAGGTAGTGTGGTTTCTTTTCTTCTGTTTTTCAGATGGCTTCGCTTGAAGAGATCCTGGATGGTGTGAGAGCAGCCGTGAGAGACAGGGGGATGGCATGGCTGCAGCAGCAACTGGCGGTTCCTGGGACCAGCAGTAACCCCCCGGCGGCTGTGGAGAGGCGCTCGGTGCGGAGGGCGAGACCGCCCCAGCGGCTGAGCCCGGGCGTGATGCCCGCAGCGCGTCGGAGACGGAGTCCATCCAGAGAGGCGAGCGGCTCATCGGTTGGGGAGGCAGGCCGGTCGGAGCTATCGCAAACGCCGCCGGCCCCGTCTGTGCGACGCGGCGCCGGTAAGGCAAGGGCGGCGATTAGGCCTGGCATGGTGTCGCGGCCTACCACGAGGAGTGCTGCTCGCAGGACGGCGGGCGGCAAGGCGGCAAAATTGGCAACGGCCTCCGAGGAGACCGGGACCGCAGAGGAGGTCGGAGGTGTGGATGGAGCCCAGACACGTCCCGGTGAGTCTGCCGCCGGTTTAAATACCGGGCGGCAAGGAAAGGCGCTGGGGACTGGGGAGGACGGGCTGACACCACCTCAGAGGGCAGCAAGGGACTCCAGTGGAGGGGGAGTTGATCATGCGGGCGAGACAAGGCCCAGGCAAGGCAGCGGAGGGACGGCAGGACAGGTCACCCGGCTAGGGCAGCAGGACCAAGTCAGGACGGCAACGGAAGGGGCTTCCACTTGTCAGGGCCAGCGCAGCGCGTCCCCGGTGGACAGAGGAGCGGACAGTGAGGGATTGTCACAGGGGTATGACACACACTCTGACAGCGGGGTTAGGAGTGGACGGGAGGGCCATAAATGTTGCTCCCGGGGACGGCAGGATTACAGAGACAACCCTAGGCCTGCGGAATACAAGAGGCGGCGCGGGGCAGGCGCCAGGCAAAACCGGGCAGGGTGTGTCAGGGAGAGGAGCCCGTCTACTGACGGGTACAGTAGGCGGGGATCAGTCTGCAGGGCCAGGAGGAGAAGGGAACGGCGCAGCGAGTCTGGGTCCTCCAACGGGAGCACCCAAGGACGGCCGGATAGTTCTTACGGCCTAGAGGGCCTGGTTACTAGGCGGGAGAGGCGCAGGGTTGACGACAGGGAACGTAAGGAGGAAGGGCGGGTAGACGAGCACTCGAACAGACTACCCAGGTGTTCTTCTCCTTACAGGTCGCGGAGCGGTACACCTACGGTCCCACGGCGGGACCCGGCGGAAGGGAGTCGGCGTCAACTGGACACTCCAGAGCCGCACGCGGCGGATGGAAGGAAAACGACCCCGCGGCCCTCCGCGGCCGGAGGCTCTGGCGGTGAGTTGCCTGTTACATCACATTCTGATTCCATGTTAACTTGCCTAAAATCGTTGTTAGATTCATGGGTCGGTGGGGAGGGGGCTTCACCGCAGTTTTCGAGGGTATGGGTTCCGGAAGCGGGTTCCGGGACAACGGGACAAGCTAAGGGGGCGGTGAGTGGTGTCTCCGGACGGAGTACGCCTGAAACAGGTGAGAAGACAGGCGTAGGTTAGGTCGGAGGAGGGGAGGTTTCCGATGCGGCACGGCAGAATGTGCATGTCTCTTTCGCGGGCCCCTTGGGATGTCACCTGAAGTCTGAGGTTAAGGACAGGATTTGGAAAGGTGAGTTCGTAGAGGTTTTTTCTCTCCTTCCTCTGGAGGAGTTCCTCGATCTAAAGGATGAGGATAAAAAGGATGCGAAGGGGGCGTGGCTTGCCGTGCATGGAGTGAGTCGCACACCACAGGAGCTCCGCCGCCTCGGACCACAAAGCCCCATATCAATGCCACACTACACTACAGCGATGGGCAGAACGAAGCGCCAGGGCACCCCGGGACCATCTGGGTCCAGCCCGCAAAGAAAAACCGCAGGTCCGCTCGATGAATTCCTCTCCTTTTCTGATAGCACGAGACCCGCGAGACACGCGGACAAGATGGCGGCCGCTTCCCCAGGGGCGGAGAGTAATGCAAGCTCGGAGCCAGGGGCGGCCGGCGGAGACCCTCTTGCGAGGATCACTGCCGAACTGGCAACCATCTCAGCCAACATGCTCTCAAAGTCTGACAAGACTGCCCTAGTAGCGGAGCTGCGGTCGGCGATACGAGAGGAGATACAGGAGGTACGGAGAGACCTTTCAGCGCTAGAAGAGAGAGTCTCGGAACTAGAAGGGGAGAACCTCAGGGCCATACAACACTCCCAATCGGCAGACCATGCCACAGCTAGGCAAGGCTCTGTGCTGCTTGACCTCCGAAGACAGGTGGAAGACCTGGACAACAGGGGAAGGCGCAATAATATTAGAATTCGGGGCCTACCTGAAACTGACCAAGAAAACCTGACCTCAACCCTCACACAGTTATTTACCCACATCCTGGGCGACATCGCCCCAGAGGACTTCCAAATAGAACGTGCTCACAGGGCCCTGCGCCCCCCCAGGAGAGACGGCCTGCCACGTGACGTGATCTGCTGCCTCCTGTCCTTTCAACTTAAGGACGCCATCATGAGAGCAGCACGCCCTCAGACCATCACCTTCCAAGAGGCCACTATCTCGCTATACCAGGACTTATCCACCCTCACTCTGGATGCACGACGGGCTCTGAGGCCTCTCACGCATGCACTCCAAGAGAAACGTATTCCCTATAAGTGGGGCTTCCCCTTCAGCCTCCAGGCCAAGCGAGGGAACACGTGGTGCACACTGAGGTGGCCCAACGACGTACCCAGTTTCCTGAGGACGATGGACTTGCCACCGGTTTCCATCCGCAACTGGATTTTGGACCAACCCCCGGCCCGCCCGGACCATCCTGAAGTACCGGCTCCGCTACGCAACCAGGCACGGAGCGACACACAGCCCACACGATGGGGAGGCCCTGATGAGCCCGAAGAATAATCTGATCCATACAGGCCCCGGAGCTTCCCTGCCCTCCTGCACTGACTTAACCTGCTGAGCTTACCCCATGGCTCCGCGATATCAGATAAGTACTCACACTTTCATCCACTGGGGTACTGCCATGTTCCCCATCCTGCCAAGTGTAGGGGGACCTAGGGCCTATAGTTCTGACCATCACGGGTTATTGGGGTGGGCCTGCACCTCTCACGATCTGACTGTCTCTTGGGTGGGGTACGGGCGTGGGATTCACCGATGCCTTCCGGGTCAACCATGCAACGGAACTCACCTTACCGGGGTTCCTGAGATGAGGCATACTGGTTTTGTTTTCCCCTCATGACATGCCATTGCCCCGGTTCCTTCTCGTAGACCGACTTACTGGAGGTCTACCTCCCCCCTGCCCCGCAGACCACCTCGCCAGTAACCGTTGACCCGCATGACAACCCATAAACTGGGGCCGAGTGGACACACACTGAACCAGGGTTGGGTGGCGGGGTTTGGGTATATCGGGGGTTCTTTGCCTAGGCTGGAATGTCACATGTTTTGTGAAATGTAACCTGCCCTGTTTCTTACACACCCGCATGCTATCGTTTGATCTTTCTGTTTGGGGCTCCTAGCACTCTGAGCAGATTGGATGGCCACACCGCAGCGACTCCCTAACCCACGGGCACCAATTGCCCCCCACCCACACGATGTGCCGCTCAAATGATTCCCTTAGCTGGGAGGGGGGAGGAGGGCCCCTTGGGGTGATCTGACCTAACCCCGGTGCTGTGTTGGGCTTGCCTGTCCCCCAGTTCTGTTATATGTCAGTCTACATGCCTCCACGCACCCATAAAGTTTGTTTTCTGTTAATTGCTTTTATGTTATGCTTGCCATGCTGCTGTCGTGTTTTCGCTCCCGGGGCTGAGCGGACCGCCCGTGCTGTCCATGGGACGGCCCGCGCTGCCACGGGACGAGAGGCTCTAGGGGCGGGAGGGCCTGGGTATGGTTTCACTCAATGGGGATATTGAGAGCAATGTATGACTTTGCATGATATGTACTGTTTGTGAACACCCGACTAACTCTGCCTATGTGTGCGACGATCCCTGGACTGGCTCGACTGACGTACCCTCATATACTGCCACCCCGATTGGTCCGGGGTCGGCCCGTGAACCAGGACACGGATTCATTCACTACACCCGACCCACCATGGCATGACTGGAAGGCCCCTATCGTTGCTACCCCCCTAGAGACATAGCATAAGACATAGTGCCCCCTTCCCGGTGCCCGTCCTCCGGATGCTCTGACGAACCTGACGGTTTACGGTAGGATGCCTCTGGGGATACGCGTTAATCCTGCCCGGACTTAATTCCCTGCCCGCCCACTCCAGCTACCTAACGAGACCCCCAGTAGACTTGCCGAGCGACAACGTGGTCCGAGGGGCCGCGGTCCCTGGTATATCCTGACAGACCACACCCGCAAGACTTCCGTGACCCCCTGCGACCGGCCCTCTTGTAAATTAGGTCACCCTAGCTAGACCTAGGGCTACGGTTGCCTATACCACAGAGCCCCTTCACGGGCTAGCACCCTAACCTCTCCCATCCACCCCTCTCCCTACTGTCCCTCTCTGCCCTTTACATCCCCTTTCCCCCTCCTCCTTTCCCCCGGCGCCCCGCTCCCTCCAGGAGTACGGTGCCGCTGCTCGGACATGGCGTCGGGCTTCAGACCCTCGCCTTTGCTCCTGAGGACACATAATGTCCGAGGTCTCAACTCCCCAAATAAAAGGCGCCACCTGCTGCACACTCTATGGTCACAAAAGGTTTCAGTAGCTTTTCTACAAGAAACACATCTGAAAGGAGTTGATGCCCCGCGGATTAAAGACAGGAGATTTCCATTGGGATTTTACGCTAACCACCCCGATGCTAAACGTGCGGGGGTTGCCATCCTCTTCTCCCACAACACCCCGTTTCTCAGCTCCGCGACACAGGCTGATCCCATGGGCAGATTTTTATTTGTTAAGGGCACGATAGCTGACCACACGTACACGTTCGCTACAATTTACTGCCCCAATAAAGGGCAACACCGATTCTTGGCTAAATCCCTCGTGCAATTGGAGAGGTTCCGGGAGGGAACTCTGATCCTCACTGGTGACCTCAACATCCCCCTGGACCCCCGGATGGACTCTTCCGTGGGCTCTAGCGCCATTCCCCCGCACTGTATCCGGCAAGCTAAGCAAGCCCTGTCCAGATCGGGCCTGGTGGACTGCTGGAGGGTGGCGCATCCTGATGACAAAGATTACACATGCTACTCAGCAGCACATAATAGGTATAGCAGAATTGATTATATCTTCCTAGCACAGGAATACCTCCCCTTCCTCATGTCCTCCTCGATAGGGCTACAACACGACTCTGATCACGCTCCGGTCCAAGCCACCATAAAGTCACCACTCTTCAAACCCAGTGACCGCCACTGGAGGCTAAACGAAACTATCCTGACGGACAACACTATCGCCACACAAATAACCCAGACCCTGACCCAATACTTCCATGACAATGTCAGGCCCGACACTGCACCCCTCACGGTCTGGGAGGCACATAAATGCGTGATCCGGGGACACATGATTAACTTGTGCTCCCGGCGGAAAAAAGAGCGCTCGGCCAGAACGCAGGAGCTGCTACGCGAAATAGCCGCCTTGGAGACAACCCATAAAAGTGACCAGACGGACGAAACGTACCGACGCCTCACAGACACACGAAGGCAGCTTAGAGACCTGTTATCACAGAACTTACTTCAGACCTTACGCAAATCCCACAGACACTTTTATGAGTTTTCTGACAAATGCGGTAGGACACTAGCCCGCTCACTGCAGCAGACACGGAGACAACACCATATCCACCAGATTAAAGGAAAGGACGGGACACTGAGAAGGACTCCGTCGGATATCTTGCACACGTTTAGGCTTTTCTATGAGGAGCTATATAATCTAGATACCACGACACGACGATCAGATAGACCCCAACACCTGCACAAAATAAACGCCTTCCTCACAGAACACGTAGGCCGAACGCTCCCGGAGGAACTAGCCGAGGAGCTAGAACAGCCTCTGACGGGGGAGGAACTCGCAGCCGCACTCAAAAGCTCTAAGTCGAATAAAGCACCGGGCCCCGACGGTTTGACGGTCTCATACTTGCGAAAGTTCAAAGACATACTGTTACCACATCTGTTACAGGGTCTCAACTCCTTGCTAGACGGCGGGCGGTTCCCGGCGGACACCCTCCGCGCCACGGTCACGGTCATACCTAAAGAGGGGAAAGACCCCACTGAATGTGGGAGCTATAGACCGATCTCGCTCCTCAATGCCGATCTTAAGCTTTTCGCAAAAACCATCGCGGTGAGACTCGCCCGCGTCCTCCCCACTCTGGTCCACCCAGACCAGGTGGGGTTCATTCAAGGACGGGAAGCTCGAGACAACACCATCCGAGCCCTACATATGATCCACTCGGCTAGATCGACAAACAGCAGCCTAATCCTGGTCTCCACAGACGCGGAGAAGGCCTTTGACCGGGTCGACTGGCAGTACCTTGAAGCCACCCTCAGTCACATGCGGTTTGGCCCCCACATACGCTCGTGGATCCTCGCCCTGTACACGAACCCGACGGCCCGCATTCGGATTAACGGCGGTCTCTCAGCCCCCTTTGCCATCCGGAACGGCACCAGGCAGGGCTGCCCCCTGTCCCCCCTCCTGTTTGCCCTCTCTCTAGAACCCTTCCTAGAGGCGGTCAGACGGGACGGGGGAATCACCGGGTATAGACACCACCACTCTGAACATAAAGTAGCCGCCTATGCCGACGACATGCTGTTCTTTCTAGATAACCCCGCGGTCTCCTTCCCTAATCTCCTCCGGGCCTTCCGAATCTTCGGTGAGATCTCCAATCTCAAGCTAAACCTTAGCAAATCGGAAGCCTTGCCGATCTCACTCGCCGCCGAGAGAGTCACGCACTTAAAGTCGCAGTTTCGCTTTTCCTGGTGTGATACGAAACTCAAGTATCTCGGCGTCTGGTTGCCCAGTGACCTAACACTCCTGTTCCAGTTAAACTTTCTCTCCATCCTTTCAGTCCTTCAAGCGGATCTTCACCGTTGGAAGGGCCTCTACGTCTCGTGGTTTGGCCGAATTAACGCCGTGAAGATGAATGTACTCCCGCGCCTCCTGTACTTGTTTCAAGCCATCCCCATTACGATACCCAGGTCCTTCTTCCAAACATTAGACACAGCGATACGGCAGTTTGTTTGGAACGGTAAGGCGAGCAGAATTAGCAGGAAGCTCCTAGAGCGCCCTAAAAGTAAAGGAGGCGCGGGACTCCCTTCCCTCCGGGGATACTACCATGCGGCACACCTACTCAGGGTTGTTGACTGGCACGCACGCCCCACGGCCAAACTGTGGGTCCCCATGGAGCGGACACAGGCGGGGGGAGTACTCCCCTCCCGCCTATGGCTCAGTTCACTCACTCTAACAGCGCTACGAACGGGCAATCCGCTGACCGACGCCACACTGCGAGTCTGGTGTAAATTACGGTTCACACATCAACTCACCACCACCGACGGTCCCCTTACACCCATTACACATAACCCACGGGTGGGAGGGGGACTCACACCTTCAGACTTACGCACCTTCACAGACACCGGTTGGCTCAGTTTTCGGCAGTTGCTGCGGGGTACCCACCTCAGACCTCTCACCGATATACTGGGGGACAAGACACCAACTGGAATAGATCACTTTCATTACGCCCAAATTCGAGCTTACTACGCGACCTTCCCTAACAAACATTGCCTGACCAGACCGCCCACGCAGTTCGAATCCCTTTGTATAGCACAAATCCATCCGGAAAGGGGGGTCTCACAGCTATATGCGACCCTACTTGACGGCGAACATCAGCCCCCTCCGAGGTACATCGCGAAATGGGAATCGGACACGGGGTCTACACTCACGGAGCAGGAATGGGACAAGATCCTCATACTGACTCACAAATGCTCCATCAGCTCTAAGCTTCAAGAGACTAGCTTTAAAATCCTCACACACTGGTATAGAACTCCAGACATTATACACCGTATAGACCCGAGTATACCAAACGAATGCTGGAGGTGTGGGGCCCCTGATGGCTCTTTTATTCATATCTGGTGGAGTTGCCCTGACATCACTCCCTTCTGGTCAGAGATTAGGGAGACCATCCGTCTCATAACGGATATTACCATTCCTCTCCAACCCCTCGCCATGCTCCTTCACCACACAGACATGTCCATCTCTGCATACAAAAAATCACTACTCAAACACCTGCTGTCCGCGGCAGCGGCATTAATCCCAACTAGGTGGAAACAGAAGGATGCGCCTACCCTCTGGCAGTGGCTGGACAAGGTGGGAGAGATACACCATATGGAATCACTCACGGCAGCGCTCTATGGGAGGCTTGAGAAATGTGATCGTACCTGGGCGCCGTGGTTGTGGTACCTTATGATGGATGGAGCGGGAAGCCGGAGGCCTTCACCCCCTTCCCCCCCCCCCTCTCCTCCCTCCCCCTCCTCCCCTGTCTCGCCCCCCCCTGACTGAATAATGGACAATTGACCATTCGATTGAATAGGGACCCACTCTACCTCATAAACGCCCACCCTCCCTGGACGTCCCCTGTGTTCATATGTTCCAACTTCCACCGTACCCCACACCCACTGCTTCTTACTTGTACGGCCTTGAGATGCCCGGACTCCGGCATCGACAATGCTTACAATGCACAGGCCCAATGCCTGAATGCCGCCCGCACAAACCCAGACGTGCGATTTGCCCCTAGACATGACCAGACGCCCGACAATCGGACCTAAGAGACCGGAACTACCGACATAGAATACCCACACGTAATAACCACAGACAGAAGGATAGCAATAATCTGACGAACAAGACGGTACTCACTTACCATATGACTGAAATATTAATCTCACCGGGTACATGCATCTGGATAAATGCGCAACCCACTTGGGGTACTGACCTCCTCATTTCGCCCACGATACGTCCTACATGCTAGCGGGGGATTGCCCCCAAAGCGCCCCCTCTGGTAGGGACGCCCCGAGCTCCCGGTTCCCTGTACAGTCGCTGTCACCCATTTTGATAGGAAGCAATCACTGTTACAAGTTTTACCCTCAATGGTTGTTATGGTGCATATATAACAAATGAATAGTAGATATTGTTGTTACTAAACCGATGTTAACTTTTTTTTTAGCCAATTAACCTGTTTTCAATGTCTATTGATATAAGTACACCTGTACCTCCCTTTTGATGTATGTCTACTATAAAACGAAAATAAAGATTGTCTAAAAAAAAAAAAAAAGGATGCGAAGAAGGAGGAAGAAGAGAAGAAGCGGAGGTATCGGAAGATCCCCAAGACGTTTGCGAACTGGCTGCGGGCTTTTTGCATACTGGCCAGCGTCATCGGGGAAAAGTTTCCCGATCGCTGTTCGCAGCTTTTTTGCTACTTAGACGGGATAGGGGACGCTTACCGGACGTACGGTGGTATTGCATGGTGGAAATATGATGAGCAATTCCGCCAACGTTTAGCAGCGAACCCGAGCATGAGATGGGATCAGATGGATCTGCCCCTGTGGATGCGGCTCATGATGGCGCAGAAGGCTGCGCCCTTTCACGGGGCGGCCGGTGCAGCACCTGGAGGAGCGGCGCCGGCCGGACAAAAGAAGGGCTTCTGCTGGCTCTTCAACGAGGGCCAATGTAAATGGGGCTCGTCGTGTAGATTCAAACACGAATGTTCCGGTTGCGGCGGTGCGCATGGAGTTAATAGGTGCTTCAAGAGAGGCAAACTGGCTAGCGGGGGAGGTCCCAGCGGCGCCACGGCTCCTGCCGCTGCCGCTGGGGGCAACTCCGGTGAAGGTAGGCGAGATGCTGCCGTGGCTAAAGCGCTACGCTAACCGGGCTGACGCGGAATTTTTGAGGAAAGGATTCACAGAGGGGTTTATGATACGGTTCAAAGGGAAGGGGCCAGGGACTTTATGTTTGAATTTAAGATCCGTTCGGGATCACCCAGGGGTGGTGCGGGAAAAATTGATGTCGGAGGTACGGCTTGGCAGGATGGCGGGACCCTATGCGGTCCCACCTCTGCCGAACTTGAGGGTGTCTCCGTTGGGGGTGGTCCCCAAGAAGGAGCCAGGCAAATTTCGGTTGATACACCATTTGTCTTACCCAAAAGGGGCTTCTGTTAACGACGACATTGACGCGGCCCTAAGCTCCGTTTCATACGCATCATTCGATCAAGCGGTCGAGTTGGTACGGAGAGCGGGGCCGGGAGCGTTGATGGCGAAGGTGGACGTGGAGGCATCTTTCAGGTTGCTTCCTATTCACCCGACATGTCACCATTTATTGGGATGTTTCTTTGATGAGGGTTTTTTCGTGGATTTGTGTTTGCCCATGGGCTGCTCTAGTTCTTGCTCATACTTTGAAAAGTTCAGCTCTTTCTTTGAATGGGTGGTGCGTCAGGAGTCGGCTGGGGGTGCAGTAGTGCACTATCTGGACGACTTTTTGTGCGTAGGACCGGCAGGGTCCGATCGTTGTGGGCAAATACTGGGGGTGTTGCAATGGGTGGCACAGGTCTTTGGTATCCCGTTGGCGGCTGAGAAGACGGTGGGCCCGACGGTATGCTTGAGCTTCCTAGGGCTGGAGATAGATTCGGTGAAGGGTGAATGTAGGTTACCATCGGATAAACTGACAGCGCTCCGCCAGCGGGTGGGGGTAGTCAGGGGTTCGAAGAAGGTGACCTTGAGGCAGTTACAGTCCCTGCTGGGGAGCTTGAACTTTGCTTGTAAAGTGATCCCTATGGGGAGGGTTTTTTGCAGGCAGTTGGCTCGAGCAACTTGCGGTGTGCGATTACCAGGTCATTATATCAGAGTCTCCGCTGCGATGAAGGCGGATCTGGATGTTTGGTTGTGTTTCCTGCAGGAGTTCAATGGTCGGGTGTATTTTAGGGATGAGGCAGCCTCGTCGGAAGAAATCGGCCTATTTACGGACGCTTCCGGGAGCGTAGGTTTCGGTGCCTACCTGGCAGGGAGGTGGTGCGCGGAAGAGTGGCCGGAGGCGTGGAAGGAAAGCGCCTTGATCAGGAACCTGGCCTTTCTAGAGCTCTTTCCTGTGGTAGTGGCGGTAACTTTATGGGGCGAAGAGCTCGCGAACAGGAAGGTGATCTTTCACTCCGATAACATGGCGGTGGTACAGGCAGTTAATAATATCTCGGCCTCTTCTCTGCCTGTGGTACGGTTGTTGAGGCGCTTGGTGCTGCTGTGCATGTCTTGGAATATTGTATTTAGGGCAAAACATGTCCCGGGATTGTTGAACGTTGTCGCTGACGCCTTATCTCGTTCACAGTGGGAGCGTTTTTGGGCAGCGGCGCCAGGAGCTCAGGAGACGGGTCAGGCATGCCCGGCGGAGATGTGGCGGCTCGGGACGTCTTGCTTGGGGGCTTTATAAGAAGTTCCCTGGCGGCCGGAACGTGGACAGCGTACACCAAGGTTTGGTATGAATGGGAGGAGATGATGGGGCAGTCTGGAGGGGCGAATTCGCCTGCAGGTAGGTTGGACACGCTCTTATGGTTGTTGTGTCGGTTATTCGCGGGAGGGGCTTCTCCCGCGAAGGTGGACCGTTACATGTCAGCATTGGCATTTTGGTTTAAATTCACGGGTAAGGAGGATATTACAAAAACTTTTTTGGTGAGGCAGGCGTTACGCGGCTTTCGTAAAGGACGACGGACTGTAGACTCGAGACGGCCTGTGTCGTTTAACATTCTACATGGCTTGACAGAAGGGTTGCATGACGTTTGTACATCTCCGTTTGAAGTGCTCTTGTTTACCGTAGCTTTTGTTTGGGCGTTCTTTGGGGCGTTCCGCATCGGCGAACTGGTCAGCTCTAATAAGTTTGGGGCGAACGGGATCCGGTTCGAGGATGTGGTGCTGGGGCAGGACAAAGTCGAGATACGCCTGAGGTGCTCCAAGACGGATGTCTTTGGGAGAGGTAAGACAATAATTTTGTTTGCGTTGCCAGGGTCGGAAGTCTGTCCAGTAGCATGCGGGCACAATTACTTAGGTGTTCGCCCTCAAGGCTTGGGGTGCTTCCTCGTTCACAGGGATGGTCTTGCGCTGTCGCGCTTCCAATTTGTCAGGGTCTTTCGCATGGGGCTGCGGCAGTTGGGTTTGCATCCCATGCAATTTGGGACTCATTCATTTCGCATAGGGGCAGCAACGGAAGCAGCGCGTCTAGGACTCGGGGATGACCGGATTAAACAGATAGGTCGGTGGGAGTCTGCGCGTTTTAGGACATATGTACGAACGGATAAGTTGGTTTGAAGGGGGGGTATGGTTGGGTTGAGGGTGTGGTGTCAATGCTCTGCTAGTTAATAACTTGTGTTTCTTTCTAGGTCGGGTTGTATGGTTGGTGGGTCACTCCTACGTTTATTGGGCGCAGAAGAGGGCCGCAGTTCGGAGGAATGGATCACAACTGGGCTTTCTTCAGGACACTGTGCAGTTACAATGGTTTGGTTTTCGTGGTTTCAGCTGGCAGAGCATTAGTGGGGTGATTTTTGAAAAATTGTTGGAAGGAAATCCCCCGGACGTAATACTGATACATGGTGGGGGTAACGATTTGGGGCTTATCCCTCAGAGGGAGCTAATTCGGAGGATGAAGCGGGATTTGGATCGCCTTCGGGAGCGGGTGCCGGGAGTGGTTATAGTATGGTCTGAGATGGTGCCTAGATTTAATTGGAGACACGCCAGGGACTCAGCTGCGGTGGCGAGATGTCGGGGGAAAGTTAACAAGGCCATGTCTGTTTTCGTTAGGAGGTCAGGTGGGGTCCCGGTCAGGCATTGGGAGCTGGAGGGTATGTTACCTGGGTATTATCGTAAGGATGGGGTCCACCTTTCGGAGGTTGGTTGTGACTTGCTTAACCTCGGTTTTCAAGAGGGGATATCCCGGGCCCTATTTCTGTGTGGTGGGGGGCGCTCGAGACATTAAGGGATCAAGTCTCGGGCTGTGGCGGGATAGGGCTAGGGTAATTGGGATGGAAGTGGATTAGCAAGTGGCTAGGCTAAGCTTAGGTTGAATTAGGCCAGAGTTGGAAGTGGTCTGTTGGTTCGAGCTCATCGGTGGCTCCGAACCTGGTGGTGTAGGGGTGTCTCGGTACACCCCTACAGTTAATAAAGTTATAATTATGGGGAGACCGGGACCGCAGAGGAGGTCGGAGGTGTGGATGGAGCCCAGACACGTCCCGGTGAGTCTGCCGCCGGTTTAAATACCGGGCGGCAAGGAAAGGCGCTGGGGACTGGGGAGGACGGGCTGACACCACCTCAGAGGGCAGCAAGGGACTCCAGTGGAGGGGGAGTTGATCATGCGGGCGAGACAAGGCCCAGGCAAGGCAGCGGAGGGACGGCAGGACAGGTCACCCGGCTAGGGCAGCAGGACCAAGTCAGGACGGCAACGGAAGGGGCTTCCACTTGTCAGGGCCAGCGCAGCGCGTCCCCGGTGGACAGAGGAGCGGACAGTGAGGGATTGTCACAGGGGTATGACACACACTCTGACAGCGGGGTTAGGAGTGGACGGGAGGGCCATAAATGTTGCTCCCGGGGACGGCAGGATTACAGAGACAACCCTAGGCCTGCGGAATACAAGAGGCGGCGCGGGGCAGGCGCCAGGCAAAACCGGGCAGGGTGTGTCAGGGAGAGGAGCCCGTCTACTGACGGGTACAGTAGGCGGGGATCAGTCTGCAGGGCCAGGAGGAGAAGGGAACGGCGCAGCGAGTCTGGGTCCTCCAACGGGATCACCCAAGGACGGCCGGATAGTTCTTACGGCCTAGAGGGCCTGGTTACTAGGCGGGAGAGGCGCAGGGTTGACGACAGGGAACGTAAGGAGGAAGGGCGGGTAGACGAGCACTCGAACAGACTACCCAGGTGTTCTTCTCCTTACAGGTCGCGGAGCGGTACACCTACGGTCCCACGGCGGGACCCGGCGGAAGGGAGTCGGCGTCAACTGGACACTCCAGAGCCGCACGCGGCGGATGGAAGGAAAACGACCCCGCGGCCCTCCGCGGCCGGAGGCTCTGGCGGTGAGTTGCCTGTTACATCACATTCTGATTCCATGTTAACTTGCCTAAAATCGTTGTTAGATTCATGGGTCGGTGGGGAGGGGGCTTCACCGCAGTTTTCGAGGGTATGGGTTCCGGAAGCGGGTTCCGGGACAACGGGACAAGCTAAGGGGGCGGTGAGTGGTGTCTCCGGACGGAGTACGCCTGAAACAGGTGAGAAGACAGGCGTAGGTTCGGTCGGAGGAGGGGAGGTTTCCGATGCGGCGCGGCAGAATGTGCATGTCTCTTTCGCGGACCCCTTGGGATGTCACCTGAAGTCTGAGGTTAAGGACAGGATTTGGAAAGGTGAGTTCGTAGAGGTTTTTTCTCTCCTTCCTCTGGAGGAGTTCCTCGATCTAAAGGATGAGGATAAAAAGGATGCGAAGAAGGAGGAAGAAGAGAAGAAGCGGAGGTATCGGAAGATCCCCAAGACGTTTGCGAACTGGCTGCGGGCTTTTTGCATACTGGCCAGCGTCATCGGGGAAAAGTTTCCCGATCGCTGTTCGCAGCTTTTTTGCTACTTAGACGGGATAGGGGACGCTTACCGGACGTACGGTGGTATTGCATGGTGGAAATATGATGAGCAATTCCGCCAACGTTTAGCAGCGAACCCGAGCATGAGATGGGATCAGATGGATCTGCCCCTGTGGATGCGGCTCATGATGGCGCAGAAGGCTGCGCCCTTTCACGGGGCGGCCGGTGCAGCACCTGGAGGAGCGGCGCCGGCCGGACAAAAGAAGGGCTTCTGCTGGCTCTTCAACGAGGGCCAATGTAAATGGGGCTCGTCGTGTAGATTCAAACACGAATGTTCCGGTTGCGGCGGTGCGCATGGAGTTAATAGGTGCTTCAAGAGAGGCAAACCGGCTAGCGGGGGAGGTCCCAGCGGCGCCACGGCTCCTGCCGCTGCCGCTGGGGGCAACTCCGGTGAAGGTAGGCGAGATGCTGCCGTGGCTAAAGCGCTACGCTAACCGGGCTGACGCGGAATTTTTGAGGAAAGGATTCACAGAGGGGTTTATGATACCGTTCAAAGGGAAGGGGCCAGGGACTTTATGTTTGAATTTAAGATCCGTTCGGGATCACCCAGGGGTGGTGCGGGAAAAATTGATGTCGGAGGTACGGCTTGGCAGGATGGCGGGACCCTATGCGGTCCCACCTCTGCCGAACTTGAGGGTGTCTCCGTTGGGGGTGGTCCCCAAGAAGGAGCCAGGCAAATTTCGGTTGATACACCATTTGTCTTACCCAAAAGGGGCTTCTGTTAACGACGACATTGACGCGGCCCTAAGCTCCGTTTCATACGCATCATTCGATCAAGCGGTCGAGTTGGTACGGAGAGCGGGGCCGGGAGCGTTGATGGCGAAGGTGGACGTGGAGGCATCTTTCAGGTTGCTTCCTATTCACCCGACATGTCACCATTTATTGGGATGTTTCTTTGATGAGGGTTTTTTCGTGGATTTGTGTTTGGAATGTCTTGGAATATGTCTTGGAATATTGTATTTAGGGCAAAACATGTCCCGGGATTGTTGAACGTTGTCGCTGACGCCTTATCTCGTTCACAGTGGGAGCGTTTTTGGGCAGCGGCGCCAGGAGCTCAGGAGACGGGTCAGGCATGCCCGGCGGAGATGTGGCGGCTCGGGACGTCTTGCTTGGGGGCTTTATAAGAAGTTCCCTGGCGGCCGGAACGTGGACAGCGTACACCAAGGTTTGGTATGAATGGGAGGAGATGATGGGGCAGTCTGGAGGGGCGAATTCGCCTGCAGGTAGGTTGGACACGCTCTTATGGTTGTTGTGTCGGTTATTCGCGGGAGGGGCTTCTCCCGCGAAGGTGGACCGTTACATGTCAGCATTGGCATTTTGGTTTAAATTCACGGGTAAGGAGGATATTACAAAAACTTTTTTGGTGAGGCAGGCGTTACGCGGCTTTCGTAAAGGACGACGGACTGTAGACTCGAGACGGCCTGTGTCGTTTAACATTCTACATGGCTTGACAGAAGGGTTGCATGACGTTTGTACATCTCCGTTTGAAGTGCTCTTGTTTACCGTAGCTTTTGTTTGGGCGTTCTTTGGGGCGTTCCGCATCGGCGAACTGGTCAGCTCTAATAAGTTTGGGGCGAACGGGATCCGGTTCGAGGATGTGGTGCTGGGGCAGGACAAAGTCGAGATACGCCTGAGGTGCTCCAAGACGGATGTCTTTGGGAGAGGTAAGACAATAATTTTGTTTGCGTTGCCAGGGTCGGAAGTCTGTCCAGTAGCATGCGGGCACAATTACTTAGGTGTTCGCCCTCAAGGCTTGGGGTGCTTCCTCGTTCACAGGGATGGTCTTGCGCTGTCGCGCTTCCAATTTGTCAGGGTCTTTCGCATGGGGCTGCGGCAGTTGGGTTTGCATCCCATGCAATTTGGGACTCATTCATTTCGCATAGGGGCAGCAACGGAAGCAGCGCGTCTAGGACTCGGGGATGACCGGATTAAACAGATAGGTCGGTGGGAGTCTGCGCGTTTTAGGACATATGTACGAACGGATAAGTTGGTTTGAAGGGGGGGTATGGTTGGGTTGAGGGTGTGGTGTCAATGCTCTGCTAGTTAATAACTTGTGTTTCTTTCTAGGTCGGGTTGTATGGTTGGTGGGTCACTCCTACGTTTATTGGGCGCAGAAGAGGGCCGCAGTTCGGAGGAATGGATCACAACTGGGCTTTCTTCAGGACACTGTGCAGTTACAATGGTTTGGTTTTCGTGGTTTCAGCTGGCAGAGCATTAGTGGGGTGATTTTTGAAAAATTGTTGGAAGGAAATCCCCCGGACGTAATACTGATACATGGTGGGGGTAACGATTTGGGGCTTATCCCTCAGAGGGAGCTAATTCGGAGGATGAAGCGGGATTTGGATCGCCTTCGGGAGCGGGTGCCGGGAGTGGTTATAGTATGGTCTGAGATGGTGCCTAGATTTAATTGGAGACACGCCAGGGACTCAGCTGCGGTGGCGAGATGTCGGGGGAAAGTTAACAAGGCCATGTCTGTTTTCGTTAGGAGGTCAGGTGGGGTCCCGGTCAGGCATTGGGAGCTGGAGGGTATGTTACCTGGGTATTATCGTAAGGATGGGGTCCACCTTTCGGAGGTTGGTTGTGACTTGCTTAACCTCGGTTTTCAAGAGGGGATATCCCGGGCCCTATTTCTGTGTGGTGGGGGGCGCTCGAGACATTAAGGGATCAAGTCTCGGGCTGTGGCGGGATAGGGCTAGGGTAATTGGGATGGAAGTGGATTAGCAAGTGGCTAGGCTAAGCTTAGGTTGAATTAGGCCAGAGTTGGAAGTGGTCTGTTGGTTCGAGCTCATCGGTGGCTCCGAACCTGGTGGTGTAGGGGTGTCTCGGTACACCCCTACAGTTAATAAAGTTATAATTATGGGGAGACCAGGACCGCAGAGGAGGTCGGAGGTGTGGATGGAGCCCAGACACGTCCCGGTGAGTCTGCCGCCGGTTTAAATACCGGGCGG
This sequence comes from Pelobates fuscus, assembly GCF_036172605.1. NCBI lineage: Eukaryota > Metazoa > Chordata > Amphibia > Anura > Pelobatidae > Pelobates > Pelobates fuscus. Next base: position 45,191,873 of record NC_086322.1, on the reverse strand, counting down.
CAAGGAAAGGCGCTGGGGACTGGGGAGGACGGGCTGACACCACCTCAGAGGGCAGCAAGGGACTCCAGTGGAGGGGGAGTTGATCATGCGGGCGAGACAAGGCCCAGGCAAGGCAGCGGAGGGACGGCAGGACAGGTCACCCGGCTAGGGCAGCAGGACCAAGTCAGGACGGCAACGGAAGGGGCTTCCACTTGTCAGGGCCAGCGCAGCGCGTCCCCGGTGGACAGAGGAGCGGACAGTGAGGGATTGTCACAGGGGTATGACACACACTCTGACAGCGGGGTTAGGAGTGGACGGGAGGGCCATAAATGTTGCTCCCGGGGACGGCAGGATTACAGAGACAACCCTAGGCCTGCGGAATACAAGAGGCGGCGCGGGGCAGGCGCCAGGCAAAACCGGGCAGGGTGTGTCAGGGAGAGGAGCCCGTCTACTGACGGGTACAGTAGGCGGGGATCAGTCTGCAGGGCCAGGAGGAGAAGGGAACGGCGCAGCGAGTCTGGGTCCTCCAACGGGAGCACCCAAGGACGGCCGGATAGTTCTTACGGCCTAGAGGGCCTGGTTACTAGGCGGGAGAGGCGCAGGGTTGACGACAGGGAACGTAAGGAGGAAGGGCGGGTAGACGAGCACTCGAACAGACTACCCAGGTGTTCTTCTCCTTACAGGTCGCGGAGCGGTACACCTACGGTCCCACGGCGGGACCCGGCGGAAGGGAGTCGGCGTCAACTGGACACTCCAGAGCCGCACGCGGCGGATGGAAGGAAAACGACCCCGCGGCCCTCCGCGGCCGGAGGCTCTGGCGGTGAGTTGCCTGTTACATCACATTCTGATTCCATGTTAACTTGCCTAAAATCGTTGTTAGATTCATGGGTCGGTGGGGAGGGGGCTTCACCGCAGTTTTCGAGGGTATGGGTTCCGGAAGCGGGTTCCGGGACAACGGGACAAGCTAAGGGGGCGGTGAGTGGTGTCTCCGGACGGAGTACGCCTGAAACAGGTGAGAAGACAGGCGTAGGTTCGGTCGGAGGAGGGGAGGTTTCCGATGCGGCGCGGCAGAATGTGCATGTCTCTTTCGCGGACCCCTTGGGATGTCACCTGAAGTCTGAGGTTAAGGACAGGATTTGGAAAGGTGAGTTCGTAGAGGTTTTTTCTCTCCTTCCTCTGGAGGAGTTCCTCGATCTAAAGGATGAGGATAAAAAGGATGCGAAGAAGGAGGAAGAAGAGAAGAAGCGGAGGTATCGGAAGATCCCCAAGACGTTTGCGAACTGGCTGCGGGCTTTTTGCATACTGGCCAGCGTCATCGGGGAAAAGTTTCCTGATCGCTGTTCGCAGCTTTTTTGCTACTTAGACGGGATAGGGGACGCTTACCGGACGTACGGTGGTATTGCATGGTGGAAATATGATGAGCAATTCCGCCAACGTTTAGCAGCGAACCCGAGCATGAGATGGGATCAGATGGATCTGCCCCTGTGGATGCGGCTCATGATGGCGCAGAAGGCTGCGCCCTTTCACGGGGCGGCCGGTGCAGCACCTGGAGGAGCGGCGCCGGCCGGACAAAAGAAGGGCTTCTGCTGGCTCTTCAACGAGGGCCAATGTAAATGGGGCTCGTCGTGTAGATTCAAACACGAATGTTCCGGTTGCGGCGGTGCGCATGGAGTTAATAGGTGCTTCAAGAGAGGCAAACTGGCTAGCGGGGGAGGTCCCAGCGGCGCCACGGCTCCTGCCGCTGCCGCTGGGGGCAACTCCGGTGAAGGTAGGCGAGATGCTGCCGTGGCTAAAGCGCTACGCTAACCGGGCTGACGCGGAATTTTTGAGGAAAGGATTCACAGAGGGGTTTATGATACCGTTCAAAGGGAAGGGGCCAGGGACTTTATGTTTGAATTTAAGATCCGTTCGGGATCACCCAGGGGTGGTGCGGGAAAAATTGATGTCGGAGGTACGGCTTGGCAGGATGGCGGGACCCTATGCGGTCCCACCTCTGCCGAACTTGAGGGTGTCTCCGTTGGGGGTGGTCCCCAAGAAGGAGCCAGGCAAATTTCGGTTGATACACCATTTGTCTTACCCAAAAGGGGCTTCTGTTAACGACGACATTGACGCGGCCCTAAGCTCCGTTTCATACGCATCATTCGATCAAGCGGTCGAGTTGGTACGGAGAGCGGGGCCGGGAGCGTTGATGGCGAAGGTGGACGTGGAGGCATCTTTCAGGTTGCTTCCTATTCACCCGACATGTCACCATTTATTGGGATGTTTCTTTGATGAGGGTTTTTTCGTGGATTTGTGTTTGGAATGTCTTGGAATATGTCTTGGAATATTGTATTTAGGGCAAAACATGTCCCGGGATTGTTGAACGTTGTCGCTGACGCCTTATCTCGTTCACAGTGGGAGCGTTTTTGGGCAGCGGCGCCAGGAGCTCAGGAGACGGGTCAGGCATGCCCGGCGGAGATGTGGCGGCTCGGGACGTCTTGCTTGGGGGCTTTATAAGAAGTTCCCTGGCGGCCGGAACGTGGACAGCGTACACCAAGGTTTGGTATGAATGGGAGGAGATGATGGGGCAGTCTGGAGGGGCGAATTCGCCTGCAGGTAGGTTGGACACGCTCTTATGGTTGTTGTGTCGGTTATTCACGGGAGGGGCTTCTCCCGCGAAGGTGGACCGTTACATGTCAGCATTGGCATTTTGGTTTAAATTCACGGGTAAGGAGGATATTACAAAAACTTTTTTGGTGAGGCAGGCGTTACGCGGCTTTCGTAAAGGACGACGGACTGTAGACTCGAGACGGCCTGTGTCGTTTAACATTCTACATGGCTTGACAGAAGGGTTGCATGACGTTTGTACATCTCCGTTTGAAGTGCTCTTGTTTACCGTAGCTTTTGTTTGGGCGTTCTTTGGGGCGTTCCGCATCGGCGAACTGGTCAGCTCTAATAAGTTTGGGGCGAACGGGATCCGGTTCGAGGATGTGGTGCTGGGGCAGGACAACGTCGAGATACGCCTGAGGTGCTCCAAGACGGATGTCTTTGGGAGAGGTAAGACAATAATTTTGTTTGCGTTGCCAGGGTCGGAAGTCTGTCCAGTAGCATGCGGGCACAATTACTTAGGCGTTCACCCTCAAGGCTTGGGGTGCTTCCTCGTTCACAGGGATGGTCTTGCGCTGTCGCGCTTCCAATTTGTCAGGGTCTTTCGCATGGGGCTGCGGCAGTTGGGTTTGCATCCCATGCAATTTGGGACTCATTCATTTCGCATAGGGGCAGCAACGGAAGCAGCGCGTCTAGGACTCGGGGATGACCGGATTAAACAGATAGGTCGGTGGGAGTCTGCGCGTTTTAGGACATATGTACGAACGGATAAGTTGGTTTGAAGGGGGGGTATGGTTGGGTTGAGGGTGTGGTGTCAATGCTCTGCTAGTTAATAACTTGTGTTTCTTTCTAGGTCGGGTTGTATGGTTGGTGGGTCACTCCTACGTTTATTGGGCGCAGAAGAGGGCCGCAGTTCGGAGGAATGGATCACAACTGGGCTTTCTTCAGGACACTGTGCAGTTACAATGGTTTGGTTTTCGTGGTTTCAGCTGGCAGAGCATTAGTGGGGTGATTTTTGAAAAATTGTTGGAAGGAAATCCCCCGGACGTAATACTGATACATGGTGGGGGTAACGATTTGGGGCTTATCCCTCAGAGGGAGCTAATTCGGAGGATGAAGCGGGATTTGGATCGCCTTCGGGAGCGGGTGCCGGGAGTGGTTATAGTATGGTCTGAGATGGTGCCTAGATTTAATTGGAGACACGCCAGGGACTCAGCTGCGGTGGCGAGATGTCGGGGGAAAGTTAACAAGGCCATGTCTGTTTTCGTTAGGAGGTCAGGTGGGGTCCCGGTCAGGCATTGGGAGCTGGAGGGTATGTTACCTGGGTATTATCGTAAGGATGGGGTCCACCTTTCGGAGGTTGGTTGTGACTTGCTTAACCTCGGTTTTCAAGAGGGGATATCCCGGGCCCTATTTCTGTGTGGTGGGGGGCGCTCGAGACATTAAGGGATCAAGTCTCGGGCTGTGGCGGGATAGGGCTAGGGTAATTGGGATGGAAGTGGATTAGCAAGTGGCTAGGCTAAGCTTAGGTTGAATTAGGCCAGAGTTGGAAGTGGTCTGTTGGTTCGAGCTCATCGGTGGCTCCGAACCTGGTGGTGTAGGGGTGTCTCGGTACACCCCTACAGTTAATAAAGTTATAATTATGGGGCATCTTTGGTAGGCTGTGTGTTATATTTATGTGTTATTTATATTGTTATATATTGTTTATGGTATGGGGTCATTGTCTGGGTTAATGCTGTACGGATGGGGGTGGGGGTAAATTAATTTTATTTGGCAATGACCCCAATTTGTTATCTTGTTTATTGAAAAATGTAAATAAAGCTGTGGACTTTTATTTTCCAACAGAAATTGGTGTCTGTGTTTATTGGTGGGTTATGGGGATCAAAATGCCACAAGCCGAATAACGACTGTGCGCATGTCATGTACACAGTACTGGAGACCGTATCTCCAGAAGGATATTGATACCTTAGAGAGAGTTCAGAGAAGGGCTACTAAACTTGTTCATGGATTGCAGGATAAAACTTACAAGGAAAGGTTAAAGGAACTTAACATGTATAGCTTGGAGGAAAGACGAGACAGGGGGGGATTTGATAGAAACATTTAAATACATAAAGGGAATCAACACAGTAAAGGAGGAGACTATATTTAAAAGAAGAAAAACTACCACAACAAGAGGACATAGTCTTAAATTAGAGGGGCAAAGGTTTAAAAATAATATCAGGAAGTATTACTTTACCGAGAGGGTAGTGGATGAATGGAATAGCTTTCCAGCTGAAGTAGTTTCCCCCTGTACACCTTGGGAAGGGGGATCATGACTGCTGCCCATGTATGGGGGGGCTGGACTAAATTGGATACAATGTAGCAAAGATATGGGATTTGGGGAGAGGAGTGGGGAGGAGACTTACCAGTCAGCAGAGACTCTGGAAGGAAACTGGTGAAAATGTCTGTGCTGGCTGGATTAGGCCCTGTTTGAAAAGAACGTTTGTTAGTTCCCTGAATTGCAGCCTGTCACCCTGTGCCCCCCTCCACATACCCGCACGCATGACCCACATGTCGGAACCTGATCTGCTGAGGCTGCTGCAGGAGTACCAGGTCTCCCATGGTCAGGGAGCGCTGGAGGTGTCGATGTCTGGTGTTAAGGCGGTCCCTGGGACTTGCCCTGAGGCGATGGCTGTGTTGGTGGATGGAGCTGGCGGGCGGAGGGCTTGTCGGTCGCGGCCTCCGTCGCGCTTATCGCCAAGTCCGGTTCGACACGTGAGCGGAGAAGTCGGCGGAGTCGGGAGAGCAGAGGTGCCGGAGCTGCGGTGGCGACGTCCAGTGCTGGAAGGAGGTCGGCGGAAAAGGTCCCGGCCGGTCGGAGTGGAGAGGGCCCAAGATGGCGGCGAGGAAGATGGCGCCAGCATCACCGGAAGATTGCGCAGTCCGCGCGCTTCTCTTCAGGCTCCACAGGAAGTGACGTCAGCATGCACGGCACGGAGCGTGCGTGTTTCCACCAATGAGGTCATCGCGCACAGTGGGTACGTGACGTTGCCGCGGGGAGGAGTGTGGACGTCACAGGCTGTGCGGCTGCAGAGTGCACCGGAAGATTTACCCAGGAGCAGGAGAGCCGGACCGCGGGCGGGCCAGTCAGGCTACCTCGGGTCCCCGGAAGTATCGGAAGGAGGGAGTGCAGAGTCTGCATCAGATAATGAGGAGTTCCATGGAGTCCCAGAGCCAGGTCCTGCCCCAGCGCCCAATGAGTATTGCGCTAGCGCTTAGGCAGCGCTGGCAGGGGTAGGAGAGGGGGCTCAGAGTAGCGCGCAAGGGCTGCAGCGGTAGGGGGAGGTAGTAGCTTGCTGAAGGCGGTCCTAGAGAGGCTTCCCGGGGGGGGGCTCCCCTTTTCCTGCAGCACCCTCGCCCGGGGCGGTCGGTCAAGCAGGCGTGCCTGCCGGGGTATGAATTGTCACCCGTGGGGATGCACATTCCCTTGGATGTCAAGGACAAAATTTTAAGGGGTGAGTTTGTGGATCTCCTCTCCCTGGTCCCTCCGGACCGTGAATCGGTGGACAGACCGCGGCGAGGGGAGATGGTGGAAGGTGAAAAAGGTAAGCAGTTGCCGCGTACCTTTGGGAATTGGCTCCAGGGCTTCTGTGTGTAGGCGGGTATTCTCTTGCGGTGGTGGCCAGGGAGGATGCCGTCATTATTCGGATATAATTTGGGGGGGCCTATAAAATGTATGGGGGTCAGTGCTGGTTCCGTTTTGACCAGCAGTTTCGCCAAAAAATGGCGGTGAGTCCGGGTATGGATTTTGGGGTGCAGGATGGCAGCCTACAGCTGCTGTTGATGATCCCTTGTTGCCAGCCCCCTTTCAGGGAGCCACCGGCGCGCACGCTGGAGCATCGGCGGGACCACGAAAAAGAGTATGCTGGCTCTTTAACGAGAGCCATTGCCGATGGTATGGGTCATGTAGATTTCGACATGAGTGCTCGCAATGCGGCGGGGCTCACCCGGCCTAGATGTGTTTTAAGAAGGGGAAGCAGGGGCCCCGCTCGGGTAAGGGCGACGTACCTCAGACAGAGGACGCCGGTGAGTGTGGAAAGGATGCGCCCGTGGCTCGACCGGTATCCTAGGCGTCGAGACGCGCAAGTTTTATTGGATGGGTTCTCGGTTGGGTTTTGGATCCCTTTTGTGCCTTCGTCCTCACCGACCTTTGCGGGTAATTTGCGGTCGGTGGTGGGGAAGGAAACTATTTTGGGGCACAAGCTCGAGAAGGAGGTTCATCTGGGTTGTATGGCAGGCCCCTTTGATGGCCTTCCTTTTCCCAATTTGCGGGTCTCTCCGCTGGGCTTGGTTCCCAAAAAGGAGCCGGGCGCTTTTCACCTAATTCACCACCTGTCGTATCCCTCGGGCGGGTCGGTGAATGACGGGATTGATAAGGAGGTGTCTAGGGTCAGGTATGCCTCCTTTGATCGGATGCTAGAGTTGGTGCGGGACCCCGAGACAGAGGCCCAACTGGCGAAGTCCGACATCGAAGCGGCTTTTCGCCTCCTTCCGGTGCACCCGGACTGTTTCCACTTGTTGGGGTGTCATTTCCAAGGTTTGTATTTCTTTGACATGTGTTTGCCCATAGGTTGCGCCATTTCCTGTTCGTATTTTGAAATGTTCGCTTCTTTCCTGGAATGGGTGGTCTCCCAGGTGGCGGGTCTGACATCTCTGACCCATTACCTGGATGACTTCCTATTTGTGGGGCTGAGTGCGTCACAGGAATGTGCGGTGCTACTGGCGGCGGATTTTGGCGTGCCGGTGGCGGCGGGTAAGACGGCCGGGCCGTCGGGGGTGTTGTCGTATTTGGGTATTGAAATTGACTCAGGCGCAATGGTGTTTCAGCTTCCTGAGGATAAGTTGGCGCACTTGGTGCGCCTGGTGGATCGGGTAAAAGGCGCAAAGAAAGTCCAGCTGCGCCAATTGCAGGTTTTGTTGGGGCACCTTAATTTCACGTGTCGGGTTCTGGCCATGGACAGGGCATTTTCTCGCAGGTTGTCATTAGCGACGGTCGGGGTGGCCCAACCGTTTCATTTTATACGCATCACTGGGCGTCTCCGGGACGATCTCCAGACTTGGGGGTTCGTTCTTGGGGACATACAAAGGGCAGTCCTGCTGGTTGCGGTCTGCTATTTCCAACGTGGACTTGGAATTTTTTACAGATGCTTTGGGGTCTGTGGGCTTCGGGGCATACTTCCAGGGACGTTGGTGTGTGGAGCGTTGGTCTCAGTACTGGCGTGGCAGTGTGCTCATAGGTAATTTGACTTTCCTGGAGTTTTTTCCCCATTGTGGTGGCAGTGGAGCTGAGGGGTGGTGAATTTGCCAATCGAAAAGTGATTGTTCACACGGACAACTTAAGCGTGGTGCATGTGATCAATCGCTCCACGTCTGCCTCTCCCCCGGTGTTGGCGCTGCTTAGGCAGTTAGTCTTGCTGTGTATGCAACGTGATGTATGGATTGTGGCACGTCACGTTCCTGGCATCTTGAATGTGATAGCCGACTCTCTGTCTCGGTTTCAGTGGGACCGATTTCGAGAGGCGGCCCCGGAGGCGTCACACACAGGGACGCCTTGCCCGAAGGACATATGGGACCTGGTTTCAGACATCTGAGGCGAATGGTGAGGGATTCATTATCGGAGTCCACGTGGTCCGGGTATGTGTCGGTTTGGCAACGGTGGTGCAGTGTGGGGTCCATTGAAGATCTTTCGTCGGAGGCAGGGAGATTGGGTAACACGCTGGCTCTTCTGGAGACCTTATGTGCAGCAGGTAAGTCTGCGGCGGTCGCAGGGCGTCACTTGGCCGCCCTTTCCTTTTTATTTAAATGGTTTGGTTGGCAGGATGCTACAAAGGCCTTCTGCGTTGCGAGGGCCTTGAAGGGTTGGAAGAAGAGCAGTTGCCCTGATGCGCGACGACCTATCTCCTTCGAGGTTCTGAGTAGGTTGTTGGAATTTCTGCCACAGGTCTGTTTTTTCGAGGTAGGAGGTTCTACTGTTTCGGGTGGCTTTTTTGGGGCCCTTCGGATCAGGGAACTGGTGGCCTCTCGGAAAAGTGCGTGGTATCTTATTGGGAGGGCAACAGGAAGGTAAAAGGAGGATGGGTCAGCAGTCAAGTAGAGGTTAACACAGTGAGAGAGTTTAAGCATTCGTGGGATAGGCATCAGGCTATCCTAACTATAAGATAAGGCAAATAAAAGTATTTAGAAAATTGGGCAGACTAGATGGGCCGAAAGGTTCTTATCTGCCGTCACATTCTATGTTTCATGCAGATTCGCACACTAACTAATGCAAACATATTTCATATTTATCTTCTTTTATTCAGCCTGTCAAGTGAGGCAACTGTCGCATTCTAAGCTACAAATTTTGAATGAGTCAGTTGCCTCAAAGTGATGAATGTACTTTTAGGAGAAAAAACAAACTAAGAACTAGTAAGATTGCAGGCAGACAATATTTAGATAAAATAATAAAATCTCATATAGCTAAAAAAAAGTAAGTAGTGTAACAGTCTTTACACATAAAGACAGAATAAATATGATAAGCAACATATGTCCAAGGCAACAGAGTCCGATAATAAATGCAAAATACCAAAAGTCTCTGAGTAAAATACACAGTAAATGTAGGAAATGAATTCTGGTGCAACATTGATGTTCCAACAATGCAACAAAGGTGCGATGTTGTATTAATTATACCTTCTTGCTTAATTATTACAAAATCCTGAATATAATCATATGAAAAAATATTCATTGATTCCAACTGTGCTTGATCCAAAGGTCACCTAGAATTAGAAAAAGTGATCCATAGTGCTCACTTTATACATAAATCTTTATCAAATAGATTTTTTTAAAAACAAACTCATTCACATTGATAGTGTAAGAGAGAGTCATACGGGGGATTGACCTTTCATTTCTTTGGTGGGTCTGGCCGAGAAGGATAGGAGCTGCAGTCAAGCAAGCCGTGTATTCTGGCTCCAGTGACCAATTCTGCGTGCATTCCAATCACTGACTGTGTTCCACTGATACAGATTCCACTTCGAGTTCTCAAAGTCCGTCTAACGCTTTTAGTGGAGTAATGTTCTGCTTCTTCGTAGCCTCCGAAGAGACTTTTAGTGTTTTGCATTTATTATTCGATTTTGTTTCCTTGTTATATTCTATTTTGATGTATAGACTATTACACTACGTACTTTATTTTTGTTTTTTTATACAGTTGTTGCTATCTTTTTGTGATTTTATTATTTTATCTAAATCAGGGGTAGTCAACCTTTTAATAGCCACCGCCCACTTTTGTATCTTTGTTAAAGGTAAATTTTCCTTACCGCCCACCAGTGCCACAGTAACTAATTTTATAAGTGAGTTTTGTTTTTAATATATACTTTAAATTAATATTTTTTTCTATTCTTCTATGTGTGTCTGTGAGGTGCAGTGTGTGTTTGTGAGGGGTGCTGTGTGTGGGTAAGAGGTGCAGTGCATGTGTGAGGGTTGGAGTGTGTATGGGGGGGCATTCTGTGTGTGTATGAAGGGGGCAGTGTGTGTTTGTGTGTTAAAGTTGCATAGGGTCTATACTGTGTGTTGGTGGGTGAGATCTATCTTAATGTCTCGCCCTCCCTTCATCTTCTTACCTTTTACCAGGGAGTGGGGACATAATGTTGTAAGCCCTGATGGTCCACTGGTGGCATGTTCAGCTCCTCTGGCTGCAGGCTGACTCTCCTGTCCTCCTACAAGCACAGCACTGTATTGGAGCGTTGCCATGGTAATGCACGACCACGCTCTGACCAATCTGCTCGCAGAAGGAACACAGAGCCTCCCAGGCCCTTTCCTCCATCTGCTGGAACTAAGGGCCAGCGAGTTGGTGAGGGGGATCTTTGAGCTCCTCACCAGCCTGAGAGGGCTTCCAGCAAGGTTGGCTCTGTATGGACCACCATGGGAGATAAAAGGATCTCCCCTGCCAGCCTTGGTCCACAGCCATCAAGGCCTACTGGGCGCTTTCTGCAGAACCCACCACCGCCCACCTGAAATCCCAAACTGCCAACTAGTGGGTGGGAGGAACCAGGCTGACTACCCCTGATCTAAATAAAATAATGTTACCCTTATTATATATTCAGGGGTTGGTGGTGTACCCTGACCCAGTGCCAGCACTATTTAGATTATTCTCCCTGCATCATTTAGGAGGAATATTAATTGTAAAAGAAAGGAGCTAACAAATATTGCAAATACCTTTAAGCATTTCAAATATAGATCTGCTGCAGTTCAAGAAATGTAACATAAAACAAGATCTAAAAGTATTAAAAATAATCCAGTATATACATCGCTTAATCAGCAATTTTATCATGAAAGGCACCTTGGCTGCAGTGAATTGGAAATGGAAAATGCTTGCTCACAGAAACTTCAATTCCGTGATTTTCCCATTGCACTTTAGAAGGCTGCAGTCACGCACATAATAAAATAATATTTCAAAACAGAAATTTGCATTTTATTTTATTTACATTTTCACATACAGTTTTGTTATTCTTTTAATTTAGACAAGCACTTCTTTATGCAACTAAAACAAGTCGAACTCAGAAAATAATACTGGAAACAATGAAATACCTAGAGAGCCACTGCCTGCAATGGATCTCGTGAAATAGAAAATGTAAATTAAAAAAAAAATAATCCCCATTCACTTATGGTGACACTGTAGGCACTGTAACTGTTTCAAGTTGTTATAGTGTCAAGAGTCCCCTGGGACCATCCATTCATTGAGCGTTAAACCATTTGTAATGTTTTAATACTAAATGAGAGAACCATAGCAGCCATTCCTCTTTGTTCTCCTCGGACTAACAAGGAAACATTCTGAGCAGCAATTGGTGTCTGTGATTGGCTGAGAGTGACAGCTGTCCCCTTTCAGCCTATCACAGAGCTAATTGTTGGTATGACTTGGTATGGCTAGAAAGAAGTGTGCAGTTTTTGCCTCAGTCATATCTCCAGTAGTGGCTGTCGGACTGTAGTTGGTCAGGGAACCTTTTGTTTAGTGTTAAACTGCCCAAAAATGGTTTAACGTTAAATGGAGAGTAGGCGCCAGGGGACTCCAGGCACTATAACCAATTCAATTAGATGATTATAGTGTCTACAGTGACCCCTTAACATTTTAGTAAAACACAATTAAATTATATTCCAGTGTTGAACACTGTGCTAACATCTTCGTAATGCATTGAGGCAGATACCTGAGGTTTTGGGAAGAATTCTGCTACCTGTGAAAATTGATACACTGCATGGCTATAAGTTTGTAGACACCTGCTAATATATGCCAACCCCCAAAAATGATATTATAAAGACATTGACCACCTCCACTTGCTGCTACAAATTTGCCTCTTCTAGGTAGTCTTTTATGCTGCAGGAACGAATTTCCGTTCAGCCACAAAAGTATTAGATTAGGCACAGAAGTCGCAGATAAGGTCTGGAAATCCATTTCACCGCACAGGTGACAATGGTGGTGAGATCAGAATTCTGTGAAATTGTACATATGGATCCTAAATATGTGTGCAGCTGCACAGCAACTGTAAACATGACATTATATTGACAGTGTAGTTTTTAAAGTCACTGGGCACTGCCATTATAAGGTCATTACTTGTCTTGAGAGAATGTAAAGATGTGTGGTGTCTAGATACTTTGGGCCACGTTGTGTACCTTTATTAGCTAATGAATTGTACTTCAGAGCAAGACCACCTAGGTGGTCTTTCAATGTCAACTTTACTTCTTGATTTGGATTACTAATTGTTGGCTTTGCTTTTCCCCCCAAATTAGATCGTACATAAATAGAGCAAAGCTCATACAACTTATTATTTCCTTAAATCAAAGAGATTTTCAATAAACTGTACATCCTATATTTTTGTATCCAAATGCATCCAAAATTAAGGGTTTGGCATTTTAAATGTTAGTTTCTAATCCAACCAATGTGGTGTTTCATAACATGTCTATGGAATTATGCTGGGCTCATCTCTCAGGTACCTCTAAGAAATATAATAAAACATCATTATATTACAAAAGAATGGCTGCACAGCTCTATGAGATGTGAGTCATTCATAAGAATGTACATTGGCTTTCTCAAAATGTAAATCACAACAATATATTAAATCCAAAAACAAGCAAATCAAACCACGTGCAACATGACTGTCATGCCTGCGAGTCTCTGGTTTTTACAGTGCCAGATTATTCATTTATCCACATTCTAGGTATGATTGTTAAATTAAGAAAAATACTCGTACTCTCGTTTCTCGTTTCTATGACATATCGTATTCAAGTAGTGCATAACAGTAATAACGTACAGGCTATTTTGAGACAGAGGGTTAAGGCACATCATCTCTAGCTCGCTATAAAAAGGAGCAGTGGGTTACAAACTACAAAAATATTTTTGTTGAAAAAAAAGTGTAGAAGTCATAAAAATTACACTGTTTCTAACCGCTCTCTGTATATGCCAATTACATTGCGACATACAAAACCTGACATACTGCGGGGCTGACTGAGCATTCTAGCTTTTTAGAAGTATTGTTAAAAAAATTAAACTGTTGACTTGAAACTGATAAATTTGAACTGCTGACAAACAGAAAATAAACAACAACAGAATGTTGAATAAACCTGTGGATGCTAACTACTCGTATTCGCACACTATCAGCTTTTCAAGGTCTGCAAATGCCTTGCACACTGATGGAAGAAACGGTTTGAAAACAAACCCACATTAAAAATATAAGCTGCCTGTAATACAGTAAATAGTGCCAAACATGGCTTACAGTATAAATAAAACCTTATAGGAGACAAAAACAAGTCTCCTGTAAGACGAGAACACGTGTCCATGCGGACAGCAAAGGCTGGCATATTTTTAAACAAAATGACATTATACCAGAAACCTCTTTGTGATAAGTGTAGGGTTTTCCGGCCTTAGAAAATAGAATGTTGCAGTTCTATGCTATTGGCTGCATTTATTTTTTTCAATGAATTACTAGATTGTTCAACAAAAATCTAGGTATATGTTTATGTATACATAAAAAGTCAAGAAACCAAAAATAAATGTCCAACTATCCAGAAGAATTCTGTAGTTTGCATAGAATCTCACTTGAGAATGTCTACGATGAAAAAGTTAAATTCTGTGGGACCTGAATAGGTTAAGATTGTCCTGACTCCTTGGATGGTCAAAGTTGCTCTTTGGAAAAGGCACAGTGTTTGGCTAATGTCAAGCTTAGTCACAGATTATCGCTCAGGTGTCTGCCAAGTGCTTGTTGCAGAACTCACAGTGAATTCCACCACTAAGATCGGTCACTACTCCTTCCTTGACAAGTCTCTGGATGAGCTCTCTCTCTTTCATAATATCGTGCATTGGCTGTCTGCTCATGGCATTCATGCAGAGGTTATCAAAATAGTGCAGGGTGATATCAGGTTGGTTGAGATCATAACCAAAACCTGCAAAGCTCACTTCATCACACAAATGTGTAGCCAGGATGATGGCGGTCACACCGATCGTAGGTATGTTCTGAAAATGTAAAGAAAAGAAAAGAGGCTTTAATGCTTTCATTGATTAAGAAAAAGTATATATCCTGAGTAAATTTGTTTATATTTCTGAAACAGGTCACTTACAAGGATGATGCCCTATAAGACAAAAACATCTGGTCTAGCACATTTACCGTATTTTTCGCTCCATAAGACGCACCTCACCATAAGACGCACCTAGTTTTTAGAGGAAGAAACCCAGAAAAAAAATATTCTGAACAAACTGTCCCATAGTGTTTCTTACTATGGGACAGTTTGTACAGAATATTTTTTTTCTCCCCTGTCCCATAGTGTCTCCCCCTCCCATAGTCTTCTCCTCTCTCCCATAGTCTTCACTCACCCCCTCCCCATAGACTTCACCCACCCCCTCCCCATAGACTTCATCCCCCCCCTCCCCATAGACTTCATCCCCCCCTCCCCATAGACTTCATCCCCCCCCTCCCCATAGACTTCATCCCCCACCTCCCCATAGACTTCATCCCCCCCCTCCCCATAGACTTCATCCCCCTCCCCATATTCTTCTCTCCCATACTGTCCCCCTCCCCTTGTCCCATAATTACTTACCTGTCTTGTAGCGTTGGCCGGCAGCACAGGGCGCACCGCGGTAGTGGAACTTGAATTTCATGTTCCGGTTTCCGGCGGGACTGAAAGGAAGTGCGCACTCAGCTTGTGCACACTTCCTTTCAGTCCCGCCGGAAACCGGAACATGAAATTCAAGTTCCACTACCGCGGTGCGCCCTGTGCTGCCGGCCAACGCTGCAAGACAGGTAAGTAAAACTTCATATTCGCTCCATAAGACGCACAGACATTTCCCCTCACTTTTGAGGGGAAAAAAAGTGCGTCTTATGGAGCTAAAAATACGGTATATACCATACAAAAGAAAAAAGAAAGATCTTAAAAAAATAAATAAAAATACACTACTTTTAATCTGGCTGCCAATGTTGCATGGGCATTTCCAGTGAAAAAATAAAAGACATTTGTTATTATGCGTTCCACATAGACACTATGCAAAAATTAAGTGGGCTACTTCTATAAAATCTGCTGCTCAAAAGCAGTGCGTCAATCACGGACAACTTGAAAGCGCCAACAAAATAAGATTAGAGTTACAAAATTTTGGATTTCAGGGTTAAGGATTTAAAAATTAATGATTAACCCTAAAATAATTTCCTTTCAATTGAAAATCCTTGGAGATGTTAAAGGATCACTATAGGGTCAGGAACACAAACATGTATTACGGACACTATAGTGTTAAAACCACCATCTAGCCCCCCTGGGACCCTTATGCCTCCATAAATATAGCAAAATCTTACTGTATTCAAGCCAGAAGCTATAGATCTGAATGCTTTTTGCCTCAGAAAAAAAAGCTGTCTGCTGACATCATCAGAAGTGGTGGCCTGATCCAATCACAATGCTTCCCCATAGGATTGGATGAGACTGACAAAGAGGCAGATCAGGGGCAGAGCCAGCATGATTCAAACACAGCCCTGGCCAATCAGCATCTCCTCATAGAGATGAATTGAATCAATGAATCTCTATGAGGAAAGTTCAGTGTCTGCATGCAGAGGGAGGAGACACTGAATGTTTGGATGCATTTTAGGCAGCCATGACCCAGGAAGGATCTCTAACAGCCATCTAAGGAGTGGCCAGTGAAGTTATCACTAGGCTGTAATGTAAACACGGCATTTTCTCTGAAAAGACAGTGTTTACAGCAAAAAGCCTGAAGGTAATAATTCTACTCACCAGAACAAATTCAATAAGCTGTAGTTGTTCTGGTGACTATAGTGTCCCTTTAAGGTTTGTGAGTTTAGAGTTTTACTAAAAAGAACTGGGACACTAGGTGAGCACAAAACCTTGCAACGCATGGGGTGTCACCTGTGTTTATCTGTAATTCCTAATATTTTCAGTGAAATTTCAACAGTCAATAGGTGGATCTCAAAGATTTTATCTTTATAAAATACTCAATTTGGATGGGGGGAGAGGGGGTTGGTGACAGAGGCGCTTTAATGACCACAGGCAAATTACTTCAAATTGTCTACTATTGCAGAAATTCTATTTACATTGTTTATTTCTGTTACAAATTTACATTAACCAGCAAAATAAATAAAAGTTGCACAATGTTTTGTACTGCTATGGCAGCTGAACAGGGTAGGTAGAATTATTTTTTTTATTATTTATTTTTAATTTCTTTAACAGGCACTGCATCCAGGCCCAGATTTCACAGAAGGCAGCAGGGGGAACCTCCAATAAAAATATTGTATTTTTACATTTTAAACGGTATTGATTAAATTTTGTTTTTTATTCACAGAGTGACGTGCTTCCATGCTCTCTTTTGCATCCTCCAACCATATAATTTTGGGAGGGAGGGACATCTGGAAATTCTGTACCTCGATGCACCTAGGATGTAAATCTGTCCCGGTCTGTATTTGTCAAAATTAATTCTCTCTCTGCTTTACCTTTTCCCAACCAATCCACTTGTTCCCTGGTTGTGGGTATTCCAGAATATCAAGTGCAGTCTCCTTGACAATGAGAGGGTTCAGGATACGGAGTTGTTTGAATTTAAGTGGCAGACGTTCCACTACACTCTTCCAGAAAAACAATCTGTTCCACACAGACTAAAAAGTCAACGAAAAGTAAGGAGTTATTACATCTCACCAAAATAAAATCAATTGGACAGTTTGTATAAAATCTGTTTAAGCTGGAATGATCAATATCAGTAATACCTACATAGCTTTGACAATATAATTCAGTTAAACATTAACCTACAGATCTATAGCATAATTTCAACACCCGTGTGATCTATAAACCAAGAGTTTATAGTAGACCAAATAGCAACAGGCAACATGGTAACAGTCTCATATCTTTTTTCTTTTTCTTAAATGATTGATGTAAAAGGCATGATATACAATAAAAAGTAATGCAGACTTCCACAATAGTGCAGTAGCAGTCTAAAAGGACTGTAAACAACGGAGAGCATGACTACAGGAGAACAAAAAAAGTTTTTTTTTTTGTTTTTTTTTAATTCTTTATTTTGGTGTGCATGGAAATTATAAACTTGCCGTAACTGCCATAACAGCAGGTACCGGCGGTTCTAGGATAGCAAACATAAGTTACAACTGCACAATTTTATTTTTAACATACAAGCGTGGTTTCAGGCGAAGTAGTAGCTATGTCAGTGAACAGTGAACAGGCAACATACAGCGTAGAAGATTAGACAAGAACGGGTATGCAAACTGACATTAAAATGAAATGATTGCAGACATGTACAAGTTCAGGTGTCTGACATAATGATATTTGCCCTAATTCTTGCTAGTGTCGCGTCCTAGGCCCAGAGTCTTGCTATAAGGTTAGGTCAAGTGGGAGCAGGAATAACATAAAATAAGAAGTAATGCAAGGTAAACTGTGGTACAGTCGATTGAGTGTAAACAGGCTGAATTCTAGTAGCTAGCCTCTGCTTTGTATATTCCACTGGGGCTTCCCTGCCCCTTACTGCTAATGGCACTACTTGTGCGGGCAGGTAGGTAGGTTAGGTGATGCCCAGGCCCGTACTAGGAATAGTTACTTAAACATAATAACAAAAAAAAGGAAACACTAATAATTTTAAATACATAGAACAGGCCCATGTGGTCTTAGGTCTCGTAACTTCAACGTTGCGTAAAACATGCTAGGTTTAACGTTTGTGTGAGAGTAGGTAACGTTCCCTTATTCAGAGCTTTACACTTAATATATATAAGAATGAATAGATGCTGAGCTACGATAGCAGGCATTATAAGAGTGTAATCCCATATAAATGGACAGCGCACCTGTTAGTGTATCGTACTAGGAAAAGTAGACAGTTAGGAGAAAAAACATATTATTAGGGCCAGGTTTGTTTCACAATTTAAGATGGCGATAATAATTACTAGTTCAACTTTATAATGGAGTTCAAGAGCTGTATTTGCAGGTTAAGCTATGCTTCAGTAGATGTGCTAGGCTATGTACAGGGTGTTTGTCAGGTGTCACATGTGAGTACCGAACCGTCTATGGCATGAGATATGCTGGGTGTACATGTGGTGGTGTAGCATTGCTTACAGGTGCATATAAAATAAGTGTGGTGTTTCACTAGGGTAATAAACATGTATGAGTTGTAAAACTAAAATGTGTTAATGTGGCCCTGGCTAGAGAGGCTGGATAAGGATGGTGTGAGTCAGAGTCCTCTTCGGCTGCGCGGGCTTGGTGGTGTGGTGGCTGTCCTAGCCGTATGATGGCAGTTGGAGTCAGCCTACTCCTGTCGTCGGTGCCAGCAAAGCACATATAGAGTCCAACTGGGTTTCGGCATCGCGGGTCAAGTAGGCTGGAGGGATTCCGCCGCTGCCTCCCGGTCCTCCGTGAGTACCTTGGGTGGTGGGGGTATTTCTCTGGCGGTTTGGCCATTTCTCTACTCCCCTCGTGGTTTTGCAGGCCGGAGTCTCAGTGTGTCCCTGTGGTATGGGAGCGTAGCCCTTCTGGGTGCTGTTTGCGGCTCTGTGTCGCTGCTTCTGGGTGATGCGCTGGCAGGCCTTGGTTGTGCTCGGAGCCGGCCGTGTCCCAGCCCCTCGAGTGCGCCATTTTGTTTTATTTAGTGGCGGTTCTTGTTTGGGAGCCCTCCGAGTCGGTTTGGATCCATGCCAGCGGTGTCGGATGCGCGGTCTGTGGTTTTTATGTCCGAGCATAGTTCTCATTTACGTCAGCGGCAAGGTCAGTCGTTTGGGTTTGTGGGCCCGTCGGGAGCTTCGTCCGCGCCCATTGC
The DNA here is from genome assembly GCF_036172605.1 of Pelobates fuscus. Lineage (NCBI taxonomy): Eukaryota > Metazoa > Chordata > Amphibia > Anura > Pelobatidae > Pelobates > Pelobates fuscus. Next base: position 45,173,014 of record NC_086322.1, on the reverse strand, counting down.
TTACTTTATCTGGGGGAGGGAGTGTGCGCCTGCTTAAGGAGTGTGTCGGTAATACCTTGGGTGAGCGTGTGGCCTTATTGTGAGCCTCCGCTTTTCGCTCTTTAGCCGTCATCTTCTCCAAGAACTTAGCTATTATGGCATCTAGCCTGGCCATGAGGTCGGGCCTCTCTGCGGTGTGATTCCACGTGGCGGCGGCCATTTTGCAGGGCCGCGCCTCGTCTCTCCGCTCGTTTGCCTCTTCCTTTCGGTTCTGTGCCCGTGTGTGTCCGCTTGGACCGAGATAACCCCAGCCGGTCAAGGGGGGGGGACAGGTTGCTGGCAGGTCCGTTTCTCCGGTTCGTTGACTGGGAGAGCGGCCGTCTCTCCCTGTCTCTGTCGCGTGTAGGCCCCAGTCAGCCATCGTGGGTTCCCGATCACCGAATCGCTTGTGGAAAGCGTCAGGCATATCAGCGGGACCTCCTTTATGCAGGTAAGGTATCCCGGTAGGTGTATGTCTCGTTTTTTGGCGAGTTAATGGTGCAAGTCGGTGAATCCAGCAGGAGCTCAGCCTTCGTGCGTCTGCTCCGCTTGCTGGCTTGGCCCCGCCCCCAACAAAAAAAGTTTTAACAAAACTTAAATTCAAAAATACTCTCCATGGATACGGTGATGCTAAAAATCAAACATAACTATTTAATAGATAAGCTAGCTGGTCAGGTCAAGAGTGCACTACCAGTATTTAACAAAGTGTGGCTTCCAAGGGAGAATCTAGAGGGACATTAAGGCATTCCAGCCCAGGGCGTCAGTCCTGCGACTGCGTCAAGTTACATAGTACTCATGTCAATGTATGGATTGTATGAAGTTTTGTTTTCGGTCTATACTTAAAGGAACACTAAAGAATCAGGAACACAAACATGTATTCCTGACCCGATCTAGTTCCCCTGGCACTCCCTTGCCTCCCTAAATATAGTAAAACCTTACTTGTACTCAAGTCTACAGCTGCTGCCTCTGCCCCTGATCTGCCTGTTTGACTGACAACAGAAGTGGTGGTCTGAGCAAATCACAATGCTTCTCCATAGGATTGGCTGAGACTGTCAAGGAGGCAGATCAGGGGCAGAGCCAGCACATGTCAAACACAGCCCTGACCAATCAGCACCTGAACCAATGCATCTCTATAAGAAAAGTTCAGTGTCTACATGTAGAGGGTGTGCAGCACTGCCCCAGGAAACACCTCTAGAAGCCATCTGAGGAGTGGCCAGTGGAGTTATCACTAGGCTGTAATGTAAACAATGCATTTTCTCTGAAAAGACAGTGTTTACTGCCAAAATGTCTAAAGGGAATGATTTTACTCACCAGAACAAATGCAATAAGCTGCAGTTGTTCTGGTGACTATAGTGTCCCTTTAACTCCTTAAGGACACATGACATGTGCGACATGTCATGATTCCCTTTTATTCCAGAAGTTTGGTCCTTAAGGGGTTAAATAATGAGAAAAAACCCTCTAAATAGGCAAGATAAAAAGTCTACCACGGATCTCACGTTTATAAGCGATGGTCCAGTGCCAGGCAAAGGACCCCTTACTCAACTTTTTTGGAAAATGAGAGGGTGCTGTGGAGCTTTCCTTTACACCTACACAATGGAAGAAGATTTTTGATCTAACACTAAATTATGTTACTTCCAGTAATTTTCAGGAATCAGCCTATAATATATCTGTCACTTTCATATAGAACCCCCAACTCTTACACATAATTGACTCTAAGAAGGATGACTAATGTTGGTGATGTAGGGGGCTGAGAGAAATTGGCTTCATATTGTGGTGGGAATGCCCATTAATCCGACATCATGCTATTATTATAAACAAGTCGGTGGAAGATCAAGAAGAGAAAGTCTGGGAGTGTATAAAGGTGCATTCTTACCATTATAAAATGTGGTATAATTATTTGCAAGTTGGCCTACAATGTGTCCAAAAATAATGAAAATGACAAAATTATGTTTATGTCAATCCAGGTCTCATTCTGTTTTCCTATCAGGTGCAGTGTTTCAATTCATGGTCACATTTTGTAACAAAGCTCAGCACAGAGGATGTTTTTGTGGCTTTTTGAGCAGATCCAGTAGAAATACACTGCCAGATAGTTCACAACCTTTTATATATAACCTCTCATGTAAGCTTGTTGGACAAGGACCCTCTTTGCCTCTTGTCGTCTTTGTTATATTCTGAATATTATTGTCAAATATCCCCATTCTATAATTGTAAAGCTATAAAATGTAATATAAATATGGGATCAGTACGTAGAGACTACATTTCGGAAATCCTGATTCTAGTAAGGTGAAGAGGCCAGGCACTGCGACGCGTTCTGAAGGTGGCAGGTCATTAGTAGAGATGAAGATTGAAAAATGGTTGAGTTTGCAGAAAGAGATAGTGTTTGATCAAGATAAGTTCCCATCTACAATGAGTGTTTCCTTCCACTATCTAATTGAAAGGTCAGACAACGTTGTGTAAAAATAAGTAGATAGTGCATTAACATCTTATATCCCAATCAGAGCTGGATTAAGGTTGCCCAGGGCCATAGACAGGTTGCCAGATTGATTTCCCTCATAGCACTCATGGCAAGATCTCTGGTGGTCCTGTGGAGGCAAGTTGGAGAGATGGATCACTGGTTGTCGGGTCACGGTGGGGGAGCATTGTCTACACCAATACTGAGTGCAGATCACTTTGAGAGCTTGCTCACTGTCCTGGCACTGTGCTGGCTGCAGAGCGTTGAGTCATTGAGAAGTGCCTGGAATGAGGATGCTCTTAAAGTGATTTATACCCAACAGAGGTGCAGACCACGTAGCTCTTTTGTTCAAGTAAAGAGGCACAGGAGAAGGAGGGAGACCTATTTTTTAGGACCAAGACAGCCACCGATGTTGCTTTATGAGTATTCTGGCTCTGACCCCTATTGTGTAACTGTAAAGGAATGTGTAGTATAAAGGTACTATAGAAATATTACTTCCGTACTGAAACACTTCTCTCCACATTACACGGTGTACTGTGTATAGCTAAACCAGAAACCCATGACAGCTTACAATTTTCTCAATTCGTATAAGCATTATGTCAAAAGGCAGCCTTGCTGAATCACCAGAAATCAAGTAACTAAAAAGCGGCAAATAGCATCAGGTGATGCTTTGTTGAGCTATTGTGTAAAAGGGGAAAATAGCACCCACCAAAGTTTCGTTTTTCAGTACTGACTGAAGCCACAGGAAGTCTGCATTCTTGTAAAGAACGGTCACGAACAGGCTACTGTTATTATATTCTTCTTCGGAGACAGGGGCCCCTTCTGGATAAGTCATCCTGATTGTTGTTTTGTTTCCAACATCCCACGTGTGTCCAGTCACCGGAGCATTGTTCAACCTAGAAATTAGATTTGGTTATTTAAAAAGGACTTTTGATTTTAAAAAAAATTTTGCTAAATTATTAATTATGTTACTGATCATTTATTACGCTTTTACGGAGTTTCTGTTCCGATGATAAAATATAAGCATTGAAAAAATATACATTCAAAAATATATATTTATAGCACAGACTGCCATCACAGGATGACGATGACAGTCAGTGGACCAGTAAGGATGATAGTCAAATAAAATCGATAAATTGTTGGGGTACTGTGGCTTTTCCGCACTTGGACTTTTTTTTATCTCTAAAATTAACTGTTTAGTGGACTAACAACAGTTTATGATGCTCCAGGCTTGAGGGACACAAGTCAGAAATGTAAAGTGCTCAGTTGTACAAAAATAAAAAACCATGCAAGTTAAAAGACAGCCATGAGGAGTATGAATAATATATATAATATGTATTTATATTATTCATATTCATATAATGAATATATATATTGCTATAAAGTTAGACCCGGGGGTCCGGCGGCCACGGGGGGCAGTTAAGGGTGAGATTACTTACATGAACTTGTCTCTGCTGCTATCTTTGTTATACTGCTACTCTAACTCCTGGTGCTTCCTGAATTTAACTTTTTAAGCGTACATTTTAAAACTGTCCTCTTTTTTTTTATTTTTACATTTTTTAAGGGTTACTCCAAAACATTATCGGAGTAACCTTCTTTGTGCTTAAAAGGGACACTGTAGGCACGCAGAACACTTCAGTCCATTGAAGTTATCTGGGTGCCAACTCCCATCACCCTTAACCCTGCAAGTGTAATTATTGCAGTTTTTATAAATGGCAATAATTAACTTGCAGGGTTAAAGGACCACTATAGGCACCCAGACCACTTCAGCTCAATGAAGTGGTCTGGGTGCCAAATCCCCCAGGTTTTAACCCTGCAGCTGTAAACATAGCAGTTTCAGAAAAACTGCTATGTTTACATAAGAGGCTGTCATATTGACTATCCTATAAGTGGGGATTATACCGCTGTATGCCATTCATACTAGAGCTGGTTCAAGCTCTACACGTGAGTAGGACTTAAATAGATTCTGTTGTCCAATAATCTATCCATCTGTAATAAACGTATTGCACCATCATTCCTCTCTCTTTTCCACATACGGATTAAAAGACCAATACCTCGCTACGTATCCTACAGGCGTGGATTGTACCGCTGTATGCCATCCACACTAGAGCTACTTTAAGCTCTACTACACGTGAGTAGGACTACTATAGACCTTGTCTTCCTGTTATTCACCTTCTGTATTAGACGTATTGCACCATTATTTTCTCCTCTTTTCACATATGGATGCGTCTCCATTTGGTCCATACAGAAAATATTCCCCTACTCTGGCCGTTGGCTGACCATCAGGCGTAATTTAGGACTTTGTTATGGTATCTCTCTCTTTTTGAAGGTTTTTTCCCTTTTCAGATTTACCATTTGATCTTTGCTTACTATTAGCTGTACTACAGTCAGCTTTGGTGCAACCTTTAGTTGTCTTGTCTTTTGTACCATCTTGTTAATAGGGCCTGGAGGGAACCTTATTTTTAGGTTTGCTGCCTTTTATTCTCCTCATTTATAGTATTGGTTTATTTTAGCGCTGTTTCCTTTGTTTGTGCTTTTCTAAATAATGGCTATACTCAGTAGTTAAGCAAAGTCCAAAGTCCAAGAGCTTAATGTGACCAAACATCATAAAATGATACACAGTTAGATAAATGATGCATGTTACATGTGATTTATGTTACAGTGATAACTCAGAGTTTTAAAGATTGTCACCTGCGTCAGGATTACATCTGTGTGAGGAGCATGCTGACGACAGATGTAAAATATGCACAGAATTGACATTTGGCAGTCCGGAATGGAGATTCTTTCTTTCTTTTTTTTTATTTAAGAATGTGGATTTCTATTAGGACACTCTAAGCACCAGAACCTTACCCTGGGTTCATTAGGGGCCTCTCCTAGTACATACAGACAGATACTCTTGCAGGGCAGGTCCAACTCGAGTTTCAGCTGACATCTCTCAGCCAATGAGCTAAGCCCTGCACTGCCACAAACTGCGGCAGGGCAGGGAGCAGTGTACAGCAGAACCCAGGTAATTATACATTAGCAAATGGTTTGACAACTTATATTCCAGGGGCACAAGGACCTTTTGGCTTCACTCGGGAGCTGACATCACCAGGAAAGGAGAGGTCACCAAGGGAGCCCAGTGCTGGATTAAGGTATGTGGCTGAAGGGAGGGGGGCTCTCCAAGAGCCTATAGTGCCAGGAAAACGGCACTTGCACTATAGGATCCCTTTAAGGTGCAATGGTAATTAGGTTGTCTAAATTATGGTATACAAGTACCATGTCGGTTTTATCTCACAAAATAAAGGGACAAAACAGCTTCCAAAATGCAGATTAGCCCCCATAAACTCAGATTAACAGTGAAACCTGAAAGTAAATGTATAACTGCTCTTGTATGTTTCCAGGAGACTTATCTTTGTAAAAATAATAATGCGTATATATATATATATATATATATATATATATATATATATATATATATATATATATATATATATATATACACACACACACACACACACACATATTTTTTTTACTTTTTAAAAAAAAACATTTTTTTAAAGATTGGCAGTGCTCATTAAATCAGAAATATATAGATAAAGTAGGGAGAATTATAGTATGACAGAAGAATTGCTAAAGTATAAAAGATCAATAAATTCCTTTCTAAAAGCCTAGATAAAATATCAAATATAAGAAAAGGTTATCGCATCACCTCTGGAAATTTGATTTGAGTAACCAACCCAATATGGTTATTCAAAAGTTAAGTTCACATATATTAAACAAAAATGCCTCAAAGTAAGGAATGGCAAGAAATATTAGAGAACTATGACCTTGATATGATATGGATGGACTTTTTATTCAACAGTACACACAACCATTGCTCCCGTATCGATTTATTTCTATGTGATAACAATATTCTGCAATTTGTGAAGATAGCAAAAACAGAGATTACCGCATGGTCGGTGACCTTATATTGATCATTTTTCATGCGGAAAACCTAACCTAAAGGAAGAGGTGCATCATGATTCAATTGTGCACTGACAGACAATGCACATATAAAGGAGATTTTAAGAAAAATATGATGGAATACTGCAGGTATAACCTTTACACATAGCTAGCACACAGAGAGGTAATAAGGGGGTATCTTATTCAGTTAGATCATGGAGGGAAATGAGAGCATTAGTATCTCAGGCGCAATTATTCCAATAATTAAAGGAACACTCAAAGCTTACTGTGCTGTAGTAGTTATAGTGCCATCAGTACCCTTTGCATCCCATATTATAAACAAACAATCAGGTTGTTGGGTTTAGCTCAGAGTGAGAGCAACCGGTGGACCCCAGGTAATAAGAAACTGATCTTAAATGGCCTGAATACTTACAATGGGGGGCGCACCACGGCACTCCTGGCACCATAACTACTAGAGAGCACAGTAGTGATTGTGGTGACTAGAGTATTCCTTTAACCCCTTAAGGACCAAACTTCTGGAATAAAGGGGAATCATGACATGTCACACATGTCATGTGTCCTTAAGGGGTTACAAACATTAGAGAAAAGCCATAAGCATGTATCATTCAAAATACCTCTTTGCAAATATTAAATTAAAAAAGAAGAAATCATAGGAACTAAATAAAGTACAGATGTTAGATACAGAAACAGTACAGCGTAAATTAGGTCAAGTTCAACGTTCCCACGAAAAATGATTATCCAGTGGGTTAAAACAAACACAAAGCAGAAAACTGTTCCTACCCTCAGCAAATAGCATGACCATTATACACCCAATGGCTAATACCAACAAATTGTATTAAAGCTCTCTATAACCTTTAGGCAGTTTAAAAAAAAAACAATTACGGTACCAATTCTAAATATGAGGCTATTGAAAAATTGTTGGCAGGTGATTATTTACTAGAGTTCATATCAGCTCACTTGGATATTTTAGAAGTTCCCGTATTCAACGTCATTAAAGCCGTTTTCTCAACAATGTGTCTGAGCATAGAGTCCTGGGTTCTAAAGGCTACTCTAATTACTATTATATGAGGTTTCAAAAGAGTTTGGCACCACCTATAACGGTATTATTTAACAGAATTCAACAATAAAGGCCTATTGCAATTGAAATGTTAGAAGCAAACATTATATTATTACAAAGCCCAGAGAAATCCCTAATTGTATACAGGATTCTGAAACCAATCTCCCTAAGATTACGTTTTACGTTCTAGTTTTACCCAAGTAGACTAAATTTAATATCACTGACATTACTATGTCTAGCATATTTTCATATCGAGGGATAAAGCTTACAAAACCTCCTTAAAGCAGCACCGTCATGGCCGAATCCTGTTTTGTTTTTTTAACCCCCCTCCCGACTCCACTACATCCAATTGTCCCCCTTATTACCCCCAAATGCTCCTAAGCCCCCTATTACTTTTTAAACATCTCTATTTTCTGACCGGACCCAAGTCCTGGGCGCCGCCATCTTTGGGTGGGTAGATGAAGTCCCTGTGGGATACGTCATCTGCCCACACTAGATAGCGCTGTGAAATTCCTGCGCATGCCCAGTTAAACACATGGGCATTCAAACGAGAATTTCATCTATTCATTTATTCGGCAGAATTTTAATTTGAAAAGCAACCATTTACAGTGTTATGAGTCAAATTACACAGCTTTTCTACAAGTGCTGCGAATTAAAGGTTACTGAAAAAGCGGATGGTGGCACCCTCGAACTTCCCAGTCCCCATCTCTCTGGAACGGGCTAGAATAGCAGAGCGTACAGCTACATCTCTCGTGACTATGATGGTGTTTCGTGGGGCTGTCTCTGGAGCTGTGCCCGCATTCCTGACTCTGAAAGTAGTTATCATGTTAGGGTCTGGGTTCCCTTTTAAACCTGTTCACTATAAGCTTTTGGGCATATGTCAGGAGTGTTTCCCCCTGCACGTTTTCAGGGATACCTCTCAAGCGTACGTTCCTGCGTCTGTGGCGGTACTCTAATGCTGCTACCGTGTGGTTCAGTCTCTGTATTTGCAGCTCCATCTCTGCCACCTTAGTTTCTGTCTGCTGTAGCCTTGAGTCTCTCGCCTTGTCGCGCTCTTCTGCCCCTTGGAGTCGCATCTTCAGCCTCCCCCCTATGTCAGGGATAGGATTGTAGTACATCCTCGTCCTCCCCCCCTGACTCCATGTGGCTCGCCGCTGGCCATCTAGGCCGCTCAAACGAAAGTCTTATATCTCGCTGGTTAGGGGGATCCGGGCCGTGCGACTTGCGTTTTTTGCACCCCATATTGACTTTGGTGGGGTGGTGCAGTGGATTGGCTCGTTCGGGTATGTTTTGCAGCTTTATTTTGAGATAATATCTCTGTATTCTGCCAAGATCCACAGATGCACGTCTGGTCCGTTGCTTAGTCGGCCATGCCCCCTACTTTGTCTTATGTTTTAATGAAAACTAGAGCAGACAGGAAGAAATGAAGAACAGATCCTGACAGAGGGAGAGAAGAGGGATCGATTGGGGAAAGGTAAGTTCGAAATGAAAGGTCCTGCTTTAAGATAAATTATGAACAAAACCTAGAAACAAAATAGAAATGTGGAAAAGGCTGGACTTACTATGACGGAGTACAATTAATGCAGTGAAATTATCTATCAAACATTCTATATCTTTTTTTTACACCCTACCAATTCATGTACTCTCAGGATTACTTAAAAAAAACAGCACCACATTTATGATAAGAAATTTTCCTAGAATTGAAACATAACTTCATGGTTGCCTTCGAGATTAAGTGTACTGGGAATACTTGACGTTTGGATGCATTATCTCATTACTAATCCTTACCAGAGAGTTGACAATACAAAAATAACACCCAAGTGTTTGTCTGTTACTTGGAGACAAGAATTTATTACTACAATATACTGTACATTGCGGCTTTTGTAACGTTTATCCAGTTTTGGTTTTAACTCAACATCCATCCTGCTGTTAATACTCATCGTGTACCACAAAAGTGGGAATTACCCATATTACTATAAGCAGCAAAAACATGTAACTAAAAAGTTAAAGAGACAAAAAATAATAATTTATATCTCAGCAAAAAGAATCAATGCCAGCTAAACAAAATAACTTATTTGCAAACCTACATGGCTATTCACCAACGAGGAGGTCAAAAGAGCTAAGTTGTCTGTTTGTGGGGTTTTACACTCTATCTAAGTGGCTTCCTTGTGAAAAATGAAAATGTAATGTACATCTATCATCATGGAAAAAGAAACTATCAATTATAGATTGTAAACTGGGTCAGAAAGACAGTTCACTTTATCCTACATAGTTGGAACCTTCTGCGTCGGTTTAAAGCCCCTATTGTTAAATGTAAAGAATGCACATCTAGATCCATATTAGATAGACCAAATAATATGGGTACTGGGGCAACTTAGACCAGTTTGTTCTTTAATTTATTTTTTTTCTCAAACACTCAATGTTTAGTGTTAAAGGACCACTATAGTGCCAGGAAAACATACTCGTTTTCCTGGCACTATAGTGCCCTGAGGGTTCCTCCCACCCTCAGGGACCCCCTCCCGCCGGGCTGGATGGAGAGGAACTTTCCTCTTTCTCCAGTGCCGGGCGGGGAGCTCTCCTCCTCTCCGCCTCCTCGTCCGAATGCGCATGCGCGGCAAGAGCCGCGCGCGCATTCAGCCAGTCCATAGGAAAGCATTCTCAATGCTTTCCTATGGACGCTGGCGTCTTTTCACTGTGATTTTCACAGTGAGAAGCGCGGAAGCGCCTCTAGCGGCTGTCAATGAGACAACCACTAGAGGCTGGATTAACCCATTTATAAACATAGCAGTTTCTCTGAAACTGCTATGTTTATAGAAAAAAGGGTTAACCCTAGCTGGACCAGGCACCCAGACCACTTTATTAAGCTGAAGTGGTCTGGGTGCCTATAGTTGTCCTTTAAGGTTGGATTTAAGGGAATAAACATTATTGCAACCCATAGCACCTATTGTGCACCATTTTCTTAAACATGGAGGGAAACAGGAATGGATAAGATACACCAACGTCTTCAATATTCAGGCATCATCATATTCTGTAAATTGTATAGATAATGACTCTTACCAGTCAGGATGGATGGACTAATCCCTAATCTGCAGCACACGTCAGTCACAGTTAAGTTTACCAGCATTTAGACACAATAGTTTAGGCACGGACTATACAGAACATATACTCAGAAACAAACCGATAACATCTGAATCACTAACAGAGACAAACGACAATCAGAAGAAAACACACAGACACGGACTAGAAAACGTTAAAGAATTAACAATGCCCCCATCTAACTCGTACAACACATGTTCCAGAGTGATACATTGGGGTATGATACAGCTACATAGGCTCACAGAAATGGAGTGTAGTCCTCACTGTAACTTCTCTCAGAATGGACAATAGCGTTAGTCACCATTTATGGAAGTAATAAGAGGTAGTCTACACATGGGATTAGACAATAGATGTATTCAGCAGCTGTGAGAAGAATACTAGGTATTCCATGGCCCAGAGGGGACAGTAAAGGTATTCACCGACTGTGAATGCAATAGAAGATAGAGTATTGTCAGGGCATGCATTGTGAACTTGGGAAGATAATTTAGCAATTCTTGTATCCACTAGCTACAGCTACAGAGAAAAAAAAAAAAAAACAACCTGCTGACATTTCTGCAAAGAATATTATCCACTATAAAGTCACCAAACAGTGAATATCAAACTTGTCACGTCGAGTTCTTCCTCTGTTGCATAAGCTACACCATATTTAAGATGCTAATGGTAGCATATTGATTTAAGAGCCATTAAGTTGGGGAAGCCCTAGAATGTGGAGGGAAGGGGAGCACATCCACAGCTGTTGAACTGCAACTCCTGCGATGCAATGCCAGTCTTACAGCTGGCAAAGCATTGTGGGATTTATAGTTCTCTATTAAATGGGAATCTATCGTTTGGGCCACCCATGTTATATTTTTATGGCATATATGCTGAGTCCAGTCACTGCAAAAAATGACTACCCCCAGGTTCCATTCTCCTTAAAAGGATACTATAAGCACCAAAACAACTTTATCTTAATGAAGCAGTTTTGGTCTATAGGTCATGCCCCTGCAGTCTCACTGCTCAATTATCTGTCTAGACATCCAGACATCACAACATCACAACATGCAAAAACTAATTTCAGGGTGGTGGCTTCATCAGCTACTGCACCGCCCCTCCTCTCCCCCTCCATTTACCAACTGGTATAACTTTGCTGCAGCTCTGATAAGAAGAGATTTGCAACCAGCATGCCAGAACCTCCCTGAAAAGATGAGGGAGGGAAGACATGACTGATGACATTATAAGGGGATGGTACTAAGGGGGATACAATGTTTCAAATTAGGGACATAATAAGAAGGGGTAAAAGGGGAGGGTACTCACCAGTCTCCTGAAAGAAGCGTAGTGAAGCTAGCTTTCCCCCCTGCCTGTCCTAAAATGCAAGTATGTATGTTTGTTTTGTAGGTGCTATTGTTTTCTTTTTGTTTTGTCACAGCTCGCGGTAGTCCTGGCCAGCGCAGTTAAATATGGAAGGTGGTGCCCAAGTGGCTTGGGGAGTCGCAGCCTGCTGAGAGCGGATGGGGGGGTAGGCTTGTGAAAGAATTTACCTTGATTCCAAGGTTCAAGCTTGTACGTGACATATCAGATAGCCTATATTAAAATTGGCTAACTTGGACTCAGGAAATGCTTAATGCTTAAAATGCTACTCAAGACCATACATGTCTAGTTTCGGGAGCAGATAGCCCCCAACTGAGCTGTCTCTCCTAAATCAGTCTGTAAATCAGCTCTCTTTCCCGGAACTTGTCTGTTATATGTACATGACGTTCATCCCTAGGTCTTATCTGTACTCCTCCCCTGTTATTTCACTCTCTTCCTACTACTGTTTTATGAATATTTGCATGTAAGCACTTACTTTTTAATGTATAAAAGCACAAACTGTTAAAATAAAGGTTGGAGGCTTATTTTGATAACCAACATGCAGCTGGTGTCTAATTCACGCTTCTCCAAGTGCACTTGATACAATTTGGGATCCCCCGAATATAACAAAGATCAATATTAGATCTAGAACAGGCTGCCCCGGACTCTTGGTACATGTTGGATAGAGCGGTCTGTTGATGAAACACCCCAACAGCTGACAGAGTTAAGATGCTGGCAATAAGTTATCAATAAAGCTGTGGCCATTGCCCTTACCCATATCAAGAGTTCTCGTGTATTTATTGGGCAACCGGTGGTTGGGTTTTCTGGTCAGCAGTCAAGCGCTTTACAGTAAACCATCAACTGTGAAGATGTAATTTTCAATTTACTAAATGGTGTTGTGGTTTCACATGCTCAAAAAAAACAAAACAAAAAAAAAACAATCTTTACTAGTGTAAATGCTACACCTAATGAGACCCGGCAAAAGATCTCACTAGAGGAGCTATGCCCGTGCAATGAACTCTTTCGAGGCTGCATGGAGAACTCAGAAAAAGGAAAGTACTGTGCCTAGCATGATATTATATGAAAGATAAAGAAATAAGAGAGACAGGTCTCTCCATAATAAATCACAAATAAAATATAGTGTAGGAAAAACTGGAGTACCCAAAGACCCCCTTCAAAAACCAAAAGCTCCCTGGGTTAGCGCACTCCCTCCTTCTCAAACCAATGGGCAGTGGGTAGAGATAAACATTATATATGGCACAGGCGATCTCCAGCATCCAGGGGGCTTTATATACATGTGCCCTCACTTCAGTCAAATGGGCTCTAAGTTCCTTACACTGTTGTGAAAATGAATGGCCCCTTTTAAATGACCCTAGAGATGCCCAGTCTCCTGAGCACATACACTGGCGTGCTTTGGGTGACTATGCATCTCCAAGCCAGTAACAAAACCCCACAATATGTCAATATACAATGCCAAGAGAGTTTCTAATGTGTCTCAGGAGAGATATAGGGAATATAGTAATATATTAAAGGGACACTATAATCACCAGAATAATAGCTCCCTTCAGGCTTTTTTCATGCAAACACTGCCTTTTCAGAGAAAAGGCAGTGTTAACATTGCCTCTAGGGACACCTCCAAGTGGCCACTCTCCTCATGGAGACACTGAATTTTCCTCATAGAGTTGCACTGATTCAATGCATCTCTATGAGGAGGTCCTGATTAGCCAAAACAGCATTTGGCCCCGCCCCTGTGCTGATTTTAGCCAATCCAGTGCTTTCCTATGGCAAAGCATTGGATTGGCTAAAAATCAGCCATTTTGATGATGCCACAAAGGGGGCGGAGTCAGCGCCAGCAGACCGGCGCTGCGCTGCAAATAAGGTGCGTTTAAACTTTTATAGGGGGCAAGCCACCTATATGGTGGGTTTTGCACTATAGCGTCAGGAATATTTGTTTGTGTTCCTGACCCTATAGTGTTCCTTTAATATAGGTGTACTTATTACCGCTCACACAGACATTTTATCAAGTGAATTTAATAAAGATATTTATTTCAATTCAATTTAGCTTTTGCTCAAATTAAAGGGACTCGCTAAGCACTAGAAGGACTAAAGTTTGATGTTTCATAAGATGGTCCCTGAATTCTTAGCAGTGTAAAAGGTAAGCAATTTTTTTTTTGTCTCAAAGCAAAGGAGAACACAATAATGAAAGAAATGAGTCCCTCTTTCACATAAGATATTATTTTTATTAGTATTTATATAGCGCCAACACATGACAGATCGCTTTAGTATTATAGAATGATATTGTCCGGATTCTTGCCCAAGGACACCGTTAATGTTGATGTAATCAGCCGATACATCTTAATAATTGAGATATTTTAAACACACACACATTGTAACGGAGCTCCCTGTATCCCTGGCTGGGTACCTCCGCCAAGGACCGCTTCCTAGCTGGAACAGGGAACAAGCTGCCGCACTTCTGCCCACAGTCACCATGGCTTGACTGGGGTCATGGAACCGCTCCCTCCTGCAGCCGAATGGGGAACTTGCTCAAGCCACCCCCAGGCACTGGACGATACTTAGTCCTGGGAGCTCTAGTCCTTACAAGGTCTTTCCCTGTTGAATCCTCCACACTGGAACAATGATTAATGAGTAGCCCTTTCCCCTTCCAGTAACCAGACAACAAATTGTTCTGGGATTACAAGCTGGAATACCTTTAAACTGTCCAGATGGCCTGCTTTTATACATTTCTGAACACAGACAAGCACGTCCATGACACTCCCACAGAAAACAGGATAATCCCTCCCCTATGCCTGGGAAATAATGGAGGAACTGTACAAAACTCAATTATCTACAGGCACAAAAACCACATATTTCACAAACACCCCAAAAGTACCTTAAAAATACATGAAACCACCACAAAAGTTACATCCCCTGATTGCCCCAATCTGGGTGACCAACATATCCAAAAATTAACCAGATCGGTTCAGGGGTTCGGGAATTTCCTGGAAGTCCTAATTTGACCGACCACACACGAGACTCCTGCCCAAAACAAACCGAACAAACTACAGAACATACCGTATATACTCGAGTATAAGCCGAGTTTTTCAGCCCATTTTTTGGGCTGAAAAACCCCAACTCGGCTTATACTCGAGTCAGAGTCTGTATTATGGCAATTTGCATTGCCATAATACAGACTGGGGGAGAGGGGGGCTGGCAGAGCTGTAACTTACCTGTTCTGCAGCTCCTGTCAGCTCTCTCCTCCTCTGCGCCGTCCGTTCAGCACCTCGGTCAGCTCCCAGTGTAAGTCTCGCGAGAGCCGCGGCTCTCGCGAGACTTACACTGGGAGCTGACAGAGGGAGCTGCACAGACCGCGCGGAGGAGGAGAGAGCTGACAGGAGCTGCAGGAAAGGTAAGTACAGCTCTGCCAGCCCCCCTCTCCCCCCCACTGAACTACCAATGCTGGACCACCAGGGAAGGAGAGCCCCCCTCCCTGCCATATATCAAGCAGGGAGGGGGGACGAAAAAAAAAATATAAATAAAATAAAATAATAAAAAAAAAAGGGGTATAAGGACCACTATGGGAGGGGGGGGGGGTATAAGGACCACTATGGGAGGGAGGGGGTGGGTTAAGGACCACTATGGGAGGGAGGGGGGTATAAGGACCGCTATGGGAGGGAGGGGGGGTATAAGGACCACTATGGGAGGGAGGGGGGGGTGTAAGGACCACTATGGGAGGGAGGGGGGGTAAGGACCACTATGGGAGGGAGGGGGGGGATAAGGACCACTATGGGAGGGAGGGGGGGGATAAGGACCACTATGGGAGGGAGGGGGGGGATAAGGACCACTATGGGAGGGAGGGGGGGGGATAAGGACCACTATGGGAGGGAGGGGGGTATAAGGACCACTATGGGAGGGAGGGGGGGATAAGGACCACTATGGGAGGGAGGGGGGGATAAGGACCACTATGGGAGGGAGGGGGGTATAAGGACCACTATGGGAGGGGGTGGGATAAGGACCACTATGGGAGGGAGGGGGGTATAAGGACCATTATGGGAGGGAGGGGGGGTATATGGACCACTATGGGAGGGATGGGGGGGGATAAGGAACACTATGGGAGGGAGAAGGGGGATAAGGACCACTATGAGAGGGAGGGGGTGGGATAAGGACCACTATGGGAGGGGAGGGGGAAGTAAGGACCACTAGGGGAGGGGAGGGTAAGGACCACTAGGGGAAGGGTGAGTCAGGACCACTGGGGGGGGAGTGAAGGAACACGGGGGTGGGGAGTGAAGGAACACGGGGGTGGGGAGGTAAGGACCACTGAGGGAGGAGGAGGGGAAGTCAGGACATATGGGGGGGGGAGGGGGCGGCAAAAAATGTTTTGCCTACGGCGGCAAATATCCTTGCACCGGCCCTGCACACACTGCATTCACACACTGCATTCATGCACACACACACTGCATTCATGCACACACACACTGCACTCATACACACACGCTGCACTCATACACACACACATACGCACACACTGCATTCATTATACACACACTGTAAATAAATATTCAATTAATATATTTTTTTTAGGATCTAATTTTATTTAGAAATTTACCAGTAGCTGCTGCATTTCCCACCCTAGTCTTATACTCGAGTCAATAAGTTTTCCCAGTTTTTTGGGATAAAATTAGGGGCCTCGGCTTATATTCGGGTCGGCTTATACTCGAGTATATACGGTAGTCAATATTCTTACCCTGGAGCTTGTTTCCCTTGTTCGTGGGAACAGTTCCACCGAACAGCGTCTTCCTATGTGTTGAAGAACCGAGTGCAGGTGATGCTGGAAGTCCAGCTGTGTCTGTTTTCAATTCCATGAACTCGACGACCAAACACTGCTACCTGCATTCGTGTGAACAAGATGGCTGCTACCTTGTGGTCGTCCATAGGAAATGCGGCCACCCAGACGAACACTGCGGTGCAAATTGCTACAAAGTAGCAAATTAGGCTTAATGGTCTCTGGTTTGTGTGGCCGTTCGGTTCTCGAACCATATAGTCCAAATACACGAACGGATACTTTTACATTGCATATTTCAGGATCCATAGTCTGTAGGCAGGAGGCTGGCAAGCAGGCTCCTCCAGGCGCATGTGGCAAACTCACATGAGGAGAGTTTGTCACACATATTTGAGTTTTTTTAGCTGAAATTATGGGTTTAACCTCTTAAGAACCAATGACAGGACCAGGGCCGGCCCATCCATTGGCAGCAGTGGTGCCACGGCTCCAGGCAGCATTTTTACAGGGGCGGCATTTTGCCACCCCTGTACACTGTAAAGTGCCTGCTGTGGGGCCTGGGCCGTCTATGAATGTATGCGATGAGAGAGAGAGAGAGAGAGAGAGAGAGAGAGAGAGAACGAGAGAACGAAAGAAAGAGAGAACGAAAGAAAGAGAGAAAGAAAGAAAGAAAGAAAGAGAGAAAGAAAGAGAAAGAAAGTGAGAACGAGAAAGAGTGAGAACGAGAAAGAGTGAGAACGAGAAAGAGTGAGAACGAGAAAGAGTGAGAACGAGAAAGAGTGAGAACGAGAAAGAGTGAGAACGAGAGAGAGTGAGAACGAGAGAGAGAGAGAAAGAGAGAGAAAGAAAGATATATATGTATGCACACTTTTGGGCCCCTGCTACCTTGTCCTGTGGCGAGGGGGCCCAGAAGTCTTAGGTTTCCCTCCTGCAGCTTCACATGTGCGCTTCTCGCAAACCGCGAGAGCGTTGCCATGGCAACGCTCTGGCGTGCATTACGTGCCATGCGGAGCATTGCCATAGCAACGCACAATCGGCTCATGAGAGGAGAATACAGAAAGCTGCAGGAGGGAAAGAGCATACTTCTGTGCCCCTCTCCACAGGACACAGCAAAATGTGCCACTGGACCACCACGGAAACTAGTGTCCCCCTCCCTGACCACAGGTAAGAGGCAGGGAGGGGGAAATACATTTTATACAGTATTTCATCCTTCGACCCAGGCAGCACAATGTCTTGGGCCAGCCCTGGACAGGACAATTGATGATACAATGGTCCTTATATTATATTTTTCTGTACATAGGTCTTTTTTCATATACATGTAATAAAAAGCCGCTGTACAGCTGACTTAAAGGGACACTATAGGTATCAAAACCAACATTAGCTTAATGAAGTTGTGTTTGTGTATAGATCATGCCCCTACAGTTTGACTCAATTCTCTGCCAATTAGGAGTTAAATCACTTTAGTTTCTGTGTATGCAGCCCTAGCCACACCTCCCCTTTCTGTAACTCACTCAGCCTGCATGAAACAATGGTTTTATTTTCAATCAGACGTTAACTTGCTTTACAGGTTTTTAGCTCCTGCTCTGTAAATTGAACTTTAATCACCCACAGTAAGTGACTGCAGGGTTCTAGAAGGGTATTAACAAACAGGAGATTTGAAATTCTAAACAGACTGCTATACAGGGATTTTAAACATTAGATGTCTCTATACAGTGTTTAGGAAGGATGTGCAAGTCACATACAGGTATAACAAGCGCTGCATAAACAAAATGATTTATCTCTTAAATTGCAGATAACTGACCAGTGAGACTGCAGAGGCATGATCTATACTCCAAAATTGCTTCATTAAAGGGACACTATAGTCACCAGAAAAACTACAGCTTATTGTAGTTGTTCTGGTGAGTCTAGTCAGTCCATGGAGGCTTTTTGCAGTAAACACAGTCTTCCCAGAGAAAAGGCAGTGTTTACATTACAGCCCAGAGACACCCCCAGTGGCCACTCCTCAGGTGCTTCATGTGTGGTGCTGCACAGTGTGCAGTATAGACATTCAGTTTCTCCACCCTCTGCATGCAGACACTGAACTTTCCTCACAGAGATGCATTGCTTCTATGCATCTCAATGAGGAGATGCTGATTGGCCAAGCCAGCATTTGGCCCCATCCCCACTCTACCTCCTTGACGATTTTAGCCAATCCAATACTTTTCCTAGGAGAAAAGCATTTGATTGGCTGAGGTCATCACTTCTGATGACAGCCAAGGTGGCAGATCAAGGGCAGAGCCAGCACCAGCAGACTGGAATAAAGGTAAGATTTTACTATATTTAGGGGGGCAAGGTGGGGTCAGGGGGGCTAGCTGCATTTCTAACACTATAGGGTCAGCAATAAAGGATTGTGTTGCTAACCTTATGGTGTACCTCGAAGCTAAAGTTGTTTTGATGCCTATAAAGTCCCTTTGAAGATTATACATAAAAAATATTTAGAAGGTACAGCTTCTAATACTTCATGAGCAGGACACTCCAAACTAGTATCTTGAGGGACCGGATTGTCATGACAGCCTTGAAAATCATTGGTTCTTTTTAAGGGGATAGGGATTTTTAAAAAGTCTCCATTAGTATAAAAATACATGTATATATTGTATTTACAATATAATAATTATTGTAAACATACCAAAGCATGAATTTCCCTTCCTTTCCTTACCTGATTGTAATATCAAATTCGTCCACTATTTTCCCAAGGTCCAGCCCTCGAAGGATTCCCCCGCTCCCAATTACAACACAACGCTTGCAAGACTTGGAGCTTAATCCTTTAGGAAGGTCAACGTCGGGCATTATTTGCAGGATGTCTTCAAGCTGTTCTACATAGCTGTGAAACCCAAACGGGGGCTCGTATTTGTGCCAGGATTTACCAAGATCTTCTTTGCTTGTGAAAGCAGCCAAGTTAGCGTTGTACCGTTTCTTAAACATGCGTCCCATTGCAGATTTTGCAAACGCTGGCCGGCACTCTGATTCCAACACTTTTTTGGCAAAGGATTTTGCTCTCTGAAGTTAAATAAAATAAACCAATAAGATATTAATATACAATTAGAAATGATACCCATAAGATAAGCTAAGGCTTTACTGAGCAGCCATTTACTGTATTCTACTGAAGACAATGCATGCATAGGGTTGCAATATTTAGTCTTGAATTTGGAACAGATATAACAAAAGCTGATTTCAGGGCAGTATTTAACCCATGAAGTATATGGATTTTTTTTTTATAGGCATCCTTAATTAAACGTTAAATTAGTCAGGATCTGACAATCCTAAAACGTCACAAAAAAGCAAGTGAGGGTGGAGTGAGCATAGGTGAGTGCTGCCCATTTAATTAAGGTGTGCATCCCAGGTTTTACATTAACTCCTAAATGGCACTGCTTCAGGGGTAAAAGATCAGCATGGTGAAAAGGGGGGTTAAACAACTAATGAAAATTTAGTCACACTATTATTCATATTCATGAAAGTAACTAAAGCTTTAAAGTAATTTTACTTACAAAAAAAAAATAATATGGCATATACCTAGGCAGTGAAATTACAGGAGTTGGATCTTTAAACCCTTCAGGACGAAGTCAATAGTACACGTTCTGATCAAAACAAAATGTAAACAAAACCTGGAATTTGCGCTATATGTCTGTTCAACCGTAATTCACCTCTTTCATATTAAAGGAACACTATAGTCACCTAAATTACTTTAGCTAAATAAAGCAGTTTTAGTGTATAGATCATTCCCCTGCAATTTCACTGCTCAATTCACTGTCATTTAGGAGTTAAATCACTTTATTTCTGTTTATGCAGCCCTAGCGACACCTCCCCTGGCTATGATTGACAGAGCCTGCATGAAAAAAAAACTGGTTTCACTTTCAAACAGATGTAATTTACCTTAAATAATTGTATCTCAATCTCTAAATTGAACTTTAATCACATACAGGAGGCTCTTGCAGGGTCTAGCAAGCTATTAACATAGCAGGGGATAAGAAAATCTTAATGAAACAGAACTTGCAATAAAGAAAGCCTAAATAGGGCTCTCTTTACAGGAAGTGTTTATGGAAGGCTGTGCAAGTCACATGCAGGGAGGTGTGACTAGGGTTCATAAACAAAGGGATTTAACTCCTAATTGGCAGAGGATTGAGCAGTGAGGCTACAGGGGCATGTTCTATACACCAAAACTGCTTCATTAAGCTAAAGTTGTTCAGGTGACTATAGTGTCCCTTTAAGTGCACCCACACTTATTATATATAATTTTGTTCAGGAAAAAAGGGCCTCTAATTTCCCAACTATTCATATACGAAACATAACTTATGAATAAAATTTAAAAAAACCTGAGAAATTACGATTTTTTTTTTTAAAAATATGTAATTCCGCCCGACATTTTAGCAGTAAATGTCATAATACTGTTAGCTTTTACTGCAATAAAATGCACATATTTGTAATCAGCAAAGTCTCACGAGTACAACAGTACCCCCCATTAACAGATTTTACGGTGTTTTGGAAAGTTACAGGGTCAAATATATCACATTCCATTTTTCGTTTTTTTTCACATTAAAATTTGCCAGATTAATAATGTTACCTTTGAGACCGTGCCGTAGCCCAGGAATGAGCATTACCCCCATGATGGCATACCATTTGCAAAAGTACACAACCCAAGGTATTGCAAGTGGGGTATGTCCAGTCTTTTTTAGTAGCCACTTAGTCACAAACACTGGCCAAAGTTAGCGTTTATATTTAGTATTGTGTGGAAAAAAAGCAAAAAACAAACATTTGGCTAGTGTTTGTGATAATAATGCTGTCACTGGATTGGGCGAGAATAATGCGGTCACTGGATTGGGCGAGAATAATGCGGTCACTGGATTGGGCGAGAATAATGCGGTCACTGGATTGGGCGAGAATAATGCGGTCACTGGATTGGGCGAGAATAATGCGGTCACTGGATTGGGCGAGAATAATACGGTCACTGGATTGGGCGAGAATAATACGGTCACTGGATTGGGCGAGAATAATACGGTCACTGGATTGGGCGAGAATAATACGGTCACTGGATTGGGCGAGAATAATACGGTCACTGGATTGGGCGAGAATAATACGGTCACTGGATTGGGCGAGAATAATACGGTCACTGGATTGGGCGAGAATAATGCGGTCACTGGATTGGGCGAGAATAATGCTGTCACTGGATTGGGCGAGAATAATACGTTCACTGGATTGGGCGAAAATAATACGGTCACTGGATTGGGCAAGAATAATACGGTCACTGGATTGGGCGAGAATAATACGGTCACTGGATTGGGCGAGAATAATGCTGTCACTGGATTGGGCGAGAATAATGCTGTCACTGGATTGGGCGAGAATAATGCGGTCACTGGATTGGGCGAGAATAATACGGTCACTGGATTGGGCGAGAATAATACGGTCACTGGATTGGGCGAGAATAATACGGTCACTGGATTGGGCGAGAATAATACGGTCACTGGATTGGGCGAGAATAATACGGTCACTGGATTGGGCGAGAATAATACGGTGACATTTATTGGGCGAGAATAATACGGTCACTGGATTGGGCGAGAATAATACGGTCACTGGATTGGGCGAGAATAATGCTGTCACTGGATTGGGCGAGAATAATGCGGTCACTGGATTGGGCGAGAATAATACGGTCACTGGATTGGGCGAGAATAATGCTGTCAATCGATTGGACGAGAATAAAAACATAATCCAGTCACAAGCGTTTAAGAAAGTTCACATGAGGTTATAAATAGAGGTGTAACGGGACCCCTCAGGTAACATTATGATGGTAATAGGTGTACGAGGAAGCAGATTAAAGCTATCAGGTAGAATCAACATACTACAAGCTGCAACAACGTTATTTAATGCTCTCACTCCGCTGGATAAATAATGCAGTCACTGGGCTGTGTGAGAATAATGCCATCATTCTACAAGCGAGAATAAAGATATAATCCAGTCACAAGCCAGTATAAGCAATTAAGAACGTTCATATGAGGTTATACATGATGATAGGCATGTATTATTTATTTATAAAATATTTTACCAGGATGGATACATTGAGATTTCTCTCATTTTCAAGTATGTTCTGGCTACAGTTGATAGGGGTGTAACGGGATTAATATGTTTGTTGGTTTAAGGTAGAATGGACTTGGAACATGTAGCCAAAATATGGAGATTTGATCCAGTTTGGATATTAATGCACTTAACTTTTAAGGTGTGTTATCAGTTTTGTCACAACATGCTGTTGAGAGAATAGGCCCCATAGTGTTTGTTTTGCAAAGGAATCAAACAATCAACCAAAGCAAATCCAAACAACAAAGCAAGGGTTGGGGAACAAAGAGATCATGCAAAATGCGGCTAAACAAAGAAAGGCAGGTCATATTCAGGGAGATATATACAAGGGCCAAGCAGAGGTGTACAGAGTTTACAACCAAGGCAAAGACACAAGAACTTATTCTGAGCTGATAGTTACTCTACGAAAATCTATTTTTGCAGTCCTGATTAGACAGGATTCAGCGAGATTCCTCTGCAAACACCTTCTTCTGGTTATTACTTCAATAAGCAAATCACATTTACAATCCTAAACCACAGATTTATTCAGTTTGCAGATTTAATGTGACAAACGAACAATGCAAAACGTTAACATGCAATATCACCGCTCTCTAAGAGGTCTCACAGCTCTTGTGCCTTGATCACAAAATTGTGGCTCACCCCATGCAACATTTACACGGACTAAATATTGCCCCTTGGACTGACTGTCATGCAATACACACTCGTCTGTGAACCCTCTACAACAACAACAAAAATACGCCCCTAACTGGGCTGCACTCACGGTCTTGTGTAGAAAAAGTATAAATTTATTCCATAAGTGGTAGCAAAATCGACGTTTCGGTCCACACAGGGACCTTCCTCAGGATCAAATGACATTTGTCATTTTATCCTGAGGAAGGTCCCTGTGTGGACCGAAACGTCGATTTTGCTACCACTTATGGAATAAATTTATACTTTTTCTACTCAAGACCGTGAGTGCAGCCCAGTTACTGCTGTTTTTGTTCTATCTACAACCCCATGGGACTTGGCACCCGGCAAGTATCATTTAACAATTTATTAACTTTAAGCAAGAGTGCATGGAATTTTCTATTTTTTGTATATATATATATATATATATATATATATATATATATATATATATATAATATATCTCATTTTGTGCACACTTATACCAGGAACAAATACACAATTCACCAAAGAACATGTTTTCCATGATCATGTAATTGGAATTTTCTTACTTTAAATGGTTACTCCAACCACCATGATCACTTTAGAGGTTTACTGTGATATCTCCCTTAATGCATGATGACAAAAAAAAAAAGTCTTGTTCCTGGCTGACAAAAGATGCTGCCAGAGGTGAAGTTATACCTACGGCAGCAATGTGTATTAACTCTGTGTGGCGTTTCAAATTGAAACGCTGCACATACAGACTTCAAGAACCATGACCATTTGAAATCACTGAAGTGATCATAGTGTTTGGGTGTAACCCTTAAATTTAATATATATTGTAAAAGAAATGGTAGAAAAAGAAAGGTAACCAATATATATATATATATATATATATATGCGCAATATACCAAAACTATGTATTTTTAGAACCAGTTTTTCAATGCTTCTCTCTCAATATACTTTCACTACTCTAGCCTCTGACTGGTTAATTGAAAAATACTTTTTCAGAGGCTATTGGATATTTGGCTAACAATTCTGGCGACTCTGCTGGGACCCCCAATATCCTGATATCTGTGAGCATGGGAATACAGGTTAGTTGGAAACAAGCACCGGATGGTGGATGATAGTGAGGAATTTTCTCTGTCAGGAATTTCCCCTTGCCATGGTCTTTTGAATCAATTTGCGACTCTCTGTATTTTTCCTCGTCCCCAAACCAGCTGGTGAGGAGCCCCAATGAACGAGACACGACAATGTAAGGTTCAAGGTGACTTCTGACGTTTAATGGGCTGTGTAGCAGGTTATTTTCAGCAGGAAACAGGGGTGGTCTTTACAAGCATTATCCAATCCCTAATAAAATCATCTATCTTATCTTAAACTATAGTAAGCTTGCAGGTGTATCTTTATGTTCGGGCCTTACTCAAAGCCAAGTTTCACTATAACTACGCACTTAATTAAAATGCATACGCACTTAGAATTTGAAGATATTTACTACGCAGTTTTAAATTACACATTACTATGCAGTTATGATCAAAGGGAGAAACATAGGAAATAAGGCCAACAGCAGAAACACACAGGATAGAACACTAACACTTGTTACATGATGTTCTATGGCTCTTTTCTAGGGGTATATTCACTAAGCATTGGATATAGATAAAGTATATTATTTCAAATAGCTGAACTGTTTCAAGTTAGCCAATTTTAAACAGACTGAGCTTGCGGTCATCTGTAGCTT
Source organism: Pelobates fuscus (assembly GCF_036172605.1). Classification (NCBI taxonomy): domain Eukaryota; kingdom Metazoa; phylum Chordata; class Amphibia; order Anura; family Pelobatidae; genus Pelobates; species Pelobates fuscus. The sequence goes on along the minus strand of NC_086322.1, from coordinate 45,147,864 downwards.
GAGCCTTGAATAAATATAGGCAAAATTTATTATTCCCAACAGTGGATCCATTGTGTCCCACCTTGTATTTTGCCAACACTGATCGTGTACGGAATCCCTAAACTCAGGTGACGGGTACTTTTTGGACCAGTGAAAATAGGATTAGATGGAAGTGACTGACTTGTTCTCAAGACGGCTAGGTAATACGAACTATCTTTAATAATGTTGAGCTTTGCTTGTGCATTAACTTTTCATGAAGGAGTACAAAGTTGGACGTGTGCGGTAACTCTTCCAGGTTACATAAGGGGTACAAGTTATATTTGACTGACAAATCTTTCAGGATAGCAAAGGGTTACAGATCGTTCATTTTTACTGAAGTAACGCAATGTTTTGGTGATACTGGGTTCAGGCTAGCCACCAGAAGGTAGTCTTAAAACAGGTGACATTTTGGTACTAAGAATAAAGGAGCAATGGAAGTCTGACTTTACTTTGATCAATATATGGCTGATTGCTTCATTTAAAGGGACACTCCAGGCACACAGACCACTTTAGCTCATTGTGCATGCGCATTAGGTCCCCCCGCCAGCTGACGTTGGCAAGGGAGGAGCATGGGTGGAGCCTGACCCAGCGCCAAGGGACATCGGTGCTGGATTCAGGCAAGTAGCTGATAAGATTCTGTTTATGAGTGATGAGCAGGCACCCTAGTGGTAAACCCTCCCAGAGGAGATTCTTTCCAATGTTCCTGATCTCTGGGTAACTGGTAAACCCAGATTAGCCAGAAAATGTCATACTTGACATTTGTGTTGAAATCATCAGGCCAGCCTGTGAGACTTGAATAACACCTTTGAATACTGGAGCCATGCCAAGCATTATAGAGTTACAGCCTGTGATACAGACTTTTTTTCATTGAAGGGTGTCTGCTAGTTCTCAAATACTACTATAGTTTGTAAAGGAAAATCTGCAGATCAAGTTTCTGATAGCTCCGGACTCTGGTCAGAATCTCAGATTACAGACTTGTTATTACCATCATGCTTCATATGTACTTTCTTTGTGCTATACAGCCCTGCGGCTGAGCTTCACCACAAGGGATCCTCTAAAGTCCCGGGCCGGCAGAACTTCCGGGGTTAACCAGGCAAAGCTGGTTCAGAGTAAACAACTCCCATGGTGGTGTGTGCCCAGACACAGTCAGAAGTGTGATACCAGAGAACAACACCTTTAGGCAGCAGCAGGCATGATGGATGCCATCTGCAAAAATTCTGCTTTTCTGGTAAAGAAGGAACTGCAAGGCATTCTGAGAAATGTCGGATTCTAGAATATGGCACTCGGAAAAAGACTTTATGAACATCTGACACAAGAACAGCCTTACATGATGCAATGGGAAAAGCAAAAGACTTTCAAGAGTTAAAAGCTGCCCTACAGAGAGCACCTTTCATGGTGATTTCAGATTACAACAAGGCCTTTAGACTGTATGTGCATGAAAAGCAATTTTGGAGACACTAACAGACCAGCAGCCTAACTCTCCAAGCAGCTGGAAGCGGTGGCTAAAGGGTGGCCAGCATGTGTAAGAGCCTAGGCATTCGCAGTCATTATGAGGTCAGATGCTACTCTTGGAGTCTTTATAAATACTTGCTAACCATGCAGTATGTCAACTGGTGAATGGAAGAGCAGACAGATTTAAACCCCTGATTGACTAGCACAGTATGAAGCTGGGAAATTCTAATCTCACTTTTGATTTGAATCTCTTTGAACTGTGCAACCCTTCTGCTTGAAATAGCAGAAGTACAGTCAGCAGGTCTAAGAAGAAATGAGTGAAATTATTATCAGTCCTTAAGTGAATTATATTGGACTAATCAAGTCGTCTGGTGGATGGGAAGGGGAGATCAAGTCATGCTGCAGTGTCTTCATATGAAATCCTTGAAGCACTCTTCCTATCTCCTAACTTGTCAGCACATGGAGTCGTTTGCGCCAACACAAGAATTACATCATGGAAATATAATTGTATAAATAAATATAAATAAAGACAAGATCCATTGCAATCTGATTGGATAATGGGAAAATGAATTTCCAGAGGCTATTTGGCTAACAAACAAATATGAAGACATGATGGTGTGTGTGTGTTAACAGCAGTCCCCCTCAGCTTTGAAAGACCCTTGATGCACAGTGTAAATGGAGTCATGTACTACACCTTTGCACCACATTTTAAAGCGGCCATAGTTGTGAGGGAATTTTCAGAGGACCTTGCACACACACCTTTTCAGGAACTACCCCCTCTAAGGTTCTCCAAAACAGGGAGAACCCCAGCCCAGAAAAGTCCAGTGGAACAAAAAAGTAGATTTGGGCACACCCAGTAGTTTCTTCAGCAGGTAGACTTTATTGTGGAGTACAGAAATGTATACAACGTTTAGATTGCCAAAAACTCAAAGGAGCCAAAACCTTGTCTAAATTATTGTACCCCACCAAAAAAAAAAAAGCCCAAACCTCCTTTTTGTATAGCTGTGAGGGAATCATTCAAACATGCACCGGACACAGATTGTTTTGACAGAGCTGTGCTCCATATAAACGCGCTCCATCTGATAAATTGCACTAGTAGGCCAGTGCGGACAGTGCTTTTTGATTGCTGTCTCATGGCTGGACCGCACATAATATGTACTGCACAGTACAGGACATTTTATATGCAAACATGTAGGGTGACAACAAATTAAGAAGACTAACACTGGGAAATACTTGTTGCAAAAGCCTCCCTGCTGATGCTAGGTCTACACTATCACAAAGTTAATAATACTAAAAAAAAAAAAAACAACTAGATAGGCCCCAAACAAAAGCAGTCCATTGGAAAATCTTGTGCCCCAACAGTATAACGATTTGCATAGCCATTACTCAACATTCTTAACTTATAGACTGGGCAGATTGCTGCTGGTCTACAGCTGTGGTGCTCTTGGCTTGCTTTTATATGCCTTTGCCACATTGGTATTGTTCCAGGACTATAACACCACCTCCCAATTCCAAAAGCCAATGGTGGCCCATAAAGGGACACTATAGTCACCAGAAGATCTGCTCCTTGTCTGCCTCCTTGCCAGTCTCAGCCAAGCCTATGAGAAGCACTGTGATTGGATCAGGCCACCACTTCTGATGTCAGCAGACCGCTTGCTATTCTGAGGCAAACAGCATGCAGAGCTACAGCTTCAGACTTGAATACAAGCAAGATTTTGCTATATTTAGGGAGGCATGATGGCTAGATGGTGGTTTTAACACTATAAGGGCAGGAATACATGTTTATAGTGTTCCTTTAATGAACAGGCCAATAGCATATCGCTAATCAAGGGCAACTAGCTCAGATTACAAAATTGCAATCGAATGGGAGGCCTCTGAAATTAATTCTAAAAAGAGCATAGGCAAGTGCAAGGTTTTTTTTAACATGCCTAGTTGCCTTCAACAAAGTCTCTCCAGACAGCCATCAGTCAGGGGGAGGAAAGAAGTAGAAGTGTAATCATCACAAAGACAAACACAGCACAGTTTATTATTATTATTACAAAATTAATAGGCTTGCCATTTAATTTTAATGAAAATATATATATATTTCTTTTTTTTTAAACAAAACATTTGAGGCAATGCCCCAAATGCCCCCAGGAACGAGCCTCCATCATGTTTTGTAATAATCTTCCATTGCTGCTAACAAAGGTATGTCCCTCTGGAAAATTATCTATAAACCCCCCCCCCCCCCCCCCCCATAAATTCTGCAGTTCAACGGAAAGTCCTTCATCATTATCTCAAGACAAGGTCAGCATAAGTATGTGGCAGTTATTTTATTATTATTTATATAGCGCCATCAGATTCCGTAGCGCTGTACAATGGGTGGACTAACAGACACGTAATTGTAACCAGACAACTGGACGCACAGGAACAGAGGGGGTGGAGGGCCCTGCTCAATGAGCTTACATTCATAAACAGAGATTTAAAGGGACACAACAAGCACTAAAACAACTTTAGATTAAAAAGGTGTTTTTGGTGTATAGATCATAAAAAAAAAGGAATTTTTTTTATTTTTTATTATTAACTAAAGTGTGTAGGGAGGTTGTATGAGTCACAGCTGGTGGACGTGTGGCTAGGGCTGCATTAACAAAGCGATTTAATCCCGAAATGGCAGAGCATTGAGCAGTTATATGAAAAGGATCATGAGCTGTAACCCAGATATAATCATTCTGATTCTTATTGTGGCAAACCTAGCCACTTTAGATCATATTGCTGTATTTTTAAAGGTTGTCTGTAAAAAGCCGCTGGAATGCTGTGTTTAAATGTATGACTTTAATGTTGTAATATAGAGCATTCATATGGTCGTTTCACGAACAGCAACTTTACCTGCTGTTCGTGAAACAAATCAAGTACCGAACAGGAGCCCACACACAGAGGGTCGAGTGGCTCCAATTAACGGATTGCAACATTGTTGCAATCGGTTGTTAATTACTTTCCTGGGTGGCTGTCGTTCGGCTACTGACCACGCGGCGGTCGGCCATCTTGGATCTTTTGTTAGCCCAGCGGTGTTAGGTCGTCGAGCGCCTGGAACTAAAATCGGCTACTCGACGGTGCAAACCCCCTGCTGGAATTCCAGGCCGTTTGGGAGCTCCGGTCTTTTAGTATTATGTTCCCCAACCGGTGTTCGGTACTTTAAGGAGAATGTGATTTAAAGTATGTGTTCGTGCGCCGTTCGGTTATTTATGCTGGGATCTGTGCGGTACTCGCACAAAGTATGTGCTCAGACCCCAGCTATCTCCCGAACGGTCATTCATTATAATCACACGAATAAAGCAGAAGTTATGTATTTTTATGTTAAAATCCGGTTCTGCTGTACGGAGGGATAATCTACTTAACAGGATATTCTAGTGGGAGTATCCCTCTCGTACAGCAGTGTATGGTGGGAGAAATGCTCTGTAATTTCAGTTCCCCATGTAGTCCACTACTGTAATACCCCTGTAATGTGACTAAGGAAACCCCTTGCATGGGGAACCAAATAAATACTGGAGCTTGTGAATAAAAACCTCAGTTGACTCCCAGAACTGTGTTTCGTCCGGTTACTGGGGGATTTGGGATATTGCCTTCTTTTCCAGCGCTTTACTTTGGAATACTTTCTATACCAGCGGAGATATTGTGATTTTATATTGCAGCTCCGCTACAATTGGTGGCAAGCGGCGGGATCGTTCCCACAGCCAGAAGGACAGCTACAGGAGACACCATTCCGTGGATTTACAAGTTGGGGGCAACGCATGTTCCAGTACAGCGACCCTAAAAGCAACAGAATGGAACCAGCAGTGTTATACGAGGAGGAGGACCTGGTTCACCGGGATGCATTAAGGAAAGGCATCTGGTACCACGCCCTGGATAATGTACAATACCAGCGGGGTGAGAGTCTCCCCAGTGAAGAGCAGCGGTTGCAGAAGCAAGTGGCCCTGCGGATGCCTTTCCTGGGAGAGCAGCCCCTGGAGGAATGGGTGAAGGAACTAGAGCACCGGGTATGGCAGGAGCTATGGCTGGAGGATGCCTACCAGGTGCTCTGGTGGTATATGGCACAGTATATACCCTGGACAGCCGAGCATGACAAGCCAGAGGGAGAGGAGTTTGATGGTCCTGGCTTGTTATGGGAGTCCTTTGCAGAGCCTGACTTCGGGAGCACTGCGCAGACCAGACTTCAGGACATTTTTCACGAGAGGCTAGGCATGACTGGGATGACCCCCATGAGGTAGAGCAAGACCTGGCTCACCTAGCAACCCTGGAGTGGGAACTGGAGCAGGACTACCGAGATCTCTTCCACTCCATTGGGAAGGCTCAGCAGGACAGCAAGGTGACAGACCCAGATCCAGACCCCTTCAGCTGGGAAGATATTGTAGAGATTTACTGGGAGGAACCCCAGGCGGCAGGTGGAGATGGGACCGAGGTCTCTGCACCGGCCCTACAGGGATGCTGGGCAGTCAGCCCAGATCCCCAGCGGCAGATTGATTTGCAGGGAATAGAGAGCCGTGTCTCCTTTCCCCAGCGGCAGTGTGAAGTGCAGGGAGTGGAGAGCATTGTCTGCCCTCCCCAGCGGCAGTGTACCTTGCAGGGAGAGGAGAGCAGCATCCTTCCTCCCGAGCGGCAGGGTGAGCTACAGGGATGCTGGGCAGTCGGCTCAGATCCCCAGCAGCAGTGTGATTTGCAGGGAATAGAGCGTAGTGTCTCCTTTCCCCAGCGGCAGTGTGATATGCAGGGAATTGGGAGCCCAGTCTCCATTCCCCAGCGGCAGTGTGATATGCAGGGAATTGGGAGCCCAGTCTCCATTCCCCAGCGGCAGTGTGATATGCAGGGAATTGGGAGCCCAGTCTCCATTCCCCAGCGGCAGTGTGATATGCATGGAATTGGGAGCCCAGTCTCCATTCCCCAGCGGCAGTGTTATATGCAGGGAATTGGGAGCCCAGTCTCCTTTCCCCAGCAGCAGGACTCTGTATTGGGAGCGGAGACAGTCGGTCTCCCTCCCCCGCGGCTGGAAGTATGTATGGGAGAGGAGCTTGTTTCCCCCTCTCCCCAGCGGCAGCTTAACACACCAGGGGGAGACAGTAAGCCCCACAACCATGCAGATGGGACCGTGGCCTCTGCACTTACAGCACAGGGTGTAGGGACAGTCGGTCCTGTCCCCCAGCAACAGGGCTGTTTAGCCAAAGGGGAGACAGTCTGTCTCCCCCCCCCCACAGCAGCATGGTGATTTGTCCAAAGGGGGGATGATCGGTCTCCCCCTCCAGCAGCACAGCTATGTATCCAAAGGGGAGACAGTCTGTCTCCCCCTCCAGCAAGCAGGCTCCCACCAGGCTACTACCGCTGGTCTCTGCCCACTCAGCAACCCACCAAGGCAGCCTACCAGTCCCCCACACAGCCCTGGTGAGGCACTTGGACATGGACAAGTTTCTCCCTTACTCAGGTGTAGTAACCATTTATTGTGGGTGGGCTGTACTGCCGTTTCTGTTTTGTGGATGGTACTAAAGTGTATATAAGAACAATAAACCCACAGCTCTGTCTGTTCCTGTTTTGACCCTCAACACGGAGCCTTGTCTCGTTCTTGGGGGGATTTATTGTATGCTGTTCCAGTTCGACTGCTAGGAATGTAAACCTTTCGTATGGTTTTTCCTATTCGGCTGTTTACAGCATTCATATGTTTGAGGGCATTCAAATGCTTCTCCGGTTCGGTGTATTGGTGTCTACAGTAGCTGTGCCTGTGTCTCTGGAAGGGAAGATCTACTAAACGGCTGTTAACCTCTTTTATGCCTGGGGGTGCCGTTACACTTATATTTTGGCATAGATTATGCTATCTACTTTTTTTTTTTTCTTTGATTGATTGTCCTGTTATTGGATTACATTTCCTAGTCATGATTAGCCTTTGCTATAAATGTTATGGGTCCTCCAGATATTCTATAATTACTGTGATATTAGGTTCTACCTCTCCTGTAATATATTATTAATGCATTATTAGGTCAAACTTCAGTGTAAGGTGCAGAAAACTTCTGTTGGTTAAGAGAACTGAAATTTGAGATAACTAGAAATATTGATACCAGTGTGTGTTATAACAAGGTACCCTATATCTCTACTAGGCTCTGGTTTTTGTTACAGGCAGCAGAGGCATACCTTGTTTACTTGGCACCTAGGGAAAACACGCATGCTGCTCCCAACCCCCCTGAAATATATTTTTTGTGTCACTCTCCAATGTCCCTTACACTCCGTCACATTTATATACACATACAAATATGCTCCTATATGTACACTTGCACACAAACATTCATACACACATGCTCACACTCATTTGTACACACAAACTCACTCATACACTCACACACATCTGGAAAGCCCAACACGGACAGGCAGGTAAAGTTCAGTGAATCCCAAAACTATAGGTAAATATCTCATGGGGCAAGATACAGTGAGACATCTGACCTTAACAAATTTTCTTAACACCTTAAGGACATCGAAGCCTTTTATGCGGTCATCCGGCGGGGGAGACCTATTGAGCATGCACAGCCGGCAGGGGAGACCCAATGCGCATGCGCAGCAATGCCGCGCACACGCATTAGACCTCTCCATAGGAATGCTTTTAATGCTTTCCTATGGGGATTTCAGCAATGCTGGAGGTCCTCACATAGCGTGAGGACGTCCAGCGACGTTATAGCACACTTTTCATGTGCTATAAACACGGAAGTGCCCTCTAGTTGCTGTCTAGTAGATAGCCACTAGAGGAGGAGTTAACCCCGCAAGATAAATATTACAGTTTATGAAAACTGCAATAATTACAGTTGCAGGGTTAAGGGTAGTGGGAGTTGGCACCCAGGTCACTCCAATGGGCAGAAGTGGTCTGAGTGCCTGCAGTGTCCCTTTAATGAAATGTGCCGTGTTCTGGTCAGTATTCCACACACCTTACTCCGTGCATGAAAATGTTACATAATCAGAATGATGGAATAAACACAACCAGGGTTATTTACTAAAGGGAGAAATTTGTGGAATTTCAAATGTTAGGCTAAGGTTATTGAAGTGGGAGAATGCTGGACGTGCAGATTTTTTCTACTCTGGCAATGTTGACGTTAAATTTTAAATTGACTTTGAATTCACAATTTACCATTAATTATTTCTAAAGAAAATAACCCTGAAGGTGAATTCCTGCCTAGTGTGTCCCTTTAATAACCATGAGTAAAAGTAAAAAAAAATAAAAAATAATAATAATAATTCAAGTTTAGATTTATTTAAAATCAAGCAAATCTGGTTCTAGAAGGTGTCATTTAAAGGGTCACCTCTATCAAATTTACACCAATAAATAATAAGCTTGTGCAGAAATTTGTTTGAGCCAGTTTGACTGTAGCAAATTCCTTCTAATTCACAGCCAAAGAAAATCAATTCACCAGGGACTTGGCTGTACAGTCTTTTTCATTGAATACAATGGAATGTTGGTTAGGCACCACTAGTAAGAGATAGTGACCGTGTCTCCAGTCCAGAGATGACCAAACTCCACAGGTAAAGAGAAACGACTGGGCATAGGTCTAGGGTGCAGACAGATTTATTGGATGATGAAGAGCAACATTTTGTCTCCTAACAGAGCTTCTATCAAGCATTGCTTTTCACCATCCAATACATCTTTGCCCAGCCTTTTCTCTTATTGCTTATTCAATATATAAGACTCCAAAGGTGAATCCTGAGCACATTAGTTTGGGTGTGAATTTAAAGGAATTTGGTTCGGGTCAACCGGCTCAAACTAATTTTTCCCCCAAGTCTAGTAAATAAAACCTTTAAACGTCTCTCCTCTGTATGCTTTATCTATGCGGTCTGCAAATTACAGAATATAACAATGATGGAAAGAGAGCCAAGATGGAAAGGCCCCATTGCAGAATACAAAAGTGTAAATTTCTACACTTTTGAACAACTCACAAATAAATACTTGTTAAATATAGGGATAAGCAAGCAATACTTAAAAATAAATAAAAATGGAAAGTCACAGTTTTTAGGTGATCGGACCATTCTCCTCCAAATTTAGTGCGTTGCCTTAACTGGACATGGGTGTAAGACACATTATAAATGATAATTAAATGATACTGGAGACCAGCCTTTACAACACCACCTTGACTGGAGGCAGGTCCAGTCCGCAGAACTTTGACTTGAGGTTAGTCAGTCCACGTAATCTGAAAGTGCGGCTAGCCACTTCACATGAACCTAACTAGAAAATAGGTCAGGCTACAGAATCTTCTCTGGAGGTTGAAATGAAAAAAAGCCCAAAAGGATATCTTACAAGAAGATAGCCAATAAGGGAAGGGCCCAGCCCAATCGTAATAGTAATGTAGTAGCGAAAAAAACAAAAACGTTATTAAAGTCTATAAAAAACTGGGACAGAACAGAAAAAGACAGAGTCTCATTAAGAGAGAGATATGTAGCATAGAAAAGCGGCTAACAATGAGCCTAATAAAGGAAAGTCCTCACAGCAAAAAAGGAAGGGCAATATACTAAACTATGCACAGCTCAGGGTATAAAAGCAGTGAGAGAAATAAGGAAAAGGGGGGAAAGGGGGGGGGAAAGGGGAGGGTTGGTTGGGATAGCAGTAGAGCGGTGACTCCAAGGGGAGTAACTACCCCCCAAAAAACGTAAGGGGATACAATACAGCAGTGCTAAACCTAAAAATAGTGAACCTCTCCCCAGACCACAAAAAATCCCAACAAGTGGCTTACTCTCTGTGCTAACCCTCTATCTCCTATATAACACCTTCATGGGTGTTCTGATCTAGACTCTGTCTAAATATCTGAAGCCCCAGGTACAAAGAACTAAAAGGTCATAAGTGCAAAGTGCTCAAAAAAGTGCAGAAAACATCAGCTAAACCCGACGCACGTTTCGGCGTGACCGCATGCCGTCCTCAGGGGTATCACAAATGAGGCTGTCCCGGCGGTTTATTTATATACCCACAGATCATTACAAACACCTGTGTGCCTTCTAATCCATGTGTTCAGCCGTTCCGGTCGTCTCGCAAATAGGGTTGCGGGGGCGTGGTATGAAGCAGCATGATACCAACCCACATGGCTTCGTCGTGAACGGCCGGAGATTCCGAAAGAATCAGACCAAGTTAAAAAGAATTAACCCTTAGTATGCCTAACTGGCTGAATAAATAAACATTACTTAATGATCCACTATGGTATAATACACATATATAGAAAAAGAAGAAATAAACTCATAAATTGTGACCACCAAATGGAAAACAGTAATTAAATAGTCAGTTAGGCAAGTTATAGCTGAAGGGGCATAGAATATCCAGATACTGTGTTTCCACTGTAATGTATCAGGATTTCCATGCACAAAGTTGCCAATACACCTGTGAATGAGTATCCACCATTGACAGTGTGTACTCAGACGTACAGATGATAATCTTAAATACTTAGGTCATAATAGGGATATAATTTAGGCATACTGGTTAAAGAGAGTGAAACATAGAATGTGACGGCAGATAAGAACCATTCGGCCCATCTAGTCTGCCCAGTTTTCTAAATACTTTCATTAGTCCCTGGCCTTATCTTATAGTTAGGATAGCCTTATGCCTATCCCACACATGCTTAAACTCCTTTACTGTGTTAACCTCTACCACTTCAGCTGGAAGGCTATTCCATGCATCCACTACCCTCTCAGTAAAGTAATACTTCCTGATATTATTTTTAAACCTTTGTCCCTCTAATTTAAGACTATGTCCTCTTATTGTGGTAGTTTTTCTTCTTTTAAATATAGTCTCCTCCTTTACTGTGTTGATTCCCTTTATGTATTTAAATGTTTCTATCATATCCCCCCTGTCTCGTCTTTCCTCCAAGCTATACATGTTAAGATCCTTTAACCTTTCCTGGTAAGTTTTATCCTGCAATCCATGAACCAGTTTAGTAGCCCTTCTTTGAACTCTCTCTAAGGTATCAATATCCTTCTGAAGATATGGTCTCCAGTACTGTGTACAGTACTCCAAGTGAGGTCTCACCAGTGTTCTGTACAATGGCATGAGCACTTACCTCTTTCTACTGCTAATACCTCTCCCTATACAACCAAGCATTCTGCTAGCATTTCCTGCTGCTCTATTACATTGTCTGCCTACCTTTAAGTCCTCAGAAATAATCACCCCTAAATCCCTTTCCTCAGATGTTGAGGTTAGGACTCTATCAAATATTCTGTACTCTGCCCTTGGGTTTTTACGTCCAAGATGCATTATCTTGCACTTATCCACATTAAATGTCAGTTGCCACAACTCTGACCATTTTTCTAGTTTACCTAAATCATTTGCCATTTGGCTTATCCCTCCTGGAACATCAACCCTGTTACATATCTTAGTATCATCCGCAAAAAGACATACCTTACCATCAAGACCTTCTGCAATATCACTAATAAAAATATTAAAGAGAATGGGTCCAAGTACAGATCCCTGAGGTACCCCACTGGTGACAAGCCCAAGCTTCGAATATACTCCATTGACTACAACCCTCTGTTGCCTGTCACTCAGCCACTGCCTTACCCATTCAACAATATTGGATTCCAAACTTAAAGATTGCAGTTTATTGATAAGCCTTCTATGTGCAACAGTGTCAAAAGCCTTACTGAAATCTAGGTAAGCAATGTCTACTGCACCACCCTGATCTATAATTTTAGTTACCCAATCAAAAAAATCAAGTGGGTAAATATAAGTGGGTAAAAATCGAGTGGGTAAATATAACGCCATCCCAGTATGATGGACATATAAACCGAGGGTGACCAAAAAAAAAAAAAAAAAATAGAGATTAATAAAGAAATATATACAAGCTTAACTTAAGATATCATTTCTTATCAGAATTTAAATTAAATAAACTGGGAGTAGGAGAAGCCTTCATTCAACCCAAGTGGGGACAAGGTTTTAAGATGATAAATCCAGAATGCCTCTCTTTGTCTTAATTTTAAGTCCCAATTCCCTTTCCTCGGAGGTTGTGGTATATGCTCAAGACCCATGAAACGAATGCCAGCTGAAGAATGGTTATGATGTAAATGTAAGTGTCTTGAGACAGGCGTCTCCAAATGTCTCCTGACTGAATTTACATGTTCTCGTATCCTGAGTCTGAAATGACGAAAAGTCTTGCCTACATATTTTAGACCACAGGAGCAAGTCAACAAATAAACTACTCCTGTTGTATGACAATTGAAAAAGGAACGAGGTTTAAAATCCTTCATATCACTACTGTCAGAGATTATCTAGGATTGTCTACTAATGAATGGGCAAGCGCTGCAGCGACCACATTGAAACGTACCCATTGGTAGGCATTTTTG